>NC_088791.1:19402997-21902997 GCF_011386835.1 Chrysemys picta bellii
TTTGTTCTGTGTTTGCACCACACCTAGCCTATGATTAGGGCCCCTAGGTGCTACAATAATAGAAATAATAAATAATAGTAATAACGACCCATACACTACTTTAGCTGATGTGTTCTTTGTACCCAGCCGGCATCTCCTTTCCCCAGCCATTACTGTAATCCATAACACTGTAGCGATAGATGTTCTTACTGCAGATTCCCTGTGCTCCAAATGCAGTATTTTTGTGATCAGTTCCACGGATTTATGAAACTTTGGTAATGATTAAAAAAGCTGGGCTTTTTCAAAAAAGTATGGACCAGATCATTAGAGATTGTGTTTTTGATTAAGTTTCCATGGAGTGGCCAAAGTCATGTTGGAAACATGAGGAACTCCAATGTCACATTGGCACTGTTTAGTTTCTTCATCATGTTTTGGAATAGTCTCAATGTCTGTATGTTATTACACTTTGAAAACATTATGCTTTGATTATGAGACGGCCCATGTCTCAGCAAAATCCCTGTATGTAGTAATCTCAGAGGTAAATCTGCTGCATTTCTATGGTATCGTTGTACAGCTTTCTTCATTTGCTGGTATTCTGTAGCGTGTTGCCTGATGCATTAGTTAGCATTACTGACAGTGGGCGTTAGGTTCCTAAGAAAGACCCTTGAGGAAAAAAGCAATTAACTGCAAGACTTCTTGATTCAGAAAGAGAAATGAAGAGGAAAAAATGAGCTAGAAAGACATGCACGCACAGGAGAACAAAGAACTGGACACACACACCTGTGTGGATGCCTACCCAGGACTGATCTTCTATCCACGAAGAGTCACAATTGAGACTTCAGCGACCACTGGGTCTACAAATTTTCAGTATTGGGTTGACAAATGTTTGCAACAAACTGAGCAACCAATTCTCTGTAGCAGTTCGTGTTTAGCCAAACAAGAGAATGGGCAAGCTTCGACTGGGTTTTTCACAGCAGTATAATTAATGAAACACTGACAAGGCAAACAAATATAATTTACTACTAGATGTGGCTTTTGCTGATTATGGAAGTACTTAATGCATTAGGGGGGAAATGGTTAGGTGGAATCTGCAACGCCAAGGCACAGAGAGATTATATTAAACTAAGATGCATTAATAGTAGACGTCCAGCTTCTACTGAGAAAAAGGACAGATAAGATATCATAATAAAAGCAAATGTACTGTAAAGAGACCCTAATGACCAGGCATAATTGAGTCTCAAATGAGATCAAGTTTCTAGGCTAGTGGTGTTATAGGAAATAATGTCTTGAGCTTTATGTTTTCGTTTTGCCAGTCAAATGAACATTATAGGAGAACTTCGAAATAGCTAGTTCCATTTTATTATATACATGTGTAACTCCCAACATTGGGAGCTATGAACACGTATAGTAATGTGTATATACACCAAAATAGAGATGGTTGCTCGACGTACGGGACCAGATATTCCAAAATGCTCAGCAGCCACAGTTGGTGTCCAATTCTCAAAACAGCGTAGCCTCCAGCAGCTCCTGTTAAACACACAGAGTGGGAGCTAACGGGTGAGGAACATTTTGAAAAATCTGGCTGCTTCATGTAGGGACCTACATGGGAAGTGCTGGGTGCAGAACTCTCTTGAAGAATCTGTTTTGCACTGTTTGTGCATGCGTCTTGATTATACTTATTGTAGTATAAATATAGTCCAAATGGGTAAAGCATAAACTCCCGACATCTGGTTCAATTGTGTCTTCTCGGGATGCCTTGACCTGCAGTGCCAAATCTGGTCGGCTTAATTCTCTATGCCTGCAGACACAGGTGTCCGTATCTATGGTTAAAACCAACAATGAGTAATTTAGTGTGGTTGAAAGTTCTACTTGCCCTGCAGCATTACTTGATAATAAGCTTCAACTAATCTAGACAATTTTCCTTAAATTTGAGCTTGTGTCTTCCTTCCACTACGTCCACAGCAACACAACATACTGCTATATGTCAGGAGACCATGAACTATTTAAATGATCTGCTTGTAATGGTGTGTATAATTCCAATTCCTTCGACTGGAGCTTCACCACTCTGCCTCACTGTTCCCTAAGGCTCTTCCTACACTTTGGTGTTAGAGGTACATGCTGAAATTAGAATAGGCAGTAAAAACACAAAAAGACTTGTGCGTTTAATATAACAGGTTAGTCAGTAGAGTCTACTCTTTAGCTAGTATTCATTGGTTGAACAATATAGTCTCACACTGATCCTCTCCCTTAGGGAAGTCTTCTCTGGAGAGCATTCCTCTTTCCCAGCTATTTCTAGACCTAAAAGATTACAATATCTCACTTGAAGTTCTTTGCCCAGAGTCAAACAGCTGTCACTTGCCCTGTTCAGAAGACTGTTCCTATATTTACTATCTTAAAGCATGCTTTGCAATAACACTGCCACCAAAGCATTAAAAAGCGCTCATTTAGGTTTACGTCACTTGCCTTCTGTATATCACTGGGGGATATAATTATAAACTGGGAGGAAGTGCTTTCAACAGTCACTTACAGACTAAAATGTATAATTTATCATGACAAATGGCATTTCCTATTTTTGGTTTTAACACACACACACACACACAAAAAAAAGGTATCATCAGCTTATCTGCAGTACCTGGAATTTTTTGTTCTGCTTAGGGAAAACAGAATGTTCCCACTAATATCAAGTGTAACATGGCTAATTTGCTTTCATTCAAGGTAGGATTATTTGTGAAAAGCAAAAATCAGACTTAAAGATTAATCCTATCTAGATTTTTATGTATATGTTTTTAAAAAATATAGAAAATGTATTACACTTTGTAGGAACCTTTTTTCCATTAATGTCACAAGACCATATCCTCAGCCAGTGTAAATTATTGTAGCTCCATTGACCTCAAGTCAATTTGCACCATTTACATTAGCTAATGGCATGGTACATATATTAGATATTCAGGGTCAGATTTTGAAAACTATTGTGGTTTCTGTAAACTGTCACCTTTGCACCCAAATGATAAACTTTAGTCACACATGCACACAAAGCCTTTGCATGTATATCAATTGTAAATTGATGGCAAGCGGATTTTGTTCATGGAAATGTCATCATTTGTATGCAAAGCTGCACATATAGAAACACATTGAACCATATAGAAACCTGCCAAAAGCACCTTAGAAAAATAAATCCAAACTTACAACAGTCCACTAGGAAGGTAAGAATTTCTTTTGAGATAGTTTTTTTTTTTCAGTTTCAGTACATTTTCACAAAGTTACGTGCCCGCTTCAGTATATTGTAATGTAATGGACGTTGTCCAAGATCATTAAGGCTCAGTGTTAAAGTAAAAAAGTCATGATGTCATTCCTTGAAATCCATCCTACGGTACATAAGGAACTAGCTGAAGCAATCTCAGAAACGGTTATCTTTGAGAACTCCTGGAGGACGGGTGAGATCCCAGAAGACTGGAGAAGGACAAGCATAGTACCAGTCTTTAAAAAGGGAAACAAAGAGGACCCAGGGAATTAGAGACTGGTCAGCCTAACTTCAGTACCTGGAAAGATACTGGAACAAATTATTATATAATCGATTTGTAAGCACTGAAGGATAACAAGATCATAAGGAATAGCCAACACGGATTTGTCAAGAAAAAATCATGCCAAACCAACCTAATTTCCTTCTTTGATAGAGTCACTGGCCTAGTGGACAGGGGAAAAGCAGTAGATGTGATATATCTTGATTTTTAGTAAGACTTCTGACACCGTCCCCCATGACATTCTCATAAGTAAACTAGGGAAATGTAGTCTAAATTAAATTATTATAAGGTGGATGTGACCAAAAGCACCCCGTATTCATACCATACACACCATTGTAGTAATCTTTATACAAAATATGCCTTGTAAGATATAATTTGAAAATGAATAACTTGCTGGTCAGTTGTATCATGGTGAAATGTATGCAGCAGCATTATATGTAAAGATGTGAATTCCCCCTGTGTGATGTTATTAGCACAGGTTCAAAACCAGACAGTCCTGCCTCCGCAAAAGTTGTTAAACAGGTCTATCTAAACAAAGGAATGTGTGTTTTTGTCAATTTACATATATGTAATAAACAGGGTCCTCAAAACAGCAAGGGGAGGAGATGGTAGGAAACAGAACAATTTGCATGTTAACAAACATAAGTGGGGGAAGAAAGAGCATGCAGCTTCCTTCACCACCAGACACCATGTTGCCCTCTTCTCTGTTTGGATAAATTAATGGAGATATCCTATCTCCTAGAACTGGAAGGGACCTTGAAAGGTCATTGAGTCCAGCCCCCTGCCTTCACTAGGCAGGACCAAGTACTGATTTTGCCCTAGATCCCTAAGTGGCCTTCTCAAGGATTGAGCTCACAACCCTGGGTTTAGCAGGCCAATGCTCAAACCACTGAGCTATCCCTCCCCCCCTTCACTTCATAGACTTTGCTTTGAAGTGCAACCTTCAGAAGAATCCACTTCAAAGATTCACTGGACTATAAAAGAAAACTCCAGTTTCTTTCTTTTCACCTAAGAAGACAATGGCACCAGCACCTTTGAGCCTCAGGGAGAGCTCCTGACCAAGGAAAGGGTCAGTCTCCATTTTAAACAAAGCCTTGTACCGAAATTTGCTAGATGAAGTTTTAGACTTTTAGATGTGCGTTTTCATTTTTATTTGCTAAGTAACCATTTCTAAGGGCTTGTCTACACTGGCAATTTACAGCGATGCAACTTTCTCACTCGGGTGTGAAAAAGCACCCCCCTGAGCGCAGCAAGTTTCAGCGCCAATGTAGACAGTGCACCAGCACTGAGAGCCGTGCTCCCAGTGCTGGTTGCTATGCCCCTTGTGGAGGTGGGTTTTTTAGAGCGCTTGGAGAGCTCTTTCCCAGCGCTGCACCACAACCACACAAGGCATGTTAAAGTGGTGCTGCGGCAGTGCTTTAGCGTTGCCAATGTGGACTAGCCCTAAGTGTTATCCCTTATCCTTGAATTCACTTAACAGCCGATCTTCTTTTGTTAATAAACTTGCTTTATTTTTAATCTAAACCAATCCAATGCTGAACTGTTTAGTAATTCTAGTTAAAGTAACAAACTGTTGAATATTGATTCCTTAAAGGGAACAGCAAACCTTAAGATCTGGACTGTCCAGAACACACATTTTTGGGAAAATTCAGGATTGGAGGTGGGGGGAGGCTACCCTACAAGCAGTAAAGTAACCAAGGATGGTGCAAGCCAGAGTGGGACTCTGGGGCTATAGACAAGCTGCTGCCATCAGAGCTGCGGAACCAGGATTGTCTAGCACACAGATTCTCAGAGTGTGTTTTGCATGCTGGTAGACTGGGTGTGAGCAGCCCATGTTGGGAGCTACAATGGCAAAGCACACAAGGTAAGAGGGCAGGCGGAGAAGCAGCCCTTTACTGGCCTGGATTGCATCCCAGAATGTGACAGTGGTGTAGTCGAAGCAGGAGTTGCACACAGCTTGCTAATTTAACTGTGGTTTACTCTGCAAGCACAGTGAAATCATTTTTAGTGATTCTCAAGTGAAAAGACTGGGAACAGTTAAAGAAAGGTTACAGTTTTATTATTTTCTATTAGTTTATTTTGGGCCAGGGAAATAGAACAAAGGAAAGTTTAAAGATGAGCGAGAAGCAGAAAAGGCAGGAGCAAGAAAGAGGCAGATGCTGAGCTCCCCAAGAAGCAGTTAAAAGAGCTGTATGCACAGTGAGATCAATCAGCAGCTGATCAGAAGATGTCGGAGCTGGTGACCATGCTGCACTGATATGCCAGGAGGCAGGATAGAGCACCTGCTCCAAACTGGGTGCCAGAAGGGGTCCCTTTTTCTCCTATACCACTTGCAGGCAACCAAGCAGATGGTTCTCCAGACAAGCCAGCAGAGGTAACAGTGATGGCAAGAATTTCAGAGCTATGGAGGCTGGAGTGGAAAAAGCTGCTCGTGAAAGAGAGATGGATGGAGCTAGAGGCCACTTGTCTAAGTGAAGAGGCAGAGCTGGAGCAACAGAAGTTTGCTGAAGCAGAGCTGTGTAGCGCACAGACTCTCAGAGTATGATCTGCGTGCTGGCAGGTTGGTTGTGCGCAACCCAGGTTGGGACCTACAACAGCAAAGCATTGTAAGGCACTCAGTGTTACAGGGCAAGTGGTGACACAACCTCTCATTGGTCTGGAGTTGCACCCCTGGACTGCTACATCCCGTGACAGTCGGTTCACAATTGGTGGAAAGACCGTACTCAAAGGTAGTTATCAATGGTTCACTGTCAAACTGGGAGGGTGTAGCTAGTGGGTCCCATGGGAGTCTGTCCTGGGTCTGGTGTTGGGTCAATATTTTCATTATTTTCTGTGATATCACCTACACATGCTGCTGGACATGGATGGAGATGTTTTTTATTTCTTTGATCATTGGTCCAGGACCAATTCTAGGAAGCATGTCCTGCTTTTGAAAACATTTGTGCTGATTTGCCAGCAAAACACCTCTGCAACACCCTTTCCCAAAGGTTTTTAGCAGTCAACATCTCATGGGCTTTATAGGCTTACACATTAATGTTTGTACCACTTGACAGCTTTCAGATGTCAACAAGCAGAATGATGTCATTTTAAGGTCTGATACCTTGGACACATCCAAGGCAGGAAGCAAGCGCTATACAACATTTGTTTCTAACCCTGATGATTATGAAATATCTGACCTTAAGCTATGTCCGTTTTTTTGGACTAGCTTTATTTTATTGGCTCTGGTGAAGGCATGATGAAAGAAGGTCCCTGTATAATTTTCAGATCCTCATGGGTGAGTTTCAGCACTGCAGTCACCAGTTTGTGTGAAATTTTATGTATTGCAACATTAAGTCAAAAATGTAAGTCATGCTAATGTAGAAGAGGAATACATAAAATGTACTGAACCTTAGTGAGAGAGAGAGAGAGAGAGAGAGAATAATTGTGATAGGGTTTCAGGGTGCAATCCAGGCTAGTGAGGGGTTGTGTTACTTCTTACCCTATAACCCTGAGTGCCTCCCAGTACTTTGCTGCTGTAGCTCCCAAGTTGGGATGCCCACAGTGAGCAACAAGCATGCAGTTCATACCTTTAGTGTGAGTATATGGCTGCAGCCCTGGTCCAGAAGCTCTGACCCCAGTAGCTGCCAGCTATACACCAGTCACACTGCCTGATCTCTACCAGCCTGAGTTACTGCTTGCAGGGTGACCCTAACACACTCCCAGTCCTGAATTTTCCCCAAGCCATGTTATCTTGGGCAGTTATCCTATTTATTTATTTACTTACTTACTTCAAGGAAGGCTCCAGCCATTGAATAATGGGCTGTCGGCTGCTTGTGGCTCAGGCTGAGTTGTTGCTTGCTGAGGAGGCTGTCACTCGCCCTGTGGTAATGACTCAGGAGACCCTAGGGGATGTTGTGAAGGCTTCATCTGCACTTTCATCTTGTGTTTTCATGCTCTAAATCTACATCTCGTGGTTGTGAACACTGAGCTCACCTTGTGGCTAGGTGAGAAATCAACATATCCCAGCACCGCTTTGCCCACTTCTTTGAAATGCTTCAGAAGAACAGTTCACAGTGTAACTATTTAAACCACTTAAACCCAGGTCTCTTATTTGACATTGCACTGCATGACCCAACTAGTCGCCAGACTTTCCTGTAGCTTCATGATCAAGTATGTTACAGCAAAAAAGATTGGCGAGTTATAAAATGTATCATGTTAATAGGTTTTATGTATTTAGACAGTATAGTTCATTTTAATTAAACAGAGAACAAGAGAATGCTGGGACACATAGATGCTGGTCAAAGACAGTGAGCAAGGATTTATACAGGAATGGCCATGTTAAAAACACCTTGTTAGCGTTTTTGAGTAGATGACCTATGACAGCTAACTGGAGTAAAGCATAAGCAGGCAGGACTTGAACTTCAATAAGGCTTTTCATTGAGTATTGAATGATATTTTTGTCCAGTTCTGCAATCACCTTTTCCTCACTTGAAACTCCCATTGAAGAGTAAGCAGACCTATGGCATTGCTGAACCCTTACCAAGTGTTAAGTGTTACTAATTTCTCCCTACTGTTACTCACACCTTCTTGTCAACTGTCTGTAATGGGCCACTCTCTTACCACTTCAAAAGTTATTTCTCCTCCCTTGGTATCCTGCTGTTAATTGATTTATTTCATTAGACTGACTTAACACTTGGTAAAGCACCCCACATCCTTTCATGTATTTATACCTGATTCTGTATCTTTTACTTCATACATCTGATGAAGTGGGCTGTAGCCCACGAAAGCTTATGCCCAAATAAATGTGTTAATCCCTAAGGTGCCACAAGGACTCCTCTTTTTTTTTGCTGATACAGACTAACATGGCTAGCACTGAAACCTGTCTCCAGATAAAGACATACTTACCTGTGGTCTTAATACCTAGAAATGAATTGGAATGCAGAATTCCATCTTTATCCATCAAGTCTAATTTAACAATAACCCTTAAACAACAAGCTCCTAAAATTCACCCCAGTCCTGCAATGATTCTACAAGGGTGAACCCCTGTGTTTGTGCTCATTGGGTGATTGAGGCTGTACTATATAATTGTAGACAGTAAAACCTACTACTTAACCTCCCCTGTGCCTTTTATAAGAAACAGCATCACCCAGGCCCAGACAGTGGAGCCAGCGTGGTTCCTTGGATGGGGCTTTGGAGTGGCAGGTAGGAGGCCTAAGTTCATTTCTGGCTCTGCTGTTAATCTTCTGTGTGACTTTAGACAGATCACTTCACCTCTGTACTTGCATTTCCCCTCCCACCGTTGTCTTTGTCATCTGTTAGGTTGTAAATTCTTCAGAGCAGGGCCTCTGTCTCCCTGTGTGTTTGTACAGCACCTAGTATAATGGGGCAACTCAAACAATAATTAGCAGAGGGGGAGGAGAGTTCAAGGAGTCCCCTCCCTCCACTTTAGACATGGGCACAGCTGCCTGGAAAGCCTTTCTTGCACCCCCTGGGTCAGTGATCAGACACTCCAGTGGCTTGGGTCAATGGCAAAACTGGCTGGGTGTGCTGGAAGGAGTGTGACAGTGGACATTTTTGTAATCTTTTTAATGGATCCTCAGCTTCCCTTATACTTTGCATGGCTACCTAGTGGTGGTGTGGGGGGGGGGGAGGAATTAAGTTTGCAGGCAAAGAGACGTGGGTGGGTGTCACCTGCCTGTCTGGGTAGAATGAATAGAATCATTACGGGACAGCTGAAACCAACCCAGATCAACAAGGAGTCCAGAGAGACAATGCAAGCTCCAATGACTCATGGATCAACACTCTCAGCGGGGAAGCAGAGCAGCTGGAGAACAAATGACTGGAAGGTTTGAGGTGGGGGATAAGTGTTGGCTTCTGGAGGAAGTTGGATTTTCTCTCACCTTGGAACTGGCTAAGGAGGTGAGACTGAGAGAGAGAGAAACACAGAGCCTAAAAGTGGAGTTTACTATGGCTTGTCTGGGGCTCTGGGCTGACCAGAATGGTCTATGCTATGCTTTAACCTTCATTTCTCTGTGCTCACCTAAGGGCTTCCTATGCTGTGTTCCAGTTGACTAATAAACCCAACTGTTTTGAAAACATTGCTTAAGTGTCACTGTAAATGCTTGGTGAGGTGCATTAATCCCTGAAGAATGGACAAGTCTCTACCAGGGGGTCTGTCTCCGTTGGACTCGTTGAACAGAGCTCATGGTGTAAAGCAGGAGTGCTGAAGCCCCACAGGTGCAGTCCCAGGAGGTGGTGGCCTAACCTGAAGAAAGAGTGAGACCCCTTTAGGGTCTGACATATCGACAGGGTTCCTCCAAGAGACTGTTCCGAAGCTGGGAGAGTACCACCAATCCTGTGGGTCCATGACAGGGAGTATAGTGAATTCTTTGCCCCATAATAGTGATTAAAAGTGCTCTTTAATAGTAGTAGTATGATAGTGTGTTGCAGTCCCAGCCAGCATTGGGGCCCATTGTGCTAATCTCTGTACAAACACATAGTGAGAAACAAACACTACTCCAAGACAGAATTATCCCCATGGGAGACTGAGGCAGAGAGAGAGAGAGAAAGTGACTTGCCCAAAGTCATATAGGAAGCCATGAACTGACCAGGACTCGCAAAGCCTAACCCAGAGTCTAAACCACATGACCATCCTTCCTTTTATTTATACTTGTGTATATTTTTATTCTCTCTCTCTCTTTCTCCCTCCCTCTCCCACCCTTCCTGTGTTGCTTATCTTCTTAGGGCCTGATGTAGAGCCCACTGAAATCATGGGAGTCTTCCCATGGACTTCAATGTGCCTTGACTCAGACCCTAAAGATAAAAAGCTCTTGGAGGAAGGGACTGCACTTCCTGCATGTGGCCAGTACCTAGCACAGCTGGACAATGCCGGAATAAAAATATTAGACAGTAATACTTAGAGAGTCACAAAGGAATTGTGTGTTTGGAGGCATAAATTTATTGACATTACAATGTTGGCAGTTTCTCAATAGAATTTTATTGGTCTGCTGGAAACTTTTCCATAGTGCTGCTCTCTGTTGCTTAGGATTTTATTTGTTTTTGGTGGATCTATCACTTAGCTAGAGCTCCAGGGTCTTTTGCGGTTCCAGCTCTTTTCATTTTGTTTGCTGGTATTTCTTTTTGTTCCTGAAAGGAATTCACTTTGGATGGTCCTTTTGCATCTTGCCACAGGCACTAATTAATAGCCGCCTCCTTTGAATTCCACTCATTGTCTGATTTGATTTATGCAGCTGTTCAGGATAATTACTATCTTTAAAGTTTTATGTATTACATTTTCTGATGTCTTCAATGTTTACTGGTTTAAAAAAAATGCATTTTCTGTTTTTACATTCAGTGTTATTTACAACCCAAATGAGAGATTAAGAATCAGTTAGGTTCAGGGCCGGCTCCAGGCACCAGCCGAACAAGCTGGTGCTTGGGACGGCAGATTGAACGAGGCGGCATTCCGCCCAATCCTAGGGTGTCGATTGAAAGGGGGCAGGAATTGACAAAGGTTGTAACTGCTCTATTTACTGGTGGAATGAGCCCAGCCCATGCCAAGAAGTAGTCACAGTCTAGTAAAAAGAAGAACAGGAGGACTTGTGGCACCTTAGAGACTAACAAATTTATTAGAGCATAAACTTTCGTGGACTACAGCCCACTTCTGCATCCGAAGAAGTGGGCTGTAGTCCACGAAAGCTTATGCTCTAATAAATTTGTTAGTCTCTAAGGTGCCACAAGTCCTCCTGTTCTTCTTTTTGCGGATACAGACTAACACGGCTGCTACTCTGAAACCTTTCACAGTCTACCCTGTTTCCCCGAAAATAAGACATCCTCCGAAAATAAGGCCTACTTACAGTTTTGCCTCTCGTTGTAATATAAGGCATCCCCCCGATAATAAGACCTCCCCGATAATAAGGCATCCACCGATAATAAGGCATTTTTCATTTCTGAAAAATAAGACATCCCCTGAAAATAAGACCTAGCGCATCTTTGGGAGCAAAAATTAATATAAGACACTGTCTTATTTTCAGGGAAACAGGGTAGTAGTAATTTTGGACACCTCCCTGCTCTTGGATTCTTAGGTAACACAGTAGCTACTGCTGCTTTCGATATCTGCGCTTAGCTGTGTGAGCACAGCCTTTGCTCCAGGATGCAGACTTCACCACAACACTTCTAACTACTTAAACCCTTGCAATTTGCTTGGAAATTTCAGCTACAACAAAACATGCTTATCTATCTGCTGATGGGAGTGCATTGGCATGAGCACAATAGTGTCCTGTGAACCACATAAGTTTCCCATTTCAATTCATTGCATTGGTTCTTACCTGGGCCTAATCTGGGAATCCATTACCTTAGAACATACCTCTTTTCCTATTCAATCACTACAACATCTGGGGCACTTTTGCTGACAGTCTCTAGATTCTCCTGAGTGAGGACTGAAAGTAGGGAGCTTTTGGTGTAGGATCCCAGTCCATCATGGCATCTTTATAGGACTATAGAGTCCTGTCTATAGCACATCTTGGCCAAACATCTTGAAGCTTCAGTGACACATGGAAGGGGGGCTATTTTATTCTGTTTGTCTTTTGTGGATGGTTTGATTTAATATCTCACTGCACTCAATCATTGTCAGGCAGGGCCGGCCCACAACATTTTGGCACCTGAGGCAGGGAGCTGAAATGACGCCCCAATACCTCATTGCTTGGGCCAAAACTTTGAAAGGTCTCAATTCTGCCTTCTTCTTGTTCTACTCCTCTCATGGTACTGCTCTGCTACCTACCCCAATAAAGGAGAACTAACAACTTAAAATGCCTTGTTCAAAAATTTTAAGTAACACTTAACTTTCAAAGGCCTGAACAGCAAATGTAACTTTCCCTGTCCGCATAGTAAACACTGGCATTTTTATCTGTTTGAATAATCAAAGTGGTGCTTTCCGTGCCTTCTTGGTTGCAAAGATTTGAACTGCTTCCTCAAGGTCCACAGTCTGGGCCAGCTCATGCTCTATTGAGATGGTTGCAAGGCCGACCAGCCTCTCCTGTGTCATTGTGGAGCGTGGATGTGTTTTTATTAAGTTCAGCTTGGAGAAGCTGCGTTCTCCACTGGCAACTGTTACAGGAAGTGTTAGAAGTATTCGCAGAGCAACAAAAGCATTTGGAAAGAGGGTGGTCATCTTATTTGTGCACATATATTCCAGAACAGCCTTTGGAGTTGATCCTACTGAAATGTATCTTGAAAGAGCTTTCAGTTCATCCCCTAAATCACTCACATCAATATCACACATGTCATCATGTGTCAACACTGTCCCTAGTGCCCTGCATTGCTGGTGTAGGTCTTCTTCAGGTATAGTGAGGAGTTTTGGAATATCATACAACATCCCAAATTTACTGCTGTGTTCCTTGAGCTGCATGAAACGTTCTTCAACTGACTGTATTGCACAATCTAGCACCTGGTTAAAGAATTCAACTTTGAATTGTTGTTTGGGGGTCTCTTATGGGATTATCCCATGCCTCGTAATGAAAATGTCTTCTTCTTCGGTGACTCTTGTATTCTTGAATGGGTGGGAAAATAGCTTCAGCGTGAAGTTCCTCTGCCAACTTCTGTCCACTCTTCAGAACGTTTTGAAATCCCTCATCTGACCTGTAAGATTGTAGGTATGACTTTGCTTTGTCCAGTTGTTCCATTGCTCCAGATATATCAAGGTCAACACCTTGGAGTCTCTTGCCTACAACATTTATTTCAAAACAATATGTCATGCCACAACACTAAGCCACACAGAAATTTAAAGTAATGTATGTTTGGTGATTCCATTTCCCTCTGCCAC
Source organism: Chrysemys picta bellii (assembly GCF_011386835.1). Taxonomy (NCBI): domain Eukaryota; kingdom Metazoa; phylum Chordata; order Testudines; family Emydidae; genus Chrysemys; species Chrysemys picta. The sequence continues at coordinate 19,416,297 of NC_088791.1, forward strand.
TGTTCTCCCACGAACAGTTCCTGTCATAGCATTATCCTCCATAATGGCAACTATGGCATCATCTGTCTTCCCAATTTGGTATTTGATAGGCTTTATTGCCTTCACTCGACTTTCCCATCGTGTGGCACTCAGTGGTTTCAGTGTCAGAGAGGATGTTCCCAGATGTTGCTTCAAAATTTGCCATCGATGAGTTGATGTAGAGAAAAATACATAGATGCTTTGAATTACATTAACAAATTCAGCAGCCTCACTAGAAGCTGATGCTGCATCACTGACCACCAAGTTCAATGAATGAGAACTGCATGGGACAAAAAAAAGCTCCAGGGTTTAACTCTTGGGTCCATGTCTGCACTCCTCTGTTCTTTCCTCTCATGTTGGCACCATTATCGTAGCCCTGACCTCTCATGTCAGCTATCGCAATTCCCGTATCTTCCAGCTTTTTGAAGCACATTTGTCATACCAGCGCCTGTTGTATTATCAATGTCAATACATTCTAGAAAATGCTCTCTGACAGTCACCATTGCAGGGACATTTTCACTAGGTTCTGTTGTTGTTACAAAACACACCATTAAAGTCATTTGTTCCATATGGCTGATGTCCAGAATAACAGAATAATATCTTGCTGACTTCAGATCTGCCACAATCTTCTGTTTGACTTTTGTTGCCAGTAACTGTCTGATCTCATTTTGAATTGTTTTTCCAAGGTATTTGTGTTGTACATTTCTTGGGTGGTGACTCTTCTTAGATGTTCCTGGAGTACAGCATCAAACTCAGCCATTAGCTCCACAATTTTAAGGAAGTTTCCATTGTTTGGCACATACAGCTGATCTGAAGTGCCATGCAGTGCTAGGCTTTGGGTAGCAAGAATTCTCACAATGGCAATGAGCCTTTTCAGAACATTTTGCCAGTAAAGAGACTCTGATGCAATCTTCTCTTGATGCTGATCATCTATGGTGGCCTTTAACCGTAGTCTCATCTCAAGCTCTTTCCACCTATGGAATGCTCTCTGTTGATTTCCTGCCTTCTCATGGCATGCCAGATTTCTAGCCAGATTTTTCCAGTCCTTTGTTCCTGTAGAACCGAATGTGGCTGGAACATCAGACTGGAAGAATTTGCAACAAAAACACTATGCAGCATTCTGGGTTTTTGAGTACATAAGCCATGGTCTCTGCACTTTGTCACATTGGGGATTTCACGCCAGTAATGTGTTGGATGGAAACTTCTATTTTCATTGTCTTTGGGGAACATGAAGTTTTTCACTTGCTGTGGCCCATGCAGTACAAGGAAGTCCCTCAGGGTAATGCTCAAATGGGTCCACAGATCATCTACACTTACGGAACTAAACTCAGCAGCAGCTGTTTCTTGCACCTCCACCACACTCAGCTCTGATCTACACTTTTCTTCAGGAATGTGCATGGTTACATCCATTTGAGATGGAGATATGGCTGCTGCAGTAGCTACCAGGTCACCTGCACTCTGACTAACTGGAAGATCAGGCATCTCCTCACCACTCACATCCTCACTGGGTCTGAAAGGCTCATCGTGGACATTTGTGTCTATGTATCTCAGGAGAGCTCCGTCCTGCTTAGATAGAAAAGCTTCCTTTGATTTCTTTCTTTTTCTGAATGCTGCCCCAGAGGGGCGTTTTCTTCTTTCACTCATGACTGCTGTTCTGTGCCAGCTATAGTGGCTCGCAACACTCAGTTGAAGGGGACAAAGCAGGCTGGTAGCAGGGCCTGAGTGAGGGAAGATATCAGCGTCTTAAGGGCCTAACTGGCTCCTACTACTTCAGTTGACTGCCCGTTCTCCTCAAGTGGGTTCAGGGAAGCAGCAGGAAACAGGAAGCTCTCTCAGAAGCTGGTGTTAATCAGTCCAGGCTCCTGGGAGTGCTAAAGAGGTACATAAGAGGATCCTCCTCCTCTCTTTCCCTGCAGCTCCTGCTGCTTTCTGTTATTCCCTCACACCTGTTCTCCTGCCTGCCTGTTATGTCTCTTGTGCCCTCCTTCCTCCAGCACAGTACTCCACCATCTCTGTGCATCTAGAGCAGAGAGAATACATATGCACCAGCCGCAGACACAATCTTCTACACTCTGGGTCCTAGTGGCGCCCTCCCACAGTCTGGCACCTGAGGCGGCCGCCTCAGTTTGCCTCATGGTAAGGCCTGCTGTCAGGTGCTCAAAAGCGACCCCAATGGGTAGCAGATCACTAAATTAATATAACAAAACCTTCAGAGGCTAGGTGAGCAGTAGATTGGAAAGAGGGTAAAAGAGAAGGGAAGGGAGGAGGGAAAGGAGAGAGCAAATTAAGAAAGGGAAATTCAAAGTATGGGGGGAAAAAACCTGGGAGAGGAGGAGACTATGCAGGTAGGAGAACAACAAGAAATAACTTGAAATGGGGAGATCCTCAGCCATTTCCTCAGCTGGTGTAAACCAGCACAGCTCCATCATAGGTGTAGTTTGACTGCAGTATTGTTTTTGGGGAGGTTGGGGGGGGAGCAAAGCACGTGCATGCACACACACGTGCACGGTGAAGCCAGCTCCCTTGGTTCACTGGATCTCTCCCCTGGCCTGGAGTGGTACCTGGGCAGCCGGTACTGGGGGAGATGGGCTGGCTTAATGGGGAAGTCCCAGCTGCTGCTGGCGGCCACTCTGGCACCGGCGGCTGTAGTGATGTCGCTGCTTTGGTGTTGCTGAATCTGCCTCCCTGCTGGGGCTACTGCTGCTGCCGAGGGGACGCCATATGCTGGGTTCCTGCTTCCCCCTGCCCATTCCTGTATCCCCTTCTCTTTCCCTTCCCCTCCGCCTTCCTCTCCCCACTGCCCCCTGACCCATCCTCCAACCCCTTCCCTTCCCCTTGCCCAATGCCACTGTCTCTTCCCATCCCCCACTCCATACTCCTCTCCCCCCTGCCCCACCTCACCCCCTTGCCATGCCCCCCATGGGCACTCACTGCTGTACAGGCTACAAGTAGGCACTAGAACCCAGGAGGTGGTGTCCAGCTGCTGAGGCAGCAATCCAGAGCGCAGGGGAAAGGCTGTGGGGGGGGGAGGCGCAGTGTGGGAAGGACAGAGTCCCCCTCCTGAGAAGGTTGAGCAAACCCTGCTCTGTGCTCGCACAAATGGGGGGCGGGAAGTGGCACGTGAGCCCGCGTGACGCCCTCCCCACACGTCGCCTCTGTTTGGGTGGGGGGGGCAAAATAAAGGGGCTTTCAGCCAAAGAAATCAGTAGATTGGGATGCAGAAGAATAGATACTGTAACCAGGGCCGCCCAGTAGGGGGGGCAAGTGGGACAATTTGCCCCAGGCCCTGGGCCCCGCAGGGGCCCCGCGAGCCCTGGCCTGGTGGCGGTCCGGGTCTTCGGCGGCTTTTCGGCGGTGGGTCCTTCAGTGTTGCTGAAGACATGGAGCGACTGAAGGGCCCCCCGCCACCGAAATGCCGATGAAGACCCGGACTGCCGCCAGGTGAGTACAAGTGCCGCAGCTCCCCCGCTTTGCCCCAGGTCCCCTGAATCCTCTGGGCGGCCCTGACTGCAACGAGATGAGAAAATGGCAGGAGAGGATGGTACAGGATGAATTTAAGTGTATGTGTCGAGAGGAGGCGGGGCGGGAAGAATACTCTAGTTTTTCAATCTAAAATTATAGCCAGACTAGTCACACCACATGAGCAGCCCAAAGGTATCTGAAATCTTATCTCTAAGTATCACTGTCTATAGCTCCTGAGAACACTGGCTTAGTACTGTTTACAATCCACTTTGTTGCATTACACAAGAAGGCACTTAAAGCTGCATATTTTTCTCTACATAAATAAAGATTTAATTAGCACTTACTGCTTTGTAATCTCACAAGTTGTAACAGATACCAATGCTTCCGCCTGAAATGCCTTCTTCTGTAATATAAAGAAGTGCCTGTAAACTCTGCTACTCAGGTGTATTTGGGAGTGAGAGGCAGCTTTAGATACACTGCCAGCTGGAAAGCAGATAATTTACCTGGAGTCGCCAGTCTGTTATAGTAAGACTAAAAAAAGACAGCACACACAAATTAACTAGTGAAAAGGGAAGCCTATTCATTAAGATTATAAAAAGTTAAATTAATATATTCTAAGGCCAGAAAGGACCACTGTGATCATCCAGGCTGACTTCCTGCATTCCACACTAGGCCATAGAACTTCCCCAAAATAGAGCATATCCTTTAGAAAAAAAAATATCCAATCCGAATTTAAAAATTACCAATGATGGAGACTCCTCCACAACCTTTGGTAAATTATTTGAATGGTTAATTATCTCCAGTATTAAAAATATATGCCTTATTTACAGTTTCAATTTGACTTGCTTCGACTCGGTACAGTACATTAAAGAGATATTGTAACTATTAGAGATGGTAAAAAATAATAATGATGGAACGATTTTCTGCCATTAAAATGCAGTTGCATTGAAATCAAGATGTTTTGCTAGAACATGTGAATTTCAACAAAATTTTCAACAGAACAAAGTCAAAGCTAACTCTTTCAACCTTCACTTTTTGTTTAGATAATGTTGAAATGCTTCATTTTGACTCCTGTTTCAATTAATTTCATTTTGACTTTTAAAATATAAATTTTAATATGCATTATAATTATACAGTTTTGATATTATCAAAGTGATTTTTTTACTCTATCTATAATAAATGTTTCAACATTATCTAAATTAAATGTTTCAATGGTAATTGATTTTTTTTAAAATGTTTCTTCCATGGGAAATTTCAGCTTTTTGTTATGATTTAAAACAAAACCAAATTTTGAAACATCTGAATTTTCTGTGGAATGGAAATTCCAATTTCTACCCATCTCTAGTGACTATTCAGATATTTGAGGCAACACTGAAATTAATACACTGTACTAAGAAATATAATGCCCTTGTCAAATCAAGAAGGCACGCTCTTCAAAAGCCAGAATATAAAATGTGTATGAGAGATTAAGGCTGAATCCTGCAGATTTTATGTGAATAGCTCTACTGCTGTGCAAATCATATCTCAACAAACTGAAGGGCTCATTCAGCTCTCATGAACGGGAACAGAAAGACTCTCATTGACTTTAAAAGGGAGATGGCTCAGGCTCCAAAATTGTAATAATAATTTACACAATTAAGAACTTTTGGCACTCAGTTCATATTAGAAACTGCAACTGATCTTTCTCATTCATGTCAACATCAAAATGTAAATGTAGATGCATTTGAAGCCCTTGCTTTCTAGCTACAAAATTCATATGTCTCTTTCTGATTAAAAACAAAGAGGAGTCTTTCTGATCTGCAATTTGCAAGTACCAGAACAAAATATGTGTTTTCTAAACCATGTGGTTATAGGTAAGTTATCTGAGCATTAACCTTTTTTGCAAGTAAAATCTATCACACCACTATTGATCTCGGAGTGTACGGATTAAAAATAAAATTAAATGATATATTTTCTTCAATCACTTTATGGAAATATGTAGATGACATTAATGTAGCTGATTCAAAATTCACAATTGTGTGCCTTGGAATCCACTAGACAGCAAAACAGATGGCAGTACAGCAATAGAACACCTGAACCTAACCAGGGCCGGCTCTGGCTTTTTGGCCTCCCCAAGCAAAAAAAAAACCCAAAAACAGTGATCTGTGCACCGGAGCACGGGTGCAGGGGGACCGGCTAGCGGGGGGGAGGGGAAGGGAGCGGACGGGAGAGAGAGAGAGAAGGGGGGTGGCCAGGGCTACAGCGGGGCGCTGCCACGCGGCCCCTCGCACCGCCTGCCGCCTGCTGGGAGGACTCCGCTCCGGTCGGCGGGGAGGGAAGGACGTGGGCTGTCCTGCCGGGCTTGCTGCAGGGCGCTCCCATCCTCCGCGTCGCCGCCCCCTACAGTGCGGCCGGAGTGGAACAACAACAACAACAACAAAAACAATCGACATTTACTTTTTCTTTTTTCAGCTCAATCTCCTCTAGAAAGCTATCAGAGCAGGCATTAGAAAAGCAAAGAAACTGCATCATTCAGGTGTGGTGGAAAAGAGATGTAGAGCTGAGTGTTCGCTAGATACTGATGTTTAAAAAAAACAACCATTCCCTCACGTCTCCCCTGTGCCTTGCTCTTTGTGTCTCACTGCCTCTTTCACCCAGAGGTGCCTGGAAGGATAGGAGCTGCTGCTGGAGGACAGAGGATGTTATGAGTGGAACGGCTTTTCCATTTTTAATTTCTGTAGTAGAAATTTTCATTCTGTAGTTACTTTATAGAGCACTTGATGATAATCCAGGTAGAGCTGGCAGGTCGCAAGATGCTGACTTTCCTCCTTGTTTCAATATGTGAAATAAAATATTATTGGCAATGTGTAACATAGGTTCAGCTGCTTGCTGAGGCACCGATCAAAGTACTTAAGCATATGCTTAACTTTAGGAACTGAATGGGACTGCTAATGTGTTTAACATTAAGTTGGTGTTTAAGAGCTTTGCCTGATCAGACTTGAGGATTGTGAACCACATTTATAGAATTTCCAGTCTGTAGTTGCAGCGGAATGTCTTTATATTCTTCTCTCATCCTCTCAGACATTCCCCTGCTTCCCCAACATCACTCCAAATCCTAGACAGACATTTAGAAACTACTTGTAGTCTTTTGAAAATGTGCAGCATCAACTAGTGAGCTAAGAAGGGTACTCTGGTGGAAAAGATAGATATAATTTAGGTGAACAGAATGGCATGAAAAGCTCGGAGCTATTTACTGTTTATGTATGTTTGTTTGCTTTTGCCAGAATGCTCAGCTGTTACACCTCCAAACAGAACACACATGTACAGAGCATACTTTACTAGTCACGTCAGGCTGCTAATTTTGACACCTGTATAATAAATCTGTTGGCTAGATGCAAACCTGCGGGCTGTGAAGGACTTTAGAAAAATAAGCAAAGAGGTGACAGTTCTTGTAAGAACTTTGATTCAAAAGGCAATAATTAAAAAAAAATTTAGAAACTGAGCTAAAAATATTTAAAAGGAACAAATATAGAAAAAAAGAGAAGTCAACAGTTAGTCAGCTGAGAATGCATTACCGGAGAAAAGCAACTCCTTGTAAAGTGAACTTTGACATTTAAGACCATGCTTCTGGATGTCTGTAATAGTTATCATCCAGTCACTACGTGTTTACAGTCGACTCCTTACAAATTTAAAACTTCATTCCAGAATCAACTCCTTTTTTCGGTTTTTGACAACTCATGAGTACATTGTGTAAAGCATACTAACATTTCAGAAACTGTTTTGGTCATGGTATCCCATTTATTTTATACTTGATACATTAGAAAATCCCCAAATCTTTGAGCATTGTTTGTTAGTGCTATGAGGGTAGCTCACGGGAAATTATCTAGAATGGAATTTAGAGGAATACTTCACCAAGAACGTAGGATATAGTAATTTGATCAAATTTTGCCCTCCCACAAACCTCCCTGTGAACTGTGTACACATAACAAATAGCATATGTATGTTTGTAGAACCATTGGTAGGTACAGTAATTTGTCTTTGGGACCTCCGCCCCAAATGGTCTGTACCATTATTCTGTATGTAAAAAAATTCCTAGAGAACCATTGATTCCAGAATGACTGTCTCTTGACAAGAAGAGACTACATGGCTGGGAGAGGTGTGGCTTTGGGCATTTCAGCTGTGGACTTGTTCAAAGAAACTTTGCAAACAGATTTTTGTATAATGGGGTCAAATGTATTCTTTTACTTTCTTTGTACTGAAAAATGGCTAGTTTGACCAAATAAACTGTAAAAAGGGGGGTTTCAAAATTTTGGTTTTGTTCAAAGTTTGAACAAAACCTTTTTCTTCTTCTTTTTTTTTTTTTAGTTTATTTGTTCAAACTAGGCTTTTTTCAGCACAAGGAGTAAAAGAATACAATCACAATTGGGATAATACCAAGCCATTCAAATTTCAGCCCCAAATTTCAGCCCCAAGGCTATGCGTAACTAAAAATGAGGTTACAAAGAAAACCACTCTGCAGTCTTAAATACAGCAGGTCTTCCTGCACCTGCGATCTTAAGCATTTCTTGTGAGATGTCTGTTTGTGTTAAACATTTCCCATTAATCCCTTTTCTACTTTAAATATAGAAAGGGCGGACTAGAAATACGCCCTGTAAAAAACTGCTCAGAAGGGGATCAGCAGATATTTTAGATGCTTATGTAAAATTATCTTATTTAATCATTAAGCAAAACTTTATTTTTTAAATTAGAATGATATGGGAGGTCAACGGAGCCTAATAAACAAGTGGACAACTTTCCTGAAAGCAAGACTGGTGTGCTCAATACCTGGCCCTGAGGGAGCAGACACATATTTTGATGAGCTACGTAAGTTGAACTGATCTTTACTATTTTGTTCTGTAATCTGCTCTGTGTTTTGGATTTTCAGAAACTCAGGACAGTGTTTTGATCTCACTCACACCAGTTTTATACTATGGGCAACTCCATTGACTTTACTCCTGGTATACAGCTGGTGTAAATGTGATCAGAATTATGCCCTGTTATTTTTACTTGGCTTTTCCCATTTGGGGAGAAGTTCAGCTGATTCCAGGTGGAATACAGAAGATGGCAGACATCAAAACTTCAGCACAATTCACAGGACAGAAAATTCAGATGTAAGGATTAATGTTATGTTTACAAAGCTCCAAATGATAGGGTGGTAAATATGAAAATGTTTATAGGCTGTTTAATAAAAAGAAACTTTTCCCATTACAGAAGATATATTCTTACTTTCCACAAGAGATGAGAGAAACCCTCTAGTATATGGAGTCTTCACTACTACAAGGTATGTGTAGGTTCACATTTGCCCCTGGAATCCAATCCTGAAGGCCTCATAGGCAAAAACCTCTTAAAGTCAAAGGGAGCTTGCCAGAATAAGACCTGCAGGACTGACCTCTATTCCCCTAGGCCAATATTTTCCAAAATGTGTGCCTAAAGTTATGCTTCATAGTCCTTACGTAGGCATCTAAATACGTGCCTGGTTTAAAAAAGAGTCGGTTGAGAAACAGGTGAATTTTTCACAAAAATCTTCAAGATGTTGAATTTCAAAATTAAAAAAAAAAAAATTGACTAGCTTTACAGAGTACCCAACAGCTCCTATTGAAATAAATTCATTCTCCTCTGCTGCCAGACCCTGATTATCTTGTAAAAAGCAACAGAGTCCTGTGGCACCTTTAAGACTAACAGATGTATTGGAGCATAAGCTTTCGTGGGTGAATGCCCACTTTGTCGGATGCATCAGGACTCTCTGTTGCTTTTTACAGATCCAGACTAACACAGCTACCCCTCTGATACTTGATTATCTTATGAGATCAAACAATATCACATGTCAAGGTGATACATCTGTAGGTCACTTTTTGCAATAAAGCACTTTAGAGTAACACATCAGCATAATAGGTGGGGATGGTAATAAGATAATACCCCCTCACCTCACAGGAGGGGAGTGGGGCTGGAAGATTAATTAATGTTGGTGTAGTACTCAGATATTATAGTGATGAACATCCAATGAGGAAATTAATAATTCTGTTTTCAGAGCATGGTTTGAATAGTGTGCAGTAAATGGGGTCACACATTGAACAATAAGGTTACAACAAGATATTGAATAACTGCTGATTAAGTGAGCACCCTGCATCCTGTGAACTGAATGAGGCAGAAGTCCTGTGGATAAAATAGTGTGTGATCATGTAATTAGAGACAGCATCATAATGTATACACACAAGGGGGCGAGTTAAGTTTGCACTGGCAATTTTACCTCTAGCATCCTAACTTTTGAGTATTTGACTCCCCATCTTAATAATGTTCAATGTAGTTTTTGTGTGTCATGTAATCTACCTGCTGCAGATGGAATGGAACGTAGTCATTCTAGATATAATTTCTGTATCAGTTTGTAGTAGTCTTTATTATTGATTTGTATTACAGTAGCACATAAATGCTCTGACCAAGATTAGGGTGTCTTTGGGCTAGATGCAGAGCATTCACATAGTAAGTGAGTCCTCGTCCTGAAGAGTTGATCATCTAAATAGACCAGCCAAAGGGGAAGGTGTCAAGGTTGGAGAGTGACACAGAGAAATTACTTGACTTGTCCCAGGTCACACAGTTGATTAGTGGCAGAGCCAGGAGTAGAACTGAAGTCCCTGGGGTCTCAGTGCAGTGTGCAAAGGATGAAAGAGACTGTAAATGTCAACTATAAGAACAGTATGAATTAATATAATCAGCGGCAGCTCCAGGCACCAGCGCTTCAAGAGCGTGCCTGGGCGGCAAGCCACGGGGGGCGCCCTACCGGTCCCTGTGAGGGCGGCAGTCAGGCAGCCTTCGGCGGCTTGCCTGCGGGAGGTCCGCCGGTTCTGTGGATTCGGTGGCAGTTCGGCGGCGGGTACGCCGAAGGCGCGGGACCGGCGGACCTCCTACAGGCAAGCTGCCGAATCCACGGGACTGGGGACCTTCCACAGGCAAGCCGCCGAAGGCAGCCTGCCTGCCGTGCTTGGGGTGGCAAAAAAGCTAGAGCCGCCCCTGAATACAATAATGATAGGATCCGTGCCATATGCAACAAAGCCTCTTGGAACCTTCATACAATTCAGTAAACAAACTGACAAAAATTGAACTGAATTACAGGATCTTGCCCTAAAATATTACATAGCCACTGAAGCTATACAGAAGTGAATGGATGTCCATTTTGTCACACAAAGTGTAAGATTAACACGTTTGCCTACGGCTTGGTTTTGGTTAGATAATTCAACTGTCTTTGTTAGAAAAGACACACAACCATTTATTTATTTATTTTTGGTTTACAATGCTCCTACCACATGCCTCTCTAATACTCTGGTTGCCTGAACAAGAATTAAAATACAGAATGTCAAATACAAACTGAATGTAATGGGCTGGCCTTTAATCTCTAAAATTCACACCCCAAAGTCCTAATCATAATAAGGAATAAGAGGTCTCTGGATCCCTTCACCCACCAAGATAAAAGATGTTTTTTTCAGGATGGCCAAAAGGTTAACAAACCTAGTCTCCAGTAGACCAAAGTTTTAAACTCTAATTCACAGTTATATTAAGTATGAGTTTTCAGGCCAAAGCAGTAATCTATACCGTACATAATTAGCACCACCCTCAGTTATAATAATTCTCAGGTATAGGACTTGATCCAAAGTCCATCAGAATCAGGGGAAGTCTTTTAACTGTCTTCAGTGGGCTTTGGATCAGGCCTATACTGAAGATTTAAAAATGTGCTTATAAACATTCTTCATTTCTTTCAGCTCTGTATTCAAGGGCTCTGCAGTTTGTGTGTACAGCATGGCTGATATCAGAGCTGTTTTCAATGGCCCTTACGCTCACAAAGAAAGTGTGGATCATCGATGGGTACAATACGAAGGACGTATCCCATACCCCCGGCCTGGTACAGTAAGTGTCTCTTTAATTATACACTTCTATTTTTACTCAATGACCATTGTCCCATATTTTATTTTTCTGAATGAGTAACTTGTATTTTCCTTTCAGGATGTTTTAAATTATCCTCTCAACCCTCCTCATGTTGACAGCTCAGACTTCTACCTACCCCTTTTTATATATAACTCTTCCGTTTCTCTGAGATAACATTGTACCCAGACTGTCTATTTCCTGATTGTTCTCTCCCATTCTGGGCTCCTCTTGGCTATATTTCCATGTGTAGGTGGAGATTCTCTCTGAGACATCAACACTTCATAAATAGCAGAGGACTTTTCTCTGATGACTATTAAGTGATAATGATACATTTTGTTTAAATCTTGTGTTTCTGTGTTTTGCTATACCTTACAGTCTTTGGTTTTGATAAAATTCTGTTCCCTTAGATGTGACCATTGATTTCGAGTTTGTCATTACTATAAGTTGTTTTAAAGTAACATAAGTAATTAGTTGTTGCAAAATTTAAGCTATTCTGGTGAAAAAACTGATTGATGGGAAGAAAAAGTAAAGCTTAAATCAGGAAATACTTTCCAGTAGTAACCTGCTAGACCCTGAGGAGGAAAAGGGTGGAAAATTGGAAAAAAAAACAACCCACCCCACCTTTTTTAAATTTCAAAATTTATAATTTAATGAATATTTCAAATATTGAAAAAAAGGTTGACCTACTCTCTAGTTGACCAAAAAAAGGATCATTTTTATGACAAATTTCCCCCATTTAAAAATAAAATAAAATATTGAATTGGAACATTTTGGACCAGCCTAACCACGTGTAGCTAAGAGTGACAGTTCCACGTTGGGGATGAGAGGAGAGCAACGGAAGCCCTGTGTAGATGGAGACATATAAATATAGACTGGACGGAGCACTAGAACAGAAGTTCTCAAACTTTGTAGAGTAGTCCACATCTTAATCGAGATTGTCTTATGGGCCTTTTCCCTTCCTATCCATGATCCTACACAATCACACATTGCTGTGAGAAACTGATTATATGACAGAGTAAAGCAAGGACATATTTTATGGCCTGAGGTTGCCTCTGTCTCAGGCAGTAATTCACTATCTAATTTTTGCTCTTCTTTTCAGTCCATCTCTCACTCCTATGTGTTCTTGTCATCACCCATTTCTCCTTTAAACCCCCCCCCCCCTTCTTTTTCTCAGCTATCTGCAGGCACCAATAGTAATTAGACATCTGTGATAAATACTAGCACATTATAAGCTGCTTGTCTGCCCAACCCAGGAAGGACTAATGCCATGCCCAAAGTCTCTTTCAGGCCCATGCTGCAGGGCACAGTTTATTAATTCAAACACAAAACTCACAGAGTAACACAAAACAATACTATTCCTCTGATCAACTCAGGCTGCAGGAGTCCCAAGGCCTTTCCCTTCGCTTTTCTATCTCCTGTTCCTGGCCCAGCCACAGAAACCTACTTCCTTTCTACAGCTCCTCTTCCAACTGAGCTGTCTCAGCCTTTTGTAGGGAACACCCGACCCCTGCCTCATAAGGGGCACGAGCAGGCCCCCTGGTTCATAACAGTGCAGCCCACCCTGTTACACACATGCAAACAGGTAGGCATTTTGATCTAGATTTTAATTGAGTACTCTAATTTAGAATGCCACCGCAGTTTATGATTGTCCAACCTGAAATACCTAACCTAGGGCCTGAGTGGAATACATGGGAGGTGAGATTCAGAAATCAGGCACTAAGTGTCTATAACTGCCATCCAGAATTTGAGGTACCCAAAAGTAGAAGCCACATTTGACAATTTGGGCTAGAACTAATCAACACTTGCACTCACAGCTCATTACTAAAAAATGCAGGTGCAGTTACTCATAGGCATAAAACAGTGCCCACAAAAACAGAAACTGTCACAGGTCTATATAATTGGAATTACTCTTCTGAAATGCCTGCCATGCCCAGGAAAGATGAATGTGCTAAAACTTCTGCCCTGATAGAGGGATCATTTTTTTTGCGTATTAGCCATCACATGCCTGAACTGAGATTCACAAGGAAGGAAGTGTGTGTGTGTCAGTGATCCTGTCGGCACTGATCTGTAGTACTGTTTTGGATGTCCACATCTGAAAGAATTATAAAGGTTGCAAGATTTAAAGATAAACTGATACTTTCCATAACCCTTCCCGTAAGTCTGCAGCTACTTCCTTTAAACACCTGATAACAGCTATGAGAGAATGGTTCCATAAAAAGTTAGGGTCAAATACTAAGGGCCTCCTTACTCAATCTTTTGTCAGTAGACGTCAGTAAGAGTTTTCCTGAACAAGGGTTGAGTAGGGAAAGTGCTCTCAAAGTGGTTACAATAATTTACTTTAATTATACAGTAGTGCATGTTTACATTATATCTATTTATATTGAGTATTTTTAATACTGGAATCTTTTGTCTTTACTGAGATGGAACAATCCCAGATCTGAACATCTTTTAAATTTGGGGATTTAGTATTTAGTATCCCAGTCAGGATAAATTGCTCATTAGTTATCTGCCACAGCTGCAGTTCCTGTTTGGGCATTGGGTGAAAGTACGATAGCCATTCTGCTCAAGCAACCCCTGAGGGCAGTATGAGAACAAAAACGTATAGTCCTCAACTCTTTTTTCATTGGTTCTGGGCAGTGTGCTTCAGATAAGGCACAGATATCAACAATCAGACTTTTCAACAGCTTGATGAGAGCGGCTTAGCTGTTTCGGACAAAGTTTGAACATTCCAGGCACCAATTTTACATATTCCGCCAACAATCAGGATACGGGAATGGCCTTTCACAAGTTTTCATTGGGCATTTTTTCCTCCGTGGCAGAGAAACTCTTGCCCATTTCAGCTCCATATTAAGTGGTAGGACACGGTCAGCAATGGATCTCCATCAGCACAAGTTCAATTTTGTCAGCTTTTCTGGTATGGACATAATAGGAGGAAGACCAATAAATTACAAAGCCTGTTTACCAAGGAATGCTGCTGTTCAGCACATAGTCACCAAAAGATTTGTTAGTGCAGTGAGATGGCCAATGATGGACATAGACTGAACATTCAGCCAGATTGTCCTAAGGACCTAGCTAGAAATTGATCCCAGTGGTGATTGATCTGCAAGGAGACTACATCCCTTTGGGAGCTGCCTTGATGATAATGATGGCCTGAATCAGGATCCAAATTAAAATTAAGTGACAAGGCCCCCATCTTGTAACAGGCTAAACCAAAAGCCTGGATATGAATAGTCTTAAACTTTGGGGGACAGGGGCAAGAATCCAGATCTGAAAGAGGAGCCTCTCTTTGTGTTGTGCTGCCACATAAGGTTCTGGGCAGATTTGCATCCCCTCTGATCAAGGGAGCACAGTGCTAGTACCAAGACCTCCACTATGTAGTAGAGAACCCAAAAGAGGGGATGAGATGTAGTTGGAGCCATGATTCCTTCCTGCCTATATGCCAGCCAGTAAAGCTTGCTAGGCATGTCGGGGGATAGGAGGTGAGGTATGCTGCATGACTTAAGCGTGTTACCTTTTGAGTGCTCCTTGGATGCTGGAGTCACTACCCCTCAAGGTCAAATGTCACCTGTGGTCCCTCTAGCATGGGGTACTTTAGTACTGCTCAGGGCTATGCAAAATAGGTACAATTTTGCCCCTAATAAATTAGTATTTGGAAAATGGAAAGATCTGCATAAGTGCTAAGACACAATTAGGGTGTCCAGAGCTCTTCCTGGATTCATTATATTTCTTATGTTATGGGTTGCTTAAAAAATGAATACACTGTGAAATGTATTCCCTTTGATGTTGGGCTCCCAGAGATGCGTTGGCTTCCTTTAAGCATTTATACAGAAGCTGGAGACTGTTACCCTAATTTAACATTCTACTCAATTAACGTTATCTCCTAAGTAAATAAAGCTGCTCACTATATATGCTGTGACTGCGCTGATATTGAAATTTTGACAAAATGCTTCCTGTGGCAATTTGTGTTAGCGATAAACTCCCAGCATGACGATGATATCATGACTCCACAATGGTAAACTGTATAGAAGCAGCAGGATCCCTTGTTTGCTTCAGTTTCTTTCTTGCATTGTTTGCCTGCCCTCTGGTGTTAGTTCAGGAACCACTGATACACCGCACTCCTAGGCTTGGTCAGCGTGTGATGCCTCTTTCGGCCAGGCCTGTCCCAGTGGTGTTAATTGGAACCTCCAGGAAATAATGGGAATTAAACAAGGGTGAAATAATTGAAATACAGTATGCTGGAATTTGGGAGCTGATGAAAGGGACAAATCAAAATAACAGCCGGCAGATCTGAAATTGAGGTCCATTTGAAAAGCAACCCTGCTTCATTCTGATTTTTGGGGGGGGGGTCTTAAAAATTGAGATTGAATAACTTCTGTTGTCACTACAAAACACTACCCAGGAAGCTACCATTAACATTAGAAGACTAAATCTCCAAAAACTCTGATTAAAATGTATTCTGAAGGTTTTCACATTTATAATCAGGACTGATGTCAGGTAGAAGGCAGGATTTTGATTAAATTAGGGGGAAAGTCTTTTAATCTGTCTACCGTTATGGCTATAATCACTAGTATCTAAGAACCTCACACACCCTGGGTTTCTGGGTTCTTTGTTTTTCAGTGCATTACATTTTTTGAAAAACTGTAAAATGATTAAAACTAATATGAGATTCTCGGATGTGATCTCTTCCTTACTCTGGGTCTCTCTCACTTTTCTGTAGAGCTCCTCACCATAACATCTAACACTGATCATATTTCACCTCTCTTATCCCCTCTGCAGTTTCAATGCAGATGCAGGTAGTGGGGGTGCTGTACATCTCATTCTAACTAGATTGAACCCGAAGGGAAGCATCCTTCAAAGCCAACACTCTCCGCCAAAAACTCCCACTAGCCCGCTCTCTGGTTGGCTTTCCTGCTGTAATAAGCCTGTATATAAAACATGGAGGTTACACAGGTGTCACTTATTATTTGTAGGCTAATCTCTCTGTTGCTCCTGATCTTTATAGGTTGGAATGCATTCCTCACTTCTCCAATTCAGCTCTCCTTTGATCTCCACACTGTAATTGGGCTGCCCGATTAAGTGAAACATTTCACTTTATGTTGTTTTCCTGAAGAAACCTCCTCCACCTCCTTACTAATATGCTTTCCCTGATATGAATCATCTTGGAGTTAACAGTAGATTTTCTGAACTCAGTGAATCTTAGTTGTCTTGTGCACTTGCAAAGCTTTACAGAGAGCTCTACAGTGCCACCTGCAAAGTTAAGGGCACTTAGCGGATCCTTCTTATTCCAGTCCACCTAAAAGCAATTCTCTCAATTTATTCCTTAATATCCACAATTCCAGAATTCCAGTGCATTAACAGGAAAAGTGATACAGCATGTTTGAGGCAGGCAGTGGAACCTTGAACAGAGGGGCAGCTGATTCCAAACACCACCTGAACTAACATTTTTTTTTTCTTTTGGGTCAATCTAGGATCAGGCATCAGCTATGGGAATCTGAGCCTTTTAAACAATATTTCTCTTTCTTAAAAAAAAAGGTTGGTCCTTTACCACCTTGCTGTTTTGCTGCTCCCTGTCTGTGCCTAGCCAGTGGGCCTGCATGACATGTCAACAAAGTTAGTGCAAAATTCTGCTTTCTAAATCTCCCTGTGGATCCCGCTGCATATTTTGTGCTGTCTCTATACACAGAGATACACTGATGGTGTTGGCAGGCAGGCTAGAATACCAAATGCAGAATAAATGCTGGAACTTCACACACTGCAAATCAGACACAGAATTCTGGGTAATGTTTTTTTTTTTTAAGATCCTAAATGGATTAGGAGCCTGCGTCCCATTTTTTAAAAGAGACTTAGGCCTTAGGAGCTCAAATCCCATTGATTTTCAATGCAACTTAGGTTCCTAAATTCTGATGTCATTTTTGAAAATTAGATTTAGGTGCTTTTGGTTCTGTTACCCTTTGTCCTTATGTTGAAACATGCATACAGCCACATTTTATTTTTAAAAAATTGATGTAAAAAGTCAACATCAATGCAATGTTAAAGGTGCATTCTTAAAGTCAAGAGATGTCAGGAAATGCAAACGTTAGGGGTCTAAATGATTGTCCTGATTTTCAAAGTGCTAAGCATGCAGCAGCTCTTACTAACCTCATTAAGAGCTACAAAATGCTCAGGATTTTGATAAATCATATATTTAGGAGCCTAACTTTTGGCATCCACTTTTGAAAATGTCAGCAAAGCTTTCCACATAATGTTAACTCAGCAGCACTGCACATCTTTGCAGTTTGTGGGATTTACTCAGACACACATACTACATTAAACTACAAATTTAACCAGACAAGCAAAAAAGAGAAAATCTTACATCTGTGCACTGCAACCAAATTAACCTTCATTAACGTACAAATGAAAAAGTTTAGCCTTAATTTACCATCTCCTGACTTTGTTTGGATTTTATTAGTGCAAATGTGCTTTATCATAGTCTATACGAGAGAATTTTAAAAAGCATCTTTGCAGATCATCTGTTGTAGTTTCTTTTCCCCTTCATGTTTGTGGAGCTTCTGAGGTTTCATCTCCTCCCATAGTAGAGTGGACAATTTGATCTAGAATTGCTCATAATAATAATACATCTAAGTGACCTACAAAAGAGGTAAATATCATCGTCCCCATTTTACAGATGCTTTGAGATGTAAAGAGGCTTGCCTGAAGTCACACAGCAGGCCAGTGGTAGAGCTGGGAGTAGAACCCTGAGATCCTAAGTCCAAGTACAGTGCGCTACACCACCTCCCTAACCAATGGGCAACTCCCAATTCTCAGCAATAGCTGTGTAAATTAGGAGTAACTCCAACAATTTTGGTTGCGCTGCTACAGCATTTATGTTAGGGTAACTAGGATCATAATTGGACCCAAAGCAAATAAGGTCTAATCAAACTCTCAATGAAGTCAATGGAAAGACTCCCATTGACTTTAAGGGGTGTTGAATCAATCCCTTAATGTTTTGTGAATGAGATTTTACACAGTAGCTGAACATGTGTGCACAGTATGTGTGATTTTTTTCTAAACATTTAACTTACGTGTTTGTGAAGTTATCTTTCATAAAAGCAAAGACCTAACAAATCTTGCAAGAGTGATTTACGCTCTGGATATGTTCTTTGTGGGCTTCCACCCAGAGCTAAACTAATCCTCCCCTGACAGATGTTAGTCACATCTCTTAATGCACTATTGGAAGGCGCTCGGATACTATGGTGATGAGGGTATTATAAGAACCTATGTAGAGTAGAAGTCCAGTCCTCACATGCAGCATTCCTGATGTTCCAGTCCTGTGCCCTCTGATGTGAATGTAGAACTGCCACTGACTTCAGTGGGAGCTGTGTGTCCATATCTGAGGCGCCCTCTGGTCCTTCCAGATGTACACTAATGTCCTCTATGGAATGGGTGGAGATCACCCCTCTCATTTTCACTTGTGACATATGCCAGGATGTGACCTCAGCTTTCAAGAGGTGAAAAGCTACTGGACTCACCCACTGTGCTGCCTAGTCTCTAACATCATGTGTCATGCTGATTAGTATGAGAGGAAGCCCAAGCCTACATAGATTGTCCTGTAATGATGGGTGGAGCTGTTTGGTGACTTGCCAAAGGGCAAAGTCCTGTTGGTGCCAGAGAATCATTTTTCATTCCCTTCTCCAGTACTCCATGCCACTGCCAGAGATGCCTATGGGCACAGCTAGCTTTGCCAAGCACAACAGAGTTGCACCTGGCCAGCTGTTCTCAATGGTCAGGCTGTTTTAGGACATGATCCAAAGCCCACTGAAGTCATAGTAGACCGCACTCCGGCCAACTACTCTGTGCAAGCGTCCATGGTGGTCCATTGAAATTAATGGGCGGGGATCTGCTGACACTACACACTGCAGGATCCAGGCCTTTGGGAGTAATATCATTATTTCAGTTCTAGACTGGTAGACATTTTGCTCTTAATCCCACAGATGTTAGCAGGTGATGTCACCTCTCCTGCGTCTCACGTTCTTCCACATAGACATTTCTAGCAAGATGTTTAAATGTCTCACATTCTAGCTCTCCGAACATCTATCACATCTTCCAGTCTCTCATGCTAACTTAGATTTTCAAAGTGGTATTCATAAAAAAAAAATAGAGTGGCTGTGATTCATTTGTGAATGGAGGAGCCACACAAAAAGCACTAGAAGATGTGGACTGTGCCATATAAAGTCTAACATATTTAGCTAGTGATAATGCAAATCACAGAAAAATATACAAAGGAGGGAAAAATAAATCTCATTAATGGGGAGCTATTGAACATCTGGAACCCAGGGAATCTGGCCTGATTCTACTCTCACTTATGCTGATCCAAACTCCAGTGAAGAAAATAACAAGGAATCCAGTGGCACCTTAAAGGCTAAAAGATTTATTTGGGCATAAGCTTTCGTGGGTAAAATACCCACTTCTTCAGATGCATGGACCTGAAGAAGTGGATTTTTTACCCACGAAAGTTTATGCCCAAATAAATCTGTTAGTCTTTAAGGTGCCACCGGACTCCTCGTTGTTTTTGTGGATACAGACTAACACGGCTGCCCCCTGATACTTGGTACCAGTGAAGAAAATGAAAATCTTTTCATTCGGTTCAATGGGCTTTACCTCAACCCCTAAATGGATAACTACACCATTGTAATCAGTTACCGAGTTCCCAGAACAGTCTAAGTTGGAGGAGGATTAAATTTGGATAGTTCAGAGGGATGGGGATAAAGAGAAATGTCCCTGACTGCTGCCCTGAAAATGTACTGTTTAGCTATGGCTTGGTTTGGTTACAGCTATTGTTCTATCTGAATTTTTTCTGCTGTCACTATAGATCTATTTGAATTTCTCTGGAAATAGAAAGAGTTTAGACTAGCCTTTGAATGGATTTTTAGATTCGTCACACACACTCTATATTTCTCTTTGTTACATAATATCAAAGCAAATTATTCTGTCAGAAATTCCCTGTATTAAAATAACATCATTTTCTTCACAAATTAATCTGAATACAGCCAGTCTCCAAGGAATAACCTTGTAATGGGTTTCGTTTGTGAAAGGACATCAGACAACGGAACATGGGAGATCCTGCTCAGAAAACCAGGGGATAAAGACCTTATGCAAATGCTGGCAAAATGCCACTAGGAATAACTCACATCAAATGAAAATATATTTCCAAAGGAGACTTTTACAGTATCCAATTGACATATCTCCTTGTCTTTCTTTGCTTGTGCCAAACTCTCCAGAGATGCCCAGTGAATAACGATCTCAGGGTAGTAATGCAACAGCAACTGTATTTTCCAGTTGACTCTTTAATTTTTAGCCACAGTGGTACATCAAATTGCAGGTTGACACTAAATGATAGGACACTGGGTACATGATGATGCAGAGTGCAGTTCTGCCTTTCACTGATGTAACACCTCAAGAATCTAGCGTAAAACTTTCAAAACCTCCTAAGTAATTTAGGCGTAGTCAAAAGTGACATAAGGACAGTGCGAGTTAGATGACTAAATATCTTAAAATCTGGGCTGTAGTAGGCACTAAGCTGCAATGACTTTCAATAGGACTTAGGCTCCTAACTGCCTAAAAGCCAGATTTTAAAAGTATTTCGACACCAAAAATTGCAGCTATGCCTAATTCTCATTGAGTTCCTAATATTCTTTAGGCATCTAAATCACATTGGAAAAATGGGATTTAAGTTGCTTTGGCCCTAAGAATGGGATTTAGGTTGTTTTGGCCCTAAATCGCTTTGGAAAAATGGGATTTAGGCTGCTAGGTCATTTAGGTGCTTTTGAAAATTTTACCCTAAGTCAAAAACTACTTTTTTCCTAACTAGATTCTCTCTTAGGAGACTTGTGCGGTTTTATATGCAGGTAAAACTCCCTTTACTTGCAGAGAATAGTTACTAGCTCTGTTTACCACAAGCCAAACTTCAAGCTAATTTGTCTTTTTGGCTGGACTGGACTGTACAGATTAAATTTAGATATGAATGTAGGATCAACTTAAAGGACAAATGTCTCCGACCTGGTTTACACAGCTGGTCTCTGTTCCGATCAGGCCCGCCAATAGCAATTCCAGGCCCCAGGGGAGAACAGTCAATGGGCCCCCACGCATGTACAACTTGCGCCCATGCGGACGCGGTCTGCCTGACATTTGGGCGGTGCTGCACCTGCGCTGGCTGGTGCCCAGAGAGCTGCTGGCTGCAGTGCTGGGCTCACTCTTCGGGCACAGCCAGGGTTTCCACATGCCTGCCCAGTAGTGTTGCCAACTGTCTAACTGCACAAACCCAAAGATCCTTGCCCCTCCCCCGTCCCACCCCTTCCCTGAGGCAAGGCCCCTACCCCGCCCCTTCTCCGAGGCCCTGCCCCCTGCTCACTCCATCCCCCCTCCATCTCGCTCGCTCTCCCCCACCCTCACTCACTTTCACCAGGTTGGGGCAGGGAGTTGGGATGCAGGAGAGGGTGCGGGGTGCAGGCTCTGGGCGGGAGTTTGGTTGCAGGAGGGGGTGCGGAGTGCGGGCTCTGGGAGGGAGTTTGGGTGTGGGCTCTAGGCTAAGGCAGGGGGTTGGGGTGTAGGAGGGGGGCAGGAGGTCGGCACTTACCTTGTGTGGCTGCCGAAAGTGACCGGCACACCCCTCTGGCTGCAGCTGCTAGGTGGGTGGCTCACCTCTGTGCATTTCTGCCCACAGGAAACACTCCCGCAGCTCGCATTGGCCGCAGTTCCCGGCCAATGGGAGCTGTGGAGTCGGTGTTGTGCGGGGGCAGCATGCAAAGACCCCCTGCCCCTCCGCCTGCCGGAGGGCCATTCTGGCCACTTCCAGGAGAAACGCAGAGTGAGGGAGAGCAGGAAGCCTGCCTTAGCTCCACTTTGCTGCCGGTGGCAGCGGCCGGGGCCCCCTGGGCCCTTTTAAATCACCCAGGCCCCTGTGCAATTGCCCTTTCTTTCCCCTGTCGGCAGTCCTGGCTCCAATCTTGTGGTTTCCCTGCTGTGCATATATAGAACTATCCCTGATATCAATGCCAGTTCATTGCACGTATACAGAGCACTGTCTCAGAGTGCAGATCTGGTATTGATCTGCCAGAAGAAATTTGTTCCTTGTAGCTGTCTAGTTATCCAAAGAGAGGCCTCAGTAATGAGGGGTGGCTCTAGCTTTTTTGCTGCCCCAAGCACGGCAGGCAGCCTTCGGCGGCATGTCTGCAGGCAGTCTGCCGGTCCCGTGGATTCGGCGTACCTGCCACCGAATACACGGGACCGGTGGACCTCCCGCAGGCATGCCGCTGAAGGCAGCCTGACTGCCGCCCTCGCAGGGACTGTCAGGGTGCCCCCAGTGGCTTGCTGCCCCAGGCACACGCTTGGAGCGCTGGTGCCTGGAGCCGCCGCTGTCAATAATCATTTGCCAGAAAGTCTCTACTTTATCGGCAAAATAAGTCTGATTGTTACCTGTATGCTAGTAATGCACACAAACCATGAAGGGAGGGGCAGGCTCAGTCCTTGGCATAGTATTTATTGTACAGAGTATGAATGTTTAAAATGTTGCCAAACCTTATGTAATGTAGCAAATTCTAACCGCTGAGTCCTTAATTGGCACCAGAGAGTTAGGCTATCTGTCAAATTGCACATTTGATATTTGAAAAATGTGTGTTGGGAGATGAGTTCTATTTAGGGTTGCCAGGCGTCCAGTTTTCGACCGGAACGCCTGGTCGAAAAGGGACCCATGTGCGTCCGGTTAGCACCGCTGACCGGGCCACTAAAAGTCCAGTTGGCAGTTCAGTGGGGCTAAGGCAGGCTCCCTGGCTCCCTGTGGCTCCCAGAAACAGCTGGCATGTCCGTCTCCTAGGCCTAGGGCGGCCACGAAGGTTCCGTGTGCTGCCCCTGCCTTGAGTGCCGGCTCCACAGCTCCCATTGGCTGGGAACTGCAGCCAGTGGGAGTTGTGGGAGCAGTGCTTGTGGGCGCGGGCAGCGGATGGATCCTCCTGGCCTTTCCGCCTAGGAGATGGACATGCCAGCCACTTCCGGGAGCCGCCTGAGGTAAGCCCTCACCCCAAACCCCCTGCCGTACCCCAACCCCTGCCCCAGCCCTGAGCCCCGTCCCTCACCCAAACTCCCTCCTGAAGACCACACCCCGCACCCACTCCTGCACCCCAGCCCCTTGTCTCAGCCCTGAGCCCCCTCCCACACCCAAACTCCCTCCCAGAGCCCATACTACATGCCCTTTCTCACACCCCAACCCCCTACCCCAGCCCGGAGCCCCCTCCTGCACCCTAAACCCCTCATCCCCAGAGCCCACACCCCCAGTCAGAGCACTCATCTCGGTCAAAGTGAGTGAGGGTGGGACAGAGCAAGAGAAAGAAGGAAGGGGAGATTTAGTGAGTAGGGAGAGGGGCCTCAGAGAAGGGGCAGGGGCACAGCCTCAGGGCCAGGGGTGGCGCAAGGGTGTTCTGTTTTGTGGGATTAGAAAGTTGGCAACCCTAGTTTCTATTCTGTTTGCTTAAATCAGCTGCAGAGGATGATTGCAAATCACCTCATCACAAGCCTTAATTTTGCCCTAGCACACTATGCACAGACTCCTTTGTCAGACGTCCCTTCTCGCAAAGGGTGTTGTGGCTCCATCTGGCAGGAAGCACAGGGATTATTTTTCTCATTTTTATCACATGTATAGTAAGCAGCAATATTCACTTTAAAGGCCTTCATCAGTCAGAATGCTGTGCCCAGTTCTGGTGTCCATGCTATAAAAAAGGATGCTGAAAATCTGAAGAAGGTTCAGAGAAGAGCTACAGGAATGATTTGGGGTCTGGAAAACCTGATTTACGACAAGAGACACAAGGATCTCAACCTGATTACGTTATACAAGAGAAAGCTAAAAGGTGGCTTGAGCACAGTCTGCAACTCCTTACCCAGGACAAAAATAGTAGAAGAGAGCTGTATAACAGACAAATGCAAACAAGGGGAGTATGATTAAACAGTTCTGCTTCAGTAATGCAGAGGGTGCTGTTTTAGCAGCCGTAACTTTTGAGTAGATTCCCACTAGGAAATGTGCCAGGGAACAGGCCACTAAAGAGTGACTGCTCCCCTGTTCAGCCCCACTGGACCAGCGCTACAGAACCCCAACATTGGCGAGAGGCTCTTGGGTCTCTGTGGTCTCTTGAGACAATCTTCTGAAATACTTCTGTTTACACTTCTCCCACTTCAGTTTTGGATCTTTTCTGCCTCCTTTTACCCCTCTCTGTGGTGTGTAGATCAGGGTATCCTGTGGCCCTAAACAATTAAGCAACAGCACAGACAGTGATGAAAAGAAGCATGTCTTGTATTTGTATCCAGGCAATTCAGATTTAAGAAGCTGGGGACTTTCCGTTGAAAACCACCAGAGGGCACTGTAGGCTAACTGTTGAAAAACACACACCAATCGGAGTAAAATAGGTAGACAATATAATAGGTCTTTCCTTTCTCCCTCTCTTCCATACCCAGTTCACTTGTCTGACTCATTGTTAAACAATCTGAAGTAATGGGCCTCTAGCTCTTCCATGGTGGAGTGTCCCTGTCAGGAAGTTCTCCTGATATTCAGCAGACACTTTCCATGACTGCACAAATAGCAAACGAAGTCTTGCTTCCACTTAATTGGCCTCTCAGAGTTGGTAAGACAACTCCCACCTGTTCATGCTCTCTGTATGTGTGTGTATATACATCTCTTCAATATATGTTCCACTCTATATGCATCCAAAGAAGTGGGCTGTAGCCCACGAAAGCTTATGCTCTAATAAATTTGTTAGTCTCTAAGGTGCCACAAGTACTCCTGTTCTTTTTGCGGATACAGACTAACACGACTGCTACTCTGAAACATATTAATAGTGTGAGGTTCTGTGCTGAGCACCCTGAATTCCCACTGATGCTTAGGACTGAGGCCTGATTAAGAAAAGACATCTTGGACCTCTACTTTTAACACTGAAAATAGTTACAAAAATCTTGAACATCAGAAATTTGTGGGAGTTTTTTCTTACGTTACTTTATCATTTTTGGCTGAAAACTGTTCACTCTTCATTATCCAAATGTCTGTTGAAAAGCCCTTTAAAATGTGCCACGTACAACCCTGAGCACACTGCTGGCATGGACCAGATCAATAATAGTAATAATTAATAAATAAGTAACCGTTGACACCATGATTGGTGATAGTAGTATAAACGTAACAATATCTGTAATAGTCACACAGATTGTTAGAAGAGGGCACAGACAGACTCTTTGATTGTGGTCTTCACACCTATTTACTGATATATCTTAAGTCCCAAAGGTAACTTTTTTAAAATAAGTTTCATTAACAGACTTTTTTTCTTGAATGGAGGAAAATAGAGTCTGAGTGCTTGAATTCCTATAGCCCCTATTAGAGCTTCATATAGTGCCTGCTAGACAAAGCCTTCCTACTAACACTGCCTGCCAATCCTTACTATCCCAACCTGACAACTGACCTGCACTCCCACTGACTTCAGTGGAAGGTCTGTCTGAGAAAGGGCTGCTGGATTGGCCAGGTGAATAAGTGACACCAGAAACTGCATCTCCTTTGTGAAAGAGTGATAGTGCGAGGGTCTGAAATTTATATTACTGAGATGAAGTGGCAATGGACTAGTGGAAACAAATGATAAAGTTTCAGAGAGTTTTAGAAGCTAAAGGAAAATCAGTGGAGCAGAGAAAAACAGAAATGAGGATAAAAGGGACAGGCTTTTAAAGACAAATGAAAAGAGGAGAGGGGAGTGGAAAAACAAAGGGGAAAGTGGCAAGCTGAAGAACCCAATGCAGAGAGTTCTTGGATGGTCTTTTTGAACAGCCCAGTGTGTTTCCACGCATTGGTGACTAGAAAACTTGAAACAACAGGAGCTATTCCAATTCTAGGCCAAATTATTTTCCCTCTGGATGAAATCTTGGGTTTATCGCTGTCATTCATGCTTTATAAACAGTTACAATATACACACAAAAGCCAAGGTTTAAAAACAATGGTTGTCTAAAGTTACACTCCTAATTCGTATTTAGGCATGTAAACAAGTAGTTCATTTTTCAATAGGGCTTAGCACCCAGCAGCTCCCACTGACTTCAGTGGGCTCTGTGTAGCACTCTTAGGGTGACCAGACAGCAAGTGTGAAAAATTGGGAGAGGGGTGGGGGCAATAGGCGCCTATCTACGAAAAAGTCCCAAATATCGGGACTGTCCCTATAAAATCGGGACATCTGGTCACCCTAAGCACCCTATATGTTAAACTCTGTTTCCAAGTGAATGAGACATTTTTTTCCATTATACTAAACATTCATTTATCTCCCTGCACTGTTTGTGAATAAGTTTTCCTATCACGGAAATGAACGCTTCAAAGTAATCAATATTTTTTCTTAATGTCTTTTTTATCTTCTTTTTCCCTTTCTTGTGTTCAGTGCCCAAGCAAAACTTATGACCCCTTGATTAAATCTACCAGAGATTTTCCAGATGATGTCATTAGTTTTATAAAACGCCATCCATTGATGTACAAGTCGGTTTACCCGGTGACTGGAGGACCTGTATTTACTAGAATCAATGTGGACTACAGGCTGACGCAGATTGTGGTGGATCATGTCATGGCGGAAGATGGGCAGTATGATGTTATATTCCTAGGCACAGGTAAATTAAAGAGCTCTCGTAGTTCTTCAAGGGCAATGTCATAGGAAAGCTAAATAGGTTAAAGAAGATCATTTGGGGTCCTAATCTATCAAGAATCTTTCCATTTACCAAAGAGGTAACATTATTCCCATTTTACAGAAGGGGAAAGTGAGGCACAGAGCGGTGAAGTGACTTGCCCAAGATCACCCAGCAGGCCAGTGGCAGAGCCAAGAATAGAACCCCGGTTTCCTGATTCACACTCCAGTAGGCCACACTGCCTCCCCTTTACCACATAGATGAATTTTGCAGCATGCCCTGAAGTTCAACAAATGTGGACTATTTGGGACAAAACTGGAAGGGGGTGAATTTCAGAGCCATCAATCTCTCAGGTGCAGGATTTAAGTCTCCAGGCCTTTCTACTCAGCCTTTCTCACAAGTACTAATTTCACTAGCAAACAAGGTGTCATGAGGTGTCTTCTAGCATCCATACACTTCAGGCCAATGAGTGAAGAGTGAGATGCAGTGGGATTTTAGCATGAGGAAGAACTTCAGGGTGACTTGCTCTCACAGCACAGTTGGCTGTCCAGGAACAAGCACTGCCGCAATCTTGGAGGACCTTCATTGCTTTGCCTCTCTGAATGAAGTCTTTCTGACAGCAATGAAAGGAGGAAAGCAATCATGCACTTTCAAATACCATGAAACCCCTACAATTCAAGTATAAAATATACATCTGAAGCATACACACAACATGCACACACATAATCATTCACGTTACACATGCTGAAAAGTTATGAAAAAATTAAACATCCATTCAGAAAAGGTAGATTTGCTGCCTAACACATGGAATATTATTTTGGTGTGTTCTAGAATTTGCAGTCAGTTTTGTGCTATTCTCTACTGCAGTAGGTTTTCATACAAAATGAACTTATATTAAATCAATAACCGCCTGTTGGTTTAGGTATTGATAGATAGCACTGACATCTAATTCTTCTTTGTAATTCTTCTTTAGTGTAGAGATTTGAAGGTTGCTAGGTACCATGTAGTCACTAGATGGTGCTCCATAATTTGAACAGAGAGAAAATTATCAGCGCCTTCACCTTTTAATTATGAAGTGAGCTCTTTTTTCCCCCAGAATTCATGGTTTTATTTCATTTTATATTTTAAACCTATCCTGTGGAAATTCAGGCTGAAAGATAATATTTCAAACATTATATAATGAGTGCATAAAAATACACCAAATAACTCGGGAGGTTTTGGTCACCAGAAGATCAGGAGCTTAAAATATGTTTGAATGTGTTCAACCAATGCTACTAGAGAATTTAGAAAGGCTGCCTGTTATGTATAGATATTCCAGCTGCAGCCCTTTGTATCTATGCAACCCTAGATAAGAGTATGGACATTACTAACACAGAAGGCAGGTAGTGACATTTTGTAACTTCCACTTAAAGTGCTAGGGATGTCATCAGCTGTAGTCTCCTACTTTGCTTTAAAATGTATGTATTTGTTGTTTTAATACTACATATAATATTTAGTACTGAATGGGCTTGATTCAGTCCTGCCTTGCATCTTCCAGACATCCTGGCCATGCCCTTCACCAGCCTGTGTGTTTTGGGGGCAGGGTTGGCTAGCTCCCTTGCAATGGTGGGACTCCACCAACTGGAATGTACAGCACTGGGGAGTTCCAGGAGATGATCAAGCCTGATATCTTTAATAGGGATTGGCAAATGTCAATGTATTTTATCTTCCCTTTGAGGTAGGGAGGCATTGTAATTTCTGCTGAGGTCAGAAAACTGAGGCACAGAGTTTCTGAAAGCCACCCAGTGAGTCAATGACAGAGGTGGGGTTAGAACTCCAGCATGCCTAACGCTCAGTTCACTAGACTTCCAACCTGCCTCCCTATGTGCACTGTATTCTGTCAGGAAAACGTGCAACCCACACACAGGGCTTTATGCAGCTCATGAGTCCCCTGTTAGGGCCAAGTGGGATGTGAGAGTTGCAAAGGGCCTTGTTCAGGCACACCTCTCAACTGGGCTTCATTTTCAGGGGTGTCACTCATTGCAATCCCAAATACGTAAATGTCACACAGCTTTGGTGTCCCTTCACTATTATGACTGGAATTTATTTACAGCAGAAATGCAGAATTGTGGAGCTGTGGTGATCCAAAGATTCATTTACATTAAAATAAGGGCTCCCGTTGTGATTTAAATCTCTTGCATGAGTAACATTTCTGTATCCCTGACTTTGGGTCAGTGTCACATGACACGTCCCACATTTGGGCCTCAGCAGGTGTGAGGTTCCAGCCTTAATGCTTTGGGATCTTAAACAACTGTTTAGAGTAATTTTAAAAGCACTTCAGTTCCGTTTTAAGTCTGATCACACCATGCTGCATAGGTAGTCACTAAGACCCCCTATTCAGCAAAGGACTTTAGGCCCTTTATGGTCCCTAAAACTGTTTAAATAGATAAGTTCTTATTGAAAAAGAAGGATGACCCAGTAGCTAAGACACTTGAGTGGGACTCAATAGATCTTAGTTCAATTCCATGCTTCCCCCACACATTTCTGTTGTGAGATTGGGCAAGTCTTGCTGTGCTTCAGTTCCCCATCTGTAAAATGGGGATAATAGCACTGTCTCAGAGTATTCTGAGGTTAAATACATTAAAAATTGTGAGTTGCGCAGACATTATAGTGATGGGGGCCATACAGGTAGATGTATTTAGAAAGCAAATTCCTGGTTACATTAAGCATGATCTCTGATGTCTAGTTTCCTTTTTTTATCTTCTTTCTAACTGAAGTTTAGAGCATCACTTAGAAAAAGAATGGGAAGGGGAGTCAATATGAAGTCCGTTAGAAACAGAACTGTACTTAAATACTGAAACACAAGCACTGCTTTGTATACTACATATCTTTGTTTCAGACACAGGAACGGTACTGAAGGTTGTGAGTATTACAAAGGAGAAGTGGACTATGGAGGAGGTAGTACTGGAAGAGCTGCAGATTTTCAAGGTAAGCTTTAACAGCCACTGAGTGTTTGAACAGCATCAGAGAATAGTTTAGGGGAGTTTTAAGCCTTGTGGAGTTTAACCTCTGAAGCAATTCATTTCTCAGAACTAATGCAAGTTCCCAAACTTATTTTATTTTTAACATTGAGATCCTTTGGTTTTCCAAAGATGATTGAATCAAAGAGCACATCAATTTTCAAGCTCCTAGGAAGTCTTTTTTATGTACAACACTGCTGCCAATTCACAGTTTTCTCAGCCGTCTCACCAACACTGCTTGATTTTTAGTGTTTTTCTTAAAGCCTCAGCTTCTGGAGTCCTACAATCCCCGTTATCACTTAAAAAATGTTTTCAACCCTCATGGTTGTGGAGAAAACCTTGAAACACGAACAAAGATTAAAAACAAAACAAACAAAAACCACAAGGCAAATAAAATGAAGGAAATATCTGCTATTGTTTAAAGTCTAATGATTTTTGAATCAGTCTCTTGATTTGTTTTGTTTTGCGGTGGTTTTATTCTGGAGCCTGATTCAAGGTTTTTGTGTGGGTGGGGTTGGCAATGCTGGTAGAATGTCAGAGAGAGTCAGGCCAGCTCCAGTGAGTTGCCTTATAAATGGTATCTATATTGGGCCAAATTCTGCTCTCTATTACACTGACATAAATCCTGATTAACTCTGTTGATGGCAGTTGAGTTGATTTGGATTTACACCAGTGTAATGGAGAATAGAATGTGCCTTCTGATTTATTTTTTCATTCCAGTGTTTCTCTCTCCTCCTTTTTGGCAGTCTTTCACTGTTCCCTTTTCATTGCATCCAGCTCTACTTCATTTTTCACCTTACTCTTTCGTTAGTGTTTTCCTTTCTCCCCACCATCTGCCCTTTTTTCATAGATTCTCTCCTAAGTGCAGTGCAAGCCAAAGAACAGTGGGGTCGTAGTCGATCTTTCTAATCACAATGATCAAGTGAGTTTGAAATCAGACACAATGAGTTCACCCAGAACTAGTACAGGCTCTGTAAAACTGATATTACTGAGTTAATCTCTCTATGTGCCTTTTAATAAATCATCTATAGGATGAGAATCCTCTTGATTTAAAGGCTCTCAATGTCCTCTTTCCACTGCCTTGAACACCAATTATAAATATTTCTTTGAAAATACCAAGATTGCTCAACAGTCTGCCAAGTAATCAGGAGTTTCAGTATGTACACCAATTTGCTGCATTCTTATACCATAACGTCAAGGGCAAACATGCCATATCATATTTAACACTAAAAGATTTGGGGTTTGCTTAGCAGACATTCCTCCACTTTATAAATGTTATCTCTACATTTTTTAATATGGAAAATTGAAGAGGAAAGAGCAGCTGCAAACCATTCCTTATTCCTAAAGCCACATCAAAATTAAACAATAGGCTTAGATGTTGCATTATGTGATAGAGCATAAATAATATACCAGGACCATCCTGTTCTTACTACAGTCATTGGCACAACTTCCATTGACTTCACTAGAGGTAAAATTCACCCTTGGTGCAGAGGAGCAACCTATGCATACCTTAAGTCCCATTTAAGCCTTCAAAATAGTGCTTAAATGGAATTTTTAGACCTAGTGCTGGTCCTCTATGAAGTGTGAATTACAATCTTCCTGGATAGAAATCATCTACTGGCAAGTAGCAGAACATATTTGCTGGCATGTATTTCTGGAAGCAGGTATTTCCTTATTTCTGATATTTTTTCACATCTGGATAAACCAATTAAATTGATCTGTAGTTTTCTTTATTTTCTTGTAGGCAGATGTTAAGATATGACAGAAGCAAATGTCAATGAATAGTTACACTGACATTCACTCATTAATTTTTCAGCATCCATCATTTATCTCAACTATGGAGATGTCCCTGAAGCAGGTAATTCACACACTTGTTTAATTCACATGAATAGTTTGGTATTTTGAGCATTTAGCTTGTTGCTTTGCTGGTGACATCTGTTGCTTATTTGCCAAATTTTCAAAGGCTGCCACTTAAGCTGCATCTGGAAAGTATAGTGTGAACTAATTTGCCTGGAAAATTAACATTTGCTTGCAAATAATAGTTTGTATGCCCAAACTGGTAATTACTCATGGATACAAATCCTTAGTCATATGGATGTGGGATTTGTGAATTAAGTTAACACAAATATTTTCCACATACAACAAAAATTTGACTCTGTATAATCTATTAATTCAACAAAACATTATTATTATTTTATTATTGGTTATAGTAGTGGTATTACAAGCAGCACAACCAGGGATCCCAAATAGGGATTAGGGCCCCACGGTGCCAGGCTATGTACACATACTAAGAGGCAGTCCCCAATCTGTGAGTTTACAGTCTAACTACACAAGTCACAAAAGGTGGGAGAAAGGAAGTATTATTATTCCCCATTTTAAATACTGAACTGAGGCACAGAGAGGGAAAATTATTTGCCCGAGGTCATCCAGATATCCCGAATTCCAGGTCAGTGTCATAGTTTAAAGCCAAAGGGACCACCAAACCATCTAGTCTGACCTCCTGTGTGTTACAGGCCATCTACCAAACCATCTAGTCTGACCTCCTGTATGTTACAGGCCACCGACACCACCCAGGACCCGCACACTAAACCCAATTAGACTGAAATTAGAACAAAGTATTACAGCTCACAGGAAACTGAACTGTTATGTGCTACAGGCAGAGAGTAGGCGAGAGCCTGAGGTGCACAGTACCTGAGGTCCCTGCAATGGCAGGGAAATGATTAGGTGAGATATACCCAGGTAATCCTAGCAAGTGACCTGCACCTACATGCTGCAGAGAAAGACAAAAAGCCCCAAGGTCACTGCTAATCTGACCTGGGGAAAAATTCCTTTGCAACCTCACATGTGACAGTCAGTTAGACACTGTGAGCAAGAATCAGCCAGCCAAGCACCTGAGAGAGAGAATGCTCAATGTCACCTCAGAGCCCTGAATCACCTTATCCAATATCCTATCTCCAGCCAGGGCCATCCCTGATGCTTCAGAGGAAGGAGATGAAAAAATACATTGGATGGGGGGGAAATCCCTTCCTGACCTGTGCAGGTGACCGTCTGAAACTCTGAAGCATGAGCTTTTAGGAACATAAGACATAAACCAGAAATGCGCCCCATGGCAGTTGAGCTTAACATCAAGATCTATCTTCCTCTATCAAATTATTAGTAAAGTTACTTTTGTTGTGGATTGCTGCTCATTTTTGATATTGTAAATTCATGTGAACATCCTACCAGTGCTTTAGATCCTTGTCCTTCCAGTTCCATAGCTCCTTTCCAACATCATGTTATCTGTAATGGATGGAGACTGGCCAGTGCACACATTGCCCTGAGAAACATTTTACAATGAATGTGAAATTCTCTCCCGTTTAATACAATCTGGGCCAAGATTGAAAGATTGCAAGGGTGGTAGCAAGAAAGAGAGCATGTAAAATAATTGCTTGAAGAATACTTCTAATTCATTCGCCTTGCCTGATTTGCAGCAACAATTGTACATTGGTTCCAAAGATGGATTGGTTCAGCTCTCCCTGCACAGATGTCACACGTATGGGAAGGCTTGTGCAGACTGCTGCCTTGCCAGAGACCCATACTGCGCTTGGGATGGAAACTCATGTTCCAGATATGCACCAACTTCTAAAAGGTAAGAATATGTATAGAGTTCCTTTGGAAAATCCACCCACTCATGTTCTCTACATTAAGGGCCTCAGAGGTTCCCACTGAGTTTCTAGGCCACTGAAAACAAGTTGCACTTTTTCAGCATGTTTTTTAGGTAAATTGTAGACATAACTTTGTTCATGTTTTGATGGGAGTGCTATGAAAACAGTGCAGCACTTTAATATGAATAGCGATAACTGCGCTAGGGCGTCTAACATAACAAGATCATTATACTTATTGTTATGCTACATTATGACAGACCAGTGGGGTACAGGAGTCTGGTAGAGGGCAAATATACTGGTCACTGGATGAGTAGTTTTCTGTTCCCTGAGTGACCAGAGCAGGGGCTGCACTAGAGTAATTCAGGAACCTGCTAGAACCAGTTAAGGCAGGCAGGCTAATTAGGACACCTGGAGCCAATTAAGAAGAAGCTGCTAGAATCAATTAAGGCAGGCTAATCAGGGCACCTGGGTTTTAAAAGGAGTTCACTTCAGTTTGTGGTGTGAGTGTGAGGAGCTGGGAGCAAGAGGTGCAAGGAGCTGAGAGGGTGTGCTGCTGGAGGACTGAGGAGCACAAGTGTTATCAGACACCAGGAGGAAGGTCCTGTGGTGAGAATAAGGAAGGTGTTTGGAGGAGGCCATGGGGAAGTAGCCCAGGGAGTTGTAGCTGTCCTGCAGCTGTTACAGGAGGCACTATAGACAGCTGCAGTCCACAGGGCCCTGGGCTG
The DNA here is from genome assembly GCF_011386835.1 of Chrysemys picta bellii. Lineage (NCBI taxonomy): Eukaryota > Metazoa > Chordata > Testudines > Emydidae > Chrysemys > Chrysemys picta. Next base: position 19,450,734 of record NC_088791.1, read on the forward strand.
GAATCTGGAGTAGAGGGCGGGCCCGGGTTCTCCCCAAACCTCCCAATTGACCTGGACTGTGGGTTCTTCCAGAGGGGAAGGTCTCTGGGCTTTGTGGATTGGTGAATTTCTGAGGCAAGAAAATCCGCCAATAAGTGCAGGACCCACCAAGATAGAGGAGGAACTTTGTCACAACATGCTTTAAGATACGAAATTATGAGGCTAAGGGCTAGATTGTGGCTCCCTCTGCATGAGTGTGCAAAGGTGGGAAGTGATTCAAGGAGCCTCCTGTACTTGTGCCTCTGCATGGGAGCCAGGCACAATCACAATGGGGAGTGTGACTCTCACATGATACCCCCGGGTGGGTCATCGGCAGCAGGAACTGAAAGGATGAGCTGAGCTAAAAGACACAGGTCTCATGGCTAAAGTGTTTTAGAGTTTACAAACCTCTATCCATGGACTAGCGAAGAACAGAGAACCATAGTGTGTTGGTATAGGTTACACAAGTGCTTTGCTGGGCTAATACCAGCTGCAGCACCAGCCTCCCAAAAGAGAAAGGACGACGGGAGCCATATCTGAACTCTCCCTGAGCCAGATGGAGGGATTTCATGCTGTACTCTAGAAGGCTAATAGAGTTACTGAGCTGGCATTAGCTCCCCCTCCTAGCATTCTGACTGGGTCAGCCAGAATTTCTCAGGTCACGCCACTATTCCAAGGCTTTTCCTCAGCCTCCTCTTCCACCCCTTCAATGAAACTGTCCTGTGGGCAGTCCTTACAATTGGAGCGAATAACTGATTTTTTTGGTTTGCTGGCAGTTCCGAAAAATTGAAACAAAATTTGGTTTGAATCAGAAAATTACAAAAAGTCCCCCTCCCCTTCCCCCCCACACACAAAGATTTTTTTTTTTTGCTGAAACTGCATTTTTAGCATATAAACAATTCACCTGAAAAATGTTGCCCAGCTCTGCTTACAATAAAGGCCAATGGTTGCTGTCTGTGATGAGTTTGCTTCCTTAAGGACTGCAGTACTGGGCCTAAATGATGAAATGAGTTATTGTAGTTAATGAGTTACGGGTTATTGTGTCATTCATTGTGCAACCATGTGCATTTTCCCCTAAGCCAAAGTGAACTTGAATAAATACAGAGAAATGTAAATGAGAAGAGAAATATAAAAGCCAAGATTCAATGAAGAAGTTATGCCCCATGGGATTGCTGAAGGCTGCAGTGCTTTCTTTCCATTGCATGTGGAGACAGAGAACGAGGGCTCATTTATCTATAGAGCTCCTTGGCTTGGTGGATAGGTCAAAGCTTTGTGGGTGCGAGGCTCCAGAAGAAGGGATTGATGTTTTGCATTGTGCATCTTCCATAGGTCAGTTACTTGCGTATTTTCCTTTAGCTCGGTCTAGCTATCTGGCACACTGTGCTCCCAGCGTATTTAAGTCTTTTCTCCAAATGGCCACATCAGCATCAGGAGCCAGCTCTTCCACTTAAACATTGCTGTGCTTTGCACTTGTAAGGGCCTATTGCCATCTCTGACACTGGCTCGCCGTGTCTCCTCGAGGAAGTCACTTTGCCGCTCTGTGCCTCAGTTTCCCCATCTGAAGAATGAAAATAATCAGATTTATCCTCTTGAGATCTATGGATGAAAGTCTGTAAGAGCTAAGTATTATCAATATTATTTTAATGAAACCTAAAAACGGTCACGGAGAGATTAAGTAATTCGCCCAAAGATCAATACGCAAGTTAAATAGCGGAACTGGAAAAAGAATCCAGGAATCTTGACTCCCAATCTCCTGCTCTGTTCATCTCTACATAAAGTTCCCCAAACCGTACACTGTAGCTGCTGTTCTCAAAACTGTTCCATCTGAAGCAGCACCTACGCTTTTCCAGCATTGCTTGTTTTAGAAAATTCAGTAGTTGACATTACACTGTGTTGGCCTTGAATTGAGTCAGGAATGTGGTCTGTTGAAGCTCGTAGGTTTACATGACGTAGGGTGTTGAGAGTTCTGATGGTTTCCAAGATGATCTGGCCCACCAGATCACAACATCTGTTCTGCCTTTGGATCTGGCAGAGCTCCTATAGCTGATTTGGAAGCTGTCTCTGCCACTTGATTGCCCTCCTCACCCTCTTCTAGGCAGATCTCTCTGCCCAGAGTGATTTTCTTAAATCACCGGCCTGTCTCTTTGTGCCATTTGTACAAATCTCTCTGTGCCACATGCCACTTGAGAGGGAGGCTGGATTTACTTAGGGCTGTAATTGCCAACGATAGGGCAGAAGTGCTGCGGTCCCACATCTGCCGAGCTCCTCTGCATTTTGTTACTGAATTCCAGCAATTATGCCTTAAGTGTTATACATTTTAATGCTCTTATTGTAGGCGAGCCAGGAGGCAAGATGTCAAATACGGAGACCCAGTCGCCCAGTGCTGGGATGTGGAAGAAAGTAAGTATTTGCGCCTCTTCCTCCAACAAAATGTGTACGGTCAGTGTGTCTGTCTGTTTACTATGCTCTTTGGAACTAGGCCTCTGGAGATATCTGGGCAGCTAATGCCGAGGCAGTTAGAATCCCCAAATACTCTCCATTCAGGCCTCATCCAACAGTTAGACTCACTGAGCCATGGAAACTTAAAAGAAGTAAATGGCAAAAACAGCTCTCCCCTCCACCCACCCCCCACTCCATGCGAGAGAGACACCAGCAGAAACCCACGTGAGGGGAGAAATAAGACAATTGATGTGAATACCCCATTCCCCACCATGAGTGAGATGCCAGGACCTCCGCTCCTTTGCAGAGTATCTGGGGAGAGATTCAAGTAAGAAAACCTCTGAGGAAGCAGGAAATGCTCCTTTTTCCTCCCCTAATACATACATACACTTGACAAAAGTCCCAACCCCTGTTCCAGCTGCCAAACCCTCCAGTTCCCCCTCCCTGCAGCTACTTAAACACTCCCCCTATTAACAAGAGCCTTCCCCTTCCCTCAACAAGAAATCCCCCTCTCCCAGCTGCCAAACAGTCTGGCTCACTCCCTTGGCAACTGCTGCAGTTCACTTACAAAGTGTACTGTCAATGCTAAATCCTGCGGTTACGCTGCAATTTCTGTGGCAGCGTAAAATAAATGAAAAGCTTTCAAAACTGAAGTTTGAGTTAGTCTGGGGTTTTTACATTCAATTATTCAAATGAACAGCCCAGTCACAACAGTATTGATAGTATTGCTGAGTTTAATTTTTGAGCTAGTAGAAGCTGCTCCCTTTGATCCATCTCCGATTATTTTCATGTCACTGTGGTGCTGGAAGCCTGCTGCAAAACTCAGCGTATTTCACAGCAAAAATTAGGGCTGTCTGCCATGAAATCAAAGACCAGTCTGTTGCATGGTATACTGGGCTCTCACTGTGCATATATACCGCAGGGATCATTAAAAAGTCAGGGGGAAATCCCGGTTCCATTGAAGTTAATGGCCAAACTCCCATTGATTTCAATGGGGCTGGGATTGCACTCTCACGATTCACCCCACAATTACTACATAGTGGTATCTGAGCTATGCCACAGAGCTTAGGCTTACTGTAGGGATGCCAGCCCCACTGCTGCTGTCAGGTATGTCTTTGTAGAGAAATGGTTATTGAAGTTATTGTCTTTGATGAACAAATATAAAATTACTAAAATGTTCCACTAATATGAACTCAATCCTGAGCCCCAATATGGTGGCAAAAATGGAATGTATGGCTAGCTTTAGCAGCTAGGTGGGTATTTCCCCTGGTGCTGTAAAACAGGTTCAGATGGCCTTGTATCACCCCACTTCCAGCCCCTGGCAGATTAATAATAATAATAATAACTATTAATAATAGATAATAATTATATGATGATAGCACCTACAAGCCCCAGTTGCAATGGGGTCCTATTGTGCTAGACACTGCACCGACAGAGTACAAAAAGCAATCCCTGCTCTGAAGATCTTGCAATCCAAATAAACAAGACAGACAAAGGCTGGGAGGGGAAACAAAGGCACAGAGAGGTGGAGTGACTTTTCCAAGGTCATTGGCAGAGTCAAAAGAAGCCAAGTCTCCTTACTTCTAGTTCAGTGCCCTATCTGGAACACACTGAGCTCCAGCAGTAACTGCCTAGTAAATGGCCACTAAAAGGGAGTGATTTCAGGTAGCCTTGAGGCTGCTCTAAAGTATGCAGGGTGCTAAAGCGGTCCCTGGTGGCTCTCCGAATTGGTGGAACTACAACCAGCATTTATGGCTACCCCACCTCTACTCTGCTGAGTCTTCACTGGGTGCACAGAGGATGGAGCAGAGGAAAAATATAGGTAAAATATCTAATTCACCAGCAGTGACTGTCTCTCTTTAAATTTAAGTAAGTCAGTGGTACAGATTTTATTAACCTCTCTAAAAAACAGTTGCATTGGAGGAAAGTTAGCAGCTGCCTCTAAATCCTAGCAGTTATATTTTAAGCTAAAAGTTAAGTTTCCTTTTGCTTATTTTATAATTCACTTGCTCCTATAGCATCTGTTCTGAATCAGTCTATTTTCCTATTGCTTTAAAAATCAGGTCAGGGTTAATCTTCAGTACCATGTTTGCTTTCCAGGCATTAGTCATGAAACTGCTGATGAAAAGGTGATTTTTGGCATTGAATTTAATTCAACTTTTCTGGAATGCATTCCTAAGTCCCAGCAAGCCTCTATTAGGTGGTATATTCAACGCTCTGGAGAAGAACATCGAGAAGAGGTAAGTTATAGGCAACAAGGCGAGCTTCCTCAGTGGAGAATTCAGCTGAGTATTCGAAGGCAGGAGTTATTGGGATTAGTAGATGTTTTCCTTTTCTTTGCTTCACCTGAGGTATCAAGTAGCGTTCTGGTATCACCATTTGGGGCATAGAGAGGGTGGGAGAGAGGCCATTTGCACTGTACTACAGGCAGATTTATTTTATTTATTCTACTCATTTAAAAAAAAATCCCTAACCTTTGCTCTAAGCACTCTTGGGTGCATTTTAAAAAGACAGACTACTCCAGTAACACCCTTTTCCCCAGTAATTAACACATGGAATAACTCAGCAGCCGAAACCACATTCAGAATCTTCTGCTCTCTATAAGTTTCCACATTGCCCTAGTATCTGAGAACCTTCCAATTAAGTGTGGTGATGAACATCTCTCATGTGAAGTTGATTCTATCTCTCCTCCAGTCCCTAGGAGGAGAATTGTATGTACAGGGAGTGTTTTTTATGATCATTGTGTTGGGTTTCAGATTTTTTAAAAATGTTTGTGCTCCTCTGTGTTTAAGTTGGAGAAGGCAGGTGGGAGAAGTGCTGCTTGCACTTGAAGTTGAAAGTGGGGTGGTTTCCAATGGTCCTTAGTTCCTGGGGGAGTTAATTCTGTCATCTGGGACCAGCACCCAACATGTCTCCTGCCTTACAATCTTTATAATTTCCCACGGAGTCCTCTCACAGCTAGTGAAAAACCATGTCCTGAAGGTCAACAGATTGGGACTGGTTTGGACTGACTTTCAAACCTAAGGTCCCCTCACAGAGAATGCCTTTTGCCCTCCTACAAGCCATTTTCCATCTCAGGCCACTCCATACCACCTGTGTAGTCATCACAAGTGTGGTGGTAGTGAAAAGGGGGAGGTAAGTTGGTCGAAGGTTTTAGATGTGCTTTATTGTTCAATGTTCATCCCAGTCTTTAGTTAGTTATGCCTTCAGATCTGAACCAGATTGAATTGTTTTTCTTTCAAACTCAAGCAGAGTTTAAATATCAGAGTCCTATAGGAACTATTAAAAATGCACCATCGTTTATGGCTCAGCCTTCCATTGATTGTGGGTGCTAGCAACTCTCCCATTGACTGTGATGGCAAGATTTCTCTCTGCCTTTCTAAGAGCCGAGAAAGTCTAGCCATTGCTGATTCTTGTGAGGTGATAGCCCTGTATGGGGCTATGGTGTCTATTGCAGAGGACCCTGAGCACCATCTGGGCTCTTTGGGGAAAGTCGCCATGTTGGAGGCCACATGAGGACTATGACACCAGTAGTGGGCCAGGGAGAGTAGTGATGGGTGCTAACCTTGGGAGTCAGATAATCTATTTTATGTGCAAGTAGCTCAGGCTGCAGATGCTTTTCCACCACATGAGCTGGAGGAACAGGACTGTCTGCAGGCCCTGGCTTTGGGGTACTTTTGTTGTATCAACCCCTACATACTCAAGCATGGCAAAGTGAACTTCACCACTGAGCATGAGCACATAACAAATGTATTTATATATCTAGCACGTCTCATGCCCCAGGCTTAAAGCCTTAGGTAAAGTTATAGTGGTTTAAAACACTATCTTTGACATCCATCAATACCACATACTTGAAAAATTATATTGTATTCTCATCAGCAGGCCTGCTGGTATGTCTGGAGAATGGCCAAAGAACACTAATAAACACAGGTGGCTAAACTGAAAACTCTACTATGCACGGCTTGGAAGATGTATATTAATCACTCCAGAAATATTGTAATTCTTGCCCTAATTGTTTTATCTTTGACTCTCTTTTGCAAGAAGTTGTATTCCTTACCTCATTAGGGGTCCACTTCAGAAAAGCACTTACATATATGATTACATCCAACCCAATTTATGAAAACAACTGAGCAATTCTTTAAGTCCTATCCTTTTCAAAGGGATTTAAGCACATGCTTAAAGTTAGGCACATGCTCTAGAGTTGTTCCAGAACAGGAAACTTTGATTGATGCTTAGATGACCCACAGTCATTATAAAAACAACCTTTCACCTCTGTAATACCTAACCAAGGTTCTTAAAAGGATTTACAAACATTAATTAACCAAATATTACATCTGAAGAAGGTATATTTAATAAGGATAAGGTTTAATCCTCTTAGATCTGAAAGTGCTTTGCAAAGTTGGTTAAGCATTTTCATCTTCATTTTTCATGTTGGGAAATTGAGATACAACAGGGTTGGTGGGTTGTGTGTGTCCATTCCTGTAGCTAAATCAGGAATTGAAACTCCTGGCTCTGTCTGATGCTTTAACAAGACTAGTTTTTCTCCCTGAGTTTTGTGCAACCCAGTTGGAAAAAACTCAGATTTTTGTTAGAAATCAAAGACTCAATCGGTGCAGCTCATGGTGAGCAAAACAAAGGTGGCTTTAAACTGCCTTTCTATCTCACTTGATTGTGGAGCTGGCTTAAGGCCAAATTGGCCTTTGGCTACATTAGAGCAGGCTAAGGGCTGGGCAAACTTTCGCCAACTTGTAATAGCCACAAATAGCCAATATGCCAGCATGCTCTGGCCCTATTTCCTAAACCAAGCCATGAGAACACAGTGTAGAATCAGCCATGTGGGTTTTATGCCACCCAGGGACTCCCCTATATCATCGGATTCAACAGCTGGTTCAAGAAGTTGAGCCAAGGATCTGGTGTGAAGGGCATAAGGGGGTGTGTGCATATGTTTTATGGCATTTGCATCTCTAATATGCATCCAGCACACATTAGCAGCCTTTCACAACGTTTAGTAGGCTCGCACTATGTAAATAATCTGAAATGTTTATATGAGAAAAGTAAAGCTTTGATAAAATGCTATATTAACCACTGGGCTCATTTAGAAGAAAACTCTCCAGATGGATTTTCTGTGTTATGAATGTCAACTGCAAGCAAATAGTTTCTTATCACATGCTGCCACTATATCCATGGGAATGTTCACATGATGTTTGATCTTTGATAAAATAGATGATAGAGCCCATGTTCTGGATTTTTTTTTCTTATACTTTTTTTCCCACCAAAGTCCCCAGCCAGAGTCCTTTTTCACTTTCAAGATCATAGCAGTTAGAGACGGGATAGACCTATTAGCTCATCTCCATCCTTGCTGATAAATGCTTGCTCCTATGTCTAGTATTTTGACCCAATCTAGTTTTTGTTGTCGTAAATAATGGGGCAACCACCATTTCCCTTTTCAGAATCATCCTGATGGTGCATTTCAATACACACAAAAAATGTTCTTCCTTTTAGAGAAACAAGGTGGGTGAGGAAATATTTTTTTTATTGAACCAATCTCTGTTGGCGAGAGCTCTGTATAAGCTTGACACTGGTCTTGAACCAACCAAAATTGGTCCAATAAAAGATAATACCTTATCCACCTTCTCGCTAATATCCTGGGACCAACACAGCTACAACAACATTGTTCTTTCTTTTGTTATCTTTACAGATAAAGAAAAAATTAATAAAGCTGCATTTTCAAATTGGGTACCTAAAGTAAATTCATGTGTAGCCACCTAAATAAGTCAGCCTGATGTCAAACACCAACAGGAGTAGTGAGTGCTCAGCATCTCTGAACCACCGGCTCTTTTTATTGAGATGGTCTAGCTTTGGGCACCCATGTTTGAAATTTTCCCTCAGTGTTGGATACCACACAGATGGCCTCTATAGAAAATCCAAAGATGGAGATATAAAGTTGAGGGTTTTTTTAATGCACTTTAGTTTGACCAAAATACCAGATGTAACAGAAATAGGGTAGCAGTATATAACATGTAGCCTGATCTTTGCTCAGTCAATACCTTACCATAACTTTCCCCATTACAGTTCTATATTCCGCTCTCTCTTCCTGCGTTATATTTCTCTAATAACACTGTATGTTATTGTAGTGCATGTCTTAAAGGTATAACTTATTGTGATGACGATACCATGCTTTGTGAATGACTCAGTGCACCTGGAAACTCAAGTTACAGACTTTTAGTTGAAGTGGTGTAGCTGGAATGTTTCAGCAGATCTTTAAACCTCACTTTACAAATAGATGGTTACGCTTTGTCCATGACATGCAGTACAGCTTCCTGAGGGGGGAGAGAGGGCAAAATCCAGACTAGATTGGGAGCCTTTGGCCCAGCAGGATGTCTCCTGCATTTCACCTTTAAGGTCGTGGTTCAGAATCCTACTTCCAGTCAGAATGGCCTATGGGAGGGGACAGGATCTCCTGTGGTACAGGAGCTGTCACCAGGTCATTCTGCTGCCAGGAGGAGTGTGTTTCCCTGTGGTTTGGTGGGTCATGAGTCAATTATCTGGTGCTTTTGTATTTAGCGTTGCTCACGCAATTGATCATGTTTATTCCCATATTTGGAAGGTTAGTCACTGACTTGTGGGAGCGTTTTTGTGACTTGGATTAATAAAAAAACCTGTACATCATTTGTTCGTAAGGCTTTAATGTGCTGAATTTCCTGCAGCTTAAGCTCGGCTGTTTGTTTATTCCTTTTTAAATTCCTATGTGTTGTGTTATGTACATAATAGGTGTCTGGGACAGAAAAAGCAAACCCAGTGTTCCCTGCAAAGCTATTAACATTGGCCTCCTATCGTTTTAAAAAATATTCGGCTAGCCTGACCCAGTCTCTCCCGTGGCTGCAGATTTGCCAGGCTGTCATGTCCCTTTCCATGGGACATAGCAAGCCATATGTTTTGAAACGACAGCCTATCATTGATATGGTTTAACTCCTTGCATGATGTGGGTGATGGAAGATAACCCACTGGGGAGCCTCAGCATATTTTGGCTTCTTCACCAGCAGCTCACTCTTTCCCACTGTCCCACCCCGTGTTTGCTGGCTGATGTTGGCCATGGATTGGACTATCCAGCCTGGTTGGTAATCCTCTTTGAAAGGTATGTGTTTGGTAGGACACTGAACTCTATTGCTGTGGTCACCATATTGGAGACAGGGATGCATTTTTTCCCATGGTCCATTTTACACTGGTTGGAGGGATTTACACTGATCTGGCAGTGATCTCTGTTCTGTGGTGTTGATATTTTTGGTGGTGAATTGGTGAGTGAGGCATTGGTCTCTGTTGGTTTAGTCAGTGGCTGATGATTTTTGTGTGATTACAGCCTATTTTCTTTGGCCACAACTTCATGGGCATGAGTTTCTGGTGGTGCTTGTAGATAGATTCTGTGACTATTCAACCCCAAACCCAAGAGTCAGATGAAAGCAGAATGGAGAAGAGGGCTAAGTTTGGCAGAGAACATTGGTTATGGGCATAGACCTTATTATCAAGTAAAGATTTAAGAATACACCATCCTGTTTCAGGCCCGGTTCTTTGAGAAGGGAGTTTTGTCTTGGAGGCCCATTGAATGGTCACTAGTTGGAACCCTGGAGTGAGAAACGGGAAGGATAGCTCAGTGCTTTAAGCATTGGCTTGCTAAACCCAGGGTTGTGAGTTCAATCCTTGAGGGGGTCACTTAGGGATCTGAAGCAAAATCAATACTTGGTCCTGCTAGTGAAGGCAGGGGGCTGGACTCACTTAGCTTTCAGGGTCCCTTCCAGTTCTATGAGAGAGGTATATTTCCATATATTTATTTATTTAGCCCGGCAGGGTTGGAATGCAATGTTAGACAGTTATTGACTAACTTCTTGTTGAATTTAATTGAAGATGCAGTTGATTTGCTTTTTACCGTAAGTTGGTGGTGTGATGTGCTTTTAAGGGGAAAACCCCTGGTGTTGACAGCAATGTCAACTTACACTTTAAAGGTTTATCTGTTTCAGTTTGTTGAAAGAATCAACTTTTACTTTACTTTAACCAATTGGGTAGTGGTGGTGGGTTGTTTGTTTTTTAATTCCATGAAGTCCTTAAATGAGACAATTATTATTTTCAGGGAGATTGATTTGGTTTGGGTAAATGTAGGGTGAGAATTTAAAAATTATCCTTCTAATGGGAAGTTAGCTTCAACCTTAACTATAGTGTGACTGATATCTCTCCCTACATAATGTCATTATGTCCCCAAAACCTGAAGAAGAGCTCTGTGTAAGCTCAAAAGCTTGTCTCTCTCACTAACAGAATTTGGTTCAATAAAAGATATTATTTCACCCATCTTGTCTCTGTAATTCCCAACACATTCTTCATTTTTCCTTTAGATTTTTTATTAAGTACAAATTTAAAAAAAGAGTGGTAAAAAAATTTTGAATTCAATTATTTTTCCCAGTGTAACAGTAACAACATGGCACATAATAAAAAAAGATCCATCTTCTCAATGGAATGATGACATAGGCCACTGATAATGAAGTCCAAGGAGAATTCTCAGTAAACGCTCCTTATTTTTCTTTCTTCAGCAGTTGCATTTAATACGACTGGGGCAATTCTGCGCCCAAAACTTCAAAATTCTGCAAATTCTATTTGTCAAAATAACACTATATCAGGGATTGGCAACCTTTGGCATGCAGCCAATCAGGGAAATCCACTGGCGGGCCAGTATGGTTTGTTTACCTGCAGTGTCCACAGGTTCGACCAATCACAGCTCCCACTGGCCGCGGTTCGCCATTCCAGGCCAATGGGGGCTGCAGGAAGCGGCGGCCAGCACATCCCTCGGCACATTGGCCTGGAACGGCGAACCGCAGCCAGTGGGTGCTGTGATCGGCTGAATCTGCGGACGCTGCAGATAAACCAACCATCCCAGCCCGCCAGCAGATTTCCCTGACGGACCGCGTGCCAAAGGTTGCCGATCCCTGCACTATGTAATCATGCCAGTTTCAATTATTTGCTCATTTATTTCAAAATATCTGTCAGCAAGTATGTCTGTAACAATAAAGACACACACAAAAATTCCCCCAGGAGTAGAGTTAAAGAAACCCCTACTACAGATAAGTTCCTGCTTCTCTGCCCTCTCCCCCTCAGAGCCCAGTCAAGGGGTCAGACACTCACACCCCCTCCTTCCCCAGAGCCCAGCCGTAGGGCCCTCCCCAGCCCAGACACTCACACCCTCTACCCCCAGAGCTCAGCTCTAGGGCCCCCCCTCTGACTCAGATGCTCACTTGCACCCCTCCCCCACAGAGCCCAGCCATGGCTGCCCCCAGCCTAGACACTCACACCCCCTTCTCCCCATAGTCTAGGGATCCAGAGGGAGAAACAGACTGATACTGGGTCCTGGGCTTGCATGGAGTTTCCTGCACACTGCCTCCTTCCTTCAGGGCACGCTGGGAACTGTACCTGCCAAGAACCCTCCAGCTCCTTCTTCCACTCCCCCTGCAGAATCTTCTAGTTGCGAGCTGGGCTCTGCCACGTCCAGCGTCCCCTAGTGGTGGCCAGCAGTTCTGCAGCCCATTTCTGTTGGGGAAAAGAGGAAATTCTGTGCACACAACATTAATTTCTGCAAAACTCTGCATTGTGCAGTGGTGCAGAATTCCCCCAGGAGTCATCTAACCCATGGTTAGTGCAGCTTTACCTCTAGTGCTTTTTCACATGTTGATTAATGAGGGAAGGCAGGCTTTGAATCCACTATCTTCTCACACACAGGTGCAATGTTTCATCTGTGAAAACGTTGACGTGAATTATTTGTAATGAGGGAGCCATCTAAACACACCACTAACAAAGGACAAAAGACATTGACCTAACCTAATGCCATGCCACTTTTGAATCCTTAGCTCTTTACTATCTTATTCTTTCAAGATTTGGCAATCTGTGTTTCCCCCCATTACTAAATTCATGTTGTAAAAATCAAGCAATTAATATAAATGAACCTCTTATTCATTGGCCGGGCATTTTCTGTATCTGTGCTCTGCACATTTTATTTAATATTTTATATCAATGATAAAAAAACTATTTAAAAGTTGCTGAAAGAATATACAGAATTCTGTCCAACTCTGCTACCTTGTCATTGAGAAGACATAGCATTTGCAGGCTGAATCAAAGCAACTACATGACACCAGAAGTTATGTGGACAAATGTTGATAACTGCTTAATTTCTGTGGCTCACAATTTTGGCCCTGATTCAACAAAACACTTAATCATATGTTCATCTTAAAATACCTGCTTAAAGTTAATCACATTGTTGAATTGGGATCTTTGGTCTTCTGAATTGCTGAAGAACTCATTATAGCTCTAGCAGAATGATTGGTTATGATATGCTGAAAAATAATGAAACCACATATGACAGAAATAAAACGATATCTCCTACGTAACCAGGCTTTTCACTATACTCATAATTTAATAAAACATGTTTTACGTCTGCAGGTCAGGAACTAAAGAACAAATTAAGTATTCAAGTGAAAGGTTAAAGATCTACTACCAAGTAATGAAATGCCAGGTGTTTATGAAACTCCAGAGTCCTGTGGGGGAAAAAGTAGAGAGGAAAGTCAGGAAGAGTTCTGAACTTATGGGTAAAACAACATAAACAGGATACCAAAAAAGAGAAGTGGGAGGGAAAACAATAATGAAGTGTGGCTCAATATGTGTGAAATCAGAGCCATAATTTCATCCTGTCAGAGAATAAGAAAGGAATTAACGAAGCCATAGAAAAGGAGGAGGTGACAATCTCCATAAATCAATAACCAAGATGTAAATGGGACGTTGAATAAGAATCTTATTCATTAAAAATAAAAGTAGAGATAGATTGGGATTAAGAGACACAACCACCTTAGCACCGGTTAGCCTGTGGTGTGAGCTCCCGAGGAGAGTGATGGGAACCTCAACCTTTAGCACATTTATAACTATACTCTGAACAGAACTGCATCATAGAATAGAATATTAGGGATGGAAGAGACCTCAGGAGGTCATCTAGTCCAATCCCCTGCTCAAAGCAGGACCAACACCAACTAAATCATCCCAGCCAGGGCTTTGTCAAGCCGGGCCTTAAAGACCTCTAAGGATGGAGATTCCACCACCTCCCTAGGTAACTCATTCCAGTGCTTCATCACCCTTCTAGTGAAATAGTGTTTCCTAATATCCAACCTAGACCTCCCCCACTGCAACTTGAGACCATTGCTCCTTGTTCTGTCATCTGCCACCACTGAGAACAGCCTGGCTCCATCCTAATGTCAAACTGCACATGAAGGCTACTGTATTACAAATACCGCATGGTAATAATTAGTACAAAGAAGGACTAAGTGACCCAACAGCTCTTTTCTAATTCTAGATTCTTCGAGAGCCTCCATAGCTCTGTCCTTCCTTTTACCTGACAACAGGCTGAGCCCCACTGTGGTTCCTTTGAACCAGTGTACAGCCAGCTTAAACAGGCAGCTGGAGATTCCCTTACTGTAGGAGGTTTGACATGTAGCCAATGTATGGTGACCAGACAGCAAGTGTGAAAAATCGAGACACTTTTTTTGCAGGGAGGTATAGGTGCATATATAAGACAAAGCCCCATATATCAGGATGGTCCCGATAATATCGGGATGTCTGGTCACCCTAAGCCAATGTAGTCGGCCCTGTGCTTCCAGAATCGGAGATGTGGCAAGAGCAAGCTGTGCTCTGGCGGTTCCCAGCTGACAAACAGCTCTTTGGAGGACATTACAGCTGGGACATAGTGTAGAACAGCCCTCAATCTGATCTAAACTATGGTGCCAGGGAGCCACAGGATGCCCCTTTGAAACTCCCTTACCTGGGCTCAACAGTGGTTCGAGCCTCTTTTCTCTTATTGAGTCATCTCTGCTCCACCAGCAACACCAGCCTTTTTGCCCTGCTCATCAGCTTTACCCACAGCCCCCTTTGCACTTTCTTGCACACTAGTCTCTACTCCTGGCATGACCTGCTTGAGCTGCTATGAAAAGCCACCACCTTCAACTCATTAAAGCCCCTTTATGATCCACCTTTGCCATTACACTTACACAAAAATTAACAATGTTAAGCCATGTTTTCCCAGAATAATTTATAAAAACCTTTCCTCATACTGCCATGCCCATGTGATTAAATGCATAATTTTGTCTTCTAAGCACCTTGGAGAAGGCATTCTGTTTTTTTTCTATTTTGGAAGACACCTAATAATATATCTTTGGATGGCCTTAGAAATAATAATAGCAAAAGTGAGGGAACCCTTACCCTTAAAATAGGCCTTTTCAAAAATTTTAAATATCTCCTTTGTATTCTACCTTTGCAGGATACCAAATGTTGTGGTATCACTTGACACAATACAATACCATGTCTAGGTGAAATTTTCAGGAAAGCTCACTCGGTCTAACTCTGCTTCTGTTGAAATCCATATGGGTTCTAATGGCAACAGAGTAAAGGCCAATGCTGAGCGGTTTTGAAAACCCCACCCTATATTTCTCGGTCTTCCTCAGACATCCAGCAGTTGGCCTTTCCCATGTCAATGTTTCTCAATCAGTGGGTCATGACCCTTGTATGGGGGGGGAGGGGGAGAGGGAGAAGATCATGAAAGGCAACTGGGGAGATGGGGGAGGTTTGCGAGGCACTAAAAAAATTTATTATAATCAAAACCAAAGAAAATCTCTCTCCACCATTGCCCACACAGCCTTACTCTTCTGGGTCAAGTATTGTCTCTCAGCAGCGTGAAACACACACACAAATAAATTATATAGGCTTATCTTTATCATTGATATATTTTTATTGTTACTTTACAGTAAGTGCAAGGGATTTGCAAAAAGTTTTACTTCAAATAAGGGGAGGCCAACCTGAAAAGGTTGGGAAAACTGCCCTATGTGATAGAATCTAGCGAAGAAAAAGACTTATTGAATACCTAGTCCATCTCCCCGCTGTTGCAGGACTGTTAGCTGCTGTAAATGTACTTGTATTTTGACCATGACCAAGCTATTTTAACTCAGACAAACTTTGGGGTTGTATAGTGCCTGGTGTCAAAAGATCACAAAGCACTTGCCAGACACTTATTAAATAAGCCTGACTTCCCCCTTGTGATGTAGTCAGTATTCTTGTCGCCAATTTATGAATGAGGAAACTGAAGCCTGGAGCTGCCTTGCCTCAGGCCATATTGTGTGTCCGTGACAGAACTAAACAGAACCCACCACTAAGCCCCAGCTGAGCCGAGTTCCATTCAGTAGACCACCCTGCCTTTCTAGTAGCTGACGTGTGCTCTCTGAATGGGTCATCAATGGCACACAGGCAGCTGCACATATCTGACTGAAGAGTGCTTCAGCTAGTATGGTAGCAAGCCAGGCAAGCAGGACTTATATATACTATTTAGGGATGAAGAATTGCTTACAGATTTTTCACATAAAAACAGTTTGTAGTCTACTCACTGTGAATACCATTACTTTACTCATCTTTATGCTTCCCTGATCTTCTTCCTCTGAAATATTCTGGGAGGGTAGATGTATAGTCTGGGACGTTTTCCAGATTTTTTTTCTTTCTTTCTGTCTTTTTTCCCCCCAGCACAATAGTGAATTAAACAGGATCCTTGTGTATTATAACAATGACACCAGTGGTGCTGAAGATGTGCTTAATGTGCATTGTGGGCTAATCAAGCTGAACCGCAATCCCTTCACTGTTGTTCTCCCCTGCAGCCTCTGTGCGGCAGCAGAACACTGCACACTCTGTGAAGTGCCAGCTTCCTTTTCCAACATCAGTGCTTCGGAGGGAATGTACTCTGGAGTATAGAATTAGAGCAAGGGAGTGGGAGTCAGAGCTCTACTCACAACGCTGCCACTGAGTCTTTGTGTGGCCTTGGACAAATCACTTAGCATCCATGTTTCTCCATCTGCAAGGATCCTAACATATCAGTGCCTCAGAGAGGGGCTGTGAGGCTTAATTAATGTTGTAAATCACTTGTAGGTTACCAGATTTGCAAAGTAGCTGGCAGCATGGATGGCTATGTTTGCCTCAGGCACCAAGTGCATAGAGCCAGCACGCCAGTGGCTAACATGTCATGTTGTGCTAGATAGAGCAAGTATTTCCACAGCCTTCACAATCTCAAGTACAATTCCACAAATGCTGCAGTGAATAGGGTACATAATGCACAGAAATTCAGCCTTAGCTTTAAATTTCTGTTTTTTCTAGGTTTTCTCATTCACAGATCCTGAACCCTACATGATAAAAGAATTGCACTGGGTTTTAGCTCCCTGAATCTTATTGGCGTTTTTCTGCTCTCACTTACAATGGTGTAAATGAAGCATAACTACGTTAAAGTTAAGAGCGTTTACACTGTTGTAAACCCAGTGTCAGATCAGAATGAGACTTATTGACTTAATTGTTATTACTATTAATTTATTATTTGTATTGTGGTAGTGGCTAGGCACCCCAGCCGTGGACCAGGACCCCATTGTGCTACATGTTATACAAACAAAATAAAATGATAGCCCCTGCCCCAAACAGCTTGCAATCTAATGGGATTTGTCCAGCTATCTATCCAACTCTTGCTTTGAGAAAGTAGGCTACCTTACCCTTGTTTTGGTCTGTTTAATTGTATTATTTCTTGGTGACTCTATCCTCTCAGACTGTATGTACCTTTAACTAAGGCATGCTGATGAGACTATAATTATCAATTGAATAGTAGAACTCTGAAATTCAAATGGTTCCATATGCATCTGTCTATCTAAGGTACTTATATGCCAGTGACCTAGAGGTAAAAGACTGCATATCTCATTGTCAGTCCCTGAGCCAACTGTCCCCTCTGTCTCCTCTACTCCCCACCTAACACATACTCAGATTTTATTTTCTGCTTTGTCCAATCTCACAGCTGAAGGCTGACGAGAGAATCATCAAAACGGAATACGGGCTGCTGATCCGCAGCCTGCAGAGAAAGGACACAGGGGCGTATTACTGCAAAGCACAGGAGCACACGTTCATTCACACCATCGTGAAGTTAAATTTGAACGTCATAGAGAACGGGCACATGGAAAGCACTCAGAAAACGGAGGAAGAAGAGGGACGGGGGAGAGATTTGCTTACTGAGTCGCGGCTGAGGTACAAGGATTACATCCAACTCGTCAGCAGCCCCAGCTTCAGCCTGGATGAGTATTGTGAACAGATGTGGCACCGGGAGAAACGGCGGCAGCGGAACAAAGGTGGGGCAAAATGGAAGCACATGCAGGAGATGAAGAAAAAGCGAAATCGAAGGCACCATGAACCTGTCAGCAGCCCACATGCCAGGCCTACATCTACGTAGTTTTATAGTCTATTTAAAGAAAGGACGTTTAACATGCAAAAATACTGTGTTCTGTTTTGTGCATCCTTCCTATTAATTAATATTGCTTCACACTGAGATTAGATAACGCACAGTCATTATGGGTCTGTACAGGACTGCACTGTAATACTGGAATATTATAGCAAATGACAAATTCCTTATTTGAGCACCGCACTCAAGGCAATAATTCCAAATCTGGGTTTTTTCCCAGAAATTCAGATTTTGTAGCTAACACTTAGTGAGAAGCTGATTCATGACATATGTCATGTGGGTGTTCCATGGCTTCCCTGGCATAATTTTTATATGAGATTTAAAGTCTTTGTTACAGTGCATTATTAATTGACTGCTACATTCCACCCGAGAGTTGGCTGCAGTTCAGGGGTATGTAGATGTATTTGTAAAAGTGCTTGGGGTCTTGTAAGGATGGGAGGTGCCATATAGATACAGGCCATTTTGTGACAGATCTGCAAAACTATACTAAATTACCCATTGGACATATATTTAGGTACATGGGTGGCATTTGCTAACACAGAGAAGCAAAGCAAAAAATCAAATTAAATATAAGCTTAGCAGTAACACTCGTTTTCCCCTTTAAAAATGTGATCACATTTTAAGAGGAGGAAATGTAGAGCTTTATTCATTAGGACAAAAGCAGCCTCTAGTTTGCAGTCCCTCTGCTGAAATGTAATCTTGACTCAAATTGAAACTGCCAGCAAGATATTGGAGAGTAAATTTCGTAAGCACGTGGGAGGTACGTGCACAAACCCTATTAACAAATAATGGGATTTCAGCCTTCACCTCTATTGTCTTGCTGAAGATTTTATCCTGAATGTCTCCACTCACCTCTACAACTCTAACCCCCAGCTGGCTTCATTTTCTGGAGTATGGTTAGTTTGTTGTGGAAAAAAAGAGGAGCGGAGAACACACACGCACAAAAACCCTCCCACACTTGATGACAAAAGACAATGAGGGAAACATATTTGGTGACAGACAGAAACTGACAGTGCTCTTACGCCAGGTATAACAATGGGGAGAGAGCAGACATTCCTCAGACTTGTGTATTTGTTTTATAAAAGTTCTTGTGTATTTCAAACAAGGCATTGTGTTGTTGGAATTAATACTTTTTTATTATAATTAAATAAAAACAAAAAGACCCCACATGTAAATAAACAGAAGTAGAAGTTAGAGATGAGCAGCTTTGCGATTTACAATAACATCATTTGTAAAGTGTTCCTAGTTTTACTTTCTGCGCTTTAATAAGATAAATTTTCTTGTATGAGCAAGAGACACTGTGCTTCCTTCAGATCTGATTTACACCAGTGTAACTCCATTGACTTCATTGGACTTTCTCCCAATTTACACTAGTGTAAGCAAGATCAAAATCGGGGCTATTGCCTCTTCTCATGCTTCGCAGCCCCTCTCCCCCACTCTACCAAACCTCCCCCTTTCTGCCTTTCACGCCTCTTTGAGTGTGAAATGACAAATTAGCCACTTCCTCACATGGAAGAAAGCTTTGATGGATACTAAACCGACAGACTTTACTTGTTTCTCATGCATTCTACATGTCTTGAGAGCAAAGTCTGTGGGAACGCCATGTAATTGGTGTGCAATTCATTAAGGAACCAAGAACTTTGGCTCTGCATGCTGGAGATTATCCCTATCCACTACCCAATATGTGTGTGCATTCAGTTCCTGATCAATAATTGTGTCCATACAATCTGTGCCATTGTACATTTCCTTTCTGATAAATGATACAAATATGGTGATGTGTTTTTCAGATTGTAGAAAGGAACCTCAGCTGACTCAAGTTTATTGTAAAAAAAACTAAAACGGAATGTGCATGTATTGTATAAAGACAGAGATTTTAGATTCTTTGTTTTTTTCATTAAGATACATTAGTTAATTAGAAGGCATTAGGTAGTTTGTGTACAGTACTTCGATAGTGTACTCTGCAAGTGTTCAATATTATAAAAGATGAGAGGGGAGTTTCATTGTACAGGTCCTTTAATCAAAGAGACTGATGTCCTAGGCTCTTATTAGTAAGGTTAGTCCTTACTACTCTGAGTAGCCTATTAATGTCTATAGAACTTTTCACAGTAGTAACCATTATGCTCAGAAATCAGCTTGTACAGCAATAGGACCTTAGGCCAAGATTTTCAAAAGTGACTAGTGATTTTGACTGCCCTTATGTTTGTTGCCCAGTTTGAGACTCCAGAAGGGGTGTTATCCTGTTATTCTTTTTGAGGCCCCTTTAAGAAATCTCAAGTTGGACACCCAAAAAATGAGACACTCAAAATCTTGAATCCCTTTAGAATTTTTTTGCCTAAGGATGACTGCAGTCACCATACAGAACCCACCGATGTATTCCTTGTTGTATTTTATCAGTCCAGAGAGTACCATCTCTCAGACTTGGTCCTCCGGGGAATGAGTGGTGCCATGCCATGACTAAGCTAAGGTGCTAGCATCAACTAATCCATCTTAGGCCCGTGCTTACATGTACTGACAAGGGGCCTGCTCCTTCTCCCACTGAAGTCAATTGGCTCAGTATTGTAATTATTGATTACAGCACAAACCCTACTTACCTTCTTCATGAAAGTAGAACCATTGGACTCACAGTGCCCCTACTCAATGAGATAAGGTGAACAGGATTTGGCCCTAAATAAGCTGTTTGTGTTTGTTCAGTACTTTTTTCCATCTTCCTTGAGAGCTGAACAGAACTGGTTTCCTTTCGGTTTAAATAGCTTTGCAGAGTCTAGTGCTACAATCCTTGCACAAAACTCCCCGTCAACTTCAACAGGAGTCTTGAGGGCCTAAGGGCTGCACCGCTGGGACTGTGAGCATTAAAAGATTGAATTAAATGTTACTACTCTTAAATTCAAGGGGTTTTATTTTCTTTTAAGTGTTCTTGCAATAGGATTCCTCTCAGAGGACTGACCTCAACTCTGCTGTGTGGAGTAGCAGAGTGAAGACCCAAGCGAGGAATGAGGCCAATTCTATCCTGAGGAAATAAATTCAATATCCTCCAAGTCATTATACCATATTGGATTCATACCACCCCGGGGAGGGGGTATTTAATAATATTGTGCAGATAAAAATCTGTGGTTCAGTACATTTTATAAGTGATGTATGTTGAACTAGCACACTGCTTCTCATACACAGCAGTAGATGATACACTGGTAATGATTCCAAGGGGCACTGGGGACCAGTAAATTAGCTAGATAGTCCAGGGAACACTGGGGAAGGGTAAGAAGGGATTTCTTTAGACAGTTGTTTGTTATTCAGTCAAAAACCAAGGTCAGGAGTAAGAGTAGTGGATCCTTCTGTAATGTACAATCCCAAAGACAGGCTCAAAGGAGAACAGAATGAGCTAACCCAAGAATTTTAGCCACAAGAGCCAGACAAGAAAGGATTCCCTTCCTGTAAAAAAAATCAGTTATATATATTCAGTTATGTATTTTTAATTTAAAGGCCCAAACCTGGATCTACTTAACTTTCAAAATGAGGACTTGAGTCCAGTGTGCTGCTGGGCTGTACGATGAGCCACAACAGGCTCATAGTTAAAATGGAACTGAACCCAGCCTCCTTAAAGGGCTCAATAAAAGTAATGCTACCCAAACTTTGGGTTGAGAGTGGAAAAAGTTACCTCCACATTAATAACTGAAGGTTCTAAATAGATCCCCTAGTGCAGACTTTAAAAAAATACTTTGGTCCGATCAGTAATAAATGCTCTTCCCCTACCTCAAAAAAAACAAAAACAAACAAAAAAAAAACCTCCTTCTCCCCTCACTTCAAAACATAACTTGTGTTTGCCTGAGTTCCATCCATTTCAGACAGGCTGTCAGAACAGCCAGTGCGGCTTGTATTGTAGTTGTTAAAGCTTGCATCAGGTTTTAGAATTCTAACATCCAACAGATTCCTAAATACTGTATTCCTGAAGTCAGTTAAAATAAAACTGGCAGTGGTATTAGCAGACAAAGGAATAAAGCGTTTAACACTTATTCTGTTAAATTTGTTCTTTTGCTGGAAAACATTCTAGGGACGTGTGAATATGTATTCATTCCATAAGCAAACAGTTTTCTGAGCAAGCGGTTAAATTTACACATCTACTGAGGAGCCAAGATCCTTGATTTTGCCAGTCCATTGGACCCTGGTTCTTATCTCAATTATACTGATGTACGCAATTAAACTTAATGGAATTACTCTTGATTTACATTCATGTGAGATCAGAATTGGGCCCATAGTCTAAAACGCTCTGAAATTTTAATCAAATCTATGTAAGTCTTGATATGCACCTACTATTTACAAATCCCTTATCAAAAATTAATACATGATTAGTGGAACATGATTTTCCTACTAAACCGCTGTCATGTGTATGACTGTTTTGTAGGGACCTACATAAATAATTGGATGCATTCTATTTTATGTGTAACACAAGGTTATTGCAACTGATTGATATGAGCTGAAAATACTTACAGAGTCAGCCCCCATGGATGTCAGTGATCTAAGTCCCATTGGCTTCAGTGGAATATAAATCTGAATCTAATCAAAGTAATTATAGCAAGTTATTCCAAGACGCAACTTAGATTGTAGATAACTATGTAGAGATTCATTATATAGAGAAGATTCAGGAGTTAACGGCATGGAAGGCACTGGAATTACACCTGCGTGACAGGAAAATCAAATCCACATGTGTCTCCAATATATTCTGTTACAATTTATGAAAATTGAAGCCCTTATTATATTTTACCTTAGTGTCACAAATATTACTCAGAATTAGGCTTCTGTGATTAGCTGATGTGTGAAATCCTTTGTAATTGTAATCCAACTTTTGAGGTATATAAAACAAATTCATTATAGACAGGAAAAGGAAGGATAAAGAACAGCCCGTGAGAGAATTTTAAGGCTGTTTTTTTACTTCCATCTAGTATTTTAATGATGATAAACTTAAAAGTGTCCTAGCCAGGCACACATTTTCACAGTGCTGAATATTTAAATACATTATAATACTGGGATAACAGATAATCACCAATGTTTGGCTAAAGGGCCTGATCCTGCTCTGATTGAAATTAATGGGAGTTTTGCCACAAACTTCAATGGAGCAAGATTGGGCTCTTAATTGTTCAGGTTTGGTTTTATATCCTACCATCTGAGTCTGTTGTCTCAAGCTATTGGGACAAATCCTTCCTTGGTTTTCACTCAGTCATCACTTAAGCAAACTCTTGCTGACCTTAAAAAAAAAAAAAAGACTAGGCAAATCAGTGAAGATTTCAGGATTTGACTCATTGTTTAGTGTATAAAGTTAAACATACTAGAAGGCCCTTTAATATATGCTCATCTCAGACAATGTTTTCTTAGGCACTTGTGTTTGTATAGATTAGTGTCTACCACAAACTTTCCTAATGTTTTGACACAAAACAATTCAGTGACTGACAGATGTAAACCAGATCTGGCAAGACAAATCACAGATCGGAAGGTGAAATTTCCATCAATAATGAGATTTTGAAACTCTTGTTTAAAGTTGGTCTTTTTCCTCTTTATTGTATTGTCATCGTGTACAGTTCCCCAGTTTAAAATCAATGTCTGTTGGTGATGTAAGAACCAAAACAACATGTCCAGGTGGCTTTGATTACTGCTATGGACCGCTAGTTAACAGTTTCAAATAGTCTGTGCCAAGACAGTCATTTGTCCACTTATGGCAGTCATGATATTTTTAATGGACCCAGACATGTCTCAATTTTGGTGGTGTTTTATATTCTGCTCCATTACTCTTATTATATAGACGTGCCTTTGGCTGCTTTTTGTGTTCTATCATTTTGTTCTTGCTACTCCTGCTCTTAAATGGAACCATGTCCAAGACCAGACATTTTCTGAATATTCAACATATGTGGTAACAGTGACTGGAACAGGAGGCTTAGGCAGATAACTTGTCTGCAAAGGTGTGTCATGGCTGCCCTGGGCAGAGCCTTGTGGGCTTCACAACTTTTATGAGTTTTGAAAGCACTTAGCACTTCATAGGACAGTACCATATGTCTGCCTATAGGCTGAAAGCAAGGATCAGTTTACAAAACTTGCATTTATTATACTTCAAAGCATCACCTACAGTTATATAATTTAGCAAAAGTTCCAAAAATCTGACAGCTAGAAATGGTCAATTTTTAAGAGGAAAATAATACTTTATCAAAGTGTGGCCATTTTCCAAAAATGAAATATTTTTGGGAAAAGTTTTCATATTTTTGAAGTTTTCCATTTTTTCAAAAAAAAAATCAATAGAAATTTGTAAAGAAAAGATTTGCCTGCTTGTTGCTTTTCAAAATGTATATTTGCGTGGGGTGGGGGGGAGAAGGGGAGATTGCATGGCCAATTTTGATTGGTTATCTTAAGGCTTATTTCCATGAGGAAAAAAGCCCAGAGTAGCTGGTGTGGAGCAGCTAGTGCACACTAGCTACTTCACATTAACTCTCTGTGTGGACATACTTACTCAGCACTAAGAGCGCCTTTGTGTGCTTTAAAGCGTAACAGTATCCACACGGGTAGCTAGTGCATTTTAAATTCACACCCTAGCTTATTAGTCCATACTAACTTCCCCAGGCAGACAAGCCCTTAGTCACAAGGGATTTTTTAAAAAGCATTTTTTGAAAATTTCAGTTTGAAAATGAATTATTTTTATGCAAGAAAATCCAGAAAAATGAAAATATTACAAATGATGACAGCATGGAAATTGCTCTCAAATGTCCCAAAACTCACCCAACTTTAAAAAAAAATCAACCTGCTCTAAAGGATTCCTTAAGTTCTGTTACTTATGATTTCTTCATGACTTAAATTGAAGAGATTTCTATGTAAAGTAAATGTAAAAAATTCATTTTAATTTTGCTTTTCAACATGTTGACATTGTAAAAACTGGACTACATTACTATTGGATAAGAAGCACAGAAATCTATGAAACATACAAATCAAGAGAGACTGATCTATAATCTTTTCCATCACTTGTATGAAGTTGCATGTTTCTCCCCCCTCTCCCCCCCCCCCCAATTAATGACAGAAAAATTCAAATATCTCAGGATAAGTCTGGCTGGGAAGAAAGGAAACTGATCAGAAGCTCTCCAAATGCTCTCAAGAAAAAAGTAATGGCCAAGCAGACTGACCAAAAGGAATTTGGTTAATGCCTCACATTCTATCAGTAAGGTTAATATTTTCACATAAGGCAAAACTCACACTATTTCAGAAATCCAGCACAAGAACTATGCACCACTTAAAGCCATGTTATAGGGCTTAACTGGTTCTTAGACTGACTTTCTGTGCAGGAGTCAATTTCACATTTATAGTATCATTATTTATAGAGTAATATGGGAAAAAACACTTTTGGTGGAAAGGGCCCATTTATGAATTACCATGTCTAAATATAGAGGCACAGTGGGTGAAGCAATATCTTTTATTGGACCAACTTCTGTGGGGGAAAGAGACCAGCTTTTGAGCTTACACAGAGCTCTTCATTCTGGGTAAACCTGAAAGCTTGTCTCTTTCCCCCACAGAAGTTGGTTCAGTAAAAGATATTACCTCACTCACCTTCTCTCTTTAATATCCTGGGACTGACACGGCTGCAACAATACTACAAGCAATATAGTTAATTATGTAACATCATAACTAAAGCATTGTACATGGTCACTAACTAGCTTTGAGTTTGGCAATCCTGCTGTTTTAACAGGAATTCCAATCTTGTAATCCAAAGGTATCTGAAACTGTTAAATGTATATTTTGGTTTTATTATAATAAATAGCAAATTCTGACAGAACTTTTGCTGTCTATTTTCCCCCCTAATCAGACCAAATAGTAAAATATGGGCTTCCAAAGAAAAAAGATTGCAACATGAGACGGAAATGGGAAGACATCGGCCATGTTTGCTGTAGGAGTGCTTTACTGGTGTAGGAATACATTTATACTATACCAACAAGGCAATCCTAGTGTAACTACAGCTACTCCAACAAGTCTGTATTTTTGTATTGGTATAGTGAAAATGCTTATTCAACAAAACAAGCTCTAGCAGTAAAAGGACAGCTTTGCCAGCTGCATCTACACTAGGGTCTTTTGCCATCACAGCTATGTCAATCAGGGATCACATCTCTTTTCACCGCTGACCAATGTAATTAGGCTGGCAGATATCTGTAGTGAGGACATGGCCTAAGGAACTAATACAAGGTCAACAGGGCAAATATTACTATTCCATATCTTGTTGACTTCAACTGAAGTTTCACATGAATAAGGACTTTGAACAGCTGCTGTGACCCTTCCCCACAGGTGGCCGCACTTCAGTAGTGGATGATGTGAACCCTGTGTGAGATCAATCTTGGTTCCATTGCAGTCACTTGCCATTGACTTCAGTATGACCAGGCTTTGGCCCTGTGTGCGGCTGGTAAAGCAGTCTGAACTCTGGCAGGATGAGATGTTTTGTTATTTATCCACTGCAATGTACAGGCTGCTCAACAGAGTAGAGAGAAAGAGGGGAAAAAAAATAAATCCTCACCTTGCTTTCTGCGGCCACATATTTAGTTGGTCGGGTCTAAAGCACAGCACTATTTCATGGATACCCGCAGACAGGAAAGCTAATTAAGCTGAAATATTTAATTTTATCTGAAAAGGTTTAATGGGGTCAAACTTAAAGACAATTAGTGAAGTACCCAGTTTGCCACGTCCTTTTAATTATGAGCCCCTTGCACAAGGAGCTCTTTGAAGCTCACACAACAGAATTTATGAAACTGATTAGCTTTCTAAACTTTCTGCATGCCGTTGCTCACAGCGAGTAGTACATTACTCCACGTCTAGTCTCTGTGAAATCAGTGGGGCTGCTGACTAAATAAGGCACTACTCAAAGAGAGAAAAGGAGGGAAAGAATGAAATCTCTTTGGGGCCTATTCACACACAATGATATTTATAATGTTAATGACAAGAGATTCAACGTTTACTTGACACTGGTAGTAATTTAGGTTTCTATCAAGTAATATAGTTGATCCAATTTTGGAGTGAGGGAAAGAACAGCCCCACTCGGGCTCCCCGTCACCACATTTTCTCTGTATTGTTATTGCTTGCAGCTAATGCACTGTTTGTAAATGGTGGCAGAAAGTGGAGTTCCTAACCCAGTACAGTTGTTGCTCATTGGTGAGTGTGTGTTTCAAGACTGTCTCTGTGCTGATCCACAGAGGGTAAGATGTTACATAACATCTTACCATCCCAGGGAGAGGGATAGCTCAGTGGTTTGAGCATTGGCCTACTAAACCCAGGGTTGTGAGTTCAATCCCTAAGGGGCCACTTAGGGATCTGGGGCAAAAATCAGTACTTGGTCCTGCTAGTGAATGCAGGGGGCTAGATTTAACAACCTTTCAGGGTCCCTTCCAGCTCTATGAGATAGGTATATCTCCATATATTATGATTATCATATATTATTATCATCAATCACATAAAGGATTGAATGGGGGACCATCAGAGCTAAAAGTATGGGCTGCTACAGCTTGAGCTAAAACACCCAGTGTCTACAACTACAAGCTGTAACAATTCCTGTCCTCTGTGGATGGGCACAGAGGGGAGACCAGTAAGCACATTCACCAGTGAGTGATACAGTGACACTGTAGCAATGCCTTTCAAAACCAGCTTGAGGGTGATCAACAAGTTCAATTATATTTAGCATTATTCTAGTTTAAGCTCTCTCCTTTGTTCTCTACACTGATGTATCAAATCCACATTTCTGACTCAGATTTAATTCTTAAAATTGTGAAAAAAATAATAATTACAACTAGGCATATTTTGGAACAGATTGACATGCATCTTTAAAAGAGTGTTACAGTCGAATGGAGCTTAACACTTTAAAGTCAGGCAGTGCCAACATTAAGATTCCCTCTACAACCTTAATGCTCCTTACAATAAAAACTTTAATTACATGGTTACATACTATTAGATCTGCAGAGCCATGCCTAATTCAGCACGCAGGAGGGACAGTGCATAGTCAATGAGCCAGCTGTTCCCTATTTGTTTTTCCTACTTACTATTCAATGTGTGGTCCCCTCCATTATTCTCTGCACACCAGCCAGCCTCTGCATTGGGGGGCCCAATTTTACCACCATCTCCCTGGGTTTTGTAAGAAAAACAACCACAAACACCTCATCTGTCAGGGAATATAGTTGCCAGCGCAGTTTTGAAGGTTTTCTTCCACACACCCCACTTACTGTAACCCCTTTCTTCCTCTCTCATGCATTCCCAGATTAATTTGTATGCTGAGATTTTACTAGAGGTAACATTCGTTGGCCTCGATCTTGCAAACACTTATGTGTTCAACTTTACTGCCACGAATAAGCCATTTACTTCAGTTAAGCATGAGTAGGGATAAGATTTTGTCACAGTGGCTACCATTGTCACGGAACTTATGAATTTTGGCATTTCTTGCCCCTCAACCATGAAATCAGTGATCCATCTTGTGGAAGCAGGAAGTGATCTCAACTTTTTGGCAGTATCAGCAGCAGTAAAATGCTAAAGAGGCAACAACAACAAAATGAGTAAAGTGGTTAAAATAAGTGCAAAGCAATGAGCACAGCAATACCCTACAAATATTTCATGAAAGTGGAGGAAAGTCATTGTGTACTAGGTGGAACATGCACGCTGATTTTACCGGACAGGCTAGCTGTGACAAGCATCTGGAAAGTGCAACACATGCGCTCAAATGAGAGGCAGTACAAATGGAGAAAAACAGAAATGTGAAACTTCAGAAAATGGTTACACAGATGTTTAAAACTAATACAGAGAGCAGCTTCACAGAAGATGTGAAATTTTCAAATTAGCAGAAGAGTTCTAGGCCTTGACAATCTAAAACTCAGAGGGTTTGTAAAATGCAATCTGGAACATTGTTTTTGCATGGGACATCAACAGCA
Organism: Chrysemys picta bellii; assembly: GCF_011386835.1. NCBI lineage: Eukaryota > Metazoa > Chordata > Testudines > Emydidae > Chrysemys > Chrysemys picta. The sequence continues at coordinate 19,479,435 of NC_088791.1, forward strand.
GGGAGCAGGGGGCAGTTGGATGGGGAAAAGTGGGGGCTGGATAAGCGTGGGAGTCCCAGGGATCCTGTCAGGGGGCAGGGGTGTGGATAGGGGTCGGGACAGTCATGGGACAGGGAGCGGGGGGGTTGGATAGGAGTGGGGTCCTGGAGGGGCGGTCGGTCCCGGGAGGCAGTCAGGGGGCAAGGGGTGGTTGGATGGGGCAGAGGTTCTGGGGGGGAGGGCAGTCAGGGGATGGGAGGGTTGGATAGGGGGTGGGGTCCCGGGACGGGGCAGTCAGGGGACAAGGATCAAGGGGGGGTTGGATGAGTCAGGAGTTCTGAGGGGGCAGTCAAGGGGCGGGAAGTGGAAGAGGGCAGATAGAGGGCGGGAGCCAGGCTGTTTGGGGAGGCACAGCCTTCCCTACCCAGCCCCCGATAAAGTTTTGCAATCCCAATGTGGCCCTCGGGCCAAAAAGTTTGCTTACTCTTGGTCTAGGAACTTTTTTCCAGCATACCTGTCTGGAAACTGGCCCTTTAAATATGGCAGAAACAAACAGCTGCAGGCCTAAAGTAGCCATTCTGCAACTGCCTGTTGTTTGTTGTGCCTTCCTTCCTTCCTTCCTTCCAGCAGTAAGTACTTTTATTTCCTGTTAGATTGTCCCTTCCTTATTTCTCAGGGAGACGGCACGTTCTCACAGGTAGCATGTTGCAGCTTATATTCCTACTTACTACAACACAGGTCTCCCTTTTTAAGATACCTTTATTAGGGTAAAGTTTAATGGTAAACATAAATTCCCCAATATAATTTAAATTTACCCCCTCCTCATTGCCTTTTTGCGGGCCACAAACTGTGGCAGTGTATCTTAGTCTTCTGCAATAAATGAGAATTAGAAAAGCCACATCATTATCTACGCTGATGCAGATTACCATTCTGTTCCTGTTAAGATACTTTTTGTTCTTCTTAAATTCCTCTGTCCCTACACATTAATTTAATTTAAATGTAGTTAATTTATTTTATTTAATTTAAAGAGGCATTTAAAGAGACATCAGATCTTCTGGGTCTTATTTTAAAGCTTTATTATATGCACCTTTTATGCTGTTATTGTGTTAGTTTAAACTGCACCGAATGTTTTTTGTTCAACTCAGGATTTAGGATTAAGTATAATAGATAATAGTTATTGGAGGAAAATACTAGTAAGAACTGTCAGAGTTTCAGACAAGGGATAGAAAACTTGTTTTTTCAAAACGTAGAACCCACTTGGCTTGTGGGTTTAGAAAATAAACTCAAAATAGGAGAGGTTTGAGTTCTGTTTGTCTCTAGCAAACCATGCCTTCAGGATTATTGTGTGGTTTATATTTCACTCTCTGGCAGGCCTAAACTCAGGGAAATAACTGTTTTCAAAGAAAAATCTTTGTTGTTGTCATATTATAGGCTTCTCTTTAATTAGAAATCCATATTTTGATTTTAATTAAGCTTCTCCTGGAAGGGGATTATTTAAATTAGATTAAAGCAGGGACTGTCTTTCTCTGTGTTTCTACAGCGCGTAGCACAATGATCCTGATTGGGGCATACAATACAAATAATGTGGCTTATGGTAAGAGTGAAGATTATATTATAATTTAATTAAGGGAGAGAAATGCTTTAACAAACCTGAACAGATTTCAGGAAACTTGACATTTAAAAATAAGATCCAGTTCTTCAGCTCATTCCATACGATCCCTGGGGCTTGTTATGATGGTGCTCTACAAATGGGACATGGGTATCTCTGTGGACAGATCGTTAACAGATAATGTACCATATATAGGGGAATATGCAGCATTGCTCCTAGGTTTTCTAGGACCAATCAAAACTGTTGTGCAAATGGCTTCTTTTATGCAGCTCTTTATATTCACTCTTAACAGGGCTCAGCACAAAAGTCAATGAGCACCAGTCTGGAATCTGCTGTGAGATCAGGGACAATACTACTACTATTTCTATAGCATTTTCTTCTGTAGATCTCAGTCTTTAACATATTTATCCCTACAACACCCCTGTGAGGTGGGGAAGAGCTAGCATCTCCATTTTACAGATGAGGAACAGAGAGGCTGAGTGACTTGACCACAATCACACAGGAAGCTTGTGGCAGACCAGGTCTCCTAAGTCCCAGGCTGAAGCCCTAGCCACTAGCCCATCCTGCTTATGTTACAAAGCTTTCCAGTACACCACTGGGATTTCCCATTCCTGTTTCAGACCTGGTAGAATGGATATCATGGTGGACAGAAAACAAGATGAGGGCTCCCCCATTCTGAGATCAAGAGCTGCATGGAAGTGTTCATATTTTTTCCAGTTTGTATTATTTTGGGAAAGATCTGCCTGTGGATAGGCCACAGGTCCTGAAGAAGAGGTATGGGTAAGCTTGAAAGCTTGTCTCTCACACCAACAGAAGTTGGTCCAATAAAAGATACTATTTCACCCACTCTTAACTCAATGGCAGTTAATCAAGTTTAGCACAGGCTGAATTTAATTGATAGTAATTAAAATAGTTAGACCTGATAGTAAAATTAAACACTCAGTGGAACTTAGGTAATAAAGTACTATGCAATGTAACTAAGAATCCAGCCACAAGGGATGATGAAATAGGCCATATGTTATTAGCCTGACTCTCTGGTTGGTTGACTCCATATTCAGGCACCATATTAGGATCATTTAAGTTAGGGTTGAAAGTCTGAGCAGGAGCTATATAATTGTAAAAGATCTTCATCTTCTATATTTGTACAGCACCTACCAGAATGGGGCACCAGTCCTGATTAAAAAGATATTAAATAAAAATATTATTAGCTGTGTAGTTCTCATGAGCTCTCATAGATTTGATTGTTAAATATTGCGAGGTCTGCTTAGTCTCATCTAATTTTTCAAGATCTTCTGCGGCAGACAGTGCAATTATGGGGCATCCCCATTTTTTCAGCTTCCATAATATCACTGGTCAAAACATTGAGTGACTGTTGGGTTTTGTGGAATGAACTAATAAAAAGCAAATTTTACTCTGAAATATTTTCTCCATCTGCTTCTTCTTAAAGGCAGTGGTTTGGAATGATCAAGGTACATTTTTATTTTGATTTTCATCTGTTTAAACATTGTGGTCTAGCAATTAGAAACTGATGGAAGTTATTTCTTTGGTTTAGACTGAGTTATGGCCATAGAATTCATCAGTGTTTCTAAGGATTCCAAACACTACATAGAGGGCTTTCCGATCGTTGGTATTAATAGATTGCTTGTTCGATCAGGAGGAATTGACTGAAAAATTTGTTGTTCTTGTTTGTTCTGATTTCCAACTAGGAAAACACTGGTAAATACAATTCAGATGTTTTGTAGATACAGTTGGTTTTTGTTAGCAGAAGACTGTTTTGAACTGAAAAGTCTATATCATGGACTAGTTATTCTGTATCACTGTTGGTCCTTTTTGACAACTGTCCTGTATTACAGTAATTTGTGTGCATGTCTTCAATAGAGCCTTCTTGCAAAAACACAACCTAAACCTTTAAGGTCTTGTGTGCTTCTGTGCCGAATCAAATCAAACATAGGTCACCAGAGGCAAGATACTTGGTATTTTCTTTGTTCATTTTGCCATCCTGTTCGTATCATCTTTAAAAATCTAGTTAAATCTACACATACTGGTTTCATTTGTGCATTTAACCTCCACAAAGGTAACACTAATAAAGATCATATCCAACTGTCACTGTATAAGATCAAAATCTCAAGCTGAACATATGGTACATTAAGACTTAAGTGTATAACCCTGGAGCCTGGATCTGTGGCATAGAGTTTCCATCCTAACTTGGCAAAAGGTTGTGACTGTCAACAATACAGTTTTCTTAGGTTATGTTGCTAGAAGTCTAGGATGACTATAACTATCAGCACGTGTTAGAAAAAAAAAAGGCCAAGCCTGAACTATCTAATCTGCCCAAATACCAATAATTAAGTAACTATGCCTGTCTTTATCCAGTCTATAGCAATTCTGTTGCTTCCTACCATATCTGAGGGGTGGGGGGAAGCTGATCAACAGCTGGAGCCAGGGAGCAATTTCCTTTTGTGGTATAGTATTGTACTGTAAGGTGTATTTTTAAGGGCTTCTGTTTATTTCTTATGAAGAGTCTGGCACTGGTTACTGTCAGAGAAGATACTAGTCTAGGATGGACCATTAGTCTTCTCTGGTTTTGCAATTCCTATGGATCTTTCTGGAGTTAGACTTATAACTGTTTAAAAATGGAGAAACTTTTTCTCTAAATTCAGTTATTTTTAACCAGCGGTACTTAAAACCAACATTGTGGACCATTGCTACAGAATGAAGGGGAAAAAAATATGGGAACACAAAAAAGAGAAAATAGAGATTTAAAAAAAAAAAGCTTCTTAATTGTGGAAATTCCCAGGTGGCTAGCTCCCCCGGACGTATGGCCCCTTGAATTCACAGAGTGCTGCAAAGGGGCTATAGTAGACTAAGACTTGGGGATATTAGTTTGTACTCAAGAAAACAGTATGTCCGAGGAAGAATACCAAGAAATTGTCTTTTTTTCCTGAAAAGAGGTAAGTAAAAGTTGCTTGTCATTTAATAGATGCTGTCTTTCTGAAAGACAAAATCATCTCTTTGTGACATTATATTGTGGAGTTTTTTTATTGAGATTATAATTCAAAGTCTTTAAATTGTCTGTTATCTCCAGATTATTGATATTGATTCTAGGTTTCTCCACCTTGAACTTATCCTAAATTGAGTAACTATTTAGATAACCGCCAAAGACAATAACTTCCTATAGACATTGGCTGGTGGTGGCATTATTCATCAAAACAACGTGCTTTAAAGAAAAGCAAAAATAAAGCACATTTCAAAAGCCAGAGTAGGCCTGCAATCCCACAGTGCCTGAGAGTCCTATGGCATTTCCAATATGTCCAGTAACGTTGCTTAATATTAAAAGGATAATTGCAAAGCTGATTATTTATAGAACCTGAGTGTGTTATTTGTGGGATCCATTAGGAGCATAAATAGTGGGTATGGATAAAGGTTATAACTGAAGTAATGAAAGGAAACATGTAAAAGTCTTATACAAATACTTCTCCTAAACTGGCCCAGATTTTAAAACAGAGACTGTTAATGCAAATAGCGGTTTCCTATACTTGAACCAACATATTTTATGGAAAACCAAATAGGCTTCAAAATAGGCTAAATTCATGCCCAGTGTAACCCCATCATCATGATTGCCAGTCAATCATGATTTTATCATGAGTCTCACAAAATCTGATGTTTTCTTAAATTCTCAGCTCCCCGAGCCAAGGGGCTAAGTGTGAATTTCCGCTTTCATTATTTTTAAATAAAAAGTGTGTTTTCTAGCCTTGTGGCTGTGGAGCAAAGGCTGAAAATGTGACCGGAGTGCAGCTGAAAGGCTCGGAAACAAGAGGGCAAATAAAAACAACCCTAATTTGTTTTAATCATATTATTTTTAAGCCACTCCCATGATTGTCCGGGGTCTGACTCATGGTTTTTGAATGCTTAAGATTGTGAATATTGCCTGTCTATGTACTCGAACCCAATGAACCACCTTTAGGGTCTAAGTAGGACTTAAGTGGTACCATAGGCCTTTGTGGAGGCAATCCGCACAGCTTCGCTCTAGGACTGTGTTTGTATACCCATGATGTGTGGACCAAAAGTTTTAACTTTTAGGGTTTGTTTTTAAAGTTTTGGCTGTCTTCATCTCAGTTTATTCACTGCTCAGCAAGACTCTTCCCGTAAGTTTTACACATTGATCTCTCTCTTTCCATTTTACTATCTTTGCGCTGAAAATGTTTAAACAATTAGAGCCTGATTTTCAGAGATGCTCAGTAGAGCAGCCAGCAACATTTTTGATTAAATGAAATTTTGTTGAAATATGTGTGTTTGATGAAACCGTGGAGGCGTTGCTTCTACAAAGATGTTGCCAAAAGGCTTTTTGGGAGGTAGAGAAAGAGCAAGTGGAGAGAGTCATGCCTGTCGGTTAGGGCCTTGGCCTGGAACAGGGATCGGCAATCTTTGGCACGCAGCCTGTCAGGGAAATCTGCCGGAGGGCCGGGATGGGTTGTTTACCTGCAGCATCAACAGGTTGGGACGATCGCAGCTCCCACTGGCCATGGTTTGCCGCTCCAGGCCAATGGGAGCTGCGGGAAGCGGCAGCCACCACATCCCTCAGCCCGCACCGCTTCCCGCGGCCCCCATTGGTCTGGAACAGTGAACTGCGGCCAGTGGGAGCTGCGATCAGCTGAACCTGCAGACGCTACAGGTAAACAAACCGTCCCAGCCTGCCAGCGGATTTCCCTGATGGGCCGTGTGCCAAAAGTTGCCGATCCCTGGCCTGGAATGTAGGCAACCTGTCTTCTAGTCTCCGCTCTGTTTGACTCACAGCGCTAGGATGTAAAGTTGCTTTGAATCAGGCAAAAGTGGGTATTGCCAGGCCCCTAACCATCCAGGTTATTTTGTATGTCTCTCTCCACCCACAAAGCCTTTGTTGAAATCAAATTGTCTCTGCAAAACTTACTTACCATGTATTGTATCCAGGACGATATGTTTCCAGAACAGTGATTGTGTGTGTGAGGCCTCCAAACTCACACCTTATAAAGAGACTAGAGTAAGGTCAAGAACTTAACAATCAGGGCCCAGTTCTGCAGTACTTACTCACACAAGTAGTCCCATTGACCTCAGTAGAAGGCTTTGTGTAGTCATTTCAGTAAGGGTTGAAAGATAAGACCCTGACACGAACCCAACAACAAAGATCAGTGATAGCTAGAGGAAGGAAAGATGTTCCAGTGGTTAGGGTTCTAGCCTGGGACTTGGTTCAATTTTCTGCTCCACCACAGAATTCCTGTATGACCTTGGGCAAGTCACTTAATGTCTCTTTACCACAGTTCCCCACCTGTAAAATGAGGATAATAGCACTGCCCTACCTCCTGGGGCATTGTGAAGATAAATGCATTAAAGATTATGAGTTCAGATACAACAGTAATGGGGGTTGGGGCATATAAATGTAACAGAAATATAGAGAGATGGATGCTGGAAAGCCTCATACATGGTAATGTTTTGTTATTTATTGTTTGTATTGTGTATTGTATAGCATGTAAAGGCCCTAATCAGGGATCAAGGCTGTCATAACTATAAAGGGAAGGGTAATAGCTGTCCTGTGTACAGTACTATAAAACCCCTCCTGGCCAGAGACTCCAAAATCCTTTTCCCTGTAAAGGGTTAAGAAGCTCAGGTAACCTGGCTGGCATCTGACCTAAAGGACCAATAAGGGGACAAGATACTTTCAAATCTTGGGGGGGGGGGAAAGGCTGTTGTTTGTGTTCTTTGTTTGGGAGTTCGTTCGCTCTTGGGACTGAGAGGGACCAGACATCAATACAGGTTCTCCACATCTTTCTAAGCAAGTCTCTCCTATTTCAAACTTGTAAGTAAATAGCCAGGCAAGGCGTGTTAGTTTTCCTTTGTTTTTCTCAACTTGTAAATGTACCTTTTACCAGTGTTTATCTTTGTTTGCTGTACTTTGAACCTGAGACTAGAGGGGAGTCCTCTGAGCTCTTTAAGTTTGATTATCCTGTAAGGTTAATTTCCATACTGATTTTACAGAGATGATTTTTACCTTTTCCTTTAATTAAAAGCCTTCTTTTTAAGAACCTGATTGATTTTTCCTTGTTCAAGATCCAAGGGGTTTGGATCTTGATTCACCAGGAGTTGGTGAGAGGAAGGAGGGGAATGGTTAATTTCTCCTTGTTTTAAGATCCAAGGGGTTTGGATCTTGATTCACCAGGAGTTGGTGGGAGGAAGGAGGGGAATGGTTAATTTCTCCTTGTTTTAGATCCAAGGGGATTGGATCTGTTTTCACCAGGGAATTGGTGAAGGTTTTGCAAGGCTTCCCAGGAAGGGAATCCATTGAAATGGTGGCAGCCGAACCAGAGCTAAGCTGGTAGTTAAGCTTAGAAGTTTTTCATGCAGGCCCCTACATTTGTACCCTAAAGTTCAAAGTGGGGATCCAGCCTTGACAAAGGCCTTTTAGGAGAGACAGAGTGGTACAATGGACAGAGTGCTAGATTGGGAGTTAGGGGACCTCATTTCTATTCTCTGATCTGCCACTGCCCTGATGGGTGACCTCGGCCAAGTTACTTCACTTCTGTGTCTCTGTTTCCCCTCCCCCTCTTTGCAAGTCTTGTCTAATTAGATTGTAAGCTCTTTGGGGGCAAGGACTGCTTATGATGTGTTTGTACCATAGTACATTGGAGTTTTGATCTTGGTTGAGCTTCTCGGCACTGGTGTAATAAAATAAATAATAATTCTACTAGGCACTGTACACAAATGTATAAAAAAACATGGACCCTACCCCAAAGAGCTTACAATTGTAGCATATGACGAAAGTGATGCAGTGGATACAAGAACAAGGGAAAGGTGGTGGGGAAGGAGAAAGAAACAACTATGTTTAGCAGCGGCCAGATCACACCAACTGTCTCGCCATTGTCAAGTGTTTCATACAAGGAAAAAAATAGGTGTGGGTAGTCTTTCAAGCTTCACCCACCAAATAAACTCCACCCATGTGAGTCAACGAAATGAGATTCCCCTCACAATAGATTGTGGAGAGGTTTTAAATATGATAGTGTGTGTTGTTTAGCTCCGCTGAGTGTCTTGAACCTGTCTCCCTCTCAGTGGGCTTGAGTACTCCCAGGACTCTGGTAGTCTCCTTCTCAGTTAAACAAATAAGTGATGGCATTACCCCCAAACCCCACACTTGCAGCACCAGAATGAGAGGTCCATAATAAATTGTACAGATCTGTGATCCTGCTCTCCTTTCTTAGGAATGAGATAGTTAACAATGACAAGACATAATCACTGGGCATCTGAGTTAACCCCAGACACCATCTGAGATGAATGGGGAAGGGCACATCTCTCAGAACTCTTGTGCCAGACTCATGCATACCTTTCAGCATCATTTACACCTGTTTCACATTTCTCAGGCCAAAGCCAGAGACTTAACAGATAGCGATTTAGAGCTTCCGGAGAACATTATAGCATCCTGGTCTCAGAAATGTACATTATGGTTAAAACCACCTTTTTCAAACAAAATAATCTGATGAGTTCTGTCAATAATATATAGTTGATGGGTAGGGTATGATGGTCCTTAATGGGGAAGACAAGTACCTTATGTTTAATGTGGTAGAGAAGGGGAAATCAACACAAAACACTCCACTGCACATGCAATTCCTTCCCATGGGGAGAAGATCCGAGAGAGAACAAACTACATTTGATATGAGTCAAATTGCTTAACACACTGCTGTTCAGATATTATGGTAAGAAGGGCAACATAAGAAACTATATAGAATAGAATAGTGGAAGCAAACAAAGAGTGGAGAAGATGTAGCCTCAGAGCAATGAGCCAAGAAGATCATAGAAACCTAGAAGATCAGGGTTAGAAGGGACCTCAGGAGGTCATCTTGTCCAACCCCCTGCTCAAAGCAGGACCAATCCCCAGACAGATTTTGCCCTAAATGGCCCCTTCAAGGATTGAGCTCACAACCCTGTGTTTATCAGGCTAATGCTCAAACCACTGAGTTATCCCTTCCCCCCGGTGATGTAAAACATTCAGCTGGTTAAAATGCAAATGGTTTGAAAGGAACAGAATGAGGTACAATGTCATCTTTCCAAGTGTAGATTTAAGGGCTGACTTTGCACTCAAAACAGCTCCATAGTCTTTCCATGGAAGTACATGGCAAACCTCCAACTGACCGCAGTGGGAGCAGAACCAGGTCATGAGCTACTGTGTATGTAGAATTTATAAAGTGCTGAACTGGCAAATTGGAAACAAAGCTCCCAGTTTGCATCTAAGAACATACAAGGGAAACTCACAAAAAACTAAACCCGGTGATGAAAGCTGAAGAACTATGTGGGAGGAGGCATTGACTTGTGGCAATGAAAGAGAACAGGGTAGTGAACACAGAGTCATCATCTGCTGATGAGGGAAACAGAACTAAGGCTTTGTAAATATACAGGTGATGTACGAGAGGCTCAAACTGCAGATGGTGGAAGTAAACTGCATAAGCAATATTGCAGGGGGCAGTTTCAATGTACTTGCCAGCAGCGACAAAAGGGACAGTTTGCTTTTAGTTGTGGCACTGAGGTGGGTCATTGGGTTATGGCATCAAAGCTCAGAAACTTCCATTGAATTGCTGGGAACTTTGCCTTCCCAGGGATTGCTGGATTGGTCCATAATGTTCACAAATGCCATTGCTGCAGACAGCCCCCTCTAAAAGGGCAGATCAAGGAGAAAACACTAATTCTGGAAGAAAACTCAGTTTCGAAGGTAAAAACCAATACAGAAATGACTCACGAGCCTGGTAAAGAAGACAAAACACACACGGCAGGTGCTCAGCTGTTGTAAATTGGAGCAGCTACATTGAGTGCAGCTCAGGATCTGGCCTGCAGTTTGTAGAAAGCAGAAGGACTAGTGATACTTGCAAGTCACCAGACCAGGTAACAAGTGAAACTTTTACATACTTATGATCAAAAAGATTAAGCTGAATTAGAACGTTACATCTGATGATTTCTCTCTATGCCTATTAATGTAAATGAGTTAGGAGATTGTCTTATTGGATCGGCTTTAAAATGCAACACTGCAAATAGAAATCACTTTGGCCCTGGTCATTGTTGGTACCATGGTAAACATTAGATTTCTGACTTTGTATGTATGAGATGCACAGCCAGTTAGCTCCTTTCAATAAACGGCAGCTCCAAAGCCTTCTCAGTATCAACTTTCCATTGTGATCCCATATCTCCTCTTTAATTTGGGTCTATATCCTTGCTGCTAGGTTGTCCCAGAGTCTTACTTATATAGAAAGTGCATTCATCATTGTTCTGTATTAGCAAAGTTATTAGTAATGGCAGAGAAAAGGTTCAGATGGCCTTTTCAACTTTCACTGTAATGTGGGACTAGCAACGCTAGAATCATGGCTTATGGTATTTGTTCTACAGAAGGTGGCATGTATATTTTGCACTTAGAGCATTCAGCCTTGTCTGTGGACATGTAGTGGATTAAAATGCAGTGGATTTGCAGTGGATTAAAATGTCTGGTGTCATTCATTCATTTATCTGTGAAAAAATATATATAGGTAGTTGTGTTGGGAGTGGGGGAACGTGGAGAGCTAATATCAGTTCATATTGTAATTTCCTTCTCCATAGCTGTTGGAATATTACATCAGTCTTAACAAATCTGAGGTACACAAACATGACAAGCATGAACAACAAGGGCAGAAAACAAGGCTGAGGATTAACGAATTGCTCCCTGGTGTCAAACTAAGAATGGACAGAAATAACCACTTTTGCTTCTGACAGGAAAAGTCAAAGGTCAGGATTAGTGCCATCACAGCCAGATACTTCAAATAAGTCAAGCAGGTGCTTAATAAAGCATGAGTATTTATTGGGTTTAGGGATTCAGAGCTAAGCATGATGTGAAGCAATAAGTGGAAATGTGACCATAGCTGTGAGGTCTCCATGGGAAAACAGAGGAGGGCTCTCAATTAAGTTAACCAGCAATTATTTCTCGGGGGGGGGAGGGGTTGCACAGGAAAATATATAGAACACCCATTTCCTGGGTAAGGTTCTGCTCTTTGTTTATATTTTCTTCCCCTCCCCCACTCGGCTACATGATGCAACTGAAAATCTGTAAAGACAGCGCTCTTCCCTCTCTGAGGGAAAAATCCTGCCCAAGCTCACTGAAGCAGTATGCTGGGGTACAGCTGCTGCAAAGGTCCCAGGAGCACCCCACCAGAGCCGAAGGGGACTGGGGCAATGACTTCTGCACTGCCACTTATTGCTCCTTCATAAAAAGAGCCGTGTGTGATTCCTCTAGTGCCTACTGGTGACCAAGATGCTAGTGTGTTAGCTTGACTCCTGCCCTAACACATGCGAGAGTATTAAATGTCTTAGTTGTGCAGGCCTCCTTCACACTGGTGAGCATTTATTCCTGGGAACAGTTGACCCATTGACTCCAGGGCTAATTTCAGGCATAGGATGTATAGGGGCACCAGCTCATGGAGTCACAGGATGAGATCAAAACATCCGTTCTCATTAAAAAGCCTGAGAACCCGACCCATGTGTAACCAATTTCTGAGAGTCTGCACACAGCCTGAGACAATAGCACCAAGAGGTATGAACTGCCCCATAACTCTGAAACCTGCTATTACCCCATAGCGGGGCAGTTTCATGGCACAGAACAGTGCCACAGACTAGAAGCTGGGGCTGTGGGCACAGTATGTAGCTTAATTCAGCCCTGGTTAGGGAAAGGTCAAAAACATGTACCATATTCAATTAATGATGGTGAGAAAGTGGACTCAAAAATTAAAATGGTCAACAAATTAAAGATCAATAATACGTGACACTATTATGCTGTCACTTTGACTTACAGTGAAATCCTACTCTGTGCACACAGTGCATAGCAAGGGTAAAACCTGTCCTGTATTGCACAGGTTGGTGGGGTGAGACCAAAAGAAATAGAGAGCCTCTTTACTCCCAAACTATTTGTGTAGTAGTAGGGCAGGATACTGTGTCAGGGCCTGATTATGGATGCTTTCCTCCCATTGGTGAGCACTAACCGGAAATGCATTCAGTGCTTTAGTGACGTTGATAGTACAACACATTCATTTGAGGCGGGGGGTAGGGGAGAAGGCTGTGCCTGTGTGGTTAACTGATGCTTCTAGCAGTCAAATACATTAGGACCTCCTGGAGAAGGTCTTCAGTTCAATGTCAACCCCCAGGTGGCCAAATTCTAATCCGACTGAAGTCACATAAGGCAAAACTCCCATTGATTTAAATGGGAGCAAGCTTAAACCCAGAATAACTAGTATTTCCGAAGAGAACGACAGTACATTGATACGAATTGAATGTAAAAGATAGTTTCATGGAGGCCGGCACTGTCTGCTGTGGCTGTGCCACCAACTTAACATTCACATCTTGGATGCCGTTAATGCCTTAAACGGTAGCATGGTCCAGTGCAGAAGGCACAGGGCTAGGAGCTGGGACACCAGCATTCTGTTCCTGGGGCAGCAACTGACTTGCTAAATACCAGGTCAGTTTCAACAATCTTCAGTCTGCAGAATACGGGTGCACTGAACACCTCTGAAAATCAGGCTACTTACTTGGGTGCCTCAGTATGGATTTACGTGCCTTACTTTCAGTAACATTTTCATAATAGTGCTTAAACCTACATAAAAGGGATACTATCCAGAGGAAAATATCCCCCTGGAAATCAGAAGCTCCTCTACAGATTCATAGCAGATGGAGGACTGAAGAATGTCTGTTGGATAAGCAGTCATGAAAGTGCCTTGCTAATGGCTAGGGACTAGGACTGGAATTTTCAAATGGATCTAAGGAATAAAGTGTCCAAATCCACAGAAATTCAATGAGAATTGGGGACCTAATGCTCATGGGTTCCTTTCAAAATCCCACTCCTGGTACCATTGATGTGTGTAGTTTGCATGTCAGGCCATGCTTTAATTCTTGGTCTGTTATTTAATAATTTACAAGTGAGTACTGTAAATTCTCTGCTTTCCTATAGCACAAATAGCTTTTCTATTCCTGTTTCTTAAAGCAAAGTTTTAGTCATTGTTAGTGCATAATATGGGCTAATGGCCTAATTCCTAGAAGCGCTGAGCACCTGTTGCTCATATTGACTTCAGCTGGAGTTCTGGATGTTGAGAACTTCTGAAAATCAAACCCCTAAAGTCTTTTGATATTTTAAAAATAATGTGTTTCCATTTTCAAAATAAGTTAAACAGGAAAGTCTGTTTATTCTTTTTCCTGACTTTTTTAGCATGCCGTGAAGTGCGTTTGAGGCACCCATGTAGTAGCTGGCAGAATCCATCAATCCATTGCATTACAAGAGCTATTATTTATAATCTCAGGATATATACTGGAACAGACCAATGCTCCATCATATCCGCTATCCTGTCTCAATTCTGGATGTTTCAGAGGAAGGTGTTAAATCTCCATAGTGCTCCTTACTGTACCTTAGGGGAATATGTCTTCCTGACTCCACCTAGTGATCTCTGAAGCTTGTAAGCCTACTAACTTACTTTCCTGATCCAACAAATATTATAAATTTAAACTCTCCTACATCTGACTACTTAACATGGGTAATATAGTTTTCAATATTACTTTTTTCTTTGTTTTTTTTAATTTGTAAAAGAATGCTACTACTAAAATGGAAAATAAAACATAGGCATACACAGACAAAACATAGGAAATTCCAACTCAAAAATCTATAGGCCAAAGCTTTTGCAGTTTTTATTCCTCATTTATCCAAAATTCCTGTTGATCCTGAAAGGGATTTGGAATGAATAACAATATGAGGATTCAGCCCACGGACTTAGAGCTGAAACACTGAGCTGACTTTGTCACTTTAAATAATGCAATGTAATGGGACTTCTGTGTGTTTTCACAGCAATGACATAAATGAAACTTGGGATGTCATTCCAGATATCCAGCTGTAGCTCTGAATTGTATGGCTCTTTTGGGTTGAAACAGACCACATAATGTTATAAAAATCTGTCCCATGATTCTAGCGTCAAAAATTCTGTAATTATTTATACATAAGGACATATCCTCCGTACATTGAAATATCCTTGTTCGTTCATTCTTTCATTATGGCTGGAATTTCAAAAGAGCCTAAGGGATTTAGCCTCCCAACTTCCATTTAGTTTCATAATCTCATTTGGAAATCCCAACCTAGGTCTTCATTTATTTGTTTTATATGGAAAAAAGTGTTCCTTGAATCTTACCCAAGGCTTCATCAGTACAGCCTACTACAATCCCTGTGACCAGAGTTGCCTGGAATAGGGAATTTTTGTCCCTTGGGAAATTCTGAGGTTTTGACATTCGGTTTTGTTTGAAATCAGAGCAAAAGTCAAAATCTCAGCATTTCCTGCAAAATGAAACATTTCAACTTTGTCCGAATTAAAAATTTCAGAACATGTCATTTCTACCTTGTTGCTTCTACATATATTATGTTATACTACATTTTAAAAAGTCAAAACAAGGTAAAATGGAAATGCTTCAACTTTATCAAAAAGAGAAGTTTCCCATTGAAAATTTTGATGAAATTTCACATTTCTGCATTTTCTGACAGAAGTGATTCATCGGAAAATTTTTGACGAGCTCTATCAGTGACTGACCCTTACAGTGTTGGCCAGTCAGAACACTGATGGCTGCCGCCTGTTTTAAAAAAAGTGTTAATTATCTATTGTTCTTTTTATGACTGTTCTTATTTCGCACACAGACTGCTGAGTACTCAATCAGAGCCTATTTGACTTAGATAAAGGAGCAGTCACTCTCAGTAAGGTGAGTAGGATTTGGATATTAGGAGTTAAAATGTAACAATGCTGTTGAAATCCAGTGCGGTTATGAAATCTGAAAATATTTTGGAATTTTTCCTTATTCAATTTGTAGAAATGTTAGTTCAAATTTCACTATAAAAAAATCTTCAACAACTCCTAGGTTTTGCCCCAGACCCATAAAACTTTACTTATGTTTGAATATTCTGTGCTTTAGGGAGTAATTCTTTTCTTGTTTCCCCTCATGCAACCTCCATTGACATCAATGAGTATTAGACAGGTACAAAGGAGAGCAGAATTTTGCCTTGACCTTCAATTTAAGCTCCACATTAAGAGTTTAAATAGGATTTAAGTGGTGCATAGGTTGAAGAGTCAGGACAAAATGTCACAAGATTTGGAAGGCGTGTGTTTGGTTTATGAATAAGATGCTCTTTTACATTCCATTACACACGTTCTCTAATTCCACAACACTACAGAAGCGCGCATTTTGGAGAACTCATTTTCCATGTACAGTGCCACCGGCATGCTCCAAAGGAAGCACTGGGAAGCATTCAGGTTTTCAGGATTGGCACTGGGTACTTGAACAATGAAAAAAATCATGTCAAAGCCAACAAATCCAGGACAACTTCAAACAGTGTCATCTCTGATCTAGCTCTCTGTCAATTCCTGTAATTGAATATTAAATGGAACACACCATGTACTTGATACCCCAAGCATGTCAAATCTATTAAATTAAATATAATCCAGAGAGAAAACATGTCCAGATATTGTGGCACGCTTTGAAATTAGAGGGTGTAGCTAAAAAGCTTCATGTTTGTACCGTCACATATTTTTTTACAGGAGAGATAAAAGCCACATATCTCTCAGATTCCTGGGGATTGCTAAGCCAGTTGGAAAGTTACTGAGTTATGTTCTTTGGTTTGGTGAATTAGTGGATGTAGATGAATGGATCTGCAAAATATGCAAAGACTGACTTCCAGCTGAGACAGGTTTAGTACAGCGTCTACTGACTCAGCTAGAAGGAAGGTCCTAGTTCAGGTCTTTGGGGGTATGTCTTCACAGCAATTAAACCCTGTGGCAGGCCCCTGTCAGTAGAGCCCTGTGCAGATACAAATTTATATCCACGGATGCAACTATCCACGGATCTAAATCATTATCAGCGGAACCGGAGGGCTATCCCGGGAACCACAGTGGCGAAAGGAGCAGAATGTGGGGCTCTGCTCTCAGGAGCCAGTGTCCCACCCCGGCAGCTCCTCCGGCACGTCTGTACCGCCCCCAGCCCTGCCCCTGTCCCATCTATGCAGCTTGAACACAGGAGCGTGACCAAGGACAGCTGCCAGTAAGCCTGTTGCCCGCCCCAGTGGGCAGGGCTGGAGTCACAGTACAGCCATGCCAGAGGAGCTGCCAGCGCCGGGTACTGGCTCCTGGCCCCATGTTCTGCTCCTTTCACTGCTGTGATTCCCGGGAGAGCCCTTTGGTTCTGCAGATACCGATTTATATCCATGGATATCTGCATCCAAGGTTATACATTTGTATCTCCTCAGGGCTCTACCTGTCCGAGGGCTCAGGCTACAGGGCTGTAAAATTATGGTGTAGACATTTAGGCTCAGGTCCCAGAGCCTGGGCTCCAGTCCAGCCTGAACGTTTACATCACAATTTTACAGCCCCACAGCCTGAGCATCACAAGCCCAAGTCAGCTGATATGGGCCCACTACAAGTGTTTAACTGGTGTGTAGACATACCCTGAGTTAAATCTTTCAATAGCCACCTTAAATAAAGTACAGCTAGGTAACTTGCCATCATATTGTTCTAAACCCTCATGGTGGAAGCTCTATATTAAGAAGCTATCAGGAAATCAGATTTGCCCTGCGTGGTTCTTGTTTTAATCCCAATCCTTTGAGCACTTGTGTTTTCAGGTGGACATCCAAATGCATGTTTAATATAGTGTGTGGTCTGACAGGGTGAACTGTTTAAACAGCTAACCCCTTTCCAATATGGCTGTTTTTATTATATCTTGGATTTGTAATTTCCTTTTCTACGTTGGCTCGTAAAAAAATATATGAGCTCCTCTGGGTAAGATATTAATACATGGCATAGGACTCTCCCTCTCATTTTATAATACAAACATAGTTTGCACTTCTATAGCCCTTTTCATTAGAGGAACTCAAAGCACTTTATAGATGTTAATAAATTGAGCCTCACAATACCTGTCTGGAGCAGCTGTGTGTCATTATACCCAATGTACAGATGAAGAAAGAGAGGCAGAGAGATTAAGATAAAACTTCAGTAAAGATCTTAATGTGAATGAAGGGCAAAGGTAGGAATAATAGAAGGCCGAAGGGAGCTCTGACCTTCAGGGCCAGATTCTCTGAGTATGGAATCATAGCAGTTTACACTAGCTGAGACTCTGGCCCCTTCCATCTCTTTCCTTCCATTGGTCCCTCACCACAGTATGATATTTTCCCCTTCTAATTTAGAGTTTTAACTTATTAACCCTTTACTAACTTCTGGTTAAACATCCGGGTAGGAGGCCTTAACCCATGGCTTATTGTAATGACCTGGTACTACTAACACATCTGCTTTCATGGTTTGAGTCCAATCTACAAAATAGAATTTTTGCCTGCATGAGGACTGAGAAAACACTGCAGGATTTGGCCCTTTGAACTAATCATCACCTACCTACCCCCCCAAAAAAGAGAGAGAGAGAGAGAGAGAAAGAGCACCAAAAATATTCTGACTGTTTTCCAGGGTTATTGCTGTAATTCTCAAATGCAAACCGGTAAACTGAACTGCTTGACACCTTAAATCAGGGTGGGGAATTTTTTTTATAACAGAACGTACTTCCACAATATTTTTGTAACTGCATGACAGGGGAGAGGAAGGAGACAGTGGAGAGGTGCGAAAGAGACAAAAACACCTTCTAACTTTTAATAAGCCTCACAAACCATGTAATACACCTTATACAATGGTTACACCTTGGACTCCCGTTGGGCATGCCTCACCACTGATATTGTGAGAATGACACCTCTTATCCCTTTATTAACCTCTCCCAGTTTATGATCTGTTAGTCATAAGTGCACATCTGCTTCCCACAGGCCATAACAATACCACCTGCCTAAACATCTCAGAAACAAAGGCGTCTGAGTACTTAAGCAGGACACATGCTGCACTGTGATAGGGAGTACATTCTGGCTACACAACCATCATTACAATAATATTTTCCGCTGCTCATATGGCACACGCTTGTGGCCGGCTGCCATGGAACTTGATGTGAATAGTGAGAAACGCTCAGGTTCAAACAGTTGCAAATTATTTAGCAGGAATAGGGGTGTGAATTTTTTATGTGATCCAGTAAGGAAAGACCTTCTCGGGATAAATATGTGCAAGCAGTAGCATTGAGGACAAGGTTGCTTGTGAACTTTAAGCCTGAATTTCTGGGCTTTTGCCCAACATTGCAATACTGTTAGAGCTTTTTTTAAATACGCACTAGTATTAGCTAGTATTAGTATTAGCTAATAAACTTAGCTAAAACCCACATTAGTTCCTTTATTTAAAACTCAATGAAATTAAGTTTGGGGTCCAAAACACTCACAACGGACACATGTTTTGATGTCTACCAGTCCTTTAAAGGAATGTTTAAGTTGTTCTTGACGAGAAAAGGCCCATTCTCCTGACTTGCAAATTCATTTATAAAATAGGGTTGTCAAGCAATAAAAAAATTAATCTCAATCGCGCAATTAAAAAAATTAATCGTGATTAATCATGTGATTTTTAAGGTCTGGCTTGACAAAGCTCTGGCTGGGATGATTTAGTTGGGGATTGGTCCTGCTTTGAGTAGGGGGTTGGACTAGATGACCTCCTGAGGTCCCTTCCAACCCTGATATTCTATGATTCTATGATTTTATGATTCTATGATTAATCATTGTGTTAAACAACAATAGAATACCATTTATTTTAATATTTTGGATGCTTTCTACATATTCAAATATATTGATTTCAATTACAGCACAGAATGCAAAGTGTACAGTGCTCACTTTATTTTCATTTTTGATTAAAAATATTTGCACTGTAAAAAACAAAAGAAATAGTATTTTTCAATTTACCTAATACAAGTACTATCGTGCAATCTCTTTATCATGAAAGTTGAATTTACAAATGTTACAATCATGTACAAAAATAACTGAGTCCACTCAGTCTGACTTCTTGTTCAGCCAATTGTTCAGACAAACTAATCTGGTTACAATTTGCAGGAGATGCTGCAGCCTGCTTCTTGTTTACAATATCACCTGAAAGTGAGAACAGGTGTTCGCATGGCACTGTTGTAGCCGGCGTCACAAGATATGTACGTGCCAGATGTGTTAAAGATTCATATGTCCCTTCGTGCTTCGACCAACATTCCAGAGGACATGGGACCATGCTAATGATGGGTTCTGCTCGATAACGATCCAAAGCAGAGCGGACCGATGCATGTTCATTTTCATCATCTGAGTCAGATGCCACCAGCAGAAGGATGATTTTCTTTTTTGGTGGTTCAGGTTCTGTAGTTTCCGCATGGTAGTGTTGCTCTTTTAAGACTTCTGAAAGCAGGCTCCACACCTCGTCCCTCTCAGATTTTGGATGGTACTTCAGATTCTTAAGATGTGGGTCGAGTGCTATAGCTATTTTTAGAATTCTCACATTGGTATCTTCTTTGTGTTTTGTCAAATCTGCTGTGAACGTGTTCTTAAAAAGAACATGTGCTGGGTCATCATCTGAAATTTCTGTAACATGAAGTATGCCAGTAAAAAAGAACAGGAGACACACAGTTTCCCCCCAAGGAGTTCAGTCACAAATGCTAAATTCTTTGAACTTTCTGATGTTGCATTTTGCTACCTGTAGATATTTATCAATTAAATAAAACAAATATGCAAAATGTATTTTGTAGGGTTTGGGAATTCTTGGTTAGGCTGTACCTCATTTGCTTGGGCTGATGAGCTGCCCCTGCTATGATGTGAGTAAGCACATCACAGGTTGGCTGGCCCTTTAAGGCAAGCAGGGTTCAGCCTTGCTCAGGACCAGACCAGTATTCTCACATCTGAGTGTGATGGAGACTTTATTATGATGACTGACCCCAGCTGCTGGGACAGGCGGGTGGTCAGAGAGATGACCTCAGATGGAGGAGGAGACCCAGGAAAAAGGAGCAAGGTGAATTTCCTCTCTCTAGAATGGGCCTGATGAAGTCAGGTGGAAAAGACCCACAGGAGCAGGTGCAGGTGGGACCTATAAGGAGCAGGGAGATCCCTTAGGGAAGCCACCAGGTTTCCCAAGGAGGGGAAGCAGTGGGGGAAACCTGCTGGGGAAAAACAGCATAGGAAAAGCTCTGCAAGGCCAAGGAGTAGGGGCAAAAGCAGAGAACTTCAGTGCAGCCCAAGAGGGCCAGAAGAATTGCTAGTTTACTTGGACTTACAGTGGGATTTTGTTACCCTGGAGAGCAGCTGAACTGAAACTGACTTGGCTGGGGGCATGGAAGACCCAGAAAGGGACAGGCCATCACAGGGCTTAGGAGGTGGTAAACAGAAGGCATGAGGGGCAAAATCCTCTGCAACACCACTATGTGACCTCAGGGTGGTGGGTGTAATGTGTGTAATGTGCTATGGTGGTGGGTGTAATGGGTGTAATTGATTATACTACTGTCTGCCAACAGAGGGTCACAGATAGAATCTGTCTTAAGCACTATAGAGCCAGATTCAGGCCTGGTATAAGCAGGAACAACTGTATAGTCCCTGATGATATCAGGCACATCCAGGTAAAGAGAGGCATCCTAGTCTATTCAGATGCCCATAACCATGGCACCTTAAGGGATGTTTCCACCAAAGAAGCTTCAACAAAGAGGACTTTATTGTACTTTAATCAAAGCTTATTCTGCATGTGTCACACCCAGATCAAGCCAGTTGTACTTCCTGGTATGGGCCACCATCAGGTCTCTTAAAGGCACAGTGCATTACAGCAACTTCATTACATAGAATATCAGGCTTGGAAGGGACCTCAGGAGGTCATCTAGTCCAACTCCCTGCTCAAAGCAGGACCAATTCCCAACTAAATCATCCCAGCCAGGGCTTTGTCAAGCCTGACCTTAAAAACCTCTAAGGAAGGATATTCCACCACCTCCTTAGGTAACCCATTCCAGTGCTTCACCACCCTTCTAGTGAAAAAGTTTTTCCTAATATCCAGCCTAAACCTCCCCCATTGCAACTTGAGACCATTACTCCTTGTTCTGTTAACTGCTACCACTGAGAACAGTCTAGATCCATCCTCTTTGGAACCCCCTTTTAGGTAGTTGAAAGCAGCTATCAAATTCCCCCTCATTCTTCTCTTCTGCAGACTAAACAATCCCAGTTCCCTCAGCCTCTCCTCACAAGTCATATGCTCCAGCCCCCTAATCCCTTTTGTTGCCCTCCGCTGGACTCTTTCAAATTTTTCCACATCCTTCTTGTAGTGTGGGGACCAAAACTGGACACAGTACTCCAGATGAGGCCTCACCAATGTCGAAAGAGGGGAATGATCACATCCCTTGATCTGCTGGCAATGCTCCTACTTATACAGCCCAAAATGCCGTTAGCCTTCTTGGCAACAAGGGCACACAGTCAACTCATATCCAGCTTCTCGTCCACTGTAACCCCTACGTCCTTTTCTGCAGAACTGCTGCCTAGCCATTCGGTCCCTAGTCTGTAGCAGTGCATGGGATTCTTCCGTCCTAAGTGCAGGACTCTGCACTTGTCCTTGTTGAACCTCATCAGGTTTCTTTTGGCCCAATCCTCTAATTTGTTTAGGTCTCTCTGTATCCTACCTTCCAGCGTATCTACCACTCCTCCCAGTTTAGTGTCATCTGCAAACTTGCTGAGGGTGCAGTCCACGCCATCCTCCAGATCATTAATGAAGATATTGAACAAAACCGGCCCCAGGACCGACCCTCGACTGGAGCTGTGGTGGCTTACACTTGCCTTCTATTGCAGAGAGGTACATTAACTACCAATGTACTGGACATTTCTTCCCAGAATGTGGACAAGTTGAAGATAATCAGAGTTCTTTTCAGAGGGTAAAAACATGAGTCCATGCTGAGATAAATGCATAGTTTATGTGAACTGTAGTCTGAGACTACCCTCTTGTGATGAATATGTACCCAGGATTCAGTGGAGACATCCCAAGGTGATGTCCCTAGCAATGCTTTAATGAGTGAGGCCCCCCAAAATCATGAAACTGGCTTAAAATTCAGGAGATTAAAAAAAAAAAGGTTTGTGGGTTTTTTAAACTGCTTCTGGTTTCTGAGCCTTTACAGTTAAGTGGCTTCATTCTTTCAACCACATGAGCTAGAAAATTACTAGGAAAAAAGTGAGATTCTCACGTAATCTCTCAATATCAGGAATGGTAAGAAAACCATTGTTGGCAACACTGTAAAAAGTTGACTTTTTTTAAAAACAAAGCTTTATTTTTGAAAGCCCATTTTTTCTGAAAACGAATTAAACTTGGTAATGTAAATTACCTAGAGTGCTTCATTGTGATCCATTTTGTAGAGTATCTTCAGCACACTCAGAATATTCAATAGGAAGCCATAAATAGAAAGAATAGTGCAAAGCTATTTAGCTGTGGACATTTTTAGTAAAATATTTATTCTAATTGTCTTGCCTAGCTCTTTCAAATGATTTAGGTGATTGAAGACACAGCCATAATGTATTGTGAATTATGTGCCAGTAAGACCATTAAGATTTTCAAACATAGTTTTGTAAGATAATGGATGGTTCAAGGAAGTTGCTAACTAGAAGAATGCAAAGTGGTAAAATTAAAAAGATGTTATCTAATGACGGATTTAAAGTCTTTAAGGTCATGACAGTTTAAAAAAAAAAACTTAAGGCATTACATCTGAGTAAGATCAGGCGATATCCTACTTCTTAATTCATAGGTAAATCTCTGAGATCACTGTATATAGGCATCACTCTGCTCTTACTAATAATTATATCACTTTCAGATTTGACATTCCCAAACACTAGCAAAACCATTATTTGTCATATGTTATTCTCCTGAAAATGGAGTATCTCCCAATCTGGCATAAACCCAAATATAGGAAAGTGTTTTCAATTTCTTGGCCTTTAAAAAAAAAAAAATAGTGTAAGGAAAATGTATTTTATGGAAAACCCTGATGTAGGCTAAATGGAATTTGGGGGTTATCAACTATTTAACTATTAACAGAGCTGTGGTCCCAGAGGGTTCGTCCTCCAAATCATTTACAGTATCCTGATTATTATTACAGTGAGAGACCTGATAAACAGATGAGGAACAGCCTAAGCTAATCATATTTTCCTTTATTATTAATAATTTTGCTGAGCAGAGAAACAACCCAACAGACGGTGCAATATAACAGAAGATAGAGAGAGAGTACAAAATGTACAGCATTAGTACTTGCATCGCACAAATCTCCTGATGGGGAACCCCTTTGTAGGTAAGCTTATCATCAGTCACCATCAGTCTGGTGTATCCCAATGCATTTCCCAACTCATAGGCAAGGTAACCCCTTTTATAATAGGTTACTCTGGTGCCCATTATGGTTTATGAATACTCATGAGGGGTTCATCCCTTTTCCCTTATCTGGATTTCTGTATTCTATTAATACCGGGGTTCCGAGCTTCCATAGGTTGGCTAGCTATTTGCATTTGACTTACTAGCATTTACATCAACTGGTTACTATGACATTTTGGTTACTATGACATCTGTTTGCACCCATTTTTTAAGAATTGCCAAAAATATCAATAACTCATGTTTTGCAGTTGCTAATTGCACACTGCTCAGCACTTTACTATACTTGTTTACTGCAGCACTTTATCTTGTGACATTGGGTCACTGACCAGTTAGCTACTCATATCAAGCCAACTGTAGGCCTAGGCTTTAAATTCATCTGGTTAAGCTAAGTTTCTGACAGACTTTAGACCTGTAGCCCTTGCATTTCTACCTTAATCAATACCTGTACTCATCTATACAGTATCACAAGGTACACTGAGGTGCTATTTTAGTTTTAGTCATGGTAATACATAAGTAGCTAAAAAAACCCAAACGTTCTTATATAGCAGATATGCTGGAATAGCTCTACTTGAACCCCTCCAATTGACCTGTAAATACATAGTATATTTATAACGTATACATTAATTTAATAAGCAAATGATGGACATAGCCAAGAAAGGAAGAATGATCTTTTGGTAAATGTATGGGGCTGGGACTTCAGATCTCTGAATTAAATTCCTGGCTCTGTCAGGAAAACTTCCCATCTTGGGCAAATCATTTTATTACTCTGTGTCTCAGTTCCCAACCTTCTTGTATGTTCTTTCCCCTTTCTCTCAAATTTTGTCTGTCTTTTTACTTAGAAAGTAAGCGCTTCGAGGCAGGGATTGTACAGCACCAGGCACAATGAACCCTTGATGTTGGTCGGGCCCTCTAGGCGCTACTATTCTAGAAATAATAAATGTTAATGCAAAACAATGGCAGCTCAATACACAGTTATGGCAACATACATTTTAGGGCAATTGAACATTATGAATTTTCTTCATATATCAAAATTACACAAATGCCAGTGTTCTATACCTCTGTGCTGATTCACTGGGAAAATTCTAGGTAATCTATGGCCCTAAATATTTTTTTTAATGTTGTGCATCTTTTCTGTATCCACGTGTAAGGAATGCATAGTGGGGTGGGGTGGTATAAAGATATGAGATTTAGATAGATAGATAGATAGATAGATATAAAAAGTTATATGACAAATCTTTTATATTTTTATTGGGACAATTTCTGAGTTTATGTATTTGCAGCAGCCAATATTTTCAAAGCTGAGTGCCTAAAGTTAAACCCTTACATCCACCTGGGAGTTGAGTACTGTGAATGCTCAGAACCTCTGAAAATTGCCTTTACATTGGTACCTAGATATGGATTTAGGTGCCTACTTTTAGATACCTGACTTTGAATGTATGGGGCTGGGACTGGCCAGAATTGCTGCATATTTACTTTTTCTAGACAACGATTGGTTGTTTTTATTGTTATTGTCATGTGCTATATATTTATATATAACTATATCTGTGCAATGAATCAGTTGCACTATATTCATGCAAATAATTGGTTGCCTAAATTCTGTGCCTTGGCTTCTTTGTGAAAGCTACTGCACCTCCCTCATAGAAACATATTATGCCTGGTCTCCAAAGGAGGATTAGGACTGCAGAACTAGGGGGCTGTCATTAATCAGAAGCACTTAATTTGTCACCTGGGTTTTATTAAAAGAGAGATCTGTTCTGTTTGGACAGCCACTGTCCAGTGGTTTTAAGAGATTATGGTTTACTTTAGGAAAGTGTTATTGTGAGATATGA
The DNA here is from genome assembly GCF_011386835.1 of Chrysemys picta bellii. Taxonomy (NCBI): domain Eukaryota; kingdom Metazoa; phylum Chordata; order Testudines; family Emydidae; genus Chrysemys; species Chrysemys picta. Next base: position 19,505,153 of record NC_088791.1, read on the forward strand.
TAGGAATAGCATGACATAATTCCTGGCACTATAGTATCAGTGAGAGAAGGAAAAAAATACAGACAGCTTTCTGGTAAATGGAAAAATCGCTGTGTTCTCTCAGAATGCAAGATGCTATAAAGCTGTATATGTCAGGCACCCAGCCTAGAAATCAGAATAGACACCACAGCAATACATTCCTCAAAGGACATCATTCTGAGAATGTATGAATGTTTTGAAATGTAGGAGAAAGTTGGAATTTAGGGTGGATTAATGAAAAATTGCTAAGCTTAGATATATTATGCTACTTACTGGAAAGAAGAGACTTTCTAACTTTTACTTTGCAACTTAATATACATATATAGATCTTTGTATGCATGTGTATATATTACGAGTGTGTCTATAAATATAACACACACACCAAAAAAGTTGTCAGAATAATAAGTGGTTCATAGGTCTTGTTCTGGCCTTTTGTGCAGGGATGAGTTAGTTGGTTAGTTAATCATCTTCATATTCTTCCAAAAATCAACCCACAATTTCATAAAATGTTTGTGTTTCTTAATTTATTTGATATGTTATCTTACCTGGACTAGCTAAGATGACTCTAGTTACAGCTAAGCACATTCAATTTTAATTAGACTTTCTACCAGTCGACATTGAATTTCTTTTGCTTACTTCTATTGTCCACACTTAGTCTTTTTATGATTTCTATTTTTGTTGCCTTCAAACACATACAGTTATACTGAGCTACTGGATTAAAATGAAAATGATTATGTCTAGTTTTCTCAGTAGGTCAGTGGTAGACCCTGGTGTCTTGAATCCCAGTCCAACACCCTATCCAGTAGATCAAGCTGTTTTTACAATGTAGGGCTACTGATGAATTCATGTAAATACCTGAGGAGATGGTCAGGTTTCATATACGCATAGGATGAGGGGATTGAGAGAGAAAATGAAACCTTGCCATCAACTCAGGTATTCACATGAATACATTGATGCATAATCTACAGCCAATGGAGCCCAGTGGCTGCCTCTAAGAGCTACTGTATACAATTAATAAATATAATTTTTTCAAGTAATATCAGCTAACTGCTGTATTATGCTATACCTTGTACCTAGCTTGCAGTGTTAAACATCTATAACTACACTTACCCTAGACTTCAGCAGTCTTTGATTAAAAACCTGTAGTGCTTTCCTTGGATTAATTTATATATTGATTTATTTTCTGCTAATGCTTGTGATACAACAACAAAAAAGTATCAGTTAATGGCAGTGATGTCTTTCCAGGCACAGTACACTACACTAACATATACTAATACATAAGAAAAATATTTCAAGACTCTAACAAATTATAACTGGACACACACAAACCAGATATGCAAGTGATGAGCATATATGATAGATACAGACCTGTCACTACCCTTCAAAATCACAGTCTAAAATGTCTCCACCTGTGACCAGTTGGCAATGAGCTTGGCGGGAGCATAGAAAACTGAGGTAGAAAGCTAGCTGTGTGTTTTCATACTGAGTTTTCCTACCAATTTTTACATAGCTTCTGTTTGGTGTGGGTTTTTTTATTTTTTTAATTGTAGGATCTTTAAGCAAATTGCCCCCACTCTCTTTTTAAATGTGCATAATACATATGCATATATAAACCAAGAACACACACTGAACAAATAAATATATTTTATATAATTTAAAAAACAAGCATTAACTTGGAAGAGGACTTCAGCTTTGGAGAACTGTGTGGTAACTGACACCATTTCATAACCCATGGGTTCAGAAGAGTGAACCCTGTCCCTCCCCTCCCCTCCACACACTCACATGAGATTTGTTACAAACCCAAAATTCAGGCACTGTCAACCATGGTTTTAGCAACTTCGTGCTAAACTTGACTGTGTTTAGAGTAAACTTAGACCAAGTTTTAAGCATAGCAGTTAATAGTTTTACATGGAAACCATGCGAGATACAGGGCTTGTCTGCCCCACAGTTCAGATTATGGGGGGTTGAATAACAGCATGCATCAAATGCTATCCAGAGGTGGACACTGTGGGTGCAAACTAAAAGGTTTCTAGTTTACACTAATGTAATTAATGCTAGAGGACTGCATTAATGTGAACAAGAAACCTTTTAGTTCAACCTGTAGCATCCATACATGGGAGTTATATTGCAGTGCTTTGGTGCACACTGCTAGTCTTACCCCCGTAGTCTGAACTGTGGGGCAGTGTAGATGTGCCCTCCATCATCTAACGCTGTTTTTGCCTGAAAGTAGGAAACAAAAAAGATTTCAGCTGAGTTGCACTTTGAATATTGGAGCTTGGTCAAATTTGGATCACACTTTTGGATACATCTAAGAAGAACTGGGTGTAAGTCGATGAATGTGAGGTGATAGGTTAAAGAAAAGGTTGTGAAACCCTGGATAAGAAAGCTGAAAAGCATCATCAGTATTTTACACTTGTGTCTGTGGTTTGTGTTCAGACCAAGCCAGGAACAATGGTCAGTTGTTGGCCCATGTGAATGCATTCATAGTCTCAGTCCAGTTCCCAGTGAGCAGATGTCTGTAAAACAAACAAAAACAATCCAGAAAAAAAATTGTAGTAATTGGCACTGTTGTTGGCTGTCTTATTAAGGGGTCAAGGGCTGCATGTGCATGGATGCTGAATTGCCCTCGTCACCACTAGGTCACTCTAGGTCAGGACTGAGGAGCATATGGAAGCTTGCACAGTTACAACCCATGTTAAATATGCTCTATGGAGTACTTCAGCCTCCAGAGCTGCCAGTCAAGCACCTTCCATCAACTGTAAATTTGCTACCTTGTTTAATGAAAAGATAAACATTTGAAGAGCTGCAAAGGAAGTAAGTAAAGCACATGAAAAGTGTATTCAGCTAGTTATATGTTTGGTTCTGTTGTTCTTTGAGGAGCATGGACAAAAGCCCTCTACACATGACTAGGCACAGTGCAATCTATATTGTATAAATTAGTGACACAGTGTCATTGGCCATAATCATGACTGATTTTAAAGCTCTGAACTGCACTTTTTTGGTTCAGTTTGAGGGGGAAGGGAAAGCAGTCTTCATCTAATGAAGAAAGTATACAGTAGGGTGAGGAACATATCATTGGTACAGTAGCTCTACGTATTAGTTTATTATGTCTTCAATGCTAACAATGCATTCAGTGCTGTACAAGACATTGCTAAGAAGCTGAAAAAGCTGATAGTAATTTTGCTTCAGAATTAGGGATGGGACACTTGGTTTTACATGAACCATCACAGAACACTCAAACTGAACTCCACACTGTTTTTGAACTTGAAAAAAAATTGAGCTAAAGTCAAACTTCAATCTCATTATGGGTAGTAAGAGCTGTGGGCCCCTGGAGTGCTATTATTGGTAAGTGTCTGAATACCACTGGGGATATTAGAATAGTAATAGTCTCGCAGTAGACAGTAGATTCTAAGACCAGTCCAATGCAACAGCATCATCAGAAGATACTTTTCCTCTTGCAAGGTGTTAAAGGCAAAATCATGTATCCAACAAGTCCTAAAGATTAAAAAACTATACTGGGAAGTTAACAGATTTTAAGGAATTGTCACTGGAAGGTACTGGAATTTTTTAATAATATGAATTGTATCCTTACACCAAATTCAGTCATTTTAGGGCATGCCTAGAGTTACAGGTATTTTGTACCTTGAGATAAATAAGTATGGTTTAAAAAAGCTATTTTTATGGACTGATGGCGAAGGAACTAATCTTGGCAATGAAAAGACATAGTCTTCTGCCGTAATGGTTTGGTAAATCATGATTGGGTGTTATAGCTTGAAAAACACTATTTACTGTAAAGAAAATAGGCCAAATTTGGGAGAAAGCAATTGAGCATATTAATAACATAGCAAGGTTGAGTCACTTCACTGGGTCACTTTTCCAGGCCTTTGCATTGGAATAGGGTTGAAATTGGGATTTAGGTTTTTTTTTTCTTCTCTCCCCTTACCATGTGTTTCCTTCAGTCATGTGTGAGGAATCCTGCTTTTATAATGAGATTTTTCTATATGATCTTGAGGCCATATTGGTCCCATAAAGCAAGCCTGTATAAATGTTTGACAACCAACAACTCTAAGCTGTCAGCAGGGAACTGAACCTGGGACCTCTTGTACTGAAAACATAAATGTCTACTGCTTGAGTAGTTCTTTAGGTGGCATTATCTTATGTAGACTGACCACTAGAGGGGGACAAAGACCAACACTGTGTGGTGATCATGTGGTTTTTAAAGCATAGTGGCTTAAGTTACTGGAACTCTCTCAATGTGGTCCTTAATACTTTGTTTTGCGAAGTTGTGTCTTTTACATGAATTATCTTATTGCTCTTTACTAAATTCATTACTCAGTTTACTATTAAATAATGATCCTCAGAGTGTCTGGTGCACATGAGAGTGGACCCCTAGTCAAATTAAAGCTGGATCCTTTGTTGATGGGAACCCAGGCATCGCTATAGAGCCCTGTTGTCAGCATATGTACTATATTAAAGAAGCTGCTTCTTGCAATTAAAAATATCGACAAATAAATCAGTTAGTTAATTTGGATCCAATCTGTAGTTAAGCCAGCTCTACTCAGTGTAGAACTGTAAGAGGTCACATAGCGAGGAATGTCTGCCTTTCAGATGAGACATTGTAAACTGTCAAAGGCCTCTGAAACTTTGGGGATGGTTAAATGTTTAAACAGAAATATTTCAGATTTAAACAGAAAAGTTCTTCCGGTTGTTAAACCATCATTAGAAGAGGGTGGAAGCTGGTTTTCAAGCTCTGATGTTGGACCTCTACGCTGTGGGTGGTAGAAATGAAGAAACTTTTAGCCAGTAAAGTTAAATTGTCAAATATACTGTAGATAATTGTTTATATATGGCAAGAGTTGCTTCTCACCATGTGAACCATTAGGACAGAGCATGGAGAAAATGAATGATGCTTTATTTTAATTATTCTAGCAGATTGGAAAGTAAGGACCTGAATCTGCTGACACTCCCTGTTTTTTTCCTCCCTCTGATGAGATGTTGGATTCTTCCTGACCAGATAGCACATGCTGGGAGATTTCTCTTCTGAAACCATAATGGCAGAGTTAGAACTAACAAAACTGAAAACCTAACATTGAGCTGAATATCCTGTCACTAATCAGTGACTGAATGTGAAAGGAAACTAAAAGCTGTGTTATCATCTCTACACAGACTTCATTTGCAAGGACTCTGACAGGACAGGAATGATTTGTTCCTGATGTAAATGCTTGTAGATTGTAACCAAGTCACTCCTTAACCTTTGCTTTGTTAAGCTAAATAGATTGAGCTTCTTGAGTCTACTCTATTTCTATAATACATTTTCTAATTCTTTAATCAGTCTCATGGCTCTTCTCTGAACTGTCTCCAATTTATGAACGTTCTTCTTGAATTGTGGACACCAGAACTAGACACAGTATTCTAGTAGCAGTCACACCAGTGCTAAATACAAAGGCAAAATAGCCTCTCTACTCCTACTCAAGATTCCCCTCTTTATGCACCCTATGATCGCATTAGCTCTCTTGGCCACAGAATCACTCTGGGAGCTCATGTTCAGCTGATTATCCACCACGGCCTCCAAATCTTTTTCACTGCTTCCCTAGATAGTCCCTCTCATGTAAATATGTACTACATTCTTTTTTCCTAGATGAATACATTTACATTTAGCCATATTAAAATCATACTGTTTACTTGCACCAAGATTATCAAGTGGTCCAGATTGCTCTGAATTAGTGACCGGTCTTCTTTATTCACCACTCCCCCAATTGTTGTGTTATTTGCAAATTTTATCAGTGATGATTTTGTTTTCTTCTAGGTCATTGACAGAAATAGTATAGGGCCAAGAACCAATCCCTGTGGGACATCACTGGAAACACACCCACTCGATGACAATCCCCACTGACAACCGCATTTGCTCCAACCCCTCAGACAGAGACCAACACCTACAAGATCTTCACCAAGCATTGTCAAAACTATGATACCCGCACGAGGAAATAAGGAAACAAATCAACAGAGCCAGATGTGTACCCAGAAGCCTCCTGCTGCAAGACAAGCCCAAGAAAGAAACCAACAGAACTCCACTGGCCATCACCTACAGTCCTCAGCTTAAACCTCTCCAACGCATCATCAGTGATCTACAACCTATCCTGGACAATGATCCCTCGCTTTCACAGACCTCGGGAGGCAGGCCAGTCCTCTCCCACAGACAACCCACCAACCTTAAGCATATTCTCACCAGCAACCACACACCACACCATAACAACTCTTACTCAGGAGCCAATCCATGCAACAAACCTCGATGCCAACTTTGCCCCCATATCTACACCAGCGACACCATCACAGGACGTAACCAGATCAGCTACAACATCACCAGTTCGTTCACCTGCACGTCCACCAATGTTATATATGCCATCATGTGCCAGCAATGCCCCTCTGCTATGTACATCGGCCAAACTGGACAATCCCTACATAAAAGGATAAATGGACACAAGTCAGATATCAGGAATGGCAATATACAAAAACCTGTATGAGAACACTTCAACCTCCCTGGCCACACAATAGCAGATGTAAAGGTAGCCATCTTACAGCAAAAAAACTTCAGGACCAGACTTCAAAGAGAAACTGCGGAGCTTCAGTTCATTTGCAAATTTGACACCATCAGATCAGGATTAAACAAAGACTATGAATGGCTATCCAACTACAGAAGCAGTTTCTCCTCCCTTGGTGTTCAGACCTCAACTGCTGGAATAGGACCTCATCCTCCCTGATTGAACTAACCTCATTATCTCCAGACTGATTCTTGCCTGCATATTTATACCTGCCTCTGGAAATTTCCATTACATGCGTCTGATGAAGTGGGCACTCACCCACGAAAGCTTAAGCTCCAATACATCTGTTAGTCTTTAAGGTGCCACAGGACTCTTTGTTGCCTTGTACAAGAGAGACTCTCTCTTCCTGCAGACAGGTGAGATTCTAAGGCTACAGTACCATAGCAGAGCAGTCGTTTTGGTACAGGATTTTTGCTTTTCCTTGGTACATCTTCAGCCCTATTACTCATGGACTCTACACACAACAGAAGGAACAGAAATGCCTCTGGAAAAGTGGTGTGGAAGAAGACACACAGAGAGAGAGAGAGAGAGAGAGAGAGAGAGAGAGATAGATTGATTGATCACTTTAAATCGTAAAACAAAGCCCATGTCAAAAAGCATAGCTAAATGTTCCACTGAGTTTAGCTGAAATGTATAGTAGGGGTGGCTAGAAAAAACAATTTTGTTTTGTGAAAATTTCAAGGTTTCAAAATTTATTTCTGAATCAGAATGAAAATGAGACCTTTCAAAATTTGTCATGCAAGATCAAGAGAGAGAAGTTGATTCTATTGAGTAGGGTGCTGATGTGAATTGTGGGACACCAGCTTCAAGTCCCTGCTCTGAATAAGGCAGAGTAGGGACTTGAACCTGGGTATGTCGCAGCCCAGGTGAATGCAATTGGGCTAAAGTCAGTCTCTTTCAGACTGGAAATTCCATGCTGGACCTGAATTTCCTGACAAAATTTTTGTTGATAGATATAGACAAAGCATTAGATAAAGCAGCATTTTTTGTCATAAAGAAGTTTAGTCAAAAAATGTTTGACCAGATTTAATGTGTGAAACATTGTTTTCAGCCTTTCTTCATATCAAAGGATAAACATATGTTTAAAAGAACACATTTTTCTCTTAATTCTGAGTTATTTCATCCTTTACAGAATTTTTCTGACAAACTTTATAAACATGATAAAAGTTCTAATATAAGAGTTTAAAAGTTCAGTATGTGTTATGAAAGCCCAAACATTGTTTTCAGGTTCCACCAAAGAACAGACCCTGGCTGAAATAGTTACCGCCCATGCAGTCACAGTGCTGTGGTTTTCTAGAATAATGGTCCAAACCATAAAGCTTACAGTAGAGTTCAGTTTAAATGTTTGAATTAAATTAGCTGTGTACTGGTATTAAAAATCAAGCAGTGGTTTATTAGAAATCTTATATCTGCCATCTCACCTATGCTTTTCTGCTACCAGTATTTTTTTTTTTTCTGCTTGACTATCCAATAACTCTGTGAAGCTACTGTCTAATGGTGAATTTCAAGTTTGAAACACCTCTGGGAAAATTCACGTAGCATCTTCCATTACAGCGAGAAGTCTCACTTTTATAGAAGTTCCAGGGAAGTAGCCAATTCCATGCATAACCATATAATTGTTCATAAACAGTTTACCAATGAGTTCTCAACAAAATTAGGTTAAAACCGGTTTTGATCCTGAACTGTTTCACACTTCTACCCATGCAAATCTGTTTTTGTCCAAGAATGGAATGAACCTTTGTTTTAATGAAGTTAGAAAGGCTTGCACAGCTCTATCTCAAAATGCTGTGTTTTGGCTCATTACTGTCATATTTTAAAGGCAACAGTATCCAGTTTTGCTCCATATATACATTGTGTGCTTGGGTATGAAATCTTAATAGGCAATCTATTTTGAAACAATAAATCAGCAATGGAACAGATGTTTATTTCTTAATATGCCACTATTATGTCTGACATCCTCAAGTTATCTTTCACAGGTTCTTCAAAGGTTTAATTTCTTGGCGTACCATAAAAGGTAAATTAAACTGTATGCAGTTCTGCAGGTACATTAAAAATAGGTTGCATGGTTATAGATCTGTATAAAATTGATGGCCTTGCTTCACAGTGGGTTCTCCAAACATTTTCTTTGGTTTTCCTCCACGTGGGCTTGCAGCTCTGTGTTTTTGGTTTGATTTTCATGTTTAAAGTCAAAAATCTCAAAGCTGAACTTAAGCAAAACTGCAGAGCTCCAACAGGCTTTGTATCAAATCCACAATCCTCCCACTGTTTTGTTGCAGAGCAGCAAATCATCTCTGGTTTGTTTGAAATTCGACACAGGCTCAGTCCAAGAGGCTTTGGAACTCAACAGAGCTTTATGCACACTTGATTAAGCTTGTGAGGAAACAGGTAGGCGAGTTTTACATGGTTTCAGGTGTCATTGAGTGAAACTTACCTCTATACAAAAGGTCAGCATAAGCCCAGTTTTGAAGGCTTAGAAAGGGGTTAAATGGTGCATATAAATCTTTTTGTTAGCCCTTTTCACAGGGTGAATTTCACCTATGGAGAACATAGTACACAATGCAATTATTTATTCTTCCGTGTCTCTTTTGTGATAATAAATGATGAAATCTCTAAAAGACCTCAGATGAAATTCTGGCCTCTGGTAGGGTGACCAGCCAGCAAGTGTGAAAAATCGGGACGGGGTTGGGGGGGTAATAGGAGCCTATATAAAAAAAAGACCCAAAAATCGGGACTGTCCCTATAAAATCGGGACATCTGGTCACCCTAGCCTCTGGTGAAATTCTGAAGTTGATGGCAAAACTCCCATTGACTTCTGCAGGGTCAAGATTTCACCCCTGGATGTTACCTGATTCCAATATGATGCTTTATCATTTGGGAAGTGACGTCGTAAAATTCCTTGTGATGTTCTGCTTCTCATTCATTCTGGGGTTGAGGGGGCTGGGGAATACTTGAGAAAAAGGGGCTGGGGAATACTTGAGAAAAAGCTCTGCTTGTACAGGCACTTAATAGAAAACAGGAGGCTTTCATAGAGGAGGTTCAGCTTGCTTAGATGCAAAAATAACATCTTGAATCTAGCACAATTTTTCTATGATAATTAATAATAGCCTCGAAGGGGTTAGTCAACAACAATTTGAATTTCTGTCTAAATGGGAGTAGATTACATATCTTCTATAGCCGGGCTCGGCAACCTTTCAGAAGTGGTGTGCCGAGTCTTCATTTATTCACTCTAATTTAAGGTTTCGCGTGCCAGTCATACATTTTAACGTTTTTAGAAGGTCTCTTTCTATAAGCCTATAATATTTAACTAAACTATTGTTGTATGTAAAGTAAATAAGGTTTTTAAACTGTTTAAGAAGCTTCATTTAAAATTAAATTAAAATGCAGAGCCCCCCGGACCGGTGGCCAGGACCCGGGCAGTGTGAGTGCCACTGAAAATCAGCTCGTGTGCCGCCTTCGGCACAGGTGCCATAGGTTGCCTACCCCTGTTCTATAGGGTTCATAGCTTTTCATCGCCAGCCTGGTCTTGCAGCTGTACTGGTGAATAAATTCTGTGTCAGTCAGTGAAGAACAAATTACAGGCACACAGAGCTAGACAGTTAGTGGTAACAGCAGAAGTATAATGTTGCCTATTGCTACATGACAAAGGAAAATAAGCCTTCTCTTTCCCATGAACTGTTGTTTTAAAACCAATTCAAAATTAGCTCTTAGCTCCACCCTTGCTTCACTTTTCATTCAAACTCCTGCAAAACCAAATTGCTTTTCATCACTTTTTTTTATTGATTTTTCTCTTTTACAATAAAACTGGCATGGCAAAAATCATAACTTCAGAGCCGATACTGTGTCTCGTGTCAGTATATTTTAAACATATCTATATAATCCACCTAAATAATGCTTAAAAAACTAAAAACCCAAAATAAATAGGGTCATTGTCTCTTTCAGTTTCATTATTGGTTCAAGTCCATCTGCCTTTAAGATGTCTAAGCAATGATTTAATTGATTGGGCAAGATAAATGGTATTTCGGAGGCTGCCCTCTTCATCTGGCCTATAGATTTACAGGAACTGGTCCCCTTAGATAGCTTTATAATTCTGCATCAGGCTCACAACATCAGACAATATCTTTAGTTTAGTCACAACAACCACTCCTGTCCTGCAGCTAGGAGGATCTGAGTGAACTGCTCCCGTACAATCTTTTCAGTCACCTGCTACCCACATCACCTTTCAGAGTCAGAGCAATCAACATGTGTAAAGGGTCTGGGCCACTGCTCAAGATCAGGCCCTCAGTGGGTCTTTCTCCCAGCAACCGAAGGCTGGGCTTTGGCTGTGATGTCAAAGATGTCTAAGATGGCCCATGCATAGTCAGGAATGTCCATGGCATCGAGGCCACAATATTGGGCTTTTGCTGGCTTCCTCACACAGGATGCCAACAAACCATGCTGTAATTAGGCATTTTAGTACCCAGGATGAGCAAGCATATTTGTGTCCTCCAGTAGAGCCCTGAACAGGATTATTTTTTAATCCCACCATCCCGCCCCGTGGGACAGGATTGGGATTAAAAGAATAGTCCTCACACACCTCAAACAGCATGAACGCCCCAGACAGCAGCCACCACTCTCCAACTGCCTAGCTCTGAAGGCAGCACCACCTCCAGCAGCAGTGCAGAAGTAAGGGTGGGCCGTGCCACCCTGACTTGTGCACTGTCTTCAGAGCTGGATGGATGGAGAGTGATGACCATTGGCTGGCTGCCCAACACTGAAGGCAGAGCCACCACCAGCAGCAGCGCAAAAGTAAGGGTGCAATGGTATGGTATTGCTGCACTTACTTCTGCACTACTGCTGGCGGCGGGGCTGCATTCAGAGCTGGGTGCTGGGATATCAATGGCCGCTGGTTGGTCACCCAGCTCTGAAGGCAGCACTGCCACCAGCGCTCAGTAGCCAGATAGTTGTGGCTGCTGGCTGGCCGCCCAGCTCCAAAGACCATGCCGCTACCAAGGATGGCTTGGCATAGTACTGCCACCCTTACTTCTGTGCTGCTGCTTGCGGCAGCACTGCCTACAGAGCTGGGTGCCCAGATAGTTGCTCTGAAGGCAGCGCGGCCACCAGCAGAAGTGTGGAAGTAAGTGTGGCATGGTATGGTGTCCAGCTCTCAAGGCAGCGCCACCACAAGTAGCAGCACAGAAGAGTGGCGTGGTGTGGTATCGCCACCCTGACTTCTGCGCTGCTGCTGGTGGTGGTGGTGGCACTCTCTTCAGAGCTGAGTGGCCAGAGAGTGGCAGCTGCTAGCTGGGATGTTCATGTTACTTGCCTCACAGGAGAACTATTTTTTTAATCCTGCTCCCATCCTGCCCCACAATACCCACTGCCACTCACACCTTCTCCCACATTGGTTGTTGAAATTTTATCCTGCTCCTGCTCTTATGGCAGTGGGTCCCACTGGACCCTATGGATCTCCATCCCACTGCAAGGCTTTAGCTCCTACAATATTTTTCATCATTTTTCTGCCCCCTCTCCCTGCATCTGCACCCTGGGCTGCTTCCCCACTCGCCCCCCTGGTTACAGCCCTGCCAACAAAATAGCCCAGTGCTTGGGTGAACATTGTCCTGCCATGGCAACCTGGTCAAAGGTGATGACGATGGCTTCTGGATTATCTTCACTCCTCTTTTTTGTGAGTTTTATCAGAATGCTTGGAGCTGGAGTGCTGTTTGAAGGTCTTGCTGTGGGATGTAAGTTTGATCCCTGAAATTGTGAGAGGGTCACTAATTGTTGGACAAGGCGTTGTTGCTGTTCTTATTGCTGCACTGCCAACTCCTAAATGAGCTGCTGCTGTTGTTGTGTCTCCTGTTGTTGCTCCTGGGTGGCCATTTATTGGAACAGCTGGATAGTGTTGCTGCTGCAGTTGGAGCACCTGTTCTTGGAGGCTGTCCAGCAGCCACGTCAATAATTTTACCATCTCTATCCTTTTACTCTTTTATAGGCCTCACAGTAGGTCTGGGATTTTGCTTGCTTTCTCCACCAAATTGTGATGGGGGCTGGGCTTACGTGTGGTGCCACCTAGTAGTTATGTCACTGAGTATCAACTCTCCCCTGTCTCTGACCTTCCATGCTGGCAATCACTCCAGTGCTGTGACCGGCCACCTTTTGGTAGGTAGCAACTTGACCCACTGGGCCACTTCACCCATTGGAGTTTGCCCCCTTCAGAGTACAATACAATGTATATAGTTCCACATCTGCACATGTCGCCAGTAAGTGGCACACTTTTAACTCAGAGCTTACGACATCTCTATCCTCTTGATCTTCTGGAGGTGTGTGGCAGGTGATAGCATTATCACTGGGTCATCTTCAGTTCTCTTCTTTGTGAGTTTTATCAGAATGCTTGGAGATGGAGTGCTGTTTGAAGGTCTTGCTGCAGGATTTATGTTTGACCCCTGAAGTTATGAGAGGATGTTGCGGGGCAAGTACACCCAACTCTTGTGCAGGGCAAGGGTGTTGCAGCCTCATGGCTAAGTTCACTTGACTGGCCTTAACCTCAGGGCTGTTTGGCCTTATGGCCATGACTAATACGAGTGCTCTCTCCCTCAGGTCTGTGGGTCCCAATGGCCAGAGTAAATAAAGGGGCCCTTGCCCTCAGGGCTCTGTGGCCCAATGGCCAGAGTCAATATGGCTGCCCTCTCGCTCAGGGCTGTGTGGCCTAATAGCCAGAGTCGATATGGCTACCCTCTCACTCAGGGCTGTCTGGCCCGATGGCCAGAATAATATGGCTGCCCTCTCCCTCAGAGCTGTGTGGCATAATTGCCATAGTCAGTCAATATAGGTGCAGTTTAATGGCTGTAGAGGGATGGGCCACCACACAGGGGGGTGTTGGCTGGGGGACCTGGACAGTCCCTAATCCACCAGGTCCCAGCCCAGGACCCTGTCAGTGACAAGTATGAGAGGGGTAGCCGTGTTAGTTTGAATCTGTAAAAAGCAACAGAGGTTCCTGTGGCACCTTTGAGACTAACAGAAGTATTGGGAGCATAAGCTTTCGTGGGTAAGAACCTCACTTCTTCAGATGCAAGTAATGGAAATTTCCAGAGGCAGGTATAAATCAGTGTGGAGATAACGAGGTTAGTTCAATCAGGGAGGGTGAGGTGCTCTGCTAGCAGTTGAGGTGTGAACACCAAGGGAGGAGAAACTGCTTCTGTAGTTGGATAGCCATTCACAGTCTTTGTTTAATCCTGATCTGATGGTGTCAAATTTGCAAATGAACTGGAGCTCAGCAGTTTCTCTTTGGAGTCTGGTCCTGAAGTTTTTTTGCTGTAAGATGGCTACCTTTACATCTGCTATTGTGTGGCCAGGGAGGTTGAAGTGTTCTCCTACAGGTTTTTGTATATTGCCATTCCTGATATCTGACTTGTGTCCATTTATCCTCTTGCGTAGTGACTGTCCAGTTTGGCCAATGTACATAGCAGAGGGGTATTGCTGGCATATGATGGCATATATAACATTGGTGGACGTGCAGGTGAATGAGCCGGTGATGTTGTAGCTGATCTGGTTAGGTCCTGTGATGGTGTTGCTGGTGTAGATATGTGGGCAGAGTTGGCATCGAGGTTTGTTGCATGGGTTGGTTCCTGAGTTAGAGTTGTTATGGTGCGGTGCGTGGTTGCTGGTGAGAATATGCTTAAGGTTGGCAGGTTGTCTGTGGGCGAGGACTGGCCTGCCTCCCAAGGTCTGTGAAAGTGAGGGATCATTGTCCAGGATGGGTTGTAGATCACTGATGATGCATTGGAGAGGTTTAAGCTGAGGACTGTAGGTGATGGCCAGTGGAGTTCTGTTGGTTTCTCTTCTGGGCCTGTCTTGTAGCAGGAGGCTTCTGGGTACACGTCTGGCTCTGTTGATTTGTTTCTTTATTTCCTTGTGTGGGTATCGTAGTTTTGAGAATGCTTGGTGAAGATCTTGTAGGTGTTGGTCTCTGTCTGAGGGGTTGGAGCAGATGCGATTGTACCTTAGTGCTTGGCTGTAGACGATGAATCGTGTGGTGTGACCGGGGTGGAAGCTGGAGACATGAAGGTAGGCATAGCGGTTGGTGGGTTTTCGGTATAGGGTGGTGTTAATGTGGCCATCGCTTATTTGTACGGTGGTGTCTAGGAAGTGGACCTCCCGTGTAGATTGGTCCAGGCTGAGGTTGATGGTGGGGTGGAAGCTGTTGAAATCATGGTGGAATTCTTCCATGGTCTCCTTCCCATGGGTCCAGATGATGAAGATGTCACCAATATAGCGTAGGTAGAGAAGGGGCATGAGTGGACGAGAGCTGAGGAAGCGTTGTTCCAGGTCAGCCATAAAAATGTTGGCATATTGTGGGGCCATGCGGGTGCCCATAGCGGTGCCACTGGTCTGGAGGTATATATATAGTCACCAAATTTGAAATAATTGTGCGTGAGGATAAAGTCACAGAGCTCAGCAATAAGTTGTGCTGTGTCATCATCAGGGATACTGTTCCTGACAGCTTGTATTCCATCTGTATG
Organism: Chrysemys picta bellii; assembly: GCF_011386835.1. NCBI lineage: Eukaryota > Metazoa > Chordata > Testudines > Emydidae > Chrysemys > Chrysemys picta. Next base: position 19,520,268 of record NC_088791.1, read on the forward strand.
TGGGATGTTTGTGTAGAGAGCCTCTACATCCATGGTGGCTAGGATGGTGTTTTCTGGGAGGTCACCAATGCATTGTAGTTTTCTCAGGAAATCTGTGGTGTCACGGAGATAGCTGGGAGTGTTGGTGGCGTAGGGTCTGAGTAGGGAGTCCACATATTCAGACAGTCCTTCAGTGAGAGTGCCAATGCCCGAGATGATGGGGCGTCCAGGATTTCCAGGTTTGTGGATCTTAGGTAGTAGATAGAATAACCCCGGTCTGGGCTCTAAGGGTATGTTGATTTGTTCCTGTGTTAGTGTAGGGAGTGTCCTGAGCAGATGGTGCAGTTTCTTAGTGTATTCCTCAGATCTGAGGAAAGTGTCCTGTAGAATTTGGTATTGGAGAGTTGTCTGGCAGCCTCCTTCTGGTAGTCAGACCTGTTCATGATGACAACAGCACCTCCTTTATCAGCCTCTTTGATGATAATGTCAGGGTGGTTTCTGAGGCTGTGGATGGCATTGCGTTCTGCACGACTTAGGTTATGAGGCAAGCGATGTTGTTTTTCCACAATTTCTGCCTGTGCACGTCGGCGGAAGCATTCTATGTATAGGTCCAGACTGTCATTTCGACCCTCAGGAAGAGTCCATGTGGAGTTCTTCTTCCTGTGTTGTTGGTGGGAGGGTATCTGTGTATCAGTGCGCTGTTCAGTGTTATCTTGAAAGTATTCTTTGAGTCGGAGGCTCTCTAAAATCCTACCTGCCACATGGGGCCACAACAGGGGTACCCCTAACTCACCCAGCAATATCGTCAATTTATCCAGCTACACACTCAACCCAGCAGAAGAGTCTGTCCTATCTCGGGGACTCTCCTTTTGCCCCAGCACCCCCACGAACATGATACAGTTCTGTGGTGATCTGGAAGCCTACTTTCGCCGCCTCCGACTCAAAGAATACTTTCAAGATAACACTGAACAGCGCATTGATACACAGATACGCTCCCACCAACAACACAGGAAGAAGAACTCCACATGGACTCCTCCTGAGGGTCGAAATGACAGTCTGGACCTATACATAGAATGCGTCCGCCGACGTGCACAGGCAGAAATTGTGGAAAAACAACATCGCTTGCCTCATAACCTAAGTCGTGCAGAACGCAATGCCATCCACAGCCTCAGAAACCACCCTGACATTATCATCAAAGAGGCTGATAAAGGAGGTGCTGTTGTCATCATGAACAGGTCTGACTACCAGAAGGAGGCTGCCAGACAACTCTCCAATACCAAATTCTACAGGACACTTTCCTCAGATCTGAGGAATACACTAAGAAACTGCACCATCTGCTCAGGACACTCCCCACACTAACACAGGAACAAATCAACATACCCTTAGAGCCCAGACCGGGGTTATTCTATCTACTACCTAAGATCCACAAACCTGGAAATCCTGGACGCCCCATCATCTCGGGCATTGGCACTCTCACTGAAGGACTGTCTGGATATGTGGACTCCCTACTCAGACCCTACGCCACCAACACTCCCAGCTATCTCCGTGACACCACAGATTTCCTGAGAAAACTACAATGCATTGGTGACCTCCCAGAAAACACCATTCTAGCCACCATGGATGTAGAGGCTCTCTACACAAACATCCCACATACAGATGGAATACAAGTTGTCAGGAACAGTATCCCTGATGATGACACAGCACAACTTATTGCTGAGCTCTGTGACTTTATCCTCACGCACAATTATTTCAAATTTGGTGACTATATATATACCTCCAGACCAGTGGCACCGCTATGGGCACCCGCATGGCCCCACAATATGCCAACATTTTTATGGCTGACCTGGAACAACGCTTCCTCAGCTCTCGTCCACTCATGCCCCTTCTCTACCTACGCTATATTGGTGACATCTTCATCATCTGGACCCATGGGAAGGAGACCCTGGAAGAATTCCACCATGATTTCAACAGCTTCCACCCCACCATCAACCTCAGCCTGGACCAATCTACACGGGAGGTCCACTTCCTAGACACCACCGTACAAATAAGCGATAGCCACATTAACACCACCCTATACCGAAAACCCATCAACCGCTATGCCTACCTTCATGTCTCCAGCTTCCACCCCGGTCACACCACACGATTCATCGTCTACAGCCAAGCACTGAGGTACAATCGCATCTGCTCCAACCCCTCAGACAGAGACCAACACCTACAAGATCTTCACCAAGCATTCTCAAAACTACGATACCCACACAAGGAAATAAAGAAACAAATCAACAGAGCCAGACGTGTACCCAGAAGCCTCCTGCTACAAGACAGGCCCAGAAGAGAAACCAACAGAACTCCACTGGCCATCACCTACAGTCCTCAGCTTAAACCTCTCCAATGCATCATCAGTGATCTACAACCCATCCTGGACAATGATCCCTCACTTTCACAGACCTTGGGAGGCAGGCCAGTCCTCGCCCACAGACAACCTGCCAACCTTAAGCATATTCTCACCAGCAACCACGCACCGCACCATAACAACTCTAACTCAGGAACCAACCCATGCAACAAACCTCGATGCCAACTCTGCCCGCATATCTACACCAGCAACACCATCACAGGACCTAACCAGATCAGCTACATCATCACCGGCTCATTCACCTGCACGTCCACCAATGTTATATATGCCATCATATGCCAGCAATGCCCCTCTGCTATTTACATTGGCCAAACTGGACAGTCACTACGCAAGAGGATAAATGGACACAAGTCAGATATCAGGAATGGCAATATACAAAAACCTGTAGGAGAACACTTCAACCTCCCTGGCCACACAATAGCAGATGTAAAGGTAGCCATCTTACAGCAAAAAAACTTCAGGACCAGACTCCAAAGAGAAACTGCTAAGCTCCAGTTCATTTGCAAATTTGACACCATCAGATCAGGATTAAACAAAGACTGTGAATGGCTATCCAACTACAGAAGCAGTTTCTCCTCCCTTGGTGTTCACACCTCAACTACTAGCAGAGCACCTCACCCTCCCTGATTGAACTAACCTCGTTATCTCCACACTGATTTATACCTGCCTCTGGAAATTTCCATTACTTGCATCTGAAGAAATGAGGTTCTTACCCACGAAAGCTTATGCTCCCAATACTTCTGTTAGTCTCAAAGGTGCCACAGGAACCTCTGTTGCTTCTGTCAGTGACAAGTAAACTCATCACTGGTCACTGGGGATCCTTCTGAAACATACTGACTTAGCTTTCAGTTCTATAATCGAATCAATATACAGTCCCCCTGGGCTACTTCCTACCCTGTCTCCCAATGCAGTGGTCTGGGCATTTAGGGGTCTGCAGGTTCCTCAACCTGTGCAGCTCTCAATGGCTCTGACCTCCTTTGGCCATCTTTAGGTAGCTGGGTATCTGCCTGGGTCTCAGCAGGTCTGGCTTCTGCCATATGGAGCTTCAGCAGCTCCCGGGCTGTGTCCTTCCCTCTTGGTGGTCAAACCTGACTGAGCTAAGCTGCTCCCTTTTATACTTGTGCTCCAGTTGGAGCATGCCCAGCAGGGGCGAGGGGGCATGACTTCATTGGCCCACAGTGCAGGGTTAACCCTTCCCTGTTCTGTGTGGGGTGAGTGCACCCTGTCACAGAGGGTCACTATTTGTTGGATGAGGCATTGATGCCATTCTTATTGCTGCACTGCCAACTCCTGAATGAGTTGCTGCTGTTGTAGTGAGGGAAGGATCACTAACAACCTGTTCTTGCTTCTGGATGGCCATTTGTTGGAACAGCTGGTACTGTTGTTGCTGCAATCAGGTCATCTGTTGTTGGCTGTCCAACAGTCACTTCAATAATTTTACCATTTCTATCCTTTTTCTCTTTTTTAGGCCTCACAGAAGGTCTGGGATGTTGCCTGCTTTTTGTGCCAAATTGTGATAGGGCAATGCCACCTAGTAGCTACCTCACTGGGTATCAATCTCCCCTTTCTCTGGCCTCCCTCACTAGCAATCAGTCTAATGCTGTGGTGGTCCATCTTTTGGTAGGTAGCGACTTGACCCCTGGGTCCACTTTACCAGTTGAAGTTCACCCCCTTCTGGGTTGACAGAGTCCAATACAATGTATATAGCCCAACATCTCCACAAAAGAAAGGGTCTTCAACCCACATGTCACCTATCAGTGACACACCCTTGACTCAGGCCTTACAACGTCTATCCTCTCCTCCTTTCCAAGGGAGGGAAAAGGGGTTTATCCCTCCTACACGAAAAGGGTGGTTCATAGGGGAGCCTGGGACCTCCCTCTCCACTCAGCATAGGGTCAAATGCCTCGTCAGTGATCCTCCAGAAGTTAGAGCCCAGAGTTCCTTAGTCTTAGGGAAGGACTAGCCTGTTCTCTCAGACCTGGGGTAGCTGCTACTAGCAGAACCTTTCTTGCAGCCAGGACTCCTGTTGCACCCTTATTCAGGAGCTCCTAAGGTAAGTCTCTCATTCTCTGCTGTCTCTCTCCCTTCTGAGCTGTCTGGCTCCCTTTTAAACTCTTTGTAAACAGAGGGCATGGAGGACCAGTTGGTCTAGTGGTTGCAGTACTTGGCTTCCTGCCTCCTGCTTCTATGGTTGAGGTGCCTCAGTCTTAAAGGATCTGGGCCCTCTGACTCCACCAGTTCCCAGCCCGGGGCCCTGTGTAAATTAACGCTGGAGTATGGGACCTCCCAAGAGGGAGTTTATATTTGCTGCCCTGGGCTACTTCCTACTGTTGTTGCTCCTTCAGTTTGGGACATGGCCCCTATAATCTAAGTGCCTGTGGTGGCTTGTCTCTAGAAGTGCTTCCTCGTCGACCTTGGGCGGCATCCTGCTGAGGTCCTGGGTTCCTCCAGGTGGGACAGCTGTAAGTTTGGTGGGGTCAGAACCCCCACAAGGTCTCTGTGCTTCTGTCACCTGGGTTCCTCTAAGGCCAGGTACTCCTAGGACTCTTTCTCCATCTCCTTTGATCTGGAAAACAGTGCTGGGCTCCTGGTGGCTGCTTTGGCTGGCAGGCGAGTGATCCTTCCCTCAGGTGGGGAGGCAGCTACATCCTGTCTCTTCGCCAGTCAGCCCCAAACTGAGTCAGGTTCTCTCCTTTTCTCCCCCCTACATACCTGGCATTAGCTCCAGGTATAACTGGGCAGGGCTACCTGGGCCCAAAGGCTCTCCTTAAGCCCTTCTGTGCTGGTGAGTGGTTTCTTTACTTCACCACACTCCTCCTCCAGCTGGAGCAGGTTCTGGAGTTGCAGAGGGGAGATAGCACAGCGGCACTGCTATCTAACCCCTCCTGGTCCAGTGTCGGGTTTATACATCCCAGTACAGGCATCCTAAGAAGCACTGCCCCTGCAGTGCCTCAGGCAGCTGGCAAAAGGAATGGATGGGGTGAAGCTGGCGCATTACCTTGGCCGTGATGTCCTCCTGCTGCAAGAGAACAAGAACCTGTCAGAGACTTGGGTGCTTCTAGGAATCAGGGAGGATTAATGGCAACAGAAACCAGCAGCATTTCCACCCAGCACCTGCCCATGTTAAGCACTGGAATAAATTGCCTAGGGAGGTTGCAAATCTCCATCATGGGGGATTTTTTAGAGCAGGTTGGACAAACACCTGTCAGCAATGATCTAGATAATACTTAGTCCTGCCCTGAGTGCAGGGGACTGGACTAGATGACCTCTCGAGGTCCCTTCCAGTTCTATGATTCTCTGATTCTATGTCTCAGGGACAGATTTACTCTCCTGACCCCTGGGATGGACTCTTGTCTTCTTCTCTAGTGACCTCCACCCCAATTGTAGGGTGAGCTCCAGCCTCCATTCTCTCAGCCTCCCTCTGACAGGTGTTACACCTCCAAACCCACCTGGGGATGCAGCTCAGTTCTCAATGGGTTCCTAGCAGCAGAAATGTGGGTTGGAGGAGGTTGCGCCCTTTCCCCAAGTGACCCCCAGTGACTAATGGTGAAGCTACAGGATGGCAGCCCTAGTGAATGGGGCTGATTGACCGCCCCTCTTGTTTGAATCTTCCAATTCTCCCCAGAGCAGGTCCAGCCTGGGCAGCAGCAAAGCAATCTTTCCCTAGCCCGTGTGCCTCAGCCCTGCCTTGTCAGTTTGCCATGGCTCAGTCAGTCCCTGGCACCTGAAGCTGCCAGTGATAGGGGCAACTCTAAATGGTGTCCCTGGTTACATGGACACTAGGACACTGCAAACTGGGCTGAGACTCTTTGGGGCAGGAAAGGCTCACAGACATCACTAGGGCATTCTCCTGGTGATGTAACACTTGTAATTCAATAGCCTTGCTAAAGAGCTGGTTCTGAACTGCTCAGGGACAAGCTAGCTCCATCCTGCTTGTGGAGGTGAATTCATCTCCCCTCCCAATGGCACCAGTTCTGATTCACATTCCCCTCCAGGTTTGTTGCTGCCCAATGGCAATAGGATGGGAATGACTTTCCATGCTCTAGAGATAAAAGGCTCACCCCCAACCTTCTGAGCCTAATCTAGCTGCTTACTTTGTTGCCCATCAGCTGGTCGGCTTCCCCCAGAATGGAGTAGGCTAGGACCAGCCCAGCCTGGGTCGTAGATGGCCAGAGTTGCTGTCTGGAGGAATGACCTTCTCTGCCCCTCCAAGTAGATATTTCCGAAGACCTAAAACCAGCAGAACATGAATCTTTAGATGACTGCCCAGAGCCAGGCTCCAAATCCTGGAGCTGGAATGGTATTGCTGTCTAGTGGCTCAGTTGCAGACACTCTGGGATCAAATGCCACTAGTGGCTCTTTCTAGAGGGACAGTCACAGCAGGGTCCATGACGTGCTGGGAATGTATCTGTGTGAGTGAGCAGGCATGCTCTGGAGTGCAGCTCTCAATGACAGTAGGGACCTTCTATTGCCTCCAGCAGAGATAATTCCTGGAAGTAGTTGCTTGGGTCCTGGAGCTTTTGGAGCTGACAGACCAAAGGTCTGTTCCCCTTAGTGATTTCTCTAGTAACTGGGTCTGGTGGCTGACCCCCCTTCTGGGCATCCAACAAGGATCTGGTCAGGCAATAGCTGGGTGTGTCCTGCCCACTCATTAATCCCTCTCAGACACTCTGGTGTCAGCCAGGGAGACAGGGACAGGAGCTGGATTCCCAGAGACACAATCCTGCAGTAACTCACCCACTCAGGGATTCTTTTCATTCCATTTAGGAATAGGTTCATGGAAGACAAAAAACCATAACCACTAGCAAGGCCCCAACCCAGAACCTTTAATGCCATCCTCTCCCACTAGGGTGAACAAGGAAGTCTATGAGCTAAAAGTAAACAGCAGGATCGTGTCCAGTCTCCAGGATGCAGCTATTTCAGGGAACACCCAGCCAGCCCCCACACTCTGAGCTGTGTAATTCCCTGAGAAAAAATCTTTATCTCCTCCACCTTGGCAGTGCTCCAGTAGCCTCCTATCCAGGTGCCAATCCCATCACCACAGGTCTTCGGCATCGTGTATCATCAGCCCTGGGAGAAAGAGAGAGCGAGAAATCCAGTCAGGTTGCTCAGTCTGGTTTCAGTGCCTGTATCCTTCCATTCCCATTGATGGCTACACGTTGGGAGGCGCTCTCTCTGCATCCCTGGCCCAACAGAATAGTCGGGCTCCCTCCAGTGGCTGGAGTATCCTGGGTGTGTGATTGGGGAGATCTGATCCTAATCTGGGGAGGCAGAGAAAGAGAGAGAAAGATTCCTCATCCAGCTGGGGTCAATCTCAGAGGAGTCGACAGGTTTCAGCAGGGGTCCCATTACCCACCTGGGGTCAGTCTCAGAAGGGACGGGGCTCATTTCTTCAGGGGCCCGTGGCCCAGCTTCCATCAGTCTGTCTTCTATTCGGCCCCATTTCCCAGCTGGGTTCCCTCACATCTCTGGTGTATCAGCAGCTGGTACAGCCGGTAATATACTCCCGGGTGTGCCAGTTGATATCCTTGGCTGGATTACTGAGGTACAGACCCAGATGATCCATAAGATTCCCCATCTTGGGGAGATGTGCTGAGTTCTAATGGAAGGAAGAGGAGAGTGGGCTCCATCAGCATTCTACTGTCAGCTCCCAGTCTCCCGTAGGCCAGGAGTCTCTCTCCCCCTAAAAAAGAACAGGAGTAGTTGTGTCTCTCTCCCCCTAGTCCCTCTTCAGGAGATGCTGGGGGAGAGGAGCTAGAGATAGACTTTTAATTCTCTCTGCCCCCAAGGGAGCCTGGAGCAAAGGGATGTGGGCAGGGCCCTCCATGAGGACTTGCTCCCTCCTCTTAATGATTTTAAAATAATAAAATAAAATAGAATATTTGAGCTATTATACCGCAGAACCCTGTTTATGGAATCTAATTGGGACCGGGGCCAGATCGGATAATCAAAAATTTGGATAATCCGGAGAATGGGAAAGTGCAAGGCTACATCACCATCTAGTTGCCACGGGAGAACTCGCCTGCTTCTGGACCTGTGTGCGCTGGTTGTTCGGGTAATATGGAGACCCGGACAATGGAGGGTTGGATAAACGGTGTTTTACTGCATTATGTCATAGTCTTCCATGATTCAACATGATAGGACACCTCCTATAATACACTGCTATTAGTGACACTCTCAAACAGATCTTCACGGCTCCCCAACCTCCACCCACCATGAGGTAGATATAAGAGAATTGTTATCCCTAATTGACAGAGGGAGAAACTAAGGCTGAGAAAGGTGAAGGGACCTTTCTTACATCACAAAGCCACTCAGTGGCAGAGTTGGGAATAGGACCCAGGAGTCCTCACTTTCAAACTAATCATCAATCTTGAATTTCATATACGGAACGATCATAAAAAATTATCTCAAATGAGCTACAGACCAACAATGATTCATAGTAATTATTCAGTAAGTACTTTAGAACTAGAACATTAGGGAGAACCATGAACTGCTCAGAGACAATTAATGGAGAGAAGCATCAAAATTAATCAAGCATATGATTGTTGTTTTCTTTTAAGACCAAGCAAATAAACCATAGCCAAAGTTCTGAGTCTCCTCCCTGTCACTAGACTCCCAGCTCAGCCAAGCAGCACTGAGACTCTAAGGGGCAGGAGGCTGAGGGTTCTCATCAGATTATCCAAAGGATAGCTCAAGTCACCAGTGGGGATCATGGTCAGAGCACTTTTCCAGTCCCATCTCTTTCTGAGGGCCTCCCACAATGAGGGCTGCAGAGCAACCCCCTCCTCGCCAGTGGAGAGAGGGAAGCAGGGAAAAGGGAAACCGAAAAAGACAAACCCCAATGTCCCCGGTGATTCTAAGGGACAAAGGCCTAGATGGGGGAGGAAACTCTGCCACCTTAACCTCGTGTTTTCCATGCCTAGAATTTGGCCAGCACTAGATGGGTCAGGCTGAACAGGTACCAAACCTCTCTGAGGCTCTTACCTTCTCAACAGGGACGTCTGTTTTCCAGCAAAATCAGTAGTGGGAAAGGAGAAAACTCTGAAGAGGCTCCTCCTCATGCTCACATACGTGAACCTGAATTCTCTCTCAGTCTCTAAGGAGACTTTGAGAAGAAGATTCACTGCAACAAAGCCACAGGTATTTCTGAGATTGCCCTGCAGCCTGTCCCGCCTGGACATTGTCAAGGGCTCTCTGTGAGGTCATTGCCTCTCAACCTCCTTTGACCAATAAGCTGAGGACCTGCAAAATGCCTTTGTGATGTCACTCCCACACCCACCCCTGCCCTGCAGGGCTAATGTCCTGACCCTAGAACAGCCCCTTTGGATGTTTGAGCTGCTCCCCTTGTATTAATCCACTCACTCATTAGTCTTGGGCATCAAGCAGGCTACACAGGAAAACATCAGAGGCTGCTGAACGTGCTACTCTCAGTTTTTCATAGATTTGTAGACTTTAAGGCCAGAAGAGATCGTTAGATCATTTAATCTGATCCCCTGCATAACACAGGCCTCCTGTATAGAACAGTAGCTAGTTTTTGACCAAAGAACACTCCAGTAAAGCATTTATTCTTCATTAGAAAACATCAAGAGATGAAGAGACCACCACTTCCCTTGGCAGTTTGGAGGAAACTGATGCAATGAGGGGAAGGGAACTGACCTCAAGGTCACACTTGTGATTCTGTATCATAATACATATGCACAATGGAACTGCACTAAGGCTGTACAAACAATCAACCTTAATTTTGATGTTTCCTAACATTAAAAGTCCAGGTCTGCACCCAGTTCTTTGTACTTATATAACTACTTTGGTTAGGGTTGCAATGGTTTATTTATTTCTACCTGAATAGTTGTCCCAACAAAACTTCTGGTGTGGACAGAGTTATATCTTTATAAAAGTGCCTTACACTGACATAACTCATTTGTTTTTGCCAAAATATTTTTTGGAGCTTCTTGATCAAAAAATACATTTTTGGGGATAAAAATTTCATTTGATTTTTTTTCAAATGAAAAATCCTTTTTTTCCAAGCTTTTGAAAATAATCTCCTGGCATTTCATTCCCTCCCCCTGAATAGTCCGAGACTGATGGATATTTCCAAGGCGCTGGTTTGAACTGATGGGTTCTGTGGTGAGTATTTTAAACACAAACTGTCTCAGTCGCTCCTTCTGATCTTTTTCTATTGTAACTTAAACACATTTAGAAGTCCCAACCTCAGCTGATACTTTTTCTTTTATTTTTATGATCCAGTTCTAAAGGATTCTTGAACTATAAACTTGAAATTGCTTCCAATAAAATATAATGGGAGCTACATTTTAGTTAGTGACAATCAGATGCTGAAAAAAACATGGGAACAAGTATAAAAAGTTTCTTAGCACATTAAGTGCATGAAGATTTTTCCACAGAAGATTTTTTATTTCTGCTGAGATCTTTCTGGTAAAATTTACTCCCCTCTCACCCTTCACCTTTTCAAATACATCATTTGTTAGATACACATGTTTTTAAAAAATATTTTGATACTAAGTGTGTGCAGCAGACTGGGCAAGAAATATATATAAGTGCAGTAGTTACGAGAACACCATATTTAGAATTTGTATGGCTTTTAAGTAGCAGATTCTGCTACTCCAGGCACTTAAAAAAAACCAGTGTAAATCAGGAATAATATTATTGAAGTCAATGAGTTTACAACAGTGTCAAGCCAGTGCGGGTGATGAAGTATTCTGGGTTTTGAATTTTTCTGTGGCGAATTCATATGATTTGGTTTGAGTGCCTGCCCAATCCACTAAAACTCTGCCAGAAATACAGACATTATTCTGCACGATCTAGTTATCTAAGCTGAAAATAGTGCGGGTAAATATGTTTACTTTTAGGAGCAGCAACAAGCTGCGTGAAATCGTTGTCTTGTTTCGCGTTAAGGTTGCTGAGTTGGTGACACTCTTGTTTCAGGGCTTAAGAGGTCATGAGTTTTGATTCACAGGGGCCAGTTCAACTTTTTATTTTGGTTTTGTGTGAGCTTGCACCCCAAGCATAGCTTTCGAAACAAGGGTTCCAAAAGCAAACCTCAGCTGAAACACTAGCGAATGCTACACTGTAATAGGAATCATGCTTTAAGTATGACCTTAAACTGAGACCTCTTCTACCTGTGTCTAGTGACTGTCCAGATGGAATTAAAAGTCACTTTTTTAAAGTGATAACTTCGAAGTTTTGTCCATTTTCCCATCTCTCAATTAAAAGGTTTCTAATTCTCAGGTGTCTGAAGCACATAATGACTGCGGTATTTATCTACATAGTCATGTCACTATCAGCTTTTAATTTAATTATTTTGTTTTATTTTTCTAATATTGGGCCTCACCCTAAAAATGCTCACCCATTCATTTGTGCCCATTCAGATTTTGTAGCAGATCAACAGATACACTTAATAAAAGGAACTAACTTAAAAAAAATACATCCTTTACAATATTTCTCATAGGAGGAGAAAGAAAGTCTTTCAAATGGCTCAGATGGAAACCATTTGGGTCTACTGAGGTCAAAAGCAGCACCTTAAACTTAACCTGGAAAATTAGCTGGTACCCAGTACAGTAGATGGAATACGCTGTCTACGTGAAATAACTCTTGTAAAACTGCACTGGAAGCAATTTATGAATGGTTTGAAGGCCTAGTCCTATGCAGAGTGCTCTGCAATAATCCAGCTTCAAGGTGACGAAGGCATGGATAACTCTTGTAAGGTCTGCATCCAAACCAAGGATTCAGTCTCTTGCTAAATGATAGGAAGTACTCTTTGCAACTGTTGCTTCTTGGATATAGCAAAGCAGTTTGGGGAATTGGCAAGATGAATGAGAGAAAATTCTAAGATATTTGTACCCCTCAGGATTCTTTCTTTCTTATTAATTGATAATTTACATATATCTGGTATGTCTCTTTAGGAGGTTCAGAATTGGCTAGAATGTGTGTGTTTTGCAGTCTCGTCAGAACGGAGAAAAACTTTTTTTTATTTCGAGAGAACAGAAAATGTGGGAATGAGAGAATGCAAAAGCAGCCTTTAGATTGTTACTTTGGGCTCACATCATCTTGGATGAACTTTAACAACCATGGCTGAAAAATACCACAAATATTCAGTAACAATGCAGATAAATAAGAACCATTTGTTTTCTGGGAACCGAAGTTCCAGGACACCAGCATTCAGAGGGGGCATTATAAAAGGCAGAATGGCTAGTAAAAAGAAAAAGGAAGTCTATACTACATTTTAAACTGGCAGTAGTGTGTGTGGCATTTCTTGAAGGTAGTAACCACCTAAACAATATACATTCTCTATTGCACCACAGACAGTAACTTAAAAAAAAAACCTGTGAAGCATGATGCTGATTTGTCAAAAAGGTTTCTAAGGTCCAGGATGAAATTTCTGGTCAGAAAAGGATACCCCCTTTCCCCCAAAGTAGCATGGTGGCTATAGGGCACCCACCTGGCATGTGGAAGATTCACGTTGAAGTCCCTGCTCTGGGTCTTCTGTACCCAAGTGAGTTCCATAACTACTGAGTTGCTGGCTATTGTGATCTCTTTCTCTCTTTTCACGTTTCTTTGAAAGGTCTAGTTTTCATAACAACATGAAATGAAAACAAATCTCAAAACCTCAAAAATGTTCATGACAGAGATTTCTAGTTTTTTTGGCAGCCCACTCTTAACCCTTTTGAGCAGATGTGCCAATCAGTGAGAGAATCTTGTCTGCTCTACATCAACATTGAATTGTTTCATTTGGTTGTTGTTTTGTGTTTGTGCGTCTTTTAATGGACTACTCTCTGCACGTCCAGTAAAGTATCTGGATGGAATATAACACAGGACAACATTCAGACCTATTTCCAGCTCTCTGATCTTGGCCCAATTACCACTTTGAATTTTCAAAATGTGTCAATCCTCCCCCTCCCCCCCCAAACCTTTCCTCCTTATCTTTTCTTGACTAAACCTCTAAATTTATTCTCTCTTTCATGCTCCTTCTTCCATCTCATTGTCCTTTTCTCACCACTCCCAGCATGTCTTTATTTTCCCCCTCTCTCCTTTTCTTCAAGTAGGAAAATACCCACTTCATTATTGTAAATGAATGCCCTAACTAAGGTGGGGAAGGTGTTCCATTATCACTAAGTAACCAAGCAAATAACAGGAAGAAATACTGTAGGATAGAGGGAAGGGGAAATAATGGGACTCAACTCAAAATCATCCAGTTGTCTTGTCACACAGAAGGAGTAAAGCTGAGACAAAGCATTAGCCTTGTTCTGCCAATGAATTTCTTGTAAAGAGCCCAAAGTGAAACACAGATGTCCCATCTCATCAAACGCAGATCAGGGCTGGCACTAAGCCATGCTGGGGGCCCACGCAGAACTGATTGGGCCCTTCAAGAAGCCCTGCCTCACAATTGGGAAATTCAGCTTTGCGGGTTGGAATGGGAATGTGCATGATCGGAAGCTGCCCTTAATACACATTTTTGTATTAAAATACATGTGGAGCCAACCCTAGCCTCAGCGGAATGTCAGAGTGTAGTTAAAACCCTACATAAAAGGTGAAATTCCTTCCTTATTGTGAAGCTTGAGTCCACAGCACTTTATTAGTAGGCAGATATAATGGTTGGTTTGCATTGGCTCAGCAGAGGAATATTTGAGAGGCATTGCTCTCACTCAGCATTTGGATGGGCTGAGCCTCCCTAATGCATCTGGCTCACTGGCACCTACTGTTTATTTCCAAATGTCTTACAACAAGAGCTTATACAGTAGCAGAAAATCTTTTTTTCCCCTGCAGTAACATGATTATTGGGTCAAACTTTTGTAGCTCAAATCCTGCTTTTGTTGGAAATGCCCCAGTGGGTTTCTCTAATCTCTCTTGAGAGAAACATCCTGGGGCAGTCAACTCATTTGTACATTCTCTGTTTTTTTATTTTTTTTCTGCTGAAGGGAAGAGCTGGTTTGTTGCCAAGACCTGTTTAAATGGTAGCCTATGTAGTTCATTCTAAAAACACTCCTTTATCATTCACAAATTAACCTTGTAACAGGATAGCTGCTCTTATTTTCCTTGTCATTTTGTCCTTTGGTTAAGAGATTGCAAACACATAGAAATCCAGCCGCAAGAGCTTATGTAATGTGAAGAAGGTAACTCTGAATGACATCACTATAATTACAAGCAAAGATAAGTAACCATACATCTTGATATCCCACATACCAGATCTATTAATAGAATGAAATGTAATTTGTGCTAAATATTGTGCAGTGCCTCATGCCAGTATCATAATTGACTTTTTTTTTTCATTTGAAGATCCAACCTGATTGAAAGCACTCAGCCTTGAATACATGCACAGTAGTAATGCAAAATAATTAAAAAATGGTATGTCCCATTTCTTTGGCTCCCAAAGTGACTTTTGACATTAGGGATTTTATAAATAGCATGTATCAGAGGGGTAGCAGTGTTAGTCTGTATCCACAAAAACAACAAGGAGTCCGGTGGCACCTTAAAAACTAACAGATTTATTTGGGCATAAGCTTTTGTGGGTAAAAACCCCCACTTCTTCAGATGCATGGAGTGAAAATTACAGATGCAGGCATAAATATACTGACCTTAATGTAGTTTCTTTTGGTACTTCTCAGTGGGATCAGAGGGTAGTGGCCTGTAGAATGTGGTGTTCATAATCTTACCTGTTCATGATGACTACAGCCCCTTTGTTAGCCCCTTTGATTATAATGTCAGAGTTGTTCCTGAGGCAGTAGATGGCGTTGCGTTGTGTACGGCTGTGGTTATGGAGCAAGTGATGCTGTATGTTCACAATTTCAGCCTGTGCATGTCTGTAGAAGCATTCTGTGTAGAAGTTCAGTCTGTCATTTTGACCATCAGGAGGAATCCATGCAGAATTCTTCTTCTTGTAGTGTTGGTGGGAGGGTTCCTATGGGTCAGTGCGCTGTTCAGTGGTGTGTTGAAAATACTCCTTGAGTCGGGGACGGCGAAAGTAGGCTTCCAAATCAACGCAGAACTGTATCATGTGCGTGGGGGTGGTGGGGTACAAAGAGTCCCTGAGATGGGACAGACTCTTCTGCTGGGCTAAGTGTGTGTTTGGATACATTAGGTGAGTTGAGGGTACCACTGTTGTAGCCCCCTGTGGCATGTAGGAGTTTAGATAGTTTACTGTCCTTTTTCCTCTGTAGAGAAGTAAAATGTGCGTTGTCAGTATATTTATGCCTGCATCTGTAATTTTCACTGCATGCATCTGAAGAAGTGGTTTTTTACCCACGAAAGCTTATGCCCAAATAAATCTGTTAGTCTTTAAAGTGCCACCGGACTCCTCATTTTTAAAAATAGCATGTTGTACAGAAAGAATATGTATGGAACTATTGTACTGTATTTTTAAATCACACACATACATTACTGTGAAGGAGGAAAACAATGTCTTGGCATCTGACACAAACAGCTTGCTATAATGAAAGACACTATAGATGTAACTATGTATAGTAAACATGAAGCCTCTTTCAAGTTACACCTTGTAGAAGCATTGCAGATAAATTTAAAGGAAAGGTCAAGATTTCTGTAGCAGGTTTGGATGCTTGACTTAGCCCCTACTTTTATTTAGTTAGTTGTTTGTTTGTTTGTTTGTTTATGGGCTCTGTCCGCGCACAGTTAGAGGCTTTTCTCTCAAAAGGACTTTCTTGTAGAGGAACACACTGCAAAATGTGTGATTTCTGACACCTCTCCTGATCCCAGTAACTCAGGCTTAAATTTATGTTCTCTGTCACATATCTTGCTCTACAGAGGCACGAAGAAAATAATGCCTTTTTTTTTTCTCCATGTGGTGACACCTTTCTTCAAACTGCCCTTCCTTCCCCTTGGACATACACATCTTTTAAGTATTTTGAGGGGATGATCTCTTTGCTTGAATGGTAGGTTGAGCTGGACAAATTACAAATTGCAGGGAATATGTTTGTTTAGGATGTAAGGGCCTAATCCCAGGTCCACTGAAGTCAATGGGAATTTTTCCATTGACTTCAATGGGCTTTGGATTGGTGCCTTAGTCCTTATTCTTGTTCATGAACTGTTTGAAAATTGACTTTTTAAAAATAAATTTAGTAGTAATTAGTCAATTTATCCAAACAAATTTCAGCCTATGGGTTCTTCATGGAGCGTTTGCTTCAGCTGTTTACATTTTGCTGTTTGTTACTTGTTGAGTGATTGGTCACGTGGTATTGTTTCTGCACCATGATTGGAATGACTAAAACTTTTTAAACAGATAAACTACTGCAGTAGCTGGTAGAGAATGCACTTGCTTATACGTAAACATCCTTAGTGGCATGCTATTAAGGGTATTCATGAACCGTACATCCATTTGCCAAACACTGGGGTATGCAGAATCCCACTCGAACAAATAATTACAGTAGAGCTGGTTGGAAAATGGTGAGTGTGCTTTGCTGAATTTTTTTTTTTTCAAATTTAAAAAACCTTCAATTACTCAATTTTTTTGCCTTTAGTTTTGTCTTTTTTTCAAAAAATCCAAAAATGTTGACGATAAACCGAAACCATGAAAGTTTTTGCATCTGAAACAAGGACATTTTCCATTGAAATTTTTTTTTAATTACTTGTTTTCCTCCTCTGCAATTATGTGCTCCATATAATCAGGAGGACAGGCCATAAGGCATAATCCTGCATAGGTAGGATGATTGGGGAGGCTATCTCACAGATCTGCTTCAGTGGCAGCTAAGTACTCATATAGTTGAAAATTTTGCTATGGAACATTTTTTCCATTATAAAATACTGACTGGGCAAAATCTAAACATTTCACAGGAACATATTCATTTTGCCAAAATTTTAGATGAAAACTTATCAAATGTTCCATGCAATGTTTAAATAAAGTCAAACCTTTTCATTTCAATAAGGTTGAAAGTGCTTTTTTCTGAATTATTATATATTGCATATTATAAAAGTTGAAAAGATAAATTCAAAATGAAGCACCTTGACCTTACAAAAATGCTTCATTCAAATAATATTGAAACAAAATGTTCTGATACAGTCATTTCAAAATTTCTGAAAATACATTTTCTGGGTGTTATGTTTTGTGGGAAACGTCAAAATTTTGATTTTGGGTTCAGATTTGAGATGAAGGGATATTTTGAAATGCGACTTTCCTGTGGAATTGAAGTTCCAGGTTTTGAGCTGCTCTAGTGGCAGCATTGTGAAGTCTAAGCCAATCCCTGACCTTCACTTGGACAGGTGAGATTGGTCAATGGCATTTGTCCTGCCTAGGAGGACAGGGTGCCCCATCTAGAGGGCTTCTTCATGGGATTTCATGTGTGACCCTCTTGGTTAATTGGCTGAAGTCTGAAGTAGCATGCTGGAAGAACAGAGGACACACAGAAATTTGCAGTAACCATGTCTAAGTAAAACAAAAATTGATTATACACTTGCAAAAGCAAAAATGGGGCTTCTGATGGTTTATTTGAGGTTCACTCTCAGCTCTTGCCATGTTTTGTCTATTAATCCAGGTTGTAAACTCCCTGTGAGTAGGGACCTATCACTTCTATTTGTTTGGGAGCCTATGACACTTTATAAATAAGAAGCCGTGACATCCATCATTAAGTAGCTGATTTTTGACAAGCCACATTGGGATGTCAGCCAGTTGTGGTGCTTGAAGGAAGATATCCAGTTGTCCGCTTTGCTGTTTTCCCCCATTGTCAATCAGCTAGAGAGACCTTGTCTTTTCATGCAGAAACCTGCCCCTCTGGACTTGCCTAGCATTTGTGGGTGCAGATCCTGATCAGAGTTTAGATCTGTGGCGGGGTTCTGCACCTGCAAAGAGAAGAATGGCCTGTACAGTAACTCCTCACTTAACGTTGTAGTTATGTTCCTGAAAAATGTGACTTTAAGTGAAACGATGTTAAGCTAATCCAATTTCCCCATAAGAATTAATGTAAATGAGGGGGTTAGGTTCCAGGGAATTTTTTTTACCAGACAAAAGACTAATATATATACACACACACACACTTTATATGTTTTAAACAAACAATTTAATACTGGTACACAGCGATGATGATTGTGAGGCTTGGTTGAGGTGGTGAAGTCAGAGGGAGGGATATTTCCCAGGGAATGCCTTACTGCTAAATGATGAATTAGCAATTGGCTGAGCCCTCAAGGGTTAACTCTCACACGCTACAAGGCAGCAGGAATGAAGGGAGGGGAGACAGCATCGCAGACAGAGACAGAGACACACACCATGTGTAAGAGAGTGAGATGCGCATTTCCCCTTTAAGTACACTGCCTTGTTAATTAGATCAGCTTGCTGAGACTGCAGCTGCTGCTAGGAAGCTCCCTCTGTCCTGAGCCCTGTCGTGTGTCCCTCCTGCACTATGGAAGATGGGGTAAGCGGAGTGCAGGAGCAGGGAGGAGGAGGACACCCTGACATTAGCCCCCCCTTCCTCCACTCTCCCCCACCCCCACACAGCAAGCAGGAGTCTCTGGGAGCAGCTCATGGCAGTGGGGGGAGGGACAGCTGCAATTGCTAGCCCGCTGGGCAGCTGCTGCACAGGGAACTTAGGAGAGCGGGGAGCTGATGGGGGAGCTGATGGGGGGCTGCCGGTCCACCCTGGTTCAAAGCCCCCACCAGCTACCTGCAACAGGCTGTTCTTCCTGCAACCAGTAGACAAGGCAGATGGCTGCCAAACAATGTTAGAAGGGAGCATTGCACAACTTTAAACGAGCATGTTCCCTAATTAATCAGCAACATAATAATGAAACAACATTAACTGGGATGACTTTAAGTGAGGAGTTACTGTATATGCCTGTGTATTTATATAGAAAGAGAGAAAGCAATTTCATTACAAGCAAATATGAGTCAAAACAAAAACACCAGGAAGGTCAGCTGAGCACACCAGGAAGATGATGTTGGCCTAGTCTCTCAGACAACTTTTGAGATGCCAAAGGCAGCCAGTAGTGGCCTCAGGTAGGGTTACCATTCGTCTGGATTCTGCCGGACATGTCCGGCATTTTTGAGTTAAAAATAGCGTCCGGGGGGAATTTGTAAATGTCCGGATTTCCCCCCCATGCAGAGTGTGCGCAGCTTACAGGGCAGCCGGCTGGATCCTGCCACTCGCATGGGGCTCTGGCAGCCAGAGTCCTTCCTCCACTTCCCCCTCCTCTCCCCTGCAACTTGAGACCACTCCCCTCCTCTCTCTCCCTCCCCCCCCCCTCCCTGCATTCACAGATCGCCGGCCGGCTGTTCGCCTCGGCCTCCGGCAGTCTGGAGCTCCGACACTGCTCCCCTCCCCCTGCTGCCGAGCGCGCTGCTCTGCAGCACAGTAAGAGGGCCAGGGAGTCAGAGAAGCGGCAGGGAGGTTCTGGAGGGGGTAGTCAAGAGACAGGGAGCAGGGGGAGGGTTGGATGGGTCAGGAGTTCGGGGGGGGCTGTCTGGGGGTTGGGGGTGTAAGGTTTTGGGCAGTCAGAGTACAGGTGGGGGGGGTCTCAGCAGGGGGCAGTTAGGGGACAAGGCACAGGGAGGCTTAGGTAGGGGGTGGGGTTCTGGAGGGCAGTTAGGAGCAGGGGTCTCAGGAGGGGGCAGTCAGGGGACAAGGAGCAGAGGGGTTTAGATGGGTCAGGAGTTCTGGGGGGGGCTGTCAGGGGGTGGGGGTGTGGATAAGGGTTGGGGCAGTCAGGGGACAGGTAGGGGGTAGGGTCCTAGGGGGCCAGTTAGGATGGGGGGAAGGTCTCAGGAGGGGGCAGTCAGGGGACAAGGAGCAGGGAGGCTTAGGTAGGGAGTGGAGTCCTGGGGGGCAGTTAGGGGCAGGGGTCACAGGAGGGGGCAGTCAGGGGACAAGGAGTGGGGGGGAGGGTTGGGGGTTCTGAGGGGATGGGAAGTGGGAGGGAGTGGAAGGGGCAGGGGCGGGGCTAGGGCAGGATGGGGGTGGGACTAGGGCGGGGCTCCTCCTGTCCTCTTTTTTGATTGTTGAAATATGGTAACCCTATCTCAGGCAAAAGACATGAGAAGATGCCAGCTGGGAAGCCACCCACTAACCCACAGGCAGCTTCTAAAACCAAACTGGAGTTTAAGAATTTAAGATTCATGTCCAGGAACAGCTGCCAGGCATACCCTGGCACCAGGAACTTCCCATCGTTCTTGTCAGTGGAAATACTGTACATGCAGAGCAGTGCCATAAATCCCAGTGTGGGAGGATTTCCTTTTTGTATGGGGGAGCAGCAATCATTTTAAGCCTAACTATTTTGTTTCATTGTTGACACCTAGCTGGCATAACATTAATCCAGCAACTCAAACTTTGTTTTAAGTATTTTTCACTAAATATGTTAGTTTAACGCTTTGGTAGCCACCAAGATATTATAAACAGTTCTCAGATATTGACCTAATTCAAAGTTAACTGGGGCTGATCAAATCTCTTGTACTGTCCTCAACTCCTAGCGCTGTGGATGAGAGCATAAAGGTCTGAGATAAGGATGCAATGTCCTTGAAAATGTGTGTTTCTTCTGGTTGGTTTGTATTATATTTAATTTCACTATAACTTTTTGCCTATAAATACCCTTCTTTAGGGATTTGTTTTAATAACAGCCATCATCAAATCCATCCTGGAAAAGTTTTGAAAACATATTTAAGAGAATATACCATAAAATGTATCTTTCATTTTAGGACTATCATTACACACTTCTGTGTGTAACAACCACACATTATTATTTATCATGTGTGTGACAGTCGTACCTATTGGCCCAAACCTTTTCTGGAGTCCCACTGTGATAGGCATTGTATCTACACATAGTAAGAGTCAGTCCCTGCCTTAAAGAGTTTACAATCTACATGGACAAGACAGAGAGGAAGTATGATCCTCATTTTACCAATAGGTAGATGAGGCACAGAGAGATTGAGGTCCAGATTTTTAAAGGTATTTAGGCTTGCCCTAGGTCTCACAGAAAGTCTGGGGCAGAGCTAGCAATTGAATGCAAGCCTCCTAAGTTCCAGTCCAGTGCTTTAACCAGAAGATGATCATACCGCTCAGTTACTGAGATACCTCGAGCTGGATTGCACTATAAAGGCACAGGCTGTAATGCAGCTGCATTGCCCCTGAGGAAACTCTGGAGGCACTATCCTCCCAGCACTTAGGGGAAGAGCATTACCCCCTTTGGAGCACGTAGTCTGTGCTTCCCACCATGGCCCTCCAACCCCACAAACTAGTCTGGCCCCAGAACTTTGCATCATTTAGGAATATATCTACTCTGGGAGATGCTCACAGAGTAAGAATTTCCTGGACTGAGGAGAGCAGAGGAACTTCTGTTTTAGTTTGGCCCTGTGTAGAGGTCGTACCTGGTGTGGAGGGTGTACCTAGTGCAGGAAGACTTCTCTCTGCACTCTTCCACCTTTGCTCATGCCAGGGCTGCCCACAATTTGGCTTTTTCAAGTTCTTATGAGCTAGTCTGTAAAAGCTAAATTCTGCCACCCTTACATTAGGTAGCACCTTACTCCATGAGTATCTCCACTGAGTTCAATATGTCTACTCATGAAGTAATCTATTACTCACTATGAATAAGGGTTACTTACAGAATCTGGCCCTCAGTTAGGGCTTGTCTATTCAGTGAGTTACTGTGTGGTAGGGCAGGGTGTGAATGTACAGTGCACCAGATTGCCACACAGTAACGTCTCAGGTGGACACTGCTGCAGTACGGTAAAAGTCCTGGAGGGTGGCTTAGCTGCTACTTTTTGAAAGCATAACCACTAACTAGCTCTCTGGGACTTTTGCTGCATTGTAACAGCGTCCACGTGGGATTAATTGTGCAGCAAGCTGGTGCATTGTAAATTCACATACTGGCTTGCTGCACACTAACATGTTATGTAGACACAGTGTTTGAGATGGGTCCCAGCAGAATCCTGGAGACAACCTGCCACTGAATTTTTTGACTGAAGCTTAAATCTGTGGTGGGAATATTCAGATCTGGATTTACCTCGCTTTGAGGCATCCATAATAAGAATGTATACTTTGGTTCAAGAAGTTTTTAACCTTTTGCCATGTAAAACTATTGTAATATTACAGATCAGCTGCTGCTAAGATGCTTAAAGTATGTGCAAAAGCATTAAGATATCTTCTCACCCATCCCCAGATATTCAAAGTTCTGGCTATGCCAGTGTGTAATTTATTGACCTGCCACATTTTGACTTGAATATGATGATGTCATGTCTCCTTTTAGGACTGCTCAGCTCCTCATTAAGGCCTGACGCTGCTCTTGATTTAGTCTATTGCATTACTCCCATTGACTTAAATGCAAGCAAGATCAGCCCTCTGGTATGTCTTTATTCACGTCCTCATAATCAGTCACATCTCCCTTTACTAGGGTAATGATAAAACTGTAACAAGCAAAAAAAATGGCAGTCTCCATTTGTATTTGCAAAGTTAAACTGTGGGTGAACTTCCTGCAATAATAACCAGGATTATATTAGAGATACTTTATTAATTATTAGTGTTCATTTGTATTACATTAATTCTAGAGGCCTCAACCAAACATAGTGCCCCATAGTGCTGAGTGTTGTATATACACAAAGAGACATCCCAGACCCAAAGAGTTTACAGTCCAAATAGACAAGAGAGAACAGGCAGGAGACAGGAAATATTATCCCCATTTTACAGATGAGGAACTAAGGCAGTGGTTCCCAACCTTTTCTCTGCTGTGGCACATCTCAAGCTCCAGGAGCTCTTTCTGCCCTCCCCTGGCTGGCAGCTGCTGGAGGGAAGGGAGAAACAGAGGAGCCGGCTCCTTGCTTACATAGGAGGGGAGGATGGAAGTGAGGGTGATTGAGCTCTAATTGGTTGCTCCATCCCTGGAGGAGGTGGGGCACCAAGGCAGGTGGCCAGTCAGAAGGTGGTTCCCCCCGCTTGTTCCCATATGTAGTTTTTCAAAAAAATTCATGGCACACCTGTTCGGCACTGCGGTTGGGGAAATACTGAACTAAGGCACAGAGAGATTGTCTATTACCCATGGTCACACAGGCAGTCTATTGCAGAGCGAGCAATTTAACTCCTAACTTCTGAGTGACTTGCGTACAAGAGCATCCTTGCTCTCTCATCTCTTCTCAGAGATGTATTTTATAGGAATATTGCTATTTAAATTAAACCTTATATTCTAGATAGTGGATTTGTACCTGCGTGTAGATGTAGAAAACTGATGTTGTATTCTATTGGGGAGGGAGGGTAAAACAACTTTTCCTAACAAGGTTTTAAATACTTCAGTGGTAAAGTTATGTTGATGGAAGTCTCCCTTACTTGTTCACTGACAGCAAGTCACACAGGATTACACTATGGGCAGGAGATGTTATTTATGTGGGTGGCACTATTCAGGGTTTATTTTTTGCAGGGGGTGTTTTCTTATTCAAAATAGTAAAATCAAATCAAATCCCCAACTGGCTATAAAATCGCTCGTGCCTTTGGAGGTGAATTTATAGCTCTGTGCCTTTCACGAGCTTGGTGGAGGTTTCTCTTCCCTCCTCTAATCTCTGCCTAGATGTTTTTTGCATATGTTGTGTGACAGCAGGGGAAGGGGAGCGGGTTGTGCTTTTCTCTTCTCCCATTGTCAGCTAGTGTAAGAGCGTGTTGGGAAAAACCTGTCTGCGGAATCCTGTGTCATCTCCCGCTACATGTGCACAGGAAAAGTCAGTGCTGCTCGCTGTGCCTCTCTGTTTCCCTTTCATTCAGTTGCTTGCACTGAAGCAGGGAGCAGGATTAGCTCGTGGCACTGGCTATCAGAGGAGCGTAGATAAAAGGCACAGCTCCTTAAGCGCCGCTGCTGCAGCCCTTGTTATTCCCCCCCCCCTTCCCCACAACAGTTGTGCCTCATTATCCACTGTCTGGCTCAATTTTTGTGGCCGTGTATTGATTGGAAGGGGCTTGAAGTTTTCCCTGCTCCACCGACTGTGGCAGAAGAAGGAGAGATGTTCTATAGCATGGCCATGAGGTCTTGATTGTTCTGCGTTTATGAATGAAACTGACCTCAATCACCTGTTACCTCCAGTTTCTAGATTGTTTGAAGTGCTGCGGGTGTACCCTACAGGACCGAGGGCACCGAGACTCCAATATACAAGGACCCTACAGTATCGTCTGCAGCATGAGCTGGCTGAATAGGATTGCATTGCTTTTCTTGGGAGTAGAAGAACAGGAGTACTTGTGGCACCTTAGAGACTAACATTTATTAGAGCATAAGCTTTCGTGGACTACAGCCCACTTCTTCGGATGTTACTAGCAGAAAGAGTGAACTGCCAGCATGTGAAGAATAACGTGCCAAGACTCAGATTATCCTATAAAGGTAAGTCTGTTGTTATCTTTTATTTCCTCTCTCTCTCTTTTCCTAGGATCTGTTCCTATTATTCCTGCTTTTCCTTATAATTAAAAAAAATTGAGATTTGTATTATAGAAAATATTTTCAAACACTTAAAAACCCTTTTTATGTTCAATACTATTCAGTTTAAATGCAGACAAAGAAGAGTTACATTTGCAGACAAAGATTCTAGAATATGATGATTTTTGTAAGAACATTATATCATTTCATAGGACTTTACTCTTTAAACATGATTAGACCTCTTTGACCACCCAATTAATCTTTATGCTGCTCTGGCATGTTATACAGTTACAATGGTGTAGCTATCTAGTTCAAACATGATGGAATAGATGGAGATTTATGGTTTTTTTTTTTTTTTTTTTTGCATGAAGTGGTTAAATTTCAGTCAGGTCTGACAATCAGATGCCTCACATAAGCAGTAGATGATGGGTAAGCCAAGAAACTATAAACTGAAATGCAATTTTTGACTATATTTCAGTAATCCTTACAGAGAAAGTGTTACTAAGGGAAGATAACCATGTGATTACACTTATCTTTGGAAACTGTATACCATTAGGGAGATGAGGCACATGATTTATGAGGAGAGGCTTAGGGAACTGGCCTTATTTAGTCTGCAGAAGAGAAGAGTGAGGGGGGATTTGATAGCAGCCTTCAGCTACCTGAAGGGGGTTCCAAAGAGGATGAAGCTCAGCTGTTCTCAGTGGTGGCAGATGACAGAACAAGGAGCAATGGTCTCAAGTTGCAGTGGGGGAGGTCTAAATTGGATATTAGGAAAAACTATTTCTCTAGGAGGGTGGTGAAGACCTGGAATGGGTTACCAAAGGAGGTGGTAGAATCTCCATTTTAGAGGTTTTTAAGGCCTGTCTTGATAAAGCCCTGGGTGGGATGATTTAGTTGGGGTTGGTCCTGCTTTGAGCAGGGGGTTGGACTAGATGGCCTCCTAAAGTCTCTTCCAACCCTAATCTTCTATGATTAGACACAATATCATTGTCAGTAATTAATTTTAGTAAAATATTGCTATTATTAAAAGTCAGGACTGTGAAGAACCAGACATACCCTTTCGGTTATCATTACAGGACATTTCATTAAAAATTCTATATATGTACAATATAGGGAGAAACATAAAAGCTGAACAGTATACAAATGAGATAGAAATTAAAATATAAGAGCTAGGTATTATTACTAAAAGAGGTTCCCCCACCTAAAAGCTGACTTTATAATCTCAGATTATTTATAGCAGGGAGATGGGGGAAGTAGGTTCAGTTCAAAATGTTGTATGTGGTTGAGGGGAGAAATGTACCATTTCTACAATGGAAAAAAGTGAGCATGTGTGTTTCTGGTCATAGATGTCAATCTCTGTCTGCTGTATAGTCTATATATCTCATGCCAGGAGAAGTATGTTCTCTACTTTTTGCATAAGAGGGAGAATCTGTCTTTCTGGTGGCACAAGTGTGAAGGAAGAAAACACCTAAGTGATTCCAGACTGTCATCATTTTCACACTTCCGATCAGAAAATAAAACTTGGATGTGTTCTGACTTCATTGTGAAATTAATGAATGTGCATATTTTAAAAAGAACGTGTGTGTGTGTAAGCACCGCTTCATATATAAAAAGAACACTTTATGGTTCTCAAAATGTATCAATTTGGTTTTTTGTGAGAAAATTCTTTTATATTTAATAAATACAAATTGGTTATTTTACATAATTTAATCTGAGAGACAACCTGTTTTACTTGTGGTCATTGTGTTTTTAGTTTTGGATGTACACTTGTTTGTTGCGTATAGAGTTCTCTGTATGATGGTGATTAAGTTGTGAGTGCAAAGTTTAAAACAATAAATATAGTCTTAGGCCTGGTCTACACTACAAGTTTAGGTTGAATTTAGCAGCATTAAATCGAATTAAGCCTGGACACGTCCACACGACGAAGCCCTTTTTTTTTACTTAAAGGGCTCTTTAAACCGGTTTCTTTACTCCACCTCCGATGAGGGGATTGGCGGTGAAATCGGCCTTTCCGGGTCGGATTTGGGATAGTGTGGACGGAATTCAACAGTATTGGCCTCCGGGAGCTATCCCAGAGTGCTTCATTGTGACCACTCTGGTCAGCACTCTCAACTCAGATGCACTGACCAGGTAGACAGGAAAAGCCCCACGAACTTTTGAATTTCATTTCCTGTTTGCCCAGTGTGGAGAGCACAGGTGACCAAGCAGAGCTCATTAGCACAGGTAACCATGATGGAGTCCCAGGATCGCAAAAGAGCTCCAGCATGGACCGAACGGGAGGTACGGGATCTGCTCGCCATATGGGGAGATCAATCAGTGCTAGCTGAACTCCGTAGCAGTAAACGAAATGGCAAAATATTAGAAAAAGTCTCAAAGGCCATGAAGGACAGAGGCCATAACAGGGACGCACAGCAGTGCCGCGTGAAAATTAAGGAGCTAAGGCAAGCCTACCACAAAGCCAGAGAGGCAAACGGAAGGTCAGGGGCAGAGCCGCAGACATGCCGCTTCTATGCGGAGCTGCATGCCATGCTAGGGGGTGCAGCCACCACTACCCCAACCCTGTGCTTTGACTCCATCAATGGACAATCACGCAACAGGGAAGCGGGTTCAGGGTACGAGGAAGATGAAGATGAAGACAATGAAGATAGCTCACAGCAAGGAAGCGGAGAAACCGGTTTCCCCAACAGCCAGGATATTTTTATCACCCTGGACCTGGAACCAGTAATCCCCGAACTCACCCAAGGAGTGCTCCCAGACCCTGAGGGCGCACAAGGGACCTCTGGTGAGTGTACCTTTGTAAATATTACACATGATTTAAAAGCAAGCGTGTTTAATGATTACTGATTAATTTGCCCTGGCAATCACGGCCAGTACAGCTACTGGAAAAGTCTGTTAACGTGTATGGGGATGGAGCGGAAATCTTCCAGGGACATCTCCAGAAAGCTCTCCTTGATGTACTCCCTAAGTCTTTGCAAAAGGTTTCTGGGGAAGGCTGCCTTATCCCGTCCGCCATGGTAGGACACTTTACCACGCCAGGCCAGTAGCACGTAGTCTGGAATCATAGCATAACAAAGTATGGCAGCGTATGGTCCCGGTGTTTGCTGGCATGCAGACAACATCCATTCCTTATCTCTCTTTGTTATCCTCAGGAGAGTGATATCATTCATGGTCACCTGGTTGAAATGGGGTGATTTTATTAAGGGGACATTCAGATGTCCACCCCAGATGATTGCCCAAGCATCAGAAGGCTGACCTTCAATAAGACTTAAAGTTTTAAAGTTTTAAACTGCAGTGTGTCCTTGTCCTTCACTTCTCCTCCACCCCTCCCGGGCTACCTTGGCAGTTATCCCCCTAGTTGTGTGATGAATTAATAAAGAATGCATGCGAAGTAACAATGACTTTATTGCCTTACAAGCAGAGATCAAAGGGGGGAGGGGAGGGTGGTTAGCTTACAGGGAAGTAGAGTGAACTGGGGGGGTGGGGGAGGTTCATTAAGGAGAAACAAACAGAAGTTTCACACCGTAGCTTGGCCAGTCACAAAACTGGGTTTCAAAGCTTCTCTGATGTGCACCGTGCCCTGCTGTACTCTGCTAACCGCCCTGGTCTCTGGTTGCGCGTAATCAGTGGCCAGGCGATTTGCCTCAACCTCCCACCCCGCCATAAATGTCTCCCTCTTACTCTCACAGATATTGTGGAGTGCACAGCAAGCAGCAATAACAATGGGGATATTGGTTTCGCCGAGGTCTACCCAAGTCAGTAAACTGCGCCAGCGCACTTTTAAACGCTGCAACATGATGCGGTCCTGCCAGTCTGTGCTTGTTTCCCGGGCCCAGAATCGGCGTTCCATGGCATGAACCTGCCCCAGTAACACCATGATTTGCACATTGCTGGGGCCCGTATTTTGGGAGAGGTCTATGTCCATGTCAATTTCTTCATCACTCTCATCGCCGCGCTGAAATCACCTCCTCGCCTGTTTTTGCTTTGGCATGTTCTGGCTCTGCATATACTCCAGGACAATGCGCGTGGTGTTCATAGTGCTCATAATTGCCGCGGTGATCTGAGCAGGCTCCATGATCCCAGTGCTATGGCGTCTGGGCTGAAAAAAGGCGCGAAACTATTGTCTGATGGAGGGAGGGAGGGGCGAGTGACGACATAGCTTACAGGGAATTAAAATCAACAAAGGTGGCTGTGCATCAGGGAGAAACACAAACAACTGACACACAGAATGGCCTCCCAAAGATTGAACTCAAAACCCTGGGTGTAGCAGGCCGTTGATTTCATGGAGGGAGGGGGAAGCAAATGATTACAGAACAAATCTGGTCCATCTATCTTTTACATCTTAGGCTAGCAGCAGACCGTGCAGCATGACTGATAGCCATTGGCATCTTCTGGGTGCTTGGCAGAAAATGGTGCATTACGACTGCTAGCCATCATCGTCAAGACAGTGCAATAGGACTGCCGGCAGGACTGAGTCTCCAGGAGACAAAACATGTCTGCCCAGGCGCCTCTGACCGAACTCACTGAGGAGTACAATGATGATGGATACCAGTCGTAATACAGCATCTGCTGCCAAAAGGCAAGGAGCTGCTACTGTATAGCAATACAGCCCCACGTCTGCCAGCACCCAGATAGCCGATGATGGCTACCAGTCATACTGCACCATCTACTGCCAAAAGGCAATTAGCTGCTGCTGTGTAGCAATGCAGTACCACGTCTGCCGGCACCCAGAGGACATATGGTGACAGTGAGGTGAGCTGAGCGGGCTCCATGCTTGCCGTGGTATGTCGTCTGCACAGGTAAACCAGGAAAAAAGGCGCGAAACGATTGTCTGCCGTTGCTCTCAAGGAGGGGGCAGGGGGCATGACGATATGTACCCAGAATCCTCCGCAACACTGTTTTTGCCTCATCAGGCATTGGGATCTCAACCCAGAATTCTAATGGGCGGCAGAGACTGTGGGAACTGTGGGATAGCTACCCACAGTGCAACGCTCCGGAAGTCGATGCTAGCCTTGGTACTGTGGATGCGGTCCGCCGACTTAATGCACTTAGAGCATTTTATGTGGGGACACACACAATCGACTGTATAAAAACGATTTCTATAAAACCGGCTTCTATAAATTCGACCTAATTTCATAGTGTAGACATATGCTGAGCTCCACATGGATTTTTCCTTTCTTTCCTTCCCTTTTTCCCCATCTGCTACATCTCTCTCTTTTTTCTTTTATGCAATGAACTAACAGAGTAAACCAATGCTAGCTCTAGCTACAATAAGTTTTGTTTTTAATAAAAAGAATTCCCATTAAAATACCCTGTTTCACAAATCTCTTTCCAAGGCAACTCTGATTTTTGTCATGAGTAAATCTTGTGAACTCAAAGTTTCTCATATCCATCTGTCTCATCCCATTTGTTTAGTGAAAATTACTAAATCCTCTAAGTATGATTGGTAAAAGTACATGTGTGATTCTTTTTTGTTATTGGATGCCCGTTACTTGAGAATTAACTAACTGGAAAACGATTGCATGTAGATTCAGTTGTACTACTCCCTGGTTTCCATTCAAGCCATAGTAAAAATAAATATTTTGCCTAAAATTGGTATGAAAATAAGAGCTGTCCCCAGACTCTGTGTATGATCAATCTATAAATGTGCCAGAATTTCATCCACTCTTTTACAGGCAAGTAGTGCTGAACTACGTGGGTACATGTGAGTCTAAATATGATATTTAACTGGCAAGGTAGCTTCTTAACTTGACGTACTTGCACTTGATAACTTGCAAGTGTTTTTTTTTCTACCCAATTCTATAGCCAGCCACATACTCCCAGTAACAAAACAAAAACAACAAACAACAACGAAAAAACAAACAGAGAGCCTTTTAGTAAGAGAATTAATAATATACAGAGCCTGATTGGAGACGTGTCTCTAATCATGTAATATCACAGTTTGTCTCAAAACTCAAGATACCTATTTAAAGCATCTTATGATTAAATTACATTATGTATATATCCTCTTCTCTGAATCCTGTTTTCACACTCACTGTGAAGAAGAGAAGGGAATTGAGAATTTGGAAAGAGGCGCAGGGAGATAGAAAAAAAACAAGTGTTTATGGACATAGGAAAGGGCTCGTAAGATTCTCCAGCCCCCATTCACTGTACATTGCAAAAAGATCTACAATTCAGGTTCCTTTTGTGTCAAGATCCATTTGGTACAGGAGTTGGGAGTACAGGACTTAGATGCAGCCATGAGATTTTCAGGCAGCCTTGGTCCTGATACTGGAGTATATTAGAGTAGCTCAGGAGCTGATCTCACTAACATTAGCCGGCCATGATCCCCAAAGAAGCCATATACCAGTTTAGAATTGTCAGAACAGAACAGAGGCCCACTCTGACACAAACTACCTGCCCCCAGCGTACCCTCTATGCTGGAGAGAGGAGACTAGTTAAAATGCTTTACATCAGCTGAGATCTTGCCTGTGTAGAGGAATTCTCAGCTGGCCATTTAGGACAAAAGATGCAAAGTGACCAGAACAAGGAGGAAGAGAAGCTGGCCCTACATTTTTTGTTTTATTTTCCCACTGTTTCTATTAAATGCTAGTAAGGAAAGTGTGGTTTCTGGATTACAAAACTCTCTCTTTCTTGGAGGGCTATTTCCATGTAACTGAGCCTGCTATACAGTTTCTTGTTCATAAAAGGTGGTGGGGTGATAGCAATCCAAACTGTGCTTCTCTCTTTGTGCATGGAGCAGCTTACCCTTATACTTAAAGCCCTGTTCAAGCAAAAAATGTAATCAGATCAATAGTCCCATTGAACTCAGTGAAACTACTCACATCATGCTTAAAGTCTACCACGTGTTTCAGTGCTTTTCTGGATCGGGCCTTAGATGCATCTCTGAGTGCTTGGGACATGTTTAGGGACATGTTGGTATCACAACACCTGACAAAACAAAGTTTAAAATAGGGAATCCAGCATGTACAGATTATTCCAGTGTTAATGGTCTACTAGCGCCTATCTATTATTACACACGTATAGTACATGAATACATGGAATTATATCAGAGTGGAAATCACTAAATTACTCCTATTTTTGACTTTCCTAAAAAAAGGGTGTGTTTTTCAGGTTTCATTCCATATATTGCAATACTCTGTTTCCCTATACTGTGGTTTTGGTTTGACTACATCCTTAAAATGATCACTGATGATTCAACATGCACCCTCTAACTCCTGCAAATGGTATTAGAGAGACTTCTTTCTATTTGTCTTTTCTGGGCTGCAGGCTCACTCTTTATTGCTCTCATGTGCATCCCTGGAATATTGTAAAGGAAGCAATAATCATGTAACGATACGCCAATGTTTTGAATAGCTCCCATATCAGCCTGAGTCTGACTTGACCTCAATTCAATTTGAAGCAAAATAAGA
Source organism: Chrysemys picta bellii (assembly GCF_011386835.1). Lineage (NCBI taxonomy): Eukaryota > Metazoa > Chordata > Testudines > Emydidae > Chrysemys > Chrysemys picta. The sequence goes on from NC_088791.1 coordinate 19,552,392, forward strand.
TCTCTACCTGAGGCCATGCCTGAGTGAGGGAGATGAAAACAAATCCCTTTAAGTGATGTCAAGGACTGTGACATTCTACTTCCAAGTTTCAAAGTTAAAAAAGGGTAAAATCATTCTCAGGATCCCACATGCTTATTTTTAAACTAGTGCAGGTAGTGGACAGGCTCAGCTCAAGGTCAAAATTTTAGATGAGGCTCTGTAATTTGCCTTAGTGTGCTTATTAATTAAGGTCACTTCAGGATGTTCCTTCAGTGCTCTGCTGTGGCTGGTAGCCTATTCAGCAAATTCCTTCTGTAAGGTTTGAGGCCTTTTTTCTGTAGCCACATTAGGAGAGTAGCAGTCATAAGCCAAGAAACAGAAAGTCACATCCTTACATTCCCGCGAAATTATACCAAAACAATGTAATATTGGGCTGTTGAGAATGTACTCCTGTCCTAATGGTATCTTCCATCACCAGATAAAGATACAGATGTTTAAAGAAAACTTTGTTTCATAGCATTCTGTCTGGAAAGGAACCACTTATCAATTGTCGTGATTGTGAAACCTATACTTCTTTATTGTTTTGTCTTTATGGTCCCTACTTCTTATTGTTTATCTGTATGGTCTCTTTAATTGTTTGTCAGTTGCATAACTAATTTTGCAAGATTTAAATCAACTAAGGTGGTGGTAAAATTGGTTAAAGAATTGTTTCACAATACGTTAGGATTGGTCAAAGAATTATATTGTAGTACTTTTGTTTAAAATGATTGGTTACGGTATAACTAAGCAGGCCTCAAGTTTAATTACTAGAGTCCAAAAGGAAGTTCTTTGGAATCTAACTCCAGGACACAGCCCAAGATCAGAGCTTCCAGACCTCAACACCTTTCCAATCACACTGTGCAGAAGCTGGAGTCTCCAGATGACCTGATCCTGGCTGGCCATCAGGAAACGTTCGTCTGCCTTATTGGGGCTGGTGAGCGTTGTATGCTTAGTGTGTGTATTCTGTTTTGGTAACTGTTAATAAATAGAGGTTAAGGATATTACCGTGTAAGGCTCTTTCACTGGTAAAAGGCCCCGCAAACCTGCAGACAATTATGCCCTGAGCCCACAGAAGGGTAAGGGTGGGTAAGCCGCTTCCCACAGCTCCCATTGGCCAGGAACGGCAAACAGCAACCACAGGGAGCTGCGGGCGGCCGTGCCTGACGACGGTCAATGTAAACAAACTGTCTCATGGCCCACCAGTGGATTACATTGATGGGCCACGTGCAGCCCATGGGCAGGTTGCCCACCACTTGTGGCACCTAATAGACTAACAAATTTATTTGAGGTTTGTAAAATCCTGTTTTGTAGGTTTCAGATAAATTGTTATTTTTTTTGTTTTGTTTTTTTAATAATGCCACTAACAATCAGCTTGAATCTTCCATTCAAAGTTGTGAAACGGACAGACATTTTTTTGCCAGACACAGGTAACTAGTGTTGTTTGGCTTTGGTATTTAGTATATTTAATCCTTGAGGTACCTCAATGCTTTATAAAGTTCAATATCTTTTTAAAGACTAAGTCTGTGGCTGTGGCACCGGCAGTCAGAACCAGGCAACTGTGGAGAGAGTCTGGATTTTGTTTTGTAAGAAATAGCAGATAAGAGCTGCAGAAAAAGAATAAAAAATAAAAAGACAGTGGTCCTGCAGGGGTGAGCTGCACAAAGAAGCAATGCTAGGAACACTAAGCCTTAAAGTGGCTCTCAGTGATTAGAATGTTAGTTTGATAAGGGTACATGAAAACTCTAATAGCACAAAATAAACAATTACACCCTATGTAAAAATTGATATGGTCAATATACTGTTATAGAAGTTAAACTATTGAAGAAATGTGCATTTTCCCATGACTTATGTAGTGTATATTGTAGAAGGTGTAAAACAAATGTAAACAAAACCTGTTACTTAATTAAAATTCTGCAAGCCATGATAGTTTGTGTTTTCTTTTTCAGATTGCTATGTGCTTTAAAAACAAACAAAGCAGACAAACAAAAAGGAAAACAAGGGAAAACAGGTATTTTAAATTTGTAATGGGCCCAATGAACCTTGTGGGAAAAGGCCAGTCCAACAGTATTCCAGGTAAAAAAAAAAAATTGTCAGCGAAACAAAACAAGCCATGGTTAAAATGGCTCCATTCCTCACAACTGAAAGCATGGAAAGGGACTAGAAAATTGTTTATTTTATTTTTCAAAATCTCAAAGGAAAAACTAAAAACTTTTGGTGTCTATGTTAATTACCGAGCTGATCGGGGGAGGAAAGATCTGCTTATAGATGGTAGCACAAAGGGGTTGCAGATAATGGTCAGCAAACAAACTACTTGTAAGCAAGAAGGCTCAGATTATGACCCTCCAGGAAAGGGATGTGGAGTCAAGCCTGAGAATAAAAGGGACAACTTAACCCTACGTGGAAAAAACAAACAAACTTTTTGCGTGTGTGTATGTACAGTGCTGAAATCTGGAAACAGATACAAAAGGGGTCCCCCATGATATAATTACATTAAAGCCTATGCAAAGATTCCAAGAGGATATTAAACACACTGGCCTCAAAGACAAATTGTCTAAATAAAAGGCGTGGTATAACAAGATACTTATAAACACTCACTTGTAATAAATTTGATGCTAATGTTATTGTTAATATTAAACCTTGAAATAAATTTCATGTTAATGAGTAACCTTGTAACAATGTGTAATGTATATGGTTTTGGGGAAAAACTTTTAAACATGCTAGAAATGATAATTGGAAACACACCTTATGTTAAAAAGCCTTATAGTAATAATGCATCTCAGCTATTATCTGTAAATAAACTGAAAACTTGGCACAGCAGAGAAACCATTACAAACCTGGTCTGCTGTATGAAAAGGGAAACTGAGGTACACCGCCTCCTGAATTTCATGAATGAACAGTGGGATAATTCACCCTAAACCCTTAAAAGGCAGAAGCCATTAAAATCTGGCCTGCCTATAGAACAAAAACACAGGAACGTCTGGGGGATAATTCTTCTGTTACTAGTCTAGATGGACCTTTGGTCTGACCCAGTACGGCCATTCTTATGTTCTTATGTAAAAAGAAGGGGATATTTTAAGCAATAATCTGCAGCCCCCTTAAAGAGGATAGAAAAATATTCTTTTTGTCTTTCAGAACTTCAGGAAAAGCTGGCACCAGCTGAAGAGCAATCCAAAATACCATGGATCTACTGTCACGACGAAGATTGTGTTTTGTGTTTTATATTTTGTGTTGTTTGTCTTGTTGCTAGCATTATTGTGTATTGTGTTAAAAAATGAGATACAGCATTAGGCAGAAAAGGATTGGTGAGCTCTTTTCCTGTATTTACAGAAACAAATGTTGCAGAAGGGCAGAGGTCAAGGAACACTAATAGGGAAACATCTACAGGTGGTGAAGGCACATTTAAAGGCAAAATGTGCATGGGACATGAGTTTTATCTGTTGGTGTGAATGAAAGGATAAACATAAGAATTTTAAGCACAAATTACCAAAGGAAAGAAAAAGGGTATGTGAAAAACATTGGTTAGTGACATAGGTGTAGTTTGACTTCTGTATTAGGGGCTGGGGGGGCTGGGGTGTTTCCAGTCTGGCCAATGGGGCCACATACGTGTGGGGGCGGGAGGGGGCAAATTCTGTGCCTGCCCATAGGGGCACCATTTCAAATGGGGGGGGCACAATTTTAACCGTGATTCCAAGGGCTACTTAGGTAAGTGAACTCTAGTGTTTTTGCAGATAATAACAGAAATATCTGATAGGAGCACTGTATCTAATTCCTATATCAAGAAAAGAACAGAAGTACTTGTGGCAACTTAGAGACTAACAAATTTAGTTAGTCTCTAAGGTGCCACAAGTACTCCTGTTCTTTTTGAGGATACAGACTAACACGGCTGCTACACTGAACTATATCAAGAAAGAAAATTAAATAAATATTAGACCCACTCAGCTCTAATACTAACATGTTCTGACATCATGTGGCAAGTCACTTATGGGACACTGGTTAGGTTTAAAATTGTAATGTATATTCTTACTCAGCTACTCTTACTAAAGTCAGAAGGGACCATCATGATCATCTAGTCTGACCTCCTGCACATTGAAGGCCAAAGAGCCTCACCCATTCAATCCTGTACTTAACCTCTGGCTCAGTTATTGAGGTCTTCAAATCATGGTTTAAAGACTTCAAGTTATAAAGAATTCACCATTTACTCTAGTTTACCTGCAAGTGACCCCATGCTGAAGAAGAAGGTGAACCCGCCCTCCCCCAGTCTCTGTCAATCTAACCTGGGGTGGGGGGGAATTCCTTCCTGATCCCAAATATGATGATCAATTAGACCCTGATAGACCCTGAGCATGTGGGTAAGACCCACCAGGCAGATGCCTGGGAAAGAATTCTGTGTAATAGCACAGAGCCCTCCCCATCTAGTGTCCCATCTCCAGCCATTGGGGATTTTTGCTACAGACATATGGGCCACACATCATTGTAGGCAGTCTTGTCATACCATCCCCTCCATAAATGTATCAAGCTCAATCTTGAAGCCAGGTAGGTTTTTTGACTGCACTGCTCCCCTTGGGAGGGTGCTCCAGAACTTTACTCCTCCAATGGTTAGAAACCTTCACCTAATTTCAAGCCTAAACTTGTTGATGGCCAGTTTATATGTATTTGTTTTGGGGTCCACATTGATGCTTAACTTAAATAACTACTCTCTCTCCCTGGTATTTATCCCTCTGATGTATCCCTCAGAGTAATCATATCTCCCCTCAGGCTTCTGTTGGTTAGACTAAACAAGCCAAGCTCTTTGAGTCTCTTCTCATAAAATAGGGTTTCCATTCTTAAAATCATCCTAGTAGCCCTTTTCTGCACTTGTTCCAGTTTGAATTAATCTTTCTTAAACATGGGAAACCAGAATTGCACACAATACTCCAGATGAGGTCTCACCAGTGCCTTGTATAAAGGGCACTAACACTTCCCTATCTCTACTGGAAATACCTCACTTGATACATCCTAGGACTGCATTAGCCTTTTTCACAGCCACATCACATGGATGGCTCATAGTCATCCTGTGATCAACCAAAACACCGAGCTCTTTCTTCTACACTGTCACTTCCAACTGTTAAGTGCCAAGCTTATAGCAGAAATTCTCGTTGTTAGTCATTAAATGCATGACCTTACACTTTGAGCTATTAAATATCATCCCATTTTTATTACTCCAGTTTACAAGGTCATCCAGATCTTCTTATATGGTATTCTGGTCCTCCTCAGTATTGGCAATACCTCCCAATTTTGTGTCATTTGCAAATTTTATTAGCACACTCCCACTTTTTGTGCCAAGATCCGTAATAAAAATGTTAAATAAGGTTGGTCCCAAGACTGATCCTTGAGGAACTCCACTAGTCTCCTCGCTCTAGACTGACAGTTCACCGTTCAGTATGACCTGTTGTAGCTCTCCCTTTAACCAGCTCCTTATCCACCTTTCAGTTCTCATATTAATCCCAATCTTCTCCAATTTAACTAATGATTTCTCATGTGGAACTGTATCAAATGCCTTACTGACATCCAGGTAGATTAGATCTACTGCATTTCCTTTGTCTAAAAAAATCAGTTACCTTCTCAAAGAAAGATATTAGTAACTTTGTTACCACCTCTTGAATACAACAACTGAAACAATTGTAGAAAAATCTATAATTACTTTCTATCATTTAGGCTACTTACTTTTTGCAGTTCACCAAGCTTGAAACAGATCATTTAACTTTAGGAAACATCCCAACAGCCCTTACTTATCTTAATCACCTGTTAATCACTCTGTTTATAAACAAAATTCTGACTCCCTGCCTCAGGGGCTTCAGCAGGGAGCAGCACATCTCCTGTCTCCTCTGCAGAACTCCTTACATTGCAAATATATATATATATATATAGAGAGAGAGAGAGAGACAGAACTGGAAGGGACCCTGAAAGGTCATTGAGTCCAGCCCCCTGCCTTCACTAGCAGGACCAAGTACTGATTTTTGCCCCAGATCCCTAAGTGGCCCCCTCAAGGACTGAACTTACAACTTGAGAAACAAGACATTAGCTTGTAAACAGGCCCAGGAGATAACTCAGCAATTGGTCACTCAAATAATTCGGAAAGGCATGAAAGGAAATTTGCCTTTGGAAATAAAAAAAGTCATTGTGGGAAAATGTCACAGAAGAGGAGAGACCATTAATGACATTGTGGAAATTGGTGAACTTTACACTGAATAAGGACCAAGCGGTTCTATGAGTATATGTAGTAACTGTACATGACAGTCTCACTATTGATATATATCCAGTGGTACCTGTGGGAATCCAGCTAACCAAAAATTTGGTGATGTATTTCACTCATCGTGATTCCTGGGAATATAAAGTACATCAACAATGGAAAACTATTGATATTTTTCAGTGTGTGGTCTGTGAAAATTTGAGATATGTGTTTCAGGATCAACATTTACAAGAAAGAGATGAATGTTTCTATGTTAAAGACAAAGAAACCTAAAGATGTATGTTTGATATATTCACTGAACAAAAATCAGCTGTTGTGTATGGAGGAAGGGGATGTGTTTGTGTTAGGAAGCATTGTCCAATGATAGTAGTGGACAATAATGAATTGTATTTTATGACTTATTTAGTAAATAGATGTTTTTGCAATATTACAAAGATTATAAATTGTGATTTTAAGTACTATGTACCTGCATGGACTGTAAACTACTTGAAGTTTAAACCACAGTTGTATCACAGTGTAAAATCTGTAACCTTAGGTATGAATGTGACCATGATAAGAAAATTGTTGGTCCATCCTATGTTACATTTGCATTTACAATACATTGCACAGACAGGAGAACAAATACTTTGTAATGGGTTGGACCCCCCTTCTGGAGTGTCACCTGATGTATCGGGTCCAACTGAGCCCACCCATTCCACCAGCCGGGGCTCCCTTGCCCTGCCCTGCTGTGCACGCACGCACACACACACACAGAGAGACACACACAGCTGTAGAATCACACAGAGTCAGCAATCATCTCTGTGTGGGAAGACTTAGCTCAGGGAATTGCCCAGCACTCTGGTGCACACACCCTCTGGAGTGTAAACCCCAAATGATATTGTCTTATGCTGTATAGTGATCTATACAGCATAAGCTCATGACATTCACTCCGTCCCTCAATGTGGAGGAAGATATGCACAGCGTTTTGCCCTCCCTGCCAGTTATGAATTGCATATACTGGGTTTTAGTATAAACAAAAAACAATTTATTAACTACAAAAGGTAAATTTTAAGTGATTATAAGGGATAGCAAACAGAACAAAGCAGATTACTGAGCAAATAAAACAAAACACACAAACTAGGCTTAATACATTAAAGAAATTGGCTACAAATAGTAATTTGTCACCCTAAATGTTGTTTTATGCAGGTTGAAGTTTCTTGAGGGTAAACTGCACTGCTTGCAGCTTAAATCTCCAGGTATACCCTTCATAGGCTGACCCTTCTTGCTTGGGCTCAGCCCGTGCCCCCACCTTCTGCCCCAGCTTAGTTCCTTTGTTTCTTCAGGGTTTTCAGCAGTCTTCCTTCTTGGGCTGGGAGGCAGTGGAGAAGAGCCCAGATTAACTCACTCCCCAACCTTAAATAGGATTTGCATATGGCAGGAATCCTTGGTTTCCCAGTTTGACCACCAGCCTCTTCCCATGGATTTCAAGATGGTATCATGTACCAGGTGACATGATCACATGACCCTGCAGTGTTAAAGCAGCATCCCAGGAAACTTCTCAGGAAGGAGGGAGATTAGTGTCTTCAAAGTCCTATTGTCCTTTTAAATGGCCCATCCATGCTGTTTGTATACTGTCTGGTGGGCGTTCCCCAGGTGAAAACACAGTTGTAATTATTATACAGTCAATATTTCTAACTTCAGATACAGAAATGATACATACTGTGACAGACCCAGACCAGTGGGGTACAGGAGTCTGGTAGAGGGCAAATATACTGGTCACTGGATGAGTAGTTTTCTGTACCCTGAGTGACCAGAGAAGGGGCTGTACTAGAGTAATCAAGAACCTGCTAGAACCAGTTAAGGCAGGCAGGCTAATTAGGACACCTGGAGCCAATTAGATTCTAGAATCAATTAAGGCAGGCTAATCAGGACAACTGGGTTTTAAAAAGGAGCTCACTTCAGTTTGTGGTGAGAGTGTGAGGAGCTGGGAGCAAGAGGTGCAAGGAGCTGAGAGTGAGAGGGTGTACTGAGGAGCACAAGCATTACCAGGAGGAAGGTCCTGTGGTGAGAATAAGGAGGGTGTTTGGAGGAGGCCATGGGGAAGTAGCCCAGGGAGTTGTAGCTGTTATGCAGCTGTTACAGGAGGCACTATAGACAGCTGCAGTCCACAGGGCCCTGGGCTGGAACCCAGAGTAGAGGGCGGGCCCGGGTTCCCCCCAAACCTCCCAATTGACCTGGACTGTGGGTTTTTCCAGAGGGGAAGGTCTCTGGGCTGTTCCCCCAACCCACATGGTGAATCTCTGAGGCAAGAAAATCTGCCAATAAGCGCAGGACCCACCAAGATAGAGGAGGAACTTTGTCACAATACATACAAATTGGTTAATCATATTCAGTAAATCATAACCTTTCCAATGATATCTCACATGTCCCATCTCACATAAAACATATCTTAATTATGCCATATTCATCTCATAACAATATTTCTATGAAGAATCTGGGGTGTAATATCATATACTTATTGAACTATAACGTGATAATACAGAAATCACTCGTGTACTGAAAACTGTTCCAGATGCAGGACATCACCCTTGGTGGGAAACACTATTATGGTGGTTGCCTTCTGCAACTGGTATACTAAATATAATGGTTCACTCCACTGTGGTGATCATTGGAATCCAATAGACTTTATTACTGACTGTAATAGATTAGGCTTGCTGGATGAAGAGAACTGTTTGGAGAATACTGGAAGTTGGCATACAAAGTCAAATAAGAAAGTCACATCCTCACATTCCCTCTAAATTATAGCAAAACAATGTAATTGGGCAGTTAAGGAGGTGCTCCTGTCCTAATAGTACTCACCATTACCAGCTAAAGAAACAGATCTTAAGATGTTTAAATAAAACTTTCATAGCATTGTGTCTGGCAAGAAATCACTTATCAACAGTTGTGATAGTGAAATCTATACTTCTATTGTTTTGCCTTTATGGTCCTGACTTCTCTATTGTTTATTTGTATGGTCTCTGATTCTTTAATTGTTTCTGTCTGTTGCATAACTAATTTTGCAAGATTTAAATCAATAAAGTTGGTGGGGTATGACTGGTTAAAGAATTGGTTTGTAATATGTTAGGATTGCTCAAAGAATTATTTTGTAGTACTTTAGTTTTAAATAATTGGTTAAGCTATAACTAAGCACGACTCAAGTTTAATTATATAAACTGAGGTCCAAAAGAAAGTTCTTTGGAACCTAACTCCAGGACAGAGCCCAAGATCAGAGCTGCCAGACCTCAACATCCTGCCAACTATATCATGCAGAAGTTGGAATCCCTGGCCGACCTGATTCGGTCTGGCCATCAGGAAAATTGTGTCTGCCTTATTGGGAGTGGTGGGTATTGTATGTTTAGTGTGTGTATTGTTTTGGTAACCAGGGCTGGCTCTGGCTTTTTGGCTGCCCCAAGCAGAAAAAAAAAAAAAAAAAACCTTGCGGTGCGGACGGAGCACAGGTGCAGGGGGACTGGCTGGGGGGAGGCGGGAGGGGGAAGGAGTGGGCTGGAGAGAGAGAGAAGGGGGCAGCCAGGGCTACAGCAGGGGCGCTGCCACGTGGCCACTCCCGCTGCGCCGCCTCCTGCTGCCTGCCGCGAGGACTCCGCTCCGGTTGGCGGGAGGGAAGGAAGAGGACTGCCCTGCAGGGCCCTCTGGTTTTCCACGCCGCTGTCCCCTACAGGGCGGCCGAAGCGGAACAAGAACCCAAAAAAAAAAAACAACAAAAAAGCCCAAGCGGCCGTGCCGCCCTAGGATTGGGCAGAATGCCGCCTCCAACAATCTGCCGCCCCAAGCACCAGCTTGCTCAGCTGGTGCCTGGAGCTGGCCCTGTTGGTAACTGTTAATAAGTAGAGGTTAAGGATATTACTGTGTAAGCCTCTTTCACTGTTAAAAGGCCCCTCAAACTCACAGAAGATTATGCCCTGAGACCAGGGAAGGGTAGGGGTGGCCCTGAGCCTGAGGAACAGGGCAAGGGTAGGTGCCTTTTACCTGGAGCCCTAGCCACTGAGAAAGCGTGAAGGATGTTTAAATTAACCAGGTTACACCTTGAGCCAGGGTAAAGGTGGGGGCAGGGCCGGCTCCAGGCACCAGCCCACCAAGCTTGTGCTTGGGGCGGCAGCTGGAGGGGGGCGGCGTAGTGCTCCGGCCGCCGGGGAGAGCGGAGCCCCGGCTGGGCTCTCCGGCCTCCCCCCGGCACTCTGGCCGCCGGGGAGAGCGGAGCCCCGGCCACCACTCCGCCTGGCGCTCTGGCCGCTGGGGAGAGCGGAGCCGCGGCGGGCTCTCCGCCCTCCCTCCCGGCACTCTGGCCGCCGGGGAGAGCGGAGCCGCAGCGGGCTCACCGCCCTCCCTCCAGCACTCTGGCCGCCAGGGAGAGCGGAGCCGCGGCCAGCTCGCTGCCCTCCCCCTGGCGCTTTGGTCACCGGGGAGAGCGGAGCCACGGTGGGCTCGCCGCCGGGGAGAGCGGAGCCCTGGCCGGACTCTTCGCCCTCCTCCCGGGGCTCCGGCCGCCAGCGGAGCCGCGGCAGGCTCGCCGACCTCCCCCCGGCACTCTGGCTGGTCGGGGAGAGCGGCCTGCGGCCGGGCTCGGTGCCCTCCCCTGCCGCACTGGGGGGGGAGGGGCGGGAGGCTTTTTTGCCTGGGGCGGCAAAAAAGCCAGAGCCGTCCCTGGGTGGGGGTCCTTAGTGTGTGCAGGTAACACTTGTACTGTAGCCCCTTCTGGAATGTGTACATGTATGCGGTGCAGTCACAGGGGACTGCCATAGGCAACCTCCATGTGGGCTAGCTCTTCTCTTACAGTAACAGCTGTGAATAGTGAGCAATAGTGAGCAACTGTGGTGATGGTAAATTCACTCTTCTTTACGTGGCTTTTCGGAATAGTGCAGAACCCCATTGCTCCCAAAGGCTATGTAAATTAGCCCTCCACAACTCATAAACCGCCCTTCATAAATTGTACATTTGCTTCCGCTGGGCACCTATATAACTGCTCTTGAGACTGGCCTTTCCCCCTTCAAGATCAGTTTGGTCTCTACCACTGTCCAGGTGGTGCCTCAGAACAGGTAATCATCAGGTGATCCATGCCTAGTCGCCCATTCCCAGCTTCTGACAAACATAGGCTAGGGACACCATCCCTGTCCATCCTGGCTAATAGCTATTGATGGACCTATCCTTCATGAACGTATATAGTTCTTTTTTGAACCCTGTTATAGTCTTGGTCTTCACAACATCCTCTAGCAAAGAGTTCCACAGACTGATTGTGCACTGTGTGAAAAAAATACTTCCTTTTGTTTGTTTTAAACCTGCTGCCTATTAATTTCATTTGGTGACCCCTAGTTCTTGTATTATGAAAAGAAGTAAATAATACTTTGTTTCTCCCATACTTTTTTTGTCTTGTCTATTTATAATGTATGCTTTTGGGGGCATGGACTCTTAGTACGTGAATGTACAGCATCTACCATAATGAGGCTTTGACATCAGTTGGGCCACTAGGCACTCCTGTAATAAAAATTATATAAAATACCAGATCTAATCTGAGATCAAATTTACCCGAATAACATAAGAAAAAATATTCTTGCTATATTTCTATATTGAAACTATACAAAAAATCTTGTGAGCATTTCAGTTGGGATACTTCCAGGCACTTCAATGGTTACATCTGAGGTTAACAGTCAGCAGAATAAAGACAATTAAAGTCAAATATTTTCATTCAATATTGTGGGATAAATTTGTTTTTGGTTTATTTTTGTTTAGGAGAGGAACTCCAGAATTCTGTGTTGCTAAGTGTAAGAGAACATCAGCACATTGTATTTTACAAACCAGGAATGAAAATGAATGTAACTGAGAGGAATGCAACTGAGTAGCAGACAATTGAAACTCTACCACGGTGCTCTGTGGACTGTCTGAAATCCAGCAGCAGCAGGGGAGTGTTTCTAGGTACTGTTGCAGAAGAGTCTCTGAGTGGAGGGTGCTGGGATATGCTTAAGTCAGGTGTGAAGATAGCAGAGGGGCAGTCAGAATGCCACCAGGTGTGCTGGGGAGTACATGATAGAGCAATAATTGCTACACACTGTGATAGAGTGAAGCATATGTTCTCCCCACCCCTGTGCAAACTGTGGTCTGACAGCTGCAATGAAAGTAGGGGAGGATTTGCCATGCCTTGTTATGATGTGAGCTCCATGGTTCTGTCCCTGTTTTCATTGGATTTTTATTTTCCTCCATCCCACCACTGCAACTTTTTTTCTCCTAAGCAAAACCAGGATGAAGTGATAACTAACTTTAGAACCTATGAATAATTGATACCAAATGATCACTCTATCTACCTGATCAGTCTAATCTAGCCTTTGATATTTCTAAGGCACCTTTTAATCTTTGGGTCTGATTTTTCAGAGAAGTTGAAGGTGCGCAACACCAGCTGAAATCAGTGGGAACTCTGGATGTTTAGCACCCTGGAGAATCATGCCCCTTGAATCTAAGAATTGATGCCAAGTCAAAAAAAAGTCGGCCTTTCCCTGCTGTACGTGTTTTGTGCTTTGCCCACTCCTGGGAAATTCTATATGTTGTTTTGAAATTTCACTGGGCTTGTGTCATCACATTCTGTCAAGTTTTGAGATATTTACTGTACTTTCGGATTTATGACATAAGGTAAATTAGAGCCAAATCAAGGATGTTACGAGTAGAGATATCTTCTGGAGACTAAGGAGAGATGAACTGGCTTGGATAGCAGGGGGGAAAAAGCTTGAACCTTTGCCAGAACTTTATGTCAAATCTTTTGAGGCTTGAAAATGTTATGATTAGCATTCCTCTTAAATTATGTTTTGTTCCCCTCCCTCCCTCCCTCGTCTTTCTTCAGGAACTAGAAATAAAACTGCCCACAATGTAAGTTATTCTTGCAGTATTTCTTAATCAACTAGAAGCAAGAAGGATCAGATGTCTTTTCATCTAATTCCTATCAGATCTTCAGACCACCTTTGCAGACCCAAGACGATGAGGTCTCAGCTAAGCTAAATATTCAGTGTGGAATCCTGGCTCCAGTTAAGTCAATTGGATGGCTGTCATTGACTTAAATGGTGCAAGGATTTCACCATTTTGGGTGCTTCTCCAAATAAACAACAAATGTACTTTTTGAAGTTCACCCATCTCTATATAAGATATAGAACCAGCTTTCAGAAAAGATGGGTTCAGTCCAGTTTTGCCAATGACTTATTCTGTGGCCTCATGCAGTTTATTGAACATCTCCATATCCCATTTCTACAGTGGAGATTTTGATATTTAACCAGTTTTGTAAAGTGCTTTGAGATTGAAAGAAGAAAAGTACTAAATTATATTAATAATAAATTATAGCATAGGAGATTAAAGCAGGCATGGTGTATTTTAACTCAGGACAAAGTGAAAATTCTATTTAAGCACTTTCATTCAACGAAACTACGTCATTTGTTTCCCATGTGATGTTCTGGTTTTGGAGAACATTCAATCGTGATCAGTTGTCTTATGAAAAAAAAAAGTATACCATATGTAAAAACAATCTATCATATTTTATACAACACCTAGCTCTTGGTATCTAAGTGCACCCTTCTCCTATGTGTAATGCCAAATGCTGATTAATCAGTTTAAAAAATTGGTGTGTGAATTGGAGGATCAAAGTGAGCTCTGGAGGGAGAGGTTGGATGGTGTTTCAGTCACACCAGGACTGAGGTTGCTCTCCCCACTTTTTTTATTTGCTGCAATCCTACACGTGGAATTTAAGTCTGTTCTGCACCTTGTATAGAATTACCCCCTTGCCTTCATTAGCATCTTTTACATTTCTTTCCAAAATGCACTAGGTTTTATTAAATTTATTACAAGTTCTTCAAGTTATGGCCAACGACTAATATAAAGATCTTTATTAAACATTTGAATCCATGTTTTTATCACCCAGCTCTCCTCTTTACAATATACCTGGGTTCTACAGTGATGAAGCTATCAGTAAAGAAATACGGAGAGGTTTGGAGTGTTGTTTTTTTAACATGCTAAAAGCTTTTGCCTTTTGATGAGACCACAACACAATGCGCGCACACACACACACCCCCCGCAAATTGCTTTAATTTCAGTTTCGGAATAAAATGAAATGCAAAATTTCTAGTGACTAGAAAATAAGCCATTTATTGTGAGGTTCTGAAACAGTCAGCTAAGGGCTTGTATAGTACGAGCTTCTTGTACTGTATGCAAATGCCTATTTAAAGGGATCGGTGATGATCATTCTTTATAATTCAGTGTGATATTTTATTCCATCACCAGAAGCTTAATTTATTTCTTTTACCATCTGTTCTTTTTCTTTCTTTCAGCCAAAAATCAATAGCACTCAATGAGCAAAACTGAGCTGTTCAGTAATCTAACTGTAGCGGCTTTTTGTTATTGTTCAGAAGATATTGACCTGGTTCTTACATTGGTTTAATTTAATTAACAAGTCCTTTGGTTAATAAAATTGTACAGAAGAAACAGTAAATACCAAGTGTATTGTAACCAGTCCCTGCTACCATCACTGCAACCAAGCTTTATGAGCCATAATTCAGGCCATGATCAGCTTTTAGTTGTAGACAATAGCAAAAGTCCAGTAATATGGGACTGTATCTTGGTCATCGATCCATGCAGATTATCACTGCCAGGGGCAGCAAGAACAGCCTGCACACATATGGAGCAGTACGGTCAAGGACTATCCTCCTTCACATAGATTGTCCTTACCCCAGGCATATCCCGTAATATCCCCTCCAGGCCTGCACAATACTTCTGCAGTTTTAGTGAACCATAGATCACAGTTCCTAAGGCTGATATTACCCAGATGTGGAGAGCTTGCACAAGGCCCATCATGCTGTAAATTGTTCATCCAAAGGAGGAAAAGGAGTCTGATAGTCCCAAACAGAGTTAAGCGTAAACAGGCATTGCTAGAGGCAGACCAGGAGAGGAATTACTGTTTGCATGTAGATACCAGAGCCTAGAATTCTTGCACTGGGGATACAGAGGGGCCGGATCAGGTGGGAATGGGTTGCAGGTCTATGGCCTGTGAGTGAGTTGGGTGTGTTGGATTGCAACCTCCCAATGCCCCACAAAATGCCTATATTTTGTGTTGTGTGTCTGAATTCCACTCAAAGGCCCTGATCATGCTCTCATTCAAGTTAATAGCAAAGCTTTGATTGACTTCAGTGAAGCAGGATCAGGCTTTATGAGAAGTCATATAGTGAGTGGATATTGCCTGACCTTTCATCCTGTAGGTCTAAACAGGTATCTAGGTGTATTAGATCATGCTATGAAATACCTAGATTAGATCCATTCATTCAAGTTAGAGCCCACTCCACCAGGGCTCAGGAAACGTCTGCAGCTTCTCTAAGAAGCATCCCTACCTCAGAACTTTGTAGGTTAGCAACAAAAAGATGAATCTGTATTTTTAACCCAGATTTATTCCTTTGTTCAGGCCCCAAGCTCTGATGCCTGCTTGAACAGCGCTGTCCAGCAGTCATTCTTTAAATAGGACTGTGACAGTGCCACCCATAAGGCTTTAGAGAAATATGCTTGTGTGTGTGTGTGTGTGTGTGTGTGTGTATGTATGTATATATAAACATAACTAGAATGTGTTTTATGCTACATATACCAGGTAACATATCTCTGTAAAGGTCATGATCTACTGAATCTATTAATCCTATTTGTATGCATGTATCATTTTTGTATTTGAAGTTATGAATATTGTCTGCATACTTGGTTGATTCTAAGAGTGTAGTGAAGCAGTTGGTCAGCTTCCTGAGAAAAGAATATTTTCAGTAAGTACCCCCATCAAGAAACACTTAAGCCAACAATGAACATCTGGACTTTCCCAGGAATGTGGCTTGGCTGGTAAGGAACTCAGTCACGCATGGACATGTGACTTGCCCAGGTGACTTCAAAACTCCATTTTGTAGCTGGACTTTGCATAGGAGAGAGGAGGGGGTCTCCACCCACAAGAGAAAGTCTA
Source organism: Chrysemys picta bellii (assembly GCF_011386835.1). Classification (NCBI taxonomy): domain Eukaryota; kingdom Metazoa; phylum Chordata; order Testudines; family Emydidae; genus Chrysemys; species Chrysemys picta. The sequence continues at coordinate 19,568,633 of NC_088791.1, forward strand.
TTTAAGCCCAGGGGAGACCCCTCCATTTGGTCTTCAGCTGACAAAAGAGAGCCTCTCTGCCCCCCAAAGATACCTGAAAGAAGCTGGAACAAAGGACAGTGACTGCAAGGGGTGTGAGTGATAGCTGGACCCAGACTAAAAGGAGATTAGTCTGTATAAGGAAGCATTCTGGAACTGGTGAGATTATCGGTAGTCAGTTTGATTAGACATAGATTTGCATATTTTATTTTATTTTGCTTGGTGACTTACTTTGTTCTGTCTGTTACTACCTGGAACCACTTAAATCCTACTTTCTGTATTTAATAAAATCACTTTTTACTTATTAATTGAGTATGTGTTACTACCTGGGTGGGCAAGCAGCTGTGCATATCTCTCTATCAGTGTTATAGAGGGCGAACAATTTATGAGTTTACCCTGCATGACTTTATACAGGGTAAAACGGATTTATTTGGGTTTAGACCCCATTGGGAGTTGGGCATCTGAGTGTTAAAGACAAGAACCACCTTTGTTAGCTGCTTTCAGGTAAGCCTACAGCTGTTAGGGGACGTGATTCAGACCTGGGTCTCGGTTTGCAGCAGGCTAGCGAGTCTGGCTCAAACCAGGCAGGTCACGGCAGTCCTAAGCTGACTGGGTAGGAAAGCAGGGGCAGAGGTAGTCTTGGCACATCAGCTGGCAGCTCCCAAGGGGGGTTCTGTGATCCAACCCGTCACAAGGACTTCTGGCACCTACCTCTTGATTATGAGGTCACTGCTTGTTAGTCACCAGAAGTGGAATCCATGTGGACAATTGCTTGAAGGAATAAGTAAGTTACTGTTTGTTCTTTATTGTCACAGGGCAGGGCTTCTCCCCAGCTTTCAAACACTCGGTGCCATGCCCAGTCTCCTTTAAGATTTAGTCTCTTAACACACACAAATACATAAATAGAAAGGAGTCTTTTTGCTCACTCCTTTTCTCTCAGATTTCAGAGCTACTCCCTCCCAGGATTCTCTGGCGCTGCTGCTTCTGGCAGCTTCCCAGTTCTAGGCAGCTCTGCCCCCTTGCTGGAGCAGTACCCCCAGGACTGCTTCCCTGATCCCCTTGCTCTAGGGACGCACCAGTGCCCTCAGGAGGGAGCTCCACAGCTTCCTTTTCGCAGGCACGGCCTGTCCCTGTCACTCCCTTCCACCTCTCATTTCCTGCCCTCTGGCAGCCTTATAGGCCCAGATGTTGCCTAGCCCCCTTTCATTGTGTGGATTGGACTCACTTGCTCTGACACAAGGGAGCTAGGCTCAGTTCTACGCAAAGGGACCAGCTACTATGTGACACACCTATCCCCTCCTCTGTTCTTTTTACAAAGACATTCTTCATAACACTTCAGGAACCCAAAATTTACCCACACCAATCAAAACGTTCCCTTAGTTTCTCACAAACACCCCATTGAGCATTTCACACTAGGCCACAGAATGTTCTCCCAGTTCCAGGGACCCTAGCACAGTTCCTCAAGCACAAACCTCTAGTCCCATTGCCCTGAGTCTTATGCAATGGGGCCACCGTCATATTCCCAGCTTCAGCAGGCACTTGCAACATAGTCTTATCTTCATTGCCTGGACTTTGAAGTCCCTGCATGCACAGGCCTTTCTGTCGCTGCATGTAGAGTTTGTACCTCAGTCTCGAGGTCATGGACACAGAAGAGTAAGAAATCTTTTTCCTTTATAGTGAATTGAACACTCTGTCATAAGTTTTTCTCTCTTATGCTTGAGGTTCTGTCATTCACTTTCTGCTGCTTCCAGTCGCTTTGTAAGTTTCCCAATCCTCAGAACAGGAATCATAAAACATGTACCCGTTATTTCCTTCCCCTTACTGGAACCCCGTTTCCACACCTAGCCCTTCATCTGGGACTGTATTTGTTAGTGTGGTCCCATTGGAAGGCCCATGCTAGCTTGCTTAATAGGAAGTCCAATATGGGTCCCCACAATAGTGGGAGGATGGGGTTGTCTAGTGGAGAGGGCAGCAGGTTGGGACTTGGCAGACCCAGGTTCTGTTTTTTCATTGGGGGGATAGCTCAGTGGTTTGAGCATTGGTCTATTAAACCCAGGGTTGTGAGTTCAATCCCTGAGGGGACCATTTAGGGATTTGGGGCAAAAATCTGTCTGGGGATTGGCCCTGCTTTGAGCAGGGGGTTGGACTAGATAACCTCCTGAGGTCCTTTCCAACCCTGATATTCTATGATACATTGTATATATACATTTGTATATTTGGGTCTCCACAGTACCCTGCCAAGTCTGGGACTCCATGTGGGCCCTCAGGGTGTCCTGGTTAGTTTAAGACTCAGTTTGTCTCCACAGGCCTCCATTTCCTGGCACTTTTCCCTGTCTGAGTCTGGGCCAATTCCGTCTGCCAGATCAAGCACTGTTGTTTCTCTTTCTCAGCCTCCATGACAACCTGGGCTAAGTATTATTCTAAAGCCACTAACTGGTTAATTTCCCCTGTGAGGTGCTGAAGTCATCCAACTTTTGTTGGCACTTGCTAAGCTGTTCCCTCAGTCTTTGGGGATGGCCATGCTCTTCCTCTCAGTGTCCCTTTGCCATCATTGCATCAGCCTCTAGCCCTCTTCCTTCCTTTAGTAGTCAATCCTGGACCCCCCCCCCATCCTGGACTGTTGTTCTAGTCCCTGCTGTATGAAGGCTGAGAAACTCACCCAGTCTTTCCCCAGAACTGTTGGCCAAGGTGGACTCTTGACAACTGTGACATGCAGCTGAGCTCGCTAACCCTGATCCTCCAGCTGTGGGTTAAACATGGGTATCACCACGGAGACATAAGACATGTAGTGTTAGATGTTGGTCTAGGTTATTTACCCTTGCCAATTTTCCCAGACAAGAGTACACCCACAAGCCAAGTCTATGAGTCCTTAACCAATGTTCCTCCCAACCTAATCCACGGCCGGGCCCCCTTGAGTTTCAAAGTGAACCCTCTCTGCCTAGTACTGGTGTAGTAAAAGCCTACATAATCACATTCCATCACTGGCCAATTCCATTTAATGTGCCCTGCTGGCCACACCTGAATAGGGTGACCAGATCGCAAGAGTGAAATATCAGGACACATTGGTCAAGCCCCCTTCCCTGGCCGCGCTCACCAGCCCTGCTGGGAGGTCTCTGGCTCCTAGGGTGAGAGTGGCGAGGGGAGTCTCCAGACTCTCCACGTGCTGCGCACGCCACAAGTGTGAGCTCCGTGGCTCCCATTGGCTGGGAAAAGCACCAATGGGAGCTGCTGGAGCCACAGAGCGGGGCTTGCAGGCGCCGGCAACACACAGAGGCCCCCCCCCCACCCTAAGAGCCAGAGGGACCTGCCAGGGGGCGAGGTGGGGAGTCCCGGTGGTGCTCACCTTGGACAGTTCCCATCCCGGGAAGCATCCGGCAGGCTGGTCCTTCTGGCTCCTAGGGTTGTGGGTCGGGTCAGGTGTGGGGGGGTGGAGGGCTCTCTGCCTGCTCCCGGCGCCTGCAAGCCCCACCCCTGCAGCACGCAGTGCTCCTGCCGGTGGGCGGGCACCAGGAGCTGCCCTAGGAAGCAGTGAGTGGTGGCAGTCTGGATGGTCCCCGATATCGGGACAAAGGGCGTCCCGACCGATGTAAGGTCGGGATGCAGGACAAGTCCCCTAAAATCGGGACTGTCCCAATAATATTGGGACGTCTGGTCACCCTAAACCTGAAACATTCCATGAGACCGCTTGGTTCCCCCCTCCCCATTGAATGTTTCTGCTAAACCTCAGGGCTGCTTGGGCTCCTTTTAGGTTCTGTGTATCCCCCAAGTTTTTGGCATTTGAAGTCCTTCTGAGACCCCCCTCAACTTTCCATACTGTCCCAATAACTCATCTCCTTCAGCTTCAAAAAAGGCTTCAGCTCAGTCCACAGCTTATCCCATTGAGGTTGTCTGGAAGCGTCACTTACCAGCTCTGTGCTCCCCTGGGTAGAACCTTTAGGAATTGTTCCAAGTTGATCTGATCTATCACTTTCTCTATCACACTGGTCTTAGGGCAGAGCCACCATTTCAAGAAAACTCTTAATTTCTCTCTACCTGGGATAATTCATATTTAATTTCTTCTTTCAGGCCTCAGTGGAACAGGTGCATCTTGTTCCAGTCTGTATTGGCCCTGAGGCAGTGGAATAAGAGCAGCGCATAAGAGGCTAGAGCGCCCTGCCCCGGTTGGAGCTCCCTTAGGGCAGCCTCCACTATTCAAGCTCAGTATGGATCACCAAATAGTATTGACATGCAATGGAGGAAAACCTCCCAGTTTGACAGAACTGGGCTGTCACGCTCCAGAAGGGGGAAGCCCAGTCTAAGGCTTCCCTACACAGTAGGCTGATAACAAGGTTCACCTAGTATAGGACTGAGGGTACATCATGAACAGGTGGCTGCACAGGTTTATAAAACCCCAGAATCACTGGCAGTTACCATCAGACTGTTCTGACAGTGGTATCAGGGAACAGGGCTGCATGAGCCATGTCTGGAGTGTGGCCTTTTCAGTACACAGTTGCATGATTTGCTCCTGCAATAGCAGATTCTCTGACGTCAGCTGGATGACACAGGTCTGTAGGGCTTGGTCATCCACCAGAAGGTGGGTGGCCAACTTAAGTGTGTCTGGTGTTCCCAGCAGGTCTATTCTGCTGACATTGGAACTGCTGGAGCTTAGAATGCCCATTATAAGACCCTGGTTTTGGTTGCTTATAATGTTGTCAAAGTAACTGTTTGTGCTGAAATTTTACATGACGGGTGCTCTACTTAGGCTGAATTTTTTTGGAAAATTTCAGCCAAAACAGGTTGGCAGTTTCCAAGGATGAGACTAAGGAAAAAAAACATTGTTCTGCCCATTTTAAAAAAATTCTTGAACTTTTAGGGTCACGAATCAGGGTTGTGTAATGAAGGATACTGTTGTCTATAGGACCACTGCCTCATTTGTGTCAGAAGCTGGAAGATGTGAAATCTGGACACAGATTGTGGACACAGACTGGCTAACCTAGTGAGGAGGGCTTTAAACTAGGTTTGACGGGGACAGGTGAACAAAGCCCACAGGTAAGTGAAGAACATGGAGACCTGGGAGATGGGTCGGAAATAGGAGGGAGCATGGGCTATAATGGCAGAGAGAAAGGAGGGTCAGGGCAAAACTGGGAGGCAAGATCAAATCAGTGTCAAATCAGGGAGGAGGTGTTGCCTTGTATATTAAAAATGTACACACTAGGACTGAGATGGAGATGGACATAGGAGACGGAACTGTTGAGAGTCTCTGGATTAGGCTAAAAGGGGTAAAAAACAAGGGTGATGTCATCCTAGGGGTCTACTACAGGCCACCTAACCAGGTGGAAGAGGTGGATGTGGCTTTTTTTAAACAACTAACAAAATCATCCAAAGCCCAAGATCTGGTGGTGATGTGGGACTTCAACTATCCAGATATATGTTGGCAAAATAACACAGCAGGGCACAGACTATCCAATAAGTTCTTGGACTGCATTGCAGACAACTTTTTATTTCAGAAGGTTGAAAAAGCTACTAGAGGGGGAAGCTGTTCTAGATTTGATTTTAACAAATAGGGAGGAACTCGTTGAGAATTTGAAACTGGAAGGTAGCTTGGGTGAAAGTGATCATGAAATCACAGAGTTCACCATTCTAAGGAAGGGTAGAAGGGAGTACAGCAAAATAGAGACAATGGATTTCAGGAAGGCGGATTTTGGTAAGCTCAGAGAGCTGATAGGTAAGGTCCCATGGGAATCAAGACTGAGGGGAAAAACAACTGAGGAGAGTTGGCAGTTTTTCAAAGGGACACTATTAAGAGCCCAAAAGCAAGCTATTCCGTTGGGTAGAAAAGATAGAAAATGTGGCAAAAGACCACCTTGGCTTAACCATGAGATCTTCCATGATCTAAAAAATAAAAAGGAGTCATATAAAAAATGGAAGCTAGGACAAATTACGAAGGATGAATATAGGCAAACAACACAGGAATGTAGGGGCAAGATTAGAAAGGCAAAGGCACAAAATCAGCTCAAACTAGCTACGGGAATAAAGGGAAACAAGAAGACATATCCATACATTAGAAGCAAGAGGAAGACCAAAGACAGGGTAGGCCCACTGCTCAGTGTCGTGGGAGAAACAGTAACAGGAAACTTGGAAATGGCAGAGATGCTTAATGACTTCTTTGTTTTGGTCTTCACCGAGAGTCTGAACAAATGCCTAACATAATGAAGGCTAATGGGAAGGGGGTAGGTTTAGAAGAAAAAAAGAACAAGTTAAAAATCTCTTAGAAAAGTTAGATGCCTGCAAGTCACCAGGGCCTGATGAAATGCATCCTAGAATTCTCAAGGAGCTAACAGAGGAGGTATCTGAGCCTCTAGCTATTATCTTTGGAAAATCATGGGAGACAGGAGAGATTCCAGAAGACTGGAAAAAGGCAAACATAGTACCCATCTACAAAAAGGGAAATAAAAACAACCCAGGAAACTACAGATCAGTTAGTTTAACTTCTGTGCCAGGGAAGATAATGGAGCAAGTAATTAAGGAAATCATCTGCAAACACTTGGAAGGTGGTAAGGTGATAGGGAATAGCCAGCATGGATTTTTAAAGAACAAATCATGTCAAACCAATCTGATAACTTTCTTTGATAGGATAACGAGCCTTGTGGATAAGGGAGAAGCGGTGGATGTGGTATACCTAGACTTTAGTAAGGCAGTTGATACGGTCTCGCATGATATTCTTATTGATAAACTAGGCAAATATAACTTAGATGGGGCTACGATAAGGTGGGTGTATAACTGGCTGGATAACCGTACTCAGAGGGTAGTTATTAATGGTTCCCAATCCTGCTGGAAAGGTATAAGGAATGCGGTTCCGCAGGGGTCAGTTTTGGGACCGGCTCTGTTCAATATCTTCATCAACGACTTAGATATTGGCATAGAAAGTACGCTTATTAAGTTTGCAGATTATACCAAACTGGAAGGGATTGCAACTGCTTTGGAGGATAGGGTTAAAATTCAAAATGATCTGGACAAATTGGAGAAATGGTCTGAGGTAAACAGGATGAAGTTTAATAAAGACAAATGCAAAGTATTTCACTTAGGAAGGAACAATCAGTTTCATACATACAGAATAGGAAGAGACTGTCTAGGAGTATGGCAGAAAGGGATCTAGGGGTTATAGTGGACCACAAGCTAAATATGAGTCAACAGTGTGATGCTGTTGCAAAAAAAGCAAACATGATTCTGGGATGCATTAACAGCTGTGTTGTGAGCAAGACACAGGAAGTCATTCTTCCACTCTACTCTGCACTGGTTAGGCCTCAACTGGAGTATTGTGTCCAGTTCTGGACACCACATTTCAAGAAAGATGTGGAGAAATTGGAGAGGGTCCAGAGAAGAGCAACAAGAATGAATAAAGGTCTTGAGAACATGACCTATGAAGAAAGGCTGAAAGAATTGGGTTTGTTTGGTTTGGAAAAGAGAAGACTGAGAGGGGACATGATAGCAGTCTTCAGGTATGTAAAAGGGTGTCATAAGGAGGTGGGAGAAAACTTGTTCATCTTAGCCTCTAAGGATAGAACAAGTAATGGGCTTAAACTGCAGCCAGGGAGGCTTAGGTTGGACAGTAGGAAAAAGTTCCTAACTATCAGGGTGGTTAAACAATGGAATAAATTGCATAGGGAGGTTGTGGAATCTCCATCTCTGGAGATATTTAAGAGTAGGTTAGATAAATGTCTGTCAGGGATGGTCTAGACAGTATTTGGTCCTGCCATGAGGCCAGGGGACTGGACTCGATGACCTCTCGAGGTCCCTTCCAGTCCTAGAGTCTATGAATCTATGAATGAGGAAGGGGATTGCAGGAAGAGAAAAGATGGTCTCCTGGATAAGTAGGTGAATGTTGTGCTGGGAAAGCATAAGTAGGAGAATTTGATTCTGCCCCTGCCTATTTCACAGAATTCCTGTGTGTGATTCTAGGCAAGTCATTTAAACCAGACTTTGGAGTGGTGGTCACAAATTTTGGGCTCCTTATTTTCCAGATGCCCAACCAGGGCCAGCTCCAGATTTTTTGCCACCCCAAGTGGCGAAGCCAAAAAAAAAAAAGAGATAAAGCCACGATCGGCGGCAGCTCTACAGCGCCACTTCATTCTTCGGTGGGAAGTTGACGGTGGGTCCTTCCCTCCGAAAGGGACTGAGGGACCCGCTGCCGAATTGCTGCCAAAGACCCGGACATGCCGCCCCTTTCCATTGGCCGCTCTAGGCACCTGCTTCCTTTGCTGGTACCTGGAGCCGGCCCTGTGCCCAACTCAATACCTTGATTTGCAGATGTGCTGAGCTCTCAGCTGCAGTGAAGCCAACAGGAGTAGTGCTTTGAACATATAAAGTGATATGGAATGCCACAAACTCTGAAAAATCAGGTCTTAGGTGTCTCAAATTGGGTGACCAGATTTTTTTAATCCTCTGTGCCTTAGTTCCCCATCTGTAAAATGGGGATAATAGCACTGTCTCATCTCACAGGGATGTTCTAAAAAGTCTAATTTTCAGAATAGATTTAGGCACTTAGGAACCAAAGGTTCACTGGAAGCCAGTGGTACTTAGGTTCCTAAGTTCCAAAGTCACATTTGAAAATAGGACTCAGGGCTTGTCTACACCAGGACACTCAAGAAAAATTAATCCAAATTAACTAACAATGTGAATTTAAAAAGGATTAGTTAAACTGCATTAAACCTCTGTGTGGACACACTCATTCAGAATTAACGTGGCTTTAATTCAGTTTATCATTGAGAAAATGGAGAGTTACAATTCCTTTTCTGCTTCAGGGGGAAGTCTTTTATCCCCTTTTGCACCTCATTAACTCTAGCCAGTGAAAGGGGAGAACAGAATACAGAGCCAAGACTCTGCCCACTCTCCACCCCTCCCTTTCAGCTCTTTCTCCTCCCACTTGCTCATATAGGGGGAACATCAGAGAACAGGGCTGTATTCACTGCATACAAATTCTAAACATGACCATGGGGACTCCCTGGCTATGTTAATTAAATCAATTTGTGAATGCTAATGTTAGATGTTGAAAGCCTGTATTTGCCTCGGTGGCATGACATTTCATAAGGCTGACGTGGCACTGTTTATAGATAACGTGATCTCCCCAGTGGACGCCATCTACACTTTCATTTCTTGATAACTTGTACCTTTTTCCCTTGTTGAAGACTGACATTCATAGCAATTTCACTTATGGGGCTTGAATGCTAATAAAGTTCCCTTACGGGGCTTGATAAATTGCCTTCCCTGATGAGTGGCTTTAACTGCATTTTTAGGTGGAGATTTCCAGAATAGGGCAAGGGGTTATTTGTTTTGGGGTTTTCTTTTTAATAGCTATTAATGTCTTAACTAACTCCTGATAAGTTTATTGAAGAAACAATTTTTTATTGCCAGAATGTAGAAATAGTAATACCAGAACTAAGTTTTAAGTTGATGCATATAGGAAGAGACAAAACATTTATCTTTGGTAGGTTCAAAGGTTCTACTAGCATTTCTACTATGTCCTAGTCTTGAATAAGGCCCAATGGAAAAAGGCCTATTTTCTCTGCTGTACTAACAAGCATTAGCACATTGGAGTGGAGGCTGTGTCAGACAGCTGGTTATGGCTCACTGAGGGCTGGTCTAAACTACCACAATAAATTGATCTAACTTACGCAACTTCAGTTACGTGAATAACGTAACTGAAGTCGATGTAGTTAAATCTACTTACCGCGGTGGCTACACTGCACTGTGTCGATGGGAGAGTGTCTCCCATCGACTTCCTTTATGCATCTTGGGGAGGTGGAGTATACAAATCGATGGGAGAGTGCTTTCCCATCGATATAGTGTATGTTCACCAGACTTGCCAAATTGACACTCGCTGCATCTACTAGTAAGTGCAGACATGCCCATAGTCTCTGGCCATCTCTGTGTCATCTCAGGCCATGGTGTGGTTTAGACCACAACGGTCCTTAAAAGCTGGGGATTGACAGAGTTCAGTGCACTATTGACACACACCTTCCATATGCTTTCCTGCCCTCTGATACCCTCCATGCCTGCTATACCAGGAACAAGAAAGACAGATGGCCTAGGAGCCAGCTATGCTGCCTTTATGCCAAGTGGGGACTGCCCCACGATGAGGGAATTCTCATCTGGCTAGGTATGGACAGATCCTGGCCCCATTGTGCCACTGGTGCAACACAAAGAGGGAGGGGCTGCATGGGGGAAAGAATCTGGCTCTAAATGTCTGTTGTAAAGAATTTCTACAAAGAAATCATATGTAGTCTGATGATTACTCCTTTGGGGACACCAAAGAATCCTTCATCTCCACTTTGCATGCAGAGTTTGAGAGCTAGTAGTGAAGTGCATATACTCTAAATTTCCTAAATGCTGTTTAATCATCAAAAATACATAGTTTAAAGAATTTCCATTGTCTCAGTTTCTGGAACAGGACTTAGAGTTTCAAAGATATATGAAATCCATAGTAAAATATGTAGTGGACTTGCCAAGCCTAACTGGTAATAGTTACAAATACATGAAATATATCTTAAGAAGCATCATGTTTAGTTCAAAGGTTAATAATGTTCATGTTGTTCTAAGGTAATGATTGCCCAATAGGGATAATCTAGATTCACTTCAGAGACAAAATAGACACATCATAAAAGAAAACAGGTTGGCTTTAAAAATTTAAATGTTTTATGTCTTTAAAATATCATGTGACTCTTTCAATTATTAAGACAGAGAACACTTCAAGAACTGCTATACAACTGGATACTAGCGGGCCAAACTCTACACTCAGTTTCACCATATAAAAACATACATATAAATTCTAATTTTACAGCATACTGAGTTACTCCATGCTCATACCAATGTAACTGATACCAAAACTTGGACCAGCATGTCTATGTTTAGTTAAGGTATACTTGAGGCATTAAAATCTTTTTTGCTAGAATCTGATGGGTGTTTCATTTAGAATATTTGCCTTAAAACACAAATCCAAGAAAGATCATATATTTTGTCTTTGGACATCCAGATTTTTAATTGATAACATTTTAATGAAAACATTATTCCTTTACTTTTCGTCTCTCAAAACCAAACGGTTTATATCAGTGCAAAGCTTAGCAAATGTTGTTTGGTATTTTTTTCCAGTGGAGGTCAATGGAATTCAGTGATTGGCGACTGTTATGATAAGGTAATAGAAAAGGATGAAAGTTAGGATTGATTGAACAGCTGTGAAAGAGATGCTGGTCCAACTGTATTTAGATTACTGATAAGGTAATTCCCCCAATGATTTGTTACATTCAAATTACAATAACAGAGATTTGCCATCAACAAGGCATAAAGTGCAGTTTCAGACTTATCTAACTCAAAATGCAGGAGAAAGCAAAGTTACTGATTGTAAAAGTTTTCCAGTTTTAGAACAATAAAAATGGATATGGCCTTCAGAGCACTGTTAAAGATCATATTCTTGTATAAATTTGGCTTGTGTTACATCTGGAATAAAAAATGATCACTTCATGATATTCCCAGTTAGAGTCATCATTGTGTAACCATTTACCCATAGAATTTACCATTTGTCTCTACTTTTTTTCTGCTGAGCTTAACTTGAAAGTGAAGAGTAATTGTTAAAGTCCAATATATGTGCCATAAGACAAATGCTGCTACAAGCCTCATTAATACCTTCATATTTACAAAGCATTCATGTCCAAAATCTAATCAGAGAAGTTTGAGATTTTTTTTTTAAATGGACATTGGAATAAGTGATGTAAAATTAATTCATTTGAAGAAAACCTCAACACAGAGTCCTGCTCTGAGGAAGCTGTGATGGATAGTGATGGTTTGAATTATATGACACCAAAAGATTTCCCTTAGCTGTTCTGATAATTAATTTGTTTTCTGATGGGGCATTTCTTATAGGAGATTATTGCACTCCCTTATAATACATTCTCTTCACTGAAGGCCAGATTCTGCTACCTTTATTCACATTGAGAGTTAGAAGGGGCTACTCACCAGGAGTAAGAGTGGCAGAATCAGGGGATAGAGCTGGCTCTATGGAGCCACTACACCCTGCCAATAAGCAAGTGTGTGAGAAAAGGGGCAGAGACTGGGAGACAGTGAGCAGAGTCCCTTACAATGCAACAAACAGCAGAGTTTAGCTGGTAGAGGAAGTAAACTGCATCCAGCACAAGGCTGTAGTGACTTAATTCAACCATCTGAAACAAATGAGAAACCAGACAAGGAATCATGACTCACTCTCATCTCATGTAGACTGGTTTCACATTTGTGTAGCTACATGGAATTCAGTGGAGTCACTCCTGGTTACAGCAGAGTAACTGAGTGCAGAATCACACCCATGGAAGTTTAAACTGAAAAGTGGGAGAGCAAAAAAGTATAAAGGCTTTTGACAGCTTTAGTATGGGAAGAATTATCCGTCAAAAATAACATCAATGCATTTCTAGACAGGAGAGTCTTAAGACAAGTTAAGCTATCAATCATTTGTATCACTCACCATTCAGTAAAAAGATTCAACTTCTGAACCAGTCATTACTATGTTAAGGATAATTAGTAAGGGCTCTAAAAAATGCAGATAAATATCATCAGACTGAGCACTAGAACAGAAGTTCCCAAAGTTCTTTGTGGAATAGACCACATCTTATCAGAGATTGTCTTATGGCCTTATTCCTTTCTATCCATGATCCTACACAATTGCACATTGTCATGAGAAACTGATTATATGACAGAGCAAGGATACATGTTATGGTCTGAGCATGCTTCAGTCTCAGGCAGTAATTCACTATCTAATTTTTTGCTCTTCCTTTCAGTCCGTCTCTCACTCCTATGTGTTCTGTTCATCTCCCCCTCTATGGATCTCATTTCTCCTTTATTCCCTTCCTCTTTTCTGAGCAATCTGAAGGAATCATTGATAACTAGACATCTGTGATAAATACCAGCACATTATAAGCTGCTGGTCTCTCCAGCCCAGGAAGGACTAATGCCATGCCCAAAATTTCTTTCAGGCCCAAGCCTCAGGGCACAGTTTATTAATTCAAACACAAAACTCACAAAGTAACACAAAACAATGCTATTCTTCTGACCAACACAGGCTGCAGGGGTGCAGAGGCCTCTCCCTTTGCGCGTCTATCTCCCATTCCAGGCCTAGCCACAGAAACCTACTTCCTTTCTACAGCTCCCCTTCCAATGGAGCTCTCTCAGCCCTTTGTAGGGAGCACACCTCCACCTTTCCAGCTGGTCTGATAACTGAACAGGGTTGACTGACTTCAGGCCCCCTGGCTCATAACGGGGCAGCCACCCTGTTACACACATGCAAACAGGTAGGTGTTTTGATCCAGATTTTCAATCAAGTCCTCTAATTTAGAATGCTGCCGCAGTTTATGGTTGCCCAACCTGAAATACCTAACCTAGGGCCTGAGTGGCATTTGGGGGAGGTGAGATTCAGAAATCAGGCACTAAGTGTCTCTAACTGCCATCCAGATTTTGAGGTCCCCAAATGTAGAAGCCACATTTGACAATTTGGGCTAGAACTAACCAACACTTGCGCTCACAGCTCATTACTAAAAAATGCAGGTGCAGTTACTCATAGGCATAAAATAGTGCCCACAAAATCAGAAACTGTCACAGTCCCATGTTGTCTATATAATTGGAATTACTCTTCTGAATCTCCTGCCATGCCCAAGAAAGATGAATGTGCTAAAACGTCTGCCCTGATAGAGAGATCATTACATTTTTGTGTGTATTAGCCATCATGTGCCTGAACTGACATTCACAAGGAAGGAAGTGTGCATGTCAGTGATCCTGTCAGCACTGATCTGTATCACTGGTTTGGATGTCCACATCTGAAAGAATTTTAAATGTTGCAAGATTTAAAGATAAACTGATACTCTCCATAACCCTTTCCTTAAGTCTGCAGCTACTTCCTTTAAACACCTGATAACAGCTATGAGAGAATGGTTCCATAAAAAGTTAGGGTCAAATACTTAGGGCTTCCTTATTCAATCTTTTCTCAGTAGATTTCAGTAGGAGTTTGCCTGAACAAGGATTGAGTAGGGGATTTGGCTGTAAGGGAAGAAAGTGCTCTCAAACAGGTTATATGTAATATTTACTATATATACATTGTCCGGCTATACCAAAAGAAGGACAGGAGACATTTGACATGGGTTTAATCAGGCCACAACTTTATTATTAGATGTCTGGGACTACCCGGCAGATAAAAGTGTACAGTGCAGGTAATCCCATGTTTATTCTGTAATTACCAGGGGGGCTTCCACCAGCTCCCCCTCCTTTTCCATCGAGGTCTCTCCAGCACATCCACTGCCGGAACCTTACCATCCATCCCCATCTTAGAAGAGGTATGGTGGACTATAAGAATGGGGGGTTGGCTTCCTGCTTACCTAGGCAGCTGTTTTCCTCTTCTATCCCCACGCCCCCCAGCCATAAAGCTTAAAGGTGCTGTGCGGTCATTGTAAACATGTACAACTGTATAACTATTTATATTTAATATTTTTAATACTGGAAACTTTTGTCTTTACTGAGCTGGAACAATCCCAGATCTGAACATCCCTTCAAATTTGGGGATTTAGGATTTCATACCTTAACCAGGATAAATTGCTCATTAATTATCTGCCAAAGCTGCAGTTCCTGTTGGGGCACTGGGTGAAAGTACAACAACCACTCTGCTCAAGCAACCCCTGAGGGCAACGTGAGAACAAAAACATATAGTCCTCAACTTTTTTTTTTTTTTTACTGGTTCTGGCAGTGTGCTTCAGATAAGGCACACTCCTTGTCAAACTGTTGAAAAGTCTGAATATTGATATCTGTGCCTTATCTGAAGCACACTGCACAGAACCTTTTAAAAAAAGAGTTGAGGAATATACATTTTTGTTCTCATGTTGCCCTCAGGGGCTGCTTGAGCAGCTTTGGCAGATAATTAATGAGCAATTTATTCTGATTAGGGCACGAAATCCTAATCCCTCCTCCTTATAACAACCTTTTATGTACTTGAAAACTGTTATCATGTCCCCTCTCAGTCTTCTCTTTTCCAGACTAAAAAAACTCAATTTTTTCAATCTTCCCTCATAGGTCATATTTTCTACACCTTTAATAATGTTTGTTGCCCGTCTCTT
Organism: Chrysemys picta bellii; assembly: GCF_011386835.1. Classification (NCBI taxonomy): domain Eukaryota; kingdom Metazoa; phylum Chordata; order Testudines; family Emydidae; genus Chrysemys; species Chrysemys picta. Next base: position 19,583,767 of record NC_088791.1, read on the forward strand.
GACTTTTTCCAATCTGTCCACATCTTTCCTGAAAGGTGGTGCCCAGAACTGAACACAATACTCAACTTGAGGCCTAATCAGCGCAGAGCAGAGCGGACGAATTGCTTCTTGTGTCTTGCTTACAACACTCTTGCTAATACATCCCAGAATGATGTTCCCTTTTTTTTTGGCAACAACGTTACACTGTCTCATATTTAGGTTGTGAGACTCTCTGACCCCCAGATCCCTTTCTGCAGTACTCCTTCCTAGGCAGTCATTTCCCATTTTGTATGTGTGCACCGGATTTTTCCTGAATAGTCTTTAATTTGTCGGGAGAGGGGTTGAAATCCAGATTTGAAAGAGTAGCCTCCCTTTGTGTTGTACTCCCACATAAGGTTCTGGGCAGATTTGCAGCCCCTGTGATCAAGGGAGCACAAAGCTAATAGCAAGACCCTCCACCATGCAATACGGAACCCAAAAGAGAGGGCAAGATGTAGTTGGAGCCATGATTCCTACATGCCATCTAGTAAAGCTTGCTAAGCACATCGGGGGATAAGAGGTGAGGTATGCTGCATGTCTTAAGGGTGTTGCCTTTTGAGTGCTCCCTGGATGCTGGAGTCACTGCCCCCCAAGGTCAAACTCACCCATAGACCCACTAGCATGGAATAGCTCAGGGCTATGCAGAATAGGTACAATTTTGCCCTTAATAAACTAGTGTTTGAAAAATGGAAAGATCTGCCTAAGGGCTAAAACTGCATATGGGTGCTAACGGCTCTTCTTCAATTAATTATATTTCTTACGTTATATGCTACGGGCTGCTTAAAAATGAATACACTGTGAAATGTATTCCCTTTGATGCTGGGCTTCCAGAGATGTGTGGGCTTCCTTTAAGCATTTATACAGAGGCTGGAGACTGTTACCCTAATTTAACATTCTACTGACGTTATCTCCTAAGTAAATAACGCTGCTCACTATATATGCTGTGACCCTGCTGATATTGAAATTTTGACAAAATGCTTCCTGTGGCAATTTGTGTTAGTGATAAATTCCCAGCATAACCATGATATCATGACTCCACAATGCTAAACAGTATACAGGCAGCAGGATCCCTTGCTCAATTCAGATTCTTTCTGGCATCGTTTGCCTGCCCTCTGGTGTTAGTTAGGGGACCACTGATAAAACTGATTTATGAATGCACACACTCCTAGGCTTGGTCAGTATGTGATGCCTCTTTCAGCTGTGCCTGTCCCAGTGGTGGTAATTGGAAGCTCTAGAAAATAATGGAAATTAAACAATGGTTAAATAATTGAAATACAGTGGAATTTGGGACAGAAAGGGACAAATCAAAAATGACAGCAGGCAGATCTGAAATGAAGGTCCATTTGAAAAGCAAGCCTACTTCATTTTGATTTTCCTTTACCACTTCAAAATTGAGATTGCATAACTTCTGTTGTCACTAGAAAACACTACCTAAGGATTTTGCCAGGAAACTACCATTAACATTAGAAGAAGATGAGGACAAAAATCTCTAAAAACTGCTTAAAATGTATTCTGAAGGTTTTCACATTTATAATCAGGGCTTTATAAATTTCTGCTGTCTGGCAGAAGGCAAAAAAGTAGGATTTTGATTAAATTAGGGGAAAAGTCTTTTAATCTGTCTACTGTTATGGCTATAATCACTAGTATCTAAGCATCTCACAAACCCTTGGTTTCTGGGTTCCTTTGTTTTTCAGAGCATTACATTTTTTAAAAACTCTAAAATGATTAAAACTAAAATGAGATTCTCAGATGAGATCTCTTCCTTAATCTGGGTCCCTCTTACTTTTCTGTAGAGCTCCTCACCATAACATCTAACACTGATCATATTTCACCTCTTTTGTCCCCTCTGCAGTTTCGATGCAAACACAGCTAGTGGGGGTGCTGTACATCTCATTCTAACTAGACTGAACCTTAAGGGAAACATCCTTCAAAGCCAACACTCTCCGCCAAAAACTCCCACTAGCCCGCTCTCTGGTTGGCTTTCCTGCTGTAATAAGCATGTATATAAAACATGGAGGTTACACAGGTGTCACTTATTACTTGTAGATTAATCTCCCTGTTGCTCCTGATCTTTATAGGTTGGAATGCATTTCTCACTTCTCCAATTCAGCTCTCCTTTGATCTCCACCCTGTAATTGGGCTGCCCGATTAAGTGAAACATTTCACTTTATGTTGTTTTCCTGAAGAAACCTCCTCCACCTCCTTACTAATATGCTCTCCCTGATATGAATCATCTTTGAGTTAACAGCAGATTTCTGAACTCAGCGAATCTTCGTTGCCTTGTGCACTTGCAAAGCTTTACAGAGAGCTCTATAGTGCCACCTGCAAAGTCAAGGGCACTTAGTGGATCCTTCTTATTCCAGTCCACCTAAAAGCAATTCTCTCAATTTATTCCTTAATATCAACAATACCAGTCCATTAACAGGAAAGGTGATACAGCATGTTTGAGGCAGGCAGTGGAACTCAGTAGAGCAGACCTTGAACAGAGGAGCAGCTGATTCCAAACACCACCTGAACTAACATTTTTTTCTTTTGGGTCAATCTAGGATCAGGCATCAGCCAGGGGAATCTGAGCCTTTTAAACAATATTTCTCTTTCTTACAAAAAAAAAGGGTTGTCCTTGACCACCTTGCTGTTTTGCTGCTCCCCGTCTGTGCCTAGCCAATGGGCTTGCAGGACATGTCAACAAAGTTAGTGCAAAATTCTGCTTTCTAAATCTCCCTGCGGATCCTGCCTGCGTATTTTGTGCTGTCTTTATACACAGAGATACATTGATGGAGTTGGAAGGCAGGTTCGAAGACCAAATGAAGAATAAATGCTGGAACTTCACACACTGCAAATCAGACACACAATTTTGGGTAATGTTTTTTTTTTAAGAGCCTAAATGACTTAGGAGCCTAAGTTCCATTTTTCAAAAGAGACTTAGGCTCCTAGGAGCTCAAATCCCATTGATTTTCAAGGTGACGTAGGCTTCTAAGTTCTGATGTCAGTTTTGAAACTGGGACTTAGGCACTTTTGGAACTGTTACCCTTTGTCCTTATGTTGAAACATGCATACAGCCACATTTTATTAAAAAAAAAATGATGTAAAAAGTCAACATCAATGCAATATTAAAGGTGCATTCTTAAAGTCAAGAGATGTCAGGAAATGCAAACATTAGGGGACTATACCTAAAAAAATAAAATAAACTGACCATAAAGTTAGGTTTCCAAATGATTGTCCTGATTTTCAAAGTGCTAAGCATGCAGCTGCTCTTACTGACCTCATTACGAGCTACAAAGTGCTCAGGATTTTCATAAATCATGTATTTAGGCGCCTAACTTTTGGCATCCACTTTTGAAAATGTCAGCAAAGCTTTCCACATAATGTTAACTCAGCAGCACTGCACATCTTTGCATTTTGTGGGATTTACTCAGATACACATATTACATTAAACTACAAATTTAACCAGACAAGCATAAAAGAGAAAATCTTACATCTGTGCACTGCAACCAAATTAACCTTCATTAACGTACAAATGAAAAAGTTTAGCCTTAATTTACCATCTCCTGACTTTGGATTTTATTAGTGCAAATGTGCTTTATCATAGTCTATAGGAGAAAAGGGGGGGGGGGGAGCATCTTTGCACATCATCTGTTGTGGTGTCTTTCCCCCGGCCTGTTTATGGAGCTTCTGAGGTTTCATCTCCTCCCATAGTAGAGTGGACAATTTGAGCTAGAAGTGCACATAATAATTATACCGCTAAGTATTCTACAAAAGAGGTAAATATCATTGTCCCCATTTTATGATGTAGAAACTGAGGTGCAAAGAGGCAAAGTGACTTACCTGAAATTATCCAGCAGTAGAGCTGGGAGTGGAACCCTGGGCACCTAAGTCCAAGGCCAGTGCCCTACACCGTCTTCCTAACCAGTGGACAACACCTAACTCTCAGCTATAGCTGTGTAAACTAGGAGTAACGCCAACTAGTTTGGTGGGACTATTACATAGTTAATGCCAGTGTAACTAGGATCATAATTGGACCCAAAGCAAATAGGGTCTAATCAAACTCCCATTGAAGTCAATGGAAAGACGCCCATTGACGTTAATGGGTGCTGAATCAATCCCTTAATGCAGTGGTCCCCAACCTTTTTGTGGCCAATAGCACATTCGTGTTTTCAGAGGAGCATGACGGACGCCAACAATTTTTCAAGGCTTATTTTATATTTGTACATTAAATAATACAAAAAAACATCATATTTAATATTACATAGCATATGAATCCATAAAATAAAAAAGGTAATTTTACATGTAAAAGGTATTAATTAAATTATTTGGCAATTACTCTTTCACCTTACCATGTGAATTGGCTCTTTTTTATCTACCTGTAAGAAAAATTAAGGAGTTTTTACAAAATAAATATCATAAACAGTTTTCATCTTATTTATTTTAAAAAAGTAAAACATTGTTGAACTGCTGGGCCAAATATATTTATTATTGTTACTTTAACATAGATAGCCAGTTATGGTTAATTAAAAATATTCTTTGTATTGTTACTTGTATCTGGATTTCAATAAACAAACAAACAAATATGAAAAAAGTTAAACACAAGTTAATCATACGCGCTCATCAGCACTTAATGGAAAATAGGTATCATTAATTCACGTGGTTTTTCTAATAAAGTCAGTGTGATTTTTGGCACTGCATTTCTTCAGCCAATTTTTCGTAGGTGGGAGAGTAGGATGATATTCCCATTCATAAGCAATCGTCAAGATGGACATCTGTAAGCCGAGCTCTGTATTTTGATTTTATGATGTTCATTGTTGAAAACAGAACTTCGCATAGATAAGTGGAACCGAAATAAGTTTTTGTTTTGTATGCTACATTTTTTAAGGCAGGAAACATTTTTCGGTCAACCAGATTCCAAAAGTTTTCATCTGTTGGACAGGATTTTAGAACAATATCATTTTGAAGGTCCAAAATCTCCAGTTCCACGTCTTCTGTTCTTACTTGAATGAGACTCACAATTGATGTAGCCATTTCTGTTACCTCTATTTGGGAAGTAAAAGGATTCACAAGAAAGGCAACTACAGGCTCAATGATGGTGAACTGTTGAAATCTCTTTTCAAATTGTTCCAGAAGTGTTTGAATGTGGATAAGAAATGGTGATGGGTTAAAATCACTGTCACATACTATTTTCTTCATACTTGGGAAATGTACAAGAGACTTCGTCTTTATATGTGACATCCACAAGATCAGTTTGCTTTGAATGATTTTACAGAAGCTATCATTTGAGCCACATGTTTGTCTTTTCCCTGGAGCTCAAGATTTAAAATGTTCAATTTGTCAGTGATGTCGGCAAGAAAAGCCAAATCCATTAACCAGCTGGAGTTTTCTAGTTGCTCGAAGTGCTGAATTGTTGACTTCAGAAATTCTTTGATCTCTTCAATTAGGCTTAAAAAATGTGAAAGAACTTTACCTTTGCTCAGCCGTCGTACTTCTGTGTGCAAGATAAGATCAGATTGTTTATCATCAACATCTTCCAACAGGGCCTTAAAAAGTCAGTGTTGCAAAGGTTTCGCTCAAATAGAGTTAATTATTTTAATAACGACATTCATGACGTCTTGAAAAGAAAGAACTTTGACGCACAAAGCTTCTTGGTGGATAATGCAATGATAAGACATAAAGTTCGGATTCATTCTTCTTGCAGAGTGCAATGAATCCATTGCTGCTGCCCATCATTGCTGGTGCCCCATCAGTGGTGATCACAGACAGCTTTGGTAGTGGTATACTAATTGATGTTGCATATGATTTGAATAAATTATAGATGTCCTCACCCTTTGTTCGCCCTTTCATAGGCAATACTTTTAGTAACTCTTCTTTTACGGTGAAGTCACTAAATACCATCCTCACCATAACTGCCAACTGCACTGTAGCCAATATATCTGTCGACCCATCGAACTGCAGTGAAAACCAGTCACATATTTCCAAGTCATCCTTTAGCTGAGTTTGTATGTCACTTGAAATTGCATTTATCTTCCTCGTAACTGTGTTGTCTGATAACTGCAAGTCTTGTATTGCCGACAAAATCTCACGGTTGTTAGGAAATCCTTGAAACAGGCAATCAGCACAGTCAAAAATGCTTCCTTCAACAATTCACCATCTTGAAAGGGTTTTTTCTTCTTAACCCTAGACTTTACCACTTGTCTAGTGAAAACAGATTGCTGGGCAGATAGGTTTGATTTGAGGTGATTAATTTTCTTCTTTCTCAACTCAGATTTAAGTGGATGGCTAATGTCAAAAGAGCCGGGATTAGTTTGAAAATGGCGTTGGACATTATGTTTTTTCGGCACTGCAACAGTACCACCGCACCATAAGCAAACACATTTCCCCTTATTTTCAATAAAATAATAGGATTCTTCCCACTCTGCATTGAAATAATACGTACGTTGTCTTTTATTTGAACCGCTCATTTTGGGGCAAAATGTTAAAAGAATAATAAATCACAAAGCACAAGAAAACAGCAGTATCAGTGCAGCAGAAGAATACTCACATACAGGGCCGGCTCCAAGCACAAGCAGAGCTAGCACGTGCCTGGGGTGGCGCATGCTACGGGGCGGCATTCCGTCCATTTTTGGGGCGGCAGAGTCCTGGTGGGTTTTTTTTTTGCGCTTTGGCAGTTCGAGCAGCGGCAGTCAGAGCCGCTTTTTTTTTTTTTTTTTGGCCCTTCTGGGCGGCGCGGAGAGAAGCCGGAGAGAAGCCATGGCCCCGCACCTGCGCGGGCCAGACAACACTGGCGCCCGCAGCCTGCAGCCCCGGAGTTCTCTGTCCCTGGCAGGTGCGGAGCCGCGGCTTCTCTCCCCTGCTGGGCACTAGGCGGGCGCCCATAAATGCCCCGGCGGGCGCCATGACACCTACGGGCACCACATTGGGGACCACTGCCTTAATGTTTTGTGAATGAGATTTTACACAGTAGCTAACATGTGTTCACAATAAATGTGTTTTTTTTTAAACATTTAACTTATGTGTTTGTGAAGTTATCTTTATAAAAACACAGAACCAACAAGTCTTGCAAGAGTGATTTATACTCTGGATATGTTCTTTGTGGGCTTCCACCCACAGCTAAACTAATCCTCCCCTGACAGATGTTAGTCACATCACTTAATGCACTACTGGAAGGCGCTCGGATACTATGGTGATGAAGGTATTATAAGAACCTCATAGAGTACAATTCCAGTCCTCACTCCAGTCCAGCATTCCTGATGTTCCAGTCCTGTGCCCTCTAATGTGAATGTAGAACTGCCACTGACTTCAGTGGGAGCTGTGTGTCCATATCTGAGGCGCCTTCTGGTCCTTCCGGATGTACACTAATGTCCTCTATGGAATGGGTGGAGATCACCCCTCTCATTTTCACTTGTGACATGTGCCAGGATGTGACCTGAGCTTTCAAGAGGTGAAAAACTACTACACTTGCCCACTGTGCTGCCTAGCCTCTAACATCATGTGTCATGCTGATTAGTATGAAAGGAAGCCCAAGCCTACATAGATTGTCATGTAATGATGGATGGAGACCGCTTTAAACAGCTCTTTGGTGACTTGCCAAAGGGCAAAGGCCTGTTGGTGGCTGAGAATAATTTTTCATTCCCTTCTCCAGTACTCTGTGCCACTGTCAGAGATACCTGTAGGCACAGCTAGCTTTGCCAAGCACAATACGGTTGCACTTGGCCAGATGTTCTTAATGGTCAGACTGTTTTATGACATCCAAAGCCCAATGAAGTCATTGGAAAGACTCCCATTAATTTCAGTGGGCTTTGTATCAGGCCTATAAACACCACTCCAGCCAACTACTTTATGCAAGCATCCATGGCGGCCCATTGAAATCAATGGCCGGGGATCTGCCGACACTACACACTGCAGGATCCAGGCCTTTGGGAGTAATATATCTATTTTAATTCCAGATTGGTAGACATTTTGCTCTTAATCCCACAGATGTTAGCCGGTGATGACACCTCTTCTGCGTCTCGTGGTCTTCCGCATAGACATTTCTAGCAAGATGTTTAAATGTCTCACATTCTAGCTCTCAGAACATCTATCTTATCTTCCAGTCTCTCATGCTAATTTTGCTTTTCAAAGTGGTATTCAGAAACAAATAGAGTGGCTGGGATTCATTTGCGAGTGGAGGAGCCATGCAAAAAGCCCTGGAAGATGTGGACTGTGCCATATAAAGTATACCATATTTAGCTAGTGATAACGCAAATCACAGAAAAAATATACAAAGGAGGGAAAAATAAACTCCATCAATGGGGAGCTTTTTGAACATCTGGAACCAGAGAGAAATTGGCCTGGTACTACTCTCACTTATGCTTATCCAAACTTCAGTGAAGAAAATGAAAATTTTTTCATTGGGTTCAATGAGCTTTGCCTTGGACCCTAAATAGATAACTACACCATTGTAATCAGTTACTGAGGTCCCAAAACAGAGAAGGAGCATTACATTTTGATAGTTCAGAGGAATGGGGATAAAGAGAAATTTCCCTGGCTGATGCCTTGAAAATGTACTGTTTAGCTATGGCTTGGTTTGTTTATAGCTATTGTTCTATCTGAATTTTTTCTGCTGTCACTATAGATCCTTTTGAATTTTGAAAAGGTTTTGAAATCGAAAGGGTTTTGACTAGCCTTTGAATGGCTTTTTAGATTTGTCACACACTGTAGTTCTCTTTGTTACATAATATCAAAGCAAATTATTCTGTCAGAAATTCCCTGTATTAAAATAACATCATTTTCTTCACAAATGAATCTGACTACAGCCAACCTTCAGGGAATAACCTTGTAATGGATTTCATTTGTGAAAACACATCAGACAACGGAACATGGGAGATCATGCTTAGACAACCAGGAGATAAAGACCTTATGCAAATGCTGGCAAAATGCCACTAGGGATAACTTACAGCAAAAGAAAATATATTTTAAAGGAGACTTTTACAATATCCAATTGACATATCTCCTTGTCTTTCTTTGCTTGTACCACACTCGGATTTCCAGAGATGCCAAGTGAATAACTATCACAGGGCAGTAATGCAAGAGCAACTGTATTTTCCAGTTGCATTTTAAGTTTTAACTACAGCGGTACATCAAATTGTAGGTTGACACTAAATGATAGGACACTGGGTACATGATGATGCAGAGTGCGGTTCTGCCTTTCACTGATGTAACACCTCAAGAATCTAGCGTAAAACTTTCAAAACCTCCTAAAGTAATTTAAGCGTAGTCAAAAGTGACTTAAGGACAGTGGGAGTCAGGTGATTAAATATCTTAAAATTTGGGCCGTAGGTACTTGGAATCCTAAGATGCATTAGCTTTCAGTAAAACTTAGGCTCCTAACTGCCTAAAAGCCAGATTTTAGACGTATTTAGGTACCTAAAAATGCAGCTACACCTAACTCCTATTGAGTTCAATGGGAGTTAGCACCTAGGTGCTTTTGAGATCCTGTTTCTTTAGGCATAAATATCTTTAAAATTTGTTCCTAAATCACTTTGAAAAATGGGATTTAGGCCACTAAACCAGATAGGTGCTTTTGAAAAAATTACCCTTAGTCAAAAGCCACTTTTCCCCTAACTCTTTTCTCTCTTAGGAGGCTTGTGCGGTTTTATATGCAGATAAAACTCCCTTTACTTGCAGAGAATAGTTACTAGCTGTGTTTCCCACAAGCCAAACTTCAAGCTAATTTGTCTCTTTGACTGGGCTGGACGGTACAGATTGAATTTAGATATGAAGGTAGGATCCACTTAAAGGGCAAACGTCTCCGACCTGGTTTCCACAGCTGGTCTCTGCTCTGATAATGTGGTTCCTCTGCTGTACATGTGTAGAACTATCACTGATATCAATGCAAGTTCAATTCATGTATACAGAGCACTGTCTCAGACTGCAGATCCGGTATTGATCTGCCAGAAGAACTTTGTTCCTTGTAGCTGGCTAGTTATCAAAAGAGGGGTCTTGATAATCATTTGCCAGAAATTCTCTACTTTATCTGCAAAATATGTCTGACTGTTACCTGAATGCTTGTAACGCACGCAAACCATGAAGGAGGGGAAGGCTCAGTCCTTGGCATAGTATTTACTGTACATATGAACATTTTAAATGTTGCCAACAGCAAGTCCTAACCGCTGAGTCTTTATTTGGCATCAAAGAATTTGGGCTACCTGTCAAATTGCACATTTGGTATTTAAAAAATGTGTGTCAGGAGAGGTGTTCTATTCTGTTTGTTTACCTCAGCTGCAGAGGATGATAGCAAATGATCGCATCGCAAGCCTTTATTTTGCCCTGGCGCACTAAACATAGACTCCTTTATCAGCCGTCCCTTCTCACAAAGAAGAGCTTCATGTGTTGTGGCTCCATCTGGCAGGAAGCACAGGGATTATTTTTTATCATTTTTATCACATGTAGTATAGTAAGCAGCAATATTCACTTGAAAGACCCTCATCAGTCAGAATGCTGTGCCCACTTCTGGTGTCCATGCTATAAAAAAGGATGCTGAAAAACTGGAGAAGGGTCATAGAAGAGCAACAGGAATGATTTGGGGTCTGGAAAACCTGATTTATGATGAGAGACACAAGGATCTCAACCTGTTTAGATTATACAAGAGAAAGTTAAAAAGTGGCTTGATCGCAGTCTGCAAATACCTACACAGGAAAAATAGCAGAAGAGAGCTGTATAATAGACAAAGGCATAACAAGGGGAGTATAATTAAGCGCAGACAGTTATGGAAAGAAGCATGTCTTGTATTTCTTTGTATCCTGTCAATCCAGAGGTTTAAGAAGCTGGGGACTTTCCATTGATAGCCACCAGAGGGCATTGTAGGCTAACTGTTGAAAAACACACACCAAAGGCAGTAAAAGGGGAGATAATATAATAGGTCTTTCCTTTCTCGCTCTATTCCATACCCAATTCACTTGTCTGGCTCCTTGTTAAACAAGCTGAAGTAATGGGCCTTCCATAATTGAGTGCATCTCCCTGTCAGGAAGTTCTGCACTGGTGACCAGAAAACTTGCAACACCATTGAGCTATTCCAATTCTAGGCCAAATTACTTTCCCTCTGGATGAACTCTTGGGTTTATCACTGTCAATCATGCTTTATAAAGTTTCAACATACACACAATAGCCAAGGTTTAAAAACAATGATTGACTAAAATTACACTCCTAATTCCATATTTAGGCACCTAAACAAGTGGCTTGTTTTTCAAATACTTACAAAAGCCATGTTGACTCATTCCCAAAAAATTGTGTTCATCTATGTGTCTGATAATGCTGTTCTTTACTAGGGTTTCAACCAGTTTGCCTGGCACTGAGAGCCCCAGGAATGTACATAGCTGGTCCAGGGTCAACAACGAGTCCTGGAGGCGACGGACAGTGGCCTGAGTAAACTGTCAGGGCCTGTAATGTGGGTTGTCTGCACTACCGATTGGAGCCTGGAGCCTGAAGTAGAGTCGGTGTCATGGTTCGGAGTCACACCAAGGATCACAGCTGGAGTGAGAGGCCGAAGCCACACCAAAGGTTCAACCAGAGTCAAGCTGGAGTCAATAACTGGAGTTAGCACAAGGAAGCAGGACCAAGAACAAGGAACGAGGTGAGGTGACAAGAACAAGGAGGAGGAACCAGGCAAGGAGCAGCAACTTAGTCTCAGGGGTCTGGTCAGCAGCAGGCCTAGTGTTGCTCAGATAAGGGTCTGGCAGGAACAGGACACTTTATGCTAAGAGGTGTCCAATCCGCAGTCTGTGTCAGCTGATCTCACTGAGACAGTGGGTGTAGCCTCTGTTTGTGGGGTGGCAGCTGCAATTTCCTTGTCCAGCCTTGCAGCACACTGGCACAGACCCACAGCTCCTGACACTATGTAGGGCTCCCACAGTTCTTGATTTGAGGTCTCTACAGATTGTAAACTGGTTGGCTGGTGTACTACTTGCAGGGCCTTCCAACTGCTGTTACTGAGTGTGATGCTTAAATGTGATTCATTACCAAGGCTTATGGTGGATTCTCCATCCCTGACAATTTTAAAATCAAGAATGGGTGATTTTCTAAAAGATCTGCTCTAGGTATTATTTTGGGGAAGTTCTATGGCCTGCATTAGACAGGAGGTCAGACTAGATGATCCCAGTGATCTATGAATTTAGAGGAGATAACCTTTTCAGTTTCTGCTCTGCAGCAAGCTAGGATATATTAATTGGGAACTTACACTGCATGTAGGTACTTGATGGGGAGTTCAGTGAATATAACAAGGAAGGAAACAGCAAAGTGTGTTTCAATCTTCATAAAGGAAACATGTCCAAAGAGCTCAAACACATGTTCTTCAGAGAGAGGTGCCCTGGAATTACATCACGCTTTGGCAATAAATCTCCAGGATAATCTTGGAAACAGGACATTTAATCTCCATGGAAACAGTTACATCTTTTAAAGAATATTAATAATAAGCATTAGATCCAAACCCTTCCCCCTTCTTGATGGGAATGGAAGGCATCCCGAAGTACTGCATAGGATGAGGCCGGGAAACTATGTAGAGAGGCTGGATTTCTCCATGGGTTACAGAACACAACTCCATGGTGGTACCCAGGGGTGTGGTGCACAGTTGCTCTGCGTGAGGAAGGCAGGCAGGAGACAGGGCAGATACGTTGATCCTCCACCCCGCAGTGGAATGGCACAAGCACTGAAGAGGTCACTGCAGCCCTTAGATTGGAGAAGTGGCTGCAAAGTGGATACACTGTAGCTCTGCTGTCTTCTCCTCTCCCATTGTGCCTGTAGAGATTCACAGCCCGTAGCTGAGTTATTTGATGTAGGAAGGCAGGTAGGAGGTGGGCATTGGGGCTTATATGGGGTTTCAGCTTCAAAAGGCTTTACTGACATTAAAACATCTTCAGCATCCCTGTGAAGTGGGTGACTGATACTCCTTCCTACTTTACAGATGGGAAAACAGAAGCTGTGTGCTTTAGACAGGAAGGTGTGGACTCAGGAGGTCTGGGTTCAGTTCCTGATTCTGCTACAGACTCTCTATTTGATCTTGGGCAAGTTTCTTACCTTCTCTGTAACTGAGTTGCCTATCTGTAAAATGGGGCTAATGACACTTCCTTTCCCTCATCTTTTGTCTTGTCTACTTAGGGCTTGTTTACACTTAAAATGCTACAGCCTCATAGTTGCACCTGCACCCAGGGCTTTGGAGCTGTGCTTTGGCTCCACTCCAGCTCCAGGCAAAAACCTGCAGCTCCACTGCTCTGGAGCTGCTCCGCGCTCCAGCTCCGGGCTCCGCTCCAAAGCCCTGCCTGCACCACTGTTGTGCTTCAGTTTAGACACTATCTTCGCCAATGGAAGGGGCTCCTCCTGTCAGCATAGGTAATCCACATCCCCGAGAGGCGGTAGCAAGGTTGACGGAAGAATTCTTCCATCAATTTAGCACTCTCTGCATGGGGATTTAGGTCAGCTTAACTACGTCACTCTTGGGTATGGATTTTTCACACCTCTGACCGATGCAGTTAAACTGACCGAATTGTCTAGTGTAGACCAGGCTTCGTACTGTAAGCTCTTCAGAATAGTTTAGGTCTCTTACTATGTTTGTGCAGTGTTTAGTACAATGGGAACATGATCCTGGTTAGTACCTGTAAGCCCTACTGCAAAACTTCTCTAGGCCAGCAGAGGGAGTCAGAGTGAGGCTGAGAGTTCTTGGTTCAGCATTACCAGACCTCTATGCAGAATCAATATACACCTTAAAAGCAAACAATGGTTCTAGCCTGGAAAACAGAGTTAATATAAAATGATAGCATTCTGCTGGCAATAATTCACTCCATACTTCCATGAAGTTTACAAGGAACTTATCATGTAAACAGTAAAGACATCCAATGTCAACTCTTTTGAAGAAATGTTTATTTAACAACTGAATACATGCTAAAAGAAATAATTTACAGCAGCAGTTTCATTACATTTTTCTCTCCAGTTTTCTAGTTCCCGTCTGAATTGCAGTGATAAATACGGAAGTAGAATTATTTACTACCCAGTGAGGAATGTGCTTACAAAGTGGCACATAACTTTGGCACCGAAATAGCAAATAAACCACGCTATAAACTGTGCGACAAAACCTTGCAATTTAGTCTTGTGTTGAACACATTGAAATGGAGTACCTCTAGATAGCAGTACTTTATACTGTACCTCCTTACCCTAGTCAAAAATATTTACATCTCTTTTGGCTAATGTGTAGGTAGCAAAAACTGAACTATTAAACACATACCATTGATATTCACTAAATAATACATAAAAAAGGATCCGTAAATGCGCATTCACATGCATTTTAATTTTTTTTTTACACAGTGACTTCATTTGGGCCATCAAAGGTTAACTCTGTTCTGCAAATATGCAGTTTCTTAGCTTGATACTGTAGTTTAACATAACCATACAGTCATTATGAGCTATTGAACTCCCATCTGCAGCGGTCCATGCAAATGCCAAGGGTAGTTTAGTAAGACGATATAAAAAAAATTCTTGCAAATTTCTATCTTTAAACACATTTCAATAGTGTTTCCTGGTTATAAACAAAATCCTTTATTTCTCTCCACCTTAAATATAACCTTCTACTTGGTTCACCTAAAGCTTGGAACTGGAGGTTTAGTGATGTTTTTGTTGGTGATTTAAAGTGATGGTTTCCTTTTATTTGCAACATTGTGACATATAAAGAAAAAATACAAACAGGATGTGTGTAGGTCAAAATTGTAGGTCATCCTTCTATGAACAAATTTGTCACAGCCGATGGTCTTTGAAATCAGTTCATTTAAAATAATATCAGATGCTGTTGTAACTCACGCAAATTCCTGTTTGAGTGCACTCTGGTTAACATCAACCTGAAAATCAACTGTTTCATCTTTGGGTCTGATCCTTTCAGCCTTTCCTTATGTGAGTAGATGCACAGACTTCAGCGGACTGATTATGTCAAGGAGTGTACGTGTACGTTGAAATCTGCAGGGGCTGACCCTTTTATTTGTATAGTTAAACATTTATCATATGGCAAAACCGCCTGGCTGCTGTAATTTTGCTCTTACAGAATGAATTATGTTTTACAGAGAGGTTTTTTTTTCTGTGAAGGAATGCCAGTTTTCAAATGTAATCTCTAATTAATCTTCTTTTCAATAGGCTGTTATAAAAAGGAACACAGTTGAGGGGAAAATAATAAGTGACAGTAACCATGAAACATACAAAGCAGCAGATTGGATCATTTGGGGCCCATTGAAGTCAGAGCCTTTCCTTTGATTTCAGTGGGCTTTGGAAGTCCTCTTTGCTAAAGGGGAAAACATTTAAAATGATTTTAATGACTTGGTGATACAAAGTAGCCTTAATAGGCCGAACAATGATCTATAAGTACAACAAAATACTTCAGCTGATAAGCTGCGATGAATTTTAAACACTTAGCTGAGAAATTAATGCTCATGTAGGATCCTGATACAAGAGAGCTTGTAAGCACATGCTTAAACATGTGCTTAAGTTCATCATATTCAGCACAGCATTTGCACATGTTGCTTAATTTTAAGCATGCTTAAGTCCAATAGAAGTCAAGTTAAGCATATACTTCAGTGCTATGCTGAAAAGAGAAGGACTTACGTGCATGCTTTCAAGTTAAACACATCATTTCTTTGCTGAATCTGGGACTTAT
Source organism: Chrysemys picta bellii (assembly GCF_011386835.1). Classification (NCBI taxonomy): domain Eukaryota; kingdom Metazoa; phylum Chordata; order Testudines; family Emydidae; genus Chrysemys; species Chrysemys picta. Next base: position 19,599,437 of record NC_088791.1, read on the forward strand.
AGAACCTGATCCTGCATCATTTAATGGAGTTTTGCCACTAAGTTAAATGGTAGCAAATTTGGATGCTTTAGTGCATTTAGATCCCATGAGCCCTCCATGTTCACAACATCTCTGAAACTGATTCAAGTTCCACACAGAGGGCTTGTAGGATTGGGCCCTTAATGAAAACCTCATTGCTACAGATGTTAGAAACGATACTTCACTAATTAGGAAGAAGAGTTGTGTTTTTTTGTTTTGTTTTGTTTTTTTATTGAGTGGTAAAGAGACTTGGATCACGTTGTGAGAGAGGCTGTGCGACAGCAGGTTGTGTTGCACTGTATGCATGAATGCAGATAATATTGTGAATAATAAATGCAGCAAGTTGCAGTGAATAACAGTAAAGAGGCTGGTTATTAACCTCAGAACAAGGGGCACCCTTTTATAAAGCTGTTATAGCAAACCAAGGATATCACATGGGCTCTAGTAATCTCCTCCTCACCGACATGAATCGAAGTTATGCATATGCCACCAGGCGTTTGCAGACCATAGTGAGATGAGATATGGGAGAGAGGACAGCTAATGATGGACTTCAGCAAAACTGGGACATATCTATACTGGGATGGACCAAAACCATTATTCATAGATCCTTAAAATGGAGATTCTTATAGTACAATTACACTATACCTGACTTTATCCTGCAGCCCTGTTGAATATATAGTGATCCAAGTTTTCCACTGCTGTAACCTCATATACTTCAATATGCCAATTTATAACAGCAGGGGACTCAACCCACACGTGAAATGGACCCCTAGGGCCCCATGCAGAGAGGCCGCATAAGGGCCTAGGAATCAATTTTGGACAATATCCTACCACTGAGTTGTGAGTGAAACTCCTTTTGAACTGAACAATTTTGCTCATGGATTAATGGCTGTGTATGAGCTACAGTATTTAGATGATTTTCTCGTCATTGGTTCAATCTATTCGTATCAAGATATTATACAAGCTGAATTTTTTCATATACACCGGACCCTTGCTAGAACACGCGTCTATATAGTGCGATTTCGCATATAACGCGGTCGCGGCCATGGATCCCAAATTTAATTACTTTAATTGCAATTAATTTTAACGCGGTCCCTGCGTTAACGCAGTACCACGCATGGATCCCAAATCCCACGTTCTAGTGAGGGTCCGGTGTACTATATTTGGGGGAGGGGGAGAATCCCAAAACTTCCATGCTATACAGAGACGTTCATGTTAAATAGCGTAGAAGTTACTTGTCATATAGAATGTCAGGGTAGAGGCAAGGGGGTTAGCTGCAGTGTTACTGCCATGAAAGAATTTCCAAACAAAAGAATAAAGCAGCTTGTCATTGGCTGTTCCCCCCCCACACACACACACACTTTAAACCAATAATTAGAAAGTACAATATTTCTAAGACAAAAAGCCTATTCTATTTTAGAAAAGAGCTAACGTTTACTGCATATTCGTCATGGTACATTTAAATTATAGTTTTAATAAAATACATCTTTAAATCAAAGATGAAAGAAGTCATCAGTAGTAGGCCAGTGTACTCCACTCTTTTTTTCCCTCTGGATGCTGGCTGGTTCATGCTGTTCAGATTTCCACAGGCCATCTCATTCAGTATTGTTTTTACCTTTCCAGTACATATAAGCAAGAGACCTGGTAGGCCATAAAATAAAAAAGCCTTGCGTCCATCTAAATGTTGGGATGTTGATCAGCTTAGCTAGTTCATGAAGTTTTTTCAGTTAAGTTCAGGAAAGGTAGCGCAGCTGATGAAAGGTGGGTTCTGTTTTACTTTCTTTTTAAATGGCAGCATAAAACATGACACTTTTCTATCTTGAGCAAAGGAGAAAGCAAAACCTTTCTGATGAACTCTTTGCAGAACTCATTGAGCAATAAGCTAGGTCCAGGGTGAGTTTTCATCCTTGAAACTCTGTCTGGGGATTGGTGGGGGAAGGTCTGCTAGGAAACTTAGAAATTGATTTTATTTAAACCTGGTGGAAATTGTTTGAACTTCCCACCCTTGTAAACATCCACATAATGCCATGAAAAAGTTCATGTATATTGCATTTTTTTCCAGTTATCTGTCTATACAAGTTTTTACTTGGATGAGGTTCCTAGAGGTAATGCAGCTCAGACACTCCGTGGTGCCCTCTCAAATTCGTGGGTCCTCCTGTTCCTACCTTTCTTATTTTCTTGTAGGTGCTTCCACTTATTAGTATTCACCTGGGCGTTGGCGGGTCTTTGCCGACGTTGTTTGCGGTCCCTTTTCCAAACCTGTTCGCAGAACTCATCCATTGTATTGAGGTTGGGGTGGTTTATTAACTGCATGAAGTCTCTATACCAGACTTTCTGACTAGGGGTCATGCTGTTGGAAATCTCTTTGGCCTTGGAGCCATCACCATCGTCTTCCTTATGAAGCAGCTCTTCCAGGTGTTCAGTATCAATTACTTCCAGAGTCACTTTGAGCAGAGTTTGCATGAAACCATGCTCCACGGCATGACAAAAGTAAATGCCGGAGTCTTTCCGCTGAAGGGTCCGTAGCAGAAGGCCTTGCTCTGTCCTGATGAAATGATCATCCACTTTTATCTGTGTTGGAGGAAAGTAAACATTTCAACAATTATCTCTTATAAATGTTCAGAACTATTCCCTAACCATCCCTAGTTCCCTGGCATGTTACAGGAAAACTTGGCATAAAAAAGCATATTAAGGGGAAAAAGCACCTGGTCCCTCTGTAGCTGTGAAAGGTTCCACAAACACATGGAAGCACTATGGATCTGCTGCTCAGAAAGCCTGGGAGGAAGAGAGTTTATTCCACAATCCTGTGTGCTGTGGAGCTCTGTGTGCAGTGGAACCTCTGTTAGTGGGGTTTGTGAGCAGGCTATGGGAGATGCAAACTGTGCAGAATCAACAGACCTACCATGGATGATACTAGCCACCATGGACCAGGTGCACCATGGTCCCTACTCCATGCCATTCCTCCAGGTTGGGAAGATGAAATCTAACCCTTTAGCCTCCACCCCGGTGCACCCTAGTACAATGCCCTCAGGCAGAGGGAAGCATGCTGCTAGAAGAGAGGAAGGTATGAGAAAAGAACTAGATATGAAGCCTAAAATTACAAAGTACAATAAGCAGGCTTGCAAAAACTCACATTTGTGCAAGTGATTCAAATAGGTGTACAGTTTGTGTGTATGTGTATGTGCGCGCGCAGGCACATGTACATGTGCCCATGCAGCTGTTAGAGAAAGTGCATCACACCCATTGTGTCATCCACTAAAACTGGATTCTAAAGAATAAAATACTTAACCAGCTAAGCAAACAAAGCAAATCAAACAATATAAAGCTCCTAATGTGACCAGATAGTTAGCATGCAGTTTGAAAACATATAGTCCTTGGCTTCCTTGTTTGACTCATGTTCTAAGTTGCCTATAATTTTCATTCTTCAAAAAAATGCAATGGAAGACATTATTTTTGTTCTCCAGCTTCAGGCAGAGCTGTCTAGCCAGCAGGGTAAAGGTTATTCCCTTAAAAATGATGTGATGATATGATCTTACTGGCTAAGAGGATGTCTGTGTTTCTACTAATCCCCTTGAGCACCTGGGGGTACTATATATATGAAGCAATGTGATGTAGGTAACTACAGAAGGAGAAAAAACTCACTTTAAAAATTTCAGTGTTGTGTAGGAAGGGTTCGTCAACTCTTTGCCTCTGTGGACATTTCTTTAGGTGTGAAAAATGATATACTGAGCACCATAGTTGGTTGTGAAAAAGCAAACTGCCAATGTAGTGGTCTCCAGAAAGGTAACTGCTTTGAGATTCTTGGATTGTATGTGTTATGGAGGTCCAAACTAATAGTAATGCATTATTAATTATTATTAATTATTATTCGTAATAATAATAATAAATTATTATTCAGAAAGCTTCACAATTACTGTTATGTAGTTTGGATTCAGTGACCTGCTTTGTCTAATCATTTCTATGATGTATTAATATAGGAGAGCCAAAGAGAAGCCCAGCAAATGTTGAGAAGGTTGGAATGGGTACAGTTTGAACCCTAGCCTCCTGCTGAAATGTTGGCATAGTCAAGTGAGCATAGAGGAGATATAGACATGCTTGAGAGCAGCTGGGAAGGCAATTGGAATTTTGGAAAAGTTAAGGAAGCAGCTAGGGGAAGATAACTTCAGGAGGTAGCTTTGGAATTAGATCCAAAGTGCAGTTGGAAGAGTTTCCAAAGTTCTATCCACTCTGGTAAAAAAACCTTTAACAACAGTGATAATATAGAATAATACCTACCACTGTTTCTTTATTTTTATGGACCCAATTTTCCCTTAAAACTCCCATTGCTTTCAATAACAGTTCAGCACACAAAATGATGGCAAGACTGGGTAACATTTAGCTATTTGGTTGTTCTGCTGATGGAACATGAGCAGGTCTGTGCCTGTCCATCCACAATATGACTTTATTGCATAATGATTACTATCACTATTGACAAACACTGATTTTTCTTTTGCATACTAATTGTTATGCATCTCAGATTTACTTAAACTCTACTGATTGTGTACAAGTCTGTGCTATGGTTCTTAATGAAAAAACATTATGCTTTCCTAGCCTTCAGTCCACTAACAGGCTTCTGGTCCCTCTTCCTGACTCTCCATCTTACCTACTTTTGAAGAGCCTCGCAAGATCCAACAAGTCTGATAATGTTCCTGTTGGGTTGCCTGAATGCTGATCCAGTCAGATACTCTATAGGGACTCTGTATTTAGAGGAACACAATGAAGTATAGGTGGAATTCACCCCTCTGGAGAGGGCAAGTACGAGGCCACTTCACCATCTTAGTACCAATGAAGCCTTATTGGATGGTTTAAGTGGGGTTTAGGTGTGAACATGCTTTGTGCTTGCCCTCTTCACAGGGGTGGATTTCACCCTCTCAGGAACGTATCTGGCTGGAAAAACCTAGAATGTGGTGAATGCACAAGCAATGAGTGTTAGGAATCTGCAATATCTTGAAAGGTACTGGTGCCTTCAAGAGGGGGTGTCTCCGAAATGGAAACAAAGAGACAAAGTTCATCTCCTGATCTGAGCTCTTCCAAGGCTCAAGATGGTTCAAAGCCAGGATGTCTGTTCAGCCCCATCTTGAGCTAGAAATGTCTGCAGTGAGGATTGCAGAAGGAGGGATTTGGGAGGGCACTTTGTTTCATTTAGGACAAGCTATTTGGCAGGAGGGAAGAGACTGTGAAGGTTTCCTGTTGAGAAGCCAGAACAATCTTTTGAGGATTCATGGAATGAGGACAGCCTGGGGTAATAGAAGACATGAGATATCTTGTTAAAGTGGGCTGAGAGACAGGGAAAGAGGCAAGGCTCCATTTGCTAATTAAAACAAAGGCTGGTCTTATTTAGATAAAGGGCTGGAATTCAGGTGGATTGTTATCTTCAAGAACTCAAGGAGGACAGGTGAGGTTTCAGAGGCCTGGAGAAAGGCAAACATAGTATCTAGCTTTAAAAACAAAAAGGACACAGGGAATTATCAACCCAACTCTGATGCCTTGAAAGATTCTGGAACAAATGATTAAATAATCAGTTTGCAAGAACTTACAGGATAATAGAGTTAGAAGTAATAGCCAACATGGATTTGTCAAGAACAAATCATGCCAAACCCAACCTGTTTTCCTCCTATGACAGGGTTGCTGGCTTAGTAGATAGAGAGTAAGCTATAAACGTGATATATCTTGTTGTGGGGTTTTTTTTTTTTTTTTTTTTTAGTATGGCTTTTGACACAGTCCCACATAATATTCTCATAAGCAAAGTAATGAAATGTGGTCTAGATAAAATTACTAAAATGTTGGTAGAAAAACTGCTTAAAAGACCATACTCAAAGGTTAGTTATCAGTGGTTCACTGTCAAATTGTGAGTGCATATCTGGAATTCCAGAGGGGTCTGTCCTGGATCTGATACTATGTCTTTAATGACATGGATAATGGAGTGGAGAGTAGGCTTATAAAATTTGCGAATGATGACACCAAGCTGGAAGGGGTTGCAAGCACTTTGGAGGGCAAAATTGGAATTCAAAACAACTTTGACAAATTGGATAATTGGTCTAAAATTAACAAGATGAAATTCAATAATGACAAGTGCAAAGTTCTACACTTAGCAAGAAAAAGTTAAATGTACAACTACCAAATGGAAACTAACCGTCTAGGCAGTAGTACTGATTAAAAGAATCTGGGGGTTATAGTGGATCACAAACTGAATGAGTCTGAAGTGTGAAGTTGTGGCAAAAAAACGCAAATATCATTCTGGGATGTATTAACCAAAGTGTCATATTTGAGACACAGTAGGTAACTGTCCTGTGCTAGTAGGCATTGGTGAGTCCTCAACTAGAGTACTGTGTCCAGTTCTGAGCGCCACACTTTAAGAAAGACGAGGACAAATTGAGAGAATCCACAGGAGAGCAACAAAAATGATAAAGGTTTAGAAAACTGTCCTATGAGGAAAGGATTAAAAAAACTGGGCATGTTTAGTCTTCAGAAAAGAAGATGAGGGGGACCTGATAACAGTCTTCAAATATGGTAAGGGCTGTTATAAAGGGAACGGTGATCAATTTTTCTTGATATCTACTGAAGGTACCATAAGAAGTAATCAGCTTAAATTGCAGCAAGGGAGATTTAGGTTAGATAATACAAAAAAAAATTCTAACTTTTAAGGATAATTAAGCACTGGAATAAGCTTCTAATGAAAGTTGTGGAGTCCCTGTCACCAGAGATTTTTAAGATCCAGTTAGACAGCCATCTATCAGGGATGGTCTAGATATACTTGATCCTGCCTCAGTGCAGGGAGCTGGACTAGATGACCTCTCAAGGTCCCTTCCAGCCCTATATTTCTATGATTCTATATTGCATGCTGTGATGCTGTATGATTGAAACACGACCATTTATATCATTAATATTGCCACTGTTCAACAATTGCAACAAATCTGCTACAAAGTATGTCATGTAAGGTATCAATGGACAAGTTACAATCTATCAAATATGATTATCCCATTTTAATCCATGTAACATCACTGTATCTGAAGTTATGCATATTGACTATATACCTGTATTTCAAAAGTGTTTGCTCTTGGTATAACACCCACAAGGAAGTTTACATCCAATCTAGCCAGCACATTGTGAATGGACCATTCAAGTTGATGGCCCATTAAAGAACACTTAACTCTCTCATAGAAGAAGCTGATCTCCACCCAGTGAGCTTTCCTGTGGATACTTTAGCCAGAATATTATGACTGGTCCTAAGAGTCATCAAGCCATGTAAGGCATGCTCATGTGAACCTGGATTCCATTTTGTGCCTGTAATTTTCCACAAACCAAGACTGAGAGCACCCCCTCCACGTGGGAGAAGGTATAAAGGACGTGGAAGCATCTCTATTTTGCCTCTTTCCTGCTCTGATCTCTGGACTATGGATTTACACTAAAAGGAGCATATTGACTACGGACAGAGGACCAGAGACTGTACACGCCAACCTGATCCAAGAACTTTGCAATGATTGTGTGTATATGATTTCTTTGACCATTTTAACTCTCCCCTCTTTCTTTTATCTTATAAATAAACCTTTAGATATTAGGTACTAAAGGATTGGCAATAGCATGATTATTGGGTAAGATCTGAGTTATTGACCTGGCTATGTGGCTGATCTGTATGTGATGAAACTGGTTTTCAGAAACCACTCATCATAGAGTCCAGTGTCTGGGTGGTGAGACACAGTCTGGAATGCCTAAGGAGACTGCATTTTTGACTTCTTTTTAACCAGTGTGGTGAGATAGAAGTTTACTTTTGTTACTGGTTTGGCATAAGCTCATGATAGAATAACCACCAGTTTGGGGGTGAGTCCGCCCTATTTCTCAGCAGTTTGTACTGAATCTGGTATTCGCAGCTGTGACTCACTGGGGCATGGTGACACATGTATCTGAGTTCATGCTACCGTACCTCTTCTTTTCGGTCCTCATTTTGCTTCTGGAATTGCCAGTAAACTAGAGCACGCTGAGATTTTGGACTGCACTCCAAGAAAGTGCTGCTGTTCTCTACTCCGTAGATAATCTTTTCTTCCAGACTCTGCCCACTTGGGTTATCTATAAGGCAAAAAAAGAAGAAATAAAAGCCAATGCAAAAGAAAATGGTCAGCAAAGAAAATCCTAATTGACATATTTATTTGCTCTTTCGGTAAATAGTTTCACTGCTCCATCTTGGAAAAATATTCCAGATTAGTAGATTGGTATAGGCGGCAACAATTAACCTGATTCCCCACAACTGAGCACCTTTCACAGATATTTACACTTGTGTCTGGAATAAGAAAGCTTGTTGTGTTTGTATTAAGAGCTATAGCACTGAATTGCAACATAATCTATGGTATATAAGGATGCCAACATTTTGTGCCCACTTTGCATGGGTGTAAATGACTATACAAGTTCCCTAGACAGTGGAGAATCAGACGCAAAGACTGAATTAGAACTGGTTGTAAAACTTACAGCAAACAGCACTTGCACTCTGAAAATCAAGTCCCCTTATGGTGTCTCGAGTAGGCACCCTAAATCAATATCAGTTTGGAAAATCTCCAAGTTCCTATCTACACAAATATCACTACATTTTTTTTTAGTCGAGCCAAATGTAAAAACCTCAACATTTGAAGTTAAGAAAGTTCACTGTGAATATTTTGCACAACCCTAGTTTTTAGACATCAAGAAAAAACATCTAGGTCACGACAAGCATTTTTTATGACAAAACCTATGCAATGAGAACATTTGGGGTGTAGTTTTAGAATGTCTATAATGATGCCTCTTGGGCTTTATGATCACAATTCTTTGGCGCAAAGTAATAAAACATGAGGCTTTTTACAAGTACTAATAATGTGTTTAGATTATATAGAATTGCAGTTTGTTGCAGCTGTTAATGACCAGGAATAATGTTTTTGAGGAAACAATCTTCAGTTAATCATTTCCTCTGGTGGTATAATTTATGGAAATGTAATGAGACGAATAAAACAGATATTATGTGGGGTGGGGGAAGAAAAAGAAAAGTTAAATAAATTACTTCCTTTTGTAACAACAATACTCCATGATATCCACCAACTTGCTGGAAATATCACATTGCTATAGGACTTATATAGCATTTGATTCTCCTCCAATACCACAGAGGCAGTAAGGCATCATATTTCAATGCTCCACTGTAGCTCTTTAAAATATTATGGATTTAAGCGGCAATAGTACAATCATAATGGAGAATATATGGGGAGAAAGGGATTGATAAGCTATTTAACACTGTTGATCTCATGGGGTTTCCTGGCTTTTTTGCCATTATTTGTGGTGGTTTCCATATTACCCTTTTGATCTTTAGTATAGGAAATCTTTAAAGAATCTGATTTTTTTTAACCCGGGAAGAATGTATAATTAAAAACCTCTGCAGAGCAATCCTGTGTCAAGAGTTGTTTGATTTCACAATGTCTTTATCATATTGGCTGTTTTATTTAGCAAACACAGTCTGTTTGATGAACTGCTGAACCAAAGGGAAGAAAGAAAACCATGGTCATGGCTTATGTTGATACAGTAATCATATGTTTTTCCTTAATGACATTCAGCCCTCAAAATCTAAGTGGGGCAGGAGAGGAATTGGTGCCTACTTAACTTTTAGTAACGAAACATCAAATGGTCAATACACACTAAATAGCTAGAAAGTGTATTGCTTTGCTTTTCTCCGCTGGATTGTGAACCTTTAGAGCAAGCAAGTGGGTGCTATGTAAATACGCGAGTGAGTGAAACAACTTTTTGGCTTCATCTGGAAACTGCAGCATTATGGAGACTGTCAGATGAGCATTGGGCTGGAGTGGTGGGAGAAAGCAAAGAAAGGGAAAGAGTGGGAAAATCAAAGGCAGCCAAAAATACTGTTGTAGAGCATTGGGTTGAACCTGGGAGAAGTAGGGAAATGATGGAAATGTCAAGAAAGGGGAGGAATGGGTAGTGTATGAAGTGACCCTCTGTGTATAAGCGGAAATAATGGGATGAAACTTAGCAGAGGAAAACTTAGGCTGAATATTAGGAAAAAAGACTAATGGTGAGATCTGTTCTAGACTGTGGTAAACCTTCAGTGAAGGAAGCCCAATCACTGAGCTCATTTAAATTAGGACATAGCCCAAGAAAATGTATTGTGGACAGTAATCGTGCATTAGCTGGTGCTGATCAAATAGGCCATTGAAATCTAACTTCTATGATTCAGGGGTGCTGAAGGCAGGAAGGGTTGTAAGAGTCAGGTAGTATTGGGATAGACTGAATACAAGAAGGTGGGTGAAATGATGGAGTAGTCAAGAAAGCAGGATGCATGCCTAGAAGTGATGGAAAAGCCTGGAAAGAAGCTGGGAAGGAAAATTAAAGGCTGGAAAGTTCACAGGAGCAGTTAGAAGAATCAGAAGGCTATGGAAGTCATGAAGCTGGCCATGAAATTCAAACCGAAATCCTGTCAGAATGTCGCAATTCCCAAGGTGAATCTAATGACAGGATTAATTTACTATCCTGATAAATTGCCTTTAAATACATTACCTCTGACATAACAGAAGTGCTTAGAATGGGAAACTACTTACACAAAGGAGATTTTTCTGTATACTGATGCTTCTCTACATAAGGCCATATTCCATGAGGTGCTGTGAGCCCCTGCAACTAGTATGAGGAAAATGCAGATCTTTGTCCCCATTCAATGGCAAATAATTAAAAAAAAAAGAGATTAATGAATCCACTACATATACCATTGGGGGACTTGTCTTTTAGCTCAAGCAGAAAGGTTCATGCATTTAGGACTGTGAATCTGGATTCACACCTTAATATCTGACCAAGAGTGACTGGTTACATTGAGCATTAACAACTCCTTTTAATGAAAATGGTTTTTGTGGGTGTTTGGCACTTTTCAATATTTGGCTTAGAGTGCTCATGTTCTACTGTGGCTCTGAAATCAATTTCTCTATACACCCAAGTGATATGGTTGGTGCATAAGCTATTTGTATCCTGCTCTATGCACATTCAAATGGCTCAAACACTCAGGGCTTGTCTACATTACCCACTAGATCGACGAGCAGTGATCGATCCAGCGGGGGTCAATTTATTGTGTCTAGTCTAGACACAATAAATCGACCGCGGAGCACTCTCCCGTCGACTCCAGTACTCCACTGGGGTGAGAGGTGCAGGTGCAGTCGACGGGAGTGTCAGCTTTCAACTTACCACAGTGAAGACACCGCAGTGAGTAGATCTAAATATGTTGACTTCAGCTACGTTATTCACATAGCTGAAGTTACGTAATTTATATTGATTCCCCCCTCAGTGTAGACCAGGCCTCAGAGGCCTCTTGGTGAAAGTTGCCCTGTACTGTCTTTGAAAAACGGTAAAAGCCTGTCCTTTTTAACACACAAAAAAGATATTATCTCTTCATGCAGTTCCCTGGCACAAGGAGGGAGAATGAACCAGTAGTGAATGAACAGGAATTCCTAGAGGTGCGAGTGGGTGGAAGGACCACCAGAGCATGCAGTTGCCCTGCAGAGGAACCCCATTCTGCATCTGATACACAACAGACTGCCATGTGCAACATGGAAAACAGCTTAGGAGGATTTTTCATAGGATCAAGTAGCTCAGTTGTATGCTATGTGACACACGTTTCCAGCTGAAATAGTGAGTGCATCTGGTAACATTCCATAGTTTAAATTCAATGAAATTTTTCTAATGTGACAACCTAAACGGAGTCAGAATTCAGGTGGGAGAAATTTCACTTTAGATCAAACAACTGAAGCTATCCAGTATGTGCATTATTTTGAACTCAGTGTCTTTAAGCTCTAGTGCCTTGTGGAACTAAAGCTGGAGGACATTGTCAAGACATTGTAACTGTGTTTCTAATCACTTCCCACTTTGTTTTCTCATTGAATTTGACTTCATGAAGGGTATCTTGCCATCAGCTTTATGCGTCTCCTGTTGATGTATTTGAAAACGTGTTTATTAATATGACTTTGGATGATTAGAGTAGGTTTTTCCAAATGAAAAATACAGTACCACATGATTGGTTTCTAGTAGGTTGCTAGAATGGACAGTTAGATGGTATTTGATAATGCCTTAGTTCACCATCTGGTAAAATGCATATCATAAAAAGTTGCAGACTGTTATTGTCCATATAGTCTTGTGGATTGGGGAAAGTGTTGATGTGGTATATCTTGACTTGAGCAAGACTTTCGATACTGTCTCACATGAGTGTCTCATAAACAAACTAGGGAAATACAAGCTAGATGGAGCTATACGGTGGGTGCATAACTGGTTGGAAAACTGTTCCAAGAGAGTAATTATCAGTGGTTCACAGTCAAGCTGGAAGGGCATATCGAGTGGAGTCCCACAGGGATTAGTTCTGGTTCTGTTCAATATCTTCATCAATGATTTAGATACTGGCATAGAGGGTACACTTATAAAGTCTGTGGATGATATCAAGCTGGGAGGGGTTGCAAGCAGGCCTTAAATTCAGGTGGAGCTTTCCAGAGTGGAGCTCTAGTAAATATTTTCAACCCCCTGGAGCTTTTATGGCATGTTAGATGTGGTTTTGGAGGGGGCTCCGGAAAGTACTCTATTTAAGCCTGGGTTGCAAGAGCTTTGGAGGAAAGGATAAACATTCAAAAAGATCTGGAGAAACTGGAGACATGGTCTGAAGTAAATAGGATGAAATTCAATAAGGACAAATGCAAAGTACTACACATAGGAAGGAATAATCAATCACAGGCATACAAAATGGGAAATGACTGCCTAGAAAGGAGTATTGCAGAAAGGGAGCAGGGGGTCATAGTGGATCACAAGCTAAATATGAGTCAACAGTGTAACACTCTTGCAAAAAAAAAGTAAACATAATTCTGGGATGTATTAGCAGGAGTGTTGTAAGGAAGACACAAGTAATTCTTCTGCTTTACTCCATGCTGATATGGTCTCAACTGGAGTATTGTGTCCAGTCTGGGCACCACATTTCAGGAAAGATGTGGACAAATTGGAGAAAGTCCAGAAGAGAGCAACAACAATGATTCTAGAAAACATGACCTATGAGAAAAGATTGAAAAAACTCAGTTTGTTCAGTCTGTAGAAGAGAAGACTGAGGTGGGACCTGATAACAGGTTTTAAATACATAAAAGGTTGTTACAAGGAGGATGGAGAAAAATTGTTCTCATCTGAAGATAGGAGAAGAAGCAATGGGCTTAAACTGCAGCAAGGGAGATTTAGGTTGGACATTAGGAAAAACTTCCTAACTGTCAGGGTAGTTAAGCACTGGAATAAATTGCCTTACAAATGTGGTCTTGTAGGCACTAAAGTTTTCCATTGTTTCATTTGGAGTGCAGTTACGTTAAAAAAAATTCTACATTTATAAGTTGCACTTTCGTGATAAAGAGATTTAACTACAATACTTGTATGAGGTGAATTGAAAAATACTGTTTCTTTTGTTCATCTTTTTTACAGTGCAAATATTTGTAATAAAAATAATATAAAGTGAGCATTGTACACTTTGTATTCTGTGTTATAATTGAAATCAATATATTTGAAAATGTAGAAAACATCCAAAAATATTTAAATAAATGGTATCCTATTCTTATTTAACAGTGAGATTAAAACTGTGATTAATCAAGATTTTTTTAAATCTTACGATTAAGCGCGATTAATTTTTTTAATTGTTTGACAGCCCTAGAAATAAGCAGTGTTACTGCAATGTAATACAGCAATGTGAGCATAGATTAGTTGCTGTTATTATAAGGAGTTGAAGACACATGGGATCCCAAATATCTCCCTGTTCAGCCATCTCCACTTTGTATATCTCTGAAATCTATTAATTGGTTAAACGAACACCAGCATCACTTATGTCACAAACCAACAGTGGTCAATTTTCTCCAGCAGAGGGAAGTATCGTCTAAGTGTTCTTTTTCATGTACAGCAAAAAGTAAAGTTCTCATTCTCTGAATGAAAATGCTGTGAAGTGTGTGGCAGAAAATTGGGTACCTGTGGGAAGACAGGTTTGTCTTCTAACATACAACAACTTACTAAAACAAAAATCTGACCCTGGCAGAGGGAGGAGATTGGGGTAGACATATCTACGGGATGGGGTTAGGGACTGGAGTTAGGTGGGTCAAAGGGAATGGGGGATGAACCACAAAATTGAACTGGTGGGTGAGGTTGGTGCTTTTCTGTCCCACTGCCCCTTCACTATGTGCTAGCGCCCCCTGGTGGCCAGGCTGGGCCCTTTGCTCCTAGGACTCCAGCCTAGCCCCACCCCACACTGTTATGAAGCGATGGCAGCATATTCAGGCTGCCAGGTGGGGACTACAGTGGCTGCAGTGAAAAAGGCCTGGCAGTGGTAACACTGTTCCCCAGGTCATTACAGCTCCCTCCCCAGAACCAGCACTCCCAGAGCCAGCTCCTTGGCATCCTCCCTCCCCCCACAGTACCCCCAGAGCCAGAGCTCCTCGGTTTCCCCTGTCCCCCACAGGCAGCATGCAGAGAGCCCTGGACAGGCAGAATCACCCCCATGGCCTGGCAGCATTATCAGCGTGAGTTCTTGCACTGCTCCCAGTGGCCGCGATTCACCATTCCCGGCCAATGGGAGCTGCAGGAAGTGGCAGCCAGCATGTCCCAGTTGGGGGACAAAATTATACCAAACGTGTTAGGATGGGGAGGGGGGAGGGATTTGCCTGTCTCTGTCTCCCCCTTGTGGCACCTCTACAACCAGGAACAAAATAGAGGGATAAAAAAGTATAGAAATCTTATCCCATTTAAAATTAGACCAGTCTGTTTATATTACAGGAAACAATCCTTGTCCAAAGAATGAACTAGATGATGTAACAGTGCTTTTCCACTACAAGCATATACAATTCTGTGCCAATATGGTTTGTTACATCACTATATATAGCAGTGAGTTATGGTGTCACCTCTATGTAAAGCAACATGTACATTGATGATAGCAACGATGATGACCAATATGATAATTCCCCATTCAATATGTAAAGCTTATACCTATGTTACAATGTCAGGTGCATCAGAAAGTTTAAAAAAGTTTGAATGTGTTATTAGCTAGCAAATAAGAGTATACTGAATCCTTGATCTGATTATTACTAGCAATCAAAATTAGGTTAACGACCAAAGGCAAGTTAACTTTTCATGAGTAGGCAATATAGTTTCACTCCTGTTTCATACTTTTTCTTCCCACGGCAATCATGCACATGACATGCCTGCTGGTTGTACTTAAACAAAATATCTATTTCTTACCATGATGCTGCAGGTCAGAACAGTGAGTGAGAGGATCTCCATTTCGGATATCTTGTCGTCTAGTACGCCTAAGAAAATCACATCAGAAAATGTTATTCACTTTCTCAGAGATGAAATTAAGTATTTGTGTTAGGTAAGCCAAAAAAGAAGGGCATTGTTATTTACTGTTATATGGGGCATGCAACATCACATAGAAGACAGCAGGGTAAGTAAGGAACTTCATACTTTATTGCATTCTATAGCATTGTAGATAATAAACTTCTTCATGCTTCCAAATGAAGGCTTCAGTCATTGATAAATGCATGTGAATGTACAGTAAGCCCTCCTAAAAATACTGATTATGGGTAAATTCATCGGTCTTTTGAAATGTATATTAATAAGAGTACAATATGTACAAAGTGCAGCCTGTTTAATGTTTATTGAAAATACAAGGAATTTAAAATGGCACCATCTTGCTTACAAACTGAGATTACATTAAATAGCCTAGCTTTATCGTTAGACTCTTCTAGATTATAGGCAAGAGGCTTATTTGGCAAACTACAATGTTACTGCTAGGGCTTAATATATTTAGAGATGGATAGAATAATGTTTAACTCAACTTTCTTCTGGTTTGACCACAACCTTGGATCAAAATCTATATGAAAGTTTTTGCAAGTGGCTTTCATTTTTAGTATGGGCTGAATTAAAATTCTGAATCGGAACATCCTTGAAAAATGGTCTATTCGAAGTTCAGATCTAAACTGTGTAGCTTGAATCCCTCTCTAGTTCTTATCACAGTCCCATTTAATATAACTTTATATTCTTCCTCCAATTTGCTCTCCATCTCTTCTCTTTGACAAAGTGTTGATCTGTTTGAAAAATGTTGTGTTTTACAGAAAACAAAACAAAACATATTTTTCTATACAGTTCTCTTTGGTTTGCATTTGTTGTGCTTGCTTTGTCTGTTTCTTTTCTTACCTAAACAGCTGTGATACATAACACAATTCATCCCATGAAAAGGAGTTTTATTTAAAAAAGAAGAAAAGAACAGGGCAAACAAAGATGTGTTTTGAGAACAAGCACTTTACTTTGGGAATAGGAGAAAACCAGAGGGATTGCAAAGTCAGGAGAGAGCAAAAAGGATTAGGTGGCCGAACAATATTGAGATGTCAGATTATGGCATCCATTGACACATACAAAAAAGTGAAGTATCCTTGTAAGAGCCACACTTGATCTCACCCTTCAGTCACAATGGTACAAATTAAGCAAATATAATGGTTTCTGCAATACAGAGATCATCTCTTACCTCTCCCATTGTTAGAGTGAAAATCAGTTGGAACACAATTCATTAACAGCCCCAGAACTGATGGGGGAAGCATGCAGGGGGTTCTCCATTAGGGGTTATCAGCTGTGGAATTTGATTCTGGATCTGGGTGGGAATTTTTTGACAATCTCTCCATGAAAAAATGCTGATTTGTTGAAATCAAAATTATTTGTTAGAAGAAGGCAATTTCCACAAAATTCCCATTTCTGAAAAAAAAAGCACCTAAATATTATTTTCAAAAGTGATTTAGTCAGAGAGGAGCCTAAGATTCATTTATTTTTGAAAATGGGACTTATGAGCTATTGAACATTTCACCCAGCACTTATATAACTCTCTTCATCCATAGATTTCATGATGCATCTCCTCACTATCTCCCTCCGTGGGCATATCCAATTTTCACAATGCCCTGAATGAATAGATAGTCTATTGGGTATGCTGCATAGCTTAACAAACTTTGGCTAAAGGGAGAAATGGGCTGGAAAATGGTTTTCCCATCCCATAATTCTTTTTTTTTCAGAAACGGGAATTTTGTGGAAATTCTTCTCACAATTTTGATTTCAACAAATCATCATTTTTTTCTTGGAGAGAGTGTCAAAAAATTCACACCCGGATCCAGAATCAAATTCCACAGCTGATACCCCTTAAGTCCCATTTTCAAAAGTGATTTTTAGGCACCAAGGAGACTAAGTTTTAATTTATTTCTGAAAATGGGACTTATGCGGTTTTGAACACTTCACCTTGGGTGCATGAATCCCACTGAAAATCAGTGGGACTTAGATGTCTTAGACACTTCTGTCTACCACTATTAATATCATATTTTCCAGTGTAATGACACAACAAGATGCATAAAGCATTTTAATAGAAGGCACCCTTCTGTGTTTAGGTGGATGTTCTAAAGATATACTTCATCTCTCTCACTCATTCCAGTTTGCACTGTATTTTCCCCATGGAAAGCTAGTTGCAATACGGGTGAATCAGAACCACACCCAGGCCCAAATGAGCTGCAAATGCAATGTTTGTCACTCCCTTCATAAATTCCACGGGCCAACTTATTTATAGAATTCTATTTGTAGGAATTAGGCCTAATTAGACTCCCATTAATGTCAATGGATTTTGGATCAAGCATTTAGTTAGGATATCAAGCAAATGTCACACATTTCAGCATTAAGCCAGCATGGTGATCTATGAAACATGAGCTCCAAAGCATCTGCACAAGGCTGAGTCAAATGGTCACACTATAGGCTTTCTAAACTGTCATTTAGGCTCCTTAAAGATACACTGAGTGGGAAAAATATAAAAGACAGACAGATAAAGAAAATGACTATAAGCAAATCATCTCTACACATGCACCAAGCCACAGCATTCCCAACACTTTTGGAATCTGGACTTGTAGAGATGCATTAGTGGGAGGCCATGGCATTTGAGTTCTTTCCAGGAATGCTCATTTTGTGACTGGTGTATTTAGTTTATCTTCTTTACCTCCCCCGGGAAGAATTATTTTGCCTCAAATTATTTCAATATTCTGGTGCATGTTTCATAAGCAGCTTCCCCCCCCCCCCCAAGTGTTTGCTTAGGCTACACTGAGGTACAAAGCTTGACATTTCAATCCTCTCCAGCTGAAATATCTGTGGAGGAAACTCTCCCTACTGTCCCTTACATTATCTCATCCCTTCCAGCAGCCAACCAACAACCCCCCCCATCCCCTGCCCCCCAGAGTTAAATACGTTTTGGAAGCATGAAATTCCTAACTGAAGTATTTGTAAACTTTAGCTTCAAGATGAAGTTTGCCTCTTCTGTACATAAATGCTTGGATCTCTCATGTCTCCTTTGATGTAAGACACTTATGGCATATTCCCTTTTACATTATCACCATCTGAGCAATTTTTTTTTTTTGCAATAATTTGTCTAAAATACTGATAGTTACAAAGTGATGATATGCTGACCATGGGCCAAATTCTGATCTGATTTGCAACAATATTTATCTATTAAGTTATTCCAGATTTACATGTGAGTAATTAAGTATCGGGGGTAGCCGTGTTAGTCTGTATCCACAAAAACAACAAGGAGTCCGGTGGCACCTTAAAGACTAACAGATTTATTTGGGCATAAGCTTTTGTGGATAAAAAAACTCACTTCTTCAGATGCCTGGAGTCTGAAGAAGTGAGGTTTTTTACCCACAAAAGCTTATGCCCAAATAAATCTGTTATTCTTTAAGGTGTCACCGGACTTCTTGTTGTTTATACCTGAGTAATTGACAGCAGATTATAGACCCTGGCCCAAAATCAATTCTTAATAGCGATAGATTTATTTGGAGGCTAAAAATGCATGTTTTAAAAACGTTAAGCTAAACAGCTACTCCACAGTACTTAGAAAAATACAAATATTATTTTTCATGTACAGGGCCTGATACTTCTTCACGATGCCTCTTGTGTAATCATTTACATCTGTGCAAAGTGAGTGTAAAATGCTATCAAGTCAGAATGGCTACACCAGTTTTGCACAAGTTGCAGAGCACTAGAGAATAAGGTGGTATCTATCTGTCAGTTTTCATTAAGTCCCAAATGCTTTCTCATTCAGTTAGCATCACAACAACTTTTGAAAGTGTAGGGCAATTAGGGTGACCAGATGTCCCGATTTTATAGGGACAGTCCCGGTTTTTGGGGCTTTTTCTTATATAGGCTCCTATTACCCCTCACTCCCTGTCCCGATTTTTCACATTTGCTGTCTGGTCACCCTAAGGGCAATGATGTTACAGTTGTTAAATACCTGTATTCATAAGTGTGTAATGATTGCAGGCCTGAGCTCTCAATGAATTTTCTCTCCATTTTTTATTGTTGACATTTTTCATTGTATAAGACAGCAGATTTCCATCTCAGAGATGGCACCATTGTTTGTTTTTTTATCATGGACTTTCCAAGCCATCCCCCAAAGTAGCAATGTTCACTTACCAAGACTTGATATTGCTTGTAACTTTCACAAATACGTTTTCTTTGAAATAGAAAGGGCTCCAAATAACCACCCCAGGAAAAACCTCGAAATCCCACAGGTCACCTCTCAGATCATCAATTAAAGCAAGTGGTATATAATGCAGATATGTGCAACTGTCCCTACCTCTTAGCAGTGGGGAAGTAACGCGAGCACGAAGAGCCGTCCCAAGCACAGTAAGGGTCTCTAGCAAGGCAACACTCAGCACATGCTTTTCCGTACACGTCGCAGCGGTGCAAAGGAAGCTGTGAAACTCCAGCGGCTGAGCCAATGTAGAGTTGTTGCTGTGAAATAAGTGCAAGTTGGCAAATAATCAGGTTTCACTGGAAAGACATGCACAATACATCAAAAATATATATAGTGAGGGCTGATTCTGATCTCATTTACATGGGTTTTACACCAGTGTGTCTACAGTGACTTCGGTGATATTGCTCCTGATTTACACACATGTGAGCGAGAGGCAAATCAGCCCCAATATTAAAAAAAAAAGTCCAAGTAAGAAAATTATTTCCTGTTTCTATGGTACAAATTCTGATACTGATTTTTGTATGAAACCTCCACGGACGTCAATGGAATTGCCACAAGTGAAGCGAGGTAGACTACGTCTCTAAGTTCCTATCCTTCAATACCATAAAAATGGCAAAATTAGGTCAGACCAATGGACAATGTAGCCCAGTATCCTGTCTTCTGACAGTGGCCAGTGCCAGATGCTTCAGCGGACGTGAACAGAACAGGGCAACTATCACGTGACCCATCCCCTGTCATCCATTCCCAGCTTCTGGTAGTCAGAGGTTTAGGGACATCAAGAACATGTGTTGCATCCCTGACCATCCTGGCTAACATCCATTGATGGACCTATTCTCCAGGCATCTATCTAATTCTTTTTTGAATCCAGTTATACTTTTCGCCTTCACAGCATCCCCTGGCAACAAGTTACACATATTGACTGTGTGTTGTGTGACAAAGTACTTCCTTATGTGTTTTCACTCCAAAGTGTAATAGGTTTCAAGTACACCAATGTACCCATTTTTGATTCGTCAAAAATGATTTCTAATAAATCTCTCTAGAATGAGAGGCTCTGAACTGAACAGAAGCACAGAGAGTCATAGGAAATCTAAAATAAATTAACTAAGACCAAAAGAAAGTTGCTTAAAGATTTTACTTATTATGGGACAGTTGAGAATGTTCAATCGGTTAAGTATATTATGTGGTTTAGGAATCCTATAATCAAGAGGGTATCCAAATCACTCTACTTGCTTCTCTTTAAAGCAATGTATTTAGGATCCAGTTGTTGACCATTATGCTGGACACTAATAATAAATAATTCCAGCCAATATGAAACTCAAAAAATGGTAATGGAGTCATCCCCATGAATGGCCTGACACTGCACTCTCACAAGACGATTTGTGTTTAATACATCAGCTGATTATCAAATCAAATTACAGCAAGAGAAGCTGTCCATTGAAGAGATCTTTTCAAACTGCTGAAACAACAGCACTATAGGGAAGATCTGCAGGTTAAGGGAGGGTCAAAATACGTGGCAGTGGTCTCCATTTGCCATCACTTACCACACATTCATGTCTGAGATACAACTGTTTTTCCTGTGGTTTGGAATAACAGATGTAAAATGCATCCCTGTACAGCAAGCCAGCACAAGGCCGTGAAAGTGTGGCATAGGTTTTGTACGGCTCTTGGGAGTTTGGGGTGTGCTCTGGGCTGGGATCGAGGGGTTTGGAGGGCAGGAGGGGGATCAGGGCTGGGGCAGGGGGTTGGGGCATGGGGAAAGCCTCAGTGGTGCAGGCTCCGGGCGGCACTTACCTCAAGCAGATCCTGGAAGCAGAGGCATGTCCCTTCTCCGGCTCCTACGCGGAGGTGCGGCCAGGTGGCTCTGCACGCTGCCTCATCCTCAAGCATCGCCCCTGCAGCTCCCATTGACAGCAGTTCCTGGCCAATGGGAACTGCGGGGGTGGCGCTTGGGGCAGGGGCAGCGTGCAGAGTGGAGCCCCCGGGCTGCCCCTGTGTGTAGGAGCCAGAAGGGGGCCATGCCGCTGCTTCCAGGAGTGGTCCCCGTCTCTGCTCCCCGGCTGGAGGGCCGGAGAGGGGCAAGCCCCAGACCCTGCTCCCCAGCGGAAGCTCAAGGGCTGGATTAAAATGGCTGATGGGCCGGATATGGCCCACGGGCCGTAGTTTGCCCACCCCAGCCTAGAATTATTACGTTATTATGATGTTTATGTGAAACCCCACAACTTAAACACAATGACTAATGTGTTTGAGATGTAAAACCTAGAGCATCTTTTAATCATAAATATAGTGTTGAAGCATGTTGCCAAATACTTCTTTGATACAAAGTCTCTGTGCCAAAAGCATGTCATGCTGAATCATGATTCTGTCATTTTTAATCCAAGGCTGGCTGATATTTCAAAAGCTTAATTTTGCCTGAATAACTCATACTGTGCTCTTTCTAGTTTTAGACAATATTAATATTGTAATTTGTTTTCTAATGACTTGGGGGAAATTGTAATCCCTCCTAAGTAAATAAAGATGCTTTGAAGAAGTTGTTATATTAAAATGCACAGGCCATTATACAATACAATCAGCTGTCTTAAAAGAATGTACTTGTAAAAATAATCCAAAGCAGAGCATTTTGGTATGATGTGAACATATACACCACTTGACAGGTTTGTTTGTAAATGGTACATTCTTTTTAAGCCACCGTTTTTGTTGGTTTGGGTGATATGTCAGGGAAGTGGCCCCAAACAAAATGTTTTGTGTCAAATACTGCACATTTTCAGGCAGGTTTCCAATATACAATGGATTCCTAGTTGTATTTTCAGCATTTGAAATGGAGAGTTGAGCTTTGTTCATTAGAAAATACAATTTAGCCCTTTGAAGGGTGCCCTCACAAGGCCAATACACCACTTAAGACCTATTTCAACAGGGCATAGGTCTCATTGTGACTCTTTGCTGAGAGGTGTTGTACACCATTATTAATGGACCCAATCCTGCAACAACTTACTATCAGGTATTAGTACCGGAACTTCAATGGGAATACTCATGTTAGTAAGCAAGATACTAATTCGTATTTTCATAATCATTCCCAAAGTCAGCAAAACTGGGAAAAAATCACCTCTCTATTTTATATATCTATAATATAAGCTACTATAAAGCATACCGGGGGTGACTATGCTTCCACTTAAATCAATGAAGGGTTTTGTCACTAACTTTGCAGGAAACAGCACTGGATCCATATGTGTAAAGGGCCAAATTCAGACATGTTGTAAGTGAGTGCAATGCCTCTAAACTCCATAGCTTCTTAGTCACTGGAGCATTTGGTAATGTGGAATTTTTCTACAAGCAGCTGGTTAGTTAGTGTTTAGTTTACACCTTGCCAGTAAAGCACAAAACTAACTTTTTCCTTTCTCCACTGCCTGACACATTTTCCTTGAGAAACTGCTGATGTTTATGTAAAGGGATGGGATGTTGCTGGTATAATTAATATGCCTCTCCTAAGTGCCAAGTTACTGTCTCTGAAATATACAGGCCAATAAATATTTTAAAAAGTGATTTAAAGCTTGTGCATACAGTACCTGCTTTGTGGAAATCTTCATGGCAGAAATAACAGTGGGTTCCTAGAAAAAAAACATTAAAATGGGTTAAAATGTAAAATGTGCTTTTTATAAACACGAAATTAGTGCTAGAGGGTCATCTACCAGCTAAGAAACTCTTTGGATCCTTTGAAGCATTTCTTGCTGACTATTACAATGAAAGGTTTTTATTGTTATAGGTGAATTAGAATGCATATGCATTTGTGCCTGTGCATGTGTCAATTCAACATCACGATTTATCAATCATTTCTCATACTTCATTATTCCAGAGTTATTGGTTTTGTTGTTTGTTTCACTTTTTGAAATTCATTTCTGCTCATACTGTTAAATTTAAATTTACAGGAATGTATCCATCTAGCATGCATAGAGAAAAGCTTCAGAATAAATATTAATATGATAAGGTGCAGGTGACGGAACCCAAATGATCACTTGATCATTACCTGTTAGGTTCATTCCCTCTGGGGCACCTGGCATTGGTTACTGTCGGAGACAGGATACTGGGCTGAATGGACCTTTGGTCAAACCCAGTATGGCCGTTCTTATGTTCTTATGTAAATAAACCAATCATTTTAATAATACCTAGATGAAGACCCCAGTCCTGCAAACACTTATTCATGTGACTAGCTCTCCTCACATGAGTAGTCCTATTGACTGTATTGGGATTGCTCATGCTTATGTTTCTGGAATGCGGAGCTCATACTGGTAGTAAATTTGTATACAGTGAAGTATTTAATCAATATAATGGGCAAATCCTGCTCACCTTACTCAGGCACTGACTTCTAGGGAACATTATGCCTGAGTAAAGTTAGCAGATTTTGGACCCATACATAGTTTCCTATATAAATTATTGTAGCTTTATAATCACGTTAATAAAATAATGGATTTAGTCTTGATCGTAAAGGGTTTTTTGTTTTATTTTATGTTGATAGGGTAGTCCCAGTAACTTCAGTGGGATTAGTTATGTAAGTAAAAGCTACAGGACTGAGCCCTTAATGAGTAATTCTAACAAAGTTTAAGTTTCAGTGCAGTGTAAAACCTTATTACATGCAATGCAAAAGAGTACTACTAACTGACCCTATGCATCATGTTTTTAGCAAGGTATATTAATATAGTTCGCATTAAGTTTTCAACCTGCTGATCCTGGGAGAATTTGATATGGCTGAGTGGATGCTAAGCATGTGGACTCCTTTACAAATGGGTTAATAGACCTGGTATTAGAAAGCATCAATTACGTGTTACATTTGAATGAAAATTGAACTCATTTGCTTGTTTGCTCAGCTGTTCTGGGGAATATTTCACAATTCGGGTTAAAAAAGGCATTTGTTATCAATGTAACAGATCTGGAAGGTTTTCAGTTTGGTGGATTTATAAATGAAAACCATTGTATTCCTCATACTGCGGCTCAAACAGTGAAATACATTCTTCATGACACAGAGATAGCCTCTTCTGTAGCCAGTAAAAACTCAGATATGGTAGGTTCCATCTAAAATTTATTGCAAAATTTCTATTAAAAGATCTAATTCCTGTTTACTCCAAGGCCTCCTTAAATATTAAACTAAGGAGGCCTTAATGTCAATGAGAATCAGGCCCAAACTATTTTTATATAACACAAAAGATGCACCAGTAAATTTAAAACCCAAATCCTAATTTGCCATTCAGTGTAGTGCTGCTGCAAATCCAGTGTGGAAAATAACATTGATTCAGTTTTTCCTAATTTACTCTCCTATTTCTTTGATCTCTTGGCACTTCTGCTTTATTTAAGGAAGAAACTCCTATGCTATCAAAGTTGCCAGATTACCCTGCAGAGTACATAATAATCTTGCTACATGTTAAAGAGAGAAAAGCCAGAAGCCACAAATTACACTTCTAATTTTCCCTTCATAGCTTCTAATTTACATTTGTGTTAGAAAACCCCAAAACAACAAAAAACTCAAACCCACAAAAAAATGAAACACAGCCTGACAGTGACCAATCTCTGGGCGGTGATTCTTGTGCAAACTTTGCCTGTGAAGCATAGAATGCTGAAAGTAAACATTTCTATAAAATCTGCCCAAATATGTTGTGTCTACTGTCAAACCAAAGATATAGTGATATAGGATGAAGAGAGGAATAATTCAGCAAACTCAAATGTTTTATTGTAGCACAGAAAACATGGAACATCCCTGGGGATCTATCTGACATGATTCAGAAAAAAGTTTGATTTATTTGGGCTAAATTTTCAGAAGTGACTAGTGGATGCTTCACTTGGGGTAAGATGTGGGGCAACTCGCAGTACTTTAAAGGGACTTGATTTTCATAAAATGCTGAGCTCCCATACTCTTAAAATCAGGCCTTTTTAAGCTATCTCAAGTCAGGCACCTAACAATGGAGACACCCAACGTCCCTTCTGAAAATTTAGGCCCTCTGTTCCTTTTGGTTTTGAAGGCAACCGTAAATGGTACCAGACTTAAAAAAAAAAAAAAAAAAAAAAAAAAAAACCTCTGGAGGCCAACATTTTGCCTAAGAGAGGTAAAGTGTATATTTCATGTGTATTTGTAACGTTTTCACTGAGGTGTCATGGAAGCTCGAGGAATAAGACTGAAGAATCTCCTCCTGCCCTGATAATCTGAATTGTTTCTAATAGCCACATATGTAGTTATTATTTTGCATAACCTTCTGGGAGAGGATGGGTGGGGAGATTCCAGAAAATACACATTGTTTAACTGTAACTGACAATCACTGAAAGATTTAGTGATTCTAATTTACCATTGAAACAGCACAACAAGAATCAGGAATGTTATTTCTTTTATCATTAACCTCCAACTAGCATTGGAAGCTTCAAGGTTTATTTTGACTAGTGTCTGGGTGTGTAATGGACAAGCTAATTAGAAGAATATGCCAGGCTACTCCTTGGCGATCCTGCAACAAGTTCAGCTTGCAGCTGTCCACAGAAAAATCTACAACCTGACACTTGAAATTCAGCAGCACTTACCCGAAAGATTGCCATTTCTTCCAGCAAGACTTCTTCTAAATCATGCCAAGTCTCCTTAGGAATTGAAACCACTTTAAGAACCGTCCCAATATCTTTAAAAGAAAAAAACATGTTTTCAGGTGCTTAATAAGTAGACTCCAATTTAAGGGCAACCAGAATTTCTTGATCTTTTGCCATATGCAATTATTTCCATACAAGGGTCCTGACACTACATATTGCTGAGAACTGACTCCACACAATACCCACTGACATTTGAAATGAACTAGCAGGGTTTTGAATTTCAATAAAGCATTGTTCTGAAATTTCTTAATTGTGGAAGTTCAACAGAAAAATGATTCATTACTCTGCTTCAGCTGTTAAAGAATGAACAGGACAGCACAATATTATTAGATTGGTGTCATGAAATGTCAGCTGCCTCAGAGGTATTATTATAGATGGGAATGTGCTAAATTTACTCAGCCACATTTTATTAGCCATTCTGAAGTAGGAAGTTTTTCATACTTGTTTTAAAATACACGTGCAGATGTTATTAGAAGGCTCATTGTGGACACAAGGACAGCTGGAAGAATGTTGTCAAACTGATGAAGTTGTCAGTTCTTTTAAGTACATGCTGTCCTGGTGTCAAGCAAAAGTGTCTAAGACTTATATGTCCCTAAAGATATTTGTATTTCTATTATGTGATGAATGGCATTAGCCTTGTTTCAGGATAAAACAACAACAGCCCTGTACAACTTGTATCTTTTAATTAGAGATAGGTTTGCACCAAGGGCTCGATTCTACACTCATTTAGGTTACTGAGAGTTTTTCCACTGACGTTAATGTGAGCAGGTTCAGGTCTCAAAACCCCAGCGCTAAACACCCCCTCAAAGACGTATGAAAGTCTGGATTTGGAACTGAACTTTCTAACGTATGACTATCTCTCTATTTAACCTTTGAAGCATATATCTGTGCTTCATTTTGCATAAACCAACTTTCTGGAAACAGTTGCAATTTTGCCAGCTTAAACCAAAACCTAGCATTTCTGGTTTGTCAAAGATTACCAAAGACTTTTAGCAGTAACAAGACATGTGTGTTATAATTCAGTGTTTGAGGTCTGCTAAGCGTGATGCAATACAATCACATTGTAGAAAGCTAAAAGCATTCACCCTCTGAAAATCAAGCCCCTTTAGGGTGTCTCAAGATCAGCACCTACAATCACTAGTCACTTTGGAAAATTTAGGTTATTTTTAAAGCCCTGCGGTAAAGGCATTAAGCATAATAAAAATATAGAGAGTCAACATTCTTCCTAGTACAAGGATTTCCCAAGAATAACTATTAAATATGGTCAAAAATGCTCTGTTGGAAAATTCTTCATTTTTCCATCAGAAAATGCTGATTCAACTACATCAAAATGTTTAGCGGGCAAGTATCTATTTTGACCAAAAATAGATACTTATTGAAATAGTTTGTTCTGATAAGGTTGGAATGTTCCATTTCTACTTTATCATTTTGACATTATCATTCTGAATGTTATATTACATTTTACTTTACGATATCATATAAAAGTGGAAACAATAAAAGTCAAAATGAAACATTTGGACCCTACTGAAACAAAATATTTTTACCTTTATAGAAATGAAATGTTTTGATAAAGTAAAAACAATTTTTTGCATTATTTTATTCTGTGAAAAAAATTATAGTTATCAAGTTTGTATCTTAATTGGGACAAAAGAAAATTTCAAAATCTCATAAATTCCCATGAGACAGAAATGCTGTTTCTTGACCAACTCTAATAACTGTCTTATGAACAAGTTGAAATCTAAATATTTATGCCGAGGAGGGTTTTTTTTTTTTTAAACAGTACATCTTTGTTTAATTTTTCCACAACATGTCAATTGCAATCTAATCTCTTTCATGAACTCCAAATTTGCAGATGCAATTTTTAAAGGAAAATGAAAATAAAATAAATCTCTTAAAAGGAAGTTTTGCCTTTTATTTAAAATACTGCATGTATGATTTTGTCTCATGAAAAATACTAGATGGACAGTTATGAAATCTTTGGTTATTCACTATTATTATTACTAATTATTTTTAAATATTTACTTTGAGCAATATACTTAAAAGTCGCTTTACAGAACATCATAGAACAAGCAGAACATAACTTAAAACAAAAACTCCTGAACTTTCCACAACTATCCAGAAAAACTAAGAATTCATTATTAAGGTTATTAGCAATATGAGAATTGGAAACTGCCCTAATTACCCTGGCTCCAATTTGGTAATTGTGGTTTGGAGAAAAACCTGCCAACATCAGAGAGACGACTTCAAGCTAATGAACATAACAGGGTGTCACGGTTTGTAGGGCTTTACACGGTATTAGTACAGGACTGTCATCAGTACAACATTTATAGTCTATTGAATGCTACATTTTGGGACAGCATAAATGGAGTTTTGATAAAGAGAAGCAAGAGGAGTTTTGGAATCTGAGCAGGGCAGATAGACACTGTAGCTCTAAGCATCACATTTTTTAAATAAATGCTTTTCTTTTAAGAAGATCCTGCAATGATTATGGTAGCTTGGTTCTGCAGAAAGCCCTTGAGGTCAAAGGTACAATATGTTAAGCACTATGGCGACTCTGATCAGGCCTCAGGTACCAAAGTGGTGTTTTATCTGTGTTCTAGATCAAGTTTTACAGAGTAGTATTTCAAACAATTTCACACAAATTGAATTGGGCTTCTCTTTTAGGATCAATGGGCTCTGGTGAGTAACTCAGTTTAGAAGATAAGATTACTGTTATTAATTCACTTTACTGACAGATGTACCTAGACTGTGCCAAATAATCCCCCACATCAGATATTCAGGATACGCTTTAAATGGATACATTGGAACCTGTTTTTTTCACAGACATATTTTCAGGCATTCCAATATAATTTTGTTTCCACTGTGGAGTAGCTAGGGGATAGTCCTTGTTACAGTGACAATGAGAAAGAAACTGCTTGGACGAAGATTTCACCCACAGGAAAGGAAAATATGACCATGCTGGATGGCCTGCTAATTATCCTGGGGTTAACTAGCACCAGTTATGTCAATACCAAAAAACGTTCCCATTTTACTGAAGTTCTTCAGCCTGATTTCTACAATGCTAATGGCTATATATAATTTGATGGCACAGAACTGCAGAGAAATCCAGTCACACCATTCAGGGCTAAATCATGGCTTTGTCACAAGTCCTGCTCAAAAAGCCATAAATTAGATTGTAATGTGAGTCCACAATCTGATTCCTGGTTCCTTCTTTGCTCTGGGGATGGAGGCAGAGGTGTCATGCCTGGTACCAGTCCCACCATGGTGCTGATTCTTAACCCCAGTATGCTGGCTTAGCTGTGCTCTCTGGCATGATGAGGGAGAGCCTTGGTTGCCCATCTATTCCCTATCTGCCTGGAAGTGAAAGTAGTAGCTCCACAGAAGGTTTTCTTTCCCCATATTACTAACCACATTCTAGCGAGTGCAGATGAGCAAGTGGGCACCTTACACCCCTTTACTCCCCTGTACCTCCCTCATTTACTGTCCCTGTGGAGCAGCAGTTATCTTAGTCTGACAAACATAATATTGCAGAAAATAATAGCAATTCTTTACATTAGCAATACTTTACATTTACAGGGCTGCATTTTCAGTTCTGTTTTGGCAGGTGCATATTTTTGCTCACAATTTGTGGACACAAATAGCTGCATTACCTGTCTAACCACTGCACCTGTTTTCACCTAGAAATCTGAAATTTGCATCTGTAGTGAACAGTAGGGAGGAAATTGGTCCCCCGCAAAATGGAAGTCAAGTTGAGGTCAGGTTTAAAACCAGACCCTCAGTATACAAGACCTCTCCTGAGGATCTCAAAGTGTTTTTCAAAAGTTAATTCAGCAAGTCTCGGAATATCCCTCTCTGATTGGCAGTTGTATATCCACTTCACAAAGAGGTAAACTGAAACATTGAGAGATTAAAGGCTTGCTCATGTACCACCAAATTCAATGAGTTTTACATTCACGTCAGCGAGATCAGGACCGAGTCATAAATGACTTGCTGAACGGCATATCTAGTGTGGCCTAATAGGCAGAGCAGTGATTGGGAACTCAGAAGACTTGGGTTCTATTCCCGATTTAGTCTCTAAACTGCTGAGTGACTGTAGGCAAATTATTTCATTTCTCGGTGCCTCAGTTTTCCCATCAGTAAAATTGGGATAATGATGATTCCTGCCTTTGTAAAGCCGTTTGAGGCCTACAGATGAAAAGTGCTATATAGGAGCCATCTTATTATTGCATGATGGGCATACATTATCCAATTTTCCTTATGTGACGGAAATATTTGTGGCACATAAAAGCAGATTTAAATATTATCCAGAGTTTTAAACAATAACCCACCGCACAAGCATGTCATAATTCTGTTCACAATTTCAAAGAGCTGGAGCACTTTCTTTATGGCTGCATTTTCTGCAGTAAATGTTTGGTACACATGCAATATGTTTAGTATACAAAGCTTCAGCACAGGTCTCAGTTTACTCATGATTTATGTT
Source organism: Chrysemys picta bellii (assembly GCF_011386835.1). Classification (NCBI taxonomy): domain Eukaryota; kingdom Metazoa; phylum Chordata; order Testudines; family Emydidae; genus Chrysemys; species Chrysemys picta. Next base: position 19,630,141 of record NC_088791.1, read on the forward strand.
AGGCATCAACATGAAGAGAGCCTTGAGATTTATTGCTTTGGAATCTGACCCCCAGCTATGGAGCTGTAGATTTGTAACTGGTGCCATTCAGAAACAGTATTCTTATGAGAAAGAAAGAGAAACAGACAGACAGAGAACCGGTTCATTTTTTAGAGCACTGCAGTGGGAAAGTTCTTTGGGTTTTTTGATTTAACTTCTTGAGGCTAGTAATAAAGTCACTATATTCAATACAAGTTTGAAACACTAGTCAATCTGGTGGGAAATCATAAAAGATGAAAGGCCAGCTCTTCAGATGGTGCTAATCAATGTAGTTCCATGATGTCAATCAGGGCCGGCTCCAGGGTTTTGGCCGCCCCAAGCAGCCAAAACAAAAAACAAAACAAAACAAAAAGCTGCGATCGCGATTGCGATCTGCTGCGGCAATTCGGCGGGAGGTCCTTCGCTCCCAGGCGGAGTGAGGGACCGTCCGCCGAATTGCCGCCAAATACCTGGACATGCCGCCCCTCTCCGGAGCGGCCGCCCCAAGCACCTGCTTGACAAGCTGGTGCCTGGAGCCAGCCCTGATGTCAATGGAGAAACAGGGCTGAGTGGCTGGCCCTTGGTGCTTTCATGTAGAACTTTTAGCAGTAGTAAAAATTGCTTTATTTACAAGAAAATCCCCCCCTTTTGCCTGCTGGAAGAAAGATATAAAGCCCAAGCCATAAGATAGTACAAACACTTTACCAGCGGCATTGTGCTTTAGCATAACTTTTTGTCCTTCCTAGGACCTCTTATAGATATCAAAAAACCTGGTGTGTTGAGGGTAATGAAGCATTCTTCTGGCTGGTGGCCAGTTTAGATTAGCACAGTGCAAAATATGTTGAAAGAGGACACAAGAAATATCCCACAACTCAGATAAATACTGCTCGCTTTACTCATGTGACTAGTTCCTATGATGTGAACTAAAAACAAAATTATAATTACCAGTGGGAAGATGCCTCTAATTAAAAAAAAAAAAAACTCTCAATAACCAGGGTCTGTTCCTACTCCAACTGAAGTCAAAGGCAAAACATCCACTGATGTCAAGTCCTACTCAAACGACATGTAACCCTTAAGTAACAAAAAAGAAAAGAAAAAATGTGTTGAGCCTTGCCCTAAAGAATTCCACAGATGTTCTCTATAGTACACAAAAATAAGCTTGCTTGCTACCAGTAATGAAAACCACTAATCTACTCTACTTCTCCATACTCCATGTGAGAACATCAGATGTAGCATGAAAGCTTCTTACCTGTTCCAATGAACATGACATCATACTGCCCATCTTCTGCATCGACCCGGTCTACTACTATCTGTGTGAACTGGTAATCCACATCTGTTTTGATCATGATTGGACGATTATTGATAGGAAATACAGGGTTGTACATTGCTGGATGACTTCTTGCAAATGTGATGACTTCATCAGGAAGGTCCTTGGTAGAGTCAAAGCCTCCAAATGTTTTACTGGGACACTGAGAACAAGAAAGAGAATATTTTGCACCTTATAACTGAGCAATTAGATATATTAGTTTCTTTGAGCTCCATGTGAGTCTTCAGTCTATAATAAAGCACAACCCAGGATATAATTGTTCCATGATGGACAATAACTGTACAGAGAGTTAATACTGGCACCAAAAGTCTTTGGAGAAATATTTTTCTTCATTGAAATCAATATAGCTCATACTATAGAATATTACGGTTTGTATACATTATCTTTCTTATCACTGTGCTGTGCGAATAATTGATTGTCAGTAATTTACTGACTACTATTATCTTCTTAATTGGCTGTACAAGACCATAGAGATGCTGAATATGCTAAAAATTACCGTACAAAAGACACAGATTAAAGCATTCAGTTATCTATACAGTAGAAAACTAATTATCCGTAACAATCACCCCACTATCTAAGCATCTTCTTCTGGGACTCAAGTCAAAACTCATTCACTTCAAAGGACCTTGGATTAGGCTCCTAATGAGCTGCCAGTGTGACTCCCTGTTCTGTTTACCCCTGATTATCTAAACTGCTGATTATCTGGACATATCTGGCGTCATCCAAATGGTTCTGACGATGAGGCTCCTGTTGTGTTGAATTATTCGTATAAATTTTCTAGCGTGGGTGGTGAATAAAGTGCTTGTAGTGAGTTCAGGTTAGTTGCCTCAATGTACACTTGTAGTGAGCAGTACAATGACAGAGGGGAGCAATACTTTCCATATAGGACTAGGCTGTCGCTAGGCCTCACACAGCAGCACAGGGGAGTAAAGTTTCCATGTTTCACCTCATGTGGTCATGTTAGGACTAACCAGTCTTGGCTCTGGGTCCTATGCAATGCACAGGGGCTACACAGACACTGCTCCCTCCACCCATGAGTAAGTGGGTGAAGATGAGGGAAAGAGTGGGGAGGACAGCAGGCAAAGCCATGACTCATTCCCCCCACAAGCATTCCCCTCTGCTTTCCCCACCCACAATTCCTCCTGAGGGAAGTGCACTTATGCATCAGGTCTGTGGCTACACGCTAAAGACTAGCCCTTATCTAATGAATTCTCTCAAAAACTCAAAATACTTTATGAACATCAGAGATTTTGACCTAACAACATCTGTCTGTAAAGTGGGGAATTATTATTAGCCCCATTTTACAGATGAGGAGACTGAGGCACAAAGAACTTAAATGACTTGTCCTAGGTCTCACAGGAATTTTGAGAAGCCAACTTCAGGTGCCTGACCCTAACCTCTTAAACACAAGACATCCATCTCAGACATACAAAGCTATGAGGCAAATTTCACTATGCTTATGATTATGTTCACCGCATTTGATCTTGAAATATAAACGGCCCAGTGATATAAAGCCTGGGGTAATGCATCTTTTATTCACATTGATAGAATATCCACCACTTAAAGTGAAAACTTTGAAACCAAAAAGTAATTAAACAGAAATCCAGATCTTGCTGGCTTCTCAGTAGAAGAAATCAATTGTCTTTGCCATCACCTTGATCCAGATTATTAATAATTCATCAGAAATGACATAAAGAAATAAATCTGGCCAAAAAGAGCAGTTATTTGCAGCGGAGGGACACTTCAATGGAGTGGGAAGCATGGGGGGAGTGAGAGATAGGTTTTCACTTTTTGCCTGTTTTCAAGGAAACAAATTCCAACATTCTCTTTCATTATATATTAGAGAAAGAAAGAATTATTGATTAAACCCCAATTAGCCAAATAAACAATAATCATAAATATAGCAAGACAGTCACCTATTCTTATTATCTCTACATTCTAGCTTTAATTATTATTATTTCATATCCATATGTTCTTTTACTTCCAATTAGAAAAATACAATCTACTACTAATACTAAACCTTTTACAATCTTTAGCATTGCTGGAATCAATCTGAAATTTTGTGTTTCTATGGTGCAGTTCCAAAGTTTTCTTTATGCTTGGATTAATATTCCAACTAGAGTGTGATACTGATTACTTACATTAATCAACGCTTAATTAGATAATGTATGTAAAGTGCTTTGAATAGGAAAATCACTATACAAGTACTAAGTATTGTTAATTGCAGCTGGGCAAATACTGCAAAAATAAAATAAGATCCATGTATATTCATTTCAATTTTTATATTTCAGCTGTACTTCAATCCTGTTTGTATTTATTTTCTGCCAATATTTTAGCAAGGGAGCTTACTGGTAGCAAAATTCATCAAGACAACACATGTTAAGCATAATATTTACAGAAAGCCAATTTTAGATTTGGAATCATGAGCATTTGTTAGAGAAACCTAATTCCAAGGGCTAGGTTATGACTTGGACTCCATACTTGCACAGAGCAGTAAAAGGAAGTAAGAATCTCCCCTTTATACCTCTATGTCGGTTACCTGGACCTAGTGCTTGGGCACGCAAGAATAAATGGGGATCCATTCCTTCTCATTCCTTCCCCAGTGTAAGTGGGTAGGAAATGGATGGAGCCATGAATCCATATTCCCTGCTCACTGGCCAGTGTAGCTGAGCCAGCACAGCATGAAAGTATACCAATTTGTTGCTGCTCTATACCCACAGTAAATCTCTAACCCTCATGAGCAAGGGGGAAGAAATGGTGGAATTATGCTTTCCAGAGATATGTCTGCTTTACCCTGCATCCCCCAAGCTACTCCTGACGTGGTGCTGCTTCTGCCCCACCTCATGTTCAGAGCTCTGTCTAAAATCAAAACCTAACCCTAAGAGTTACAATACGGGATACAGAACACTGGATAGCATGCAACCTCTGTGTACAATCAATGCAGCCTGAATTTCAAATACCGAATTCTTACGATGAAGTCTCCCCTGATAGGTTACAGACCAGCAATTATTTACAGAAATTACTGAGTCACAAAAAATTCAAATAATTCACATTCAGAAAAGGAAGTGAAACTTGTTTAATTAATTATTGGCCCAAGCCTACTGATATTTTTTAAAATAGTTTTTTTAAGGGTATGGATTTAGAGAAATAAATTCTGATTTGAAATTACTCAAAAATATTGTAGCCAGTGGCAGGGTTGCCAAGCAGCAGGGGGGAAAAAAAAGGCAATTAGCGGCGATTCGGTGGCAGCTCAATCAATAGCGGACGGAGTGCCACCCCTTTGTATTGGTTGTCCCAAGCACCTGCTTCCTTAGCTGGTGCCTGGAGCCGGCCCTGGCCAGTGGAAAAGTCTTGTCACTTTTACATGTGTATTTATGTTGGATTTTTTTGCAGAGACTTCCAACTTCATAATGGCAGTACACGTGACAAAGACAGGGCGTGATACTCCTTAGAGATTAATGGCAAGACTCCTTCTGACTTGTGAGATCCTGATCCAACAATCCAGTCCAACAAAACATTTAAGCAAGCATCTGAGTAGTCCACAATTTTTATAGGGACAGTCCAGATATTCAGGGCTTTGTCTTATATAGGCATATATTACACCCCACCTCCAATTCTTCACCCATGCTGTCTGGTCACCCTAGTGCATGTATTTGTGATTTGCCGGTTGGGGGGCCATACTTCACTACACCTAGTCAAAGTTTCTTCATCAGTGAAGAAAATATGCTAGGTCTCATCCTGGAGCTACCTATCTAGAGAGCTCAATCTAGCAATGTACTGAACATCTCAATTCCCTTTGACCTCACTGGGAGTTGAAAATGTTCCGAGTCTTGCTGGATGCAGGCCAAAGGCAGAAAGAACACTGGGATTTTGTAGTTTGATTATTTAAGGGTAAGATATGAATCAATTAGAAGGAATATATATATATGTATATATTTCTTTACTTTTCAGTGTAAAGAATTAAAGGTATGCTCGGTAATGTTTTCAAATGGGTAAATTTCAAAACTGTGGATACAGAAAATGTTGACCACAAAATCTTTGATTTTGTTGGGGAATCTGTATTTAGTCATGCTTTAGTGAAACTCTAGCTCAAAGGCTGAAATTCACCCCTGAGCAGAAGGACAGCACAAGACCTATGTAACATTTAAGCCCTATTTTCCTATGGGTTTTCCTGTGGTTAGAGCACTGGCCTAGGCACTGGGAGATCTCAGTTCAAGTCACTGCTTTACTAAAGGCTTCCTTTGTAACCTTCGGCAAGTCGCTTAGCTTCTCTTTATTTTAGTTCCCCATCTGTAAAACAGGGATAATAGCACTTTTCTGTCTTACAGGGGTGTTGTGGGGATTGATACATTAAAGATTGCAAGGCACTCAGATACGATGTATTTGGGGCCATATAAGTACCTAAGATAGAGAGAGATTTTGACAGCTTCACTAGGATTGCAGGGGTGTTGTGCAGTCCCTCTACTCACCACTATTACAACAGGACTATTATGAAAAAGTGTCATTTTTCAGCACAATTTATTTTCATCATGAAAACATCCAATGGTTTCTGATTTTTAATATTGCTATATTCATTCCTGTTAAAAAGAAGCTAATCAACCCTAAGACCAAATATGAGTTCAAAAGAAATGTATTACATTCAGAATAACATATTAAAAAGCCTACAGGACTGAGATGGAGTTGTCATGAGTGGAGTTAGACAACAAATTCATTTGATCCTATATGAGGATGAGGATTTTCACCTAGGAACTACCAGGGTTACCTGGTGAAATACAAGACTAACCCTTTTCTCTCCCATCTTATCAAGCAGGCATATAGGGAAAATGACATTTTGCAACCTATCTCATACTGATAGAGCTGGGCATCATCTGTTGATTCAAACTTTCCAAAAGGGAGTAGAATAAAGCAATTCTTTTTTCTGGACTTTTGGTTTATGAATTTTTTTAATCTTTTGACTTTTCATTCCAATTCACATAGGAAACATTTTCAAAATCTTGAAAAAAATAATAACATGTGAAAACCGTTTTCCACTCAATTCTAAAGTAAAACTATCCACTCTGTTAAAATAATCTTTGATTCCATCCTACAATTTTTTTAATTGCTTTCATCACCATCTCAGGAACAATATTCCCCTAAACACTGCAGCACTTGAGACTTTTCTGTGAAGAAATCTGGTTATTCCTTAGCAAATCACATCCACTGAATGAGGAGAATTATACAATCCCTTTGCTGAGAAATCATTCTTTTCTTTAAGCAGTTTTTGTTAGGCCAGACATCTGTATCATTTAACCATTGTTTCACACATTTATCATGGAAGCCAGTTTTGAGAACAAGCTAGAAGGGATAGTTTAAAGGTTACTAACAATTAAAGGACAATCTATATGATCATAGAATCATAGAAATGCCCACATATGAATAATGCTCATGTGCTAGTCTTGTCGTTTTACTGCACTGTACTTACTTGGATCTTTATAGTTTATTTGAGGCATAGATATATCTGAATAGGCTAGATCCTCAGCCTAGTGTACACAGGAGTCTCAATGGAGCTAAGACAATTTATACCAGCTGAAGATCTACCCTGATATGTACAACCCAAACGTTTTCCTCTAACACTTTCTACTGGAGAAAAGGCAGATGTATAGGCAAAGCTCAGCATCATTTCTGGGATCTGACAATGACTGGGGTGGACGGGAAGTCATAAATAGTAGTTTCATGGACACCATAGTGACGGAGGCATTAGAAAGAGACAGGAAAGTAGAATAACAGTTAAAAAATGCCTTTTGGAATTGGAAATTATTCCAGTGGCTTCCCCGTCCACTGTGGAAATTGTTACCTTAAAGCTCTAAAGAGATGCGATTTATGAAAGGAAAGCTGCATTATTCCTTAACTACTTTACAAATACTCAGCAAAATCCTGCATCCCTGCTCCTGAAGTCGACATGGTTTTTGCCTGACTGAGGTTTACAGGATTAGTCTCATTGACAAGCCAGCTGCACATTGCAAATCGAGGCAGCGAATTCTGGATTTGCAGCAACAGCTAGTTTGCTCTTACATTAGCCTGCCTTTCCCACTCGTTCAGCTTCTTTTGTGTTTTAAGTTCAAGTACAATGTAATGAGTGAAATCAGTATCAGATTTCCCAGTGCACTTACAGTTCCTGGCCGCGGATATGGTACACGTCCTTGGTAAGGCACCCATTGATAGTTGGGACCATCTCTGTGAGCATATGGACCAAGGAACACCCTCCTTACATCTGTCATGCTGTACATACAAACTGCTGACCCCTTGAAGATGTTGCTAAAAATGGGGCAGAGGGAAGAAAAATAAGTCAGTTTCTTTAAACGATTTGTCAATTTAATCACAGGAGAATGGTGGGATTAAAGGCTCTTTAATTAATTACATGCATTGATTTTCCAAACTCTGAACGGCTGTCTCAGCAAACCCAAACGCAGTCCTTAGAAAGTTCAGTTTAACTGAAACAAATCTCTCAGATGTTTTCCTAAACTGAATGGCTGCTGGCTACTACTTAAAACATATTGTTTATATACATCCAGATCCGATTTCAATGGGACTTTTCTTAGAGTAGGTACTACTACTATATGAGTAATACTTAGGATGGTTGAATCTGGCTCTTAATAGATAATATGTGTTTTTCAGTTTTCCATCCCTGATTTTGAAATTGAACTGCTTCATAAAGAAGGCTTCATAAAGGCTTTATGAACTGCTTCATAAAGAAGGGGTGGAAATCTATTTGTAATAGCTGTTATTCTGCAAATGCAATTTGTTGGTATAAATAAAGAGGTCTCACGTGTTTTTCATAATGGTGACCTTCATGCAAAAGGGTTTGTAACCCATTACTCATCCTGTAGCCAACTAATCACTTTATATACCCTTGCTAATAGTCAGCATATTGGTTTTAGTTTTGCCCTTTCTCTCTCTCCCTCACTTCCCCCTTTTGACAACACACACTGAAACTGCACTGCTGTGCATTTCCTTGGGATTTCTACAAGGATAGTAGATGCCCCATGAGTCTCATTCTTGTGGATTATGTGATGCCTAGAAACTTACATTTAAAAACATATGCCTCCCTCCATGGTTATAGGTGGCTTTTCCCTCAGAGGCAAATTCAGTCCTTCATGAGACAAAAGCCTAGGGACAATCCCATCCTTGGTGTAAGCCCATTTGAGGGAAGTTCTATGGACTGTGTTATGCATGAGATCAGACTAGATGACGACAGTGATCTATTCTAGCCTTAGAATCTATGAGCCTATGAAGCCAATGGATTTACACCAAGGATGTACTGGACTCAGTTGAAGAGTGGTGGAAAAAATCTTCGCTGTTTTTTCTTAAAAAGCTTATTGATTATCCAGGAGTTTTCCAAAATTCTAAAATTTGCTGATTTTTTAAAAAATTCTTCCTGCATTACTTTACCAGCTCTATGTGGCAAGGGATTTGACATTTCACCCTCCATCCTTAAAGCCAATTTTTCAGCAGGAAGAGGCTGAGAAACTGACACATTCTTTCAAACTTGCGTCAGGGCAATGATGTACATTGCTCATAAGAAAAGAAATTTAATTCATTACTTCTAACTTACACTGCCTTTGTGCAGTTCAAAGGTTAAGAAAACGCTGTGTTTCTTAAGAACATTTTAACAAAGAGAACTCTTTAAAGCAACCAGCTACACAAGTTTCCATACAAGTAAAATGATATATTCTGTACCTGGAAGTTGTAAACACTCCATAGACTATTGGATTTTTGGGGTCTTTTGAGTTCATTAGAAACACATCCTCTGTAACAAAAACAACAAAAAAGAAAAAAAAGAAAACACATGGTCATTTCAGTAATGAAAATACTAGAAAATGATTCTGCATTCAAATCCATTGTGGCTACTTACGTAGTTCATCAAAATGAGTATCAATGCCATTGGGCCCTGGCACAGAACAAATCAGGCGTGCTTTAAGGAAAGTTGTCCATTTATTAACAAGGCTTCTGTGTCCACCAAAGTCATTCTAACAGGAGAAATACTGTATATTAATACATGACCATATTCCTGTTTGAAATGGGCATTGATATGAAAAAACTGACGGAACAGTGTGCTAAATATAACATCATAATTCACGGTTTTACATATTGTCCTTTTTATTGTTTAGGAAATTATAAAATCCCCCTCATTTTTCAAATATACCAATATTGAATCTATTTAAATTTGTCATGGTTATTACTATGAATTTAATACCATTTTCAGAAGAACTTATTCCTAGAAAACCTTAAATTAGAAAGAAAGAAAGAAAGAAAGAAAGAAAGAAAGAAAGAAAGAAAGAAAGAAAGAAAGAAAGAAAGAAAGAAAGAAAGAAAGAAAGAAAGAAAGAAAAAGTAATTGGGCAGATTGACAGAGTATTTTGCTTCTGTGCAAGCTTACATGTTGCCAAGACTCAATAAAGTTTAAACAGCTCATTATTCTTTACCGAATATCAACAAAGTAGCCCCACAAGTTGTACAAGATCAAAGTATAAAAGGTGTTAGGGTGGGAGAATCAGATGTTTAATAGCAGGGCTGACAGTAGGAGCAGATCAACATCTCCATAAGGGTGGGGCTATAATTTTCCAAGCTGCTATCTCGTTTTTCAGAGATAGTGACTTGGAGTCCTGCCTTAAGGAATAATGTGAAATTCTACTCTAAACATTATATTTACCAAAGCTATCAAAATTCATGGTGATCACTTAATTCATAGATATTTTCTCAAGGTCCCTCAGGAAAATATTTGAGACCCTTGACACTGTTCATTTATAAAACTTAGCCTAACCAATTATTTTCATTTTCATATGCCTTTGCCTTTAGAAGTTCTACCTGGAATAGGAACTTTAAATGTCAAAAATAACTCAAGAAAGAAAATGTCTACAGAACATCTGGTCCACCTGGAAGCAGGAAGTACCATGTTTCTTGCACAAGACTCTATTTCTCTCTGCCACATTTTGAAAACTCAGGAGGTTCTGATTATTTTTGGATGATGCATTGTAAATTTGGGGTGCTACTCCAAACAGAACAGAACTGACTATTGTACCTCTTTGATGTTTTCCCTTGACTATTGGTCATTCTGGAAGACCTCGGCATCACTACATTGCCAATGCTACCATAGACTAATGTACAGCCAAGAAAGAGTAGTTGCTAATATCACTTTTATAGCTTTAACTGAGGGCATTAATTCTTATAAAATTAAGTCACCATATTACCTTGCAGATCTGCCCTATTCTGGCATGGGTGGCTTTTCCAGAGTGCTCTCCATCAATTGCATTTTCACGGAAGAAGAAATAGATTTTGTCATCTTCTGGGTTATCACTCTCTGGTATTAGGTGGGCACTAACAAACCTAGGATCTGAGAAGAAAATGCCAATGTACATGTTACTACACAGCAAGTAAAATCTGTTGCCTCATTTACATGAAAGGATTCTTCCATTCTGACTTGCACACATGAACTAACCCTTTCATCAAATAAGCAAATTTTCAACTTTTCTTCCTGGTGCTCCCACCCAAAGGAAATCCCTATCACAACTTGTTTCTGCTCTTGGAACCTGATACTAGAACAACACACACACACACACACATTCCCAACACTGCACACCAGCACACATCTATAGTTTATTTATCCAATATATAGCAGCGTTTGCTATTCATACTCTGTAGTGATTCAGGAAAGCATATGAAGTAATATAATACATATGAAATTGCTCTTTTAACTGTAGTGTAACATTACAGCATAGCTTCCTAATTCCATGCATGGATTGTTGAGAGTTTCTTTCACATTCAGTCTTGCCTACTTCTCATTTCCTTGTTTATTTTGACTTTCTATACAGCAGAAATGAAAACTGCACAGGAAAGCTACAAAAGAGGAAGAAGATGGTTTGTCAAGTAGCTACGGTGTTTGGCTGAGAATTGGGAGAGCTGTGTTCAAATCCCTGAACTGCCATATACATCCTCTGTGACCTTAATCAAGTCACTTAACCTCTCTGTGTCTTAGTCCCCCATGTATAAAATGTAAGGGTGCTGTGAAGATAAATACACTAAAGATTGGGAGGCCCTAAGCTTTTGTAGTAATAGGAATGATAGACAGAACACTCAAGAACAGGTTAAAAATCATTCTATAAAATATTTTTTGGATGAAAAATGGCCATTTTGTTTGAAATTTTCCATTGCTTTTCAACTACTAAAAACAAAAACAAAACAATGTTTTGAAAACCATTTTTTAATGGAAAAACAAAATCCATTTAGGTGGGAAAGATTTTTTACCATTTTCTGATCAGCTCTATTGACATCATTATTCAGAGTACAAATTCCCCTTCCACACATATGTCTCTATCTAGACAGTGATATTGCAGATATATAAAGCCTCAAGAGAGATTGATAAAACAAACAGAAAACAGTGGGCAAAAAAATTAGGACATATACTCAGTTGGTGTAAATCAGCATAGCTGCATTGACTTCAATGAGGCTGTGCCAGTTTACACCAGAGGAAGATCTGGCCCAATATTGCATTTTTCATTCAAGTATTTCCGTTGGCCTCTTTGACTAGGGAAAAGGAGGTAAATCAAACAGAATTACCAAGCTACTGTTTTCCTTCGGCATTTTACATCCTGCTGGGATAATTTAGTGTGAACTATATTTAACTATTCAAAGAGTCCTGTCCCTATGTCAAATTATAAGCTGTTCTAGTATCATGTATTAAAGTGTCATCTTAACACATCATCACATACTTAGGGAGGTAATGAGCCAGATTGTGCTGTGCTGAGGATCTGGCTTATTAAAACCACTACTTTATTTACTAAGAATTCTCCTCAGTTTATATGCTAACTAACTGTAAACACTACGTGTGATGAGCATTGTATCATCAACTAATAGCACATCTCATATAAGCAGATGTTTGACTTTGCTTGTAGACATGCAAGGTTGAAGAGTTTTCCATCTGATCTTGTATGGAGATGTCCACCCTTGGTGCTAGATGAGAAAGCATGATGATGCAGCAAAGAAAAAAATAAACTGAAGAGTGTTGGTGCCAAAACACGTCCTGGTCCGACATCACTGTGAATTTCGAAGCTGTCAGATTGATCACCATCATATTGAACTATAGCCTTCATGCCATTATGGAAAGATTGAATCAGACTGAGGAGGATTGAGAGGCAACCAGTTCTCTCTAGCAATTGAAAAAGATCCTTTCTGTTAACCAGGTCAAAAGCTTTTGTAAGATCTAAGAAGGCCATGTATAGAGGTTATCCTTATTCTTGACACTTTTCTTGCAATTGCTTTTGTGCAAAAATCATGTTGATGGTAGATCAACTAGCACAGAAGCCACACTGGTTCTCTGGATATGCACATTCAGCAAGAAGTTGCAGTCTTTTAAAAATTACCCATGTAAATCCGTCATGTTTTGTGGTACCCCCCTTCTCTCCAGCAGGCAAGCAAGACATTGTGCAGATATTTAAGCACTACTTGTCCTTTTTTCAGTACTTCAGCTGGAATTCCATTTCTTTCTGCAGCCTTTCCTGGTGCTAGAAAGTGGTTTGTCTTTATAGATGATTCTATACCAAGCTCTTTGATGGCCTAGAGCCCCAAGGTCACAATTAGGACTCAGAAACAGTGGACTCACATGAATAGAGTTTGTGATAGTGTTCCAACCAGTGTTGTATTTGTTTGCTTCTGTCAATGATGATGTCTCCATTAAGATATTTGAGTGGGATAGATGAAGGACCTATTGCTTTCTTAATTGCATTAATCAGACCTCTTAGATCTCCATTCTCAAAGGACATTTGTATCTTTAGCACAGATCAAGCAGGTATAATTGGCCACTCTGAGGTTAGCATATGTCTCAGGAGAGGGGTGAATGTTGTGATGGAAATCTGAGGTGCATTTTGTTTCAATAACTGGAAATATTTCTTCAGGATATGCTGCAAACCAGTTGTTATAGTGTGTTCACTAAAAGCAAATGTTTCAGCTGTATGGATATTCTGAATGTCTTTTATGCTGCATCAGCATTCAGGGTAGGTGCAATCGCTTCCCTAAGATTGGTACTAAACACCTTCCTTGGTCTTTTGTGTTATTGATGTTAATGTGTGGGCAACAGTTCTGTTTGGTATGTTGGAATTTCCTTAATGAAAGCCTTATTTTGCAGCATCCACTGTGAAAATTGCAAGTATGGAGAGCAAGCTTTAGGTGTTTTCTACAGGTGACAATTAAATCTAGTTGGTGCTAGTTTCCAGATCAGGGGTGTCTTCAGGAGACCTTCTGGTAATGCATGTGTTGGTAATGCACAGTCACTGGTGGGTTAAGAGCTCCAGTAGTCTTTGACCATTGTTGTTAATTTTTCCCACTCCATGGTGACCAGTGATTAGCAGCCACATCTCGTGATGTGAGCTGACTTTAGCATTGAAGTCTCTCAGTAGATAGAGTTGCTTGCCTGGTAGTAGTTTGCTGATGACACAGTCGAGTTTCTGATAGAACAAGTCCTTCTCTACAGAGGTGAAGAAAAGTGTTGTCACATATGTACTAATGATGTTAGTAAATCCACCTATGGTAGATATTTTTACTAATATGATTCATTCTGATGTTGCAATGGGACATTCAACTAGAGATGTGAATGAATTTTTGACTGCAAAACCCACCCTGTCCTCACAACGATCTTGTTTGCTTTCTTCATGCCAAAAGAAGCAACACTGCATCTGGACTAAATTACAGATTTAGTCCAGTCTCAGAGAGAGAGAGGCTATGTCAATGTCAAGTTTCTCCAGCTCTCTGTTGAGGATGGCAGCCTTCCTACAGTCATTGACCTCCTCAAGGTTGTTTGACATACCAGTGTATGTTGTCCTCATATTCCAACAAGCAAGTTTGAAGAGGGAGACCATTAAACCCAAATCTTTGGTGTATATACATCTATGCAGAAAAAAAATAAGGAGGCAGAGGTTGAGCTTAGGATCACAGCCCCCCTCTTCGTGGTATTATTCAGGCCCAAAGGCTCAGAAGACCAAGATGTTTAGAAGCCAGCACAGTTGCAGGAGATGCTGGAAGGCAGAGCTGAATTGCAATGCCAACCACCTGATGCTTTCTCCACAATGGGTTTAGTTCAGGGTTGACTCCCCTGGTCTTTGCTCAACCAAGAGCTAGCGGAAGGGCAGCAATGCCAGCTGGAATTACTCCTTTGAGGATATTATTTTTCATTCCAATGGGTATCTGGCATACCCCTCCCACCACTCAGTGGCGTGATTCTCAGTTTAGTCGCTGAACGCCCAACTTGTGGCATGTTGTACAGGGTTATGTGATGCCAGTAGCAGCCATGCACACTTGACCCGATCTGAGGAGCTTCAGCAACTTTGCAATAGCCTTGCCCTAGCTTGTGATGAATGTCTTGCCTGATGTCTGAAGCCTATTGCCCAAGAACTCTTGGGGGCCTGACTTTGCCCAAATCCAGTCCTTTGGGGCCATGGTGATCCAGCCAGATAGTCACCTGTCAACCAACTTAGCACTCTCTACCTGGGTTGCAATTTTGTCTTTCTCTTCTTTTGGGGATGATGCCTAAAAGTCAGGCACTTCATATACCCTGTTTTTCTACTAGTGCATTCATGCAGCAAAAGGAAGTATGTTCCCCAGCATATCTGTTCAGCTGTTGACACTAGGGATATAGCAGCAAAGAGTCCTGTGGCACCTTATAGACTAACAGATGTATTGGAGCATGAGCTTTCGTGGGTGAATACCCACTTTGTCGGATGCATTCACCCACGAAAGCTCATGCTCCAATAGGTCTGTTAGTCTATAAGGTGCCACAGGACTCTTTGCTGCTTTTACAGATCCAGACTAACACGGCTACCCCACTGATACTAGGGATATAGCATCACCCTGAAAATTTTAGCTAGTTCAGTAACTTATCTTATTATCAAGAGTTCCCGAGGGAGAGTTTAAGATAATTCAGGCAGCATTGACATACTTCATATGTTCAGCACAGACACATAAGGAAGTTGATGACATATAAAAGAGAGGCTATGGGGGAATGAGCTAAAAGAACTTCTGTTGTATGGGAAGTGGAAGCAGGAGACGAAAGGAGTAGAACCCATGGTAGTACTCTACAAGCTATTATCAATGGATATGACTACCTCAGATTGCCATGTACAAATTACTGGAGTCTATGTGATCCCAAAATCACTATAACTATAACTATTAAGAAACACATGGTTCTTCTAATAATATAAGCAGTCACAACACCCTGTGGATCATATTCTTTTCCACAGTCCAAGCCTATAAAACACCTTTAGTGAAAAGGATTTAAGGAACACTTTGGGTTTAAACAGTTTACAAGGATTCCTTATGTTCAAAACTCAAGCAATCAATGTCAAAATGTGTTTTAAAAAGACAACAAACATCAAAAGAACATGTCAGAAGTATATTTAAGCATGATCAAAGGGGGAATGAAACCACAATGTAAACATGATAAACATTAATGGCAGAAACATTTCTCTGATCTCATAGCCAGTCCAAGCAGGTTAAAAATAGAAACGTTGATTTAAAACAATCGGTGTCATGGAGCAAATAATTAAGAAATGCATTTCAACTTTTTTCAATCTCCTTTTCTCGAGTCTCTTGACACTGGGCTACTTCTCATACCCTAACTGACACCTTCTGCTAGCTCCAGTTTTGTATGGCCCTCTGGGATTACCAGTTCTTTAGCAATTTCATTGGCAGCAGCCCATTAAACTGTCCTTCATGAGAAATCTACCACTTTATGAAAAAGACACCTTGGTCCAGCTGCCTTTATGATTGATATGCCATTGTTTGCTTAGTTAAGTAATGGAAACATGTTTTGCTTGTCTCAGCATTTCAGGTTCAGATAAAGCTAAAGAAAAATCAATCTTTATTTGCTCCCTCACAAGCATTATTCTTTAGCAATAACAACAAAAGAACAACAGCAAAAACAATAAAAGAAAGCAGATTGGATTCCTGAATGAATCGTATTAGCATTTTAATGATGATCCATAAAGGAAACGGCACCAAAATTGCCTTTAGATGTCAAGATGCACTAACTAAGCTGAGCAAACAGAAGTTAGGGTCATTCCTTCATAGAATCATACAATCAGAGGACTGGAAGGGACCTCGAGAGGTCATCTAGTCCAGTCCCCTGCACTCACGGCAGGACTAGACCATCCCTGACAGGCGTTTGTCCAACCTTCTCTTAAAAATCTCCAATGATGGAGATCCGTCATTTCAAAGAGGAAAAAGGGCAGTTCTCACAGGAGGCATTCTGCAAGGAGGTTGAATCAGATGCTCCCATTACAGGAGATTTGTGGTCAGAATGACAAATTTCCCCAGTTCACAACTAGAAAATTCGAGGACACTGTAGGGAAATTTTACGCTCAGTAAAGTTGCAGTTGCTGTAATTTAATGAAAATTACTGAAGGATGACTAGAACCCTGCGAAGAGATAACGAGACGAGGGAATCTTAAATTAAAAATTTAACAATAACAAAAATAGACATCCGAAGAAGTGGGTGTTCACCCATGAAAGCTCATGCTCCTATACGTTTGTTAGTCTATAAGGTGCCACAGGACTTTTTGCTGCAAAAATAGACAGCTATTCAGACTTCATAAACACACAGTGATTGTCAACAGAGACCCAGCATGTACAAAAAAGCAGGAACTGTCCTCAGAAAATCTGAACTTGAAAATCATAGCTAGCTGTATTGCCTTCTCAGAGGAAGACTTATAGCCCCCCTCACAAATGTGCACCGCAAAGCTCCAAGTCCCTACTACTTTCCATAAGGTCACCAGGGACAAAGCTTTTAATATGTGATGACAAGAGAGCTAACTCGTCTTATGTTCTTACACATTTTACCATATTTTACAAACCTCTTAATCTTTTAATGGTGTGCTTCTAAATCGCCCTCAGTTACTTTGTCACCTGTCAAGTGCCGTCTTTTGCCACTGAGTCAGTCAAACTTTGGGCCTGATTCTCACTTACACGTAAGCCCCTTTGTGACTGAGGGAGCCCCTCAGTACCAAATGGAAGAGGGTCCTCCATCCTGTAACTCAGGCCTGACACAACCATTGCCCCAATGCACTGTTGTCATAAGATGTATCTCAGAGGGGTCCTCTGGGGTATCCTATGTAAACTGGTGACACACTGGTCCCAAAAATTATTGTGTGATGTAAGGACCAGTTTTGTACAAAGTATAGATGTGTGCTGAAACTATGTTCTTTACATGTGCTTGGGAGACAATGCATAAATCTAGCCTGCCCTAGAAAAAGGAGTATGTATTTAATTGTCTGACCAGCTTGCAGAATTCCTGACAGTGGACAATGGAACTACATTTACGTATAAGGTAAACAAGCAGGAGAGAAAACTGTTTAACAATCACACCAGGGGACAGAATCTGCACCCCAAGAAGCCTCCCTGGCTCTTGAGGCACAGACAATGGACTTTGAATAATACAACGGGAGCAAAAAGGCCTTTTAGTTATCCATCACTGATGGGATACAGGGTAAACCACTCTCTGAGCCTGTGAAAGTTGGATCCTCAATCTGGCAGGCTAGGGACGATGTGAACTAGCGGTAAGTAAGAAAACTGCTTAGGCAAAGATCATAACTAGCTAAAATTAAGTTTTAGTCACTAGAAGGCATGTTTTATTTTACTGTTTGTAACCATACCTGTCTCTTTTTTCTTTACTTAGTATCACTTATTTCTTGTTAATAAACATATTCTGGTTTTATTACAAAACCATCTGAATGCTGTGTATGAAGTGTGTCTCTCCAGCTAACCTTAGAGGCTAATCTGTGCTCTGTCTCTTTGGAGGCAGTGAACTTAATAATTTCTGTGAACATCCCATGAGAGGGACTGGACACTGCAGGGAGACGTCTCTGGGGAACTCGGGAACTGGGGTTCACTGGTTGTTGCCTGCAAGGAAAGGTTTAGATTGGCAGAGTCCCGAAGAGCTTGCTGACAAGGCAGACAAGTTGGTGTGTCAGGGAACTGATACAGTTTAGCAGCAGCAAAGCCCTTGCTCTTGCTAAGGCACAGGGTAACACAGTGGCTCACATTTCTGGGTGTCCTGAGCATGACATCACACTTTTTACAGCTCTCTGCTGGCGTAAAGATTCCTCAAAGATGGTGAAAATGGCTCCCTGAGAATATCCCTTATACAAGGGAACTCCTTGGCTGTTAAAAGATGGTGTAAGGGCGTTATACCAGTCCTGTTCCCAGCCCTTAGCACAGGGGCTGTGTCAGGGCAGGCCCAGGGACAAAGAAAGAGTGTGGCTGAAGTGCAGTGTGTTCTGGCTATTCTTCGTTTCTCGAGACCCGTAGAGGACCTTGGGAAGCTTACAGCAGAAGTAAAAGCGGCTGTGAGCCATCCATACTATTTCTGTGTTCATACCATATCTGGTTGTGATATTAGCTGCTCTTGCAAGATAAGCAGAACTGGTTTTGGTCATTCATACTTTAATGGGAATCCTGCTCCTGGGAAAAATCAAGAGTTCTCAAGATAATGGTATTTATGATTTGGTAGTTGGCACTTTTGTCTCTGAATTATTACTAAATCAGTACACCAGAACGATCAGTACTCCTAAGGTAGTGTTTGTTGGGTGCGAAATTAAGCTAGGATCTGATCAGAAATTAGAGCTCTCATCATATTTTTTCAAAGCCTAGTGATACTGGCCTTAGTGTCATAGTGAAATTATAATACTGGATCGTGTGTATTTAGTTTATCTAAAATCCTCCTGCAATTTCAATTGCCTACAATATGTTTCACTTTTTGGACTAAAAACTTGTGTAATGTTGCTCTGTGCTGTTAAATACCCACACTGTTTCACTGTACAGGTGCCTGTATTTTGCTGGTGAGTGAAGCAAAGTGCTTTGGGACATTTAAGGATGAAAGATGCTCTACATGATATTAAGCCAGCACCTTTTCCAACATTCTAATACAAGAAGATAGCACAGGAAGAAGGAAACACCTAGCAGAGGATGCTAATGAACTCACAATACTCTTCCACATCCAGCTTCTGTCCAGACCTCAATACTACTGTCACACAATTGGCAACGGGAATCGAATCATACTGGGCAAGGATTTGCAATATTTTAATTATCATCATCATCTAAGAGTAATTCTTATTGTAAGAAACATTAAAATAAAGCTGTCTTCTTTATTCAAGCTCTTTAGATCTGCAGGTTGGGCCTGGACAAAAAAACAAATGCATGATTCTCATAACTATCCTGACACTTAGACTTCTCCTGAAATAAAAACATCTCTGTACCTCAGGGTCTAAGCTGATGGTTGTGGGTTATATCTTTACATCTTTACTTCTGTGGAATCTAGTTTGCTTCCTGATTATAACTGTTCTCTGGATAAAAAGGGAAAAACCAATTTTTCTCTCTCTCCATTTATACAAACTGCAAATTCCAAATGAACCAGAAGGGATGTTGTGGGCTCCAGCCCTGTGGACAGAATCTATTGGTTTAGGTGTGTGAAACTCATGCAGACTGAAACCAAAACCCCCAACGGGGTTGTCACATCTTGGCAAAGAAATGGCTCAACATTAGTTCAGATTAGTTGAACAGCAGCATTTGTATTCCAAGAATAGTATTCACCATAGGAAATCAGAAAATTAAAAAAGAAGAAAAGAAAAAAAAAATCAACAACTGCAGGTATAGTTATAGTTAATGGGGAGAGATTTAGGCTTGGTTGTGATTTGGCCCACAACAAGTGCTAAGTGGTGTATAGGGATCTTAGGATAAATGAGAGTCCGGCCCTAAGCCTCAGGGCATGTCTGCATTGCAATCATGGGGGGAGGAGGGGATTGCATCTTGCGTAGACAATACCTAAGCCAGCTCTAACCTAGCTCAGGTTCTGCAGCAAAGAAGCTGTGGCAATGTGCACTTCACTACAGGGCAGCCCCACAAGTAACTACCTGGGTTTCAGGCAGGCTTGCATCCCACTCTGAAGTGCACACTGCTGCAGCCTCACCATTCTGGTACAGTAACTCCTCACTTGAAGTCGTCCCGGTTAACGTTGTTTCGTTGTTACATTGCAGATCAATTAGAGAACATGCCCGTCTAAAGTTGCGCAATGCTCCCTTATAACGTCGTCGTTTGGCAGCCGCCTCATTGTCCACTGCTTGCAGGAAGAGCAACCCGTTGGAGCTAGCTGGTGGGGGCTTGGAACCAAGATGGTCTGGCAGCCCCCTATCAGCTCCCCGCTCCACTAAGTTCCCTGTGCGGCAGTCGCCCAGAAGGCTATCAATTGCCAGCAGTTCAGCAGTCCCTCCCCACACTGCCGTGTGCTGCTCCTGCCCTCTGCCTTGGAGCTGCTCCTGGGAGCCTCCTGCTTGCTGGGGGGGGGGGAAGGGGGCTAATGTCAGGGTGTCCCCCTCCCCCCCTGCTCCTGCCTTCCGCTTACTCCATCTTCCATAGAGCAGGGGACACACACTACAGGGGTCAGGACGGAGGGAGCTTCCTGGCAGCAGCTGCTGTCTCAGCTTGCTGATCAACTTAAAAAGGCAGTGTACTTAGAAGGCGGTCAGCGTACTTAAAGGAGCAATGCGTGTCTCTCTCTCTCACACACCGGGTGTGTGTCTCTGTCTGCCATGCTGTCTCCCCTCCCTCCATTTGTGCTGCCTTGTAGAGTGTGAGGCTACATTAATAATGATGTGTTAACCCTTGAGGGCTCAGCCAATCGCTAGTTCATCATTTAGCAGTAAGGCATTCCCTGGGAAATATCCCACCCTCTGACTTTACCACCTCAACCAAGCTTCACAATCATCATCACTGTGTACCAGTATTAAATTGTTTGTTTAAAACTTATACTGTGTGTGTGTGTGTGTATGTGTGTGTGTGTGTGTGTGTGTGTGTGTGTGTATGTGTGTGCGTGAGTGTGTGTGTGTATACAGTCTTTTTGTCTGGTGAAAAAAATATCCCTGTAACCTAACCCCCCCTTCACATTAATTCTTATGGGGAAATTGGATTTGCTTAACATCGTTTCGCTTAAAGTCGCATTTTTCAGGAACATAACTACAATGTTAAGCGAGGAGTTACTGTACTTGAATTAGCTAGATTAAAGCTAGCTCAAGTATGTCTACGCAAGCTGCAATCACATCCTGTGATTGCAATGTAGACATGCCCTTAGGCTTAGGGCCTGACTTTCATTTATCCTAAGGTTCCCCCCAATGTAAAGGAGTTTTAAAATGACAGTGAATTAAATGTATGCTCCCCTCAAGGCCACTTTTCACTGCCAAAGCAGTGAAAGTGGGCTTTAATGCCAATAAGAACCAGACCCATGGTGCCTCTACAGATGCTGTGTGGTAGCATGATGAGAGATAGCCCTTGTTACCCCTTTAAAATTTGTAACAAGCTCCCCTCAGTCCCACATAACTTACTTCTTTGCATATGAGTGTGTGGTGCTGTCCTCTTGTGCATGAGCAACAGAGAGGATGCGAGACCTGCTGATTCTGTGATTGCAATACAGACGTACCCACAATCTCCAGGCACTGCCGCTAGGGTGGAGCCAATCTTCCCCTCCCCCATACTTTAGTTCTTAGTCTGAACATTTCTAACAAGCAATATTGTAGGCTGCATGGGAAGGAGAAAGAAAAAAAATGTTGAGCTGTGAAATAATTATCAGTTTCTGAGGCCTTTGTTCTTAAAGAGACAACAATAATTTTGATTCTCTATAATGACTAATTATATGGTGAAGAAAATGAACACAAAAGTTCAGTGAAATTATAGCATAATTCACAAAGTAAATTAGATTTCCCACAAAACAGACCTTCTGATCTACCCATCCTATTTAATCTGAAAGAGGTGATTATTATCTCTATAAAGAACAACCACCAAAATTTATGGGATGTCATTAGCACCTCTTTTCTGTGGCTGCCTATATCTGGAGGTGTTAGATTTCTAACACCACTGTGTTAATTTTTAAATGATCAGGTTATTCCTGAAAGTCTAGCAGCTAGAAGACTGATGTCCTCCAAAAAAAAAAAATCTATATTATCTTATCGTTTGTAGCCCACGTATGGTGGGGATTTGGAGAGGGAAATTACATGGATCAGGCATTAACAGCATCGCTGATGAATGACACATGCTACCTAGGGAGGCAGTGGGATCTCCACCATTGAAGGGTTTTAAGAACAGGTTTGACAAACACCTATCAAGGAGTGTCTAGATAACACTTAGGGGACTGGATTAGATGACCTACCGAGGTCCCTGCCAGTCCTACATTTCTCTGATTCTATGAAGCTGTGAGCTGAGCAGCAGTGTAGAGGGTGCTGCATGGTGATCTCAGCCCCCATCTCCTGAGATCTAGGCGTTTAGGATCCCCTAGCCAATTTTACAGGGAACACAAACGCCTCACTGGCCAGACAAATTTTCCATTCATGTTGTTTCCTGTTGCCTGTGTGTATTTTTCCTGCATAGTGGACAATATGGCCCTTACCACAGGGGTCTCAGTTCATCCATTTGCAAAATAGGAAGAATAATATTTATCTATTGTACCTCACAGGGGTGCTGTCAGGCTTAATCCATCAATGTCAGTGAACTGGTTAGAACGTGCTACATATATGTACAAAAAGAACTGGATTGAGCCCATCAATTCATTTTTTAGGGAATGCTCATCAGATGATGATCAGCAAACCAGTCCTATTCCAAAGCAGTAATCCAGCAGACAAACAGTCCTGTAGAGATTCCCTAACCTTTCTAATCCTTGCACAATAATTTAATTCCTTTGCCAAGTCCTTTTGATGCAGTCACAAAGCTGAGGTCATTTTGTCAGACTATGTAAAATGGCTTTGTTATTATAATTAACTTTTAGAGACAGCGTACAACAACTTGACACAAAATCCATTAAGGCAAGCTTAATAAATGAAGGCAGTAGAGACTGAAATAAGCACCGGGTGAATGACGTTTTTTAACTAATCTCTCAATTTAGTGAAATAATGCAAAATCCAGCAAGGCATTTCAGCCACACTTGGGAGTGGAGACACAAATCCTCATTACTATTTTTGATATTCAGTGTGACAACATCAATTATGACGACCCCATTTAGTAGTCACATGGACATAATATGTAATTCCAACTTAATTTAGCATCAATCAGCAGAAAAAAGGATTACCAGGAGTTATAGCTCAATGGAAATAATTTACAGGCTTATCACTGAGATGATATATTAACACTGTTGATATAAAAAAAGAGGGGGGGGGGAATATTGGCATACGCTGTGACTACAATCATGGATTCACTAGAGATGGAAAAGACCTACTAGGTTACCTGGTTGATCTCCCTGTTAATAGAGGATTGCTCATCGTCAATTATGCTTTAAGGGTCAAATCTCGCTCATTGTAGTCACACAAAACATCTACTTCCGTGTCTGCACACAGAGGTTCAGAAAGCTTTGAGGCATAATTACTGTAACTCCAGATTATAATAAATTTCTGGGAATATTCTCAAGCCGTTGTCAGAAAGGGCGGTGCACCTGTATTTTAATGTTATTTTTCAGTGGGTCTGGTGGGGTGCCTACAAGCACACATAAATACTCGAGGCGCTTAAACACCAAAGAGAGAAGAATTGTTTAGTCAGTGACAGAGGATAAGGGTATGACATTTTTAAAAAATGAAAACTCAGGAAAAATATTGTCGCAGTAAAATGTATTAAGCTGTGGAACACTCTCTCGGGAGACGCTTTCTACAGACAAGAGTCTGGTAATTATGTCAAAAAACATATCTGAGCTGTTCAAATTGCATATCACAGGACTGGGTAGCAATAATACCAATCCCTATACACAGGCTAGTGAGAATCACTCACTGATTCACAGTGCAGCTCTCTGTTGCATAGTCTATACTCATTCCATGTTCAGAGCTCTCATTGACCTCAATGGGGGTTCTGTGCACAGAAATAGGGCAGAGTATACAATCGAGACCTGCAATGCTGATGAGTGAAGAGAATTTTGCCTTTGCAGTGTTGATATCTGCTGTGGTACCATTCAGGAAACAGACATTGCCAATGGAAACTACTTTTAAATTTCAGCTTTTAGAAGGTACAGAAACATTTTATTTTATTAAATTAAATTATATGTAAGGACAAAATAGTGACTGCTTTCTCTTTCTAATGGACCCACCTCTGGAGTTTCTAGGTATCATAAGGAAGCAAGTAAAGCATAATTCTGGCAAAAGGGATGGCACTCCCTTTCCTTCCCACATTTTATTCTTTAGTTTTTCTTGTTACACGTATCTTGAATGCTGTACAGAATACAGATGACAGGTTATCCAACAAATTATGAAAGATCCGTAGTCATCAGGGGTCAGCTGTCATGAGGCTTTCTATTTACAGTTCATCTGTCTTACTGTTCGGTAATTGAAGATACATTTTAAAATATCAAGACAAACTGCACATAAGGAAATCACACATAATTCTCGCAAAGGATTTACGAGACTACTTTTTTGGCCTCTATAGCAAATCTGTACGCATCATTTTAAACACTTGCCTGGGTATGTTGCTAGTTTTTGTTGACTCTCTCTGTTCTCCATGCTTGTAGATCTAATTTCAACCTTTTAAACCCATTTTAAGAGACCTTTATTTGCCAGCTTTACAACACACTGTGTCTGCCTACTCCACAACTCCTCTTTTTACAGTTACAGTTTTTACAGTTATCTTTTAAAGTTTACTATTTCCTGTCTTGTAGTCTATGAAATCAAATCCTTCTTTCATCTCCTTTATTCCCAGGATTTTGCTTTCTTGCTTAAAACTTTTATGGGAAACTTCCACTCTCCCACCCCATCAAAATAACATTCTTTAAATATTCACAATGCATGTTAGCTCCAGTAAATGTCTCTACTACTTCCAGTGCCCACTATTCCCCAGTTACTTTGCTACAGCTTCCTTGGAGGTTCCATGGTTTTAGTAGCTTCGTTTGAACTGTCCTATAATGTTTCCTTGCATTAGCAATTCACTGCTCACGAACACATGCACGTTCACAAAGACCCAAATCCTGATCCTGTTGAAATCAATGGGAGTTTTGCAATTAATTACAATGGAACATGGATTTTACTCAAAGATAATTTAGTAGCCAGTATACACCAGGGTTAACATAAGGACTATATACTCTGATTTCAATGTTGGCACAAAGCTACCACAGATTTGCCAGTTGAAAAGAAAAGCCAATCCAATCCAAGCCATGGCTTTGTCCCTGTTTATCTGAACCAAACCTTTACTATACTATCGACAGGAAATTCACGATTTATTTGTATGCTTATGTTTATGAAAAGCATTCTCCATTTCTTAGAGAGTGACACTAATCTAATAAAAATACATACAAATCTGTCTCTTTAAAAAAAAAGGGAAAAGGAAACTTTTTTATTTTGTTTATTTATTATCTGTTCTGTGGCAGCACTAGAAGCCCCAATCATGGCCCAGGACACCATTGTGCTAGGCTCTGTAAAATACAGAACAAAAATATGATCCGTGCCCCAAAAAGCTTACAGTCTACGGGCTGGTCCACACTAACCCCCCAGTTCGAACTAAGATACGCAACTTCAGCTATGTGAATAACGTAGCTGAAGTCGAAGTACCTTAGTTTGAACTACAAGGTACTTACCGCGAGTCCACATGCGGCAGGCAGGCTCCCCCGTCGACTCCGCGTACTCCTCTCGCGGAGCAGGAGTACCGGTGTCGACGGCGAGCACTTCCGGGATCGATTTATCGCGTCTAGACAAGACGTGATAAATCGATCCCAGAAGATCGACTGCTTACCACCGAACCCAGAGGTAAGTATAGACGTACCCTAAGACACTCTTCTAAAGCAAATTATTTCTCTTTTGCCACTTTGTTGCACCTCAACTTCCTATGTGCAAAATGTCCATCGTGCTACCACAGGGGTGGGCAAATTTTTTGGCCCTAAGGCCACATTGGGGTTGCAAAACTGTATGGAGGGCTGGATGGGGAAGTCTGTGCCTCCCCAAACAGCGTGGCCCCCACCCTCTATCTGCCCCCTCCCACTTCCCGCTTCTCTGACTGCCCCCCTCAGAATCCTGCTCCTTGTCCCCTAACCACCCCCTCCCGTGACCCCACCCCGTATCCAACCCCCATTCTCCCAGTCCCCTGACTGCCCCTAACCCCTATCCACACCCCCGTCCCCTGACAGGCCCCCTGGGACTCCCATGCAGTGTGAGTGCCACTGAAAATCAGCTTGCGTACTGCCTTCGGCACCCGTGCCATAGGTTGCCTGCCCCTGGTGTATAACAACACTGTCTTTCTGGGTATATATATGAACCTATACATTAAGATCTATTCCAATATATAGTTGTACAAATATGTTAAGTATCGAATCTGTGGGCAAGTTTCTGAACTAGTGCAAGCTGACATAGTTCCACTGAAGCCTATGGACTTATGCTGACTTACACCAGTTTACACACATTCTATTCTTCTAGTGTTAGTGGCAGTGTAAGTCCATCTTTCCAGGGGCTTTTTACTTCGCATGCAAGATCTGAGAACAAAACAGCTAAAATGTAATTTCCGTTACATTAAAATATTTTGGCATTTTAGAAGATTCAAAAGTACAAAAACAACAACACACGGGCCAGAAACTTTGGATTTTTGTCAGCTTCTGTTTAACTGAAAAATCTGCTATGTTTAGTAAATAAAATATCACAAGATTTTAGAGAGACGAGGTGGGTGAGGTAATATTTTTTTTCTTGGATCAACTTTGGATGGTGAAAGAGACAAGCTTTCCAGCTACACAAAGCTTTTCTTCAGGTCTGGAAAAGGTACTCAGATTTTAGTCCATAGGGTGTTAAGGATCTTTTTTAAAAATACACATAGCTGAGGAATACACGGTACAAGAATATTTTTAACTGAACATAATAATGTTTACATGGACAACTGCATTCCTTCCATCTCCTCTGAATAATCTACTATGTGTTTGTATATCTAAGCTTCACTCAGCAGCTAAGAAAAAAAACTACAGTCCCTCAGCTACTGATTATCATGGAATATGTGCTTGAGGTTTGTCATAATATAGTAACAAACACTGAAAGAAATTAGTCTGTGTCCATAGTTGTATGCCTGGCCTGGATAATTTAAAAAGCTGCTTGTTACAGCATTGATGGGAATGGGAATTCTGAAGCAAAGCAGGATGCACGCAGGACTCAAAGGCATCACACTGGGGATCCAACTACGTTCTTTTACTGTGTCTTCCCCATGGTACCTGACAACAGTGATTATTTGGGAAAAAAATGTTGTGCAGTTTCATGTTTATTGTCTCAGTGATTTCCAGTCAAATGTGCTAAGCAAGCTTACAAGTAAAAAGAAGGGGTTGTTTTTTTCCCTGTACTTCCAGAGCTGCAAACTCAACCTAGGATCTGAGTGAGAGTGAAACTGGCTTCTCTCCACTTGTGCATCATTGCCAGTGATAAAGTTGTGCAGGCCAGATTAGGCCCTCACTTATACAACCCCCTTGCCTTCAGGGTTTGCACAGGTGTTGCATGTTGGAACTTAGGGGAAAAAATCAGTTGAAGAAGTTTAAGAAGGAATAGAATAGGACTGCTGTTGACTGTGCTGGCTTTGAAGAGTTAATAGGAATGAAAACTACTCAACTCCAATTTTTTCCACTAAAATGGACAGCTACGATTCTGAATACAGATGGAGATCTGTTGAGGAATAAGGTACCACAACAGATTGAATTTTCAAATTCTCATTGGATCCTTTTTAGGTATTCTTCCTCAAGTATTTAGAGGAAATGCAACTATGGTAATGAAAGATTTCTAGTATATACTATTACTCCTGAGCAGACATGCAAAACCCTTGAAGAAAACCACAGAAATTGGGCTTGTTTTTGACTTAACTGGCTTGTGAGTTGCTTGTTGACTAGTTTTTGGCTTGTGCCTTTTTGCTTGTTTGGCTTGCAGCTTCTTTTTTTTTGATCAGCTCCTGGTACGCAGGGGCAAGGGGGGAGGGGTAAGCAGAGGCAAGGGGCAATCAGGGGCAAGTGGGGGGAGAGAGTCAGGGTGCACAGCGGGCCCACCACAGTCCCAGATTGCATGCTGGGTGGATCTAGTCACATAGAGTGTTGGGGTTCTTAGGCATTGGCTTGTTTTGGCCTTGTTTTGAAATGGGATTAGCTTGATTT
The DNA here is from genome assembly GCF_011386835.1 of Chrysemys picta bellii. Lineage (NCBI taxonomy): Eukaryota > Metazoa > Chordata > Testudines > Emydidae > Chrysemys > Chrysemys picta. The sequence continues at coordinate 19,658,619 of NC_088791.1, forward strand.
TTGAATTATTGTGAAAGTTGGGGGTGCTTATTTACCGTGTGAAAGTTGGCAACTGTGGTCCTGAAGGCATTCTGCACCAAAAAAATTAAAAATTCTGTGCCAAAAAAATTAAAATTCTGCACACAATATTTTTAAATTCTGCAAGTTTTATTTGTCAATAAATAAATGCAGAGGCTCCAGCATGGCAGTGGGGAGCACAGACCACTGGCTGCATGAAGGTGGGACATGGACTCAGTGATGAGGTTGCACCCGACCCTGACACAGCACAAGGCCTGGCCCTGCCCCAGAAACACGCTGGGGCCCTGCCCCTCTGCGCCAGCTGCTCCAGGTGTGGGGCAGGCAGGCTCAACCAGGCAGGATCCAAGTGTGGAGTGGCTTGGTGTGGGGTGAGAGGATTCTCTGTGGGACAATTTGAGTGCAGGAAACTCCTTGCAGGGGAAGAGGAAGTCCCATCCTCTCCTGCCTCCAGCCCAGCTGGTGTGGGGGGATCTGGATGCACAGAGGCTTGTTGGGGGGTTCCAGGTGCAGGGGTAATGGGACTCTGCAGGGACTTCCAGATGAAATGGTTGGGGCTCGGGAGAGGGGTCTGGGTGTGGGGGTCTCATCTGGGGGCTCTGTGTGCTGGGGGAGTGGGGCTTGGTGGGGTGAGGGTCTGGGTGCAACTAGTTGGGAATCAGTGGCATGGGGGTCTGGAGGTGGGGTCTCAGGGTGGTGTAGGGAATGGGGCATCAGGGTAGGGATTTGAGTGCAGGGAGCTCAGTGGGGGGTGGTCTGGGTGCAGGGGTGGGGGTCCGGAAGCAGGGGGTCTGGGTGAAGAGAGTTTTCAGATGCAGGAGTTGAGGTTCGGTTGGGTATGGAGGGCTAGCAGGTTCTGGATGTACCTGGAGGCTTGGCAGGAATGTCTGAGTATGGGAGGTCCGGATGCATGGTGGTTAGGTAGATGGGGGAGCAGCTCCCCATACAGTGACCCCTCTCCCCATAGCTGAGAAGCAATTGGGGCAGGAAGCAGGGGAGGATGCTGAGCTTCCTGCAGCTGGGGCAGGTTTCTGGGGGTGGGTCTGATACAGCCCCAGCCACTCCTTGCAGGGGAAGAGGAAGTCCCATCCTTTCCTGCCTCCAGCCCAGCCGGGACTAGCAGCTGATCTCAGCTCAGGGTAGGAGCCAGTGGCTGGGGTGTCCCGATTTAGCTCTCCTCCGGCTGCTCCAGGTGCCTCAAACAATGTACCTGCGCAGCTAGGGAGTGGTATGTGACTGCTCTTGCAGCTTCACTTTGCTTCCCTGTCAGAAAGTCATTTTTCTGTGGGGAAGCAAAGAAATCTGCGGGGACATGAATTCTGCACATGTGCAGTGGTGCAGAATTCCCCCATGAGTAATACTATCTGATACAGTTTAGTATTCAAAAATAATTAAACCACGATATTCTACAAGGTTTTAGTTAACTGCCTATTGTGTTTAGATAAGGAAACAAACAAACAAAACAAAATAAAAGAAATCTATCCTTTAATATTTCTTGATCTTACAAACCATTTGTGCTGCAATACTTAGGCACAATGTGGTGAGTTGGGGCCCAATCCTGTTCCATTGAAGTCAATAGTCATACCTCTATTAACTTTACTGGAAAGAGGAGCAGGCCTCTAACTTAGTATTGCCTTTACAATTCCTTGTTGTTGCAACTTTTAAATCAAGCTCTTGAAATTAGCTGAACATATTTTCTATGGTTTTATAACACAGATATTTCTACTGCATTGTAAAAATAGGCTTTTAATACAAGAGAGTACTTAAGCAACCTACTACCAGCCATCAGTTTGATATCAGCCCTGACATTATTTAATTTTGAGAATCACAGAGGTTAAAGCTCACTGAACTATAAACAGTTGGAAACATGCAGTGGAATCCCAAGGCACAGCTCTGCACAAGCTGTAATTTAAATCACATTGCATGCTAAGATGAAAAGGCAGCGTGGGTCCCAGAGGGCATGAATAAATGTGCAGTCACTGATTTGCCACACAAATTCATGTTGGGATTCTATAACTTTGCAACTGTGATGTCTACCATTAGTGCGAGGACCTATCATTTATTGAGTTTTGTGTATTTATATTAAATAAACCAAAGAACAAAAGCAATTACTTAGCCTTACAACCATTCAATCTGGAAGTTTTAGAAATTCATGAACAGAGAAAAGGGGAGTGATAGACACAAGCAGTGAGAGGAAGGTCTTAAGTCTACAGGACAATTCACCTATGTCTAATGCTAATTAGGATTTTAATGTATGCACCAAGTATTCTGTTTAACTCAAATGCAATGGTTTACTTTGTATGCACAATTGTTGCAGTGCAAACACCAATCTGGAGCTGGTATTTGCACATGTGAAGGCCAATTATGGCTTTATGCCTGATCAGATACCTCATAGGCGCATTCATTTGTGGCAATTGCATGCAATGGTGCATGTTTTTTTGTACAAGCAGTTCAAAGTTTAGCAGTGTTCATATGTGGGGTTTTGGTTCGCCCCATTATGTACAGAAAACCATTCACAAAGTTTGGATCAGAAAACAAACTCCCAAAAGTCAGTCACTATTCAGATCCGGGTCCATTGGACTCCCATATAAAATATTTCAGGACACTGGTTTAAGACCACTTAAAATTCCCATATGGTACACAGTTCTCATTTAGCTGTGTTTTTTTTTCTTCTGAACTTATTTAAAACAGCTAAAAGGTTTGCCTAGGCATTGTTTGACGTAAATGAAAGATTTTAAGGGAATTCAACAGGCATATAATGGGGTGACAGAAATCATATGAATCCCATAAAAGGTAACTAAAGTGAAGAGTCATCTTTAAGAAAAACAGCTATCTTTTTTGCTATTAAAGAAATTAATCACATTGATAATGTATTGATAGTAAAGTATGTCATTAATGATATGACCCAAGCACCTCACCTAATGTAAACCAGTACAGCTACCCTGATTTCAATGTAGCTATGCCAATTAACGCCAGCTAAGGATCTGATCCATGAGATCTTTTAGGAACAATAGAAACATAGGCCTGTTGTCTTTCTGTTAGCTAGTTTATCTATTTAATCTATGTATCTTCCAATGCGTTTGCCTTAAGAAATATTTTCAATACTGTGTAAGAGAAGGACCTGATCAATCACATGTGAATCCAGATCCCAACTTCAAGGGTTGAATCTAAGGTTTGGATTGCAGCACTATAGAGATAAGGGGCCATTTATAAAGTGTGGATCCTGATCTAAATTTCCACAAAATTTTGGGGTAGTTGAATCCAGGGGTAAGATCTGGGCCCATCTCTAATATCCCCCATAGCCACAGTAAATAGTGTTTCCCATGACTACATTAAAAAAAATTCTAATAAAAAGGCCAGCTTATGTCTCCCTCTAACCAAGATTAAAACACATCCAATGACTTTGTGTCTAATGCTGTGAATGTCATTAAATTCAATTTTTTTAATCTCTAAGGTGCCACGAGTACTCCTGTTCTTTTTGCGGATACAGACTAACACGGCTGCTACTCTGAAACCTGTCATTAAATTCAATGAAACTTGCTCAGTACCATCCAGCTTTGTGTGGCTGAAACCCTCTAATTCTCCATCCCCCCATGACCAGCGTGCCTAGTCACATCACACTTAACCTTTGGCTTGGCTTCTCAAAAAAGAATTTGTTTCACTCCATTCACAGCCTCAACAGTTTGGCAAACCACACTCAAGTGCCGCACTGGGCCTTTATATTGAACACACTAATCTGATTGTTTTTCCACTCTACAAACTTTGGGTCAACAATCAAGCCACTGCCAGAAACTAATTAATTTGCAAACAGGCCCTATTTTCACAGAGGGAGAGCTTTTGAGAGCTATGTCAGCAGAGCCAGTCACACCATGGTGACATGCATTGTCATGGCATCCACTTTGCTGGGTAATTTTCCTCACTAATTTTTCACCACACACATGAACTCAAATTACCCAGTCAACAGTAAATCTCTATTGAACGCCCACCAGACTCTGAACATGGTGGCCTGAGAAGAGGAAATTGGTACTGACAGGGTCAACATGAATTAAACTGATGGCTAGAGCAGAAGGGGAAAAAAACAAGGAAAGAAAAAAGCAAATTCAGACATTTGTCATATTCAAAGTAGAGGGAAATGTTACAGACCTGATCCTGCTCCCATTGAAGTCAATTAGAGTTTTGCCAGGGGATTCACTGGAAATATTTTTTTCTTTAAAACACTGGTTAGTCACCTCCGTTAACAGTAATTGCAAAACTCTCCAAGGGTCAGATGCTGACACCCTTACTCCGGGCTTGTCTACATGGAGACTTACTGTGTAGCAAGCCAGGGTGTAAATCCACAGTGCACTAGCTTGCCATGCACTAACTGGCCATGTGGACCCTGCTACCATGCCACAGGAGCAGTATGTCAAAGCACGCTGTAGATCTTTAGTATACAGTGGCCAGTTACTGCATAGCAGGCGTGTGCACTGTAGATTCACACCCTAGTTTGTCACTCACTATTTCTCTGTGTAGACAAGCCCATCTTACTCACAATAACAATTGCATTTGTCTCTATTCATACCGAAATCCAGGGACTACTCGTGGAGCATGGTAGCTCTCAGCCTGAGCAAGAGTGGCACAAATGGCCCTAAATAAGGATGTTCTTCAAGGACTTTATTTTACCATTTCCAAGATCATGATTAGCCAACCTAGTCTTAAGGAGGAAATTAAGGGAATTTTATGAACATCAGCAACCTGTAAACCTCTTGAACTATCTCTTGGGTTTGCAAAGCCAGCCTGCACACACAAGAATCGTCTTGAATTAGCAGCCTGCCATTGAAACCCATGTTTCTTTTCTGATGGTGATTCAATTCTTTATAAAACATCCACTTGTATTATTTAAAGAGAAACCTGTTCCAGAGCCAGAAGAAAAGCTACAGTCTCGGAGTGTTAACATGCCACCTGTCCTGCAGAAAGGAGTGTCTTTTGTACTTGAACTCAGCATTATTCAATGTAATTCACTCTAGTGGGGAGGACATTCTGGCAAGGCTACACAACTGTAAACTAGTGAATGTGGGTGGCCTTTATGTCATATATATACATATATATATATATATATATATACACACACACACTGTATTAGGGTGACCAGATGGGATGAAGAAAATATTGGGACATGGGGGAAGGGGGAGTTTCGCCGGCGGAACAAAAATAAAACCAGGAGTGCAAACATCGGTCGGGATGCGGGACAAACCCCTAAATATCGAGACGTCTGGTCACCCTACACTGCATTGATAAAATATTCTTTCAACAAAATAATTGAAATGAATATACAGGGAATAGGATACAGATTGCTGTTAACAGCTACCAGGACTTCAATTATACAAACACAGACCATTATCTGGCTACCCTTCCTTATGAGGAATAGAACCTTACTCCACATTACGCTACAAGCACGTCCATTGAAATAAATAACGTAATGATTAATAAACCAACAACTCATAAATACAATATCGAGACATGTTTCTTACTCAAATCTAGAAACAGTACAGAACGGATCCATAGGGCCTGATCATGACCCTAGTAGTGTGCACCTGCAGGTAAACACCCATGCCCTAGAGCTAAAATATGGTGGCTGAGTTCTGGGCTGTGTCTTTAAGAGACATAGCGTAACCCACACAGCGTCTGGGTGTGGTGTTCTGTCCCGTCTAGTGGCACTGAGACCACTTAAAGAGAGAGAGTTAAATGAGTCTGCTCTAAAATGGGTCTGTTGGTGTTACAATAGCACAGTATTTTCATCACGGGGTGGGGAAGGGTGCCCTGTGGGCCTGTCTAAATTACAGCAGCCTCCCCATGTTGCCTATGGGACATAGCGCTGGCCAGAATCTCTGCAGCAGTACATGCTGCACGCCACCTTTTGCATGCCTGCTAAGAGGGGGTCTTCAGTAGGTAGTCTTATGGTTGTCTTTCACAGTGCCTGCAACAGAAAGCCCTCTTCCCCGTAAAAAAACAAAAACACCGCAGATCTGGGGTTGTCACACAGCTTTGTGCTACTCTGACCATTTTACCCAACATAAAAGGACGAGAGTGAGGGTGAGGAGCTTGTATAGTGGATAAAAACCCCTTTGAAAGAAAATGACCCCGTGCTGTATTATTAAGTATTGGAATGAGAAAATAGGGTCTAGTTGCTGAAAAGATTTCCAATAATTCCATTCAGACATTTGATGTGAGAGAGCAATTTTTTCTGGTGGAGGAAACTTTAAGAGTGCTTTCCCCCTGCATGCGCATGTGTCTCCTGAAAGTAGAGGAACCTTAAAGAAATTGCTCATTTCCTAATTGCTATTGGCCTTCAGTTCCTGCCTGGAATGGCTTCTTATATTTCATTAAAAATACCCCAAGTACCCAGACGGTATGTGTGAACTGGGTCAGACCTAAAGCTCCCCGTGCCACATTCCCTTAAATCAGTAGCTGTATAAACATCAAGTAACAACAGCAGCAAAGAAGAGAATTTTTGTGCTTCGAGTAATATAGCATTTACTCCAATAATTAGGTTTTAATTGCAATAAAATGGCTGTAACACTCTGGGAAGAGAATGAGCACAGGAAGGAGCTGTGATAGAAGACAGGCGTATACAGATTAGGGAGCTGATGGAGAGCAAGAAATAACATTTTAAATCACGTTCAACATCTCAGGTTTGGAGCAAGACATGAAAGAGAAAAATCTGAAAATCCTATCTGGATTCTAGTCTATTCAGGTTTTTATACCACCCTCATCACCACAGTATCTGAGCACCATTAAGTGACATGACTAACATCTGTCACATGTGGAATTTGTCACAAGGGAAATTATTATTACTATTCTTTTTTAGTAAAGAAGAACATGAAGGTAAGGGGGAGGGATATGTTCAAGAGGAGAAGGATTCTTCCTGTTTACATGGGTACATGTTTGTTATGTCTGCCAGAGTGAGAGTGTCCATGACATTGTGTCTACAAAAGGAAAGTGTGGTTCTTTGTCTCTCTCTAGTGCTAGTCCACATAAGAGAATCTCAATCTGCTACTGCTTTCAGCTAATGGACATAGTCCTTGGGCTCAAGCAGCAGATGTGCAGGATTCAAGTGCAAGAGGTCCTTGGAACAAACCCTACTGTTGGCTTAAGCAGAGCTGGTGATATCTAGGCTTGGCAGAATTTGATTTTGACAGATAATATCAATATTTGTATGCATTTTTTTAGATTTTTATCAATTCAAATTTCCCAGATGATGGGGTATCAGATCACAAGGGAGCTCAGACAATATTTATTTAATGACAATTGATGGTTATTCAAAAAGTAAAAGCTTTATAACCATTAAAACACAAATTGTCAGCATTGCATGTCAAAATGTACAAAGTAAAGATCCTTAAATCAAACTATAACAAATTCTCAACTAGCATTTTTCTTACTTTGCTTATCTGTAAGTTTTGCTTATTATTGATGCAAGTAGTACTCAACCCTGGTTTGTGAAATAATGCTCACCATGTTTTGCACCAATTCAGCGGCACCATTTGTTGCCACGTGGGAGGTTTGCATGAAAGTGGGAGGTAGGGAAGGTATTTAAGAACATTCAGGGTAAGGGAGGTATGCAGAAGTGGGAGTGGTATGAAGAAATGCTGCATATGTGGAGAGAGAGAGGAATTAGTGTGGCCAACCAAAGAAGACTCATAGAGTCAAATACAGTAGAAAATCAGCACATTCAAGCCTCAGCGGAAGTTGGAAAGGAACAATAGTTCACTTCTAAACGTCTTCACACATTTCATATGACCTTTTTAGAAAAGAAAATACCTGAAAATATTTAGAATCTTGTCTTTCTGATTCCATACACCACACTACAGAGTGAGATATGCTAATATGCAAAGATATTTGCACATCGCCAGCACTGAGGCATCTTGTAATCTGTCATAAAGGGAAACTGTGTACAATGATGGCTATAAAGCACTGCACAAATGTCATAAGAGGATCAAGTCCATGTTTCCTGTCTTAGAGCCTGTGAAATTTAAGAGGGCATTTTCTTTTTTATTGAACCCTCGCTCAGCTTCTATAATACTCAGCTGTTTATGTAACCGTAAAGTAAAGATTATCAAGGACAATGTCTCCAGGGGACTATGCACAACTACTATCCCACTTTAAATATTAAACCACAGAAAGGATTCTAAAATCACATCATGGGGCTGCTTTAAAGCCACAGAAAGCAAGGAAATTCCAAGTTAAGACTGGAAATCCAGTCTGACATTAACTGAAACTGTTAGCAGGAGGGTGTTTCGAGCTTGCATCGCCTTGCTTTTGTGGGTGAAAAACAGATGCATAATGCTCCTTTAATGTCCCTTTTGTGGTTTAATTTCCTTTCAAACTGTCTGAAGCTCAACTCTGAATATTTTATCTTAAAATAAACATTTATGGACTATTCATTTTTCAAATCTGATTTTTTTAACTTTAAAGATGTCAGGCTGGAGCCCCTGTGCTCAGGTCAGAACCAGGGAGGGTGCGGGGAAAATTGGCTCTAAGCCATCTTTCCACTCCCCTAATCCTCCGCCCAAACAGAGGCTTTACTGCATTTCTGTGTTGCTTAGCATTTGCTTCAGCACACTGCACTGCAACTTCCCCCCTCCTCTCTCTCCCCCTCCTTGCCTCCACTTCCATCCATGCCTTCAACCCATCCAGGAATTCCCCTACGCCAGGGGGTGGGAGTGGGTGGTATAGAACTGCATATGCTGTCTTTCCAGGGCCGGCTCCAGGCACCAGCCTCGCAAGCAGGTGCTTGGGGCGGCCACTCCGGAGGGGGCGGCATGTCTAGCTATTCGGCGGCAATCCGGCGGACGGTCCCTCACTCCCGCTCGGAGCGAAGGACCTCCCGCCGAATTGCCGGCGCAGATCACGATCGCGGCTTTTTTTTTTTTTTGGCTGCTTGGGGTAGCCAAAACCCTGGAGCCGGCCCTGTGTCTTTAGATCCCCCAAGAATTCCCACTACATCAGGGAAAGCGCAGGCGCTGGCTTTCTCCTTTGCCCGGCAGTGCTCAACCCCCACTCAGCCCCAGGCCCTGCCCCCACTCCACCCCTTCCCCCAAACCCCAACCCCCACCCTGCTTCTTCCCTCCCAGTTCTGCCCCCTCCCCCAAGTGTGCCCCATCCCTGCTCCTCTCCACTAGCGCCTCCTGCCCACCGCGGAACAGCTGATCACAGCGGGTGGGTGGCGCTGGAAGGGAGAGGGAAGAGTTGAGTGGCGGGGCTGCCTGCGGTTGGGAGGCGCTGGGTGGGGACGGGAGGGGGAGAGCTGGCTGCCGGGGGTGCTAAGCACCTACTAATTTTTTTCCATCCGTGCTCCAGCCCTGAAGCACCCATGGAGTTGGCGCTTAGGAGGGAAATCCACAGCTAGGACATCCCTCCGTCCCCTTTGTACTGAGAAAGCACGAGAAGTCATTCTTCCGCTCTACTCTGCTCTGGTTAGGCCTCAGCTGGAGTATTGTGTCCAGTTCTGGGCACCGCATTTTAAAAAAGATGTGGAGAAATTGGAAAGGGTCCAGAGAAGAGCAACAAGAATGATTAAAGGTCTTGAGAACATGACCTATGAAGGAAGGCTGAAAGAATTGGGTTTGTTTAGTTTGGAAAAGAGAAGACTGAGAGGGGACATGATAGCAGTTTTCAGGTATTTAAAAGGGTGTCATAAGGAGGAGGGAGAAAACTTGTTCACCTTAGCCTCTAAGGATAGAACCAGAAGCAATGGGTTTAAACTGCAGCAAGGGAGGTCTAGGTTGGACATTAGGAAAAAGTTCCTAACTGTCAGGGTGGTTAAACACTGGAATAAATTGCCTAGGGAGGTTGTGGAATCTCCATCTCTGGAGATATTTAAGAGTAGGTTAGATAAATGTCTATCAGGGATGGTCTAGACAGTATTTGGTCCTGCCATGCGGGCAGGGGACTGGACTCGATGACCTCTCGAGGTTCCTTCCAGTCCTAGAATCTATGAATCTATGAATCTATGAGATGGAGCCCGGATCGCACCCTCTAACCTATGCATGCTCAAAATACCACCTTTCTGTCACTAATTTCAGATGTTCCCAAACCAGTGACTGGTTGGCCCAAGAGATAGGGAGCCTTTCAGTTGTAGTTTAGCAGTTAGAATCAGGGCCATGTGTGTAATGACAAAACCATTATCACTGAACATATCTTTTTAGTGGTTTTGGGATAACTCCAATAGAGCTCAGAGTAACAGCCGTGTTAGTCTGTATCCGCAAAAAGAAGAACAGGAGTACTTGTGGCACCTTAGAGACTAACAAATTTATTAGAGCATAAGCTTTCGTGGACTACAGCCCACTTCTTTGGATGCATATAGAATGGAACATATATTGAGGAGATATATATACACACATACTTGATTATCACTTCAAAAGTTTTTTTTTTCTCTCTTAATTAATTGGCCTCTCAGAGTTGGTAAGACAACTCCCACCTGTTTATGCTCTCTGTATGTGTGTATATATATCTCCTCAATATATGTTCCATTCTATATGCATCCGAAGAAGTGGGCTGTAGTCCACGAAAGCTTATGCTCTAATAAATTTGTTAGTCTCTAAGGTGCCACAAGTACTCCTGTTCTTCTTTTTCCAATAGAGCTGCCCACAACATAAGAAACTGGTACTTGGCTGATACTCCCTTACTGGAAGTCTCAGCAGAGGGTGATGGGAAGGAACGGGAAAGCTTTCACTTCTAGTGTATACAGAGCTCTGTGTATAGAGCACATCTCATCCTTCAACGCTGGCATATTTAATTAGAAATGTATTCTTTTAAAAAAAAATCTGAAACCCGGAAATTTATTTTGTAATTACACATAAAAAAGGCAAATAGAAAAAGAAGAAACAAAGGAGCTGTATGTCTGTATAGTTTCAGCCCCAGATGATTATTTTTGGACTTCTCTATTGGTCACAGAGAATTCAGCAGAAGTGCAGACAGGACCTCATTAATGAGAATGTACTGGAAAAAGTCCTGTAGCCTTTAATAGGGAGTAATAATTCTCTAATAGAATTCTCAAACCAACCTTTCGCAGGGTTCTAACTCTAGTAAATCACAGAGGATCAATCTCTAATCCCTTATATAGGTTTTTGAGAACAATTTCTCACTTTAGTAAATTCAACAGGACTTTGCCATGCAGGAATGCAGTTTAAGGACTGCAATTAAATCCCAAACTCATGTATATTCTGTACAAGGTTGAAATTGTCTCCAGTTTTGTATTAGTTCAAGAATATTTCATTTGAGAGGGGTCAGGGTTTGCAAGCTCTTTGTGTGCACTCTTATACTTCTCTCCATCTTCAGAACGAAGAAATTCTGGTTTCCGCACCCTCTCAGATGTTAACTCAGTGCTAATTTGGGAAAAGCAGTTTTCACATTCAGCACGGAGAGACTGATAACTGAATCCACAAAGGAATGACACATTTTCAGGGATGAAGTGCAGGGGATGCGGACAATGGCTGTGCTTTCCCACTGCATAAATCCTCCTGATTCAGCTGTCATTGTGTGAATCTACTGCACAAAAGCAGCTTTTACTTGCATGACTGGACTTTATTTCACCAAGGCCATCACAATGGACATGGGTCCTGTGCTATTCGCAAACCTTAATCTACCCCACAGCAAGATACTCTTCTGGTAGAATCTATCTATACAGATCAGTGACAAACTCTCACTTCCACTTCAATGTTCCCTGAAGTCCAGATACCCTATCTATCATCAGAACAACAAGAAATCAATGAGCAATATTTCTGGACTATCGGGCGACAACTGCCTGCAAAAGCAATACCCAGTTGATGCAAACCTGTTCTCTCTGTCGCCCATGGGAGGTTTGCCATTGATTTCAATGGGAGCAGAATCAGATCCAATGTGTTTATCATTATTATTATATACATGTTATCTGCATTACATTAACATCTAGAGATCTCAATTAGGGATCCATTGTATTAGGCACCATCCATGCATCTAATAAAAAGTAAATCCCTTCCCAAGAGATCTTGCAGTTTAAACAAAATAATACTAACGTGATACCAGGAAATCTTGGCAATAGCTAATATGCTTGTCCATTAAAGGTCATGTTTCAAAAGATACCTTCCCTTTTGCACTTGAAAAATTTGCATCTGTATTTTTGCACCTGCACTGAATTGTGGATTCAAATATGGTTACCTGACCCTCACGGTGGGTGCAAACATTTGAACACATTTTGGGGGTTCAGAAATAGGAATGCAAATACAAATTGTATCTACAGAAAGAGAGGCTGTCGGCCCTTTACAAAATTTAGCCCTAAGTCTTTTAAATATCAATATGAGGTTGTCTAGAGTGTCTTCAATTACTTTAAACAAGCTATTGGGACCAGTTAGCTTTTAAAATCTGTGAATGCATGAATACGTTAATGGACAAAAATAAACATACATTTGTGCACCTATCCAAATCCCATTGGAGTTAGTAGAAACTGACTTCACTTGGAATTGGATCAGGCCTTTATTTGCATGTGCAAATTCTTTGATAACACCTGTAGTTGTGGTTTTTGCACTGGCAAATGAGCACTTCTGAGTCTAACTGGTTAACTGCACATTGTAATTGAAGTTACTCTCCCCTGTGAAAATAGCAAAGATTCCAGTGATGGAGGCAAGCTCTAGGGCACCCAGGGCTCCTTTGACACTCCAACATATTGGGAACTATGGCATGTTTGAGGGCTCCTGTTATCTAATTTTCCTTCTCCTCTTTCTCCTCCTGGGGAGTCTGGAGGGCCAATGTCAGAACTGCACCTCAGAGATGACCTGGTTGCATTATGAACTGGCCTGTAGAGGGTGCAACTCTAGTCAACATTCTCTCTAGCATTTGTGCTCAGACTTCCCTGGTGGTACTTACTCAGGCCTAGAAGTCCTGTTTAACATATATGTACAGCAGTCTGCTCCTGCCACATGATACTGCTTTAGCTGCTGCCTCTGGATATGGTTTAAATTTAATCACACTCCACAAATCTCAATATAATTAAAAACCAAAAAGCGCTCCTTTATAAATCACTCTTGATTAGTTTAACTGGTTTAAGACAAAATTCTGCTCCATATCAAGGAGAGGTAAACATGTCATGGGTGTTACTGGAAAGGAACTATTTGCGGTATGCTAGACTTTAAGAGCTACATGAATATAACACTGGAAAAAATGTACGTCTCTCATACCATTCAGCCAACGGGAATCATGCTGCTCTGTCCTGATCGGATGATGGTGCCCCAGCGTTCGGAAAATGGCAAAATCTCTACCCATGAAGTCTGCTGCTGTCCCAGAGTACAATTCTCCATCTGTGGAATGAGATAACTGTAAACATTCTGTCGAGACGTGAACACATATTGCTACCTGTTACACTATTCCCAAATCATTCAGTGATCATGAGAAGGCTCCAAATATCAGGAGACTGGCTTAAAAGTTGTGAGGTTTTAAAATGTAATTGGTGGTGGTACTCTTTATTTGCCCTCTGGTTTCTGAGCCTTTAGGATGCACTGGGGTCGCATTTTCAGGATTTTCTCTGCAACCATGAGGGCTAGAAATTTAGTAGTTTTTTTTTTTAATTAAAGCTGAGTTTTTCACATAATCACTTGCCTCTAGGAGCTGGGACATTTAAGAAAAGTACCAAATATTTCAATACTTGTGATAAAATAGCAAGAGTTGGCAACCTCACTTTTATGTTATATTGATGGAATATAGGGACCAAGCCACATCAATGATATCATAGCAAAACTTTATTCCTCCTGTTGAAGATGTCTGCATATAGTTCCAGGTGTTATATCCTAGTGTTAATCGTGACATCTTTCCACCAATCGTGGTTGTCTTTTCGGTACCTGCTAAAGCAGCCACTTGAAGATATTAGACCCCGATTCTCAAGTAAGAATGGCAGTGATTTACACCTCACTTTGCACCGCTGCAAATGGTTACACAAGGTGTCAAGCTATGGAGAATCAGGCCCACTGGTTCCCAGTTCAGAAAGTTGCTGAATTCTTTCCTTGAATTGTTTACATGTGAACAGCTTTCTCATATCGGATTTTAATGATGAATTCTTTGGAAGCACTTTCATGAGCATCCTCCCCTGCTTGGGAAATAGAACATTTTTTTTTCCTTTCTGTGAACTTTCTGCTTGCAAAACTGTCACTCATTTCTCTCAGCACAGGTAGTAGGGAAGGAGGATAAACCTTTCTGTGGCATCCAGCCCATACGCAGTACACAGGTGGTCAAGTCTGAAATCAAACTCACATAATAACATAGACCCAGAAATGCCACTGCTGATCCAACCAGAAGGGTTACCAGGGACAAAGAATGATGTGGTCCCAATTCAAAAGGCGAAGCTCAAATCTCACAATAGATCCTTGCATTGTGCCACTATTCACAGTAGTCCTAGACCACTTGGTGAAGAGATGAATTCCAAGAAAAAGAATTAGATACACAATTAGAATTTTATCCACAAGCAGTTTCAAGGTGCCAAATGATGGTGCCAGTTTTGTTAGAAGTAAATGCAGAGGTATTCCATGGATTTACTCTGGATTTAGAAAGCTGAGAGTACACTTTGCAGGATTGGGCCCTTATAGTGCATATATAAGCAGATCCAGTCCAGAGTTTCCCTTGGAAATTAAAATAAAAGTATGTCATTCCTCTCAACCAATATTTTAGCTGCCCATCTTAAAAGCGTCATTAGACAGAAGGATAAATCTGAGGATGAAGCAACAGTTTTTTAAAGCTCAAGTGATCGATTTTTCTGGTCAGGCTGAATCCTACCATAGTCTGATTTTCAAACACCCTTTTGGAAACAAGCGTATGATTCTCATGCCAATTTTAGATATTTCCATGGTGGGACAGCCATGTCCAAACATGCCTGTTGGATAACATTAGCATCTTTCCCCTGAAACACTGACAGCATAAAATTATCAATTGACGCTACAATGACTGTGTACCATATGGTATTCATGAAAGTCAGGAAGGGTGAAAACATGATAGCAGAAAGGCGTGGAATTGAATGAATTCACAGCAGAGATTATAAGCAAATAGACCAGTCGTGCCCAGCAGGAGGTGTAATCAGAAGTGAAACAGAACAGCATATCATTAATTAACAATTTCTCATTCTTCTGTTTCATTTTCTACTTTTTTTTTCAAACAGGAGACAATCACTTAATTATAGTCCTTATTATGTACAGCATATGCAGCTGAGATTTTAAAGAACAACAACTCTTTTGGCTTGTGAAAAATGACTTTGATGCTCCTCTTAACCTTTCCTTAACCTTATCCTCATTTTCTTTTCATCCACTCCCAAGCAAGTCAGGATAAATCAATATAAATCAACAAAACCAGTTTTTTATTTCTGAGTTGTCAACAGATGGGAAAGTCACTCAAGGAAAAAAAGGATTCCAAATTTAATAATAGACTATTACAATTAAGCAAATAGTTCAACAACTTATTAAGATTTTTGTAATATTTTGCATTTTTGGGTCGCTTGGCACTTGAGGATCTCATTCAACACATGAAGAACTGTAAAACTGTTGAGGTGCAGTCGCCTCAGGAATGCAACATGGCTTCCTGGTTTGTGCCAGTTCATCACATGACAGTTTAACATTATTGTGGTCTGATCTGATCTGATGGAGCTTGTCTTTGCCAGCAGTCATAGGTGGGGTGGGAATCCCACCAACAAGAAGCTGAAGGATGCATTTTACATCGAGTTCTGAACTGGGCTAGAACTTAGCTTTTGGAGGTCAAAAGGCAAGTTTTTGCTTTCTATTACAGCTACCTCTAAGTAGGGATGGGTAAGTATGTTTCAAGAAAAGAACTATTTGACTCTTGGCCTACAACTTGAACTGATTCACTGAGATATGCAAGAGTTCTGACAGGGTTCAATCCAGTGCCCATTGAAGTCAATGGAATTAGATGAGGCCCTTATCGTGGGTAAGGGTGAGAGATTGGGCTTTCATGGGTAAGAATTGCAGGACTGAGCCCATTGTGTTTTAAAAATCGTTTCTAATTTTTTGTACATCTCTGTGTCTCCTTGTTCCAATTAGGATTAGATGCACAGTACGGCAGGAAGGGGTGTTCTTACTCTATTTCCAGTCCAACCAGCAGCAAGAAGTACCAAGACTCTCACAAGAGGGGTGAGCCTCTTTGTGTGCAATTTTTCGGATTCAGGATAACCCAAAATGATTTCCCAGAACTTGAGTTAGAAATCTAGATCAAAATTTTGCCCCTTCTCTATGTATAAGCATTGGGTGTTTATGCAGTCCTTCACTTTGGAACCTCGTGCAAATGACCCATGGCTACTATAAATTTTAAAGGGTTTCTCATGCCATTGCTAAGCCCTCTGACCTCCGATTAATGCCTAAATTGATAGTATTGTCACTAGCAGCTTTAAAAAAATATTGGAATTTAAAGTTCAAAAAAATTACAATAATTTCTGAAGCTGAAAAAACCCAAATTGTCAGTTTTCATTTATGTCCAGACAGCATAAAGAAATGGATATCGCTCCCTATACCGAGCAAATACGTCATTTTCTTTCATCAGCTTGCAGAGAGCTGTGCAAGGAGCTAGGTGTTGTGAAAACAAATCTCTTTGGCCAAAAGGACTGGTGTTGACACACATACGCAAACAGATATATTGTATATTAACTTTCCAAATTCAGAGGTGACCATTACAGTGCACAACCACTCTGTTTCTCATTGTAAATCTTTTGAACAGAACAGTTTTTCCTGATCCATTGAACTTTAAGAACAATTTCCAGGTTTTCTTAGATACCAAGATGCCTGAAATTAAACAATGTTCATGTATCTTTTGTACTTTTTTGTCTTCGGCTCTTAACTATAAAAGAGTTGCTTAGTTCTTGGACATTAGTGAAGTTTGAGGTTCTTGTTTTAAGGTCATGATCAATTTTAGCTGTCCAAGGATGAAGATAAAACTAATGCTGGAATGGGCAGGTTACTGCAACACGTTGGAAAGAATTCCCTAATGAAATCTGGTACCAAGTGGACAGAGGACTCCCTATTAAGGCTGGGTATGACAGAGTGTTAACAGCAGCACCCTGATCACTGATGTTGCTGCAGCATGAAGAAGGCTGAAGGCTCAGCGGTGAGCAATTAAATAGTTTTTGTTGGGGGATTATGAGCCCCCGGGTGGTAATTACTGGACTAATGATGTAATTGGGAGGATACAAGTAGAAGAAACAGGAAGTAAAGTGGGGCTCAGCGGGGGAGGTGTACTGATGAGGGAGGCTGTGTGGCAAACACCTGCTATAAGATGTCTGTGTTATGTTCTGTGTGTAAAAATGTGGAGAAATAAAAGATACCAGTGGTGAAAGAAAAACAGCTTGGACATCTTTATGACTGTTAGGTACCAGGAATAGGCTGGACAGTGCAGCACACCGGGTAACATCGGTGGCACCCTATGACACTAGGACACTCAACAATGGCTTGACTGTTCCCACTGAATTCAATGGCAAAACTTCCATTGACTTCAATGGGAGCAGTTAAGACAAATATGAAGAGATTTTTGAAAATCCCAGATAGGATTTTCAGAGGAACTTAATGATTCCAATACTATTGATAGTCAGTGCAGCTGGACTGTCTAACTCCTTGACACTTCTTTGAAAATCCCTAAAGCCTAAGTGTCTCAGACTAATTCGTTAGTTAACAATCTTCTCTTAGAATCGTAGAATAGTAGGACTGGAAGGGACTTCGAGAGGTCATCTAGTTCAGTCCCCTGCACTCAAGGCAGGACTAAGTATTATCTAGACCATCCCTGACAGGTGTTTGTCTAACCTTCTCTTGCGACTTTCATAGTTGAAACACACCCTACCTTTCCCTTTTCCTTCTGTCCTATAATAGATGAAACCAGTGCCTTGGGAGTAGATACTCCGAACACTTTCATGTATTAACATGCTCACATGCCGCTTGTTTAGTTAGCAACATATAGATAAGGAATGATGGCTAAAGAATGGCTTGGATTCTTGAGGGCATGTTCAAAACTGGCATCTACTCAGAGCAGAGTAGCAATAGATACCTTTAACGAACATTAAAAAATAATGAATAATGTTTGCAAGTGGATGGAGTGAGAAACATATTTTGAAAATATACCGGAACAATTTAATAATGATGAAATGTTTCTTTAAAGCACGATTGAATTTTATCAGGAAACCCTTTTTATGCACATGTTTCTTTCAGATGAGACAAAAATGGAAAACCCTGAATACTAATGGCTATTAAATATCATAGGGCACTTTTTGCATATTAATCTTGGTGTCCTGCTGAAATTCCAACTTGGGCAATCACATTCTACTCACCTAAAATTTGCCTTGTTGTTTCTGAGTCAAGAATTTATTCTTTGCCTTCACTCTTTAAAAAAGTCACTGTTTTGGGTTGCTGGTAGTATAGAAGCTATGTTACACCTCAGAAGTGGCTGCCTTTTAGTGACGGTTGAGTGATCATTTTAAATATCCACAGAAAAAAACCCTATGAGTATGTGTGGGTGCAAATTGCAATCCCTGGCCTTGAAGAAAGCAGCTGCAGCAAAGGAGATATTCACTTATAGGAAAAGGCAGGAAAAAGTACAGCTGTCTCCTTCCAAAGGGCTTTACTATGGCAGTGGTCCCCAAACTGCAAGGCGCACTCCCCTAGGGGAGCACAGAGGAACGTGCAGGTGTGTGTGGCAGGGCCCGGACCAGCCCCCCATGGGGGGTGGGGAATGAGTGTCACCCAGCCCTGCTCTGCCCCCAGCCACAGCTGCCGATCTGGCTCCAGCCTCGGGCCCCGGCTGCTGCCCCACTCCTGGCCCCGACTACAGCTCTGCTCCCGGCCTCAGCTCCTGACTGCGTTTCCTGCGGGGCGTGGACAGGTTCCATTACGGGTAAGGGGGAGTGCGACAGAAAAAGTTTTGGGACCACTGAACTATGGGAAAGCAGTTGTGTCTCAATCAGCTCATCTCCCAGCGAGCCTGGCTCCACCCTCTTCTGGGTCAAACCCACCCACTTGGAATGCTGTATCTGCTGCTTCAAAGGCCACATAGGTACAGTGGGGGCTGTGCTTCCCACCAGACCAACTTTCTGCCGGAGGGCCACTGGCAGAGTAAGCCATTGGAAACCAGTGAGTGAATCTGCCCCCCGCTTCATAAAGTACTTAGGGAACTTTTTTAGTAAAATGTAGCATTATAATGTAGTCCATGACACAGTGTGGCAATAAGGAAACCAGTAAGAAGTCTTAGAGAGGCAAAAATTGTCCTGTGGTTTAAAAAAGAAAAAAAAAATCAATCTGCCTGATTTTCAAGAGTACAAGTAAGCACACTACATGAAGCCTGAGTCAAAACCAAATAAGGTGCTCAGGATAATGATCTATAGTGGGGAAATATATATTTAAGACAGAGGAAAAAAATACTGAGGCAGCAAAAATGTGACTAACCTGACAAAGGCAAAGATTTGTTAAAAACATTGAAAGCAAAGCCAAAGGAAATAAAATAATCATATTTGTGCAGGACCGGGTAAAAAAAGGAATGCGAAAGGTTAGACTCTTGACTTTGTGTGGTTGCATACCATGTGTATCACGTAATACCGGCTTGTCATCATCCCTTTTCTTTATTGAATATTAAAGTAAATAGTCAAGTCAATCCCAGGGGAGCAGCTCCATCACAAATTAAAGTTGCTCCAGGCATTAATTTATACACCAGCCTTTTAGGCACATGGTTCTTTCCTTTTCATTTGGAGTAAGTACAGGGTGCAAGTTGGAGCAAGGTATGTGCTTCTTTCTTGTTTACAAAACTGTGTGGCCCCAGGGCAGCTCATCACCTGTGATCATTAGGGCTACCTCTGGACTAAGTATTCTGTCTTTTATGAGCAAATGCAGTGTAAATGGAGCATGAATGTTTATTGGGTAAAGACCTACAATTACCAATGTTTGAAAAGTAACAGAGAATATAACTCACGCTGGACTAGTTTGTATCTTCTGGAGGGTTTTGGGGGGACACAGAACAGTGAACTTTTGAAAGTCCATTGATGCCTCCTTGATGCTGACGCAGACCATTGGA
The DNA here is from genome assembly GCF_011386835.1 of Chrysemys picta bellii. Classification (NCBI taxonomy): domain Eukaryota; kingdom Metazoa; phylum Chordata; order Testudines; family Emydidae; genus Chrysemys; species Chrysemys picta. The sequence goes on from NC_088791.1 coordinate 19,678,680, forward strand.
TCTTGAATTATAACTACTGATCTTGACCCCACAGAGTCATGTATCAAGGACAAAGCCACTGTAGCAAAACCCATGAAGTTTTAACTGCTCAGGTAAGGGGAAAAGGGAAAAATGCCTTTTTATTTCCTTCTCACACAACACTCCTGTGCTTTGGTATAAGAACAAGATAAGAAAAAGGAAAAGGAAAAATTAGACATTAAAATAAAAAGGGAGGCTGAGATTTTCAATGCAGTGTAGGGGATTTTGACACACATCTTTCATTAATTTAGTGACTCCTGATTTAATAATAGTTAATTCAATGAAGGATGTGTGTTTAAATCTCCTAGCCTGCTTTGCAAAACTCAGTCAGAAAATCTAAACAGGATCAGTGAAGCAATAGTAACTTCGGGCCAGATTTTGTAAAGGTATTTAGATATCCAGTTGAAATCAGTGAAATCACTTAAACACATTTAAAACTCAGGCCCTTCGATCCTGATCCTGCAACTGAAAGTGTTTGAATACCCCCACCCTCACCCCAGTATCTTCATAGGGCCATCAGTAACCTCAGTGAGGCTCTGTGTGGGTGTGTTAGGAACTGGGACATAGGCAGTATGTCCTAGTGGGCAGAGCAGGTGTTAAGACAGGGAATGGAAGTAGAGGCCAGAGATGGAGTCAACTGCCAAGTGTCAGAGCCAAGGGTTGATCCAGAGTCAGGAACAGTAATTGAAGCTGAGGTTTGGAGCCTGGTTCAGGCCAAGGGTTGAACCAGAGTCAGAGCTGTGCTCAGACACCAAGTGCCAAGCCAAGGGTTGAGCCAGAGTCAGTCAGAGCCAAGGGTCAGAGCCAGGACTGGTAGCCGATGGTCAGGATCAAGGTGAAATGGTAGGAACAAGAGAGAGAGGCAAGAATCAGGCACAGAGCAGGAGCAAGGTGAAAGCTAGGAGTGAGGAGCAGCTCAGGAACTAGGAACAGAGTTGGATCAGGATTGCAGGAAGCAAACAAGAGCAGGGTCTGATGTGGCAGCAGCAGCAGAAGGTCGGCACAGTTGTTCAGACAGCCCAGCTGGCTCATTGATGGCTCAAGTAGAAGGAGTAAGCCAATCAGACGGCTGCAGGCCTTGGATGGTCCGAGAGAATGTCCTCTGGGGTTTGACCTTCCAGGTTTAGTGAGAGGCAGGAATGGCGCCAGGGTTTTTGCCGCCCTAGGCGGCAGCGCTCCTCCTCTGAGCATTCAGAGGAGTCTGGGGTCTTCGGTGGCGGGGGTCCTTCCGCTCCGCGTCTTCAGGGCACTTCGGCGGCGGGTCCCGGAGTGAGTGAAGGACCCGCCACCGAATTGCCGCCGAAGATCTGGAGCGGAAGGACCCTCCCGCTGCCAAATTTCTGCTGAGGGCGGCAAAATGCCGTCCCCTAAATCCTGCCGCCGTAGGCGACCGCCTAGGGTCGCCTAGTGGAAGCGCTGGCCCTGGCGAGAGGCTACTTCACCCATCTCCCTTGGTGCTGATGAATGAGAGTCAGCACTCCAGGGACCCCACAATCCCAGATTCTAGACCTGAACCCTAGCACCTATAGACAGTCAGCTGTAGAATCAGGTTCTTAGGGTTTGTATGTGGAAATTCCTGAGTATCCCTTGTTCCCACTGACTTCAGCTGAAATTAAGAGTGTGCAACACTTGCCACCTCAAGCTCTTAATGGGGAAACAAAGCAAAACAGCTGATATTTGAGGCATCTTTTATATAGTCACCTTATTTTCAAAACACTTGGATAAACCCATCTGCCAAATAATCAACCTGGAATTATTTTAACATAGAACTCTTACCCCAAAAACAACAACAACAAACCCACAACCACTGAGAAATAGTGTGAAAGGGAAAATGTAGCAAACTTGTATTTCTCTTTGGAGAAAGTAGGTCTCATTCATTTTACACTGCCACACGTACCTATTAAAAGAGAAGCTGTCAGCAATTTGGGGTCATAGGGGCTTTTCCCTCGTCCATTTTCAAAATGTGAATCCTCCAGTTTAAAAATGTTGTCCTGTTGAGGAAAAGAAAAAACAATACAATTATCTGACAAAAGGACACTAATATTGAGTCTGATTCAATACAGTGTTGCATCCAAGATAGCTACAGAGGGCCAGATCCTCGGCTGGGGCAAATTGGAATATCACCCGGGAGGTCAATGAAGCTACACCTGCCTGCAGCAGCTAAGAATCTGGCCCAGACTGTCTGTCTTACAACTAGAATGACATTGCTGAACATCAGTCAAAAATCATTCAGACAACTCCTGAGCTCTAGTCTAATCCTCATATGTTTGTAATAACTTTGCATTGCTTTCAGTGGGAGTTTGCCTGGGTAAGGACTGAGTAAAGATCTTGGTGTTTGGACTTTGTGTCTGGAATTAAAAAAGGTGAAGCATGTTTCACTGATCACGATAGCCACATTTCCCAAGGAGGAATCTTGGCATAAATTGCAGTGTTGCATCCTGCTCCAGCTAACTTGGGCTTTTAAAGACCGGCATTTCCCTTATCCCCAGACTCAGTTCATTCACATTATTAGTAGTCATTTCTTTCAGTACTTTTCAATGCATTACTTTTTAGTTCTATGAGCTGGGGGAACAGCATGATGAGATATAAACGAGATCAAATAAAACCTCAGCCAACTCTAAACAAATCCGGTCCAATAAATACAAGACAATGGGATTTCAGTACATCTAATTATTTTTCATTGGCTCAGTGCCATATCTGCCAATCAAATTGAGCACAACGTTTCTAGTTTTTGCAATGTGGGTAAAATCCACATCTCCCATGTAAAGCCAGAATATATGCTGGGGACAGATTTCCGTCTCATCTGTACATGCCATGGACTATAGTTTGCTGTAACCCTCTTTTTCCCCTTCCTCTCCCACGGGATTATAGTCAGGGGTCCTATTGTGTTAGGTGCTGTACAGATGCATAAAAAAGAAACAGTCCCATATTTTAGGCCTAACACAATATTAGTAGTTTAAAGCAACTAAGGCACATGATATCTTTCTTCCAATATCTTAACAACCTGCCTCCATATTTTCTCGCATCTTCCTTTTCTCATTCCCTTCATTCATACCTTGTCATTTACCTAGTCACCTCCTGTAAGGACTCTATGCTTTCTCTTATGCTATCTCTCTGTGCCTGAGGATCCTCTCTGATCTGCATCATGGCATCTCTCTCTTCTCCTTCAACCTCTCCTTTTTTGTTTAGTCTTCAAACTATGATCTTCATTCCACCACTCTGACTCTATTTCCTGACTTTGCTCCCTCAAATCATTAATTGTAGCATATTAACTTACAAAAGATGAAAACTTGATCTGAACTTTAGCTGCACACCCCAAATCTAGTTCTTGCATAATAAATTAAAGGAATAAGCAGATGATATTATTAGCGCTGGACAATAGTAATAGAAAATGGCACTAATGCTATAAGCCATTTTTAATAAAAATGTTATTATCAATATATATTTCCTTGGGATTCTTTCATTAATGAAGATAATTGCTCAACCTGTACCCCAATGGATACTTGATAATGTTACAAGTTATTGTCATGACAGTTTTAATATCATCCCAAGGTAATCCAGTGTGCCATTATGAGACAAATAAGAAACAGATGTGGAGAATTATTCGATAGATGAAGGCCCTGATTTTAGACTCCATTGTAGCAGTTTGATGACACTGTGATTCCATTAACAATGGTTTATGACTGGCATAGCGGAGTGGAAAATCTGGCCCACAGAATATACGCATGATATATTCATATCTCTTGTGATATATTCATATCATTCAAAGCTCTTGGCTTTTGGGGAATAACCCCTTTGAAATAAAAGGAAAAATAGAGAAATCTCACAGTGTTTCAATATTTGAGTTTAAATTCTATGTAAATATGTTAATTAAGTTCCCAAGTCTATCAGCAAGAAATAATAATAATAAATGTATAATTGTTAGGTGACCCATAAATATATCATGGTTAGTTTGAAGGCCTCTAGAAGCATGCTCCCCTGGAAGCATAACCTATTACAAGTAGGCCAACTTGCCCAAATACATTTAAGTGCAGAAGTCACAGTAAAATTTCACCCCTTAGAATACAAACAAGCAGTAAACAGAGGAAATTATTAAGAAGATCTTGCACACACCCAGAAATAAGAGTAAGAAGCAATAAAGAAGGAATCTGATTAGAAACAAGTATTTGGTTATGTGTTTCTGAACTTTGTGGCATTTAGGTCCGAATTCTGCTCTCAGAGGAGCTCATCAGTAGGAGATTGGGATCTCCACGCATGAATCTGAGGGCAAAATGTAGTCCTTAAAGTTTCTATAAAAACGTGCACTTGATCATTTTCAAGAGTGCTGGACATAGATCCAAAATGGAAACTCCGTTCAAATAATAAATAAAGGCGAGAAGTTTTTAGCGAGACAGTATGCAAACTATTTGCCCTTGGAAAAGTGCTTGAACATATAATTTGGAAATCTCCTGGGCTTTATAATTTGAATGCAAAGCATCACATCTTAGTGAATCAGCAAATCCCCTATCCATAAATAGCAAGAAGTACATAGTGGGCTCACAAACTGCTCACTGTTTCAAAATTGTTTGAAGTCTATTATATAATCAAAGACTGGCATTCATGAAAAAGCAAGCTGGTAGCAAGATGACATTTTGTACAAGGGCAAATAAAAATCAGATAGATTTCAAAGAAAGGTTATTGTAACAAAATGACCTATGGACCTGATTCTCATTTACATTAAGGCCGCTCCCTTGGCTATGCTCAGCCCGAGCAAAGAAACCTAAAAATGGAGGGAAATGTAATGTATCCCCACTTTAATGCCCCTTCATATCCTTAGTGTACATGAAATTCTGGCCCCAATATACTGAATATACAATAGTTTCATTTATTCGCTATGTGAATTATAAAAGTCTTTAGGTTTGGTTTCCTATAGATGCTCCCATGTAATTCAAGTCAACCCTAATGCAAAAGAGAGAAGAAGGATAATCCTGGAGGTAAAGCCTGAGAGACATAAGGTGCAAAGCTTAGTTGTACTTATATTTTCCCATTGACTTAAGCTGAGTCAGGATTGGGCCCTGGGCTTCTATTCCTGGTTTTGCCACAGATTTTGAGTATGTCACTTAGGCCAAACTTTTCTAAAGTGGGTTCATACAGTTAGGTCCTTAGGGTCAAATTTTCAAAGTTATTTAGGTCTCTAACAATGCAGGTAAGAGCTTAGTAACTCCCATTAACTTAGGCTGGGTCTACACTACCCGCCTGAATCGGCGGGTAGAAATCGACCTCTCGGGGATCGATTTATCGTGTCCCATCGGGACGCGACAATCGATCCCCGAATCGACGCTCTTACTCCACCAGCGGAGGTGGGAATAAGCGCCGTCGACGGGAAGCCGCGGAGGTCGATTTTGCCGCCGTCCTCACAGCGGGGTAAGTCGGCTGCGATACGTCAAATTCAGCTACGCTATTCACGTAGCTGAATTTGCGTATCTTAAATCGACTCCCCCCTGTAGTGTAGATGTAGCCTTAAACAGGTATTAGGTGCCTAACCTGCTTAGGTACTTTTGAAAATCCCACTAGACACCTATCTGCATCTTTAAATGACTAAATAGCTTTGAAAATCTGGTTTTTAGGCTTTGGTAGAATTTGGGCAACTAACTCTATTAGGCTCCTTTGAAAATCCCAATCATAATTCAGGCCCCAATTTTTAGGCCCTGTTGATTTAAATGGGAACTGTGGTTGTTCAGGACCTCTAAAAATCAGGCCACCTTTACTTAGGGCTGAAATTTAGAGACCCAATTTTGAAAAGTTTGACTTTAATTTCTCAGTGGCTCAGATTCACCTGGTTAGCCTCAAAAGACTCCTCTAGTACCCAGGGTTGTTTTGAGTCTGAATGATTTAATAGTTATAGAGGATTAAGATCTGCAGAAGAACGTTGCTTATATATAAAAATGCAAATTATGATTAAATACATGCAATTCAAATGGGCTGTTCACAAACAGTTGCCTTTACTTATTTGCTATTCATTATTTCTGGTTTGTGATTGGTCATCTAAGTCACACAGTATGCTTCTGTTCCCTGATTGGATGAAAACCCTGTTAAAACAGTTTGTCAATGTCAATTACCAAATACTCTTGTTCACGCATAAATATCTTTGTTTGCATGGTAATATTGATGTTCTTAGGAAGAACAGGCACTCCCTAAATCTCTGTGCAACATAAGTGAATAAAGAGGGATACAAGCACGATCAAATTGAACAATTGTTTGAAATAAGAATAAAATTTGTTTTTGCAATATTTGACAAGCTTTAGTTGGCAGACTGGTTTGAGTGTCTTTCTGAGAATAGTTGTAGGGTCAGTATGCAAACCTCCCTCATTCTACCTGTTCTATAACTCTGCCTAAATCCTGACTGTATTAGACTGTATTAAATACAAGAAGAAGAAGAACTTGTTTTAAAGAAATGAAATGACCATAGAAACCCCAAAGAATTTCATTATACTATTTTCTCTGTACAAGATGACCTAGCAAAAGTAGCGTAATCAGAAAAAATGCACAACATGAATGTCATGTTAACCTTGATTGATTAGTAAAGACACCAAAAAATCCCATCTCAGTGGCATACCAGACATTAGATACCATCAAGAATATTGAACAATTCTCAGGGACACTGAGAATTAGAATCCCTTTGTATAGCAACATTCTGGGGTGTCAAGTGTAATATATCACCTACATCACTGTCTGGCTCAAACAGGATGACCTCTGGAAACATAAGTGCTATACAATGATTGTCTGTTCTAGCTGAGCTATTAAGTAGACAGCATATGTAAGCAATAAGAAACACACTCCTAAAACCGATACATACAATTGAACTATACAATTTAAAAGTCTCAGTTCTTTAAGTGATTCCCTCCCCAGTCTCCTTATTTTCCATAATAAATTTAGAACAGGAATAATGGATTCCAATTGCTTTAGCAGATTCCACTACTATGTTAAATAAATTATGGGGCCATACTTTATTAGACGATTGTGCTAGTTTTCTATGGTTATTTTTAGCAATCAAGACCACTGCTTTCCCCCTTTGTCTTCTGGATTTCCTGTATGTTATTAGACTGTGGTGAGGTCAGGCATCAGAGGAAATAACAGCAGTGTTAACTCCTAGACCCAGTGTTTTATGAATTACTGAACATCAGTGATGTCATAGTAATAAATCTTGCCCCGTCTCAGTCTTGTCCCATTGTAAATAAATGAAATTAGCAAAGGTGTTGTTATATGCAAGAGGCTTTCTGATGAGAAAGAAAATGGTAGCCCTGGGGGAATGTTTGTAAAATTGGCTTCTATAATCAGGGTTCAGTTTAGCGAGAGTAAGATTCGGCAGTTGTTCTGGGGAATTTTCAAGTCTGATTTGGGTGTTGAATGTATCCTTGACACATGTGTACACACACACACACACACACACACACACACAAATGGTGATCAAACATTTGTATAGCAATATGTAGACAGGGATTAAGTGGAGTTGGCATAAGGCCAAGCTTTTCAAATGTGGCTGGTGGTTTTGCATGTCTCAACTTGAGATTCCTTGAAGGTCACTGATTTTCAGAAAGTTCTTAGCACCCTCTGAAATCAGCCCCTTCTACAGTGTGCCTAACTGAACACTTTAAAACTGAGGCACCCAAAATCATTAGCCATATGTTTCCATTATGTTTAGCCTGTCTGCTTCATTCCTATTTTTAAATTATATGGTATAAAGAAGAAAATTCTGAACTACCAACAAAAGGGAGGCCCAATTAAATCAACTGCTTGACTGCTTTCCTGAATCAGGGTCTAAGTGGGTGATAAAATATTCAACAAAGGTCCAGAAGACACATTGTAAAGAATTCCCCTCCAAGTATGTTCCAGGGTAGGGCTCTGTAGAGGTGCAGGAGAGGCCACTGATTTCACAATATCATAACTCTAATGAGCAGGAAATCCCAGTAGGGATTGTGATATCTGTTCCATCCCATGAGTCTGATGCACCACCCCTGTGACCGGGTGGGATTTGAATCCTTGTGGACTATCTTTGTTTTGGGGATGAATTCCATGCACCACAAGCCCTGCTTAGTTTACTCAGACTTTGTGTGGGGAGGTTGAAATTCACCTTTGCAGAAAGTGCTTTATCTTTGAGTACACTTTAATATAACTGCACTGTGTGTAGAGTTGGGCAATTATAGAGCATGATCCATCTATGCTTAAGTCAATGCAAGGCTTTCCATTGACTTCAACGTCTGTTAGACTGGGCCCTGAAACATGATTCCTGGATTTTAATCCCAGCTCTACCACTCACTTCCTGTGTGACCTTGGGCAAGTCTCTTAACCATTTTGTGTCTCAGTGTCATCATCTGCAAAATGGGGATAATAGTATTTATTTCACTGAGAGGGCTGGAATGCAAGATACCATGTGGAATATTATTACAATTTTAACTCTGACAATTTTGCAATGATAGTTTATCTTCGGTCTTCATTCCCTACAGTGACTTGTCATATGAAACCACCCAGGTCTAGTTTTACCTTTCTTTATAATGGAAGAATTAGGTCCTCAACACATTAAAAACTGATATTGCATAAGAGAAAAATACCTTTGAAATGATTAATTCTATTGTGTGCATGGAGACGTAAGTAATGGTAGACATAATTATAACCTCTCTCTGTCACAAGTTACAATTACCCCTCACAGCAGTATTTTTAAGAACAATGCAGTTTCCTAGTACAGGTTGGATTTTTTTGCAATAACAAATATAAAGAATGTTTGTTTTTTCTCTCACTGAAATCAAAATGTTAAGGACACAGAAACAGATGTATTTTAGTGTACTTGATTCAATGTTATTTAAAAAGGAAGTTCACATTAAAAGACAACTTTTCTGTTCCAGATCTGACCTGGATTTCCATTATTCTTGACTACCCCGTTCAGAGAAGGTCACTGAGGCTGGAAAAACTATGTAATGCACTTTCTCTACATATCTGTATCTATATAAATACACACACACACACACACACACACACACACACATATTATATGTAAAGCAATCCACAGCATCAGTGGCTCAGATCAGTATCAAACCAGATTATTCCCTTTTCTGATATGTAAATATGCCATATTTTAGAAGTGGAAACACTCCCACTCATTTCATGAGCTTTAGATCGGGGCCCTATGAGCCCTTGTTTCAGCTAGGCAAAGCATGATAGCTACATCCAATTATTTTATTAAAAAGTTCTTCAACACGGAGATTGTTTTCTATTAAAGTCTATGGGTTTCTAGAGTAATTCTTGAACTCTGTTATACCTGTATAGAACACAAATGATGTCATCCCTATCAAATTCTACAGAATTTTTCTATAAAGGCAGCATGGAGCAGGATGACTCATGGCTTCACTGCCCCATACCTAACTTTACCCATTGTGGGGTAGCCAGGGTCACTAGTTAGGCAAAAGAGGATCCATCCTAGTGCTCAGGCGAGCACAAGAACTTTAGTCATGGCTGGCTGCTGTGCCAAGTGCCACACCATCAAAAGTGGGATAAGATCCTTGTGTCCTTCCTCTCCTTGCATAGCTATCCAGATGCCAGGCACAGTCTGGCTCTACATTGGAGCCTGATCTCAAAGCCCACTGAAGTCAACAGAAAGATTTCCATCAAGTCCAGTGAGCTATGGATGAATCTCTTACCTAGCCCTTTGCCATGTTTACATATTAAGACAGGGTCTCTGCAACATCTGAAATTTACCTTTCTAAATGACTATGAATTAAAACAGTTATTCTTCCTCACCACCAATTTATGAGGCTTTAACTTATTGGCACATCACTCCCAAACCTGTATCCATGACATAATGCTTCTGCTTTTTGTCATCATTACAACTAATGGTAATGAACACAGGAGAAAAACTGCATCTGTGTTATTCTGCACTATATATGTTTTTAAAATCTTACATTGAAACATAAGCTTAATTTGAGTGTCTGCAGAGACCACAAGACTGTCATAGTTATAATTGTTTAGCCCTGGTTTGCTGTTGACCCCTGAAATATATATTTACACTTAAAATGTGTGTGTGTGCGTACACACACAGAGGTGTATATATTTACACACACACACACACACACACACACACACACACACACACACACACACACAGAGCTACAAATGAACAGTTCTAAGACTTCAAATACTAAGCACCCCAGCCACAAATCCTTCTTATAATATGTTGTCCATGAACAATAGTAGATTTAGACAAGAGGCCAAGGGAGTTGCATAAATGTAACTGAAGGAACAATTTGGTCTTCTGTGCATGCAAATAGCATGGGTATCTGAACAGTCCACTTGCTGCTTGCACAGGTCCATCTGAAATGCCATATAAAAGTCAGGGGATCATTCCAAAGTCCTTCTTCTCTTAGTTTTACAAATACCTTATTTGTTAAATATAAACTTACTGTTGGGTACAGTGACTAGTTTGATCCTATTCAGCAGGGAACAAATTGTGCCATTTTATTTATTTATTCAAGTCTGTCTGGAACATCTGTGAGGTTATCCTGCTGAGTATTCTGTCACCTCAGATGTAAACATGTCAACAGGATGAGGTGACTGTCCTGTAAGAGGAAACTTCTGAGCTCTGGTGTTATCCTTTCTTTACACTGAAACTTTGCTAACTTACAGTTTGGAGATGGATAAGAAATCAATAAAGAGTAAGACACACATTTTTGGGAATACATTGTCTATAAATGTCTTTGTCAATGAGAAAGACCTTTCTAGTGCAGGGAAGAACTTACTAAGAAGTGCTGGAGCTCACATGTAATCAGGAGCTTAAAAGGGAGGCAAGGTTAGCTGGCCCCTTACTGCATATTCAGAGGTCCAGGAGATATATATAGTGTGGGAATGAAACACCTTTTCCCCTTTCTTTGTTTTTACTTGCAGATGTCAAAATTAACATTTACAACTGAAGTTTGAAAAATAAAACCCCAGCTGTCTTTCTGGCTCTAGCTGTGTTTGTACTAGCAGGGAAGTCAAGTTGCAGGGTTTGACATTTGTGCTTGCATCATTGGCTAAACATCTGCTCCAAAGCCCATAGAAGTCAATGGCAGTTTTTCCATTGACTTCTATGTCCTATGAATGAGGCCTGGAAAGATTGGAAGCATTATTGTACTCACATGCAGGCAGTGAGACCTATCGGTCGAAGACCATCTGGTTTGCTGACCATTTGAACTCTCCTTGTAGTCTAAGTTAATGAACTCATCAACCCTCTCCACGATACTTGACTTCACCTGTACTGGGGGATCCGGTGTCTTTGCTCTGAGGTTCTGGACCTTGGTCTTCTTATTTAAGACATTCAAACCCATAGTGTGGGTGGTGTCTTGGAGACCTTGGAGGTCACAGCTGAAATTCTCTGACTTCTCCACAAGCCAGGCAGCAGCATTGGCTTAGTCTTGGTTAGTGAACACTTCTTGACAACCATGATTCTAATGTGTGGATCAGCATCTCCTAAAATCCATTCAAGAGCTTGACAGAATATTGGCAAGAAAGCATCACTGCTGCATACGTGAGGTTGTGTCGAAACACAGCAAAAGCCGTGAACCAGTGCGCACTGTCACACTGGTACTGAATAGATCTTGCTGCTTCCTGCATGAAGTCGCAAAAACTTATGAAAAAACGTTAAAAAAAAAAAAAGTATGGACACAAAAATGTCTTTGCACTAAAACAAAGTTCAGGATCTATCAAACCTGTGTACACCTGTATTGCTACAGGGGTCAGAAACTTGGACCTTTTTTCAATAAGATTTGGAGCAACTAGAGAAATTCCATATACACTGTCAGCACCAAATCATGAGCATAAAGTGGTTTGACCTTATGCAAAGTGTCATAATTTTGCAGAGATCTGGCCTTCCTTCAATCACTCATTATATTCAAAAGTGGCATTGCAAGCTCACTGACTATGTCGCCAAGATGGACAAAAACAGCCCAGCACACTGTGTTCTCAAACTCTCCAGTGATGTGCAACGGGGTGCAAACCCTCTTCCTACCTGGCTCTGCCTACAGCACCACCTTATACATTTGTGGATTTACAGGATTCAGTCAGATGTGGGAACTTCACTACACAATGGCTGGAGTTACGCCATCAACCGTGGTCCTCTGGTTGGTGCAGCAGTCCTCAGTAGACTATGTATGATGATGATGATTTTACTCACAGATGGATTGGATTATACTTTCACGGACATAATTAAAAAAAAATTACACTTCTGTGTAAAAATGTTTTACCTGCTGTTGTTACCGATTACTGAACCTCAGATTACTGAAATAGACGACAGTAAAAAAATCCTTATCTTTACTTTTTCACTTTGGGCATTTGACAACACTTTGTACATAGCTGGCTTCATTTTTTCTCCGTTGTAGAAAGTTAGAGGCAATCCTGCAAGCACTCTACTCCAATACCCTGTATAGGAAATGTTCTCCTCATTTTTATAGATCAGGAAACTGAGACTACGTGACTTGCCCTTTGTCACAGAGGAAGTGTGAGGCAGAGCTAATATGTTATGCCGTATATCCTGAGTCCTACTTTTGTGGCTTAACCAAACACCGTGCTTCCTTCTCAAATCTCACTAAAGTAAATGACAACTCAATCCAATGGACACCTCTGAAGAGGTATCTGGTACCTGCAGGGCTAAACCTCATTTGCAGGGATTACCTTGAGACACGGAATGTAAACCAGGCTCCATGCCCATTTTTTTTTCTGAGACTGCCAGCAAATATGCCAATTGTGTCCACAAAATACTGAATACCCATCAGGTGATAACATTCAATAACTATTGACCTGGGTTGAATTTGAACCAACGACGCAGATAGCAAAAATCTTCCTAGACAATTTCCTGGCACACAAAATGCCTAATGTTATTGTATTTAAAAAAAGCGCAGAAGTCAGAAAGTCATGTATAGGACTCAGAATGAAGATGGCTTGTCTGATTGCATCATGTGACATGGAGAGGTACGTTTTCAAATTATTGTCATGGGCATTTGTGACTCAGATTAATTTAGTGGAGATTCACATACTGCACTACACTGAATTTTTTCTCCTTAGTGTCCAATATTTACTTAAATAATCTAATCTTCTTAAATATATGGGGGAAGTGGAGGAGGGGAGGGAAGAACAGCTAAAATATAATTATCTCTTTCCCATAATTGTTCTTTGATTGTGTTTCAAGGTTTAAGGATCCACCCAGCTTTTGTTTTCTGATAGTTGACACTGATGCCACTGGGTGAAGCAGAACAGAAGGCAGAAGTTGAAATGAGAAATAAATCAAACAAAACCATTAATGACTGCTGGATAAGAAAAGGAAACAAACATTCAGCAAGTCCATCCCCTTTAATTAACTCTTCCTCACCTACTTGATACATCACAGTATTCTTCTATCCTACAATTTGTCATGCAGATACACAGCTGTATTTTAAACATTTTGACTCTCTAATTCAATTGCCTTACTTGACACCATATGCCATATATTTTCCTTTCTTTAATGAAATGGCCCTGAATCAAACAATTTGACCTTATTTCCGTATGGTCTGGATTTTCTGTCTCCTGTTATTGTTTGACAAATGACACCAGCTGAGAATCTGCCTCCATATAGAATCATTTCTATAGGAATTTTGGAATTGCAACTCTGGACCAGACCAGTGTTCCCTGTAGAGCAAAAAGAACAGGAGTATTTGTGGCACCTTAGCGACTAACGAATTTATTTGTGCATAAGCTGTCGTGGGCTACATGCATAGAATGGAACATATAGTAAGGAGATATATATACACATAGAGAGAACATGCAAAGTTGAGAGTCTTTGACAGTGACTAACACCACACATTACAGAGGGAAGTGAATGAATCCCTGTAGCTGACAATTATGGAATAACTGTCCTAAATTTCATCAAACCCTTAGCTCTTACTAATTGGTTTATACCCTGATGCGTATAGTGATTATATCCCTTATGTAGTTTTATCCTAAAAAATATCGCTGTGGATGTTCTCATCCTTATAAATGCCTCATCCTTTTTGAATCTTTAAGCGGTTGGCCTCAATTTGCTGTGATTGAATGTTTGCTGTTCTCAGTCCAGTTTTCCATCCAGAATAATATAAACCACTGTATATTCTTCTGACTCACTGGGCCAAAAACGCAGAAATAATGTAAATGGAAGTGCAAGTTGCATATTGGTAAATTGGGGAGTGTCACTACAATACAGAGGAGGTGGAAGGTTGAATAAGTAACAAGAAAAGCAACCAACAAGGGAACCCTGCTTTATCTTACAGCTTCTTTCATCCTGCTTTAGCTAGACGATGGTTACACCAGAGAGCTTACAGCTGTGCAGCTGCACTGGTGCAGGTGTGCCGCTGTAAGCTCTTTAATGTAGCCGCTCTAAGCAAAGAGGAGAGAGCTCTCCTGTTGACTTAACTATTCTATCCCTCGCCAGCAGGGATAGCTATGTAAGCAAGAGAAACCCTCATGCCGACATAGTGCAGTCAGCATAAATTATAGGAGTACTTGTGGCACCTTAGAGACTAACAAATTTATTTGAGCATAAGCTTTCATGGACTACAGCCCACTTCTTCGGATGCATATAGAATGGAACATATATTGAGGAGATATATATACACATACAGAGAGCATGAAAAGGTGGGAGTTGTCTTACTAACTCTGAGAGGCCAATTAAGTAAGAGAAAAAACTTTTGAAGTGATAATCAAGATAGCCCAGTACAGACAGTTTGATAAGAAGTGTGAGAATATTTACATGGGGAGATAGATTCAATGTTTCTAATGGCTCAGCCATTCCCAGTCTCTATTCAAGCCTAAGTTGATTGTATCTAGTTTGCATATCAATTGAAGTTCAGCAGTTTCTCATTGGAGTCTGTTTTTGAAGCTTTTCGGTTGCAAAATTGCCACCCTTGAGTCTGTTACTGAGTGACCAGAGAGGTTGAAGTGTTCTCCTACTGGTTTTTGAATGTTATGATTCCTGATGTCAGATTTGTGTCCATTTATTGTTTTGCGTAGAGACTGTTCAGTTTGGCCAATGTACATGGCAGAGGGGCATTGCTGGCACATAATGGCATATATCACATTGGTAGATGTGCAGGTGAACGAGCCCCTGATGGCGTGGCTGATGTGATTAGGTCCTATGAAGACCTAAAATAGATATGTGGACAGAGTTGGCATCAGGCTTTGTTGCAAGGATAGGTTCCTGGGTCAGTGTTTTTGTTCAGTGGTGTGTGGTTGCTGGTGAGTATTTGCTTCATGCACAAATAAATTTGTGTGTCTCTAAGGTGCCACAAGTACTCCTGTTCTTTTTGCTCTACAGGGAACACTGGTCTGGTCCAGAGTTGCAATTCCAAAATTCCTATAGAAATGATTCTATATGGAGGCAGATTCTCAGCTGGTGTCATTTGTCAAACAATAACAAGAGACAGAAAATCCAGACCATACGGAAATAAGGTCAAATTGTTTGATTCAGAGCCATTTCATTAAAGAAAGGAAAATATATGAGGATACAGACTAACACGGCTGCTACTCTGAAACCTAGCATAAATTATGTCGCTCAGCGGGGTGGCTCATTCACACCCTTGAGTAACATGAGCTGTATGGACATAAGCAGTCGTGTAGCTGTCACTTTACATAATCTGGCTGGTAGCTTTTCCTCCTATAATCCCCTTTCTCCTGCCATCTCAGCATTGAATTTACACCAATTTACAGTCATTTACATCCACTTTCCAAGCTATAACTTACAGTATCTCTTATATCCTGTAGGCATTTGGTCCATTATATTACAAAACAAAACAATATTTGAGGAGGAACGTTAGCAAATGTTTTTCGAGCATCTGCATATATATGTGCTATGTTACATTTGAGTCTATGGATGAAAATCCATGTGTGTATGAGAGTATGTTTCTAAGCATGTGTTTTTCTGAAGATCGATGTAGATTGCAGGCTACCGTTGACTTTAGTGGGAGAAGGTCTTTAATTGCTTCACAATGAAGTTGAGATAACTGGTCTATAATTAGGACTTCTGATTTAGGTTTTAAGTGATAAACATTAATAAAACACCCCTATTTAAAAAAAATAAGAGAAAAAAAAGAAATTGATGTTTGTCCAATAAACACCAGAAAAAACACCAGAAATGATTACTTGTATCTAAGGGCTTTCTACACAGATCAGTAATGTGAACTATGGGGGTGTGACGGCTAATGCATACTAATATTTTGCACATTAGTTAGTTTAGGTAGTCCTGCTGGTGTACACTAAAGTCCTGCTGGTGCACTTTAATGCTGTTTGAAACAGTACTATGTTAAAGCACACTCGGGAATATTACAAGGAGATTACACATTATAATATACAGTTCTCATTACAGTATATACAAAAAGAAACAACTCCATATTTTTGGACATCTGCATAAAACTCAAAAATTATGAAAAATAAACCCTGAAAATTAAATGAATAACCCCCCCGAACCAGAAGCCCTATGTCCAATTTCATTCTACAGTCTGAGGCCTCTTTTTGGATAAATGTAACACATTCCAATCCTCGAGAACTTGATTTAAGATTAAGGAATTTCTGAAAATATTGTTTCTGACTTCTTTCCTCATTCATTTCCTTTCAAACATGTAGCTATAGGTATGCTCTGTCTGAGCTGGACACATGCACATTACTTGTTTCCCTTCAGAGGGCCAAACTTCTCATGGGCATTTTTGTTGTTATCGACACCATAGTATCACCTCTACTCCGTGACTACTTTATTAAGAAATATGATCACAGCTTTGGCGTTCTCCACTCTCTGTCTCCTCAATATGGCCCTGATTTAGCAAGGTACTCAGCTTTATGCTTCAAGGTTTAATCTCTTTACCTAGTTATGTAGTATATCTAGTTACCTAGAGATCAGCATGGGAGCTAAGGTGGAAGCTGATTATCCCACATTTGTTTACTGTGGAGTTTTATGGCTTACACTGGAGCATCTATCTAGTGGTGGAGATGAGCAGGACCTCAGGTCTGACCCAGTATAGTGATTCCTACATTCTTTTAACCATACAAGTAGTCCCACTGGGATTAATTTATATGCTTAAAGGCAGTCACAGGCTTAAGTGCCTTGCTGAATCAGAGTGTAAGGTCTCTTTCCAGCAAAGAACGTAAGTATATGCTTAGGTTGCAGCTTATGACTATTACCATTGACTTCAAAGTTAAACATGTGCTTCAGGTCTCTGCCAGACTGGCACCTATGGGCCTGATCCTGCACCCAATGAGCTTTGTCATTGACTTCAATAGATTCAGGATTAGGCCTTAGATAAAGACAGACAATTTTTAACACAAACAAATGTGCCATTTAAATTTTCTCTCTCCTGTCTTCCATTGTAATTTCAATTTTCTTCATGAAAAATGTTTTACCTTCACTTACTCCCAGGTATTTGGACATTTCCTCGTAACAAAAATAGCTCTGAAATTCAACATTCAGACTCCTCTCCCCCAACTAGATTGTTCAGTTATTTATGCTTATTTTTATAGCTCTTCTGAGATTTTTTTCTTATCAGATTGCTGATACTTTTAAAAGCTTTCTGCTCATGGTAGAGATTAACCTTTACATCTTACCTTTATAGCCCTCCTTGACATATTGACCTGTGTTATAAGATTGCCGTTTAGAGTTAAGCAGAATGAATTTTGGTTACAGTTTCTTCAACTCTTCCTTTCTATTATCTACTTTGGATTCCAATCCAAAATGTTCAAGCTTTGGGGTAAAATCCTCAAAAGTGCCTAACACTTAGGAGTCTAAATCCCATTTTCAAAGTGACATAAGCCCACTAAGGCCATGTCTACACTACCATTTACATCTGCAAAACTTATGTTGCTCAGAGTATGAAAAAACATTCTCCCTTCAGTGACATACATTTTGCCAGCCTCAGTGGTAGTGTGCACAGCTGTAAGGTCCCTCGTGTAGACATAACCTGACTTTCAATGATGCTCCCTCGCTGTAACTTTATTATTTGTCAGGTTAAAATAATTTCTGAGGACTAGGTCTAGAATTGCTTTTGACCACATCAGTTATTCAGAAAACTGCATAAGAAAAGGTTCCTATAGTATCCTCCTTTTTCCCTCCCCCCATCAGGTTCATAACTATAGGCCAGATTCTCACCCCCTTACTCATATTAAGTAGTATGTTATTATTTGAGTAGCCTCATTGATTTCAGTGGGAGTAAGGCAGTGCCTAACATAAGTAAAGATGTCAGGCAGGCTTTATACAAATAATTTAAACTCCCAACGTTTGTCTTTCTGACAACTCTCTATCACCTCTTTAAAAGTATTTCTTTATTTATTATCACAGAATCATAGAAGATTCGAGTTGGAAGAGACCTCAGGAGGTCATCTAGTCCAACCCCCCTGCTCAAAGCAGGACCAACACCAACTAAATCATCCCATCCAGGGCTTTGTCAAGCCGAGCCTTACAAACCTCTAAGGATGGAGATTCCACCACCTCCCTAGGTAACGCATTCCAGTGCTTCACCACCCTCCTAGTGAAATAGTGCTTCCTAATATCCAACCTAGACCTCCCCAACTGCAACTTGAGACCATTGCTCCTTTGTTCTGTCATCTGCCACCACTGAGAACAGCTGAGCTCCATTCTCTTTGGAACCCCCTTCAGGTAACTGAAGGCTGCTATCAAATCCCCCCTCACTCTTCTCTTCTGCAAACTAAATAACCCCAGTTTCCTCAGCCTCTCCTCGTAAGTCATGTACCCCAGATCCCTAATCATTTTTGTTGCCCTCTGCTGGACTCTCTCCAATTTGTCCACATCCTTTCTGTAGTGGGGGGTCCAAAACTGGATGCAATACTCCAGATGTGGCCTCACCAGTGCTGAATAGAGGGGAATAGCCACTTCCTGCGATTTGCGGGCAATGGTCCTACTAATGCAGCCCAATATGCCGTTAGCCTTCTTGGCAACAAGAGCACACTGTTGACTCATATCCAGCTTCTCATCCACTGTAATCTCCAGGTCCTTTTCTGCAGAACTGACGCTTAGCCAGTCGGTCCCCAGCCTGTAGCAGTGCATGTAGTCTTCCATCCAAAATGCAGGGCTCTGCACTTGTCCTTGTTGAACCTCATCCAATTTCTTTTGGGACCAATCCTCCAATTTGTTTAGGTCACTCTGGACCCTATCCCTACCCTCCAGCATATCTACCTCTCCCCACAGTTTAAAGTCATCTGCGAACTTGCTGAGGGTGCAATCCATCCCATCATCCAGATCATTAATGAAGATGTTGAACAAAACCAAGGTATTATCTTTAATACTCCTTGAGATATACAAAACCTAAAATATGATCAATTCTTTAACTGTTATCCAAACTAGTTTCTGCTAAAGCAGGAGAAATGTGTTATCTCTTTGCAGATTCAGAATTGTCCTTCAACAAAACTGACACATATTTTTCTGCAATTTTTAAATTTTATTTGTTTATTTAAAGATGCCCCCCGAGTTACGCAAACCTGACTTACGCAAATCCGCACTTACGGAAAAAGTTCTGTAAGCTAGAAATAGGAGGATTTTTTTTGTTTCGTTTTGTTGTTTTGCGTAATGGTTGGGTATACGTTTCTGACTTACACAAAATTCGAGTTACGCAAGGCATTCCGGAATGGAATGCTTGTGTAAGTCGGGGAGCTTCTGTATTTAAATACCCTATTTCCTTCTTCTGACATATCACTATTTTTTAAATAATATCATACACAATAACTTCAGTTTAACAAACTTATTACAGGAGAATCTTTGTACAGAAGATATTTAGCTTTTCTGTCTTAGCCTTCCTCCACATTATAGTCTTACTATATCTCTACCAGTTAACCCTATTGACAATGAGTCATGGAGTTTGAATGTATACCTCCAACATGTTTACAGAAAGGAATAAAAGAGAAAATCACCAGTTTCAAATGACAATTAGAAAAGAGCTATTTTCCATATTGCTCTCCTGCAAATTCTTTTGAAAGGCTAAATAACATTCTCAGTCTAAGGGCTTGTCTACACAATTGCACCAGTTTACTAAAAAGTGGGAATTTAAACTAATTTAGGTGAACCTGTGTGGACATTCTAGGTTTGGTTTAAGAGTGACTTATTTCAGGTCAACTTAAGGCAATTGGAAACAAACTTAAGCTAACTCAAAATAAGCCACTCTTACACCAAACTAGAGTCCAAACAGGGGTTTGCACCCACTTTAATTAGTCACCTGCAACAACTTTGTTTGCAGACAAATAGAGCTGGATGAATAACCAATGTTTTGGTTTGGTGGCTGAACTGAAAAATTAAAAAAAAAAAATTCTGATTGAAAATATTTTTTTTTAATTTCTCAGCAAAATAAAAGAGTTGGAAAAAATTAATTTGGGATCAGGTGAAATTTTTCATTTCCAGTGGGTTTTTTTTAAATAAAATCGAGGGAAATTCTGGAACAAATTGTCTTGCTCAAAGTCAAAACTCTTTGTTTCAGAAATACCAGCGTAAACTGTTTCAACTTCTCTGATTTTTTTTTTACTGAAACCATTTGCCAAAATTAACCCAAATAGGTTCAGTTGCCGCAAATCTGCATTTTTCAGCACAAAACAAGTTGCACAACTCTATTGACAATGCCCAAGCCCTGAATAGCTTCCATACTCAAAACTCCCACTAACATGTCAAGAATTTCTTCTTTGGCTCCCTTTCCTGGGTAAGGTTACACAAAGTCAGATTTTTTTTTTTCTATTTGACTTGTTCCTTCAATACTTTCAGAGAACAAACTGATCTTGTACAGGGTATCTGAATCAATTAATATTATTATACTAACTCTGCTTACTTGTTGTACCTTTGCAGCACCTTTGCAGTTCCACATTAATGCGGCATTCAGTTCTTCTGCCTGCATGCACTGAATGCAGAATTCAAAGCTCTTTGGGTAAGATCCTACACTCATTATTTAGAAAAACTCCAGCTGGCTTCAAGGGAATTTATCCTCATTAAGGAGTCCAGGATTAGGCCCTCAGTGGGGAAACAACAGCCTGCTGGACTTTGTCTACATAAGTAGAAAACCATAGCCTAAAGTAATAAAAACCAAGTCACAGAATCTTATAACACAAGATGGACCTTAGAAGTCTAAGGTATATGGTAAAGTACATTTTGCAATATAAAATCACACTCAGACAGAAATATCGGAAGAACTTAAAGACCTAGACCAGATATAATTAGACTGAAATATTTTCTGCCTCCATGGCTATACTTAACACACCACTTGACTGAGCACTGATGCTTAGCTAAATGAAAATCTAAACTTGGAACAAGTCAAGGGGAAAAAACATGATTGCAGGGGCACTTATTTACTACACTTAACACATGGTTTGTATTGTAGGTACAATCATATTCTTTATGAAACCTGTTGCAAGCTTGTAAATAAATATTAGCTACAGAGCATAATTTCTGTTTAAACACACAGTAAAATACTTGCAGGTTTCAGTGTTGGTGAACTTCAAACACCATGTTAAGGTAGTAGTATAAAAGGAAATAATTAGTGATTTACTGCTTTGAAAAAAATTATCAATGCCATTTCATTAAGATGCAACATTTATTGGCCTTGTTTTTTTAAAAAACCCTCAAACTGAAGCAAACATTTCGCACTTCCAATCGAAAGAAACTAGTGAAAGGGAAAGTCTACCAGATCTCTGCAAGATTCATCTCATATGATTCCCTTCCAATTCTCTGCTCAAAGTGGCTTCTAGTTCTAACATCATGCTGGGGTAACAGCCGTGTAGATTTTTTCATTGTCTCCGAAAAAAGAGCTGAAACTTCATGAACTGTCGTGTTACAACACGGAGAGTGACTCCCTCCCTTCAAAGACCTGGTGCCATTGTTTCTCCCATGTCTATGTCATATGTCCTTATCTCCAAGCCAGTTTGCAGGTGCAAGAAGTTGAATTCATTTTAGAGTGACTGCTTCCCTAGCTCCATCAGTTTATTCCCTGATCCACTCATGCCCAATCTGTGGAGCCTCAACCCTCTTGCATCTCTGAAGAAGGTCATTTTTGCACCTCCAAAGAGCATCCCAATGTGCTATGGCTCCATCCCATCTATGTCAGACTGCCCCAAATCCTGCATTTTGTGCAGCTAATCCATTCCCAGTTATGCTGTGGGCAAGGCTTTCTGTGGTGTGGAGGAAGGGGCAGGTTTTGTGTTTCAGTTTATCAAAGGCCGTGATCCAGCAAAAGCATTTAAGTAGGAACGTAACTTTTAAATATATGAATGGTCCCATCGACTGAATCAAGGCCTATGTCGGGATGGCAATGCTGATCTGAACTTTAGGTGTTAAGATTATTTAGTAAAGAATCCAGATTAAAAAAATTATCATTTAAAAAAAAATACAAAAAGAAGTGAAATATACAGGGGGATGTTTATGCTGTTGGTTTCTCTAATGCTCATATAACATGCCGTAAAGTAAAAAGACAATGTGTGAAATCAGTTCTCAAGCCAGTATAGAAATGGTGAGGAAAAATCTATTTGTCTCACGGCTTTAATGCTTTGCTTTGCCAGAAGTGCCACGCATGTTATCTTCCCATTTAAAGGGCTGAAGGGGAATGTTTATGCTCGGATCAACTGTTTGCTCAACCCTTCCTGCTGTGGTTTATATTAAGTGCAGAAGAAGGCACCAAGGTACTAAACCCTGTGAGAATCCTCCAGATGAGTCAGATAGAGCTGCTAGCAAAACCCTTGTCATTCATTATCAATCTTTTAACTCCATGTGGCATATAGGTGTGAAAAAGGATTGAATTAATGTTAAGAGGTATTTCAGACTAACTGTGTTATTTGAGCTGTGCACTAGAATAGCATGTGGATATGAACCATGATATTTCTCCTACTCTGCTGCTCTTAAGCTCTTTTGTCATGGTTCTCTTACAACCTACAGTATAAAATGTTATTTCACATATGAAAGTAACAAGAAGGAGTATATCCTAGGCTTTCTGCCACCTACTTATCTACTGTATTTATATGCCAGCTATTCTGTGCAGAAAATAGATTACTACAGCCTTGGTATTTAATTTCCTTAATTACTTACACTGTGAAGGCACGTTTCAAGCCACATTATTGAAGGATTCCTCCAAGGTAACCATTTAACAGCTAAGTAACCTTTAATTACTTTACCGAAATGATACATATCTAAGACAGATATTGTATTATTGTAGTCTGAGATTATCTGAGCACTTTAACCTAAAGGTAGTTATTAGAACTTGCATGATGCATTCATTACGGGGCACATTTAATTAATGGAGTGTATTGGGTTCTTGTCTGATTATGCACTTGCAAGGAGTTAGTCAATATCTCTCCCTAAATCAGTTCATGCTGTAACTTAAAGGAATCCATAGCTTTCACATGTAATTCTGTATTTATTAACTAAAATGTATGCAATTACATAAAGATGAGGTATCTGACAGCACTCCTACTATTTGAAAGGTATAAACCCCAAGAAGATGAAAAAATGTTTAGGGTTGAAAAATGGGTATAACTACACTCAATGGCATGTTATTTTTAAAGAATGAAAATTAAAGCTGGGAACACTTACTAGACCTGATTTAGATCAGTATAGGTGAGAGGAAGACCATGCCTTTTAGAACAAAGTAATAGAAGATGTCCATAGACTAGGGGCAGGTCTTCACTACCCGCCGCATCGGCGGGTAGAGATCGATCTATCAGGAATTGATTTATCATATCTTGTCTAGACGCGGATAAATCTATCCCCGAACGCGCTCCCCGTCGACTCCGGAACTCCAGCTCGCGAGAGGCAGAAGCGGAGTCGACGGGGGAGCAGCAGCGGTCGACTCGCCGCCATCCTCATGGCCAGGTAAGTCGACTTAAGATACGCCGACTTCAGCTACGCTATTCACGTAGCTGAAGTTGCGTATCTTAGGTCAACCCCGCGCCAGTGTAGACCAGGGCTAGGATAGACCAATGATTCAGTAAGTCATTATCTGTATGAGTTCATGACATACTTGCTCATACTGTGTGATTTTTCTCACCTCTTCTTAAGTAAATTAGCCAGCAACAGCTGGATCCTTCTCCAGTAATTCTTTCTCATTCTGTTCTCTAGACCCCCAAAAGTAAAACAAACAAACAAACAAACAAAACCAATAAGTCTTTCCCCCAGAAATAAATATATCAACTCCAGATGTGAACAGTGCCATGGCACATAATAAAGAAGCTGTGAGAGTCAGAATAAAAACAGATATGAACTACTCTTTCTTTCCATTTCCAAGCAATGGTGGAAAGTTGTTCACTTTTTCCAATATAGAACTTTTGGAATAATTGGAATGGCAAGGTCCTTGATAGTCCACAAAGTCAGGTGAGAGGATGACAGGGAAGGGCATAATCTGTTTCTTTGTACCTATGGGGTGAGAGAAAAGTTATCCTGTAACCAGACTTGTTTCAGATGTAGTGTTACAAAGAAAAAAGCAACTCAGAAGCAGGATGATAACAATTATGTAAGATAAGAACATAGACTGGAGCGAATGAGTGAAAATTGGGCCATTGATTTCATTGGGGGCCAGGATTTCAGCTATAAATATTAAGGCCTGAAAGTAACATTCTGACTATCTGACTCCTCTATAACATAGGCCATATAATTTTACCCAGTAATTCCTACATCAGACCCATAACTTCTTACTGGGTTGGAGCATATTTTTAGAATACACTTAAAACAGATAGAGAGTTGGACAG
Source organism: Chrysemys picta bellii (assembly GCF_011386835.1). Lineage (NCBI taxonomy): Eukaryota > Metazoa > Chordata > Testudines > Emydidae > Chrysemys > Chrysemys picta. Next base: position 19,703,415 of record NC_088791.1, read on the forward strand.
ACAGAGCTGTGTAATACAGGATATATGGGACTAAAACAAACACTTAGAAGTTCTGCTCCTCTTCAACACCAAAGTTGACCTCCCTTATCTCTTTAGCAATACATTAATAAACTCCTCATAGTAAACCAATATATAAAATCAGTTATATTGGTGATAATTATTTCTGATTGTAAAGCCAATTGCATACTCTTCATTTATTTTTAGATAATTTTGTGCTCCACCATAAAAAATAAACAAACCCAAGAAAAGAAACCCAACCCAAATCAAACTAAATAAAAAAATAACAATAACCCATAATGTCTGCCACTTCTGCGCTCCACCCTTTAAATTGGATTACTTTGCTGCTGATGGGCATTGCAGCAGTGATCAAACATGCAGTATTACCTTGGCTCTTATGTTCACAGAAAAGTATTGTTTAAAGAAGGATGATGGAATTTAGCTTCCTGTCAGACTCCCTTCTTCTTGAAATACCTGATTGTTAATCTAGCTGTGTCATCTTATGCCAGATAAAACCCTGATGCAGAGAGATGAAAGGTTCTATTTTGATAAAAAGCTTTTTCCTTTATCCTCTGTGAGGTATTTAACAATGTTAAACCTCACACAATGGTTATACTATATTTGTCCTTGCTAATACAGCTTCCTTCTGTTAGCAGCCATCTTCTCTTTATGTGTATATGTTGCATGTATTGCTGCAAATTATGTTTGGGGTTTCAGGCATTTAGATCTTTGCTTCTTATCAAAAAGAAGGGTAGAAGGGTGCCAACTATTAATCACAGCATCATGCTTTAGTGCTCTCTGCTTTTCAAACCATATTGTGAATTAATAGTAGCCTTGTAGGGAGTAGAACATTCTACTCTCTTAGGTAAACTGTTGAGCTAGTGACAATATATGAATATTTTGTATACAACAAAGAATAGAGCAGAAACTCTAAAGGACCTGGAGGCTTTGTGCAGGCAAGAATTGCAGCTGGGAGGTATTATTTATACCATGAAACTGTGGAGATGACATCAGACCATCAATATCCAATACGCATTCCCACCACAATCCATATGAAAAAAAGGTTGTGATCCAAGTAGTGAAAGAAGAGCACAATTAAACATTGTTCAATTTGCCACTTGGTGGGAATACCTGTGGAAGTTAGCTCTGCTTACAAGAGTAACTCCACCTGCTCACAGCAGTAACATCACAAAACATCTCACAAAACTGGGTGACTGGGCAACAAAATGGCAGCTGAAATTCAATGTTGATAAATGCAAAGTAATGTACAATGGACAGCATAATCCCAACTATACATATAAAATGATGAGGTCAAAATTAGCTGTTACCACTTAAGAAAGAGATCTTGGAGTCACTGTGGATAGTTCTCTGAAAACATCCATGCAATGTGCAGTGGCAGTCAAAAAACCTAACAATGTTAGGAACAATTAAGAAAGGGATAGATAATAAGATAGAAAATATCATAATGCCTCTATATAAATCCTGGGTACAACTACATCTTGAATACTGCTTGAAGATCTGGTTGCCCCCATCTCAAAAAAAGACATATTAGAATTGGCAAAAGGGACAGAGAAGGGCAACAAAAATGATTAGGGTATGGAATAGCTTCCATATGAGTAGAGATTGAAAAGACTGGGATTTTTCAGTTTGAAAAAGAGACGACTATGGGGGGATATGATAGAGGTCTATAAAATCTTGACTAGTTTGGAGAAAATGAATAAGGAAATATTATTTATGCCTTCACATAACACTAGAACTAGGGGTCACCCAATCAAATTAATAGGCAGCAGGTTTAAAACAAACAAAAGGAAGTACTTCTTCACTCAACGCACAGTCAACCTATGGAACTCGTTGCCAGGGGATTTTGTGAAGGCCAGGGCTGGCTCCAGTGTTTTTGCCACCCCAAACAGCCAAAAAAAAAAAATAAAAGGCTGTGATCGGGTCAGCTCCACCACCGCCGCTTCATTCTTCAGCAGCAATTCGGCAGCAGGTCCTTCCCTCCGAGAGGGACTGAGGGACCCATCGCCGAATTGCCGCCGAAGACCCGGACCAGCTGCCCCTTTCCGTTGGCTGCCCCAAGCACCCGCTTGCTGTGCTGGTGCCTGGAGCTGGCCCTGGTGAAGGCCAAAACTACAACGGGTTTAAAAAAAGAACTAGATAAGTTATTGGAGGATAGGTTCATTGAAGGGTATTAGCTGGGATGGTCAGAGATGCAGCCCCATGATCTGAGCTGTGATTGAAAATCAGGGAATAGGCAACAAGAGCCCTGAAATGATGCATTGGCTCTCACAGGGCTTGATTCAATGCCCATTGAAGTCTATGGAAAGACTGCTGCTGACTTCACTATGCTTCAGATCAGGCCCTTACTCCCGAAACCCAATAAAAGCCCCAGTAATGTTTGCAGCTTTCTACATTTTATAACTTCATGGTTTAAACGTAGTACATCAGCCACAGCTGAAACCTGCTGTTTCATTGCCCCAAATGTTTAAAGCGTACTTGACAAGATGTTTGTACTGGGCTATCAAACATAATACAGGCACTTCCTTCAGCTGCAAAATTACATTTAAAATGTGATTCTTCTATCTGAGGTCAGTTCCTGTCAACCAGGTTTTGTGACATGGATTCTGACTATGAATAATACAGCCTTGATTCTGATCTACTCAATTATGTACTATATATCTTTCTGTTGCTATTTTTCTGTATCCTATAGTCCTAAATCACGTATTACTTTATTCCATCTATTTTAAAGTCATTTCCTCAGTTAAGTCAGGGAATGTACTGTACTCCAGTATCCACCCTTTTCATTAAATCTGTTTCCCAACAGATGGTGGTTGCTTGTTTTATTTTTTTCCATGTTCATATGGAGATCAAAGGGTTCAGTCATTCTTGTCCATTGTAACTGGAGGTGTGTGGATGAAACTTTGCATATGCTGCATGCGTATGAAGCTGGGTTAATGTTTTCAATTACTTCTCTAATAAGACAAGATGTGCTGAATTTTCTGGCTACTAGAAACATTATGGTTTCTCTGAATGAATGGAGATAAATCTCCCCCAACATGAGCACAGTACCACAGTGTTAGTCTGTGAGCCAACTCCTTTTAAAATATGATCTCTATAGATCTGACCCTGAGAGGTCAATGAGACTTGAGGGCTCTCAGTACTTGGCAGGATTGCACCCTACCTTTGAAATGAATCAGGAAGTGAGTTGTGTTACACCATATTATGTCAGGCTCTGTTTGTCTCATATGATGAGGTCACCATGCTGACAGTGTGACTATTCATATCCGGGAAGTAAATAATTCTCCTAAACATCCTTCTACTGACAGGAGAAATAATTAACATCCAAATGCAAACAGTGGGAGTATTCCCGGCACTAGCAAGAAAAGATCATTAGAATTCATGCTCCTAAAAGCTATGGCAAAACTATCTGACACATCAAACATGAGGTGCTAGAAATTCATGCGGTTTCTGTCATAGTACAGAAAAAAAAAAGAGACTTGAGTCTCCTCTCTGTTACACTGGTGTAAATCAAAGAAAACTCCATTGAAGGCAGTTGCAACAATGTAAAATCAATGTAAGTGATAGCCGAATCAGCCCCAGATTCTAAGAACTGCCTAAAACTTGAGTACTCCAGTTACCAATGTGATGCACCTATTCTCTGTGAAATGCCTTGGGATAGTTTTGAGCCATGGACTCAAACAAATATGGCATTACCCGCAATCTAAATGAAAATTCTGTCTGCTACTCTCTGTGTGTGATCCACTCCATGAATTTGCTTTCGTGGCAGTCTTTCTCTCTCTCTCTCTCTCTTTCTTTTTCCCCCTCCAGTAGCATAAACAAAAGTTTTCCCACAGTTCTAAGGCTCATTTCTTTGAACCTAATGAATATGTCGACTGGCTTTAGTTTCTCATTCATGGAAGTCATTCAACTGTGGCATACTGTATACAGTTCTTCGCTGTAATCAACAAGCATTTCTCAGCAACAGAGGGCTGAAAGTAATGTACATTTAAAGAACAATCGTGTTCCCAGTTATGGACATGAAAGAGTGCTAGCACATAGATTCTACTCATTAGAAGGCGAAGGATCCAAATTTGACACACCCTAGAATCTGACCACACTAAACAAAGCCAAGCATTTGTGATCTTTATGGTTCCTGTTTGTGCATGTGTGATATTTTTAGAAGGCAATATTCAGGATATCTGCCCACAAACCAAATAAAGTTTTATGTTTTTTCATCTCTCTGGTGATCAGTCTTTAAGGAGAGAAATTGAGTCCATAATGCCACCCAGAATTTTCCCCAGAGCACACTCCTATCAGTAAAAAGAAGAACAGGAGGACTTGTGGCACCTTAGAGACTAACAAATTTATTAGAGCATAAGCTTTCGTGGACTACAGCCCACTTCTTCGGATGCATATAGAATGGAACATATATTGAGGAGATATATATACACACATACAGAGAGCATAAACAGGTGGGAGTTGTCTTACCACCTCTGAGAGGCCAATTAATTAAGAGAAAAAAAACTTTTGAAGTGATAATCAAGCTAGCCGAGTACAGACAGACAGTTAGATAACAAGTGTGAGAATACTTACAAGGGGAGATAGATTTAATGTTTGTAATGGCTCAACCATTCCCAGTCCTTATTTAAACCGGAGTTGATTGTGTCTAGTTTGCATATCAATTCTAGCTCAGCAGTTTCTCGTTGGAGTCTGTTTTTGAAGTTTTTCTGTTGTAATATAGCCACCCGCAATCAACTCCGGTTTAAATAAGGACTGGGAATGGTTGAGCCATTACAAACATTAAATCTATCTCCCCTTGTAAGTATTCTCACACTTGTTATCTAACTGTCTGTCTGTACTCGGCTAGCTTGATTATCACTTCAAAAGTTTTTTTTCTCTTAATTAATTGGCCTCTCAGAGGTGGTAAGACAACTCCCACCTGTTTATGCTCTCTGTATGTGTGTATATATATCTCCTCAATATATGTTCCATTCTATATGCATCCGAAGAAGTGGGCTGTAGTCCACGAAAGCTTATGCTCTAATAAATTTGTTAGTCTCTAAGGTGCCACAAGTCCTCCTGTTCTTCTTTTTGCGGATACAGACTAACACGGCTGCTACTCTGACTCCTATCAGTAAATATCTTAAAGGAGTTTTCAGTTAAAACAAAAACTGCTAAGTCTGACAGAACATCGTGCCGCAGAGCTACTTTAATTAAATCATTCCTTACAAATATATCTAGGTGAGATGATTCTAAGGTTTAGCCTTTTTATTCAAGAGTAAGCTTCAGAGTAGTACTGCAGCGATTTGGATATGTTTATCAAGTACCAAATAAAGGACAGTTGTTGAATATCTGAATTGAGCAGATTAGAAATATAAAACAGTGATTCATTAGGGGCTTCTACAGTGCAACAAATAGCCCCTGCTGTTGTAAGTTACAAGGACTTCCTCTGCTCATCATCATATGTTAGATCTTCTCGTATTATGATTTGCTAAGCAACTACTGATTCCATTAAATCAGGTTAAGTTGCTAGACTGGAGAATAAAGACCATCAAAAACAAAAAACAAAAAACCAAACTCCCTGTTTTGACTTCTGACAGTTCAAAACTTGATTTCGTTTTCTGCATGTAAATGCTCAAATTGTGAATTTCAAAGCCAAGCTCAGACATAATTACCAACTTACATTTCTGTCACTTTAGACACAGATTCCAAGCTACCAATGTGTAATTATGAAATATACAAGGGCAGAACTGAACGTGCTAAATGACAGCTGAAAGCCTAAGATGCTCTCATTCCCTGGCAATGATTAAAGCTTGATCCCTTTGCTAAACGCTTTTTTCCCAAAAAATATATTTGTACCACATTCAGATTTTAAGATAATGGGCCAGATCTTCTGCTGGTATAAAATGGTATAGCTCCATTCCTTTTTCATATAACTTTACACCCTGTAGGTAGGAGACCAAATGGATCAATCTACTATAAAATATTATCACAAATGTTTAGAGGTAAATTTTCAGGTGGCATAAGGACCTGCCTTCCTTTCTGAGCATGCCATACAATGAATTGTATCTACAAATCTAAGTAGTTGTGCTTGCAGCTACCTGACTTATATCACAAATTAGGTAGCTAGAGTCACAGATGTCCTGATTTGTATCCACAATTCAATTGTTGATGTAAAATGTGAGTCCAAATCTTGCAAAGGCAAGAGACACTCTTAAAAAAGAAGTTCTATATGTATATGTAGCGAGACCTGAAGGTGCCAGCCACTGCTATTTAGACATCATCTATGATATACAGTGTAGACAAACGGCTGTCAGAAATAAACTATTGACACCACCTAAAATATCAAAATAAAAGCACTAAGAACCCAACACAAAGAAGCTACTTAGGAAATGGACTTCAATTGGAGTTTTCCTGAGTAAGGAAGTCAGGAATGAGCCTTGAAAAGTATCAGTAGCATTATCTTTTGTAGTACTAAAGTAAATGCAGCTAAAAATAACGCAAGCTCTGCAATACATCAGAAAAAGTGATTAAAACTTGAGCCTGATTCATATATTTATATTTTTAAAGTGGGTTATGGAGTTTTTCAAAAAATCTTGTATATGGGACTCAAATTACATATTTATATTGACCTACTATTTCTGTAACTTTACAACAAGATAGAGCAATGTAACTAAAGGTACTCAATGGAAAAATAACGTTGGACTCCTAGGAAATACATGCTGATGTGAGATGATGCTTAAAAATGCACAGAGATTCCAACAACCCGCCTTTCGCTTCTTTATTAAAATGATTTTCAGGCTTTACCAAAGACAAGCTGTTCAGTTTGCAAATGTATGCAAATACTAATCACCACATGGTGGATTGCCATGCTTATATTGTTCTGTGTGATGCCCATTCACCTGTTGTAAATGATTGCTTATGCTCACTGAAAGGCTTACTTTACATACCTGTGCCTAACTGATATCAATGGTAGTTGTACACATAACCTGAAAAGAGAAGAGGCCCTAAAATCCTTGCAATGTTTTGAGTATGTCAAGATTTATTCTTCTTAGAAGTTGAAGCCAAATCTGACTTCTGTGCAAAGCTGGACTTAATGCAAAGTTTCTCCACATGGGATAACATGAGATCATGTGAAATTCACCTAGCTGGCACGGAGTGCCAGCAGAGCTGTTCCATGTATTCTAAGGACAACACTGGAATCGATAGTCCCCGTGTCTCTGCCACATCAGGCAGTCTTGTGAAATCACTGGCTAGATCTGGCCACCATCCTGACTCATATCATTTCTCCCACGCATTTACACTGGGAGCTATTCCTACAGCTTTGCTTAACATAATATAGGAGGAATAGAGTTGCTCTGTGGCTAGGAGTCCCCCAGTGCAGAAGAACACTACTTATTTCTCCGACTTCTAAGCCTTTCCACATGCCACAGGATTTCACCTTTGGAACATTCAAGGCCGAGATCTCCCTGTACAATTCACTGCAGTAGCGAAGACAACCTTGGCAAATGAAGACAGTGCTCCAGGGGAGCAATGCCACTTTACATCAGCTGAGCATCTGGCCTCTTAGGTTTTACTATCACAAGAGTAATGAGATAGTTCCTACTTTGTAGCGTTTAAATGGCATCACTATATTAAAAAGAAGAACAGGAGTACTTGTGGCACCTTAGAGACTAACAAATTTATTAGAGCATAAGCTTTCGTGGACTACAGCCCACTTCTTCGGATGAAGTGGGCTGTAGTCCATGAAAGCTTATGCTCTAATAAATTTGTTAGTCTCTAAGGTGCCACCAGTACTCCTGTTCTTCTTTTTGCGGATACAGACTAACACGGCTGCTACTCTGAAACTATATTAAAAGTAATTGATACCATTTTTTAGCAAAACAACAGCTTCTTTTGCTGGCATCTCCCAGTAACTATAATTATGACTAGAACTCTAATATCATGGAGGAGCTTCAGATCCTGTTCTTTTGCATTTGTGAATATAACTCTGTTTTTCCAATAACTGGAGAGCACTATGAATGTCATATGAACATACTTTTAATTGGACAGAAAGCAAGTTAGAAAGTTTACGCTCAGATGAGCCTTAACTTACAATTAAAAACATCATTTGCTCAAATGTTTCACTTAAAAACCACAGGCCAGATCCTGAGCTGATATAAACTTGTGTAGCTCCATGGTTGTCAATGAAGCTATGCCATTTATGCCACATCTGCTCCCAGTGAAGTCATTTTAATGCCCCATGCTTTGTGTTATATGATGAAACATCGTGTTTGCTTTTCTACCAACAGTAACTCACATTTCTCAATCCCCTTGGAGTGTGTCTACACCGAGGTGTGACTGCAGCATGCGTAGGCATTCCTGAACTAACTTTGATCAGTTGTGAAAAATAGCAGGGAAGCTACAACAGCACGGTCGGAGGCACGGGCTAGGTGTCTGGGACCCTGGGTACATACTTGGACGGAGAGCCTGTCTTGCTGTGGCTTCACTGTGATATTGAGCAAGCTAGTTTGATCAAAGGTAGCTTAGGTATGCCTACATGTGCTACAATCACTTCTGCCAATGCCATTAGACACTCTCCTTAGGAGAGCGGTGGTCCTCCATTGCTGTAGGAAAACATGATTTAAATGTATCTTAACAGGATGCCCATTACTTGGAAAAGTGCACTCTGGACTTCTTCTAATGTGATGTATTGTGGGGGGGGGGGGGGACATAGTGGAAGGTATAATTTAACAACATTTTATGAGTTGTACCAAAGGTTTTTTAAATGCACAGAAACCGGAAAAAGCAAATATGTTACAGGTGGTAGCATTATATAATTTCAGATGCAATAACTTAAAGTTTTATATACATCATAAATCTGAACTAAATGTAGAGCTCCTTTATCGAGTAAGGATGAGAAATGACCTGCGAAACAAAGTGATCCCAGATCTTTTAGGTTCCTACTGTTAAAGATGATTGTTAATCAGATGAACAATCACAAGAGTTTGGGGAGGAGACAATTAAGGATGCTGGGGATGGTTGGTGTAAATCAGCTTCTCTCTGAGAAAGTCAATAATGTTTCACTTATTTACACCAGTTGTGGATCTGGCTCACTATTTTGTACTGCCTGTCTGAGTGTGCAAGAGATGGGGGAGGGTGCAGGGAGACATCTCACGCCCTCCACCCCCAATGCAAGGACCAGGTAGAATTGTTTCCTGCATCTTCTCAGCACAAGGACTGCTCCTGCTTGCAACCTGTGGGGCACAAGCTACCCCAAAGAGGACAATGAGACGACCAAGTCTTGCTCTCGCCCTCATTGCAGCTGGCCAGACATGCCTCCTGGTTTAGTGCCGCTCTGTGCCTCCCTGTACTTATGGTTTGTTCCTTCATGGCACTGTCTGACTCACAGTGATTTATAATAATAAGGGTAATACCACTAAGAGGTTGATCCTGCTCCCACTGGAGTCAACGGGAAATTTGCCATTTGTTTTAATGGGAGCAAGACAGAGGCCTACGTTTCTCTCTAGAAACCTTTATAAAAGAGTTGTGGGGAGATTGCTGCCTCTTTGGGTCTCTCGTTTTATTGAGTCTGGCTCTAGTCTTGGCATTTTAAAGGGAGTCTTTTCAGAAATCAGTGTTATTTTTCTCTCTAAGTGCTTGAACTATTCCTTTCCAAATCTGGAACAGGTTTAAACAAGATCCTGCCTTTCCCAGGAAACTGGTATAACTCACAATGTATTTATTAGATTATGTATGTTTGCGGGTAGCATGTTCAGTCTGATGAATTAAACGGTGAGAGTCAACGTCTTGCTTCTGAGGCAGCACAGTTACATGCCACTGGAACAATTTGCATAGTGGGGGTGCTGAGATCCATTGAACCAAACTGTAAACCCTGTATATAATGGAAACCACTTCACGGCAGGGGGTGCAGTAGCACCTCCAGTACCCCTAGTTTCAGCACTGATGCTACATACTGCCCCTTATTCTGACTGGATTGTGAGGTTACAGCCTGAGGGCGGTGTTCAGGCTCAGGAGGACCAAATGACAGCAAACTCAAGGATTTAGACCCTCTTGGTAATTACAGTTCATCAAAAAGAAGCAAATGCAAATAAGTGGCTACAGTTCTAGGGACAAATTCATCCCAATGTCAAAGTCAGTGGGGTTACCCCAAGGTTGGATCTGGTCCCTAGTCTCTGATCATCCTTTCCATAAATCCTTGATAAAGTGTGTGAGTTTTACTGTATGCTCATAAAACAGCCAAATGTAAAAGTAAATGACCTCATGCTTGCTATCTCTCCACAGATAGCTACAACTGGCAGATAGCCAAGAATTGATTGACACACATCTTACGGAACTAGAGTTAATTAATATGTCTACCAATTCCCAAATGGATCTCAGGAAGCAAAGAATCTGCTTAATGCAGTAAGCAATGGCATACTGTGTGTGGTCAAGAGACAATCACTAATTGCCAAGACTACAAGCCTTAAAGAGCCCCAAATCCTTCCACTAAGCACTCCCCTCATCTCTCCCAAAACCTTATGCTTAGAACATTAAGAAGGATGCATGTTTTGAATATTAAAAGACATTTTTGTAGGGAAAAATCACTCCCAGACTGCTAAGTCATCACTCAAAGAATCTGTTATTTTTTCTATAAGAAGCAGAATCCAATTTTTAAATGATTGAGGGTCATTCATTTAAACAAAGATGTCTTTATTTTCCTGGCAATCTGCAATCCTGAATGTCAACTCCATGAGGTGACTCTAATAATTTTGCTTCACTGATCAGAGCAAGTCAATGTAACACAACTATGGATTCTCCCCCGCACCCCAGAAACAACAGCACCTCCCCCCTCAGCTCCATAAATTAAACAAGTGATGGCTGAGAACACAGCAAGAGAATTTATTCTATGAATTGAAAGGATCCAGGGAGCAATAGCCACATAAGCCACATAGAGAACAAAGGCAAAGTGGCTTCCCTTATATTATAGACTTATGCTAATATTACAATAAAAGTTTAACCTTTTAGGAAAGAACAAAGCAGAAAATGGATCAAATCTAAGACACCGCCCCCATCCTCCAAGGCCTCAGCTATGTAAAACAACATAGCTCCGTTGATTTTAGTGGAGCAACACTGATTTACACCAGTGAGGATCTGGCCCATCAGGTTTATATTTAGTTAAAAAGTAGAATGAGCTCTTCTGAGTCTATTCCATGCTTTCTGCAACACAGAGCACAATATGGGCATTCAACAAATAAATAACAAAAGCAAGGGGAGGGATAGCAGGGGTGAGGGTAAGAAAACGAAAACCAGGCCTCATTTGAGCCAGCAAAACTGTCAGTGAGTCAGGACAAACTGGAGAGCTGAGAAATATGCTTGTGTGGCATTGTGTCTTAATTCCCCGATGGGAGAAAGCTGCTGCAGTGTCAGACTCTACTGACTGGGAAGAGACCTGGAGGACAAAGCTGGCACTAGAACAAAGGTGTTGATAATATTGTATCCTCAGATAGCTGATATCTGTCACAAACAAAAAAAGGAAGCACATTTGATTTTATAAACCAGACAAAGCGGGTGTGGTTTCATTTGTTTAATTTTGGGGGGCAGGTAATAAACATAAGAACGGCCATACTGGGTCAGAGAAAAGGTCCATCTAGCCCAGTATCCTGTCTTCCGACAATGGCCAATGCCAGAGGGAATGAACAGAAAAGGTAATCATCAATCATCCCCTGTCACCCATTCCCAGCTTCTGGTTTAATACTGTGTAAATCAGAACACACTGGAATCAGAAGTTGACCTATGGCAGCCACAGTAATCCAGCAACTCAATGCGCTGCAGAAATTAGTAATGATCCATTTTGGCTGGAAAAGGTCATGGCTAAACATCAGTAAAGGTGAGGCTTTTGGGTTTTTTCTTAAAGAAAAAGTATAAAAAAATCCTGTTTTTACCTCAGGATGTCGTCCAATTTCAATATAGGTGCAAACTGGATGAAAAGCCCCAGTTCCGCAGGCGTACAAGTGAGTCTGGTTGTAAGCTTTAAGCACCTTGATGAAATTAGCACATTCTTTCTGTGAAGGAAAGAAAACACATACGCAAAGTGAATTCTAGCAGGGAGCATGACTAATGGACTAGAGTTACCAACTTTCTAATTGCATAAAACTGAACACCTTTGTGCCGCCCCCTGCCCTGCCCCTTCCCCGAGGCCATGCCCCTCCCCCGCCCCTTCTTCAAGACCCTGCCCTTCCCCCCTCACTGGGCTGGGGCAGGGGGCTGGGGTGCGGGTGCGGGCTTCGGGGTGGGGTCAGAAATGAGGGGTTTGGGGTGTGGGAGGGGGCTCAGGGCTGGGAAAGAGAGTTGGGGTGCGGGAGAAGGCAAGGGCTCTGGCTGGGGATGCGGGCTCTGGGCTGGGGCCAAGGATGAGGGGTTTAGGGTGCAGGAGGGGGGCTCTGGGCTGGGGCTGAGGTGTTTGGAGTGCAGGAGGGGCTCAGGGCTGGGACAGGGAGTTGGGATGTGGGAGGGGGCTTGGGGTGCAGGTTCTGGGAGGGAGTTTGAGTGTAGGAGGGGACTCAGGGCTGGGGCAGAGGGTTGGGGTGTGGGAAGAGGTGAGGGGTGCGGGCTCTGGCCACTTACCTCAGGCGGCTCCTGGAAGCTGTGGCATGTCCCGCTGGCTCCTAGGCTCAGGGGCAGCCAGGTGGCTCCACGTGCCTACAGGCACCGCCCATGCAGCTCCCATTGGCCACGGTTCCTGGCCAATAGGAGCTGCAGAGCTGCCGCTTGGTGTGGGGGCAGTATGTGGAGACCCCTGGCTGCCCCTGAACCTAGGGGCCAGACATGCTGGCTGCTTCTGGGAGCTGCGCGGAGCCAGGGCACGTAAAGATCCTGCCTTAGCTCCACTGCACCACTGACCGGACTTTTAAAAGCCTATTAAAATCTTCAGGATTGCTTTCAACAGTCACCAGGAGATCAATGCCGAATCTGGTAGACTCCAGGCCAATCCGGGAAGGTTGGCAACCCTATAATGGACGCTCCAGTGCGTTAGGCATATTTGGCAGAATGAACGGATTTTACAATTATGGTCCTTTCATGGTTTTTTATAAGGCTTATTTATTATTGGACATTTCATTTTATTTGGAGTTTGGGCCTACCCTACCTAGCTAAAAAAATACATAGAGACAATTTCCCTTCTTTCTGTTTGAGGTAGTCTCTGCCTTTGTGATGTAGGTTATTTCTCCATTCGCAAAACAAATCTCATGTATAGAAACATGGCCGCCCAGAATAAAATAATTAAGAGAAATGCCTTCCTGTATTTAATTAACTAACAATTTGAAAAAAGATGGGCAGATGGGATGAACTGATACAAAATAAACCACTGATATAACATTTAAAATAATAATATGCATAGTAGCTGTAATTCATAACCTCCTCAACTCTACTGTAGTCACTTAGGCCTTGATTCTGCAAAGACTTATGCATATGCTTAGCTTTATTCTCTGCAAAGTCAGTTGGACTACTCACAGTACATAAAGTTAAGCATGTTCACAAGTCTTTGCAGGACTCAGGCCTTAAATTATATACTTTAAGTAAATAACAAAGTGTAAACAATTATATATATATATCTTTAATAAAAAAATAAGTATAAAAATAATCACTTATAAAATTCTTCACCTGTTTTGCTAGTGATACCTTATGCTATTAAAAAGGAAACCAATTTTAAAATCTAATTTGCTCATCAATATGTACATGGTATCTATTTATTTACTTTTTTGCATTTCCTTCAGTTTGAGCCATGAAAATGAGTATCTCAGTGTCACTTTCTGATATCTCGTGCTCTGACACCGTGCTGCAAAGCCTGGATTGCAAACACTGTAGAGAAACATTTAAATACAAACAAAATAAAATCTTTTTTCACTGAATGTTAATTTTTACAAAATTAATGGAAATATGTTTATTGCTATTTGGTTGTATACAACTTTTGAACAAGATCTAGAATTTGGAGCCTAAATTAACAGTTTTTCCTACTAAATAGTGTTCTTAAAATCTAATTTACCTTTATTTGTGGAGCAAAAATTGCAATCAACAGCAAACAATACAATGTCAGAGTGGAAACAAATGAGGAACAGTGAAATTCTATTGCCCCACCACTGGGAACAGGTAGAGATTATGGTCTGAGTCCTGCAAATTGATTCATGAGATATAGCCGCATGGAGACCCATTAATTTCAGGGAGGCTCCATGCAGGTGCAGTCTCCACTCATATGGATAGCTTGCAGGACCAGGAAATAGTGGCCCAGTGCTTAAATCACTACCTATATAGAATTCCCATTGACTTCACTGGATTGCAGCATCAGTCCCTGTGATTTGTTTGTGATTAGAGAATGAAAGAGACTCTCAAGCACAAACCATGGCTCTGTGAGGGCCGGTGAGAATACAACCCCTAGGACTGCTATAGGCCACCGCACAGGCAAACTATAAAAAATTCAACAGAGGTAGAATAGTAATGCCACCCTGATGTATTATAATGTAAGATACACATGACATTGTTCTTCGGATTTTTTATTTTTTTTTTGCTTATGTGTATTTGCATAAAATATACTGATATTATATTAAAAAGAACATCCCAGGAGACACACATGCAGAGTCTTACAACATCTTTGGCTCCAGTGCTGACCAGACAAATACACAAGTTATCCTTCCAACTGAGATGGAAGAGAAAACACAGAGGTAGTTAAGACAATCCAGCAGGAAATTGAAAGAACTGGAGATGTATGTTTTGCAAGTGTTCTCTCTTAATTTTTTTCAGTTTGACCTCTCTTAATAAAAACACAAAGACGCTATAGACAGATATACAAACACACACACACACACACACACACACACACACACACACACACACACACACACATTGTTTTACATAGACACATAGCCTCCTGTTCAGTGCCACAGTGACAGGGGTTAAATGATTAAATAGAATAAATTATTGTAGTTTCATTAGAGGGAGTATATTATTCCTCAATTCTCTCAATTTTTATTTTTAATGTTGCATAAAAGAAAGAAGGGAAAATCTCTCTTGAAAGTGCCTGAGTATTAACACAGCATAAAGCCAACACATGCAACACTAGAGATGAGCAAAAGCTGAAACTATCTATTTAAGCTCTTTCATATTCGGGGGTTTGGCTAAACGGATCAAGCTATGAAGTACGCTTGATTTGGCTGTGTAAAATCTATAACTGACTGATGAAATTTGCAAAATCAGAAGGATGCTGATTTTGCTCACTTGCAAACATCCTAGGGCAAATTCAACTCCACTGTAACGTCACTCAGCATCACTGGGGACTGGGCTTGTAATGATTTAAAACAAGTTTTCAAGTTTTTTAAGAAAAGTCAGGTAAACACAGTACACAATATGTTAGGAGCTAAGGGCAGACTAACATTCAGTTTAGCAATTTTCACAGTATATGGGCTGATCCTCAGCTGGTGTAAATCAGTGCAACTATATTGAAATCCATGTAGCTACATTGATTTATACCAGCTGAGTATCTGGCCCATATGAACTCACACGCTAAACAAGAACAGGCAAATACTGCTTATCTGCTTATCTCCAGTATAGAATGAGAAGGTCTGAAATTGCTAAATGCATTGAGGGATAGATCCAAAGCCCAATAAGTCTGGAGTCAGATTCTGCTCTCATTTACATGGGTGGAAATCAGGAATAATTCCATTGACTTCAGCGCCGTTACTCCAAATTAAACCAGTGGAAATGAGAGCAGAATTGAACTCTTTCCCTGTCATTATATGCCATAGTCGGCCCTCAATTAATCTGGAATTATAGCAGTGTAACTTCATTAATGTCAATAGAGGTACTTCAGATTTACACAACCATAACTGAAAGCAGAATATAGCTTCCTCTCTCCAACTTTTAATTCTTTCTTGAACCCCTGTGGAACAGATTTTAACCATAGATGTCTGAGAAATACAAGAGCTAATTAAACACTAGGAGGGAGATGCTTACAGCTATAAACCTTTGACTATAATAAATATATTTATATAACATTTAAAGTTTCTAGTCTAGCTAAAATGGCTAATATAGCTTCTCTGTGTTTTACAGCTGCATAAAGTATCCATTAAAATCTGTAAGAGTAAATTCTCATACACCTCCCTAACAGATTAGGTTTCTTTATACATTTTATACGACTGTAAAAAAAATAAATAAAAGAGGGTATTAGACCACAATAAATGACATAAAAATAAAGTTACGATTCTGATTTAAGCCCTCATCTAGTGAATAAGTTCATAGTGAAGTTTCCTGCTCTGTCACCAGGTCAATCCTGCTTGCACTTAAGACAATGGCAAGATGCTCCTTCATTTCTTAAACTGTACACTCTTTAGGGTTCTTTTCATTCCACGTTTGTACAGTGCTTAGCACAAATGGGTCCTGGTCCATGACTGGAACTCCTAGGTGCTACTGTGATGACAACGATGATTATAATAATTAAGAAATAATAATAATAATAATAATAATAATTCCAATGGGAGTGGAATCAGGCTCTGCACTGCTGCAATGCAATGTGTAGCAGTGTTGTGAGTCACCAATATTACCTGTGCATTATGGAGTGAACCTTCTGAGCAAAATGACCACTCTTTTCAGAGTGACCTCTTGACTTTTCCTACCCTTGTGGGCTTCGGGAAAACAAGAATCTGTAATGTAACAATTTGCATAGCTTCATATGAATTCCTGCAGGCTCAACATGTCAACACATGTTGACACCAAGGAATCTACTACAATAAGGGAAGGTGTGGTGTATATTGGTTAGATCAGTGTTCAGGGTACTGGGTTCAGGACTAATCTACACTACTATAAAGTCGTGTTGCTATAGCGTGTCTGGAGCAGATGTGCTATGCCTACGAGAGAGCGCTCTCCCATTAGCATAATTATTCCACTTCAATGAGAGGCGGAAGCTATGTCGCAAGAAGAGCGTCTCCCGAACACCTAGTGCCAGTGTGGACATCGCTTTAAGTCGATGTAACTTATGTCATTCAGGGGAGTGGCTTTTTCACACCTCTGAGCGACGTAACTTACATCAACTTAAGTGGTCGTGTAGACAAACTCTCAGACTGTTAGTTCAGACCGCTGGATTCTGCCACTGGTTCTGCAACCCACTTAATCTCTCTGTGTTTATCAAACAGGGATGACAATAATTACTTATCTCACAGATATCGTAAAGATTAATTAATTAATGTTTATAAGACAAATGCAGAGTCTTAGATGAAAGTTTCCATCCAAGTACAAAGGCCCAGAGCCTTAAAGGTACTTACCTTTGAGGCTCTCGGCCAAAGTATATGGTTTTCAGTCTGTTTTCAGATGCAAAGGCTCCACCAGTTTTATTAGAGTTCTACTTTTCTATCCCTTCCTAATGAGGCTGGTATGCTGGCATTCACATACCTCTGTGAAACCTGGCACATAACCCTTCTTCTTGAAGTTGGTGACTGTGTGTCAATTTCACTACAAAGCATCCATCCCGCCCTCCTGGCGCCAAGCCTGGAATGACTTAGTCTGTCTCAAACTGGGCTTGTCCCACTTGGCAGCAGGACATATTGTTGTCATGCCCTCAGGCCAGCAGGATATTGGTAATGTGAAGGACAATGCCAGCACAGTGGAGTATTTAAGTACATGAGCTCAAAGTGTAAGACACTGGAAGCGAAACAAAGACAATACAAGAAATATAGTATGTCAGTTAAATATAGAAGATGGGAGAATATAACTACAGGAGCGGCAGGAACAAAATGAACAGGAAGTAACCAAGAGCCAGAAACTTTAATGAGCAAATTGTCAGGGAATTGTAAATGCTGCATGTGCATTACTTTTAGCCTCATTGTTCATTTGTCATGGGTTTTGACTTATCTTATTTTGACTATATTATTATTTTTTTAATTATGGACATTTTTGCATCGGGGAACTTTCAATATTGTTCATTTTCAAGAGGAATAATGGGAAAAGGCCATTTAACATTTTGGTGCTTTGGAACTGGGTATCACAAACTTTTGCATGTGTGTGAGAGCAAGGTAGATTCATTCAAATTATTTTTAATCTACTACTACTACATAGCATGTTTCAGCCTACTAGTGCGTTACTAACATTAATTTATATTAGCATCACAAAACCTCTGTGAGGCAAGAAAGCATCATTATCTTATATTAAATGTGGGGAACACTGGAATTGCCACATTGAATCAGACTTCTAGACCAGTCTCCTGTCCCTGAAAATGGCCACTATCAGATACTTGACAGGAAGGGTCCAGGAAAAAACTGCACAAGGCAGTTATGGAATAATAGGCCCAATGGGGAAGTTTCTTCTTAATCCCCATCACATTGGAGGACGGTTTATCCCCTGAGTCATGAGAGTTTATATAGGCACGAGGCACAAAGCATAAGTGACTGTATATGCCACAGAGTGATTCAGTGTATTAGATCTCTGGAGTTCTTGGTTCCCACTCTTGTGCTCATGCCCCATATTTTTCATCGTGGGCCCGATCCTGGTCCTACTAACGTCAGTGGAAATTAAGCTGCTACACACACTGGCTCCAAGACCTTCAGCTGGTGTATATTGCTGTAGATCATTGAAGTCAAAGTAGCTATGACAATTTACATCAGCTGAGGGTCTGTCCCAAAGTAAGATAAGGGCCAGTGACACCCCCCTTGCAGATAAATACTGTAGCTCATCTGCAGATCTTCATTATAAAGGGAGAAGGCATTAAATTGTCAAATGTGTTAAGGGCCAGATCCACAGGCTGGTAGGCTCAATACACCTTGTTACAGTCCCTTATTTGTCACTCCTCCTCCATGCAAATATGCATGTATACTTTAAAAAGAGCAAGGGAATTACCCTGAAGAGGAGATAAAGTGTTAATTAACTGTTCCACCAGAGCCGCCTCCACCTGAGGATCAATATGTCTGTCTCACTAACAAAACATTTACATTTATTTTAAGAGGTTTCCAATATTTGTGGATCAAATTGATAGAAGGGACTATGCAGAGAGAGATTAGCCTGAAAAAATAAATTACAAAGAAAATGTCTGCAAGCAAAAGCATAGGAGCCAAATACAGAATGATTAAAAAACAAACACTACAGATATGTAACACTGATTAGGCTGTGTTATGCAGACTTTTCCCGGACAGTTACAAAAATAAAGTCCATCCATCTGTCAAAACATCTGCTCTGTATATGAAAATTAAAACAGAATTTAGGTGTTTTTCCACTAGTTTCTAGTAATTATCTCTCCTTCAGAAGCTTGGAACTTGCATGCTTAGATCTGAATTAACAGAGTAATGCTTTTTAATGGCATTTTAACTGAAAACCTAAAGTGTAAATCCTTATTGTTCTAATCAATTTCTAGACTTTTTCTCCTTATTCTAAACAACAGCCATTTCTTTTTATTAAAGTGTAAAAAGATTCATAATTGGTTCCCAGATATTACAGTGAGTGAGAATATTAGAAATATGCAGTTAGGCAATCTTGTAGGGCCAGATCTTCATCTGATGTAAATATGCATCTCCATTAACTCCAACAGATTTATACCGATTTACTCCAGATGAGCACTGAAAGAACCTTACTCTATTCCAGCTCTCCATAATTACAATATCAGGAGTTTTGTCCAAATTGGATGTGCAAGAGGCTTTAAAGGTATCATCTCACAGCTGAAAAAACAAAACAAATTCATCATGTGTTTCAAATCAAATTGGGTGGACATTTTCTATATAAAAACCTGTAGGTTTCATCTTCACAGTTAGTGAATATGTTTACTTTTTCCCCCTTCTACCTAATTAGTTGAATTTTGGAATAGCAGGGTCAGGGATATCCATAAAGAATAAATAATCCCTAATATTATTGCTGTCATTCAATTTATTCCACTGTTGAAAGACGTTCTCTAGTAATCTTGGAGTTTATTTTGTTCTTTCTTATACCAGAGCATTATTGCCAGCTGTGATCACTTCAATCTTCACAGGGTGGGTATACCTTTCAGAATGCAATAGTATTAATTGAAGAAAAAGGTTGCTTAAATGTCATGAAATAAAGGTATGCAGTGGTGTGTAGCTGTGTCGACCCCAGGATGTTAGAGACACTTAGGCTACGTCTTCACTACCCGCCTGAATCGGCGGGTAGAAATCGATCTCTCGGGGATCGATTTATCTCGTCTCGTCGGGCTGCGACAATCGACGCTTGTACTCCACCAGCGCAGGTAGGAGTATGCGCCATCGACGGGGGAGCCGCGGAGGTCGATTTGCCACCATCCTCACAGTGGGGTAAGTCGGCTTGGATACGTCGAATTCAGCTACGCTATTCGCGTAGCTGAATTTGCGTATCTTAAATCGACCCCCCCGTCCCCCCGTAGTGAGGACGTAGCCTAGGTGGGTGAGGTAATATCTTGTTTTGACCAACTTCTGTTGGTGGGAAAGACAAGCTTGTAGCTCAACAGCTTCTCTCTCTGACCAATGGAAGTGGGTCCAATAAAAGATATTACCTCACCTTGTCTCTCTATTGAAATAAATATTATTTCCTAATGGTGACACACTCACAACCAATTCAACCCGTAGTTTAAGCTATGCTGACATTACATAGGAAAAACTGAAGATGAAACTTAGCCTCTGACCCTGCAAATATTTTGGAACTTAAGTAACTCTACGTATGTGAGTAGTCCCATTGAGCACTCCATGACGGTGAAATACACTCTACGTGCTATAATGGCACTCCCTGCATGCATGCAATTGTTTGTAGGATCTTCGTTCTCATTCCTGTTCACGTGTAATAATATTGTTTAAGAACTATTGTCCTTGTGTTTTGCATTTGCATTATGGCAGTGCCTACTAACCCCAGTCTAAGAGCAGTGTCCATTGTACTAGGTAAGTACCAAAGATGACAACCTCAGCTACACTGTAAAGTTCTGTTTTACTCTAACATTGTCGTTCAGTTATTATTCTAAATATTGCCTGGGTACTAAGGGCAAAATTCACTCAGTACAAGACCCTCCACTCCATTTAAGACCCACTAAAGGGCCGTGCAAAGAGAACATAGGTGGAATAACTATACAGGGGCATCTGTACACTGCAATAGGATCTTCACGAAGGCCCTGCATAGGCTGGTGCAGAATTCCATAATGGGAAAAGGCCAGCACCCCCTGCAACTACCATGGAGTGATAAACCTAGAATAGCAACTGTAGCCACTCCCATTGGCTCTGTGTAGGAGGAATGGATTTTCACCACCCTTGTGGATTCCACCCGTATTAATCAGGCTCTATGCAGAGGAAGGGATTTCACCACAAGAGGAGTGTGCTTACTACTGTATTTATATGTGTGCATAAATAAATGATATAACTGGTTCATATCATAAATCTATGTCCTTCACTTTATTTAATAGTCTTAGCGATAACTATACTTTTGAATGCTGTTCCCGGTCTCTAAGCTTTGAAAAAACAGCTGGAATCTGAAACATAATCAATTATCATTACATAGTCTTCTGATAAGAATGACTTGAAACCTTCAGACTATGTCAGGAACAGCATTACTGATACGCAGGATGGGCAGAACAGGAAGTGCAGAAGCAGCAGTGATAATCACAAAATTGGATTCCTCTCTGCTGTTGAGAGGGGACCTGAGAATTTTCAGAATGAAGCTGCTGATGGGGCGTAGACATTGATAAGACTTTTTTTGGAGCCGGACACATCCCACTTTAGTCCCAGTTATCTTCCTGATTAAGTGTTTAATGATTAGAGTCTTATCTACCTGATTTCTTGACATGACAGAGTGCGTGAGAATTTTGAAAATACACAATAAAGACATGTCCTAGGATGTGTCCTCTGAATTTTCTTTATCCACTATTCACAATTGATAAAAGAAAAGGAAGCCAATTTACAAAGCAGATTAGAAAAATCAACCACAGGGAAAAACAAATATATCTTAACGCTTTCAAGCCTCAAAGGGATATGTCGTTTTTAGCAAATAGTTTTATTGGAAGCACACTTGTGCACCATACTCCTACTGAGGCTTCATTTGGTCTCAGCCTTGTGTCAGTAGGAGAGGCATAAAAGACCCTACCTACCTTCCTTCTCCTCTGGGCAAAGTTCCTGTGCTCTGGGACTACTCAGCTTGATCGCTTTTGTCATCACGACCACTGAACTCTGACCTGACACTAGCCCAAGATATGGAAAAGTAAAGTCCTTTAGAACAGTTTAGTACACAAACCGGCCTGGCCCACCAGGGGCTTTCCCTGCACAAGCGGCGGAACAAGTTTGGGAACCACTGCTCTAGGTTATTAATAATATTTTTACAACATATTAAGAATCAGTTTAATCAAGGAAGCAAATAATATTCCAAGAATAACTCGAATAAGCCTAAAAGAAACAGCAGCCTTGATAGTGGGATATGAGAAAGTTCTTTTTCCAACTGGCTCTAAAACAAACTCCGTGTACTTTATTGAATGGAAAACTCTCCCTTATCTTGGGATTTGGTTTTATTAACCAAGAAATTAACAATGCCGTAAAGTTCAGCTCAAAGCTCCCCTTGAAGCCTGTCTGCTGTCTGAGTTCCTTCCTTGGGGTTGCTCAGCCCACACTCTAGAACAGGGGTTTTCAAACTTCATTGCACTGCCACCCACTTCTGAAAGCAAACATTACTACATGATCCCAGAAGAGGGGACTGAAACCTGACCCTGCCCGAGCCCCGCTGCCCCAGGTGGGGGGGCCAAAGCCCAAGCCCCACCACCCTGGGCAAGGAGACCAAAGCCAAAGCCCAAGGGCTTCAGCCCCAGGCAGGGTGCCTGTAACCAGAGCCTACCTGGCTGGCTGAAGCCAGGGCTTTGGCTCCGAGCACAGGGACTCAGGCTTCGGCTCTGGCCCCGGCAAGTCTAAGCCAGCCCTGGTGACCCCATTAAAATGGGGTCCTGACCCACAGTTTGAGAACCACTGCTCTAGAACTTCTAGAGAGTCTCTCCCATCTCCCTTATATCTGGATGTAGGTATAAACCACATGCCTCATTGAATCAGCAGATCTCACTCCACATTCCCTAGCAGGATTAACCCCTGTTAGCAGGGTGGGGTGTTTCAGACATATGCCATCAGTCCCTTACATGCACATAAAGCACATAGAAGTGGTAACAGTCACTCTTTTCTATTCTGCTTATGCACATCCTGAAATGATTTCCAGACACAGTCATCTAAGATAAATATACCTAAACTTCTGAGATGAAAGTGACAAATTAATGCTTGAAGTGCTGAAAGCAAGCAACAGAATGCTAGATCTATAGGATGCAGTTGCTTAGCAATATGTACACACGTAAATAAACATATCCTATAAGCTTGACTATGAAGTTACATGCTCCATAACATGGGAGTCCTGTTTTTTTGGGTGTGGACATAAATCTATTCCGAGTTCCATGAGAGAAACTAGGCAGAAAATCCTTAACTGATGGAAGCCTAAAATTCCCATTCAATTAAAATTTGGCATGTACTGAATCAGGAGTTGTCAAATTATGTTTCCTGCAAGATTCACGACACCCTTATAGGGACCTACAGCTTTAGAAGCAGTTAATCAGGAAGGGATTGTCTAAATTAGAAAGGAAGTAATAGGTGATCTGTTCCAACAAAGATCAGATTGTTTCTCCCCATAAATAAGTATCTCTTTACTTATTGGCCTTAATATTGTGGCCCCATCATATTTGGAATATAATTTTTCCTCTAATCTGCAAAGCTCTCTCTTTCTCTTCCTTCTTTAATTATCTTGAACTGGTTTTTTAACAGTTGTGGAAAAGAAAACTATAGTTTTAACTTAAAATAATTCTACACAATTTTGGAGGGTATTTTAAGAACTTTCTCTTTGACCAATAGTGTAGTTATTTTTACACACATTTCAAAGGAAAATGGACATTAGGTCTGCAAACAGTTGAGAGGCATTTAGAAGGCTAGCTGTTTGGCATGCGGTGCCAGCAGTATCATAGAAAGATGATCAGGTGTGGACTAATGCAAGTGGGGAATTCTGAGCTATGCTGCAAGTGTATGGAGAAAGAGAGAAATGTGCTTTTGGAAACAAGCTTGCTTGAGACTGTGAAGTGAAACCAACCCTTCCTTCCATTAAAACAATAATGTATCTGCCCAAACAGAAAGAATCTGAGGCAGAACTAGAAATGGATAGATGCGTCCTTCAGAAATGAACTGCTACAAGACTTGAGTCTGAAGACAGAACTCCTGAGAGAATTCAGGGAGTGAAACATGCCGATCATTTTTACTAGTTATTCAAGTGAGCATGTTGTTTGAAAGATATAAGGGGTACACTTACCCTGTCCACCTCTGGAGACAAAATAAATCATAACAAGGAATCTGTCTAGAGAAGTCCCAAAACAGCAATCGCTGGTGGCACAGTAGCATATAAAAGGAACCCTCAATCTTTGTCAAAGCCAAACTCGGACTCAGAGGAAAACTCCATCAGTAGAAATCTGAAAACCATCATTTTGTGAAACAGTTTTGTTCCCCCTTTTTTTCCTCCCACTAATAATTCAAAATAATTTCTACATTTCTAAAAACAAAAGTGCAATTTGTGCAAGGCTCGTAATTCAAGGGAGGGGTTCATTGCTGAGAAAATCCGGCACTGGATTTGATGAATGTAAGCTTTCCCTCAGAAGCAAATCTCTCTAGTCCCTCCTATAATAGAAAAATAATCCATAGATAGGAAAATTTAGCTCTTATCCTTGATCCAGATTAATTGAGGTTTAAGAGAATCTCACAATAAAAGAATGAGTAAAAAATATATATATTTATCATATTATTTTCCTTAATGTATGGCACTTAACTATTGTTTGCCATCATTTCAAGGATATTTAATTATGTTCCTATATTGTGAAATTACCCATCAAACTGTGTAGTACTAGATAGGATACAGTACTTGAATTGCCATCACTAACTTAATTCTTCCTCTACTCAACTGCTCAAGGCACTACCTTGCAGTAATTGATTTGCCTTGGCCAGTTTACAAACGGCATCATATGCCAATTCCTAAATGAAAGCAAATGCCAGTGTTGGCATCTGAACTGACTGATTACAGCACATACTGTATCTTAAAGCCACTGGCTGCATTGTAGGGGGTCTATGGAGGAACTGTGCCTAACTCAGCCAGAATTCCCCTGGGGAGGAAACATATGTTACAGAGATAGCTCTGCAGTCCGCTGAAAGGCTCCAGTGTTCGACTCTCCTCCTCAGCATGCCAGCTCACCTCCTCTGGCCAGTGGTGAGGAATTATACAGCCTTCATCTCCACCCTTCCCCATATGCTTTGTGGAGCCTATACAATGCGGTTTCACACATTGGTGAGATTATATTAGCACAGTGCTTGCTTGCATCCCCGCATAACTGGAGCTGACCCCTGTGGGGGGGACATAAAGTGGGAAAGGGCCAGATGTTACCTGGCCTGATCTTTTCTGGTTAATTTATGAGCAGGCTATCTATTTTCAATTGGTAGTCTATAATTAATTTTCAGTCTCCCTCCTCAGTTCTTCATTTACAATAGCACATGAAATGTATTACGGGTACTTTTATGTTCTGCCTTTATGTTTTCCCTAAGGCTAGAGGGGTAATAAAAAGAAGTTGAAGGGAATCAACGATATTTTTTTTTTTTGCTAGCTTCATTTTCCAAAATGTCATCAAAAATGATTTTGGGGAGGAGAGGCAACTTGGTAAATTGCACCCTTGTGAAATCACCGATTTGAACCAGCTGACAATCATTCCAAATGCACGGTTGTAGCGGTCTTTAGAATTGAGCACTGTCACATGATTCAGGGAGGGGTTTGGAAACTGAACTTTCCCATCTCATGGAGATAAAGTCTTAGGTGGCGTATTTGGCTTGGATGTGTCCTATTTAAACTCAAAGGACTGTGATCTAATTTACACCCAGGCAATCCTCAAAGAATGAGCTGAACAACACTTCTTGAAATGCAAAGATGCATCCATGGAACGTCTCCACAACGTACTTAACATGAGCCTCTACTGCTCAGCGGAGAGACTTTTCTTTAATTTTGATTTGACTCCAAATTAGCAGCAGCGCTAGAGTAAAATAGGCAGATATATATTTTAACTATTCAAGTAAACAAACACACTTTGAATTCCTGTGGCCATTGATGATCCGACAAACCTCCTAGGGCTCACAAGCTGTCGGTGGCCAAAGTACAGTTACAAGCAGACAAATGTCTACCTCACAAAAACTATGACACAGTGAGCATGAATTGGCACCCAGTTTGGCTGGGGTAGTTTAGAAGCCAAGGAATTAATGACATGAAGACTGAATTACTTTTAAAGAGTACGCTTTTAACGAGAACAGGTTTGAGGCACATAGTTGGGACAATGTGCTTGCATTATGGCTGCCTATGATGAATTGCACCAGATTGATGGATAAATACAAGACCTACAAGACCATCATCCTGGTGCTGACAATTTGTCACAATTCACTAACAATACATTTCTCCTAAAAATGCTAAGAGAAGATTTGGAATGTTCTTGCAACACTGACAGACCCCAGTTGTTGGCAGGTGGGATTGAACCAGGGACCTCTGGAGCTAGTGCATGAGTCTCTACCACAAATTAAAAGCCAACTGGGTGTTAGCTCAGGCTGTAGAGCAGGCACATTTTCTCTCCCTCTTTAAGTGGTCTTGGTGCCACTAGATGGGACAGAACACCACATCCAGGAGGTGTGTGGGTTACATTCCAATGGTGTTCCAAAGCTTCAGAAATTTACTTGATTCTATGTGGTCTAGACACCTTGTGAGAACAAAGACTCCAGGCACATTTTTTAAAATATTTCCAAGCATGTTTTGGGTAGATTGGAAAGTCAAAGATTCATAGATGTTAAGGCCAAAAGGGAGCATTATGATCATCTAGTCCAGTGGTCCCCAACCTTTTTCGTCTGGCAGGTGCCAGACGATGAGCCATGGAGGACCGTGGTGGTGGACAAGCATCCGCCGAAATGCCGCCAACAAGTGGCAACATCAATAGGCGTCGCCACCAAAATGCCGCCGAGAAGCAGCGTCATCCAGAGGCATCGCTGCCGCAATGCCGCCAACGGCAAATCGGCGGCATTTTGGCGGTGATGCCTCTGGATGACGCTGCTTCTTGGTGGCATTTCGGCGGATGCTCGTCCACTGGCCAGTACGCGGGCACACCTAGATGCCCCGGCGGGCACCACGGTGCCCGCGGGCACCACACTGGGGGCCCCTGATCTAGTCTGACATCTTGCATAACACGGGCATAAAACACGTAATTGCTGCATTTAGCCTACCAACTTGATTTAGATTTAGAGAGGGATTTTCATAAGGAGTTAGGCATCCAGTTCCCACTAGAAGTCAGCACCCTTAAGTGCTTTATTAAAACTCATCCTTAAAGACTTTAAATCATGGAGAACTTACCATATCCCATAGTTAAATCCCATAATTAAATACCACAAGAACTACTCCTTTGGTGTCTTGGCACTTCTGTTTCCTGTGCATTATAAAATTAGGAAGTGCAGAGATGCACCAAATAGAGGGGAAGGGGGAAGTTAATCAAACCTTTTTATACTGTAACAAAATAACGGTTTGAATTTGAGGTGGAGTTTCTGCTCAGCTCCAGTTTATGCCCTGGTTTTCCTATCCCCAGTTACAGTTTCATCTTAGGGTTCCAGTGACTACATAAATCACTCAAACTACACTCTGATGGTTTATGACATCACTGGAACCCCAGGATGGAATTATAACCACATTTTTTTCTTTTTTCCCTATTATTTAATCCATATGTGATGCAGACATTGTCATGTGTTACCATTGTGTCCCAGGTGATTGACTGTGAGCTCTTTAAATCAAAATACTGAAACTCAGTAGTGAGTTATATCAGTAGGAGCTTTATTGATCATATCTGCACTGTGTGGTTCAGTGTAAAACCTGGGATGTATTCTGCAGGGACCATTAATTCTTTGATTGTTCCAAACTCCTGATCAGGAATCTACAGGGGAAGGTTTCAGGGTGTAACCACAGTAGATCCAGGGAGATATCTATCCATGGCTGAGGTTCAGAGCAATAAGAAACTCTTCGTCTCCTTTTCTTGGGCTATCACATTCGCTTGTTTAGCTTGGCCATAAAAGTAAATACCTTGGTTGCTATTAAATATTTACACTTTTGCCTTTTTCTCTAATAACATTACTTTGCTATTTGTAGTATTCCCTATACTAAGGATAGAGAAATATCACAGCAACTCTAACTGCTAACAAAGAGTTTAATGGTAACTTCTCTATACCTGATGAGAAAGTCTAGTAGATAATTTTGTTTATGAAAAAAGTGGCTTCTGCTGTAACCACTGTGTGATCTTGGGGAGGACTTTTAATCTCCTGGTGTCTCAGTTTACCGATATGTAAAAGGGAGTCAAGCATATTTTAAAAAGTTTACCTACCTATAAAATGGACAACATACAACAGGGGTATTGCAAAGCTTCACTAATTAACATTTATAAAGTGCTTTAAACACACAAATGGAAACTGCTAAATAAGTAATAAAAGGTTATCATTAGATTTACAGTATCATAATATTTTTTTAATTAATGGAGATATCCCATCTCCTAGAACTGGAAGGGACCTTGAAAGGTCATTGAGTCCAGCCCCCTGCCTTCACTAGCAGGACCAAGTACTGATTTTTGCCCCAGATCCCTAAGTGGCCCCCTCAAGGATTGAACTCACAACCCTGGGTTTAGCAGGCCAATGCTCAAACCACTGAGCTATCCCTCCCCCCAGTCCCTTCCACTTCTAGGAGATGGGATATCTCCATTAATTAAAAAAATATCATAATATGCTGCCCTCAGCATTATCCCATGCAAACTGAAATTTCTCCAATTTGCTATGCCTAGATTGGCATGACTGGCAGTGTGGATTTCAGGAATCCTTTGGACTCAGACAGAATAAAAGCTACAGTAAATTATTTCTTTTAATTATGAGGGGAAATCTCTCAGGTCATGTTTGAGGTTACCACTGGGGCAATATTAAGGAAAAACTTTCATTGCAGCTGCTGTACTGCACCTGGCTTATTAGTGGGGACTTGAATTTTCAGTATTGGCTGCACCCCTTGAGATCAATAATTACAAATGTTAAAAATGAGAACTGTCATAAAAGATACAGAACTTCATTTAGGAAAGTGTGAGCAATCACAAAGGAGAAATATCTAATATCTTAGCAATGGTCCACGTTGATAGCAACATTAAATCAAATGTGCTTTATACTCCACTTTAAGCATCCTCTCTCTGTTTAATGAGAGCACGTTGAGTTATTTTTATGGTCATTATATTTCACATTTCCTAGGTATTGACAACAGCTATAAGGAATATAGGAGGGAAGAATGCTAAGTTTCTTTAATGATGTGCAATCTTTAATGTTATTACATCTAGAATTGTTATATTATGTTTCACCATTTAGTACTTTGTTTCTAATGCATTATTAAACGACAAGAGCAGGACTGGAGAGAAACCTGTGACTCAGGTACTTTTGGGTGTTTACCAATAGAGAACTAGACACAGTGAGAGTTAATCCTGCTTCAGATTTCTAACTCACCTACCAAAACCCCAGTGCTGACCTGGACCCACATAAAATATTACTAGCCATTCTTTATTTATATTTAAATATATAGAATGAACTCTTTGCGGCTTATCTCGTACATTTGTAGGGCTGGTGGAAAATAGAAAATAAAATTTGCAATATGTTTTCTGTTGTTTACCAACATTTTTCTTCTTTCAAAATGTTCTGACCAGACCCATATAACTTGTAACACTGTTACCCTCACTTTGGGTTAGATTGTTGTATGTCCTGCGCACCGTACCCCATGTTATGCCTTCTTATGCCCTTGTGCCAGCACACTGTACTGAAGCTTCCAGTGCATGGGGATACCCAATGCAGGTAGATAGAAAATAGCAGGATGGGACTGAGCCATGGATCTACTCCACATTCATGCCTAGTGGGTGGAGTAGCTACCTTGACATGTCAGCGAGTATACACTATCAGGATATAGACTTGTTGTGTAATGCACACACATACACACAGAGGTGACTGGAAGTGAGATGGTGACTCCCGGAGTCATAATCTTCTTTCTGGACTATTCCAGGGGCAACACAATGAACTATGGCCACTTACTATGAGTATATTGGAAACTGACTTTCTGCAATGTCTGAAACTTTCCCTTCCTCCCCTCCCCCACCCCCCCGCCACTTTATCATTTTGAATTTGTAAAAGAAAATGTTTTTTTTTAAAAGTAAAGGAAGCAATTTTGTTCTCAGTGCTGTAGATTTCTGAGTTTCTCTTCAAGGCATGGTATTGTTGCTTACTGTAATATAACAATACTCAGTACAACGCTGGACAGCCACTGTTAGTTAATTTCTTCAGGTACTTCACACCAACCCGCACTTTCTGGGTTACCTAGCAGGTTAGATTTTCTGATCTCTAGCTCACAAAATATTTCTATGGGAAGTGCTTGTGAATACATACATGGTTTGAGTAAAAAATATTTGTAGTGATTTAAAATCAGACTACAAAGCGGCTAGAGACACTCATACTATAGCCAGGCACATGAAAATCACGAGCTCCCTTTCCATACATACATCGCTGGTTATATATGTCAGTCCTGACCTAAACCACCTCTGCTGTTCCAAAAATGATTTTTTGACGTAGACAACAGTCCTCTAGGGACTAGGTTAAGCCCAGTGAACCCACTTTCACTTCTGACCTAAGACAGTATTAGAACATAGTTCTTCAGAGGCATAAGATTGGCATTATGAATATTTTAGTGAACCATCTCTGAATTTCAGGCCAGTAATGTATACACATGGGGCCAAATTCCACTCTCAGTCATACCCTTGCAACTTCACTGATTTCCCATTTGGCCCACTGTGCATGTGTCTATTTGACTTATTGTGTATATGTATCCTCTTTCTCTCTCTGCTCCTATAATGGAAGACAGGGCTAAACTATCAATATACACTGAGAGAATTGTTAGGACTTGTGGCCAAATCTCTCTCACTCTCATATGTACAAAGACAGAGATATGTGAGTGAGAGAGAGTGAGAAGGTAAGTAAAGCAGTTGTTATATAACT
Source organism: Chrysemys picta bellii (assembly GCF_011386835.1). Classification (NCBI taxonomy): domain Eukaryota; kingdom Metazoa; phylum Chordata; order Testudines; family Emydidae; genus Chrysemys; species Chrysemys picta. Next base: position 19,734,515 of record NC_088791.1, read on the forward strand.
GTTTCTTTCCTGAGGCACCAAAACTGATGCAGAAAGTTCAAACCACTTAGGCCTCAATTCTGCAATAAACTCCATACAGGCAGCACCCAAGGAAACCCTGCATGGAGACTCGCTTCAGTGAAGTGCCATGTGGGCACAAGGGTTTATATGGAGCTTACTGCATGATCAGGGGCTAAATCAGTGCACAATTAATGAAATCAGAAGAAAATTAAATAAGAATCAATGATTCTCACTTTAGTGGGTGCTTTTTTAATAAATACTTTCTCTTCAATTTGCATGATTTTCATCCTCTTATGCATTTAAACTCAGCATCCATTTCTTTGGACCAAAATACCCAGCCAACCAAAAAACCTGATGTGACCCAAGTCTCATGTTAGAGTAAGAAGAGTAATCTTAGGAAAAATAAGTGCTTTAAAAATTAACACTAGACTTCATGAAATATTCAAATTCTTCACACACAAAAACAAAACACCATTATAAAGATTTGTACTTACCAGAATATCTTTTCCAGCCCACTTACACTCATCCCTTCGGGTATGAGACACAGGCCAAAAAATCTAAAGAAATAAAATAAAAATCACTTTATGCCATTTCGTGCTTCAATAATCACAAATCGTATACCAAGTGCTATATATAGTCTCTTCACCCAGTTCCTTTGCTTTTCTCTTTATTCCTTTCACTGACAAAACGCAAACATAAGCAGAATAAAGTGTATATAATGGGAATCATGGCAAAGAAGATTATAAATACAGGTGTATAATGTGGATCTCTGCTACGGACTTTGAAAAATATGGAAGCAAAGGGCTTGATTTTCCATTCAGTTATACTGGTAAATCAATATTGATTTTAATGTATTTACAACACTGGTTTAAAAATGGAATGGAGACCCAGGCCCAAAGCTTGCATCTTCTTGACATCACTAAATATGATAGATATCTATTACTATGTGCCATTTAATTGGGTTTGGGAATATTGTAACATAAATGGGAGTCTGGACTGTTCAGTTTATATAGTAATTCTCTTGTTTTTCCTGCTCTTCAATTAAATGAATAAAAATGGCGATGTTAGTTTGATACTATCATTCCATCAAACACTAATGCTGATGCTGATTTGGATAAGTGTCTTTGCAAATATCTATAATCTTCCAGTAATACTCCCTAAGCCTGCTGTAGTATTACTTCTGGTAGAAGAAGTATCTCACTTCCTACAGAGAAAACCCAGAGACCATTTCAGTCAATTATTCATGTCTGTTGAAAATCTTTTAGGAATTACATATAGAATAAAACATGATCTTCACATAATGCCAGGTTACGATTCAGTTGGTAACTTCAGATAATGCAATATGAATGGCCACAAGACTGGATTATAACCTTGGTATTCAATACATTATTTATAAAGTAAAGGGGAAAGTATTAGGAAAATAGGATGATTGCAGGTGACAAAAGAGAATTAAGGACATATTGTTAGTGATGTTTTGAGGTCTAGGGTGGACCTCAACCAACACCCAAAAATTCAGAATTTTCTTTAACAAATATAATATAATATCATCCAAACAGAATTTGAATCTTTTGAGTCTATAAAATTGGGCTGAAAATTTCATGAGAACACGGTTTCTCAAAGATTCTTCCTGCTTCTATTCCTGGCTTAAGAAGTTCAGAGAAAAGTGAAAATGAAAATTTACAAAGTTGAAAAAAAAATTAACCAAATTTTTTAGAGCCCCCAAAAGGTTCAGTTCAGGATCAATTCAAGTTTTGGAGAAAGGTTCCTATATTATCTTAACCAGTTTTTCGTATCTCTAATATGGGCAGGTCAAATTCTCCTCTGACAATGCTGCAATTCTGTTGACTTGATGTGAAAGTCAGTGAATTTGCACTATTGTAATGACAAGGTGAATTTGGCCTTATTTGTGCTATTTTGCTGAGGCCATAACTTACTTCCAGTGCATAAGTAGAAATCCTCACTGATTTCAGTGGAGATGCCTGCTCAAAAAATGATGGGACGATGTGATAATTAATAATAATAAGAGATGAACCTGAACCACAGGCTGAGATTCAAACACTGCTAAGACTTTAGAAAAGTTTTGATTCAGATCTAAATTTCTTCAGTGACCATGGTCTTTATATTAAACTGATCCAAAAATTCTCTAAATCTTTGGGAATGTTCAAATCCCACTTTGAATCTGCAGTTTTGAGACATCAATAATAATTATCTTTCTTTCATATAATGATGTCTGTTTATTATTTCACACATTGTTCTAGAAGTGTTTGAAGACTGAAGAACAGAAGATACAATTCCCTTAATGTCAGACAGCAGTTTTCTACTGTGGAAACACCATCCTTTCTTTTAATTATTCCAGATGTTTTGTGCATTAAACTATGAATACCTCAGAGGATACAAATAAATAGCCAGTTTCCTTTATAGCTGCTCTAAGGAGAATAGAAAAGAAAATACTCAGTTTCCCTTTTATCTTTTTCCTTAGAGAATACAAATGAATGGCCTGTCTTCCTTCAGAATACAGAACACAAGGTATTTATTGCTATCATCTTAGGAAGCTAATAGGCAAATGGGCAAAAGGTCAGGAATACCAAGAAAAAATCCACTGGTACTGAAGCAATATATCTTTCATAAAAGTTGAATCTAAAATGCACCATCAAAGTTGTGGGATTTTAAATGCTTGAACATAACAAATCAAACCTCCATCTCTATGTTTACCTTCTTACTCTTTGGCAAAGCTCATTAGAATAAATGAAAAGATAAAACAACATTTTAGACTCAAGCAGAAGCATACCCAAAAGCACCGTTGAACTGTACATCAGCTTTTAATTTAAGTCTACAACTTTTACCAAAAGTAATGTCCTCCATCAAGGGCAAAGAGCTTTTACCAATCTGTCACTCTTTTATTAGAATCCAATCTATTATGGTTTATGAGTAGCAGAAACACAATTCTTTAAAGCACTCCATGCTAAAGAAAAGAAATCAACACTCGCCCTCACAAACACCGAAGTGGCCCTACTCTCAAAAAAAGTGAATGGTAATGTGACCTTTTTGTGAGAGCTGTCGTGACAGTCATCTTCGTTTTATTGAGCAGTAAACATAAAAATATGGACTGTTTGGTGAATAGCTGGCTTGAGGTAAAGTGCATTCATTTACCGGTGCTACTGCTCCTGTGTTACTACTTTTCAATCAACTCTTCCTTATTAGGAGATGTAAAAAAGGACTATTCTACTGTGGATGTAGTGGACATGGACCAGAAGAAAGACACATAGCAAAAGGGAGCTGTGTAGATATTAGCACCATAGCTTTACAAAACCTTAAAGCTTGATTGCTTAAATATAAGCATGTAAAATCCCATAGTTTTAAGCTTCACCTTAGGATCTAGGGATTAACCTTTTATGATACTTTCAATATGTTATATACAATAATTATATAATACCGCTGTAAAAATATACTAGAGCTTTAACTATTCTGCCCAGACTCCTAACACAGGACAGGCACAAATAATTACAGAACATTAAAATGAGGTTTACCGTATGTTCTCTATAATTAGTAGCTAAAAATCAGACATTCTATATTCCTGATCTTGCTGACTTGCGGCTTGTCTACACAAAAAGTTTTTTCATGGCAAGCTGGGATGTGAATGTACCCTACACTAGCATGCTGAGCATTACCTGTCCACCTGGAACCTGCTGACACACACTAACAGTTTGTTAGTGTCCCTGCTTTGAAATATGAGTAGACTAAGGCCTGGTCTACAATAGTCGGGGGGGATTGATCTAAGTTATACAACTTCATCTACGTGAATAATGTAGCTGAAGTCGACGTACTTAGACCTACTCACCGCAGTGTCTTCACTGCGGTGAGACAACTGCTACCGCTCCCCCGTCAACTCTGCCTGCGCCTCTCACGGCGGTGGAGTACAGGAGTCGACGGGAGAGCGCTCGGGGGGGTCGATCCGACAGGTAGTGTAGACATACCCTAAAGCACACTAACTGTTAGTGTGTGTCAGCAGAGTCTACATGGACAACTAGCACAGCAAGCTAGCATGGAGTAGATTCATATCCCAGCTTGATGCTCATTAAATGTTCATGTAGGCAAGCACTTGCATGGTTTATATATATTGGTCCAAATTTAGAACTGGCGGAACCATTTAAACTAGGTCCAAATTTGGCCTATTATTTCCCCCCCCCCTTGTAGCTGCAACAATTTTCTTTTTTTGCGGGGGGAGGGTGGGATGTTAGCTATCATAAGCTGTCATGACAATTTAAAAGTAGTTTATATCTATTGTCAAGTTATACATTATACCTCTGCATAACAAGATTTGTACCACAGGTTTTGTTAAAAAACAATTATAGTAGGATTGAAGATACCTTTTGATATTCCTTGATGTTAACCAGGTTGAAAGAAAATATGTGATCCTTTGCTCCAACATATAGTCTACTCCGTTCCTCATCCAAAAGGAAAGTGTGGTAATTGGAGCTATTGGCTAGTCCATTGAAAGTGATTACATTGTTGGTTTCCAACATCTCTGCAAGATAAAGTTAAGATTTTTTTTTGTTAATTTGATGAAGATCGCGGGCTAATGTCCTGATCCTGTAAAGACTTCACTTTGAGCATATGTGCAGCCCCATTGACTTTATGGGAACAGTTAGGTGCATAAAGGTAAGCATATTTGCAAGTTTGTGGAGGGTGAAAGCCTAAGCTCACTGTTACATAAGTGCTGAACTATGAATGAAATTCTGCACAAGGCCACAACACCACTTAATAGCCACTGAAATCCTATTTTGAGAACTTATTTGGGGTGTGGGGAATTTTACCCCAGGGAACTAACCAGGAGTGGGCCAAATTTTGTTCTTCTACAGTCAATGAGAGTTGCAGGCATATACCTGAGGATGAATATGGCCAATTGAGGTAAATTAAATGCAGAGGCTAATTCTTCCATCTTATTATAATGTTTGTGAGCACATATAAGCCATTTCACACAGGCCATTAAAATATGGGGGGAAGGAGACAAACATGACAAGCTGTTGAGATAAAAGCCACATGTTAAACAAGGTCCTTACTTGTATTACTAATAACATCTGCGACTGCTGAAACAGGAAGAATTTGAAAAAAAAAAGCCAATTAACTTTTTGCCATTTACAAGCTAGCATGCTTATTGCATTATACTCAGCAATCAGAATAATAAAATTAGATGGGTCAGTTTCACTTATGTTTATAGCCACTTTCATTTTCCAGTTCTCACTCACTTCCGCACAGCTGTTGTGTTTAACCAAGAGTGAGCTCCTTCTTCAGTCCAGGTGTTCACAGAACCATCTCAGCTACTCCCAGATATAAACACAGACTTTCATGAAAGTTGTTGTAAAAATAATTCGCATGAAAATACTCAGACTGCATTTATATTAGGTTTTCTAAACATACCTTTCCTTCATCTCTCTCTCTTTCCATATATATTTTATTCTAAACCTTTTATTCAGTCCTTTCAAGACACGTCTACACTAGAAATTCATACTGAAAATATTTTTAGTACTATGGGCCAAATTCTGCTCAGGGTTGTACAGATGCTAGCAGGAGCCCAGAAACATGGAGGACATCTTCCATAACAGCTAGGCAGACTTCTGGTCTAGTGCTTTAGGCCCTGAATCTAGAACGCACTGAAGCACACACTTAAAGCATATGAGGAGTTCCACTGAATCCAGAGGAACTCCTCACATGCTGGTTCATGGCCCAAGATGACAGTTGGGAAAGGAAGTGGAGGGTACGTTGACTTCCACACCAAGGGGTGTACTGCCTAGTGGGCATGCTCAGGTTCCAGACAGCTAATCCGTTTCGTGTCTCCAGAACATGCTACCCAGGATGACTTTCAATGAGGCTGCGATGTTCACACTCTGCCTCATAGTGCACCTGTCTGCCTTGATTCATCATACCCTGCCTGGACAGGATGGCACATGTAATGCATTGGAAGACTATGCTGTGCCATATGATTGAAGGCTAGATGTCACCTGTCCCCGTATCTATCAATGTGCTCACATAATCCAAGGCAAAACCATTTTATGAAAAATGTGCGTCATACTTCTCTTTCTTCCTGTAGTTTATGAAACAAACAAATACATTGATCTAAAACATGGACCACTTGAGGTGTATGTTTTTGGTTTGAAAGTAAAGTAATAAACTTTATAATAAGCTGAACAAGGTACATTTGAAAATAAATTCCTGCCTAATTTCTGTGTAGTGAAAAGAAGTAATATATGTGCAAATCTCAGGAGAACTAAAAACAAAATTAAGAAGGTGTAATACAATATGCATCGAGGCAAATCCTGAAGTCTTCCTTAGATTTTGCTCAATATTCACTGTTCTTATTCAGGCAAACTCTCATTGGTATGAAGTGGAGCTTGCATGAATAGGGACTGACCCAAAAATTAATAAGGAACTCAGGATGTGCACCATACTTTTTATTGTCCTCTAGGTTCCTTCTGGAGGCAAGATGATACACAAAAGTATATTATATGATGTTACACTTTTAAAAATCATTCTACCTAAGACTTAACTTCTCAAATTTCTTGCATAACAAGAAGAAACCAAATCTTCCCATGTCGGACTAATGAAATAATTCTGGATTCTTGTCAAGTTTTAAAATTCAGTTGCATTGTCCTCCAGTTCATTTATCTGCATTTTGTTTGAAACGTTACTAATTCTCTTTTACATTGTAATGACTGATTCAGATGCTGAATCTCTTTACTGAATGGTGAGTGATACAAATGATTGATAGCTTAACTTGTCTTAGGACTCTCCTGGTTAGAAATGCATTGATGTTATTTTTATCTGATAATTCTCCACATAATATAGCTGTCAAAAGCCTTTATACTTTTTCTCTCTCTCGCTTTTTCTGTTTAAATTCCCATGGGTGTGATTCTGGTCTTGGTTACTCTGGTGTAATCAGGAGCAACTCCATTGAATTCCATGGAGTTACACAAATGTGAACCCCATATAAATGAGATGAGAATCCGTCATCCACCATCTCTGCTTGGTAGAGAACCGAAATGACGGCATTACCACTTAGTTCTAATTATTTCACATCCACTGTTTCTGCTTTGTGCATTACTTTGTTTTCTAATTTAATGTCTACTGACGGTGTCAAGTTATAGCACTGTTATCTGATGTTCTCATTAAGGAGAAGAGGTACAGCATAGTCAAGAGCAATTACATCTTCTTTAACACTGCCCTGCAAATGTGAGTCTATTTTGAGCTGAAAGGGTATGCAGAGATAGTTCATTTTCCCTGCCCATTCAATTGTTGGCTTCTTTGCAGAACAGATAAAGGTGTTAAATGCGATACCACCTACAGTGAAATTCTGCCTCCAGTGAAGTCAATGGCAATCTTCCAACTGACTTCAATAGAGCTAGGATTTCACCCCTTGGGTCCAATCCAATGCCCATCAAAGTATCCCATTGACTTTAGTTGGCACTGGATCAGGTTTCTAGGGCTTGATTCTAATCATATTTATACCATTGTAAATCAGAACTCACAATATTGGAGCCATAATATTGCAAAACCTGATGTGAAATCAAAAACAGCCTTCTATTCACTAGGAACTGACAACCGAGGCTGAGGACATGAAACAAAGTTCAAGTGTCGATGATCCTCCCTCACTACTGATTTCTAGTGGGGTGGGGTTGAGACAGAGTGGCTACAGATTCTCCAAAGTTACACTGCTTGTTTTTCAGACATTGCATTTATTACTTTGGCAAAGAATATAACCACTGCCTCCTCTGATATTCTGTAAAGGGCTGCTGAAGAGCAGAGCAATGAACTTGCACAATCAATACAAATTAACTGTTCTACCTCCTCAGATTAATTAGTTTCCAAGTGCTTTTCATCCAACACTTTTTTTTTAGTATTCAGCCAGAAGCCACAGAAGAGATTATGACAGAAGTAGCAATGAAAGGACACATTCCTGGAAGAGCAATGATGCCGATTAATTCTTTTCACTGTCAGAATGTCATGCGGGCTAGGTACTGTGTTGATCGGCTTTAAAATAAACCCACATTTACAACACAGGTTGAATTAAAATGACAGGGGCGACCTAATGAATGCCTTCACAAACTCAATGTAATTAATACTGATGTCTACAATGCAAGACCCTCATTCATTATTTTTTCATATTGAAGGGTGGAAGCCTGCTTTGCACATGACCTATGAAGATGCACAATAGTTACCTGCTCTTGTAAATCATTGGTTGACTTCCTCTTTGCTTTCTCCAATTATTTTATTGAAAATATGGTAACAGTACTCCACCAGTTGCTGTAGCTTGACAAATTCCCTTTCTTGAGTAATGGCTTGGAGACCATTTTCTTATTTCCATTTTATATGTCTTCAGCTTGTACTCATTCCTGTCATTTTGATCATTTCTCTGTAAAGCTATAATCACTGTGCTGTGACCTTAATATCATCTATAAAACGTAGATTTATAGTGGATGGAAATACTTCAAATGTAATAAAGACTATCACTTTTGGTGCCGCTATTCCCAACTGACCTTCAACAGGATTGATGCAGATGACCAAAGCTAATACTTGGAAATGCACCATATGTTGTAAAAGTTTCTAATGATGATAAGTTTTCACTTTTTCCTCTTACTGAAGCTACATGGAGTTTGAATTGTTTAAGAGATAGCAGGCCAAATTCTGCTCTCAACTCCACCACCGTAATCCCCTTTAAGGCTGTGGTCCATGGTATAGTCTCTACTCTTATTTTATTCCCTCTTTCTAACATTTCCTATCCCTAAATATTTGCATTTGCTTTACTCTTTCTGCTTTAGATGTCATAAAACAGTTTTAATGGATTGATGTTTTTGTTGATCCAATCCAGGGATGAAAATAGGACGGGACGGGACGGTACAGTCCCGGCCCGTACACAGCTGATGTTAAAGTGCTGCGGCAGCGCTTTAATGTCATTGCCCCTTTTGCCCCCCCTGGGCCGCCGACAGGGGAGGGGGCAAAAGGGCAGCTCCCCCAGGACCGGTGATTTAAAAGGACCCGGGGCTCCTGGCCACTGCTACTGCAGCAGCAGCCGGAGTCCCAGGTCCTTTTAAATCACTGCCGGAGCCCCGGGCAGCGCAGGCCAGGCAGCGCTGATGGGCTGGCTGGAGGAGGCTGATCCCCAACCCGACCCTTTCTGCCTGAGGCCCTGCCCCTTCCAGGGGCCTGGAGCTGGGCCCCCATACCAGTAAGTGTTTCATATTACTTTCACACCGATCCAATGTGTCTTTCACTTGAATCTGAATGCTGGGTTTGTCAAAGCACCTTGGTATAACCACTCCCAATACCCCTTTCAATATATGTTTATTTTATTTCCTAATGGAATTTCAGTCCAGTCATACATACAGAGATTAAGGATCAGATCCTTCCCCGTGAAGTCAATAGAAGTTTTGCATGCACAAGGAATGCAAGTCTGCTTTATTTTTACTACACTTTCTTTCATTTGAGAATGAAGTAGACAATCATAAATGTAACTAATATGAATGCAGTGAGTCAAACCCTGGGGTCCTTACCCAAGGCTTGATAATCCACTCTGTTATGCTAACTTTATGCCAGTTTAACTTTACTGGCTTTAGTGGAGTTTGCAGAGAAGAATCTGTAACAGAGAAGAGGCTCAGACTTTTGGAATCAGTATTTACTCACTCCTAATTCAGGCAAACTCTTCTTGGATTTAGTGGAATATTGAGCAAAAATGTAAGACTTAGCCCAACATTCCTTTTAAAGTCTTTACAATAAAGTATCTTCCTGTGTTCTCAACTGTTTACAATCCAGGGCTCTATCCAATTTCTATAGAAGGTGTTGGAAAGACTCCCCTTGTCTGTAATGGGAACTGGAGCTGGCCCAAGCCCATTACTGGTGACTATACAGATGCATTATAAATTCAGAATCGCGTGTCAGAACTTGCTTGCTAACCAAATGAGTGGGTTGTTGCTTTCAGAAATTTCCCCACCTCCGTTGCTTTGCCTCAAGTGATATTGTCTCATTGTGTAGCTCCTAGTGATAGATAAAAGATGAATCAACAAGTATTATAGCCATCGTAAGGGAATTTTTCTGAAATGTTAAAGATGCTTCTCACAACATCTTGCTAGAACATTTCTTTTTTGTATCTCCAGGCTTTTGTCAGCCACAGTGCATTGAGTAAGCACTTGCTCACTTGCAAGATGCAGATCTTGCTTTAACTGATGCATATCTTTCTTGTTCCGTACTTTCTGAAATAGCTCTAAGTCAGACATCACTGTATGTCTGACCATTTACTTAAAGGAGGCTGTGCAGGGGAGAAAAGATGTAAGCGCGCCTAACCCCAACTTCTGTTCAGGGGACAGAGGAAGTGTTACAGGGCTCTCCCCACTTCGCTGCCCATATGCAGAGCACAGTGCAGGCAGTATGGAGCCACTACACCCTGCCAAACAAGTGAGTAAGAAGAGGGCAGAGACTCTCAGACAGTGAGCAGAGCCCCTCATAATACACCGAACAGCAGAGTTTAGCTGGTAAAAGAGGTAAACTCCATTCAATACAAGGCTCCAGTGACTTAATTCTCCCATCTGAAACAAGTGAGAAACCAGACAAGGAATTGTGACTCACGGTCCCTACACCAAGCTGCTTCATCTACATGTCTAGAAGTTGCCTCTCAGCCGAGACCCAAACGTGGTCAGTGTCCTTTATTTTGTTCTGAGAAGCGCATCGACAATTTCAATTGTAATTAATTGTACGGGATTGCCTCGATGAATACTGTCCCATGGTGTGATTCTGCCACCCTTATTCCCGGTGAGTAGCCCCTTCTAACTTAAGTACTTGTGTGACATCTCAATGTGAACAAAGGTAGCAGAATCTGGCCTTCAGTGAAGAGAATGTATTATAAGGGAGTGCAATAATCCCCTATAAGAAATGCCCCATCAGAAAACAAATTAATTATCAGAACAGCTAAGGGAAATCTTTTGTTGTGATATCATTCAAACCATCACTATCCATCACACCTTCTCCAGAGCAGGACTCTGTGTTAAGGTTTTCTTTAAATGAATTAATTTTGCATCACTAATCCCAATGTCCATTTAAAAAAATCTCAGAATTTTCTGATTAGATTTTGGACATGAATGTTTTGTAAATAATGAAGGTATTAGTGAGGCTTGTGGCAGCATTTGTCTTATGGCACATATATTGGACTTTAACAATTACCCTTCACTTTCAAGATAAGCTCAGCAGAAAAAAGGAAAGAAAAATGGGAACTTCTATGGTTAAATGGTTACACAATGATGACTCTAACTGGGAATATCACCAAGTGATCATTTTTTATTCCAGATGTAACACAAGCCAAATTTATACAAGAATATGATCTTTAACAGTGCTCTGAAGGCCATATCCATTTTTGTTGTTCTAAAACTGGAAAACTTTTGCAATCAGTAACTTTGCTTTCTCCTACATTATGAGTTAGATAAGTCTGAAACTGCACTTTATGCCTTGTTGATGGCAAATCTCTGTTATTGTAATTTGAATGTAACAAATCATTGGGGAAATTACCTTATCAGTAATCTAAATACAATTGGACCAGCATCTCTTTCACAGCTGTTCAATCAATCCTAGCTTTCATCCTTTTCTATTACCTTATCATAACAGTCGCCAATCACTGAATTCCATTGACCTCTACTGAAAAAAATCCCAAATAACATTTGCTTAGCTTTGCACTGATATAAACCGTTTGGTTTTGAGAGATGAAAAGTAAAGGAATAACATTTTAATTAAAATTTTATCAATTAAAAATCTGGATGTCCAAATGCACAATATATGACCTTTCTTGGATTTGTGTTTTAAGGCAAATATTCTAAATGAAACACCCATCAGATTCTAGCAAAAAAGATTTCAATGCTGCAAGTATACCTTGACTAAAAACAGACATTCTGTCATTAGGAATGCTGGTCCAAGTTTTGGTTTCAGTTACATTGGTATGAGCATGGAGTAACTCAATATACTGTAGACTTCAATATACCGTAGAATTTATATGTATGTTTTTTATACTGTGAAACTGAGTGCAGAGTTTGGCCAACTAGTATCCAGTTGTATAGCCATTCTTGAAGTGTTCTCTGTCTTAATAATTGAAAGAGTCACATGATATTTTAAAGACATAAAACATTTAAATTTTTAAAACCAACCCGTTTTCTTTTATGATGTGTCTATTTGGTCTCTGAAGTGAATCCAGATTATCCCTATTGGGCAATCATTACCTTATAACAACATGAACATTATTAACCTTTGAACTAAACATGATGCTTTTTAAGATATATTTCATGTCTATGTAACTATTACCCGTTAGACTTGGCAAGTCCATTATATATTGATTTCATATATCTTTGAAACTCTAAGTCCTGTTACAGAAACGGAGACAATGGAAATTCTTTAAACTATGTGTTTTTGATGACTAAAAAGCATTTAGGAAAATTAGAATATATGCACTTCACTACCAGCCCTCAAACTGTATATGCAAAGTGGAGATGAAGGATTCTTCAGAGTCCCCAAAGGAGTAATAGTCAGACTACATACGATTTCTTCTTTGTAGGAATTCTTTACAACAGACATTTGGAGCCAGATTCTTTCCCCCATCCAGCCCCTCCCTCTTTGTGTTGCACCAGTGGCACAATGGGGCCAGGATCTGGCCATACCTAGCCAGGTGAGAATTCCCTCATTGTGGGGGGAGTTCCCACCTGGCATAAAGCCAGCATAGCTGGCTCCTAGGCCATCTGTCCTTCTTGTTCCTGGTATAGCGGGCATGGAGGGTATCAGAGGGGCAGGAAAGCATATGGAAGGTGTGTGTCAATAGTGCACTAAACTCTGTCAATCCCCAGCTTTTAAGGACCGTTGCTATAGCCCCTCAGTGTGCTCTAAACCACACCATGGCCTGAGATGACACAGAGATGGCCAGAGACTCAGTGAGCCATAACCAGCTGTCTGACACAGCCTCCACTTCAACGTGCTAAATGCTTGTTAGTACAGCAGAGAAATTGGGCCTTTTTCCACTGGGCCTTATTAAAGACTAGGAAGTTGCAGAAATGCCAGTAGAACCGAAGATAAATGTTTTGTCTCTTCCTATATACATCAACTTAAAACTTAGTTCTAGTCTTACTATTTCCAGATTCTGGCAATAAAAAATTGTTTCCTCCATAAACCTATCAGGAATTAATTAAGAAGTTAATAGCTATTAAAAAGAACCCTCCCCACCCCTCCCACCCCAAAAAATTAACCCCTTGCCTTATTCTGGACACCTCCATCAAAAAATGCAATTAAACCCACTCATCAGGGAAGGCAGTTTATCAAAACTTCCCGAAAGGGAACTTTATTAATGCTCAAGCCCCATAAGTGATATTGCTATGAAAGTCAGTCTTCGACAAGGGAAAAAGGTACAAGTTATCAAGAAATGAAAGTGTAGACAGTGTCCACTGGGGAGATCACATTATCTATAAACAGTGCCATGTCAATCTCATGCAATGTCATGCCACCAAGGCAAATACAGGCTTTCAACATCTAACATTAGCGTTCACAAATTGATTTAATTAACATAGCCAGGGAGTTTCCATAGTCATGTTTAGAACTTGTATGCAGTGAACGTATTTACACAAACTAGACAGAAAGCTTAATGTTGTATTGCTAGCATTAGATTGTGCTTTTGTGTGGCTCAGCCACACAGGGGAGTGACAGGGAATAAGGCCAACCCTAGAGTTAGTGAGGTGCAAAGGGGAAACTAAGATGAAAGATTGCAGTAATTTACTTCCCCCTGGAGTCCTATTTTCAAATGCGACTTTGGAATTTAGGAACCTATGTACCACTGTCTTTCAGTGAGCCCTTTGTTCCTAAGTGCCTAAATCTATTCTGAAAATGGGATTTAGGTTCCTAAATTCCAAAGTCACATTTGAATGTAGGACTTACGGCTTCTCTGTACTAGGACACTCAGGAAAATTATTCCAAATTAACTAAAGGTGTGAATTTAAAGTGGATTAGTTAAAATGCATTAAACCTCTGTGTAGACACACTCATTCAGAATTACAGTGGCCTTAATTCAGTTTATCTTAAAAGGCAAACATTAATTCCCAAATGCAACAAGTCCCTCTTTTTGTTATAATGTTAAATGGAGTTTAGGTACTGAGCTGGCATTATAAACATGCAACGAAAATATTTAATATCTAATGCAGGGTGGGCTAATTAATACACAGAATTGGGACAAAGATTTGGAATCATTACTAGAAACTCAATCATATCCTCAGAGCTGAAAAATAAAACCACTTTAGATTTTTTTACATAAGGAATAGATTTTTAAGGGAAAATATACTTGTCTCATTACTGTTGACTTATTTCAAGGAAGACAATATCTTCATGATGGAGAGCTGTGCATGAAAACTTGTGTCTATCTGTCCAACACCCTTAAGAGCTCTGTGATTCACAAAATGAAAGTAGCCACCAGTTATTCTGCTTGTAGGCAAATCTTTTATATTGTATAAAGGAGCTAGTTAGATGGACTCTGTCCAGGTTTCCTTATGAGGGTGCAAACCATTAACCTGATACTTCCAATTCAAGACCTAGCAATCAACAGTCTTTCCCCTAAATCAGGTTTTTATTCAATTGGATTCACCCTACTCTCTGATCACCTACCCAGCACTTTGAGAAAGTGTCCTTTCAAATTAGAATAAAGGATAATTAAAGCTTAGCTGAGATTTACATCTTCTCTCGTGATAGCCCCCCTTTCCTCTAATCCACAGGGGAGGATTTGAATTAATTTCAACGAGAGACTGAAAGCAGTGGTTGGAGTAAAAAGAAAAAGTCTGGGCAGGTGACATGAAAACTTTCCCACACAGCTCTGCTAACGCACTTTGATCACAATATATAAAAAGGGTTACTTTTTCAATTGCAGACCTCCCCTGCATAGACTATAGTGCCAAATTACACATGTGATGGGACCCAACAGAAGTCAATGGAGTTATATCAATCAGATTGAAATCAAGCTCTGTGGTTCTGGGATGTGAGATTCTTCTCATTTACTCAGTATTTCTCAAAGATGATCTGTCTCTTAACTTGTTACTGTTATTTATCAAAGGTTTCCAGTTGTACCCACAATGTAGTAGGTGCTGTACAAACATTTAGGAAGGCATGGTTCCTGTCCCAAGAGATTATAGTCATCAGTGTACAACTCACACAACCCACAATACTGTTTTCAGTTCAGAGTGAGTTTTTTATGGTGTGCAACGCCCTATATCAAAACCTTCAATGCACTTCAAGCCATACTAACCAAACCTGCTTTTTCTGGTCCTACCCTTCTTTTTCTTCCCTATACTCGTGTAATTGTAATTCACTCTAGTAGAAAAGGTCCCTAATCAACAGTTAAAGTCAAACATGGAAAGTAAGCACTAACCATGTTATTGCTGTTATTTTCTGTATTTTCATTGCTCTATCATCCCAGAATGTGGATGGGATGAGAGCTGTTCCATCTATGTCCTACAAAAAATGTCAATGAATTTGAGAAATTATAGCACCTAAATGCAATGCCCCAGATCCTCAAGTACACCTCAGCTCTATTCAACACACCTTAAGAAAATGGTGAAGAGGGGGCAAAAGTGACGTTAGAATGGTTTTGGCCCCAAGCACATGTTAGAGCAGCCTCAGAGCTGATCTAAATTGTGCTGTCTTGTAATGGCACCCATGGGTTGTTAAACCACTTGGCACAACCAGAGTGCACTCCAGCCATGCTGTCTACCTCCCTCTGTGCCAAGGGGGGATAAAATAGAGGTGGCATAGAACAGATTATGTTGGCTCTGTACAAACTGGGAACTCCCTTTTGCAAGGGGAATGCCCACCTGGTTTGTTAAGGCAGATTTGCAGCAGATATTAAGGATCTGGCATTGAATCCATGTTGGATGGCACCAGCTCCTCTTCTTCATTTCAGCCTCTTCACTGTACGACCTGACCTTATTTTTCCCATGTCTGAAACATGCTTATCAATGACAACCAAGACAGTGAAAACACTGCTTTGAAAGTAGTTGCCTGAACTGAGGAATATTTTGTTAATTAAAATTAATGGAGAAAGAGCCCATACAGCTAACTACAAAGCTTCAAATTAAAGTATTTCTGGCTATTTTTGTGCAATAATGTAATTTGTGTATTGTATTCAGACAAGCCTGCTTTAGAATCAGCAATGAGGTTCAACAGATATTTATATGAGGCAGCAGAAGTGAACGGTTTATATTCTTGGAGGCCCCTGTGGTATATCAGGAAATAATTTATTCTATGAAAGCTACCCCTTGCCCATTTAGACAGAGATCAAATGAATATCTTCCACCTGTGTACTCTATCACAACAGAAGTTTTAAAAAAATGCTCTCCCCTGACCCTCAGATGGGAGGACCATGGAATCAATATAGGCCTGATTCAAAGCCCATGGAAATTGATGGAGAGACTCCGAGGCCCAGATCCTCAAAGGTATTTAAGCAAGTTCTGTTCCCTGCCCTGCCTGAGTGTCTCTATTAGGTATATGCTACCTAGAGGCCTACAGAACCTGGTTCTTCCACCTCCCAGATATGTGCCCTAATCACTAGGCTATTGACCATCCTGGGGTGACTCTTTCTCTCCCTCTCTCTTTATTCCATCCTGGAACTAAGAAAACTTTCCAATTCAATATTTGTCGAAAACAATACATTTGAATGAAAAGTTTCAGTTTTGATGAATCGTCCATTTCCAAGAAAAAAAGCATTTTGTAAAATAATTCCTGACCAACTCTAAATGCAGGGGACACCTCCTTTTACTCTTCCAGACCCAACGATCCTATTGATTCACAATGGTGCCAAATTTCTCTTCAAAAGCATATTTTTTGCATGAAATATCTGTGTGTTAGTCAACTGCACCTCAAGTTTCAAAATGCCCACACTGACCTAATGTACCTTGCTTCATCATTGACAGATGAGAAACATCTGGAAAGCTGTAGACAGCATCTGCTGAAAGGTAAGGGAGAACTCATGTTTTTCTTGATGGTCACACATGGACTAACACATGATGATTAAATGGTACTCTTGAGGACTTGCAAAAGAAAAGTTGCATATGACCTAAAATTGAACAGGACACTGATTCAGTGTTTTCCAAATAAGGGAACTCTGGTTGGTACTGAACACCTCCAACTAAATGCAAAAGGCCAGATCTTCAGCTGATATAAATTGGTAGCTCCACTGATTTTAATGGAGCTGTTTTGATTTACCCCAGATGAGGGTCTGGCCCAAAATTGAGTGAGCTCAGCATCTCTGAGAAGCCACTTACCACTTAATAGGACTGGGGCCATTGGGCCAACTATATCACAAGACAATGTCAAGCAATAATGAAGCCTCTTTGCTTTAGCCTGCTTTGTAATATAATACTTAATGACTAAACAATATATGTGGCAAAGAAGTTATAAAACTGATAAGAACAGATAGTAGATAATGTTTTCACCTCTCTTAGCCAGAAGGCTGAGAAGCGATACTACTGTGGTATCCTGTGGCCAAATGCACCAGGCTTCTAAATAGCTGGGGAAATGACTCTTTGACTTTTTGTAGACATCAATTTATGTCTATTTTTTTAAGGACACAAGTTGGTTGTTTCCAAAACATCTGCAAATAGTCCAGCTAAAAAAATGTATAAGGATGCTAATGGACAGACTTCCAGAAAATAAATGGGCGTTAGCCACCTAACTATCCTCTGTGCTTTTGAAAATCTCCCTCTTAATGCATTATTTACCCATGCATCCAACAACTGTAAGCCCCTCAAGTGTGGATATTGTCACCTGCATATTCTTAATGCCAATGAGCACTAAGACTCCTGCACTGTCAATGAGTGTCTATATAGACTGTTCTATTTTTTTTTAAAAATATGCTAATCTATCTTTCAGTCTATCTTAGCCTTAGCTTACATACCTATCACAGTGGCAGCCAGCCATAAACCCACAGTGGAGCTAGACTTTAAATTTTTTGATTTAGAATTAAAGCATGACCCAAACCCCTATGGAAAAAAAGAACAACAAAAAATGCTCCTTTTAGATACATCATTCTTGAGCCTTAAAATGATCATTACAATCATAATGGTCCCTTCTGACTTTAAAGTCTATGGCTCTATGACTCTATTACAAATTTGCTGCTAACTGTTGTTTCTGCAGATGTATATTCAAGAATACAGTCCTGAGATACAGATGCTGACAAGTTGAAAAAGAAATCTGGTGTGAAGAGCCACAGTTGAGGGAGTCTGCATCTGCTTTACTACTCACTCCCATGGGCCTCAGTGGCCTGATACAAAGCCTACTGAAAGCAATGGGATTCTACAGATTTCATTGAACAAAGGATCAGGCCCCTGGAGAGCACAGCCCCTGGAGGGGCTGTGTATTCTGGGATTCCCACAACTGTGGCTGCCCTTATAACTCTATAAATATGGTTCAAAGCATTAAATTTATATAGGTAAACATTGGCTTCACCATATACACACAAACCAATGATAGAATATGTCCATTAATAATAATCAAAATGCACAGATAGGCAAAGTATATTTGGATATGTGATGCTGACAATTTGTGTTTTCATGGTTATAAAGCTTTAACTTTTTTAAAATCTCAAAGTCTCCTGTCATTAAATTATTATCTGTCCTCCCAGTTGTCTGACCCCGCAAAATTTCCTATGACTATGGAAATGTACATATTTTTGTAAAAAAAAAAATGCTTAAACCTCACAATTTTTCATAACTATGAACATGTGTATTGATAAAATATAAAAATGCTTATAGGTAAACATTGATGTTATCTGTCAAAATTATTTAAAAAATGAATTCTGCCAAGCCTATTTAGAAATGTGCAGCGTTCAAGCTAAAATATGTTCTGGCAGGTATCACGAGGTACCACTGTTACACACTGCCTTTTTATTAGCCTCTGAGTAAATGTTCAGTCTTCAGGCAAATATGCTGTGTTGTTAGTTTTGATATACAATGTTCCGTGTATAGGTAGCCATGGGAGCATCAGGAGAGTACGCTCTCTTGCCTTGGTGTAAATTCCTGAAGCCGGGTTGCTCTTGGGAACAGGGCATTGGTGCTGGCCAAAGATTCCTGGGATGTGGGGAGATGTGGGGATTGCCCTGGATGGTGCTTGACAATATCTATTCCAGTATTGGTGCAAATGTATAAATAAAACAAATTACATGTATAATATAACCAGACTCTGTTTGACTGATTTCTTCTCCACTATGAAGCTGGCCTGCAAGGCCCAGACATCAGCTACTACTTGGCAGAGGGTGTCAGAATAGGACATTGTTGTTGGAAGAGGAGGCAAGAATTACTTTCTCTGATGAGTTTGAAAAGGTGCAAATCCAGAGAGTTCCAGGCGAAAATCCACCTCACCTCCTCCCATCTCTTCCTCCATCCCCAGAGAGTCTTTTCACAACCTTGGCTGAGCCCTCACAGAGAGGCATTATGCAAAGACACTTCTTCAGTAACAAGGATTAAAACCTCTATTCTTCCCTTATAGAAAATGTTAACAAAAGAGACAATAATGAGAGATAGAGCATGTGAGAGAGAATCATGTGCTGTTCTTTGTATTCCATCCCCTTTTGCTTGTTGTCTACTTAAACCATAAGCTCATTGGAGCATGTTCCTTGTCTTCATATTTACCTATTACACTCACAAAAATGATGCTAAGAACACTATTAAGGTTGCAAAGTCAAGTACTCAAAAGTTAGGAAATGGGAGTGCAGGTGTCTGGGCTCTGGGGGCCCCACACAGCCCCCTCCAGCACCCCCAATTGGAACTCAGTTGTTGTAGGGATTTCTTTAACTCTCTATACCTGGGGGAATCATGTTTGCTGTTGTCTGTGTTGTTGACATACTTGTTGACAGGTATTTTGAAATAAATTAGCAAAATAATTGAAACTGGAGTGATTATATTGTGTTATTTTGGCAAATAAAATATGCAGGGTTTTAAAATATTGTGTGCAGAATTTTAAATTTTTTGGTGCAGAATTCCCCCAGGATAATGTTCAAAATGCTATTCCCATTGGCTTCACTGCAGATGAGAGCTCAGCACATCTGCAAAGCAGACCCCAAGGTATCAAGCTGAGCATCCAGAAACTGAGGAACAGAAAATTAGTGACTACCAGTGAAAAATCTGGTTTAAATGCCTTGCCTGACATCACACAGAAACTCTGTGGAATAGAAAGGGACAGAATCAAGTTTTCCAGCATAGCATTCAACACTTAACCACAAGACCATCCTTTCTCTTCCTGCAATCCCCTTCCTCATTCACTGCACATCTTCCAACTTCTGAATCAAATGAGGCAGGGGTCCAACAGTCTCCTTTATTACACAACCTTGATTCAAGACCCTAAAAGTTCAAGAATTTTTTTAAATGGGCAGAACAATATATCTTTCCCTAGCCCCATCCTTGGAAACTGCCAAACTGTTTGGCTGAAATTTTCCAAAAATCAGCCTGAGATAGAACACCTGGCACATAAAATTTCAGCCCAAAGAATTAATTTGACTAAGTTACAAGCAACCAAAACCAGGGTCTTATAATGGAAAGTGTTGGACAACTTTAATAATAGGCAGTACTACCAGTCTCACCTATAATAAAACTCTCAGTACACATTTAGAACCAGGTAAATAATATCATAGTTCAGATTAAAAAATAATAATAAAATCACACATACCCATTCACATTTATGAGGGCTATTATTTTTTGCATGATTTAGGTTGAAAATTCAGGAAAACACTTAAGCATATTTAAAGCATTAGAAATGCCCAAATCCCACTGATTTGGGTGGGAGTTAAGCACATATTTAAGTGCTTTCATGAATCGGGGTCTTAAGCTATTTTCTAGGTAAAATGACTAATTTATATTTTATGGCGAGTGAGAAAGGGTCACATGAAATGAACAATCTGAGGTTTCCACACACCAGAAAACTGCATAACTGCAAGTGATATCTGCATCTACATCCTAATTCCTGCCTAATCCTGAGTGGTTTACTTCTCAAAATAAACAGTCTGTACCTTATGTCCTTACTGGATTACCGTGAGTAGGATGTTTACATAATGGCTATAGCTAAGTATTCACCGAAAATAACAGGAGAGCAATTCCTTCCCAAGTGCTAGAACCTAGTGTAATTTGGTAGAGCTATTTCAATATACTGGTAGATGCTGTCTAGTGATAGTACCCTGATTGTGTCACATCCTTCCCTACAGTGTTCAGCTCACTGAAATGTTGATTTGCATGACTATTTTCCAGTGGGTACAAACATGGAGGCAAACCCTTCATTCAGTATAAGTAAGCATACTTTACTTTTTTACGCATAACAGATCCTAATATACTAAATAGTACTAACAGTACTGCTAATAATAACATTATACTTGCATCTTTCATACAAAGATCTAAGAGCACTTTTAAAAATCAATAGGACGTGAGTCTCATTTACTGGTAAATGTCTCTTAAAGTGAGTGAAAATTATTTTGACACTTCCTTTAAGGCCCCCTTTACACAGCCAGAGTGGTGTAAATGGCCATAGTGCCAATGAGAATGAGGCCCAATAAGGTTCCAATAACATTGTAAAGCAGGTATGAGCTACTGTACCCAGTTTACAGATGGGTAATTGGAAGCACAGATGGGGTAATTGACTTGCCCAAGGTTACACAATGAATAAATGTTTACACAGCTGTAAATTGAAGAAAGGAGTCCTTACTTCCAGTCCCCTGCTCTAACCACTGGATATATGGCTTTATTAATTCACACCTTTATATTAATTGATTTAGTCATGTTAGGTTAACATCCATCACAGCACAGGCATAACAGGTTCCTCCCTGTAGGAGAACAATTAAGAATCCCTTGAAGCTAAATCCCTTCAATGTCGGAATTTCCTTATTCTAAGCAACAGCACGAAATGACCAATGTCAGCAGTGGATGTGATGTATGCTCATGCCAAACAATTGAGAGAGGTGGTGGAGTCAGGACCACTACAACCAACATGCCACAGAGCAAACCAGGATTCAGAGATTGCACAGAAATCTCAAATACTGTGTCACGGACCATATATCGGACATAGAGAACCATATATATATATATATATTTCTGGACAGATCCTCAGCTGGTGGAAATCAGAAAAGCTCTATTGAAATGGAGTGATATTGATTTACACCGGCTGATGATATTTTCTTTCATAAATCCCCTCTTTATACTCTCAGGCTTAATCAGTCTAAAAACACAGCGAAAAGGCACACAAACTTGAATAGGCAAGAATCTATTTATTCATCTTTTGGGGGTTTATACGACTCTACAATAGTCATCTAATCCTTAATATGACCAAACAAGGCTCTTTTAATCTTTTAAGATGGAAAATATTTATATCATGTTATTAATTAATTATATTTCATTATATTATAGTATAGTATACATAATACTGTACATTAACAACAATAACAGCAGCAGCAGCTCTTGGAGACCCAGACTGGGGATCAGGGCCCCGTTGTGCAAAGAGAAACAACAGTAATAAATAAATAGAGAGCAGACAAGGGAGACAATCATGGTGAAGTAGTAATCTCAGCATACCAAGGCTGAAACCCTGGTCCCCTTGATGTCAATGGCAAAACTCCCATTGATTCCAGTAGAACCAGCGTTTCACCCCAACTGTCCAGCCAACCTCAATATTGCAGGCATCAAGACAGAGGTGAGTTTTAAGGAGCAATTTGAAGAATCACAATTTAGTAAGTTTATTGCTAATTTTGTGGAGTTCCTTGATGTGTAGGCATAGCATGGGGAAAAGTATGAAGGTGCGTGTGGGAAAACTGAGCTAAAATGGTGAGTTCACACTACAATAAAATAATGTTTCATGCTAATACAAAAATATACTATAGTGACTTAAGGAAACAAGGTGCTGTTATACAAAAGGGTGAAAGAACTCTAATGTTTGAAGATTAACTAGCTTTCCATGTATAGATTGTTATTGCACGATTGAAGCATTGCCGCTAACTTTGTTTTCAGAATATACTGAATTTAAGGAAACTCTTTTGTTCTATTTGCAGCCCACCTGCTGACACAGCATCTCATCTCCCATTGTTCTTACTTCTAACTATTGTCTGATACATTTGATGTGCTAAAAGATAATAACACACTGACTCAAGTTACCTTAGAAATCCCAAAGGAATGGTTACTTACCCTACAGAACCTGTGCTTCTTTGAGATGCGCATTAGTGCCGTGCATGCCCTCACACCCCTAATTGTGAGGCAAAAAGGTAGGAGCAGACCAATAATCCCTCATTTCCTTCACCAATACAGATTCCAGACAGTATAGACTGTGTGATAACTTCCTCCCAGTTTCAGCAGAATAGACCTGGCTAACCTTTCGGGAGCACCAGACACACCTGAGTCGGCCACCCTCCTTCAGGGGGACAACCAAGTGCCCTACAGGCCTTTGTCATCCAGCTGACCTCAGAGAACCTGGTATTGTAGGAGCAAATCATGCAACTATGTGCTGAAAATGCCACACTCCAGACATGGCTCATGCAGCCCTGTTCCCTGATATCACTGTCAGAATAAACTGATGGTAATCGCCAGTGTTTCTGGGGTTTTATAAATCAGTGCAGCCTCCTGATCATGATGCACCTTCAGTCCCATACTAGGTGAGCCTTGTTATCAGCCTGCTGTGTAGGGAAGCCTTAGACTGCGCCTCCCCCTTCTGGAGTGTGACAGCCCAGTTCTGTCAAGCGGGGAGGTCTTCCTCCATGGCATCTCGGTATTATTTGATGATCCGCACTCAGCTTAAACAGTGGAGGTCGCCCTAAGGAAGCTCCAAAAGGGGCAGGGCAATGTAGCCTCCTATGCTCTGCAATTTGACTGCCGCAGGGCTGAAACAGACTGGAACGAGGTGGCACAGATGCACCAGTTCCAGTGAGGCCTGAAAGAGGAAATTAAATATGAATTATCCCGGGTAGAGACACCCATGAATCTGGTTGCTCTGGTGGATCTTGCTATCCATATAGACAATCCGCTACAGGAAAGAAGAGAGGGAAAAATGGGGGTTACAAAACTCTCCAATCCGGGTACTGTGCCTCCTGCCGAGTCAATGCAGGTGGATGTGGGCCATGGATGGCTTACCTCTATAGAAATGGAATGATGACACCAGCACCATCTCTGCTTCTACTGTGGTGAGTCAAATCACTCCATTTCTGCCTGCCTCGTACGAACTCCGAGGTATCAGGGAAAAGAGCTCCCCTGCACTTTGCTCTTGACTGGAACGCAGCCTGAGCCTGTCCAAGGACTTCTCACTTGCAGGTGCCAATCCAGTTCCACATACCTGGGGTGCCCCTGCAAAATCCCATCTGATCAGCCCTCATCAACTCAGGTGCAGCTGACTGCTTCATCAATGCCAGGAGCAAAAATACCCTTCAGATGAATTTATGCCATATCAGAACCTGCGGTGACAGCACTCTGAGAGTATCTCCAGGAAAATCTGCCCTGAGGGTTTATCTGCAAGTCACCCTCACTGGCTGGCGCATGAGTACTTTTTGTCAGGCAGAAAGATAGCAGTCTCCAACTCTGTGTTGATTACCATGCATTGAATCAGATAACTATCAGGAATTGTTACCTGCTACCCCTGATTCCCAAGTTGCTGTATCAGGTGGGATCTGTCTATATATTCACTAAATTGGACCTCTCGGGGAAGTACAGCCTCAGGTAAATCAGGAAAGGGGACAAGTGGAAGATCGCCTTCCAAACCTGCTCTGTCCTCTATGAATATCTCTCGGTGCCTTTTGGGTTTACCAATGCCCCAACCACCTTCCACCATTTTGTAAATGATGTGTTCCAAGACATATTTTACAAGTATGTGCTAGTCTATCTGGACAACAATTTCATTTTGTCCAACTACCCTGAACAGCATATTGCTCACATCTGAATTGTCCTCAAATGCTTATGGCAGCATGCCCTTTACGCCAAGCTCAAGATATGGGTCCCTTCAGTCAGGCCTCCACAGAGTTCTTGGGCTTCATCTTATCCCTAGTTGGGATCCGGATGGATGCACACAAGCTCCAAACCATCTAACACTGGCCAACTCCCTACACAGTATGTAACCTGCAATGCTTCCTGTGGTTCCCCTGTTTTTATTGATGATTTATCCTGAACTTTTCAAAACAAATTGAGCCCCTCACCGTTCTCCTCAGGAAAAATGGCCAATTCCATTGCTCTTCCAGGGCCAAGCATGTCATTCAATCAGCTGAAATGCGCTTTTACTACAGCGTCCATGTTGGCTCATCCCAATTCATACAAGCCTTCATTGTAGAAGCTGACATCCCCAGTACAGCAATTAGGGCTGTCCTCTCCCAGAAACTCAGTCCCAAACAAATGTTACACCGTGAACTTATTACTCAAGGAAGCTCACCTCCACAGAACTAAACTACAAGATACTTGATAAGGAACTCCTGATGATAAAAACTGCCTTTGTAGAATGGTGGCACTACCTGGAAAGATCTTGCCACCTGGTCCAGTTATTCATTGACCTTAAAAACCTAAAATATCTATGTAGCGTGAAATCCTTAAACCAACAGCAACTTTGATGAGCCCTATTTTTCTCATGGTTCAATTTCATTATCACCTACCACCTCGGATCCAAAAATGGTAAGACAGACACCCTGTCCCGAAGATATGGTACGAACCCATGAGGCCCTGTCCAGGAACCAACCCTCATTCTCAAATCCTGTAACTTTCACAGTGCAGCTTTTCACCAGGATATACTCAGACTGATATGCTCTGCCTCTGCCTTAGGAATTCCACCTGACAAACACACTATTATCCCAAGCAGCTGCATGATTCCTGGGAAGCAGGGCCAGATTTAGAGGCAGGCTGCCGAAGCAACTGCCTGGGGTTGCAGACGTATGGGCACTAGGTTTGGGGTGCTGTTTTTGTTGTTAGCAACAAAAAGGAAAATAGAATGTTTGAAGTAAGATGTTTCAGGTATTCCGTATGTGGATTCATTTTTCACTAGCCTCCTAGAATGTTCTGGATCTTTGTGATTGAGGAGCGAAGCATAAATGATGGAAGTCCTATTACTAAGGAATTAGCAGATTTACCTGAAGATAAGGAATGGAAATGTGAGAAAAGGAATAGAGAATCATCCAGTTTTCTTGATGGTGTAAAGGAGAGTGATGATAAAGAAGAATGTGGCTCACATAAAAAGGAGAGTCATGACAAAGAAAAATCTGGTTTACATGAAAAGGAGAGAAAGGATAAAAAAGAATCAGCCTTGCATGATGACAGACACAACAATGCAAAAAATTGCACACCACAAATCATCACACCAGATACTGCTTTATGGACAGCGATCCTAAACTCTGCTGATATTGACTGTACAATTTTGAATGGATGAGGCAAAATCAAGGATATGACATTTCCAGTAAGTGAGCAGAAGCGACACTTCTGAAAGTCACACTGCAAAAGAGTGCTCAAGAATGGTGAGAAACTGAATCGGCGTTGGCTAGTTTACTCTAAATCAACTGATGAAGTGTTCTGGTTTTGTTGCAAACTATTTGATGAGAATGCCAAATCACTGATTGTGCTTTCCAGGTACAATTACTGGAATAACTTAGCTGATGCTCTGAAGCAACATGAAAAGTCACCAGGCCATTTTATGGCCTACTTCCAATGTATGGAGGTCGAGTCCAACTCAAGTTGAATAAATGCACTGACATAGAAAACCAGCACATTAATAATGTAAAAACCCAGCACTAGAGGAACAGGCTTGAGCATCTGATCTCAATTACCCTCTTCCTTGCAAAGAAAAAATTGCCTTTCTGGTGCTCATCGGATAAGTTGTTCACTGAACGTAATGGTGATTTCCTCAGTTTGGTAGCGCTCCATGGGAAATCTGACAATTTCATGCGTAAAGAAGCCGTGAACCATTACTGCAGCAAAACAATTTAAAACAAATTGATTGACATTATGGCAAGGAAGGTACTTGATAACATATTGATGCGGCTCGGCAAAGTGAAATACTACACCATAATAATGGACTGCACTCTGAACTTTAGTAACAATGAAAAGATGTCATTTTCAGTAAGATTTGTTGACAATGAGGATGGTTGTATCCAAGTAATGGAACACTTTATCTGTTTCCGGTTTGTGAATGACTCTACTGGAAAAGGCCTACCAGAACTGTTTATGACCATTTTGAATGAAAATAAAATAAAGCTTAGGGACTGCCAAGGCTTCAGCAATGGCCGGAACATGAAGGTTAGAAATCGTGGCGTCCAGGCAAGGATCCTTATGCTGAATCCAAGAGCTTTTTTTGTGCCTTGTGACTGCCATTCCAACAATGATAAAGACCTCTATGTCAAATTGGACAACATCCGTCACTTTTTGCCACATGGGAAGCACTCTCCACTCCAAGTTCTCCAATTAATTCATGATGCAGAGCTGAAGGACACTTTTTCTAATATGTGGATAGCTTTGAGGATTCTGCTCATGCTGCCAGTTACAGCTGCAAGTGGTGGTGGTGAGTACAGCTTTTCGAAGCTCAGATTCATTAAAACATATCTTCAGTTGACGATGGCTGATGAGAGACTGAAATCACTTGCTATTTTATCGCTTGAAAATGCCACTGGCCAGTCTTTGAATCTCTCTGATGCTGTACTTCAGTTCACGAGGGCAAAGACTTGAGAAGCAACCTTTTGAACTAAAGGTTAACATTCTAAGGCTGTCACCTACTGTAACACTATTTAATACTGATCCACCCAATGCTGGTGCACACTTCAATTTCTTCATGTTAGTACATTTCAGTTATTCTTAAATTTAAAAGTTTTTATAAGCTTAGAGGAAATAATTTTTTTTATTTGCTTATGTATGACATGAATAAATAGATTTACAGAACCTAGCATGCAAATTTATCCTCTAACATGACATGAATAAATCATGCATGCAAATTGTGCATCAAAGTCGTGAAACGGTTTACAAATGCAATAAAAAATAATGTATTCAAAAGTTTAACAAATGGAAGGGGGGCACAGAAGAGGCTCTTTTTCTGGGGCAACATTTTCTAGGGCTGACCCTGCCAGAAAGGGATCACATACGTAAGGCACTGCATCTATGTTCCCCCTGGACCCACAAGACTTGCAGTCCTACAACTATGCCACGATTTTCCCCTACCAAGACATGCGGGGTGCTTCAAGACCCAGCGACTAATATCCCACTCCTTTTCGTATCCCCAGAACTGCCTGACAATACAGTCATTCATTGCCTCCTGTGAGGTTTGTGCCCATGCCAAGACACCATGCCACAAGACCCACAGTCTATTCTATCCCTTGGACACCCCATCTTGTCCCTGGGAAACTATCACCATAGATTTTATTGTAGAATTACCAGAGTACAACAATTTTACAATAATTTTCACAGTAATGGACCACATTACCAAAATGAGCTATTTCACCCATGCACTGGCCTCCCCTCTGCTGAAGAGACAGCACAGCTACGGATTAGCAATGTAGTCTGCTCCCACAGCCTTCCAGAATGCATCACCTCTGATTGGGGGTCTCACTTCATGTATTCGGTTCTGGTGCAACGCCTGTACCTGCTGGGAGGCTGAAAATGTCATTCCTCCATTTAACATCCGCAGTCCAATGGCCAAACAGAAAGGGCCAACCAAATTCTTGAGCAGTATCTATGCTGCCACATCAATCACCACCAAGAGGATTGGTCTTCACTTCTCCCCTACACAGAATGTGCCTACAACATAGCCCATGCATCTATTGGGCAAACTATGGTACAAAGCAGACCGTGCACCTACAAGGCAGACTATGGGTACCACCCCCTGATTCCACCCACAATTATCTGGGTCCTCTCCCAACGTGGCCACCTCAGACCTGATCCAGCAGATTCGTCAGGACCAGGAAGAAGTGAAGGGACACCTGGAAAAAGCAAGAGCAGACTATAAACGGCAGGTGGACTAGCATTGACAGCAAGGCATCACCTACTCCGTGGAACAAAGTTATCTCCACACAGACAGACCTGCGTGTAAGCTGGACTTGTGAGACGTTGACCTTTCATGATCTTGCAGCAACTTAATTCAGTCACCTATGAACTACCACTACCCTGCTCTCTGAAGATTCAACTGATATTTCATGTATCACATTTGAAACACTACACAGAAAACCCTTTCCTTCACAGGACCCAGCCATTGCCTTCATTAGTACAGGAACAAGACCATGAGCAATAAGTGGTTCATGAAACCCTGGAATCTAAACATGGCAGACTCTGGTACCTTGTTGACTGGGAGGAGTATGGACCTGAGGAGCATACCTGGGAACGTATGCTCCCTCATCTGCCCAACCCGCATGCATCCAGACCCTCTCATACCCAGACCCTCCCGCCGAGCCTCACCTTCCTCCCCTCCCCCGCACTCAGAACTCCCCTGATGAGCCCCACTCCCCCTGCATTTGGACCACCA
This sequence comes from Chrysemys picta bellii, assembly GCF_011386835.1. Classification (NCBI taxonomy): domain Eukaryota; kingdom Metazoa; phylum Chordata; order Testudines; family Emydidae; genus Chrysemys; species Chrysemys picta. Next base: position 19,763,996 of record NC_088791.1, read on the forward strand.
CGACGAACCACCTGGACACGGATCCCCACCCCACTGAGCTCCCCACACCCAGACCTTCCTGCCAAGCTCTACCCCCTCCAATACCCATATACCCTCCCCCCCTGCAGAGCCCCAAACACCTTCACCTGGACCCCCCTGCAGAGTCCCATTACCATTGCACCCAGAAACCCCCAACAAGCCCCTGTGCATTCAGATCCCCCCCATTCCCAGATCCCCCACTGAGCCCCCCACACCCAGATTGCCCCACACAGAACCCTCTCAACGCACACCTGGTTCCAATAGCCCCACAGTAACAGGCATGACAAGCTTTCCATGCATGGAGTAATGCAATAGCTTCCTGCACTAAGTCCACAGAAATTTCTCAGGCATGCCACGTGATGCAAAAGTTCCTGAAATATTTTAAAATTGCCTTGCTCAGTGGGAGTGGTGGGCATTACTGCATTGTCTGGTGAGGAAGAGGAGATCACTGCTGGGATCAAATGCTCTTCAGTCTCCCATAGCTATTCTTCCTCAGTTTCCTGTCCTGGTGAGTAAGGTCAGCCTGTGACAGCTGCCCCTCTTGAGTGATGCTACAGAGTTTGTTAGGGGAGGGAGACCTCACTCTGGGGAAGGGTCATCAGTAAAGGCAGGCCTCCTGTATGGTTGCATACCGCCAAGATTACATAGTATAGGAGTAAGGGCCTGTGGGCTAAGAGTGTGGATACCAAGGTGAGTGCTCTCGCATGGCTCTTTGCTTACAGTGGTGGCTCTTGGTTTCTCTGTCAAATAGTAGGGGTCATAAGAATGGGAACAAGGTGAATGGGAGCAGGGATACCTGCCTGCTGTGCCCTGAAAAGGAGGAAGAAAATGAGTATGGCTCCTCTAGTGGAAGGGTTACCCCATCTAGCATTCTAACTGAACTTGCATTACCCCTCTTTCTCCCTCCCCGTCCCCCCAACAGAGCTGACCGGTACTGTAGCAAAACTGATAGTTGGTACTGAAGTAAAAGGTGCTGTAATGGCTCAGGAGAGTAATGGTGAGTGAGACTATGTGGTCACCACAAGATCACTTGGTACTGAAAATAACTTTGGTCTCTGGAAAGCATCTGTGATGCAGGGATCAGCACAATAGTAACAGTCTCCAGGGTCATCAGCACTGTGCCAAAACCTATGAGGGGTGAAGTGTGGACTGCTGTCTGAGATGATACCGAAGGTGCTCAGTGACCGAAGGTGCCCAGTTTGACCATTGAACTATCCTTTTGCTAAATGGCCTAAGAAGACCATGACCTATTTTACTGGGTTGCAGGCAGGGTAACTTAGGTCTGTGCTCTTTAGGAATGAGGTTCCTTTCTACCCGTTTCAGATGAGTGGGTAGAGGACCTCCTTTGATACTGCTGAAGATTTATAGCCAGGGCTGGCCTTACAAGTGGGTGATGTGGGTGATCACCCAGGGCGCTATGGTCAGGGGGGTGCTGTGATAAAGAGCAGCATTTCTCAAACTGGGGGTCCCAACCCTAAAGGGGGTTGCAAGAGTGGCAGCTCCTGGCCAGGTGCCCAGCTCTGAAGGCTGGGCTGCTGCTAATAGCATGGCACAAGTAAGGGTGGCATGGTATAGAAAAGAAAGGGCACCAAAATACAAGTTTTCCCGGGGCACCATTTTCCCTAAGGCCAGCCTGCTGAAGCCAGGAATCCATGGTAAGGGAGATGATCACACAGTGTGTAGCTATACCCAATCCATCTAATGTGGTCATTGCGGGGGGGGGGGGGGGGGTGTAGGGATTTGAAGAATTCCAGTCAAATGGAGAGCTTGTAATAGGGCAGAGAAGGAGAGGCTGCCTCCAAGGTAATCACAAGACCCAGATCCTTTGGGACTCTGTCGTTAATAACCAGCATATTGAATTTCAGCCAGAAGTCAAGGGGTGAGGTTTTCAAATGGCCTTCAAAATTAGCCTCAAGTAGAGTATGTTGTATTAATCTAGTTCTGAGGTAACATAGGTGTGGTTCAATTCCTGGTTCTACTATAGACTTTCTGTGTGACCTGAGGTCACCTAAACTCTGTGTCTCAGTTCCCCATCTAACCCATGAGGTAATAATTCTTCCTTTGCCTGACTTGTCTATTGAGACTGTAAACTCTTCAAGGCAGGGATGGTCTCTTAGTGTGTTTGTACAGGGCCTAACACAGGGGTTCTCAAACCAGGGGTTGTGATCCCTTAGAGGGTCATGAGGCTATTCCGTGAGGGTCATGAGCTGCCAGTCTCCACGCCCAAACCCCGCTTCACGTCCAGCATTTATAATAGTGTTACAAATTAAAAACACATTTTTTTATATTTAAGGGGGGTCACACTGAGGCTTCCTGCATGAAAGGAGTCACTAATGCAAAAGTTTGAGAGCCCCTGGCTTAGCACAATAGGTGATAAGTAGCAAATAAATGCAGCTTTACTGGATGAATACTTTTATCTTTATCATGCATGATTACTCTATTTGTTCTAATATTTAATTGCTATTTTGTTTATTATATTTGCATTGAAGACAACAAATATTTTGGTTCTTGTCCTTAGCCAGTATATCCATAGACCACTGATCCTTCCGCTTGTATGGATAATAAATACTATTTATTTTGCATATGGAAGACCAGTTTAAAGGATGTCAGAGTACAAGGACAGTGCAGAAAAACAGCATGTGATTTTTCACTATATAACTTCACGGGAACAACAGAGACCAGTGAACAGTTTCTGTTAGTCTGATCATATATTTGACTCATAATTGGGGTGATTGGAGTTGTGGACACAACTACAACTTAAGTAGTAACAGCACATTTTTGCACAACATCTCATGGAGACATTATGAAAACTGAAATAAGTAAATAGTGCACCCCACCACAGCTTGCCAGTGTTGGTGAGTTGTTAGTTTTCATGCATATTTGCCAAAATTAGATAATTAACACTATTTTAATGCCTCTCAGAGGTCATTTATCCCTCTAGTTTGATTTCTGACTAACTGATTAGGTGGTGGGATTTGGTTACTAGGCATACCTCTGTGGAAAACAAGCCATCCCAGTTTGCCAAGCATCTCTATAATAGGAATTAGTCTTGTACACACTACAGTGCAGGAACCACTGGTATAGAGAAGAATAAAATCAAAGCACTTCAAAAATGCTGTATAATTCACTTTTTCATTACAGTCTCAGCATGAATATTTGTTTTTGCTTGGTGCAATAATTACTGACACAATGCTACTCCTCCTGTCCTTATTATCCAGCAGGAGGGTCAGGGGTTCATCTAATAAAACAGAATAGAAATCCCATTAAATGGACTGCATGGAATGGTTTCTCGGGGGGGGGGGGGGAGGAGTCACTCAATTACATGGCAACAGAGGGTCCTGTGGCACCTTTGAGACTAACAGAAGTACTGGGAGCATAAGCTTTCGTGGGTAAGAACCTCACTTCTTCAGATGCAAGACATCTGAAGAAGTGAGGTTCTTACCCACGAAAGCTTATGCTCCCAGTACTTCTGTTAGTCTCAAAGGTGCCACAGGACCCTCTGTTGCTTTTTACAGATTCAGACTAACACGGCTACCCCTCTGATACCCGATCAATTACATGGATGTCCCCATTGTCCAGTTCCTGATTAGTGCTACCAGCAGTTTTTTAAACAGTAAATATTATTTTGACACAGGCACTCAAGCATCTCATTTAACTATTTGACTTACTCCTATGTATATATTGAGTGTGACCCATTTCTACCATCTGCAGCACATCCTATCACCTCCATAGCAGTATACAGGGTAAACAACTGATCTGCCTGAAGCTGAATAGCGCGCAAGGAATATATTGTTTAACACTTTGGTGATGAAAAATGAGATTTTTCAATATGACATATAAGTACCCAATGCAGTAATGCCAAGGTACCAGTAACAATGCATGTTCAAGTCCAGCAGATGACTTTAGTATACAGGTGGTGCTATGGGCTGCATACCCAAAGTCAGAATCAGACTTGTGGTATTATCTAGAACTGAGGCCTAGTAGTTCAGAAAGAAGTATTGATACCTCTCAGGGAGGAAAACTCAAACCAAAAAATGTATTCTCCTTGCATAGAATATTGGGGTTGGAAGGGACCTCAGGAGATCATCTTGTCCAACCAGCTGCTCAGAACAGGACCCATCCCCAGACAGATTTTTGCCCCAGATCCCTAAATAGCCCCCTCAAGGATTGAACTCACAACTCTGGGTTTAGGAGGCCAATGCTCAAACCACTGAGCTATCCCTCCCCCCATTTGTACCAGCTAAAGCTAAAACATTGGTTTCTGATTCTTTAAAACTAAAAGATGAAGAAAACAAGAATATTGTGGGGGTGGATAAAGAGAAGAGACAGTCCCACACACAACTTCAAAGAAGTATGTTGGAACTTTAACGATCTGTCTGGGAAGATGAATGAGACTTCAAGCAAAAACAGCATTGTTAGCATGACCCTGGTGTTAGGTGTGGAAGGCAAATGCACTTGGTGATGAATCACTGTCTGACAAAAGGATGCATCTTATAATAACAGCAATGCATCTTATAATAAAAGCAGTGTTACATTTTCTTTGCTAGATGCTTGTCTTTCATCTCATCTATTTGCCGTCTTGAAAGCTTGTTCCTTCCACCAACAGAATTTGGTCCTATAAAAGATATTACTTCACCCACCTTGTCTCTCATTATTTGACCTCTCAATTACATTTAATTTAACAATTCTATTATTTCCACTGACCCTTTTCAGTCTCAGGGTTCTTAATGTGCAGACCCTACTTCTGTAGATGGTTTAGATTACCAACAGTTTTTGGTGAAGATTCTTTTTCATTGCATTTCCATGGCAGCTCTTCTTTATAACATAACTTTGTCTCATCATCAGCCTCCCCCAAAATATTAATCATTATGTCAACTAGGCTTTCAGCGATGTCTACACTGTAGTAAAAAGACCCCAAAGCACTAAGTCTCAGAGGCTGGGTCAGCTGACTGTGGCTCACAGGGTGTGGGCTGTGGGGCTAAAAAGTGCAGTGTGGACTTCTGGCTTGGGTTGGAGCCTGGGCTGTGGGACCTTCCCTATCACAGGGTTTCAGAGCTCGGTCTCTACCCCAAGCCTGAATATCTACACTGCAGATTCAGAGCCTTATGAGCCCAAGTCACAGAAATGTAGGGCTGGAAAGAACCTTGAAGTCATCAAGTCCAGCCCCCTGTGCTGTAGCATAACCAACTAAACCTAGGCCTTCCCTGACAAGTGTGTATCCAACTTGTTTTTAAAAGCTTCCAATGACGGGGACTCCATGATCTCCCTTGGAACCCTATTCCAGAGTTTAACTCCCCTTATAGTTAGAAAGTTTTTCCTAATATCTAACCTAAATCTCCCTTGCCGCAGATTAAGCCCATTACTTCTTGTCATAACTTCAGTGGACGTGGAGAACAATTGGTCATTTTCCTCTTTATAACAGCCCTTAGTATATTGAAGACCCTCAGTCTTCTTTTCTCAAGATTAACATTCCCAATTTTTTCAATCTTTCCCCAGAGGTAAAGTTTTCTAAACCTTTCATCATTTTGTTGCTCTTCTCTGGACACTGTACAATTTGTCCACATCTTTCCTAAACTGTGGTGCCCAGAACTGGACACAGTACTCCAGCTGGAGTCTCACCAGGGTTGAGTAGAGCGGGATGATAACCTCCTCTGGCTTATGTACAACACTCCTGTTAATACATCCTGGAATCATATTAGCCTTTTTTGCAGCTGCATGACATTGATGACTCATTCCATTTGTGGTCCCCAGATCCTTTTTAGCAGCATTACCACCTAGCCAGGTATTCTCCATTTTGTAGTTGTGCATTTGATTGTTTTTCCTTCCTATGTGTTATATTTGTCTTTATTGAATTTCTTCTTGTTGAGTTCAGATCAATTCTCCGATCTGTCAAGATCATTTTTAAAATCTTAATCCTGTTCCCCAAAGTGCTTGCACCCCTCCCAGCTTGATGTCATCTGAAAATTTTATAAGCACACTCTCTACTCCATTATCCAAGTCATTAATGAAAATATTGAATAGTACCACCCCTGGGACTGACCCCTGTGGGATCCCCACTAGATACACCATCCCAATTTGACAGCAAACCACTGATCACTACTCTTTTAGTATGGTCTTTCAACCAGTTGTGTAACCACTTTATAGTAATCTAGAGCACGTTTCCTGATTTGTTTATGAGAATGTCATGAGGAACTGTGTCATAGGTCTTACTAAATTCAAGGTACATTATGTCTACTGCTTTCCCCGCATCCACTAGGTCCAGTGCTTAATTTGTAAAGAAAGAGGTGCCCAGGTTCAAGCAATTGTTTTATTTCATAACTGACATGGCAAGCCCAGAGGTGCTGGGGCTATGAACTGTAAAGACTAGAAGTGCTGGGACTCAGACCTGGCAAGCTCCGGCACAAACTAAAAACTGAGTAGGTCAGTAATCCTATCAAATTCGGTTGGTTTGGCATGATTGGTTCTTGACCAATCCATGCTGACTATTACTTATAACACTATTATCCTCCCGGTGCTTACAAATTGATTGTTTAATAATTCGCTCCAGTATCTTTCCAGGTATTGAAGTTAGGCTGACTTGTCTACAATTTCCTGGGTCATCTTTGTTCCAATTTTAAAGATAGGTACGATATTATGTTTGCCCTTCTCCACTCTTCTGGGACCTCTCTCGTCCTCCAAGAGTTCTCAAAGATGATTGCTAACGGTTCTGAGATTGCTTCAGCTAGTTCCTTAAGTACCCTAGGATGAACTTTGTCGGGCTCTGCTGACTTGAAAATATCTAACTTATCTAAATATTTTTAATCTGGACTTTCATTTTTCCCCGATTGTCAATATTAATTGTGTCATTAACCTTTTTAGTGAAGACTGAAACAAAATAGGCACAAGCATGTCAGCTTTCTTGATGTCATTAGTTATTAGCTCTCCTTCCCCAGTAAGTAGAGGACCTACACTTTCCTTCATCGTTCTCTTCTTCCTAATGTATTAAAGAATCTCTTCTAATTGTCTTTTATGTCTTTTGCCAGGTACAACTCATTCTGTGCCTTAGTCTTTCTGGTTTTGTCCCTACATACTTGTGCTATTCTTTTGTTCTCCTCCTTATGAAATTGACCATGTTTCCACTTTTTGGAGGATTCCTCTTTGATTTTAAGGTCACTAAAGAGCTCCTGATGTAGTCATGTTGGCCTCTTACTATTCTTCCTATCTTTCTTTTGCATTGGAACAGTTTGCAGTTGTGCCTTGAATATTGTCTCCTTCAGGAACTGCCAGTTCTTCTGAACTCAGCCAGCTGACCTGGGCTAGTCATGGCCATGTCACTGATCTTTCATCACAGTGTAGACATACTCTCAGAAAGACCTGCTTCAAGTTTTTTTTCTAAATGGTGGTCCTATTTATCTTAGCCACAGTTAGAATAAAATGATGCAGAAAAGCAGGTCTCAAGTACATCCTGCACTGTACACATAGGATGTGAGCCTGAAATCCAGCATAGTTCCTCGCATTGTTATATTAATAACAGTCAATATGAATAAAGAATTGTATTAGTGTGTGTGGAGTTAGCCAATTTAAACATGTGTAACTAAATATATTTGTTATATTTAAATATATGGTAACATACTTATCACATAAAGCCTGATTCTGCTTCACTGATGTCAATCAAAGCTTTGATATTAACTTGAATGAGAATATGACCAGGGCCTTTGGGTGGCATTCAGACACACAACACAAAATATAGGCTTTTTGTGGGGCATTGGGAGGTTGCAATCCATCATCCCCAACTCAGAGGCAGACCACAGAGCGGCAACCTATTCCATCTTATGGGCCAGAAGAATGATTGCAGCCCCTCTGTAAACCCAGTGCAAGAATTCTAGGCTCTGGTGTCCATATACATGCAAACACAGTAATTCCTCTCCTAGTCTGCCTTTAGCAATGCCTGTTTACGCTTAACTCTGTTTGGGACTATCAGAGCCCTCTTCCTCCTTTGGATGAACAATTTACAGCATACAATTTACAGCATGAGGGGCCTTATGCAAGCTCTCCACATCTGGGTAATATCAGCCTTAGGAGCTGTGATCTATGGTTCACTAAAACTGCAGAAGTATTGTGCAGGCATGGAGGAGATATTACGGGATATGCCTGGGGTAAGGACAATCTATGTGAAGGAGGATAGTCCTTGACTCTACTTCTCCATGTTTGTGCAGACTGTTCTTGCTGCTCCTGGCAGTGATAATCTACATGGAACTTTGGCCAAGATACAGCCCCATATTACTAGGCTTTTGCTATTGTCTGCAACGAAAAGCTGATCATGGCCTGAATTATGGCTCATAAAGTCTTGGTTGCAGTGATGGTAGCATGGACTGGCTACAATACGCTTGGTATTTACAGTTTCTTCCTTACAATTTTATTCACCAAAGGGCTTGTTAATTAAATTAAACCAATGTACGAACCAGGTCAATATCTTCTGAACAACAACAAAAAGCCGCTACAGTTAGATTACTGAACAGCTCAGTTTTGCTCATTGAGTGCTATTGATTTTTTGGCTGAGAGAAAGAAAAAGAACAGATGGTAAAAGAAATAAATTAAGCTGCTGGTGATGGAATACAATATCACACTGAATTATAAAGAATGATGATCTCCAATCCCTTTAAATAGGCATTTGCATACAGTACAAGAAGCTCGTATTGTACAAGCCCTTAGCTGATTGTTTCAGAACCTCACAATAAATGGCTTATTTTCCAGTCACTGGAAATTTTGCATTTAATTTTATTCCCAAACCGAAATCAGAATGCTAATCCAAGGCAATTTGCAGGGGGTGAGATGGGTGCATTGTGCAGTGGTCTCATCAAAAGGCAAAAGCTTTTAGCATTTAAAAAAAAAAAAACACCCAAAACCTCACTGTATTTCTTTACTGATAGCTTCATCACTGAAGAGCCCAGGTATATTGTAAAACGGACAGCTGGGTTATTAACAAACATGGATTCAAATTTTTAATAAAGGTTTTTATATTAGTCCTTGTCCATAGCCTGAAGAACTTGTAATAAATGTAATAAAACCCAGTACATTTTGGAAAGAAATGTAAAAGAATCTAATGAAGGCAAGGGGCCAATGTAATTCTATACAGGCTGCAGAACAGACTTAAATTCCACATGTAGGATTGCAGCAAATAATAAAAAAAGGGGTGGGGAGAGCAACCTCAGTCCTAGTGTGACTGAAACGCCATTCATCCTCTTCCTCCAGATCTCAGTTTGATCCTTTAGTACGACACAATTCTTTTAAATGTGATTTAATCAGCATTTGGAATTGTACAGAGAAGAAAGGTGCACTTAGATACCAAGAGCTAGGTGTCTTATAACATATGATAGACTGTTTCTACATATGGTATAAGATTTTTTTTTCTTGTTTAAGACACAGGTTACTGACCATGGTTTAATGTGCCCCGAAACCAGAACACCACATAGGAAACAGAAGACATGTCGTTTATTTGAATGAAAGTGGTTAAATAGAATTTTCACTTAGTCCTGAGTTAAAGTACATCACGGCTGTTTTAATGTCTTATGCTATAATTTCTTATTAATAATATGACATAGGTATGTTTTTTCTTTCAATATCAAAGCACTTTACAAAGGTGGTTAAGTATCAAAATCTCCACTTAGAGATGGGGTATGGAGATGTTCAATAATCTGCACAAGGCCACAGAATATGTCAGTGGCAAAACTGGACTGAACCCATCTTTTCTGAAAGCTAGTTCTATATCTTATATAGAGATGAGTGAACTTCAAAAAGTACAACATTTGGTGTTGATTTGGAGAAGCACCCAAAACCCTGAAATCCTTGCACCATTTTAAGTCAATGACAACGATCCAATTGACTTAAATGGAGCCAGGATTCCACCCTGAATATTTAGCTTATCTGAGACGCCTTGGATCTGCAAAAGTGGCCTGAAAATCTCATACGCAAGAGATGAAGAGACATCTGGTCCTTCTTGCTTCTAGTTAATTAATAAATACTGCAAGAATAGCTTACCTTGCGAGCAGTTTTATTTCCAGTCCCTGAAGAAAGGCAGAGGGGCACAAAAGTGAAATATAGTTTAGAGGGAATGCTAGTCAGAATATTTTCACGACGCAAAAGATTTGACATAAAGTTCTGGTGATGGTTCAAGCTTTTTTTTCTGTTATCCAAGCCAGTTCATCTCTCCTTAGTCTCTAGAAGATATCTCTACTCATAACATCCTTGATTTGACTCTAATTCACCTTATGTCTTAAATCCGAAAGTACAGTAAATATCTCAAAACTTGACTGAATGTGATGACAGTGAGATTTCAAAACAACATATAGAATTTATCAGGGGTGGACAGACCACAAAACATGTAGAGCAGGGTTTGGCCAACTTGTTTTGACTTGGCGTTAATGCTTAGATTCAAGGGGCTTGATTCTCCAGAGTTCCCACTGATTTCAGCTGGGGTTGAGCACCTTCAAATCCTCTGAAAAATCAGACCCAAAGATTAAAGGTGCCTCAGAAATACCAAAGACTAGATTAGGCTGATTAGATAGACACAGGGAGTATTTGGTATCAATTATTCACAGGTTCTAAAGTTAGTTATCACTTCATCCTGATTCTGCTTAGGAGAAACTATCAAAAAAGCAGCGGTGGTGGGATGGAGGAAAATAAAAATCCAATGAAAATCGGGACAGAACTGTGGAGCTCATAGCTTAACAAGGCATGGCAAATCCTACCTTACTTTCATCGCAGCTGTCAGACCACAGTTTGCACAGGGGTGGGGAGAACATATGCTTCACTCTATCACAGGGTGTAGCAATGACTGCTTTATCAGGTACTCCCCAGCACACCTGGCACCATTCTGACTGCCCCTCTGCTATCTACACAGCCTGACTTAAGCATATCCCAGCACCGCCACACTCATAGACTCTTCTGTAACAGTACCTAGAAACACTCCGCTGCTAGATTTCAGACAGCCCACAGAGCACTGTCTGCTCTCAGTTGCATTCATTCCCGATTGCATTCACTCTCATTCCTGGTTTGTAAAATACAATGTGCTGATGTTCTCTTAGACTTAGCAACATGGAATCCGGAGCTCCTTTTCTAAATGAAAACAAACCAAAAAACAAATAGATCTCACAATATTGACTGAAAATTTTGGACTTTAATTGTCTTCACTTTGCTGTTAACCTCAGATGTAACTGTTGAAGTGCCTTGTAAAGCTACTATTTTCACTCCCAAAAATGCTTCCTGTAAAAGCTGAAAAATTATCAGTAATTATTTGCTTAGTCCCCAAAGTGTGCTAGGTGACTTATAGAGGTAACTGCTGAAAAGCACACGTTCTCTGCATTCTTGATATGCCAAGTTCCCCTGGAGTGGTGCAACTTCCCACTCCACTAATACTCTGCGCTGTGTCTAAATGATACAGTCAAGCCCTATGGTGTATATCCATGCCATGTTTCTTAAGGCCTTGATTCAGCCAGGCACTTAAATATATGTTTAGCTGTAAGCACACGCTTCCAACTCATTGAAGTCAATGGGATTTAAGCACATGGACCATGATTCAGCCAAGCCTGATCAAGCTTTTCAGGGTAGGGGCTATATGTTTGTATAGGGTCTAGCACAAAGGGCTGGCAGTTCCTCAAGAAGAATAAGGAATAAGGACCTCTAGATTCTGTAATACAAATAATAATGCAAATGGACAACAATAAAAGAAACATGACAAAAGAAATAATTAAAAACAAGCTGAAATCTGTCTTCATTGCCCTGAAGTCTGTGAGTTACCTTTGCAAAATAACCTGCTTCTGTTTGTGATATTATCTTTCTGCTGGAGAGAACTCCAAAATATTACCTTGACAACCAATAAATACATTAATCCATGTGAGATTTTTCCCTTGAAATACTTTCTATATTGGAAGTGTTATGTAGGAGGTAAAATTCAGCTGGAACGGGAAGGGTTGTGCTGAAGATGTTATCAGTCTTTTCTCTGAATTTTGCAGCACAAGCAAATTGCGAGCTCTCATGCATATACAACCAAATTCACTGCTGCATTAAATGAGTACAGCTTCTGTGCCCATCTGCACCAATGAGAATTTGGCCCAGAGTGTCACCCGTCCTTTGGACACCCTTAGCACCAAATAGAGAAGTTAGCCCAACATTAAAAAAAAAGTCTGTGCAAAGGCGTAAATAACTTGTGCAGCAATCTGTACTTTGTTATTTTCATACTATTGGTCCTTATTCTCAACAGCCTTATAAATTTAAATCACGCAATTCATAAAAGAATGCACAAACTCAACAATTAAATTAAAATACATCTTATCTGGAAAACACCTGTGCAAAAGTTGGGCCTTGAATCTTCCCCTACAACTCAAAAGACTTGAGCTCTGACAACCCATTGGGAATAGCAAATTCCAGACCAAATGACCCTCCATTGGAAAGGTTCTGACAGCCCCAGACAAAAAAAATATTGTGACACTTAGCTTCATCACCCCATTTGACCTCAGTTGTTGTGGCTGAGCTTGGGTAGACAATTGGTCCCTAAGTTAGTTATACCCAAAGTCATATAGTGATTGATGTCCTGATTCAAAATCCATTGAAGTCAACGGAAAGACTCTCATTGAATTAAATGGGACTTGGATGAGCTTATTCTAGATCATTACCAATGACTTCAATAACCCAGAAGCTAGTAGGGAACAAGTGCAGTAGCAAGCAGGACATCAGATTTCGCAGGCATCACCTGTTATGAGAATAATCCAAAACCCACTGAAGTCAATGGGTGGCTTTCCGTAGACTTTGGATCAGAGTGCAGAACAGTAATCCAATATGGAGGTGACAAGGGTTAGAATGACTACAGCAAGGTCCACATCCAGGTTTTGTTGTTCTAAGCACAGTTGAAAATAGTTACATATATTATATTTTATCCATAAGGGCAAACACTTCTGAGCATTTGTCCACGTGAAATAACCCATTGCTTGGGTCTCCTAAGACATGAAGTGAACCATAATGTGTGTTATTTCAAAATAACACATAGCTTGTCACTTAATATTATGAACTATGCTGCATTTGAATAAAGCAACAATGGAAATGAATACTTAAATCAAGGAAAGAGCAATTCAAGTGAAGGAGAAATTCTCTTTTTGCAGTCTTTAGGGAAAATAAAGGAAACCTTTTGTATATGGACCTTTGTGCCAGATTTAACTCCTGAAAAAGGTTAACCCCCTTGGAACAAGTGGACACCTTTTCTCTAACACTTATACACAGCATGGGATTAACTTTTCAGAAATGTTTTCCATGCCTAGTAATACTCATCATAGTCAGGTATGCCAGAATCTAGAGGATTACACAGCTTGTTTTGGAAAACAGTCATTCTTCTTTTATGACATCTTGAAGTCCCCTTGGTAATCTGCCGTGTTCCAGTCTATTGACACTGCTAAACACACCTGAATTCATATATTACAAAAAAGAGGGAATGTAAAACATGTCTACAGACAAAGAGTTTCAGGATAAAACATATTAGAAATGATACCACTATTGCTGCAGAGTCATATATGATAATGAGGAACTGTGTCCTTTTCACATTGACTTTATTAAATAGAACCAGCAAAACTGGTAGCAGTCTCTGTACATAGAATCCTATATAACATCCAGCGTCCACTTGAGTTTGCAAAATTAGGCTGGAGCTTTATCCCAACTGAAATGTTCAAATTTTTTTTTTATAGTTTATAATTCTTGTCTCAATGGAAATATAGCATGAATAGTTTTTGGGTTTTTTTGTTGTTTTTTTTCATGGTATTTGGGCAAGTTTGGGCCCAAATTAAATCTGGTATTATTAATATATATAATTTGTATTACAGGAGTGCTTAGTGGCACAACTGACGTCAATACCTCATTGTGTTAGATGCTGTACATACACATAATAAGAGTCCATGCCCCAAAAAACATACACAGACAAGGCCAAAAAAGTATGAGAGAAACCAAGTATTATTATCCCTAATTACAGATGGGAAACTCAGTCACAGCGAGATTACCTGAAATCACACAGAAAGTCACAAGAGCCTAGAATTTAACCAAGATTTCCTAAACCTCAATCCAGTACCTTAACCATAGGAGCAGTCTGCTTGAGATTGTAAATTTGTGTGAAAATAAAAAAAAATTACAAAAAACCCCCAAAATAAACCAAACCTCGTATATTTTAATCTTTCAGTGTCTCCAAGGTTTGGTTGTAAAACTAGAGGAGAAATCAAAGTTTAAGTGGGGCCTTATTTTATCTAAAGTATTCACTCATCCCTAGATTCTATCGGGGGGGGGGGGGGGGGAAGCTGACAAATGGAATCATGAAGGCCTCATTTAAATGATACTTCTATAAAATATGAACTATGACTAAATTTACTAACAGTATTTCTTTAAATAATTTACTGAATTTTCTGCTACAGAATCTTACATCAATTTTTAATTCTGCCTTTGTTACAATACACATTCAGGACTACATTTGGGCATACATACTAAGGTGTAGCCCTGTGTTACAAGGTGGTTTGGAGATGAACAACCCCAGTGGGAGCTTCATAAACCATCATGCCTTCTGAGGCATAGCTTCAGAGTAGATAGAACTGAGTGAAAATTGGAACTTCTGAACTGTGAGGATGAAATGAGGGTGAAAAGTCAAAATAAGAAACTGTTTTCACAGAATGAAAAGTTCCAAAAAAATTCAATTCAGAAATGTAAAAACATTTCCAATCAGTTTAACATTAAACTGCATCTGACTAAGGTGCTCTGGTGCCTCATGGGAGTTGTAGTTCAGCTGCCTCATGCCTTTATTCTTCCATGTGGGCCACGATCCTTGTCCAGACTACATCTTTCATGCTGCACTGCGCCTCTCATGACAAAACATGTGGCTCAGTGAGAGGAAATTGCCTTATGGGAGATGTACTACAGCCAAGGAGCCTGGCCAATAAGAGAGAATGGGAGCGTGAAGTGCCCAAGCTACATCTCCCGTCAGTCATGGTGGCACCTTAGGCACATGCCATTTGATGTCAAAGTAGCTGAAACTGAAAATTGTTATTTGTTCAATAAATCGAAATGTGTCCGTTTGGGTTCAACCCATGGAAAATTTCAATTTATTGGAAACTACTTTTCTGCTGAAAAATCATTTCTATGGAAAATTCCCAACCGGTCCTAGAGTATCAGAATGTCAGCCTGGATGACAAGTCCTCTATCAACATGACCCATATAGCATGGATAGCAGCAGTTATGGCAAGTTCAACTCTACTCCAGTGTGGTACAACCCTGACCGACATGTGAGAGGGTAGTTCAGTGGCCATGCCACTTTCATCCTGCAGTGCCAGTTAGTGACTCTTGTGGTGGTGAATTTAATAAAGTGAACTGGGCAGGAAGCTCATTTTCATATTGGCCACAGAACAATTTTTGGACGATGGTGGCTTTCAGTCACTACAGACCCTGACCTCCATTTGACCTAATGGTGAAAGGCTCTATTTACTATTGCCAGTCACTTCAGCCATGCAGTCCCCATTCTCTGTACTGAGTTACAGATGGTAGATTTGTATACAGTAATCACCCAGAGTTTGCATCTACGCCAATAAATATAAGGTCAGGGCTACAATACTGTTATGAGTAATATTATTAGTGGAAATAACTCCATCATTTTTAAGCGTACCTAAGGATAACATTCACTTAATTTTTAGTTTGAAAACGGGCGATTTCTGAAAACACTTTTTATTTCTGGTCATCTTGTTCCTCATGGACCAGGATTTGCCTGGCTCTGCACAGATGGTTGGGAAGGAGAAAGTGCATGGAGACTAACCCAGTCCCTTAGTCCTTTGCATAAGGAATGGGCAGAATGAGCGTTTTGAAGTCAGGGAGCAAACGGTGCTCTGGGGGAGTGGAGATACTGTTGCACCTTTAAAAAGGGTGCAGAATGCACTTTCTTCCATACACGGCCAACTCTGCAGACCAATGCAAATAATTGTGTGTGTGCACATACTGTATGTAGGTATTTGCATGCCTGGCCTATGGAGAATCCTTGGGCCTGGAGCATCCAGGGTGCAAAGAAGGCTGCAGAGCTGAGGCACCCCCTGTACAGTGGTAGAGACCAAACTGATCTTGAAGGGGGAAAGGCCAGTCTCAAGAGCAGTTATATAGGTGCCCCACAGAAGCAAACTTACAATTTATGGAGGCTGGCTTAAGAGTTGTGGAGGGTTAATTTACATGGTCTTGCCCCTTCCCATCCTAAGAAACTACATATTGCTCCCACAGAGCAAGTGCAGTTCTCTGTCCCCCGTTTTGCACACTGGACCTGTCTAGCTCAGCACTGATTGGTCCCATGCAGTCATTTTAGGCAGCTTTCTGGTATTTTTATATGTCCCCTAGCTGCCTAGCTGCAGGGATAATAGACCTTGGTATAGAAATTGGGGTTCCTGACATATGTGGATGCTTAGTGCACTAACAGCAGAATCTGAGAGCAATTTTTATGTGCACACGCACCACACACAGAACACAATTTTGCCCTTTAAACACAAAAACTCACCCTTTTCTGGCACCACACTGGGCTTGGGATGCATCCCTTGCAACACGGCCTAGTCCTGGCGTGAGATATCTATTAGAGAGTTACTCTGTGGTTTGCTGTCAGATTCCTATTTAAGTAACAGCACAAATCAGTTGAACAGCTACGGACTCTTAAGGCAGGGAAACAGCCAAGTGAAAAAATTAGCATCCAAACTGCATGAGACATCAGAGGTGGTACAAATGTGTTTCCTATTGGGGTTTATGCCACAAATGGTTTCTACTCCAAAGCTTAATAAAAAACATTCCTTTTATTTCCTTCTTTGGATGTATACCTGTCATAAAATGTGAAATCTTTTATTGCCTGTCCATGCTATATTGCATGAGAGATTTGCTGCATTTTATTCACAGGTGAAATAGGACACAATACATTTTCAGATAATAGATATGTCTCCACAAGTGGCTACCCATTTGAAGGGCTGCAATACGAGATTTCTCTTGCTGTTTTGCATAGAGCACTGAGGAACTATTGACAAGATGCCTGGAGTGAATGAGCACATGGCCCTGTGCTCGCTGTCCCATTTTGTCAAGGTGATATTTGAAAAGAAAGAGGAATTTCCTTGCTCGCCTGCTTGCTTTCTAGTTTTTAGCAACTCTTTGGAATCTCCAGGAAGCCAACTCTGGAGGGCTCCTGTTGTGGAGAGAGTTCCTGAGCTGCTCTCTGATGAGCTCATCTGAGGAACTGGCACTAACAACTTTCAGTCAAAGAAAGTAAATAGTGCTGCCTGGAGCCCTAACTTTGGTAACTAACACTGCAACAGTGGAGAAAAGTTTCCATAGTACGTTGTTCTATTTTGATAGTTAAGAGAATGGTTATTGAAACAGAATAATTGCATTATGGAAACTCTATCCCACTATTACAGTATTGAAAGAATACATTTCTGTTTGTCTGTACCATGGAATACACATTAGGCCCAATTCATTCCTGGTGTAACTCCACAGATTCTAGATCTGTGAATTGGGCCCAGGGTCTAGTTAGTGTTACACAAAAACAGATATAAATTTAAACAGAACTTTTAAAGCATAGACCTATTAGTTAACCTGTTAACAAGGGATGGAATGAAAAAGATTGAATAAAATAAGAACTGTCTTAAACCTTCACTCAAAAACTCAATCCAGACCTATTTTCACATTCAAAAACACCTGATTAATTGTTTGCACCGCCATAGTTCCTGGCCGGGGGCTCAACCAGCACCCACTGCAGTCAATGTGTTTCATTCCCATTACTGTTGTGGTATTTCCAACCATATTGAAATCAGGAAGTAACCAAGATCAAGATAGATTATTCCTGCAAGATGTTCAATGTGATTTCAATTTGGGGATGATGTAAAACTTCACAATTTTGCCTAGGTTTTTACCCTATTCTGAACAAAACTGAACAATTTCAGATGCAGTTCTATGAATGGCTTGGCTTTGTTGGATCATTACTTAAAAAGGGAAACTATTTTCTGAGTGCCAGCTTTCTATCTTTTTATTTAGAACAATGGTATTTATAATCACATCAAACACAATTTTACAAAAAGGCCATTTCATGCAAACACTTACTCATGAGAATATTGTCTTAATCGTGCCTGTAATTCCATTGACAGTGAAATCAATGGAACTACTCACACGAGGATGAATTTGCAGGATCAAGCCAATTTTTTTTTTGAAAATTCCTCATAAATATCAAGACAAAAATCACATTTCATTACAAGAATATTAACCCGAGTGAGCAAATCCCATAGCCTTTGAATGAAATTACATTTAACTTTGTCTCAGTGAGTCCTTTTCGGAATAATTTAACCAAATCAAATTAGCACACAGACGCTTTTCTGAGAAGGAAAATGAGTTCTGTAAATGATTATTGAAGTGACACAAGCTATTTACTGAATTATGAAGCTTGCATGAAATACATCATGGTATTCTGAAGAAATAGATGGAAACTACAGACTAACACCAGTGAAAATTATTATTACATGGTAAACTCCAGCAGTGATACCATGTTATCCCATGATTATGGGGTAGGTACGTAACTCATATCACCCCTATAAGTGAACTTTGCATTGGAAACATTCTCTAGGTTTGATGCCTAAATAATCAGTTTTTTGGAGCCACTTCAGCCTTGAATGACTTAGTAAATCTCTCTCTCTCTCTCTCTCTCTATATATATATATATTTGGAATTGGTTGGCATGAATATATATATATATATGCCAACTAGTTCCAAATCTAAGCAATAGAGTAGTACTGTAAAACATGTACAAAACTAGCTGGCTCAAAGCCTATTCAGATTTTTCTTATATTCTCTGTTCTTTGCTTATCTACTGTAGATGTTTACCTCTGCTTTTTTTAGAAGTACTTTATTTGAAGGATTGAGTAACTTTTAAACCAGAGAATTTTTACACTACATAAAACCAAAAGAATTGCTAATGTGCAACAAAGGAAAATGTGGACGTACGGGGTATTAGTGTGATGATTAATCTGAGTATATAATGGGCTAGATTTCTCAGCATCTAGGTAAATCAGCATCACAATATTTGGCCCACTATGTACATCCCTTCCCAAGGTGCACTTGTTCAACTGTTATACATGGAATGTCAGATGTTCTACTGGTGTAACTCCAATGCAGCTACACTAATCTACACCAGTTTAGGATCTAGCCTTGATACTTCTGTGGATTTGTTTTTGTCTTTACTTAGTTTTGGAAATATTTAAAACACAGCGTAGTTCTCACCTCTTCCCATAAAGGGGTGAGTTTAAAGTTACAGGGAAGCTCTGACACTGCATTGTAAAGCTTGCTGACTGCAAGTGGTCATTATCTAGGAGATACATATATCTATAAATAGAAAGATCTGCAGAGCTGTTAAAGGTATGAAAGTTTCAATACCTCTGAGTTCATATGTTCAGGTGCTAATTTCCAAAATGGTTTGGAATGCAGCAATTCATAGCAGAAGCTGGTGGAAGATAAGGGCAGATCTATCCTTCTACTTCTGATTGCTGTTCACATGCAAGGTTGAGCTTTTGCAGCTTTTCTAAAAGAGTAGGAGGATAAACCCAGTTGCCTTGGACAATCCCTCTCAGAATAAAAAATGTGCTAATGCCCAGACAACCAGAAATACGGCTGCTCCCATTGACATCAATGGGCTTTGTATCAGAACTTTATTACAATCCTGAATATTAGTGGGATTTTCAGAATAGAAATGTGTAAGAGCACAGTGGATGCAAGATCAGGTTCAATGAAAATACAAATTATTTTGTGCTAGACTGAAATCCCTTACTCGCATTAGTGAGCAGTTACTCACATGAGTAGTCCCAATGAAGAAAAACGGAGATTACTCCAGTTCTCCATTCTGTGGAAAGAGTTCACAATCTGGTCCTTCTCTCTAGATTCCAGTGTCCAAAAGAGCTAATTGAATGGCTACGTTCAGTACCATATTGTGCTTTCATGCTGAGTTATTTTTTAATCATTGCTGTTTTAACCATTCTCCATTCATTATTTTGAAAGAAAAGGTGCCTCAAAATGTAAAGTCTCTCGCTCTCTTTTTTTTTCTCTTTTGGTGTGGTTTCAAAGTCTTATAACCAGAAACAAGTGCACATTTCCTAACTATACCTCACCTTCTTCTCTTGTAATTTACATACACTGATCACTTCCATATGTCTGGTATAAGGTAAAATACTTTGTATGCACAGTACTGAGGGTGAATGTGCAGTAAAATACAATTCAGCTTTTATCATATTTTTTCATGTCGATAGAAAACATTTTTAAAAGAATTTCAGCTCTCAGAAATTTCCTTTTAAAGGCCTTCTGTGGCAAGTCTCGGCTAGGGAATCATTCTTAACAAATAAAACCTGCAAAAACAATGAGGGGTCCTTGTGACACCTTAGAGACTAACAAATTTATTTGGGCATAAGCTTTTGTGGGCTATAACCCACTTCATCAGATGCATGATAATGTGACAACATGATCAGATAACATCCCTCTGTTAATATTCACCCCTTCTTGTCAACTGTTGAGAATAGGCCACTTCCACCTTAATTGAATTGGCCTTATTAGCACTGACCCCTCACTTGGTAAGGCAACTCCCATCTTTTCATGTGCTGTAATATCTATACTGCTTACTGTATTTTTCACTCCATGCATCTGATGAAGTGGGTTGTAGCCCATGAAAGCTTATGCCCAAATACATTTGTTATTCTCTAAGATGCCACAAGGACTCCTTGTTGTTTTTGCTGATACAGACTAATACGGCTACCACTCTGAAATAAAACCTGTGTTGCTCAATCTTGCTTCCGGTACCTTCTATCCAATAAAAATTTAAAATAGCAAGTCTCTGATTTCACTCTAATTTATACCAGTGTTACTCCTACATAGTTCTATTGACTTTAATGGAGTTGCTCCTGATTTATGCTAGGATAACTGAGAGGAGAATCAGGTCCCAAGAAGCAAAGAAACAAATAAACACTTATGAGGATCAACACTGCTACATTTGAAGCAAAATGCAAAAATCCCAGTGATTTCAGTGGAAATAGGGTTGAACCCTTCATGTCTGTTTCAACTGATTTGTCATTCTGTTTACTAGCTGTGATCATTTGATGCTTGCATACTCTGCATAGAAACCAGCTAATAAGTGACTCACAGAAGCTAAAAGGAGACCTCAGTGACTATCTTGTTAGTTTTAGTTCAGAGAAACAGATTTTTTTTTTAAATACAGCAATATTTGTGTTAATTATTGTGCTGATTCAGTGTTTCTTTGTCAGTCTGTCATTAAAGTTGATATATCATTATGGAACAAAATGCTATTCAGAACAGCCCTTCCATCACATGAGGGAACAGGAAGTAAGTATAAAAGCAAATGTAAGTCATTTCCTGGGTTAATTCATGAAATGTCATATGGCTGCATTGAAGGCATGTGGAAGATGTGAACTGGAACTTATATTTTGAAAGATCAAGGCAATCTCCAGTTTAAGAAACAGGTGCTTCTTTACTTAGTCTAGAAGCAAAGTGTATGAAAACAAGAGACCTGCAGAATCCCACTTCTGATTTTATCTTGTTAGCTATTCCTTGCCATTAGTTTTAAACATGAACAAACCAAGGCCCTAATCCTGTAAATACTTGTGTAACTTTAATAGTCATCAAATACAATAATACCAATAATAAACACTCACTCAGGGCAAAGTTACCGCCACTCAGAACATTTACTGCATACGTTGAGAGCAAAATGTACAAGGATATATGAAAAAGGATAGAGAGTTCCTGTCTGGATTAGCTGAAATATCCAAATGATCAGTGAGATATTGCCAGTATTATAGCAACACAAGTTGTGCCATCTCAGTACACAACTACCAATACTTTTACAATAAGCACCTTTTTTCAGCTCTTTGTATGATGAGCATAAAAAATGACTCCTTGCTGAAATTTGAATCTGCAAATCTGAGAATAAGATACTATTCAATGTGAGTAAGTGTGGCAAGACTTTGGCTCTTACCAACATCTCACAACATTATTTAGCACCACTTTACAGATGATGAAACTGAGGCCCAAAGCCAAAAGAAAAAATATGGTCCAGTAGTTAGGGTGCTAGCCGGGGATACTGGAGATGGGTGTTCTCATCCCTGTTTTAACACAGACTAAATGTGGGACTTGGAGTATGTCACTTAGTTTCCCCGTGCCTCAGTTTCCAATCTGTAAAATGGGGATAATATCACTTCCCTTACACACAGGGGTGTTGTGAGGACAAAATGTTAAAGGCTGGGAGATGTTACTGTAGTGGGGATCAAAGAAGCTAGAAGCTATATTTGGGGTCAGGAAGGAATTTTCCTCCAGGGTAAATTGGCTGAGCCTCTGGAGGTTTTTCGCCTTCCTCCGCAGCATGGGGCAGGGATCACTAGCAGGAGGGTCTCTGCCGATTGAAGTCACTAAAACACAGGATTGGGGACTTCAACGGCAGAGTCCAGGGAAGGGTTTTGTGGCCTGCAGCATGCAGGGGGTCAGACGAGATGATCATAATGGTCCCTTCTGACCTTAACGTCTATGAGTCTATGAGTCTACCACACAGTGAGTCAACAGCAGAGAAGGATTTTTAGTTGTAATGATCTAAGCTGCAGGTAAGGAAAATGTTTTAAATATCTAATACACTTATATTTTAGCTTCATAATGTACTTTCTAAAAGAGACCCTTTTAAAAAAGACCAAAAAGATTTTTCTCTTTTTCTTTTCTCCAGAGAGCAAATCCCGTATGCCAAATTTCAGCTAGGAGTCCACTGTTATGACCAGAATGCAAAGACCCCAGGATAGATGCTATAATAGCAATATTGACAGTTGGATCTGTACTGGCGCAAGCTGCGTAGCTATAATGTTGGAAACAATATCCTGCTGATGATTAGGACATCTCAGCCAGTGTGGACAGTAGCTCTTTAAAATCACGTCATGCTCCCTTCCTACATTTCTCTCTTGAGGCACGTAGACTCTTGGTAGATAGACTCTGGCATTTCTTGGAAGAACAGAAACTCTGGAATTCACTTTTCTGGGAGAAAAAACAAAATTTTTGCAGGTAGTTCAGGAGTTCATTTAATATCTGTTTTTGCCATGGAGACTCTTCAGAACAATGGTCCTGGTGCTCCTTTTTCACCTCCTCGAGCTGAGGGGAACAAGAGAGGTCAAAAGAAGGCAGCTCAGAAGATAAGACCATGGCTCATCCGTTCTCTCGAAGTCCTGGTTATAGATACTGTTAGGTCAATAGAAGAATTCCTCTGTTGACCTAACTACCGCCTCTTGAGGGGGTGGATTTACTACAGTAGTGGAAAGATCCCTTCCATCACTTTGGGAAGTGTCTACAGTAAAGCAGTGGGTTGTACTCTGCTTTCCCCAAGACTGTTCTGGATTTGAAATGTTTGCAGGCTGCACCCGCTTTCAGTCTCCCCAGGGCTGTGAACCCTTCCCCTTGGTAGCTAAATGATCGTCACCAAGTTATTGGAATCCTTTTCCCACATCATGCAGAAGCTTCCATACAAGCTAGAAGAAGAACAGGAGTACTTGTGGCACCTTAGAGACTAAGGTGCCACAAGTACTCCTGTTCTTCTTTTTGCGGATACAGACTAACACGGCTGTTACTCTGAAACCATACAAGCTAGGATGGCACATAGGAGCCAATATGGTCTTTACTTCATTAGAAAATAGGGAAAGAAAACTTTCTTTTTCTTGTGCTTGCATTGTAGATACAAAGCAAAGAACTGCACCATTCCTCAGACTGTTCTCTGCAAGATCCAAGTTTGCACAAAAATATTTATAAAGGAAGGGAACGTTATTTGACTGCTTGGTTATACAGTTCCTATAACATTCAGCTGGAGAGATAAGCAAGCAGCCCAACAAATGCCAAACAATTCTGAAGCATTAGAGGAATGGCAAACACTTTTGACTGTTTAGTATTTGGCTATCAAACACCAAGGGATGAAAAACAGGGATGACGCATAGCAGAATGGTGCCCACACATTTCAGAGACCGCTGCAGGTGATTTTTAGCTCATAGAAAATATGTAAATGTCAGGGTGGAAAAAGGATCATTCAAAATTTTATCATTTGGAATATTCAAAATTAAGCTGAAATCAGGGTCTAATTCTGCTCTTGTTCCACCAGTGTAAATTTGGAGTGACTCCAGTAAAGTCAATGCAACTATACCAATATAATTGAGAGGAGAATCAGGTCCAGGATCTGCATATCTCCTTAGATTTGCACAGATGCATATGCATACTTATGTGCAAGCCATATTATATGAAACTGGGTCATGGAAATATTTAGAAACTAAAAGTAGAATATGCCATTTGAATTAGAAGACTTAGGTAACTCACACAGGGTAACAGACCTGATTTAGAATCAGCCTATTTAAAGCCTATTAAGAAAGGCTCTGCAGCCGCAGCCAGTCACCACCAGTGGGTGTAATTGGGTTTGGAAGAACTTGTTTGTGCGATGAAGGTAGATACAGGAGAGGTGAACTGGAGCAAAGTCTTTAAGAAAATGCTAAACTTAATGGTACTGTATATTTACTTTTCTGGGCCAAATTCTGATTTCAGTAACTGCAGTATAAATCCAGACGAACTCAGTTGACTTCAGAAGAGTTACTTGAGATTCAGAAAAGCATTTAATCACAAACTTAACTTTAATCAGTGGAACTTAACCATGTACTTCAGTGCTTCCATGAATAGGGATGCGTTCCCAAATTGGGGCCTTAGATGAGCATAACTGAGATCCGAATCTGCTCCTATGGAAGTACATGAAAAGTATGTAATGGTACTGTCTTCCTAAGACGCATGTCATACTTTGGGAGGTAAAAATGCCAGCGCCTTGGGTGTGCCAAACTTTCATAGTAGATGGTGACAACTGTGCCAAAAGTTACATTATGTATTCAGAAGACTGATGTTATAAGTTAAGGCAACACTTGTCAGAGGCGACACAGTGAAAACAAAAACCTCATAGGCCATTAAAACTGAAAGCACGTGAACAAAGGTCCTCTGGGTTGTAACTCTTCATGACAAGGATTGAGATACACTCTCCTCTATCTTCATCTGGGCAGTGCCTAGCTCATCCTGAGTGCTACTGTACTATAAAGTAATAATAATAAATAATAAGGATCACAAGAAGAAGACGATGACTAAACTTGCGAGTGCTCTCGAGAGGCATTACTATAACGAATCCAAGCCCAACTCCAGCTCCATGAGGTTCGCCTAGTTGAGAGTCAAAGTACAGTAATGTTTATGAGAGAGAGAGAGAGAGAGAGAGAGAGAGAGAGAGAGCTGTAACAGGGAGCACTTTTGAGTGGTGAGGGAGCCTACAGCACTTTTAAAAATGTTTGTGTCCTCAACAGTGGAGGCGAGCTCCCCTCTGGCTCTTTCACTGGGGGCAATGGGGTTCTGCACTACTCAAAAAAATTAGGGAAATAAAAGTGAATTTACTATCACCAGAGTTATGCTCACCATTCACAGCTGTTACCGGACAAGACGAGCTAGCCCACATGAAGGCTGCATAGGGCAGGCCCCTGTGACTGCACAGCGTACATGTGCACATTCCAGAAGGGGCTTTAATGCTACAGTAGAAGGAATTCGCTGAATAGCCCACCACCCACAGCAGAACACTGAAGGGAACATCCACAAGTGACCTTAATTAATAAGCGCACTAAGGCAAATTACAGAGCCTCATCTACAATTTTGACCTAGAGCTGCCACTGTCCACTAGTTTAAAAATAAGCATGTGGGATCCTGAGAATGATTTTACCCTTTTTTAACTTTGAAACTTGGAAGTAGAATGTCACAGTCCTTGACATCACTTACAGGGATTTGTTTTCATCTCCCTCACTCAGGCACCGCCTCAGGTAGAGATCTTATTTTGCTTCAAATTGAATTGAGGTCAAGTCAGACTCTGGCAGATATGGGAGCTATTCAAAACATTGGCGCATCTTTACATGATTATTGCTTCCATTACAATTTGTCAGGCATGAACATGAGAGCAATAAAGGGTGAGCCTGCAGCCCAGAAAAGATGAATAGAAAGAAGACTCTCTAACACCAACTGCAGAAGATGTTGCATGTTGAATCATCAGTGATCATTTTAAGGATGTAGTCAAACCAAAACCACAAGTGAAGGGAACAGAATATGGCAATATATTCAATGAAACCTGAAAAACACATCTTCTTTTAGGAAAGTCAAAAATAGGAATCATTTAGTGATTTCCTCTCTGATATAATTCCCCGTATTCATGTACTATACATGGTAATAATGGATAGGTGTTAGTAGACCATGAACACTGGAATAACCCTGTACATGCTGATTTCCCTATTTTAAACTTTTTTTTGGTCAGGTGTTGTGGTACCAACATGTACCTAAACGTGTCCCAAGCACTCAGAGATGCATCTAAGTCCCAATCCAGCAAAGCACTGAAATGCATGCTAGATTTTAATCATGATGTGAGTAGTCCCACTGAGTTCAATGGGACCATTGATCTGATTAAATTCTTTGCTGGATCAGGGCTTTAAGTAGGATGCAACAAGCAGCAAGGGCAAGCTTCTCCATAGACAAGGAGAAGAGCACAGTTTCCATTACTATCAACCCAGCACCTTTTATGAACAAGAAACTGTATAGCAGGCCGAGTTACATGGAAATAGTCAGCCCTCTAAGAAAGGGAGAGCTTTGTAATTCAGAAACCACACTTTCTTTATAAGCATTTAATGGGAAAATTGGGAAGATAAAATAAAAATGTAGGGCCGGCTTCTCTTCCTCCTTGTTCTGGTCACTTTGAATCTTTTGTGCTAAATGGCCAGTTGAGAATTCCCCTACACAGGCAAGATCTCAGCTGATGTAAAGCATTTTAACTAGTCTCTACACCAACTTCCCCTCTCTCCAATGTAGGGGGTATGCTGGGGGCAGAAAGGCTGTGTCACAGTGGGCCTCTGTTCTGTTCTGACCATTCTTATCTGGTATCTGGCCTTCTTGGGGATCACAGTCAGCTAACGTTAGTGAGATCAGCATCTAAGCTACACTAACATACTCCAGGATCAGGACCAAGGCTGCCTGAAAATCTTGTGGCTGCATCTAAGTCCTGTACTCCCAACTCCTGTGACAAATGGATCTTGACATAACAGGAGCCTGAACTGTAGATCTTTTTGCAATCTGCTGAGAACGGGGGCTGGAGAATCTTACAAGTCCTTGCTTATGTCCATAAACACGTGTTTTTCCTACCTCCCTGCTCCTCTTTCCAAGTTCTCAGTTCCCTTATCTTCTTCACAATGAGACTGAAAAGAGAGGTTTCCAGAGAGGACGATGTATGCATAATGTAATTTAATTATAAGACCTGTAAACGGGTATCTTGAGTTTTGAGACAAACTGATATTAAGTGAGGAGAGACATGTCTCCAATCAGGCCCTGTACATTATTAATGCTCTTACTAAAATGCTCTCAGATTTTTTGTTTTGTTTTGTTTTGTAGTGGTATTATGTGGCTGGCTATAGAATTAGGGAGAAAAAAACACCTGCAAGTTATCAAGTGCAAGTAGGACAAGTTGATAAACTACCTTACCAATTAAATATTATACGTAGACTCACATGTACCCAGATAGTTCAGTGCTATTTGTCTATAAGAGAGTGAATGAAATTCTGGCACATTTGTAGGTTGATCATACACAGAGTCTGGGGGCAGCTCTTATTTTCATTCCAATTTTAGGCAAAATATCTATTTTTACTATGGCTTGAATGCAAACCAGGGAGTAGTACAACTGAATCTACATGCAATCTTCGTCCAGTTACTTATTCTTAAGTAACGTGCATCCAATTGAGCAACAATTAAAAAAAAGAACCACATATGTACTTTTACCAAACATACTAAGAGGATTTAGAAATTTTCAATAAACAAATGGGATGAGACAGATGGATATGAGAAACTTTGAGTTCACAAGATTTACTCATGACAAAAATCAGAGTTGCCTTGGGGAGAGATTTACGAAACAAGGTATTTTAATGGGAATTCTTTTTAGTAATAACAAAAACAAAACTTCTTGTAGCTAGATCTAGCATTTGTTTATGCTGTTGGTTCACTGCATAAAAGAAAAAGAGAGAGATGGAGCAGATGGGAAAAAAGGGAAGGAAAGAAAGGAAAAATTTATGTGGAGCTAAGACTATATTTATTGTTTTAAACTTTGCACTCACAACTTGATCACCATCACACAGAGACCTCTCTATATAATAGATGCTTTCTGAACAGAACCTACAACCTAATAACATAGTAGAGCTCATTACACTGTTCATTGAAACACAAGTCATTGGGATAAAAAGAAACTTTAAGAACATGTTATTTCCTCACTGTTTAACAGTTGTTTTATGAAAGGCTTTCTTTGCGTCTTGGAAATTAAATTTCTTTTTGTTATTTCACCAGATGCAGCCTTAAATAGCTACAAAAAGGAGGTGGAGGTGGTGGGGATCAGTTTAACCTGCAATAGTTTTAAGCTAATTTTCTCCCCATATTTAGGACATGATCCAAAGCCCACAGAAGTCAATGAAAAGAATCCGAAAGAAATATTGTCTGGGCCAGATCTCTTTCCATTCATGGACCTACGCAAAATGTTTGTGTTTGAGATTTATGGGATGAAATCCTGACTTCTCCTGAAGTCAATGTGAGTTTTGCGAGTATTGACTTCAATAAGGACAGGATGTCATCTCTTTTCGCCCCATATTTGCTTTCCCTGGTGAGGTGCCCAAATCTGACTGCTACAAAGCCAAGAGACCCCATTTTTCTAACATGTCACTTCTGCAATGAACCTGAAAGCATCTTTTTGGTGCCTCTTCCATAAAGGTGGCCCAATTTATAATATATTTATTACATGGACTCCCTCCCTTGCCCTACACAAAATGTGCTCGATATGATACTTCTAATCTGTGAGACTGAGCAACGGGAAGTCAAAAGAAAGTAAGAATGGGAGTTCACTGAAATGTCTATCTGGCAACCTGAGAAATGACAGAGCTAATAGTGGACCTTTGAAAACAAGTGACCATAGGAAATTAAGGTTGGCAGGGATTTAACCCTTCATGAATCACTTTGGAAATTTTAAAGCCAAATGCCTGCATGTTTTAACTATGTTTGACATCTAATTAGTCAGAAAAAAACAAGAAGCTAAAATAAATCCCTATTGTTCTTTAGAAACAAAACAATGACAACTGGCTACAAGGCATTTGCTTAGGCAAAAATCAAGTGTACATTCAAAAACAAAAAAACGACTGTGAGTAAAACAACAGAAGAAAAATTGTTTGACACATTCTTTTTTACCCTGCATGTTCTCATTCATTTCACAGTTTATTTTATTAAACTGCCAGGCTCTCTATGCAGAAATAGAACTGCTAGGTAATTGGAGGAGTGGGGTGTTATTTTTCCTAATTGCTAGTAGTTTTAATACCCATTAGTCCCACTGGTAAGAAAATGGTCTATGGTATCTTCACATGAGATCCACATTGATATGTAATATATTCTTTCATTGCCCACAAACTATATTTTCACTAGGCACAGCTCTTAAAGCAGCATATTCACAAAGCACTGCGCCTATTTATCCACACAGCATTTTATCAGAAGGATAATTAGCCATCTGAAAAACACCAGCTGATAAGTCTTACTTTTCTCTATTTTATAACTAGAAACGTATGAATCCATCCTGCAACATGCTGAACACTCTGGCCTCGCTCCAGCAGAACTCTTAAGCATGTGTTCAACTGTAAGCATGTTAGTAGACCCAGGCAGTCAGTAGGACTACCCAAAGGTTTAAAGTTAAGCACATGCGTAAGTGTTTTGGTAGACTGGCCTAATGTGCTCAGCACCTTGCAGGATAGAGCTCTTATTTCGCACATGCTTAAAATTAAGCAGGCCCTTAAGTGTTTTGCAGGATTGGAGCTAGAGTACTCATTGTCTTGCGGTCATTTCATTTTTACAGCTTGTTCAGTCAATTACACAAACAGCACCAAGGAGTCTATCAGTTTCCTGAGTTACTATTGTGAAAAACTTTGCCCTAGAAGCTGGTGTTTATTAAATAAAAAACTGAGAATTAGATTCTTGCTCCCAACAGAAGCAGAAGTTAAAAACAGCCAGCCAGCAGAATAATCAAGTGTTGCAAAGCTGGTTATATGTTTGGATATCGTATCAATGTATATAAACTATGGGCCAGATTCTGCCACCCTTCCTCAAACCAAAGTATCACTTTATTACGCAGCTAGTCCCACTGATTTCAATGAGAAGATTCAGCATTAGTATGAGTGGCAGAATTGAGCCCTCAATAAACTTTAATGGGGTGAAAAGTAGCAAACAATTATTAATTAGCCATTAAACACTTTAATGGATCACTTTTAAGCAACACTTGAAGTTAAACTCCTATATAATAATTTAATTGAGTTTTACAGTAGGGTCATTAAAGTTTGGAAGTTAGATCACAAACAGTGAAAGTGGTATTTAAAGAGTTTTATAACATGGCACATGCATCAGGTTGTCTCTCAGATTATTTAAAATAACCAATTTGTATTTATTAAATATAAAATATTTTTCTCACAAAGTGACACATTTTGAGAACCATGAAGCGTCCTTTTCATATATAAAGTGGTGCTTACACACACGCACGTTCTTTTTAAAATATGCACATTCATTTATTTCACAATGAAGTCAAAACACATCCAAGTTTTATAGGTGTTTAATTTTCTGATTTAAAGTGTGAAAATGACGACTGCCTGGAATCACTTAGGTGTTTCTTTCTTCACACTTGTGCCACCAGAAAGACAGATTCTGCCTGTTATGCAAAAAGTAGAGAACATACTTCTCCTGGCATGAGATATATAGACTATACAGCAGACAGAGATTGACATCTATGACCAGAAACACACATGCTCACTTTTTTGCATTGCAGAAATGGTACATTTCTCCCCTCCACCACACACACACACACATTTTGAACTCAAGCTACTTTCCCCCATCTCCTCACCATAAATCATCTGGGATTATGAGAAGTCAACTTTTAGGGGTGGAAACCTCTTTTAGTAATAATAATACCTAGCTCTTACAGTTTAATTTTCTATCCCATTTGTATACTGTCCAGCTTTTTATTTTTTCTCTCGACAATGTACATATATAGAATCTTTAATGACATGTCCTGCAATGATAAGGGAGAGGGTATGCCTGGTTCTTCACAGTCCTGACTTTTAATAATAGCAATAATTTTACTAAAGTTAATTACTGACAATGCATTGTGTCTAATGCTATGCCAATTTCCAAAGGTAAGTGTAATATCATGGTTATCTTCCCTAAATAACACATTCTCTGTAAGGATTACTGAAATATACTCAAAGTACATATGATACAATTTCATTTAAGAAAAAAAATTGCATTGCATTGAAGATCCACATATAATATTTCTAGTACATTATTCCTTTTTCTGGAGCTGATCTGTTCCTTTCAGTTTATACTTTCTTGGCAAACCCACCATCTACTGCTTATGTGAGGCATCTGATTGTCAGATCTGTACAAACTGAATATTCATGACTGAGATTTAACCACTTCATGCATAAAAAAAACCAACATAAATCTCCCTCTATTCCATCGTGTTTGAACTAGATAAATACTCTGTTGTAGCTGTACAACATGCCCAGAGCAGCACAAAGATTAATTGGGTGGTCAAAGAGGTCTAATCATTTTTAAAGAGTAAAGTCCTATGAAATAATATAATGTTCTTACAAAAATCAGCATATTCTAGAATCTTTGCAAATGTAACTAACTCTTCTTTGTCTGCATTTAAACGGAGTAGTATTGAACATAAGATGGGTTTTTAAGTGTTTGAAAATATTTTCTATAACACAAATCTCCATTTTTTTAGTTATAAGGAAAAGCAGGAAAAATAGGAACAGATCCTAGGAAAAGAGAGAGAGAGAGGAAATAAAAGACAACAACAGACTTACCTTTATAGGATAATTTGAGTCTTGGCACGTTATTCTTCACATGCTGGCAGTTCACTCTTTCTGCTAGTAATACTCCCAAGAAAAGCAATGCAATCCTATTCAGCCAGCTCATGCTGCAGACGATACTGTAGGGTCCTTGTATATTGGAGTCTCGGTGCCCTCGGTCCTGTAGGGTACACCCGCAGCACTTCAAACAATCTAGAAACTGGAGGTAACAGGTGATTGAGGTCAGTTTCATTCATAAACGCAGAACAATCAAGACCTCATGGCCATGCTATAGAACATCTCTCCTTCTTCTGCCACAGTCCGTGGAGCAGGGAAAACTTCAAGCCCCTTCCAATACACAGGCACAAAAATTGAGCCAGACAGTGGATAATGAGGCACAACTGTTGTGGGGAAGGGGGGAAAAAATAACAAGGGCTGCAGCAGCGGCGCTTAAGGAGCTGTGCCTTTTATCTACGCTCCTCTGATAGCCAGTGCCACGAGCTAATCCTGCTCCCTGCTTCAGCGCAAGCAACTGAATGAAAGGGAAACAGAGAGGCACAGCGAGCAGCACTGACTTTTCCTGTGCACATGTAGCGGGAGATGACACAGGATCCCGCAGACAGGTTTTTCCCAACACGCTCTTACACTAGCTGACAATGGGAGAAGAGAAAAGCACAACCCACTCCCCTTCCCCTGCTGTCACACAACACATGCAAAAAACATCTAG
The DNA here is from genome assembly GCF_011386835.1 of Chrysemys picta bellii. Classification (NCBI taxonomy): domain Eukaryota; kingdom Metazoa; phylum Chordata; order Testudines; family Emydidae; genus Chrysemys; species Chrysemys picta. Next base: position 19,796,732 of record NC_088791.1, read on the forward strand.
GCAGAGATTAGAGGAGTGAAGAGAAACCTCCACCAAGCTCGTGAAAGGCACGGAGCTATAAATTCACCTCCAAAGGCACCAGCGATTTTATAGCCAGTTGGGGGATTTGATTTGATTTGATTTGATTTTACCATTTTGAATAAAAAAAACACCCCCTGCAAAAAATAAACCCTGAATAGTGCCACCCACATAAATAACATCTCCTGCCCATAGTGTAATCCTGTGTGACTTGCTCTCAATGAACAAGTAAGGGAGACTTCCAGCAACATAACTTTACCACTGAAGCTTTTAAAGCCTTGTTAGGAAAAGTTCCTTTACCCTCCCCCCCACCCCAATCCAGCAAAAGAAATTCCTAGTAAAGCTCACTTCAACAGTCAGTTCGAGACATGTATAGGTCCAGCGGGGCTTGTAAATTATACTGGGGGATTCTCCAAAGGATTCTTATAAATTTAACTTGTCCACAACCATCCAATTGCTTGGACACTCTGGTATTATTTTATGTGTTTTTTTTTGTTTGGTTGTTTTTTTTTAATAATTGGGTGAAACTCATTAATGAAGTTGGGTTTTTTTCCTCTTATCATAAAGGGTGAAGGAAGACTGCAGGAAGACCCCAATGTCTGCTAAGTGTTAAGGAAAACTTTAAATACAAACATAAACCTGCCCCCCCTACACACATACACACACACACTCTCCTTCTTCAGTGCTTGAAGAATTACCAGAGTCTTCCAGCCATGCAGAATCGTCAAACATTCAAGTAAGCATAGGAAGTCAACCTTTACTAAAACAAGCATGTTGTCCAAGCAGTTTAGTATTTCCATCTATTTTGTTTTAAACTTTTACAGAATGAAAAGATTGACAGATATTTTAGGACAGTAGAAGCTAAGGGTCAAATTATGACTCTCTTACTCACATTGGTGAATAACTAATCATATAAATAGTGTCAGTAAAGTCAATGTAAAAGCATCATAATCTGGCCCCAATAGAATACAACATCAGTTTTCTACACCTACACGCAGGTACAAATTCACTCTTTAGGATATAAGGTTTACTCTATTCTGAGCTTCAAACAGAAGTACATATTTGAAAAGCTGCAGATGGTTTTTATTCTAATTAAAAACTTAAACACTTTAAAAAAAAGGGGTGTGGGGGGGCTTAATACTGTTGTAAACTAGACCTAAACATTCTGTCAACGCTGGTTTCATTGCTTAACATTTGCCAAAGGGAAAAAAAGTTTTTTTTCCATCCCCCTTTAACAAATTCTTCTTCCTCCTGAGTTTAATTCCTTAATACAAGGCATTGTATCTGCCAGATTCAGCAATTCTACTGATCAGCAGCATTGTAAAGAAAATAAAATCCAAAAAATAATGTTGATTTTGGTCATTCCCACACTTGTTATCCTGAGCATTTTCATGCTCCGGGCAGTGGATTAAAGCTCCAAAATGACAAGAGACGCCTGTCTGTTTTCCATGGATTACTTACTACAGACATTCACTCTGCAGAGGAATTCATGTCACTTTGAGATTATTTGGAGAATTGGCCTAATGAATTATCCTTTTGTGTAGAGCAAACAATAAGAAACAAAACACAAAAGATGCACCATATTCAGGACTTTATAAAAGCACATCATTTTACAATGATGTTGTTACACTCAATTTACTGCTAGTTGGATAAAAGAGATCTAGCTCCTTTTTTTCTCATAAGTATAAAAGAATAAGTAGCTAAAAATGAATCTTTATATATAAGATAGATAGAGAGAGAGAGAGAGAGAGAGAGAGAGAGAATCACTCTAGGCTATTTTCCAGGAAATGAAATAAATAAATCATTGTTTCTGACCAATATTGCACAAAAAATATGGATTGCATACCATGAGAAGTAAAGCTATTTAAGTCTTCATTTTGAGAAAGAAAACATAGACATGAGCCACAAGGATAGGAGAAACTTTCTCTCTTTTTGCCCCCCATGCAGGGGCCACTCACAATCACGGTCCCGATGCTTTCCAAAGGGACATGACAACTGAGATAGCAGGGTCTAGCTGTCCTTAAGAGTCAGATTTACAACCCCAAAAAGTGGGATTCAAGGCCAAAGAGTGGTGTGGTAGGTCATTGCTTAAAAAAGGGACTCTCATCTTTGGTCCTTGGCGACATCCAATAGTCCAGGTTTTTAATCCAACCAGCACTTAATCATTTGTTTAAAAATGTACACTGCTTAATATTGCATATGAAACACTAAAATGTGCTAATTCATATTGAAGTCTAAGGCTCGTGAGAATTCTATATGCAAAGCAAACCATTGGATTTTAATAAAAAATAATTATTTGCTGGTTGGAACAAAAACCTGGATGATTGGAGAACCCTGAGGACATGAATTTGTCCAGTGTGATTTAAATTTTGAACTGTATTTTGCAGAACCCGAAAACTTTCGATCAAGTCCTGCTCAGTTTTTGGGTGAACTCATACTTTTTTGAACATCAAGTATTCTCACACACACACACACACACACACACTTCTCCCCCCACATAGCCTCCTTTCTCCTTTTGCACATGTATAGAACATGGGCCTGTTGTCTCCATGGTTACCACAGTACACAAATTTGGAAAGCCACTCTCCAAGCTGTAAGCCCTCTTCCTGAGGTCTCTTTCAGTGCCTGAGTAAAAATAATTTACACCTGTCTATATTTACTCAAAATGAGTGAGATAAGCCTAGGAATGTGTGTGTGGGTGAGACAGCATGCTAATGAGTGAGTCTCACACCCAGTGAGTGAGATTTGACATGTCTGTGCCAACCCAAGAAGATGGGAAGAAATAGAAGGTGAGCCCACAGTCCTGCCCCCTGCTCTGCGCCAATAAGCAATGCTGGCCACTCAATCAATAGAGTAGATGCTGCTCACCTCCTCTAAAGAGGAGGGCAATGGCTACACTTCCCCAGTTTTCAGGAGGCTTTGTCTCTCAAAGAAGCCCAATGCCACATGTTGCTTCTGCTGGCCCAGGGTGACTCTACACAGTCTCCCACAAAGGACTTTGCTTAATAGGCACAAGCTGACCTATTCTTTTAAAGCAAGTCCCAGCAATGCAAAGTCTTGTAATTCAGGGTGTTCAACAACTTACTTTAAAATGACAATTGATGCTTCTTTCCCCCCTGGACAACATATCCATTTGCAAACACTCCTAATTGATTGTCTTATAGATGGCGAGACCAGTTCAGAGAAAGTAAAATCCAGTTCAGATCTTCACCCATTCCTCAGTCAAATGAATTCTTCTCCCAATGTCATTGACTTTAAGGATTATGACATTGCTATTGGATGTGCTGTATAACAGCTCCAGTTCAAGAAAAACAGCATTTCTTATACATTCTGTTTCCGGTACTTGTTCCAGATTTTACACTTATCTGCCTTGTCTTCCATAGTAACATGCATGCCTGGCTAGAATATGGCATCTCAAGCTCTGTGGTTATACTTCTCAAAAGCCAGATAGGCATAGCGGGTTCTGTTTAGCATTTCTGGCCTCCTGCTGTGTGGCATTATGAATCAATGTTCTTTATACAGCCTCTCTCCATATGCAGTAATTTCACCTCGATAGTCCCTATAAAAGTTTATGCTTGGAACTGTCTGGGCTTTTCCCATTGGCTATCCATCTAGAATTACCCTCTCAAGCTTTTGTAAATTGGGGTCATTTTGTGTTTCTCATTTGTCAAATGTTCTTACAGAAATGAGTATTACTTAAGTCACATTTATTTCAAACTCCTCTTGCTGCTGCTCCTTGCTTTTAATACTTACAGGAGCTCCTGAAAGCTGTGCTGCTGTACAAAGCTCTTTCTCAGCTCTGTATTTCATATTTTCAAATGCACTTTTGCATTGTCGTGATCATTTTCTGCTATTTTACTTAGCTATGTTGACATTCCTATGAATCGCTGTAAGTCCTACTTCTTTTGGGGGGTCCTTACCCAGTTGTCTCCACCTTTCCTTCTCATTTGTCACTGAGAACTTGTCCTCTATAATTAATTTTGCTCAGCTTGATCTGGCATTTTTTCCTAATTTGATTAAAAGTTCTATACTTTGGCAAAGATAAGACATCTACTTTGATTGGAAGCTTGAGGATTTTTGTGGTTGTTTTCTGCTTTAAAGGATATTCTCTAGTTCAAACAAATTAATTTGCTGAAGTTTTACTAACTATGTCACACAGGAGGTCAGCCTAGATGATCATAGTGGTTCCTTCTGGCCTTAAAATCAATGAATCTAAACTGCAGAATTTTATGCTGTCATCCCTTGTAGTGTTGATCATTGTCACCCTAAATCAACAGCTACTTCCATCCAAATCCTAAAAGGATCTAAGTCTCAATGCTGTGGTACATTTTAAGTACCCAGGCAATCAAAAAGAGACATTATTCATACATATACAGTATAATTCCAATTCTCTGCATTCCCTTTATCCAAAAATCCTAGTTAGTCAAATCCACAGTGTGTCCCCCATGTAGCCCTGTGCTACTTACAGTACACTTCTGTGTTTCTGAGTTTCCAGCTATCTGAAACTTTCGGATGTCCCCCAGATAATTTGGATAAATAGGTGCATACTATATAGGGTGACCAGACGTCCCGATTTGATCGGGACAGTCCCGATTTTAGGGGACTTGTCCCGCGTCCCGACCTTACATCGGTCGGGACGCACTTTGTCCCGATATCGGGGGTACCGCGGCAAGCCAGCACTGCTCACGTCTTCTTCCGGCCCCTGGGGCAGTGCAGTTGAGTTTCTGCTGGGCTGGCCGGCCGGCAGGCACCTCCAGAGTGCTGCAGCTCCACTCCCCAGGCACGCACAAAGGCAGGGGCGGGGCTTGTAGGCACCAGCAGCAACCTGACCCGTGCCGGAGCTACACGGACAGGAGCCAGAGGGACACTCCCTCCTCCCCCCGCTGCCAGCCCTGTGAACATGGCTGCAGCACGGCCCCGCTTCTCCCTCCTGCTCCTCGCCCTAGTTGCCCTGCTCCTGCCCGCACAGTGGCCCCTCTGCTTGGCCGCCAAGCACCTGGACCGGTGCTTCGCCGAGTGCAAGCGCTGCACCGACCCAGAGTGCAGCAGTAAGTGGGTGCGGGGTGCTGGGGTCCCCGGACGGGACCTGCCTGCTGGATCCTGAGGCTAGCACTGCAGGCGGAGGGGGGGGGGCGGGGAGGGACTGTGCCAGGCAGGCTCTGGGAGGGAGGACGGGGGGTCCGATGCTGCTCTGGGTAGCCCGTGCGGGGTGGGGTGATGATGCTGCAGGGACGGGAGACCCATGGGGAGGCCGCGGTGGAGGCAGTGCTCTCGGGGCCGGCCCTCAGGCAGGGCCATGGGGCTGCACTTGTGGGCACCGCGATCCGGCCATGAACCGGACGTTTCTCCGTCCCTTTAAAGGGCCAGTAGCCCGGCGTCCTGTCGGGTGGGTTCTCCCACACGTGCCGGTCCAGCCCCAGTGTGGGGTGTGTTTGGTCATCGGCTCCCCAGCCCCATCTGCAGCGTTGGTACGTTCCAAGTAGAGCGGGAGGGGGCGAGTGGCAGTTGGCCGAGAGCGGGTGGAGGGAGGGGGCTGGGGGACGTGGCCTGAGCGCACCCTCTGGTGCTGGGGGGGCGGGGGGGGGTCCAGGCACGCACGGGGGAGGGGCTTATTGTTGTTTTTTGCTCCGCCCTCCTCCCCCCCCCCCCCCCCCCGCGTCCCGATTTTTCACTTCTGTCATCTGGTCACCCTAATACTATATCTACACAAAAGGGAGCTGAAAGGGTAGAGTTGCACTTTAGCAGGCTGGACTTGCCAAAATCCTTGGCTTGCATCCAAATTTGAAAACACTCTTGCATTTTGAAGGCTAGACATGATGCCCGCAACGCTGTCTTGGCATGTCTGTGGTAGCCTTATTCAAATTTTTCGGATCTATACAAATGCTTAACTTGTTTGGTATTATTACATGTGGCCATATTGTTAACCAACTCAGTATCTGTATTCTCTCAATAACACTGAAACTTACCATCCTGTCATATTCAGCTTTTACTTTGTTTCTCTGTGCTATTGGGGTTATATATGATGCAGGTATTTTTGGCAGCACGTTGGGATCTATATCAATGTGATGTGTTTTATTCACAATTCATTCAGGTCAGTTAAACACCTCATCACATTCTTTAAGAATATTCTCTGCATCCTGTTCTGCAGACAGACTATACACTCATGTGATCACTTGCATTCAGACTGCTCTTCAAACCTAAGCAAACCTGTTCCATTATTTCCGATTCTATGGAGTGGGGGTCCATCATCAGACACACCTGATCATGTAGCTTTGCCACATGTAGTAAAGGTGTGACACAAAGGCATGCTGGTAAGAAATTGATCTTTATAGCCTAGCCCCAATGACATGGCATGTGCCATGGACACAAAAGGCTTATACCCCTGTCATATGGGATGGGTCATTAACTGCTGTTTCCAATGGATGCCGGAATAAGGTGTGGGTTGCTCTTCCAAACTGAAGAGAAGCATCAAATCTCTTAACTTTCAACTGCAGCTACTTCAGTCCCCCTGATTGGTTAAGCTTATTGATGGATACATGTCAGCTGCAGAAATATTGGCAAGGATATATGCCCTTTATGGGGGGTGGGAAGGACAAATGTGAGAGTCAATTGACTAGTTCTTCACAGCAAAGCAGACATCAAGAAAATCAAGACAGAACAAAATAATACAACTGACTCCTAAATCCTGACCCAGCCCCACAGCAAGCCCTGAGAAGCTAAGCTGTGCCCAGGGGATTCTTTGGAGCGGTAAGATACCCTCCCAAATACCAAGCCACAGAACAACTGATCCCCCACTGCCCTAATCCACAAGGATTAGACAAATGGCCTGAAATGGTAAATGATCCACCAATCCTGTTCTTGATCCTTCCCTAGCTGACTTCTGCCCTAGATGCTAAGACTCAGGCCACTGGAATGTACATGAAGATGCTATAGAGGTGGGCTCTTTAGTACTCATATCTATCCATCTTATTCCATTGCCCTGATTACCATATTGTCAGAGCGCCAATCTTTAAAACATTTATACTCACAACACCCCTGTATGGTAGGAAAGTGCTTTTATCCACATTTTACAGAAGGGAAACTAAAGCACAGAGAGACAAAGGTATTTAGACACCTAAAAAGTTACATATATGTGCCTAGTGGGTTTTTTAAAAATGCTTCAGGGCTACCTGCATCGTTAGGCACCTAAATAATTTTAAAAATCTAGTCATAAGTGACTTGCCCGAGGTCACGCAGGAAGTCTGTAGAAGGGAGGAGAATTGATCCTGAGTCTCTCCAGTACCAGGCTAGCAAGTTAAGCTCCGGACTCGCCTTCCTCATAGAGCGGGAGCTCCCCATCAGGCCTAGAAAGCCATCTACTCTATGCAGCTGACCCTCACCAGTCTGACTATGTCTGGGACCCATCACGGCCCTATGACAATTTTCTTAGTAACCTCTATTGATGAGTGTCAAACACTTGAAAGAAATTAGCACCATTTTCCATGGCACTCATTCATCACTGGGCTTTTAAAAAGCCTAGGTGCATTGCACTTGAGTCATGTGCAAAAACCACAGAGTCAATATGCAACATCTGCTATAATCATTGTTCTTTCCTGTTATTTTTTTCCCTACTCAATGGTTCATTAGTAGTATATGACAAAGACATCAGAGCAAGAACATTAGAACAACTGCTTATCATTGTCACACATTGGTCCTAGCTGACTTCCCATGCTGGAAAAGTCTTTCTAATGAGGCTTTCCTTCTACAGGGAATGGGAAGCCTGATTCTGTTAAACAGAGTGTGTGGGTGCAAACATTCTTTGCAAGCTCAAAAGAGATCACACAAAATGTAGGAGCTATATCATTGGTGCATGTTTATTTGAGACCAAAACCTGATAGTTATTTAATCACTACTGAGATACTCCGTGGAAACTGTGGGTGGTAGGTAAACTGTGATAGATCAGAAAAACTCAGCTGAACTTTCAATAATTTGACCTCTGTGAATGCTTTTAGTGGCAGCAATACGTAAAGTGTGTGTGTCTGAAGGGAGAGATGTGGGACAGGGGTGGGAGGGAAGGCAAAGGAAAACAAACTCTAAGAAAGCATTAACTCTCTTGCGGATGAATGGGGATTTCAGAAAGGAGGGTAGGGGAAGAGAGAATCATAGAATCAGAGAATCAGAGAATCATAGAATATCAGAGTTGGAAGGGACCTCAAGAGGTCATCTAGTCCAACCCCCTGCTCAAAGCAGGACCAATCCCCAGCTAAATCATCCCAGCCAGGGCTTTGTCAAGCCGGGCCTTAAAAACCTCCAAGGAAGGAGACTCCACCACCTCCCTAGGTAACGCATTCCAGTGTTTCACCACCCTCCTAGTGAAATAGTTTTTCCTGATATCCAACCTGGACCTCCCCCACCGCAACTTGAGACCATTGCTCCTTGTTCTGTCATCTGCCACCACTGAGAACAGCCGAGCTCCATCCTCTTTGGAACCCCCCTTCAGGTAGTTGAAGGCTGCTATCAAATCCCCCCTCATTCTTCTCTTCTGGAGACTAAACAATCCCAGTTCTCTCAGCCTCTCCTCATAAGTCATGTGCTCCAGACCCCTAATCATTTTTGTTGCCCTCCGCTGGACTCTTTCCAATTTTTCCACATCCTTCTTGTAGTGTGGGGCCCAAAACTGGACACAGTATTCCAGAGAGGACATCATATGCCTCCTCTAGGCTGAACGTGAAACTATTTAAGAAGGGCTCACTGTATCTTGTTTTCCTGTGTGTTCCTGTGACATCATTCTGATGATATTTGAAGCAGGTAAACACAGACACAGGAAAGACAGGCTCTTTTTGTCTTTGGTGGAAAATGTTCAATTACAAGGCAAAGTTAGATGGAGCAGGACCAATTTAGTCACCTAACTCTTGGTTGTAAAAATTTAAGGATGGGTTAGACACACGAACATCCCAGGAATTCTTGAGGGAAAACTACACATCCAGCTTGGTTTCTATTCCTCAGGTGTTCTAAAAATAGTCAGTGTATGCACAATAACTTGATGTGTTTCTTTTTGTGCATGTATAGATAGAAAGAAAGTGACTCAGTTGTCTCCTGTGCTGAAATCTGATCTGTGCAGGAGGTGGCAGAGTGGAGGGAAAGGCATCAGGGAACAAGTTATATCTCCCTGATTCTCATGGTGTATTTTCATGGCCCTGGCATGAGTTACAGCAGCTAGGGGGCAATGGTCACTACGGGACCATATGTCAGTTGAGCATTACCAGTGCACGGATGCATTCCCATCTCCTCTACCAGAATGGGAAGAATAGCTAGTGAAGGAGCTGGTAATGCCACTTTATGCCAGTGAGATGGGGGGAATTCTCATTTGGCCATTTTGAACCAGAATCCACCACTTAGTAAGTGGCCAGAACAGGAAGAGAAAAATCTGGACCAATATATACTATATAGAGCCAGATCCTCAGATCAGTTAAATCGGTGTAACTCCATTAAACACAATGGTGTTACACCAGCTTACATTAGCAGAGGATTGGGCACACACACATTGCATAACATATATGATATACGTTGTATAACATAAGATTATTTTTTATCATAATCAGCCTCTTAAGTCCATCATTTTCCCCAACATTTCAGAATATGTTACTGATGGATGGATCCCTTGTTTTTTTCTTCACAATGTAAAGCTTATGTGCATCCTAGAGTTACTTCATGGAACCCTCTCCCAAATTACCAAAGTATTCTGGAAATGTATGTATTTTCTTTATGTATTTTCCTTTTAAATGTAAATACCTGTCTGCAGCATTTTTTTTCTTACATGTTTATCTCCATCTTCAAGTGAAACAGAACAAGAATATGTTTGCAAGAGACAAAAATTCCATTGTATATACTGATCAGTACAGACTAAGCAGTGAGGGGGAAAAATGAGGCCTCTGTTGAATACAAATGAAGGTGGCAGGTTGGTTTGTGAGTAATTACGTTTTGAAGCTACTAGTCATTTGCTTTCAGCAACCAGCAACCTCGCCCCACTCCCAATCCAAGACGGGGGGGAAAAACCATGAAAAACAGGGTGACTCCTAGAAAGTTATTTTACGTCAGGCAGTAGACAAAGCTGATACATATGAGCCCTGTCTTTATCGATCTAGAGGGATGTTTTACCTTAAACATAACTTTACGGAAGCTTAATTTCATTCTAAACAGTTCCTTTTAACTATTGTTAAAGAGCCTTGAAACAACGTGCATTACATTGTTAACAATAGGGAACAGTATTAGTCTCCTTAAAGGGTTTATTATGATGGCAAAACCAACTGTTTAAAGAGCTCCAGTGTGCCCAAAAGGTCTGTATTGTGTATCAGCAAAGGAGGCTTTCACAATAAATTGTGAAAATTGGAAGGAGAAGAAAGAAACAAACAACCCACCAACCCAAACTTCAAACAAAACTTGCTCTCCATTATTTTTCCCAAATGTGGAATGATATATGACATCATACAATGGGTGGCAATTCCCCCATCTCTATTTTGAGGGGAAGAAGTGTGTTTAGGGTAACCAGATAGAAAGTGTGAAATATCGGGACAGGAGGTGGGGGGTAATAGGCGTTTATATAAGAAAAAGCCCTGAATATCGGGACTGTCCCTATAAAATCGGGACATCTGGTCACCCTAAGTGTGTTCTATTTCATAGCAAAGCCTTAGAGCCAAAATCTACTTTCAGTTCAGGGTGTAAGTTCAGGGCTATAGAAACTCAATGCAGTTCTTCTGTATTTACACTGAGAGCAGAATGCGGTCTTTACGAAAGCAGCTGTCACCTTATGGAAAACTTTGAAAAATATCTTATTTGGAAACATGTGTTCTTTTGTGTCACATATTTCCTCGTCTTTCTCTTCCCTCATTCTTTCTTACTGAAGACAGTGCATTAAAACAGGATCTCCGTTGTTTCTTAAGAATTTATCTGCTTCTGCCACTTATTCCCCACCTGACATCATAATCCTCTGTTTGTGACATAATAATCATTTCCACAATGTCCAATTGTGATACCACAAGGAGGGTTTAAAATCTGATCCTAAAAATGCATTTTACTATGGTATCTTACATAATGTCATATCAACTTTCAATCCTGAGATATTAATTTCAGCCAAGTGACATCAATTAAACTTTCATACATGGGAGTGATACACTTGAAATAACTCCCTCTGGATTTTACGGTTTTATGATTTGACCTTTCAGAAATGTTTCCACTCTCTACCTAATGCTTGCTTAGGTAAGTCACAGTGACATTGCTGGATTAGAAAATATAGCACAATCTAGTCAACCCAGTCCCCTACAGTAGTTAAAAGTCATAATGAGCAGAATCCAAAGAAATATAAGAAATGTCTCAGGCATTGTTCAGCAAAATTCAGATATCATAGTGGTAAACACAGTATAGGAATCTAAACAAAATAACATTTCTCCCTGCAGGTGCTTGGTAGAAGCATCTTCATAGGATGCCCAATTTGAACTCACAAAACCTCATTCTGATTCAAGAGACAATTTTGTCCCTTACTGCTGCCCTGGAACTCAGTAATTTAGTCTTTCCCCTCTACCAGCATTGTCAGACTTCATTGGGATTACTCCCATGGTCCAAATTAAACACGCTTTGCTGGATCAGGGCTTACCTGCCCCAAATAAATTGTTTGTTCTAGATAATTTACCCAAATCAATTCACAGTGACTGAAGGCTAGATTTGTTCTTCCTTAATTCACTTTGAACCTTGTTGAAAGACATTTTGGAGAAAGGTAAAAGTCAGGGAGAACAGGTTAACAAAAGCTGTACAGCTCCAACCTGTTCTTCCTGACAAACAGCTACAAACCTCAGAAAAATGGCATCCTACTACTAAGATGAGATTCTGGTCACTCATGCAGTCAAATATGAGACCAAGATTTCCAACCTTTCCCAGTTTACTGTACATGTTGTGGAAGGTTTTTAGATCATTAAGCCATGATTAGACCCCTAACGTATTTGATAACCATAACCAACATTAAATTCTGGATGGTTTTTAACAGGACTTCAACAAGTTTCACCGTTTAGTGAGTCTTTATGTTTCTGAGAAAATTATTTCCTAAGGCTATGTGTCATGCTTTCTATGGAACACCTCAAAACGTATGTCAACAGGTGAAACATCTGAACTATTGTTATGGGAATACTTCCTGTTTGACTCAAGAGAACTCTGAAGAAGTTAATTTTCCTCTTGGTAGAATAGCTTCATCTGGATTGTCCAGCTTCAAAAATGTATTATTTACAAAAAGAAACTCCTCTGTACTGTCCTCTCACCAAACCCCATGTGCTTAGAAGATGATTCTCTTGTAGCACACAGTGGATCCCTGGTGATATAAATTGGTGTATAGCATATCTTCCTTTTGCAAAACTATTTTTTTTCTAATACTGAATATTGCATGACACTCTCCAATAATATTACATGACAAAGCTGATTATAAAAATACTAACCACCACAGTATGAATAAGATTATCCTTTCTGTTTGCCACACAATGCCATATCATGGAAATGCATCCTAACTTTATTGGCTGCAAATTATTGTATATGTGAAATAGATTAGTCGGATAAAGAAGCATATCTTTATGGCTTTCAGAGCATCTCCTCTAGAAACAGCTTGAAAATACAAAACCTATTTCACTAATCTTTTCTGGTACTTTATATTTGCAACAGCCAGGAGTGGCGCCAGGGTTTTTGGCGCCCTAGGCGGGGGTCCTTCCGCACTCCCGGTTGTCGTCAGCAATTCTGCGGCGTGGGGGAGGTCCTTCCGCGCTCCCGGTCTTCAGGGCACTTCGGCGGCGGGTCCTGGAGCGAGTGAAGGACCCGCCACAGAATTGCCGCCGAAGACCCAGAGCGCAGAAGGACCCCCCGCCGCCGAATTGCTGCCGAGGGCGGCAAAATGCAGCCCCCCGAAAGCCTGGCGCCCAAGCAACCACCTAGGTCACCTAAATGGAAGCGCCGGCCCTGGCAACAGCCATCTCCTAAAGATCTATATTTTCCTATGGTCCCATTCTTAAGCATCGTGAAACAAATCTTTTAAAAAATCAGTTCAGTGAAGGATCACTCAGCATTTTCTTTACATAACATAGTGCTCAGCTATTAAAGGGGCAAGGGTCAAATCTGCCAGTTTTTTCCTATTATGAAAATAAGGTCTAGACTATAAAAAATATGTTACATTCTTCTTAAGATCGAGGTGCTCACATGAAAATTAAGAACTCTCTACTGAAATGTAGAGAAGGATTAAGTTATGTCTAACAAGTGGCAGGAAATAGCACTTTAGATATCAAATAGTGACTGAATGATTTGCTAACACAGCAGATATAACAAATGTTCTTTGCCTAACCCATTTTCAAGAGTATTTTCATTAAAAATAACATGATCGAGCACATTGCCCTGCGCACAATGAATATATGTTTCAATGTTTATATCAAAGCAATTACATAGTGTTGTTTTAAAGCATTAGACATGGGTCTGTAATTGCCACATTTTCTCTACTGTCATTTTGAAGTCTGGAAACTAAAAAGTACCCTGTTAGCTTTCTGTGTAGGCTATTTCATCTTTAGCCATTTAACCTTTTGATTTTTTTCCCATCTGATTAGATGACAAGTTATAAATGTCTGCAATATATTTTTCCTGGAATTATGGTGCAATCAAAGGGGGTTTGGAGTCCAAGGCTGGCAGTATCACCTAATAGCGTTGCTCCAGAGTCTGCCATGCAGTGGCAAGAGTCAGCAGCCGCCATGCCAAGTAGCCGGATTCAGTGGCCGTGTCACTCCGTGTGAAAGTCAGTGGCCACTTTGTCTAGCGGTGGAATTTTGCGACTGTGTCACTCAGCAGCGGGAGTCAGTGGATGCTTTGCTTAGAGGTGGGATTCAATGGCTGTGCTTCCCAGTGATGAGAGTCAGTGGCCAGAGGTAGGGGAACCCGGGCCCGCCCTGCTCCACTAGGTACCAGCATATGTCCCAAAGAAACAATCATTCAAATTGCAAGGCTTAGGTGGTGGTGCCCCTAGGCTTGCTCCATGGGCCACTTCCAACCTTGGCTTCAGATGCTCTGTTGGTGTCACTGGTCTGTCTTGGGGTCCCCCCTGGAGTTCTTTTGGGCCATTCTCCGGTTTGGTGTCCTTGGGTTCTGCAGCTGAAAAGTCTGCGGCAACTTGACCGTAAGGCCTGATCCTGGCCTTTTGGAGCCTCCACACTTGTCCATAGAAGGCTGTAGCACTCAACTGCTCTTCTGCTTGGTCAGTCCAGACTGAGCTGAGTTGCTCCCTTTTGAACCTTCCCTCCACTGGGTGAGTCCCCAGCAGGAGTGAGGGGGTATGGCTTCCTGTGTCCAGAGCAACTCCTTAAACCTTGCCTCACCAGTGTGGGGTTAGTACATGCCATCACAGGCACCTTTGTACCTCCTCCTTTCCAACAGTATGCACAAAGAAAGCCAGACTGACAGTGGCATTATTACATACATAGTACCATAGATGTGCCTGGAATGTGACAAACAGATAAAGATGGGTTCCTTGTCCAGTTAAGTTAATAAACCTAAGCCACACTTAACAATTTGATGCAAATGGTTCCACTGACACTTGAAAGCTGTCCCACAATGGACTTTACAATACACACCTGATACAGTGGATCCTGGGCCAAGATTTACTTAAATGACTAGTAATTAGAGGTGCCTGAGACACCTTAAAGGTTCCTGATTTTCAGAGGATGAGTGCTTGACAGAGACATGGAAGGTGTCTCAAGTTGTGTACACAAAAACGGAACTATCCAAAATCACTAGTGACTTTGGAAATCTCACACTCTGATCTTTATACAGAACAGATCATATATATAAAGGGTTATTAGTGGTGGTGCAAGTGAAAAGGGAACCTATTTTAAAGTTTGTGCTTATGGTCCCCTGCTTCCCAGTTGACAACAAAGTAGGTGGACTTTATTCCCCCACCTGAATAGTTGAGAAAAAAAATTCTCAGGCTCTTTTGTCTCTTCTAAGAAGACTTTGTCTTCATGTATATGTAGCTGGGTAGGAATACCAATGATGTATTGAAACAATCTGGTCAGCAGTGCTTTGGTAACTAGATACAGAGATTTTCTTCTCTGCTGAAAGTTATTAACATCAGAGGGCTGTTCAGCAAGCTATCTAAAATGAATTAGTGGTCTCGGTCCTTTTCCAAAGGGACAGGTGTGCATATCACAAAAGCAATGACAACTGGCACTAATGCTTTCTCTTCGAAGTCTCAGCAGAGGAACCAAATCCTCTGAATTCCTTGCTCACTTTGAGAGGAGGTCCATGAAGCACTGATGGAGCAATATGGTGTACCTGCACTACCACATCTACTTAACCTTCATTTTTAAGGCTCTCAATTAGGTCTCTTTTGTGAATGCTGGCTTGTGTTTTGTTTTGTTTTTTAAAAAGAACTAAAACAATCTGGTGATTTTAGTTGGCCTCAATATCAGTCAGAAAAAAAGACCCTATTCCTGAAGATTATTATAATTGTTAGTATTTAAGTAGCACCTCAAGGCCCTTGCTGACAGCAGGACCTCATTACGCTATACATACAAAGTAAAGAGAGAGCATCTTCTCTGAAGAGAACTTATAGTTTAAATAGGCAAAAGGGTAATGAGGAAAGAGAGGCAGAGAGAAATGAAGTGACTCTTCGAAATTCATGACAGTGGCAGTGCCTGGAACTGAATCCCGTCAAAGCACATTATCCATTAAACCACACTGTGTCTCTAAGAGAATAAACCGTAGTCAGGTAAGAGTATAATCTCAACATATAATAATGTCCCTGGTCATAATGTTGTTTTTCATACTGCAGCAATGTAGACAATGTATATTTTATTGGCTAACCTATTACTTTGCAGACAACTTTAGAGCATACACCATGCAATACTGTATACTCTACTTCTATCTCTCAAGTGCCCAGCTTATCCAAGGAAGACCTGATAGCAGATATCTATAGTCTGTATGACAGCAAATGGAGGGCTTTGAACTCCTTTGCTTTCACAAGATAAATAACTTTAAGAGACATGGTTAATGGCATACTTACTTTCTGCACAAGTGGAAAAGTTGGCTGTGATCCACTTCCGAATCTGAATTTTTACTACCACAGTACTGATAAAAGCTGTTTTCAGGAACCAAGCAAATTGCGTTAGGGAGAACAGCAGGTTTCTCACCACTTCACTGCACTCAGGAGTCAGCAGAATGCAGTAATTTCATCTGAGTGATTCATGTTAGTAGGACACGAGACAACAAGGGAAAACTATACGTTATTTACATGTAAACAATAATGTCAGCAGTGGCAGTTGTACAGAACAGGTTAATATCTCCCTGCTGATAAGAAAATAGCTCAAGCTTCAGGCAACAGAATGGCTGACGGAATTGGTAATGAGATACAGAGCCTTTCACCTCTAGATCACTGGATGAATGATAAGTAAATGGTTAGTGAAAGTCATTTCCATCTGAAGTTCATTAAGTGGTCTATATGTGCTGGTGGCATCAGCCAAGTTTAGTGGAGAAGCGTCTGTACTTCAAAAAACACCCCCATATCATACTGGTTGGCAGACTCAGCAGAGAGGCCAAAAACTGAATGTGTATAGAGGCTAAACTATCCTCCATACCCAAAACATAGTCGATCCAGAAAAACATGGAAGCATATTGGAATGCCAGTGTGGGGCAGCCTCTCTGCTTGGCCATTCTTCTTCTGTGGCTTACAAGAGGACTTTATTCTTCAAGAATCGTGACCTTGCATCTTTCATGAGGAATACATTTGCTTTTTAAAAAAATGGTTGTGTTTCTTTCTTAGTCTTTATTACCAATAATTACCATTAAACAGAAGCCAAGTTGTTCAATTTCACAGATGAAATATTTACCAGAGGAGGCTTATATGAGTTTGGAGTGTGAGGACAATCCACAGTCTAGCCAAGAGAAGGGATGCAACCACCAAATCTTTGGGGAAGTGTGATTCTATTTTGCTAGGATGAGTTCATGTTCGATACAGTTAAGAGTTGGACTGCAAATGATTCTAAACATAGACAACATGATCATCCCCACACTGCCTGAACCTGACCCCAATAGCCGCTCGGGTTAAAAACTGAGATGAAATGTGAGAGCAAAGATGCTCTTGTAGATAAGGTACCCAGAAGACAGGCGTTTAATTGCTAGCTCTGTCATAGACTGCCTGTGTGACCTTGGCTAAATCACAATCTTTCTGTGCCTTAGTTCAGTATTTCCCAACCGGTGTGCCCTCAGGCCCAAACAGGTATGCTGATTAAAAAAAAAAAAAACAAAAAACTACATGCAAGAACAAGGGGGTGGGATGGGAAAGCTGCCTTCTGATTGGCCATCTGCCTCAGTGACCCACCTTCTCCAGGGGTTGAGCAATCAACCAGAGCTCAATCTCCATCCCTCCCGCACCTTCTCCTCCTGTGTAAGCAATGGGTAGGCTCCTCTGTCCCTCCCCAACCCTCCAGCAGCTGCCGGCTGGGAGTGGGAGGAAGAGCCCCTGAAGCTCAAGGTGTGCCATAGCAGAGAAAATGTCAGGAATCACTGCCTTAGTTTCCCATCTGTAAAATGGGGATAATATTTCCTGTCTCCCGCCTGTTGTCTCGCTTGTCTATTTGGACTGTAAGCTCTTTGGGTCTGGGATGTCTCTTGGCATATAGACAACACTCAGCACAACGACGAGGCCTCTAGACACTACTGAAATACAAATGAACACTAATAATTAATAATATATCTCTAGTAATATAATCCTGGTTATTTGAGTAGGAAGTTCACCCAAAGTTTAACTTTGCAATACAAATGGATACTCTGCCCATTCTTTTGCTTGTTGCAGTTTTATCATTACCCTAGCAAGGGGAGATGTGACTGATTAGGGGGATGTGAATAAAGACAGGCTAGAGGGCTGATCTTGCTTTCATTTAAGTCATTGGGAGTAATGCAATAGACTTAAGCAAGAGCAGGATCAGGCCCTAATGAGGAGCTGAGCAGTCCTAAAAGAAAACATGACATCATCAGACAACTCCAAAGTGGTGACATAAATCTTTTTATGGGACCATCGATAAAAAGAAAAAAAACAAAACCTTTCACTTCTAATTTTCAGAGATGGAGATTTCATTCTGACCTCCAGAAGGACTAATCCCTCAGCTTTCATGAGCAGTTTAAAAAAAAAAAAAAAAAGTAAAAAGCCTCAGAAGTGTAGGGGCCGAAAAAACACATACAATATTGGAGCAAAGTAGGTCTGGAACGACTATGAATCAGTCTGACCCAGCGCAGCAAGAGCTGATGGAAGTAGCTGAATAACAAATAGGTAAACGTCCAAAGCAGCAGTTTGTAATTTGGGTTCGCACACAGCGTCCCCTCCAGCACACACAGACGCATAGGTCAGTTGAATCCAACTGTTTGGACCCGAGCACAAAGATACAGATAGATTGCATTTTTCAATATTAACTTTTAATAAAAAACATCAGTATGTTTAGCTTGCCCGGCAGAAACATAATCGATGGCATCTGAATGTAAGAACACAAGAACGGCCATACTGGGTCAGACCAATGGTGCATCTAGTCCAGTACTGTGTGTTCTGATAGTGGCTAGTGGCAGATGCTTCAGAGGGAATGAACAGAACTGGGCAATTTATCGAGTGATCCATCCCCTGTCATTCAGTCCCAGCTTCCAGCAATCAGTTTTAGGGACACCCAGCCTGGGTTATGTTCCTGATGATCTTGGCTAGTAGCGATTGATGGACCAATCCTCCATGAACTTACCTAATTCTTTTTTGAACCCACTTATACATTTGACTTTTACGACATCCTCTGGCAACGGATTCCATAGATTGACTGTGTGTTGTGTGAAGAAGTGCGTCCTTATGTTTGTTTTAAACCTGCTGCCTATTGATTTCGTCAGATGACCCCTGGTTCTTGTGTTATGTAAAGGGGCAAATAGGATTCCTTATTCACTTTCTCTACACTACTCATGATTTTATAGACCTCTATCATATCCCTGCTTAGCTGTCTCTTTTCTAAGATGAACACTCCCAGTTTTTTTTAATCTCTTCCCATATGGAAGCTGTTCCATACCCTTCATCATTTTTGTTGCCCTTCTCTGTACCTTTTCCAATTTTAATATATCCTTTTTAGATGGGGCAGCCAGAACTACATGCAGTATTCAAAGTTCGGCCATACCATGGATTTATATAGTGGCATTATATTTTCTGTCTTATTACCTATCCCCTTCCTAATGGTTCCTAACACAGTTAGTTTTTTTGACTGGCACTCCACTTTGGAGCCTTTTTTAAAAATCGTCATTATATTAGCTACCTTCCAGTCATCTGGTACAGAAGCTGATTTAAGTGATGGGTTAAATATCACAGTTATTAGCGCTGCAGTTTCATATTTCAGTTCCTTCAGAACTCTTGGGTGAAAACCGTCTGGTCCTAGTGACTTATTACTGTTTAATTTATCAATTTGTTCGAAAACCTCCTCTAAATACACCTCAATCTGGAACAGTTCCTCAGATTTGTCACCTAAAAAGAATGGCTCAGGTGTGGGGATCCCCCACATTCTCCACAGTGAAGACCAATGCAAGAATTCATTAGCTTCACTGCTAATGGACTTGTCTTCCTTGGTGCTCCTTTAGCACCTCAATCGTCCAGTGGCTCCACTGATTGTTTGGCAGGCTTCCTGCATCTGATGTACTTTAAAAAAATTGTTATGTCTTTTGCTAGTTCCTCTTCAGATTATTATGGCCTGCCTAATTATGCTTTTACACTTGACTTGCCAGAGTTTATATTCCCTTCCATTTTGCTCAATAGGATTTGACTTCCAATTTTTAAAAGATATCTTTCCGTCTCTAACTGCCTCTTTTACTCTGTTGTTTAGCCATGGTGGTATTTTTTTGGTCCTCTTACTAGTTTTTCGATTGGGGTATACATTTAGTTTGAGCCACTATTATTGTGTTTTTAAAAGTTTCTGTGCAGCTTGCAGACATTTCACTCTTGTGACTGTTCCTTTTAACTTCTATTTAACTAGCCTCCTCAGTTTTGTGTAGTTCCCCTTTCTGAAGTTCAATGCTACTGTGGTAGAATTTATATAGTACAATAGATCTGAAACCTGCCGTCTGTGGCTGAGTCTCTTCTATATTTTTGTTGTGTTTTCCCAGCTCCTGCTTAGTTCAGCTCTGTGCTGCCAGTATGTTATCTTATACTCGTGCACCGGACAAGATCCTCAGCTGGGGTAAATTGCTTTAGCTCCTTTTCTTCAAGGAAGCAATACCAATGTTCATATCTGAGGGTCTGGTCCTTATAGTTATCTTTCTAGATTCACATTGCTGTAAATATATGCTACACTTAAAATCTATTTCATCATAGAATCATAGAATATTAGGGTTGGAAGAGACCTCAGGAGGTCATCTGTCCAACCCCCTGCTCAAAGTAGGACCAACACCAACTAAATCATCCCAGCCAAGGCTTTGTCAAGCCAGACCTTAAAAACCTCTAAGGATGGAGATTCCACCACCTCCCCAGGTAACCCATTCCAGTGCTTCACCACCCTCCTAGTGAAATAGTGTTTCCTAATATCCAACCTAGACCTCCCTCACTGCAACTTGAGACCATTGCTTCTTGTTCTGTCTTTATTTGTTTCATTAAAGGCTAATCCAAAGCCCATTGAAGACAATGGGAATCTTTGACTGCAATGGGCTTTGGATCAGGCCCTAAATTAACATTCCGAAATGATAGTTATTAGTGGGGAGCACGTGATTTTCACAGAGGGAAGGTGATGTAATCACAACAATCCACTGTATGCTTTTATGGATTTGCACATTCTTCTGATTTCAGTGGAAAGCCTTGGATCAGGCTTCTAGTCCATTACCCTGACAGTGTTGGTTTACTGTACATCCACTGGTGTTTCGCTCGGTCTAGTTTTAAACATCCCAAGCAATAGGGCTTCCACTTTTTTTCAGATCCTATCTATGGCTAGAATGGGAAGATGAACTAAACCTTGACAGCTGCCACTGTATTTTTAAACCTGTGTAGTGCCTAGGGTATCCTGGTGTGCATCTTTCTTGGTGCTTGTCTTAACATCCATCACCATAGTGGTAACAGGTGCTTTATGAATACAGAATAGATCCAGGTAGATTAGATGGGTAAAATAGATTAGACAGATAGTTTTTGTGAATAAGATATGACTTGAGGGCTGTAAGCCTCCCATGCAATCCCCGGCAGAATTACTGATACCTAAGACACTGATCCTGCAAAGCTGAAATCAATGGTCATGGCTACACTACAAAGAAAAACCCATGGCACCAAGTCTCAGAGACCGGGCCATTGACTTGAGTCGCCTGGGCTCGGGCTGCAGGGCTAAAAATATCCATGTAGACATTCCTGCTCAGGCTGGAGATTGGGCTTTGAGACCCTTACTGCTTGCCAAGTTTCAGAGCCCAGGCTCCAGCCCAAGCAGGAACGTGAACACTGCTATTTTCAGCCCCACAGCCCAAGCTCCTGCCCCGTGAACCCCAGTCCATTGACCCAGGCTCTGAAACTTGGCGCCACCGGTTTTTCTTTGCAGTTCAGAGCAGCAAGCAGGATCAGAGACTTAAAGAAGCATGAGGAATGCAGCTTCCTTCACTGCGCCAGCTGTTTGTGCCATCCTCCACTCACCCAGAGGAAACAGAATTTCTTCTGTTTTTCAGGTCACCTTAGACGACCTGAAAATTTCCAGTTTTACCATATAAAAAAAAAAAAAAGTTTGGAGCCAAAAGCTAAAAACATCTCCCAGTTCCAGCTATGTTTTTAACCACAGGAGCTTACAGCAGGCAGTTTGTTTACTCAGATTGCTATCAAAGGCATTTTCCAACATAGCATCAGAAGAAGGAATAAAATATATACTTCATTTGTCATAAATTCATGGTTTTTGTATTGAATCAAGCTGAAGTGCTGCCTGCCCTTTGAGGCCATGTTTTGCCATCAGCTTGTGTCTGTTTGTTTCTCAGCACGGGTTCTAGCTTGTTTTTTAATCTGGTAGGTGGTTTTGAGGGATCTACACCAGTGGCAGGCCCTAGAGGCATCCTGGTTGCTTCATGGTGCTGAGAGAGCGCATGCCAGAATAACTACTGCTGCACCCTTTGAAAGGGTGCAGTGTGCACGCATCCTGTGACAAATGTGATCTGAAACCTGGCATGGCCCCTTCCAGGAGTCTAGGGACACTGGTACTGTTGCAATCCCACCCCCGCTTTGCACTCTGGTACACAAGAACTGGGACTGTGTGACTACCACTTATTGTGGTGCACACAGAAGGAATCTGTCACCCTAGGTAAAACTTCAATGTGCTGCCCTGCTCCTACTCCTTTAGAAGTTGACAGCAGACACTCAGCATCTCCCCAACTGCTACCACAGGCCCCCCCTCCCTAAATTTTGGGCAGCTGGGTCAGAGGCTGATGAGCCCTAGGGACAGACCCCAAGGGATGGGAACAGTCTGACACCTGATGGGTTCAGCCAGGGTAGGTCAGGATGAAAGTCCCCCAGCCTCTGCCCTCAGCCCTGCAAGTGGCCATACCTCGCTCCCTGGATGGGTGATACCCCCAGCCTGGGCCAACCTTCCCAGTGGCTCATTCTGGGTGAGTTGGCCCCAGCTGCCCAGGGCTCAAGATGGGAGCGAAGCCCAGCTTAGCAGCTCTGGAAAACAGCGGCTCCTTCCTCGTAGAGCTGCTCAACTGAACCATAATGGGAACTAGGCAATAGCAGGGGGCAGTTCCTTGCCCTGTAAGGCCCCAGTTAATGGGCATCACAGACCCCCTGCCTTTCACAAAGTCACTCATACTGGGGACGTGGATTCTCTCGCATAAAGGGTGGCAGGTTCCTTCCCACTGGAAAGAGAAGGGGTCTCCACACCTCAGCCTCTGCCCCCACACGTTGGCCCCTGCACTGCCAGTCCCCTGCCTAGCCCCCGACACTTTGCACCCCCCAGTCTGCACCCCTGCCTGATCCCAACAAACCCTACACCCCCGTAGCCCACCCCCATCCCTCTACCTTTCCGGAGAAGCTCATCATCCTTGGGCTCATGGGCTGTGCAGTGGCAGCACCTCCAGAGCCTGGACATGGTGGAGTTGAAATGGGGGCTGCCTGGACAGCAGGGCCTGCGTGCAGAAAGGCAGATGGCAGCTGGGTGGCAACATGGAGGCAGGCAGGTCTCTGTGCTGTTGGCTGAAGCCCCAGCAGCACACCCAGTGCCACTAGAAGCAGCCCTGTGGCCAAGCAGTGGCCACAACCTTACCTGTGCCAGGGGCAGGGAGTGGCTGGGGACAGAGAAGGAGCAGTTCCCCCCGCAGCCCAGCTGAGGGTTGCTTTCTGCTGCTCAGAACCCCAGCTTGTCACCACCTGCTCCCTTCCTGCCGCTGCTGGAGGGTACTGGAGCAAGTCTGCGGTCCCAGAAATCTGCCACCCAGTAGCTGCCTAGTCTGCCTATAACAAGAGCGGCCCCTGGGTTGCACAAGCTGGGAGGAACTCCTCTGTATTCCTAGCCCACACTAAGCCAACCACATCACGCCCTGTATGCATATTTGTAACTAGATCCATGGTGCCAAGCCAAAGGTTTGAGAAAATCATGCTGTTCTTTAGTTATGTTGGCAGACAAATGGCTTGTCTACATGGTGGGATAACACGCTCTACAGAGGTGGAATTTATAAAGCGCACTGACGAGTTGCACATTAATTGGTCCATGTGGACCTTGCTGGTGTGCACGAACGGTTCCCTAGTGCACTTTAATACAGCACTGTTTCAAACAGCACTACATTAAAGCGCACCAGTTAATTAATGCACAACATGACAGTGCACTTTAGAACTCCCCTCCCTCCAGTAAAGCGCGTTACCTCACTGTGCAGACAAGCCCCTAGTTTTCAGAGTACAGGTGTACAGATCATGAACACCACCACCGCCAGTTAACATTAATTACATTCTCAACCCTGAGGACCTGTCTTCGCTGAAAAGTTAATACAAATGATAATTTAACTGTTGCCCCTAACTTGAGTCCTGACCACACAGAGAAATCATAACTCAAGTGTTGTAGTGCTTTTAACTCGAACGCAGGGCCAGCTCCAGGCACCAGCTTCTCAAGCAGGTGCTTGGGGCGGCCGCTCCGGAGAGGGGCGGCAGGTCCAGGTATTCGGCGGCAATTCAGCGGACGGTCCCTCACTCCGCCTGGGAGTGAAGGACCTCCCGCCGAATTGCCGCAGCAGATCGCGATCGCGGCTTTTTTTAGATCGCGATCGCGGCTTTTTTTTTTTTTTTTTTGGTTTTGGCTGCTTGGAGCGGCCAAAACCCTGGAGCCGGCCCTGCTCGAACGGATTGGCCCAAGAGGCTAAGCTTGAGTGAGCACAACTGGTCAGCTTCTTACATGACCACTCTGTAGTCTGGATGCAGGCCAGTAACTCTGGAGGGCTGCTAGTCTGCCAGTGCCTTCCCACAATTCCCTCTGTGTGCCCAAAAAGGACAGACAAGTTTTTCCACAAGCCACTGAGAGAGAATTCATAAAGCAGCTCAGTTTACTGCAGTGTAAAGCACCATAGGAGTCCCCCAGAAGTCTTAGTGCCACACAAGAATGAGTGCAACACCACAATAACGTGGGTGTTATTCCACAGGGTGGCTGCTCTCACTCAGGCTTGGCTATCTCTAGAGATGTAACTTTACGGTGCATGCATACCTTTAGAGTTGGTTCAGGACCACAATCCAGGTGAGGACTAAGCAGCACTGTTGCTCCCATACCAGATTTATTCTGTGACTCGATAGCTTCTAATCTCCCACCTTTCACAACCATTAAACTTTTCAGGAACAAAAAATATTTAAAAAGTTACGATGGCAAAGAAAATCTATTGCACCCACTTAAGCAGCCTTTTGAAATATGGATGAACTAAGCTCAGACACATACACCTGAGCTATGTTGGAAGGTATTGCAAATGGCTGATTGATTATATTGTAGCCTGGAAGTCTCTGAATTCACGACGGAGTCCAGGAACATGCTTGGCATTCATGGACATCCAGTTGACAAAACTCTCCAGGAAACTTCCAAAATTAGAAACAACTCTCTAAATTGGTAGCAGACATTTACTAAGTAAGATGTCCTAGTCACTTATAGGCCAGCACACAAAATATCCTTTATGCCTTAATGTTTGACATTACATTGTGTGTTATTATGGGACAATGGAAAATGACGTGACCAAAAATGTAGTCATGACTCTTTTTTTTAATATCCATTTGGAAAGTGGTGGGCATGTCATTCACATTAATTGTGCCAGAACAGCAGCAGCATGAATGCTAAATTATTCTCCATGTTCACAAACTGTCAAGTGGGGCAGATAGCCAGCTATCCAAAATGACTGCAAAGAGATCTGCACAGCTGTAACATATTTTCAACTTGTACTCCAGATACTACTGAAACCAAGGATCTCTTTGATCGAACTGGGCTTGGAGTCACATTTCCTCTTTGCTTTAACTAAGATGAAGAAGATAAAAATATAATTAGTTAATTTGCTCTATAATTTCCTCCTCTGCAATGATGTAAAAATGTCAAATGCCTGCAAAGCAAGAATAAATTATGAGGATAATAAACAATGGATGTATAAATGATATGTGGATAACATGAGCTGATGAAGAGCCTGAACTAATTATGAAAGAAAAAAAGGAAAGAAAGATTACAATGATAACACTCAGTCAAATTCTCCTCTTGTTGTCTCCTACTTCTTTGAAGTCCACGAGGTTGAACCAGTATTAAGAGGAGATTATGGATGACTACTTCAGCCTGTGAAGTCACCTTAGCAGCTTTCCACCAAACCTTTCAATCACATGGTTTCTCTAGCCAGTATATGGCAGGGCCTAATCTTACTGGAAATACCACATGGTACTTTGTAACTGCAATGTGAGTACACTGGCAATATGTAATAACTCAATGCAACACAACTGTGTTATCAATCACTTGTAAAAAAGTTATTATTTATTTGGATTGATATACCTCCTAGAGGGCCCAATTAAGTATCAACCCTTTGCTAGGTGCTGAACATACACATAATGAAAAGACAACCCCAGCATGGGTCAACAGGGCACCAAGTCTCCCAGCCCAGTTCGAGAGACTCAGGTTCACACTACCACTTTCAAAATAGCTGTGTACGTGGCACTTTGAAGTTGCAGCTCTGGCTGGAGCTCAAGCTCTGAAGCCCACCCCCCACCCTAGGTGCCAAGGCCCAAGCTACAATGTCTACACAGCTATTTTTAGCACTGTAGACCTAGGAGCCTGAATCTGTCAACCTGGGCTGGGAGACTCACTGCCATGGGCTGTGTAGAGGTACCCAAAGATCATACAGTCTAAGTATATGACAAGACACAATAAACAGATACAACAGATGGGGAGAGTTCCAGGTAACGGTGGAATGATTATAATTTGTGCAATGGGTATTAAGACTGCTGCCTCTGCAAAATGCTGAACATTTTATGAGAGGCCCGCTACAGAAGTAAAGGGAGATTCCTTTATTCCTCTATAAAGGGCCGCCTATGCCAGTGAGGACTCAGAAGATCATTGTAATGATGTAATTAATAGAATAATTGATGTTAGAGCCACAAAAGACATAGCAAGTCAATAGACATAGGCAGAGGCAGCACGGAATTGTTTCCTACAAAGTGTTTTTAATGCTGTGCCTAGTGTGGTTTTAAAAGGAGCTATAGAAAGCACTAAACAATAGAACATCTAATTGTAATACTATAATGCCGGATTCTGTATTGTCCTTATACATGTCCACAGTGGATGGGCACAGAGTCAAGAGCCTAAGCCATTTGCATGGCCAAGCAGAATTACTTCCTCACTTCTCCCAAGAGGGCACATGGCATGCGAAAGGGAGGCAGGATGAGGCAGAGTAGGCGGAGCCATGGCTCAGAACACTTCCTCCCCACCCACTCATCAGTCATGTTACAGGACGTATGCTGAACCCCATGCAGTGGTGTCGCAGTGCAGATGCACCCTCTATGAACCAAGGAGGTGTGAGAGGATCCTTGGAGAAAGAATGCATCCCATTTCGCCAAGCTCTTCAGCACTAATGCAGTGCTGTGTCTAAATAGTACGATTGAACTCTTAATAAGCATGATTTGTGAACTCCCTTTATTTTTGAAATGGTACAGTAACTCCTCACTTAAAGTCATCCCAATTAACGTTGTTTCATTGTTACGTTGCTGATCAATTAGGGAACATGCTTGTTTAAAGTTGTGCAATGCTCCCTTCTAAAGTCGTTTGGCAGCCGCCTGCTTTGTCCACTGCTTGCAGGAAGAGCAGCCCGGTGGAGCTAGCTGGTGGGTGGTTGGAACCAGGGTAGACTGACAACCCCCCTATTAGCTCACCCTATCAGCTCCCCACTCCCCTAATTTCCCTGTGCAGCAGCTGCCTAGCAGGCTAGGAATTGCAGCTGTCCTTCCCCCCACTGCCATGTGCTGCTCCTGACCTCTGCCTTGGAGCTACTCCCTGAGAATCCTGCTTGCTGCGTGTGGGGAGGGGGGGGGAGGAAGAGGAAGCCTAATGTCAGGGTGTCCCCCTCCCTCCTGCTCCTGCACCCTGCTTACCCCATCTTCCAAAGAGCAGGGGGGACACACGACAGAGGGAGCTTCCAGGCAGCAGCAGCTGCAGCTGCGGTGTGGTCTCAGCTTGCTGATCTAATTAACAAGGCAGTGTACTTCTGACCCCACTCTTCATACTTAAAGGGGAAATGTGCATCTCTCTCTCTCTCTCTCTCACACACACACACAGGGTGTGTGTCTCTGTCTCTGTCTGCCCTCCCTCCTTTCCTGCTGCCTTGTACAGTAGAGTGTGAGAGTTAACCCTTGAGGGCTCAGCCAATTGCTAGTTCATCATTTAGCAGTAAGGCACTCTCTAGAAATATCCCACCTTCTCACTCCTCCACCTCAACCAAGCTTCACAATCATCATCACTGTGTACCAGTATTAAATTGTTTGTTTAAAACTTATACTGCGTGTGTGTATGTGTATATGTATATATATATATATATATATAGTCTTTTGTCTGGTGAAAAAAAATTCCCTGGAACCTAACCCCCTCATTTACATTAATTCTTACGGGGAAATTGGATTCGCTTAATATTGTTTCACTTAAAGTTGCATTTTTTCAGGAACGTAACTACAATGTTAAATGAGGAGTTACTGGACCATAATTACAACTGAACTACTAAGAATCTATTTATTTACTCTCCTGAAGATTTAATTGTTCATCACTCTTTTTATTCTGTGTGTGTAATATAATGAGTGATACAATATCTTATAAATGTCTTTGTTTGCTAGAGCTGTTTGACTGATGAGGATTTTCAGAGTGTTCATATAACAATCTCATTGGCTGGAATCTATTAGCTTCTATAATGTCTTCCCACCAATGTGTTATATCCATGAATTAATGTGGGGGGTGGGGAACAAAAAGCCTAGCCTGAAAATATATTTCCTTATTTCCCTTGCAATATTGTGATATCTTATTTTGTTGTATCATTATCTTTCTTTTATACAGATACTCTACACACATGTCATGCACACACACACTTAGCAGGTTTTAAGTTCTGCTGGAGCTTACCACAAAGACCACTGAAGTCAATCCAAAGTTCATTAAAAACAATGGAAGGACTCTCATTTACTCCAGTGGGTTGCGGATCAAAGCCTGGGACCCTAACTTTTCAGGAAACCAGACAATTTAGCAATAGCTGTGTCCACTTAGAGAGTAGACCATATGGAGACATCCCAGTTTGAGAAATGCCACTTTCCTTTCTGTATTGCATTTAGGATTGTTCATGCTTGAACCAAATACATATTTTCAGGCATTATGATCCAAAACCTTTTGACACACATTCAAATAAAAACGCCAGATAGAAAATTACTAAAGAAAAATACCAGCAAAACATCTTCATTTTATGATTTCCCAAAGTATTAATTAATTTAAACGAGCTATTTTTCTGTGGCATATTGACACACTGCATAAAAGCATAACATTTTCTTCAAAATAAATACTCAGCTTATGAACTACATAGAACTCTTCTTTATTCACTCAACATACAGAAGCCAATTCTAAGTATAAATACGTTCTCCAAATTGTATAGACTTTGGGCCCGATCTTTTAACCCTTTTCCATGGGTTGCAGTACCAATAACATGATCAAATATTGTAACTGGATCCAATTAATCATGTGTAAAACCACTGAAGGCAATGGAGATTACATAGGGATGAATTTGACTCATATATGTTGGAAGCAACTGGCCTTTAAGTTAGTCCTTCATGAGGCACAGATGGGATACACCTTTTCCATTTGCAATTGGATGTACATGTTTGCATTGTTCATATCAACTAGTGACTGGACCAGGCCCTAAAACCAATGCCCACTGAAATCAGTGGAATGACTGCACTGCTGTAGGCTTCTCAGCTTGGTTAAACGTGAAGCCCAAAAATTTATATAGAATAACACAGCCATAACACCAACCTAAGCAGTTTTGTAGAAAGGAACAGGAAAATGGGGGGAAGTTATTAGAAAAATCAAATCTGATCATTTGCATTGTTTAATTTTTTTTAAGTGAATGGTTTATATTTTCCCATGCTCCTTTTCCCACTGCAATCCAACTATTCATCTTCTGTGAAATCTAAACCTTCTGTGCTTCATGTTTTATTCAACGTTTATCCTAAGGTGCTTAATTTATACCAAAGGACAGCAGAGAGGCTAAGAGTTGCTTGTGTAAGGGGAGATGCTTTAAGGCCATTATTCATGCCCTTTGATCTTAAGTTTTCACTTAGGAAACTTTGGTTCTGTGCATAATTAAAGGACGCCACTAACTATCACTATATAAATTAAAATAAAATTGAATAAAGCCAACAACTTTTGAGATTGAATCTATACTTCAATATCAACACTGCAGAGCAATTATAAATATATTCTACAGCTCCAAAGTTAATCCTGATTCAATTTGTGGTTGTTGTTGGGGAAGGGGGTGTAAAGGCTTTTTTTTAATATAACCAGACCAGTTTCAAAGGTATATACAAATGTTTATCCTTCTATACCGCTTAGGTTAGTACATAAAAAAGCATGATAGATGAACAATGACACTAAGCTTAAACTTTCCTATGGAAATATACATT
The DNA here is from genome assembly GCF_011386835.1 of Chrysemys picta bellii. Classification (NCBI taxonomy): domain Eukaryota; kingdom Metazoa; phylum Chordata; order Testudines; family Emydidae; genus Chrysemys; species Chrysemys picta. The sequence goes on from NC_088791.1 coordinate 19,826,901, forward strand.
ATGAACTACATACAATCAATTAGTTCAAACAAAGCCCATATTGTTTCCACTTCTCCTAAAACAGTGGTATATATTTAAGTTTTCCGATTAAATGCCCACTTTGGCACCACTAGTGAAATAACTTATGTTTGTTGTCAGGTCTCCCACTGGGTGGCGTGTGGTTCCTCATGTATGTTCATTTGTCACCCTCAAATAGCTTAATGCCTCCTGAATGGCCTTGGAGCAGGTAACTACTTAAGTGGAAGTTAATTAAGTCATCGGTTCACTTAGTTCTGGAGGATTTTAAGACACCAACACAGCATGTGATACATACAGTATAATAGTCCAGACTTATCTGCTGCAAACACCAGAAGAACACCATTTTTTGTTCCCACAGTACATAAGGAACAGGGAACATTTGGCATATCCATCAAGACACTGTGAAAGACCTGGGGGTACATTTTCAAAAGGAAGCATCAGGATTTAGCTACTTGACTGCAGCAGCCAAATCTTACAGACTTTATGCATGCACAAGTCTACTTGAAGCCCAATGGGAATTTTTCCCCAAGTATTGATAACCCTTAGGAATTTGATCAAGTAATAATAGAACAAGGGAAATGTTGACCTTTTGATAGAATATTTTACCATGATCATAAGAGAATATTCTTTTGCAAAGAAGTAAAGCTGATCCAGGAGTACCAAATGGCTCAAAGCAATGGAAATGGACTCTACCGCCTTTCTCGTCTAGAGGGCTGATTTAAAGCCAACCTGCATCATCACTAAATGGAAGTGGTACTATGATCTGGTGGCTGTGCAGTGGCCTATTTCTAATGTGTTTGGTGGTATTTATCTAGTCTCAATTGGACTGGGTCCTGCAGTTACAAAAGTCACTGCTCCACTTGGCAATCTCAGCAGAGAGACTGCAAAGAGAATAGGCATTCACCTTTAGTGGCAGGTGTTTTGGTACAGGTGCTAAGCCTGCCAAACCTGCACCTGCTCTGTGGAGACATAGAGGCCTTTGTTCTGAAAGGCTGTCAGATAATTCACATACATACACAACTGAGGAAAAGAGTGTGAAGCCAGAGTAAGTGTGTCTGTGCAGTCAGACACATTCTAGCAACACGGAAGGGGACTTATTCAGACTAGCCTACTGCTAAAGTCAATGGGAGCTGTGGATGCTCATCACTTCCCAGTCAGTCTGTTTATGTAGCTACCTAACTTCAGAACCCCACATTTGAAAATATTGTCTGTCAAAATCATCATGTTCAAGTCAAAATGTCAGTAAATTACACACATTGGTGTAGCCAGACTTTTGAATATTTGGGGATGGGTGCGGGGTATCTTAATGCTTTTGCACAGACTTTAAGCATCTTAGCAACAGTGAATCTGTGACATCAAAACAGTGTTTCATGGCAAAAGGTTAAAAACTGATTAAAACAAAATATAAATTCATATTATGGAGGCACCAGAGAGGGGTAAATCCAGATCTGAATATTCCCACCACAGATTTAAGCTTCAATCACAAAATTCAGTGGCAGGTTGGATCCAGAACTCTGCCTGGACCCATGTCCAACACTAACATGGCATGTTAGTGTGCAGCAAGACTGATTTACAGTGCACCAGCTTGCTGCACAATAACATCCCACGTGGACACTTCTACAGTGTAGTAAAAGTCCCAGAGAGCTAATTATTGGTTATGCTTTCAAAAAGTAGCAGCTAAGCCACACTCCAGGACTTTAACCGCGCTGCAGCAGTGTTCACCTGAGACGTTACTGTGTGGCAAGCTGCTGCACTGTAAATTCACACCCTGGCCTACCACACAGTAACTTACTGCATAGACAAGCCTTAACTGAGGGCCAGATTCTGTAACTCTTATTCATGGTGAGTAATAGATTACTCCATGAGTAGACATATTGAACTCAGTGGAGCTACTCATGGAGTAAGGTTCTACCTAAGGTAAGGGTGGAAGAATCTAGCTTTTACAGACTAGCTCATAAGAACTTGAAGAAGCCAGATTGTGGGCAGCCCTGGCATGAGCAAGGTGGAAGAGTGCAGAGAGGAGCCTTCCCACGCCAGATACACCCTCCACACCAGGTACGACCTCCACACAGGGCCAAGGAAAAACAGACGTTCCTGTGCTCTCCTCAGTCCAGGAAATCCTTACTCTGGGAGCACCTGGAGTAGATATACTCCTAAATGATGCAAAGTTCTGGGGCCAGACTATTTGTGGGGTTGGAGGGCCATGGTGGGAAGCAGAGTCTACGTGCTCCAAAGGGGGTAATGCAATGGGTGCATTCCCCCTAAGTGCTGGGAGGAATAGTGCCTCCAGAGGTTCCTCTGTGGCAATGCAGCTGCATTACACCCTGTGCCTTTATAGTGCAATCCAGCTCAAGGTATCTCAGTAACCGAGAGGTATGATCATCTCTGGTTAAAGCACTGGACTGGAACTTAGGAGGCTTGCATTCAATTCCTAGCTCTGCCCCAGACTTTCTGTGAGACCTAGGGCAAGCCTAAATACCTTTAAAAATATGGACCTCAATCTCTCTGTGCCTCAGTTACCTATCTGTAAAATGAGGTTGATATTTCCTGCCTGTCTTGTCCATTTAGGCTCTTCAAGGCAGGAACTGACTCTTATTATATGTAGGTACAGTGCCTATCACAGTGGGACTCCAGTCAACGTTTGGGCCAATAGCTGCTACTGTCACACACGATAAATAATACTGTGTGGTTGTAACACAGTAGAACTTCTCACACAAGTGTGTAATGATAGCCCTAAAATGAAAGATACAGTTTATGGTGTATTCTCTTAAATATATTTTCAAAAGTTCCCAGGAAGGATTTCATGATGGTTATTTATTCATGATTAAAACAATTCCCTAAAGGAAGGGTATTTATAGACAAAAAGTTATAGTGAAATAAAATGTAATGCAAACCAACCAGAAGAGAGACACTGCATCCTTAACTCAGACCTCTGTACTTTCATCCAGAGTACTAGGAGTTGAGGACTGCACACAAGCTTTGATCAGCCCCAATTAACTCTGAATTAAATCTGTATCTGAGAACTGGTTATAATATCTTGGCTGCAACCAAAGAATTAAACTAACATATTAAGCAAAAAAATGCTGAAAACAAAGTTTGACTTGCTGGATTAATGTTATGCCAGCTAGGTTTCAACAATGAAACATAATATATAGGCTTAACTTCATTGCTGTTCTCCCCATACAAAAAGGAAATCCTTCCACACTGGGATTTATGGACCCACTCTCCATGTACAATATTTTCACTGAAAAGAATGATGGGAAGTCCCTGGTGCCAGGGTGTGCCTGGCAACTGCTCCTGGACATGACTCTCAAATTCTGAAACTCCAGTTTGTTTTTAGAAGCTGCCTGTGGGTTAGTGAGTGGCTTCCCAGCTGGCATCTTCTCATGTCTTTTGGGTGAGACCACCACTGGCTGCCTTTGGCAGCTCAAAAGTTGCCTGAGAGACTAGGCCAATATCATCTTGATGGTGTGCTCAGCTGACCTTCCTGGTGTTTTAATTTTCACTCATACTTGTGTGTAAAGAGTTTGCTTTCTCTCTTGCAATATAAATATACAGGCAATATACAGGCCATACCTTAAGTCCTTCACTTTGCAGGTGTAGAGCCCAGCCACAGATCCAAACCCTGATCAGGATCTGCACCCACAAATACTAGGCAAGTCCAGAGGGTCAGGTTTCTACATGAAAGGACAAAGTCTCTCTAGCTGCTTGACAATGGAGGAAAACAGAAAAGAGGACAACTGGACACCTTCCTCCAAGCACCAGAACTGACTGACATCCCTATGTGGGTTGTCAAAAACCAGCCACTTAATAATGGATGTTACGGCTTCTTATTCATAAAGTGTCATAGGCACCCAAACAAATAGAAGTGCTAATTCCCTAATCACAGGGAGTTTACAGTCTGGATAAATAAACAAAATAAGGCAAGAGCTGAGAGTGAACCTCAAATAAACCAAAAGGAAGCCCCATTTTTGCTTTTGCAAGTGTTATAATCAATTCTTGTTTTACTTAGACATGATTAATGCAAATTTCTGTGTTTCCTCTGTCCTTCTAGCATGCTACTTCAGACTTCGGCCAATTAACAAAGAGGGTCACACATGAAATCCCATGAAGAAGCCCTTTAGATGGGGCATCCTGTCCTCCTAGGCAGGACAAATGCCATTGACCAATCTCATCTGTCCCAGTCAGGGCCGGCTCCAAGCACCAGCCGAGCAAGCTCGTGCTTGGGGTGGCAGATTCTAAGGGGTGGCATTTTTGGTTCACCACTCCGACCGCCCTGTAGGGGGCAGCGGCACAGAGGAGGGGAGCGCCCTGCTGGGAGTGGGCTGCGCGCTCTGTCTGCCCCAGCCAGTGCCAGGTCTGTAGCAAGCCCGGCAGGGCAGTCTGTGTCCTTCCCTCCTCGCCGAGGGAAGGAAGGATGCGGCGCAGTGGGAGGGGCCGAGTGGCGAGCGCCCCGGCTGAAGGAAGCCCTGGCCACCCTCCTCTCTCTCCCCCTCCCCTCCGCTAGCTGGGGCGTGCACTCCGCTGCCCAGGGCATGTCTGCAGCGCAGGGAATCCCGCTAGTTCCGGCCACCCTGCACATTTTTTTATTTGCTTCGCCACTCCGGCCACCCCGCATGTTTTTTTGTTTTGTTTTTTTGCTTCGCCGTTCCGGCCGCCCCGCACATTTTTTTTTAAATTATTTTTTTTGCTTGGGGCGGCAAAAAAGCCAGAGCTGGCCCTGGTCAGGGATTGGCTTAGACTTTGCAATGCTGCCACTAGAACAGCTCAAAACCTGGAACTTTAATTCCACAGGAAAGTCGCATTTCAAGATATCCCTTCAGAACATTTTGTTTCAACATTATTGAAATGAAGCATTTCGTTGAGGTTGAAGTGCTTCATTTTGACTTTATCATTTCAACTGTTAGATAGCCTACCCAGTCATTCTACCTATGCAGGATTGTGCTCTATGGCCTGTCCTCCTGATTATATGGAGCACATCATTGCAGAGGAGGAAAAGAAGTAAATTTAAACTTTTTTTCAATGGAAAATGTCCTTGTTTCAGATGCAAAAACGTTCATGGTTTTGGTTTTTGCCCACAATTTTTGGAGTTTTTGAAAAAAGATCAACCTAAAGGCCAAAAAAAAGAGTATTTGAAGTTTTTTGAAATTTGAAAAAAAAAAAAAACTCAGCAAAAAACACTCACCATTTTCTGACCAGCTCTACTCCAATTATTTGTTCGAGTGGGATTCTGCGTACAAAAGTGTTGGCGAATGGATGTATGATTCATGAATACCCTTAATGGCATGCCACTAAGGATGTTTACATATTAGCAAGTGCATTCTCTACTAGCTACTGCGGTAGTTTATCTGTTTAAAAAGTTTCAGTCGTTCCAACCATGGCACAGAAACAATACCATGTGACCAATCACGCAACAAACAACGAACAGCAAAATGGTAGGCAGCTGAAGCAAATGCTCCATGAAGAACCCACAGGCTGAAATTTGTTTGGATAAATTGACTAATTACTACTAAATTAATAAAAAAGTCAATTTGCAAACAGTTCATGAACAGTAAAAAGGACTAAGGCACTGATCCAAAGCCCATTGAAATCAATGGAAAAATTCCCATTGACTTCAGTGGACCTTGGATTAGGCCCTTACATCCTAAACAAACATATTCGCTGCAATTTGTAATTTGTCCAGCTCATCCTACCATTCAAGCGAAGAGACCATCCCCTCAAAATACTTAAAATATGTGTATGCCCAAGGGGAAGGAAGGGCAATCTGAAGAAAGGTGTCACCACAAGAAAAAAAAAATAAGGCATTCTTTTCTTCGTGCCCCTGTAGAGCAAGATACATGACAGAGAACATAAATTTAGGCCTGAGTTGCTGGGATCAGGAGAGGTGTCAGAAATCACACATTTTGCAGTGTGTTCCTCTACAAGAAAGTCCTTTTGAGAGAAAAGCCTCTAAGTGTGCGTGAACAGAGCCCATAAAACTTTACAAAAAAAAAAAAAAGAGTAGGGGGCAAGTCAAGCATCCAAATCTGCTACAGAAATCTTGACCCTTTCTTTCAATTTGTCTACCATGCTTTTACAAGGCATAACTTGAAAGAGGCTTCATGTTTACAATAAAGAGTTACATCTATAGTGTCTTTCATTAGAGCAAGCCGTTTGTGTCAGATGCCAAGACATTGTTTTCCTCTTCCACAATAATGTATGTGTGTGATTTAAAAATAAAGTACAATAGCTCCATACACATTCTTATCATACAACATGCTGCTTATAAAATCCCTCATGTCAAAAATCACTTTGGGAGCCAAAGAAATGGAACATACCATTTTAAAATCATTTTGCATTACTACTGTGCATGTATTCAAGGCTGAACATTTTTTTCATTTAAGATCCAACCTGATTGAAAGCAATTATGATGCTGGCATGAGGCACTGCACAATATTTAGCACAAATTACATTTCATTCTATTATTAATAGATCTGGTATGTGGGAAATGAAGATGTATGGTTACTTATCTTTGCTTGTAATTATAGTGATGCCATTCAGAGTTACCTTCTTCGCATTACATATGCTCCTGCGGCTGGATTTCTATGTGTTTGCAATCTCTTATCCAAAGGGCAAAATGACAATGAAAATAAGAGCAGCTATCCTGTTACAAGGTTAATTTGTGAATGATAAATGAGTGTTTTTAGAATGAACTACATAGGCTACCATTTAAACAGGTCTTGGCAACAAACCAGCTCTTCCCTTCAGCAGAAAAAAAGAGAAAAAAAACTGTAGAGAATGTACAAATGAGTTGATTGCCCCAGGATGTCTCTCTCAAGAGGGATTAGAGAAACCCACTGGGGCATTTCCAGTCCCAACAAAAGCATGATTTGAGCTACAAAAGTTTGCCCCGATAATCATGTTACTGCAGAAAAAAAAAAGAAAGATTTTCTGCCCCTGTATAAACTCTTGTTGTAAGACATTTGGAAATAAACAGTAGGTGCCAGTGAGCCAGATGCATTAGGGAGGCTCAGCCCATCCAAATGCTGAGTGAGAGCAATGCCTCTCAAATATTCCTCTGCTGAGCCAATGCAAACCAACCATTATATCTGCCTACTAATGTTAAATAAAGTGCTGTGGACTCAAGCTTCACAATAAGGAAGGAATTTCACCGGAGCGCTATGAATTCAATGTAGGGTTTTAACTATAATCTGATATCCTGCTGAGGCTAGGGTTGGCTCCACATGTATATTTAATACAAAAACATGTATTAAGGGCAGCTTCTGATCACGCACATTCCCATTCCAACTCATAAAGCTGAATTTCCCAATCGTGAGGCAGGGCTTCTTGAAGGGCCCAATCAGTTCTGAGTGAGCCCCCAGCATGGCTTAGTGCCAGCCCAGATCTATGTTTGATGAGATGGGACATCTGTGTTTCACTTTGGGCTCTTTACAAGAAATTCATTGGCAGAACAAGGCTAGTGCCTTGTCTGGACTTTACTCCTTCCATGTAACAAGACAACTGGATGATTTTGAGTGGAGTCCCATTATTTCCCCTTCCCTTTATCCTACAGTATTTCTTCCTGTTATTTGCTGGACTACTTAGTGATAATGGAACTCCTTCCCTGCCTTGATTAGCACATTCATTTACAATAATGAAGTAGGTGTTTTCCTACTTGAAGAAAAAAAAGGAGAAATGGGGAAAAATAAAGACATGCTGAGTGTGGTGAGAAAGGGCCTATGGTGGAAAAAAAGACAAAGAGATGGAAGAAGGAGCATGGAAGAGAGAATAAATTTAGGGGTGTAGCCAAGAAAAGATATGAGGGAAAAGATAAGAGGGGGGACTGACACATTTTGAAAATTCAAAGCAGTAATTGGGCCAAGATCAGAGAGCTGGAAATAGGTCTGAATGCCAGTCCTGTGTTTTAATAACTAGATCATATTCCATCCAGATACTTTACTGAGGGTAGTCCATTAAAACATGCACAAACACAAAATAACAACCAAACAAAACAATTCAGTGTTGATGTAGAGCAGACAAGATTCTCTCACTGGCCCCAGCTGTTGGTATTTATTTTCACTTGGCAAAAGTTTGAAAGAGTTTCTAGCTGATCAGTTCATGAGAATTTGGGGGAGGGGGAGGGAAGAGAGAAATGGACCCTGGCTACATTCAGATTGAGATAGTGGTATGATTAATGACAATCACAGCTTAGACGGGGACATGTTACATTGTTATTATTCTTTGTTTTTGCTGCATTATAGTTTTATGTGATGTAAAGGACAAGAATATGGCTTTAAGCCACTATCTGCCTTAGGAGTATATGTGAAAGGATCCTGGACCAGTGGCCTCTCTCAGCAGCAGTGTCTCTGAGACAGGCATGTTGCATCAGGAGCACTGGTAGAGTGGAGGCCTTAGTGGCCATGCAGTGCTCTGCTCTTCCTAGTATCATCCCAGGCAGACTGGTTTGTGCCACTCCTTGATCCTTCCCACACTACTGTCTGAATTAGACTTCTTCACAATATTTGCACACCAACGTGCAAGGGCAGGTCTGGGTTCAGATGACCAGGGCCAGTACAACCCATTAGGCGACCTAGCCTAGGGCGCTAACATTTGGGGGGCGGTGACTGCGGCGGCCAGATCTTCGACCGCCCCGGTCATCGTCGGTATTTCGGGGTCGGGACCTTCCGCCGCCTCTGTCGGGGGCGGCATTTCGGGAGCGGGACCTTCCGCCGCCTCTGTTGGGGGCGGCATTTCGGGGGCAGGACCTTCCGCCGCCTAGGGCAGCAAAAAAGCTGGTGGCGCTCCTGCAGATGACATGAAAATGATAGAAAAAAAAATGTGGCAAAAGACCACCTTGGCTTAACCACGAGATCTTGCATGATCTAAAAAATAAAAAGTCATATAAAAATGGAAACTAGGACAGATTACAAAGGATGAATCTAAGCAAACAACACAGGAATGCAAGGGCAAGATTAGAAAGGCAAAGGCACAAAATGAGCTCAAACTAGCTACAGGAATAAAGGGAAACAAGAAGACTTTTTATCAATACATTAGAAGAAAGAGGAAGACCAAAGACAGGGTAGGCCCACTGCTTAGTGAAGAGGGAGAAACAGTAACAGGAAACTTGGAAATGGCAGAGATGCTTAATGACTTCTTTGTTTCGGTCTTCACCGAGAAGTCTGAAGGAATGCCTAACATAGTGAATGCTAATGGGAAGGGGGTAGGTTTAGCAGATAAAATAAAAAAAGAACAAGTTAAAAATCACTTAGAAAAGTTAGATGCCTGCAAGTCACCAGGGCCTGATGAAATGCATCCTAGAATACTCAAGGAGCTAATAGAGGAGGTATCTGAGCCTCTAGCTATTATCTTTGGAAAATCATGGGAGACGGGAGAGATTCCAGAAGACTGGAAAAGGGCAAATATAGTGCCCCTCTATAAAAAGGGAAATAAAAACAACCCAGGAAACCACAGACCAGTTAGTTTAACTTCTGTGCCAGGGAAGATAATGGAGCAAGTAATTAAGGAAATCATCTGCAAACACTTGGAAGGTGGTAAGGTGATAGGGAACAGCCAGCATGGATTTGTGAAGAACAAATCATGTCAAACCAATCTGATAGCTTTCTTTGATAGGATAACGAGCCTTGTGGATAAGGGTGAAGCTGTGGATGTGGTATACCTAGACTTTAGTAAGGCATTTGATACGGTCTCGCATGATATTCTTATCGATAAACTAGGCAAATACAATTTAGATGGGGTTACTATAAGGTGGGTGCATAACTGGCTGGATAACCATACTCAGAGAGTTGTTATTAATGGTTCCCAATCCTGCTGGAAAGGCATAACGAGTGGGGTACCGCAGGGGTCTGTTTTGGGACCGGCGCTGTTCAATATCTTCATCAACGACTTAGTTATTGGCATACAAAGTACGCTTATTAAGTTTGCGGATGATACCAAACTGGGAGGGATTGCAACTGCTTTGGAGGACAGGATCATAATTCAAAATGATCTGGACAAATTGGAGAAATGGTCTGAGTTAAACAGGATGAAGTTTAACAAAGACAAATGCAAAGTGCTCCACTTAGGAAGAAAAAATCAGTTTCACACATACAGAATGGGAAGAGACTGTCTAGGAAGGAGTACGGCAGAAAGGGATCTAGGGGTTATAGTGGACCACAAGCTAAATATGAGTCAACAGTGTGATGCTGTTGCAAAAAAAGCAAACATGATTCTGGGATGTATTAACAGGTGTGTTGTGAGCAAGACACGAGAAGTCATTCTTCCGCTCTACTCTGCTCTGGTTAGGCCTCAGCTGGAGTATTGTGTCCAGTTCTGGGCACCGCATTTTAAAAAAGATGTGGAGAAATTGGAAAGGGTCCAGAGAAGAGCAACAAGAATGATTAAAGGTCTTGAGAACATGACCTATGAAGGAAGGCTGAAAGAATTGGGTTTGTTTAGTTTGGAAAAGAGAAGACTGAGAGGGGACATGATAGCAGTTTTAGGTATTTAAAAGGGTGTCATAAGGAGGAGGGAGAAAACTTGTTCACCTTAGCCTCTAAGGATAGAACAAGAAGCAATGGGTTTAAACTGCAGCAAGGGAGGTCTAGGTTGGACATTAGGAAAAAGTTCCTAACGGTCAGGGTGGTTAAACATTGGAATAAATTGCCTAGGGAGGTTGTGGAATCTCCATCTCTGGAGATATTTAAGAGTAGGTTAGATAAATGTCTATCAGGGATGGTCTAGACAGTATTTGGTCCTGCCATGCGGGCAGGAGACTGGACTCGATGACCTCTCGAGGTCCCTTCCAGTCCTAGAATCTATGAATCTATGAAGGAATGGGAAGGCTTGGGCTGCGGAAGGGCAGAGAGAAGGCTCCTTGCACTCTCCCTTCCATATGGTGCTGGCACCGTATCTCCACAAATATGTAGGGCTGAGTGAATTGGTTTGGCTAAAAGTAAGAACCATCAGGAACCATTGCCCAAAGCTCAACCCAAACTAGGTAAAAAAACTTTTCTGAGGTCTAAAAGAATTCAATTTGAAAACAAACAAGCATGATTCTGTTCCTCTTGGATTTTGGGGAGACAGGCAGCAGACAGACCAAACTACCACGATACAAAACTACTCTTGTGGCAATTACAAAGTAGCCAAAAACTGGCTGTGCGGCAAAATTCCCCAAATAGCATGTTCCAGTAAGATTACAAACCTGATTTCAAGACGAAATTTGTTTGGATTAGAGTTTGGTCTCATTAAAAACCATGTGATTATGAGTTGTTTTTATTATGTGTATTACAGTTAATATCAAGGGCCTGCTCCAAAGCCGGTTCAAACTAATAGGAATCTTTTGTTGATTTCAATGAACATTGGATCAGGTCCAGTTGCCTCAACAGGGACTTAGGTCTGATCTACACTACAGACCTATATTGGTATAAATATGTCTCTTAGGGGTGTGAAAAATCCAAACCCCTGAGTGAGGTAGTTATACTGACCTAACCTCCTGTGTAGACGGTGCTATGCTGGCGGGAGAGCTTCTCCCACTGACATAGCTATCACATCTCGGGGAGGTGGATTAACTACACCAATGGGAGAGCGCTCTTCCGTCGGCATAGAGCATCTTCATTGGTGCAGCTGTGGTGATGCAGCATTTTAAGTGTAGATTTGCCCTCAGGTGCTCTACATACTCAATAAGATACAGTCCCTACTCCAGAGAATTTTAAAACTAAGCCCCTGATCCTGAAAAAACTTATGCCCTTGCTTAGTTTTAGGCACCAGGATTAGTCCCAATGGAGTTGAGAGAACTAGGACTGTGTATAAAGTTAAGTGTAAGTTTTTGCAGGATAATGGACTTATTAGACAAGTCAGACAAATGAAGGATTATCCCCATTTTACAGATTTTAACCAGAGATATGAACACTACCAAACTTGGACATTCATAATCTACATCCAAATCTGAATTTCCCACTTCAGACCAAGCTCAGATTCAGATACATTAGCCTCTAAATTTTTGAGTGCTCAAAATAGAATCACATCCTTGAACATTACGCGATTTGTCCATAAGAACGGCCGTACCGGATCAGACCAAAGGTCCATCTAGTCCAGTATCCTGTCTACCGACAGTGGCCAATGCCAGGTGCCCCAGAGGGAGTGGACCTAACAGGCAATGATCAAGTGATCTCTCTCCTGCCATCCATCTCCATCCTCTGAAAAACAGAGGCTAGGGACACCATTCCTTACCCATCCTGGCTAATAGCCATTAATAGACTTAACCACCATGAATTTATCCAGTTCTCTTTTAAACGCTGTTATAGTCCTAGCCTTCACAACCTCCTCAGGTAAGGAGTTCCACAAGTTGACTGTGCGCTGCGTGAAGAAGATCTTCCCTGTATTTATTTTAAACCTGCTGCCTATTAATTTCATTTGGTGACCCCTCGTTCTTGTATTATGGGAATAAGTAAATAACTTTTCCTTATCCACTTTCTCCACATCACTCATGATTTTATATACCTCTATCGTATCCCCCCTTCACAACAAACATTCTGTGTTAAAGTGGAATACTCTTCAGTGAGCCAAATGATATATGTGCAATTTACTACGCCATGTCACTCAGTCAGTTACACTGTATGATATCCATAAGAGGTTCAAAGTTTAAAATGTTATGCCTTTTAATATATAAAGAAGTATGAACCACCAAAGCATTTACATTGATCCACATCACCTTCCATTGCCAGCATTGCTGTGGCACATCTGTTCAGAAGGGTTAAGACTGGGGCTGGCCAAAAAACCTAGAAATCTCTGCCATGAAAAAATTTGAGGTTTTGACATTTGATGTCATTTTTTATTATTGTGAAAACTAGACTTTTCAAAAACATTGTGAAAAGAGAGAGAGAGAAATATCAGAATAGCCAATAGCTCAGTAGTTATAGCACTCACGTGGACTACAGACTTGAACATGAGTCTGCCACATGCAAGGTGAGTGCCCTATAGCCACCAGGCTATTTCTGGGGGGGAAGGGGTCTCATTTTCTAACCAGAAATTCCATCCTTGACCTGAGAAACCTTTTAGACAAATCAGCATTTTCTAATGAAAAAATGTTCACCAAAAAATTCCTGCTCAGCTTTAGTTAAGAACCAGTGAATGTAAAAACACAGAATAATATCCTTACTAAAACATTTTAATGATGTCATGCTTTACGGATTTTTTTAAGTTACTGTCTGTTGTGGCACAGAGAATGTATATTGTTCAGGTAGTTACCACATTCAAGAAATGCCACACACACTACTGCCAGTTCAAAATGGGGTACAGACTTCCTTTTTCTTTTTACTAGCTGTGACAGGTTGTCACCCCTGGGGTGCAGTCTGTGAGCTGTGGAAACCGCTGCGCCCCTCTATGACACACAACTGGGCTGTGTCCCCAACCCAGTTGTGTGTCGTAGAGGGGTGCAGCAGTTCCGATAGCTGGCTGGGAAGGGTGTATTCAAGGTAATGGGCCATTAGGAAAAACCATAGGCTTTAGAAGCTTATCCCCCACCAGGTGAGCCTTCCTAAGAACATTCCAGACAGCCTGTAAGTAATGGCTGCTATGACTCAGCAAGAGCATGTGACCAGATCACATGACTTTGGACTCCATTTTGGGGTGTCTGTATTTTTCCACAAACTGGTCTGGAAACCAAGTTTGAAACAAGGGTTCCCGCCATATGATAAAGCTATATAAGGCAGGGAGTGACATCATTGGTTGTTCTTCACTCCTGACACAAGAGGACTCCTGAAAATACCTGAGGAATAAAGACTGAACTGGGGGAAGTGCTGGACCCAGGCTAAAAGGATTTCTAGCCTGGGTATGGAAGACCAGGGGATCCCAAGCTGCAAAGCAAATGCAGCTCGTGCCTTAAGAATCTGCAGCTGCTTATATCACCAGTCAGGGTGAGAGATTGTTAATTCAAATCATATCCGTCTAGTATGTTAAGCTTAGTTTGCATTTTTGTTTATTTACTAGGTAATCTGCTTTGATCTGTTTGCTATCACTTATAATCACTTAAAATCTATCTTTTGTCATTAATAAACTTGTTTTATGCTTTAAATCAGTAAGTTTGAAGTGAAGTGCATGGAAATCTTAGCTCAAGGGGCTGGGGCTGTTGAATTTCCTCTCCTCATTGAGGGAGGGGTGTACTTTGTACAAATCTCTGTGCAGTGTAAGACAGTACAATTTTGGGTTTATACTCCAGAGGGGAGGGTGTGTTCCTGGGGAGCTGGGAAATTGGCTGGTGTCTGCTGGTTGCACTCAGGTAGCCCAGTTTGAGTGAGTGGGGCCACCTGCTGTTGTATTCGGTGATAACAGGGCCTGGGAGAGGCTGTTGTTTCTCCAACCTCAGGAAGTAGAGTGAACAGGGCCAGCTCAACTGAGCGGTTAGAGGGGCGCAGCAATTTCTCACAGCTCCCAGACTGCACCTCAGGGGTGACAACCGTCACACTAGCAATTCTGCCTTTTATAATCCCCCTGTGATTGCTGGTGTCCTGGAATTTCAGTCCCCAGAAAACAAATGGTTCTGATTTATCTGCATTGTTACAGAATGTTTGTGGTTTTTTGAGTCACGGTTAAAGTTCAACCAAGAGGTTGCCAACTCACGGTAACAATCTAAAGGCTGCTTTTGCATTCTCTCATTCCCACATTTTCTGTTCTCTCTAAATAAAAAACAAGTTTTTCTCCGTTCTGAAAAGATGGCAAAAAACACACATTCTAGCCAACTCTGAACCTCCTAAAGAGACATACGAGATATATGTAAATTATCAATTAATAAGAAAGAAAGAATCCTGCGGGGTACAAATATCTTAGAATTTTCTCTCATTCATCTTGCCAACTCCCCAAACTGCTTTGCTATATCCAAGAAGCAACAGTTGCAAAGAGTACTTCCTATCATTTAGCAAGAGACTGAATCCTTGGTTTGGATGCAGACCTTACAAGAGTTATCCATGCCTTGGTCACCTTGAAGCTGGATCACTGCAGAGCACTCTGCATAGGACTGGGCCTTCAGACCATTCATAAATTGCTGCCAGTGCAGTTTCACAAGAGTTATTTCAGGCAAAGAGCAAATTCCATCCACGGCACTGGATACCAGCTAATTTCCAGGTTAAGTTTAAGGCGCTGCTTTGACCTCAGTAGACCTAAAGTTTGAGAACCACTGCCCAAGAGTTCCAGCTGAGGTTTGCTTTTGGAGCACCTGTTTCAAAAGCTATGCTTGGGGTGCAAGCTCACACAAAACCAAAGAAAAAAAAGTTGTACAGACCCCTGTGAATCAAAACTGTGGGAATTCACACAGTTCTACTTACGCAGCTAAGTCCTATGAGGACAAGACCGAGCGCAGGAGTTAAACTCATGACCTCTTAAGCCCTGAAACAAGCGTGTCACCAGCTCAGCAACATTAATGTGAAACGAGACGACAATTTCACTCAGCTTGTTGCTGCTCCTAAAAGTAAACATATTTACCCACACTATTTTCAGCTTAGATAACTAGACCATGCAGAATAATGTCTGTATTTCTGGCAGAGTTTTCGTGGATTGGGCAGGCACTCAAACCAAATCATATGAATTGGCCACAGAAAAATTCAAAACCAGGAATATTTCATCACCCACAAATTTCTAATTTTTACTCAAGGAAATCAAGCACACAGGATCCAAGGGTTCTGTAAACATAAGCAACCTGATTCTCATCAGACTTGCACTGGCTTGACACTGTTGTAAATCCATTGATTTCAGTGATATCATTCCTGATTTACACTGCTTTTTTAAGTGCCTGGAGAATCAGAGCTATAAGTAACTGCTACTTTAAAGCCATACAAATTCTAAATATGGTGTTCTCATAACTACTGCACTTATATATTTTGTTCCCAGCCTGCTGCACACACTTAATATCAAAATATTTTTTTAAAAACATGTGTATCTAACAAAAGATGTATTTGAAAAGGATTTGGGGGTGAATAGTGGAGTAAAATTTACCAGAAAGATCTCAGCAGAAATAAAAATCTTCTGTGCAAAAAACTTCATGCCCTTAATGTGCCAAGAAACTTTTATAATTGCACCCATGGTTTTTTTTCAGCATCTGACTGTCACTAACTAAAATGCAGCTCCAATTATATTTTATTGGAAGCAATTTCATTTTTATAGTTCAAGAATCCTTTAGAATTGGACCATAAACATAAAATAAAAAGTATCAGCTGAGGTTGGAACTTCTAAATGTGTTTGAATTACAGTAGAAAAAGATCAGAAGGAGCAAGTGAGACAGGTTGTGTTTAAAGAACTCACCACAGAACCCATCAGTTCAAACCAGCGCCTTGCAAATATCCATCCATCTCGGACAATTAAGGGGGTGGGAATGAAATTCCAGGAGACTCTGAAGAAGGGAGAACGGCCACCCCTTCTTTCAGTGTAAGCTAGTATTATCAGGAGTAACAATCAAGCCCCAAACCTATTCCTTCTCTTTTACCGTGGGAGATTGAATCCCCACAGCTGACACTGGGAGAAAGGGAAGAAGATACTATTGCCTCTTTTAACACCAGCATTGCAGTCTGACCCTATGCTGACAGAAGTAAATGTCTCAGGCCTTACAGGTTCACATTACAGTGGAGGACACATCAGTAATGCTAAGTCTGGTTAACTTCAAAAAGGGGAACACAAAAATGAGGAGGCTAGTTAAATGGAAATTAAAAGGAAGAATCACAAGAGTGAAATGCCGCATGGAGCATTTTAATAACACCATAATAGAGGCTCAAAATATATGTATACCCCAAATAAAAAAAAAAAAACAGTCAGAGGACAAAAAACCTGTCACCATGGCTAAACAGTAGAGTAAAAGAGGTGTTGAGACAAAAAGACATCTTTTAAAAATGCAATTCAAATCCCACTGCGGAAAGTAGAAAAAAGCATAAACTCTGGCAAGTCAGGTGTAAAAGTATACTTAGGCAGGCCAAAAGAATCTGAAGAGCAACTAGCAAAAGACACAAAAAATGACAGCAATTTTTGTAAAGTACATCAGACGCAAGAAGCCCACCAACCAATCAGTGGGGCCACTGGATGATCAATGTGCTAAAAGAGCACTCAAGAAATACAAGGTCATTGCACAGTAGCTAAATGAATTCTTTGCTTTGGTCTTCATTGCAGAGGATGTGAGATGGATTCCTATACCTGAGCCATTCTTTTTAGGTGACAAATCTGAGAAACTGTCCCAGATTGAGTTGTCAATAAAGGAGGTTTTGGAACAAATTGATAAATTAAATATAATAAGTCACCAGGACCAGATGGTAATCACCCAAGGGTTCAAAGGAACTCACATATAAAATTTCAGATCTACTAAGTGTGGTATGTAACCTATTGCTTAAAATCAGCCTCTACACCAGATGGCTGGTGAATAGCTAATGTAACACTGATTTTTTTTAAAGGCTCCAGAGGCGATCCTGGCAATTACAGGCTGGCTAGCCTAACTTCAGTACCAGGCAAATTGGTTGAAATTATAGTAAGAACAGAATTATCAGACACATAGATGAACATGATATGTTGGGGAGCAGTCAACACAGCTTTTGTAAAGCGAAATCATACCTCAGCAATTTGTTAGAATTCTTTGAGGGGGTCAACAAGCATGTGGACAAGGGTGATTCAGTGGATATAGTGTACTCGAACTTTCAGAAAGTCCTCACCAAAGGCTCTTAAGCAAAGCAGGAAGTCATGAGATAAGAGAGAAGGTCCTCTCTTTGTTCAGTAACTGGTTAAATTATAGGAAACAAAAGGTAGGAATAAATTATCAATTTTCACAGTGGAGAGAGATAAACAGCAGGGCCCTCCAAGGATCTGTCCTGGGACCACTGCTGTTTAACATATTCATGAATAAAAAAAGGAGTATACAGGTAGGTGACAAAGTTTGCAGATGATACAAAATTACTTCAGATAGTTAAGTCTGAACTAGACTGCAAAGAGTTACAAAGGGATCTCACAAAACTGGGTGTCTGGGCAAGAAAATGGCAGATGAAACTCAAGGTTGATAAATGCAAAGTAATGCACATGGAAAACATCATCCAAACTATACATACAAAATGATGGGATCTAAATTAGCTGTTACCACTCAAGAAAGATCTTGAAGTCATTGTGTATCGTTCTCTGAAAACATCTGCTCAATGTGCAGTGGCAGTCAAAAAAGCTAAATGAATGTTAGGAACCATTAGGAAAGAGATAGATCATAAGACAGAAAATAGCATAATGCCACTATATAAATCCATGGTACACCCAAACTTTGAATGCTGAATGCAACTCAGGTCACCCCATCTCAAAAAAGATACTAGAATTGGAAAAAGTACAGATAAGGGCAACAGAAATGATTAGGGGTATGGACAGCTTCCATGAGGAGAAATTAAAAAGATCAGAACTGTTCAGCTTAGAAAAGAGACGACTAAGGGGAGATATGATAGAGATCTATAAAATCTTGACAGGCATAGAGAGTGAATGTGTTATTTACCCCTTTACATAATAAATGAAGCAGGGGTCACCCAATGAAATTAACAGGGAATAGGTTTAAAACAAACATAAAGAAGTACCTCTTCATACAATGAACAGTCAACTTGTGGAACTTATTGCCATCGGATGTCATGAAGGCCAAAAGCATGAGCGGGTTCAAAAAAGAATTACCGTAGATAAGATCATGGAAGACAGCTATCAATGGTTATTAGCCAAGATGGTAAGGGATGCAACCTCATGCTTTGGGTGTCCCTAAACCTCTGACTGCTAGAAGCTGGGACTGGATGACAGGGGATTGGTCACTCAATAAATTGCCCAGTTCACTCCTTCTGAAGCATCTGGCACTGGCCACTGTCAGAAGACAGGATACTGGGTTAAATGGACCAGTGGTCTGATTCTTTATGGCCATTCTTTTGTTCTTATGGGTATGTTCTAAATGTAACTTATACACCAATCCTGGAACAGAGGCGGTCAAACAGCTCATAAGCAATCCCATCTTCCAAGAATCTCAGCCCCACCGCAATGTCTGGTCCCCAGAGATCAACTTTGCCTCCGAAATTGACTCCAAAAAAAGAGTAAGGCAGAGAGCAAACTCTCCTCCTATTCACTCAGCTCCCTCCCCAAGGATCACTGCCTCTACATAGAACCTTGCATAACAGCTAACAACAACAGAGCATGTCTTCCCCCAGATTGAACATTTGCTTGCATGTTCAAAAGAACTTGGAAGACTCTGTGTAACAGTGCCACCTTTAACAGCCTGCTATGACAATACACACCAAGACCTGGCTTCTCCCTGCACTAAGGAGTGACACCAGAGCCAGAAGGGAGTAGGTCATATCAAAATCTGTCTTTCTGTGCTCATGCTGCAATTAATTATCTGACATCTGCAGCCACTTGTGTGAGAAGAAATATGTTTTTACTGATTAATTCTATAGTCTTTACCATTTACAGAAATGGTTTGAGGACTAAGGCCCTGAGTTATCACAGTATAACTCCAGTTCTTTCCCAGTGTGACTCCATTAAGTCTTCTTTGCATTTGGATATTCTGGCTCAGTTGCAGAGGAGTGTTATTACTTCTCTATAGAAAGCCTTTTCTATTTCCAACAGAAGATATTCCACATCGTTGCAACTTCTTTTACAACTGTAAAAGCAAAATGCTCCCCCTCCCACCCATCCCCCTGTGTTTCTGTCTTAATGCTTTGTAACAAGCTTGAACAAGACAAACACCCTTCACAGGGATAAAGAGAACTCTTTGAAAGATTCACCTTTTGTTTGGAGTTTTGCTGTAGGGTCAAAGAACTATTTCACCACAAACTTTCCAAGAACTCACAGCATTACAGAAAACTACCTCAGTAATACACATTTAGGCTATGCTTGAGTCGGTCTGCAGTAATTTTAGCTAATGATAAAATTAAACATGTAACTTTTCAGTTGGGTTATCTATAGAAGCCCCCAGTGCTTTTTCAGACAGACAAGTTTCAATAAACACCATGTCAGTTCTTGTTTATAGAATTAAAAGAACTTTCTTTTTATTCTTTCTTTAAACATACCATTTTTAAAGGGCTCTTTGATGTGTTTTTCTGCTTAACAGCAAAGACCCTGGAGGGAATTCAATAAAGACTCCATTTAGATCCATAATGCGGTACTGTTCACACTGTAAGTGAAAGCTGTTTATGCTACTACCTTCCATTTTCAGGGAACAAAAAAGTAGGCCTAATCAAGGACAGATCTCCCCCATCACATGATATGGGTCACTGGAAGGCCAAGATTGACAATTCAGCCATGATACAAGTTTGCATGGGAGAGGGGAACAAATCCCCCACCCTTGCTGTCTTAATCTTGGAATGGGTCAGTTTTGCACTCCTGTTCCCAGTGCACTTCCACATGCTCTCGTGCACCTCTGCCTTTCCCTGTGAAGTCACAAAGTAGAAAATGCTTTTGGAGGCACATCTCTGGTACAGTGTAAGAACTGTCCTAAGAAGTGGCTTGCAAAGCAATGACAACATAGCATTGGTCAGATACTGTATTGGCACTGTGCTGAGCATAGCAAGGAGGATTTTCACTTAGCAAAGGAACTGATTTTGTTTGAGCTAGCAACACTTCCTACAAGGCATAGGTAAATGAGGTTTGTAGCTTACTTAATCAAAGGGACAAATGTATTTCATGACCGCGAAGATCCAGGGATCCTTTTTTATTATATTATTTTGTCCGTAGGGGTAAAAAAACCAGCCCTGTGCTATTCCACTGTGTAATTACTTCCATTTTCTTTAAGCAATTTAACCTCACTTTAACCCCTCTGACTACTGTACAGGACAAAGCCAAATGACTTTGATGAGCTCAGTCCAGCAATAATAATAAGCTCTTTTGGGGCTGTAAACCTCTTTACCTTCAAGAGAGAGAAAGACGGATGGCTCCTCCAAACTGCTTGTGTTCTGTGATTGATAATAAGCACTCTCTCCCTTCCTCCTGCTTCTCTCTGTGTGCATGTGTGAAGGCTGACTTAACCCACTGGGAGGTGGAAGGAGATTGCCTCAGGGCACAGTAGGGTTCAAAGCCACAGTAAGGAAGAGCATTGTGTGGACAAACATGGGGCAAAATGCCACCTTCAGTGTTTCAAAAACCAAAGACAGAATTTTGCCGGTTCATTAATCCAATGAATTTGGGGTCAGGTCTTCTGCTTGTGTAAATGATATCAATGGGTCTGTGCCTATTTACACTGGTCAAGATATTTTAGCTGTATTCAGATTTACATTTGGGTGATTTTAACCCTTTGGAATTTAGAGTTTTTCCATGCGAATTACCTGCTCCCCTGATGACTTCTGAGAATTCTAAACCTTTGGAACACTCAATGCTGCATCACCACATGTGGAGCATTTCAAGGAACAGAACACGCAGTTTCTTAATATCAACGGCAAATTTAAAAATAGATGCAGGTTAAGCCACAATAAGGATGCTTAATTGGCCGGTTTTACACTAACAGATTACATGTCGCTGATGTGAATATGCTACTGCCATTGGTTAAAGGTTGCATGGAGGCTTTTCAAACCGATGCTCAGTACTGAAGTATGAATCTGGAAATGCACCTGTTCAATAAAGTTTTAAAATACAGGCATTGATTACAGATATATTGGGGTGGGGGTACCCTAGTACTCAGACACCAAGTAAAGAATTCCAATTTTTTTCTCTGAAAACTTACCAGTGACCCTATCCCAGAGTGTATATCAGCTTAGCCAACCATACAATACAGGAAATTAATGGGATCCTAGAGGGACTTCCCAGATCTTAACATGGCTTCTCAACAGAGAAGATGACAAAATATCAGGACAAATATATTTTTCATAAACAAAAATGCAATGTATTACAAAAAGCTAATGAACTACATATTCCTATGTCATAATCTGAGGATGTTACTCTCTTGCTTTAATGACTCCTAGGATAGGAGATGAATGAAGCAATTTTCAGCATAGACTGTTTTCTCTGTCTCCTACAAATGGTGGATAGATATGCAATAGAATATGCATATAAAAATTGACTGCTGTCTCAGATGCTCATGACTTTTTAAGTCTTTTTATAAGCCCAGATATAATGATTTTCATAGATTATTATTACTTTTTTTAGCAGCAGAATCAGTGTGTTATAGTATTTTATGGTATTTACTCCTATCTTGATAATAAAAAACACATTTTTAAAAAGTAAGTATTGCAATTCCCAGAGAGTGCTGCAAGGTTTTTGGATGTAAGCCATGTGGGCATAAGAAGAACTGAAAGACCTGCAGGGTGCAAGGTATCCATCTCTCTCCACATAAATCTGAATAAGTAATTGTACAGAGGTTAGACAAATTCATCTCTAGTATAACTCTGTAGTACTCAATGGAGTTACATCAGGGATGAATATGCCCCAAAGTGTGGATGTTCATAAAAGACAGAATTCCAGAAGAAGCACTCATGAGGTGCACAAGGAACTAGAATTTTCTACTAATGAATACCTGGAAAATTAACCAGGATGTGAGATTTTAAATAGTAATTTGGTTGCAACTGTCTTCAAAACATGGTGACACTTGATAACTCCTTTGATCCTTATGGTACTAAACATAACCCTTTCCTGGATGGAATGTATAGCAAGTTAGCATATTGGATGAAAAATAAATGTCTTTAAATTGCTATTAAAGTACAGCCTCTCCCAAATCCAGCGTTTTAGTGTAAATGTTTTTCATAAACTGATCTAAGTGGGTTCACTTCAAATGTTTCTGGCGTCCTTGGTCCAGTTCTCTTTTCTCGGGACATGATTCGTATCCAGGCAGCACGGTGGACAGCACATACCTACGACCCGCGCCACTTCCCACAGCTCCCATTGGCCGGGAACGGCGAACCGTGGCCACTGGGAGCTGTGGGTGGCGGTGCAAATGTAAACAAACTGCCTGGTGGCCCGCCAGCAGATTACCCTGAGGGGCCACGTGCGGCCCATGGGCTGCAGGTTGCCCACCCCTGGTATAGAGACTGCAGCTCCCTCTCCTCAATATTTTTTGGGCGACATTCATTTGACCTGTTCCCCTATTTGGTTATCTGGGACTCTGGTAAATTTGCCTGCTGGCTCCAAATCCGATCAAGAGAATCTGCTGGGGCAAACAATGTTCCTCCTTCCACTGCTGCCTGCTCCACTCTGCTTTATGTAATGTAACAGGGTGGTACATTCTAAGACCCTATCCAGGGATTCAGGGATTTTCAGCGTCAGTTGGTTGAGCTCTGCACAGAGATGCAGAGGTATTTTAATGAGTCATTCTGATTGCCCGGTGGCTGAGGCAGGCTAGGGGGCAATCCAGAGCAGTAGTCAAGGATATGTGAGTGGTCGGGTAGCCAGCAGGTCAATCCATATTAGGCAACCTGAGCAACGGTCGGTGCTCTCGTAGGGGTCAGTAGCTGGAAGACCCAATCCACAGGGCTGAGTCACAGGGTTTTGTTTTTTTATTGCGGGGGAGGGGGGGTTGAAGGGGGAAGCTAATAGTTGCCTATATAAGACAAAGCCTCTAATATCAGGATGGTCCCAATAGTATCGGGATGTCTGGTCACCCTGTCGGGGAAAGGCACAACCAGCAGGGACTGGTCTGTTTCTCAGACAGCTTCCTCTTCCTGTCGGGGCCTTTATATAGTCCAGGTACCCAGTGAGAATGCTGCCTGTCCATCCAATCAGGGGCATGGTTGCTGTGGGGCTGTAGACCTTGAGCACCAGGGCTATTGGTCAGCATGCTGGTTTAGTGCATTGCCATGGTGCAGTAGCTAAGGATGCCGCTGGTGGGCTGGGTTCAATATTGGAGTCCTGATACTGAGGTTAGATTGTAGAAGCCTAATTAAATCCCCCCAAAAAGTGTCTCTGGCAGAGGGAGCTGGGGCAGAGATGAAAAAACATTGTAGGGAAACCCTAGAAAAAGCCGAGCTTGAGGAGAAAACTCAGAGTGAGTTTTATGTTCTATTATTTGAGTTACCAAACCTCAGGAAGGAGGCAAGCCTGGACTTTATATTTTGTTTGTTCACCAGCAGGATGGAACTCAACCTGCTCACATGCAGGTTGGAGAAAAGGTATGAGAAAGGAGAGACTCAGCCATTTAGACGTTTGTGTGAATCCCACACTGTTACAAACTAAGCTACCTGGTACACCCTACAGTAGTGGCCTTGTCCTAGATGTCAAACCAGCTCCTGCAGATCAGGGTTGTGAATCTCATCTCTGGGTCGCACACCTTTTGTGTGTCCTTTTCTAAGTGCACATACTGTTTGCACTATTTTGTCAGATTTAATTTTACTTGTGGATCCATGAAATGGAGAACTTTCAGATCAGACATATGCATGGAAACAATCTTCCCATCTTTCCAGGACAGAGCAAGTTCTAATAAGCATTTCACTGCAACTCAGGTCAATTATTGGTTTGAATTAGTACTCCCACAAGCTGTAACATTCTTTACCTGCAGTCAAGTGGAACTCAGACAGGTACATAATTCTTTCCTGTCTTTGAAAACCATCAAAGGAACCAATTCCAGCCCAAGTTTACAACCAAAATCCTCATTGATCACTATAAGCCAGTTGTAGACAACAGCACACATGAGGAGTGGGGGTGGGGGTGGACAGGGAGTTATGGAAAGTTAAACTTACTCCAGAGAGTTGCACTTGGTGATCAATGAGACTGAATTCCCCTATAATAGGAAAGTAATGCAGCAAACGTCTTATTTCATTATTCCTTTTGTGGCACAGTATATATTAAGCAACAAAGTCTGTCTATGAGCCAGGTTCAGCCCACGGTTACATCTGACTTCAGGGGCTCACACAGGAGTAAAGAAGACAGAATCTGGCTATCTCTACATTGAAACTTAATTTAAATAACACCTCTTCACAAAAGTATCTTAGGTCTGCATTGCATAGTTTCCATATTGACTGCAAAGCTATTTTCAAACCAGGGCTGCCCGGAGGATTCAGGGGGCTTGGGGCAAAGCAATTTTGGGGGCCCCTTCCATTAAAAAAAAGTTGCAATATTATAGAATGCTATATTTGCCTCATTTCTCCCGCCCCCCCTCCCCGGCGGCCCTGTTTCAAACATGAATTCCTTTCCTTGATCTGATCAACATTGTAAAGCCAAACAAAAGGATTTTTCCCCAAAAATACCTAGCAAATTAAAGCATCTCCTTCAAGAGTACCCCAGTTTACTGCTATAATAACAAAGTGACATTCAACATAGTGCACTGTGCTGGACTAAAGCCACAACATACTGTACTCCAGAGACACAATGATGGGTTGCCATTATTGTACCCTACACTGGAATGCAAAATGTACATTTGCTCCCAAGCTGAAAGAACTCCTGTAACTATATCCCTTGAAGTCACAAATTGGGAGATGGCATATGGTTAGCATCCTCTTTTTGTTTTATTTTTAAACTTGTTTGTGAGCTATAAATGCACAGTATTCTGAACCCTATAATGAAAACTTTCCCTGGTTTGAAACATCAGCAAGGCAGGCCAAGCTAAGGCGATATCTAATTCAGGAAAGCATTGGGACTTAAGCACATGCGTAAGTGGTTTCCTGAATATGCTCAGACATGCTTACGTGCTCTGTGATGTAGGGCATCAGACAGTACTTTTCTGAAAAAAAAAAAACAGGAAAGATTATACTTGAGAGCATAAAAACTCTACTCAGAAAGGAAGGCTGGCCCAGTGAACTTGGAAGATCTGGGTTCAAGTCTATGTTCTACCACCCTTGCTATGTGACCTTCTGAGTCACCTAGGCTCTCTATGCCTCAGTTCCCCATTTGTAAAATAGGGATATTAGCACTTCCCTACCTCACAAGGTAGGAAGTCAAGATAAATAAACTAAATATTGGCATGTGGTCTTATACCACGGTCATGGGAGCTATATAAGTATGTAGATAATTTTACTGAATTTAAGAATAAAATATCTTCTTTTTTCCCCATTTTACCTTGGATTTCCAAGGAGGCAGGGATCCCAGACACAAGCCAGGATATCTGAAAAGGAGGATTTAAGCATTGTTCTTCTCCCCCTTGGTGTCTCCACTCTTTCATGAATCAAAGAGTAACAAGGAAATATCAGTTTCTGCCTAAATCCATTTTTAACCCCTGAATGCAGTAGTCAAGTCCTCTTAAATCACCAAGGTATTTCTAACAGAAAAACCTAAAGGAAGTAATAAATGTCAAACACACATCAAAAACAGGCTGGACCTTTTTTTTAAGGCTCGGCTGGAGTTCTTTGAAATGGTAACTTTTCTGTGAGTAGCCCATCTGCAGTTCAGCTCTACTGTAAGCAGCTTTACCATGCTACCTGTTTAAAAGCTTACATCTTTACCCAGGGGATTAGCTAACGAGGGCCTCCATAATGGGACTAGAGATTTCTGGAAATATTGCATTTGAACATTCCTGTAATTTCCTTTTGGTATTTATTATGAACTTAAACAAAAACTTAAGGAAGGAACTGGAATAACCTAGTGTAATGTTTATAGTGTTAGAAGGAATACTCATGTAAAAAGCAAATAGAACATGTTAGACAGCCACAACTTTAGGAAAAGTATGTGGTACCTGAATTGAAACACTAATCTGTGCAAGAGATGATTTGAAGCCTCCCACTAGGATTTAAAACACAGAACTCTTTGATTTGCACAAATCAGATACATCAGCTGTGTGTGTGTGATGGCTCATCTTAAAATAAACAGAACATAATATGGAGCGAATGAGTGGGGGAGACTTTATAAAGTCATTAATCCAACAACTTCATGCTGATGCTGAGTCAGAGCTCATAGCAGCATCCTCTCTTGTAGGCCAGCCCAGGAGATCTTTGACGGACTGGACAAGCTCAGGAAGACTAACATGGTAATGACAGCACATGTTATTTGGAAAATAGAGTGTAGACAAAAGCAAACAAGTTGACAAAACTCATTGAAGATTTATGTTCTCATTGTGTCAGCATTGTGGATACAACATTTTCACTGTACCTATTCCCCTTTACTTTGCAGCATCTCAAATGCAGTATTGCATGTTGTGTTGTGACTTGGCTGACGTGGAAGGAACAACTATTTTAATAAGAACAGGAGGACTTGTGGCACCTTAGCCACAAGTCCTCCTGTTCTTCTTTTTGCGGATACAGACTAACACGGCTGCTACTCTGAAACTATTTTAATACTGACCCAAGATAAGGGAAGCAGCTGCTTCCATCTAGAAGACCAAAAGATACATTCCTTTGTCCTTCCTTTCAAAATTCAGTCTCTACCTCTATTCTGTCAACACTCCTCAACTAAGGGTCACAGAGGAATTTATTCCACCTCTTTTATCACACACATTCATATGTAGCACTTCATTTACTGAGGGCTTTTTTTTCCAGGGGGATGATAACTCTTAACTCTGAAGGTTTGGAAGTATGGGTCTTCGGATCATAAGCGCTGGCTTCTAAAGGTCAGATGATGCTTGCTTAGTTGTGTCAATTTTATTACAGTCACCTCACTTTCCGTGCACAATGGGCATTGGATGATTGATGCTCAGTAATGGGACATTCCTATTGAACTCTTAAGAAATTCTTTTCCTCCGTGCAAGAGTTCAAGGGAAAGAGAAACAGTGAAGCAGCAATTCAGCACAAGATTTATGCATTGTATGGTGAGAAGCCAAATATTCTACTGTTGAATATAATTATTTAACAACTTTGTGAATAGGATGCAGAAGTTACTTTCAGGTACTCATGGATCTCAAACTACACCTTGTTGTTAAAAGCAATGGGAGAAAAAAACCTAAAAAACAAAACAACAATAACCTTTGTTGTACCACATCAACTAGATTCATGTTTTAAGGCAATACAGTAGTACGCTGGATAAGTGTGACCACGAGACTCAAGTCTTTAGGGCTACGTCCTCACTACAGGGTGTGTGTGTGGGGGGGTCAATTTAAGATATGCAAATTCAGCTACGCGAATAGTGTAGCTGAATTCGATGTATCGGAGCCGACTTACCCCGCTGTGAGGATGGTGGAAAATCGACCTCTGCGGCTCCCCCGTCGCCGGCACTTACTCCTACCTGCCCTGGTGGAGTACAAGCGCCGATTCGGGGATCGAATGTCGCGTCCCGACGAGACGCGATAATTCGATCCCCGAGAGATCGATTTCTACTCGCCGATTCAGGCAGGTAGTGTAGACGTAGCCTGGGACTCCTCTGACACTTAAGTAATATGCAGTGCAGGACAAATAGAAGTCCATTTTTCACATGTGGTGTTTTGGATTAGTTAGAGTTGTAATTTCTTTTAACCTAGGCTTGGTCTACACTAAACCCCCAAATCGAACTAAGGTACGCAACTTCAGCTACGTGAATAACGTAGCTGAAGTTGACGTACCTTAGTTCGAACTTACCGCCATCCAGACCCGGCAGGCAGGCTCCCCCGTCGACTCCGCGTACTCCTCGCGGCGAGCAGGATTACCGGAGTCGACGGGGAGCACTTCTGAGTTCGATTTATCGCGTCCAGACTAGACGCGATAAATCGAACCCAGAAGTTCGATTGCCTGCCGCCGAACCAGCGCGGTAAGTATAGACAAGCCCTTAGTTATAGTTGTTAAGAGCTGCTTTCAGGACACCACTTCTCTACAGTCCTGGCGGGGTGAAGTTCCCAGTAACCAACTCATTCATATATTGTAGAATTTCTTAAAGCTAGAAAGAACCATTATGACAATCTAGTCAGACTGTCTTCATAACACAGGCCACATTCTGTTCCAAAAGAAAGCTCATTAAAAGACTGGAATTCCCTGGAAACTCTGCCTGATTTAGAGCTGCAAAATGTATCCCAAAGTGTTGGCAAATTAGAAATGCCAACGAGTAATCATATACAATATGGAGAACCTTAATTAGCATAATTATTGATGGGAGTGCAATGCAATATTCCTCTTTGCTGTGTATTTTCCTCCAGAAGATGAGAAAATAGTGAGTAGATAACCTACAAGCAATGTCTCATACATACTACTGGTATCCTAGAAGATCTAAAACAGATGACTTACAATTTAAATGCAATCAAATAAATTCCTTATTTAAATAGAAAACTAAGTCCTTCCACTTTTTTGTGTAAAATTTTTGCCAATGCCATCAACCTGCCCTCATGAAATAGTGCATTATTTTTCAACACGAGCTATTGAAATGCCTGTAACGGCTGTACAATTCTACTTGAAAACATATTTAAAGAGAATATAATCTGTGACGTATTCCCACATTTTTCATAAACGGTATCAATGTGAATTTCATTTCTGGGATAAATGCCACCAATTAGATGGAAGTGGACCATTTCACTCTCTGACATTGTAAAACAACCAGTAACATTTTACATGGAAAGTTGTTGTTGTTTGAAAATATAATATTGCCCTTAAAAGAGGGTGATCAGATGTCCCGATTTTATAGGGACAGCCCTGATATTCGGGGCCCTTCTACGGATTTTTCACACTTGCTGTCTGGTCACCTTACCTTAAAAAGAGGGGAAAATCTGATTTCCTAGGAATGTACAAATTAATGATACAAGAAAACATTGTTTGGGTACAATACTTGTAATTTTTATGCCTTTGAAACTAGTCACCACCACCATATAGTACTATACAATACAATAGAGGAAATAATTAGTTTTAGGTTCTCTGCAGTGTGAACAAATGTAAAGTGTAAGAAACAAATTAAGAAATATGCCAGGTCATAATAATCATATATGGGTTAAACCATGTTAGGAAAGTTTAGTTTTCTATTCTATTTTATTCTATTCTATTCAGGTTCTCCTACTGCCCTCATCACCGTAGTATGTGAGCCTTCCAATAGAGCCTTAAGCAACATGACTAACAACAGTCACATGTGGTTTGTATTCTCTCTCATTCTTTCCCCAGGGAGAGAAGTGTGTGTTCTTTGTAGGGTTTTATTTTGGTAAGATTTGGTGGGCATTATTATTGTTGTTGTTTAAATAGACATGTTGCTCTGTGTAGTGGAGTAGAAGGGGGTGAAGTTTACAACAGTCCTTAGTTCCTGTGGGATTTCTCAACAGCCAGGGACCAGCCCCAAGGAAAGCTCTGTCTCCTTCACCTACCAAACACAGGATGGAAAAGAGGCTACTTCCAAGACAAGAACTGAGTATATTCATGACAGCATAATAGCCCCACAGATGGATTCAGAAGGAATGACCTTCCTTTTATACAAAAAGAGCAAACACTCTGTGGGATACTGACTATGGCCAGGTCTACACTATAAACTTACATGAGTATAAATATGATGCTCAGGGTTGTGAAAAATACACAGCCCCGAGTGATGCAATAATACCAACCTAAGCCACAGTGTAGACAGTGCTATGTTGACAGGAGGCTTTCTCCCATTGACATATCATTAGTGTTGGTGTGCTTCAAGGTACTGGAGCGCTTGTTCCTACAGCACATATTACCCGACGCAGAGAGAATTTTGAGCCCTGACCAAGCCAGTTTTTGCTAAGGCCATAGCACATGTGACTAAGTACTCACGCTGACTACATTTGTTGAAAATGGCTTCCAGATAAACTTGAAATCAGGTGCTGTTTTCATTGATCTAACAGTGTCATATGATACAGTATAGCACGCTGCCCTGCTCGTGAAGGTATCACGAGTCCTGATACCTTGGGTCACAGGCGTTGTTGACCTGTTCCTCCACAATAAGCAGTTTAGAGTCCATATGGGGGAGAAGATGAGTGCTTGGAGACAACAGAGGAATGGGTTATCCCATGACTCTGTGCTTTCTCCAACCCTGTTCAACCTTTACATCAATGACCTGCCAACAACGGAGTCACGAAAATTCATTTACGCAGACAACATCTGTTGTGGTACCCAGGCCCAGACGTTCCAACGAGCTTGATGCCACCTTAAACTGGGACGTGATAAAGTTAGCTGACTACTGTAAGACTTGGTGCCTCCAGCCAAGAATCATAAAAACAGTCTCCAGTTTGTTCCATCTTCATCACGCCAGCGTAACCTGAGAACTGAATGTTTATCTGAATGATCCGAAGGTGAAGCATGAAGTAGAACCGGTCTATCTAGGTGTGACCTTAGACTGCACACTGAGTTATCATGCTCACCTGAAGAAGACAGCAGCTAAAGTTAAGATGTGCAACAATCTTCTTAGAAAACTGGCAGGTTCGTCATGGGGTGCTCATGCTCCAACTCTGCAGACGTCAGCTCTTGCCACCTCATATTCGCTGGCAGAGTACTATACAGCAGTATGGAGTCGATCGTCACACACCAAGCTATTGGATATGCAGTTACAGACTATTGGATATACAGTCATCTCCGGCACCCTGCGTCTGACTCCACTCCCCTGGCTTCTAGTTCTGAGCAGTATGGCTCCTCCTCATATCAGACTAGAGGTTGTTACTGGCAAGTTACTGGAGAAAGTACGCGCCAACCCAAGCCTGCCACTGCATAATGACCTTTTTAAACCACCAGCTGCATGTTTACCGTCATGTCGCCCATTATGGTCTCATCCACCACGCCAGGCTTTTGGGCAGAAACACTCGGGCGAGAGGAATGGATATCTGTTATAATCCCCAATCAGTCCCTCATCGCCGACCCCACAGTTTTGACCTGCTCCGTTGCCAATGGCCCCTGTTGAACAGGTTCCGGACTGGGAAAGGTCTCTGTGCAACCAACCAGTGTTGCAGGGGCCTTTGTGACAGCTCTTCGTGTAGCTGCAGCGCAACACAGATGATGACGCACATCGTCGAGGAATGCCTGCTGACTAGGTTCAGTGGTGGCCTAGAAGAACTGCATCACGCCACTGAAGATGACATTGCTTGGCTAGATGACTATGCACATGCTAAATAAATAAATAAATTGACATCGCTACTGCCTCTTGTGGAAGTGGATTAACTACGCCACTGGGAGAAGCTCTCTCGTCGGCAAATTAGCCTCTTTGATAAGGTTGCCAATTTTGGTTCAATGTATTCCTGGAGATTTAATCACATGATGTAATTTTTAATTAAAGAGGAATCTATAATTCCTGGAGACTGCAGGCCAATCCTGGAGGGTTGGGAACCTTAGTCTTTGATGAAGCGCTGCAGCTGAACTGGTGCAACTGTGCTGCTGCAGCATTTTAAGTGTAGACCTGCTGTACTAACTGTGGGTCTATACCATGCAACCTTGACTGGATGGACTGACACTTTTTAATTAGTTATTCAAGGGTTTGATTGATCTAAAGACTTCCTCTGACCTCAGAAACCACTCTAACTACCATATTAGCTTTCCACTTCTGGTGGACTCCCAAAGAAGCCATTTCACTTTTTTCCCAACTGTAATATAAGCAATGTGAAAACATTTATTTGAGAAATTAATAACCCAGCATTTATATATGCTACTTTGGTTAGATCAGGATTCATGGTCCTACCCCTCCCCCAGCACCAGGTTCCCAAGAGACTATTCTTATATAAACTACACCCTTCTTTCCACTGCTGGTCTTCATTCATTTGTTCAGGTAGATACCACTGTTTAGGTGACAAGTGGCAAACTCAGAAAGAAACACCACAGCTGGATAGCCTTGTAAGGAGATTTAGAAAACACATTTGGAAAGTGAGCAGTTCACTTTCTACCTCAGAGGCGAAGAGAGTCTTTCAATGACTTCGCTATGCTATGGATCGGCGCCATGTTTCAGCTTTCTGAGTTTTCAGATGATGACTGAGTAAAAAACAAAACAAAACAGGAGTTGAAATATCTCTGCTGCCTGATCTCTCTCCTTCAGAGATGAGAAGTCTAGTGTTTAAGTTAGAAGGGAAAGAGAAGAAAGCAATGCAGACCTAAGAACGTGCTCTATCACAGGATGATTTTCTCTTATATTATGATGACCTTGGTCACAGCAGAAAATAGCTTGTGGGCTATTAGAAAAGAAAACTTGTCTTTAAAGGACAATGAACAGCCTCAAGATTGTCTCTTATTTTTGTTTGTATGTCTGTGTTTTTTAAGTGTCTAAAGTACTTTCCTCCTGTAGGGACTGGATTTTTCTACAGGGATTGTTGTGTACCAGACTTTTCCACTATTCAGCATGAAAAGCCTGCCATGGTATTGTCATTAGCACAAAAGAACCCACACAGTGCAACCAGTGTTGAATTCCTCACCAATTAATTTAGGGTGGGTCTCGTGGTTAGAACAAATGATGCAGAGTCAAGCGGATGCTGGATTTGAATATGAATTGAGGCATTGACTCACTGTGTGACCTTGGGGATAGTCACTTGACCCTCTTGTGCCTCAGCAAAGCCTTTTGAAGAGCTGGGTAAAAAGCAGGACTTTGCTGACAACCAGATGCTGGGCGTCTCATCTGAGCTTTCTTGGCTAAATTACAATCAGATTAATCTGGCAATATTTCCTAGATGATTCACCTGCCCCATTTGACTTTCTCCTCAAAGGAGGAGAATGACCAGGAAGTCATTGAGAGACTAAGAATAATTTCATTTATTCTCACTGGGTGGTCTACACACCCACACTCTGTATAGCTGTGAAACATCTGACTGGGATTGCCAACAATCTCAATTGCCCATATAAAAAACAGTGTTGGCAAGGCAGAAAATACAGGCAGAAACACCTGTGTGCCTGATATGCACAGCTGTACACGGCTGCTTCAGAGGCTTTTGCAATATCCATGCCAGACTGCTATCTGATTCGATGTGTTTGGTTTGGACAGGGCAGCACAATTCATAACAGATCAGTGAAGGAGGGGACAAGCACCATGGGTGTTTTCCTGGGCCTATGCTGATCTGGGCAGGTTATCCTGCCTTCAGCTACACTCTGACAGTGCCTAATCTCTCTCCTCCTCTCCCTCACCTATCAGCACCAGAGCTGATCCCCACATCTTTTCCTGGCCCAGTAAATCCCGACAGTGGTTCTTTGCACTACTCTCCTATCTCCACTCATATATCTATGTTTATTTGCCTCCTTCATGTTTTAGCAACTCTGCTGAATGCCCGTGGTCTGACCATACTGAGTCCAGTCCCAGAGAGTCATTAATAGTCTGCATTTGTACCAGGATTATACCTACACCAGCCAGTTTGGGTTATTCAGTTAATGTGAGCACTTAAAGAAGTCTGCTTGTCAGCCCTGTTTCATTTGATCTAACTATCACTTTCTCTTTTTTGTTTTTTAAATGTTGCATTTGGGGAGATCCTTTTTTTCTGTCTGATTTATTAAATACTTTGCTTCTCCCCTGTCCCTCCCAGTTTAAAATGAAAAGTATCAGAGGCACAAAGGCATTCTATCATTAGAGCACCATGGCTGACATTGTGAATAGTGACTAGTTTTTCTGAATGTTTTTGGATGCTCAGCTCAAGATGACTCAAAGGGGTCTGATTTTCAGAGAGACAATCAGTCAGAACATTATCAGAATTGGACCCAAAAAAGGATGTTTTGAGCTAATGACCAGAAACAGAGGCACCCCAAATCACTAAGTAATTGTTGAAAATCGTGCCCAATAATCCTAAGAGACACACAAAAAAGTACCCCACCCGCATGGTATCTCAATCTAGAAACAAAGAGACAGAACTAAAGAGAGCGTGTAGGAAAGGAAGCCCCCTTTTACTGCACACAACTCAAATTCTGACTACAAGAATGGTAGTCAGTGTTGCTTTCATTCAAATCATGGCACAGATTATACAGCGGCATTTGGGTATAAGAAGGTGCAATAATCGCATGAGAAGAGGTGTGGGATAGGTTGGGACTTGGCTCCACACCCCTGTAATATGCCTGGCCATGCAGCTATATTGCTGCCTTGGGGAGCAGACCTGATGCAGCATATGCCCTCCCTGGAGCAGTGGGGGAACTGGGAGCGAGACTGTGACTCGGGCAGTGCTCCAGGATCAGCATAGCAACAATGTGCCCCTACAGCAGGAGTCAAGTAAAAGCCATGACTAAGCCCTTAGAAATGAGTAAGGCTACACCTAATAGGTACAGAAAAAAATAGCTTAAATTTCTTCCAACACTCTGTGCAAAAAGAATCACAGAGTTCATATGCAAGATGCCTCCTTCACATTTATTCATTAGAAGCCTAATCCTGCCCCCAATAAAATTAACAGCAAAACTCACATTTATTTATCAACTGGGAGATTGTGCCCCAAGAGGCGTATGGTTTCATTGAGATCAGGATTGGGTACACAAAGCATAACAACATTCCCTCTCCTCTCCTTCTCTCTTCAACCTCTTTAACTCCCTTTATCACAAATAGCAACGAATAGTCAGAAATATCAGCAAAAGTTAAAAAAAAGAGTATTTTTGGCCTCATTAAACAAGTGAAACTCACACTCAATGCAACACATTTAGCAATGTCCTGAAGTCACCTGTATTATGGATGAAACCTAAAACCACAGCCTTGACCACTTAGTAGCCCGTGGAGATCCCATGGCACTTTTCACATAAGTAGGGGTGTTAACCCTAGCATCCTGGCCAAATTCCAACATGGGTAATTATGTTATGCTTACCTAAATTCTCCATGAAGTTCCAATTGGATAAGCTACTCTTCTTGTTCCCTCCTGGAAGACTCTTGTGGAACATGCTAGCATTCAGCAGCTTCCATTTTCTACCTCAGAGGTGCCTGCATTTCAGTGATGGGTGAAGTAGTCCTTATTCATATGTAAAGTGTTTTGGAATCCTTCTGAGTACAGAGTGTAATATTATATATACATGGTAAAATATGTTTATGTAATTACGCTGAGATACAGTCTTTACAGTACAAGTTATTTTTCTTCAAACAATAAGGTTCTGTTCTGTGTTTCTCGCTACTGATGTCTGGGGCATAGTGAAAAGCATTCAAGCATTTCATAGGTGAAAATGTATGACATATTCATTGTTAGTCTTGAAATATAGCATTTTCCAAGGCTTATATTCTTAGGGCTGTGGAGTTTGCTAAGCCTTTATTTCTTGCCAGCTAGGATACACACCTCTGACACCTTGAGAAATCTCTTTTCCTGAAACTTCTCTTAATTTTTTTTGTAATGTGAAAGGTTGCTTAGTTTGAAAGTTCTTTTGTCATTTCAGCACATCTTTGGTTTCTTCATCTGACAAGAGAGGTTAAGCCATTATGCACTAATACAGCAGTGGCTCTCAATAACTTGCCAATTACCACAGATAACTAAATCAAGAATTTACAGTTAGATAGCAACAGGGCTGGTAGTAATCAACTTTAGTATGGGGAAATATATGAGAACATTCCAGACAGCAAGGTAACCCTAACTGTTTATCTTGGCAAATTTTGGGGAAATGTTGCATTTCTGTAGCCTGAGGATCTCAAAGCACTTTACAAACATAAATTAATTTAACCTCAGTAAGGTCAGATGTTACTTCATATTTGATGAGGAGGAAACTGAGGGCCCGGTTCTCCATTGCTAGTACTTTATATAGTCATTTGCTCCTGTGCAAAGTGAGTGTAAAGTGACACCATTTTGATTTGGTAGCATTACTATTATTATTCCTAGTCATGGACCAGGACCCCATTGTACTTGGTGCTTAGAAGGAGCTTAGAAGACTAGCGGCAACAGATGGCTATAGACAGACAGGGGAGCACAAGTGAACAATGAGACAATATTGGTACTCGAGAGTGGTCTCTGCACACCAGTGGCCTAACCATTCTCAAGTTTTTTTTAGGTTCACGGCAAAGGAGAGTTTTGAGGAGGGATTTGAAGATGGATAACGAGGTAATCTTGCAGACATTTATAGGGAGCTTCTCTCAACTGTGAGGGGCAGTATAGGAGAAAGCACCAAGATGCCTGTTTGAAAATGTAACCAATGGGTGATGGAGGCTAGCAACCAGGCCGACAGGAGGAGAGAAATGACTGCTTGATAGTGAATGAAAGATGATAAATAGAGCGGGGATTGACTGTAAACGGCCTTTAAAGAGAAGGGGATGTGACAGAGAAGAGGAAGCCTGGGGAGGGATTCAGAGAAAGCTGTGACCTGGTCAAAGCAACGGGCTAGGAATATGCTCTTTGGGGCAGCATTCTGAATGGATGTGAGTGGAGCAAGATTTAATACTCACTTTGTGCAGATGGTAAGAGTTAAAGAACCTGCAAGGCAATGAAGAGTCAAACCCTGAGAGGTTATGGTTCAGTGACTCAGGAAAGCTGTGGCAGCACTAGGAACAGAACCCAGGTCTCCTGACTCCTACCCTCAAGCATCTTCCTCTGTACGCTAATCTCAAGTCTACAAAGAAGCTTCTCCAATTATTTGCAAAGAAAAAAAAAAAGCCCTAAAATATTATTGTGACAGGTTGCTCTTTGTGTGTGTCAACTGATAGCCAGACAGTGGCAAGAACTTGTCCAAGAAGCAGAATTTGCCTGTCTTAACTGTCGTTCAGTGCCTAGGGTACTTCTGCCTATTTCCAGTACATTGTACAACCACCAAAACTAGAGCTAGAACGATCATAGCCCAGTAAGCTGCAATTCTACCAGGTTAGCAAAAAGACAACCTCGCTGTCTCTCTCTCACCTTGTCCCAGCTGAAAATTATTCTTTTCATATCGTTCAACACCAGCAATATTAGCATATTGGCACTACAATATTTTGGCAATGTGCATCTTGAGGCTTGAATTAGAAGGGCAACAGCAACTGTCATTTGACATGCCACATATCACCGTGTCCCCATATTTAGTTTTTAAATATTTTTGGCAGAGGGTTTGTAAGTGAGGAAAGAGAGCCTGGTGGTTAAAGCAGAGGCCTGCCGCTCAGCAGATGTGGAGTCTATTGCTGTCTCTGTCACAGAAATCCTATTTTCTTCAGCTATAAAATAGTAATAAAACTATATCCATTCCACCCAGGGACACTGCAAAACTGAATTCAGTATTGCTTGTAAATTGCTTGACAAACTTTAGCTAAAAGGTGCAATAAAAGGGCAAAGTTTAAAATTTAAATCAAGCTATATGAGTTGATTTTGAATGCATCTTGCTTTGTTCATGAGGGGCCTTTTCACATCACCCTATCTAGAAGTCTGAAGATGTAAGAGACAGTCCCCGTCCCAAAGACCTTACAATGGGGGGGAGGGGGGGATATTATTATCTGCATTTTACAGATGTGGAACTGAAACACAGAGAGATTAACTGACCTGCCCAGGGTAACACAGAAAGTTTGTAGCAGGTCCAGGATCTGAACCCAGATCTCCTGAGACCTAGTACAGTGCTTTATGTAAAAGATGGTCTTATACCTACAGTCTGCAGGGAATAGGTGTGTTACTGATTAGTCTATCTATTGGAAGTGCAATTATAAAGTGTACCTATTCATTATAATACATATTTGCATATACCAAGTTTATCTCCTTTTTGAAGAAGTTTAGCAGGTTCTGGAATAAGAGGGAAATAGAAAGAAGAAAAAATTAAAAAGAGAGAGCATAAGAGAAGAAAATGGTGCAGTATGGAATCTGAGATCAGGTAAAACACTGTTGCCCTTCTGAATCTTAAGCAGACCAGAAATGTTTTGCATGGTATTGTAAATTTGGTGAACTGTCTACTTGGGAACAGAAGACTATTAATGGGACGCTTCACCATCTTTTCTCTGAGTTTTAGTTAATTACCCCTTTTTAAATGCGGCCTATGAATCTCTGTTTTTTTATGGTGTTTTTCATTATAAGCGTTGTAGTGAATGAAAGCAAGGTATGCTGAGGAAGTGCTCAGCCATGGCCCACTGGTTGATGTCAAAAGGCCAGCATCTGGTACCATTCTCTTGGTAGTCAATTGCTTCTTTCTTTCAGCTCTTTTCAAACCAAGGTACAACTTGAGAAGTGCATTTTGTGTTACAAGAGCCCTTGCAGAATGGCAGCTTTATGCGCATAAATCTGTTCTCACCGCCAACACCACAACTTAGGCAAATAGCAACTGCAGCCACAATACCAGGGGGCCAAAGATTTCTAAGACTAAATCTGTCACCTCCTCTCATGAAGCTAGGAGCCTATGGCCCTGAATATGACCTTAAACTTGAATCTCCCATTGTGCAAATACTACAGGAAAAATTACAATGAGTTGATTTATTTTATTACAGAATTTTTCAATTTTTCTTCTTCTCATCCACCCTCCATTCTTTCTCCAATGATTTTGTATTTCTTTAAATAGCAGGGAAAAAATTACAACAAATGACAAAGCCACAATGAACAAATGGCAAAATTTCAATCCCGTGTAAAGCTCAACTGTTGCAATTTACTAATCCAAACATGGGGATTTTCATTTTGGTTTTATTGAAATGTAAAACTTCCTCAAATTAAAACCAAATGAA
Organism: Chrysemys picta bellii; assembly: GCF_011386835.1. Taxonomy (NCBI): domain Eukaryota; kingdom Metazoa; phylum Chordata; order Testudines; family Emydidae; genus Chrysemys; species Chrysemys picta. The sequence continues at coordinate 19,866,123 of NC_088791.1, forward strand.
CTTATCTTTACAGTTAAACTGAGCGTCTATCAAGGCAAACAGCATCAAGTGCTACTTCACACGGTGGGGTCGCCACTTTTTCCAAGCTGCATTTGCCAATGTTTATGTTTTTTTGTAGTCAGGGGAAAATCAAAACCATGTGGATAACTACAGGGGAAACAGTGGGTCTCAAAGCACTGTTGGCAGAGGGAAATTTGCAATTTTCCTATGGGACTTTTTTTTTTTTTTTTTTGGTGTGCAAATTTGAGTTAAATTTTCATTTTAGTTTATTTTTTTTTCTTTTAAAGTGTCTGTGGGTCTAAACAAAATTTCCCATTGTTTTTAACAGATCTTATACCAGCCATTCCCAGGTGGAATTCCTATTAAACAAGTTTTATTTTCATCCATAAGCCTGATTACAATATATAACCTCTCTGCTTTTCTAATGCACAGGCTTACACAGCAGGTGTTTTCAGTTCCTGGGAGATACATTAAAGAAAAAAATATGCAAAGTATTCACAATTCATAAAATGTATTCAAACTTTTCTGGGGAATACAAAACTGCTGTAGCCATACTATAGTCTTTAAAATAAAAATAACCCTCAGAACACCTGGGTGTGGTAAAGGAAAGTAATATCCGACAGTATATTAAATAGAGCAAGAAAATATATATTGCATTTCTTTTAAATTAAATGTTAAAATGCAAGTTTGTTGTGGTAATAATAATTAAAAGCAAGAAATTAAAATAATTTAACATATGGCCTGTAACTATATAATAACTTACAGTACTGAATTTAAAAGCACTTGTTTTAAAAATTGAGTTTACTTTTTAAAGGACCGGCGTAATGAGATATTGTATCTCACTGAATTCTATACATATAATTACATGGATCCTTTAAAGAGCAAACTCTATTTATAGATAGATCATAGAGTGCGTGTGTATGTGTGCATAGCCGTGAGAAGAAGGGCTGGGTGCATTGTAAACATCTGTATGATCCATATGTATGTCTATTTGCAAAAAGCAAGACAGGGGGCAAGCACAGCACAACACAACACACAGCACACACCACACAGCAAACACAGCACAAGTGCCCAGGAAACAGCCAGGAGGGGGAGTCTGAAGCTGGCGTGGAAGCCCTCAACAAAGGAAGCAGCTTTACGTGTTGCACACCTCTTCAGTCCAGGAGCTCAACAGATCAGGGTTTGAAATTAGCTGCTGTTCCCATCAGACAAAGCCAGCAGAATGAAGCCATACTACAGTATGGCTGCTAGGTGTCATACCTGGCCTCAGGTAAGATGTGGGTTGTGCAAAGATGGTATACAGACACTTTTGTCCCTGAGTTCTAAGCTAAACATAGTTCAGCTGGACCTGAGGACTAGAGCTTAGATTTTTTTTTCAAGTTGTTGACTGAAGCTTTTACATACAGATAGAGAGAGACACTGTAGTGTTCATTTTTTAGTCAAATTAAGTTAATTGGGGGTGGGGAAAGCCCTTGTACAAACAAGTTGAGGTTACCATAGTGCATCACTTCTAGAATCTATGCAATATTAAAATAGCTAGTAGCTTTAAATTCTGATTCTGCTTTAGTTAGTATGAAAATGAATGGAAGAAAAACTCAGAGAGATGAGGATCTGTAAATCCTTTAGTTAATACAGAGTTGAGCCTATTGGGAAAAGATAGTGCTCTAGATTAGTGGAAACCCTATGAAAATCCAGTGGGGTGGATTATTTAATGCCTTGATGCAGGGCCGGTGCTTCCACTAGGCGAACCTAGGCGGTCGCCTAGGGCGGCAGGATTTGGAAGGGCGGCATTTTGCCGTCCTCGGTGGCAATTTGGCGGCCGGGGTCCTTCCGCTCCGCGTCTTCGGGGCGCTTCGGCAATGAGTCCTTCACTCGCTCCGGGACCCGCCGCCGAATCGCTCCGAAGACATGGAGCGGAAGGACCCCCGCCGCCGAATGCTCTGAGTAGGAGCGCTGCCAGCTAGGGCGGCAAAAACCCTGGCGCTGCTCCTGCCTTGATGTCTCATCCCATTTAGGCTACAGGCAATATTTCCGACCTCACATGAAGGGAGCTAATGGCAGTGAGTGACTATTAACAGAGACCTACTGGCTATTAGCCAGTAAGTAGCCAATAACTAGGAACCTGATCCTGGCCCCCAGTAGGGCTTCTGTGTGTCAGTGTGGCAGCAAAGAGGGCTAGTCTACACTAGAAGCGCTACAGTGGCTGATGCAGCTGCACCGCTGTAGGTCTCCCATCGGCATAATAAAACCACCTCTGTAAGAGGCGGTAGCTATATCGGCAGGAGAAGCTCTCCCACTGACATAGCGCTGTCCACACCAGCGCTGAGGTGCGTATAACATACGTCGCTCAGAGGGGTGGTTTATTCACACCCCTAAGCAACATAAATTATATTAACATAACCTGTAGTATAGACAAACGCTATGACATGAATACAGCCTGCTGGCTGGCTGATGACTCTGTGCCATCCTCTAGAATAAAGGATATATCAAAGGCATGGCTGAGGGAAGGAGTAGAAGTTTTGGAGAGGAGGTGTGACTGAAGTACCTCTAACACTCCAGTATTCCCTGTCTGCTGTAGAACCTTCTTGGTGTAGGAATGCATAGCTCCCAAATTGCCAGCCCATGGTTACGGCACACTGTTTCCATGGCTACAAGGCAGGAGTGGCCTTCACCCCAGCGTCTGTGTTTTGGGAAACTTCTTGGCTGGCCTGTTTGTCTCCCTCGCAGCTGGCTTTCACGTGCACAAGATATGGGTTTGCTATCTTATGTTGTTGTACACTGTATGCTTTCCCTATGCGCAAGAATGTAACCAGTTAGAAGTGTAAGCAGAGAGGTAGAAAGAATAAAAACCCCAGGAAAGTTTTCCTGGGAGGTTTTTTCGGCTTGAGGTTTTTAAGGCTTTCTGGCTACCACAGACCTGGCGTTCTGTTTCCTTTCCTCTGTCGTCGCCACACTTGGGATCCACTTCCTGCTGGTGATATTTGCGCAGTGTGGAGATTGCTCTAATTATACTGGGAGCTATTCATTCCCCAGCAGCTCAGGGGATCTGCAGTGTGCAATGATGATATAAAGACATATTTGCCTCTCAATTCCTGAGTCCAGTACAAAGCATAGTTCAGCTGGACTTAAGGAGTAGGGCCTAGACTTTTTTTCAGATGCTGACTGAAGCTTTTAGATATGGACAGAGAGACATTGCAGTTTTCATTCCAATTCTTCTTAGACAATTGAAGAATTAATTGGGGGGGGGATGGAATCCAGACTGGTGGATTCATTATGTCCCACCCAACTACATTTTATGGAACACAGTACATTGGAAATGGTCTGTAAAAAAATTAAAGAAGAATGTATACATATGTAGGTGTACTTTTATATGCATGTGTATGTCAAGGAGTGTGTGTGAATTTTGTATGTCAACTTGTTATAACAAAGATTCACTTCTAGCCCAGCTATTTAAATTTTAAAAATAATGTATGTGCTGTTAAAATATTTATTTGCTTGCATAATTAATTGTATTAAATTGAAATATTTGTATGCTAAGCAGTCATGTGGAATTCTCTCTTTGGTGTTTTATTAATTGTTCCCAGTCACCTTCAAATGCAATAGCTCTGGGTCTGACCATGTTAATGCTTTCTTGAAAGACTGAGCTCCACACCGAAAAGTTAAGATATGTCTACACTGCCTTGCAGATTGGACTTTGGACCTGTGAATAGCAGTGCGCACCGAAGTGTTTTGAGTGGTTACTCCTCCATGTGGATGCTGGGGGCGTGAACTGAAGGGTCCCTAGTTCTCACTAATGTAGTCGTGTTTGAACAGTAATCATTGTATACTACAAAACTTCAAGTTTGTGCCTGCAGCATCTACATGGGGGAGTTAGAGCACAATACTTTGGTGTGTGTTTCCATTCACCTCCCCATAGTCTGAACTGTGGGACAGTGTGGTCACACCATTAGGCTGATGAGCAGGAAGTGGGAGAAATATATAACTCCCAGTGGTGACACTTAATTTGCTTCAGTTACATAGGGCTTATCCCATTTACACAGAGCTGGATTCTGAAACCCTTGCATCACACTGAATATCATCTTTCTCTACAAGTAGTCCCTCTGCATTCAATGGCCCTACTCATGGAGTAAGGTGCTACTTATTACAGTAAAAGTGTCAAAATCTGATTTACAAAGTGACTTAAACATAATTCTTTTAGAACTTTCAGAAAAGGAACACCCAGACTGGCTTGATTTCCTTCAGTCCTACCCATGAACTTTCATCATATGTCATAGGGAATACACGCACCCTCTGGCAAGTGCAGAAGGCTCAAAATATAGTGGAAACATTACAGGCCAGATCCTGATGGTAAAGCTACTGCTTGTGTGAATCAGGGTACCTCCATTCACCTCAATGGGGCTATGCCAATTTACACAAGTAGAGGATCTGCATTTCTGCTGCACAAGAGGTTCAAGCCACTGAGAGGCTGCAAGTGTGGGATTCTGAAACGTGTGCCATAGTGCCATCCAATACATTTGAGTCAAAGGATTCATGAATCTTGGTCAGTCACAGAACAAGCAGCCCCAAATCTGTGGCTGGAAAGGGGCCTGAAGAAGGCCACAGACATAGTGTGTGACCGGAGGTTGTAATAAAGACTGCAGTCTGGCTGCATGGCAGGTGGATTCTGTCCCACCCTCATCCTGCCAAAGACTTGATCCTGAAAAGTGCTTGAGAAAAATGCTTAACTTCAAGTATGTAACTAGTCACATTGAAATCCATGGGACTATTTATGTGCTAACTGTGAAGTTGTTATAAAGTTCCTGGTCCTCCACAGTTACCAGAGTGGACCAGGAAGTATTGCAGAGGGGAGCTTAATAAACAGCTAACCTTACTGGTTAGGGAGTTCTCTAGTTGCTGCTTAAAGAATGGCTAGTTGCATTTATTTCCTCACACTATATTAAAGTGCTTGGGTGGATCATAGCCAAGTCCTCAGTACCTTGCAGGATTAAGCCAGGGCCGGCTCCAGGCACCAGCGCAGGAAGCAGGTGCTTGGGGCGGCCAATGGAAAGGGGCGGCAAGTCCGGGTCTTCGGCGGCAAGTCCCTCAGTCCCTCTTGGAGGGAAGGACCGGCTGCCAAATTACCGCCGAAGAATGAAGCGGCGCAGCAGAGCTGCTGCCAAAGTGCCGCCGATCGCGGCTTTATCTTTTTTTCCTTCTTCTTTGCCGCTTGGGGCAGCAAAAAAGCTGGAGCCAGCCCTGAATTAAGCCATAAGTTCCTTGTGAAAAGATCTGTTCCTTGAATACTGCATGAGAAATCAAGATTTGCTCCATTCAAGTTTACCCGATGAACCTCAATGCATTTTTAAATGAAGCAATTAAAAAGTAGTTACTAGTTTTACATGGTGGGACAATTTTGTCTTTGGTGTCATGCTAATTAAGTCAATGGAGCTATGCCAGGGATGAATTTTGCTGGAATGTATACATTTAATCTAAAATTTAGTTTCCTACATCTAATCCTTTAAACAGCCTCTTTCATTTTTTGTGGTCAGAAAATGGGAGCTGGCATCACTGACATCACAGATTTTCTGCTAACTGAAAGGCCGGAAATTTCACCTCACTTCTAATTTGCTATGCAATAATCACAAAGTGTCATTTTGTTTATTAACCAGATGTTGACATTTGATTGCAATCTAGAAGTGACCTTGCACTCCAATCATAACAATCATTAGCAGATTAGATTCAGTTTAAGTAACATAACTTCCTGTGTTGAAAACAGGTGCAGTGCTCTGCAGTTGCCAAGCTCAGCACCCTGCTGCCAAAATCAAGCAGAGGATTGTACCAATGTAACATTGTAAGTTGAGCTTTGGAACCCCCAGGTCATGTTCTCAATTAAAACAGAGAGATTTTAATAGGGGCTGCAAGCAGTGTTTCAATTCTCTTTGCAAATTTCACTCTGGAGCTAGTTAGCAGCTAATATTTACTTCAAAAACTAAGCATTGGATATTATTAGGTTTCAGAATCTTATATCCCTTATGCTGTCCTTGCCTATTAAGCAAGCAATGACTAAACAGAGCTACAGAAGAACAACTTTTATTTGAAGCTTCAAAATAATGCAGAATTACACTGATAGCTCATAAAACAAGTGAGTTTTACTATCTAGGTTACTGAGTTTAACGGGGTAAAACAAAAAAGTGGAATGACTTTTTCTGAAAATTTAAATGATCAGTGAGTTAATAGATTCAAATCCATTTAAAGCAATGAGGTCAGCTAAGTTTAGACCTACTTGAATTATTTGCTTTGAACAGTTTATTTTAGTGACTACATTATTTATTTTTTATTCATGATTTATATTGTGGTACCTAGATAGATGACTGAAAATTTTAACATTATGGCAAATAATGAACTTACCAAAATGGGCTGGCCCCTGAGCAAACACAAAGAAGACATAACCTCTGCACCAAAGAGCTATTAGTTCTTTCTGTTCACTGTTTGCACCCAGATAGATTATAGCTAAGTGCCTAAGTTACTACATTTCATTTTCAGAAGTGACTTAATCACTTAGGGCCAGATTTTTAAAGGTATTTAGATTGCCTAAAAATATATATAAGCATCTAGTGGGATTTTCAAAAGGGTCTAAAAACCTTGGAGCTTTTAAAAACCCCACTAGACACCTACCTACATCTTTAGGCACCTAAATACCGTTAGGGGGTTAGGAGCATATGTCACTTAAGTGCTTCAGTCACTTATGAAAATGGGTCTTAGTTGCTCTTGAACATCTTACCTCATGACATTTACTAAAGCTGTTTGAATAATGCTAAAATATATAAATAGATGAGTCACTAATCTAGTTATATATTTTAGCATTATTAAATGAATATATTTATGGATAAGTGACCTGAATGTGATTCATTGTTAATGTCTAAGGTTGTATTTTTCATTATTTGCAAACATTCATGCAACCATGAGTGTTCAGAAAAATAGTACTGAGTCCCAAAAGTGTCGTCACTTTGTATGGAAGTGCAATATTTGCCATAATGTAGAAAAATTTCAGTCATCTATCTAGATAATGGGTAGGAAATACACCAGTCTCAGACTACCAATAGCAGCAGTGGAGAACACATCACTCGAAAATTATTTGTCCAAACTATTCAGACAATTCTTAATAATACATTAGTAGAAATTGGAAACAATTTGGAAAACAAATAAAAAGGCTTAGTGTGGATGAATTTTTTTTGTTATGCTATTACTAACACTATTCATTCAGCTGTAATTTTTGCTCATTGACTTCATAGGTACTATTTATTTAGATGCTCATCCGTGCGAATAGGGATCGTGCAATCTAGCCTTTTGTGAATAATTTCCCCCACTATTTACATATATTTTCTCCAGATTTACACCAGAATAGGCTATAAAATTGGTCATTTTTCTGACAGAAAATGCCGTTTCCTTGAAACCAACACTGTTTATACGAAAGGGTAAGTTTATATGAATTTCCCATTTTGAAAAAAAAGTTTTGGAATGGTCAAAACATCCATTTTGACATTTTCAATAATAAAAGTTCCTTTTTTAAGTTTCAAAACAACTTTTCATTAAGAAATGTAAATTAATGTATAGTAAAAATGTCAAAAAATAAAATATCAGAGTTGAAATGAAACATTTAAAATATCAAAGGAAAAAATTTTGATGAATCAATTTTTAAACATTTTTTTTTATATGTTGATGTTTTATCCTACTTCAGAACAGGAAAATCTTTTGAAATCTCAAAGTTCTCAACATAGGAAAACTGTTTCTTGCCCAGATTTAGTAGTCCACTAACATTACTGAATACTAGTATAAGCAGAGAGATGTTCTGACCCTTTCCCCACTCTAGAGTATGTTTCTAACACCTCTCTCTTACTGCTGCTTATGGAAAAAGTGAAAAGAATTCTCTTAAACTGTTTATTCCCTGGGGAAAAATAATCAAGTGAAAGCACCTGTGGAAAGCAAATAAAGAGCAGAGGAAATATAGGTGGTAAAAACCCAAGTCGCAGCTGTGCTTGTAGTCACTGAAGAGTGCCCGGTGTGTAATGGCACATTAGGTGGGCATTGATCTCCACTAGTTTATGAGGTCTGTTACAGAATTAAACCATTTTCTGCTGAAACCCAGGGAGCAGAAATTGCTACTTCTAATCTAATCCATTTTCGAATTATCATCCAATTGTGACTGATGACCTCACTGCAAATCAGTTTACCTAACTGCTAGCACTCAATAGGGGAAGAGAAATCGATCTTTATTTCCTTTTTCGTTCCTCTAGCTTTCTTTTTTTCTTTTAAATCCCTCATGATGTCCTTAATAACCTTCCATTCCTCTACAATGGGGAAGATAAGGTTGATAAAAAAGCTAATGCTGCTTAATTGTCTGTATCTATTTGAAAGGTAGGAAGGATAATAGGAAATCTACCTTGTGTCTTGCTGAAAGCCCAGTTAAAAAGACCAAAATATATATGTGTTGTTTATTACTATTAATCATTTATATTGCAGTAGCATGCGGAGAACATAAGAATGGCCATACGGGGTCAGACCAAAGGTCCATCTAGCCAAGTCTCCTGTCTTCCAAGAGTGGCCAATGCCTGGTGCCCCAGAGGGAATGAACAGAACAGGTCATCGAGTGATTCTGTCACCCATTCCCAGCTTCTGGCAAACAAAGGCTAGGGACACCATTCCTGTCCATCTTGGCTAATTACCATTGATGGACCTATCCTCCGTGAACTTATTTAGTTCTTTTGTTAAGAGGCCTCTACCAAGTTGGGGACCCTTTTTGCTGGCCATTATACAAGCACAAAGTAAATAGCAGTCCTTCCCCCAAAGAGCTTGCAATCAAAAAGACAAGACATAACAGGTAGATCAGACAACTGACTGGTGAAACTAGCGGTGTGCACAATTCTTATAGCTAATCAGTAGCAGCGATCACAACTTGCCACCTGACTAACCATTTTCAGATGACATTTATTATATACACCTCTACCCAGATATAACGCTGTCCTTGGGAGCCAAAAAATCTTACCGTGTTATAGGTGAAACTGTGTTATATCAAACTTGCTTTGATCCACCGGATTGTGCAGCCTCCCTCCTCCTGCCCCGGAACACTGCTTTACCGCGTTATATCCAAATTTGTGTTATATCGGGTCGCATTATATCGGGGTAGAGGTGTATGTGGACGTCCATGTTGTGAATTGGCTATAAATATTTTATCCAGAGATCATGAAGATTATAAAGTGAATGTTTCATTCTAAACATACATCACTGCATTATACATATTAATAAGAGGATAGACTCAAACCCCAGACATCCAAGTACACCCTAACTTTGAGGAAGCTCAGACCCAGATAAAATCAGAGCACGGGTCTTTGCTTAACTCAAACCAGTCTCCTACATTTTAATCCCTCCTAAATTCTGCATCCAGCTTTTGAATCTTGGACTTTTTTTTGTTCATGAGTGTGATGAAATGTTTATACATAATCTATTTTTACATTAGTATGGAAATGCAGAGTTAAGTTCCATATAAATCATTTTCACAACACCAAAGAAACACATCCCAGTAGTTCATTGTTTTATAATGTAGGACGAACTGAGAAATAGTAAAAAGAACAGGAGTACTTGTGGCACCTTAGAGACTAACAAATTTATTAGAGCATAAGCTTTCGTGGACTACAGCCCACTTCTTCGGATGCATATGCAAGTGGGCTGTAGTCCATGAAAGCTTATGCTCTAATAAATTTGTTAGTCTCTAAGGTGCCACAAGTACTCCTGTTCTTTTTGCAGATACAGACTAACACGGCTGCTACTCTGAAACCTTAGAAATAGTAGTAAGATAAGAAAATAAAATGAAATGAAATGAAGAAAAGGGAAGTAAAGAAGCCACTCAGTAAAGTGCAGCAGTGAAAACATTTACTCAGAGCTACCCAGACTCATCTTGGAATATGTATGTTAACAGAAAAGATCTAAGCATCTATTGACCAGATCCTGCACTGGTCCAAAAGAGGAGGAGATGAGCATATGATCAAAGGAAAGCTATGCAACTGAGCAAGTGATGGCTCATGTTTTGTTTTCCTACTTCTAAGTCTCCTCTTCTAATCACTCTCTTTCATTGAATACCAGTCTCTTGTTTCTGACTGTGAATCTTTGCAGCCACTACTGGTCACTTTTAAAAACCAAGGGAACATTGTGGGTTGTGGCTTTAAGTGTCTATCCTAGCACCTCCCTAAAGTTTTGACATGTACAACACACTGATCTGTGTACACACCAGGGAATATAGTTGAGGGACATCTCTGAGATTCTCTCTTGAAGTGAATTGGAATTATCAATACACTTCAAACAGATTGATTGAGATGTCCTTGCTTCTGGCTGAGCTAAAAATACCAAAGAAACAGCCTTTCCTCACAGGCTTTTGGCACTTCTGTCCCAGGTCCCAACTCATAACCAGGAAGTACAGAGATAAGAATTAAACATAATAGGGAAATAAACTTAAGTGAACTTCTGAACCTCATTGTAAAGAGTTCAGCTGGAGATTTGCACACAAGCCTGAGTCCTATCTTATTTTATTTTATCCAGATTGATTTCCCAGGCTCTGTTGCATCATTTTTTATATGTTAATGCTGCTCGGAGACTTTCATTGCATGCTGAATATGTGGGGCTTTGGGGTGGGCGGTCTTGGTGTAAAATGTTTCATGAGAACGTTAAGGAAATATGATAAGGTGTAGTTTGTTTTCTTAAGAGCTCCTTAACCAGTTTCAGTATCCAACTCAGATTCCATAACATTTGGACCCCTACTGAAACAAATGGCAAGTGTTGGAGGAACTGAAATGCACTTAATGACCTCAGAACAATTTTTAATTTTCTTAAGTATTGCTTTGAAGCACTACAAGTCTTTGAAGTGGCATTAGACTATTATTCTATGATGTTTGGGGGATAACCTCCATTCTTTATCTACCTAAGCAGGGGTCCTCCTTCAATGAGCCACTTAGTATTTTAAAAAGCTAATTGAATTTAGTCATTATGAAAGAGCCCTGGAGACCAAATTCATTTGTTTATCCAAAATGTGGTCAGTGTCACTGGAATCTTCCCATCCCACTCCAATGAGTGTTTCAACTCTAATCTGAAGAAACACTCTTCAGAAGTGAAATAGTTCAGTCCCCATGTACATTCCAAGTTTAGACTCCCCATTAGGACCACCAAAAATATTTCTCACTGATGTGGATGGATGTGGGATGAGCCCACCAATGCATTTCATATAGCTCACCATATACAGTTAGGGTGACCAGATATCCTGATTTTATAGGGACAGTCCCAATTTTTGGGTCTTTTTCTTATATAGGCTTCTATTACCCCTGTCCTGATTTTTCACATTTGCTGTACAGTATATATATATACAGTATATAATTGCTTTCAGACATGACTGACCTGGGCTGTATTTGAGATGATGATCTCGAGGTTAAAGGCTCTATATCCCATTACCGATCCCCTCCCCTTCCATATCTCTGAGTTAAGGGGAAAACATCTTCAGAAACAAAATTCTGCCCCTGCCACCTATTAACTAAACAGACAGAGAGGAACCTAGAGCATTGAAGAACAGTTGGGAAAAGCAGAAAAGGTGAAAGAGAGGAGTCAGAGAGGTCAGAAACATGTGAGAAAAGGGAACTAATACCTCTAGAAAGTGGGGGAACATTTAACTACTGACCAAAATCCCTTTCTTTATGACTGTGGAGCAGCAGCAATTCCACAGTGCTATTAGTGCTGTTATACTAAAACTGAAGGCGCAGAAAAGGAAGGGTCGTGAAAAACATAGATTAAAACAAATGGCAAAATGGTGCATAGAAAAGTGGCGGAGAGAGGGAAGAAATTGACAATTGTAATTAAAAACATATATATGGTTAACCGATGTAATTAGTCCTTGTTGTCATTTTTTATGGATTTAGGCAGCTTGCAGACTTTGAGCCTTAATTGTTCTTCTAAGTCCAGGAATTGATTTCTCAAATGTTGTCAACCTTGTAACCAGATGAAGTAATTCCCCTCTGATAGTAGCCAGGAGAGGGACTGGAGGGAGGGCAGTAGAGATTGTAAATTTGCAACAGGAGTAGTGAGATCTCAGAAAAGTGGGTTGCTGACATTTCAATGGAAAAAGACTTTTCAGTTGCCAGCATTTGGTTCCTTCTCAGTCTGGCTCCAGGCTAGGATATGGCACTGAGAGAATAATTGATGCTATGGTGGATAAACTCTTCCTACTCACCAACAAAGAAAATGTGGCCATGCTAATCAAGATGGACCTCACTGCTGCATTTGATACATTTAAAAATACTGCTTTCCTGCCTCTAAGAAGCTACATGTGTAGATGGAAATGACCTGAAATGGCCCTTTCCTCTTTGACCAAACTCAGAGCCTTCCAAAACATCTTCTTGCAACTAAGAGAGTGAGAAATCTTAGCCCCAAAAGGAAAAATGCTGAGGTTTTAATAAACAATTAAAAAGCAGCAGTAAAGAATGGAATGACTCCTCCCCTGAACAACTGAAGCATCACTATTATTAGAGGGTGCAATTCAACAAACCTAATTTTCAGTTACACTATGGCCACCCTACACTGATCTGGGTCTTGGGCCCTGAAAGTGGATGTAATTTACATTAACCAGAGCAGTGTAAAGTGGCCTTAGTGTAAATGAAAAATCAGTCCCTTTACTCATTCCTATTGAAAGACATTACCATTGGAGTCAATGAGACATTGTTAGTCTCTAAGGTGCCACAAGTACTCCTGTTCTTCTTTCTTTAGTAAGGACTTCCAGACTAAGGCTGTCTACACTTAAAATGCTACAGCAGCACAGCTGCAGCATTTCAATGGAGACAATCACTACAGCAACAGGAATGGTTCTCTCATCACCTTCGTTAATCCACCTCCACGAGAGGCAGTAGTTAAGTTGACAGACAAATTCTTCCATTGGCAGTGCTGTCTACACCACGGGTTGGGTTGGCTTAACTTCCTCTCTCAAGGATGTGGGATTTTTCAAACCTTTGAGGGAGGGAGCTGGGTTGACATAACTTTTCAGTGTAGACCAGGGCTAACCGCACATTGTCTGAAGGTTTACAGAATGCAGAGAGGTAGTTTCAAAGTGCTGAAAAATTATGGCAATGATTCCATTCTCACCAAAATTCACCTTGCTGGTTAGGACTGTGGACTGGTTTACACAGAAAAGTTAAGTTGACCTAGCTATGTAGCTCAAGGGTATGAAAAATCCACACCCCGGAGCGATATAGTTAAGCCAACCTAACCCCTGGTGTAGACACCAGTAGGTCATCAGAAGGATTCTTCCATTGACCTAGCTACCACCTTTGACGGAGGTAGATTAACCCCAGTGATAGCATGTAAAGCATATTTTGATAGCCTATTTATTACATTAAGTGCACTGTAGTAGCATTTTAAGTGTAGACATAGCCTCTGTAATCATATCACAATTCATCATTCATTGGTTTTGGACTGGCACCATCCCAGATAGGCTCAGTTTTTTTCTACAAAGCATATGTATTGTTGATTTTATATAATGTTTTAGGGCCGTAAGCACCACATGCAGATTTACAAGGCAGGGAGGGATAGCTTGGTGGTTTGAGCATTGGCCTACTAAACCCAGGGTTGTGAGTTCAATGCTTGAGGGGGCTACTTAGGGATCTGGGGCTAAATCAATACTTGGTCCTCCTAGTGAAGGCAGGGGGCTAGACTCAATGACCTTTCAAGGTCCCTTCCACCTCTAGGAGATAGGATAGCTCCATTTATTTATTTTTACTACCAACTGCAGAGTTACAATGCTAGATCGAAAAATAATAATATTAAGAGAGTTTAAAAGAAATGAGGTGGTCATTACTGAAGTACAGCAGTTATGAGTTAAGAATAAAGTTCTTAAAATCCTATTAATCATCTGAATAGCTGGAGGATGAGGAAAGGTTCTTTGTGGGCTTATAAAAGTGTCATGGGTACACGCACAAATATTTGAATACCTCAGAATATGTATCAACAACAAAGTATCTGCTATGCTGCTGATGTGACTGGCTTTTTAATAGGCTTGCCAGCCTGTGGGGGCTACAGTGTGCAGGAGACTCAATTCCCACAAGTACAATACAATAATTACAACTGGCCTTTTGCACATCTGGGAATGACTCTATAACAGTATAACTGCTGATCATCTGGCATTCTGCCATTTTTGCCATGAGCATGGGTCTTCTATAGTGAAATTGTGGCTGGATAAAATAGTTAGCAGATATGAATATGTAGTCCCCCTGGATAGACTGGCTAAGAATATACCTCAGTAACAGAGAGGCCCCAAGTCACAAAGTTTGGATCTGAATAAAATGGAAATTCCAAGCTTTAACAAGGGCTCTTTCTTTCTTTGGGATCTACTGCTTCGTGTTGGGGCTTTGGAGGGGGGACTAGAAGGCCATGGGAATATGGCATCACCCCAGGGATCCCCAGAGAACTGAATCTCTTGTGGCATACCAAGACAAACAGGAACACAGGAAAGAAATAGCTCTCCCCACTTCCATGCCTTCCCAGTCTTCTTAGAGCAAAGGTACCTACCGTGCGCATTTAAAGCAAAGTTTAAGAGCCTATTTATTACAGTACGTGTCTAGGTACATCTAGGAAGGGCTTGGCAGTACAATTTCAAATCTTTCCAGAGGATTGCCACTTCAGCTTTTTAAGCAGCATTCAGTTAACTTAACACTCATCATTATTGTTTTATTATTTTGAAAGCTATTGTACGACAACTGCTCTTTAATCTTTCTTTTATCGCCCAGGTATATATTTAAGAGTCATGGTGACTACGGCACAGGCTCACATCAGATCTCAGGGTGATGACGGAAACTCTAATAAATTTGAAACCATTTTCAATTAGTGCACAGGAAATTTACTTTGTGAGCCATGACTTGTTTTATTAGTGCCCTGGGGGGCAATTTAGATTGGAAAAAATCAGATTATTATTTACCAGAAATAAAAGGTAGATACTTAGCCTTCATCTATAGTGGTAGAATATAGTTATGAAAACTGGACTACAATATTATGGAGTATCTAAAAATATTTGTCTTTAAACTTTGGGGTCAGCCATAGTTTCACAGTAATGGAAATGACAGTCTCCCCATTCTACAGTTTATTGCTAACTTACATATGCTCCACCCTTTTTTCTCTTTTAAAATTAACCCAACATCAAGCCTTTTCTGGGTATTTTAAATGGTTAAATTAAGGATATGGGAACAGGTACTCAGAAAACCAGGGACTCCTATGAACTGTCCTGTACTTCTAGAACCAAACTACATCTAAATTTTCCTTAGGGTTTTGACACACGCAGGTAATGCTAACACTTTCTTTCTCTGCTGCTCTCCAGCTGTCATTAGAAGAGCAAATGCGACCTGAGATCAACCAAGTATTCGAAATTCCAGTGTGTTTTGCAGATTCAAGTAGTATGGATTCTTCTCTGAACAGATCTCAAACCCCAGCGGAGACTCACTCATCTCTATTCACAGGGTAATAGGGCAGCACTTAAGCCAACGGGCTTGGGGCTGGGATGCAGAGCTGCAGTGCCCCATGGGGAACTCAAAGAGCCTGATGCACAATCTCTTCTGAACACCCCACACTGAGCAGGCTATAGCATCCTTTAACACTCACCTTTAAGGCTACACAGCCTGTCCCCCCCAGTTGCAGCCAGACCTATGTGGAGGTAAAATATATGGCCAGACCTCTTCTCTATGTCCAGGGCACACCAAAGGAGCAGGCCCTGCACACCCTCAAACACAGGGACTCCAAGTGTAAGATGCCACTGAATGGGCTATGCAAGTGTTCAGTGGAAGAGGCTCTGTACATGCTAATCCTCCCCACCTTTGTACTACTGAATAAGGGCCTCTCTCAGTCTGCCTGTAATATTTCAATACTCCTATAATCATAACCATTTCCGTGTCTTTCACAGTTCAGCAAGCTCCTTCCAATAGTGCCAAGCTCAGTTAGCTTATGCAGCACTGATCTATGGCTTAAATGCTAAGGGCTAGATTGTCACAGCTCTTCCTTGGCCATGCAGAGGAGTGAGAATTCCGCCTTTCTTTCTTCCCTGCCTAGCCTTGCCCAGATTGAACGTCCATCTGTGGGGATAGAAGCAAAAGCAGCTAGCTGGGTGTATAGTGAGGCCTAAACCACCCCATGAAAGAGTGACATTACAGTGTAGCCCTATAGGACAGAGTCTGATCTCAGTTTCATCAGTGTTAAACTGGTGTAACGCCATTGGACAGACAACATGGACTTACTCCAGATTCACACTCATGATTTAGCCCGAAAATTCTAAACCTTTCTCATGAGAAAATCATCTTCAATTGTAAGCAGTTCTCAAGGATCATTCCAATTATCCTTAAATGCTAAATCTTGCTGTATTTACTTAAGCAAATATAGCCATTGAAATCAAGCAGTGGATCAGGATCTGGGCATAAATGGTCATTTTAAAAACTTTGGTGCAAAATGATTTGCTGACTTACAGAGGCAAGTAAAAATCTTGGCATTAGATTCCTGATAAAGGCGGTGGAAACTGCTTAGATATGCCAGCCTGTATTCTTTTGGCTCATCTGAAGACAATGAAAACTGGAGCATGTAAAATTGGGATCCTAGTGCCTTGAACAAATGATTGTGAAGTCTTGATAGCTTGGGGTGTATTTTTAAAAGGCCACTTTTGCATGTGAAATTTGCTCCTCCGAAATTTGTGCCTGGTAAATACATTGCAGATGCAAAATCAGAGCATTTACACTGTTCAAAACTGTGGGATGCAAATTTTGCAGGTGCAATTGGCTCTGGCAAAAAAAAAAAAAAAAAAAAAAACACAAAAAACCACAAAAAACCAGCATTATGAAAATGTGGCTCTGTATGTTTGTGTATCAGACCCTGACCAAATCAATGTGTGAGTTTAAATTGCTTTATAGCTGAAATTTGAATAGAAAATTAATGAACATCTAATTCCTTTCCATGACTTTCAAAATGTTAGCCTATATGTTTAAACAATATCACAACTCTGTCAGAATTCTTCACTACTGCATGTCGACCACGGTCAAAATAATTAATTTTAAATAATAATTTAAAATATAAGAAATTCTTACCTTACACTGCCATAAGTGCTTAATGGTTAAGGCAATGTATCCTATCTGGCTGGTATTTCTTTCAGCTCCCCTAAGAGAAGAGAATTTCATATTGGTTTAATAATCATTACCTAATGTATAGGTACAACAAATGGGTTGATCTACATGATTTTTTTTTTTAAATAATCTAAACAGGTACCATGGTATTGTTTGAAAGTGTTCAAAACCTGGTCTTTATTTTATATAACAGGAGAGTATTTCAAATTTAGCATTGTTTGAGAATGCCTATTACAAGAGACTGTGATGGAATAGAACGATGTTGACACTGTACAAAATATCAGCTTTTTATGATCTAGCTAAAGAAAGTCTTCTTGATTTGCAACTGCAGTTTGTCAGGCCTGTCTCAGTAATAGAAGAAAACCCATGATGCATCACTTCATACTGGAAAGAAGGGGAAAAAATGCCTTATGAATAGCAGCCTGGACAAAAGACACTGAGCCAAATTCATCCCACTTCACTGAAAGGTGACCTCATGGTTTCATTCTGCCCTACTCCCTGAATCTGCCACAGCAGACGAGTAGGGGGAATATTTATTTTTTGTACAGTGAAGGTTTATGGTGGTGTGTGAATAATGCTGATGCACAGCACAGGTGAGAATATTGCACGTATAAGTGTAAGGTAAAATATAATGATCAGGACAAAGCATGCAGGGGAACCTGATCCTTTATTAGCATGAGTGCTGTTCTGTGGATGCCAAGTTATTCTTGCCTAGTCGCTGCCTTAAGGTTTAAGAGGGAAACATGTAGCTAAGCACCTCGTTAGTATGTGGATGATTGTACTGAAGCCCGTGTCTCCTCGGACAAATCCATTCTCCGCTCTTTTCTTTTCTTGCACCTTTGCAAGAAAGGGAGCAGGTGCAGGATACTTGAGCTTTTCTGCTGTTCATTGATGAGAACTTTGCCTAGCAATTAACCTCACAGGCACCCACATTTAGCTGCCAATCATGCTTACACCAGAATGCAACAAACCTTGTACTCTCTGCTGCACATCATGCCAGGCCATGCAGGATCAAGGGCAAACTGGAACTAAAGGAGATTGCTCTAGAGTCAGTTAACAGAAAACATATTAGTAAAGTTATTTGGAACACTATCGTTATATGAGCTAATACTATTGAGGCCCAATTGCGCTAGGCACTATACAAACTATAGGAAGAGGCAATCCTCAACCCATGTGTTTGTAATATTTCCATTGGAAAATTATTTAATGTCTTGCAGAGCATATGTGAAGGTGGCTAAGAAAGAAAGTGATTACTTATTTGGATGATGCATAGCACGATATACTGAAAACTGAGAAGTTCAATGTTGATAAAGGTGACTGATAAAAGGGAACCACGCTAAATGAATTTCTGTGCTGACAAAGGGATAAATGGGATCAAAAGAATAAGGAAACCTGGTGGAAATACATTACTATAAGCCTGCTCAACAGGATTCCAACCGACAATTTTAATAATCTTTCAGACAAAAGTTCAGGCATCAGCTAGCCTATGTCAACTGCCATGAAAGCAGTAAACATGCACAATTAAATAACAACAAAAAAGCTACAAATATATCAAAAATACCAGTTACTCTTGGGTAAACTGGATTGACAATTATTTACAATGAAATAAGTGAACTTTTCTGCCAAAAGGCAAAACAATGTTCCTGATGGTATTTCTCTACCATACAATATTTGCAGTCTGTTCCAGTCACCACATGGGCTCTGGAGATTCGTAGATTCCAAGCCAGGAAGTATGACTGTTATTATCTAGTCTGACTTCCTGTGTAACACTGGCCATCGAGTGTATATCTTTTAGAAAAAAATCCAATCTTGATTTTAAAATGATCAGTGATAGAGAATCCACCACGACTCTTGGTAAATTGTTTCAATGGTTAATTACTCTCACCATTAAAAAGGTACACCTTATTTCCAGTCTGAGTGTGTCTAGCTTCAACTTCCAACCATTGGATCATGTTATACCTTTCTCTGCTAGATTGAAGAGCCCATTATTAAATATTTGTTTACCACATAGATACATATGAGGGCGATAGAGGGCAGAACTGGTGGGGGCTGGGCAGATGGGAGGGTTGAGGGCAAAACTCATGGGGGATTGGGCAGATGAGAGGTCTAAAGTGCAAAACTGATGGGGGGCTGGGCAGATGGGAGGGTTGAGGGCAAAACTCATGGGGGATTAGGCAGATGAGAGGTCTAAAGTGAAAAACTGATGGTGGGCTGGGCAGATGGGCATCTAATTCCTTCACCCCTCAGTCTTGTTCCTCTTCCCAGTCTGGGGATCAAATTCAGAACTCCATCACTCTGGGGGAAGGCCCTCCTCCAAAGTTCATTCAAGTCCACAGGAGTCTTTCCAGATACTTCAGTTAGCTTAGGATCAAGCCACTACACAGAGTAACTCCAGTAAAGCCTGTGGAGTAACTCTAGATTTGAGGAGGCTGAGATGAGTCATATTAAGGACAAATGGGGCCAAAATTGCTCTTAGGTTATTGCTGTTAGAAAATATTTTTTGTGTTCTGCTCTATTTTATCATGCCTTAATCTTCTACTGACAAAACTGATTGAAAAGATAACCAACCCTGTCCCACTATCAAACAGGTTCAACACTCTGAGCCGCACTGAGTATAGGTAAATCACTGACAATAGCTTGTTAAGCTTCCCATTTGATTGTCTTCAAGGACAATCTTGCCTTGACTTAAACCTCAAATCTATTTATTTCCCATAATTTGTCTGCTAAAACTTATTAAAATATTTACGTAAGCAAACAACAGCTGCAGAAACCATATGTTTCTTAATCATATTAAAAGTAGAGAGATATTAAAAGCATCACCTTTTGTCATGCTTCTGTTAAAGTTCTATCAGCACTTGTACAAGATAAAATATCAGCTGTAGTTCGAGTTTTATAATTTTAGAAGAAACATTCTCCAGACTAAAATTTCAGATTGAAATTTTTTAGCTAAAGAGAAATTGTGTGTCTTTAATCACAGTGGGGGGAAAATCCATCGTTTATATTTAGGCCATGAAAATATGAAAAATAAAAATATACCTGGGTCAAGATTTCTCTTTTTTATTTATTTAAAATGACTCTTTACTTTGGGTACCTCTATTTTTGGATGCCCAATATGAGGCATTCTGAAGGGGCCTGACTTTCAGAAATTCCTGAGCATGATCTGAAAATCAGGCCTCTTTACGGTATCTCAAGTTGGGCACCAAAAGTTGGGGTGCCTACAACCATTGGTGACTTTGGAAAATCTTAATACAAGTTCCTAAATTTCTTTCTTGTATTTGTAGGGCCTGATCCACAGCCTACTGAAGTAAATGGAATAACTAACATTGTTATGAATGGACTTTGGATGGGGTCTAGAATTCAAAAATATTTTTGCTTATTTTATTGACTTCTTTTGGAGGGTGGGTACATTTTTATGTGGCTTTTATCTATTTTTACCCATTTGAAATTGAAATCAAAGGAACTACAGAATATGATTTTGAGACATGAGTTCTGCAATCATGTAGCAATTTTTAATCAAACATATATTCAAAATATCTTTTCTGTACATTCTAATCCACACACAAACTGTTAGTCTGTGAAGAGTTTATTTCACAGGCTCAGTCATACTTGAATTAAATCCACATTAGACAACCCTTGTCACCATACAGACATGCTTTTTTATCATTATACTGTATCATTTATAACATACACTATGGTCAATTCATCGACTGATATAACTTGGCATAGCTTCATAGACGTCAACGGAGTTTCACTGGTTTACACCAGGTGAGGAGCTGGTTCATTA
Source organism: Chrysemys picta bellii (assembly GCF_011386835.1). Classification (NCBI taxonomy): domain Eukaryota; kingdom Metazoa; phylum Chordata; order Testudines; family Emydidae; genus Chrysemys; species Chrysemys picta. The sequence continues at coordinate 19,887,063 of NC_088791.1, forward strand.
GACTAGAGTGGATGCATCATAAAAATATACAAGCCCCGTTTGTGCAATCCTTACTCACTAGAGGCTCCGACTTCCGAAGTTCCTGGGGAATGCTCGACCCCCCCCTCCCCCCGCTCCACCCAGGCCCCACCCCCGCTCCACCCCAGGCCCCACCCTCACTCCACCCCTTTATCCCCACCCCTCCCCCCAGCGCCTCCTGCATGCCATTGAACATCTATAAAAGCTATGTTATTCTTAGCCAAGGCTGTAGCAGACTCGTCAATCTCTATCTGAGCTAGGTGCCACTGGAGGGGGACAGAGCATGACACCAAGCAGGCATGGGTTACACAAGCAGTTCTCATTGACTTCAAACGAGAATATTTGTGTGAGAAAGTTCTCACCAATGGGTGAAATTTACCCTTATGCTGAGGACTAATATTAAGCCTATGTATCACTTAAGTCCTCAAAATAAGGTTAGATGGGCCTGAAATGCTGGACAAGCCTTGTGCTTGCATTTTATACAAAGGTGAATTCCAGCCCAATAAGGGTACCACAGTCTGGATCACAGTAGGGAACAATCCTATATTTGCAGAGAAATTGATAGAAATTTCCCCTCTCTAATTGCTATGATCTCTATGTGCATATCCACCAAACTCTGACCTTCCCAAAGCAGACATGCACCAAAGATGCAAAATCTCAACCTGGCAAGGACTGAGTGAGTTCAGTTCAGGTCATAATTGCAATAAGCACTCCCAGAAGCTTTAACATTTTTTAACCTGCATCCATCTGGCAGCGAAAAGGATTGAGAAAAATGTCTTTGCCTTTGAAATTATCAGTGAAAATGGACAAAACAATTGCCAGACTCAGCTTTATAAATGATAGCCCTCTCTGGTTAATTTTAATATCCTCGGCTCTGTATTATTTGCTGTCACACTCAAATCTTCCTTTGAATGTAGTTTTGCTGCACACATAGATCTCCATTTAAGATAGAGAGAAGAAACAGTCTTATACTTTAGAGGAATAATAATAATAGAGTAATGAAAGCATCTGGTCTTCGTTGCTTGAATTTCACAGCAGATCACTCCAATATAACAGCAATCCTGACTCAGGCAAACTTTCCATTGATGTTTGCCTGAGTGAAGACTGTAGGTTCTGACCCATAATCTATAACTGGCTATTCCTCATGTCAAAATATTTCATCAGCTATTTTAGGCCTCTAGTTAGACAAATAATTTAATTTGATAAATGTTCTCCTCTGGACTGTGCCTTTCAGGTAAAACACCATGAAATGTAGCTACTGCAAAACATCTCAAGGATCCAGAATTACTTAAGGAATTTCTGATTGCTATATGATAAATGTCCCAGGATTAATAAGAGATGCAGAAGCAGATGCCTCTGTAGATTAAAATAATGCAATGAAATGAAGCATTTGACTTCTACTACAGGCAGTAAATGAATCCATCAGCCATGCATTCTAGTCTCATTAAGACAGCTATAGGACTGTCCAAAAAGAAGCTCCCACAATACCTTTCAAGATCCATGGGTCCTACACATGCCTATCACAACATGTGGTGTATCTCATCCGGTGCACCAAGTGCCCCAATAAAAACTATGTGCATAAAATGAGACCACCACGCCGTTCTCAAATAAACACACAGAAAAATGATGAAAGACAAAAAACATCACATCACTTTTCACAACATGATCACTCTATATCTGACCTATCGGTCCTCATCCTCAAAGGAAACCTGCACAACACCTTCAGGAGATGAGCCTGGGAGATTAAATACATAGCTTTGCTGGACACTAAAAATCATGGACTGAGGAAAGACACTGATTTGGGCTTATTACAACAATCTGTAAACCACTAACCTCCCCTCCCCTCCAGCTTTTTTACCACTCCTATGACAGGAGAGTTAGCAGGCCACTTCACCTTGAATGGTTCCCTTGAAATATGTGATTACTTATGTTAAACAATCTGTTCCGCATCGTATTTAGCTCTCTTGTGTCTGATGTTTGCAGAGCAACATTCTATAGATGTGGTTATAGGTCCATAAACCATTTTCAAGGTCTCCTCTGTGACGTTGTGGATATCATCCATTTCACCTTTGAATCTATTTTTGGTGGACTGCATTATGATTTGTTCCGTGGTTTGGATGTTCACACGACAGTTGCACAAAGAGGAATCTTTGATTTTTCACTTATTCGTCAAGTAGTTGCATCTTCCATGGATTTAATTCTGAGTACATTTCCCAAACCTGAAGAAGAAAGCTTGTATCTCTCACCAACAAAAGTTGGTCCAATAAAAGATTATTACCTCACCCAGCTTGTCTCTTTAATATCCTGGGACCAACGTACTACGTCACAAGAGAACTGTATCATATAAATGTCATCCCATAACAATGGCATGGCTGTAAATATTACTGATTGCCCTGTTCATAGAAATCATATAATATCAGGGTTGGAAGGGACCTCAGGAGGTCATCTAGTCCAACCCCCTGCTTAAAGCAGGACCAATGCCCAATTAAATCATCCAACAGATTTTTGCCCCATATCCCTAAATGGCCCCCTCAAGGATTGAACTCATAACTCTGGGTTTAGCAGGCCAATGCTCAAACCACTGAGCTCTCTCTCCCTGTTCTGACTAACGCACGTCCTTCCCTTTCTTTATTAAGCCAGTTTTACTGGGGATAGATGTTACATGTGATTTCCCTCTGAAAAGGTAATTAAATGTGATAAATACAGGAGCACAACTTGCTTCCTCCCTGAGGCAGGAATCCAAAGGTTTTGCACAGTGAGACTCTCCGGTACTATCCCCTTGCAGCTAATTTGATAAGCCGAGCCAGTCAATAGAGTAAACTGATTTAGCAAGATATGCCTCAAAATGTGGATTCATTACTACTGTATAAACACAGACCAATGATTAGTCTGGGAAACAATACAAACTACTTTAAGTTCTTACGTAGTTTCTTGGAAATCTCCTGCTACTATGCTAAATTATATCATAAACATTTCGACCGGTAGCGGTAGCCCATGAAACATGTTATAGATTGTAATTTTCAAACCATCTGAAACAAAGCCAATTGCTAGGAGACCATTTTTATGTAAAAACACTGGGTCATAAATGACTTGGCTTTGAAATCTTGAAATCACTGAGAGTTTTGCCACTGACTGCAATGGAAGCAGCATCAGGCTTCCAGTTCTAATCCAAGTTATTTCCTTTATAGTACATATCTGCTTGTTAAGGGGGTGTGGAGGCTTTCCTCACAGGTCACTGTTTTGAACACAGTTCATCTCTGTAGCAAAAAAAAGTTATCTGATGGCAGTTCAGCAGCCTATTTGAACTTAATAATTCAATAGTCTTCAGCTGGGTCCCTGGGTAATACTGTCCACATCATAAATGTCCCCAACACAACTGGGACCTTTGTTGACTGTCTAAGCAAAGGATCAGGCATGAAAACCGAAGAACACTTTCACCCCAAGAGATGTTCCCTCCAGGTGAGACCATTTATAGGGGTGTATAAGGAAAGCATCCACTGTTCTGATCTGTGGATAAACAAAGGACTTTAATGTCTAGGCCTCTTCATTTAGCATTCATTAAAATTTTAAAAGAATTATTTTAAACTTACAGCTTTTGTCTCATAACTAAAACAGAACAGTCTATCTATGACAGTGAGTACAGATCTGTGCTTCTACACAGGAGAGATCGAAAGGGGTTTCTATGCCTACCATAGTGAGTGAATATTGTAGATGGATAGTAACTCTTAGAAAGATTAGGAAATAGAGTGGGAAAGAAAATTTGAAAACAGAAAATGCTATGCCCCCACTGTTGAGCATAATATCCTCTTACAGTCAACTGTAATTTTTAAAAAAATCCAGTTTATTCTCTGATTGTGTTCTACCATAAATCATCTGGACAGATGTGCGCTTTAGTCACGCATCAAGGTTGATTACCATTGCTTTAGGTTTGTACACTATAGGGTAAGGATTTTTTTGTTTTATTGTAACATTTAATTTTTTTGGTTTTATAGCAGAGAAAATGTAATATCCTATGCATTTTGTTACAACACATCTGTTCAATAAAAACAATATTTCTATCAAACAATTTTCTGCTCTCCTGAACAAAATTCTGAAGTCATATCTGAGTCTGCTTGTTCTGTGCCTTTTGGGGTCCTCGAGTGGTTTAAAAATAATGTGCTTCAGAACTTTTCAACTATGTATTTCACCCCACGCTCCACATTTTGAAAAGTTGGTGGATCAACACAACATCAGAATGGTAAATAAAAAAAAGTATTAGGGGACAAGTGTTTGCCAGTGTACTGGTTTGGTCCTGTTGAATTCCTACCACCATGTGTCAAGGATTTTTAAATTACAGGGTGTGCATAATGTTTTTAAACTTCATTGTGCCAGGCCAGCCGGAATTTGCAGGGTGGAGTGGGGGTGGGGAGAGTGGAGTTCATCCACAGGGTGGTTGCTTACCAAAGAAAACTGTGGGGGAAGAAAGAAATATATCAGGGATAGTGATCTGACCTTAGCTATTAGAGTTAGTCATAGTTGGCATAGAGAGGAGATTAACGTGAGGTTACTCAATATTTCTATTAGATAGAGTTCAGATTTGACATTAGTCACGGGTATAAAGTAAATTTTGACTCTGCTTTGGTATTCAAGCTCTCTTAGTTATCTGCCAGCTCCAATGAACTTACAAAAACAAGATTGTTATACAGCGTAAAGGAAAGAGCATATGGCTGAAACAAAGAGAGTGCAGAATTTGGCTGAAGGACTGATACTGAAATGATCAGCATTCACTGGCATTTGTAATTTATCAAATTAAATTTCGTTCTCAAAAAAAAAAAAGCAAACAAAATGACTATTTAGTCTAGGATTAATATAACAGACACTGCATATCATTTGTAGAAGTAGAATTTGTCTTCAGTGAATGAATCCTTTATGGCAGCTCACGACAAGGCCTGCAAGTTACTGCCACACCTCCAAAGCTGTTTTTTTTCTGGCTTCACTTCCCGTCAGACATTCCAAAGGGAGCAAAGGGGAGATGTGAATTTTACTGTGAAAACCCGAGAATTTTTCAAGTTTGCTGAAGGACAACCATTTCCTATTTTCACTCAAGAATATTAACCACACAGCAGCACCATCAGAAAGCAGGAGCATTCCATTCTAGAATGTATCACAGCATGTCACTCATTATCCCATAACAAACATTTACCCCTTTTCACAGTGAAAATGGGTTTTCTGGTCAGCTTTTACACTGCTTTTTTTGTTTGGCAGTTATCAAAAACGTAAAGTGAATTTGCAAAAAGCTTTGATTATTATTTTTATTATTTTCAAAAACCAGGGATGTACATTTTTGCACGTAGCTCTGATGTTTAATTTCACACTGAGTCATGCTGGAAGGAAAGGAGGTGCTAACGCCCAAGATCAAATCACTTCATAAATTTACTTCATTGCTTAGTCACACCATCAACACTTGTTTTTTCCACCGAAATTGTTTTTCATTATTTCCTTTCTTTCACCTCACCTGTGTGATTTTTAAACCTAAATCAATTGAAAATGTTGAGCAGAAATTTCCCCATGGAGAGATGCATTGGGAATGTAATACAATCAAAATGAAACTGACGCCTTTCAAGAACCGCTTTTTCCCAAAACGGGTGACATTTTTTGGTCAAGCAGGAACCTCCCCCTTCCACACGTCCTCTCTCTTCTGCCTACAATGCCGTTTGGCTGTATTCTGTGCCATCATCATGGTTTCCTTAGCCCAAGGCTGTGATGTCACATCATTGCAACATTATTATCATGATGGACTTCTCTGGGTGATGTATGTAATTGTTGTCGAATTGCTTCTAGGCGTAGCTGACACAGGATGTCACAAGAAATAGAGACAAAATAACAAGAAGGAAACAACATGAAATACCAGGTTCCTGTACTATATGCTGATATTGTTTGCTTTAGCTCCAATACAGAGCAGTTTTTCATTATCTATGCCAGAAATTGGAAAGCAACCAACTGATTGACTTCCTTTCTGGCTTTCCCTTCCTCACTGAGTCAGAATTGAAACCTGTCTTTGGTTCAGCACAGGAAGAGCAAGTAACTTCCTTCTATTGCATCTCCCCAAATTAAATCCCTGGTCCACCTCCCATCTCTCCACTCAGCAAAGCTGAAGGCCTAATACTAATCCTAACATTAAAAATTCGGCAGAACTTAGTTTACTGAACTGGAAATATAATTCATGTTGCAATTTGTCCCCAACAGGTACCCATGGCTGGATGAACAATTATCTCTTAGGGGTTCAAAGTCACCAGCAACCAGTTTGGGATGGGAGCACTCCCCTTAGGCTACATCTACACTATGAGCTAGGGCTGTGACTCCTAGCTCACGTAGACCTCGTCATGATAGCTCTCATCTGAGCTAGCTGCTAAAAACAGTAATGTAGCCTCAGTAGGACAGGAAGCAGCAGTGAAGACACAGGTTAGCTACCACAAACACACACCTATGAGGTTGAGGTGGATTTGTTCTCAGGGCCACTAGTTCATGCTTGCACTGGGACTGCCCATGCTAGCACAGCTCCTCTCCTATTTTTAACATGCTTGTTCAGATGGGAGCTACCACAGGTACATTTATGGGAGCTGGGAATCACACCCCTAGCTTACAGAGCAGAAGCAGCCTTAGGGAGACTATCACTGTAAACTTCTCCATTAGAGGTATGTGGTGCTGGTTCCCTTCCCTTGAGTGTTACAGACTATATTCTGGTCTCTAAGCCAATCTCTCCGCTAGTGTAGTGACGTCACAAATTATAACTTCATATATCACTTATCATATCTCTCAGTATGCTAAGAACTTTATCAAGAGCCAACCGGTTTATTAATGATCTGGAGGATGGTGTGGACTGCACTCTCAGCAAGTTTGCAGATGACACTAAACTAGGAGGCGTGGTAGATACACTAGAGGGTAGGGATCGGATACAGAGGGACCTAGACAAATTAGAGGATTGGGCAGTAAAAAACCTGATGAGGTTCAACAAGGACAAGTGCAGAGTCCTGCACTTAGGACGGAAGAATCCCATGCACTGCTACAGACTAGGGACCGAATGGCTAGGTAGCAGTTCTGCTGAAAAGGACCTAGGGGTCACAGTGGATGAGAAGCTGGATATGAGTCAACAGTGTGCTCTTGTTGCCAAGAAGGCTAACGGCATTTTGGGCTGTATAAGTAGGGGCATTGCCAGCAGATCGAGGAACGTGATCGTTCCCCTTTATTCGACATTGGTGAGGCCTCATCTGGAATACTGTGTCCAGTTTTGGGCCCCACACTACAAGAAGGATGTGGAAAAATTGGAAAGAGTCCAGCGGAGGGCAACAAAAATGATTAGGGGTCTGGAGCACATGACTTATGAGGAGAGGCTGAGAGAACTGGGATTGTTTAGTCTCCAGAAGAGAAGAATGAGGGGGGATTTGATAGCAGCCTTCAACTACCTGAAGGGGGGTTCCAAAGAGGATGGAGCTCGGCTGTTCTCAGTGGTGGCAGATGACAGAACAAGGAGCAATGGTCTCAAGTTGCGGTGGGGGAGGTCCAGGTTGGATATCAGGAAAAACTATTTCACTAGGAGGGTGGTGAAACACTGGAATGCGTTACCTAGGGAGGTGGTGGAGTCTCCTTCCTTGGAGGTTTTTAAGGCCCGGCTTGACAAAGCCCTGGCTGGGATGATTTAGCTGGGAATTGGTCCTGCTTTGAGCAGGGGGTTGGACTAGATGACCTCTTGAGGTCCCTTCCAACTCTGATATTCTATGATTCTATGATTCTATGGTTCTGTAGCTCAAGTTCACTGCAAGACAGAACAGTGTAACCAAGCAGCACACCTCCACACTGAATCCCACTGGTGCTTATTTTCCCAGCTGGAGTTCTTGAAGTCTTCCCCAAGCTTGAGTTGGAAGGTCTTTTTGACTTAACTACTGTGTTAAAAGTTAATCATCCTTACTGACATGCTCCAGAACTAAACACATATCTGACTGTAGTTTATTTTAGACACTCTTACATTGTGTCTTTCCCTCTCAACCTTCTCTGAGAGCTTCTCCTGATAAATCTAAGGGATAAGCTCTCAAAAGGAAGTAAAAAAGATCCCCAGCCACCTCAACATTACATTCACCAAGCTTAGCCTTAGGACTGGGAGCAGTTCTAGTCATAATGACGATGCATCCTGTGTGGCCTAGAAAGGTGAAGTTCTCATCAACAATCTGGAATTGAGGGTGGACATACAATCTTTCTAGCATCCCCAGAAGTAATCTCAGTTGACCGGAGGTGCTTTGCATCATGGGGCCTCTGACTGATTATATCAAGTTCATTGGCAAACTGTCAGTCGGGATCCAAGTCAACAGGCTTCAGTGTGCTACCATAACTTGCAAGATAATGATATTGGCCTAGCATTGTTCTGTGCAACCAACTGCAGTGCAGGGAGTTTGTTCTTTATCTACAACACTTGCACACTCTTATACAGTGGAAGGAATGGTGTCAGTGTATTAGAAATTCTGTGTATGATTCTCATCTGGTGCCTAACTGGCACTCTAATTAGTTGTTCTAATTGCCAGACCTGATGATCCAGTAGGGATTTGAGCTATTCTGTAGGTTATGCAGCTTTGGGTGAACTTGAAGAAACCTAAAACTTCACAGCATCTTTTGAGTCCTGTCAGGGCATATTTTGGTTTTGGTTTTAAAGTGTCAAATCATGCTTTCAGTGCTAATCCAGAGGATAGAGATGGTAGAAGAACCTCACCTCCACTCAACAGTTCCCAGTAACATGATCAGGTTTGGCTTCTACTGAATTCTTCTGGATTTACAATGATGTAACAGAACAATGACAACTAACACCAGTTGAGGGTCTGCTGCACTGCTCTCATTCAGCCACATGTTCCTGGGCTCTACAGTATTTATTTAGTAGCAAAGAATAATTGCATCCACTACAGGAATTACAGGGTGAAATTCGATGATATGTTATGCAGAAAGTCAGTGTAACTGATCACAGTGGTCCTCTTCAGGCCTCAAAAACTCTGAACTCTCCAGCCACACTAAAAATCCCTCCTGAGACCATTTCACTTGTCATATTTATTCTACGTGTGAGCAACATAAGATGCAACATGAAATACAAAATAATTAATTTATTTTCCTTCTAACAATTCCAATATTAAAACAATGAACATCACTAGATGCCCAACTCTCCAGTGAAGTGTTAATACTGTGTGAACAGGAATGCTTTTACTCCTGACATAAAACAGTATATCTGACTGTCCATGCCATGAACTTGCAAGAAACCAACTGACTGCAACTGAACTAACCTCCTCCTTGGCTTTCCCTATCTCTATTTCTCTTTCTCTTCTTGCCATTGTTTCAGGCAGGAATCCATTAAAGTATAGATTGAGCATCCCCTCCAGTGTTCCACACACAACTGGATTTCTGTAACAATTTTAATCTATTTGGATGCAATTTATAACTGAGAATTAAAATGTGTGGGCTTTGTTCTATGTGCTAATTTTTCTATTTGCTAATTGCTTTGTTCACTGCGTAGGGCTGAATTACTGCAATGAGCTATATGTAAAGCTCAGAAAACACAACTCTTCTACATGGCTAACACATGAAGGTTAATCTGCTCAAAAGGAGCACATGCTGGCTATGCAAGAGGGAATTCATCTAGTATGCACCAGTGAGTAGGTGCATAAGATAAATTAAAATTGGTAGCAAATGAGGTGAGAGAGGAAAAGCCAGCATGAAACAGCAAGTTAAATTGATTGATGAACCAGTTGGACTCTATGAACTTCTAAAAAGTTAGGTATCTTGGGTAGTTTCATTTCTTTATTACCCAACATGCATTCATGTGGCAGGTAACTCAAGCTTTTATTGATCTTGGCAAAACAACAAAAGCTATTTTTGTTAAGACAAACTATTCTTGAGCAATTATGCCTAACAGGCTTTATATCAAAATCAAATATGTATTTCTTCAAGTTCCATATCATTTATTTTCATTGTACAAACCTATTTACACGTGGGCAGTCAAAGGAAATATACCATTCTTCATTTATAAGAGTCTCCCGCTGTCCCTTTTCTCAGCATCCTTGGATTTTGAAGGAACATATTGCTTTCCACTTTTATAGCTTTTCTCTCTCACATTCAGAAAAAAAAAGGTCTTTCTGCCTATATTTCAGTTTTTTGCTCAACTAAACACTAGGACAAACCTCGTGAAGGAAGACAAGTGTGAAATGTAAATGTTCTTTTTTGATTAATGTCCTACCATGGAGAACTAGTTTTCTTATTCTGTGCTTTCTTTTTCTGATATACGTTTAGATTAATTGCACTAAACAACATGTCTGCATGTATTTATCACACAACATTATCCCAAGAAAAGCAAAATATTCCAATTTATGGATCCACTTCTGCCAGGTGACAAATACTGTAGTTTTCTTAGGATGTGCTATCTTAAAATATTTTTAGACGATAAGTAGCATCGTGACCAAGAAACTGATCAAAAATTTGCTGTTATCCATTTGCTATCAAACTTTGGCACTCACATCGCATCACAGAAAGCAACAGGTACCTTTTCATCCAGAGTAGCCCTAAAGAAAGGCAAACCTCGTGCTTGTGCTCTGGCTTGGTCAGCTGTGAATGACCTATAAAGTTCCAGTACTTGACGGCAGATTTAGGAAATTATATCTGATAATGATAAGCCAACAGTGATGTCAATGGCACTATTCACATAGTCCAAGTTAAGCATGTACTTAAGTTGTTTGTTAAGTCATCGGGCTTAAAGCAAAGGTGTAATCCTTTGGCCCTTTTAGGGTGTCATAATAGAGTGTCACCAAAACATCTCAGACAACCCCACCCAGAGTGACGCACCAATACCACTGCCTGTCATGTTGATCAATACTGTCTCACTGTTTCCTTGTACTCCTCTGTCTATCTATCTGTATGCCTCTCTTGTCTTATACTTAGATTGTAAGCTTGTTGGGGCATGGACTGTCTTTTTGCTCTGTGTTTGTACAGCACCTTGCACAATGGGATCCTGGACGATGACTGGCACTCCTACATGCTCTGGTAATACAAATAAAATAATTTCAGACTCATAATTTATATTTTTGAATGAATGTTTTGGCCCCACAGAAGTCACTGTGGGATGCTAAGAATTTTTACTATGAATGTTAGTAGATATCTTGCAATAACATTATTCTACTCAACGGAACAATACAATATTAATGTGAGATTTACATTGTACATCTCATGAAATATCCCAGTCTAACTATACAATTCTGGGTATCACCACTCCAATTCACCTGACTCTTGCATACTTAAGACCAGACCTTTCAAAGTTAGATCCATTTGAATAGATCATCGGATTTAGAGTGTTACTCTTTAAAATTCCCGGTTATTCCAGGTATTAAATACAAGCTTTTATTATAGACACCAAACGTGGCTTTTAGCATCTTCGTAGCTACAGCATCTGAGAATCAGAGAGGTTACGAAAAATTCTAAAAATATCTTGCACCACATGGTATATACAATATGGTTAGATTTAATCCCCAGCATACAGAACTCTTTAATAATTTAATAGAGCCTTCATTGCTCTTCCTTGAGTTAGAAACCTTGTTCTATCTGGTGGAATAAATCTTTAGATGTTAGAACTTCTGTTACTGTGTTTTTTACTTCTCCGTCTCAGCATTTAATTGAAGGGACTCTGTATCCTAAACAATAATATTGTTGTTAACTTATATTGCTATCTATATTTCATGATGGTGTAACAAATTAATATTAGTATTGGCCTACTGAGTAAACAAGTGGTTATCTTTATTTTGTTTCCCCCCCCCATTTCTTTCTGCATTCATCAACACATCTGGAAAAAAGACTAGCTTGATTTCTATGAAGGAAACAAATGCTTTAATATGGGGATCTGCATACTGGTTCCTAATATCTAGAATTTACCAACGACAGCATATCAGCCAAAGGGGAATTTGATATATGTTTCTATAATTGTCAAAAATCTTTATCTGTACCACATTGAACAGCACCTATGTGACCCTATAAAGAACACTGTAGTTTTCTTTTTAGAGCATTGCTGTGTAGAATAACAACATACCCTTTTGCCTCTTCCTATGCTGTTTGCACAATTTGATCATTTTAAAAAAGTTCTTTAAAATCAATTATACAAAGTAGACAAGAGCCCCAACTAAAATCCCAGATGGATCAGTGTATGTATGCATTTTACTAATGTTTCCTTTCTTTGTAATCAGCTAAACTAAAATCCTGGATTCAACACATTACATTTTGAGGGTTTGATCTCCCCAAATTCTGATTTGATGTGATTTTTATGGTGGGTATCAGACTCTAGCAAAAAATCCTTTTGCCCTGGGAAACAAGGTTCCCACCTATGATCTGACATCACATATAGACGTACAGGATTTCCACGGGTGCCTGAACAGTCAAAGGTCTGTCCAGCCAAAAGGCCAGGAAATGAAACTTGCCAAAGTAAAATTCACACTGATCCAGATGCTGCGGTTGTTTTCTGAGCAACATATTTTAAAACTTGTTGGCAAGTCTGGACTGCAGATGGAACCCACCATATGAATGGGGGGGAGGAGGGGGGAAGGATATGGGTACAGTTCCAGTTCTTCAACATATAAAAGGAGAATGTGAATGAATTGTTATATATTCAACACCATCATCAGGAAAAGGAAGAAATGTCCAATCCATCCTGAGGTCACAATAATATCCAGTGTTCTGAAAAACATACAGCTATAAATTGTATCTGTGTACCAATTTATATGAAAAGTGTGTGTGTGTGTTATATGCATATTTATGACTATGCAAAATGACAGGAAAATGAACTCTGTTCAAACAGACTGGATTTGTGTTTGGCTGCACAATGAAAATTAGTTTCAGAAATCATTTTGGTTGCTACTCCTTTCTCCACTGACTACCTCATTTTTATGTAGCTCTTCTTGAAAGCACAGTCACACCTGATGAGGTAACACAGATGGATTGGCAAAGGCCAAGTCAATGGAGTTATCAGACTGGTGGTCGATCATGTTTTTATCCTGAGGATACCTCAGCACCATCACATGAAAGCACCTTTAGGCTTTCTCCCATCCTGATTTTAATGCATGAATGGAGCTCCTCATGAAAATCTGCAAACCACTATGTTACTTTCAAATCTCTTCTTCAAACCCACCATTTCTGTGATGCCTACAAAACTCTTGATAATGGTGACTCTGCTGATGGGGATTGTGACTTCCCCCTCACCCTGTTTATTTCACTAGCCATAATCATCTCGTTACCAACTTGTTCTCTCCCCCTATTTATTTTTTGTATCCACCTCTCCCATTATATACTTAGATTGCAAGCTTTCTGGGATGGGGAATGTTGTTTCATTTCAATGTTGTGCAACGTGCCTAGATTGAGGCCTTTAGGTTCTACCACAAGACAAACAATAAATACATACAATGCCTTGTTGATGTGACCTATTTACAGTTCGCCTAGAAATGCATTTTTAAGAATTGTAAATAAATTAATATTATTTCAAGGTTCTGGTGCCTTATTATGATTTTTTTTTTTTTGCATGAAAGAATAGTCAACACTTTTTCTTCCTTTCTTTTTGGGATATAGAATGAGCTTGTGGTTGTCATTTGATCAGAGTTTAATTCCTGGCTCTGCAATAGACTTCTCGGGACAACATTTTCAAACTTGGATGTCTGCAGTAAAGCTCCTAAATACATCTTTAGGCATTTAAATCATGGCCTGATTCTCATAGGTGCTGAGGAACCACAAACTACATACTTTTTAAAATTCCTAATTATGAATCTAGGTGCCTAACTAAATCCACAAGGCACCTCACATTTGTTTTTGATTTGGAATGGAGGGTGCCAAAATAGTAAGGTGATGGGTAGCAGTATAAAACACTACAATTGTAGTGGCAGACAGAGAGATCACTTAAGGCTCTGATGTTTGAAAGTGTTGGCTATAATCCATCTGTGCTTCAGTTTCTCCGACGGAGAGAATATCTCTTAGGAGGTAAATAAATCTTCGAAGTGTTCTGAAGATATATTCACTGATGTTTGGAAAGCACTATAAGATTCTTGGCTGGAAGGTGTTATATATAGTGAGAACAAATTATTGCTTGCTGTCTCCTATCCAAGATATGGGTATATAAACGTGCATCCCATGCTTTCATCTTGAAACCCAGATGTATCAAATATGGTGTTTTGTTGCACTCAGGTTAACAAGCAGTATTTCTGGTTTCTTAATGTAGGATAGGAGCCAGTGCCTCAAATCTAAAGAGACTGAAGCACTGGTTTGTAGAATCTGCACTTGGAGATTCATCTGTTTGTTTAATATTCAGTGTGCATGTATATTCTTAAAAAGTCAGTGCACATTTTAAAAATGTCAGTGCACATCTGTGCATCATTGTAGGTGTTTAGGTTTTAATCTGAGCTATACCAGTCCTTGTGGCCTTGTCTGGCTTCTGCTACCCTTCAGTCTTGTGACGAGTAAGAATGAGAGTATGTTTTTTTTTTTTCAATTTACAACATTAATTGTTAACTATTCAGTGGTGTGATCCCAGGATCCCCTCAATACTAACTGCAGAAAAAACATCATATCATAACTCACACCAGGCCTGACACGCTCATTGCCCCAACACACACTGTATCTAAAAGGTGTCATATGAGGTATTATATACAAACTGATAACACACTGGTCATTAATATCACTGTGTGATATATGTACAGGGGGTGTATAAAGAATTACAGATGTGTGCTGGAAATATGTTCTTAAGGCTTAAGTGCATAAGCCCAACTTGTCCTCAACAAAGGAAGGTTGTTTCGTGTGCTTAACTGTGTCTCCAATGTGAATTAAGCAAGACAAGGGCAGAAACGATGGAAGTACATTTACGTATAACAAAAACAAAGCCATCAAACCAGCAAGTGGGGGAGATGACCACTTAATGATTATGATGGGGGATGGAGGCTGTACCCCAGGAAGCCTGCCTGGCTCTTGAAACAGAAACAACAGACATTGGGAAATATAAGCAGAAACAGAAAGCCATTTTGGCATCCATCACCTTAGGAACAAAAGAGGCCAGAGCTCTTGAAATCTGAGAAAGGTGGATCCTTCAACCAAGGGGGTGAAGTCTCTGGGAATTGACCGTAGCTAAGAAACCTGCTTAGGCAAAGATTGTAACTTCCTGTTGTTTTAGTGAGAAAGCGTGTGTTATTTGGTTTGTTTGTAATTATTCATATCTCTTTTACTCTCACCTGAAATTACTTAAAGCTATGTTCTTTTTTAATAAACTTATTCTCGTTTTATTAACAAAACCATCTCAGTAGTGCTGTTATACTGAAGTGAAGAGCCAGTCTTCAGCTAACCGAACAGGCTGGTGTGTGCTCTGTCTCTCTGGAGGCAGCAATATTAGTAACTTTCATGAGTGTCCAGTGAGAGGGATTGGGCACTGCAGGGAGATGTCTCTGGAGAACTCAGGAATTGGGGTTCACTGATTGTTACCTGCAAGGCAAGGTTTGGACTAGCAGAGATCTGGAGAGTTTGTTGGCAAGGCAAACATGATAGTGTGTTAGCAGCAAAACTCGGTCTTGCTGAGCCAAAGCGGTAACACAATGGCTCATAGTTCTGGGTGGCCTGAGCAAGACATCACAACAGTATATCCCAACAACTGCACAAAAGAGGTGTTCTGAGGTCAGCACTCAGTGCAGATGTGGAACAAATAGCCTGGTAGAAGCAAAACAATTACTGAGAGAAAAGATATTCTATCAATTATTCAAAATCTAAAAATGTCCAGATGCCTATCGCAGCCATCTAACGTTAGGGATGCTCCTTCTCCCAAACATGAAACCTTCCACCAACACTTCCCACTAACCCCCACACCTGCCCACCCTCTCTCACAAAAAGGATGGGCTTCGCTCCTTGAATCATCATCTTGGGAGGAGGCTCAGGGGTAGTACCCCTACTGTGGACAAAGGGCGGCTAACAAGCTTGCTGTCTAGCTCCCAGCTCTTCCATGGGGAGGCAGATGGCCCGTTCCCCTCTCCCTGCTTGTTGTGGGAGGTGACTGGTAGAGGTTTACTTTGAAGTCAACATTTTAGCAACTGAGGACAAAGCTACCTGCCCAAGAATGGGGAGTTTAGATAATTTCATACCACACGATCAAGATACTCAGGTATGGAATGGAGAGCAATCATGGAAGTGCCACAGAGAAGCCAGACTGTGGGAAAAAACAAACTAGTCTGTGCAACGCTCAATGCTCTGAAGGAATTGCTACAAAGCAAAGAGCAAAATACAATGCAGACAATGCACTGCAAATCTCTTGACTGCTTCATGGGAGCTGGAGGCTGAGACCACAAAATCCTCTTAAGAAATGAAACAATGAAAAGTAAAAATATTTTGTAATTAAGGCCCCTTGTTTGGGCTGTTATTTTACATTAAGTGGCAGCTCAGATGCCTGTGGTGTATCCTGTTCTCCATGATTTCCTTTTACAGGCCCAGCGAGGGCTTACACGTCTGCAACGGCTATGGGCCATGTGTCTTAAAGGACATTCTGTATCAAGAGATTTGTCCTGCAAGAGGCTAAGAATTCAGTTCCAATCCAGAAAAGCAGTTCAGCACTTGCTTAACTTTACGCACACGAGTAGGCCTACTGATGTCAAGCTCACAGCCCTGTATGATAGTAATGGGACTATTCTTGGCTTCAACAGTACTTTTCTGGATCAGGACCAGTGTACTGAACATATGGCGGGATCAAGCCCTCAGTATGGAAAGTCCCATGTCTCCTATCCAGTCAAGATCTCCCAGGGAGCTACAAAGACTCAGACACTGTAACACAGATGTGTGGTTTTATGCCATGAATAAAACACTGTGGGGTGCTGTTCCTGACAAATAACCTTTATCCTGTATTTTTCACACAGTTGTCTTTTATTTCCTTGAAATGCTGGTGGCTAGAATTGCTTTAGGCGTCTCAGGAAGCAACAGCCAATTTGGAATTTCATAAAACATAGGGTACAAGCTTAAACCAGCAGAATTATGATAATTTTAAGCATAGAGCTAGATACAGGGATGCTATCTTACTTAAATTCGAGCATTTTCTAGCTGAGAGTAACCCTAAAGAAAGTCATGTTAAATGGATAATAATATATAATAATAAATAATAATAATAATAATATAGTCACTGACTGGGCATTTGAAGTCAATGGAGCCAGGATTTCACCCTTGACCTTTGCCTGTGGTCACTACAAGACTGTTTGAGCTTGATTATTTTCTTATACCAGTGTAAATCAGGAGCAATAAGTTATAAAGACAGTGAGGGGAGAATCAGCCCTTTTAAATATATTTTTTTATGCCTACTGACCTCCACAGTATGCACTGAAAACCACTCATATTCTTCTTGTGCTAAGGCCACTAAATATATACTGTATAATATATTTCCATTTTTGCTATCTTTGTGGAGCATTTCAATGGCACTATCAAGGCAGCTGCTCTCAATGCCTAAGGAGTTGCAGCTGTTCATGGATATGTCAGGAAGGAGAGGGTTTAGAGCTTGATTCCAGGGTTCCTACTGTGTACAAGGTTGGCAAGAACTATGGAAAAGGGAGGGTATTAAAAAAAAAGTCAGTAAAGCTGTTTCCCGTAGCTGTGGCTTTGGTCACATGGGATGAATAGCTACAGAATCCTAGGGTGGTTTTTGGGTTGGACTGTTTGGGCATTCTCAAAGCAATTAACAGGCAGTCAGCATATTCAGGACCAGTGATTAAATTGTTGAGGGCTTTGGTTCTCAGCCATTTGCACCTCAATGTATCTTACAAGGCCAGTCATGTTCATAATGAAAGACCTGATTCCCTTTCTCATTTTCCATTTTCTCACTTTAATGTGCCAGCATCTGAAGCCGGACACAGCTATTCTTCAATCTCATAATCCTTTGGGACATGCTATTACAGGGGTGTGTAGAGGTTAGTGCGATAATGCAGTGGAAGGAGACTTCCCCAGTTTATTTCGCTTAGGAGAGATTCAGACGATACCTTTCTGATCCCAACTAAGTAGATGACTTTGTTTTAATTGTACCACTGTAAGGATAGCCTGGAGTTTTCTCTGCCAGCTTTTTAAGCTCACAGAGGCAGCATTCTTTGCAAAGTTAGGCAGTTACCATGGTATGACAAACTTATTTTTAGCCAAATAATAGATGGAGAGTTTAACTAGCCAGAGAAGGTACTATCGAATAGGAAGAAGCTTGTTACACAAGGACTGTATAGAACCCTTTTAGAATTCTGGGCAAGAATGAATTAAGTCTTGTATGAATTAATGTTTTACTCCAATCTTTTGGAGCCATTTATAGTGAATGAGTTAGTGGCAACCTTGAAAAAAAGTCAGCGCTAGGCAGGGATACCATCTTCTTATGAGTCTCTATATAAGATTCACATTCCCAACTTGAACATGGATCAACTGCTCTGCAGGTTATAAAGCCTTTCCCACCTCTCACCCACCATCATAGCTGTGTGGTTCTAATTCCTCCAGCTACCTCAATTTGTACCTGGTGCATATGATTGGAATTCCTTTCTTTCAGTGCTCAGTATATGCCATATCCCCACCTTCCCTTGCTGCAGCAAAGAAAAATAGACAAGAAGTTAGAGGAGGGGAAAGAATGACTGATGAACCTGATTCCTCCACAGTCCCTACAACAACTCCACACTCAGAAAAGTAGTTGAAGAATATTTTGTGAGGGGACCCTAATGGAAATTCCTGTGTTTTCTCTGTCCTCACAGGTTTTATCATCAGAACAGATGAGTCTTCCTATTGTACGATGACAAGGCCTGTACAGATAACTGCAGAAGGGGTCAAACAAGTGGCTTGTATAGATGTTCATTACATTACAATTTACTCTTAAATAGCACCTTTCATGCAAGCCATATCCCAAGCAGTTTCACGATCCATAAAACACAACAAGAAATAAAATAGGTCCCATGTTTTCACCACAATCATGCAAAATGCATTAATATTCATCCAGGGAACAGGTGGCATCCAACAAACCGAGCTTCACCTTCAGCACAAGATACTGTAATAACTTGACATTTTGTAAAGCGTCCTATTTAGATACAGCACAAGTCATTACCATCTTTTTTCATGGCACATGGGATGACACTGATAGAAACCTACTAGAAAAAGTCAAACTCAGTTAGTTCTGAGTTCACACTTTATATCAAGTCCTGGATGGTCATGAATTATATTAAGGTTCTATTTATAAATAGTTCATAAAAGGTTCATAAATAATTAATAGATATTTTAATAAATAATTAATGAATTGCTATAGACCAATATAGTCCAACATGCCAATAGATTGCTCATAACGATCTATAACTATAAATCACATATTTACTGATAAGCTTAGAACAGTGTAATGCAGACCACTCATGTCTGTAACATGATTACAACACCCACTCATAATTCATTAATCCTTCATAGACTATTTATAAATGGGACCTTAATGTCTTCGTTGGTTTTGGTTGGTAGATAATTACCAGAAGAAAAAGTTGTGATCATTCAGGACAGGAAGGATGATCCAGTCATGAGGGTGCTAACTTGGAATTTGGGAGACCCAGATTCAATTCCCTGCTACATCATGGACTCCCTGGAAAAGCCACTTAGGCCTGGATGAACAAAAAGAGTTAGGTAACTAAGTCCCAGTTTTAGGCGCCACTGTGCTGCACAAAACTCCCACTGAACCCTGTAGATGCTTAAGTTCACTCAGCGCTTATGTTTTTTTCCATAAAAGTTGCATAGGCACCTATGTTTCTGCCTCTGAGCATACGCACTGCTACCTCTGTCCGGGCCTCCAGGTGTCTATCTCCTACCCAAGGCCCATAGCGAATCAGGGGATGATAGGTATCTGGATCCCTAAAGCATATGCTGGGTCCTATCTGGTAGGTGTGCTGAAAGGCTGCTTACTGGATTGGGCCCCTCAGGGAAGTTCACACAAAACAGCTTGTGTGGATGGGGAAGGGGCTGTGTCACGTTATTGACTTGAACTGGGACTGTATAGAACATGGTTGCAACCAAGGTCCTGTAGTGGCACCAAATCCTGTATAAAGGGGGTCAAATGAGGTGTCTAAGACAAGATTATGGTTTGCTGGTTATGATTATGCTGTCTATATGTGTGTATCAATTTTGTAGTTGAAGTTATGAATATTGGCTCTATACTATCTATATTTCAAACTTATGCTATGCTTCTGGGAGACATCCCAGATAAATTGGTGTTAGCGCTGCCTAGCCTGCTTGATGGCCCATTAGGACCATCAGCTATACAATTGACCCATTGAGAGAAGGCAGATACGTCTTGCAACTCAGCAAAGTATGCAGGGAATAGCCCATGTGACTCAGGACTCCATTTTGCTGTAATTTTCCACAGTAAGGACAAAGAGGTGTTCTTACACCTGGAAAAGACTATCAAAGGCTGATGCCTCATCTCCATCTTGTCTTCAATCCTGCCTTTTACCTCTGGAGGGACTTTGCTACAAGGAAGCTCTACACAAAGGATTGAATGACACATCCCAGCTCTGGGTGTACTCCAGAGACTTAATTTGAACCTGCAGTTTATTCTATTGCTACTACAAGCCTGAACCAAGAACTTTGCCATTACTGTATGTAATTGATTCCATTTAACCAATTCTAGCTCTCATCTATATCTTTTTCCTTTTATGAATAAACCTTTAGATTTTAGAGTCTAAAGGATTGGCAACAGCGTGATTTGGGGGTAAGATCTGATTTGTATATTGACTGGGATCTGTGGCTTGGTCCTTGGGGAACAGGAGAACCTTTTGTCTTTTACTGGGGTATTAGTTTTCATAACCATTTGTCCCCATAACGAGTGGCACTGATGGTGATACTGGAAAACTGGAGTGTCTAAAGGAATTGCTTGTGTGACTTGTAGTTAGCCAGTGGGGTGAAACCAACGTCCTCTTAGTCTGGCTGGCTTGGTTTGCCTTAGAGGTGAAAAGACCCCAGCCTTAGGCTGTAACTGCCCTGTTTTAAGCAATTTGTCCTGAATTGGCACTCTCAGTTAGGTCCCGCCAGAACCAGCATTGTTACAGGCTGTGAATCCAAAGCAGAGATAGGCACCTCCCCACATGCTGAACTTAGACACCTATATCTGTGAGAAAGGCTTAGCACCCCTCTTCTTGTTGGCATTTCCCATTGGCTATCTTAGGCAGCTCCCTGCTTACCACACGGGCTTTTGTGAATCACAGTCTAAGACACCTGTCTTTCCCCGTTCAATGTATAGGAGCCTGGGCGCCCAACTCAAGCTTTGTGAATTGCCAGGTGCCTAAAAGTTAGGTGCTGGGATGCTGAGTGTCACAACGCCTAACTTCTTTTGTACATCCAGGCCTCTGTGCCTCATTTCCCATCTATAACATGGGGATAATAGCACTGCCTTACCACACCTGGGATATCATGTGGATAATTACATTAAATTTTGTGAGGCACTCAGATACTATAGAAATGGGGACAATATAATTACCCAAGCTAGATTCATATATCATAAAATTAGGTACCTCACAAAAAAATGCTTTGTGATAGCTAAAAATTTACCTCACCTCCTCCCATGAAGCAGAAGGTGGCTGAAGAAAGGAATAACAAAGCACCATGCCTCAGATAAACTTTACAATACTTTATTCCAAAACAGCACTCTGTGATACATAAGAAATCCAAGTTGTGTTCAATAAGAACCACATGTTCAATAAGAACCACAGATATTCTGAACAAACAGGTGAAATGCAATATTAAGACCATGCATGAGCTGTGATGATATTTTATTAATATACAGTAAAGGATGACCCAGGTAAACCTTACCTGTTCCCATCAAAATCTATTACAAAACTCTCATTGACTTTTATGGAGTAGGATCCAGCCCAGGATTTTTTATACTAATGGGTGGGACCCCATGAGTCCCATGGGGAGATCAAACAATTTGCTGAGAGTCTCTTCTGATCTTTCATGTCTCCGACCTTCTGTCTCTCTTCTGTTTCTAAGCTTCTGCAATCTATTAGCCTCACATGTAGCATAGGATTTAATTCTGAAGTTTTCAATGAAATTTATTAACGTGTTCATCATCCCAACCACTCACCCAGATGCCAAACTGCCAAGAGCCAGAGATATTTGTTAAAAAAGCATAAATTAAACAATGGAGTTCATGACTCCCAAGATCACTGTGAAAAACATCCAGTTTTGTTACATTAAAGAGGTCCAACACTTGACTTCTAATGCCCCATTCATAACTATAGTTCCAATCATAGCTTTCATTGTTCTCTTACCCATAAATAAGTGTTCTTCCCAACGTTTTGTTTAAGCCCTCATTCCATGACTCTTTGTAGCAGCCATTAATCTCTGTAATATCAGAGTCTAGTAAAATGGGTTCTGAAATTCAAAGCATATCATATCTACAGAACTAAATTTCCTGTATCTACCATGGTGGTAATATATTTAATACTGTAGTAGATAGTCAGACATGATGTTACTTGTTGAATCCCTGATGGCTGGCTAACCTTAATCAAATAGTGCTTATCCTACTACCGCCTGTAAAATAGTTGTACAAATCTTCCATCATGGCAGACAATAAACTAAATGCTCTACAACTTTCAAATTTGTAGTTACCCTTGTCCTATTAAAATCCTAAAGAAGCTGTGACAGCTACTTCAACAAATATCCACATTAAAAACTAATTTGTGAATTAACAATAGGAACTAATGCATATGGCTGAAATTTTCAAAACTGCCTAAGAGATTTGGAAGTTCAATTCTCATTACTGGATGTCCAAATCTCTTGGAAGCCTTTGAAAAGCTAATCCTTTACATATTGTAAATAAACACTTAGCAAGTAAGTAACTGTCCTAAGCTAGTCATATATTTATTGAATAAGATACCAAATTGCATTGAACTTTACAAAATTAACTCCATTTCGTAAGTGACTTATTAAAGAATAAATTTCAAGGATAATAATCTGAAATTAAAGCAGTAATCAACACCACTTTATTCTCTTTTGTGTTGGGTCAAGGTTATTTGTCATTGGACTAGGCTACCAAAGAATATTTGACAAGCCAAAGCCTGTCTGTCTTCTGAAAATGTTGTATGCAGTGTTCATATAGCCGTATCAGTCCCAGATATTAGACACACAAAGTGGGTGAGGTAATATCTTTTATTGGACCAACTTCTGTTGGTGAGAGAGACAAGCTTTTGAACTACAAGAGCTTTTTTCAGGTCTGGGAAACTTACTCGGGCCTTGGCCTCACTTCCACTTTACAGTGCTGCAAGTTGCTTGCTCAGGGGTGTGAAAAAACACCCCCCTGAGCACTGTAAAGGCTTGGCTACACTTGCAAATTAGAGCATATTAAAGCAGCCCTAGGTGCCCTAGCTCACTACCCATACACACTGGCAAGGCATGTAGAGCGCTCTGACTCCAGGGCTAGAGCTCTCCTAGTATTCCACCTCGGCGAGAAGATTAACACTTGGTGCACATTGGCTGAAACTCCTGGGCATCAATGTGAATGAGGTGTTGCATTACTGCGCTCTGATCAGCGTCCGGAAATGTCCCATAATCCCCTTAAGTCAAGTGGCCACTCTTGTCATTGTTTTGGAATCACTTCTGGTGTGCCGATATACCCTTTGAAAGCTCCGTTTCTGACAGCCAGCATGCTTATCTGCTCCGAGACAAAGCAACCATTACTGTGGAATGCTGTGTGTGAGAGAGAGAGGAGGGAGAGGAGGAGGGGGGTCTGCTGCTGTCTGAACTTACAAGACAGCATGCTGACATGCTCTCAGCCCCCCAAAAACCCACTCTCTCTCCCCTCACATACACACAACACACTCCCTGTCACACTCCACCCCACCCCCTCATTTGAAAAGCATGTTGCAGCCACTTGCATGCTGGGATAGCTACCACAATGCACTGCTCTCTGTGGCCGTTGCAAGAGATGCTAATGTGGCCATGCCAGTGCGCTCTACAAAGGCTAGTTTAACTCAAAGTGCTCTACATCTACAAGTCTAGCCATGCCCTAAGTTTCAGTGCTGTAAAGTGCCAGTGTAGAGGGTGCACCAGCGCTGGGAGCCACGCTTGTTGCTAGTGAAGACATACCCTCAGAACATCACAGCTAAATATAGGGTGGAAGAGTTTGTTTAGCAAAAGTAGTTAACACATATTTCAAAGGACCATTCAAGATGAAGTGGCCCGCTAACACCCCTCCAGTCATAGGGAGGAAAGGAAGGGATGGTGGTGGAGGGTAGCTGGAGAAGGGGTGGGTTTTAGTGGGTTATAGATTGTTTTAATAAGGACATGGCTACACTTGCAGATGTAGAGCACTTTGGAGTTAAATCAGCCTTCGTAGAGCGCAGTAGGGAAAGCGCTGCAGTCTGTCCACACTGACAGCTGCAAGCGCACTGGCGTGGCCAGATTAGCAGCTCTTCCAACGGCCACAGAGAGCAGAAAACTAGTTTCTTCATTTTTACAGTCCCCCTTTATGAAAGTAAATGCTACAGAAGTGGGTTTCTTTGGCATTTTTTCCTCCTACAAGGATGTTAAATTTAATTACATCATGGATGCTATTACTGTGTGGTTCCTCTGTGTTCACTTGTTGGACCAGATCCTGTGATCCACGTATGACGAAATCAAGAATTGCCTGTGCCCTTGTAGGTTTCAGGACAAGGTGCTCCAAGAAGCAGTCATTTAATGTGTCTAGAAATCTTATCTCTGTCTTCCTTCCTGAGGGGACATATATACCCAGTCAATATGAGGATAGTTGAAATCCCCAATTATTATTGTGTTTTCTACCTCTCTAATCTCCCTGAAGATTTCACAATCACTCTCACCATCCTGGTAAGGTGGTCAGTAGTATATTTCTGCGGCTATACTCTTATTGTTCAAGCATGGGACTTCTATTTAACCTTCAGTACCTACATTTGGCGAACTTTCCTCACTTCCAGAGGAGATTACAGTGACCAAAACGTTTACTGCCTTCAGAGTGAAGTTCAAAAACTCATTTCAGCTCCATTTTCCCAGATCCATAATATAAGCAGCAATGGAGTAAGGTAGAATAGGGAAGAAGAGGAGGGAAAGAAAAACAAGAGAAAAGGGGAGGAGAGAGAAGGGGGAGATTAAAAGGGGGAGAGGAATCATAATCTCAATTTCCTCAGGGAATACAGGAAGGAAATCAGTCCAGTGACTGCTTTTGCTTATGATTTCTTTGTAAAAGTACTCAGATACTGTGGTGATGGGCAGGGGTGTAAAACTCAGATAGATCTGTGGAGCAGTTCAGACCCTCCTCCCACCCCAAAAAAAAACAGGTCTGTAGAAATTATTAGCGGTGCACTAACAACTTGTAAACAAACAAAAAGTCCAAACCCAGCAAATAAGTTCAAAATGAATCATTTAACCAGTAAGACGCAATAAATTATTAATTCAGACCCTCCAAGGTATCTTTTATTGGGCGCTTCCACATTCATATTGTTTTGGATTGTGTCGTCTTTCCTGCCATATGTTAAATTGCATAAAATAAAATTGTAACAGTAAATCACATTCTTCTCCTTTCATGTGTCAGTTACCTATTGGAAACATGTGTTACGCTGACACACTAACAGTTGCCCTCAAGCCCTACACTCCGGACACAATACTCTGAAAAAGAAAGCATATAAAAATGTCACCATGTCCTAGCTGAATATTAAGTTTCACTAAAATGATATTATAAATATTTCGAATATAAAATAAGACTTTTAATGTTGTAATAACAACTCCACAGGAGTCCGAAGCATAGAAAGACCTGCCAAAGGCCACTTGCAATGTGTCTCTTTCAATGTAAGATTACTGCTTACTCCATGGTTTAGGATAGCGTATTTATCTTGGAGGATTTAACCCATAGCTTTGCTTTCTGTTCACACGCGGGCCAATTTTGCTATAGACCGTAAGCTAGCTCCAGTATGAATTTACCCTTTATATAAGCAAATCTTTTCTTATTTATTCTGGGATAGGGAGAATTATACAAAATAAAACTAACATTCTTTCACCTACTGCTTGAATAGTAATTTGATGGGAAGGTTTTCAACCATATTTTTCTCTTGTGTTTATAATCTTTGGATCAAGCTTCTTGCAATATTTAAAAAAAAATGTAACTAAGCAACAGGGAATGACAAGTCCTGCTTTGTGTTTAAATTGCATATAGCATGGTTGCTTTCCCCCTACTGTGCATTTTCCACTTTGTTTTTACTCTTTGGAAAAAGGATAAATTTGCCCTCTAATTTTTGTTTTTTATCATCCCATAGGCCCGATCCTGCTCCCATTGATGTTCCTACAATCTCATGCCCTAAACTCTTAAAAATCTGTCCCAGCATGAACTGGGCTCCCTGTAAAGCCATGCATGGGTCATTTGGGGTTTCTCTCTTGTTTTGTTGTCCCAAACTCTGTCAGGAATTTGGGGCAGATCTTCCCAGAATATTATGGCAGCATCTGTCATCTTACTAGAAGAGGTTAAGATGAAACCTTTATGGCAGCATAGTAGATTATCCCACATCTGCCTACTGAAGAGTTGCTTTCATCTTCCTCTATAGAATCTAATGTTGGCCATTTGCAGACACAGAATACTGGACTAGATGAACCAAAGATCTGATATGGTATGGTAATTTCTATGTCACCTTTGGTAGGCAATGAGAAAATATATGGCTTTCCCTATTTGAATCTTTGAGATCTCCTCTCAAAACCATATTGAGACTCTCCAATGAAATCCCCATCATTGGGCTTCAAAATTACCATTCTTCTGTAAACTGGGGAGAAGTAAAAGGTCCTTTTCTAACAAAATCAGCTGTTCAAAATATATTGCCCGGGGTCTTTGCTCCCTGCCATTTTGGCTTTGGCAGCTGCTGTTTAACAGTAAATAGTAACCATTTGGATGAAGAAGTGAAAAGTAATACCTGACATCTAGGGATAACTCAGACCAGGCAAAATAAATTGCCTGAGTTAAACGGACACTTGAACTAACACCCCAATACTTTTTAAAAGTGCCATGGGTTCTCTATGAGAAAAAATGGTCAGTGGGGCTTTATTTGTTTGTTTGTTTGTTTGTTTCATCTGAAAGACTGTGAGATGCTGAGGTTAAAAATTCACTTTAATTAGGTTTCCAAAAGACAGAGAAAATTTAGCTGATATTTCTTAGGGCACAAGTCCGACGAAGCAGCTGGAGTCCAAGTGAAAAGGACTTTCATATCCTTAAAAAATGACTTTCTGTGATTTTTGGGAGAGATGCTGGATATTCTTTCATCAGCTCTAGGAAAATAGCTTTATAGGCTGACTGCACTTATCTCTCCCTTCCAATTTTTTTTTTTTCTTTTGGCTACAGTGCCTGAAAATGTGTTTTTCAGTCAAAAGTCAAAACACAGTCTAACTTAAGCTAGCAGTTAGAATATTCAAAGAAACTTTTGACGCATCCACAGATGCTAATTCAGAACAGGGATTAGAAGAGTGGAGGTAGACATCCCCTGCAAATGGATCTCAGTCAATTGATCTGCACAGTGCATGGATACATTGCCCATACTCCTGACCAACCACAATCCTACACAATAAGTGAGGTGCAAAGATCATCTATTGCATGTAAGGGAAGGAGAGGAGTCCTCCTGGGCAGGTTTTTGCTGCTTTCCCCCTTATGCAATCATCTTGCAGGTCTTTAGTTGCTTTGGGGCCTTTAGTGAATACATGTGGATTTGTCCCTTAGCTTCTATTTTATTCTTATTCATACAGAGCCAAAATGTGCAACCCTTAGCTACACGGAATAGTTCCTTACTAGGAAAGTAGTCCCAAATGATTTCAAAGGTGCTACTAGGGCAGTCAGGTATTAATCATTGAGTAAGGGTGGCATAGTCTATCCGTAAGCATGTAAAATATTGCACTAGGTTAGATAAGCATGTTTGATTCACAGTGCACAAATAGTTAAATGTAAATTAAAACAAGATAAATGACTCATTTATATAATATCCACCCGTTACTGCCATGACATCACAAATACAGAGTGTTACTATGAAACTGCGGTCATGGGGCTTGACAAATTGGCAATATATATGCACCTATATATGGTGTTATGCTAGTTTTATGATCATAGCTTTGTATATTGTAGTGCTCCTGAACCATTTGGAAAATGGAAGCCATGAACTATTGCTTTAATGAAGATGCATAAAGTAGAGGAGCCAGAGGTCACAATTCTTCTGTGAGAGTGATATCTTCCTATCTATAGCCTTATCTACACATAAAAGTTGTACTGCTTTAACAATACAGTTAAAGCAGCTAACCCACTCCCCTTCCCCCAGTGTGGATGCTTTATTAAAGTACTTATGACACTAGCCCTTAATCCAGTATAGGTAAGGAAATAAGCTATTCTGGTATAACAATTTTAGTAAAAAATTGTGCGATAAACAAAATAATTATACCGGTATAAAATCTGTGTGCAGATCAGACCTATATTCTAGGGCACCAGTCGGTCTTCAGCATTCCCTTCTTCTTTTCTGATGGTCCGGAAGATCTAGACCATATTTGTCTCATAATGATTTCACCCATTGCTCTTTCCTTCTGAATGCAATCATACCATCTCATTAAGCACTGGCATTCTCTACTGCCCTAAACACTAATACCCTGATGTTGCTTTTGACCCTGTATCTCCTCTCACACTACAGTACAAAGCAATATCCATACCCACCTATCCAACGGTAAGTGATTTTAAAGAGGAAAAAATTTGAAATGTGCTTTCTAATTATAAGCAGTGATTTACTTGAAGCCAATTAAATGACCATACATTGGATTTGTTGAAGTACAATCAAGTCATTGTGGAAATAAAGATCTATGCAGCATGCATTTTAATGAGAAAAAGGTGCAACTCAAAGTTCATAAGGTTTTGGTTTTGCCCTCTATTTCTTGCAACTACTATCAAACACGTAGCTAGAGAAGACTGCTGGGATACAATCTACACTCATAGATTTTCATAGATTCTAGGACTGGAAGGAACCTCGAGAGGTCATCGAGTCCAGTCCCCTGCCCCTATGGCAGGACCAAATACTGTCTAGACCATCCCTGACAGACATTTATCTAACCTACTCTTAAATATCTCCAGAGATGGAGATTCCACAACCTCCCTAGGCAATTTATTCTAGTGTTTAACAACCCTGACAGTTAGGAACTTTTTTCTAATGACCAACCTAAACCTTCCCTGCTGCAGTTTAAGCCCATTACTTCTTGTTCTATCCTTAAAGGCTAAGGTGAACAAGTTTTCTCCCTCCTCCTTATGACACCCTTTTAGATACCTGAAAACTGCTATCATGTCTCAGTCTTCTCTTTTCCAAACTAAACAAACCCAATTCTTTCAGCCTTCCTTCATAGGTCATGTTCTCAAGACCTTTAATCATTCTTGTTGCTCTTCTCTGGACCCTCTCCAATTTCTCCACATCTTTCTTGAAATGCGGTGCCCAGAACTGGACACAATACTCCAGTTAAGGCCTAACCAGTGCAGAGTAGAGTGGAAAAATGATTTCTCGTGTCTTGTTCACAACACACCTGGTAATGCATCCCAGAATCACGTTTGCTTTTTTTGCAACAGCATCACACTGTTGACTCATATTTAGCTTGGGGTCCACTATAACTTCTAGATCCCTTTCTGCCGTACTCTTTCCTAGACAGTCTTTTCCCATTCTGTATGTGTGAAACTGTGTGAAGTACTTTGCATTTGTCTTTGTTAAACTTCATCCTCTTTACCTCAGACCATTTCTCCAATTTGTCCAGATCATTTTGAATTATGACCCTATCCTCCAAAGCAGTTGCAATCCCAAGATATTGAACAGAGCCGGTCCCCAAACTGACCCCTGCGGAACCCCACTTGTTATACCTTTCCAGCAGGATTGGGAACCATTAATAACTACTCTCTGAGTACGGTTATCCAGCCAGTCATGCACCCACCTTATAGTAGCCCCATCTAAGTTGTATTTGCCTAGTTTATCGATAAGAATATCATGCAAGACCGTATCAAATTCCTTACTAAAGTGTAGGTATACCACATCCACCGCTTCTCCCTTATCCACAAGACTCGTTATCCTATCAAAGAAAGCTATCAGATTGGTTTGACACGATTTGTTCTTTATAAATCCATGCTGGCTATTCCCTATCACCTTACCACCTTCCAAGTGTTTGCAGATGATTTCCTTAATTACTTGCTCCATTATCTTCCCTGGCACAGAAGTTAAACTAACTGATCTGTAGTTTCCTGCGTTGTTTTTATTTCCCTTTTTATAGATGGGCACAATGTTTGCCCTTTTCCAGTCTTCTGGAATCTCTCCTGTCTCCCATGATTTTCCAAAAATAATAGCTAGAGGCTCAGATACCTCCTCTGTTAGCTCCTTGAGTATTCTAGGATGCATTTCATCAGGCCCTGGTGACTTGCAAGCATCTAACTTTTCTAAGCAACTATCTTTAGCTTATGTTAACTTAAAAATGGTTAGGCCTTTAGCGGATTGCTAATGACATCAGTACATGATACTAGTAAAAATAACTACTTGAGTTTTTCCATAAATTCAACTTGATTTACTTCAAGGCTTAATTTAATAAAAAAATTAGACACATGCAATTCATTTCTTGCTAGACATATCTTGGACATCAAGTTATTTTTAAATTCCAGTTTTGCATAACAAAGTCATTTGGTGGTTGCTAACAAAAGAACCAGATCCTGTCAACCTTCTGTGTGCAGAATTCCTGTTAATAATACTTATCACTTAGCCCTGGTCTACACTACGAGTTTAGGTCGAATTTAGCAGCGTTAGGTCGATTTAACCCTGCACCCGTCCACATGACCGAACCTGCCCCATTACCACTATGATGTCCAAATTGCCAGTGCCCATGCTTTGAGAGAAGTCTGTGTCCATGTCCTAATCACTATCGTGATCGTGTTGTCATTGGCTCCTCTCCTGCTTTTGCAGGTTCTGCACATATTGCAGGATAATGCACGAGGTGTTTACAATGCTCGCAACAGCAGCGGTGAGCTGAGCGGGCTCCATGCTTGCCGTGGTATAGCGTCTGAAGGAAAGCAGAGTTGCAGCGGAAGCGGTGGAGGATGACGGTTAGCACCACGCACATTTCCCGAGGAAGAACACACGTAACTCGGAGCCCATGACAGACAACATGGAGAAATTAGCTATCGAGGCAATAGCAGCAGAGCAGAGTTGCATTGGAATTGGTGTATGATGACGGTTAGCAGTCTGCACCGTCTGCTGCCAGCAGCACGCAGGACACAACAGCTGTGTTGTCAGTGAGCTGAGCGGGCTACATGCTTGCCATGGTATGGCGTCTGCATGGAAAAAAAGCGCAAAACGATTGTCTGCTGTTGCTTTCATGGAGGGAGGGGAGACTGACGACATGTACCCAAAACCACCCGTGACAATATTTTTGCCCCATCAGGCATTGGGAGCTTAACCCAGAATTCCAATGGGCGGCGGAGACTGCGGGAACTGTGCGATAGCTATACTGCTATGCCCTGCTCCGAAAGTCGATGCTAGCCATGGTAGTGAGGACCCACTCCACCGACTTAATGTGCTTAGTGTGGACATATGCAATCGACTGTATAAAATCGATTTCTAAAAATCGACTTCAATAAAATCAACCTAATTTCGTACTGTAGACATACCCTTAGATGCAAAAAAGCCAAACAATTTTATAAAAGTGTGTGAATTATTATCTTCATTTTAAACATAAGGAAACATTAGCATGCAGTAGTTTTCAAACGTGACCTCTGATTTTGGGTGTCCAACTCCTTTTACAACTTAAGCAGAACACCCAAACTTGAGGCACACAAAATCAGTGAAAGTTTTTGCAAATTTTTTGCCACTTCTGTTTTTGTATGAAAATTATATACACATAGACTTGGTTAATTAGGACATATATATGGAAAACTTCTTGAACGTATGAAATTATCTTGCTGCAGTTCATTTGAATCCCTCAAAACTCATCTACCTAAATCAATGGATGATCATATTGAAGGCACTAGGGCAGATAAGCATAAAGCAAATGGCACAGAAGTGTCTGCTCAGCATAGTGAAAAACTTGGGTGCATATACGCATTCCATAATTCGTGTAAAGTTAAATAGCCATAGGTTTCATGTCAGAAAGATTAAGTGTTTTGTGTAATTTGCAGAAAGCACGAGAAACTCTCTGATAAGGCCAGTGTTCTTGGATGTCGGTGTTGGACCTTTAAAACTGATTTCCTGCATGCACCTGACTAATCTGCTCCTCACGTGAAATGCATGGAAGAAGAAAACATGTCACTTTGTCCACAATAAGCTCCCATTACTAGATCGCTCATAAAAAGCAACATGATGAGGCGATCCAAACATTAGTAAAGCTTACATGTGTAGGCCCCCTGTCTCAGGAGCCTCTCTGAACTTATCAGATGTATTCTGATTAGACAGACCTCTATGTTCTGTACACTGGCTTTGAAGGACTGCAAATCCCATGATGAAGTGGTGGGTACTCTCTGGGACAGTACTGACCCTCCTGGGTCAGAGGCTGCTGTAGAAGGCACAGCAGGCTCCATTCTGTGGGCAGGAAGCTAGAACAGAAAGCTGCTTCTCCCTTTGTGGTCTAGGTAGGGTAGCCAATTTAGGTTGGACAGATTCCTGGAGGTTTTATCACATGACATAATCTTTAATTAAAGATTAATCTTTAAATTCCTGGGGACTCCAGGACAATGCTGGAGAGTTGGCAACTACAGGCCTAGGACAAGGAAAAGCTGTGATGGAGCCCTTTTGTTGAGTTGCTGGGGTTGAAGATACAACTACATTACAGCTGACAATTTGTGAGTTCTAAGCCATAGCTCATGGACTCTTTCTCCCCAGCTAGGTGGTGAGAGTGGAAGCCAGAGACTGTCCCTTGTGCAAGAGAGCTGAATTTTGCTTACAGATGATTGAGGAAAGAGGGAGTTACCCTGGGCTATCCTCTCTGGGTTGAGAAGGCGGAATTAAGACTTGATGTGGCTCTATTAAATCTAAAAATTAAAAGCCTGGTCAGAATCAGGAGCTACTGCTCTCTAATATAGCAACTGTTACTGCCAGCTAGTACTGTGCAGCCTAAGGTGGTCCCAACACAAAATTGCCTCATTCCTTCCTGTTTTATTTGGACTCCCTTTGCCAGACTTAGCGACTGCTGGCTTGAACTCCTGCTCGCCCAGCACACCAGTGCAAGAGAGGGCCCAAGACTATAATCTTAAGGGAGAGAGCGTACCCAGGGATGGGCTGGAACTGTGTATAGTGCGAGGAATGTTGGTTAGGTGTATGGTGCTGTTGAAAGCTGCAGCCATTAGGTGAAATATTGCAGTGCCACTTAACTGAACTGGTAGAGTTATAACAAGTTAACCTATATTAATCTGTTGCATTTTCCATTGTATGTTGCTGGAATAACTTTTAAGTAAAATTATCTTGGTTCTATTTTGGGTGTTTATTGCCTGTATAAGAACCATTATTTATATTTTTGTTCCTGCAGGCACCCGAGGGACACCTAGAGGTATACAGTGCCTATACATAGTCATATGAGTAAGAGGACTATTGCACAGGGATGACTAGAGGATTCCCACCCAACTGCCTATCTCAGCTGAGACCACCAGGATCTCCATTATCCTAAATGATGTAAGGTGCCCCGGCAACAGGTGAGAATTACCTTCTCCCGAGTAACCTGGAAAGGAAAAGGGGGTTACAAATGGTTACTACGTGTGATTTCAGTTTCAGAGATTTTTAAATAATCTACAATTTGCAGGCTACAAATGGCCTTAATCTTAGATCAGAGTATAATACCACCCATGGAAGCAACTACAAAGTGTTAAGGAAGTGCCACAGAAATGCTTAGAGACAGGCAAACTAACTTTTTTTATGTGCATGGTGATGGATCAACTGACAAATTTCTAGCTGACAGTGCATACCAGATTTCTCCTTGTACTCTCTTAGCTGACATAGTAGACTTGGAATTAGGGACAACTGATGGTATCACACAGGGAATAAAAACAGCTTTTGGCGTTGTGGGAAAAACTGAAATCAAAACTGGTTGGCCTGAATATAGAGAGAGCAGCAGTGGTTATAGACTGTTCAAATAGCCATGCAGACAAAGTTTAAAGACGATGTTCCTTCATGGTGAATTGCTTCCAGCACAACTTTTAACTTGAAGTTCTAGATATAAAAAAAGATGATATCACAATGATTGGGCTAGCTATACCTCTACCCTTTTTCTGGTCTATCTGAGTGCACCTCCTCAGGTGTTACGCT
Source organism: Chrysemys picta bellii (assembly GCF_011386835.1). NCBI lineage: Eukaryota > Metazoa > Chordata > Testudines > Emydidae > Chrysemys > Chrysemys picta. The sequence goes on from NC_088791.1 coordinate 19,921,388, forward strand.
TTTTGCCCTTATCTCTTTTTGGGTGGAATCACACAATTCTCCCATTCTTAGATCAGGATCTGGGTACAATACCAATCTATGCCAACCACATATTACTATATAGGCTCAGCTTGGGACTTGTGACCAGTGATATAGTATCAACAGCTTTCTTAAATTTAAGCATTGTGTGCAACAGTAGGAGCACAGTTTAGAGGGAAAAAAATCAAAATAGCATAGATCCTACAATCTCATTCAATGTTATGCTTCAGTACAAGCTAAATTGATGGTCCTCCCTCTTGTGTTACAAGAAAGGAACAGAACAAACTTACACTGCTTTAGGAAGCCAATGAGCTCTTGGGACATCATTAATTTTTAATATCAGTGTTGCGTAACAAAGTCTACTCCGGTCTCCTCCCTGCAGAGAGCAAAGAAGTCTAGGACCTGACAAGGAAACCATGCAGAATCATAAGCTGATGTATAATTGGCACATGACTCCATGTGTGCAAACTCACTAGGAACTGGAATTGCAACAGGTCCCATTTGGCTAAGTGGGAGCATTTAAACACGGAGACGACACCCAGTGAAGTTACACAGAGCTGTAGAGGGCACACAAGTAAAGAGTCAGGCCAACCCAGCTGGGCAGCAAAGCAGTATGGGATAACAGAGAGATGTCTGCCAGAGGTGGAAGAGTTGATCTGAAATGGGAATGCATGTGCAGCTATCTTGTTGCAGGAAAACTCATCCTGATTGTCAATAAACTCACTTTCAAAATGGGTAAATTAGGGAGTACTGAGATGTCTGGTGAACATTTGAACAAGGCAGTTTAGCTTGAAAAACCTCAAGTTACCTCAAAACAACTTCCAAGTGTAGACGGGCGCTCAGAGAGTGACTCTCACAATCTGTTTTTCCCCTTTCTGAAGGAAGCTGAGATTTCTTTAAAAAAAAAACAAAAAACAAATCCTCCTGGTATGTCTCTGACCTTCCATTGCCACATTGCTCAATTATTTGTGTTACATGTCCAAGGTGTGAAATATTCATTCTTCCTCACTCTGGTTTTTCCAGTCAGTCAGCCAGGCCATCTCAGAGAATACCCTTGTAATGTTTGAATTAGATCCATTCAGCCTTACAGGAGTCTGAATTTATTTTGAAAGACCTTCAGAGATTTGCTAGTCATAAAAAAGCCCTGAATGCCATTTTAAAGAGTTATAATTATATGGATGTGACCCATTTTGAATATACTGCAGAAATCTGAAAACATAAATATCTTTTGCAAGTTACATAAAAATCGCATTGATATGCTTGTTGCAGTCATTGAATATATGGATGTCAGATTGATCCGGCTACAGCAATCACCATTCGAATGGTTTTGAGTGCTTTGACTCCACACAGCGGTTTAGTGATTTTAAAAGTATTGGCACATTACTACAGTGCACAAATTGACAATCCACATAGCCACTTACACAGGTACTCAGTGAAGGGGAAAAGGAGAGTGTCCTCCATTGTTGTTTGACTGTAATTACAATTAAATACTATCAAATCCCAAACTAATGATAGTGAACATTAATGTTTTACTAAACTTTTAAACATGTGGCTTTCAGAATATATTGCCCTTGATAGAAATACTGTTCTGATTCCCTGTGGTAGAACACAGGTTTTCCAAAATTATCTTGATCAAAACAATCCTAATCACATAGGTTCTAAGTGGAGCACAGGATCTGGTCCAAGAAGTCAATATAGTGGAACACCTTGGCAATAATGACCATGCTGTAATTAAATTTAACATCCATGTGGGGGGGGGTGGCGGAGAATACCCCCACCACAGTAGCATTTATCTTCAAGAAGTGGAACTACACAAAAATGAAGAAACTAGTTAAACAGAAATTACAAGGAACAGGCACAAGAGTAAAATGCCCGCCCACAAGCTTCATGGAAACTTTTAAAAATACCATAATAAAGGCTCAAATGGAATGTACACCCCAAATTAAAAAAAAATAGTCAGAGTGTCAAAAAAATGCCATCATGACTAAACAACAGAGAAAAATAGGCAGTTAGAAGCAAAAATGCATCCTTTAAAAATTGGAATTCAAATCCTATTGAGGAAAATAGAAAGGAGCATAAATTCTGGCAAGTCAAGCATAAAAGTATAATTAGGCAGGCCAAAACAGAATTTGAAGAGCAACTAGTAAAAGACAAAAACTAACAGCAAAATTTTTTGTAAGTACATCAGAATCAGGAAGTCTGCCAAGCAATCAATGGGGACTCTGGATGATTGAAATGCTGAAGAAGCACTCAAGGAATATAAGGCCATTGTGGGGACACTAAATGAATTCTGTATATTGGTCTTCACTGCAGAGGATATGAGGAAGATTCTCATACCCAAGCCATTCTTTGTAGTTAACAAATCTCAGGAACTGTCCTGGATTGAGGCATCAGTAGGTTTTCAAACAAACTGATAAGTTAAACAGTAATAAATCACCAGGAGCAGATGGTTTTCACGCAAGAGTTCTGAAGGAACTCAAATATGAAATTGCAGAACTACTAACTATGGTATGTAGCCTATCGCTTAAATCAGCTTCTGTGCAAGATGACTAGAGGATAGCTAATATTATGACAATTTTTTAAAAAGGTTCCAAAGCTGACCCTGGCAATTACAGGCCATTAAGTGTAACTTCTATACCAGGCAAATGAGTTGAAATTATAGTGAAGAACAGAATTATCACACACATAGATGAACATGATTTGTTGGGGAAGGGTCAACACTACTTTTGAAAAGGGAAATCATGCCTCACCAATCTATTAGAATTATTTGAGGGGGTCAACAAACAAACAGACACGTCTGATCCAGTGGATGTGGTATACTTGGAATTTCAGAAGGTCTCTCACCAAATGCGCTTAAGCAAAGTAAGCAGTCATGGGATAAGAGGGAAGGTCCTCTCATGGATCAGTAACTGGTTAAAAGATAGAGTAGGAATAAATGGTCAATTTTCAAAAGAGAGACAGGAGACAGGTAAATAGTAGTGTCCCCCAGAGGTCTGTACAACCTAGTCACAAATGGAAAGGGGGTAAACAATGAGGGGGCAAAGTTTTCAGACAATACTAAATAACTCAAGATAGTTAAGTCCAAAGCAGACTGTGAAGAGTTACAAAGGGATCTCACTAAACTGGGTGACTGGGCAAGAAAATCCGCCAATAAGCGCAGGACCCACCAAGATAGAGGAGGAATTTTGTCACAATACAGAATGATGGGGTCTGAATTATCTGATATTACTCAAGAAAGAGATTTTGCAGTCTTTGTGGATAGTTCTCTAAAACATCTCCTTAAATACTGAGGCAAGCAATAAAAGCTAACAATGTTACATAACATAAGAACATAAGAACGGCCGTACCGGGTCAGACCAAAGGTCCATCTAGCCCAGTATCCTGTCTATGGACAATGGCCAATGCCAGGTGCCCCAGAGGGGGTGGACCTAACAGGCAATGATCAAATGATCTCTCCTGCCATCCATCTCCATCCTCTGACAAACAGAGGCTAGGGGCACCATTCCTTACCCATCCTGGCTAATAGCCATTAAGGGACTTAACCCACCATGAATTTATACAGTTCTCTTTTAAATGCTGTTATAGTCCTAGCCTTCACAACCTCCTCAGGTAAGAGTTCCACAAGTTGACTGTGCACTGCGTGAAGAAGAACTTCTTTGTATTTGTTTTAAACCTGCTGCCTATTAATTTCATTTGGTGACCCCTAGTTCTTGTATTATGGGAATAAGTAAATAACTTTTCCTTATCCACTTTCTCCACATCACTCATGATTTTATATACCTCTATCATATCCCCCCTTAGTCTCCTCTTTTCAAAGCTGAAGAGTCTTAGCCTCTTTAATCTCTCCTCATATGGGACCCATTCCAAACCCCTAATCATTTTAGTTGCCCTTTTCTGAACCTTTTCTAGTGCCAGTATATCTTTTTTGAGATGAGGAGACCACATCTGTACACAGTATTCGAGATGTGGGTGTACCATCGATTTATATAAGGGCAATAATATATTCTCAGTCTTATTCTCTATCCCCTTTTTAATGATCCCTAACATCCTGTTTGCTTTTTTGACCGCCTCTGCACACTGCGTGGACATCTTCAGAGAACTATCCACGATGACTCCAACATCTTTTTCCTGATTCGTTGTAGCTAAATTAGCCCCCATCATATTGTATGTAGAGATGGGGTTATTTTTTCCAATGTACATTACTTTACATTTATCCACATTAAATTTCATTTGCCATTTTGTTTCTCAATCACTTAGTTTTGTGAGATCCTTTTGAAGTTCGTTACTGTCTGCTTTGGTCTTAACTATCTTGAGCAGTTTAGTATCATCTGCAAACTTTGCCACCTCACTGTTTACCCCTTTCTCCAGATCATTTATTAAAAGACCCTTTGTTCCCGGTCTTTTAACCAGTTCTCAATCCATGAAAGGACCTTCCCTTTTATCCCATGACAGCTTAATTTACATAAGAGCTTTTGAAGAGGGACCTTGTCAAAGGCTTTCTGGAAATCTAAGTATACTATGTCCACTGGATCCCCCTTGTCCACATGTTTGTTGACCCCTTCGAAGAACTCTAATAGATTAGTAAGACACGATTTCCCTTTACAGAAACCATGTTGACTATTGCTCAACAGTTTGTTTTTTCTATGTGTCTGACAATTTTATTCGTAACTATTGTTTCGACTAATTTGCCCGGTCCCGACGTTAGACTTACTGGTCTGTAATTGCTGGGATCACCTCTAGAGCCCTTTTTAAATATTGGCGTTACATTAGCTAACTTCCAGTCATTGGGTACAGAAGCCGATTTAAAGGACAGGTTACACGCCTTAGTTAATAGTGCCGCAACTTCACATTTGAGTTTTCAGAACTCTTGGGTGAATGCCATTTGGTCCCGGTGACTTGTTAATGTTAAATGTATCAATTAATTCCAAAACCTCCTCTAGTGACACTTCAATCTGTGGCAGTTCCTCAGATTTGTCACCTATAAAACCCAGCTCAGGTTTGGGAATCTCCCTAACACCCTCAGCCGTGAAGACTGAAGCAAAGAATCCATTTAGTTTCTCCGCAATGACTTTATTGTCTTTAAGCGCTCCTTTTGTATCTCGATCATCAAGGGGCCCCACTGGTTGTTTAGCAGGCTTCGTGCTTCTGATGTACTTAAAAAACATTTTGTTATTACCTTTGGAGTTTTTGGCTAGCCGTTCTTCAAACTCCTCTTTGGCTTTTCTTATTACATTCTTGCACTTAATTTGGCAGCGTTTATGCTCCTTTCTATTTGCCTCACTAGGATTTGATTTCCACTTTTTAAAGGAAGTCTTTTTATCTCACTGCTTCTTTTACATGGTTGTTAAGCCACAATGGCTCTTTTTTAGTTCTTTTACTGTGTTTCTTAATTTGGGGTATACATTTAAGTTGGGCCTCTATTATGGTGTCTTTAAAAAGTGCCCATGCAGCTTGCAGGGATTTCACTTTAGTCACTGTACTTTTTAACTTCTGTTTAACTAAGCCCCTCATTTTTGCATAGTTCCCCCTTTTGAAATTAAATGCCACAGTGTTGGGCTGTTGACATGTTCTTCCCACCACAGGGATGTTGAATGCTATTGTATTATGGTCACTATTTCCAAGCGGTCCTGTTATAGTTACCTCTTGGACCAGATCCTGCGCTCCACAGAGGACTAAATCTAGAGCTGCCTCTCCCCTTGTGGGTTCCTGTACCAGCTGCTCCATGAAGCAGTCATTTAAAGTATTGAGAAATGTTATCTCTGCATTTCGTCCTGAAGTGAAATGTTCCCGGTTAATATGGGGATAATTGAAATCCCCCACTATTATTGGATTCTTAAGTTTGATGTTATTATCTATTTAATAATGCTTTCTAAGACAGTAAATATTAAAATGCCAGTATATAAATCCATGGTACACTCACAGCCTCAATTCTGAATGTAGTTCCGGTCACCCCATCTATAAAGAAATATTAGAAAAAGAAACAGTGCAGAGAAAGGCAACAAAAATGATTATGGGTATGGAACAGCTTCCATATGAGGAAGATTTAAAAGACTGGGACAGTTCAGCTTAGAAAAGAGAAAAGTAAGGGAGGATATAATGGAGGTCTATAAAATCATGAATGGTATGGAGAAAGTGAATAAGGAAGTATTATTTATCCCTTCACATAAAACAAAAACCATGGGTCACACAATGAAATTAATAGGCAACAGGTTTAAAACAAACTAGAGGAAGTACTTCTTCATACAACACACAGTCTACCTGTGGAACTCATTGTCAGGGGACATTGGAAGGCCAAAACGATAATTGGGTTCAATAAAGAATTAGATAAATTCATGGAGGATAGGTCCATCAGTGGCTATTAGTACAGATGAGCAGGGATGCAACTCCATGCTTTGGGTCTCTAAGCTTCTGACTGCCAGATGCTGGGACTGGACAATAGGGGGTGGATCACACAATAATTTCCCTGTTCTGTTCATTCTCTCTGAAGCATTTGGCATTGGTCACTGTTGGAAGACAGGAAAGTGGACGAAATGCACCATTGGTCTGACCCAGTATGGCCATTCTTATGTAATAGCTCAAGTGCAGATAATTTCTAGTTTCATAAGACTATTTTCTACTGGTTTTGAGGGATACAAGGAACAAAACGTATTTATGGAAATAGAGTGAGCATCTAAAATTAGTCTTGGATTAGACTAGAGCAGTACTGCATTAGATTATCTAGATTTCAGTCCAGATGGGCATGTGTAGATTGTAAGTACTTTGGGGCAGAGGCTTTCTTTTTATTCTAGGTTTGTACAGCATCTAGGATAATGGGTCCTGGACCATGACCAGGGCTCCTAGGCACAACGATAATACAAATAATGACAATAACAATCCACAATATTTATTCAGGGACAAGTACTGTCTTTTATATGTTTGAACAGTGCCCAGCACAACAAGCTTCACTCTCGATTAAGGCCTTGTCATTAACACAATATAAGTTCATCATTAGTAATATAAATATTAATTTGAATGATAATAATGAGCATGTCAGACACACTAAAACAGGAGACTAAAAATGAGAAACCTTGCCTCAATAGTCCATAAGAGGAGAAGCATAATGGCAATCACAGAAACTACAATATTTTATTTATTTCAATTTACTTGAGTGAATGAGAACACAGACCCAAGGCAATTTTTGCCAGGCAACCAAATCTGAAGTCTCAGCTGCCTGTGAACCAGTGAACAGAAGTTTGTTCTTACCCAGCCTATGAGCTACTCAAAATCAGAGGGCTGTTTTGCTCCAAGTGATTTTTCCCAAGATCCCAATTTACACTGTATACGGTTAATGAAACATCCAAAGGATAACTCATGTCTCTTGAATCACAATCTGGTGCCCTAGTCAGTGTATCACATATAACTGCAATGGATGACTTTCAAGGTTGGGCATAGATTTCTCACTCCTGTAAGTAATTAATGAGACAGAAAATCCCAGTGAAACTAGTTGAGTAAGGAGAGTTACTCACATACATAAATGTCATTAGGATTGGGCCTTAGTTTGTTTGTTGGTTTGTTTTATAGTAACCATAGTATTTCAACATTGTGCCTGTATAGTATCACAACAGTTTTTAGGTCCAGTCCTTCAGTCCAGAGGCACCCAAAACTCCTGATGACCTCCAAAGGAGTTTTTTTGGTATGCCAAGTTTGTCGCTTTGGAACATATTGGCAAAACCTACACACCAACAAAAGTTCTATAAACTTAAACAGAAACATCTGGAGCTTATGACTGTACTTCCATTATAAAATATTGGGCCAAATCTTCACTTGGTGTAATTAAATATAGCTCACTTGTTCTATGCCAATGTACACCAGTGTCTGGCCTTATCTTCCCAGTGACTATTTATTCAAATTCTATGGACAAATAGTATTTCTGCTTTTCAGTTGAGTCTCCAGATTCTACCAAATGGTCAAACTAGTCAATTTTGCTGCTTTTTTGCATTCTTATCACTCAAAACTGCAAGTTGCTAGTTCGAGACATGGATTAGCACACTGAACATTGACATGTTAGAAACAGAAAGGAAACATTGCCTGCATGATTTCAGCCTTCACATGTGGTGTAGCTTTACTCCAGAAAGTTTTTTTTTCTTCTTCTTTTCGTTCCACAGTCTGGTGATTTTATGGTTTATTTGGGACATGTCTATTTTGAAAATATTGTTTTATTTAATTTTTGATAAGGTGCCCAGAGGCCTTTGGGGATTAGGATCATTATATCATATGCTAAAAATAAGGATTTTGGGCTCCAGCCTGCAAACATGTGCTTAGCGTAACTTAACTCACATGAGAGATCTGATTGAAGACAGTGGGATTGCTCGCATGCTTAAAGTCAAGCATGTGCTTAAATGTTGCAGGATCCAGGCCTCAGTGTGCGAAGGCAGACCAGAAGCATGCAAATGTTATGTGTAGGGGATGGCCAGTTCAGTGTCACCATGGACGACCACTACAGATATCCAGCTCTGAATGAACCCAAGGAACACTTTACTATATGTCTATGATGAATAATTTACATTTTAAATACCATAAATACATATGTATAGTCCATTCAGACAATAAAGAGCCTATGATAACTCCTTGGATACAATTCTGGCCCTAGTGATAATTTTATCATTGACTTCAATGGGGCCAGGATTTCACCTTTTACATTGTGTTATGATATCTAAGGGGCTGGAAATGAATGGAACCTTTGTCTCAAGGAGCTTTCAATCTGTAAATAAGGCAGATGATATAAACTGGGCCCAGGATACACTGGCTGACCAAATGAAAATTAATCTCAAAAGAGAAAAAAGATTCTTTTAGGCAATTATACTTCTTAGATGAATTTTCACTTAAATGAATCTAGGAAGGATTCTATTTTAAGAATAATGTAAATGAGAAGAGGATGGCCATTTGCAATGCAAAAATTGTTGAAGATTACCTGGAAGGGAGCATTTAGGATGGATGCTTGATTGGAGCAGAGAAAATAGGCAACAAAAGGAGAGATTTAAACAAAGTAGTTCGGGTGAGCCTTGAGGAGGAGGACAAGAAGCTTGACTTTGATTCAGGAGGCAAGGGAAAGCCAGTGAAAGGATTTTATCAGGTAACTGACGTGATCTTGGCAGCAGAAAAATGACTTTAGCTGCAGTATTTTGGATGGATTGTTGGGGAGGGAGGCAAGATGCAGGATGGCCAGAAAAGGAAAGTGAAAGATGAGCAAAGCATGGACTTGGGTTCTAGCAGGAGAACTAGATGACAAATTTAATAGATTCACAGATTTTAAGGCCAGAAGGGACCATCATGATCATTGTAGTCTGACCTCCTGCATAACACAGGCCACAGAATCTCACTCAGCAATCTTTTTATTAAGTCCATAACTTCTGTTTGAGCTAGAACATGTCTTTTAGAGCTATCCAGTCTCGATTTAAAGATTTCAAATAACAGAGAACCCAGCACATCCCTAGATAAATGGTTCCAATGGCTAATTACCATTGGTTTAAAATTTTGTTTCTCTCTAGTGTGAATTTGTCTAGTTTCAGTTTCTAACCACTGGTTCTTTTAGTGCCTTTTCTTACTAGACTAAAGAACTGACTATGATTTTATCTATGTTGTAAAAAATGTCTTATGCTCTGGAATTACAGCCTGGGTATAAGAGGAAAGAGACAAGGAAGCATGATGAGTGATGGTAAAAATAGTAGATTTGGCCAGAAAGATGGGGAGGGAAAGGATTGAGGGGAAATATACGAATGTCAGTTTTATGGAATCAATTATCACTGGAGAAACATAGCAAAAAAAAAATCAGATTTTTGCCAGATGCATGAAAAGCAAAACATATGGCTTGTTTGTCCCACATGTCAATAGGCAGGTTTTGGAAGATGGAAAGTGCCTTTCATTTCAATGAAAGACCCATATCCTTTTTTATTATTATTATTATTTTGCCAGCATAGAAAAGAATGTTTTCAAACTGTTGAAAATAGTTCCAATGAAAATCAAAGCCAGAAATAAATTCAGAAAATTAAAAAACAAACAGGGAATTTTACTACGATTAAAATGTACTTTGCCTTGGACAAAACTTTGCAGAATATCGAGTGGTTTGAGCGAAGGAAAAGGCAGTAGTCTTGCATGACCTTATTTGGCAGGTAGGAGGAGGAATATGCACAGATCTTTGCTGCATTAGGCCTGCCGGGTGCTTATGCTGTTGAGTTTTCAGGGCCTGGAGTAAAATCCTACTCTATTGCAAGCCAATGGCAAAACTCCTCAATCCTGCAGGATTGGAACCTAGATTCAAAGATGTTTTCCTAGAACAAACAGTCCTGTAATAAACCCAACAACACAAGGAGATTAACATTGTCTAGACCCTTGGGGTGAAATCCTGGTCCCAGTGGCAAATCCTGGTCCCAAGGGGTCAGGATGGAGACTCTTGCCTATATGCTCGGGGTCTTACTGATCGCCATATTTGGGGTCGGGAAGGAATTTTCCTCCAGGGCAGATTGGCTGAGTCTCTGGAGGTTTTTCGCCTTCCTCCGCAGCATGAGGCAGGGATCTCTAGCGGGAGGGTCTCTGCCGATTGAGGTCACTAATAACAGGATTGGGGACTTCAGCAGCAGAGTCCAGGGAAGGGGCGGGGACGGTTTTATGGCCTGCAGCGTGCAGGGGGTCAGACCAGATGATCATAATGGTCCCTTCTGACCTTAAAGTCTATGAATCTATGAATCTATGAAAACTTCCATGGACTTCAGTGGGGCCAGGATTTCAGCCTTAGAGGGTTTTGACTTTTTACTGTATCAAGCATGATTGTCTTATGGGTACTTTTCCTCCCCCACCCCAATTTTGTTTTCTCCACTTGTCATCTCTCAGCAAATGCTTAGACAGTAAGCCCTTTTGGGAATGACTTGTGCAGGCACTGCCCCGCACAATGCAACCTCAAACCCTAATTGGAAACTCTAGATACTGCTGAATAACAAATAATTTTTAAAATGTGTAAAACTGATAATAAATGTTGTCAAAAATCAGCAGAAGTGGTTGGATCTAATATTCTCAATAATAAAAGCGTCAGACAACACTACTAAAGCACCTTTCATCCACATATCTCAAAGCACTTTGAAAACATTAGCTACTTACAGCATGTGGGATAGGGAAGCATCATACTCGGATTAGTGTTGGGTAAACTGAGGATTAGAGTTACAGTTAGCTGACGGGCCCATCAGCACATTGCCAATCAGTTGCATAGCCAAGAAGAGAACCAAGAGTCCTGACTCATACCACTTAGTCTTTCAGGCCCTATGTAATTAATGATGTTACGTGTTTATTGATGGGTTTGATCATTGGGTACATTTTCTCCTTAACACATACATATGATCAAAGTCAATTTAGAAAGCACTTTGGACATGAAGGATCTATGAGTCAAGTATTATTATTCTCACCAAAGACATTTTATCTCAAGAAAGGCACAGTACCATTTTGGTATTAACAGGAATTGTGCATCTGAATCAAGGGGTGTGTATATGCTACAGGGTCCAAGCAGAAAGAATTACAGGTAGAATTTTATTCTTAAATCTGAATTTCCTGAGTTTGGGGGGTGTTTTTTTTTAGTTTGTTTCCCTGCCTTGATATTAGTTAAACATAGTTTTCCTGTTATGTATGAAACAGCAACATTCAAAACTATGACAACAGCTTGTGAGTAACTGCCAGTGTGATGATAGTTAACCACCCGAGTTTAGCCCAACATGTCTTAAAATTGATCTTAGAGTGAGGACAATAGCAATCTTGATTAGAAAGTGGAGAAAAGAAATGATAAGTAACTATTCTCCAAAAGATATGCTGACTGTCAAGCTAGAAAAATAATTAAGGATTAAAAAATAATGAACTAGCCAATTAAAATCATAATAGCAGAATTATGTCTTGGTTAAAAAAGGTACTTAAGCATGTGTACAACCTTAAGTAAGTGAAATGTCCTACTGAAATGTCAGGAATAAATTGAAGTCAATGGATTTAAATTGAAGTCAATAGTACTACTCAGATGCTTAAGTACCAAGGTAATCAGGGCCATAATTTGTAGGAAGGATTAATATAAAGTCCATAGATATGCTTTCAGTCAAACATTGGTATCCGTACTCAATGAGTTTAGTGGGTGATTTGATTGAGATCAGGTTGAGTAAAAGTTGAGTAAGGGTCTCAAGATTTGTCCCTTTGTACTGATAATTTTATAAATCACTCCAGTCAAATCGAGTAGTCAGCATCTTGCTATGTGCAGATGTTTCTCCAGAGAACTTTAAATGAGGAAAAAACACATTTTATGTTGACAAACTCTATCCTAGTTGAAAAATTAGACAAGCATAGTATGCACCACATTCATCATGCATTGGCATGTCCCAATTAAACAAGGGTGACACCAGAATGTGTCTTTAGAAATCACTGGCATTCTTAATTGGTCAATAACTATCTAGTCACACACTATATTAAATACAATTTCCTATCAATGTGCTATCTTAGCATCTGATTCTGTAGATGCTTCTCATAGAAGTGCCGTTGAAATCAATGGGATTTCTATGCCCAGAGCATCTGGAGAAGAAAGTACTTTAGTATCTCACCTAAGACTGTGAAAAAGATACTCTGCACTTAGAAAACCAGCTATTTGTATAAAATAACCTACATAGTGACGATTACATGATGGTACTATATAGAGCTGATGGAGCCAAATAAAATACAGAAAAGACCTAGAGTTATGAGATGTTAAAATGACAACTCAGTGTTCCAGTATAGGGATTACTGGGTCCCAGTGGTATTTGCTTACTACATGAGTGCAGGTCATCCAAACACCGATGAAGAACCTTTCCAAGATGGGGAAAGTGTGTCATGCAACTTGCCCTTTACAAGAGGATTCCCTCTTGTATTAGGAGAGTAGGTTGACCAACTTCCCCAAGATGAAGCTAGGCAAAACCAGGAATTTTGGAGGGAGCACATTAGAGTGAGTTTTACAGTCTGGATGGGAAAGGGCACAAAAGAATCATAAGTATCCAAATGTTTGGATGCTCCTTGGAATGTCTGGAATCATACAAATTTCTAATGGAGATGATCTGAGTTTGTATGCTCTCACACAGAAAATCAAGGCACTGAGTGCCCCATCAGGTGACAAACCAAATGAAAGGGGCGTAGGGGTTTCACAATGTCCCCACATGCTTTTGATTAAAAGGAGATCAAGCATGGGAACAAGGTTGAGACTGCTCAGAGCAAATTTTCCATTAAAAGCAGGTTAGCACTGAAAGCACAATTGTTCTACAGAATTTTCTTTGAAGGTTTCAAGGTCTCCTACTGGGGTACATGATACAACTGATGACTGGGAATTTCAGGTTAGAGACTGAAGGTGATTCAAGATGGTAAATGTCTTATGAATAAAACAGAGAGGAAGAGAGATGGAGATGTATTCATTCAGTGAAATAGTTGTATGATGAATTAGATAATTATGTTATGGTGTGTTCTGAGATAGTATAGCTAGATGCAAAATCTTTTAAGGTGCCGTATCAGAGTCATATTAAGGAGGAATAAGGAAAGGTCATTGTGAAATATTACAATCATGCTGATGATTAATTAGATTGGACTGTCTGGCTCATAGTAGAATGGCAGATCTTAGAGTTGTTTCTGGAAAGTGCCTGGAGGATAACAAGATGATCTATAGTTATTCTCTCTGTGTGCAAGTGTGACACTCTATACCTCGGGGAGCATGCTGTAAGCCCCATATTCCTCATTTATATATAATTGTGATATTGCATATAAAGCATGCCATGTGATGTATCAGGGGAAAGGTTATGATCTGCTGAAACCCACTGTTCCATCTAAATATGTATATCATTAATGCATATGAAGTTATGAGAATTGTGTTGTATGAGTGTCACTAAAATATGCTGTGGGTTTGGGAAGCGCCCAGATACTAGCTCCCCAAAGACAATAACAAAGGGGATCACCAATGCCTGGGCAGGTGTCGAACAACTATCAACAGCCATTATCCAGAAAGGGAGCTACAATTCAATTACTTACTTGCACAAAGCCACACCAGGGGAACTGTTCAATCTTGCCTGGTGACCAGGGCTGGCTCTGGCTTTTTTGCCACCCCAGGCAAAAAAGCCGCTGGCCGTCCCCCCCCCCCTACGGGGGGGGGGGGGGGGGAGGGCAGTCAGAGCCCTGGGGGGAGGGCGCTGGGGGGGAGGGCGGCCGGAGCCCTGGGAGGAGGGCGGCGAGCCCCGGCCCGGGCTCCGCTCTCCCCCCGGCGGCCAGAGCACAGGGGGCAGGGCGGCGAGAGGGCGGCGAGCCCCAGCCAGGGCTTGCCGCTCTCCCCCCCCAGCGGCCGGGGGGAGAGCCCCAGCCAGGGCTCGCCGCTCTCCCCCCGGCAGCCGGGGGGAGGGCGCCGGGGGGGAGGGCGGCCAGAGCGCCGGGGGCTGGTGCCTAGAGCCGGCCTTGCTGGTGACTCAGCAATGCCCACCAGACATACCTGGACTTGTGCTCCCCAAGCACATGGACTAAGGGTATAAAACAGAACACAGTGGCCCCATGCTTTGCCTTTTCTCCTCCCCCCACGTGTGCTGCAAGCAACAAGGACACTGAGAAGACTGAAGACTCTAACAGAGGAAACTGTCCCAGATTTCAAGGGTGAAACCTGTGTACTATGAACTGCAATATCCAGTGGGGTGAGAAAACTGCTTAATCTAAATGTTGTCCAGTCTAATAGGGTTGAGAGTATAGACTGTGTGCTTATATTTTATTTGGTAACCACTCTGACTTTTTGCCTATCACTTATTATAACGTAACTCTATCTTTTGTAATCAATACATTTGCTTTACTGTTTATCTTTACCAGTGAGTTTGCCTGAACTGCTTGGTAAATCTGCTCAGGTTTGCAAACGCTGGTGTATGTCCCCTTTCCATTAATGAAGTGGTGAACCAATTAATAAACTAGAATTGCTCAAGAAAGGGTCTTGAGCAGTGCAAGATGGTATATTGCTCAGGTACAAGGTTGGGAGCTGGGGGGATTTGGCTGGGGTCTTAATCTGTGTGATTCATGAGTGGCTCTGAGAGCATTCATGCAATGTACCTGGGTGTGGGACTGTACATATGGTTGCGCTGAGTGATAACGGCATTGGAGGGGTTTGCTGCTTGTCACTTGCAAAGCGTTGTGCGAAACAGTTAAGGTGGCACAGCGGTTCCACAATCCCAGGCTGCACCCCGGGGATCCTGTCACAGCAAGTAGATAACAAAAGAAGAATTTGAATTTGGGACAGTAGCCCATATGTGATGAACAGGAGTACTTGTGGCACCTTAGAGACTAACAAATTTATTAGAGCATAAGCTTTCATGGACTACACGGCTGCTACTCTGAAACCTGTCATATGTGATGAGTTGCTTGAAGGCCAGCATGGTAGATAAGGGTTTTCAGTCAAGGCTGGAAATGCAGAAGACATACTCTGGTATAATAGTATGACAACTGGTGTACAGGGAGAGGGTGGGAGTTCAGGCTGGAGTTATATTTTCTAGAGATTAAATTCATGGAAAAGTATTTGTGGATAAACATATTCCTGGGGTGGTGGGGTTTTGTTTGTTTCTTTCCTTTTTTAACATGGAGCAGATATTTATAGATCTAGAGAAGCTTTAGCGTTATTTAGGTTTTTTCATTTTTTATATTCCCCACCCTCCCACACCCATGGAGGACTTTCTAACTCCCCCCACACAGTTAAAAATGCCAGCACTGTTATACATTAAATATGGGGGAAATTAAGTCTTGTCTTCCTAACGTTTTTTAGTGCAAGAGACATTTAAGCAAAGAAGATCACTAAGGCCTTGGCTACACTTGTGGATTCACAGCGCTGCTGCGGCAGCGCTGTGAAGCGTGAGTGTAGTCGCGCCGCCAGCGCTGCGAGTGAGCAGCTCTCCGAGGGGAATAGCTTGCAGCGCTGCGAGTGAGCAGCTGCAGGCTCTGATTACACTGGCACTTTACTGCGCTGCACTCGCTGCGCTCGAGGGGGGTGTGTGTGTTTTTTCACACCCCTGAGCGCAGCAAGTGCAGCGCTGTGAATTGCCAGTGTAGCGAAGGCCACAGAAACAAAAGCAGCCACTAAATTGGTCATTTGAATTGTTCATGAAAGGTCATTTAGACTCAGAGATCAGTTTGGGGTTGTTGTTGTTCTCTGCCCATTATTTTCTGTAGCACAGATTAAAATGCCATAAAACAAAGTCAGAGTAACATAGAAGTCAAGAGAGATACTATGGGCAATTGAGGATTTGGGCTAGCTTGGAATATTTCAGTGGCATAGCAACATGGTAAGTAAAACCAGTGGCTAATTAGGGGCTGCAATTGTTTACACAAGCATCAGGAAGAGGAGGTTTGGTTTTATATTCAGATTACATGGTGAGCAAAGGGTTAGCCAGAATTGTGGAAAAAGGAATGTTATTTTTTAAAAGTTCTGCTTTTTTATATCTGTTTCCAGAACTTTTAATTGTGGTCTCCTAGGATGAACAGCCAACAGGATTGTCAAACAATCTTCTGAGCTTATGAGTTAGGCATTGTTGAGATAATTAACTAGACTGCTGCAGATCCTATGCTAGTAGTTAGATGCTGTGTTATTTGGTTTTTTGTTGTTGTGGTCTTCTCAAACGTAGCTCTCATGGCCAGCCATGTGCCTAGGCTAATTAATCCCTGTTTCCAGTTTGCTCTGACTGTAATAGAATTGCTTTGTCAAGCCCCGCGATGTTTCTGCAAGAGGTAGATAAGTGGTGCAAGGATTTATATTTGGAATCCCAATAACACCCGAATGGAACCAAAGCTAGAGATTTAATAAGTCCAGTGTTTGTTTGTTTAACATTTTCTAATATATCATATGTAATTATGTTTAGTGGTTGGCTACCCTCTAAGTACCTGTCATGTCACCACTCTGAGACTCCACTAGTCAATAATTTAAACACAAAAAAGAAGAGTCTTTCTGGTCCATGACTATTACTTGAATTTTTAGGTATCTGGTCAAACTGGACTTACTCATGGCCCAGACAAGGATGAATATATGAAAACAGATCTCAGACATGTTATTTAATTTAGTAATTTGACTGTGGGTGTGGGAAGGTTAACAGTTATTTACCCCAATGCCTACTGGGCTTCAGCTTTCTTTTCCTCCTCTATAGAGTTTGAGCAATTGTGGCCAGTACAAACATAGCCAATGTTTTTAGTTGGATGACCCTGAATTACAAAGTTCATTTCTAGATCCAAACATTCCCAAAGGTTAGGAGTATTTAGTTTTGATTTGTTTCAACCCTTAATAGAGATTGGCCCAATCACAAAGGTGGTATACAGATCCAGCACCAAACTGCACTGACAGATAAACATAAGAACAGCCATACTGGGTCAGACCAAAGGTCCATCAAGCCCAGCATCCTGTCTTCCAACAGTAGACAAAGCCAGGTGCCCCAGAGGGCATGAACCGAACAGGTAATCATCAAGTGATCCATCCCCTGTTGCCCATTCCCAGCCTCTGGCAAACAGAGGCTAGGGACACCATCCCTGCTCATCCTGGCTAATCGCCATTGATGGACCTATCCTCCATGAACTTATCTAGTTCTTTTTTTGAACCCTGTTAGCCTTGGCCTTCACAACATCCTCTGGCAAGGAGTTCCACAGGTTGACTGTGTTGTGTGGAAAAAATACTTCCTTTTGTTTGTTTCAAATCTGCTGCCTATTAACTTTATTTGGTGACCCCCTAGTTCTTGTGTTATGAGAAGGAGTAAATAACACTCCTTTATTTACTTTCTCCACACCAGCCATGATTTTATAGACCTCTGTCATATCCCCCCTTAGTTGCCTCTTTTCCAAGCTGAAAAGGCCTTGTCTTATTAATCTCTCCTCATATGGAAGCTGCTCCATATCCCTAGTTATTTTTGTTGCCCTTTTCTGAACCTTTTCCAATTCTAATATTTATTTTTTGAGATGGGGCGACCACATCTGCACGCAGTATTCAAGATGTAGATGTACCATGGATTTATGGTACAATATGAAGCAATATGATATTTTCTGTCTTATTATCTATTCCTTTCTTAATGATTCCCAACATTCTGTTTGCTTTTTTGACTGCCGCTGCATATTCAGTAGATGTTTTCAGAGAACTATCCACAATGACTCCATGATCTTTATTGAGACCCCATCATTTTATGTATATAGTTGGAATTATGTTTTCCAATGTGCATTACTTTGCATTTATCAACATTGAATTTCATCTGCCATTTTGTTGCCCCGTCACCCAGTTTTGTGAGATCCTTTTGTAGCTCTTCGCAGTCTGCTTGGGACTTAACTATCTTGAGTAGTTTTGTATCATCTGCAAATTTGGCCACCTCATTGTTTACCCCTTTTTCCAGATCATTTATGAATATGTTAAATAGGACTGGTCTCAGTACAGACCTCTGGGGGGCACCACTATTTACATCTCTCCATTCTGAAAACTGATTATTTATTCCTACCCTTTGTTTCCTAACCAGTTACCAATTCATGAGAGGACCTTCCCTCTTATCCCGTGACATCTTACTTTGCTTAAGAGCATTTGGTGAGAGACCTTGTCAAAGGCTTTCTGAAAATCTAAGTGCACTATATTCTCTGGATCCTCCTTGTCCACGTGCTTGGCCCCTCAAAGAATTCTAGTAGATTGGTGAGGCATGATTTCCATTTACAAAAACCATGTTGACTCTTCCCCAACAAATTATGTTAATCTATGTGTCTGACAATTTTGTTCTTTACTACCGTTTCAACTAGTTTGCCTGGTACTGAAGTCAGGCTTACCGGCCTGTAATTGCCGGTATCACCTGTGGAGCCCATTTTAAAAATTGGGGTCACATTAGCTATCCTCCAGTCATTTGGTACAGAAGCTGATTTAAATGATAGGTTACAAACCACAGTTAGTAGTTCTGCAATTTCACATTTGAGTTCCTTCAGAACTCTTGGGTGAATACCATCTGGTCCTGGTGACTTATTATGTTTAGTTTATCAATTCGTGCCAAAACCTCCTCTAATAACACCTCAATCTGGGACAGTTCCTCAGATTTGTCACCAAAAAAGAATGACTCAGGTTTGGGAATCTCCCTCACCTCCTCAGTCGTAAAAACCAATGCAAATAATTCATTTAGTTTCTCTAAAATAGCCTCATCATCCTTGAGTGCTCCTTTAGCATCTCGATCATGTAGTGGTCCCACTGGTTATTTAGCAGGCTTCCTATTTCTGATGTACTTAAAAAAAATTTTGCTATTATTTTTTGAGTCTTTGGCTAGCTGTTCTTCAAATACCTTTTTGGCCTTCCTAATTATATTTTTACACTTCACTTGCCAGAGTTTATGCTCCTTTCTATTTTTCTCACTAGGATTTAACTTCCAGTTTTTAAAGAATGCCTTTTTGTCTCTCACTGCTTCTTTTACTTTGTTGTTTAGCCATGGTGACACTTTTTTGGTTCTCTTACTATGTTTTCTAATTTGAGGTATACATTTAATTTGAGGTATACCCCAATATAACACTGTCCTCGGGAGCCAAAAAATCTTACTGTGTTATAGGTGAAACCGCATTATATTGAACTTGCTTTGATCCGCCGGAGCGCGCAGCCCTGCCCCCCCAGAGCGCTGCTTTACTGTGTTATATCCGAATTCGTGCTATATTGGGTTGCTTTATATCAGGGTAGAGATGTCTATCCCTACTGCTATATTCTTATTATTAGAGCATGGAATTTCTATCCATAGAGATTCTACGGTAGAGTTTGGTTCATTTGAGATTTACTTCATTTGATTCTATGATTTCTTTCACACATAGTGCCACTCCCCCACCAGCGCCACCTGTTCTGTCATTCCAATATATTTTGTACCCTGTTATTATTGTGTCCCATTGATTATTCTCATTCCACCACGTTTCTGTGATGCCTATTGTATCAATATACTCATTTAATACAAGGAACTCTAGTTCACCTATCTTATTATTTATACTTCTAGCATTTGTATATAAGCACTTAAAAAAATTGTCACTTTTTAGCTGTCTGCCATTACATGATGTAATTGAATGGGACTCTTTTTCATTTGACTGTTTCTCATCAAATCCTACCCATATTTTATCATCTTCCATCCTCTCCTTCTTACTAGGACATAGAGAATCTCCATTAATAGATCCTCTCCTAAGGGATGTCTCTGTCCGAACCACATGCTTCTCCGCACCTGTTGACTTTCCCCAGCCCTTATTTTAAAAACTGCTCTACAAACTTTTTAATTTTAAGTGCCAGCAATCTGATTCCATTTTGGTTTAGGTGGAGCCTATCCTTCCTGTATAGGCTCTCCCTTTCCCAAAAGTTTTCCCAGTTACTAATCTAAACCTCTTCTCCCTACACCACCATCTCATCCACACATTGAGCCCCTGCAGTTCTGCCATCTAATTGGCCCTGTGTGTGGAACTGGAAGCATTTCAGAGAATGCTGCCTTGGAGGTCCTGGACTTCAATCTCTTATCTAGCAGCCTAAATTTGGCCTCCAGGACCTCTTTCCTATCCTTCCCTATGTCATTGGTACCTACATATGCCACAATCACTGGCTCCTCCCCAGAACTACACAAGTCTTTCTAGATGTCTCGAGAGATCTGCAACCTTCGCCCCAGGCAGGGAAGTCACCATGCGGTTTTCCCGGTGATCACAAGCTCAGCTATCTGTTTCTAATGATCGAACCGTCCATAACTATTACCTGTCTCTTCCTAATAACTCAAGTTCCCTCCCTGGAGAGGTATACTCAGTGTGAGAGGATACCTCAACATGAAGATAGATAGGTCCATCCCTAGTTATAATAAATCTCCATTTACAGGAAATACTGGTACTCTTCATCAACTTCACAGTTCAGCAGCAGTTCTCTTTGGAAAAAAAACAAGGCATTTCAATAATCTATCTAGACACTCAGTGCTTTGAAAGTTACATAAGTAGATAAGAAGCTTCTGTAATTAAACAGTTGCTTCGGAACGTACAGGCTGCTCTTGGCAAAATGCTTGGGCACGAAGGTAGCTTTGAAATAATTGAATTAGGCAAGTGCATTCATATTACACTACCAGATTTCAGTGAGCATCAAAATTAAATATAAAAAGTGAAGTAAGATGGATAAATGACCCATGATCTCCCTTGCCTCAGAAGAGGGTTGGGGAGTTGCAAATGGGTTATAGCCATCTTGTGAAGAAGAGAGGGAGGCGGAGTAACCTCACCAGGCTCCAATGCAGCACTCTGCCTGCTGCCTTCATGCCTGTCTAATTTTCAGCTTTTGTTGAAAGGGGAGATTTCTCAGGCCTTCAGGACCATCTCCAAAGTGTCAGGACTTCTAGCTCTGCCATAACCATGAATGCCACATATACGACAGCTGCAGAAACTGCTGCTGCGAAAGTTATATTGAATAGACCAGAATGTTACATATGTCCTTCGCTTTAGCACTCTAAGTAGCCATGTTGACTTCAATGGGACTACATATAGGAGTAAAGTTAAGCACATTCCTAAGTGTTTTCAGGATTGGGGCCTAAGTTTGTATGTGCAAATGCCAGCTTCTCTTTTTGTACTGTAATGAGGCCTTCCATATGGACCTAGAAATATGCTGCTTTAAACAAGTATCCAGTCTCTGACAGTTGCCATTAAGTAGATACTTTCGAGGAAGCTGAATGAAAGCCTGAAGTGAACACTTATGGAATAACCTCTAGCAGTTATTGACTGTCTTATCACCTGAAGCATGAGGTGATACCTAAGACTATGATTATGTCACGGACGTCACAGAATCTGTGACATTTTTTGCTTCAGCTGTCAGCCAGTGGTAGCTCTAAAAGTACTCAGGTGGCGGGGCCCCCCACAGCTCCCAGCCACAGCAGGGACTCTCCGCAGCTGCCAGTTGATGCCCTGGAGCTCCAAGCCATAATGGGGGACCTCTGCAGCTTTGAGCCATGGCAGGGGGACCCTGCAGTTCCCAGCTGCTGGCCCCGAGCTTTGAGCCATGGTGGGCGCCCCCAAGTTCTGAGCTGTGGTGAGGGGGACCCTGGAGCTGCAGCAACAGTGGGCACTGGACCCCACACACACGCCCCATTTTGTCATAGTTATTTTTAGTAAAAGTCACAGACAGGTCATGGGCTTCGGTGAAATTTTGTTTATTGCCCATGACCTGTCTGTGACTTTTACTAAAATAACGGACAAAATCTTAGCCTTACTTATATACCCCTCAAATAAATAAATAAAGAAATTGAGAATCTAATATAGCCAAGCTTGTTCTAATTAATGTAAGTGTGAAAGCTCTTATTACCCATATAAAAGTCCAGTTCATAAGAGAGCTGCAGAAATGTTGGCAAATAACATATCATTATGGCTATTTGCTTACTTTTTGACCTTGCCCCTCTGTAATTAGTCCCCATACACAAATAAATACACTGATAATCTGCGTGCTGTATTTCTGCACTGGCTGTATTAACAATATAGAAGCTATTTAAATGAACAAAGCATGTGTTTGAGGATGTGGTTGCGTGCTGTGGTAGGGGCGGGGATATCACCAATTACCATTTGCCCTTTTGGCTGGAAGAAAGGCACAGCTCGTAGCTTCTAGCAGGCATGAGGTAGATAATATTGCAAGCAAGATGGTAGGAAAAAGGCTTAACTGTACCCTGATCAAAGATTAAAGCTGGCAAACACACCCCATTTGGGTAACAAATGGACTTCAAAGATCTGGCGGGGCCTCATTTTTATTTTCTGTCTTGTGTGGTATTTGCCAATTAAGGACAATTTGTATTAAATGAAGCAAGAGAGAGCATTCAGAGCATGAATTGAGCCATTGCTAAAAATCATAAATTGGATTAGTTTGGCATCTAATTCTTGGCAATTTTGATTCAAATGCTTGGAGTGTAAGTAAGGGGAATAATTGAGGGATGAGATTGAGTTTAGTGCTGAATACTTCTGAAAAGCCAATTCCATGTGCTCGGCATCAGCATAGTGTGGGCAAGGAAGGGAATTCAGAAGATGAGTGTATTCGATATTTTTTATTTTTGCCCTATGAATAAAATTCACCCCAGTGCAGAGGTGAATGTACCCCAATGCAAGGCCTATGTATCACTTAAGCCCCTTGAACCAAATTCTTGCCCCTTCCTTATGGTTGCAAGGCTCCTCTTTACCCTGGCACAACAAAACCACTGCAATACCACTGTGCCTGGGAAGGAAGCATGTTAGCAGCAGCCTGCATCAGGGCGGCTCACATGCTGTGTATCATGGGAACTAGCTCTGCAGGTTTTCCTGACATGGATACCCACAGCAGCTCCTCAGGGAGAGCTGAGATGGGCAAATGGATTGGTAGGGGTACCATATTTTAATTTTTAAAAAGGAGGACACTCCATGGGGCCCCGGCCCCACCCCTTCCCCAACTCTGCCCCCTCCCCTGAATGCTGCCCCTCCTGCTCCTCCCCCTCCCCTGCTTCCCGCAAATCAAATGTTTGCGGGAAGCCTGAAACAGGTAGGCTGGGGCGGGGTGCGGCGCGGCTCAGTCCGGCCCTCCTGGCCGAGCAGCTCTGTTCGGCGGCCGGCCGGCCCAGGCAAGAGGCTCTGGCCCCGGCATCTCCTGCCCGGCTTGGGCCCTGGGGCCCCGGCTCCCGGCCAACTGCCCGCGCCCCCGGCCCTGGCTCTGGCCCAGCACTGCGCCGGCCCTGGCCCCGACCCCCAGCCAAGTGCCCACGCCCCCGGCCGAGCACCGCGCCGGCCCCGGCCAAGTGCCTGTGCTGACCCCGGCCCCGGCCAAGTGCCCGCACCGACCCTGGCCCGGCCCCCGGCCGAGCACTGCCCCAACCAAGTGCCCCCGGCCGAGCGCCCGCGCCGCCCCCTGGCCCCGCACCGCCGGGCCCTCCCTCCCTATTTTCCCAGACATGTCCGGCTTTTTGGCATTTCCCCCCAGATGGGGATTTGAGGGCCAAAAAGCCGGACATGTCCGGGAAAATCCGGAGGTATGGTAACCCTAGGATTGGTAACTCCATAGGACTCTCTGATCTGATTGTGGGAGGCGAGGCTTCCTCTGCTTTTCATCCACATGCATCCCTGCTGGTTGGTGGTGGACTTGGGTCTTAATGTGGGAATACAGTGATAGAAACATCTAGAGAGAGAGTATGATAGGAGGCTTAAGGCTGAGTAGGCTTTTTTACAGGTCTTCTACTTGGTGTAAATACCCTAAGATGAAATTTTGATGACCTTTCATCTATTTGTGTCTGATTGTAAGTCCTCCAGGACTTGATCTGTGTTTGTACAGCACCCAGCACAACAGGACTTCACTCCTGACTTGGGTTTTGGGTGCTGCTATCACATAAATGTTTAAATAGAATAAACAATAATTATTGCCACTAAAAATAATCATTAAGTAGACAAAGTTTCATTCACACAAATCCCAGGCAAATTTGGTCTAGTGCAGGGGTTCTCAAACTGGGGGTCGTGAGGTTATTACATGGGGGGTCGCAAGCTATCAACCTCCACCCCAAACCCCGCTTTGCCGCCAGCATTTATAATGGTATTAAATATATAAACAAGAGTTTTTAATTTATAAGGGGGGTCGCACTCAGAGGCTTGCTATGTGAAAGGGATCACCAGTACAAAAGTTTGAAAACCACTGGTATAGTATGTGTATGTGTGATCTGACCTGTCTAAGAATAACCTGCCAACCACTCAGGGATATCAAACAAGAAAATATGTCTGTCCCCATTTTTGGTAACTGAAATTAGATAATTTATTTTAAAAATTGACATATGACAAAGTTTAATGTGGTGTTCATTTACAAGGAAGATAGTGTGGGAAGTGCAATTTTAATATTCAGATCCATGTAAAAAATGCTGGCCACTCAATGCACCCGGAATTATAAACTTCAGGTCAATAGTTGACAATAAGTAACTGACTTCCAATTAAAAAGAAGAACAGGAGTACTTGTGGCACCTTAGAGACTAACAAATTTATTAGAGCATAAGCTTTCGTGGACTACAGCCCACTTCTTCGGAAACCTGACTTCCAATTGTCCAGCTTTAGAATTTAGTGGTGCCAGGTTCCCAGAGAGAGTTTATCCCTAGCCTTCCATTTAAAAAGCAAAGCCTTATGTTAAAACTCATTATGTCAGTAGTATAGGATAAAATTCTGTTTGTTCAAATCATGTTCTGAAAAGGCAGTTAGAGAGAGATTATATACCAACCTTTTTTGAGTCTTTAACAGCTCATAGGGCAGCACAGTGATGCTAATTAGCATCCTAAAGTAATGCAGTGTTCTGTTAAAAGCTCCTTCCAGAATAGATCTCAGACTTGAATCCTAAATCACACCTCTTACTTGAATGATGGAATCTGCATTCAAAGGGTGTTACATTTTCACTTTGCAGACTCTAAACTTCCTGACTGTAAAATGCAAAATCGTAGCTACATAAGTACTGTTTACACTTCTGGAGCAGATGTTTATTGCTCTAACAATGTCTCCATCTTAACCGCCTTTCAGTGATGCAAATGAAGCAGTCATACAAAGGCAATTTTCCAGAGTTCAGCTTTTTAAATGTTAAAAAAAGTGAAGATTGTTTTTCCTGGGGACAATATTAAATCCCAAACCATTTCTAAATCCATTGAAAAAGCATCAGAATCTCACTAGAGTCAAATGAAGAATTTTCAATGTCAAAGTTTATAAGGCAAAACATTCGGTGTCTTTAGGCCACAAATTCTTGGTTCTGTGACATAATCAGTGTTCAGTAATTGATTTCATTTTGAAACCTTGCTTTTCCTATCCCCACTGTACTCACAGGTCACTTCACCTTGCCAAGCTATGCAGGAGTTCATATATTCCAAACAATATTAATAAAAATAATCATATGCCAGGCAGGATCACCCCATAAATATTTATTAGGCTAGGCAAAAGGCAATAAAATAACATGCATTTAGAAAGGTAAATCTCTGATAAAAGTAAATTTGTAGATGACTCCCTGCAGAGCTATTCCAAAATAATTTTTTTAGCATGTGTGGGTAATGAGTTCTGTTAAAAAAACAATTCTAAAGACTGCCGCAGGAGTCTCTTTTCTACTTTCATAATAATGATTATGCTCAAAATGGAAGCTAGATATAGATCTTTGCCACCAATTTTTCATATTGGTCCAGATACTTAAAAAAACCTTACTCCCATTGAACTGAATGGGACTACTTGCCTTAGGGGTGGGATAGCTCAGTGGTTTGAGCATTAGCCTGCTAAATCCAGGATTGTGAGTTTAATCCTTGAAGGGGCCACTTAGGGATCTGGGACAAAATCAGTACTTGGTCCTGCTAGTGAACGCAGGGGGCTAGACTTGATGACCTTTCGGGGTCCCTTCCAGCTCTATGAGATAGGCATATCTCCATATATTAAAAATCAATATGAAAAAGGATGAAGACTTTTATTATGACTATTTTTGTGTTAAAGTTTATATATCTCATGGGTATTCGTTCACAAAACAAGATTGTGGGGGGAATATTTTACTGCAAAAATACAACTGAAGTGAGGGGACATGGGAGTGATTTCTTGGGATTGGGAAGAATGTTGTTCCATTTAGTGAATTCTGTACCTTGACAAGAGACTTTTTAAATGAAAAGTTTGAGACAGTCAAAACAGGTTGGTTAGACCATAAATTCATTATAATGTAGATTAACTTTCACCAGCTTCACCAGTTGCGATTTCCCCACCTCGAACTGTCTTGTCTAATATTATATAAAATGAAATGACAATTGTCCTTCAAAATTCTCAATCAGCTGTTCATACTGAAAGTTGTTGTAGAAGAAGAGTTCTGTGTAGCTCGAAAGCTTGTCTCTCTAACCAACAGAAGTTGGTCCAATAAAAGATATTACCTCACCCACTTTGTCATTCTCATGCTGAAAGTGAACCGTTTCTAAACATTTAAAAAGTGCAGTACTGCAATGCAGATGCCACTGAAAAGAGATGAAACCATAATCTAGTGCAACCATTGCAAATCAGTTCTCATTCTTCCAACAGGTATATCTCAAAATATAACTTTGCTGCTTGCAAATACAACAGAAATGCTATGTAACAAACATTTCTGTAAAATGTCCAGTTTTAAGTACTAAGATAGCACCTATTACCATAGTATATGAGCACCTTAGAATTTTTAACATATTTATCTTGTGAAGTATTAAGTCCATTTTACAGATGCAGAACTGAGGCACAGAGAGAGTGACTTGGCCAAGGTTACACAGGAAGTCATTCATTGGCAGAGCAGGAAATTAAACTTAGATCTCCTCAGCACCAAGCTAGTGCCCTAACCACTGGACCATCCGTCTGTACTCAATCTCCTCACAGCTCAGAAAAAGAGACATTAGGGAACTTAACCAGAGGCAACAAGGGTCTGATCCTTAACTATTCAGGTCAATGGGAGTTTTGCATTGACTTAAGTGAGTAAAAGATCAGGACTGAAATGCTTAAATACAGGCTTGTAGTTTTTGCACGGCCCATCAAGTGGGTTTCCTAAAACTGCTTAACACACACTATTTGAAACCTGTATCAAATAGTTCATAGAAACTTAATTGTGCCTTAAAACCAATATAAACTTTTAGCACCACAGAGGTATCAATTTACTGAGCATGTCTTTGACAAGACTTAATGCTATTTAGATGTAACTCAAAATATTTACTTCTTTAAATCACAGATTGTTTCTCCTGTTAATTTCAAAAAACAAATTGAGATTAAGCAGGATTACTACACAACCACCTCTGTTGTGTTACCTGATTTTCCCAGGAATAAAAGAGTTATTTTGAATGCTCATAATTACAAACTATCTCCACCTACTCAAGAGGATCTTCGACATGTCTTGTGCACGAGGTCCTGCCAGGCCTCAACCTGTAGTGCAGGTTCACCTCTTCTCTCAGTCAAGAAGGCTTTTCTAACAGCTACATGTGTGGTGAATCTCATTAACCCCAGTCCACACTCCAGTATGATCCTTGTAAAAGTAAAGATCCACCAACTCTCAGTTATCTCAGTTCCAAAGAGAGGAACACAAAGCTACCAAGGATCAGTAAATGTTTTGTGGATTCTTTGTTTTGTGTGTATTGTCCATGGACTGATTTAGTTTTTGAGAGGTAGTAAAGAAGGAATCTCTAACATGAGCCAAATTCTCCTCACAGGTACATCACTATATATAGCCAGTATAACTCAATTGACAATAGTGTCCAGCCACATTGTTGGCATAACACGTATCGAATTTGGTCCAAATACTGAAATGGTGAAATAAGAAAATCTACCTGGCATGATACTGTATGTTAAATCCAGTTCAGAGAACATGGAGAGCACTTCAATTAGGTAACTGAGCTGCATAGAGATATTGTGCCGATACTGGTTGCTTATGTGTCATGTCTCAAGTCCAAATATAGTAATCTGATAACACTGAAGGCAAGCTATTCTCAGGAGGTTCCTACTGAAGAGAGAACCAAAGTCAGGAAGTCTACGACTTTGATGTAGTGTTAGGTAAAGAGCTTTAAATAAAGAAAGGCACATTGTATGTCTTTAACCATTACTAAAGGCTCATTGTAACATATGGGCTGGGTTTTGCTCCCGCTCCCATCAATTTTACCCCTGTGTAATTCCACTGACTTTAACAGAGTTATGCCTGATTTACAGTGGTATAGGTGAGAGCAGAATGAGATCTCAAACTTTCACTCAACACAGAGTAACATTCATCTCCAAAGCCCTCGTGGCAGGACCTGTAGCTGATGTAAATCGACAAAACTCCATTGATTTACACCATCTAAGGATCTCATTCTTCTGAGTATTTAAGTATAGAAGAATACAATTAGCTGATATAAGTTCAATTGGATAATAAAGCTGGATTGCTGTACAGAGCACAGACTACAGTAATATTTCCTGGATAATTGAATACTTCTGCATTTTAGTTATGGAAAGATCTCAGTAAAGAAGATTACCATAAACACATGAAATTTCCTAACTTTAAAGACTGTGACTATTATTCTCAATAATTAATTTGTCTTAAAGTTTAAATTCTGGATGTCAAATCACATATTCTGCACACAACCATTTGTGTGCAGGGGAGCACCACAAAGTTTGTTGGTGAAGCAATCCCGCCCCAGATATGTGTGGCTACTGCACAAACATCATCCTAAGAGAGAAGGGTGATGACTGGATGGCATAGAGAGACACACAGTTGCAAATCTACTGGCTCCCTCATAGATGTATCTTTTCCCAACCTCAAAAAACTACCCTCCACATGAGTAGGGTGACCAGATGTCCTGTTTTTAAAGGGACAGTCCCACTTTTCCTTATATAGGCACCTATCTGGTAAACCTACATATGAGTGCAAATCAAGCCCTGACCAAGCTGTGCTCTCCTGGACATGGGCTTGTGGAACCTTGCACAAGCTGTCTGTACTCAGCTCCAAGCAGAGGGAAACTGCATGCGTCAGCCATCCACCAACCTTTCTGAGGCTTGATGATTTGGCTCTGATGAAATGTGTTTAAATTCATCCTGTCCTCTGGTATATAACAACTCCAGCTATGTTACTTTGTGTAGCAGAGTAAATAATCATTGTCAGGCTGGCAATTAGACTCAAAATGCGAACAATATTGCTAGATGGAAGAAAAAAGCATATATGCACCCGGCTCTGAGTTTTGTATATTTCTCTCCATTTATTGCTCTGTTGAAATGTTTCCTAAAACCAGAGTGATGCAACACATAATCCCTTGTTCACTTGAAACTGTAGACCGCAGAGAGACAGATATCGTGAGCGCTGCTCTAATCAAAGAAAATAAGGGTAGACATTGGATCCGATCATGCAGTCTGGCTATTTTATAGCTGTCCTGGCTCCTAAGGAAACAGATCTCTTTAGAAACAGAACCCGTTAGAATGCAGACATTTTTGACATTTAAAAGGCTGCATTTGTTTGATCTTAACCAACAATCTGAATGTATATCAACAGAAAGAAAGCACACATCTGCCACAACAGGCATGTTTACAATCATTTTAATGACACCATTAGATGCTGTTTGCCAGTGTGCGCTTATTTCAGGCTTTTATATAAAAAACGTGAGATAAGTTTACCACCTGTGCTCAATGGGAATAACCCATTTAAAATTATTCATTTAATGGCATACATTCTATAGCTCAATAGATTTTGCTATGTTCACTAAGTTAATTGTAGAAGCACAATTAGATTAGCCTTGAAAACACAAGTGTTCCAGCATAATGCTTCTTTTAGGTTGCGGCTAGACTAAGAATTAGTACAAACAGATCTTGCATGCTTGCAAAACACACAAACACCTTTCAAAGCCTGGCCACTTTAGGAAAGATTTTCAGGTGACAGGTGGGCTTAGAGGCTCATTTGCGAAATCTTGTTTAAAAGCTCTCCAAAAAAGGATAGCTGCTAGGTTAATCCCCTTTGGATTTAGCCGTTTTAAGAAAAATACAATGCTGGCGTTTGAAAGCCTGATCTTGCTCCTACTAAAGTCAGTGGCAAACCTCCAAATGACTTTTTAAAAACGAATTTTAAATCAGAGTAGTATTTATCAAGTATGCTCGAAGAGAGAGATTGTCAACATTTTCATCCTCTGAAGCTCAGGGGGAAAGAGGTGTAGCCTTCCATCTAACAGAAAGTAGAAGAAAAGACCTGAAACAATGTCTTACTAGGATGGGTTGGAAACAGAGATTTACCATTTTAACAACATTACAAGGGTTTAGGAATGAGCACTCAAACAAGGGCTGGGTTACCACAACACTCCTCTGGCTCTGCTTTGCAAGTGGTTTTGTTCCTGTGTGTTTGATTATCTGGCAGCTTGATACCCTGGTGATGGGCATATTACAACTGCAAAATACTTGTAAAGGATCAGATTGTGAAGCTCTTTACTCCCATTAGTGAACAGCTACTCACACAAGTAATTCTACTGAAATCAGCGTGACAATACCTATGAGTAACTGTTCCCCAACAGGAGCAGGGCCGGCTTTAAGCCAATTCGGCCGATGCCCCGGAATGGGGCCCCGCAACGTCCGGGGCTGCCGGCGGAGCGGGAAAAAAAAAAAGCCGCGTCCTGCTTCTCCCCCTCCCTCCAGCGCTTACGCCACCATACAGCGCAAGCCTGGGAGGGAGGGGTGAGGAGGAGGAATGAGACGTGCTGGGGAAGAGGCGGGGCCAGGGTGGGGATTTGGGGAGGGATCCAATGGGTCAGAGAGGGGGCGGGGCCAGGACGGGGATTTGGGGAGGGATCCAATGGGGCAGGGAGGGGGTGGAGTCAGGGCGGGGCCGGGGCGGAGTTGGGGTGGGAGGGCACGAGAAAATTCACGTCGGGCGTGGGGCCCCGCACCTGCTAAAGCCGGCCCTGATCAGGAGCATAGAGTCCACCATTTTGGCCCCATGTAAGGACAGACTGGTTCAAATTGTCTCTCACTTGCATCATCTGTAATGGTTTTCGGTTTCTTCTTCAGTGGGTAATGTTATCACCAGAGTGTGATTTGGAACTCAGCTGCCTCAGCTAGCTCACCGTATATAAGTTTTGCCTTTTGCATAGCAAGCATTGGATGATTTTACTGGAGAGCGATGTATATCTGGGTTTGGGGTGCTCTCGCAAAGGCCAGATTAAAATCTTGTGTATAGAGAGCAACAACAGTTCATGTGAGTGCAGTATCCTAACTCAAATGTTTGCAGTTTTGTTGTTTTCAGTAGAATCCAAGATTTTGGTGTAAATTCAAAATCAGGATTTCTAGTCCTCTGTCTTATGGGGACAGTATTCCCAAGTCGGTATATGTCAATGTACTATTGCTCTGTCCAGGAAGCATTGCAGAAAATGGTTTGTAGGCAAACAGCAAAGCAACCAAGGTATGAACGGCAGGCCCCTGCTTACATCCATGGAAAACTAAGGAAACTCAGCTGTAATCAGAACTGTGCTAACCCCCTTTCACATGGCGTCAGTTTTCAAAACAAATGTCATTAGGTCCCAAACGGGGGGACCAGAATGCACTCTTCCACTACGAATCTCTTTCTTAAACAGAACTTTCATTTGGTGCTGATCAACATGTTTTAGTTCAAAACCCATTTTTTAAAAACACCAAAAATTTTCAGTCAGAATTTAGTTTTTGTCCAATGTTTTCAGTTTTCACTTGCCAAAAACTGAAAATTTGTCGGCTGATGGGATTTATTTTGACAAAAACCACAAACATATTTGAAAAAAAATGACAATTTTTTTTCATTTTCATTGGCAATTTTGACATACATAGCATATAGCCTAAGATGCTGGATAATCTTATGATTTGCCAGTAGATCTATTGTCGTCAGACTGTAGTTGTTTTGCTGATTACCAGTGAGCAAACACACTGGCTACAAGAAGATGATTTTTAGCAAATGTTAACTATTTCTTAACATAAAATGCATGTTTACATTTTGCAATTTCACTATTTCACAAAACTATATGAAGAAGGAGTGGATGTGATAAAGCAAAACACGAATCATTTCTTGGTTGTTGTTTTTTTGTTCTGTTGAACGTACCATCCTAGTTCTTGAGGCTCCAGTTCAGTAATGCAGTTAAGCATGTGCTTAAGTTCCACTGAGCTGTGAGAAGATGTAGTAGAAAGATTTCAGTGGGATTTAAGCACTCAGTTAAAGTTAAGCACATGGTTAAAGGCTTTACTGAATCAGGGCCTGAGCCATTTCCATTTTCTAAACTATCAGTAAACCACACAAATATCGATGCATCATCTTTGATATTGTGCAGGTGGGTAGTTAAATAAGATGGATTTTTTCCAAGCTGTTTTAAGTTGCTTTTACAGGGGGTGGTTTATATGCACTTCCCCGAGTGAGTTCAGTGAGCTAAGCCTTGACACATGCTAAGCGTAAACCAGGTGCTCCTTCACTTTATTAGCCTGCTTGCAGCGAGTGCTGGATTCATTAAAAAGCTGGATTCACCCATCACCATATACTTGAGCTTTCAATTTTCAGAGGGGGTAAGAAATGCCTTGCAAGCAGCTTGAAATATTGCACTCCATCTTCTCACAATAGGCTATTTTACCTTGTGGGGAATGACTAATACAGCTGGAAATAGCCATCCGTGTTCTGACAAACAGGCTACTCTGGAGAAGCCAAAACACATTTTAAAATGCAGGATTGGTGACATATTTGTGACAAGTTTCCTTCATCCATATTCATTAAAAATGGTGACTAGTGAAGGAAGCCTTGGGTCACAAAGACTAATGTCCTACTGCTTGCCCAGAATGCATTGTACCTTAAAGGAACACACACATACAAATGTAATGGAATCTAATGTGCTTTCTACATTGTTTTCAGGATAATAAATATTTTACACTAGGGAACATACTTTTCTCATTTGGAGGAAGTGGGTTGGAGGATTGTTTAGTAAAGTGGGCAATTTCTTTCTCATGCCATTTTATTTTTATTTCCATAAAGCGTAAAATATTTTGGCTTTTTGGAGAGCCAGGCTCTGTTCCCTGTCTTGGCCTCTCATTCCCATCCACAGCACACTCACATCCTAAGGAAAGGGAATGTCTTTATCAGCAATCCTTTGGCCAATTAAAGGAAGTAAGTGTGTGTCCAGCTCTCCTATGCTAAAAAGATTCTTATTATAATAATCTGGATTAGAGTAGTGCCCATCCCATTGTAAACAGGTAAAACAGGCAAATAAGAAGAAGGGGAAATAGAGGCACAGAGATTTACTTACTGTCACACAACAGGCTGATAGTACAGATGGAATTAGCATCCAGGCTGCCCAAGTCACAGTCCAGTGCCCTATCCACTGGCCTAATTTGGGATGGCCTAGGGATTGTGTCCACAAGCAGAACTGAAGATATATTCCAGATCCCAAAAGAGATCATAGAATATCAGGGTTGGAAGGGACCTCAGGAGGTCATCTAGTCCAACCCCCAATGAAGGAGATGAAGGAATGCCACTGCTCCAAACACACTCATGAATTCAAAGGCCTAATCAGATTTTGAAAAAAAATATGATTAGAAGTGTCATGCTCTGGAAGTGCTTGTGAGAGTAGTTTCATTATTATTATTAATTATTATTATTGTTTTGTATTATAGTGCTGTCTAGAGACCCAATCAAGATCAGTTCCTGATCATGCTGGCCACTTGACAAACATATAGCAGGAAACAAAGTTTATTTCACCTCCAAGCCCAGCAACAGCAAAGTGTTCAAATCTTAATGCACCTTGTAAAGATTTAGGCTCAAATTATCCTCTTCACTTCTGAGGGCAGAAGGGGAGAGTGCCCCATGGATCACCAGTCAGGGAGCACATCTCTCCACCTTGGAATTCACAGAAGCTCCTCCATGCAGCTGAGGATCAATGTATGAGGAAGATCCAGGGGAACAATCAGGGGAACAACTTTCATCCCACTAGCAACCTTGAAGTGATTCTGCAGCAAAGTTTGTACTGACTGAGCCATGCTATTAATTTCCATGTGTACCACCCAGGTGGTGCTGAACTCATTCTGAGAGGGGGCTATGTGTATAGGTACAAGTAGGAGAGTGCCTGGAAGAGCAGCTTCAAGGCAGCTCTGCTGATGGTAGGATCATGGGTCCCCAGAGACAGCATAAAGTCATAGGGGCTTCACAGGGTTCGCCTAAGCATCTGGCTGAACTGAGGGGACACGCGTGTTTTAAGGCCAAGAGTCTTGTCCATTCCGTGGTGATATTGGGAGTTGATCACCACCTACCAGAC
Source organism: Chrysemys picta bellii (assembly GCF_011386835.1). Taxonomy (NCBI): domain Eukaryota; kingdom Metazoa; phylum Chordata; order Testudines; family Emydidae; genus Chrysemys; species Chrysemys picta. Next base: position 19,956,124 of record NC_088791.1, read on the forward strand.
AGAACGATACAGGGTAGAAAGTTCCTAAGGGAACCTGGGTGAGTTTCCTTTTCCCTTTGTGGCCTTTTCCTGCATGGCGGAGGATCTGGGTCAGACCTAGGAATCAGTATCCCTAAGCCTTGTTTTCTTTCTCCTTTATGGAGACATATTTAACTCCAGGGTAGCCCATATGAACAGAGCAAAAATGGGGATGAACAATATGCCATGACCACGGCTGAATGATAACTCTTCTAGCACTTCTGTGTTGGGAACAAGGGAGGCCACAGAGAGAACAGGTTGTTTTTTTCCTCCAGCTTTTAAAATGTGTTTATAACCACAAGAGAGAAGAAAGACTGATGTACACACCATCCTGCGAAGCTAAAAGCAACAGTGCCCACAGCACAACATGGGAGGGTGAACATCTCCAGGCTCTCCCAACTGGCTCTATATCTCCAAGGGCTTGTCTTCCCTACCGGGAGATTGACACTGATGCAATCGAAGTGTTGATTTAGCGGTCTAGTGAAGCCTTGCTAAATTGATGGCAGAGCGCTCTCTGGTCGATCCCAGTACTCCATCTCTCCGAGAAGAGTAAGGGAAGTCGACCAGAGAGCGTCTTCCATTGACGCAGGGCAGCAAAGATACTGGGGTTATTCACATAGTTGGAGTAGAGTAACATAGGTTGACTTATCCTGGTAGTGAAGACAAGCCCCCAGTGACTTCCCACCAAACGTCTGCCTACTTCCCTTGATAAGATTTTTTACCTTCAACTACTTTAAGAGGCGTCTCTGTATTATAAGGGCTCCAGACTTTTCCTCATTTCCAAGTTTGCCTTGCTGTTCATCATTTAAAAAAAAAGCACTAGCAAGTCTTTAGGCTCTTGCCACCAGAGTGGCTCAGATAGCCTCAGGTGGCTTATTTGTTCCTATTTGCAGCAGAGTTAGCCTGCTCTGTATCATATTTCAAGTTCTCCCTTCAGGCCAGAGGACTGAACATTTTAAGATCTGCCTCTTGGCCTTCCCCTGAAAGTGAATTAGCCCAGATCTCCTGCATTTGGGAAGAAGGGAGCTCTGATGCGCCCTTCTTACAGAGTGCTAGTCACAGGGCACCTACCCAAACACAAATGCCTGAAACAAATCTAGAACAATTCATCCCTGGATCGGAGACCACAAGCCCATCTCGATAATGAACTTGAACCACAACACCCAGTGCTTAGGGGGAAGTTTGGACTCAGCTCTGAGTCCAGATACAGTCTGGCAGCTTTGGACCATCTCTGCTGGTAATTAGGAAATTTGAGGGGTGGAGAGGAATAGCTGAATGTGCTCCATATGGTGCAGTCCAAAAGCCACATAAAAATTCCACTGGAAAACCCGTAAACGTTATTTTTCCTAAATAAATTGAGACATATATTCTTCCTAGTCACGTTTTCCCCCATGACAGCAGACAACAGCTGGACTGTGCAAAACAACTCCTTGGTAGCATTTTATTTTATTTGTTTAATAGAAAGAAATATTAGGGTAAGTTACTGGGAGAGAAAGTGAGGTCAACCAACCTACAACCTGGTACAGGAGAGGCAAAACAATTTGTAGAGAAAAGAAAAAGAATCCCATAAAAACCTGTAGACTAGCTGCATATCTCCTCTCTATCCAATAGCACCATATTTTCTTGCAGTCCTTAGCCTGTTAGCTTCTTTCAAACTTTCCATATTCTACAAAACTCTGCAGCGTTTCACCCTGTGTACTTTTCCCCTTTAAAGAAAACATAATGGCCTTTTTTTTCTTTTTTAACTGTGCCTGGCATATGTTGAAAGGTATCTTCTAAGATTTCATTTATGATAGCTCAGAAATGTATGTCTCGCTAAGACTACAAAGCAAGCTAATGGTTTTAAAAGCCCAGCGATGAAAAGCCTGGCAGGGGTGTCCGCGCTAACTACATATATGGATCATGCAAGGGGGGGTACCAGAGGTCAATATTTTTTTTTTTAAAGAGACAGGATCAGGTAAGGTCACATTGGTTACAGCCAATTGCACAGTGGCATTCTTTGTCATTCATCCTCGTCCAAATCCCTAATTACAGGCTACACAATCAAAGCTGGCGTGCTAAGTCGGGGAACTGTATTGTCCCATGGTGGGTGCTTAGCAAAAAAGCAGGAATTTGATACTTTGTCACAGTTTGCAAACTATGCAGCTGAACCACCTGAGGGGGGTCACATTTTTACATTCTGAGACAATTTATTAGTAACGGTGCTTGTCACTTAAAAATCCCCCTAAAGCTCCTTACTTCTTGAAAGCTATTTGAAGGCGGCTTTTCTCCAAGGTGGTTGGAGAAAGAGGCAAATAAAATAGGAGATCAGTCCGGTCTAAGTAATTTACATAGATAGCAGCAAATCCTTACCCTTTCCTGAGAAGCTGCCTGTTAAATAGAGCTTTAAACCCAGTGACAGATTCTCACCCAGCACTATAAAACATACTGGTTTGGGGATTCTTTTATATCCAGTACAATATGGTCCCAATGCAAGGCCCACAGAAGTCACAAGAAAGACTCTGATAGATTTCAAGGGACTTAAGATCAGGTCCTGTATACCTTATGTATTATTAATTATGTGCTAAGCACCAGCTGAGTGCTTCTTGCTGTACAAGACAGAAAAAGACATGATCCCTGCCCTAACGAACTTATACTGATGTTTTTTTGTGGCAACTTAGCGTCTTGTCAGATAAAAAAATGTCTGTCAGGTGAGACAGCTGTACAGTGACACCTTAATCACATTCAGCTTGATTCCTGAGACAGGATCATCAGAAATATCATGGAAACAGAATTCAGTTGATGCTCAAGGATCATTTATGCCTATGAAAACAAGTAAGAGAGTAAAGACAATAAATACCTTTCAGCCACTTTTTTTTCTCTTATTTTGAAGCCTTTACTGAGTTGAGCAGTTCCATTTCAGCCCCAATGAAAGCAGTAGTCCCAGTCTGCAAACCCTTATTCATAAGAGTATTCTGAGGGCAATGGGACAATTGCCTGGCTTAAAGGCTACTCACATGAGAGTATGGGTTTGTAGGACTGGGCCCTCTCTTTGTCTAAAATGTTTTTAAAAATTACTGCAAATAGTTTAACTGTCAGTCATTTTTCCAAGGGTGGCAAAGAACTTAAGGAAACATAACTCTTCCCTTTCTTAAATAAAACCTACCTAAACAAGATAAATAGCATTTACCTTAGATAATTTTGACTAAGGCCTCTCTCAGTAATATTATCCCTTTATTCATTTAGCTGTTTCTTAAATCGGGCATATCTTTCTTTTCATGTGCTTTTGGCTTCTGTTCAGGAATTTATCATTTTATAACTTCTGCTTTTATGACATGACATAGCTGAATTACCATCTGGGCAAAGTTATATTGGCCTTGCCCAGAACTAGCTAAATGTAGCTTTTTAAGCTTGTCATATTCACGGAGGATTTGTCGGGGTGATTCAAAAGCTGTGAACAAGGGGATTTAAGGTAAGAACTGGAACATATGAATTCAACAAAAGAGAAACACACTTCCAAGCCAAGATAGAATTTCAAAGTGCGTTTTGAAAAATAATATTACTAGCAATTTTTTTCTCGGTATTGAATACCATGAAAGAAAATGCTCACCTTACAGAAAAAAGGACAATTGTTTTCCCAAAAGCAGCAACATTTGTCCATGTCAGCTCATTTTTAAAACCATAGCCATGCTTTCACATATATGGCATAGTATTTACAAAGCTTAGAAAATCTAAAGCAACCGCATTTTTTTATTGTGCCGCGAGTTCTTCTGAAGACTTACTGACCCTTTTTTTTCCTTTTATCAAATTTAGAGTCTGATCGTCAATGGGGATAAGCTGACATAGCTCCATTGAAGTCAGTGGAATTGGTCAATCTATACCAGCTGAGGCCCAACCCATTAGTGCTGATATAAAAACCCAGTTTAGGAATCTCTGAGACTAAAGTGCTGCATTAGTTCCATAGAAGAGACACATATTTTCCCACACTGCCTCTCTCCTGAAAGGCTGATTGGATAGTATATTTTCCATGCCTGTTTCAGTTTGTCCCCTTTGCTGACAACGGAAGTAAACAGTGGTGGTGTTTTTTGTGTCATGGGCCACACCACCACTGCATTACTTCTGTATTACACCAGTGTAACTTCATAGTGAATGAGCCCCATGAACTTCATTGGAGTTGTTCTAGATTCACACCAGTTTACATGGGATCAGGATCTCATTCCTTAAGTTTCCCTGGACAGGCATATTCAGGTGTTGATGGGGAAGGAGAACATTTCAGAGTTGTGTCTCTTTCCCTTATTTCTTGGAAACAAGATAGTGAGAATCATAAAATCCACATACAAAAAGTAGGTATTTAGAATCTGGAGATTATTCCCCATCAATGTAGCAATCTTGTATAAGGTTAATTAATATTGGGGCTAACGGAGTTGATGTTGCATGGTGATAAGGACCCTCAACTTCCAGTGATGTCAAAGGCTACCCGGCATTCTGACAATTTCCTTTAATGTTGATAGGCCACTTCTCTCCTGCAGTGGGAATGTCCTGGAGTAGGGATGTGTAAGTAGGATAGTATATTGATAGATTCATAGATTACAAGGCCAGAAAGGACCACTGTGATCATTTAATCTGACCACCTGTATACCACAGGCCATAGAACATCCAGAAAATAATTCCTAGAGCAAATCTTTTAGAAAAACATCCAATCTTGATTTAAAAGTCCACTAGAGCCATTTGTAAATTGTTTCAATGGTTAATCCTCCTCACTGTTAAAAATGTACACCTTATTTCCAGTGTGAATTTGTCTAACTTCAACTTCCCAGCACTGGATCATGTTATACCTTTCGCTACTAGATTGAAGAGCTTATTGTTAAATGTGATTTGAAAAGCGGATGGGAAACTCTTCAACCTGTCTTGACCTAAGTCAAAGACCGAAGACAAAAAGGTGCTAATCAGGAAACTTCTATTCTCTGATGATGCCGCCCTCATAGCTTATGATGAAGATCTACTACAAGGACTCATGGATCACCTTTCATGGCATTGTCAGGCATTTCCTCTCGCCATCAGCATTAAGGAAATGGTTGTATTAGGACAGGAGGTTCCGCAAGATCCTTCGATCACCTTAAATGCAAACCACCTAGAAGTAGTCCAAAAGTTCAGCTATTTAGGTTCTACAGTGACTGCCAACCTCTCACTGGACGGAGACCTAAATGTTTATATTGGAAAGGCTGCCACCACTAAAAGAGACTAACTAAAAGAGCATTGAACGACTCAAAGCTTACCATCAAGACCAAAATGCTAATATACCAAGCTCGCGTCCTCAGCACTCTCATGTATGGTGGGAAAACATGGACAACTCATGCTTATGTGCAGAAAAAGTTAAACAGTTTCCACCTATGCTGTTTATGCCACATGCTCAACACCAAATGGCAGTATAAAGTCGCCAACGCAGAGGTTGTTCAAAGGGCAAATTTACCAAGTGTGACAGCCCTGCCCAAGCAAAGATGACTGCGCTGTCTGGGCCATCTGAGTAGATTGGAAGGCAGATGCATACCCAAGGACATGCTATATGGGGAGCTATCAGAGGGAACAAGAACAACAGGACATCCCAAGCTTTGCTATAAAGACACATGCAAGAGAGATGTGAAGGAATTTGGAATTGATCCTGACCAATGGGAAATCTTGGCAAGTGATTGTAACAAGTGGCACCATCTTCTCCATCAGGGTATCAAAGTCCATGACAGAAGCTGGCTCCTCCAGCTTGAAGAGAAAAGAGCCCACAGGAAGCAAGCAGCTCCCAGCCAAAATAGATACATTTGCAATAACTGCCAAAGATCATGAAAATGTTGGATTGAACTATTCAGTTGCATGAGACATTGCAAACCATCTACATAATAGGCTGTAATTCCCACCGTCTCTCGCAGATGATAGGATGCCAACAACAAATTAATTTTTTTTCCCCATGTAGGTCCTTATAGACTGTAATCAAGTCACCCCTTTACCTCCTCTTAGTTTAGCTAAAGAGATAAATAATAATAATTAATGGAGATATCCCATCTCCTAGAACTGGAAGGGACCTTGAAAGGTCATTGAGTCCAGCCCCCTGCCTTCACTAGCAGGACCAAGTACTGATTTTTGCCCCAGATCCCCAAGTGGCCCCCTCAAGGATTGAACTCACAACCCTGGGTTTAGCAGGCCAATGCTCAAACCACTGAGCTATCCCTCCCCCCATTAATTGAGCTCCTGAGTCTATTACTATCAGCCATGTTTTCTAATCTGTTAAAAAGTGGCGGGGAAGTGGTGGTCCCAATAGTTGGATTCCTGACTCTGAACACAAATATTACTTTGTTATTCCCTTCCACCCATAGACTCCATGATCAATCCGTTCACAGGCCTGTTACCAACTACCCCCATCTCAAATTTTGATGCATTTTGAGTTAGGGTGGGTGATGTTGCTCAGTGTTTTGCAATGGTCTTTCTTGATATGGGTAAATGGCAAGGTTTCATCTTTGTAGCCTGCAGAAGGAATTTAATTTACTACTGAATCAATTACAGGAATACTTCCAGCTAAAGAAATGGTACTTGTCTGTCTGGGATAAAATACATTCTCCTCTTCTCTTACTGCCAGAATGGATGAGTCTGTAGTTTTGCACATGCCTCATATAGACCCTCAACCACATCTAAACTATTGAACAGACCCCAAGACCTGAAAGCTATTTAAAAACCATGATATCGGCCTAAATCCTGCTCCCATTAAAATCAGTGGGAGTTTTGCCAAATGTGACTTAAGTTGGCCCAGAAAGAGAGAAGACATGGAACATATATTACCCAATTGATATGGAACATGGTCAGTTATATTATCCATGTTGTGTCTGATTCAATACAAATAACTTTATAGGGAGGACTGGACTCCAGGGACCCACCCGCTTGATTCAGGTGGGCATTACATTAGGTGCAAGACGTTGGATGTGTCCATTGTAACTCTTGAAATACTGTAAGTGTGACTCATTCTATTAGCAGGTAAATCTATGTTAGGAACTAAACTCTGGCCCTGTCTGGGTGGAGCCACAAGATTACACTCGTATTCTGTTCATTACAATTATAGGGTTAATTTATGCCACAATAAGCATTATTTGCACAGTTCTTTCCATAGCAGTTTAAACTATATAATGCACACATAAGTGATATTCAGGCCCATTGGTACTGTGCAGTGAATTGTCTTCACATTTTGAATGTTTTTAGCCATGCAAAAACTTCAAAGTAAATATTCTTGCTTCTTAATCTGCATTCAACCCCCCAAATTGACATGATCTTTTTGCGAAGTTATTAGTTATTGTCACAAAAGTGATAGTGAAATTGACATGGCAGGCTTCTCTATTAATTATCTCTCAATGACTTCCAGATCCAATTAGTTCAGTTTACATGGCCAAGTATGGTTTTCTTTTTCACCCCTAACTGGCAATGCAGCAATCTTGGCCTGGGATTTGAACAGCATACTCTTTCCTTTCTGCCTCTTACATCATCGCCACTAAGGAAAATCTGTGGTAAGGACTTGGGTGGCAATGATGCTGAGATCTGAGGCATGAGAGAATCCAGCTTGTTCATTAAAATATATATTTGTCTGTAAAGAAAGCAGCTGAACATAAAACCAGGAGCACATAAGCAGAGTAAGATATCACTTGTATGGTCACTTTTCTGACTATAACCACACTTTGGGCCTAATTTGGCAAGGTGCTGTCTTGTTCCAGTCACATGATGCGTGTCAGGGGTTCTTTGTCATATGAAAAGGGTCAGTGCCTACTAATTTATCTGGCTACTGTTACAACTTCCATTGAATAAAAGGATCGAATGCAAAAAAAAAAAAAAAAGAAAACAATTTCAATCACAAATAACCACAAACACATGTGAAACACGCAAATAGAGATATCTAAGAGGGAGGACAGATTAGACAATCTGAACCTGAATTGATTTTATTAAGGTGAACTGTTAACCCAAGTTAGTCAGTGATGAATTTACTTAGTAATATTTAATATTACTATCCACTCAGGTTCAGCTTAAATTCAAATTACTCTCCCTTACAGTACTAACATGACTTCACATGGGAAATGTATTTTTGGCAATACAGGGGGATCTACATTAATGTAGAATATTATTAACGTATGCCAGCCTGTTAAACATCTTAAATTACTTAAGTATATCTCTAACATCCTGCTTAGTAAATAAGTTATACAGCTGTTTGGTCATCTGCACTTGTAGACAGTTTTATAACCCAAGCACACATGTGACTTCTTGTTCCACTCTTTCATAACAAATTTCATTGGTAGATCTCAAAGCCCTTCACATTTTTTAAATCTTTTATCCATTTATCCTTAAAATTCCCCTTGTGAGGTAGGGAAATATTATCCCCATTTTAAAGATGGGGAACTGAGGCACAGAGAGGGGTAAATGACTTGCCCAAGGTCTCACAGAAAGTTTGCGGTGAAGTAGAGATTAAACTCTGGTTTCCCACATTCTAGGTTAGTTTCCTAACCACTGGCCCATCTTCCCCTGCAAGCTAAAATAAATAAATAAACAAATATCTATTATTTTCCACGTTAACACTCTTCACTCAGTCTTTTAGTAAGAGACTGGCTGAGTTCCACGTCACCCAGCTCCTGTATCTCTTTTGATATTTGGTTTTAGTTAATTTATTTAAAAAAATAGTCAACTTTAATTAACCAAACCAGCGCTGATCCTCACTGACTTTTTTTTTTGAGAAGTGATCATGATAAATGCTGCAGCGCTTATTATTCTGATTTATAAGCAAATGATTCCATACTACATGATAGCTCGTGAAAAGCAATTCTGTTTGACTCTGAATGTCACTACTATTTCTCTCATGTTTCATTTGGTTTGCATCTTACTCTTGGCTGGGACTGTAGAACTATGCTCTTTTGCTATGATTCTGACAATTGTTTGGGAAATAAAGAAAATTAAATTGTCTACACTGTATTGCAAGGTGGAATTGATTGCAGTGGATATTTTGGGCAAAACAAAAACCTGTTACAGTGATGTGAATCAAGAATAAATCCATTGACATCAACAGAGTTAGTCCATATTTTCACCAGTGTAACTTTGAGCAGAATTTGGCCTAAGTACATATGCAGATTGATACGCATGTACTACAATATTATATACATATCAAAACAAACACAGAAGAATAAGTGATTTATTACTCTGTCAAATGAAAATGTAGGATTCCATTCACATCAAAATATGTTTCTTTGTACTGATTTACAAGTGACTTTATTCTGTTACCAAGTTTCCTTCCTCTCATTTACCCCTTCCATCCTACTTTATTTCCTCTCTTGGGGGGGATAATTATGATGAAAGCATCCCATTTCAATAAGGAGCTAGGTTACTTTAAACCGTTTTTAATTATAATGGGGAAAATACCATGTGATTTGCTAGCTATGTGTTTGTATACAATACAGAAAAAGTCTTCAACTTCTATCTAAGCTTACACATAATCCCAGTTTTAATATGAAGAAGGAGTTGGAGAAAGAACAGCTACAAGACCAAACGTCATCACATGAAGAAGAAAGTGTGGTAATCATATATATATTATTTCTATGATGAGGTGCCCCAAAATGACTTTTCTTGTGACTGACGGCACATTCTGATTCAGCATCATAAAGCCTATTCCCTATGCTGATGGGAGATTTCTGACGCAGTTTAAAGACAAGAATTACTGGAAACAGTTTCTTATCCTGAAAGATGATACTACTAACATGACGTGATGTTTTTGTTGCAACATAGGTTATTTGTAGCTGCGAAGTTATCAAAATGCCATGGAGAAAACAAATAAGGTTCACCCTTGGGGAGCATACAGCTTAATATTTTGAACTGGGGTGAGAGTGGACAACACCAATATTGGCACAATATGATTTACACCAATATAAGTACCTCTAAGTTCAAATCACATTAGTAGTGTTCAGAAAAACAGGAATTAGCTACAGAAGTATAAAACTAAACCAGCAGAATAAAGCTAAATAATAGGGTCAAAGTCTGGCCATAGTTACATGCATGCAACATCCAATGGGCCTCATTTCTGATATTAGATATACCAGTGTAAAATATTCTTTTAGGGTATGTCTAATATACAGTAAAAGCTGTGTGCAGGCTACCCTACCCGAACTAGCTTGAATCCAGTTAGCACAGGTAACAACAACCGTGCAGACAGTGCAGCACAGACTTCAGTATGGGCAATAGAAGCCTGGCACAGACCCTGGGTCCATAATTTGCTCACTAGCTGCTCTGAAGCCCATGTTGTGCTTTCTTCACTTCTATTGCTACCCACACTAGCTCGATTCAAGCTAGTTTATGGAATGCTGTGCAGACATATCCGTACTGGCAGTGATATAGTGGTAGCCAAGATTCTTTCTCTTGGCTAAAATGACTTTCACTGTTATTTAGAAGCAGTCTTCTCTATGTCAACATCAGGGCACAATCCTGTACTCTGTACATTGGCAAATTCCAACTGCTTTCATTTCAATGGAAAGTTGCAGGATTGGAGCCTCAAACACTTAAGTATGTGAATAACTTGACCCATGTGAGTAATCCCATTATAGTGTATGGAACTATTCTTGTAAGTAAGGTTATTCACATACTTAAAACTGTGATTTAGGAAAGTGACCTTATTCAAGATGTCACTTCAGCGCTTGCTTAATTGTAAGCACATGCTTAACTCCTATTAAGTTAAGTGCATGCTTAAGTGCATTTCTTAGTGTGGTGCCTGAATGTCTGCAGGATTGGGGCCAAACTGGTACTTCTGTCATTTCTTAATAACATTTCATCTTAAACCAGTGGTTATAAGCTAATGCAAGGAAGATCTTTCATTAATCTGCAGATGGACGGACAGATGAAAACTAATTAGGCAAATTGTTTATAGCAACTGAGGCTAAAGGAAAGCTTGGTTTCACAATAGATAAGCTATTTATATGATCGTGTCATTGGATTCTCAGACGGCAACAATTAACATAGTTATTTGTAAACAGGATGGATGATCGAGTCCTTGTGAAAATAAAGTGAAGCAAGTTTTATTTATTCAGTTCCCCATGGTACTTTCTTAACATAGTTTAAAAATAATCATATGTTAAAGTAACCCTGTACAGTACCAATGATTCACTATGCTGGGAATTTGAGCTTTGCAAACAAACAATTTGCAAAGAGTAACATGTTTCACACATTTCCCCTTGTGTCTATCCATGAATTATACCTGGAGAGATCATGAAATTCTCATGTTTTTCTTAATTCACAAATTTCACAGATTTCTCCAGAAAATAAGCTTTGATCTGCAGTCTATTTGCAAAAGTCTTTACCCAGCATTCATTGGGTTCAGATTGGAAACTGGGATGAATTCTTTGAATGTGGTATCTATTTAATTTGTCCTGGAACCCTCGTTAGGAATGTGAACATTACATTAGTGACCAAGGACTAGATTCACAAAGAGATTTAGGTGCCTAAATGCCTCTTGAGGTACCTAAGTCCAACATTTAGGTGCCACTGACATTCACACAACCACTACTCAGCGGCAGCCTAACTTTGGGGGTGCCAAAACTCCATAGGAGTCTAATTTTATGCCATCATGCATTTGCAATTGCAAAGCCACCTCAGCCCTGACACTACCTCACAACTAACAAGCTTCCCTAGAGCCCTTGCTCATGCATAAGACCTGATGGGATTCTTAAACTAGGTGTTCTCCCACCAGCAGGGCCTGATTCAATAGGCAAGCTTAGAACATGCCTCACCTGCACACAAAGACTGTCATGGGCAAGCAGGTCAGGAATTTTGAGGGCTGGCTGATGTGGGTGCCTGCCCCAGAATACTCAACAGCCCAGAGGTTAGGGCACTCACCTGGGATGTGGAGAGCCAAATTTGAATTCCTGCTCTGCCTGATTTGCCCCAGGTACTTGAACAGAACACTCCCACATCTTAGATGAATGCCCTAGCCAATTGTCCCTTTTACTTTCTCTCTGGCCCAATGAATAATTCTGTACGCAAAGTGGAAATGCTTCAAGAGAAAAGATGGAAAGCACCACCCACCCCAGTCTGCTGATTAGAGCACTCACTTAGGATGTGGGAGACCTCCATTCAATTGTCTGCATCAGATCAGGTACAGTAGGGATTAGAAACAAGTCTCCCACATTCTACGTGCCCTACCCATGGCGCTAGTGACTACATTTGGGTCTCTGCTTTTTTGTGAAAAAGGCACTTAAGACAAGTCAGCTCTAACTTATAGAGGAGGTTTGCAGCTGAGAATACTGAGTGGAGATAAGTCCCTCTTTCCAGCCTGTCAGTCAGGTGCCAGAGGCCTAGATCAATGGATGCAGAGTATGGGCACCTAATTCAGGGCTGTGAATTCCAGGGGATGGCAGGGTATGTAGGAGTTAGACATTGGAATGCTTAAGCCCCCTTTGTGAATCTAGCCCCTAGAGTCACTAGCATAGGATGGTCTCAGTACAGTTCTTCAACCAAGCAGCTATTCACCTGTGGTCAGGTTCAGGCAGTGTGGGGAAGATCATGTTGTCTATGTTTGGAATCATTTGCAGTCCAACTCTCAACTGTATCGAACATGAACTCATCCTAGGAAAATAGAATTACATTTCCCCAAAGATTTGGGGGTTGAATCCCCTCCCTTGTCTATGCTCCGAACTCATCTAAGCCTCCTCTGGTAAATATTTCACCTATGAAATTGAACAGCTTGGCTTCTGTTTAATGGTTATTGGTAATAAAGACCAAGAAAGAAAGAAAGCCATTTTAAAAAAAGCGAATGCATTCCTCATGAAAGATGCAAGGTCACGATGCTTGAAGAATAAAGTCCTCTTGTAATCCACAGAACAAGAATGGCCCAGGACAGAAGCTGCCCCACACTGGCATTCCAATGTACTGCCATGTTTTTTTGGATGGACTATGTTTTGGGTATGGAGGGTAGTTTAACCTCTATCCACATTCTGTTTTTGGCCTCTCTACTAAGTCTGCCAACCGGTATGATATGGGGGTGTTTTTTGAAGTATGGACACTTCTCCACTAAACTTGGCTGATGCCACCAGCACATATAGACCACTTAATGAACTTCAGATGGAAATGACTTTCACTAACTATTTACTTATCATTCATCCAGTGATCTAGAGGTGAAAGGCTCTGTATCCCATTACCAATTCTGTCAGCCATTCTGTTGCCTGAAGCTTGAGCTATTTACTTATCAGCAGGGGGATATTAACCCGTTCTATACGATTGCCACTGCTGACATTATTGTTTACATGTAAGTAACGTATAATTTTCCCTTGTTGTCTCGTGTCCTACTAACATGAATCGCTCAGATGAAATTACTGCATTCTGCTGACTCCTGAGTGCAGTGAAGTGGTGAGAAACCTGCTGTTCTCCCTAACACAATTTGCTTGGCTCCTGAAAACAGCTTTTGTCAGTACTGTGGAGTAAAAATTCAGATTCAGAAGTGGATCACAGCCAGCTCTTCCACTTGTGTAGAAAGAAAGTGCATCATTGTGAAGACCTTCAGTTCTCCACATGGTTTTGCTTCTGTTCCCAGATTAGGTGGCTGACTGTATGGTATGTACCTAATCAATGTAACATGAACTGTGAATGCTACAATCTAAAATACAGTTGGAAATGTGGTCTCAGAAGATATTGGAATTCTCAGACTTAAGGCTGGATTTCAGTGACCTGTATGGTGGTTGGGGGGCAAATTGGGTGAGCATAAGCAATCTCCCTCCCAGAGACAGTCACTATGGTTGTCTCTGGGAGCACAGAGACTGTTTCTTCCGTGTTCCCTTGTGTGTGTACATCATCCTGAGGAGGTGGAATTATGACCCTGCCTTCTTGCACATAGCCAGGGACACTGGGAGAGCAGGAAGCAGTCCCTACCATGCCAATGATGGCACAACCAACACCCTACTTCCCAGAGCACTGGGCCATTCAGGAAAGCAATGTAATGCACTTCCCCCCACTGTGCTAATAAATCCTGAGCAGACAGTGCTGACAGAAAACACAATAAAAGGGTGTAGTAAAGGCAGCAGGGAAAGTTCTTGGGGATATAAGTGAAAGTGTTAAGAAAGAGTTTAAGGCAAAATTTAGAGATACCCTTACTGATTTGGGACATGGGAGCCTTGCTAACAACTTCATTCTGGATCATGTCCTTAGAGGGAAGGAAAGTTCAAGGCAGCTGGATCAGTACCAGAGAGGAAGGATGATCCTGGGGTTAAGGTACGAGCCTGGCAATCAGGATACTCTCATTTAATTCCCTTCCCTGTCCAGATGTTGGCAAGTCACCTAGGGGATGTCTGCACTTGGAGCTACAGGTCTGATTCCCAGCTTGCATAGACTTACGCTAGCTCTCACTGAGCTAGCATGCGAAATATAGTAGTGTAGCCTGGGTAGCACGGGCAGTGGTGGATGGCAGCACGGGCTAGCTATGCTGACTACAAACCGGCCTTAACCCATGGGTACATACCTGACATGGCTCACCACTGCCCAGGCTACCCCGGCTACACTACTAGTTTTAGTGTACCAGTGCGAGCAGAGCTGGAGTGAGTATGTCTTATGCAAGCTGGGAATCACACCCCCTAGCTTCAAGTGTAAATGTAGCCTTAGTCTCTCTGCCTCAGTTCCCCATTTGTATAATCGGGATAATAACACTTCCCCATCTCAGAGCATTGTGGATATGTTGTGGAGCGTTGTGAGGATAAATATATTAAAGAGGAATTCAGATAACTATGATAATAGGGGCCATATGAAGTACCTAAGATAGACACAAGTGAAAGAAGAGATTGGTGGCCAAACTTAGACCTGGTGGTATAAGTGAATGCAAATCCCGCTAGGCTCATAGGAAGTTAAACTGACTTACTCTAGGGGGCACAGGGAGGATGGAATATGTCTGCAAAGAACTTTGAAAACAATCTTCACAGATAAGGTAAAACTTCTGTAAGTTAGCCAAATAAATGTAGCTGAGGTTGCTTTCTACTCTTTGCTATAATACAGTTATTGGCTCATTAGTCAGCTTTCCTTCTTAAAATGTATTTTATCATCTCCCATTCCGTCCATGGCCAGCATCGGTAAGCTCAACCCTGCCCATTTTAGTTTTGTAGACAGAATATGCATAGCTGGAAAGATGAGTACTGGGCTATGTCTTGGCACATTGAAATCCAGACATGGATTCTGGTGTATTTATAGTAGTTGACAGGCCTGATAGGTGGTTCCAAAGAGAGGCCAAGCAAGCCATTAGCAGTTAACCACACAAAAACTGATTTAGAGTGAGGCTATTAACTGAAGAAAATATCCTGCCTATGCTGACCTTTGGGAAGTGTGAAGAGAATTAAACCTGCAAATTCAAAACCAAAAAACAAACAAAAATCAGACAACACCTGCAGCAGAACTGGGCTGTTTTAACAGTGCCCTGAGGATTATAGCATAATAAAGGAGCAGAATAAAAGAGAGGCTGTTATGCTTGGATTATATAATAATCACCATCCCTTTTTAAACAACATTTTAAAATATTAAAATATGTTCACATGGCAAAAAGGCAGACAAAATATATGTATTTCTTTAGTATCAAAATACAAATAGATTCCATCTCCTAGGCAACTGGCCATTGTATAGGATCTAAGGTGATTCTCTAATTATATCATGTTTTTCAGTCACTCATAAGAATGGCCAAACTGGGTCAGACCAAAGGTCCGTCTAGCCCTGTATCCTGTCTACCGACAGTGGCCAATGCCAGGTGCCCCAGAGGGAATGAACAGAACAGGTAATCATTAAGTGATCCATCCCCTGTCGCCCATTCCCAGCTTCTGGCAAACAGAGGCTAGGGACACCATCCCTTAACCATTGTGTTAAAGTTACCTTGTGGAGGGAAAAATGTATTGCATTGTCTGTAGATCAATAAGATAATGGGTGGGTTGTACTGAGAGGAGGTTGCTGTTGAATTATCTCAATAGCTTCTTGAAGTCCCAACACCTATGGCAGAATACTGGCTGGGAGTGAGAAGAAGAAGAAGGGACTGAGGATATGTCTCAAGACTGGGTGAGGGGAGTAGAATGAGTGGTGGGGGCAGATGCAGTGGTGGGAGTGAGCTACTTCTTTCCTCCCCATCTTGTCTCCTGTTGGTTCCTAGCAACCACAAGATTTTGCAGCTTCTCAGCCAGCTGAGTGTCACCTCACAACCACCTTGCAGGTGTCATACACCAGTTGTAAAGTCCTTATCTTAAGGTTAGGACAGGGAACTAGGACTCGGGAGAGCTGAGTCCTACTCTTGACTCTGCCACAGCTCTGTGCCTCAATTTCCCCATTTGTAAATTGAGAAAAAAGGCCCGTCTTTGTAAAACACCTTGAGAGCCTGAGTCAAAAAGTGCAAAATAGGTGCAAAGTATTAAGTCTCCTCATGTTTTAAATGATCTGCCTTAATGCCACCCACGATTTTTTGCTTTCCTAACTCTGTATTATATAATTCAGAGTTAGGTTATGAATATTTATAGAATGTTAATTAAAGCAGCTCCAATAAAACAAATATATGCAGGCTGGAATCAGCATTACTCATCTCTGCTGAAGTTATTCCTTTAGCCCAGGGCAAAGGTTCCTCACTGAGACTAGTAATACTGCCACCTGCTTTCACTGTGGAGCTCTATTGAAGAATGCGGAGTTCATCTGTCAGTGAGCAGGGGTCCCATTTGTCTTTGCCTTTTGTAACTTGCCTGAACTCAGAGCAGCAGGTCACTCGTCACTCTCTGCGGCCATTTGTGCAAGCAAACAAGAGGCATGATTTCGGAAGTAAATCTTTACCAACTGTCATGTGTTTCCCTCCCTCTGTTGATGTTAGCCTTAGAACACGTATAGACACTAGATCACGTTAAGTTAACATGCCCACACAGCTGGAGCTTCACAACAGATTTGTATAAGCTAAGATGTATTCAGAAAACTTCAGAAGTTTGTTGGTTTAAAAATAACAGGGGAGGGGTGAGGAGAGGAGTTGTTTGCTAGGCTATCAAGGTGAAGAGTCTGAGCCGAAGGATAAAATACTGTGTTTAAACACACGTTAGCAATCACCTGTTGTTAGCAAAATTCAATTTTGTGTAGTGTGTGTGTGTGTGGGGGGGGAACTTTGTTTCACAGCGAACATCTATTGACTAGAATAGATTTTTTTCACTGATTTTGGATCAAACTGATGTTGAACCAAATACTGCTCACTTTAATCCTGTTACGGTAGCACCCATGTGTCTACCCAGCTCCTACTCCCCCCAACGGAATCGGGGCCCCAGGATAAAAGGAGATATACACACATTTAGGAAGTGATGATCCCTGCAATAACACTGAGTTTAATTGGTCAAATTCAGCCATGTTAAAAATGGTTACAGCTCCACTCGGTTCAATGCAGGCAGCACTACACATACAAGGCTCTCATTGGTAGAACAGAACAGAATTTGTCCCAGTGGAGTTATACTGCCATTAAACATATGTAAGTGACATCAGAAACAGGTCCTTAGTCTACTTAGACAGATACTTTTGGCTGATGTCATTTGTAGTGCAGTACAAATAAAATAAACTACAGTTAAACTACATTTTACTGTCCAAGTAGAGACACTACCAGGCATTTTGAAAATATATACCACTGGATTTATTATTTGTCATCAAAAGAGTTTGATCTTAATAAACTATTGAATAACACTAAAACTCCCCAAGATTGGTGTCTGGGTTTTCCATTTATTATTAGTATTATTCTGTTTCAATAACTGCCACCCCAACGCTTCATAATGAATTTTAAACTAGGACTCCTACAGATGGGCAGAGTTCATGCAATGTTCAAATCCCTGCTGTTTCATCTGAAATACAAGATGTTTCATTTCTATTATTAAAAAAATGAGCTTCCCTCCTCCAAATCATATTTTCCATGGAGTGAATTGTTCTGTATAAAATCCTTCTACACATCCAGACTGTTGAATCTAATTAAAATGCTTGAGATTCTTTTTTTTAAAGTAACAGAAAACTGTAAAACAAAGGAAATCCAAACATGTTGATTCTCAAAAAAAATATTGTGACAAATATTTGGGAAGATGATTAGAAAAGAAACAGACTGTACGATGAAGACAAAAAATAGATTTATGTATTTAAAAGGGTGTAGTCTAGTATTTCATAGATTCCTGTTACTTTCAAACGAGTTCCCATCTGATTGCTTTAAAAAGCTGCAGACAGCAGTGTGAGCAATTATTTGACTCCTGTTTTGGTTTTAATTAACTTGAAAATAGGTGTACATAATTCAACAATCTTTTTTTTCTGAAAAATGTTCAACAAATCTCTCTCTTAACCAGATGATCATACTAACTCAATTTTCAAGCAATTCTGCATGCAATCTCAGGAAAAACTAATTGCATGCAGATGGGTACTTACTGCACAAAACCCACATTTTGGGCACCCAAATATCCATATTTGTGCACTCAGATTTTCATATGATGCTTGAATTTCATAAATACTTGTTCACACCTGTGTCTAAGTATTTTTTTGGAAGTAGTTTAGGTGCTGATTTTTGAAGACTTAGTCTTTTGACATTGCTATAGCTTCTGCTGTCATATGTGTGCTACTCCCTTGACGTTAACAACAGCTGCAAGCAGCAGAGGGCAGAACTTCTATCTATCTATCCAGATTCTCATAATGGCATCCATTTCCCCCTAATGTTTTCTGGAATTTACCTGTCAGTGCCTTAATCCTACCAAAGTAGTTACAAATTTATGATTCCCTGCCTACAATAGAGTAAAACAAAGCACAGGATCTGTTCATAGAGACACCAGCTAAGACAGTAAAAAGGCCATAAAGAAAAGATTATGGAAGAGACAGAGAAAAACTGAAGATAGTGCTGTGGTTTAACACACTCCTTTTTATTGCTGGAGACACAAGTTAAAATCTTTGGTGGTCAGCACTTAGTTTCTAGTGGACAGTTTTCAAGATCACTATTAGTATCACAATATTACTAAACCACCATCCTACTTTGCTCAGATTAGCCCCATTGCCACCAGAGTAGTGCAAATGAAGCTGATACATTTGTCAGTTTCCACAACTAAGTTCCACATTTGCCAATGAATTAATTTAGCAATATATCCTTCTACCACATAGCAACGGACAGTGGCAATGTTGTCAAAATAAAAGGATGATTTTTGCTTAACATGTTGCCTTTTACCAAAAGAAATGTTTCTGCATCTTGCTTTGAACATCACAGCCTTTACCATTTTCCTGCAATTCTCAGGGTCAAATGTTTTCTCAGTAAAACGAACACTTGAACTGCAGAGGGGATAAAATCTCAGAATCCTCCGTCATCCAAAAACTGCTTTTCACTCAACCTGCAAACAAGAATCAACGTCCCTGGCATCCCAACCAGAGAGTATTCCCATCAACAAACCTTTTAAAAACTCATTAGGGGATCATCACCAAAGGTTAACTCAGTGCTACCTTCTTGTCACCTGCTTGTCAATGGTGGTGAACACAGTGAGAAGTGAAGAGTTCTTTTATATTTGCCAAGTAAATAGACCAATGAGTTTTAAATCTATGAAGAACATAAGGTTACTTTTTAACAACTCGTGCAACAGAATTTTGGTTCTCCCAACTCATCCCAGGCCCCCCAAGTTGAATAAGATAAATGTGCAAGGAGAAGATGTGGTTTTGTTTTTCCAGCTGTCTGTATTCTTCATCTTAACTTGTATAGGCCTGATTCTGATCCCAATCAATTCAGTTTTACTGGTTTCAGTTACACTGGTGCAACTTGATTGATTTCAAGGGAGCCATTCCCACTATGTTTTCATGTGAAGAAGGCAAAGAATGCTGGGTAAAAATATGACTATTTATAATTATACTTTTCCCTGCTTCATGACTCTCAATATAATTTTTAAAATGTGGGCCAGATCATATCCCTAGGCAAGTATCAGCACAGGGGGCAGAAAACTCAGAGTTCCACTACCGTTCTTCAATCACATGTCAAGGGAGAGGTTCTCCCATGTGAAAGAAAGGAAGGATCTATCCCATACACCCAGCAGAAGCCCTCTGATCTGAGCAGTCCCTGTGTTCAGCCACAGTGGTGGCCTTCTTGCAACCTGCACCCATTCCTGGGTAGCACAGGTCTCCTATCTAAGGGCTGTCTCTGCAATCTCCTTAAAGGAGGAAGGTCTCTGCAAGGAGGTTAATAGTGTCTGACAGCATTAGCTTTCGTTTACACACACCACCGGGAGCTGGGTAGAGGAATGGGAGATGGTCAAAATTATGTATGCTCTCCCCAGCCAGAATTTGCCCCCCTCCCCACCAAAGAAATATCTGAATTGGTGCCTGAGGTTCTCAGACACAGCTTTTCAAGGCCCTCTTCTACAGCTGCTTTTAGGTAAAAATACTCTGCACTCCTGCCATGTGATGTTCCATGTGCCCAGCACCCCAAAGGATATTTTACACATGATTGGAAGGAACACATCTGCCTTGGCAGCATTCCTCTTCCACCACTCTGCTTGATCCAGCTGTTACAATAATCACAGCAACAACAAAAAATATTATATTTACTACCTTTCCGACACATCTATCTATTGGAACATCTTCTCTAGCATGAAAGTCCTGCTTCAAAACAGCCCACTTCTTGCTGATAATAGGACTTCCTGATTAGGTGGCTTTACCTAGATCAGGGGTCGGCAACCTTTCAGAAGTGGTGTGCCGAGTCTTCATTTATTCACTCTAATTTAAGGTTTTGCGTGCCAGTAATACAGTTTTAACGTTTTTAGAAGGTCTCTTTCTATACTTCTATAATATATAACTAAACTATCGTTGTATGTAAAGTAAATAAAGTTTTTAAAATGTTTAAGAAGCTTCATTTAAAATTAAATTAAAATGCAGAGCCCCCCGGACTGGTGGCCAGGACCCGGGCACTGTGAGTGCCACTGAAAATCAGTTCACGTGCCGCCTTCGGCACACATGCCATACATTGCCTACCCCTGACCTAGATTCAACAGAGCAATACTTATTGGACTCAGATTAGACGATGATCAAAGATATGTGAAGATTTCAGAGGGAAACTAGAAAAACCCGAAACACTTAGTGTTGCACATTTTCTAAAACAGACAAATTTTGTAAAATACTCATGGCATTTTGTGAGGGTTTTGGTTACAGTGAGGATTCTTGCCTCTCACAGGATCTGGCCACTGTAGTGAAAGATAAATTGTTACCCAGAAGTCACTTTATATATGTATTTGCATACATAAGGGTGTATTATCATATGCGCTAGAGGCCCTTAACATAACTTAAAAATACCCACATCAAAGACTCCCCAGCACAACTAATATGCAGCAATACCATTCAATATAAACTGTAACCAGCAAGCCAAGCAAATGAAAAGCTATAATATTTTGCCCCTCCATCAATTTGCCATTCTCATGATACTCCACCATGAATAAATATCTTGGGGGGAAATGGGCTTTAAAGCATGCTATGAAGAACATCACATTTGGCTATTTGGGAACAAAAGGAAGGCACCACTTTCCAAAGCCACAGGGCCCTCCCAGAGAATGCCTGGCCAGCAACCCTCTCTCTGTTATGCCAATGGGACTTCATCTCAGTGCCTCTGCTGATCTCATTTGTGGCAGTACAGCATGGGAAGAGAGGTGGTTTCTCAGATAGGGAGGTCTTAAGCTATTTAGGGCTTAGCAGGAGTAAAACCACCACCATAAACTCCACCTCAGTAACCCAGAAGCAGCCAGTACATGTAATTAGTAAAAGCTTTAACATACACATGACTTACGAGGAGAGGCTGAGGGAACTGGGGTTATTTAGTCTGCAGAAGAGAAGAAGGAAGGGGGATTTAATAGCTGCTTTCAAGTACCTGAAAGAGGGTTCCAAAGAGGATGGAGCTCGGCTGTTCTCAGTGGTGGCAGATGACAGAACAAAAAGCAATGGTCTCAAGTTGCAGTGGGGGAGGTCTAGGTTGGATACTAGGAAACACTATTTCACTAGGAAGATGGTGAAGCACTGGGATGGGTTACCTAGGGAGGTGGTGGAATCTCCATCCTTAGAGGTTTTTAAGGCCCGGCTTGACAAAGCCCTGGCTGAGATGATTTAGCTGGGGATTGATCCTGCTTTGAGCAGGGGGTTGGACTAGATGACCTCCTGAGGTCTCTTCCAACCCTAATCTTCTATGATTCTATGATACACATTGGCTACATTTTTATATCCATATTTCTCACCTCCCCTTTATTTTGTTATGGTAAAATGTTTTGGAATGTGTGTCCTGTAATGTGCCCAATAATCTCGTAACTACAAAATGTAAAATGAATAGCAGTGTAAGGGCCTGCTGCCGTAGAGAGAAATGGCAAAACTCCCATTGAATTCAGTGGTACAGGTTCAGACTCTAAGCTTCAGTTCTGAACCCTGATTCAGCAGGGCACATAAGCATGTGCCTATCTTTAAGTGTGCAAGTAGTCTCACTGAAATCATGCTTAAAGTTAGGCATATGCTTAAGTACCTTGCTGAAATGGTGCCTACCTAGGGAGTTTTGCTTGCCTTTGAACTGCTGGATCAGTCCCTAAATATGCAAGCCGATTCATTTTGGGGGCAAGATGTGGCCTCCCTGCTGTGTCAGTAATCTATCTTTTTAACTTTTCAAATGTGCTATGTGCAAATACTTATCTCTAGCAGAAAGCATATGGATCAGCATTTCCATAGTTCATTTTGCTCTACCTGGAGCATTTCCCTGCTCTCTGAGTACAGAGTAGAAGTAACTGGGTAGATGGAAACTGTGAGCGACTGGTTACAATTTATACAGAGTTAAAATGTTGCTAATTGCTGATGACACTTTTGTCATAATATTCCAACATGAATATGAATTTTGATGCATAAATACTTGTAAATCTTTAGTTTTATTATTGGCACACTTCACCTCTTTTAAATGAAGGCAGCCTTTGGATGCATAAATCAGCCACTCAGGCATGTAGAAATACTATTCTGTGTGTTGCAAACAAGCACAGAGTATGCCAAAACAATAGGGAAAATTGCCTTCCACACTGTTGCTATGTAAATAATGTAAGGATCCTCTGGGAGAAGGCTAACGATTTATTTTAAGAAATTGGGTTATGATTTACTTCAAAACGACCAACCTATTAAAGTCCTGCCAATTCAAATACTGCACATTTTATACAACTCAGTGGGGAAAAATCAATTAATTTCCTAATGTTTATGCACCATAATAGTTATAGAATTTTGCAAATGCTTCCAGAGTTCTAATCTCGCCATCTCTTTCAAGTCCGCTCCACTGAACTCTTATATGAAAAGACAAAAGTTGGATCAACAGGGATTTGGGGAGGATTCTCCTGCCTCAGCAGTACTGTTATTCAAAGTAAGCAAGGCTCTTCTCTCTGCAAGAAATTTCTTTGACAGTGCTGACTAGCTTGAACTTTTTCAGAATGCCATGTGTGTTTGTTTGATTAAGCCTTTGCACGTTTGTTTGCAAGAGTCTCAGTGACAACTGGTTAAAAAAATAGCCTTCCCTGACTCACGTAGTCTCATAAACATAGTTTTGTAAGGGCTTGATCCTGCAAAACTTTACTCAGGTGAGTAGTCCTATTGAAGTTAATGAAGCTATTCATGCAAATAAGGGTTATTCACTGATGTATGAGATTGCAAGAGTGGGCCTTAGAATGCTGATAATTGCACTCAAACTCACACCATGTAAAAATATGTTCTACCTAGCATTGTTCATCAGGGTTATACTAACTACATCCTGCATTTGCTACATACGCCACTAAAATATAATTATATATAATTACATAGTATATTTTAGGCTCATTTTACATGGTTTCTTTTTCACAGATCTACATTTTGTGTGATTCTCAAACTGATGTTACAGATGGACTAGTGTTGAGATAGTTAAAAGTATATCTGAAAACAATGAGAAATAAGATGAAAGATGGAGATAAGCTACAATCAATGGACATTCAGGGCTTGAGCTTATTCTGCAGTATTTCCATGCCTATAAAAAGGTGGGCAAACATAGTAGATGATCCTGTAAGATATTATACTGTACACAACAGAAGCTGTATGCTTCAGCAGAATGATAATGGAATAGGAAGTTTTCAGTACTAGATTACTGGTTTGGATCCAGCCAGAGACCAGGGCCGGCTCCAGGCACCAGCAAACCAAGCAGGTGCTTGGGGCGGCACATTTTCAGGGGCAGCATTCCAGCCAGCCTTTTTTTTTTTTTTTTTTTTTGCGCTTGTGGTGGCAGGAGCCTAGAGCCGGCCCTGGCAGCAGCAGCACGTCCTGCACAGGGGCGCCCTGGGGCCGCTGCGGTTCGTGTCGGGGAGCAGCGCCTGTACCTTATGGCCGGGCGGGCTCTGAGCACGGGACACTTGGGCTGGGGGCCGCCCCGCGGGGCGCACGGAGCCGCCTGCTGGTGCCGCAGGGTGGCCGCTCCCCAGCGCTGCAGCCGGGGCTGGGCGAAGCGGCCCGAGCCACCCAGGGACTGCGGCAGGGCGGCCAGGAGCAGCAGCAGCTGGGCCATAGTGGGGACCGGTGCCTGGGGCGTTGCTGTGCGGGGCTCGCGTCCCACTCTCTGGGGCTCCGCTCTGTCTGGGGCTGCCCTGCCCCGGGTCCTCAGCTCTCTGCCAGGCGGTCCCCCGGCTCTGCTGTCCCGGGTTCCGGCCGGTCCTGGAGGCGGGAGCCCCAGCTGGAGGGAACCTGGGCTGAGGCGTGGCCTGGAAGCCCTGCTGCTTACCCCGACCCTGCCAGCACCGGACAGGCTGGAGGCGAGGGGGGAAGCGGGTGGAGTCAGCACGGGGGAAGCCCTGGGCTGGGACAGCAGGGAGTGCGGGTGCGGGGGGGGGGAGAGCCCAGAGTTTGGGCGGCAGGGGCTGCAGATGGGGGGGAGAGCCCAGGGCTGGAGTGGTAGGGGGATGCGGGGGGAGCCCAGGGCTGGGGTGGGGGACAGCCAAAAATTTTTTTGCTTGCGGCAGCAAAAAACCTAGAGCCGGCTCTGCCAGAGACCAAACATTTTTATAATCTGATGATTGTTCAACAAGTGAGTTGGTGGTTTTCGGCCTACTGGATACTTGTCCACCCCACAAAGACTAATCATTATTTTTGTAGGCAGTTTTGGCAGAGGTCAAGGACTGAATGGACCGTGAACATTAAATAATACTCTCTCCCCTGCAGGTGGCTCCTGCAGTTCAGACACAGTCGTGGATTTGGTTTGCACACAGAAGTTGTGGCCTTTTTTATGAAGAATGCACTCTATGGAACTGTCAAACCAGCACCTTTCACTATTATTTTGTTCATATGTATTTTTAACTATACTGTACACACAAATATGTTTCTGTATCAGACTGCCAGGGTGTAACAGAGCAGAATTTGTTTCTAGAAGCCTAATCCCGCCCCACTGAAATCAACTGGAATGTTGCCATTTATTTAAAAGAAAGCAAGATCTGGGCCTTCAATCTGAATGTAGCTCAGGGTTCTACTTTAATCTCTATTGATACTGCTAGGCAATGAAATCAGATGCGGAAGCACAAGAGCTGTGCTCAGTCCCTACATGGGTTGCATGCATTACCCTTCAAGGGAAAAGTTCGAAGGAATCACTCAAAAATTATTTAGCCAAGCCATAGGAATTGTTACAAAAATTCCATGCAACAAATATGACCTGAAGCGAGTGGGGTAAGAGTTAATTCCATTTACAAACACCATGATGTGCTGATCTAGAAAGTGTGACTTGTGCTTTTCTTAATTAATACCTGTGTTTACTTTAGTTAATAGTATTTTTGTATTTCACTTTAATCAAAATTTATCTGCAACTAGCACAAGGACACTCTGTGTTCTTATATATAAGGCTAAATGATGTAATATGACTTCCTGTAGCTATGGAGACCTTTGCTCTTGTTAGTGCTGCTATTCCATTTGACTGTTATCCTGTATAATCTTTAAAGAATGTTTTTAGTCATGGGCCCTTCACCTTCTGGTGATTTCATCCAGATACAATTTCCACGGGCTTCATCCATTTAGACAGAATAAAAGAGGGGACCATCTGAATAAAATAAAATGTCACCATTAAATTGGTTTTTGTAGCTTAAGGTATAATGTAATGATATTTCCCAACAGCTGCTTTCAGTTGGATTTGAAGTTTTGAAAACCCTTTGTGTCTGATTCAAGGTAATAAAATGCAGGTTGTGTTACTTCCTCCTTCTGTGTCACATATAATAAGCAAAGCCCTGATACCTTACATGGCAACTGATGGCCATTACGAATTTTTACTTTATGCTAATGTTAATCACTGACCTCAACAGTTGAGAAATGAGGCACTGATGAAAATACCTTTCCCCAAAGAGCTAAGGAGTGAATGAAGCATTTTAGTATTTTATTTTAGATTTTAGATTTTGTTATATATTTAGGGTATCTCTAATTTGCTGTGCTCATTAAAAATTATCCATAAAATATTGTTCATATATTTCTATCAGCTTGTGCAGTTACAGTAGATTATATTAAAAAGTAGTCCGTTTATTAATACCATTACATACGGCCTTTCATCCTAAAATATTCTGAAGTGCTTTACAAACTGAAATACAAGCTATACGAAGGGGTCACTTCATTGGCCAGGGAAGTGAAGTATGGCAAGTGTTTGCAGTGCACAGCACTAGTAGATAAGAACTTAAGACAGAAGATGAAGATTAGTGTATCCAACTGAAATGACAGAGGGAATGTAAGGAGGCAAAAAGTAATTACTTAAGTTGAAATTATCACCTGACTTGTACAAAATGGGCTATGGGATCTTTGATTAAAACAAATGATCAGTGCACGGTATATATCAAATCTCAGGGATGGCACTTCCTCCAAAATGGTGTCCTTCATATTGGTATTACAGTAGATCCTAGAAGCACCAACTGAGCATGAGGTTCCACCGTGCTAGGTGCTGTACACACACACAGTGAGAGACAGTCCCTGTCCTCTGAAAAGCTTATGGTTTATGTAGACAAGACAGACCAAGGATGTGAGGGGAAACAGGTTCGGAGAGATGAAATATCTTACTCAAGTCAGTGGCAAAGCTGGAAATAGAAGCCATGTTCGCTGAGCCCCAGTCCAGTGTCCTATCCACAAGACTATGCTGCCTCCCCAGTAATACCGTCTTCAGAATTAACAAATACCCCTGACATTAAAGCAAGACACTTCTAAATAATTTGTACAGTGTCTGTCATACAAACTGTATCCCAGAACACTTAGTGGAGTTAAAAGAATAGACCGAGAATTAGATCTCGAGAGTGACAAGGTGGGTGAGGTAATATCTTTTATTGGACCAACTTCTGTTGGTGCAGGAGACAGAAATTGGTCCAATAAAAGGTATTACCTCACCCAGCTTGTCTTTCTAACTTCCTGGGGCTGACATGGCTACAATAACACTGCATAGAACTAGAGAGTGGCACGGGTAAGGAAAAACAAAAATCACTATTATTATGAATTATTTATCTGTATTGCTGTAGTTCCCAGGAGCCCTCATCATGGACCCAGACCCCACTGTGCTAGGAGCTGTACAAACACCGAAAAGAAAAGTTTTCTGATGAGATTTCAAAAAAGCAAGGACCATTGCTGAAGGATTCAAAAAGACAAGAGCTGCATCAGAGAAAGATGTCATACCAACTGCGATGAGACCATAGGATAAGAGAAAGAGGACGCCAGTGCTAGGTAAATGAAGGAAGAGAGAGAAAGAGAGACGGTACAGGACGTAGACTGGACTAAGTCTATGGACTGTGTTCTAAACAAAGAGGACAAAATTGAGAAAGGAGGGAACATCCTTCTCTTTTGGTGAAGACTATGGCTTCTGATGTTGAGACTGACATAAAACATTTCAATTGTCAGCACAGAAATCAGACCCTTCTTTCATACAGTACAGTTTCTCTGTTGAAATTACTTTTGTCTTGCGTCTTTGGATGTCTCTTTCCCCAGAGGATCATGAAATGTTAATGCTAGTGAAAGGCCTTCCAAATGAAGCAACCCATTTTCA
Source organism: Chrysemys picta bellii (assembly GCF_011386835.1). Classification (NCBI taxonomy): domain Eukaryota; kingdom Metazoa; phylum Chordata; order Testudines; family Emydidae; genus Chrysemys; species Chrysemys picta. The sequence goes on from NC_088791.1 coordinate 19,984,160, forward strand.
GCATGGATACCCTTAACTCTGGAAATGGCTTCACTGCATGATGCAATCTCATTAGTGACATTACCATTTATTCTGACTCATCATCTTTATATCTGTCATAGCAGGAAGAGAGACAAACCTTTGTCTCTCTTCCTGCTATGACAGATATAAAGATGAATTGTGTCTGTTTTTGGATTGAAACAATTCAAAAGTACCAGTTTTCACATGACTGACACGTGAAACCATAAATCAGCTTCAATTCTCTTGGAATTTTACCAAGCTTTCCATGAAACTCATTCCAAATTTATTCAAAACTAAGTATGCCAGCAGGTACATTATTGTGGCCTGATGTTTGGGTTTTTAATTAAATCAGACAAGCAAGAACTTTATGGATTTCACCATAAAAGTTTTGAAATAGAAACAGTGTACTGTGTATTAATAAAAGATCTTTGTGAAATTAGGAGTACTGGTGAAGTGAATGAATTAGCAAAAAAGACTTAGATTTGCTAGTCTTTATGTCAGTTCCAGGGAATCAAGAAGTCACACCTATGCTCAGATCTGGACAACCACCATTAGATCAGTCAAGAAAAACTACTCTGCAGAAGTCTAATCCTGCAACACATATCCCCATGAGTGACTCTTTCTGATGCGATTACTGCCATTAGTCAATGGGCATATTCAGGTGAGTACAGATTATTTGTGTGAGTAGGAATTTTAGGATCAGAGCTATAGGCAGGAAAAAGTTGATATCATCCTTCTGCCTAAATGTAAGGATTTCCTCAAAATCTGCATGTTAAAACCAATAACCATCGTTAAATATTTTACTTACAAAATAAGGGCCTCATGCTGCAAGGTCCTGAGCACCTCCTGTGAAACACTGAGCACCCACAAAGTCAAGGTTATGTTCTAACAAGGTGAATGGAGAAAACAATGCCCACTTTTATGGAACACTTTGAAATCTCTGTATATAAGACACTACATAAGGGCCAAGGTGGTCCTCCCTCCCCCTTTTTAATGAGGCTCCTGAATTTAGCACCTATCATCTCCAGTTTAGTGCTGCAATTTGTCAATTTCGCAGTACAGAGCAGCATGGGATGAAAAAAGCTAGGGTAAGGAGTTGGCAATGTCTTAAAAATGTTGTTTTCTGATATTACATAGGGTCTGAAAACTGCCCCCGTTAATAAACGCTGAAAGACCATAAGCAGGGATCAGTGCTGTTGGTCTCACCCACTCACAGATTTCATTTCACTATGTCCTAGCCTAAGAGATACAGGCTTCCAAAGCAGAACACCACTAAGGAACGAATTCAGTGGGAGTTCAATGTATGTATAGGTTTACCATTTTCCCCTTGGTCTTAATCATCATGAAAAATCATAATAAGAATTGTCAGGCACAGCCACTGGTAATCAGCTAAAGCTGATTAGGCAGCCATGTGGCTACTGAGCGGCGACCGCCCTGCACCTTTAAGCAGAGGGGTATATTTGGTTGGTGGGTTGAATGAAGGGAACAGTGCTTTATGGCTGAGGGGCAGGAAGGGAGATGAATGCTGAAAAAAGGTCAGTGTGGTCACTGACTCATGCCCTAGGAATGCAGGGTTTAAAAGGGGCAGCTCTGCGCCTGAAGCCTCCCTTTTACAAGGACCAGGCTGAAGCAGGAGGTAACACAGCCCTTCAGCATATCTCCGCATGGCTCCATGTGGAAGCAGAACAGTAATAAAGGGGGAAAGGGGGGCAATTACTCCCTTCCTCAGGCCCCGGGTAGGATGAAGCAGGCACAGGAGAGTAGCTGCGCAAGGGGAGGGTGATGTGGCTAGCGAGGCAGCCTGCAGTCTCATTCATTCCCCGAGCAGGGACACAAAAAGAGTGTGCACCTACAAGAAGATTATGCATCACTTTGTGCTATACAATTGTGATAATTTTTTGCCTCATCCGACTCCACACAGCTAGCAAACTTTAAACAAATACAACTTTCCCTGTCTTTCTTTCGCAAATGCTCTGGGGTGTCTTGTGGCACCGGTAGCACTTTGACAGCTCCAGTACTTGTGCTCAAAAGGCTTAATCCAAAGCCCATTGAAATCAATGGAAAGACTCATTTTATATACTTTATTGGGCTTTGGATCTTACCCAAGTGAGCATAAGAACTGAGATACTTGCTCCCCACTGTGAAGGCTGTAATGTGAAGGTCCTGTGACCTTTCCTCCTGTCCCTTTGTGCACCGGCACAAGGCAAAGCCAGAATCTGGCCCTATATTATGCCCTTGATTATTCCTTTCTATGGAAAATACTTCACATATATTGAATCTGATTTTGATTATTTTTATTCTCCCATCTCCTTGGTTTATCGATTCCGGGCCGTGTTCTGCATTAATGTACCCTTTAGTTAATTCAATGAGTGTAAATCAGTATAGAACGTTGCACCTTATCTGATTTGAATTTTATGCAATGTATGGACCACTTCCCACTTCCCAGCTCTGACCACTGTGCTCTTTATTCCAGCCTCAAAATCGTTAATGAAAATATGGAATATTATTACACACTGATTGGACCCCAGGGAGGCCCCATTTGACAACTCCTCCCAATTTGACAGTAAACCATGAACAATTACTCTCAGTGTTTGATTTTTTAGCCAATTATGCATTCATATCTCATTAGTTTCCCTCTGAGACTCACTTGGAAATGTATCAAATGGCTTAATAAAGCATGTTATTTGCTCATATAGTACATTGTTCAGCTTAGCTGCACTATGAACAAGCACCTATCAATGTTTACATTGACTGGGACAGTGCTTTGCAGGGAAAGGATATCCTATAAAGAAAAAGTTACTATTGTGTTAGTAGTAGATGAAAGTCCTTGTTGTCACACAGTGTGATGGTTGTGTTGTGTGGGCTATTCTGAAATACTGTAGCCACTGGGCCAATTAATCCACCATCTGTGCAGTCTCCCTCATACAACCAATGAAATTGTTGCATACAAATTAGCTGTAGAGTAAAAGTAGTGATTGGTTGAGTTACCGCTGATATCATAATGGTCTGGGACTGTTGGCATGGCATAAATACATGCATAACTGTCTCACGGGTGTAATTTGTAAAGCCAAAATGGCTGAAACTTTTTTAAAATGGATGGTAAAAGACTGCAAAATCCAGTTATGATTGAACCCGGTGATTTTCTAAACAAAAAAAGCTCTCAGCCATGCCGGTAGTTGTTTCCATTGCTTTACACTGACTCAACAGATATTCTAGAACTTCAGAGTGACACAAAGACAGAGGGACAATCCTAGACTCTTCTTATATAGATTAACCACTCACAGTGGGTATATTTTTCTAAAGCATCTAAATAATTTAGGAGCCTATTGTTATATCTGGATCCAGCAGATACACACACACAGAGCAGCTCATTTAAGCACACCTAGCTGCTGTGGAAATGTTTATTGTTCTGGCTGCAAAACTGAAAACAACATGAAACTGAGACTTTTCACCGGGGAGAGAGGGGTGCTCACAGATTTAAAGGGATAGGACCTCACATTTCTCCATCCTACTTTAACAAACATCCCAAATACGTATACATTATCGTTTATATGGCTAACATGAAACACTATATAACCTAACTAAAAGTTGTGGGTGGACTACACCAGACTCTCAAATTGCAAGGGATTATTATGCCCTGGAATAGCAATTCACTAACTAAACAATTTATAAATTCAGGGACACCACTGGTTTTCACAATCCCTTGGGATGACATAGTGATGGGGGTGTACAGCATGCTGAACAACAGGAACAGTTGGTGGGAAGGAATCAGCTGGATCTGGTACCAAAGTTTCTCCCAACAAGTCATCAAAATTAGGAGTTGTAACAGAAGGATGTTCAATCAGAGGATCTGAAAGTCCAACTGGAACTTCCCTGGACTCTCATATTCACTGAGACTGCAATGTTCTATATGTCATTTCCATAAAATACTGTTGAATAATTTTACCACAAACAAAACAGGTCCCGTGCATTTTACAAGTTCTCCAGGTACCAATTTCACTCCAAAACTGTAGCTGTGAGTCCACACTAAGTCTCCTACATGAAAAGAATTATGACAAATCTCACATCGTCGATCAATTGCATAGTTTAGGATTTAGCTACGTGTGAGGCAACATCAGAATGGAGCAGGTCCCAACAAGTATGTAAAGATCACTTCAGGAAAAGGATTGCAGGTGACCTCTTGGTAGTAGCAAGTGGTGTGCTTCTGTAGACAAGCAAGAAATTGTCCAGTTTCTGCTGATGACTCCAAATAGACTTGTTAGCTCTCAAGACATGCTTAAATATTTGTACAAAGCATTCCACTAGTCCGTTTGTAGCAGGATGGTAAGGAGCTTTACATATATGCTGAATTCCATTTGAAGCTGTGAAATTCTTCAGAACGGAATTGAGATCAACTGTAATAGTAAACCAAACTGGCTAAAACATGGTACAAAGATGTTGAATGGTCTTGGTAGATGAAAACTTCTGGTCATTTTGAATGGGCATCAACTACAACCAAAAATATATAACCTTCTAAAGGCCCAACAAAGTCCATGTGAATACATATTCAAGGAGAGGCCACGACCAAAGATCTAGATGGGCTGTGCCAGGATCATGCTGAATTTGCTAACATTAGTATTATACTTTGTCTTCTTCTCAATATCCCCTGCCACCAGATATGACTCTAGGCTATGGTCTTCATCCTTACAATGCCAAAATGACCTTTGTGAAACACTTTCAAAACCTAAGATTGAAGTGGTTTTGGAATGATCACTCACATTCCCCATAAGGTAGATAGATAATATTGACGAGACATGAATTGTGTAGACTGGGGATTCTTTTGATCCAACACTGTACTCTGTAGTACCATTCCCTTCACAAGAGAAATCACATCATCCGTAGCAGTTTCTTTGTTGATGTCTATATTAATGATGGGTTATCTAGCCATCAAATTGAGACAAGAACACTTTGTACCAAGTTTCTTTGGTTGACAGGAGCTTGGGCATGGCAGGTGTGACAGCCCATCAGCATTGCCCTGCTGAGTCCCTTTAGGAAATTGAATAGTACAGGAATGAGCTGAAAGTAGCAATTCCCCACATTGCATATGAATAGCAGCTAATGACAGAATTCCATGTTTCAGTCCAAAAACAGAAATCAACAGAAGATGATCCATTAGCAAGGTAAAAAGTCTTCCATACAGATAGGTATGGAACTTTCAAATTCCAAAGATAGAATGAGAAGCTTTTAGCGCTATTTGCACATAGTTCTTCTCAGGAGTAGTGAGTGTTCATGATGCAAAGGCAATTGGTTTCTCCACATTGTTAGAAAAAATGTGGGAAAAAACTGCACCCACTCCATATGGTGAAGCATCACAAGAGAACTGTATGGGTGGTGAAGAATCAAAGTGCTTAAGAACTTTGGCCGAGCTCAAACATTTATTTGCTTCCTTAAATGCACACTCACACGCTTAGACCATTTCCATTGTTTCTTTGTTCATAATAGTTCATGTAAAGATGCTACTACTGTTGCCAATTTAGGCAGAAATGTGCCATAGTAGTTAAGCAATCCTAGGAATGAATCTAACTATGACACTTCTCTAATGATAGTGCTTCAGTGCCCTTTCTTTCTCTGGCAATTTCTTTAAGCCCTTGGCATCAATTACATGTCCAAGATGTTCAGCCGAAGGACCTGCGGACAGGGCAGGTAGACAAACCGGCCCGGCCCGCCAGGGGCTTTCCCTATACAAGCGGCGACCCCAGTTTGAGAAACACTGCTCTTGATCCTTTCCTGTAATAAGGATGTTATCCAAATAGCATTGGACTTCATTCAGTCCCTTCAGGATCTCACACTTGGCTTTCTGAAACAGGGCAGGTGCCAAAATGACAACAAAAGGCAACCTGTTGTAATAAAATAAAGCTTTTTGTGTGTTGATTGTGAGATATTCGTGAGATGCCAGATCAATCTCCATTTGTAGGTATGCACTGAGCAAATCCAATTTACTGTCCTCCACTAACAATAGCAATATGAGGTAATGGATATTGATCTGCACATAAAATTGGATTCAGTGTTACTTTGAAATCTCCACAAATTCAGATGAGACATCCTTCTTGATCACTGGTACAATGGGAGTAGGCCACTCACTGTGTGAAACTGGTGACAGGACTCCAATATTCACTAAATGGTCAAATCAACTTCCACCAGAGGCTTCAGAGAGTAAGACACAACTCAGAGCTTGCAGTATTTTGGATGGTTGTCAGATTGAACAGTGAGCTGTGAGATTCACTGACAAATTGTTCATCTGTCCAAGCTGTTTTTCAAAACCTTGGAGTGTCTGTCCAGTATGTCTTGAAGATTTCAAGGTGTTTCTGTGCTTGCCTTCATGTTGGTCCAATTCATCCTGAGTTTCTCAAGCCAAGATCTGCGAAATAATAGTGCCAAAACTTTGCTTAAATCACATTCAAGGATAAAGCCAGTGGTTGTCCATCTATCTGCATTTTCAACTGGAGTATCCCTTCTGGGTCTAATTTTTCTCTGGTATAAGTCTTGAAAACTGTGGAGGAAGTCTGGTGACAGGTAGAGGCAAACTCAGCGAAATGGCAGCTCCGGTATCAAGCTCCATTCCTGTAGGAACTCCTTTGATTAAGGGATTAACCCAGATGCCATGTAACTCCATATTGAGATAATACGTGTCATGCTGGATCTTGGTCAGTGTCACTAGAGCTCTTTATTTTTCCATATTATGAATTCCCAACTTCCATCCTTGCTTAGGTTCCATCTTCATAGGTGTCTTCTTGGATGAACTGATACACTGTTGCTGGTCACTGAACTGTGTGACAGGTCATGGTGATGTGCCCTTTCTTCTGACACTTTCTGCAAATGATCTAGCATGTCCTTCTCAGTGTGAGTAATCTGTGCACAATGGCCACATGGAAATTCCTTATGTTCCCGTGGTCCTCTGTCTCATCAATTCATGAGGTGAATTTCTTGGTTCACACTAAATTTCAAAAAATCCTTCTCTGTGGTGTCCATTGCAACTGCTACTTCAACAGCCTTCGTGAATGTAAGCACTGATACAGTAACTTCTTCTGGGCCTGATCATTGTGTAATCCAGAGACTAATAGGATCACAGGGCATCGCTTAAGGTTTGTCCAAACTGAGAGTGCTCTGACAAGTTCCTTAGAGCAGCAACAAACTGTGCTACTGATTCTCCGCTTCCCACGTCGCTGATGAACCCGATATGATTCTGCTGTCATTGATGGGACAGGAGAAAAACATCCCTGCACTGCTGCAGTAATTGTGGTGTACGTGTCACAGTTGGAGACAATAGGTCACATGGCAGTCCATATGCTTTTGGACTCATCATTGTCAGCAAGGTTGAAACTCGTCTGTCTGGAATGGTGTTGCAGTTACAAATTGCTCAAAACATTTTAGGTACGCCACCCATGATTCGCGGTTGTCGTTGAATTCACCAACATTTCCCACAAAAGTTGCCATTTTCTCTGCTCTCCTGTTGGCCTGTACACCTCCTGGCCATCTCCTCTGCCACAGGTATACTATTTGTTGTTACTGCCCTATCTGTCCTTGATCTGCCTCTTCTGGCTGTGTGCCAGTACTGCAGACGTCTTCCTTTGGCTGTACCTGGGCTCCCTCTTCTGGCTACAGACCCTCAGTGCAGGCTAAACTTATTTTTCTGCCAGTTTGCTTGTGGTCAGTCAAAATGGCTGCTTGCGTTTCTCATTACTTATTTGTTTGCAATAGCTCCCCCCAGGCACTAATCTATTCCTTTATTCTGTTTTTAATTGCCAATTCCCCCTCTCTAGCTGGCTGGTTCATACTATTCCAACAGCAAAAGCATCAGTCTGTCACCTTGTGCCTCTACCTCCATCTTTTTTGTACTATTATTGGCTTACTTTTTCTTCTTCTTATTGGGGCAGATGCAGCACTGGGCATGGGTGGGACAGAATTCCATCACCATCAAATATTATATCTGGACCCAGCAGAGAAGGATATACAGACACAAAGCAGCTCATTAAGCTGCCATGGAAAACATCTATTGTTCTGGCTACAACATGGAACGTAACACAAAGGTAAAGCTTTTCATGGGACAAGGGGAGTGCTCAAACATTTAAAGGGACAGGACATCACACCTATGTGTCACTCATTTTCACTAAGTCACTTTTGCAAATTTTATCCAAAATGTAGCTTCACTTTATTCACAGCAGTGAACTGAGATCTGAATTTGGATCTTAAAATTATCTTTTTCAACCCAAAATGGTGTGCATTAAATGAAAATAGTGAAGAGTGAGGGTTTTTTATCCACAGAGCAAAAATTGTACATGCAGCACTGTCTAAATTTCATGGGTATTGAGAGATCCAGGGAATTCACCTTGTTTAAGCTTCATTGCCTTCATTTTCTCCCCCCTTCCAATATAGATATATTAGGAATGGTCAAAAAGTATCCATCAAAACTATTTTTTGACAGAAAATTGGAGTTTTGACTCTACATTTTTGGGGGGGAGATGTAAAAATTGCCTCCTATTTCCATAGAAATGTTCACTTTTTCTTCAAAACATTTCTGTCAAAAAACCAAAAGATTTTAGCTGATTTTTTTTGGTTTTCAGGTTTTTGGCTGAACACTCAGAAATTTCCATAGCAAATTTTGGTGAAAATTATTGTTTTTGTTCTTGCCAAAATGTTCTACCCATTTTTTTCTACTTTAGAAAAAATTTATATAGATATAAAATTTTACATCCTTCTCATTAGTTCTGCTAATGGAATGGAAGAAATAGGGGTGCCCTCCAGTCATCAAAATACAACCTCTAAATTCTTAACTTTTCAGAAACAGGGATGGATATTGTCTCTTGTTGCTCCACAGCCATTGCACATGGACATCCTCCAATCCATGCAGAAGTCAGCCATCACATGACACCATGTCCTCATTGCCCCACAGAAAACGTATGCCTGTATGAACTTCTGTCCAGCCTTTTACTGGGGTACTCTGGAGGCAACAGCAGCTGTGTGGCTCCATTGGAGCGGCACTATTGAGGATCTAGAAGAGCAAAGAGTTCTGGAGCCAGCATAAAGGTTCTTAGATGGCTTGGGCCTCCAGCAGTAGCCTTCAAACTCAGTAAAATTTTGGAGTAACCACAGGATGAATCCACTAATATTTCTAAAGGTGGCCAACCTGCCATGCCAATGTGGGGGAGAAATTCAAAGGAATCTCTGCAAGACAAACTTCCCCAGCCCTTAGTTGCTGATTTCCCTTAAGAGAGGGACATAAAAACGGCCATACTGGGTCAGACCAAGGGTCCATCTAGCTCAGTATCCTGTCTTCCGACAATGGCCAATCGCAGGTGCCCCAGAGGGAATAAACAGAACAGATAATCATCAAGGGATCCATCCCCTGACAAGCCAGTTCAGAGTGACTGAAGACATTCCCACATTTTTAACTCAAAATAAACTTCCCACTGATTGCAGAATTAGGCCCAAGAAGGATAGTGAAGGATGTTTCAATGGTATTAAGTTAAACTTCTGTTATTATTGGAAGGGTTGGTAGCATCACCTATTGTTAATATTCCCTGACACTTCCTATTATAAGATCCTGTTTTTAGTCACTTATAATTTTGCCAAACTTCAAGCATTTAGGCTGAAATTTTCCATATCAGGTCTCTGCTTCAGGCCGACTATTATCATTATTGTTGTTATTTGTTATTCAGCAGTTTCTGAGAATAAGGTTAAGGGAAAATGCATTGTTTTTCCCATGTTCAAAAATCTTGGTGATCATTTATTTGAAAAACTTTAGTGCTCCCATGGTTTGGTGAGGTGACTTGAAAAATTTGGAGGAGGTGGTTGACTTTGTCAGGGGTATGACTTTTGCTGTCCTTGTGAAAATCTACCCAAATCTAACCAAGCTATAAGCCCTTGAAAAATTGTACTGTGCACATTCTCAGATGAGAATCCTTAGATTTTAAGAGCTAAATTCCCTACATTTTCCATCTGCACTGGACATGCTCCAGCCTGCAGCTGAGCAAGAGTTTCCCTGTAATTGCAGGTCTAGGCTGTTGCAGTCTGTGCTGGCTCTGGGCCCCTGAATTAAGAGCAGGGAGAATGTCTAACATATGCTGTCTATGACCACGCTCCCACCACTCCCCATGAGCTCAGGCAATGTGGAGGACAAAATTGCTGGGTTTGAAGGGAGAGGAGACAAGACCTGAAGGAAGGTGGCAGGGGAGCAGACTGGAGCAAGGAGAAGGATGAAGGGAGACTGGGATGGGAGGTTAGCAAGTGGCGAGAGAAGGAAACTGGGAATTGGGGTGGGTGGGAAGGCTGTAACTGGCTGAACAAGGAGACTGAAACTGGGAGTCAGGGAGGGGAACTGGGGACCAGTAGGTTGTAGGAAGTGACTGAGGTGTCCTGTGGAAAAAATAATATGTGGTCATGTAATTAAAGATTATACCATAATTCATACTCCCAATGGGACCGAAATTAAGGTCACAGAGGTAACTTTAATTCTGGCATTTCCTAATTTTGAGTGCTTGACTTGACTACCTTCATAATGTTCTTTTAGTGTAGCTTTTAGGTGAATAATTATTGTTATTATAATGGTACTTAATGAGACATAGGCCTTGGGCTGGGCACTGTACATACACATAGTAAGAGAAAATCCCTGCCCCAAAAACCTTTTGGTTAAAATAGACAAGACCCATTATAGCTAGAGAAAGGGAATATTATTACATCTCCACTTTACACATGTGGAACTGCAGCCCAGAAAGATTAAAATGTTAGGAAAGGGTCAAGTGAAATATGATACAAATAGCATGATCTGCCTGCTAGGGCTCATACACCCATACAATCTGAATGAGGACCTAATTAGCTTTATTTGTGTGATATTTAATTTGACCATTGAGATGGCTAACCCTTTCCTGATATATCTGCTTTCATTGCTATTGGTGTTGATTCTCCTATCACTTATACTAGTGACAGGATCTGGGGACAGATTCTACTCTGTGGACTAAATCCTCTTAAGTCAATGTATTATTCCAGATTTATGCCAGTGGAACTGAGAACAGAATTAGGCACATTTTTTCGTTATGGTTCTCATGCTGTTCCCATTGAAGTGAATGGGTGTTTTACAGGACACTTTGTTTTTCAACTTAATATTTAAATAAAAAAAAAAAAACAATTGAAATGTTTGGGATCAGATCCTCCAGTACTAGCTTAGCAGCCCTCTTTGTCTCCATTTTTTCTTGAACTGTCTGACTTCACGGAGACAGCATCTACTGCTGAATGCTTCAGCAAATCCACAAATAATCAGTACATTAGTATCAGGTGGCTTCCATGAATTCAATCAGTTGTTGTTCACTTTTTAGCATGTAGTCGGTAAATACTATATTTGAAACTTTACCAAATTACCTTTTTGGCATCCCAGGATCCTGGCAATGATGAATAATTAGATCTAAAGTTATTCAATATCTTTGTTGTAGCTGATGTAGTTCTTCTACTTTATCTAGTAGATATGAATTCTGAATGCAGAACAATAGGATCCGACTATATTTGATTTCAGCTGATACATGCTAGACAGTGGAAACAAAATATCCATCCATTAAACAGGGTTGTGAGCTAATCTGAGGCTTGATACATTACATATTGTAATTTACTACGTAATTATGCAACAGGGACAAAACACAGTTAATTTGAAAGAATATTAGGATTTAATGAACTGTGATCTCGTTCAGATCTAAAATATTAACTATAAAGTGCCTAATGCTGGTCTCACTTATGGTGGTGTAAAGCACTGCAAAGTCAATGGAGTTATGCCAGGGTAAAGCTGATATAAGTGAGAGGAAAACCAGACTCGTTGTTTAGAATCTAGAGATTGGCTGGAATAAAATATTTGACTATTCACTGAGACTGAAATTTACTTCAATGATGTGAGGCTTTAGGACTGTTACTTGCACAACTGTTAGGAGTGAAATCCACCTTCCCAAACTGAGGCCAAGGCAAAGGAACGAAGGGCCTCTTCTCCACAGCTTCTAGCTGATAGCTATTCATCCGCCCCGCCCCCACCTCCGCCCCGCGTACCAACTGAGTAGGGCATTTAGCCACCGGATCTGCATAAGTGTGAATCCAGTGACATATTCTCTGGCTTACCCTGGAACCAGCCTCAATGTCACCCCCTGCATGCATTCACCTCCCACATTTAGTGGGGTGTGTAGCCCTCCCCTGCTGCTACACACACACAACCCTTTTGCAGAGGACAAATGTGAAGCTGAAATGTCAAAAGTAGAGCTAGTCAAAGATTTTCCTGGAAAGCTATGGTGTGTGTGTGTTAAAAAAAGCATCTGCTTTCCACACAAAATTTCTTTTTTTTCTTTCCCCTACAGTATAACCCAAAATAGTTTGGCCAAAAAACAAACTATTTTGATTCGGAAATGTCACTGTGGTGCCTCATGGAGGTTGTCATTCAAGTACACCAGACCCTCCTTTCTTCTCTATGGGGTTGAGATCCCCAGGCAGACTACAACTCCCATGAGGCATTGTGGTGGCCTTTTCTAATAAAAACATTTTGGCTTCCAATTTTGTGCTCAAAAGGCTACATTTTGGGTGGACAGCTCCTCCCGTTTTTTGATAAGCTCATGCCAGAAGATTTTTTGAATGAGCCCTCTGTCCTAGGGTGAATTCCACAGTTTTTAGGTAAGTCTTGAATGCTGACATCATTGTGGTGGCTGGACAACCATCCTATAATACCTTTCCTAGAAATTAATAATGAAGCCAGTGACATTTCTGATCCTGCAGATCCACTCATGGATCGACTGTTTGGAGAAAAAGTATTTCTAGTATTGATCTTTTTTTTACAAAAACATTAAAACAGAGGTAACAGGCAGCTCAGCAAATATGTTGAAAGATTTGATCATAGGACTAATGTAGTCTAGTGCTGGGTCTGCCACTGATTTGCTGTATGGTTTAGGGGAAATAATTTTATCTTTTTGTGCCACTATCTGCCCATATGTAAAATGGCAACAATAATCCACACCCTATAGAAATGTCATCGGGATTCATTCATTGATATAAGTGCTGCTCTGAGGAGCTAAAGCACTATAGGAATAATAATGGCCAGATTCTGAACTCACAGTGTTGTAAAACAGGAGTGACTTCACTGACATCTGTGGAGTCGTGCCTGTTCTACACCAGTGTAACTGAAATCAGAATTTGACTCTAAATATTTAAATAGTGGGGCAGCAAGGAAACTCGTGACCATGCCATGGGCTGTATGCAAATTTCAGGCTAATTTAATCAAAATAAAACAAACCATCATATCTTTGGATGCTCTCTTATCAGTACCTTAATTCTGCCAACCTATTACTCTCATATCTGCTGGAAAGTAGTTCCATGGTAGACTAGTTTGGATAAACAAGATTACTATTCAAGATTAATATTTGATAAAGAGGATTAATATTCAATTGGTGCATGAGCGATTGGCCACACTTAAATTACACAGTCTCTTTCTTATTTACATAGCACTCCTCCACATCTCAGACCTCATTCCTCCTACACCAAGTCCTGTTCTCTACAATTCACTCAACTTTCTCTCCATACTGTTCCTCCTATCTTCTCTTCCCATTCCCAACTTTTGCCTTCTTTCATGTGACAACCCCTTTCCATGCAACAGCCTCATGATCAATTAACTATGGCAAAACACTTTCCCTTTGCTTCAGATTGCTAAAACTCTACCTTTTCTTTATTGTCTTCCAGTTATAACACCTACATGTCACTCCGGCACCGCTTTGTGCCTTCAGGCTGGGCAGGTGATTCATTCCACTCTCGTTTTTTGTTCTGTATGTGCCTGAGTTCACAAGGCCCATCTGTAACAAGGTGCTATATAAAGAACAAACCTAGCCAATAATGTTCTTACGCGTAGTGCTAATAAAACAAAGTAGAAAGTCAAACACAGAATGCAGAAGTTGGAATACATGGGTATGTTTATATACTAGGCAGATTGAGCCAGATTCCTTATTTCAACCAACTCCTTTGTTCTGCTCCTCTAGGCATTGCAAAGAGACGAGAAAGGCAGAAGATCTTTCCCGCTGGTCATTTCCACAGCACAGAACAGCCCCAAGCTGATTGAGTGATCCCTATGCCACCCACCTTGCAGCTTTTGGCTCAGGGGGTATGTTGAGACCATGGCCCACAGCACGACTGCACTCTGCCTATACTTCACTGGTGTCATCTAATGGTGCAAACTATGTCAGAGCTGCTGTAGAACTGAAACAGGGAGCCATAAACATCTCCTTTGCAGCCACACGCACGCACACTCACCTGATCCCAGTATCTGCTGGGCACAACTGAGACTCCAAGCCATCACTTTTAAAGACATTTTCAGGAGCACCCAATGGCATTTTAAATGGGGGAGGGGAAGGAAAACAAAGCTCATTTTCTTTTAAAATGTCTTAAACACTCAAACCAAATAGCAAAAATGAACCCACCAACAAAACAAAAACAAAACAAAAAAACTCCACTTTTGAAAAACTTTGTTATAGCATCCGACTTCATGAAAAACTCCAAAGGCTTCACAAATACAACCACAGCCAGTCTTTAGGTGTAGGTTGTTAAATGTTCATGCCTTGTTAGCAAAAGCTGACTCTGAAGGTCTGTATGTGTTAAATAGACGGTATACCACAGCAGTACTTTCTGGACAGCTTCTTATAGCCCTTGGACAATCATTGCAAAGATTTATAGCTGTGATTATGTGAAGAGAATAAGATCCTACGACAGTGGTTTACAGAAATTCCTTTATACTGATTTCCCAGGTTCTTTTCCAATTTTGCTTAATTAAAGGTAAATTAAATCCAACTATGTTACCCAATTATATCCACCTTCTCCATTTTATTACAGTGTCTACAAGCTGACAGAATAAAGAATTGCCTTCAATCAAAAAAAAGACAAATTATTCTCTATTTAAAGTGCTGGGACTGCATTTTAATTCTTTAACACACGATAAGCACTTAACAGAGGAGGACAAAATTAACTCAAGGAATCAATGCCTCTGTTTTTCAATAGACTTTAGTAACTCGAGGCTTTTTAATTAAATACTCTGGCACAGTTTATTACTTTAGCTGGGTCTGGCTCTCTGTACTTTTAAGTCTTTTAAAATATAAACCCTTTTATGTGGTAATAACATTTCTCTATACTTTCTCAAAAAGCATAGAGGTGTTGGCTTAGCCTGTTTATATTTAGCTCTCTACAGCTGTTAAGTAATTGCTTTTTGCTTAACTGGAATATTTCTTTACACTATAACATGTACTGTGTATGTATAGACACTGTATATAGGATATAATAAAGCCATTCATGCTGCAATAATTAAGGCTGTGTCAGCACTTTCATTACAAACTCCATTTTTCAAGTGTTTATAACTCAGCTATAAAATTTGTCCTGGACTCTGTCCACTGCACATGAAGGCCAAAAAAAAAAAAAAAAAGTTTACAAGTTTTGGACACTTGTTTTGCAGGTGTAGAACTTAAAAACAATTTTGATTTAAAATGAAATTGACAAAGAGCCACTGGCTTTTTGAAACTGAAACAAATTCAAAACACCTGAGATGATAAGGTTTAAAAATCTCTGCCTTCCACAAATGAAACTGGGTTCAGTGATGCAATTGTCAATATTTTTATCCTGCATATAATTTGTGGGGACCTGTCAAGATATTGGCAAATAGCACTTGAATTCAAGTAACGAGTAAATTCATAGCTTAGCACTGGTCTAGGCTTGAAAAATGTGATTGACATACACTTTGGTGAGTGCAAGTATATGAATTTAACTCTTGTAAAAGGTGCTAAATTAAGAGCCAAGGTGAAATCCTGGCCCCATTGAAGTCAATGTGAGTTTTGACAGGATTTCACCCCTGGAGAGTAAAGTCATCTGTTTATCCACAGAACAGACACAGCAGGGGGAATGGCTATATATGGTTTTGCACAACGCCTTGTCGTGTACTTTAAACCTGGGCCAGAGGGAACATTTCTAATGATAAAAAGGGTAGTTCAGATGTCACGAGCATTACGTTTCTGGCTTCTTTGGGCTTAGACTGCCAATTAATGTCAGTTGTGGTGGGGTGTCATGTAACTTGGACACCTGTGTGGACTGAGACACCCAAATTATTTTCCCAGAATAAATGACATAACTTTATTTGACATGCTGTCCCCCTACATCAGCTTGTGGAAATTTGGCCAGCTGAGCTATGGAGTTGTTGATCCACAGACCCATGCCAAGGAACAGGAAGCCCTACAAAGTTGTGCTCTACAGTGCCGACCGCTTGCACTGTCTTCTCAAATCCTCTGCAATGTATCAAAGTGAAACCCCACACCTCTTCCATTGCATTCAGGCTTTTCTTGGCTGCAAAGGGCAGAAGAGGGTAGGATTTGCCTCTAAGTAGATCTAGCACTGTAGCATATACCCCTTTCTAGTCTACCCTATTCTGTTCAGGTTCTTACACCACCCTCATGACCATAGTGTCTGAGTGTCTTCCAGTTGTGCATTAAGCAATGTGTGATCCATGGTTTGTTCTCTTGTCAGCCCATGAAACAGAAATAGAAGGTACTTACATTTCTACCAGCAAAGTAGGGACACACCTGCTTTCAACCACATGTGAAAAACTTGAACTTCATGAAAAATAAGTAAATAAAAACCTATCTACAAGTATATTTTATCTAGTGATTCATACAAGTGGCAGATAAATCAAAATAGACATGCAGTCAGGTTTACAGGCCAGATTTTCAAAAGTGTTAGTGCTCACGTTGGGGATCCAGTTTTCAGAAGAATTCATGACTCTCTTAGGCACGTAACTAATGTGGGCAGATTTTCAAAAGTCCTCATCACTCCCCAGATCCCACTGAGGACAATATGGGAGCTGCCTAGTGCTGAATACTTTTGAAAATCTGCCCACTTCATTTAATGCCTAAGTGGGAGCTGAGCTTTTCTGAAAATCTGGCCAGTTATTTAAATAGGTGCATAGATGGGAGCCACTTTGTTCTGCTGGAGATCTGGTCTAAATATTAATAGATTATGATGGGCCCAATCCAGGTTTGGGGCTGCTAACAAGCCCTGGAATTTATTGCAATGTATGGTATCAAAACCCCAGTCTTAGTGTTTGGCTGCTACCTTTAATGCCAGACAATATACAGTATATGATTTATAAACATAGGCCATTTATTACTCATATTGCCACAACATTAAAATGGAAAGAAGCACCATGAAAAGCTATGTTTCTGAGCATGTTCAAGGCATCTTACATATTATTTCAAAAATAATATTACTAATAATGTACAATGTATCAGTTCTCCAGATCGTGGGATATATTTGTATTCTGAAAAAAGCTAGTGGGTCAAAACCTTCTAGCAGAAAAGCCATTACTTTGTACCATACATGTTTCTTTCATTTGGTCAAATGTAAATTTGAGGGTAACACTAATATTATTACTCAGGTATGACGACATCTGTGATATGCAACATGTGAATTTGCTGTGCTGATATTTCAAAGACTGTTTTAAATTTATGGAGCTTTTAAAGTCCAGCCCAACTGTCTGGAAATTTAACAAACACATTTTTGACCTCAACCCATGCTCCATGCAGGATTGTTGGCCAATTTGTCCCAATTTTACAGGGTTTTTATTTCAAAGTTGTCACAGGAACAGAACTCATAAATGACTGTTAGTTTAAAGCAGCTCCAAATAAAAATGGCTGGCCAAATTCAGCTCTGGTATTCATTTCAATAAAGTCATTGGAATTACACCAGAGATTAATTTGGCTCATTGAACCCAAAAGATTTTTTTTTAAATTGTTGTTTGTATAGTTTCACTTCCCTACCCCCAAATTTAGGTGTGAGAAAAGTAGTTTTTACATATGAAAAAGAAATGGGGCCTGATTCACAGCTGCATTACTTCAGTGTAATGAAACAGATTACAGCAGAGTTACCCTAGTGTATAAGCAGATTAATGTAGTGTTGAATCAGGCTCATAGTCACTTTGCATGGTACATGTGCACATCATGAGGTTTATATATCTTTACCACCCTTTAAAGAACAGCATACAAATTTTAACTTCCCATTAATCACTTCACGTGAACTCACTCCATTTATAACAAAGATATAAGCATGTTGCTCTTTAAATACACTTATTGTTTCCACTGCCATTTGTTTTTATAACATTTACACGTTATGTGTTCTAGCTAGGGGAAAATAAAACTGTACTCAACTCTTAGAACAAGTATAACTTTCCATTTCAATTCTCTTTATATAACCTTACTTCCCTCTTCCTATTACTTGTGATTATATCTCCCTAAAGCCACAGGCATCTAAACTGCTCAACTAACTAGAACATAATATCAACAACAACAAAAAATCCATCTGGTAATGTGAGAGGTGAGTCTAAGAACTTTTGCAGACAGGTTCAATGCAGATAAGTGAATGTGTTATTTAATGGGTGTGTTTCCAGTGGGATCCTGCAGGGATTGGTTCTTGGCCCTATGATATTTAACATTTTTATCAATAACCTGGAAGAAAAACATAAAATCATCACGATAAAGTTTACAGATGACAAAAAATTGGGGGAATGGTAAATAATGAAGAGGATAGGTCACTGATTCAGGGTGATTTGGATCACTTGTTAAACAGGGCAAACAATGTGCATTTTAATATGGCTAAATGTAAATGTATACATCAAGGACTAAAGAATGTAGGCCATACTCACAGGATGGGGGACTATATCCTGGGAACCAGTGATTCCAAAAAAGACTTGTGGGTTGTGGCGGATAATCAGCAGAACATGAGTTCCCAATGCAACACTGTGACCAAAAGAGCTAGTGTGATCCTGGGATGCATAAACAGCAGAATCACAAGTGGTGGAAAGGTTATTTTATTTATTGGCACTTGTGTGACTGCTGCTGGAATACTCTGTCCACAATTGAAGAAGTACGTTGATAAACTGGAGAGGGTTCATAGAAGAGCCATGAGAATGATAAATGGATTAGAAAATATGTTTTATAGTGATAGACTCAAAGAGCTCAATCTAGTTAGCCCAACAAAGAGAAAGCTATGGGGTAACGATTATCGTCTATAGGTATCTAAATGCAGAACAAATATTTAATAATGGACTCTTCAGTCTAGCAGAGAAGGCATAACACGAGCCAATGGCTGGACGTTGAAGAGAGACAAATTCAAATCGCCCAGAAATAAGGCGCAACTTTTTAATGATGAGAGTAATAAACCAGTGGCACATTTTATGAAGATTATCCATGAGTGACAATTTAAAAATCAAAATAGGATTTATTTTTTTTCTAAAACATCTGCTCTGAGAATTATTTTGGAGAAGTTCTATGGTTTGTGTTATACGCAGGAGGTCAGACTAGATGATCACAATGGTCTCTTCTGGCCTTGCAGTCTATAAATCCACGAAAGCATCTAATAGTCTGAGTGAATATCCAGAAGTCTGTATATTAATCCTGTTTGAAACAAGACTACATCAGTGCAAACTAGGTACCTTTTAGTTTGTGCCAGGAGGATCTACACAGGGCAGTTAGAACACAACATGCTAGAGTGCTCTATAATTCATACTTTCATACTCTATAATAGACCAGATTGTGGCACTTCGTAGACAAGCCCTGAATATTTATTTGGAACACAGACATCCTTTTAAGTCTGTAAAAGCGGGCTGGAGAAACCAAAATAATAGCCCCATGGTATTTAGTCAATTTTACTTCTAGTCCCAGTTGCACAGGCAAAAATAAAGCCATAGGAATGTATCAGAATCCTTTGAAAGATTTGGTTTGATCTGATTTTGGTTCTGATACCAGGCAGTTGTTTTGGAGTGATAAGTGCCTTATTTTATCCAGAACTATCCTTCAATCTGACCATCTTGGTGCTAAACATTATTAAAAAAAAAGTGGGTCAAGCATTTAGGGCCAAACCAAATAATCACTGGACATTAATGTTCTGGATCAAAGGCTCGGTTTCTATGCTGGTACTTAAAATGCTACCAGAGCTAACAGCTCATGCATCAAAACAGTGTTGATGTCCAAACTACAAAGAAAAAAAGTCCAAATAATTCTCAACATATGCCAAAACCACCACTGAAATGAATGGGACTAAGGCAAACAAAACTTTGCACAAAATCTGCGGTATATCAGTGCTAATGATGATTGTGATTGTAGTGTAAATCAGGCTGGCCAGACTTGTAAACTACACTTACAAAATAGTTCTAGACAGGTGTCCAGGGATCTGACCACCTTATTTAAGTATTATATATAAGTATTATATCACAGGAGGACTCTTTCCAGTGAATTCTTATGGAAAATATTTCAGAACTAGAAAAAAATCTATTTGGTTTTGTTTTTTTCTTGTAATCTTCGCTAATATTCCAGTAATCTTTTGATGCTCATCAATAACACATTGCTGTACCCATAGGCACTATTTCTACATCTTGTCCAGTTTAGGACTTATTAAATATTAGCAGCCAGTAGTAACTGTATCAAAGGAGATAATATATGATTCATCAGGTCATGCAGTATCTACAGCTTCCACAAGACCAGCAAATAGGAATAAAATTAAAGCCTTGTGTAAGAAAAGATTCATCATATAAAATTCTCTGCCAGCATAATAGAATTAAGTTAGCAGAGAATTTGACCCAGTGATTTCATAATGAACAAACAAGTTTTTAATTTTACAATGAGTAAAGATTTGCTAGCAATTTTTACTTCCTCTTGTATGGTTATTGCCAATTTATCTATGTATTACATATCTTACCAAAGGCTGGGTGAATTCTACACCACTGGAAATTTTTTAATCAACATTGGATGTTTCTCTAAAAGATGAACTCTAGTTCAAATAAGAATTAAATTAGGGAAGTCCCATGGCCTTTGTTATACAGAAGGTGAGACTATATGATCACAATGGTTACCTCTGGCCTTATATTCTATGATTCATACTTCCTCTACAGATACTAAACAGGAAAGTCATAGCCAACTTGCTCTGGGGCTGAGAAACAGTCTTCCTGGAATTAACATAGGCCAAAACTATCAAATGTGAGTGCCTTAACTTGGATACCTAAATCATAGAATCATAGAATATCAGGGTTGGAAGGGACCTCAGGAGGTCATCAAGTCCAACCCCCTGGTCAAAGCAGGACCAATCCCCAACTAAATCATCCCAGCCAGGGCTTTGTCAAGCCTAACCTTAAAAACCTCCTAAGGAAGGAGATTCCACCACCTCCCTAGGTAACACATTCCAGTGCTTCACCACCCTGCTAGTGAAAAAGTTTTTCCTAATATCCAACCTAAACCTCCCCCACTGCTACTTGAGACAATTACTCCTTGTTCTGTAATCTGCTGAGAACAGTTTAGATCCATCCTCTTTGGAACCCCCTTTCAGGTAGTTGAAAGCAACTATCGAATCCCCCCTCATTCTTCTCTTCTGCAGACTAAACAATCCCAGTTCCCTCAGCCTCTCCTCATAAGTCATGTGTTCCAGTCCCCTAATCATTTTTGATGCCCTCCGTTGGACTCTTTCCAATTTTTCCACATCCTTCTTGTAGTGTGGGGCCCAAAACTGGACACAGTACTCCAGATGAGGCTTCACCAATGTTAAATAGAGGGGAATGATCATGTCCCTCGATCTGCTGGCAATGCCCCTACTTATACAGCCCAAAATGCCATTAACCTTCTTGACAACAAGGGCACATTGTTGACTCATATCCAGCTTCTCGTCCATAGTAACCCCTAGGTCCTTTTCTGCAGAACTGCTACCTAGCCATTTGGTCCCTAATCTGTAGCAGTGCATGAGATTCTTCCGTCCTAAGTGCAGGACTCTGCACTTGTCCTTGTTAAACCTCATCAGATTTCTTTTGGCCAAATCCTCTAATTTGTCTAGGTCCCTCTGTATCCTATCCCTACCCTCCAGCATATCTACCACTTCTCCCAGTTTAGTATCATCTGCAAACTTGCTGAGGATGTGTAAATCGATATTTACACACCTAAACAAAAGTGGCAATAAAAATAAACCACTATTCTCTGACAAAAAATCAAATCATTTGCTTAGATGACTAACCATGGAGTTAGGTGTCTTATTTGAAGTACTCAAGTTTGAAAAATTTTATTACAGTATCTTTTTAATTTTATTTTTTTCATACACCCAGAAGAGTTTAAAAGTATAAGGGTTATTAATTCCAGTAGCTGATAAGTTGACTTCAAAAGCACATTGTCAAATGTTTACTAAATAATTATAACAACAACAACAAATAGTGTCACTGTACACATTGTTACATGGTCCGTTTTTTAGCCAGGGTAATGACAATGAATGTACGACCTAAAATGTATCCTGAATCACACCCTTGAAACCCCCTTGATGTCAAAAGAGGTATAAGTGAGGGCAGATTTTGGCCTTATGCCTATTGATGGAGTGCCACATTTTCAGTTCTCAAAGCAATTAGGGCACTGAAATTGATGCCAGTAGATGAGCATTTGAAGGAACCAAAACTTCTTTTTCAAAACAGGAGAAACAAGACAGAGCTGGTTATGAACATCTGTGCATGAGTTTGTGATGTGTGTGTGTGTGTGTGAGAGAGAGAGAGAGAGAGAGAAGTAGTGATGGTTAAGCAGTAAAACTCCACAAATCCAAAGTTCATAAAAGATACTTCAATAGACTAAACTGTTGAACAAATCAGGGAAGGAGCGAGATCCCTCATTTTTGGGAAAGCTGTCATGAAAAAAGTCTATTTACCCAACACCATAATATGTATCCTATTGCTATTACCAAAGTTGGCAAATGAATCTCAAAGTTACAACTGGTTTCTGGCTCTTTATTTACCAGGACCAGGGTTTGTTGTATTGGGGCTCCACATTAGAGAATACAGTTAGTTTTGGGTATGGTTTCCAAACAACTATTGCCAAATTCTGTCCTCAGTTACTATGCAAAACCATTGAAGTCAAGGCATAGATAGCCAATGGAGAGTATGAGTTATAACTGAGGGCAGAATTTGGCCATTATGTTTCCTGGGAAGCAGATAAGTTTATGTTAAAGCAGCAAAGGATAAATTTCTGTGGAAAATGCCTGATTTAGACATTTTTGGGGGGAGGGGGTTTCATTAAAAAAAAGTCTGTTTTGACTACGTACCAATTAGAATATTTTTATTCAAAAATCTGATGGTTCAGAATTTCACTTTTCTAAAAGAATATATACATACATAAAACACCAATGGTCAGAATTTGCACTATTGCCCACAATAAGTAATACCTTATTCTGTAAGTAATCTCACTGAAATGAATAGTTAAGTCATTTCAACTCATCATAAGGAAGGGGCAAAAATCTGGCCTCAAGGGGATCTTTATGGCCAAATTCTGTCAGTTTTACTAATGCTGAATAGAATCTTATCCACAAGCAGTGTCATTGGGCCAGACTCTTGCGCCTTTATTCCCACTGAGTAGTGCCCTTATTCGACAAGGAGTTCCACCGAACTTGACGTGTGTAAAGGTGGAAGATTCACGTTCACTGATTTCAATGTGAATACTCTTGGATCAAAATCTGTGGGCAGAATCTGGTCCTTAATAATTAAGGGCCCAGTTTTACCAGGCTTACTCATATTGAATAGTACCTTACTCAGAGAGTATTGCGACAGAAATCAGTGTGACTACTTTTGTAATAGGATAATACTCTGTGTGCAGAAGTGTGGCAGATTTGGGCCCTACGTGGTTGTGCATTTGGCACATAGTAAATCTGCAAGTTTGTGTAATTAATTAAAATCTAAGTTTTACATATATAAAAAGTGCATTGCTGACTCAAATTTTTAAATTCAAAGAGTCCCTGCCCATTGAGTTACACTGAAGGGAAATAAAATGCCCGTTGCTATTTATCAGTGGTGCTGAAGAGAGATCCAGCCCTTTGAAACTCACTTCCTATTAATCATAGTCTGACCTCCTCATTAAGGGGCATTTGCTGGAGCTAGAGACTATCTGCTCTGTTCATATTTGTGAATCGTACTACTATATAGTGTTCATGCACTAGTGAAATTAGATTCTCTCCCTGTAGGGGGTAGGCATTGACCGCTATTTGATGCCAGCAAATGCAAGTCTAAATATTTTTTGTGGGATGCTGTCTTACCCCTCTATCCCCTCAACTTCAGCAATTTCAAATCACCATTGCTGTGTACAGAAGCTCACTGTAACTACTACTACCTGGGACTTTTCACAGCAGCAAAAGTAAGCCATTGTCATTATCAAAGGAATCCCCAGCAGCCTAAAGCCATGACTAATTGAAATAGCACTTACTATCCTGTCCAAGTGCAAAGAAAATAATTCTTTGAAAAAGGGACGACTACTTAAAAGCATCGTATAAGCATAATAGTGCTGAGTCATTTGTTCCACTCTTATGACAACAGACACCAAGCCGAGTAATATTTCAAAATAAATAAAGCCTAACATGAGAACTGTCATCTCACTGGACTGTCCAGAGAATATCTTGAGACTTTCTGGTCTGCATTCTTTGTTTGTGTCATCATCTATTGGAGAGTCTCGTAGATCCTTTTTTAATTGCACATTTATTTCTCACACAGAATGTTTTTATACATGCAACAGACACATTCTTTTACATTGGCTGACATTCCACCTGAAAGACCATCACAGCAAGCTTGTTAACGTGCTTCAGGATATATGGTGCAGTAGTAAATAGACTCCCTATAGCAAAGTAAAATTGGGGTACTAGGCTCAAAGAATATGTGTGTGTGTGTTAAGATCAAATCTTAACTTCAAGTTCAAGCATAGTTTAACAGCAAATCCACAGTTGTAAATGCAAAGTAAATGCAATTTTAAGGCTGCTTTAAACCAAGCATGAAAGACCAAGAAGTCAAAGTTGAGATTCCATACATCTGGTTTTAATATACCGCTTCGTGCAGTTTAGACAAGTGACCTTCTTTTTTGCTTTTTAAACTTCACTATCAGTGTGGTTGCTCCAAGACATTAATTTCAGCATTTGGGGTTATTTCGATAATATTTAAAGGAACAATTTAGTAAACAAATAATACAGCTTTCTTCAAAGTAAACTACTTTCATCTTTTAGACTCTAAAATCTCTGGCTGGCCACAACAAAGGGTTTAAGCATTTTGCTTCTTGGTTTTTTACTCCTCCATTTAAAGCATATATTTTTTGCATTTTTATAATAAAAATACATCATTAATTCTGCCCAGCAATGAAATTTATAGCATAGAGACCTAACTGGATAAAGAAATTGACTAAGATATAATATTATTATCAGTAATGCCACATTTTAGATCAGAGGTCCTCTTCAGACAAGGAATTCAATCTGAGCATTCAAGCAGCAGTGGCAATGCCAAGGCAAGGTGTAAAATGAAACAGGAGACTACCCACCAGGGACATGCATGCA
This sequence comes from Chrysemys picta bellii, assembly GCF_011386835.1. Taxonomy (NCBI): domain Eukaryota; kingdom Metazoa; phylum Chordata; order Testudines; family Emydidae; genus Chrysemys; species Chrysemys picta. The sequence goes on from NC_088791.1 coordinate 20,009,552, forward strand.
AGCGTTATTCTGGTTCGTTTCTGAACCAGTCTTTAGAGGGTTCCTTCCAAAGTAAACACCCTTAATTAATTCCCAAGTAAAATAAGTAAAGGCAAATTTTCCACTTACTGTGTGCTGTGCTCTGTCCGTGCACTGAGAAGAGACAGTTCTGCAGCTCTCACCTAGATCCAGGTTGCATTCTAAATTAGTCAGACATACAAGCTGGAAGAAGCTTATTGACTTTTTAACTGTGCAAAGAGCAACCCATCTCACTGCTGCTAGACAACCCTTCAGGACACAGTGCTGAACTTCAGCACAAGAGCACCGCATCTATTGTCCCTGAGGCTCTACCATTTCACCTACACCTGGGCGGATCTATCAAGCTTCATCTCTATTAGAGCGATTTGACTCTGTGGTTTAAGGAGAGAGAGAGAGAGAGAGAGAGCTAGAAGGGCTTGCTGTTGTCACACTTGTTTCCTATTAAAGAGCCTTACGGTGGATTGAGTAATTGTGTACGAAGGTAGTCTGGCTGGCAGATGTGTGCAGCCCCAGTGGAGCAGTAGATTCAAGGCAGATGGGTTGTACCAGGGCGCAAACAACATTGAGAAAGGGAGGCGTGATTAAAACAGCAGGCCTCCGTTTTATGGTGCTGGAAATGGGGTAGCATGAATGCTCCCAGGAACTGAAGTGCCCAGAAATGGGACTGGGCAGTCACAAGCAAATACAAAAAACAAGAACTGATAAAGCCGGGTGGATGTTCAGCCCGGTCAACTTACATGATCCTGTAATCATCACAATTAGCAATGGCTCTCTTGCCCCTCCCCCACTTTTTGCATCCACTTAATTAAAACTACTCCATTACTGCTAGTGTTAACAGTGTATTCAGAACAGAATCCTGTGCTACTGTACAACCTGAGGAATCACTGGGAAGTGGATTAGAACTGCTTCAAGAGGTGGTCCAATGCCAGGTCTGCTTCAGTTTAAAGGGAAAAGAGAGGCTGACTGGTGGGAGAAACTCTACAGTTAGCAGTTAGTTCTGAGGACGGTTGAAGTAGATCGTCAGAGAAGTGTACAAGGGGTCCCTTATTATACACTTCCGTATAACATACACTAGGTCAAACTCATCCCTGGTGGAGCCCCGCTGATATACACTAGGGAAAAATTTGGCTTACTGTCTCTCATAGAAGGATACTGAATCAGGGCAAGCGCAGATTGCCTGAGGATCCCTGTTCTGACAACAATGCTTTATAATACTTCACATGTGTAACTCCTACCCAGGCCGGACAGCAGTCAAACATCCACTGCAGAAGTGACCCTCGGCTGCTCTGAGAGAGCAATTCACCCTGTGCAGAGGGCCCGTGTACAGGCTATTCACCACCGCTTATTACGAGGGGTTAAGTAGGACTTAAATGGTGCATACAGATCTTGTGCTGGCCCCCTGCACAGCGATGAATGTGGAATGTCCCTTAGTGAATCCTTATTGCAGCATTCTATGGTAATGGCCCAAAACACTGAGCCAGATTCTCAGCTGGTGTAAGTCAATGTACTTCACTGAAGGCAAGAGCTATGCTGATTTACACCGGCTGTAGCTTACAACAGTGTTACTACAGTATTTTGGGCTATTACTGTAGAGTACTCTAGTATATATTGCGCTATTGTGTTTAAGGGATACGCGTCCTTCAGACCTAGCAGCTGCATGATCAGGCCCTTTATAGTGGAAAGGGTTATACAAAAAAGTTTATGAATGTTTCTCCCCCCCCAAAATACTATATTTTTAATAGGTACATTCATACCCAAATAGCTGAAACTGCAAAGGGAACATTAAAATGAGCTGACTGGCCAAATAAATTTCTTTGTATAAGAATGTTCTTCCCACTCCACTTCACTGCATTGCTGTGGGGTAAAATGCCCTCTTTAAAATGTATTTTTCATTACCTCCTAGAGCTCTTTAATAAGCAGGTTATTGATATGAAACTATTCTTCTCTAATAACAAAGGGCCAAATGCATGGCCCTGTTCTTCCCAATTGTTATGTCTTATGCCAGCTCTATACCACAGGGATTAACCCCGGGGACTGTGAAAATGGAGGATAGAAAAATTCCAAACCTGTCAGCACTCAGGACCCATGGAGCTACTTGGAGAGCACACCTCTACAGATCCTGAGTCTCTCTCATTTCCCAGTGCAGGGACTGACACTGCCACAGAGCTGCTGTAATCCTTATAGAGCTGTTATGGGGTCCCAGCTTGTCCTTTTAAAACAGAAACTTTCCCTTGTGGGAGAAGGAGCTATTCTGGAGCTGTCAGGCTGAAGTTCCATCATCTGGCATGTGGCCATTTAGGTTCTCCCTGGCTGCCTGTCAGTCTGATTCGCCTCTCGGTTTTACCAAGGCAGCTCTCTTGACTTCAGGCTCAGTGCCCTCCTGACATCTTCCAGAGTCCTGAAGGAGCAGGAGCTGCGGGCTATGGAATTGTTCTATGGCCACCCAGCCTGGAACAGAAGTTCCCTGCCTCAAAATATAAATCAAGTCTTGAGTGTGGAGCTGGTAACGATTTATTTAGGTAATTGTGACCTTTTCTGGAGATTCTCTTGCACCTCTTTTAACAGCAAGGCTTTGATTGTCAGCAGAAAGAAAGCCCTTGGGGTAGAGAAGTGTCTTCTTGTTTGTTTATCGATTTATTGGTTTGTTTGTTTTCTCATATAAAATTCCATTTGGGTTTAGCCAAGATAGAAACTGTTAAAAATAGGCAGTTGCCTTCTTCAGCAAAATGTTTGCAGCATGCCAAAATAATAACTGAACAGAACATTCTAGAGAGCTGAGCTCGTGCCCTCAATTGAGGGGATTCCAGGTATGGAACAAACTGCTAAAGGAAAGCACTGCAACCCCTTTTTATTTGAGAAAGCTTTTCCACCCAAGTGACAGGAACAGGCACGACATCAAGAGTTCCCTTTAAAAAAATATATATATATATATATATATATATATCTACCTCAAGCAGAGTTTCCTATAACCTAGAAACCAGAGCTTCTTGAAAATAAACTTGATGGAAAAAATATCTAAATGAAACATTTCAACATTCTTGTTCAGTAATGTCAAAATGGTTAGTTTAGACATTTTGTTTTGACTTTAATGTTTTGATTGATTTAGTTTTGACGTGTATATTATCTTAACATATTAATTCAAGTATGTTTATAAATATACTTAATATTTTATTTTATACGTTTTTGACATTATCAAAATGAAACAATTCACCATTATCAAAATGAAATGGTTCAATTTCACAATTTTGGGGAATCTCCATTCTGTGGAAAATTTTTACTTTTCATGACAATTAGGCTTGGTCTACACTAAACCCCCAAATCGAACTAAGGTACGCAACTTCAGCTACGTGAATAACGTAGCTGAAGTTCGAAGTACCTTAGTTCGAACTTACCTCGGTCCACACGCGGCAGGCAGGCTCCCCCGTCGACTCCGCGGTACTCCTCTCGCCGAGCTGGAGTACCGCAGTCGACGGCGAGCACTTCCGGGTTCGACTTATCGCGTCCAGACAAGACGCGATAAGTCGAACCCAGAAGTTCGATTGCCAGCCGCCGAACTAGCGGCTGGGTATAGACGTACCCTTAGGAATGAAAACAAATTTCAAATGGATAGAATGTGCCATGGAATGGAAATTCCATATTCCCACCTGTTCTCCTGGAAAAGAAGAAGAGCCCAGACTTCAAGAAATCCACTATTCATTCATTATTGCCAATTTAACATGGAGGAGGCTCAGCTACTAAGATAATGGACAGCAGTACAAAACTCTAAGCTAGTTAGAAAAATATGTATTAGGGATCAACATTCAGAAATGCCTTTGACAGCAATTCAAGCAGGGACTGCTATTGAAGTGGCTAGTTCCGTCCTGGGCCTTCACTGGAAGAAGAGTTGCTTGGAAAGGATCAGTAAAAGCCAAAGATGAATCCACAACACCTTGGCTAGGAACACAGGAATTCCCATACTAGATCAGATTTGCTGATTCCAGTATCCTGTCTCTGACAGTGGACAATGGCAGATGCATCACAGGAAACACCATTAATGGAGTAACTAGCCCATAGAGAAAGTTTCTTGTTAACGGTCATCAGTTAGTGGTGTTCTTTTGCCTTGACGGAGGCAGCATGATGTCCTTCATACATTTTTATCTGAGCTAAGGTAATGCAGGATATACTTATTATTCACATTTATAACTAACCTTTTTTTTAACCCTTCTAATCTCTTTTCCTCAATGAAAGCAGACAGTTTCAGAGCTAATTTAGCTTGGTGTAAAAAGGCAGTTCTTTTCCAAATTTATTGCCTGACAGTTTCATTGATTGTCCCATTTTTCTTGTAGTGTATTAAGTATTGTGTGAAATGGCAACAGGAGCTCTTTAGTATTTACTTTCTCTATAGCATTTACTATTCAGTAAATGCTTCTCTATTATGCTTCTCTCTAAAGTAACTGTGCCTTATCTTTTCAGTTTCTCTTTTCATTTGGAAGCCTGTCCATGCCTCCAATCATTTCCCACAACCATTTCTGTACCCCTTCCATTTCTGCTACCTCAATCCACCACAGTGTAACTGCCTGCTCTAACCTGGAGCCTGCACTGCCATAGACTGTTTGTTTGCTTTGCCCCATCCAGGGGCTGCAGTTTGCTTACTGCTTTGCCCTTCCCAGGGGGCTAATTCCCCTCCCCAAGTGCTGCTGCCTGCCCCAGCCAGGAGGCTGTAGGGCTCTAGACTGGTTGTTCATTTTGCCCAAGCTCAGAGGCTCCAGACTGTTTGATTGTTTTGCTCACCCAGAGACTACGGGTTATTTGCCTAAGTGAACCCGTCAGGGGGCTGGGACCCACTTGGCCAAAATCACCCACTTAACGGGGGGGATCCCAACGACGGGGTGAATCAACCCCATACTGAGCCAGTGGGGGCACCCTAGCTCAGCACAGGGCCCCCATCACAATGTGTGCAACTGATTGTTCCTTCCGAAGTGGAGTACTTTGCATGTGTCCTTATTGAATTTCATCCTATTTACTTCAGACTATTTCTCCAGTTTGTCCAGATCATTTTGAATTATAATCCTATCCTCTAAAGCATTTGTCATGCCTCCCAGCTTGGTATCGTCCACAAACTGTACTCCCTATGCCATTATCTAAATTATTGATGATTTTCTCTGCACACCAGGCTTTCCCCAGTTCTCTTTCTTCCCTTTCTCCCACATTCTCTCTGTCCACCTCATTTTGATGTTGCTCCTTTTCCCCACCATGTTTCTCCTCCTCTTGTCTTCTTTGTATTTTTTTTGCCACTTTTCCTCTGCTCTAGTCTCTGGCTGCTCTTTACAAGGGTGTAATGTACAATGGGATGAATTCTGAGTTCTAATCAATTCTTAATGTGGCAAAATCTTACTGAAGACAACTAGAGCTTGTGTAAGTGAGTGTTGAATACAAACTGATCGAAGACCTTAACATTTAACCCATTGGATTCTTTGTATTGGCACCATCCTGATGTTGCTCTGACATTCAAGCAGCTGCAGAACTGGATTCTATTTTATATTAATGATTCCAAAATACATAATGGAAAAAGTGTTTGTAAATTACACCCATTGGCAATGTGAATGGGAAATACACATAAATAGTTTTGGATAGGAAAGTGCAAGATTGGCTTTTGCTACATCATCTTCTTTGCAACTACTGAGAACATGCCAAGGCATTAATTTTAATTCTTTAGAGAATTTGTTGGTGAAAATTACTGTTTTGTTCTGGAGCACTATTAGAGGATAAAAAGATATTTTCATCAGGCTTTACCACTGTCTCTCGTGGAGGTACCTGAGGGATTTACTTCATTCATGGTGTAGAAGTTCCAGCATGACTATGTATAGAGGGGTTTTTATTGCTTAGCAATGAATTTACTGGTAGAAATAAATATTTCTGTAGTGACTTATTACCATGTTTTTAGCTTTGATGATAGCCCTGGGTTGCAAAATCCCTGACACAAGTTGCTGCATCAGAAAAATGCAGATCCCAGAATTAAAAGAATTAAAGAGAACACCTTTTTTTTTTACATTTATCAGAAACTAGATGTATAATCCCTCTGCTCCTTCAGCTTCCTCCATTAAAGTCACTTCCATTTCCAGTGGTGATGGCTGATGCTCAAAATAAACGGTGCATTAGGTTGCCAGGTTGGGCAGCAGATGCCACACCCACCAGTTAAATGCACACACACACCCGTGGGGTTACAGAGCCCATCAGAGTACCACACTCATCTTGCTGGCAAAAAGGCCCACCTCACCAGTCCAGTGTCCTCCTCTAGAGAGTAGAACACCCTACCTAGCAAAAATATCCCCACTCTGGGCAGCCGACCCCTGAACAAGGGATTTCCTACCAAGCAGCAGATCCCTTACAACACCCACAGAGCTTCTTCACCTCACCTATTATTTCCCTCCTGCATCAGCAACCGGGCTAGGCAATGGCATAAGAACCCACCCACCAGCTCTACAACTTTGGAGGATCAAATTACTTTTATCCTGGGGCTGGCTAAGAACTAGATTACACCAGCAGTGTGATAGAACAGTCACACCACACTGGAGAAGCTGGCCCGTTCTATCTAAGTGCTAACACAGACCAACCTGTAAAGTTAGCATGTTTGTTCTGATGTGATCATAGTACCGCGGAGACAGTGTGGACGTGTAAATAGAGCCACTCAGGAAAGCTGGGGTCTGTTCCTGGCTCTGCCAGTGGGTGGCAGAGTCACTACTGGGTGATCTTGGGCAATTCACTTCACCACTCTGTGCCCCAGTTTTCCCATCTGTAAAATTGGGATAATGATAACGACCTCCTTTGCAAAGCGCTTTGAGATTTAACAAAGTGTGGCATTATTACATTACAAGGTGGTCGTGATGCAAGCCTTTATCCGTCCCCACACCTTTACTTAAATGCTTATTTTAGACAGATTTAACTATCCCACTTTTTTACATGTAGATTTTACATTCTATTAAATGGATTTCTGTATTTTTCAACAGTGAATTTTTTCCCCAATAATTCAGGGAGAGAAATTACAGGCCAGATCCTCAGCTAATGTAAATGGGCACAGCTGAACTGAAGTCAGTGGAGCTATGCTGAATTACATGATCTGAGAATATGGCCCACAAATGGCAATGGCCCTCCTTAATTGCTTAGTCACATATAGGAATTAATCATCTTGCTAACTCTCTTCCTATTTGATATAGGGCTTTTCAGAACTGCCTCTTTGAAGACATCAAGGAAAGCCTGTGATAACTCTTGAATCTAAATTGATGATATTGACATTTCTGTGAATTGATAATCTTCATCAGTTTTAAAAGCAAATTATGTTTCCTTGAAATCAATGAAAGCTAGATACCAAAATCTGGCCCTTTGTAACTATGACACTCTCAAAGTTTTGCAACCAGACCAGAAAACTTTGATTATGATCATTTGGCAGCATTTCCACAGGAGCCTGAAGGAAGATGGAAAAACTAAAGCAAATGTTGAGACCCTTTCAGACAGGAAGTTTCAATGGAAATGGAAGCTGTTTCTTATTGTCCAAATTCTCATTCTACAATAATTCCATATTTCACAGCGGCATATTACATGTGTCATTTTATTTATACCGTGGAACTATACAAGGTAAATACAACCTATTTAGTAAGTCCAGATTTTGCTATGAGAACAACTTAAAAGCACAGGAAGTTCAATTTCTTTAACTTAACATCCACTTCTCTCTCCATTCATAATTTAGTAGCCTGTTATTACCTGGGTTCCCACAGAGGTTTCCTCATCTGACCTTTGCCAGCTGAGCTGTTCTTACAAAGTGCTACTGTGAAAGTGGTTGGTTCCTGCTTCATATTTACCCTCCTCCTCCTCCTCAATTATCTTAAATTTGCTATATCTGCGTATTCACCCTTGGCCTCTTCAGCCTCGTCCCCTCTGGCCTCTTCCATCACTTCTTACTTCTCCATCTGGTGCAGACAGGAAAATGGTTTGGGCTTTGCAAAATCTCATTCGGGAACAAAATCCAAAATAATCCAAAAGCTCATAGTTTGGATCCAGTGGTAATTTTATCTTAACCCTAACAGTTACGAGGGAGGTTTGATTGAATGGATCCAATTTTGGCCCTTCCACACTGTATGCTAAAGGACCCTGATGGAATAATCTTCCTTTCCTGCTCTGACCATGTCAGCCCCACCTCAAGTCCATGCACTGGCTTTCTGCTTCAGGCTCTACATCCTCATTTTCAAGGCTCTTCATATTGTTATCCTTGCATATATCTCTGTTCTCATTTGATCCTACACTCCTCCTTGTTCCTTACACCTCCCCTGCTTTTACCTCCTAACTTCTCCATCCACCCCTTATCCCATTCACAACTTGGGATTGTCTTCTTCTGTAGTTTCTCTTAGGACTGAGGCAGTCTCCCACTGCTTGTGCTCCAAGCACTGTCTCATTTCTCTTTTTTCCAATTCCCCTCTCTCCTTCTTCGTATCTAATATATCCATCATCACTGCAGAATCTTTGTGCTTCAGAACACTCTTCTTTCATATACTGATCCCCTCACCAATAATATTTCCACATCCTCTTGCCTGTGGATTATTTTCTCATGCATCTTCTTCTCAGAGCCTTCAGTCCAACAAGGCCTTACCCATTAGAGCTAAAGATGCTACTGCTTTAGCTATAAGTAATTAGCAGACTCATATTAATTGGGCCAGCCACTAAAGCAACCTGCACTGAGAGACAGAGCATATATTCTGAGAACAACACAACTGACTGAGTACAGAAAGCTAAACAAGAAAGAAGGTTCTCTCTTTCCAGGCAGAGCAGCAACAACATACATAACAGGGATGGCATTTGTTGGCACTTCAGTTCTCCATCATATAGAATTCTGTCTATGATGCCATCCAGAAATCTTCTTATTGAAATCTGTGACTGCTTTTCATAGATTTATAGGGTCAGATTCCAAGGCCAGAAGGGAACATTGTGATCATCCACAGGCCATAGAATTTCCCCCAAATATTTTTTTATCTTTTAGAAAAACACTTAATCTTGATTTAAAAGTTGCCAGTAATGGAGAATCTACCATGATCCTGGAATAATTGTTCCAATGATTAATCACCTTCACTGTTAAAAATGTAGGCCTTATTTCAAGTCTGAATTTATCTAGCTTCAACTTGCAGCCACTGGATCATGTTACACCTTTCTCTGCTAGATTGAGGAGCCCATTATCAAATATTTGTTCCTCATGTAGGTGTTAAAATATAGATATTTCAGGCCTGCCTGTAAAGGCCTATGCTTTAAGAACTTAGGTGTATTTTTATCACTTAGCTAGTTATAGAGGTATAAAAGAAAGAATCAAAATCACACCCTGTCTGTGTAAGGGCCTTCTCTCACTAGGATAGTCTGAGGCCTTGTTCGTAGGCTAAGGCCTTTGGCTAAGCAGCAGGGGAGGCCATAAGCTGGGAAGTGTATGGTCACATCCTCTCATTCCAAACCCATCACACTGAAATAAGGTGCTATTGGGCTGTTAGGAAGATGATCCTGTCCTGATAATGCCCATCACCACCAGATAAAGAAACAGATCTTAAGAAAACGTAGTCTGTTAGCATCCTGTCTGGCAAGAAATCACTTAGCAATGGTTGTGAAACCCTCATTTCTGTATTGTTTTAGCTTTATAGCCCCCACTTTTCTATTGTTAATCTGTCTGGTGCTCTAATTGTTTCAGTCTGCTGTATACTTAATTTTGCTAGGTGTAAATTAGGGTAGTCGGATATAATTGGTTAGAGAATTATGTTACAATGTGTTAGGACTGGTTAGATAGATTTCAGTAAAATGATTGGTTAAGGTGTAGCTGAGACTATTACTGTATAAACTGGGGTCAAACAGGAAGTGGAAGGGAAATTGGAATCATGCTTGCTAAGTGGGGGGAACGGGAACAGGGAATAGGGAATGGGGAACAGGGACACAGGCAAGGTTCTGTGGCATCAGAGCTGGGAATGGGGACACGGGGTAAACACTCTGTGGCATCAGAGCTGTGAAGGGGGACACAGGGTAAATGCTCTGTGGCATCAGAGCTGGGAAGGGGGACACGGGGTAAACGCTTTGCGGCATCAGAGCTGGGAAGGGGGACACGGGGTAAACGCTCTGCGGTGTCAGAGCTGGGAAGGGGGACACGGGGTAAATGCTCTGTGACGTCAGAGCTGGGAAAGGGACACTGGGGAACAGGCTCTATCAGCATATAGAGATAAGCCCGACTGGTGTGAAGGGCTTCAGAATATGCTTGCTCGGAAACTAACCCCAATAAACATTGCATTGTCTGTGCTTGGGACTTCTGGTCTTTTGCTGCTTGCTGTCTGCATGACAAGAACCAGGGAAGTGGGAGGGTCGAGGGGAAAGCCCTCTAACAGTAGGTACTTATAAACTGCAATCAATTCATCTCTTAATTGTCTCTTTGCTAAGATAAAAACATTCAGTTCCTTGTCTTTGTCACTATAAGCCTTATAGTATAAGGTATGTTTTCCAATCCATTAATCATTCTCGTGGCTCTTCTCTGAATCCTCTCCAATTTATCAACATTCTTCTAGAATGGTGAGCACCAGAATTGGACCCAGCACTCCAGTAGAAGTTGCACAGTGCTAAATACAGAGGTAAAAATAACCTCTCTATTCCTACCTGTTTATTCATCTAATGATCATATTCGCCCTTTTGACCACAGCATCACACTGGGAGCTGATGTTCAGCTGGTTATCTACCCTCCTCTGCTCTCCCAAATCTATGTCTCCACACTGCAGCAAACCATTGTATGATGTGGCATATATTACACTTGTCCTGCTAAGACACAAAGTCAGTGTCATCAGATGGTTTAGAGTTTTCATCATATGTATTGCTAAAATGTGAGAGATGCACAGCATTCACAGAGGCATGGGTTAGTTCTCTTTATTATTATTTGTATTGCAATAACAGAGAGGCCCTATTGTGGTAGGTGCTCTACAAACACAGAGTACAAAACAGTCCCTTTCCTGAAGATTTTACAATCTAACTTGTCAAGATCATTTCATCAGCACTTGTAATGTGTTTTGAAGATGCAATGTGTTTTATAAATTGCTAAACGGTCATTTTCAATATGAACATATTAAATCCACTATTAAAAGAACCAAGTGCCTGGCACTGAGATGCCATGAAGGTGGGAATATGAGAGACCGGCCTCGTTTACATGGGAAAAGAAGGGCTATTTTGTACTGAGCTATTGCGCACTAACTGTTGCAGATTAGATATTCTGCAATAACTGAATGCACGTAGCCAGCCGTTTCCTACTTCAATTGGGTCACTGAGACCAAACAGCAGGGACTTTCTGTGGAGTAAGCATGCGGCGTTCTGGGTGGGTATCTCATGGTGCGTTGCGTAACTGCGGGGTTCTGTTCATCCTGGGACTTTTCTCACAATGCATTGCGAGATACATAGCCTATGCCAACCATAAGCAACTGTAATTCTGAGACTTGGAATCAAACTCAAGAATGCCCATGACTACTGTCTACCTCCCAGTATTCTTTACCTTTTTGTGAGCACAGTGCCATTTTCAAACTGCTGTCAACCAGCATGGATAGAACAATGCTCTGTGCTGTGATCCTGACAACCTCTAATTTGCAGAGGCTGGTGGAGATGTATTCGAGATCTCGTCACTGTCTTGGCTTGTGGTTTGGATGTCAGCTGGTGCCAAGAGGAAGGGAGGAGGATATCAAGCAGCTACTTATGGATGAACTTTTCTTGGAGCAGACTGACTCAGTGCAGCACCATTTCTGGGCTCAGGAAACAAGTGCTGACTGGTGAGAAAACATTGCAATACAGACCTCGATGACCAGCAGAGTGTGCAGAATTTTAGGATACCAAAGGTAACTTTCTTGAAGATACACACAAAGCTCACCCCAGAGCTGCAGCAGCGGCACCAACATCAGAGCTCCTCTAAGCATTCAGAAGTGTGTTGCAATCACCATCTGGAAGCTAGTCACCCTAACTGAAAGCTCATGTGAGGTTTCTATGGTGTAAGTGTTAAAACTTCAATCTCCGCATTTATATCATACTCATCACTGCAGCATTTGGTTGACTTACATAGCTTTCTACTGGCACATTTCATATTGGAGAGCATATTTATGTAGCATAATTCACACTACTACACAACCCAATGTTGCTACTGCATTATGCAGTTCTAGAGAACAGCAACAAAAGACAAAGATCTGCTCTTAGAAAATGAACTTGCTTTCCAAGGTAGAATTATTGAGGCTCAGGAAACTTACAGTACATCGTTTTTGTTTATGTCAATTCTCGCCACCTATTGGGATTCAAATCTTTACAGTCTATCCAAGATCCAGCAAAGGTGTTGTAAGAATAACATTTCCAGGCGGTTACCTAATATTATAAAAGGCTCTCACTATGTCTCAAGTGATCTGCTGTAACATTTTACTACTCTGAAGCTACATCTTTCCACATGTAGATTTATACAAGCTGTTTTAATACCCCCAAAAACGAACATTCAGTGCACAATATATCACTGGTATATCACTCCCATCGAGAAAAATCACTGCTGTATATTGCCAAAAGTCATGAAATTCTTAACCTCAAGCTCTGTTCTTAACTCTCATGAAAATGACAGTTCATTGCAAACTTGACGGTGTATATTTTACCTAGAGTTCGTAAAATTTTATATTTCTGAAGGGCCTGCCCCTTTTAGTACAAGCTTCACTAGGGTTAGATAAGTGAAATACTAAAACTGTGTAAAGGGATCAAGGATAAACGAAAGTAAAGGGTTTATTTGAAACATTACACACACATATCTACACATGCACACGCAAGGACAAGAGTTGTAATGCCTGCTATAAGTTACTCCTAAAACAAACATGGGGAATCAGATACAAACTGCCAGTATGGAAAATAAAAGTCTCAGATGTTTGATGTCCGATCTAATTATTTGTATGTGCAGGCTTGCAACTTTTCATATCATTGCCATAACATGTAGAAGAATGAAATTTAAAGGAGAATGGATACAAAGTTAGCAGTGAGAAGAAAAAAATGCTTCCTAAGTGTGTGCTGTGCATTTTCTCTTTTTAGTCTCTTCCCTCTTCTTTTCCCTATAATATCCTCATGAATCCATTTTACATAAAGAAACTGACATATGGCAAATAATGACCCTGCCTCAGGGATGACAAACTCACAGCTGTGCCGCACACCTACTGTATCAGCACAAAGCTGTCTGAGGTTTGAGGAAGATCACCCACAGATGTTGCAGAGAGAGTTTATCAGTCCTTCTCATTTCCTTCCTGGTTCAGCTTTATCATCTGGATGTAAATCAAAGAGGCAGGTAATGGACATAAACTGGGTTAGGCAGATTCCTTTTAAAGAAACTCCACACTAGCTCAATAGGTTTTAGAATACCACCAGTAACTCTGAAAATGCATTCATTTACTTAGCTCATGATGACAGTTCAACTACAGCAATTTTTGCCAGTGCTTAATTCTGTATTCTTAGGTTATTAGAGCTGGTAAAAAATGCCAACCATTTTTTGTGGGAAATTTAGAAACAATTTTTTAAAAATTTCCTGTAACACTTTTTTAATGAAAAACTGGAACCCAAAATCAGAAAGCTAAAAGATTTCATGACTACAGTAATGGGTACAGAATAATTTTTTTGTACTGTTTCCTGTGTCGTGGGTTATATCTTCTGCACTTCCTGCTGTTTCATGAAAATTATATGCCCTGCCTATGGGAGTTTGGACAGCAGGAGGATAAAATAGATTGCAGGAAGGATGTTCAGTGATGTTTTGTATGTCTGCATGTGAATCTATCTTAGGTAATTATATGGCCTGCGTTACCATAGTATTCAAGCACCTCGCAATCTGTAATGAATCTATTCTTACAACACCCCTGTGAGATAGAGAAGTGCTATTACCACCATTTTACAGCTGGAAATTGAGGCACAGAGATACCCACTGTATGTCTACACTGCATTATAAATCCCATGGCAGCAAGTCTCAGAACCCAGATCTACAGACTCGGACTCACGGGGCTCACGCTACAGCACTAAAATCAGCAGTGTGGCTATCTGGGCTCAGGCTCTGAAGCCCATCTCCCACACTGGGCTTCAGAGCCTGAGCCCAAACTTCTAAACCACTGTTTTTAGTGCTGCAGTGTGAGACTTGCAAGCCTGCCGACCCGGGCTCTGACGCTTGTTATCGTGGCTTTTAAAACAGCAGATGTATTCTAATTAACTAGCCCAAAGTCACACAGTCTGTGCAGGGAACTGAACGTAGCTCTCCCAAGTTAGCTCACTAATCGCTGGACCACCCTTCCCTCCCTCTGTGTAGGATGAGAGTGCTGCTTGCCATAAAACTTATCAAAGAAGTCTAGAGCAATGCTTCTCCATTGCTAAGCTCTTTCGGGTATGGACTGTGTTTTCACATGCATATGTACAGCACCCAGCACAGGCTTGGCTGGGGCCTTTGGGTACTGCTGTGATATAAACATTCTTAACAATAATGCTGTCAATACCTGGGGCCACCATGCCCCCCCTATAAAGCATTCAAGGGGCACAATAATTATCTCCCACTCTTGTACCCTCCACACAGTGGTCGGACTTGGCGGGTACAATAGCTAGGTTCAGAGGGCTGACATGACTGCCAGCATTAGCCTCTCCAGCAGAGTTGGCTGGGCAGAAAAAGCAGCATATCCCTCAGAGTGGTGCACTGACTGGAGCTCTGCGATGCCTTGACCTGGCTGCAAGTCCATCACCAGCTGGAACACCAGCTGGGGTTGTCCAGCTCTCCCCTCCTCTGGCTGCTCATTGCATTATCACCAATGACATCTCCAATGACTGCTTTAAAGGATCTGGCTTGCAATCTAAACAGGTAGCATAATTTGACAGGGTAGAGGTGAGCTCTACATCTGCATTTCCTACTCTATATTGTACTACTTTGATTTTGTGTCCTCTCAGAAGCCTTTTAAGCACACAGTACATAGTTCCAATATGTTTGGAACCTCCTGCTTCAGCTAGTGTCTTGGCAAATTGTTCTCTTCCTGGAGCTAGCTCAGGATTTTCCTGGCTTTGCCTTTGACAGAATGGTGACCACAGGTTTTACAAGCACCCCCAAAGTCCTGACAGATTTCAGTACCAAAGGCAACAGTGAGGAAACTATTCATGACTAGGCTTAAATGTGCAAAGCAAAGGCATATGTGCACAGTATGTGACTGATCCAAAACCCACTGAAGTCAATAGAGAGACTTCCATTGACGTCAATGGGCCTTGGATGGCTCCTGATGTTGGCAATGTTCTCTGTTAATACAGATCCAGGAACTTGGTGGTAAAACTAAATGAATGCTGTGATTCTTTTAGTAAGTGAAATATATTTTGGTCTTTTCTTGAAAAGAAAAAGAAAAGAAAAAAAAATCAAAACACAGATTGTAAATGCACTGTCCTGAATCTTTCATGATGGATTAGTTTGGAGTTGGAGCAAAGTAGAGAATGAAAGACTAAAAAATGTGTTCCAATGGGCAGTAGAGTAACTCTTTGAGCACTGTTCCAGATATTCCTGATTGCTTCAGATCATGCCGTGATAAAACCAAGATTGCTTCAGCTCGTCTCTGATCTCTGCCCAGATGGAAGTTAAAGAAAAACATTACACTTTTCTAAAAAAGCAGGAGATCTCTCCAGTATCCAGTCAAAATTATTCTTCCAAGTAACACAGCTTTTAGTATCCAAGGCAGTGTTGACCTATTGCTGTTTCTACTATGGATGTGTTGTATATGCCAATATATAATATTGCTGCATGAGCAATATTAAACATATTCCCATGTAAAGCACTTTAGATGCCCCGGGTAGGAACGGTAGCATCAGTCATATAAAACCAAATGTTGCAGCATTCTTCTTTAGGCCAGAGCATCACAGAGTTTCAGAAGATCCTATGTACAGTGCAATGTGTGCAAAGGGACTTAGTACTATGGATCAACTTTAGCCGTGAAATTGTTGGCAGACTTTGATGAAAGGCCAACATGACTGAATGATGCTCTCCACTGTCTCAGCAAGTTAACCCTTTTGTTTCTCATCTCTGAGCCACTGCAAACTTTGATATTATTCCCAACATCTATGTGGAATATTTTTGGGGAGTGGAGGAACAGTGCATCTACTATTATTGTTACTGTAACATTTAAGAGCGCTTTGTAGGCAAATAAACACTTCTGTTCGTGTTGGGTAAAGTTTTCAAAAGTGGTTATGTGACTTATGTAATACAGAGGTAAAATAACCTCTCTACTCCTACCTGTTTATGTATCCAATGATCATATTCGCCCTTTTGACCACAGTGTCACACCGGCAGCTGATGTTCAGCTGGTTATCCAGTGGTTATGTGACATGTATTCTCAGCATGAAAATGTTAGTTGTTCCCTACATTTACTCCACATGCTACCCAAGATTCTGCTCAGGAACATTAAATAACATAGGTCTAAAATTTGGACAAAATTTCAAAATTTGGAGGAAATTTCCAAATAGGAAACAAAAAACAAAAGGAAAAATTCAAATACATTTTTTTAAAAATGTTTCCACTGTTTTTCTAACAATAATGGAACTGGTCCACAGTTTTGAATTTTGAACTTTTAATAGTTCCAATTTTGAAACTCAAAAATAGTGAATTCCCCCACCCTAGCTCTGGTATTACTTCTTAGGACTAGACTGTACAAAACTGTGGAAAATGACTTTTATGAGTAGTCCAATGTGAAAACTGAGGTAACAAACTACCAGTGTGAGTTAAGGTACTTCACCTAGACCCTAACTGTGAGTAATCATCTTGTTCATAAAGTCAAAGGGCCAAACCATCAATTTCCAATCTACCCCATAGCAAGTGTCAATGTGATGTGATGCTGGTCCTGGAGAAGCCCAGAGAGTCTTTTCCTGTTGCTGTGGGTCTGGGAGTACACTATGATAGGACTATACGCAGTGCAGTATACACTCCTTCACGCACTAGCATAACTACTGTAGAGAGACAGGTCCATTCCCACCTGCCCCTTGCCCACCTGTGAGGGAGGAACATAGTGGCTCCAGAGATGCTGCTAACCTTCATTTACAGGAAATGATGGTACAATGCATCAATGCAAGGCAATAAGGAAGCATCATGCATCTTCTTAATCCCTTGTCCTACCCCACAGGATGAGCCACAAGATGGTCCAAAATAACTAAGGGTCAGTTTCTGCTACACTTCCTGATGTTCACCTATATTATCTTATCCTCAATTCAATTACATTACATTGAGGATGCATCTACACTGAAGCTGGGAGGTGTAATTCCCATCTCAGATAGACATACAGGTGCTAGCTTTGATTGAGCTAGCATGCTAAAAATAGCAGTGTGGCTGCAGCTCAAACTAGCTACCCTAGTAAATACCTAGGATGCTGGATGGGACTGTACTTGGGCAGCTTGCCCAAGCCACCATCCATGCTGCTGCAGCCACACTGCTATCTGAGATGGGAATTACATCTCCCAGCTGCAGTGTAGACATGCCCTGAGTTTTACTCTCTAAATAACTACTCTCTGTCCTGGTGTTTATACACTTCCAGTATATGTAGATGGATCTCCAGTCTTTGCTTAGCCAATCTAAACATATTCCTCATAAGCTAACATCAGGCCCCATCATATTTTTTTCTCCTCTGTGAACCTCTTCCCAAATGTCTACATCTTTCTGAATGACCTCAGTACTCTAGATGTGGTTTAACCTAATCACATATATTCCCAGAGTATCATCTCTCTGAGACATGATAGGATGTCCCTCTGTATGCAGCCCAATATTGCATATTTTATTTTGTGGTTATATTGCACTACAACTCCATATATGATTTACCCTTCAGTTTGATCCTTGCATCCAGTATACTCCTTCATTGTTTTTCAGGTGTTTTGGGTTTTCTTCTCTTTCACTGAATATCTGCGTTTCTGATTAATTTCCCCTTAGTGCATTAATATTCACTTCTCCTATCTGAATTTAAGGCTTCGTCTACACTACAAGTTAGGTTGATGCAAGTCATCTTGCATCAACCTACATGTACATGTGTCTACACACGAATTTGTCTCCAGCCAAAGTCCATTATTTCCTGCCCAATATTTCTAGCCTTTCAAGGTCCCTTCGTGGTATTGTCCTGTCCTCATTGATATTCACAGCACCTCACAATTCAGTACTGTAGTATTCTGTAAATTTCATTAACATACTGTTTATCCCTTCTTCCACATGGTTAATAAAGGTATATAATAACACAGAACCAACAATGAACTCTAAGGTACTCCACTAAACATCACACCACCCTTCAATATGATTCATCGTCTTTGATGATGGCCTTTTTGTCAGTTTCCAGTCTAAGTGATCATGCTCATATCCAAATTGATTTCAAAGAAAACAGAGTAAGTTTTGACAGAGATGTATCAAATATTTTACTATAATCTAAAATACGTGAAAATGTCCATCATCCACTGCGTGCCCAGTTCTGCAATCAGATCCATACTAGATCAGACCAGTGGTCCAATCTCCAACAGTGACCCATATCAGATGCTTCAAGGGAAGATATAAAACTCCCACAGTGGACAGCTATGCAATATTAATACCAAATTTCTTCCAAACCCCAGGTAGTTACTTATGGGTTTATGGCCCAAAGCAGGAGAATTGATATCCCTTATCTATCATTTGTCTAACTAGTGTAAACATGGATATTCCCATTATTCATATGCATGTCTATTTTTTTTATTCTTAACCTCAATAATATATTCTAACAGGGAGTGTCATAGATTAGTTATGCTTTGTCTACAAAAAGTATTTTCGTTTAGCAGTTAGTTCTAAAGTAAATTCTCTCTCATTGCCTCTCCTGATGACCAGTGTTGTCTCATTAGTTCCTTGTGTTCCCCCATCTGGGCAGTAGCTGAACTGGAGAGATTAAAAAGACTGGGACTATTAATCTTGGAAAAGAGACAATTTAAGTGGGGATATGATAGATGTCTATAAAATCATGAATGGTGTGGAGAAACTGAATAAGGAAGTGTTATTTACCTCTTCACATAATACATGAACCAGGGGTCATCCAATGAAATTAATAGGCAGCAGATTTAAAATAAATATGAAGTAGTATTTCATACAACAACCAGTCAACCTGCTGAACTCATTGTCAGGGGATGTTGTGAAGGCCAAAACAATAACTGGGTTAAGAAAATAGATAAATTCATGGAGGATAGGTCTATCAGTGGCTATTAGTCAAGATGGTCAGGGATGCAGCCCCATGCTCTGGTTTTTCTAAGTCTCTGACTGCCAGATGCTGGGACTGGATGACAGGGGATGGATTATTTGTTGATTGCCCTTTTCTGTTCATTACCATTGAAGTATCTGGCATTAGTTACTGTCAGAAGACAGGATACTGGGCTAGATGGACCATTGGTCTGATCCAGTATGGCCATTCTCATGTTATGTTTTTATGTTCTTTGGTGAAGCTGATTTTTCTGAGCCAGAGACCAGATAGCGGCAGGTCCTACTGGTGAAGAGAAATAAATAATTGGATCTGTGGGGTTAGCAACATCTCTAATACACTGTGGGGTCCTGTTCATTTTTATGTAAATATGAAGTTATGAGGTTTCTCAATAAGATATATTTGCAGCTGCACATCCCCAGGGACCCCCAAGTGTTTGTAAGTGGGAAAGAAACACCTGTAAAAGTTAGATAATTAAGTTCCCAAAATGTGGCTGGTGACTTAACCCATAAGCTTAATTTATTTGAGAAGGGGTCTCCTAGATGTGAATATGCCTATCTCATAGAACTGGAAGGGACCCTGAAAAGTCATCAAGTCCAGCCCCCTGCCTTTACTTGCAAGACCAAGTACTGATTTTGCCCCAGATGCCTGGGTGCTCCCCTCAAGGATTGAACTCACAACCCTGGGTTTAAGCAGGCCAATGCTCAAACCACTGAGCTATCCCTCCCCCATCTTAGTGAGCCCAATCGTGGTTACTATCACTGACACCCGGCAAAAGGGTTATATGTGAATTTAAAAAAAAATACAAAATTCCAACACTTATTTCCTTTTCGACCTAAAAATATATATAGATCAAATTCTGCCTTCCTTTAGAGACTGCAAACTTCTGCTGAAGTCAGTGACCCTTATGCCCCCATAACCTGTGGCAGAATTTGGCCTTCTGACACAAATGTGAAGGTGGATCAATAGGGGTTACTTGAGCTCGGCAAAATTCAAAGAGTAACAGAATGTGGTGAATACCACTAACTGAATCAACGCATTTGGAAAACTCAACCGAAAGCTGCACATTGTTCCAAAATGTACTGATTTCATTAGTGGTTTACCTCATCTGCTTTTTCCTTGTTTTTAAAGGTTACAATTAGAAACAGGGCTTACTTATTTCGCTACTGCTTATATCCAGTGAAATAGAGACAAGGCTGCTTTATTATTATTATTATTATTGTAAGGAGCTTTCTCTCAGTCCACATGGTATGAATTATTAACATGCTTAAAATATTTTTATCAAAGTCTTATTGAGGTAGAATATTAGGTCCAAGACACCACTTAAACCCACTATTAAGGGCTTAAGTAGTATATAGGGCCTGGTGCAGCCTCTCTGCATGGAGGAAAATTCCAGCTTCAATCCTGGTTTTCTGTAGATTAATTACACTTCAAATGATGTATCAGAGATGGATTTGAGCTAGCTAGAGATCTGCCAGGAGGTTACTTTTCTTTTGGATTTCCATGATGATGAGGAAGAGAGACAAAGAGCCAAAATTTCAGAGTGTTTGGATCTGGGGTTTTTCAATCATTCCATCTGAAAAGTTTGTATCTAGACCCACATTCCTGGGCTTTCCAGATCCCAGGTTTGGTTCAAGCCCCAGTGTGTGATATACTTATGTGTGACAAAGTGTAATGGGTCAAAATAACAAGACGTAAAAGTCAAAATTCAAACAGATCCAGTGATGCCGGGGTGGGGGGGAGACTTTGTAGAGCCTTTTCCTGGACATAATATACACTTTGTACACACACCGCTATACAGAAACTATGTCCATTGCTCCCCATGCACCATGCTGCAAATTTACCTTACGTCATCAGCTGTTTCTGCATGCAATTGAAAATAATGAGTCTACATTAAATAAGGTAGCCCTTAGAGCGCAGAGGGCTTGGAACTCTTGAGGATGACAATTTCTTCAGAATGCAAGTAAAATAGAGCAAATGCCTGAACCGTTAGTAAAGGCAGGAGTACAGTGTTTCTTTCTATCTCTCCTTCTTCCACTCGATGATTTGGGGTAATACTGCCTGGGACACTGCGTTGGTTACCTTAAAAAACTAGAAATGGTTTTTAAAAAGAATAAATTTCTTTCAAAAGTGCCTCCCAACCCACACACCACTTCTAAAAATTGAAAGGTAATGAAGCGATTTAAATTCAAAAAATGTCAACTAGCTCTCTAATTCTCTGAAAAACTGGGAAGAAAGAAAATTATGTTAAAATATCAAACTGTTTCTTTAATTTCAAAATGTTAAATTTTCAAAATTCAGAAAATGTATAACAGTTCTACACAAATATATAAACAACAGGTGTACTGTGAATACAATTCACACCTTGATTCTTTATATAGTGTTCTGTAATTCTCATGGATTTAAAAAGCAATCACATAAAATATTCAATCTGAACACACATTTTGAACATGTGGGACCTTTTTTATCCTTTTCCAAATCTTTATTAGCCCAATTTTTGATTATGATATTGCAAAATAAATAGTTACATATGGTTTCAATTGTGTGTGTGGTTTTTAGCAACAAAATATTCTAGCATTGGCAAGCTGACATTTTGTAGGCATTGGTGGTTTTTACTTATTTAAACTATATATATTCAAATGATATCATTATAAACATTCCTAAATCAGCTATCATTATGTGTACTGTATTGTATTGCCCCAAACAGCTTACAAATTATGTGAAAGAGACCTAAAGAAGAGCTCTGTGTGGGCTTGAAAGCTTCTCTCTCTCATCAACACAAGTGAGATATTACCTCATCCACCTTGTCGCTCTAATATCCTGGAACCAACAAGGCTACAACAAGACTGCACACTACAGTTTAAGGGTAATACAAGAGACAACAAGTGGATACCAACAGGAGGATGGAAGACCACAAGAAAACAATAAGAAAACACTGGTCAGCATGATAAGCTTTGGTCTCGGTACACCAGCTGTCTCACCGTTATCAAGCTTCTGAGCAGACTTGTCAACAGAAACTGTTTTTCTCAATGTTCTTATAGTCATTTCACCATGATAGTACCTCATACAGCTATTGGCTTGATACAGCATAATGGTTCAGGAGCTGTTGCAATCACGAGATCAGTTTAATAACTGTTAGTACCAACAGACTAAACTGATCCCTAGTGTAACTTCATTGACTTTTATAGTGTTGTAGCATCGACAAACTCAGCCCATGGTCTTAATTTTAAAGACACAGTTGCAAGGATTTGCTTAAAGATGCAAACATTACATCCGACTCTTGAAAATGTGTGTCTTATAAAACAGATGAGTGGAAAACCACAATCAGGAAGGGAAGGATTATATCTGAGATTGCCTAATTTTAAAACCTCATTCTCAAAAGTGCTTGCTTATTATAATTTCAGGCAGGCTACGAATGCCCTTCCTCTTTCATGCCAAAGGCTGGAGTCTGAATTCATGCTGGTGTAAGTCAGGAGTAACCACAATGTAAACCTGGGTAAGCAAATGGAAATACAGTTCCAATGCTCTGTCTTCCTCACTAGTGAAGGGCAGCAATGATGAGAATGATGATTCGATGATAATGAATTATTAGTTGCCAGTCCTACTCATCTATATTTTGGGGCAAAACCTCACTAGAAATATATAGCAGTGAATGGTATGGACACAACTGTGGGAAAACTCCTTAAGATAGTGTAGCTAGTCATAGGAAGATCATTGCATAAGGTAGTGTTCAGGTGGCATAAAGCTTCTACACAATCACCTCCATCTCTCTGGCAGAACAGGTGTGTGTGACCAGGGTAAAAGGGGTGTGACCAAGACATCCCTGCACCTCAGCTTGTTGTAACAGATCCCTGGGGATGGCCAAACCTATGACTGAGGGAGCATGTGGGTGGCTTACCAGCACCTTTGCACACCCTCCGTCAGAGCTGTACAAAGCATTCCTGGATGAGAGCCAAGGATTAGCCTGTTTTAACAGAGGAAGTTTTGCATTTAATGATTTTAACTAGGTGATAAGAGAATCACATAATCAAAAAGAATTTATACAGTTATTTCTGAAGCACATGATATCCCAAATCATCATGTATATTTTCCCCTACTCTACTGAAGTGTAAGTATTACTCCACAGGCCTCTGACAATCATATCAGGCCCTTGCTGCGTACTATGCATTCCACGGGGTGTCTTTATGAATGTAAGCAGTATCTAAGTAATACTTGAAATCTTTCCAGGAGCTGTGATTATCTAATAATTTATGCAAAACCTTTGCAGAATATCAGTCCCAGCTCTGTATATGCTTTCTATACCTTTTACCACGTGTGAATGGTTGGAAACAGTTGCTACTTCAAGACAAAAGTTATTTCAGCCCTATTAGGCATGCAAGATATTCCAAGGAAGAAAGTCAAACAGGTATCTAGACAAGTAGAAAAATAGATATAATAAATTAGAAAGATCATAGCAAAATGTTTTAATCAATTATAGCCTCTGTCATTTTACTGAAGAAAATGACTATATTTGTAGCAATCAGTTAGATGAGACTACCTTTACAACCTGTCATTTTAAGAGGAGCTGTAGGCACAGTAAATCCAAAAGCCAAGTGAGTGCTCCTATTCCGGATTCTGTCATGTCTGGTGAAAAGATGGATTTTATGTGTCAAGCCCATCCTTCATGATGCCAAAATGTGAGCAACAATTAAATGCTTTCCTCACAACCCAACAATGATTTTCTTGGCAAGAAAACAACAATGAAATAAAATGTGAAGTGCAGAAAAGAGGCTGTGCAATGGGTTTTGCAATTATCTAAAAGTAAACATTTACCCATCAAAAGGAAAAATGGTCTTGTGATTAAAGCACTGGAGTGGGACTCCAGAGACCTGGGTTAAATTCCTAGTTCTGCCACAGACTTCATGTCTGACTTCATTTAAAATTTTCAGAAATTCTTAAGCCCTGCTCCATTGATCTAGCACTGTCTACATCGGGGGTTAGGCTGGCTTACCTGCATTGCTCAGGGATGTGGGTTTTTCACACCCTGGAGTGACATGGCTGGGTTGACCTGTTTAGTGTAAACCAGGACTTAGGTGCCTAACTATTCTTTAGGCAACACCACTGCTCAGATGCTGCCTGACAGCGAATGAGTTGCTCGGAACCTTTACTCATGCCTAAACCCAGTAGGATTCTCAAAACAAGAGATCCTGACCGTCCTCTCTTGTGGGCTCTAATCCAGCTGATGTATACTAATATAACTCAGAGACTGTGTTAAGATCATGCATGGTAAACAAGAATATTAAGGGCCCAAAAGCAAGCTATTCCGCTGGTTAGGAAAGATAGAAAATGTGGCAAAAGACCACCTTGGCTTAATGAGATCTTGCATGATCTAAAAAATAAAAAGGAGTAATATAAAAAATGGAAATTAGGACGGATTACAAAGGATGAATATAGGCAAACAACAGACAAATGCAGAGGGGGGAGGGATAGCTCAGTGGTTTGAGCATTGGCCTGCTAAACCCAGGGTTGTGAGTTCAATCCTTGAGGGGGACACTTGGAGATTGGGGCAAAATCAGTACTTGGTCCTGTTAGCAAAAGCAGGGGGCTGGACTCAATGACCTTTTAAGGTCCCTTCCAGCTCTAGGAGATGGAATATCTCCATTAATTTAATTTAATTAGAAAGGCAAAGGCACAAAATGAGCTCAAACTAGCTACAGGAATAAAGGGAAACAAGAAGACTTTTTATCAATACATTAGAAGCAAGAGGAAGACCAAAGACAGGGTAGGCCCACTGATCAGTGAAGAGGGAGAAACAGTAACAGGAAACTTGGAAATGGCAGAGATGCTTAATGACTTCTTTGTTTCGGTCTTCACCGAGAAGTCTGAAGGAATGCCTAACATAGTGAATGCTAATGGGAAGGGGGTAGGTTTAGAAGATAAAATAAAGGAACAAGTTAAAAATCACTTAGAAAAGTTAGATGCCTGCAAGTCACCAGGACCTGATGAAATGCACCCTAGAATACTCAAGGAGCTAATAGAAGAGGTATCTGAGCCTCTAGCTATTATCTTTGGAAAATCATGGGAGACGAGAGTGATTCCAGAAGACTGAGCCCATCTATAAAAAGGGAAATAAAAACAACCCAGGAAACTACAGACCAGCTAGTTTAACTTCTATGCCAGGGAAGATAATGGAGCAAGTAATTAAGGAAATTATCTGCAAACACTTGGAAGGTGGTAATGTGATAGGGAATAGCCAGCATGGATTTGTAAAGAACAAATCGTGTCAAACCAATCTGATAGCTTTCTTTGATAGGATAACAAGTCTCGTGGATAAGAGAGAAGCTGTGGATGTAATATACCTAGACTTTAGTAAGGCATTTGATACGGTCTCGCATGATATTCTTATCTAGGCAAATACAATTTAGATGGGGCTACTATAAGGTGGGTGCATAACTGGCTGGATAACCGTACTCAGAGAGTTGTTATTAATGGTTCCCAATCCTACTGGAAAGGCATAACAAGTGGGGTTCCGCAGGGGTCTGTTTTGGGACCGGCTCTGTTCAATATCTTCATTAACGACTTAGATATTGGCATAGAAAGTACGCTTATTAAGTTTGCGGATGATACCAAACTGGGAGGGATTGCAACTGCTTTGGAGGACAGGGTCATAATTCAAAATGATCTGGACAAATTGGAGAAATGGTTTGAGTTAAACAGGTTTAACAAAGACAAATGCAAAGTGCTCCACTTAGGAAGGAAAAATCAGTTTCACACATACAGAATGGGAAGAGACTGTTTAGGAAGTAGTACAGCAGAAAGGGATCTAGGGGTTATAGTAGACCACAAGCTAAATATGAGTCAACAGTGTGATGCTGTTGAAAAAAAAGCAAACGTGATTCTGGGATGTATTAACAGGTGCGTTATGAGCAAGACATGAGAAGTCATTCTTCCGCTCTACTCTGCTCTGGTTAGGCCTCAGCTGGAGTATTGTGACCAGTTCTGGGCACTGCATTTCAAGAAAGATGTGGAGAAATTGGAGAGGGTCCAGAGAAGAGCAACAAGAATGATTAAAGCTCTTGAGAACATGACCTATGAAGGAAGGCTGAAAGAATTGGTTTTGTTTAGTTTGGAAAAGAGAAGACTGAGAGGGGACATGATAGTAGTTTTCAGGTATCTAAAAGGGTGTCATAAGGAGGAGGGAGAAAACTTGTTCACCTTAGCCTCTAAGGATAGAACAAGAAGCAGGGGGCTTAAACTGCAGCAAGGGAGGTCTAGGTTGGACATTAGGAAAAAGTTTCTAACTGTCAGGGTGGTTAAACATTGGAATAAATTGCCTAGGGAGGTTGTGGAATCTCCATCTCTGGAGATATTTAAGAGTAGGTTAGATAAATGTCTATCAGGGATGGTCTAGACAGTATTTGGTCCTGCCATGCAGGCAGGGGACTGGACTCGATGACCTCTCGAGGTCCCTTCCAGTCCTAGAATCTATGAATAGTATGGAACCAGAAATCAGTGAACCAAAATTGGCATGTTGCAAACTAGGCCTAATTGGTGGCCAAAATAATGGGGGGATGGGGATATTCTGCCCACCTTTGTGCTTCCTTAAGAAAAGAGACTTTGGGAGAAAAACTGGCTACGGGAGAGAGCTTCACCATCACCACCACCTCCACTGTCTCCTGAGACCCGGTCCTTCTTCATTCCGATCCTGAAAGATGTCCTGACTAGATCAAGCCAGGGAGACGGAGCCAGATGATATCATCACCTCCACCAGCTCCAGCTGAATCCCAGCCACACCTGGGATGTAAGACTTTGTCTCTTACCCCACCACATCCCATGTGTGCGTTTCCTTCTCTATTTTATTTCTTCTTTTTCTCTATTGTCGAACAAGAGTCTGGTTTAGCTGGCCAAGACTGTATACTTTGTAAAACTGCTGTAAACCTGGGACCAGAAAGAGCAGCTAAAAGCAATGCCAGAAATAGTCCCATGCTCTTTTAAGTTTGCAGGATCTCAGAGTGGCTGATAAAACCCTGTGCCATGCTTGTGTTTCTCCAGCAGTGAGGCACCACAGGAAAGTCCTCACCAGACACAGAAATGGCATTTTCTATCTTTTCTATTCTTTTCTTTCCCCGTTTGGGTGTTTATCTTGTTTTCTCTTCTTAGGAAATGGGATCAGACTTTAAAACAGCAACAACAGCAGCTCCAGCCCATCTCAGCTAACTTCTTCTCTTTTCACCAAAAAAGTCAGTTATTGTCATCTGTAATGCCAGCTAAGAGACTGTCAAACAAAGAGGGGTTTTCTTCTAAAAACTCTCTCCAGCTAAAGGGAAAGGGGTCAAGAAATTTTGTTTAAATGAAAACCTTACTGAATACGTTACATTTCATGTTACTGAATATGTTACATATGTTACATTACCTTTTTCTGTATCTTTAATAAAACATTTTAAAATGGTTTAAATGGTGTATTTGCCATGGAACTAAGCAAGTTAAGGTCTCTGAATTCCAAACCATGAACCTTGTTTAAAAATTGGATAACAACTGGGTTATGTTAACTGCTTTGGGCCCATATATTCCATCTAAAATCATACAACAGACACTCACCTAGGATGTGGGAAGACCTGAGTTCAAGACCCTGCTCCAAATCATATTCACAGAGTCCAAGGCCAGGAGGGATCATTGTGATCATCTAGTCTGACCTCCTGCATAACACATGACATAGGAAGAGTAGGGGCAGAGCAGGGATTTGAAAAGTAGATATCCTATATCCCCGATGAGTGCCCTAACCACTGGGCTATTTGCTATAATGGGCTGGGAAATCTTTCTCCCGTTCTCCATGAGAAAGGTGCCTTAAGCCAGGCCCTCCTTCCAGGAGATGCTTCATGTCTGAGAATCTTCAGTGGAGATAGGCATCTCCCTCCAGCCTGGCAGTCAGGCACCTAAGGATCAGAGCAATGGGATTTAGGCACCTAAATCTCTTGGTGGATTTGGGCCCTTCCATCTGTATTTTACTTCTGGCTAGTTTAGGCAGCTCCCTGCTCAGCTTGATGGGTTCTGAGAATCCCATGCTGAGGAGCCCAACTCTCCCCTTGCATTGTATGGGGAACCTGGTCACCTAACTCCATTAATTCCACCTGGTGGCACGGCACCTAGGAGGTAGGCATTGCAATGTTCAGCATTTCTGTGCCTAAGACTCTCTGTGGATCTATCCCTAAATCTCTTAGGAGCCTAACTCCCAGTTTTTAAAGTGACTTAGGAGCTTAGGTCCCATTCACTTGCCACTTTAAAAACTGGGAGTTAGGCTCCTAAGTCACTTTGGAAAAATTTAACCTTAATCTCTCTGCATCTCAGTTCCCCATATGTAAAATGGAAATATTTTATGCTTGTCCGTTTAAACTGTAAGTTCTTTGGGGCAGTATTTCTTACTATGCGTTTGTACATCACCTAGCACAATCTTGCTTGGGGTCTCCAGGCACTACTGTAATGCAAATAATATTAATACCCACGTGTATCCTTCATATATCCCTGGATGTGTTATTTCAGTTAAGGGGAGTCCTAATTTTCAAAATCTGTATA
Organism: Chrysemys picta bellii; assembly: GCF_011386835.1. Taxonomy (NCBI): domain Eukaryota; kingdom Metazoa; phylum Chordata; order Testudines; family Emydidae; genus Chrysemys; species Chrysemys picta. The sequence continues at coordinate 20,038,345 of NC_088791.1, forward strand.
AAAATTATTTGAATAGTGTAGTATTTTCTTTTAATTAAAATATTATTTTGGATTTGGTCATTACCCAGAATAACTTTATTTGATTATACAGCCTGATCCACTGCAACAGCTAATTGTGATTTACTGCTGCATCTACCTACGCTTTGTCAAGCACTTACTGTTATGTTGACAGAGAGAAATTAGATAAAAGTATAAAATACTCTTGCTGGAAAGTTGCAACATAGTAGTACTTAATTTATTTGAATTCAGAACAATTACACACAAGAACCAGAGAGAGAGAGAGAGAGACAGACAGACAGACAGACAGACAAAGCAGGCTGCTCCCCATGGCTGCCCAGAGGATTCAGGGGGCCTGGGGCAAAGTGGGGGAGCTGCGGCGCTTATACTCACCTGGCGGCGGTCTGGGTCTTTCGGCGGCAGGGGGCCCTTCAGTCGCACCATGTCTACGGCAGCACTGAAGGACCCACCGCCGAAATGCTGCTGAAGACCCAGACCACCACCGGGGCCTGGGGCAAATTGCCCCACTTGCCCCCCCCCCACCCCCCCCGGGCAGCCCTGCTGTTCCCTAAAACTAAATCTGATCTCCTACGTCCCTACAGATCCCCCTTGCCTGCAGGACCAGGAATCTCCACCCCCCCACCACCACACACACTTAGAGTATCAGCTTGTAATTCCAAACAATCCTCAATATACCACACATACAACAATCGAAATGTTAAAAATACATTTAAAATGAATCTACAAACAACCATCACGGTTGTATCTGAACATCCACCAACCAGTTCTGCTGATCAGGATTTCATGTGTGCTATGGTGGAGGTGAAGAAAATTTGTGCACAAAAATAACTTAAGATTTAAAATATTCATTGTGCCACAAGCAGCCTGATTCAAAATGAAACCCCCACCACCAGTACTCTATCCATTTCCCTACATTACAAGTCATCTGAATACCACTGTGACATGTGAGAATGAGGCTTAGGAAGAGGAGGTTAACACCTAGGGTACCAAAAGTTAACTGCTAAAAAGATAACATTTTCCCTGAGAGACCTCTGGTTCCATTAGTATCCATGGACAAGCATGAAAACAAGTCCTTCATAGTGATCCAAGAGGGTTCCGATCTAGTTTTGGTTGTGTTACCCCCAGAATCTCTGTCATTCACTATAAAATACAACATGTTGTACAGAGAGCTGAACCAGTAGGGGACAGGAGAAAAGAAGAACTGATACAAGTAGAGGAATATGCAGCTTCATCCATGAAAAGGACATAATTCTCACTCCCTCTTACTTCTAATCTCACCCAAAAATCAGGAAGAAAAAAACTACATGAGTAATCACCCTGAAATCACCCAATGCAGTCTCTATGATTTCCTCTCCATGGAAAAGAAATCTGATAGCCCAAGAATGAACTATTCAGTGTTTAGGATGGCCTGTATGCCCCTTCTGGTCCCATTTCTCTCCTGGAACTCAGGATATACTTCATCCAATCCACTTCAGGCTTGTGACCACAAAAATATCACTAGTCCTTCACTAGAATAAGAACTGACACACCATTGCCCCCAAAATTTTATTCCAACATTTTTGTAGCTTCAATATTAATCATTTATGGCTATTTTATCTATTTAGGCATAGCCCTGAACAAAGGTTGGTGTGTTTGCTGTATGACAACGGTAGCTGCGTAGAGTGACCGTGAGGCACAATTCCTGCCCTGCCTCCTGCTTGCTTGGTTGTGATGGTGAGAGGGGATTAGTAATTTTCCCCTGGCCTAAAACAGCACCAAGTTACAACACCCCAACCTCTGCCCAGCTGCACAGGCACATTGGGGGTGGAACCAAAGTTTCTCAAGCCTTTCTGGTCTTGGGAGAAGAGAGAGCCTGCTCACTCCCGCCCATCCAAAGCCAGGCTTGAGATAGTCCACAAAGGCATAAGAGTGTTCTTTCTCCCGTGTGTAGCTGTGCACGCCAAGTTATAAGCTAGCCATCTAATTTATTTAAAATTACAGCTGGTTGAAATTTTTCAAATGAAAAAAGTTTGGGGTGTTTCTTATTGGAAAACGACCTTTTATGAAACCTTTTGACTAAAACTGTTGATGATTTAGAAGTACTGTATCTTTGTGACATTTTCAGGGACGCTATTTAAAAACCTTACTGAAATGCTTATGAAAATGTTTAATTTACACAAAACCTGGTTTTTCGTAAGGAAAACATTTTTGACAACCATTTTGATGACAGTTCTGACAACATATTCAAGAATTTCAGGGAACCAACATTTTGAAATACTTTACAAAAATTTAACCATATCATTTCAAACACCTTCTGCTGGTTTATATTGTGTGTCCTTTATTTAGTGAAAAGAACAGGAGTACTTGTGGCACCTTAGAGACTAACAAATTTATTAGAGCATAAGCTTTCGTGGACTACAGCCCACTTCTTCGGATGCATCAGCTTTCGTGGACTACAGCATCCGAAGATTCGTGGATGCATCCGAAGAAGTGGGCTATAATCCACGAAAGCTTATGCTCTAATAAATTTGTTAGTCTCTAAGGTGCCACAAGTACTCCTGTTCTTTTTGCGGATACAGACTAACACGGCTGCTACTCTGAAACCTTTATTTAGTGCCTTTTTGTCATGTATAAATACAATAGATGGGTAGGGTTCTGAGATCTTTGTTCTCTATTTATTTTTAATTCTTCCCAGCTAGATGGTAAATCTGATGAAAGCAACAGAGGGTCCTGTGGCACCTTTAAGACTAACAGAAGTATTGGGAGCATAAGCTTTCGTGGGTAAGAACCTCACTTCTTGCATCTGAAGAAGTGAGGTTCTTACCCACAAAAGCTTATGCTCCCAATACTTCTGTTAGTCTTAAAGGTGCCACAGGACCCTCTGTTGCTTTTTACAGATTCAGACTAACACGGCTACCCCTCTGAAATCTGATGAAGTTTCTTTAAATTCCACAACTTTTTTCTTCTTTGGGATTCCTAGTCCTTGTGGATGAAAGCACAACAGGGTTTCATTCGAAGCCCACTGAAGTTGATAGAAGTTTTTCAGTGAGCTTTGGATCAGGCCCATAGGGCCCAATCAAACCTCTTCTAAAATCAATGGAAATATCGCCACTGATATTAATAGAAGTTGGATGGGGACCATACTACCCCCATTTGCAAGCCAGTTTGATATTCTATTATTCAGGCCACAGGGAGTGCTCATAGAGCAGCCAGTTTAATAACCTCTTTCCCCCACTCCCTCGTGGAACAAAGACCTTGATTTGCAGAAGGAATCTTGAATTTAAAACTTTACCCAAGAGGGGACTTTACCTCAGTGTTAATGTGTTTGGGGTGCATTTATTCCCTTTGTCTCCAACCAGATCAAAGAGTCAGCTACTCTTGCCCAACTCATCTCTAACTCCAGTAAAGAAATGAACAATAAATATCATATCATTAGGTTTAAAATTACCTTTATTCTTTAATAATTCCCATTTAAGCAAAATATTGCAAATCAGAGGTAATCCAATCCAGAGCGTGAGCAACCCCAGCACCAGCTCACTTGGAATTTCAGTAGTTATTCCAAAATCGAAAACTTTCCAGCTTTAGTTTGAGTCTTCTTGAAACCAGCTCTGTCCTTGAGGTGTCAGATTAACACTCCACTCAGAAGACAAATTGTTCGTGGGCATGCTGGACATATGAGAGCCATTAGATAGTGTGATCTACATTCTTGAAAAATGAAAAATTCTAGGCAACATTACATTTTATAAATGCAAGATGTTTATTATTACTGCAGCAGCAATAAATGTTTAGAAACTGGAGAGGGTTCACAATGGTTCTGACTAGGAACAGATGAGTATGGAGCCATTGAATTCTGGCATGAAATAAAGGGTCTGGAAGCTATTATGCATTTAGCCTTCTATGAGTATTTAATTATATCAATAGGAGAACACAATTTCTGTTGCGTGCTTTGTGATGAATGTCTTCATTTATTCGTGTTACAATGAATGATAGATGAGTTCAAGCCAGATGTGGGAACTCATTTGCAATTTGCTTAAATTATTTTAGTAAAATTTCTTCTAAAGTTCATAGGACACCTCAGCGAACATCATGGGGGTTAACCCAGTACATAATGTTTGATTTCTGCTTGACAATCAGATTTGCCTTTCAGGGGCTATACACAGATAAATGATGGTGATGATCGAATGCTGGGTGGTTACTAGTTCTTTAGATGCTAATGAAAACCTCTCTTTAATGAGGAAACTAGATCTCAATTGCAGTGATTCTTATCCAAGCTGTCACAGAGAGGAAAGATGAGCTTGTGGTTGAAGCACCAGACTGGGACTGAGAAGAGTTTGATTTAATTGCTGGCTCTGCCACAGGGTGTTCTGTGATTTCCAGCAAGTCATTTAAATACAATTTTCAATAGTGACCAATGATTTTGGCTGCCCAATTTGAAACAATTGAAAGGGGCTTTTGTTTGTTTGTTGACTCTCCCTGAAAATCTGCTTCCCTTAAGATATCTGATGTGTGAAATGGCAAAAATTGAGAATGCAAAAATCACTAGTCCCTGATGAAAATGAGTTTCTTTGTGACTCAATTTCCCATCCGTAAAGTGGAAATAAAACTTATCTCACAGAGATAGGATGGGTACTAAAGGAGGATTAGAATTTTAAAATCTGCCGAAGGCCTCATTTATTTGTCAACATATGCTTTCAAACAGGAAGACACAACATTGTCTTTGATCTTTAATTCTAGCTGTCCTTTGACATTGCGTACGTCTGTGATTTTAGGCACACTCACAAGCTCCCCTTTTACGTTTGGCTATTAGAATGTTCCCTGGGTTTCAAATCCACCTGTTCCACCACTGTGCCTGTCTATATGTAGCCAGACACTTGAGAGCATTTAACCAATTAGCACAGCTCCCTAATTGGTGGCTGAATTTTCTGTTTCTGAATTGTCCTATATATTATTCCATCAGAAACTTTAACTGGGACCTTTTGTAGTCTGTAACCAATATTTTTATACAAAGATCCAAAAGGCAGCCTTCATCTGGCTGAAGGAGAGAAGGAGTTGTACTATCCTGGAAGTCCCCTCTTATTTCTTTTACACGACAGGTTGACTTTCACTCCTTATCTTCTCCTCCACTTCAAAATCAGGAAATTTGAAAACTTCTCTCCTAAAGTCCTCATTTAAAAGCTATACACAAACTTTTCCATATACTCAGTTTAAGTTTAAATTCTCAGAAGAATATTGAATAGGTTGTTTGTATGCACTATGCTGATAAGGCCCATTAATTTACTTTTAAGTCATAACGAGATCTCACTTTAATTTATGCAACAGCTTGGATCAATCCATGCTATCGAGAAATCATTTTTCCCTTTGACATCAATGACAACCCACAAAGTTAACATGCAATAAAATACACGTTAATTGCATTGCACTGTTTTCCTGGATGTAATATAACTCATAATTGTAAGATGTAACAGAATCTGGTTCCCTAAGGGAATCTGCCAACAGGGTACCTCAATAAAACGCTGTGTTTTGAGTAATTCCCTAATGATTCAGAATCAGAAGTTAGGATTTGATGAATGAGAAGTATAGTTCAATTCCTTCTTACACTCCAGATAGACAAGAGTGGCTGAATTTCCAATTCCTCCTTTGCTGCTGTGTTTGGTAGCAGTGTTTATCACAATCAAAATGTGCATCACCCCCCATTTGCCTATTGTGTCCCACAGACTTTGTCAGATTGCTGCCTGAGACAGCACTTTCAACTGGATACACCTTCTGTCTGAAACTGTTGTGTTCAACTCAAGACGGCTGCATTTCATTTGTGATGAAGAAATCTCTCTATATTTATTAACTATCACAGAGAAGTGTTGTGAAATGTAATTAGTTAATGTATGTGTAGATCTTTCAGATCTATATAAGTGAAAGATATTACTATTGGCCTTTCAGTTTTGAAACACTGAGTTTGGATTCGGCGCTAGGTCACAGAAAAATGGGTTTGCTGGCCTCATTTAAGAGATCTCAAAAAATCACCACCCAGTAAGATGGAATTTGCTATAGCTGTCACTCTCTGTATAAGGCAGGCCCAGAAGTGGAATAAGAGCAGTCAGGCATGTTGACACATCACTTATCTGCATTAACTATACCTAAGGAAATGCTATTAGTCCATCATTTATATGATTAATAATTTACTTACATGTTCAGTTACAGCACATATATAAATAACATTGTGTTGTCACCTCAAAATCTGGACAAATGATAGTTAGCTTCATGACATGCCATACACATAGGAAGTAAAGATGGTGCTGACCCCAACATTATCAAACTTCTGGCAAGTTCAACTCCAGATTCAGACTATGCAGCCCGGGCACACCTCTAGTGGGAAGAGCTTGCAGTTTCCAAGGGTACATCTACACTACAGGGGGGAGTCGATTTAAGATACGCAAATTCAGCTACGTGAATAGCGTAGCTGAATTCGACGTATCGCAGCCGACTTACCCCGCTGTGAGGACGGCGGCAAAATCGACTTCTGCGGCTTCCTGTCGACGGCGCTTACTCCCACCTCCGCTGGTGGAGTAAGAGCGTCGATTCGGGGATCGATTGTCGCGTCCCGATGGGACGCGATAAATCGATCCCCGAGAGGTCGATTTCTACCCGCCGATTCAGGCGGGTAGTGTAGACCTAGCCCAAGTCTCATAGCCTATGCCAGCCCTAAGCATCTGGAAATCTATCTGCACAAATGACTTACAGAGAACTTTCAGCTGCTGCTAATATATACATTCATTCCTGCAGCTATTATTGACTGGAATGACATAGCTAAATGGGAAAAAGAACTATTGCTCATTACTTGCCTTTCTGTCAGAGGTTTCCACAAAGTAATAGGGCCATTCCTTTCTTCGCTCTATGGCAGTTCTATAGTAATTAGTCTCTCAGTGTAGGTTATTAATTAGCTTTGGTTTTATTTTATTCTACTTTTTTTTTGTTAGAACTAACTTATACACACACATTTAATTTACAGTATCTGGAAAATATCCCATATACACTGTAATGCTGCCATGAATAAAATAGTTCCCATAGATATACATTCATTGCTTGATTTCACAGGGGCAAAATTGTCACAGGGTTTCATTTCTCCAATACTTACTGGTAAACAAAGACACTGTACCACTAATGGCTGCTCAGGACAGGTAGACGCCAATTATCCTGGTTCTAAGCAGTTACATTATCAATTTTACCCAGTGCTGGATCACCTCTTATGTGTCAATTTCACCCACCCACTTTCAACAGCCTGCACTGTTCTATAGGCCCATAAGTTGCAGGTGGTGGTGAAAATAGTCCACCAGACTTGATGGGAGAAGAGAGGCTAAGCATAAAGTGAGGAGGGGGGGGGAATCTCAGAATTCTGAAATATCCAGTCAGCCCTTAGGAGCCATATTCTCAAAGGCATGTTATCTCCAATGCACACATTCCTTTCTTGTTATACTGCAGTCAATATGTTTGTTATTTCTTTTCCTTGTCTTCAGCGTAACATTTTGTTAGGGAGGTCAGCAGCTACAATGTTATGTGTGCCATTATTTTCCATATCTGTGAGCAGATACTTGAGCTAAATTCTATTATGTAACTGACACTGTTGTGCTCTAACAACTCAGGACTGAATACAAATGAAGACTGAAGCATTCCTTTTGTTTTAATTTTTATTGGATTACTGAAGTAATATGAGGCGTAACGTATTACACGCGTGTTCGTCGCACCTGATCTGTTAACAAATGAACAGAATTCTCAGTGGAATTATCCTTCATCTTTCAATGCTGAAATTAATTAGAAATTTTATAGTGATATCAGCTGCCACTTAATTGTCACTTGAGTAATTGTGTCATTTCCTATTCACAGCTAAGAAAGCAAAAGGAAAGTAAGCCTCCATTTTCATCTTTAATATAGTTCCCAAGTCAAATTAAGTGAAAAAGAGTAAATGGATAGAGACAATAGCAATGCAAGTCCCTGAAAATATGTCACTTCAAGTTAACATGGATTTTTAAAATTCACTAGCAACTCAGACATCAAGGAAACTAGCTGCTGCAGAAGTGATGAAGTTTCAACAAAATAGGGTTCTTCCTGTTTCTCTTGGACTGAGGTTTCCAATGTTACATGAAGATTTTGGATACCCAATTCCTATTAATCATAATTTAGTCCCTGGGCTACTCCAGAGGTGATTACACAGGGCTAGAAGTGACCATCTATGGCACCATATAAATAATAACCCTCAAATGCTCTAGAATTTAATCAAACCAACCCAGGAGCTAACCAGAAGGGGCTCATTTGCTTCTGGCTCAGTCAAACAAAACTGCAAGCTTTGTGCACTCCTATTTAAATCTCACCTTGTGACATTAGCCTTTTTTATGTTGTGGAGCTACTAGTTTTTAGAGGTAAAGAGAATTTAATATATATTATATTATAGGGAATGGCATCAATTACAATGGGCATTGTTCAAAATGATACAAAGGGCAGTGTTAGCAATAGTCTAGTTCCAGAGGGCCTCTTTAGTCTATAAAACAGATTAGTGGTTTCCACTGATTTGTACCAAGGATATTGGGCAAATGAAGTGTGCCTGACAAGGGGCAGTAGAACAAAAATGGACTATAAAGAAACTTTAGACTTTCCTTTTACATTTTTACTCATTCCATGTTACAGTTCATCCAGCATTTCATGGCGACATTCAATAAGGATTGAATAATGGCACTGTAGTTAAAACTCAGGACTAGGGACCAGGATTCTTGTTTGATTTCTGGCTGTTCCACTGATTGTTTCTGTGATTTATCCTCTCTGTGCCTCATTTCCCCCCCATCTATAAAATGAGGATATTAATATTTAGCTGGCAGGAGTGGACTGATGCTTAATTCACTGAAATTTATAAAGCACTTTAAGATTATGAATGGCAGATACTCTTTAAGAACAAGTTAGTAGTTAATTATTCTAATCATCAAAGAAAAGGCTGTGTTTTCTCTACACCATAGTTACTGGTCAGGAAGAACTTTCCCAAGCAGAGAAAAAGTTGGTTAAAGTTTAAAGGAAAGTTTGTCCAATAATAAAAATATATGTTAATGTATTGCATCAGTATATAATTAGGAGATTTCCAAGGAAAGTGCCATGGATATTATATGCCATATTTTATGAATCATGAAAACTATAGCAAGGGATTGTCTAAGACTTTAAAGTTAAATGAGAAAGGTGCAGGGAAAAGGATCTGTGTGTTTATGGGATCCAAGACAATTCTAGCAGCTGACAGTGCAATGGGTCAATAAAATGTTTCCTCTCTACATTTTCCCTAAGGAAATGCAGTGATTCTGCAGGTTGCTGCATTGTGACATTCAATCTTTGAGCAACATCACAGATTCACAAGGTAAAATGATTCTGGAGTTTGAAGAATCAAAATCTCCAGTGGAACCCTGGTGCTTTTTCCCTCAGCTCTCTGACTAAAGAGCTGATGAGGTGTGACAGCAAACAGATTCAGGATTAAGCACTGCAGGCTTCAGCTAACCATATAATTAGTAAATGTTTAAATGAGCTCTTTGCCCATCTCTCCCCAATCTTATTTGCGAGCTGAATGATGTTATACTTTCACAGAATCAGTAGTCAGCCTGAGATAAAGTATATACGTACTATGTTCCAAAGCGTGCAAGGTGTTGAGTGCCACCTATGAAAGGCTGAGAATTTATAGCTTCCTTTGACATCAAATGGGAGTTAAGGGTGCTCAGCACTTTAGAGCACTGCGCCATGCCTCTGTAGCCAATACCATATCTCTCCTTGAGAAATAATGGGCAATCACAATAGACTGTGTTTTACTGAACCAAGAATTATAATCATTGATGCTGTTCAAATAAATGTTGCCTTATTTTCTTTAGGGTGAATGGTGGCGAGTTGTTATCAATTTTATTACCAGGGCAGGTTTCATGGGTCATAGAAGGGAACTGTCCAAAATACTCATAATGAAATAGCAATACGTTTACATTTATGTACAGTCTTTCATTCCAAAGGATCCCAAAGTGCTAAAAGAATCATGACAACATCTATTACTAAATATAACCGCCTCTGTCAGAGCAGAGCAACCTACTGTTGTGATAAGTGCCACAGGATATTTCATGGTTGCAAATTTTACTTCTCACCTGAAGGATCTCCAAAACCCACCCATGAGAAACATGCTAGGACACTGGTTCAGAGGAAAGGGTTCCATCTACTCATTTTTCCAGCCCCTCTTCCTTATTTTTTTGTTTGAGGTTTCCCAGAAAAGAACAGATCAGGCCCAACAATGGTCAGAGGCAAGATCTGATGAAATCAAAGCCCAAGGCTAGCAGAGTCCATCCATGAGAACTGATGTTGCTGACCTATTCATTAGGAATTTTAGAGATGCACATAAGTATAAAAATGAATTAGAGGAAGATTGTGTGGAGAGTAGTTGTAGCTGTGTCGGTCCCAGGATATGAGAAAGACAAGGTACGTGAGGTAATATCTTTTACTGGACCAACTTCTGTTGGTCAGAAGAGCTCCGTGTGCCTTGAAAGCTTGTCTCTCTCACCAACAGAAGTTGGTCCAAAAAAAGATGTTATCCACCTTGTCAATTTAGAGGAAGATTGTAATATGGTGGCCTAGGACATATGATCATGTGTCCCTCCAGTAAGTTTTTCCCTTGACTATAAAAGCCTACTTCTTTCTCAATGTTAAGAACTCTCTCTTTTAGCTCAGTTGGTGAAGGCCTGTGTTTTCATGACAAAGGTCCTGGGTTCTTTGTCCACTGACAACTGCAGAGTGAAATCCTGGCCATTTACAAATCAAAATATTTCATCTGCAGTGTCTGTGTTATGGGGCAATATAGCCAGATTCTCGGCTGTTTCATGGAGCAATGCTGTTTTTAAAAATGTACTTTTTAGCACGTTACACTTCTATATCGCCTTTTATCCAAAGATGTCAAGGCATTTTACAGACATTATCTATATAAACCTCACAACATGTGTGTGGGGAAAGCAAGGGATATAATTGTCTTTCAGTGTTTGTCAACTGAGGTAATGGGAATTCTTCTGGCATTTCTAAGAAAATACTGTCAACCTCTGGCAAGTAGGTGAAGGCACAGAAGGAAAAAACATGGAAATAAAAACAACCGAGCCTCATGCCTTCTTGCTTAAGTATCATTCCTCCAGCTGGGGCCACAAGTGGAAAAGACATTTGAATGCCAAAAGCATAAAAGTTCTACAAAGACAAACAACATAATTAGCACTGGATGGGAAAACCAGCATGAGGCTAAGTGGTCAGTTTGATCTTTAGAGTTATCAGCCGAAAGTGTGTCACCGAGATTACACAATGTCACGCAGGTAACACAAATGTTAAACAAATCACACATTTTGGAATTTCTTAAGCTCCACTTTACAGCTTTCAGATCAGACATGTTTTTGAAACTTGTAATGTTTCTCTTTGTTCGATTCCCTAATGAATATAACAGCCTTTATGCCTAGCAGGAAATCTGGACTGACCATTTGAGGACTGTTTTCTATATATCTCCTGGCTCTCGGGTTTGCATTTGGACACCTAATAAATCATAAACTAACATCTAAGAAGTAGAAGTTGTGTGTGTGTGTGTGTGTGTGTGTGTGTGTGTGTGTCCATCCAAACTGCTAAATCAAGGACAGCAAAATATGGAAGAGGCTTGCAATGTTTCTTTCTCTCCTCTGACCCACGGCCTAGGAATGCTTTGCTTCCAGGGTTTTAGAGCATTTTTCTTTTCGTAATGAGCTCTTGAATAATGGCCTCAGACTTTACTTTTTATTTATGTGTCCAACTGTTTGATCATTAACAATCCTGAACATTTCTCTCTTTGTAGCCCACAAAGGAATACAACCACACACAGCTGTCATTGGTTTCACCCAGTGCCCCATGGCTAGTTGGATTGCTGCTGACAGCTTTTTGACTGTGAAGGGGGATCTATTAGCCATTGTCAAACCTTGATTTACTTGGATAGTGAAACTATTCCTTGCTTTGGTATGGGGAAGGGGCAAGGCAGGTGAAGACAAAGAAGAGCACCAATGCTTACAAAAACAGGACTGCATTTCCATTTCCACATCTTTTAGCAGCACTATGGACTCTGCATGTTAAATCTTCCTCTAGGGTCTAAGAATTAAAGATCCTCTGAGCTGGCATAAATTAACATAGTGGAGGATCTGGGCCCAAATGTGTATATACAAGAGCAAATACTTCTCTTAGTTACACCAATATAAATCTGAAGTGATCCCACTGAAGACAATGCACAAAATACACATATTCTAGATTTACATGGGTGCAAACAAAAGCAGAACCTGACCCAAAGAACACATAAAGGTTTTAGAAGATCTCAAAACCTTTAACTCATAAATAAATGAATTCAAATCAAATGGGGCCTTCACTCTCCAATAAAATATTCACATCTGATTTCCATGACATAACTCCCACACTAAGGTAACGGCAGGTGTGCAGCTGATTTCCCTTTGAATAGCACATTCTGTGGAGACTACACTACCAATACACGAAGGGGTTAAACAATATGTTTGCAGAAATAAGGATTGGCTCATTAGTACCTTGTGAACAGAAACATGGGCTACATCTGCAACAAATCTTACCTGAAATGAACAATTCAACCAGATCTATATGGGGACACACTCTGAAGTCTTTACACCATTTTGACTCAGTCCTTAACTCAAGCAAAAAATATCATTGAAGCGAATGGGTCAAATCTTGAAGTCCTTGCCCAGTCAGGACTCCTACTGGGCCAAATTCTGAGGGCTTTTCTATTCAAGAAGTAGATGATACACGCAATGTGAGTGAAGGTGGCGGAATTGGGCCCGAAGGGAACTATGAAGGAAAAGGATATCTCTCTCCTTTCTGTGATGCTGCAATAAGGAAATACTTTCATAATAAATTATATTGTAGTATTTAAGTGAATGGGTCAAATCTTGAAGTCCTTGCCCAGTCAGGACTCCTACTGGGCCAAATTCTGAGGGCTTTTCTATTCAAGAAGTAGATGATACATGCAATGTGAGTGAAGGTGGCGGAATTGGGCCCGAAGGGAACTATGAAGGAAAAGGATATATCTCTCCTTTCTGTGATGCTGCAATAAGGAAATACTTTCATAATAAATTATATTGTAGTGTTTAACGCTATGGTGGCCACTCCTTTGAACTTTAAGCCAGGGAGACACTTTAGACCTCTCTAACTGCTATATGAAATCCTGTGATTTCTTTAGTAGTAGTAGTAGTTAATTGAATTGCAGTCACACCTTGAGGCCCTAATGAGGGATCAGAGCCCCATCCTGCTGGGCACTGAACACAAACGTAACAGAGACAGTCTCTGCCCCCAAAGAGTTTATAATCTGTCATACAATAAGAAGCCAGAGGATTTTAACAAACAAATGAGTGAAGGACAAGATAAGAGTGAAATGTCATTGGGTACAACAATGAAATCACTGAAATGGAAAGTTCCTGAACAACTGCAGTTGCTTTAAGGAAACGGAGTTTCGAAGGGAATCTAGAAAAATGTATCTGGATTTAGCACAAGATATTGCAGAGTATCATTATCCTAAAAGAGATAGAGGGGCGCCCCTCTAAGCTACTGCAGGTCTTTTCTCCTAACAGCCAGCCTACATACATTTCAGTTAATTTCTTCCTGTTACTCCCTCTGGATCTTGAAACTGAAGTTATGGAAAATGTGTAATATGTAAATAAACGAATCCCACCCTTATTCCAGGGCACCTCCTCTGATTTTTTTGTGTTGTGTGCCCCTACATACGCACTGCACCTGTTTTGCCAGCAAAGTTGTTCTATGCTTAGTTCCTTCCACAAGGTGGAGAAATAGAGCTTAATCTCCTAAGGCTATATAACCTTGTTCAAGGAAAACAATGATCCTGCAGGCACTGGTATGGTAATAAATTGATTCTCTGTAGGTAGTTCATTTTGGTAGTCCAGTTTGGTGCTCACAGCTAACTGAGCAAATTAAAATTGCACATTTTCAATATCTTTGTACTAAAGAATCTCGTCTACCTTGTAAGTAATCTGGAATGGGTGCTAAGAATTTGGCACGTGCAAGCAACAGACAAGCGTACATAATGCCAGCAAAACAAATGGCAACTGCAGTATTATTGTGGAGCCTGAGGGAAGAGAGCAGCAAGGTCACTGTCAAGAGAAGGGAAAGGAAGCAACGGGAAAGGAAGCTGGTTCAGCTTCCATTTCTCCTCTTAGAGTCTTCAAGGCAAGCAGACTAGGGTTGAAGCAAGCTTCGCCAGCCAGGGTCACTGCTGAGGGCCTGCTTCATTGCTCACTGAAGTCACTGGCAGTCCTTCCCCTGACTTCAAAGTGCTTTAGATCAGGCCCTTAGACCACAGCTCTACAAGTGTGGAAGTCAGCTTATCAGATTGTATGCACCTACAGGTGGTACTTTCTTCTGTATGCTACACAGTGCCTAGCACAATGGAATCCCTTTCCTGCTGAGGCCTCTGGGCACTGTGAGAACACAAATAATAACGTAATAATAAATGATCTGATGTTCTCCATATAGCCTATGTCCTGTCCCAAGCTTCAGGTTGGGGAAGGGTCAGGGCATCAACACACAGTGCTCCCTTAGCCAAGAAAGGGCTGTTATTCTAAAGAAGCATCCAGGTCAGCCCTCTCCTATTCTTCCCTTAGATCCACCCATAGGCAGGGGCATGCATGTGGGTGGGGGTGGACAAGCAGGGGCACGGGGCTCCCAATAGTCAGCAGGGGATGCAGAACTCCTCTGGCCCCGAGGCCCCGGCAAGGAGCACAGAACTCCTCCTGCTCCTGGGCTGCGGTATAGAGAAAGCCTCTCCTCCAGGGCTGCGGCGGAGAGAGCCCTGGGGCTGAAGGAGTTTTGCTCTCCCTGCTGCAGCCCCAGAACAGGAGGAGCTCTCTTGTTATCCCTGCCACAACCCAGGAGCAGGAGGAGTTGGGCTGGAGAAGCTAGCTCTCTCTTCCTCCCCTCCCCACCAGCCAGAGGAGTTTTGCGTCCCCCACCGGTGCCCCTGCCCCTGAAAGTGGTAAAATTTAAATTCCTGCACAAGCCCCTGCCTGTAGGTTCCAAGTGATGCTCACTGGTTGGATGGTGGAGAGGATGGCATACTGAGATCCTGTCTCAATCCCTTTTCTGATGGAGTGAAGAACCAATATAAACCCATCTGCATACTCTTGAGCCTTAGTCAGGGAGAGAGAGAAACGAGACTGGACCCGTGGAGAGAATGCAGCTACAACAAAGGAAAAATGCAGTTTAAACAAATAAAGGGAGCATGTAGCTATAATACAGGATAGAAGAGGAAAGAGAAAATAGCTTCTAAGGGAAAAACCCTGAAGTTTCAGGTGATATTGAAATTTTCAACTATGTCTTGCATATGTGTGTGGTTTTTGCACTGCGGATTTGAACCAAAAAAAATCAAAGAAATTAATCCAATACTAAACCAAAAATTAATTTTGTTCTGTTTGTTTTTGGTGGAGCAAAGAGAGAATGGTGAGGTTGCAAAAAAAATTACCTAGACCCGATCCCCAAAATAAAAGAATGAATGTCTGAGTGATAGGCAGACAGACAAGTCAAGACAGCTCCATGTTTCTGTCTATCATTTATCTTATTAGCATTGATTAGCAACAGACATTTCAAAAGAAAAACTGGGGTTTTCCAAATTACATTAAGACTTGCCTAGCCCCAAATAATCAGGAATGTCACTAAATGTCTCGATTTCAGATTTATCCTGATTTTATCTGCTTTCATCTTCATTATTACAGTTTATTTTGTGAAAGTCACGGTTTGCTTCGTAAAAGTCAAACAGTGCTTTTGGCTGAACAGAAATTAAGGAGGGTGGAGGGAAATGCATTATCTATTGTATACGCCCTGACAGCGAAAATCCACCAAGGAGGCTACAGTTAATATAACAGAGCTCGTAACACACACTCATTTTTTTGGCTATGGAGATTTGGCTTAAAAAACTGGCTGAAGGTCAAACACACACAGCAATTGTTATGGAATCCTCCAAGAACACGAGCCACATCACATATCTGCCTCTCTTAAGTTGGAACAATTCAGCACAGTTAGAAACCTCCTTCTAAAAAGGAGTCAAGGATAAAGTAAACATGGCAAATGAATTACCCTCCTCCCTCGAGAGGTCACATTCGAGGTTCACTGCTGATGCAAGATGGTGAAGCCTGCATCAGTGCCCACCTGCTAGGGATTAAACAGTGAGCTACAGTCTCCAGCGCAATCAATGCCTAGTCTTTAATGGGCCTAAATTCATCACCGGAAGCTCTGACAGGCCCATAATCCATTCATTAATGTGTGTTAATATGTGCCCTGTGGTGCTGTCCTAACTTAAAAACAATGGGCAAGGAGTTAGCATGTGTTATTTGGAGCTGGACGGAGTATAGAACCCAAAGCATCGGGCAGAGGAAAGTTTGCAAAATGGGTTTTATTGCACTTCTTTAAGCAGGATCTTTAGAAAATAAAGATCTGACCCATGCTGTAACAATAAAGTTATTGTTTATAGGCCAGATCCAGGCAGAGCTGCACAATCACTGTGCTGACTTATTTCAGATGGGCAAGCTGTCCCATCTCCTGTGCACCAGTCCTCTTCTGTGCATCCAACCAATGCGCAAGGCTTGGAGAGAAGGTACAAAAAGCTTGCCCCACACTACTACCCTTGTGTCTCTGTATAAAGCCAATCCACAAAAAAAGGATAGGCAGAGTGAGGACTGGAGACACACAGCCACTAGAGCTGTCCTATGCAAAAGATGGCTGAGGTCCCACTTCTCAAGAGACACAAACATCGACTGAACTACCCAAAATTCCACCAGGGATACCCACTGCTGTGTGAGGTCCCTTTTCATCCCAGCAACGCGGACAGTGCCTTTGAGCCACAGTATGACACTAGATATAATAATTTGACAATAATGCTCAAAATGGGAGACCTTACAGAGAGACGCAGCCAAGAAGGGCTGAAATGAAGAATCCCAATCTGAATTTGCCCAGACCTTCCAAGACATTTAAATCTGCTGCTTTGGTTAGAGGATACCTATAATTTACCTATAATTAAACCATCTATTAAAAAGGCTATAATAAACACAGGTGCAAACTGCTTGGCCATCTACTGGTGACAGGAGTTTCTGATATTCATTTAAGAAAATCATTGTTCTGATCCTTGGCTGCTACAATGAACTTCAGTGGAGCTGTACTGATTTACACCACCTGGCCATTGGGGCCATAGTGTTTGATGATCGCAAATCAGAAAACTAAAAGTGAACATTCATGGATCTTATGTCATTCCAGGTATCCTCTTTTGCTATCTGACAGCAGCTTTTACCAAGGGGGAATCATCACTTTCCATTCAGGCCTCCCTACTATAAAATAGAATCAAATGGCAAATTGCATCAACGGAAACAGACTAAACGTTCCTTGGAAGTATCACAAAAGTCTCCTTGACAAACAAAATAAAACAGATGGTGCCAAAGGAAACTGTCAGTTATTCCTACTCTTTGTTTCCTACCTTCTAACCAAGTTTTTAATTCGTTCCAGGACTTTACCTCTCACTTTGTGGTTACCAAGTTTCCTTAGTCACCTTCTGCAAGGGACTTTATTCAAAAGCTATTTGAAAGCCTAAATAATTAATGCTAACTGGCTCTTGAGGATGTTGTTTGATTTTTAAAAGAATCAGCAAGGCACAGTGTTCTCTTAGGGTAGGAGTGTGAGTCCCAGCCTGAGGGGAGACACTCACGGTAGCTCTCATTGAGTTAGCATGCTAAAAATAGCATAGTCACGATAGCACGGGCAGCTGCATCAGCAGCATGGCTAGTCACCACGAGTACAAACCTGACTGCACCCAATGGGCACACTCGGGATGGCTAGTCCATGCCACTGCTGCCCATGCTACCATGGCTACACTGCTATTTTTAACATGCTAACTCAATGAGTGCTAGCACAAGTATGTCTATGCAAGCTAGGAATCTCACTCTTAGCTCCAAGCATAGATGTAGGCTTATAGGGGCCATGCCAGGTTGTCTCTATCATCTCCTACTCAGCTAGGTGTTTTATAAATAGAGCTGGCTGGAACTTTTTCGACTAGATCTTTTTCACCAAAACCAGCTGTTTTGTTAAAGCCAAATCTCTCCATGCAGATGGACTGAATTAAAAGAAGATTTTGACAGAGAGGCTCAGGAGGTACAGAGTGGACTCTCTGGTCACCTCTAGAGAGAGACCTGAATTAAAATCCTGAACTTTGTGACACAATTTCCTTTTGCAAAACACATTCAAAAGGTTTTGGTTCAGTTCAATGTGAAATAAAAATACATTTTGAAACCTCGAAAGTTGTGACGAAATGGAATTGTTGTCCTCTGGCCAGCTCTACTTACAACCCTCCTCCAAAACTGCAGTATCCCACGGTTGCCTCCCAGGAAGAAGAGGAGAGCATCCTTTTGAGTCACTGCTCCCCAGCCCCTCACTGCTTCGAAGGTATAATGTAGTCAACAGTAACGTCTATGACTGTCTCATTTAGACAAGACCACAAGGAGTTTCTATACAAAGACATTGGAAGGGCAGGCTGTTTCTTGCTGACCTGGGAGAGATGAGCCAGTAACCTCACTAACGAATCTCCTTGATTGCCATTACATTCCCCTTTATGTCTGTATACCCTACTACAAGGAAAACTACCACCCTCTTTTTACTATAATTTCCTTCCCATTCATGCCACGCAGAATAACACAGCACCTGCTGTAAACACCGTTCAGTATTTGATAGTAATAGGTCAACACACTACATGTTACAACAGTGCTCCAGCAGTTTTGGGGGTGATTACTACATAGAAAACTGTAGTAGGGACTGACCTCCAGTGAATTATTGTAACAAGGGCATTTCTTGCTTTGTTCCATTACTTTTGTTTCTGATAGCTCTGTATCAAACTCACTGTAGAGTAGCTGTGATGTAGGCATTTTATTGTCACCCACAGTGGTGAAGACAGAGGCAAAGAAACCATTTATCTGCTCTGTAATCTTCTTTTGATTGGCCCCTTTGCATTTTGGTGGCCTAGCAGACCCACTGATACTCTGTGGGCTACTTCTGATGCACTGGAATCATTTTAAAGAGGATTTCTTTGTCTTTGTATCTTTGGCTCTTTGTTTTTCAAATTTCCTCTTAGCTTTCTTAATCTCCATTTTACATCTTACCTTCCAAAGTTTACATGTTCCTTTGTATTAGCATCACTTGAGCTGGCTTTCCATTATATAAAATACCCTTTGGCCTCAGGAAACTCTCATACCTTGCCATTTGACCATACCATTTTTTCCCTTTGTGCTTTGTTTCTTTCTTTTTTTTTTTTTTTGGTTCTGGGATAAGCATGGATTCTGTCCCTAATCTATGTCTCGAAGAAGCTTCCATGCTGATTCTCTGGACTTTAATTTCCTAACTTTTCCCTTAAGGCTGTTTCTAACTTCCTCTTTTCTGTTAAAATCCCCCTTTTTGAAGTTCAGTGTCACAATCCTGCCTCTTAGTCTCATACCACCTGAGTGCATGTCGAACTTGATTATATTATGCTCACTGCTATTTAGTAGCGTAACCACACTTACATCCTGAACTAAACCTTTCAAAAAAAAATAAATCAAGACTAGTCTTTCCCCTTACGTTCCAGAATGTGCTGCTCCTTCAAAAACATGGTTGATCGTCCAAAAAAATGAAGGACACAAAAGCCCTTTTCTTACTCTTCAATTAATCAAAATGTGAGTGGTGTCCAAAACTCTGGAAAAGTTCCACCAGTGGCAAAGTATCTTGTGGCAAAGCTACAGTATTGACATCCCAATGAAAACTACAGGCTCCTATAAAGATGTGTTTTATATTTTGATATAGCAAATCTCTCAGATTAACAACAAAATAAAGGATGTGTGGCTAATATATACATGTCACAACAGAGTAGCCTTTAAACTGTTAAGGGCCTACTACTTCTCTCACTCTCCTGTTAAACAAATGGAACTCTGTTGACTTTCTACTATAACTTATCATTTTCTATTTTCATTACAGTAGTGCCTAGGTGTCCCCAACCAACATTTTGGTTCCCTTGTGCTCAGTGCTGTACAAACACAGTGAGAGACAAGCCCCACTCCCAAAGTGCTTAAAATCTAAATAAGGTGTGACAGACAAAGAGTGGCAGGGGAAACAGAGGCACAGAGCAATAAAGTGACTGGTCCAAAGTCACACAGCAGGTCAGTAACTGAGTCAGAAATAGAACCCAGGTCTCTTGACTCCCAGTCCAGTGCCCTATCCACTGGTTCCAAAGCAATATTATAACACAATACCAAATTGTTACAAAACTATACAAACTTCATTTAATCAACATCAGCCTCACCTAAAATCCCAACCCTACACTCAGCTATTAAGGTGCAACTGATTATCATGCCCTCTGTCAAAAGCTTGAGAAAGTCCCAGTAATTAGGTGGACTAAGAAGGTCAGCACAGTCAGGATCTACATGCCCAATATGGGAAGTTCCAGAGCTGAGCATCTTCCACAAAGGAAGACTTGGCCCCAGTCTACAGTCTTAGGGTGTGTGGGTGACAGTATATCCATTCACCTCCCCTACTACCAAGTGCATTGGGAGACAGGCAGTCTCTAAGCCTACATCTCCCCTTATGGTGGTGTGCCAGGTACTGACACTGCACCCCCAAGTAGATAGCAGTGCAGACAGTGAGGCATGGCTTAGGTGAGTAAAGTGCCCTACATGACTATACCCCCTACAAGGCTACATGCCCAAGCAATTGCTCCCACATCTACACTGCTATTTTTTAGCAGTGTAGTGTCCCATTGCTCCTTCCCTCTCCGCCCCCCCTCAGAACCTTTCTTCACCACAGTGAAAGGCTCTGGCAGCAGTGAAAGCAGGGAGGATGTGGAGAAAAATTCCATCAGCATGGAGCAGCTGGAGCCTTTCCGCGTTGCCTCAGTCTTTCACTGCAGCTTGTAGCTACGCACTGCAGTGACAAGCATGGGCACAGCCTGCCTTTAACTGTGACATGTAGGTACACATATAGAACCCATACTCTACATGGCTCCATACGTGCAGACATAGGCTAAGACGGTTAGGTCCTCAACAATAAAAATCAACACCCAAAACTGACGAACTTGGTGCAGTTTTTGGAGCATTCATGCAATATGATCCTTGCAGTTAACGCTAGTAAATACACTGGCTGTCACATGCTGCACCAAGTCCAGTTTCCCAGTGGTATTCAAATGTAAACTTGTGCCTTGCAGGAATCCAGGCTCTAAATCACAACAGCAAGGATGACTGCAGCAAACTCTGCTTCTCAAAGGATTAGGTTTCCTCTTCTTATTTTTAACAAATTGATTATAATTCTCTGGTTTCAGGATAAACTGAACATAATGATGAGCTGAATGTTACTGTCCTTATTGAAACTAACCAGGGATCTAAAATATTCCCCCTCCCCTTTTTTTAAGGGACACTGGAAGAATGTCAGAATCCCTTATGTGACTGCAAAACATAGTGCACCAATGTTTGAGCAAGACCCAAGGGGTTGTGTTTGCTAAAAGTACATGAAGAAACATATTAAACATAATGATTATAGTACATTTACACTTCTTAGCTCCTTTCTCTGCAGGATCAAACAACCTTCCAAACATTAATTCTTACAACATCCCTGCAAAGCAGGTATCATTTGACAGAAAGGGTAAGTATCCAGAGTCACACAGCAAGTCAGTGTCAGTCTGTAATAGAACCCAGGTGTCCTGCTTAATCACTAGACTCTCCCCCCCGTCCTCTGAACACATGAGGATTATTTTTTCCAACAGTGTTATTTTGAACTTTATTGACACAAACCTCTAAGAAAACATGGTTGGATTCTTCATGACCCTACACCCTGCATAGTCATTTACACTAGAGCAAAGTGGGTGTAAACTGTTACAAAAACTGAATCACAACATTTTATACCCACTTTATATTCAATTCACACTGATTGTAAATGACTATGCAAGGTGCAGACTAATGGAGATTCAGGGCCACAATGTTCTCATTAAAGGGTTACAGATAATTTTCTTGAGGTGGAGGTGGTGACATGTACTTTCTTTTCCAAAAAAAAAAAAAAAAAAATCCATTAAGCATGACTAAATATTTCTCTGAAAAATTACCACCAGATGCACACAATTCTCGGTGTAATAAATTGGCTGACTAATGATCTGGGATGATACAGTAGCTGCTATAAATGTTTATATGCAACACAATTTATTTCTCAGGCATTTTCTGTAAATAGAAGACATTTATTAAAACCCAACCATGAAATGATTATCATTCATTTTCAATTGCATGCCGTAAACGTATAAATGAAACCGAAGCACTACACCAGCATTAGCAGATAAACAAACTCCTCTTTTTGTTAATGGCACACAATTTCCAAGTGGCCAGCACCCCAGTTGCAATGGGACATGGTATAGCATCAAATTGTTTTTTTTTCAAAAACAGAACAGGATTTCATTGAGATTATATAAGAAAGTTATTATATGTTGCTAAATAAGGGGCAGACCAGGAAAAAATATCTGCAACCTTTTCTGGCTGCAAAAGCCCTTGAAAGTTAGGAATACTTGCAGAGAAATTGTCATCCTATCACTGAAGGCCAAAGAGATACAATCCTACAGCTTTGTGGTGGCACGTTGTAGAGATGCTTGGGGAAAAGAGCATATAAATATCATTCCCCCAGCAGCTGATGGCTGCTCCACTGTTTCCTTTCTTGGAAGCCAGTCCCATCTCCACATGCAGGGCACACAGCCCATGGGAAATGGTAAGGCCTCATAGGTAGAGTAACTCCCTGTCCCGGTAGGAAGACACTAATGCATGTTGTGCGCTTGCACATGTGGAATAGTCCTCTAACCTTCCTACCCTCACAAGAAAGAGGGCCACTACCAAGAGATTCCTCTTCTTGGAACAATGGGAAGCATTTTTTTACATTTTGCATTTAGATTCATAATTTGATTTTTAAACATTTTCTGAGGCATAACAGCTCTTGAATAAGATTCAGCTCATTCATGCTGGAGACTGAAATCCTTTATTTGTCCAAGGAACAGGTACAGGGCACAGCAAAATTGCCCACATTTTTTAACCTGCCCATTATTTCAGAGAAGTCACCTGTAGGGTTAAGAGTCAGTTCATTCTCAGGCTCTTTATTTTTGCAGATTCCTACCAAGGGTGGTAATTACTGCTAATTGGGAAGGTGACTTAATAATATGGACACCTGTCCATTAAGAAAGAGACTGAGACCACCAACTATTTGCATGTAAGCCATGACACAGCCTGCAGATGGTAACAATTTTCAATATTTCTGGGCTGGATTGGATTCAGACTGATGATCTAGGGATGAAAGGGTTATTATCCTAGTACTGATCCCCTGAGCTATCCAGTTCTCTAACCATTTGGATTTTTGAAATTTGGCTCATCGGATCATCTGAATTCTACTAATTTAAAGAAACATGCCAATCCATCTACTTATATAGCCCCCACACCATAATATCTGAGTACCTTACATGCATTATACGCAGGGTAATATTTTCCCCATTTTATAGATGGGGAACTGAGGCACAGGATAAATTGAGCAACAGAGGGTCCTGTGGCACCTTTAAGACTAACAGATGTATTGGAGCATAAGTTTTCGTGGGTGAATGCCCACTTCGTTAGACGCATGGCCCACGAAAGCTTATGCTCCAATACATCTGTTAGTCTTAAAGGTGCCACAGGACCCTCTGTTGCTTTTTACAGATCCAGACTAACATGGCTACCCCACTGATACAGGATAAATTAAGTGAATTGTCGAACTTCACACTCAGGCCATTTGTGGTTGAGCTGGGAATTGAACCTGGGTCTCCTGAGGACAAGTCCAGAGTGTTGCCTATTAGACTCTCCATTCTGAAGCCATTAATCAGAATTGGTTGGATTTTTTTGGATGAAACAGTTTTCCATCAAAAAATAAACATTTTTTGCAAATGTATTGATTTTAACAAATATTTTTAATGGGGAAAAAAGCTGAAATATTTCATTTCTATAGTGTCATTTTGATTCATGTTATTTAAACTTTATTATATTAAATATTAATTTTATTATATTATCAATATATTATTTTACTGTTATGTACATAGATATTTAATATAATATACAATTCAAAACAGAAATGAATCAAAATGACATTTGGTGGTCCTGAGCTGAATTTTTTTTAAATATTCAGCTTGCAGAAAATTTTGACTTTTCTTTCTCAATTGGAATGAAAACAAATTGAAATGTCAGAATTTCCCATGGAATGGAAACTTCAGTTCCCAACCAGCTCTAACACTAATTGCTCACTTTGTTTAGATTAACACTGTGAAAGCTTGAAACAATCATTTTGCCTCTGTCTTTTTTTATATATCTTTGGTAGCTATTGTTGGATTTCCTCAGCAGGGCTGGGCTGCAGGCATTTTTAACTGTTTGCATAATTTTATCAACTAAAACATGCATTGAAGTAATTGTTTCAGGAATGGAAGGTACTAAAGTATGACACTGTTTTTAAGCCTATAGCTACTTCCACAGAAATCTATAGCAGTTCCATGTGCATAGATCTATAGAGTCCAGATGTTTCAAATAGGTGCAGTATAAAGAAATAAAAGGAAAAGTAGATCAAATTTGAGCATCAATATTCAAAACTGTAAAGAAGTTAAAAGCTCCAACTCTTTAGATTTCTAATTATGCTCACATTACAAAATTTGGGCCACCTAACCAACCTTCAGAATATTTACTATTACTAGCAGGGGACATCTTGCCTTCTTTTGCACATAGGGCATGGGTCACTTGCTGGTTTGAACTAGAGTAAATGGCGGAATCTCTGTAACTTGAAGTCTTTCGATCACAATTTGAGGACTTCATTAACTCAACCAGAGGTTATGGATTTTTTACAGGAGCTGGTGGGTGAGGTTCTGTGGCCTGCAACGTGCAGGAGGTCAGACTATGTGATCATGATTGTCCTTTGTGGTGCTAAAGTCTATCAGTCTATGAGCTGAGAGAAGAAAGGTCTGCATATTTAGGCATCTATATATATATATATATATATATATATATATATGTATATCTTTTAAAATATGCCCTTAATTGACTTGCTCATGGTCATATAGGAACTGAACCCAGATATGAGTCCCATGCCAGTGTTTTATTCACAAAACCATGCTTCCCTGTATTTTTCCTGCCTACGGTGCTTTCCTGCCTGGCTGCGCAATTCCCTTTCAGATCTCTCCCACACAGCAGTGACTTCTTAAATCACAATCCAGCCCCTAGTGTTGAAATGTCCTAATATTGATAATGAAGGTAAAAAGTGACGCTGAAACATTTTGATGGAAGAGCTGCCCATTTCAAGTTCAACCACAGCCATCTCAGAGCCTTGTTCAGAGCCCAAACCTTGCCACATCTTCACTTTCAGACCCTACAAACGGGGAGCATTTTGTCCTTTATATAGTAGCAGATAGAATTACTCCAGCAGGATTACAGGTATATTATGAGATTTATACTTTACACATTGCTGGGGTTCTGTTTCAGATTGCTTGAAGCATGAAAACAAGAAGGACAATTTCTGGAAGGCTGGCATTTAATTATAGACTTAGCCAATAATCCATTATTGAAGTGCCTCGTCAGGTAAAATCTATCTAGAAGATTACTCCCAACTGTGCAGTTTCTCATTGGATTTAGTTTTAAAGGCTGACCGAAGGCATGGAAGATGAATACTGGTCTAAATGACTGTCGGCAGTATGCTCTAATGTTATCATGAAAGCATCAGTCTTCAGTAGGATAAAAAGTTGAGTCAATAGGTTTGCTGATTATCCTTTGGTATGTAACCCCATTTGATGGAGGATACAATTTTTTAACATTCTCATCTAAAGGTCTGTAGCAAGGTCAAAAATATTTATTTTTTCTGCTAACCGCCTCAGTACCTTTTAACAGTTCAACCATTCTACCCTTAACAATTCTGGTTGTTTAAGTAAAATGAAATCAGAACAGTTCTTAAAAATCTCTAATAGTTTAAAGCAGTGGTTCTCAAAGCCGGTCCGCCGTTTGTTCAGGGAAAGCCCATGGTGGGCCGGGCCGGTTTGTTTAAATGCCAAATCTGCAGGTTCGGCCAATTGCGGCTCCCACTGGCCGCGGTTCACCACTCCAGGCCAATGGGGGCTGCGGGAAGTGGCCCAGGCTGAGGGATGTGCTGGATAGAAACAATATTCAGCTGGTGTACCATTTCATTTACAGATCATTTGCATATTTCAAGCCAAATAAATGTTTCTTTTTCTTCCATTCCCAATGAACACATTTTCTTAAAACGGGTAATTTTTCAACAGGAAAACCAAGCATTTTACCTCTTTTTTTATTATAGCAGATGACAGTAGCTATCACTAAAGTTAAGGATGAAGAATACTTAGATTTTGCAAAGAGGGGGGAAACAATAAGAACATAAGAATAGCCATACTCGGTCAGACCAATGCTCCTCTAGCACAGTATTCTGTCTTCTGACAAGGCTAGTGCCAGATGCTTATGAGAAAATGAACAGAACATGGCAATTTCAAGTGATCCATCACTTGTAATCCACTTCCCAATTCTGGCAGTTGGAGGTTTAGGGACACCCAGAGAATGGGGATGCATCCCTGACCACCTTAGCTAATAGCCATCAGTGAACCTGTCCTCCATGAACTTATCTAATTCTTTTTTTTAAATCCAGTTATACTTTTGACCTTCACAACATCCCGACAAGGAGTTCCACAGGTTGACTGTGCATTATGTGATGAAGTGCTTTCTCTTGTTTGTCTTAAACCTGATGCCTATTAATTTCATCAGGTGAACCATGGTTCTTGTGTTATGTGAAGGGATTAATAACACTCCCTAATTCATTTTCTCCACACCATTCATGATTTTATAAACCTCTATTATATCCTCGCTTAGTTGTCTCTTTTCTAAAGTAAATAGTCCCATTTCTTTTAATCTCTCCTCATATGGAAGCTGTTCCATACCCTTAATAATTTTTGTTGCCCTTCTCTGTATCTTTTTGAATTTTAATATACCTTTTTTGAGATGGGGCTGCATGCTGTATTCAAGGTGTGGGTGGAGCATGGTTATATATTGGTATTATAATATTTTCCTAACATTCTGTTAGCTTTTTTGACTGTTACTGCACAGTGAGCATATGTTTTCAGAGATCTATGCATGATGACTTCAAGATCTCTTTCTTGCATCTGAAGAAGTGAGGTTCTTACCCATGAAAGCTTATGCTCCCAATATTTCTGTTAGTCTCAAAGGTGCCACAGGACCCTCTGTTGCTTTTTACAGATTCAGACTAACACGGCTACCCCTCTGATACTTTCTTGCATGGTAACAGCTAGTTTAGACTCCATAATTTTGTATATATAGAATATCAGGGTTGGAAAGGACCTCAGGAAGTTATTTAGTCTAACCCCCTGCTCAAAGCAGGACCAATCCCCTGACAGATTTTGGCCTCAGATCCCTAAATGGCCTCCTCAAGGATTGAACTCACAACCCTGCATTTAGCAGGCCAATGCTCAAACCACTGAGCTATCCCTCCCCCAATAAAGTTGGATTTAATTTTCCAATGTGCATTGCTTTGCATTTAACAACCCAGAATTTTATCTGCCATTTTGTTGCCCAGTCACCCAGTTTTGTGAGATCCCTTCAGAGTCACATTTAGACTTAACAATCTTGAGTAATTTTGTAGTGTCTGCTAAATTTTGCCACTTCACCGTTCATGATCATTTATGAACAGAACACATACCAGTACAGATCCTTGGGGGACCCCGCTATGTACCTCTCTCCAGTGTGAAAACTGACCATTTTTCCTACCCGTTTTTCCCTGTCTTTTAACCAGTTACCGACCCATTAAAGGACCTCCCCTGTTACCCCAGGACTGCTTAATTTGCTTAAGAACCTTTGCTGAGAGACCTTATCAAAGGCTTTCTTAAAGTCAGCATTGCCTCAGGAGCCTTTTTTTAAATAAATAGGCATTACATTATCTACCCTACAGTCATGTATTACGCAGGTTGATTTAAGCAACAGGTTACATACCACAGTTAGTAGTTCTGCATTTCGTATTTGAGTTCTTCAGAACTCTTGTGTGAATACCACCTGGTCCTGGTGACTTAATACTGTTTAATTTATCAATTTGTTCCAAAACCCTCTCTTATAACTCCTCAATCTGGGACAGTTCCTCAGATTTGTTACCTACAAAGGATGGCTTGAGTGTGGAGCTCTCCTCCATATCCTCTGCAGTGAAAACCAATGCAAAAAATTCATTATTTCCCCCTCTGAAACAGCTTTGTCTTCCTTGAGCACTCCTTTAGCATCCCAATGGTCCAGGGTCCCTACTGATTGTTTGGCAGGCTTCCTGAGTCTGATTTTTTTTTAATTGCTGTTAGTTTTTGTGTCCGTAGCTTTTTGCTCTTCAAATTCTTTCTTAGCCTGCCTTATCGTACTTTTACACTTGACTTGTCACAGTTTATACTTCTTTCTGTTTTCCTTCCAAGGATTTGACTTCCAATTTTTAAAGGATGCCTTTTTACCTCTAACCAGCTCTTTTACTCTATTGTTTAATCATGGTGGCATTTTTTGGTCCTCTTACTGATTTATTTATTTATTTATTTGGGGAATGTTTAGTTAGAGCCCCTATTATAGTGTTTTTAACAGTTTATATGCAGTTTCCAGGCATTTCACCCTTTGACTGTTCCTTTTAATTTCTGATTAGCAAGTGTCCTCATTTTTCTAGTTCCCCTTTTTGACGTAAAATGCTACTGTGGTGGGTTTCTTTGGTATTTTCCCCCCTACAAGGATGTTAAATTTAGTTAAATTATAGTTGCTATTACCACATGGTTCAGCTGTATTCCCCTCTTGGTCCAAATCCTGTGCTTTACTTATGATTAAATCAAGAATTGCCTCTCCCTTTGTGGGTTCCAGGACAAGCTGCTCCAAGAAGCAGTCATTTAATGTGCCTAGACATTTTATCTCTACATCCCTTCCTGAGGCGACATATACCTAGTCAATATATGATCGTTTAAATCATCCATTATTATTGCATTTTCTGCCTTTGTAACCTCTCTAATTTCCTTAAAAAGAACAGGAGTACTTGTGGCACCTTAGAGACTAACAAATTTATTTGAGCATAAGCTTTCGTGGGCTACAACCCACTTCATCGGATGGATAGAATGGAACATATAGTGAGGAGATATATATACATACAGAGAACATGCAAAGGTGGGAGTTGCCCAACCAACTCTAAGAGGCTAAGATATGTATATATATCTCCTCACTATATGTTCCATTCTATGCATCCGACGAAGTGGGTTGAAAGCCATGAAAGCTTATGCTCAAATAAATTTGTTAGTTTCTAAGGTGCCACAAGGACTCCTGTTCTTTTTGCGGATACAGACTAACACGGCTGCTACTCTGAAACCTCTAATTTCCTTGAGCATTTTGTAGTCACTGTTACCATCCCCATGCTATACTCTGATTGTTCAAGCAGAGCATTTCTATCCACACAGATTCTATGGTACAATTTGATTCATTTAAGATTTTTACTTTATTTGACTCTATGCTTTCTTTCACATAAAGTGCCACTCTAGCAACAGCACAACCTACTCTTATCATTCCTATACATTTTGTACCCTGGTATGACTGTATCCCATTTGATTACCTTCATTCCACCAAGTTTCCATGATGCCTAATATCAATAACCTCATTTAATCACAGGTTTGCCCATTAAGAACATCTTTCCTACCTTCTTTACTGATATATAGAGGTTAATAAATTCATCATTAAGGAGAGAAAACCAAGAATGGAAAACTATAGATTTTTCAGCCTTCCGTTTTTGGTTGAAAACTGATTGGAAAATTGAAAAACTTCAATCCAAATGAACATTTTTTGCCAAAGGCTTAATTTCAACCCCAAAGCCATTTTTTTTTTGTGAAATACAACAACAAAATGTTAAAAAATAACCTCTAGTTCCCCTGATACTCTCCATTCCACATGCAGGCTACCTGGAAATTGAGTCTGGGAACGTAAACATAAGAAGACATTCCATGCCTGTTTCTTTCCCCCTGAAGCAGGTGGGTTGAACAAGCAAGGAAATGGATGAATCTTTTGCTTCACCCACTCTCCCCCCTACAGTCCCAATCACAGCTGAGCTAGCATTGCAGGTGGTGTAATTCAGGACTTAGGAATAGGCTGGAATGGGCTAGCAGCAGTCACTACCCCAAAAGAAATTTACTGCCCGTCCACAGAGAAAGGAGGAAGCAGAAGTGGAACTGTGACAAAAATGTCTGTCTTAGAAGTCATGATGCCTCTAGGAGTTTCTGCTGGGCTGATGCAATTCATGTGCCACTTCAGGCTCAGGGTTATACATAGCCTCACAGTCTACCTGTGAGAGAATCCACTGAAACTCCAGCAAAACATGCACTGAAGTAAGAAGCTTGTGTTAGCCTGTAACATTGCCTCCCAGCATGTGAGATACAGTTACAGCTCAGAAAGTGGCTGAAATAGGATGAGAAAATGTTCAACACTAACGTGGTTGTTCTCTGAGAAGTTTTGCATTTGACCTTTAATCACAAATATGCCACTGGCACAAAAGGCTGAGCACATGCCACTTATACTGATTGAGTTACTGCCAGAAAATGTAAACACTCTTTGTCCCCCCTTCTAGGTTCTAGAGTAAATAAAGCAACAGTTTCATGCCCAGACGTTTGTCATTATGAGGCAGGGGGCAGTTTGCCTTTTAATATTACATGTGTTAGTTTATTTAGCTGTAGTTTTCCCCAGCTGTTTTCTGACAATTAACACCTGTAGATGTGCACAAGGTAATCTGAGTGTTTTAGTTATCAGAAGGAGCTTCATAATGTTCATCTTTCTGGAGAGATATTAAAATCCTCACCACATGTGCTCGGTATCCTACAGCACTTTTTGGAAGAATAAAACCATGGTCCCTGATGTCCTGGCTAAATTTTCATTTAGGAAACTACATTTTGCTACCTAAAATTACTCCTGCTATCTTCAATAGATATAGAATCCTTCAGTTCCTGCCCTAAACTATTAGTTAGAGGTATTGTAACAGGGAGGTGGCTCCCTGTGTGTGTGGAGACATAAGCTCTTAAGTTACAATTTTATTATTATTATATCCTACGTTTTTAGAAGTGGTTCCAAATTGGAGCCTCAGATAGGATCCACATGAGCATACACCCGTGCAGCACAGTTCAGACTGAATTCCAGAATATGAAACTACCTTATGATTTGAGTTTTGAGTTGGTTCCAAAAGTAGAAACTGCATATTTTCCAGATCTATTCTGACATGGTTGAGCACGGACTGAAATCTTATGAGAATAATTGGTATTGAGAAAGTTCTGCAAGTTTAGGCAGAGATCTCTTGAACAGCTCACAAGATTTCAGTGACCTAGAACCCAAACCTGGTTTATAGACTAGGTTTTGCCGCAAACCCAGATTTTAACCCCTAGTCCAGATACGTATCTGAATAACATCATCTTGGCCTGTCTAATTGCTATTAAGATGCTGGTTTTACAGTAAAAATATGGATTCACAGAGCTCCCTAATTCTTCCCCCTTGTATCTTGGTTTCTGCTTAAGGCAAAGTTGTCAGATAATGATGTGAAATGGTTACATTTAACAGACTGAATGCCAGTGTCAAAATATGGAACCTGACCTGGGCTTGCAATGGGACACTCATTCCAACCACACTTATCTAGCCTTTCGCTATTCAGTATCTCTTGGCATGATTCATAGTTATAATCAGAATAAGTAAATACACCTCTTACGATCCCCATGAGTCGTTGGACAGGGCTGAAGTGTTAAACTGCAGAGTTTGGACAGCTCTGTTTTGAGTTTGTTCAGTATTAGCTTAACCTGTACTGCCAGAAACACTATAAATCCATCTTATTCAATTTCATATGTCTCCTTTCAATTGCTGGGCCCTCCTTAAGGTCAGTGTGGACAAACTCGTCCTGAAAAAGATTGCCCTTTCTTACATCCAGGATGGGGAATGAGATGTGGGAATAGCAGAAGACACCAGGAAATCCAGCTTAGAAAGACAGCCAAGACTAAACACCAGGCAAAGTATGGGTTCCAGTTGTTTTTCAGTAGCACATTTACTGAAAACACCAAAGAACCTGTTTTGCATGATCACTGTTAACTATTTAGATGTGTTACAATAAAATGCAGCGTAGGAAATTATCAAAGACAGGCTAGACAGAATACTAATATAACATATTCTATCAAATAATCCTGTTACAGTAGGGGTTGAACTTGATGATGCCCAAGTGAGGGCCACGTTATTAGCTTTTGGAGAAACTGAAGACTGTATTTAATTTGTATATAATGGAAGTGACATCGTTAACATGGCAGGGCAATCCACTGATGATACTCTCTCTCCAGTGATCCCTCTTGGTCTCCGGTGAACATTGCATGCTGGAACATTTAGTCAGTATGACCCACACATCACTACTAAAGACTGTGGTAGTGGGGAGGCTTCAGTCCAAGAACCACATTTCAGAATTCTGTGGGTCAGACTGTGGTCCCACAGGTCACAGTAACTAATAGATTTTAAACACTCATCTAATAGATCTTAGCCTTCTATAAATTTTATAGTGCTGATTTTCCTCTCACACTGGTGTGAATCAGGAGTAATTCCTGTGAAATATATTGCTTTAAAACTTGTGTAAGTAAGCAGAGAATC
Source organism: Chrysemys picta bellii (assembly GCF_011386835.1). Lineage (NCBI taxonomy): Eukaryota > Metazoa > Chordata > Testudines > Emydidae > Chrysemys > Chrysemys picta. The sequence continues at coordinate 20,071,119 of NC_088791.1, forward strand.
AGGCCCTATAATTCTGTTAACAATTTCACTTTCAAATGTACAACATTACTGTGTAGAAAGTCAAGAGTCTGCATTTGCCTGGAAGCTATTTTGTGTAAAGAAGGAAGCCTCATAAACATAAACAGACAAAGAGCCAAATAATGTTGTGTTTGGTTACAAATTACCTTGTCATAGCATTTAGTGATTTGCCCTGTATTGCCTTGCAATAAATCCAGCAATTCCATTTTAGAAACCAAACTAACTTTCAAATGAAATGAAGTGCACATTCTTAGTGCCAAAACTAGCTAGCAAGTCTGGGTCGTTTGTATTTATCAGTTTCAGAGTAGCAGCCGTGTTAGTCTGTATCCGCAAAAAGAAGAACAGGAGAAGTGGGCTGTAGTCCACGAAAGCTTATGCTCTAATAAATTTGTTAGTCTCTAAGGTGCCACAAGTCCTCCTGTTCTTCTTTTTGTATTTATCAGGGCAATTTTCACAGCACATTGCCAGTATAATAATGCTTACTACAGTAGATGTTAGTGCCCTTTTTCATTCCAAAGTAATAGACCAGGGGTAGGCAACCTCTGGCACGCGTGCCGAAGGCGGCACGCGAGCTGATTTTCAGTGGCACTCACAGTGCCCGGGTCCTGGCCACCAGTCCGGGGGGCTCTGCATTTTAATTTAATTTTAAATGAAGCTTCTTAAACATTTTAGAAACCTTATTTACTTTACATACAACAATAGTTTAGTTATATATTATAGACTTATAGAAAGAGACCTTCTAAAAACATTAAAATGTATGACTGGCACATGAAACCTTAAATTAGAGTGAATAAATGAAGACTCGGCACACCACTTCTGAAAGGTTGCCGACCCCTGTAATAGACTCTTTAGTCTTCTGATTCTTCTGATACTTTTCTCTAGAGTAATTTTGATGAAGTTACTGAAGTGGAACCATTAAATACAAGTTTCTCTAGCTTAGCGTATCAGCTCCCATTTATATCCCTTTAAATGACTGACTCCTCCAAGATTAGAATCCTCTCAGTTTAATCAGCTGAAATAAACTAGGCAAAAAAAAAAAAAGATGTGGCTTAATTTCCAGAGAGCCTTTGTTTGGGATGGCGATGCCTAAAAAATAAAAATGAAGCTTTTCCACCCACTGCTTTTAATAGGATCCTGTGAATATGCAGCAATCAGAATAGTTACACAGCTCCATTCTAACTCAACTATCTGTGCAGGGCTAGACTAGAGGAATAATGACATCCCATCTTTGAGTGGTAATTGGAAAAGGCATTTGTTTACATTGATTCCGTTTGTAGAGTTCCGTTCAACCTCTCTCCAAGCATTCATCTAGGAACAGCCAACATCTAGCTCAAAAGGTCTTAAATCCCTTCCTGAATGACCTTGAGCAAGTCATTTGATCACTCTCTGCCTTGGTTCCCTATCTGTACCATAGGGATAAGAATACTACCTTTGTCTGTCTTATCTGTTTAAATTGTGAACTCTTTGGGAAAGAGACTCTCTCCCTTTATGTGTTTATACCAGAGTAGGCAACCTATGGCACGCTTGCCAAAGGCGGCAAACGAGCTGATTTTCAGTGGCACACTCACTGCCTGGGTCCTGGCCACTGGTCTGGGGGGCTCTGCATTTTAATTTAATGTTAAATGAAGCTTCTTAAACATTTTAAAAACCTCATTTTCTTTACATACAACAATAGTTTAGTTATATATTATAGACTTATTGAAAGAGACCTTCTAAAAATGTTAAAATGTATTCCTGGCACGCGAAACCTTAAATTAAAGTGAATGAATGAAGACTCTGCACACCACTTCTGAAAGGTTGCCGACCCCTGGTTTATACAGTACAAAGCACAAGGGGTCAATCTGAAATGAGGCCAGTAGGCAATTTCATAATAGAAATAATAATCAACAGCAACAACATGGGATGAAATTATCATATGAATTAATTTCCATGATAAAATCTGTGAAACGTTTGGAATTCAAGACCATTTTTATCAATAGCTTTGGATCAGCCAAATACTTGGAAATAAAGATAATATACACACACTCATAGGAAAGCCCACTTGGAAAATATTGATGAAATGGGGTTGCTATTCAACCATCTTTAGCTAGCAAGAGGGAAAGTTGTAAATGCTTGAGTTTCTGATCGCTCTGATGTATAAACATAAAAATACCCATAAAATGAAATTAAAAGGCAAGATAACCTAGAAAGAGTAGAGGGGAAAAAAGCCACAATTCTGTCATAAAAATAACCAACCCTCAATTTTGTTCTGACATTACGTGTGATTGAAACCCCTTTTTTCCATACCACACAAGTAGCATTTTGTGATTCTTGAAACATGGAATGCAGTCATCAGACAGTTTTGACATCTGCTCAGACCTAAAAAGTCTCCCTCTCATTCAGCCCTGTTAAAAAAATATCCACAGAAACAATTTCTGCAAGGAAAGCCAATGCACTGGCATGTACTAACAAAGGACCAATTCTTTAGACTGCTGGCAAGGAGGCTATCCCCCAGCAAATTCCTTCTCCTCAAACTTGTTTAAACATGCATCTGGAAAACTTGATAAGAGCACAGTACTTGATAAAGATGCTTGCACTAGTGATCAACAAAGGAACAGAGTTGTGCATCAAAATAGATATTATTTAGTATAGTTGGCTTCAGGTTTGGGTTTAGAATTCCTTCACTCTGATCAGAGGTTGGATTTAACTCCAATAAAGCTAGGAATATCTTGTTCTTTTTTATTCAGCGTGGTCTTTGACTCATAGAGAACAAAGTTATTATTAGGTGAAGGCAAAGGCCTCCTGGGTGAGAAATTAATTTCAAAGCCTCCAGAACAGTATGTTGCAAACCTGTGGTGAAAGAAGTACTTTGGCTCTGATTAACAAAAATGACAAAATATGAGACCAAATCTTGGCATCCTTTTGACACATTGTCTATTGGCTCTGAGTCTGGCAAGTTCCCACTGAGTCAAAATACAATCCTAGTCAAAATCAAGTATGGGCCTCAACAGCTGGCCCATGTATATGACAATAAGATAAGTTTGTGTATTAATATCATGTATCTGCATTATACTAAAGGTCCCATTGTTCTAGACACTGCTCAAATGTAATAAAAAAAAAAACAATCCCTGCCTCAAAGAGTTTACAATTTTGGAATAGGACAAGAGATTCCTGCACTGGCCCCTTTACCACAAGTAAAAGGACATAAAGCTTCCTTCTAAGGACCATCTTGCAAGCCCTGGCTGGCAGACAGGTCATGGCAGGGTAGTGCCTGTGGAGGGGATGGGGAATGGGGGGAAGATGCATGACAGAGGTGGAGAAGCAGCATGCAACACTACACTGATCATGGACAACGCTGTGGCCCACAGGACGGCCCTGGGAGACTCCTGTAACTTAGGGTATATATGCACAGCAAAATCTGAGTACAGACTAACTTGCCTGAGGAAGCAGGATCCAGCTAGAGCAAGTAACAACAGCACTGAATAATAATAGCAGCGAAGACAGGGCAGCATAGGCTTCAGCACCTGGTAGTACAAGCCCAGCATATTCCCTGGGTACATACTGGGCTCTTAGCTCTGGCTGCGCTCTCTTTGCTGCTATTGTTACTTGCACGCGCTGAATTCAAGCGAACTGGTGTAGGCTAGCCTGTGCACAGCTTAAACTAACCCTTATACAGACCCTCACAATTCTGAAGGCCCTGGAACAGCCCAGCATCAGAAAGCTGCAAAGTTGCTTAAAGTCACCATAGCCGTCCCCACCCCCACAATCCCCTTCATAGATTCCAAGGCCAGAAGAGACCACTGTGATCATCTAGTCTGACCTCCTATACAGCACAGGCCAGAGAACCCCCCTAAAATAATTCCTAGAGTATATCTTTTAGGGAAAAAATCCAACCTTGATTTTAAAATTGCCCACGATGGGGAATCCCTCATAAGTTGACACTTGATAAGTTGTTCCAATGATTTATTACCCTCACTGTTAAAAATGTGTCCCTTATTTCCAGTCTGAATGTGCCCAGCTTCAATTTCCAGCCATTGCTTCGTGTTTTAACTGTCTCTGCTAGACTGACATGGAACTTATAAACTGTAATCAAATCACCCCTTAACCTTATCTTTGTTAGGCTAAATAGATTGAGCTACCTGAGTCTGTCGCTAGAAGGCAGGTTTTCAAATCCTTTAATCATTCTCGTGGTGCTTCTTTAAACACATTCCAGTTTTTCACCATCTTTCTTGAATTGTGGATATCAGAGCTGGACACAGTATTCCAGCAGTAGTTGCACCAGTGCCAAATACAAATGTAAAATAACCTCTCTACTCCTACTCAAGATTCCCCTGTTTATGCATCCAAGGATTGCAATAGCCCTTTGGGCAAAGTGTCACACTGGAAGCTCTTGTTCAGCTGATTATCCATCATGACCCACAAATCTTTTTCAGAGTCACTGATTCCCAGGTTACAGTCCCCCATCCAGTAAATATGCCTACATTCTTTGTCCCTGTTGCATAATTTAGCAATATTGAAACATGGATTGCTTTCCAAACAATTCAGATCACTGAGTCAGTGATCTGTCCTCTTCATTATTCACTACTCCCCCAATTTTTGGGCACCTACATTTTGTTTCTTCCAGGTCACTGAAACAAAATGTTAAATAGTGTAGGGCCAAGAACTGATCCCTGTGAGACAGTGACACCATTAGAAACATACACACTTGATGATTCCTCTTTTACAATTACATTTTGAGACCAATCAGTTAGCCAACTCTTAATTCATTTAATGTGTGCTGTGTTAATTTTATATCGTTCTAGTGTTTTAACCAAGTCAAACGCCTTACAGAAATCTAAGTATATTACATCAACACCATTACCTTATCAATCCAACTTGTAATCACATCAAAAAAGATATCAAGTTAGTTTGACAGGAGTCATTTTCCATAAACCCATGTTGATTGGCATTAATTATATTACCTTCCTTTAATTCTTTATTAATCCAGTCCTGTATCAGCCTTTCCATTACCTTGCCCAGGATTCTTGGTCAGGATTGATTGGGCTGTGAGTTCTGTGTTGCACTTCTCAGAGGTGCACCTTAGAATCTCAGCCACAGAGAACAAATAAACAAGGTGGGGGTGTGGGGGACAAAACAACAGTGAAATGATCATAATTGTATAACTGGTAGCAGTCACGGCATATCTACATCCTAGCCAATAAGACCACGGCATTTCAATATGGGAGAATTTATGTTAAAATAACATCAAAGTTGAAAACTTACTGAAAGAAACCCTCAGAAATGTATTATTTAGAATTATATATACAGGCCTTAAATTCAGCCGGAACTGTCCAGAGCAGAACTCCGGTAAATATTTTCAACCCCCTGGAGTTTTCATAACATGTTTGGGGTGTGGCATGTGGGGCTCCAGGAAATACTCTGAGAATTTAAGCCCTGGATACATGAAAAAACAATCTTAGGGTCTAAAATAGATGCATAGATGCTCTGTACCATGGATGTTTTGAACAAACAATTTTTTCGCCTTAAAACAATAGTAACATATGTTCTGTAATTAATGCCACATAGTATTCAAATACTGACTATAAGATGGATTGTAATTATATCTATCCCAGTCTGTTTAACTACTTTCTCAGCAATCAAAAGTTTGTGTTTAATAGTTACAGTCCCAACTCAGATTATTACATAAAGATTTTCAAACAGCTAAAACTCTAATTACCCAGCACTTGGTTCTAATACTTTCAGCTCTTGTTTGAGAATGCTATACATATGAAACAAATTACATAACAAATCCTCTAAACTGATTGGCTGGGAAGGTTAAAGTAGCACATCATCTCACTATCAGTCCACTACTTTCTCCTCAGCTTTCCCCGTGGAATTGCACAGTTCACTTTGAACATCTTGTTTTAATAAGTAGATTTACCTCAGAAGGGCAGATTTGAAATGGACAGAAAAAGAAGCATATGAGAACCTGACAAACTGCTTCCCACAGAGTAGCTGGTCCAATTTGTGGGAAAAAAAGGTGTGTGTGTGCGGGGGGAAATTATGGGTTTTATGATAAAAAGCATGAAATTCACCACAGTCTTAGGACATGAACTAATAAAATTTTCAGATATGGGGCCATTGCCAACTCATGCCATGTTGGCCATGGCAGGCATTTTAAACAACATTGTCATAATCAGCAGATATTGTTTTACAGTTGGCCATACAAGGGATGTATTTTTGGCTTTGCTTCTGTGTGACCTTAAAATTGGAGTAAGGACACATTATATATTAATATTGATTGTCAGTGTGGTCTTGGAAGAATTTAATCACATTACTCTTTTGCTTTCAGATGTTTCTTTTGTTGCATGAAAGCTTCTTGGTGATTGGGTAATATTAATGGTACACAGTAGCAAAAGATATTAGATTCCTATTGGCTATTATTAGTGCTTCAAACGCATTAAAAAGATACAAGCTCATTCAAGAGCTAGGTCCATCAACAGAGAGATCCCATTTGTCTACTGACTGGGGTTAAGTGTCATGCCATTTGTCAGGAAGACACGGGTACAAAGATGATTAATCCAGCAAAATCAGGAAGAGCAAGTTGGATCTGGCTTTCGGACTCTAGCAGAAAATATCAGACATTTCATAAGCTGAATGCACTTCCTATATTCATAGACATATGTAAATTAGATGATGATGATGTTGAAAATACTTTCAAAAAGAACAATGGTCATTGGTACAAATCCTGCTACAGCAAGTTTAACAGGACCAAACCTAAAAGAGTTGAGGGGGAAAAAATGATAAAAGTTGTGGATCATCCTGAACAACTGCGGAGAAAATACACACATTTAAGTGACCAACACAAAGGACCCTCCAGAAAAAGAAGTGTTCTTTATTTGTGAAATGAATATACTATCAGAAGACTTCTATGAAGCTTCTACGCTTGGCATAGATAGTTGAGTCCACAAGTGTGCCCCACAAGTGTGCAAGTTGAGTGCTTGCTTGCAAAACTAAGTGACAATGTTTTAAGAGGCAAAGTATCATGCAAGTTTCTCTCTACAGCAGAGTCAGGGAGAAGAAAACTGAGCAAAACAACACAGAGAAGATGTTGCATGGGGTTGCCTTTGCTGAACTGATAGCATACATTGAAGAGACAAGACTGAATGAAGATGCGTCTCTGTTCTATACCTCACAAGTCTCTTTACAGCTAGACTAGAAGAGCTGGGGTGACACTGGCTGGGTGCATTCACATCACTGAAGTAAAATCATGCATCCTTTCACACATTCCAGATCTCCAAGCACACAAAGAAGGATGTGATGTGCTCTTTGCCTTCAACCAGGATACTGGACGTGCCCTCCAAAAAGCAAGCGAGAAAGACTGTGATGAAGCAGCACTTCACCTGTCCCAAACAGCAAAAATTATTCAAAAGGGACATATTTAAAATTAAAAGTCACAGTTTAATGGAACTCTTATGCTTCCTTGCAAAGTATATTGCAAAGTTGGCAGGAGACGGCAAAGAGGTAATCACCACAGATGATTAAGATGCACCCTGCAGCCATGCACATGATAAGACCAGTTGTTCCCCATGCCACCATGAGGAAGCAGATACCAGAATGCTACTGCATGTGTCTGATGCATTCAGTCAAGAGTATACTAAAGTCCTCATAAGCACAGTTAATAATAATATATGGAGATATACCTATCTCATAGAACTGGAAGGGACCCTGAAAAGTCATTGAGTCCAGCCCCCTACCTTCACTAGCAGGACCAAGTACTGATTTTGCCTTGATCCCTAAGTGGCCCCCTCAAGGGCTGAACTCACAACCCTGGGTCTAACAGGCCAACACTCAAGCCACTGAGCTATCCCTCCCCCAGTTGACACACGTGGTAGTCCTGGATGATACACGTGTGCAAAAGCTTCAGCTACCTGAACTGTGGATTGCATTTGGGCCCAGCTAACACTTAAGATATATACCTGCTCATGACATTGCTTCTTTACTTGACCTGAGCAATTCAAAGGCTTTACCAGTGTTTCATGTCTATACTGGTTGTGACAAAGTGTCTGCCTTTGCTGGAAGAGGAAATAACTCTGCAGGGAAGACCTGGAAGGCATTTGAAGAAGTGACCCTCTGCTTTCATGGGTTTGTCTGCTACACCACAACATATACATGATCAAACTATGTCGCTGTTGGAGTGCTTTGTGGTGATTCTGTATAACAGGACAAGTGGCACAAAACAGTGCTGATGGGAGGCCTGCAAATGGCTCTTCACACAGAAGGGCAGAGGTCTGGAATTCCTTCCACTGACCAAAACTGCTCTGGTTCAACACACTAAGCGAGCTGCATAGCAAGCAGAACACTGCTGGAGTCAGGCCTAGCTACCTGCTCCTGGGCTCACCTCACCCGAAGAATAGGGATGGGTTGAGGGAACTGACAGATAGAGTCCTCTGTGAACAACCCTCCCAGAAGCAAATTATTATTGTCATGAACTTCTAAGATGTGGCTGCAAAAATGGGGTGCCAAGTCAGGTGCTAGTGTGTCAGGCAGCATTGAGTTGCACTGCCCTGTGCCACTGTGGTGGGGAATGTAATGTTTCAATATACTGAAGACTGTGAAAGTCTTTCTTGTTTCTTAATTTGTTTTAGACTACATGTTTATGTAAACTGCCTTTTCAAACTTTTTGAGAAATAGCAATATCTCTTTATCCATAGATTAGCCTCAAATATGGTTATTAGCAAAGAGAAATGTAACTTTCTGTTCACAAACAGAAACTTGTAATGTTATAATTCTATATAACTGATATTGTAGTAAATACTCTCTGGTAACACTACGGAGCATGCTAATTCTTAATATTTTTGTATAATATCAAGCCCTCACAATACATTGCTTTAGTCTTAGGTGCCCTAAAAACAATAGGAATATACATGCACAACCCCTCCCCCAACACACACCTCACTGGGATGGTTTAATACCATAACAAACCAACTAGTAGAAAAAGTACATTCAGAATTTAAAATGGCTGCCACAGCCAATATGGCGTGAATCGGTGATGCTGCCATATCTGAAAATCTTTATTAGGTCATGCCCTAATATGCTGAACAATTTCATGCTTTTATCATAAAACCCACACTTCTTTCACAAATCTCATTGGCTGAAGAGCATATTGGAGATTGTGAGGTATTTGACCTCATTTACATCCAAATTGCCTTGTGCAATACTCCAAAAATTAGCAATATAACATGAACCGTATAGTAGCTGCTATATTTCTATTGCAATGATCTCAAATCTATTAGTGTTAATCCTTTATTTTCAGTGATTGCTATTAGAAGCAAGATATCCAGTGCTGTGATTCTGTAGTGTAATGTATGCTATTGATATTAAGTGACAGGTTTCTACTAGAGCCTAATCACATCTAATATTTGCCAATATCCTTCTTTGTCAATTGCAACAGACATGCAAAGCTCCACTTGTTGATTATTGATCACATGGTTTTACTACAATTGCCTTTGAAATTGGCACTATAGCTGAAGTACCTTAAGTTACTGTAGTAAATTCTATTTAAAGTATCATTGGAATTTAAGAATTTAATATCTGTTTTATGCTTTGGAAGTGCCTTCCCTTTATCTTTTATTGCATCCTTTTGGTATGTGCTGGTGAGAGTTCACTTGGGTCTTTAGGATGAAATGATGCAGTCTACTCAAGCATAAAGCTGGATTATTTTGGCTCTATGTTGTTTAATTGAAAGGAAGTGAAATTCAGCAGGTGGTGTTACCATGAAGTACTTTCCATTGGTGCAACTCCAAACTATAGACTGGAATATAAGCTGCAGTCCCTTGAATTGATAGCTCGGGGCACTGTAGCCTTTTCTATGGGAGAATGAATAAGACGATAGGTCTGCACAGCCCAGAAAGCCCGTGGAGCTTCCAAGTGCTTTTCTGTTGTATAGGAAACGTAATAAGAGATCTTCATGTTTTACACAAAGATTAAATATATTAAATGGGCTGTAAATAGTCATTGATTTAATCATATGTATGACTGTAACTGGAGGGCTATAGTAGAGACCTATAGTAATTACAATTACTTTGTGCAATCTCACAGGATTATCTGTGAAATTCTGTGATCTCTAGTGATCATACCAGCTTTTCCAAGATTTATATTTCCTAATAAATATTACAGAATTTGGGGATAAAATCTAGGATTACTGTGTTTCGGGGCTGTATTTATCATGCTTGTAATTTGACAATAGGCCAAGTAGCCTACAATGTATAAGAATGACTGCAAACTGCAGAATAAAATGCCAGCTCTGGCTAGCGAGAAGTGCTTTTGAATGCTAATTTATAGGATGTCTTATCAAAGATATGTCCCAAACAAAAGATAATTCTAAAATACTGTACAAATTTCAACATTTCTATCCTGCCCATTTTCCTTTTGTCATCTCTCCATATGCATTTGACTCTCCCCACAGTCGAAAACATCTGGCAAGATTCACAAAAGCTTTAATGAGGCAGAAAAAAGTCAGAAGACATTTGCAACTTGTAAAAGCATCCTCCTGATTCAAAGCGATAGCATCTTTGTAGTCAATCTGCTAACTGGATTGTATTCAACAACAGACTGACTATTTATTTAGGCAGGATTCCCCACTGAGGGACTCGTTATTCCAAAAATAATAGGAGTGTTCTGAAGGGTTTCATATATCTATACCTATATATATATATACATACACACACACAGTTTTGAACTATTCTGCTTTAGATATATATTTGGGGCCACATTCTCAACTGGTGTAAATCAGTGTAGCTCCATTGACTTTAATGAGATTATGTCCCTCTGACTTCAGTTACACAAATGAATTTCAGATTAATTCCGTTGGCTCTAGCCAAATTGTTCTAATCTGATCTCATACCAAACTACCTGAGATCAGCGTCTGGTACAGGATCTCAAATGCTTTGTGACTTTTTGTGGAAGCTCAAAGGTGGTAAGTAGCAGGAGACTTTTTAGGACTTTTATACAATACAATAAGTAGCATTTTTTATCATTAGGCTTCTATGTGAATGTGGAAGAAGGCAGCGCTCATGAGGGAAGAAGGATGGACCCAGGGACTACGAGTCAGAAGACCTGGGTCCTTACAAAGGATCTGAATTAACTTTGCAACCTTAGCTTTCTTTTAATGTAGTGTTTTATATAATTTCCTAATTTAAAAAAAAAATCCAGCATGTGGAACCATGTTGAAACTCTATGTGTGACATCAGAAGGTCTGAGATCTTTAAATCCATAACATATCCCCCAACCCAACCCCCCACCCCTACACACACAACACAGCTAGTGCTATCCTCCTTGGCTCCTGCTCATCCCCCACTCCCGTTCCTGATTCCTGTCCCTGTCCCCTCCAACTCTGCTCCTGTCCTCTGCTGTCTGTCCATGGCTCTTGCCCTTCCCATTCCTAACCTTCCCCATCCATAGGTCCTACCTCTCCCCACTCCCTTTTCTGCCCCCTTCTATGTTCCTGCCCCTTTCCCCTCCTTCCAATCCTCACCCTTCTGCATTTGAGTCAGAAAGCTTCCTTCTCCTCCACACTGCCTTGGTGTCAGTTGTGGGAGCATTGAGAACACAGGAGAGCAACCTCTTTTTTCTTACTTCCATTACCTAGCACCACAGTGACCCACAGCCACTAGGAGAATCAATTGCAGGGAGAGTCCTGCTCCAGCCCCTGAAGCCTTGTGATGGAGTATGCTTGGTGGCTATGTGAAGATGGTGTATACACAGGCTGGTTGGCCTGTAGGAGCTCAGTGCATACAGAATCTTTGGAGAATTTAGCGGTCAAAGTCTAACAAGTCCCTACTGTGCATGTGTGACCTGAGAAATTTCACGTCATTTTTTTTTCACTGGAACAGCAAAAGGACATCCCTAACACCTGGGTGACTCCTTCCCCTACCAAATTTCAAGTCCCTGCTCCAAAGAATGGAGGTACCAGACCATCTCCATGAAATTTCAGTACAAATGTTTTAAGATGAGCAAAACAATATTTTTTCCTAACTATGGAAAAGGCTTAACCTTTTTTAGTTGAAACTTTCAAAGAAAACTTCAGCCTAACATGGGAAATAATAGCGTGAGTGGTTTAAATCTGGAAAAGTTATAAGCAACTGAAAACAGGGTGTTATAATGGAACATGTTGGGTAATCTTAATTATTAGCACTACCCGTACCACTATGTTCACCAAACTCAGGAAATTGTGAAAGATGATGCAATACAGAAATTACCTAGTGTATGAGGAGTTGGAAATGGAGTATCCACATTTATAAAACAGTTTGGAATTGAGTCAGAGAGCCGAGGGTTAGAATCCACATATCGATTGTGCAAAACTCTCATGGAAGCAACCATGTATTTAAATATCAAAACTATAAATGTTCTCTACTAGGCAGATCACCAGACAATATCCAACCATTTACAGTTCAATTCATATAAAATAATAAAGACCCAAATTCTGCTTTTAGTTACATGCATGAAACTAATATAGGTTAAGGAGTGAACTTAAGTGATTGGCAGAAATCATAACTAGTGAGGCATGGAAGGATACCCAGTATTCTTAACTTGTAGCCTGGTTCTCTGTTCAAAATTGGACTCTTAGTTATACAGGTACAATTCCTTCTAAAGTCAATAACTAAGCACAGGATTTGTCCTAAAGGGTAAAAATATTAAATATTATTTATTAGTTTTAAACGTGAATTACTTCCCCTTCATTACCCTGTGGGAGGATTGGATAGTCACGTAGGATGTTAGGGCTAGAGAAATCCATTTTAAAACATCAAGCAGTTCTGAGGTGCCACTGAGGAGACAGGATGAGAATGGGGAAGTCTTCCTCCAGTTCACTGAGGCGGGCTTTTCCTACAGCTAAATCAGGTTGCCTGGATTTATCAATTCAATCCCTACAGGCAGGGAGAGCAGCTGCATTAAGCATCTCTATGCTGGTTTCACCCCTTCCCTGACAAGAGATGGGAGGCCAGAGAGTGAAAAGAGATGGAAAAGCGGGTGGAGAGTGTTGGAATATGAAGCACCAGCTGATTGGAGTAAGGAGGGAGACGAGACATACACAGGGGAGGTATGAAGCATAGAAATAGTTCTCAGTTCCTCCTGACCACTCACTGAAGAACTCATTTCCAATGCAATGTTTTTTGAGGAATGGATTATTTTTATGCATTTTATTATATTAAAATATATGTATATTTCCCCCTTACAATAAAACATTTTATAGGTGCATTAACTCTGGAGTGTACATTTTTCTGCCAACATATGCACACTTTGGGCGCATTAAGACAACACCACCAGACCCAAGATTTGTGTATCTTGGCCAGCCAATGCGCATGTGCTATTGCTTACTAGTTTGTCACAATTCCGATTCTGATGTTTCAAAATCATTAACTAAAGTCCTATGCTACACATTTTATTGATTAAAAAGATATTTCCAGGGGGTATGCCATCTTATTCAGGTCCCTCCGCATGAGTTAAAATGTTCAAATGGGAGCCAAACTCTGAACAGTGCTAAGTGCCTCTTGCAAGATGCTGAGTACCCTTAAATTCCCATTGAGCCCAGGAAGATCAGTAGCTCAGTCAGTCAACCCCTTGATTTCAAGTTACTTATCTAGAGCATAAAATGCCCTCAAAGTATCTTTACACTGATTTTAATCTGATTTTCCCCTCAATAGAAAAGCAACAGGAAATGTTATGTTAGAACAATTTGGAGGGAACTTGGAATTAAAGACAAAGAGGTTTCTAAAGATTTGCCTCTTCTCAAAACCAAACAAACAAAAAACACTATTTAAAAGAACCATTCTTAGGTACCAGCCCCACTAATTAGATATATGTCCATGAAATATATAGTGAACCTAGCCTGATCCTGGTGTAATAGAGGAGGCCTAAAATGCTGCAATATTCATGTCACATTTTGCCTATATTGGCCCAGTCTAGTCGAGCCAACAGTTTGGAATAAACCGTTATTAGTCATTAGCCATTTGCCACGCAGATTACATTCTTGTCAGATAAATTCAGAATTAAAGCATCCCATTTACTTGGTACCTTGTTTCCCAGAAAAGGAAGTTAAAAAAGCCAAAGAAATCCAATCTGTGAAATGCAAGGGAATCTAAAGAAATTCCTCTTTCCCCCTAGTGTGTTCTCCTGTTTTATATGTCTGAAAGGGGGTTGCAAGAGCATACACTTGTGATGAAAGGGTTCAGGATCTCCCAGTGAAAAACAGGGTGAAGGGAAGCAAGGACATACAGGGCACTCGTTTATGAAGCCCTGCCTGTTCTTGAAAATGAATATGTTTAAAACCTAATGCCTCATGTATTTTAATGTTGTAAAGACATTTCCGTTAGTGTTATGAATTAAAACTGAGGGACCAGCTGTAATAGCTCCAACTCCTACTCCCCCTGAAAAAAAAAATCCAAGAACAACAACAAAAGCCTTCTTCACATTGCTCTATCCATGGTACATGCTACAACACTTCCCTTTTCATTTTTATTATCTTAAGTTAATTTATTGCTTTAACCCCCATAATACACAAAAATTGTCTCCCCCTCCTTCTACCCCCGCTTCAGAATATATGCTAGGGATTTATTTAGATTTGCCAGTAAAAATGTTAGTATTATTGTTCTCCTGTTTTAGTCAATTAAATCAAAGTCGTTCAGTTCTTGGTAATACCCTTCAGTTCCAATAAGAATCCCCAAATCATGCATATATTATAGTGAAACAGATTTTATTTCATTCCACTCATTGCTCTTGCCTGGGTTCTGAACAAGGTCATACATTTGACCTCACTCTCAGCTATGCGGTCTGTTTTACCACTCAGGTTCTTCTGTGAATAAAATGGTCTAGAAATAATGCCTACGGCAGGCATATGGAGGATGAGGTGCTATGAATTCTAAACCTCCAGTCCATATAACAACAAAATAAAAAGGTAATATTCTCTTCTATTATAATTAAATAATACTGGCTCAGCAGCTGCCCCTATGTAAAGACAATACACAAGTAAGGAGATGTGACCAAATATAAAGGTTTCTGAAGCCAACACAGGATTGAAATATCATCTACATGATAACAGAACATCCTTTTTCAATTGAGTAATACTACTTCTAACTATTTATGTCTTATAGAGCCTGATCCAAAGCAAATGGGTATCTTTCCATTGAGTTATTGGACTATGAATCAGATCCGTAGGGCTTGAACCTCCAAGGTGCTGTGTGCTCCTTGAGTTGCTGACTTTTCTCAGCTCCAACTGATCTCCACTCGGAATTCATCTTGCAGAGTGCTGAGCACTTGAGAACTGAGCCCCTGTGACACTTAGTTGTTAGTCTCAAAGTGCTTAAAACAAAGGAAAGTAGCACCAATGACTTCAAGGAAATTACTTGTGTGAGGGTTGCCAGGATCTGACCCATCTACAGGACAAACCAATCTACTGAAAAAAATCTTGCACAGGATCTAAAGAAGGAGTTGGAATGCAGTCTAAAGTTATCATGTGCAATACAGATCCACTTCTCACATTCTCCCATACCCATTCTGTCCTCCCTTCCCCCTTCTCTGGTTTCTACCTCCCACTTTGTCATCTCTTAAACTTATCCTTGTTCTATTTTCTCACAGCCTGCAGAAGGCTAACATATACCACTGCTTGGCACACATTGCTATTATTTGTGAGTTCAAATGACTTCAGAGGTCATTGGAAGAGAGCAACCATATCCATTGTGGTGTTGGTGATACTTTAAAATGCTGGGATTTTCATTCTAGAACTGCTGAAGGGCTTTATTTTATTTTTATTTTTTTATTTTTTTTTAACGTGGTCATTATAGGAATGTTAAATCAGAGAGTGCAGTTGACTTAAAGGGAAATTACTCAAGAAGTCTTTCAGTTGATTTGATTTAACTGACAGATGGGGAACCACATTGCTGACATCTTCGTGACAAGTTTAAATTTATTCCTAGAACATCATTATGAGAATATAATTATGAACAAAACACAATTTCTTTTTTGTATCAGTGGTTAAACAATAAATTATATAAAGATAACAACAATGGCATAGTACAACCCATGGATAGAACGCTATAAGAAGCAGGGATTAATTTATTTGGTTTAAGAGTTAGTACAGCTGGTCCTTCAGTTTAAATTCATCACACACATTTGACGGACTAACTTCACTATGGTCCTGATTGTAGTTTATTGAAGTCAATGGAAGAGTTTCCACAGGTTTGGGGATTAGACCTCGTATGAGGAAATTGACTATAGTCAGAATAGCAGGTTGCACACTTCTATGCATTAAAAATACTCTGGGACACAGTCTAACTCACTGAAAATGGATCTGCATTCACTATAACCAGGTCACACTGTACCCTACATACATTAGGTTACAGGTTACATCTCTGTATGTCAGCAAAAGTACTGCAGTTCCATTAAAGAAAAAGGGCCAAATTCAGATCTGGTGTTACATGCAGCTAATTAGACCCAGTCTAAATTTGGCCCCAAATTGTGTAAAAGGGAGTATTTCCTTGTATCTGTTGCTTGTTCTGTACATCAGATTCCCAGTTTTAGGCAGAGGAGCGTTTTTTTTTTCTCCATACAAATTAATAAGTAGTCATATGGATTGTTTTGTTATGCTTGTGATTTTTTCATGTTTCTTATCTATCAATCTTATCCCTCCACATCATCTCTGACCATCACCTTTCCTCCCACATCACAAATATAAATTTGAAACAGGCTTTGTTTTCTCAAACCGTCTAGCCCATTGCTGAAGGACAGGCTGACAGAGGCAGCTGGGTTTCCATACTGTATGTTAGCTTGAACTATACATTTAGAAAATGGAATGTGAAAATCCTACGCTGACAAGCACTCTACATTTTTGCAGGCATATAATGGAACTATATAAAGATGAAGCAGAGCCCTTGTTAAAAAAAAAAACCAACAGTTTGCTTTTGTAAAACAAAGCATTTGGTGCCAAGAACACTTTTTTCTCCCCAGAAAATAAAAGAAAAAGCCAAAGCAACACTATGCAGAAGAAAAATACCAGTACTAGCTCAGTGTTTTCTTTGCTTAACGCTACATTTTCAGGCATCCATTTGGCTAACATTGGAGCCTGCACACAACTCCCAGTAATTGTAATAGAAGTTATACCTGCATACAAACAGCAGAACCATACCAAGTGGGGCGGGGGGAAAATCAACCTACAAATGAAATATTATACATTATACACAAACGCAAGAAGCCTGGGAAACAAGCGGGAAGAATTGGAAGTAAGTCCTGAGACAGTCAAGGAACTATGATGTGATTGGAATAACAGGGACTTGGTGGTGTAACTCACATGACTGGAGCACTGTCATGGATGGTATAAACTGTTCAGGAAGGACAGGCAGGGCAGAAAAGGTGGGGGAGTTGCATTGTATGTAAGAGAGCAGTATGACTGCTCAGAGCTCCAGTATGAAACTGCAGAAAAACCTGAGAGTCTCTGGATTAAGTTTAGAAGTGTGAGCAAAAAGGGTGATGTTGTGGTGGGCATGTGCTAAGACCACCGGACCAGGAGGATGACGTAGACGAGGCTTCGGACAACTAACAGAACTTTCCAGATCACAGGCCCTGGTTCTCATGGGGGACTTCAATCACCCTGACATCTGCTGGGACAGCAATACAGCAAGGCACAGACAATCCAGGAAGTTTTTGGAGAGTGCTGGGGTCAACTTCCTGGTGCAAGTGCTGGAGGAACCAACTAGGGGCCATGCTCCTCTTGACTTGCTGCTCACAAACAAGGAAGAATTGGTAGGGAAAGCAGAAGTGGGTGCAACCTGGGCAGCAGTGAGCATGAGATAGTCAAGTTCAGGATCCTGACAAAAGGAAGAAAGGAGAACAGCACAATATGGACCCTGGACTTCAGAAAAGCAGACTCTGACGCCCTCAGGGGACTGATGGGCAGGATCCCCTGGGAGGCTAATCTGAGGGGTAAAGGAGTCCAGGACAGCTGGCTGTATTTTAAAGAAGCTTTATTGAGGGTGCAGGAACAAACCATCCCAATGTGCAGAAAGAATAGCAAATATGGCAGGCAACCAGCTTGGCTTAACAGAGAAATCTTCTGTGAGCTTAAACACAAAAAGGAAGCTTAAAAGAAGTGGAAGCTTGGACAGATGACTAGGGAGGAGTATAAAGATATTACACAAGCATGCAGGGGTGTAATCAGGAAGGTCAAAGCACAATTGGAGTTGCAGCTAGCAAGGGATGTGAAGGGTAACAGGAAGGGTTTCTACAGGTATGTTAGCAACAAGAAGGTGGTCACGGAAAGTATGGGGCCCTTACTGAATGGGGGAGGCAACCTAGTGACAGATGATGTGGAAAAAGCTGAAGTACTCAATGCTTTTTTTGCCTTGGTCTTCACAGTCAAGGTCAGCTCCCAGATTGCTGCACTGGGCAGGAGGTGAGCAGCCCTCAGTGGTGAAAGTACAGGTTAAGGACTATTTAGAAAAGCTGGACATGCACAAATCCATGGGTCCGGATCTAATGCAGCTGAGGGTGCTGAGGGAGTTGGCTGATGTGACTGCAGAGCCATTGGCCATTACCTCTGAAAACTTGTGGCGACCGGGGGAGGTCCCGGACGATTTGGAAAAGGCTAATGTAGTGCCCATCTTTAAAAAAGGGAAGAAGGATAATGCAGGGAACTAGAGACCGGTCAATCTCACCTCAGTCCCTGGAAAAATCATGGAGCAGGTCCCCAAGGAATCCATTTTAAAGCACTTGGAGGAGAGGAAGGTGATCAGGAACAATCAACATGGATTCACCAAGAGCAAGTCATACCTGACCAAACTGATTGCCTTCTATGATGAGATAACTGGCTCTGCATATGGGGAAAGCGGTGGATGTGACATACCTTGACTTTAGCAAAGCTTTTGATACGGTCTCCTACAGTATACTTGCCAGCAAGTTAAAGAAGTATGGATTGGTGAATGGACTATAAGGTGGATAGAAAGCTGGCTAGATTGTCAGACTCAGTGGGTAGTGATCAATGACTCGATGTCTAGTTGGCAGCCAATATCAAGCGGAGTGTCCCAGTGGTTGGTCCCGTGGCCAATTTTGTTCAACATCTTCATTAATGATCTGCATGATGGATTGCATCCTCAGCAAATTCGTGGATGACACTATGCTGGGGGCAGAGGTAGGTACACTGGAAGGTAGGGCTAGGGTCCAGAGTGATCTAGACAAATTGGAGGATTAGGCCAAAAGAAAGCTGATGAGGTTCAACAAGGACAAGTCCAGAGTCCTGCACTTAGGATGGAAGAATCCCGTGCACTGCTACAGGTTGGGGACCAACTGGCTAAGCGTCAGTTCTGCAGAAAAGGACCTGGGGTTTACAGGGGATGAGAAGCTGGATATGAGTCAACAGTGTGCTCTTGTTGCCAAGAAGGCTAAAAGCATATTGGGCTGCATTTGTAGGAGCATTGGCAGCAGATCGAGGGAAGTGATTATTCCTCTCTATTCGGCACTAGTGAGGCCACACCTGGAGTATTGTGTCCAGTTTTGGGCCCCCCACTACAGAAAGTATGTGGACAAATTGGAGAGAGTCCAGTGGAGGGTAATGAAAATGATTACGGGGCTGGGGCACATGACTTATGAGAAGAGGCTGCGGGAACTGGGCTTATTTAGTCTGCAGAAGAGAAGAATGAGGGGGGATTTGATAGCAGCCTTCAACTACCTGAAGGGGGATTCCAAAGAGGATGAAGCTAGGCTGTTCTCAGTGGTGGCAGATGACAGAACAAGGAGCAATGGTCTCAAGTTGCAGCGGGGGAGGTCTAGGTTGGATATTAGGAAACACTATTTCACTAGAAGGGTGGTGAAGTACTGGAATACGTTACCTAGGGAGGTGGTGGAATCTCCATCCTTAGAGGCTTTTAAGGCCCAGCTTGACAAAGCACTGGCTGGGATGATTTAGTTGGTGTTGGTCCTGCTTTGAGAAGGGGGTTGGACTAGATGACCTCCTGAGTCTCTTCCAACCCTAATTTTAATCATAGAATCATAGAAGATAAGTACATTTAATATCAATTTTACAATTCTTGCTGCATGAGGAACACACACCGATGGGGAAAAAAATGAGGAGTCCTTGTGGCATCTTAGAGACTAACAAATTTATTTGGGCATAAGCTTTCGTGGGCTAGAACACACTTCATCATATGTATGCTGCAAGAGAACATGGCAGTCTCACAGGCAACTTTTTCGTCTCATGACAATAGCTCACAATGTTGAACCCTAGTCCTGGTTTGTCTTTTAATCCAATCACAGTGCCCCAATCCTCATCCCACATGAGTTGAGCACTGCCCCCCAGAGCAAATCTCTAATACAATGCTAACAGAAGGGAGTGAGGAGGGGGAAAAGAGAGAAAAGGAAGACAGATGACAAAAATCACTAGTAACATTTATATGACAGGGTAAGCCAACTATTGTACTCTGATTTACTTGTCTTTAATTTTTGGAAGGCCATTTTCAGAGTTTAGAAGGGAAGATCATTATAATTGTGGTCGTTAAGCACTATTTTCATATATTTCTATTGATGCAGGATATTATAACAGATATATGGAAACCCGACTGTTTCATACACAACATAGGGTGCTTTGAATTAAGGTATGTTCTTCTACCATGTATATAAATGTCTACTGAGCTTAGCATGGTGCTTTGGCTTTAGAATAAGGCTTATGCTTGGGGCTCTGCATTATCTTGAGTAACCCTATATCAGGGGTCGGCAACCTCTGACATGCGGCTCGCCAGGGTAAGCACCCTGGTGGGTCGGGCCAGTTTGTTTACCTGCCACGTCCGGAGGGTTCGGCTGATTGCAGCTCCCACTGGCAGCGGTTCACCGCTTCAGGCCAATGGGGGCGGTGGGAAGCTGCAGCCAGCACATCCCTCGGCCTGCGCCGCTTCCTGCAGCCCCCATTGGCTTGGAGTGTTGAACCGCAGCCAATGGGAGCTGCGATCAGCCGAACCCTCCAGATGCGGCAGGTAAACAAACTGGCCTGGCCCGCCAGGGTAAGCACCTTGGCGAGCCGCGTGCCAGAGGTTGCCGACCCCTGCCCTATGTCATGAATGGAGTCCTAGTGCTACAGTCTTGTATGATTTTATCGTTGTTTCGACTAACCATATCTAGTTTGCTCCCTTTGCCCAGAAATCATTGAACCAATGGGTGGAATACATGGACTGTGCCAGCTTCCTGAAATTTTAATTAGGGCTGTCAGAAATAGGGAACTCAGTCATTAATTTTCTGAGGAGTTTTATTGTTGACCCATAAGAGGACCAAGTACTTGTGAGTTTAGGATCTCCCGGGAACGCATACAGACCACTTTGCCAGAACAGCTGCATGCTAGGCCGCTCCAAACACATTTATTTAAAAATCACTTGTTATACAGCATTCTCCCAAGCAGCGTTCTGTATCCATTTGGTACAACCTCTGGGGTGCAAGGTCAGAACAAGGCAGGATTTTATATTGAGTATCTAGATGGTCAGTGCATATTGACATGGTTTAGGTGATTTTCCTTTACTCCCTCCAGAATCCCTGTAAGTCTGCAGGATGTCATTATTCTGAGTTTTTGACATATAATTGGTTTTGACGGTGGCTCATTTGAATTAGTAATGGCTCTGTAGTAGGAAAGCTTTGGGGGTTGCTGACCAAACACCTGGAATAAGCTACCTGGTTCATTACAAATAAGCAAATGTACTGTCATGAAGTGTGAAATTTCAGATGAGGAGGACAGATACGGTTTTTCCCATTTCTGTTTGAGCCACAGTCTAGCAAGATCAAGCATGAAACGGAATAATTCTGCTAGTTTCTTTGTAGCATACAGGATGCTTATTTCTTTGTTTTTCTTTTCTTGGAAAATCTTGAGCAAAATGTATTTAATTTAACTTCTTCTCACCTCTCTCAAATCCCTGTTTAGGGGCCTATTGCACTAGGTACAAAGCAAATGGGAGGAAGGAAATGGAAAGACAAATTCTCTGTAAAGACAGGTGTTATTACATACACTGTCACAGTGAGCTCAATAGTAACAGAACGGAGTGAGGATTCTCCTCTGATCCGTGCTTCTGTGGAACAAAATAAATTTCTGTTTCCAAAGATCTGTTCTCAATGATGAGTATCCTTTCCCTCAAGCCCTCTGGTCTCCTACCACTTCAATATACAGGTGAAGACCATTTTCAGAACATAAAAGTTTTGCCAGATTGGAAAAGGAGTTTTCCCTTGGTCTATTTTCTGATAAAGTTAGTTCAATCTTTCCCCAAAATACCTATTTGGTATGCTATAGGGGATGTTAAAGTGATAAACTCAGTGCTTTATTGATAATTATATTTCATCTCTTCAGTGGTCTAGTTGAACCATTATGACTCTAGTCTAGTTCAACCATGTTGATTCTCTGAAGTCTACAAGGAACCCCATCATCATGTACTATTTCAGTTTTGGTTCAAGTTAAGTTATATTTTATGTTTACACTATAATCTATTTCAATGCAAATTTAGATTTTCTTTAAATCTAAGCTGAACCACTTCTTTAGGGCATTGTGATTGGGAATCTGCTCTACATGTGTCTCTTAGAAGGACAACAATCTAATGACCCTAGTCCCTTTTATTTTTCTTGTTGCATAGCATATCACTGAATTGAGGTCTAACTCGTTAACAGATCCCCTTCATTGTAGCTTCAATATTTCCAAGTTCATCTGCTTTGCATGCACAAATCCCATATTTGGCATATGCAAACTGGGAAATAGCTCCTGAATGTTGAATAAATGCCCCATGTAACCTCCCACTCGTATATGAAAAGATGTGCCTATTTGTGCAAATGTGGTGTTTTGCATGCACAAGTGGAAATGTTTGCAAACACAGGCTGCATAAGTTTAAGGCACCCACTTGAAAATGTTAGTGACATTATTTTGAAAAGATTTAATAAAAATATATTTTGTAAATGTGTGTGTAAATTCATGGAAACCACACACACTCCTATTTCTTCTGATCCTGTGCTGCAGAGCTGCAAAAACCTTGAGAGCTAAGCCTGATCAATAACCGCAATGGATTTCTGGACAGCAGCATCAGTTGTTAAGCTGTTCCCAAGTGTACTGCAGTTGCTAATATGATGATTTATTAAACAGCATATTGTCCCTGGCTGAGGGCAATGGGCCGGAATCTTCTCTCACTTAGCTTTAAAATCCGTGGAATTCCACTGACTTCAATGAAGTTACTCCTGGCTTACTCTGGCATGAAACAGCTCTGAATCAGGCTCAAGTTCTGTATGTTGAAAAGCTAAAGGAAAAAGTGTATCCATTACACCATTAGCATTCAGAACAAAGCAGAGTTGACCATTCATGAGCTCCTTGCTGTGATAAATTGTTTGCTAAAGGAAGAAAGATGTCAGAAAGTGAGTGGATGAGAATATCAACAATTTTTCTTCATTAATCATCCATAGGTCAGTCTTTCACAATGGACACTATTGCCAAGTTTAAAATCTACTGCTAGCCACCAGACGCAAATACTCTCAAGGAGATGGTAACCTAATCAGGAATAATAAGAGTGTCTCTAGCAGGCAGGTGTTTCCCTATGCTTCTGTCTTTAAACTGTGATAGATTATTTGTGCAAGTCAAAGTGACAAAACCAAAACTGATGGGCTACAAGGAAGTTTCAGGTTTTGAGTTAAAAAAAGAGCTTTTCAGAAAAATATAGTGTAAAGAGGGAGGGAAATAAAGTACTTCATCTTCCCCTACTTTAAGGGCTTGATCCTGAGTGGTGTTGAGCCTCCTCAATTTGCATTACATCCAATGGACCAGATCCCCAACTGGTATAATTCATTTTACCTCCACTGAAGACATACAAAGGCACCCTAAATCTTTTCCCCCATAAACCTGTGATAGGCCAAGGAACAGTGGGTGGGACTCAGTGGTTATTCCTCACATTCTTCAGTAGGTGTGATAAGCCTTTTATAATAAATAATAATAATACCATCTCTCTCTCTCTCATATATAGCACTTTTCATCAGTAGATCTCAAAGCACTTTACAAAGATTACAATATTATCACCACCATTCTCCAGGCAAATTAGGGATTAAGAGACTTGTCAAAAGTTACCCACCGTATCAGAGACAAATCTGGGAACTTCCCATATTCTAGTCCAGTGCTTGCTCCATTAGGCGACACTACCTCCTTCATGGGATGTTTACAATCCTCACTCCTAGAAGGAAGAGCAATTTAAAGTCTCATCTAATATATGGCAACAGCAAAGGAACTGATCTAAGAACTCAGGCATTTCTGATTTCTATTTAATTTTAGTGTAGCTACAATGATTTACATCAGATCAGAATATGGCCCAATGTTCCCTGAGGATACTCGGCATCTTAGAGTACTGGGCAGCAAATGCTTCATTCTTTTCCTCCTCTCTTGTTCAGAGAAGGGGGTGGGGGGGGGGGCAGCAGACAAAAAGTTGTTTGATTTCCAACAGGTATCAATTTCTAAGTTCAAAAATTGGGGAAAGTTCATGTCTCTTTTCCTGGGTGGAATTACTAAAACAATATTCTCTAAGCAGGAAAGAGGTAATTTCATATGTGAATTATCAATCATAAATGTTTCAAAGATTAAAATGCATCTTTCTCCCTCTCCAGGACTAAAGCTTGTCAGGAATTTTTCAATAAAAAGTGCATGTACGAGAGAGAGAGAGAGAGAGAGAGAGAGACTCTACCTTAGCCCTGTGGTGGGGGTCCTCCCATGGGTAAGAACCAGGCTGTAGTCCTTGCTCTGCCGGATTCAGAGTGAGTGTCTTAGTCAATTGGCTTTGTGGCACAACAGGGAGGTCTCTGTTCTTCATAAAAATTTTGAAAGGTCTCAGTTTAGTTTCAATGATGAATGAAAACAAATGCCCAAATTTCAATGTTTTCCACAAAACAGAATTCTAGTTTTCCAGCCAGCCCTATCCAGGATATAGACCAGGGGTAGGCAACTTATGGCACGCGTGCCGAAGGCGGCACGCGAGCTGATTTTCAGTGGCACTCACACTGCCCAGGTCCTGGCCACCGGTCCAGGGGGCTCTGCATTTTAATTTAATTTTAAATGCAGCTTCTTAAACATTCTAAAAATCTTATTTACTTTACATACAACAATAGTTTAGTTATATATTATAGTCTTGTAGAAAGAGACCTTCTAAAAACGTTAAATTGTATTACTGGCACACGAAACTTTAAATTAGAATGAATAAATGAAGACTCGGCACACCGCTTCTGAAAGGTTGCTGACCCCTGATATAGACACATGCCACATTGCTGAAAGACACAAACATACAGAGAAACTGACCTGTCTTGATTCGATATACAAGTTGGATGCTTCTAACTGTGATAGCAAATCTATTCCCTTTGATTTAATAATTCTGCATACCTAATTGTTTTCCTTTGACATCATGCAATATTAAACTTTTACAAGATTCATGTACAGTACATTTCAAAATGTGTCAATTTAAAATGCTTTCATTGAGGAAAAAACTGTTCTCATAAGTGCCCAGATATTTAGAAATGGCAGCCACGTAAGTTCCAGGATAGGCTGTGTGTCTGAATGGGGGATGGGGAATGTAACAAACCAAGGCCCCAGTCCTGCAATTGTGTGGAGCCCTACTGAAGTCAGTGGGGATTTCCCTGTGGAATTGAGGCCCAAGATGGAAGTGTGACTGACAGGAAAATGAGGTTTTTGACAAATGAAGGGGTCACTGAGAGGGTGTACAGCACAATCAAACTCAGCAACATAGTTTGATATTGAAAGGGAATCCTGCAGTGTTGTGGTGCTAAAGGGGAAGTCCATTCTGTTTAAGTATGAACGGCAACATGAGAAGATGGGAAGGGAATGAAACCTCCAGTTTTTATTCCTAACTCTCCATTATAGGACCTTCGGAATTTTATAAACTCTGTGCTTCAATTTACCCATGTGTAAAAGGAGCATAATATTGCCCACTGAATAGGTGGATTCGGGACTTTACCAACACAACTTAATGAAGTCTACTGGAATACATTAAAATGTTCAATTATTTCTAAGAAGGATAAGAGAACAAAGAAGCTAGCAGGCTGCAAGAAACAGCCTGGCACTGGTAGCAGAGATTTGGGTGTGAACTAAAAGCAGCACATAGTTTGAGCTTTGGCATATGGTATTCTCATTTAATAGTTTCAAGACAACATAATCTTCTGAGGCTGCTGTGAAAATTAGTTCAGTATAAAGGGTTAAAAAAGCCAACCTGACACCGCATACAGCATTTGAACAGGGTTACAAAGAACAAAGTCCCTGGCAAGGACAGCTTTCACAGGACCACAGGAAAGCAGGTGGAGTCCAACAGCTGGTTGGTGGAGGACTGGATTTTACTACAGAGTGCCTAGGGACTAACAAATTTGTCAGGCCATATGTGGTGAGAACTGACTTTATTAAGATCTAGGATACCCAGGGTTAAAAGGAGAAGGATCAAGTAAACTGATTTTCCAGAGGGTTTATCTATTGTAGGACAGAATTCTTTGTGTATTTGTTTTTTCCAACATACTAACTTGATAATTTAAAAATAGTTTAAGTGATCACTTGCATGTTGGCCCACAAAACTGCCATATTTTTGCACTTTGCAATGAAAGGACAAGTTTATTCCCTTAAGTCATGTTATATATCTTCCCTATTCAGAGTAATAATGGAGACAAAGTAGTCAGTGATGTCCAAGCAAAGAACAAATGGATTTTTTAGCAATACAGTTCATGCCATAACAAAGAAATGAGCATGTACATTTGGATGGCAACCTCTGAGGATAATTCATTTAGGGATTTTAGGGAAAAATTAGCTCAGAAAATTAGCTCAGAAAATTAAAAAATGCTCTAAAATGGTTACTACTGAATCTTCCCTACACAATTGTGTCTCTGTGTCACTCAGGGACTTGTATTTTTATGCATGAGATGGTCAGCTGCTATAGAGCCTGGCCGCAG
Organism: Chrysemys picta bellii; assembly: GCF_011386835.1. NCBI lineage: Eukaryota > Metazoa > Chordata > Testudines > Emydidae > Chrysemys > Chrysemys picta. The sequence goes on from NC_088791.1 coordinate 20,098,071, forward strand.
GTCTAAAGTTTAAAGAGGAACAAGACCAAAAAAGTTTAGCAAGGTTGGATGCCAGCAGATACAATCAGAATGTATAATGGTAACCCGAGGAAGGAAGGAAGGAGGGTCTAGAGCGAAAGGAATAAGGCATTGGACTGGGACTCAGGCATTCCAGGTTTGGTTGCCAGTTCTACCATGGATTTCTTTATTCTCTGCACCTCAGTTCGCCATCTGAAAAAGGCTATTATAATTCTTCCTTCCTCTTGTCTATTCAATTTGTGCTGACAAACTTACTGTAAAACAGTAGTACTCCGCTACTGGAAAACAATTAAATAATAGTAAACCTACCTATGTGAAAATGTGTGGGCTCTGTATTCAGTAGCTGCACCTAACACCCACAACCAAATCAGCATTAAGATGAATGTAGAAGAGTGAGAAAGAGAATGATTTTTAAGATTCCTAGTGCATTCATGTTCTTCCAACAATACACACCATTTTATATACATCTAGATTTAACAGGTGGGGAACCAAGTTTGGGAATTGGCCTATCACATTTGGACCATATCAGCTTGTAGGTTTTGGGAACAGAAAAGCTGTAACTACTGTAGTCAAAGAAACACAGAGTGAAGAGACAAAAAGATACATCAGCAAATCTTCAGCCAGTTTACATGCTTACAGGATTTAAATCACATCCCAGGCCATTAACACGAGGCCACACCACACGCAGGTGGAAGTGCAGGCTAAAAGGCCACTGAATGCTGTGAACCTTCCCAGCATATCACAATTACAAAACCACATGTGTTAAATGCTGTAGCTTGGTGTAACTCCCCCGCCCACCCAAAGAAAACCCAACCAAACAAAAAACATTGCCCTTACGTGTATTTTTAATTGGCAGAGAGGTGGACTGTGGTTTCACTTGGGCTTCACTGCCAAACAGGTCAGGATAGGGCTTCATAGAACATAGACATTCTCTGCTGACTGCTGTAAGTGAATAGAGCAGTGTAAGCATTGAATAAAATCTATTAACAGCCACCTTTATAAAAACACAACACAATTCCAAAGTGACGATATAACGCAATGCAGCTTGCAATCCTGTCCCTCTGAACATTTGTGCCATTACTAGAGAAGACTGTAGCTTTTATTTAAAAGGGGACTATATATTACAACAACATAAAAGTGACAAATATTTAAAAAATAGATGAGGAAATAACATTAAGCTACTATTCCTACATTAGCAATAGAAATATTTAATTCAAATTTAAAGGCAGAGGACTACTCCTATGCTCACGCTTATGAGCAGTTACTCATACAAGTAGCTTCACTGGCTGTCCTCATGCAAGTAACCATTCAGAGTGATTAAGAGGGATCATGGTCTGGATCATAATGAGGCTTTGCACTTATATAGCACCTTTCATTCCAGGATGTCAAATTTCTTCACAAAGGTAAAATGACTGCTGCTTCTTCTACAGATGGAGAAACTGAGGCACAGAGATTTGTTTACTTTCCCAACATAACCTGAACTCTGCTTCCAAGTTTACTGTAGCATCCATCACTTGTTTATCTCTGCTTTGGTGATGGGGGGGGGGGGGGAAGGCTTTAGCCACACCGTAGGATGGTTACAAACAAAAACTACAGTCAGATTATTCTCTGTTAAATTCCATGGGGCAGATATTCAGCTGTGGCTCACAAACACACAGTGCAAGGGGCTGCATAGGTGACATAAAACTCAATTTATTAATTTGAAAATGTTTCAATATATGAAATAATAATTTAATAAATTACAGAAAAACAACAAAAAGGATAACAAAACAAACCAAGGTCTACTGAAACTAGACAGATGTGATGCATATAGATAGGTATCTCTACGGCCTTCATCACTGTAGTTCATTCTTCCTCACAACACCCCTCTGACAGAGGGGTATAATATTATCCCCATTTTACAGATGGGAAGCTGAAGCAGAGAGAGGTTGGACTAGATCTTGCCTGTTAGGTACAAGCCTGAGTCTGAGGTGGCCCTAAGGGAGCACCAGGGCCAATTCACTAAGACCCCCCTTTACAATCTGCTCCCTGTTTGTCCCCCCTCCACTTCACCTGCTCTCTGGGCATGGCCTCATATCCTTCTGCTTCCCTAGGAAGTAATGACTGGGCAGTTCCTGTGCTCCCCTGATCACAGCGACTGCCTGAACTGTTTGCCAAGGAGGGAGAAAAAGTCCTCACTGTGCCCTTTCCCTAACAGTACATGCCTGTGTAAGGGCCCCAAGGTCACACAGGAAGTCTGTGACAACATTGGAAAGAACTCAAATCTCCTGACTCTGCCTCAAATATAACTAACCACCCATTACCAGGCTCTTGTGAAAGCAGAACACACATACTTTAGTGGCACTTCCCCAGGGCTGAATTTGGCCCATTGCCTTTAATCAAGGCTCTGTTCCAATTTACATAGGTCTGTTCTCAATAGACGCTGGAGAAAAAACAACAAAAAGTATCAGAAAGCCAGACATGATTAAACAATCTAGTAGCAGCAGTCATCTCACCAGGAAAGAGCAGACAACAGCACTCAACAGCAGTCAGATGTCTCACTGATTTTTTTGCAATTTCCCCTTCTATGACAGCAGTGAGCCAAAATGAAAATTAAATAATCCATTCAAGAAATCTAAATCACATCCCTGGTGTAATCAAGAAACCCCTTGTTCTTAATGTCACCCTTGTTGCTTTTCATTTGGGAACATTGCTGCAAGTGTACCCACAAGATAAAGGGCCAGATTCTCATCTTGTTTAGCCTGGTTTTACACCAGTGTAACTCCACTGACTTCAGTAGAATTACTCCTGACTTTTCTCCCCCGAAGTAAATGAGACCAGAATGAGTCTCAAAGTCTATCAAAAACCCAACGCCGTGGATACAGGTCACTGAGCTGAAAAGAGCTAATGACAAGATCTGTGCACGAGAGGAAATTGCAGTTTTCAAGATTAAAGATTTATACTGGCAACAGGAATACACGACTGATGTCAGAACAAAGATACAGTTTGGGCAATAAAAGAATAGTGCTTAGGATCTCTCATTGCATTCTGAGCCTAACCTGAGAATGAACTTTTAGCTCTCCCTGTCCCGAAAACTTTTTTCTTTCATGGTTCTCACACAGGAGATGCCTCTCTCTTTAATCCATGCATGATCACATTTCTTTTTGAAGGTATAAACATTATAATTTGCTGAGGGTCGGTGTGGCTCATGGTGTGGAAAAGGCGAATGGCTTTCACAACCATTTGCAGACGCCCAGGTCTCTGGGACAAAGAATTAGCACCTGCTTTTTATTAAGCACCTGAAAGGTGAAACAAGACTGTGATGTGGCAGGAAAGTGCAGAGAGGAGTCAGCCATAGACCAAAGCCCACACAGCAGCTGCAGAAAGCACTTCAAACAGATACCAGTGGGAGAAAGGTAAAATGAGGCCCAGAAAGGTGTCTCCTGGACCTAAAACTGTTCAAGTAATTACCCTACTCTGCTCGCAGGAGCCCCTCTGCCCCGGACATGTGGGTTTAGTCTTTGGGAAAGAAACTGAACTGTTCCTGTGCCAGCCAGCGATCAAAGCTGGCACAGGAACAGCTCCAGCAGGGACCTCTAGACACTGATGATGTTATCAGGCTGCTTTCTGCAGTGGAGCTGGGCAGTCTCTCCTATGTGCTGTTTGGCTGTTTGCTCCAACCGCTCCCACTCCCTCCCTCATTGCCTCTAACCCTCTTTTGCCCCCTCTCTCCCTTACTCCTTCCATCTAGCTAATCCCCTCCTAACCAAAAATGATTTAGCCAAACAAAACCAACAATATCACACCACTAGCCTAAGTTTTTCTGCCATTGAATGGTTCACTCTGCTTGTACCTTATACTTCTTCCCTCTACCTTGTGTCAGTCTTTGGGGAAGAGGCTTTCCATACAGAGTCAAACATAATGGGACCCCAATCTCTGCAACTACTAGAAACCTTTTTTCTTTAATGAAAGCTGAGATTTTTCAAGCAATTTCTTGATTTCAGCAGTTGGGGCCCTAAGAAAAATATTTGCTATCATGAGTCTCACAGTTAAATCCCAAAAGCCGGCAACACTGCAATGAGCTTCATGAGATAAGCACCTTAAGCAAATAAGTACCCAATATTGCAGGGGCTGTCTGCCTCCTGCAAGGTGCCGATCTCCCTCAGTTCCCATTGACATCCGTTAGGGTTGCCACTTCTGAGATGCAGAAAAACTGGCCACTTTGCCCCCTCTCCTCCAACAGAAAGGGTGCTAGTGCCAACTAGAGCTAACTTTCCTCCATGAGCTTCTACAACCACCCTCCTCCCAGAAACCCCTGATTGCTGGAGCCCTATCACCCAAGGCTGACAGCTGGAGCCCTGCTGCCCTGGGGTGACACAAAACTACTGTAAAAAGCAACAGAGGGTCCTGTGGCACCTTTAAGACTAACAGAAGTATTGGGAGCATAAGCTTTCGTGGGTAAGAACCTCACTTCTTGCATCGTTCTTACCCCCGAAAGCTTATGTTCCCAATACTTCTGTTAGTCTTAAAGGTGCCACAGGACCCTCTGTTGCTTTTTACAGATTCAGACTAACACGGCTACCCCTCTGATACTTGACACAAAACTACTGAGGTTTGAGTGTTCTATTGTGAGATCATGAGCGAGGCTTAATTTTACCTAGAAATCACATCTCTCATGACAAATTCACATGTCTAGATTCTGCCTTTCCTCCTTTCCTGGGGCAGTGCAGTTCCAAGCCACATCCAACACAGGACTGTGCCTAACAGGCATGATCTAGCCCTTAAACGTTTTTGCAGTAAACCAAGTGGTTTTACTATTACTTGTGTAGCTCGCAGCTCTTACTCCGCCAGGCCCCAACTTCTGCAAGGTGTTCAGCACTTGCACTGTCAATGGCGTGATCTCCTTTATATGAAACTTTACAACAATACATTTGACTCTGGCAGTAAATTTCATTCCAGCTGACAAGATGCATATAGTTGTCGTACAGAGAGTGGAACTGAGAGTTTAAACAGTTAAACTGCTTAGTTTTAAACTGTCTATGATTCTGCGGATATAAGCATAAAAGGACAGATAAATGCCTGGTGTTTGCAAAAAAAAAAAATGTTCTATGTGATTTCTAGTGCCAAAGCATCCAGAAATCTCATGTATCATTATGGAAAGGTAAGGAACACAAGGCTATTTCTGCAGCAATAAAAGTTTATCTTATGTTCCATTCTCTTTAAACAATGGCTGCTATTACATTGAATCTCTGCTGACAATAAAAAAGGACACAAACAATCTCCTTCAAGTGCAGCAACTGAGCACAATGTTTTGACATCAAATGTGCCTTCTTAAAAAAAATATGCAGCTACTTTCCAATGATGGCAAAACATTGCAGGCAAACTGGACAGGTTTCAGAGCTGGGGGTAAGGAGGTGATACAGTCTTGTAAAAAACAGTATCTGCACACAGGAAGAGTAATCTGAGGGGAATATCCCCTTGGAGCATTGTTGTATTAAATAGTGCCTTTGAGAATCAAATTTATAGCAGGCTCCACTGAGTCAACTGATTCAGAAACTGGGAGAGCTCTGTATTTCTACTGGGAAGTTCAGCAGAACAAGGAATATCCAGGACTCAAAGGATTTAAGGTGACCAAAAATAAACCTTTTCTTTGAGGAGAGTGGAAACCTGCCATCTTGGCTCCCTTCTTTTCCTACACACAGATCCCTTGTAGAAGAGCAGCTGAATGCAACAAATGCATGAGAAGACGACTGGGAGCAATTTTCAGTGACAGAATTAATGCTGCTCAAGATGCTACTTCATTCATCTCCCTCTGATTTTTATTATTGGGGAACAGGAATTAGAGGAAATATTTAAATGGGCAGGGAGGAACTACCATAAAAAAGGACCTGATTCTGCCTACATGACTTTTTGCACTCAAAATTCCTCCAAGGGAGGAATGTACAAGGAATGTGTGATCATGCCTCAAAAAGAGCCAACACATGTTTTGAATTTGCTGAAATTCTTGTGGGCTAATTTTAATCTTAGTCTGTGCTAATCACTTGGGAATCTTAATGAAAGCATAATTTTATTTATTTATAGGCATTTTTATGGCACTCATCACCACAGTATCTCAACACAGAACGTACGAGCACATTCAGAAAGAAAGTATGTAAGACAAGCCTTTTCCCAAATAGATCCCAATTTTACTGGGATCTATTTTGGACATTTACCTCCAATGTCTCATTTCTATTGTTACCATTTATTAGGGGTCATAAGTTTCCTCTTGTTATTGTTCTTAACATGTAATATTATATACAAGTTCCCATGTCTTTAATAGATGCTGTTCCAAATCTATATCTGTTTAGTTCATCTGCATTGGTCAGGAATGTCAGTAAAAGCTAAAAGTGCTTTAGTGGCTTGGAGCAGTGCCCTGATTAGATGTGTTTAACTATCCCTCTACATCATCATTAGAGATGTATCCTCTGCCTCAAACTGACCCTATTAACTCCAAGTATAAAATCTGCTTGAGTGTGTTACCCTTCAGTTGTAAGAGGAAATCTTTTTTAGCAGCCTCAAATTGCACCCCAAAAAAACAGGCACCTTTAATTTACATGTCTAGCTTTAGGCACCCATTTTTGACAAGGATGTCCTTTGGATAGTATACTCCCTTCACATAGCAACCAGTTTTCAGATGTTTCACAGGCATCCCATAAAGCAGGTCCTAGCTGGCAAGTCCATTAAAGAGCAATGATCTTGTGAGGCTTTTAATATTGACTGGGGTGATGTGGGTCCTCTTTAATCACCCTCTCCCTTGGCCACATACATATGGAGTTGAATGCACAGGGAAAAGGTGCTGAGATTATGAATGGTTACCAAGTGTTCTCATTGCTCTAGGCAGTGGGGGAGGAAGGGGTGGAGATAAGGTGGGGGCAGTTCACTGGGACCAGATCTGTCCTCAGATACAGGGGTGCAATCCCCGGGGAAGTTATGTCTGAGCAAAGAGCTGAACCCTCCTAACTCCATTAATGATGACTCATTCACTCCAGGACTTTAAAGCATCACCTCAGTCACCATCAAGACCTGAGGGCTTCAATAAGCCTACAGTAATCTGGAGTTTTTTCCACACAAGTTGGCTCCTGACTTGGTATTGATTGAATGAGATAAATGGGTTTGATATCACCAAGGTTTTCTTAGTGGCCTATGAAGAAATCTATTAGAAGAGTTTACAGTATGAAACAGCAGAGATTTTCCACCTGGTTTGAATGAATCCCTTGACTTTTTTGTTTCAAAACCACCTGATTGCCATGTACACTTATGTGTCTGCCCAACTTCTCTGGATGTTACCTTAGCTCAATCACAACACATATTTATGCTATATAAAGAAAAAATCATCTGCTTTACATTGCAAAGCACCTGAAATTACTTCTATACCGGGCTTTTTTTTGAGTTCCAACTATGCTTGTCTTGCTCAAATTTTCCTCAATATCCTAAACGATTTATTTGCACAGATTGGATCTTAAAGTCCTATGTGCTCTACCTGAGGCAGACAAACTTCTTGATAGTTGATCATAGTCTTAGCAAGAACAAATTAGATTGAGTCAGAGTGTCTGCCTTCCGACATCTTTTAAATCATATTTTTTGGCAGGTTTGGTGGCTGAATATAATTCTACCACAGAGATGTTAGTGATGCTAACAAGCACCAGCTCTGTCCCTCCTCATAAGAGTTACAGGACAGCCATGTGGAGTTCTCCTCCATATGCCCCCTTCACCCCCACAATGTAGAATGTAACTGTTGAGATGGTGGCTGTAGCGGGGTGAGCCCTGGCCCCGGAAGGGTTGGAAAAGCCCTGCAGAGGGCTGGGCAAGGTAAAACCCTGGCTGATTGGGGGAAGTGGCTGCAGCTGGGGCCATGCCCCAAACTAAGGAACTAGGCCTTATAAGAATGCCTGGGAAGCTAGATGCAATAGTCTCTCTCTGACTTGAGAGGAAGATAGGCTCTGGCTGCTGGGGAACTCACCCAGAGGCAAGGCAAAGGCTGTAGGAGCTGGGAAGCCCTAGGCCAGCAACTCCCCAGGCTGCAGGGCCTAGTTCTGGGCCCGCCTAGGCATTGGGCTTGCAGATAGGCAGCCAGAGGGTGGGTAAAGGTAGCCGGTCCAAACCCTGTGTTGCCTGTGATAATTGGCTGCAGTCTGCCCCAGGGTGTGGGGGCTAAATGGAGACTAGCAGTTGCCATGACTGAGGTGAAGTGGGGATACTGGGGTAGGGAAACCCAGTAAGACTGTGGGGTACTGCAGGAGGCAGAACCCTGGGATAAGGGCACTGGGGTCCTGGGAGGGAAATGGGGGGGCCCAACAGCAAGTGGATCACTGGCCTGCAGAGGGTGCTCCTGGGTTGAAGAGCTAATTCCTGAGGATGACCAGTAGGAGGTGCCACCAGGTGAGTCTGCATTGTGCTACAGTGGTATTGCGTTCTCTTGAATCAGTACTACAAGCACAATTCCAAAACTCAGAGGACCATCACTTCCCTCCCTTTCATCTACCTGATCATGTCTTCTGAAGTTATGTTATAGGTGGGTCAGTCCCAGCATATTAGAGAGAAAAGGTGAGTGAGATAATCTTTTATTGGACCAACTTCTGTTGGTGAGTGAGACAAGCTTTTGAGGTGATACAGAGCTGAAGAAGAGCTCTGCGTAAGCTCAAAAGCTTGTCTCTCTCACCAACAGAAGTTGGTCCAATAAACTATATTGCCTCACCCATCTTGTTTCTCTTATGTCTTTGGCATTTAAGGACAGATTTTCAAAAGGATCACCAATATGGTCTTAGTTTAAATCCATGCAACTTTGCATATACAAAATACTTAGATGTGCAGAGGGATTTTGTGTATACTTGTATGTCATTACTTTTTTTTACTAACATACTAATTATTACCTTACATTCAGATATGCAGATTGAAATGAAGGCCAAGGGTGAGAGCTTCAGCTGGTGCAAATAGGGTAACTTGCTTTAAGCCTGGTCTTCTTTTGAGATATAAAAATTATGATTCATATTCCATTAGCTGGGTATGGTTTAAGTATGTAGATCTAGGGAACTTACCTTCAGAGACAAGGTAAAATATCTGCATTTCACTCATGCTTTCTTCAAATAGTTCCCTTAAATCCCAATTCCCATTGAAAGTTGGGAACTAACCTCTTTTTCATGTACAGTCCAGATTAGATATTACTTGCAGCATTAGTTCAAACACAATTGATAGCTAAATGCATCAGTATCCACTCATACAGATATAGGTCAAAAGCCACTATCAGGGGCTTCCTGAAATTGCCTACTTGACTAAAATCCAGTTGCCAGTGACAAAAGTGCTAATAATATACAAGACATTACAGTATTAAAACAAGTACAGTTAGTTAAATTACTATTAACAGCGCTGGTAAAAAAGATCCTGTGGAAAATTGATACAAATGAAAATTATTTTCATCTAACTTTCCACAGAAAAATTTTAGTTGAAAAATCCAACTCTTTCCAAAAACAGTTGACAGAAAAATTTTAAACCAGCCATAAATTTGAGCCATCTAATCAACAAACAAGGTCAAAGGGGTTTGTAAAAGCAATATAGACTAGAATAAAAGCACCTTTTCCTGATTGATAGAGTAGGAAGATTGTCTTAATTAGTGAGCTCCATTGAGTAGATTTATTACATTCATTGAAGTTCAGGTTCTGGCAGCATCTGCTTTGGCATGATAATAGCTATAACAATTTCATATTAACAGCTAAAAAACCAGAATTCAACAGAAAAAAACAATGAAATATAATTAAGATAGAAATGAGAAGAGTTCTTTACTGATCAGACTATGGTCTTTATTTGATCACAAATTAGTCCTAATTGGCTTGTCCCTTATGATAAATGCTACTCCATATCCTTATTCTAGATACAGAAAAAGAAAAGCATTTTTGTTGATCTTGTGTGTTATGTTTAAAATGAAATCATTAGCAGCTGTCAGCCCCCAAGGAAAAGTTGTCACTGATCAAGACAACATCTAAAGGTTTCATCTTACCTTCATTTATCTCCTGTCCCCAGAAGGTCTGAATCCATTAAATAGGAAACTCCAGGTAATGAGTGCTTTTGTCTTTTCTTTAAATATATTTAGAATGTAGCTGCTCAGGCACGAATATTGGCTCCAAAAGACCAGTGACACCTGTTCAGCTTTATTTATAAAAACAATGGGGGAGTTACAAGTCTAAAGTTTACTGTCTCTCTGTGTTACTGTTCCCATGAAATATTACTTCTCAACCATAATACTGATTTATTATGTCTACTATACAGGGCCGGCTCTAGGCACCAGCAAAACAAGCTGGTGCTTGGGGCGGCACATTTTAAGGGGCGGCATTCTGGTGCGGGCCATGCCGCCCCTAAAAATGTGCCCCGGCCGCCCTAACTCACCTCCGCTGCTGCCGCTCGCGCGCCGCTGCTCCCCCTCCCTCCCAGGCTCTGAAACCCGGGAGGGAGGGGGAGATCCCGAGCAGCCGCGGCGCGCGAAACAGCTGATTCGTGCGCCACGGCCACTCGGGATCTCCCCCTCCCTCCCGGGTTTGAGAGCCTGGGAGGGAGGGGGAGACCCTGAGTGGCCGCAGCGCACGCGCTGCTTCTCCCTCCCTCCCTCCTAGGCTTGAGATCCTAGGGGGAGGAGGCAGGGCTGGGGATTTGGGGAAGGGGCAGAGTTAAGGCGGGGCCGGGGGTGGGGTAAGAAAAAAACGGGGGGGGAGGGGGGCGCGGCCGAAATTGTTTTTGCTTGGGGCGGCAAAAATCCTAGAGCCGGCCCTGCTACTATATAATGTGTATTCCACTGTTATATAATATTGCAGTAAACGCTGGGTTTTTTTTTTCCAAAGGGTATTTCTGCACAGAATGAGGCTGAACAGATATTTTAAGGAAGATGAGTGTGTTATGCAGAATTCTGGTGAATTCATGGACCAGTCATCCTGAAGCACAACTGAATGTCATACTCCATGGCTATCAATTAGTAGCATGGGACAATGCCATATTGAGATGTGCTAAATTACATCCATACCTTGTATTTGTTGTAATTAAAGAGGAGTTGAAATGAGTCTAAAAAATATAAAGCCATACAGGAGAAAGCACTGGTGCTCTCTGTGGACCCAATTCTGTGAAGCACTTAGTATCTGGCACACTGCTTACTACTCTACATTTTAGAACTAACCCTGATATATGTGGTTGCAGGATTAGGCCATTAGCTCCCAAGTCATTTAGGGCCAAGTACTGACATCCTTACTCAGTTTTAAACTTATTGAAGTCAATGCGTTAAATTCTGGCCACACTGAAATCAATGGAAAAAGTCAGGATTCAGGCTATCAAATAAGGACCAATTCCTGAAGGCTTTATTAACTCAGGTAAAACTTCCATTGTGGCCAATTTGAGTTTTCCCTGAGTAATAAATGCAGGTTTTGTTTTTACATGTGTACATTACAGGCATAGCATCCTTGATGTCAAAGGTCTCTCCCTAGCTTACCTGCTGAAACAGGACTTCGTGTTTCCTCTGCTACAGCTGATGATTTCACTAACACCTAAAGCAGAGCATAGGGAATGCAGCTGTGGGTGTCAGTAATGTTGTCTGAGAAACCTGGACACCTGCACTCAGACTTTGCAGCTACAAACCTTTTCAGTTCTACTTTAAGAGTCTGAGAACAATGTAGCCCTCTTAATGGTTAATAATATAATCTGGGTAGCTATATATATTTAATTAGAAAAGCATATATATATATATATATACACACTCTCAAATATATACATAAAACCAGACACTTCACCCCCTTTTTATTTTCATCTACAGAAATCAGATGAAGTTCTAGAGAAATCATGCACTTTTGAAAACTCTACAAGAAGTGTCTAGAGAATGGTTCTGGCCAAAAAAGTCATTGGAATATAGTCATGATGGTCACAAAATGGTTTTTTTTTCCTGTGGAAAGTTCAATGTTTTAAACAGAAAACCAAATCCCATTTCCTTTTAACCAAAATACTGTTTTAATGGAACATTTTGGACCAACCTTACTGTATAGATCAGTGTTTAGCACAATAAATACCACAGCACTCATGCTACAACTGGGCATTTAAAATATTTAAAGCAGTTTCATTTTTTTGTTCATTGTGTTAATCTTACTGTGTTTGCTTTTATCTTACTCTTATTTCACTAGAAATATAGATCTACCATAGTTTGATATGAAAGAAGATTGGTTTATGGCATTATTTTCCAGAGTAACTACTACATCGTTAATTTCTGTATTTTTACATATATGCCATGATTGTGGTCTCACTGAAACCTCTGGCAAAACTCCAATGATGTTAAAGGAACTGGGATTTTACAGTACAGACTAACCCACATTTTCCTTGTATGTATGTGTGTTTTAAAATTTAACATTGAAGTAGCTGCAAAGGGAAAATATAGACTAGGAAGAAGCCATTCCACTTCTGAAAGGCACTTAGATACTATGATGATGATGGTCATATCAGAACTGATAAAGAGAAATAAATAGAAACAGTCTCTTGGCACCAAACTTTGTTCTCTGGATTGTCAAAGCAAGTTTATTCAGCAGAGCAGTTGCAAGCTATTCCACAGCAGCAATTTGGGAACATTTTGAAACATGCTCTCACAAAGGGTGGTCCTATTCTGCCACAGTTACCATCTTTGAGTAGTATGTTCTACCCCAAGTATTGTCCTTGACATTAATAGATTGTCTCAGACATCATTTGGACTACTCCATGGAATGAGGTGTACACACAACACATGAATAAAGGTGAAAGAGTCACACACCCACAGTGCTCAGACTTATAACCCCTGAGTAGCAAACATTCAAAGTAAAATAAGTTGTTAGGCACAGTAGTTGCCAGGAAAAAGTAAATATTTGTTAAGAGTTACTATACAAGAGTAGCTGAGATCCCCTCTATCCTTAAAATAATGATGACCACTGTAGCTGATGCACAAGCAATACAGATGAGTGCACCTTATTATACAAAAAAAATCCACTCTCCTTTTATAATCCTGAGTTATGCATCTGAGTTTAATCTTTCCTTTGAATTTAGAAGTCTCTGAGAGAAGCATTGGCTCTCTTAGGTGCTAAACAAAAATAAGGCTATCAAACACATGTTGGCACAAATACACACTTTCTTCCTGTGGACCTAACTTATTCCTTGCAATATTGGTATCTGGAGCCAAAAGAAAACGTACCTCATGGCCAGAGTTACAATACCATAGCTCCACTTTGCTAAGCAACACATAATTCCCTTGCTTTTGTTTTAAACCTGCTGATCCATAGTTCAAATTTCACTACGGACAAATGATCCCCTTCTACTTTCTGTAACTCTTAGTGCTAGGCCTGGATAAGTCATGTGAACTTCGTATATATTCAGTCATTGGAACTTACTTATCTGACAAAACACTGCCCTGAATAGTAGGGGTGGGGTGGGGGTTAACATTTTTATATATTTAACACCTTTCCTTTCATTCCATATATTTAAAGCTCTATTTTTAGGCCAGTTCATTTGAAGATATTTACATCATTGGAGAGTGAGCATTTTCAAATGGATTTGGAAAAAGTTCATTACATTTTGCTGACATTGTTGCCTGTGTGGTGAGTTAGGGAAGACAGCTTCAGTATTACTGAACAGATGAATCTTAGTTTGTTCATGATACTTTTATTACCCAATACTCTTTGTGAGGAGGGGAAGGAATGTATAAATCTGCTTTTGTGATCTGATCCTAAGGTTTTATAAATGAAAATGCACATTTACAATCGTCATGCTCAAACCTTCCCTTCTCTTCTTGTTCAGTTCTTTAAAGAGAGAGATGATTAGCTTACAAACAGCAGTTGTAATGCGAGTCTAATATATGCTCAACCTTATGCTGCTCTGCTCTGAAAGGTGTCTTTCATATTTATCAGCTTTGCTAGGAAAGCATGGCGATATAATTGGCTTTTTGTCAGGATCATTAGCCATTAACAGGTGGTCTGCATAGACTACGTGTTTTTAAAACATAACCCTGGTGCAAGGGTTGAGGACCACAAGAAAGTGCTATAGAAGGCTACATTTAGAATGCTGCTTAAGTGAAACACTACTCCAGGGAATATTTAAGGAAAGCCAACAGTCCTAGGCCACAGTCATTAAGATGCTGCTCTGGAAATGGAACATAAAATGCACAATCACTAAGTTCAACTTAAAGCATACATAGATACTTTGTGGGTTAAAATAAACCCAATGAGGTTTAGCAAAACGGCACTGATCTTTCCTCTGCAAGAAAACATTTAACATTGGAATCTGATTTTCTCATTTTGTCTACTGTATCAAGGCAATAAAAAGTGGTTTTGAAAATAGACTGATTTTACAAGACAGATGAAACATTTTATTTCTTCTGATTTAGATTCTATTGTAATTATAAAACTGTTAGTTATAATAGCTGCATGACTGGTAGTTATTAAGCATTTATGCCATGTAATTGTTTTATTATCTCTTTTCTTTTGTTTACTTTTACACTATATATATGTATATACACACACACACGCACACACACTCTCGCTAATATTAGCACTAATACCTAGGGCCTAAATAGCAATAATTACTAGATGACACACTGGCTTCTATTTAAGCTGACATCTCAGTAACTTGACATATGCATTACATCTCTATTACATTGGAATCTAAATGGCACTTTATAAAAGAATGCTTTTTATATTTAGTTCAGCTGTTGATAAGAATAGGGAGGGTAGCCTGCTTGTGTGGCTGTAGCAGTTTAAGAACAGCATGTGTGTTGTTCCTTAGACTTGCCTCATGACACATAAAGGAATCTTAGCAAGTTTTACATTCACACTGAAATTGGTGGGTGGGGGAGGATGTTTATTTATTTTTCCAGTACAGCTTAAAGAATATTAGTGTGCTTGGTAACGGACACCAAAATATACAATTAAAAGGCTTTTTCCAGCTATTACATGCAATACTGAAGGCAACCACTATGATATATCCAGTGTATTATCCTATGCACTGGATAGCACATGTACACACACCAAAAATGCACAGGCTATTGTAAACAATGCCTATGCTACGGTGCGGGGATGAGGGGTTAAGACATTTTTTGTTTTGTTTACAATTAATCATTCCTTTCTAATAAATACAAATAGATATTTTCTTTAGATCACATATTCTAGAGTATACCATGATTACAATTAGTTAAGTTTTCACTGCCAGCTATTATAGAGTCTGTATGTCATCACTGTTTGAGTCCTCACCAGCATGTGCCTTTTTTGAGATTTCCTGTGACACACATTGCTGGCGCTACAATATCGGGAATTGTGGGAGGGGATGTCTTTGAACTTCCTCCTTTCTCATTTGACCTGGACACCTGCATCCTGGATGGTATCTCTCCAAGTTCGTCATGACAGTTCAATAGGAAATGGCAATCCTATCAGAATCACTGAAAGTGCTGCTTTTGAAAAGGAAACAAGGGTACGTCTCACTTGAGCAATAGCTCTATATGCCGTGGCATTTGAAAAGGGAAATGACAATATTGCAGCTTGTGTAATTAGTGTGATGCTACCAAAAGGCAAATTTCTATCCATATTTATTAGCTGTCTTTTGCAGAGAGTGGTAATTTGCTTTTAGATGGCACCCTCACAAAGAACATAACTATCACGCCTAATGCTTCATGTAGGACATTCCATTGACTGCAGAATAATCCATCACTTTGTAGGTCTGATTCCTGGTCCCTCGTGTTTTCTGATGTTACTAAATGAGCCCACGATTTCTAGCATTAAAAAAAAATGTGCAAAGGCAAAGCTGAGGTCGCCCATAAAACCAAGAAGCAAGCATAAAGAGGGCAAGGAGAAAACACAGGACAGATGGGTAGTGGCACTGACTTTCCCCTAAGAGGCCAAATGTAAATTGGGATGTATGTGCTGAGTGAACAGTAGAGACAGGTACGAAACAGCACATTTGTCTGCCCTGGCAGCCTGAAATTTACCAGTAATAAAGCCACATGTCTAGTCAGGGAAACGTCAAGGTGACTGACCTAGCAAATGACACCTGACAAGACTATCTTCAATCATTCTCTATAGGTTCAAATTCCATCACTGTACTTCATGGTTTGAACACTGCACTTTCTTTCTCAGACTGAAGTTTGATTGATGGTGCACCAACTCTCCTTGTTATAACTGTGTAGTCCCTCTAGAAGGCACTGAAGATTTTTTTTTAGTCTGGCATGAAATAATTCATTTTCTGAATATTAGAAAATAGCCAGATCTTTTAGAACAAAGTTGAATTTTAAGGATGGCGATGGAGAAAAGTAGGAAGACAGACAAAAGCTGAGTATGTGTTTCATGTTAAATGAAACAGGAAATGGTGTCCCTAATATTTCTGAGCATGGGTTAGTCAGGCTTCCATCCGGATTATACTCCTGGAACGTGTCTAAGAGAAAAAAAATAAACAACCCCATTCTCTCTGAATTGCTGTTATCTCACTTAATGAAAGCTCTTTTCCTATGTAGCTATCTATTGAACATTTTAAAACACTGTAAAGTACAGTTCAGCTGCGCTTTCTCTTTCTTTCCCCCAGAAAATCTCAACCTTTGATGTTTTTAATTACATATGGTGACTGAGATAAAAGTAGATGACACTCCTCATTGTACATATTGCACTGTTGTGGCTTTGATACAATTTAATCTCAACCCACAGTTAATAAACTGGCTCTCAGCAAACCTTTGAGAGTCATTTTTAAACACACTGTTACCTCCAGATAACAGTAACACAGCATACTTACCACACCTGAGAAAAGAGTATCCTATTAAAAAAAAATGTTGTAGCACAGTGAAGACTGAAAGTGGTGAGGCATGTAAAATCATTATTTACATTGCTTATTTATAAATCATGGTCCCCTCCAGTGCTGAGGCAATCACGATGGATCTTTTATTGTGCTTGGCAAATACACAAATTGTAAATGTTAGGTAAGATTTTCAAAGCCACACAACTTCTATAAGCACCTAAATGAAAGGGCCAGATTTGCAGAAGTGCTCAGGATGATGAGATTAAGAACAATGCTGGAGCCCTGTTGAAGGGGGGGAAAAAACCGACTCAGTTAAGTGCCTAGTTAGGTGTGAGCACTTCAAAAAAGTCTGACTATATAGACACACACACGGGTCACACTTAAAGTTTGTAATTTGCCTTAAATATTTGTATTATTTATTATTATATGTATTATTTGTAGTAGATATTTGAATGTACAGTAAGAGTTCTCAGCTCAAGTGGTTTCCATAATAATTTCATCACTATAGCTCATTTTTCTGGAGGCATTCTGATTCTGAATGCTTCCAAAAATCATTTGTTCAGCCATTAGGGAAGGGAAGAAAGATCTTTTTTGCACTTTCCTTCCTTTTCTCCTCCCTCCTCAAAGTTCAGATTCAATTTCACTCAGATACCTGCCTGCCCAGTTTATGGAATTCCCAGACTTCATGTTATGTCTCTGAAAGAAACAAACCCCAACAGGGAGCAGGAACTATATTTCTTGTGCTATTTTCAGTCATTTTATGGATTGCTTTGAGCGTTTGGCTTGTTAACCACAAACTCTGAAAAGAAGAGGCAATTATTGGAAAACATTTATTGAAGAATTTTTTTTTTAAAAGCTGCCTTTATATTGAAAATCCTGATGATACAAAGAGCAAAAATAATGAACTCTCTGAAATATATAGCAAGTTTTTATCACAGATCAGAGAACTGGCAAAAGTTGCCTGATGCACCAGCCCAGGGCAAATTTAACTGAAGTGAGCAGAGAAAAAATTAATATAGTACATATAAGAGCTCAATTGTTTTGGTATTTTTAATTAACCCAAGGAATTCCACCTTTTCATACTATCTATTATTTGGATCTAAACATTTAAATTAGTTTCTAGTCAAGAGATGTGTTCTCCCCCCATAACTGCCTCCATGCTCTCCATACAATTCTTTATTGTTTGCAATATGCTTTGCTAAATAGATCATAGTGTGGCAAATCTAAGCCTGCTAACTTTACTACTCATTGGGACTTCCCCTGTGCATAAAGTTAAGCACATGTGTGAGCACTTTCAGGGCCTTAATCTGTAGCATCAAGATTGTGGACTTGTCTATACGGAGACTTCGTATATGGCTTAGTTCTGTTTGAAATAACAGTGCATCAAAAGAACTACAGAACTTTTAGTGTGTGATACCAGGATCCATATGGTGACTTTGTACAATACTCTAGTCTGATGTGCACTTTCACACGCTGGCCTGCAACACACTAAGTCACCTTGTAGACAGCCCTTTGGTATAGCCACCTCCCAACTTATCCTTTCTCCATTCAACCAACAGGGAAAGAAAAAGATGTCACTTGTAACTTTACAATCTTAAATAAGACAAACTATTAAACATTCAATTTTCTGAGCCCATGGAACTATTGTGCGAAACATTTTAATGCTTAACTTCCTTTTCGCTTACCCTCTGTTGCTTTTTATGTAGGTAATTTCACTGAAGTGGTCTGGACAGAATTTGGTGTCCCGAGTCTTTTTTTTTAAGAGTCTATGTATGTTATACATAATAGGTGAAATCCCAGATCCAGTGATGTAAATGGGAGTTTTGCTATTGATTTTAATACTATCAAATTGCTGATTGCAATTTGCAGGTAAATTTTCAGAGATGCACTGGCATCTAGCTATGCAAACTCTTCTAAATCCTTGTATACTGCTTTGAATGTTACCTCTACCCTTAAGTGTTGTTCTCTGTGTGGCCCTCATTGCGTCTCTGCATTTGTTTGCCTGTTGTACGACAAGTCAACCCACATTCTTGCTAACACAAAATTGGAACTTTTATATGATTAAAATAAATGCTGGCTTTGTTAATATTCTCTCTAGAAATGCATCAGTGTTGGATAATAAACTCAACAGTACAAAACCTATTGTCCTGCAGGTGACTTCCATGAAGTATAATTACTTGGGAGGAACTGAGCCATGAATCTGAGTATGGTATGGGACCACATTTTGAAGTTCCTTTCCCCAAAGTTAGGCAGGCTAGAATTTAGTGTTTGATTCAAGCTACAATAAAGATAAGCAAAATAACACTCCTTGTTCAGCTCCAGATTTTAAATATCCAGTTTTCTGTAGAGGTAATTATTTGTTTGGGGTTTTTTGAGGGGTGGGGGGAGAGAAAAGGGGTTAAAGAGAAAAGTTATAGTCAGTTTCAGTCCATCTCCAGCAGAAAAACAAAGCACCTTTAATCTTTTCTGATCTCACCACCCCCCATGCCTGGATTATCTGCTTCAGACACCCATAAGAGACAGAACAGACCCAGCCATTTGGATATGAAATATTGTGAGCAGAAGAAAACAAAACATGCAATGCAATTTTCAGAGCATGTAGAAGCTAGACTAATCTAAGTGCACCTCCTTCCCCACGCACATTCATTCAATGGTGCTAAATTCTAGTCTCAGTAACCCTTGTGTAACCCATGGCAATTCATTGCAGCAGGGTAACAGTAGAATTTGACTATTTGTTTGATTATTGCCTGTTACTTGCAAAAATAATATTACTTTAGGTTTCTACTTCATGGTAAGAGAATTTTCAAATAATCCACACACAGGTCCAAGCTTTGGACCAGTTTGTAAATGAATTTCAAAATTAGTGAGGAATGGTCTGAAGTTAGGATATGTGTAAGCATATTAATGCTTAAAGATACACTTACACTGAAAATAAGTGTAAATCACTATAAAGCTGCCTCATGTACCAACTGCTTGGAGCAAACTAGTTCTCTAGTCATGTTACATGTTTAAGAAACATCACCTCGGAAGTACAGACTCTTAGGGAGAGGTAGTGTTCTCTACTGGACAGAGCGCTGACTGGGAATCTGAAGACCTAGGTCTAGTCCAGGCTCTGCGACTGACCTGCTGTGAGACTTTGGGCACGTTGCCTCACCTCTGTGCCTTAGCTTCCTCTCCCATCCTTTTCTTTATCTTGTCTATTTAAACTAAGTTCTTTAGGTCAGGAACTGTCCTTCACTATGGACATGTGCCCCACAATTCAGACTACAGGGATATGAATAGCAGTGCACACCTAAGTGCTGGACTGTAACTATGTGGTGTGGACACCACAGGCTCAAACTAAAAGGTTCCTACTTCGCATTAATTCTCTTGGATTATGTTAATGTGAAATGGGAACCTTTTAGCTCGCACCCACAGAGTCCACACAGAGCAGTTACAGCACAGTAGTTAGGTGTGCACTGCGATTCACATCCTTGTAGTCCGAACTGCAAACAATGTAGGCATACCCTATGTATTGTACAATGCCTAGCACAAAAAGTCCCCAGTCTCAGTGGGGCCTCATAGCTCTGCAAGACTACAAATAATAAATGATAATGGAACACTGGTGAGACATAAGAAGGAAAGCTTCCATCGAATTTGCAGTGAAGGCCAGTCACAAAGGTGTTAATGCTAACTTCACATTGAGCAGACACGGTGCTCCAAAGCATCTTTCACAGAAAACAACGACGAATATAGTTTACATATAATCATAGCAGCGGTGGTCATCTACTAGTTTGGAAAGCTGCAGATGCAATGAACACAAAGTTAACAGCATAGGAGCTGGTTCGGGTAAAATGGTTCATAAAACTTTTCAGGGACTGTAATTTATATCCTCCATTTTAGAACTTCCAAATGAGGCAGGTGTTTCCTGAAATGGATCACAAGCTACAGTTGCCAGCAATAGAAGAATAAACATAAAAATACAATGCATGTTCAAAGTTTCATTGTTTGTAAACACTGAAGAGTTATTGCTATTTTTCTAAGACATTTTATAGTAGTTATTAAACATGGACTGGAGAGTCTGTTATTTGTGCATTAAATGTTCTCAGTGTTAAGAATGTGCAAAATGCATCTGGAGTCGATAACTTTTCCTTTTGCACTATAAAAAGTGCTTTTGTGTTTCCAACAGTTAACGTATTGTCGGCTATTTAATTTACCATTTGTTTTTACATATTTTTAATGTTTTCAGAGAATTCCATCCAACATAAATATTAAGCATGTAAATTAGGAAAAAAATTAAGCTGTCTGGTACTGGCAATGAGAAAACATCAGAAGGCAGCAATATTTTGCTTTGAGGCATTACATCATGTATTAGATGTTATTTATGTTACAATAGGTGCTGTTCGGGAAAGAAAACATTGACTGGCATGGCACCAAGAGAATCCAGAAGTTTAGTCTGAACTTAGGGATGATGAGTCCTCTGGTGAAATCTACACTGCAACGCAAAAAGGAGTATTAAGGCAAAGCAGGTAATATGAAGACACTTCACACTTTTGCAAGGTCGGCACATGGCTTTCTAGGAATGAGTGAATGATGTATAGTTGTCATGTTGCAGACCCATTGGTAAATTGGGTAGGATTTCACAAGAGTGGATTTGGACCACGCTAGACTGCATTGCTAAACATAAGCACCCAATAATTCTTAAAACAGATGCCTCTGGGCCTGAAGTTCATCTTCTAACTTAGAGAGTTGGTCTCTGTGCAGGAAAGGGAGTTCTTGTCGATGGAGCAATGAAAGTTCAGAGACAACCTTCTTTTCAGCTGCCAAAGTCTCCTTCACATCTGTAATGACAAACCCCCTCAATCTGACCTCCATCCCAAATGTCAACTCATCTGAACCTTGGCATGAAAGCCTCTTCCTTTCACTGTCCCTTTCCGGAAGCAATATGTAAAAAGTTAATTGAAGCTACAGTGTGGCTCAAGCCAAGGCAAGAGAAAGCCTTTTTCACATGTGCAGCAGGAGAAGGGCTGTGGCAAGCCAGACTGTTTGCAGGTGGCCTGACGTCCGAGTAACTAGGTAGCTGAAGGTAACATGCTATGGCTATTGACCTCCAGGAAATATCCTTGTATTGTGAACTGGAGTCTTGCCCTTACCAGCTTCCTGACAATGCTCTCTACAGGGACTATTTTTGGAAATTTTGCCCTGAGAGCAAACTTTTGGTTTAAGAGCCAATATTCAAAATGCTCTAAAATCTTCATGTATACTCAGATGGTTTTGAAAATTGCTATGCCTCATTTGGGTTGAGGGTAATGTTAGTGATGCGAGTTTAGGGCGATTTGGTAACAAGAAGGGTAACAAGAAGGGTTTCTACAGATATGTTAGCATCAAAAAGGTGATCAGGGAAAGTGTGGGACCCTTACTGAATGGGAGAGGCAACCTAGTGACAGATGATATGGAAAAAGCTGAAGTACTCAATGCTTTTTTTGCCTCGATCTTCACAGACAAGGTCAGCTCCCAGACTGCTGCACTTGGCAGCACAATATGGGGAGGAGGTGAGCAGCCCTCAGCAGTGAAAGAGCAGGTTAAGGACTATTTAGAAAAGCTGGACATACACAAGTCCATGGAGCTGGATGCAATGCATCCGAGGGTGCTGAGGAAGTTGACTGATGTGATTGTAGAGCCATTGGCCATTCGATGGGGACAGGTGAGCAAAGCCCACAGGTAAGTGGGGAACATGGAGACCGGGGAGATGGGTCGGAAACAAGAGGGAGTGAGGGCTATAATGGCGGAGAGAAAGGAAGGTCAGGGCAAAACTGGGAGGCAAGATCAAAGCAGTATATTAGATGCCTATATACAAATGCAAGAAGTATGGGTAATAAGCAGGAAGAACTGGAAGTGCTAATAAATAAATACAACTATGACATTGTTGGCATCACTGAAACTTGGTGGGATAATACACGATTGGAATGTTGGTGTGGATGGGTACAGCTTGCTCAGGAAGGATAGACAGGGGGAAAAGGGAGGAGGTGTTGCCTTATATATTAAAATATACACAGTTGGACTGAGGTAGAGATGGACATAGGAGACGGAAGTGTTGAGAGTTTCTGGGTTAGGCTAAAAGGGGTACAAAACAGGGTGATGTCATGCTAGGAGTCTACTACAGGCCACCTAACCAGGTGGAAGAGGTGGATGAGGCTTTTTTTAAACAACTAACAAAATCATCCAAAGCCCAAGATCTGGTGGTGATGGGGGACTTCAACTATCCAAATATATGTTGGGAAAATAACACAGCAGGGCACAGACTATCCAATAAATTATTGGACTGCATTGCAGACAACTTTTTATTTCAGAAGGTTGAAAAAGCTATTGGGGGAAGCTGTTCTAGACTTGATTTTAACAAATAGGGAGAAACTCGTTGAGAATTTGAAAGTAGAAGGCAGCTTGGGTGAAAGTGATCATGAAATCATAGAGTTTGCAATTCTAAGGAAGGGTAGAAGGGAGTACAGCAAAATAGAGACAATGGATTTCAGGAAGGCGGATTTTGGTAAGCTCAGAGAGCTGATAGGTAAGGTCCCATGGGAATCAAGACTGGGGGGGAAAACAACTGAGGAAAGTTGGCAGTTTTTCAAAGGGACACTATTAAGGGCCAAAAGCAAGCTATTCCGTTAGTTAGGAAAGATAGAAAATGTGGCAAAAGACCACCTTGGCTTAACCACAAGATCTTACATGATCTAAAAAATAAAAAGGAGTCATATAAAAAATGGAAACTAGGACAGATTACAAAGGATGAATATAGGCAAACAACACAGGAATGCAGGGGCAAGATTAGAAAGGCAAAGGCACAAAATGAGCTCAAACTAGCTAAAGGAATACAGGGAAACAAGAAGACTTTTTATCAATACATTAGAAGCAAGAGACAGGGTAGGCCCACTGATCAGTGAAGAGGGAGAAACAGTAACAGGAAACTTGGAAATGGCAGAGATGCTTATTGACTTCTTTGTTTCGGTCTTCACCGAGAAGTCTGAAGGAATGCCTAACATAGTGACTGCTAATGGGAAGGAGATAGGTTTAGCAGATAAAATAAAAGAACAAGTTAAAAATCACTTAGAAAAGTTAGATGCCTGCAAGTCACCAGGACCTGATGAAATGCATCCTAGAATACTCAAGGAGCTAATAGAGGAGGTATCTGAGCCTCTATCTATTATCTTTGGAAAATTATGGGAGACGGGAGAGATTCCAGAAGACTGGAAAAGGGCAAATATAGTGCCCATCTACAAAAAGGGAAATAAAAACAACCCAGGAAACTACAGACCAGTTAGTTTAACTTCTGTGCCAGGGAAGATAATGGAGCAAGTAATTAAGGAAATCATCTGCAAACACTTGGAAGGTGGTAAGGTGATAGGGAATAGCCAGCATGGATTTGTAAAGAACAAATCGTGTTAAACCAATCTGATAGCTTTCTTTGATAGGATGACGAGTCTTGTGGATAAGGGAGAAGCTGTGGATGTGGTATACCTAGACTTTGGTAAGGTATTTGATACAGTCTCGCATGATTCTTACCGATAAACTAGGCAAACACAATTTAGATGGGGCTACTATAAGGTGGGTGCATAACTGGCTGGATAACCGTACTCAGAGAGTAGTTATTAATGGTTCCCAATCCTGCTGGAAAGGTATAACAAGTGGGGTTCCACAGAGGTCTGTTTTGGTACCAGCTCTGTTCAATATCTTCATTAACGACTTAGATATTGGCATAGAAAGTACGCTTATTAAGTTTGCAGATGATACCAAACTGGGAGGGATTGCAACTGCTTTGGAGGACAGGGTCATAGTTCAAAATGATCTGGACAAATTGGAGAAATGGTCTGAGGTAAACAGGATGAAGTTTAACAAAGATAAATGCAAAGTGCTCCACTTAGGAAGGAAAAATCAGTTTCACACATACAGAATGGGAAGAGACTGTCTAGGAAGGAGTACGGCAGAAAGGGATCTAGGGGTTATAGTGGACCACAAGCTAAATATGAGTCAACAGTGTGATGCTGTTGCAAAAAAAAAGCAAACATGATTCTGGGATGTATTAACAGGTGTGTTGTGAGCAAGAAACGAGAAGTCATTCTTCCGCTCTACGCTGCACTGGTTAGGCCTCCACTGTGTCCAGTTCTGGGCACCACATTTCAAGAAAGATGTGGAGAAATTGGAGAGGGTCCAGAGAAAAGCAACAAGAATGATTAAAGGTCTTGAGAACATGACCTATGAATGAAGGCTGAAAGAATTGGCGTTGTTTAGTTTGGAAAAGAGAAGACTGAGAGGGGACATAGCAGTTTTCAGGTATCTAAAAGGGGACATAAGGAGGAGGGAGAAAACTTGTTCACCTTAGCCTCTAAGGATAGGACAAGAAGCAATGGGCTTAAACTGCAGCAGGGGAGGTTTAGGTTGGACATTAGGAAAAAGTTCCTAACTGTCAGGGTGGTTAAACACTGGAATAAATTGCCTAGGGAGGTTGTGGAATCTCCATCTCTGGAGATATTTAAGAGTAGGTTAGATAAATGTCTATCAGGGATGGTCTAGGCAGTATTTGGTCCTGCCATGAGGGCAGGAGACTGGACTCGACCTCTTGAGGTCCCTTCCAGTCCTAGAATCTATGAACCTATGAATCTATTATCTCTGAAAACTTGTGGTGACAGGGGGAGGTCCTGGACGATTGGAAAAAGGCAAACATAGTGTCCATCTTTAACAGACAGAAGGAGGAGAATTCGGGGAACTACAGCCTCACCTCAGTCCCTGGAAAAATCATGGATCAGGTCCTCAAGAAATCGAGTTGGAAGCACTTGGAGGACAGGAAGGTGATCAGGAACATCAACATGGATTCAACAAGGGCAAGTCATACCTGACCAACCTGATTGCCTTCTATGATGCGATAACTGGCTCTGTGGATATGGGGAAAGTGGTGGACATGATATATCTTGACTTTAGCAAAGCTTTTGATTTGGTCTCCCACAGTATCCTTGCCAGCAAGTTAAAGAAGTATAGATTGGATGAATGGACTATAAGGTGGATAGAAAGCTGGCTACATTGTCATGCTCAACAGGTAGTGATCAATGGCTCGATGTCTAGTTGACAGCCAGTATCAAGCGGAGTGCCCCAGGGGTTGGTCCTGGGGCCAGTTTTGTTCAACATCTTTATTAGTAATCTGGATGATGGGATGGATTGCACCATCAGCAAATTCTTGGATGACACTAAGCTGGGGGGACAGGTAAATATGCTGGAGGGTAGTGATAGGGTCCAGAGTGACCTAGACAAACTGGAGGATTGGGCCAAAAGAAATCTGATGAGGTTCAATAAGGATAAGTGCAGAGTCCTGCACTTGGGATGGAAGAATACCATGCACTGCTACAGGCTGGGGACCAACTAGCTAAGCAGCAGTTCTGCAGAAAGGGACCTGGAGATTACAGTGGACGAGAAGCTGGATATGAGTCAACAGTGTGATCTTGTTGCCAAGAATGCTAACGGCATAATGGGCTGCATTAGTTAGGAGCACTGGCAGCAGATAGAGGGAAGTGATTATTCCCCTCTATTCGGCACTGGTGAGGCCACATCTGGAGTATTGCATCCAGTTTTGGGGCCCCCACTACAGAAAGGATGTGGACAAATTGGAGAGAATCCAGTGGAGGGCAACAAAATGATTAGGGGGCTGGGGCACATGAGGCTGAGGGAACTGGTCTTATTTAGTCTGCAGAAGATTAGCATGAGGGTGGATTTGATAGCAGCCTTCAACTACCTGAAGGGGGGGTTCCAAAGAGGATGGAGCTTGGCTGATAACAGAACAAGGAGCAATAGTCTCAAGTTGCAGTGGGGGAGGTCTAGGTTGGACATTAGGAAACACTATTTCACTAGGAGGGTGGTGAAGCACTGGAATGGGTTACCTAGGGAGGTGGTGGAATCTCCATCCTTAGAGGTTTTTAAGACCCAGCTTGACAAAGCCCTGGCTGAGATGATTTAGTTGGTGTTGGTCCTGGTTTAAGCAGGGGGTTGGACTAGATGACCTCCCGCGGTCTCTTCCAAACTTAATATTGTATGATTCTATGGTCCAGGGATTCCTCAGATAGAACACCCCCAAAATGAGCTGTTTTATATGCAAATTGCTGTAAAACCCACACACGTTTGTCTTGAAAACTGGTATGCTGTAAAAAGGGATGAAATAGAGCTTGTGGTACAAATCTGGGGTGATTTGGTCAAGTAGTTCCTGAGATAAAGCCCCTTAAAATTAGCTGGTAATTTTTAGATTCTTATAACTTTTTTTGATGCAAATCTAAGGCTTTAACAGTCATTACAATTATAGCATGGACTGCCTCTGAGATCAGCTACTGTATAGTACCAAGGACCAGTTTAAAAATATATCAAAGGTTTTTGCACTCTAAAAGCTTTATCACCTCTATCTATAGGCACTCCACATGCGTGAGACCTGTCCATAGGGTAATGTAATCATTTCACATTCTCCTCCCCCATTTCTTCATCAATGGGACTGAGAGTGATCAAAGAAAAAGGCAAGCCACTCTCAGTGTCAGCATGATCGGATGGGTTGATGAGCATCAGGAAACAGACCCATAGTACAGAGGCTTATTCTGACGAGTGCCATAAGGTTCACATTGAGTAATGTGGCACCAGGATTCTGTTGTCAGTCAAAACAGAAACTTATGTTTATCATAAAAATAAACACGGAAAAATCTCAACTTTCTAGAATAATCCATCTAATCTACACAAACCAAGGCTTCTCATTTATCATTTCCACCCCACAAAGTGCTGTAGTTTTTATGAAAAAAAGGGTTGTGAAGGAAACATCAGACACTAGAAAATTAGTCATATGATCATTTTAAAAGCAGTCCTATTAATCCTCAAATGATCTTTCTCCCTCTGCCAACCTGCTATAGAAGAATCAAGTAGTGCCCAAAATTCAACAAGCATTTAAAAATGATATTCTAACACAAAAGACTGAATTTTGTATACCTTTTTTGCCCCCTGTTAAAATGGAACTTCTGGTGCAACTTTAACAGGGGTGGTGTTATTGCCCCATAATAAAATTGCTGTGCTACATTAGGGCCAGAGATAGACTTAGTGGTGCGAGCTGGGGTAATTTGGTCAAGGGGTTCCTCAGATACAGCTCCCTCTCCAATAAGAGCTTCTTTTAGTCATAGAATCATAGAATCATAGAATATCAGAGTTGGAAGGGACCTCAAGAGGTCATCTAGTCCAACCCCCTGCTCAAAGCAGGACCAATTCCCAGCTAAATCATCCCAGCCAGGGCTTTGTCAAGCCGGGCCTTAAAAACCTCCAAGGAAGGAGACTCCACCACCTCCCTAGGTAACGCATTCCAGTGTTTCACCACCCTCCTAGTGAAATAGTTTTTCCTGATATCCAACCTGGACCTCCCCCACTGCAACTTGAGACCATTGCTCCTTGTTCTGTCATCTGCCACCACTGAGAACAGCCGAGCTCCATCCTCTTTGGAACCCCCCTTCAGGTAGTTGAAGGCTGCTATCAAATCCCCCCTCATTCTTCTCTTCTGGAGACTAAACAAT
This sequence comes from Chrysemys picta bellii, assembly GCF_011386835.1. NCBI lineage: Eukaryota > Metazoa > Chordata > Testudines > Emydidae > Chrysemys > Chrysemys picta. The sequence continues at coordinate 20,126,417 of NC_088791.1, forward strand.
CCCAGTTCCCTCAGCCTCTCCTCATAAGTCATGTGCTCCAGACCCCTAATCATTTTTGTTGCCCTCCGCTGGACTCTTTCCAATTTTTCCACATCCTTCTTGTAGTGTGGGGCCCAAAACTGGACACAGTATTCCAGATGAGGCCTCACCAATGTCGAATAAAGGGGAACGATCACGTTCCTCGATCTGCTGGCAATGCCCCTACTTATACAGCCCAAAAGGCCGTTAGCCTTCTTGGCAACAAGAGCACACTGTTGACTCATATCCAGCTTCTCGTCCACTGTGACCCCTAGGTCCTTTTCTGCAGAACTGCTACCTAGCCATTCGGTCCCTAGTCTGTAGCAGTGCATGGGATTCTTCCGTCCTAAGTGCAGGACTCTGCACTTGTCCTTGTTGAACCTCATCAGGTTTTTTTCGGCCCAATCCTCTAATTTGTCTAGGTCCCTCTGTATCCGATCCCTACCCTCTAGTTGTCCAACAGCTCTAAAATCCACATGCATACTGAGATTATCTGGCATATTGGTATACAAAAATAGGGGCAAGGTGATACCTCTTAGTGAATATTTGGAGTCATTTGATCAAGGGGCCCCACAGATAAAATTCCCCCAGTAAGGAACTGATTCTAATAATAAGATTGGACTAAAATCCACATGCATAGTGAGTGGGGCTGCTGTGTATATAAACACTGTATTTTCTGATTTTCACAGGTTTAAGTATGGGTGAATTTAATGTTCTAGAAGAGCACAAGACACTGCTGGTCAGCCTTAACTCTGCATTATAGATTTTGGCAGAGAGTTACACATTGCATACATTCAAAAAAAAAAAAGACTGGAATAGGAATTTGAGAAAGGAAACAGGCAACTTTCAGGTCTCTTCTGCGGTGTGGTAGATTTCTTCCACCTCCATCCCCCACAAGAATAAACAAAAAGTAGCCTGTAGTTTTCAACCATCAAGATTGCTTTTCAATGAGCAAAAGCCTAAAAAACAAACAAAAAATTCTCATGTCACTGGACTATAGTCAAAGCATAAATTCTGTGGGCAATATTCTCCTCATCTCTACACCATGGATCTTTACTTAGAATGGTTGAATCTCCAGAGACTGAGATCATCATTTGGATGTTTGCCCAAAACTCAGGTAAACTTTGATAGCCCTCTCTCTTCAGTACACAACCTCACATAATACTCCTCCTAAACCTCTATATAAACTTCCCACCACAACACGACCAGCCATGGCCAATCTGTGCATGTAGGGAGAGCAGAATGTCAGGTGAAATCCACCATGCAGCTCTGATACAAATAATAATAGATTCTGCTATTACTGGATCACTGAGAATGGAGGATAGGTCCATCAATGGCTATTAGCCAAGATGGTCAGGATGCAACCCCATGCTCTGGGCATCCCTAGCCTCTGATTGCCAGAAGCTAGGAGTGGATGACAGAGGACAGACAGATCACTCGATGATTGCCTGTTCTGTTCATTCTCTCTGAAGCACTTGTTATTGGCCACTATCAGAAGACAGGATATTGGGCTACATGGACCATTGGTCTGACCCAGTCTGGCTGTTCTTCTGGAATGCCTTGTGCTATGCCCTACACATAGTGAGAGATTGTAAACCCTTTCGGGCAGGTCTGAATAGACACGATAAATAAAGAAGGGAACGGGAAAAACAGAGGTACAGAGAGGTGAAGTGACTTGCCCACCATCACACTGAAGGGCAGAGCCTAGGAAAAAAAATACACATCTCCAGTCCAGTGTACAATCCACCAGACCACAATGTTGCACCTTCTGTTTTGCCTCTTCATGCTCACTGATCCTAGCTAAATATGCATCCCAATGTTTTTCAATGACAGCTAATTTCCCACTCCAAATAGGAAAATAGATGCTTTTCTTTGCATTGTATTTCTTTAATCAAATGTATTGTGCACATACATAAAATACATCAGCTATGTTCAAAGTGCATTTTCTACTTCCCTGAAAAGAACAGCATCCCACCATATGTTTAAAATACACTAAATTAAAGGTCGTGAAAAGTTGTCAGTTTTGTAATACTGTCACATATTTAAAAAAAAATGTGTGCAGACGTACAACATATGTGGTATATGGAAAACATACATTGTTTCCTTATGGGTATCTCTACATTTGACTATCTTCAAAAAGATGACTCAGATGACTTAAATGTAATAGATTAGAATTGTGTTACAGGCTGGCTGGTAGCCTTTGGAATTGAAGTAGACACAAATGGACTGCTCCTTAAAGAGGCTGAAATTACAACTGGTGGATGGGAGTTCATGAATCTTGATGTCCCACTTAGTCCTCTAATGGTGAAACCGCAGTGCACAGCAGGTGATGCCAGTCTGCTGTGATCCCAGGCAAGTGTAGGAAGAAGTGAAGTTAACATTAGTAGAAGTTTGAAGCAGCTTGTGCTCCTACAACCTTACACACAAACAAGCAGGGTAACAAAGAGGTCAATGAGGGACAAAGGGGAGATATGACTTTAACCATATTATTCATTATCATGCTAGAGAGCTACATAGCTATGAGTTCCCCTCTTCAGCCCAACTGCTGGTCTCTCACACAATCACTAGATCATGGCCCCTACACAGCTCCACAGAGCACCCTACTGCCCCTACATTCATGTGGAGGCAGGTACTGAATCAGGCTCCACTGCACGGCACTAGGCACGGCTGTACAGTCTCCATTTAGCACTACTGCACCTCTGTGACCTACCTCTAGCAGGGCAGCCAGCAATCATTGCAATAAAGGGCCTAGCTTCTTCTACAGTTCTGTTTATGGATTTCACTCCACCCTCTCCTTGTGATACTCCTCCCTGGCAATGATCTCAGTTCTGTCCTATTCCACTCTGAATGGCTGAATAATCAGCCAGTTGCTTGACCACTCCCTAAACCTATTCTTTTTAACAACCTCCTTTTTTGTTTACCAGCAGACTGCTTAATTGCCTAATTGATACCCTACATACTTTACTGAGGTATTGCGCTATTGTTTCTCTGCATATTTGACTAATTTATTCATTGCTCAGGTGACTTCCTCGCTAATTAATTATTCTCTGCTAAATAAATTCATCAGTTGTTTAACTAGTTGTTTGGACAACATGTTCATTTGCACTAAACCTTTGCTGCCTAGTCCCTGTCTTCCTACTTCATCCCATCTTCCCCACCTTGTCTGCCACATTTCCATGTTTCCTTCCTTATTCTCCCTCTCTTTTGATCCTTTCATTATCTCTTTTCTTCCTCCCTCCCTCTGTGATACACTGTACTCCAAAGGAGCATCCTGTAACCCTCATATTCATCATTTGTATATGGTTCTGATATTTCATATGAAGCGTGCCATGTAAGATATCTTATGAAAGGTCATGATCTGCTGAAACCCATTGTTCTGTCAAAGTATGTATATCATTAGCGTATATGAAGTTATGAGATTTTGCTCTATGATTGTTATTGAAATGTTGTAAGTTTGAGAGTCTCCATTGCTAGTTCTCCAGTGACAACAAAGGAAGTGATACTTCAAGGAGGCTGTTACATGACCATTAATCAGCAGGGGAGTTGTAAACAGGGGTTTTACAATTTTGTAAGAAAAACACCACACAATGGGGATTGCTCAACTCTGTGACTCAGCAAAGCCCACCAGGACATGTCTAGGCTAGTGTTTTCCAGGCACATGGACTGAGGATATAAAATAGGGGACAGTGGCACAATGCTTTTAACTTTTTCTTCCCCCATGTACACTGGAAGCAACAAGAATGCTGGGAAGTGGAAGACTTGAATTGAAGAGACTGTTCCCAGACTTAAAGGGGAAACCTGTATACTAAGGACTGCAATGTACCTACAACAACAATGGGGTGAGAAAAACTGCTTGATCCAAATACTGCCTAGTCTAATAAGGTTTAAGATTTAAACTGTATGCTTACCTTTTATTTAATAATTATCTGACCTTTTGTGCCTACCACTTATAATAACTTACAATCTATTGTTCTGTAGTTAATAAATCTGTTTTATATTTTACCTAAAACAGTGTGTTTTGACTGAAGTGCTTGGGAAATCTCAGCTCAGTTTACAAAGGCTTGTGTGTGTCCTCTCCACTTTGAGGGGAGGGCAGACTGGGTAATAAACGTACACTGGTCAGGCTTCTGACCAATGCAAGATGGTACAGTTCTGAGGTGCCTGCTGGGGGCTTGGGATATTTTCTGGTGCCTTTCTCTGTGTGATTTGAGAGTGGCTCAGGAGGTATTCGTGCAATCTAGCTGGGTATGGGGCTCCACATGTTGTTATACTGAATGATAACAATGCCTGGAGGCGTTTGCTGCTTGTCACTAGCAAAGCATTGTGAGACACAGCCCAGGTTGGAGAGTTAAGGGGGCACAGCAGTACTCCAGTTCCAGGTTGTACCCTGGGGATCCTATCACACTCTCTCTAACGCCTCCTTTGCCGCCCCTTCCCTCCCCCCGCCCCCCCGCTCCAACAGTATATATCTTGCCTTCTCTGCCAATCCATTCTCAGATGCTTCCTCTCTCTCTCACCTCTGGCAATGTTTTTCCCGACTCTCATCCCACTTCACTAGGATCTGCACCCTTCCTCAGAAACCATCTCATCCCTTCAGCCCCAGGAATTCTCACCTCATCATCTTCCACAATGTGAGGTTCTCTTTTCACACACTGGGATGGCCTCTTGCTGATTTCAAGCCTTTCTCTCACTCTTCCTCCCCTCTTTGTCTGGGATCTAGCCAATTTATTCAAGGGGTCAATCAACAAAATCCAGCGCAACCTTCCTTTATTCTCTTTTCCTCTCACCTTCTCCTCACATCATTTCATGTTTCTCTCATCATTGACTTTTGCTAGGTCTACTCTACCATGGTAAGTTGACCTAAGTTACTCAATTCCAGCTAAGTGAATAACATAGTTAGAGTCGACGTAGCTTAGGTTGATTTACTTCGGTGTCTACACTGCGCTGGGTCAACGGGAGATATTCTCCTGTCAATTTACCTTACTCCTCTCGTTCCCGGTGGAGTACTGGGGTTGACCAGAGAGTGATCTGCCATTGATTTAGCGGGTCTTCAGTAGACCCACTAAATTGACCCCGGTGCATCGAACGCCGGAGCATTGATCCGGTGGTAGTGTAGACATAACCTTTGAGAGCTCTCACTTACTCTTCTCCTGCAACTACTACATTGTTCCTTTGACCATCTCAACAAACCCTTTGCCCCGCCCCCAACTGCTTACCCTACCCACACAGTAAATCTTTCCCTCTCCTTTGGCACCTTCCTTTATAAATATGCACCAGTTTCTCCCGTCCTTTAAAAATTGATCTTGTCCCTTCCCATTTTCAGCCATCATCCACCTACTCTGTATTAACCTCTTTGCATCAAACTCAGATAGATCTACTCCAAACTCTATTCCACACAATCTACTCTCAAATGAGCTCTTTTCTAGCTAAGTTTCAAGGCTTATACAGCATCCGTATGGACCTGTATGCTGTCTTTGATACAGTTGGTCACTCCCACATCCTTGACCATACAACTTGTCTTCCTTTGGTCTTTGTGACTCTGTCTTCACTGCTTCTCCTCTTACTCCTTTAACAATACTTTCATTTGTTTTCTTTGGTGACCCTTCTTCCACTGCACGTCCCCTCTCTGTTGGAGTTCTTCAGGGGTACATTTTTGGCCATCTCCTCTTTTCCCTCCATGATATCTATGGGTGACCTATTCCACTTACAAGACTAATTATCAATTGACCCCTTTAAGAGCTCTCAAAAGTTGGATCACCCAAAAATTGAGGTACCCAGTATCATTAGTCACTTTTGAAAATGTTGGCCTGTGATTTCACTTGCTTCGTAAGGAACCTGGCACATTTCTGTGTACTCAAAAATAAGAAAGTTTGAATTCTAGCATATAAACTCTATAGATTCATTAGGAAAAACTCTGTGTTCACCTCCCATTTGGCTCAGGGATGTAGAAAGCATCATGAAAGTTCTGCATATTTATGTGTTTGACTCAGTTCTATGATCAAATAGCAAGGCTAATCAGGGACAGGGATCTGAGCCAAGAACAAGCATAGCACAGATGGATCTTTTCTTTCTTGGAGATATCTCAGATAGAATTTAAGGTCTCAACTGCAGGTTTAAGAACTTGTGGCCTGATTTTGCAAAAGTACTGAGCACCCACAATCCTCACTGAAGTTAATGAGAGCTGTAGGTGCTCAGTACCTCTGAAAATAGGTCATTGGATACCACTAATTTAACAGAGAGAGAGAGAGAATTTGTCTAAATTCTACCAGCTTTGTTCATTTTCTCTAAAGTGAAGATCTACACCACTCTCGCAAAATGTATATTAAATATTTCATGCAGTTCAGTGTTTCCATGGCACCCTCTTTAATCTTGAATAAAGTCTCAAAAAAATCTAGGCTTTAGCTCAATTGTGCAAGTAATTGTGAATGGGAACAAGTAATTTCCCAGACCCCTTGCATCACTGTCTTGTGATAACACTGCATTTTGGAAAAGACACAGTGGACTAATTTCTGCCCTTACATACGTAACTATAAAGATGGAGTAACTCCACTAATTTTAACTTTTATTTCAATGGAGTTACTCTGGTTTTATAGCAGTATAACTAAAAGCAGAATTTTCCCCAGTTACTGTAAAGAGTAACACTATATGAGTGGAATCAGATTTAAACTTTCACTTTTCAGCCCAACCCAAATAAGGATAGGTAAGAATTCCATTATTTACTGCCCACATTAAGTTTATGAGTCTGCGATTTCACTTGCCACTCCTACCCGAGACTAACTCTCTATCCAGAAACAGATTAAGGGCCCCTCACACACTTATTTTCTAACCTCCTTGCACCTAAACCTCCAACCTAAAGAACAATCTTACCCTGGATATTCCTTATTTCATCTATTTAGAAGTTTCATCCTGTGAATATTTATAGACAATTATCTCACCATTGTTTTTCCATGTCTTTGAAGCTATACCATAGAAACCGATTTAATTCCACAGCTTTAAATTTAGACCAATCTTCAGAAGAAGCATCCAAGCATGGATACCAGGTTATATAAGGAACACTTAAGCATGACATCTGGATAGTCAAAAGGTTTTGACAGAACCCATTGAACTAGAATGCTTTAAACTTTTAATCAAAGTTCAGAGAAGTCTGTAGCAATGTTCAGAATTCTATTTAGGAATTCTTTACTGGCCATGCTGGAAATTGTGGTGAATACTTCCATACACTGGAGCTTGGAAAAGCAGTGACTAAGTCTTTCACTGCAATGGCTGATTGCAGCTGGGAGGATCATAGAGATGTTATGTTCCTCAGGAAAGGAGATGTTACAGCTTGTGACATGCTTTCCCCTTCTCACAAACAGAGGGTCATAGACCAATACCAATAGACCAGGTCCTGGAGGAGACAATCTGTTCTACTATTGAGATGAACTTTACAGCTGTAGCCACTGTAATAACAGAATAGGAAAGAGAGAGGGGCTTGCAGCCTCGTGTGGCACTGTGGGCGTGCCCCTCCTTAATTTCCCCTATTGGGGCAGCAATCAGTTCATTTTCACAGCCCAGAGCAAAGAGAAGTCGCTCACACTGACAAATAGCACGTCCCCTTTTAATAATGTTTCAGGATAAGAGCAATTACAATACACAGTTCATAAGGTCCTCACCTCAGGGCCCTGGTTCAGCTCCCAAACTTAAAGTTCACAAACAAAGTCTCTAGTTAGGTCTGTCTCCTATAATCTGAGAGAAACAACCCTCGTCCACTGCAGCCTGCATGACTTCTACTCCCCTCTCTCTTTCTCAGCATCATGTTCAAACAGACCAGCCCTAGGGTCTCCAGGCAGTCCCAGCTGTAGGCTCCAGCCTGTCCCTTTAAGGAGTAGTACACTCTTTCACAGAGGTAATGATAGATGAGGAGAGAAAAAAACATTTTTAATCTGCTTTAATCATCATGAGCAATCAGAAGAAGTGCTGTAATGTGTGAAATGGCTACCACCAGCAGTATGTTCAGCAAAGTTTATTATAATTAAAGATTTTTTTTCAAATGTTGTAACTCATTGTGTTATCTATTTTAATGTGGTTTGGAATTCCATATTAGCTATCTGACAAATCACGCCAACATTTAAGCTTTAACAGGAGTGAGGATTTTTGGTCAAAACTTGCTTCTCAATTGAGTTTTCCCCATATAGTTCCACCGGGAAGGGCAGGGTTCGCCTCCTTGTAGAACAAATAGCGATTCCCACCTCATGACTTGGTCCACTCCAGGATTTATATGGGTCCCTGAAAAGCTGCAAGCCAGCCAGAAATACCCATATTGAGTGCCTTCAAACCAGCTCTTGAACAGGAAGGCTCCAAAAGACATAAAGGGGCCATGAAAAATATTAATGCACCAATTGTTCATAGGAATTCTCCAAAAAGCTTGTGGGAAGTAGGGGGACGGACAACATGCCTCCTTTTAACCCACACCTTCCCCCCCCCCCCCCCCCCCCCCCCCCCCCCCCCCCCCCCCCCCCCCCCCCCCCCCCCCCCCCCCCCCCCCCATCCTAGCCTCTTGTGAAGGAGACAGGAAACTCCTTCACAAAGTATCCTTTGTGTGCAAACCATAGGGGGATGATTCATGGATTTAAGATCAGAAAGGTCCATAAGATCACCTAGCCAGACCTCCTACATAACATCAGCCACTGAATCTGATGATGCACCATAACATTTTTCTGCAAACGAACCTCCCTTCCCTCCAAAATTCCCATAGCCTTATTTGATAATTGCCTGGAATTCTTTAATTAAGTAACTCTTAAGTGGACATCTCCATGTGGTTCAAATACCCACATGAACCAAAACTAAACACGGGAGCAAAGAACTCCAGAACTCCAAATCTGGCAAACCCCATACATTGGGAAAGGGTTTTGAAATCAAGACCTGCAACCCAGAGCCACATTATATGGCTTGCATTCATCTTACCCCAAAATGGCAAGCATCAAATACACTTGCCTATTTTCCCTCAGAAATGTACAAACACAGATATAAAAACATGCCAAAAGGCCAGTGATGCTGGAACAATGTGTATAGCGGGGTTGTTGAGAGCCATTGAACCAAACTGTAAACCCTATATATGCTGGTAACCACTTCAAGCCAGGGGGTGCAGCAGCACCCCTAGCACCACTAGTTCCATCACTTATGAAAAAGGCTACAAAACTTACATGTATAAGACACATCTGAATTTACCCTTTCCCCAGTTGAAGCAGGTTACACAGTCCCTTAAGTACACAGCAGTGTTGGACTGCTCACCTCCTGCTCACAGCCAGGTCTCCCAAGCACATCTTCCTTGCATTCACCCAGCCAGGTATTCATAACATGTTCATCACCATGGTATGAACTATAACAAAGTATATACATGGGGGCAGATCCGCAGATGGTGTGAATCCTGATTTCAATGGAACTGCGACAATGTGTACTAGCTGAAGATCTGCTCTGTGGTACATAGACCTTACAAGTTCTAGAAAGTGTGGTTCAGCTTTTCAAAAGCGGCCACTGTTCTTGTTCTCCTCAATTTTGGGGTGCTCAACTTCAGAAATCTCTGTATTTATAGGATCTCTATTTATTTTCCTTCCACGTTGGTGACAGGGTTTTTTGTATTTTTATTTTTCATTTGGTGACCTTGCAGGCACACCGCAAAAGACATCTGATAGCATTTTTTTGGACCAGGGTGAGGGTATGCTTCCTAAACAGTGAAGGAGTGGAATGGAGATTTTGTAAGGCGTCTGGCTGGCCTTTTTTTGAAGTGCTCATATAATACTGCTGAGATTTAAATTATATTGTTAATGTGCATTAGGTGCGTGGATACTTGGATAAATAAATACCAAACAAAATAAATACATTTATCAACAATACTTTTTTGGAAGGTTACGTCAAAGAGGTGAGATTTGCATTCCCCATTACTCAATGATATCATCCAATACTTTCTTATATAGTAAGGGGGATAAAATCAAAGACTTGTGCAAGTGCTTTTCAGAGAGTGCCTTTGTTAAACCCCTATTGCTGAATGAACACTACCCGTTTACTTCACTGGGACCACTCACGTGTCTAACGCTAAGTATATTGGGACCACAGTCATCACTGCTCCAAGTGTCCATTTAACTGTATGGATAAATAAAATACTTTCTAAAAATCCTTTCCTACTGCAGCTGTTGTGTCTGTCCCTTTGCTTTTATTGATCATTGGGACTTAGGTTTAAAGGATCAGGTAGGGAAGAACTATATTGTCTTTTTTCCCTAAGTAGGAAGGATGTTCAACATTTCTGAGAGCAACTTGGCTGTAGGTAAAGAATGTTTCAGTTTGAGAGATAATTAGTGTGCATAACAACATAATTGGCTTGGCCTTGGCATTAAAATTAAATTAAATTCACTCTGTCCTTGATAGAGTGAGATTTTGTTTCTATGTGTGTGTCTGCTTTGGAAAGTTTGGTGGTTTATGGATCTGGATGTAGTATATTATGATCAAATTGATCCTCATTGAGCAGAATTCCTCCTTGAGATCAAAGGAGTGTGTTTAAGGACATTATTTGAACATTGTACTTACTATAGAAGGATAAAAGGGTTAATTTGCAATGTTTCTCTTTTTCCATTTGTTCTTTCACTCTAGTTTTTTTGTTTCCTTCTCTGGTCAATTCTGTCCTTTTCTTAATGGCTACTACTGGATACCATATTCCTATTTCTACTCTCACATTCTTAACTTGTTGTTCATCTTCTTTCACCTTCCCTCCATTTCTCTCTTCTTATTTCCATTTTTCCATCTTTTCGCTATTTCTTTCTTGCTCATCAGGTCACCAGACTACTCTTCTTCCAGCCATGACTCTTAATACTTCTCTCTCTCTCAAATATCCTTTGTCCTCTATTCTAGTCTGCATAGGTTTCAGAGTAGCAGCCGTATTAGTCTGTATCCGCAAAAAGAACAGGAGTACTTGTGGCACCTTAGAGACTAACAAATTTATTAGAGCATAAGTTTTTGTGGACTACAGCCCACTTCTTCGGATGCATCCAAAGAAGTGGGCTGTAGTCCACGAAAGCTTATGCTCTAATAAATTTGTTAGTCTCTAAGGTGCCACAAGTACTCCTGTTCTTTTAGTCTGCATAGGATCTTACACCTCTTTCTTTATATTCCGTCAGATCTTTCCAACCCATCTCCTTCCTTTATCTTTCCCCCTTCCTGCACAAGAGCTCCACAATTTCTCATTCATTCTTTCCCCTTAACCACACCAGGCTTGCCTCTCTCCTCTTCCTCTTCCAGCCATCTCAGTCTCCCTGCTGATTCAAACAAACAATGGCAAATTGAGGCGGTAAGAGCATCTCCTGTTTCTCTTTTCTTTCTCCATGCCATTCCCAGTATCCTGGGAGAACCTGGCTGCTCCCACTTTACCAGATCCATTGATTTCAGTGCTTCCCTGCTCTGATTCAGTGAACTATCTACCTATCTATTCTTAGGCCCAGACCCACCTCTCCTGTTGATGCAAGCAATCTCTTTAGATGGTTCTCTTTAGGCAGATAATGTAATCTATGGGATTCCACAGCAGAATATTCTCTTGCTAGCAGGACCATCTACAGATAGTTTGATAGAATATTATAATGATCTGTTATGCTTGACCAGCAGTAAAGGGTTTCTTCAACAGCCACTTACTGCAGCTGTGTCTTTGCCGGTCATTGTAGGATTCAGAATAGAGGGGAAGAGTTCCAGAAAGAGTCGTAGCTATTTTCATCTTAAACATAGATTGTAAACGGTTTTGGCGAGGGATCGTCTTTTGGTTCTCTGTTTGTACAGTGTCTAGTACAATGTGTCTCACTACCACAATACAAATAGTATCTACCAATGACAAAATAAGAATGAACAGAAGACGGTGAGAGTCACAAAACGAACCAAAAAGTTTTTAGAAGTAATACGGCTACTATTAATACTACTAAGTAATTAGAGACTTCATGCAAATGTCTTTTTGAGTGTGGAAGTAATGGAGTCAACACACCACTTGGGCCAGATAGGAACCAGCTGGAGTTCCCTGAATGACAGTGAGCTACGTTCCTCAATTCAGCACATTTCTAGATGCAATGCTATTTCAGAAAGCTCTTAGTATTCAGCAGGATCTGTCAGGTCTGCAGGCTGCATAAGTAACTCCAAAACCATGACAAAACAGAATGCACTAAGAAATAACATGCCCAAATATCAAGTAGTTCTGTATTTAAAAATCAATTTATATATAAAAAAAAATTCAGATGTATAAAGGGTACATAAAAAAGTTACTTTAAAAGGCAAAATTGTCCAGAAAGCTTTATTGTCAGTATAATTTATTATGGAATTAATCCATTACATGTTTGTATCAAGTCAGGCTGCTAAAGGAAACCTGCGTCTTATCGAAATCAGATTGAGAAGTATGGACTGCATTACAGCCTGGGGGTGGTTTCCCTTGAGCCATCAACTTAGGCAACAGAGTGCGGAAGACTCTTTATTTGATATTGTGTCTTCAAGAAAAATGATGCATTAAATAAAAAATAAATAATTTAGCTTGTAAACCTAGGCCCCAGACCTCCTCCAAGCCCCCTTTCCCGTCCTATAAAATTTGCTTTTAAAACAAGTTTAAGAGATAACATACTAATCTGCTGATTTTACGGTGTTTTAAAAGGGAAGTCTGTGCAATCAGAGACACAGCAAGTAGCACCAGAGATGTTATATTATCAGTCAACACCTAGCCAATATGCAGATGGGGCTGAATTAATTGATTCTATGATTAATGGGCAGTAAAGCTTTATGGACCATTCTGATTTTTAACAATGTTTATGTAGCCTTGTAAACCAGAATTTATGTTTCATTTGGAAATCCTGGTGCACAACAAACTACTACACAAATAATTCCCACTTACAATAATCTCCTATAATTTATTGTGTTTAAATTATATTAGCAACCAGGGGCTCAGTGGGCTCATTCCTATGAGAGGAGAGGTGATTGTGTGGGTAAAATACTGAGCTGGGACTCAGGAAATCTTAGTTTGGTTCCTTGCTCTGTTTCAAACTTCCTGTGTGAATTTGGGCAAATCACTTAACCTCTATGCACCTCCGAGCTCCGTCTATAACATGGACATTCTACTTCCTTTCTCTAACTTTTTGTTTGACTTATCCATTTACATTGTGAGGTCTTCATGGCACAGATTGTCTTTTAGTGTGGAAACATAGCAAACTTTGCTATGCTTAAAATAGGCCCAGTACTACAGGGGTGCAAATGTCCCCTTTGCCCCCCCCCCAACAATCTTCAAAGGGACCCAAATTATTGTCAAAAGGCCAGAATATGAACCATATATATACTTTTCATCCTTTATATAAATTCTAAATCACAGCAACATGCTGACATGGTAGCCAGATTTTACTATTTTAAACTCTTAAAGCCAAGATTTTCCAGGGATCTAACTAGCCCCTGGACTCCTGGAAGGTTATTTATTTTTTAGATAGCAACATCTAGGGACCCCAAAATACCCACTTGCCCCCAATAATGTTACCTTAGAACCCGCCCTGACTTAAAATGATCACTCCATAATTTTGCAGGCATGTGGAGAATTCTATGTTTGATTTTTAATACATATTTCACACATAGATTACATTTAGTTACCTAAAATTAAGGTATTTTTATCATGCACCATGATTTTTTTACATGACTTTTGTTTTTGCACCAGCAACTTGCTGACAGAAATAACTGCAGGTACAATTCTGTGCTCACAATTATTTGAGAATGTAGTTTAGGTCTTTTAGATGATGATAAAACCATTGCACCAACAAAACAAAATGGTGGGTGCAAAAATAGAGACTTTGTTAAGCTGATGCTGAAATCCAGGTCCAATGATATTTTTATCTCATTATTCTGTTTACGGACTGTAGTATTTTTTGTATTCAAGTAGTAACTAGAGGCCCAGCTCAGATCAGACTACCATTGTGCCAGGAGCTGTACAAACACATACGAAAAACAGTCCCTATCCCAAACACACAAAATGAAGGGTGGAAGGGGAACACAGAGAAGATGATTTGACAAAGGTCACACAGCAGGTCAGTGGCAGGGCAATAGAACCATCACCACCAGATTCCCAGTCCAGAGCCCTATTTACTGCGACACACTGCTTACTGATACAAGTATTGAACAGATTTAATTATAGTCATGCAATATTGGACATGAATTGCTTATTACCACCATAGAATACTAGTATTAAATTTTGCAACTTAGCTATTGTCTTCCATCCCCAAGGCCAAATTTTGATACAGTGTTTAATCCAAAATAAAATAAAATAAAAGTCTTAACTTTTCAAAATGTTTAACCAAATACGCTTAATGAGGTACAAATCTCAGATAGGCTGGCCTCCTGCTGTTCATCCTCATGACTGTCTGCCCACAAACAGTTGGAGGAGAAACTCCTGTTCAGCCTCTCTGATTTGCATTGGTTGGAGTCTTGTCTCACTGGGAAAGCAGCCATCAGGTCATAGATTGGTGCTTCAGAGCTGAGAACTGCAGATAGGAAAACGGGACAGTGCAAACAATGATTGAGAGCCTATATTATTCACACATTTGCCAATGAGCCAGGTTCACAGGTGTTCAAATTGAGCTGAACCCATCAGCCCAGCTCACCAGGAGAGCAATATCAATTTTAATTAAAACTGTACTGGGCTGACATAATGTGTGAGTGAAAGAGTATATCCACAGACTGGGTAACACCTAAGATTCCCAAACAGGAAAGACCATCTTTAATTTCAATAAAAGACTAACATACTCACCCTTTTACTGGATCGGGCTTGCATCTTGGCAGAAGTTTTAACAGAAACTTTTCATATTTGAATAAACTAACATTGCTTTTCACTTACAGAACATCTTTAACCAGAGGATCTCAAAAGACACCAGCTTGTTGACATTTACAGTGCTGAAGCTACACTGCGCCACTGTAGTGCTTAGTGAAGACACCACCCACGCCAATGGGAAAGCTTCTTCCATCAGCATAGGTACTCCATCTCCCCGAGAGGCAATAGCGATGTCAAAGGCAGAAACCCTCCATCAACATAGCGCTGTCTACACCGGGAGTTAGGTTGGTATAACTACATTGCTCCGGGTGTGGATGTTCCACACTCCTGAGCGATGTAGTTATAGTGACATGAATTTGTAGTATAGATCAGAGCTCAGTGAAGTCAACTAAAGGACTCCCATTGATTCCAGTGGGCATTAGTTTGAGTCCCATGTTCTTTAAAATGAGGTATTCAAGTAGAAATTTTAAATCATTTTCTGTTTTTAAAATATCAGCCCCTTTGCTATAGGAAGCCAGTTAATTGAGCAGAACAAAAGAGAAGTTCAATTTAAAAATTACAGGTAATTGAGGGGATGCAATGATGCTCCCAACTCCTTGTCCTCCCATTCCACAGCTGCACAACGATCAGTCAAAAAGATTCGGAAGAAGTTAATATGATGAAAAGAAGATTGTTCCCTTGTGGTTTGTGATCAATAAATGTGTTAAAATGATTTTTTGCAAGCAAATAATTTCAGAAGAAAGTTACCTGATGCTTCTGATGCTTAGAGAGTATTTACCACTATTTCTACCATTTTTTTCCATTGAAAAGGAACGGTAATTTGTTATAAACAGATATCACCATTTAACAGGGCAGGAACATTTAGTAATAATAATAATAATTGACAAATTTAGAGACAATATCAAAGTAGATGTAATTTACAAGCCAAAGAGCTGGAAAAACGTGTACTTTAAAGACTAACAGAAACCTTCTTACACCAAGTATCAGAGGGGTAGCCGTGTTAGTCTGAATCTGTAAAAAGCAACAGAGGGTCCTGTGGCACCTTTAAGACTAACAGAAGTATTGGGAGCATAAGCTTTCGTGGGTAGTTTACCCTTCACCCAGGACCCTCTGTTGCTTCTTACACCAATCTTGTTATGTTTCAGAGTAGCAGCCGTGTTAGTCTGTATCCGCAAAAAGAAGAACAGGAGGACTTGTGGCACCTTAGAGACTAACAAATTTATTAGAGCATAAGCTTTCGTGGACTACAGCCCACTTCTTCGGATGCATATAGAATGGAACATATATTGAGGAGATATATATACACACATACAGAGAGCATAAATTGCTCTTCTTACTACAGGCCTCTCTTCCACTCCACTGAATTAAGCTACTTTAAGCCACGTTTATACTACAGGCACTATTGCAGCATAGATATGGCATTGTAGCTATCCTATGGAACCCCACAGTGTAGATTGTAGACTACAGCAATGGAAGGGTTTTTTTAGTCACTGTAGGAACTCCATCTCCCTGAGTGATGGTAACTAAGTCAACAGAATCATGCTTCTGTTGGCCTAGCTGGCTCTGCACTGGGGGTTAGCCTGGCATAACTATGGTGCTCTGAGGTGTGGATTTTTCACACCTCTGAGTGCCATAGCTACATCTACCTAAGTTTAAGTAAAAAGAAGAACAGGAGTACTTGTGGCACCTTAGAGACTAACAAATTTATTAGAGCATAAGCTTTCGTGGACTACAGCCCACTTCTTCGGATGCATAAGAAGTGGGCTGTAGTCCACGAAAGCTTATGCTCTAATAAATTTGTTAGTCTCTAAGGTGCCACAAGTCCTCCTGTTCTTCTTTTTGTGGATACAGACTAACACGGCTGCTACTCTGAAACCTAAGTTTAAGTGTAGATCAGGCCTTAGACACAATGGTCCAAATTCAGAGGCAGTGTAGAAAGTCAAAAGTTGGATGGACACAGTTTTCAAACTTGAGTGCCTAAAGTTCGGTGCTTAAATATAGCTTAAGTAAGTTGCCTGATTTTCAGATGTGCTTACCCATATAGCACCTATCAGTTTCAGTGGGTGTTTGACCACTGCTACATAGACTACCAAATAGCCACATCAGGTGGTAATGATTTTTAGCCAATATCAGCCTGGATCGAATTCTACCTGATGACCTGGATCTTACTGACTCTTGCACCCCATTATCCATCCACAAAATGATCTAGTTTCTTTATGTTTTGGGTTTTATTTCTTTAGTTTTTCATTTGCAATTGCATGTGTCGGGTCTGTTAGAATAACAGTGAGAGATTAGTGCCAAATCTCTTCAATTCTATTAGCGTGAACTCAAATATATTTAACTGCAAAGTGAAGTTAAAGAGTCACATTGTTATAATGAGATGGTGAGACGTGAAATACCTACAGCATGGTAAGGTAGTTAAATTCCAAGAATCATTAGTGCACATGGAGATTATAGAATCATTAACCCTGTATTTATGGATTTTGGTTCCATTCCTTATTTTGCTGGTTTGATACCACAAGGACTTTCCAATAGTGCTATATTTAAACAGTGATTTAGGATTTGTCCTTTTAAAACCTGTGAGATTATTTAACAAGTTACTAGTATAGGAGTGACTATGCTAATGAGATAATGTGGTATTAATACCAGTGTGAGTATGCTAACAACAGTGTTAAATCGCTGAGTATGCCCCGTGTGAGCAAAGGGTGTCTAGAAACCTGAGCAAACACAATCAGAGTGCTCATGCAAGTAGTAGACATCTCTGTGTGTTCTCTGAAACCAGCCTGCCTTCTTTGGGCTAAAAAGTTTGCTGATGTCTGTATCGTATCCTGCTTGCTAAAACACAGTTCAGTATCCCAAGTATTAAAATATATATGCATATGTTTGGTGGGTTTTTTGTTTGCTGGAAAATCTTAAAAACAGTTTGGACACAAACACAATCATTACTGTGTGTGAATCTCTACAGGGCTGCCCAGAGGATTCAGGGGGCCTGTGACAAAGCAATTTCGGGGGCCCCTTCCATAACAAAAAGTTGCAATACTATAGAATGCTATATTCTCGTGGGGGCCCCTGTGGGGCCCGGGGCAAATTGCCCCACTTGTCCCCCCCTCTGGGCGGCCCTGAATCTCTATGGAAAACTGTACTTATACCATAAGCAAGAGTACTAAGCTTTATTTTGGAAGCCAAAAGCTTAAGTAGAGGGATAGGTTTACTCTCCTCCCCTCTTTCTCATCTCCCGGGCTAAGCAAATGTATTTTCCAAAGACACCATTGCAGCCTCTATTTAGTGTCTTAGGAATGTTATGTTACTTCACTCCAGTGGGGATCAAGGCTTTTCTACCTTTATTTATGACTGTCATTTTTATGCTTTAAACTCTCAAGCCCACTCTGACTATGGAGCCATTCATACAACCTGAAAGAGTTTCAGATAATTTACTGTTGGTAGACAGCATTTCTTTCACAATGGTGTGAGGAATTACATGCTCAACTCCTCTTTTATGACTTATGGGCCAAATCCTGCCCTCGTTTACACCTCAGTAATAATAAATAATCTCCTCTGGGACCACTGATGTGTGCTGGTTGCTTGACGGATTAGGAAGCAGGGATTTTTCACCAGACTCCCACAACTATTCTGCACTCCTCACTGCTAGCCTATGGGGGTTGAGAATCCAAGATCACCTCTCATCTGGTGTTAGTTTAAATGCTACCGTTTTTTTATGCTGCATTAAAGGCAGAAAAACCATCATCCCTCCTCACCTTTCTGCCATTTAGCATATTTTAACAGGGAATCTGCTGATAGAAAATCTGATCTGGGAGGAGCTTTTGTTTTATAGTAACAATCAAAAGAGAAGAGTGATATGTAGTGCAGTGGATCCCCAAGCTTGCTGGCCAAGCAAAGCATGGCATTTCTCTGTATTGACATCTTCTGAGATGGGGGCACTTGGCTAGTTCTGCCCATCATCCCAATACAGTTTAAAAATACTGAAACCCTGAAAGACTTATCTCCCAGATAGAAAGATAAGAAATAAGAATGGTGGGGGTAGGGGACATGGAGGGAATGTGAGGGCACAGGGAGGAGAATGGGTGACAATTGTATGGGGGAGAGAGATGTGGGGGACATGCAGAACCCCTACCATGTAGGGGAGAGGGAGAAAAAGGGTGACACACAAAGCCCGTCATGATAGGGAAAGCGGAGAGGAGAGGAGTGAAGCAGCACACAATGCTCCCAGCGGAGGCATGGGGTCCTACAGAAACAAAAAAAGTGTGTGATTCTCTAGTCACAGAATAAATCACACCTTAATAGAAAAACTGTCTTGTGGATCATCTCCCCTCCCAGTCATAACTACATGGACCCACTTCCCATCCTATTCATCATCATATCACATCACAGTGGCAACTACATAAGTAAGTTAGTATTACAGAAGTATTTAATGTATTTTGAGTTCTTTACCATGTGATTTAGCAGGCGGAAGGTGCAAGAAGAATTATCTATCTGCGACAAGCCTTCCCTCCACAGAGCGCACCAGTGGTCCACAGATCACAGTTCAAGCACCACAGTCTTAGTGCTTAAAACATATGACTGGCTGGTAATGAGGGAAGATCTAACTTTTATTCCAAATCAACCAGATATCATTATGTGGCAAATAACTTCACTCTCTGGGTCAGATGCACCTCTTCATTGTAGAGTCATGGATTCCAAGCCAGAAGGGATTGTTGTGGTTGTCTGGTCTGACTTTGTGCATAACACAGGCCATAGCACTTCCCCAAAATAATTCTTGTTCCAACTAGCGCATATCTTTTAGAAAAACTGCCAATCTTCATTTAAAAATCGCTAGTGATGGAAAACCTACCACAGTGTGGCTATTACTTATCTCTCTAGGTCACAGGAGTGGTTTAAGGATTAATCAAAGTTTCTTTGCATATCACTTCAATCTCTAAGGCACTAGATGAGTGATAGAGGGGTATTAATAATTGATATAATGTTTCATTTAAAAGACAAAAATAGACAAGAAATGGTCCCTAAAGAAGTACATACTAAAAAGAAAGATTGACAAGGAGAGACAACATTGATTTTTGGATATTAGTACAATCAGATATCATTTTGTGCTCTAGGAAGCTAAAGGAAACAAATGCAAGCAAGAGAGATGGACATCTATGGGAGACATACCCCCGTTTCTAGAAAGTTAAAGTTTGGGGGCACAGTTGCCAATTTTCACACGGTAAATAAGCACCTCGACTTTCACAATAAGCCAAAAATCAAGCTAATCCCATTTCAAAACAAGGCCAAAACAAGCCAATCCCTAAAAACCCTAACACTCTATGGGACTAGATCCCTTTGGGTTGCAGTCTGGGACTGTGGTCTGCCTGCTGTACAACTCTGATTCTCTCCCCCCTTGCCCCTGCTTGTTGTGAGCCAGTCAGAAAAAAAAACAAACAACAAGCTACAAGCCAAACAAGGAACAAGCAACTCACAAGCCAATTAAGTCAAAAACAAGCCCAATGTCTGCATTTTTTCATGGATTTGGCATGTCTGTTTGTGGGGTGTCTATATCAGAAACAGAGTGCCCACAAAACTGAAAAAAATTCTAATAATTACAGCAACTCTCTCTCAATGAGTTTAGTTGCTTTCAGTATTCAATAAAATGTGTGAGATGCTAATCACCAAAGATGACCTTCAGTGGTTAAAAAACACATGTGAATAATAATAGTCAGATCTATTTGGTTAGCTTTTCAACTCAGATTTACCATATAGAGGGTTTGAATACACAGTGAAAATGGAAATAAAGCATCTGGGTAACATTCCTTCATAGCACCAGCCTCTGCTCAAACTTAATCCTTAAGCACTATAGGTCACTATGTTGAGGTTGAAAATATATTTACCCCCCTTTTATTCACAAACTGTAATGGGGAGGCCTAATGCAGAGACATTTTTTTAAAAAAATAACACTAAACTATTTTTAAAATAACACTAAAAAACAGTAAATTATCTTCTAAAAAAAAAAAAAAAACTCTTCCTGAAAAAATTGAAATAAAATAAGACTATTTACCTATTGCAAACAATATCTTAGATTTTATCTTGTATCAAGAAAGCTCAGTGTAAAAGATATACATCCCCATTTTAAATTAAAATGAACTCATGATTTGGCTTCGTTGTGAAGATGTGAAACCTAGGATTGAATATAATCACATCAAGCCCACAAGTCCCGTTGAACTACTGCATGCATTTCAGAAAGACACCAAACTATGATTGATAGACTCCAAGAGATGGAGAGTCCATAACATCCACAAACAGTTTGTTCCAATAGTTGAAGCAGGCAACATTATACCCACGCCAAGCTTAAAGTTCATCTGTCCAGGAGACAAAGCTTTCTCAGGGGCAGGTTTGAGATTGTGTAATGAACTCCCATAGGAAGTAAGAGTCATAACAAGTCCCTCCACCTTCCGCTCCAGGTGCAAGGTGCACTGCTTTGACTTGCCATCTTTAGCAAACACTGAGAAATGTGTACATAAACAAAACAAAACCACCTACTGCATTCAATTTGCCACGTGGTAAGAGGAAGACAGAAAGAACAAACCTTACATGATACATGTCACTCAATGCCCTCCTGAAAAATAGATCAGATAGTAAGGTGATGAGGGAGGTATACGAATCTATATAAATTACAATTAAAAAAAATCACATTGAAACCTTAATGTTCTTTTCAAAGTCATTCAGAAGTTAGGAAATGCCAAAACTAAGGTTGCCTGTGCAACATTAATTCAGACCCCTGGTGCACATGCATTATGGTACAGTATCTTTCCATAGGTCGCCTTCCTCATTCAGGGCATGGGACATACCTTCTCAGGAATAAATCAAGGTTGTGTATTGAAGGAGACTTGTCTGTAGGACATCTGATTCTTTTGTTGCAGAAGCTGGAAGGTGTGCAGTGAAAGGCAGGGAATTGCAGGAAGACAAAGGAAGGTCTCATGGATAAGGAAGTGGATTCTGCCCTGGACAATGCTATTCCTGCCTCTACCTCAGAGTTCCTATATGTTCCTAATCAAGTCACTTAAATCAAACATTTTTGACAGAGGGTCACTAATTGTGTGTTCCCCATATTCTTGGGCAACTTGAAACAATAATACTGAACAATTGAAGTCAATGGAAATTGTGCTTTGAACCTATAAAGTGCTATATAATGCTAACTAGTCTGAAAAAATCAGGTCCTAGAAATCTCCAATTGGCCACTCAAAATTAGTAAATATTTTGGCCTTAATCTCTCTGTGCCTCAGCTCCCCATCTGTAAAATGGGGATAATACGATCCCCTCACCTCACAAGGGTTTTGTGAAAATGGATTCATTAATATCTGTGAAGCACTCAGATGTTACAGTAAGGTGTGCCATAGAGAAGCCCATGAGAAAGAGATAATTCTGTCTTTAAAACAGGTCTTCAATTGTGTGCAAGAAATAAGGCATGGAGTCACACACTGAGCAATGAAGAGAAAACAGCTGCTCACTAAGCTCTGGTCTACACTACAGACCTATATAAATATAGCTTCGTAACTCAGGGGTGTGAAAAATCCATACCCCTAAGCGACATAGTTATCGTGACCTAACCCTCCTCTGTACTCCATGCAGACAGCACTATGTCAGCAGGAGAGCTTCTCCCACTGACATAGCTATTGCCTCTCATGGAGGTGGATTAACTATGCTGACAGGAGAGTTCTCTCCTATCTGCTTACAGCGTCTTCACTAAAGCACTACATCGGCATGCAACATTTGAAGGGTAGATTTGCCCTAAGCGAACGTTGTCCATTCTGTGTACCGAGTAAGGCAGGAATACTATAGAAAAAAAATAGCACGTGATCACGTCATTAGAGCCTGGATCATAATGAATATGCACAAGGAGGCTGAATTGAGGTTGCACAAGTAACCTTAATTCTGGTATTTCCTAACACCGCCACCTTAATAATGTACTTTTGAGAGAGAGAGAGAGAGAGAGAGAGAGAGTGGAGTAGAATATACTCCACAGACGTATAGTGGGAAATGACTCAAGAGTAGTGAAGCACAGGAGGAAAGAAGTTCCCTCTTGAGCTGCTCTGAATTAGGAGCAGATTTGCAGAGTCCTTGGTTTAGCTTTGGCTCTGTACAGTGGGCTGAAAATTACCCTCTCGGTGACTCAGCATCCTCAGGTCTGCAGGGTGTGCACAGCTGAGAAGCCAACCAATTTATACCCTGCTGACCTGGGCCTTTTATAAAAAGAACGAGGACTCAGAATCTGACCTCATTAGTACTCTATTTTGGACAGCAGGCCTTTGAACTTCCTCTACAGATTGGGGTAATTAGGAGTATGCCAGACAATTCCCATACAGGATGAGAGAGGCATAGTTTACTACTTCTTCTCGTTTCTGTGAAAGATAATAATTAAAATGCTGATACCTCATTCCCGTTCCTAAGATTGCAGTGAGAACAGGAAAGGGAAGGAATGGCTTCTGGTGACAAGGGCAGAAGACAAGGCTGCAGAAATAATAATCTTCAGATTAGAATGAGAGTGTATCATTTTGTCCCCCTTCACAGATCTCATTCAGCATGGGCCAAATATTTCCAATAGGGTGACAACCCCAGATAGTTTTGTAGCCATCAGGAAACCATTATCGAGGCTTTAATTAACAGGCAGGTATTAGTACAATACATAAAGGATGGAGAGCAAAGGCTCACCAGAGAACAAAAAGAGACTAACTCTTTTTATGCAGTTTGATTTTTTTAATGGAGTAATTGAAAAAAAGATATTCTCTAGTTTAGACACTAGACACAAAATGTTACTTTATACAGCCAATGAACAATGGATTGGCACAATTAAAAACCGGGATGTAAAGTGTAAAGTAGCAAGTTAGAGCACTCACTGTCCATGACAATAAGTCTATTCGTGAAATGAGAACAAAGAATCCAGGAAATGTATTGAGCTTCTGAATAATCCTCCCTGTGGTGACAAGTTTGGCTGAAATCTTCCAAATCATGGATTTTAGGGAACGGGGGTAAAGGCAATCTGCTAACCTATGTGTGACAGAACATATGTTTGAAGGGATCTTCCGATTCCTCATACCCCTTGCAGTATGGTTCCTAAAGTACTCATCTTCCCATTGGCTAGCTACCCAATATCTGCACAACCTCTCCAAACCCAAGGGTGATGCAGACACACAATTTATCTAGCAGCATGAGCTTTGGCATACATGTCTATCAGTCCTAGAGGGAAGCATATCACATGATCTAGCTGCTCTCTGGGGCTCACCCTCTGTCCATCTTGGCACCCACTACATGATACTCAAGTGCCTTTTGTCCTCAGATCCACCTGCAAAAGCCAGCAGAACCCTGAGCCCAGGGAGTTACACCTGAGGGGCATTTGTGAACTCTAAAGGGAATGGAAAGCATTTAGCAACCACATCTTTTCCACCCCTGTGACAGGGCTCCCCAGCTCATGGTTTTCCTGAGCAGAGAGAGGGACATACTCATTTCCTGAGTAAATTAACTAGAAATATTAGAGAAGGGAACGGACACATTTAATAGGAGTTCCCTCAACAGCAAAGGCACTTACTGTACTGGAAAAGTAGGTCTGCAGTTCAAGTATGTGGTTTTCAAATAAGAACGAAATAAGAACAGTAACAGTTATCAAAACAGTTAAGTGAGAAAACAAAGGTTGCGTTCTTGTTTCATTTCTTTTATTCTCTGAAATATGATTTATGGCAACATTTCATGCGTTTCATCTTGTTAAAACCAAAGTAATTTATTTTACTAGAAAGCGCTTTATCCAGTCAAAACCCTGCATCTACTAACTCCCACAGATCCTTTTGATTACAATGTACCATTGCCCCAATAATGCATACCATATAATAAGTTGCATGAAACTGTCAGACTGTATCCTCCAACTTTTATTTTAAAACCACAAACATTTAGAATCAAAATGTGCATACGGATGTGAGGTTTCATTCCTGAGATATAGCTGGAGAAATGCGCATGCCAGGTCCCTGTGACAAGAAAAACTGCATCAGCTTCTAAATACCCACTGAAATAATCAACAAGTCCATTCCTCTTAATGATAATTTCTGAATTTAGAATGCTATCATTCACTATTCTGCCAGAAAAATAAATCATGTGTGTACATATGTTTCTGTCAAATGACTGAAGCTTTTAGTCAATTGACCCATTAAGTTGGGTGTCTCACAAAGGAAAAGATTTTCAAAAATAGGAGCCTAAAGTTAGGCTCCTAAATCTCTAGTCTGAATTTTAAAAGTGCTGAGCATCTTTGAAAATCAGGCCATTTCTTTGGGTAGCTAAGAATGGAATTTAGAAGTCCGGCTTAAGGCTCCTATTTTTAAAATCTTAAAGCCTAAGTTAGAAATGTGACTGAAAATATGATTACAATATTAAACAGACATCCTGAGTATATTTTTTACTGGAAACTTGCTTATAATAATAGGAATATAATTTTCAAAAGTGCCTAAGTACCATTTCCAAACGTGACTTAGGAGCCTAAATCTCATTTTCAAAAGTGAGCGTGCACTTAAGTCTAAATCTCATTGAAATGACAATGAGATTTAGACTTAAGTGCATGCTCACTTTTGAAAATAAGAGATAGGCTCCTAAGTCAGCTAGGGGCAGATTTACTAAGATATTTATGTGCCTAAAGATGTAGATAGGTGGCTCACAGTGTTCTTTTCAAAAGCACTTAGGTTCCTAGTGGAATTTTCAAAAGCACCTATCTGCATCTATAGACACTTAACTCTTTTTGCAAATCTAGCCTGTAAGTGCTTTTGAAAATTTCACACCTAGGTCCCCTTCTTTCATATCTTTAAAGTTCCCAGAACACTGCTAGTATAATATAAGTAAAGTAGTAATATTAACATTTCTTCATCACCCATGTCTGAGATGGCATTGTTGGGGTACGAGAAGTCTTTCTTCTTCCAACCCAGCCCCACATCCATATAGAGTTCCACTCCAGAAAGAGCAAATTTAGGATTGTATGAAAGGATTCACTTGGAAGCAGAACATGCTTATAGTGCAAAAGAAAATGCCACTACTCACTGTGGGTTAAATTCACCCTATGCATAGGGGCTATACAAAGTGTATGCATCATTTAAACCCCAGAAGTGAAACTCCCATTGACTTCAATAGGAGCAGAATTATGCCCAGGCTGACTATTTTTGAAAACTCCACCTTAGGACTCTTGCGTCATCTGCCCTTGACTTGCTAGCCTTCAGTATGTCACTTAACCTCTCTGTGCGACTTTTTACCCAACTATATATAACCTGTTAAACCCGTACATAACATTTCTCTACTTCACAGGAACGTTGTGAGGATTAATTAATGTTTGCAAAGCCCTCTTGAGATCCTCAGATGAGAAGTGCAATAGGAATGTAAAGGATTGTTACAACAACTGTGATGTCAAGCAGCAACATGACAACTGACCTCCAGTGCCAGGCAATGTCTAGTGTCTACCACAATAGCTGTGTTGTGTTAATTTTGATAGAATAATTGGGCCCGGAGAGTCCAAGGTGTTAATATGACCTTGTCACTGTCCAACATTAAACAGTTAAACAAGGTCGGGGGGGGGTTGAGTACAGAGACCTTGGCCTGCTTAGTTCCATGGCGACAACCACCACTAAAAATCCTTCTAACCTTTTATTAAAGATACAGAAAACACAGAAAACAGTTACAATATTTAAAATGTAAAGTATTAAGAAAGGCTTTCAATTTAACAATATTCCTTATTCCCTTTCCCTTTGACTGGAGAAAGGTTTTTTGGGGGATTTTTTGTTTTTTTAAGGAAACCCCACTGACGATCTTTTTAGATGGCATTAAATATCATAACAACTGTCCTTTTTAGGGAAAAGAGAAAAAGATAGTTGAGATGGGCTGGTGTGGTTGTTAGAGTCCAATCCTGTTTCCTTTAATACAAAACAAGAAACACACAAAATGGGAGAAAAAGGAACAGCAAAGATTGAAAATTAATTTCCAGTCTCTGGTGGGGACTCTACCTGGCATCCTCACTGCTGGAAAGACATGGACATAGCACACTCTCTGATCAGTCACTCTGAGACCTGTCAAGCTTGTACCAGCATCAAGCTGTTTAGGGCATTGCTTTTAGTGATGCAAAAAATGTATCCTTAAACATCTAAGGCAGACTCTTATTAAACAGAAGGCAATGCGAGAGGTAGAAATGTGAAAAAATAAGCTGGGGAAGGAAAAGGACACACAAGGGAGAGGGATACAAGCAGGTATCCAAATCTCACATTCCAGATGCTGTTCGGGACTTGGCCATCTCAAATTAGCTTTGGGTATGTCATTGGTTCTCTCTCTCTGACCTGGTCTAGCCAGGACACCTTTCAGGATCAGGACAAGGATCCAAAGGTGTCATGGTGGGATCCAGGATATTGTGAGGATCGCAGCCATGATGGTTGAAGTTCACTTCTGCTAGTCCACATGCCTCCAGACTGCATCACGCTTCCCCATCTCACCCCAGGCTCTGATCCCAAAAGGGAGTGATGGGTGGAGTAGCCAATCCCCTCCTTATCTTGCCCACCAATTTGGCCCAATATTCTTACACAACAATTTTGTGTGTAAACTCCATTCTCATGTGTTTATCAGGCATGATCAGAACATGGTCTTTAGGTGGTGTCAGAACATCTTATTGTTGGACTAATATAGTCTATAAAAGTCAGCAAAATGTAGACAGTTTTATGTGCCAGGCTGAGCTGGACTTGTGTTACTTTGGACAATGTAGAGTACATGTGTTTTGTTTATCTTCCCTCTCTCTTCCTCTTCTGATTTGGAAAACCAGCGTGTCAAAGAAAAAAAAAAAACAAGTAGCATTTTGATATCAAGAAACACACCTTTTTCCAGAGTGAAAGTTTAGAAGCCAATAGGAAAATACTTTTGTGGACGAGTTCTAAGAGAGTAATATTCCCATAGAAGATTTTGTTTTGTTATGCGTCTGTCCCTTCAGTATAAAAAAAAAAAAGGCTGACACCAGCGCATCATAGCAGGAATAGCACAAGTTAACGGTGGTGCAATAATTCCTTCTTAACATAAACATATTACACCAACTTTTTTTTTAATTGTAAAAAAATGATTGAATCCCTTCCACCTCAATCTAATAGTCATTTTCCCTAACAGCAAGCATTAATGACTTCCCTGCCTAATGAAAATTAATTGCTAGCCCGCCTTGACAATTACATTGTGATCGATCAAGTTTAAAGGAGCTGCAAGGGTCATTTGCTGTAATTCTAATGCAATCCATTAAATCTCCAGCAGATGATAACCTTTAACTTAGTCGCATATTAGGGAATACTAATGGCAACTCTAGATGTCACTGTTTATACAAGAAGTGATACATCATATTGTCTCTTTCTCCTAAACTCCTCTACGGTGTTGTTGTTACTTTGCTGATATGGAATTTCCTGTACACATGGACCATGATATCTTCATAGTCCTGCTGCATTGCTATTAAAGTCTGATCATACAAAGCCTCCTGCCAATGAGGTGAAAGTGCTGAGCATATTGCAGGATTGGACCCTTAGTCCTTTTAAGCAAACGTGTTGTAAAATGAGTCAAATTTGCTCCGAGCGGATACAAAGAGCAGCAAAATGAAGCCATTTGCAGCGCACAATTTTTATTGTTCTTATAAAACCCAGTAACTGTACTACATATTCTTGTGCACCATGAACTAGCACATAACCTATCAACTATTAACATATATACAAATATCTTGTGTAATGTCTCTCCTATACTTCAAAAGAGTCATTACAATTATTATATAGTCAATTCAAATAGCTAGGTGACTTCACAACCATTTCACTTCACACGGTTCCATCTTCAGGAGATTTCTGTGCTGCTAAATATTCTGTCATCACCTTTGACAACTCCTGAGGGTCACCAGTAGACTAACTCTTTTACTCTGACATTATGTTGACAGACGATGTAAAGAGCAGACAGAGGAAGCAATTCATAGTGTGCAAAAAGTTCTGTTGGTCCTACAAAGCTTACAACTCCATTCCATACATTGAGAACCACCTAATCGGTTCACGAACTATTTACATATACACAAATACAGAGCACTCCCGTAATGAAATTCACCCCACGTTAGAAAAGGATGCACTGTGCACTCTGTGTCAATCCAGTTAGTGGTATGAGAGAGGGGATGCACTCTCAGAGGAGGGCAACTTATGAATCCATCAGAGCTCCGTAGGAGTAACACCAATGTAAATTGCCCAGAAGAGGTGCTGAATCAGGCTGGAATTTTCAAAGGAGGTAGGCACTGAAGTCCCATTGGATTTCAAAAACTTGAAAAGTCTAGTCTCAATGGATTTCCCAGCCAACTTGCCCTAGCTAGAGCCTGTAGTGTAGATGTGTAGCCTATGTAGATGAAAGGGGAGTTTCTACTGGGAAAGTGTGATGGGGAGTTTTTTAAGCTGTCACCGGGTCACATGATCAAATGCTGTGTCAAAGGATGATGAGCTGCTGCTTTGATCAGATACTGGGTCTCTCTGTACTCTTCTGCTTTTAAATGTGTGACAAGGACGCCTAGAGCTTTGGATTAGTGCCCTTCATTGGGGAGTTTGTACAATGCCTAGGCAGTCTTAACCTAAATAAATACATGTATAGTCTGTATCACTATGCCATCTGAGCACCTCTCTTCCTGAGGTGCCTCATTGCTGGGTCTTGCCCACGTGCTCAGGGTTGGTTGGGAACAATTTTTTCACCAGGTCAGATTTGCAGAGACCCTGGGGATGTTTTGCCTTCCTCTGCAGCATGGGTCTCTTGGAGGTTTAAGCTAGTGTAAATGGTGGATTCTCTTTATATCATGATTTTGAGGACTTCAGTAATTCAGGCAGATGTTAGGGGTCTATTACAGGAGTGGGTAGGTCAGGTTCTGTGGTCTAATGTGCAGGAGGTCAGACTAGATGATCATGATGTTAAAGTCTATGGTGTAGGATCTCAGACTCAAAGAAAAGACTTGTATCCAAACCTATAATAAACTATCCAAAGATTTATTAGCTAAAGAATGAGAAATAAGAGTGATTTACCAGGTTAAGGCAGGTAAATAGACACACACACAAATGAATTACAACCTTAGGGCAAGTCTACGCTTAAAACGCTTTATTGGTGCAGCTGTAGCACTTTAACAGAGATGCTCTAAGCTGATGGGAGAGAGCTCCCCCATTGGCATAGTTAATCCACCTCCCCAAGAGACTGTAGCTATGTTTGCATGAGAAGCTCTCCCACCGACAGAGTGCTGTCTGCACTCATAGGTGCCAACTCCATGGGTGTTCCAGGGCTGGAGCACCCATGGGGAAAAATTAGTGGGTGCTCTGCAAGCTCCCCTCACCCCCTACCTCACCTCCTCCTCCTCCTCTTCCCTTGGGCGTGCCACGTCCCCACTCCTTCCCTACCTCCCAGCGCTTCCTGCCCGGACACCTCCAAACAGCTGTTTGACAGTGTTAGCTCGCTCTGGGAGGGAGGGGGAGGAGCAGGAACATGGCATGCTCAAGGGAAGAGGCGGGGCCAGGGCGGGGATTTGGGGAAGGAGATGGACTAGGGGGAAGGTAAGAGGAGTTAGGACTTTGGGGAAGGGGTTGGAACAGGGGGCAGGGCAGGGCAGGGCCGGGCCTCATGGAAGGGGCGGAGTGGGGTGGGGCTGGAGGCAGTGGGGAGGGGGGGGTGGCACCCAGGGGAAAGAGGGGAAGTCGGCGCCTATGTCTGCACTGGGTATTAGGTTGGTATAACTACGTTGCTCAGGTGTGTGAAAAATCCACAACCCTGATGTAGTTATACACATTCAAGTTGCTGACAATTCTGGTTTATACCTTTCCTCACTTATTTTAACCCAAAACTCAATCTCTAAACATTCAGAGTTAACCATCACTTAAAAGGACACACAGACTGAATCTAAACAAATAAGAGAATGAGGTATTAGATTATTCAATTTTAAATGATAAATCAAGTGCTATATAACATGCAGTGCTTCTGTGGTATCTATTAAGGAAGCTTAAAGTGGTTTTTCTTGTTTCTTTTAGAAATTCTAAATTAAACACTTAGAGGAAAATCCACACTTTGGAGACGAAGAGAGAACATGTGAGTTTCTGAATGCAGTGAAATATTACAGCTTTTCCCAGACCTTTCAGAACAATAACTCTGCACAGATATAATGCTCTTCCACACAATATCTCAAAGTGCTTTGCAAAAGGTCTTGTTTCCTTCATTTTACCGATGGAGAAACTGAGACACAAAGGCCAGATCCTCAGTTGGTGTAAACTAGCAGAGCTCCATGGATGTCAGTGGAACTAAGCTCATTACAGTAGTTGAGCGTCTGGTAACAAAGTTTAAGTGACTTGTCTAATTCCACACTAAAAGCCAGTGGTAAGTCAAAAACAGAATTCAGCTCTCTCTGTCACACAGTTTTAATGAATAAACAGGCTGTACTTATACCTTGCTCACACTATGGATGAAAAATAGTTAACTGTGTTTAAGTAGACTGGCTGCTACAAGGGGTCCAGATTGTGCTCTCAGTCACACCACTATAAATCTGCAATAACTCCACTGACATTAGTTAAGTTACTGTGAATTTATAGGGGTATAACTGAGATCAGATGCTGACCGATGAGTAGAGATGTACCTGAAAGGGAGGGGTGTGGGGCCCAAACCACAAACATCTATTGACTTTTGGAGATTCAACTATTAAAACAATAGCAAAAGGGGAGGGTAAACAGAGGGAAGCAATGAGCATCCATTTAGCACAAAATCAAGATGTTGAAATCAAAATTAATCAGGAAACCAAAGGACATGAAGAGAAGGAAACCATTTTGAAGCACTTGGAGGAGAGGAAGGTGATCAGGAACAGTCAACATGGATTCACCAAGGGCAAGACATGCCTGACCAACCTGATTGCCTTCCATGATGAGATAACTGGCTCTGTAGATATGGGGAAAGCAGTGGACGTGATATATCTTGACTTTAGCAAAGCTTTTTGTTATGTAAAGCCTCCGCTCAAATGCAATTGTAAGATCTGTAATTTGTATCATTAAGTTCTGCAACCTTTTTGCAGACTTTGTAACGTCAATTATTATTAGCATAGCCTTTTAAGTTTTGGCTAGGTCTACACTACGGGGGAGGGGGGGTCAACCTAAGATACGTTATTCACGTAGCTGAAGTTGCGTATTTTAGGTCAACTTACCTGGCTGTGAGGACGGCGGCGAGTCAACAGCTGCAGGGCCACCGTCAACTCCGCTTCCGCCTCTTGCCGCGGTGGATTTCTGGAGTCGACGGCAGAGCCATCGGGGATCGATTTTATCGCGTCTTCACTAGACGCGATGAGTCAATCCCCAATAGATCGATTGCTACCCGCCGGATCGGTGGGTAGTGAAGACGTGCCCTTTGTAACCTTTGCCAGCTCTGTAACCTTTTCAAGTTACCACTTGTATGAACTTCCAAGCTTTGTAATATCCCATCCCTCAGAGAAAGTGTGAACGAGGGAGTGTGAACAAGGCAGTGTATGTGGAACTGGGCAGAGAGAAGCTGCAAGGAGAAAGGAACCCAGAGACAGAAGCCAGGTGTGTTTGATATAATCTGCCCTGAGAAGGCAATCACGAAGTGCTGTAAAGAGAAGAAGAACCTGGTATGCGTGAAAGGAACTGGTCTGGGAATGCTTCTCGGTGATGGACACAGAAGGAAAACTCAGTGTACGTGACAGGAGCTGCCCCGTTCCAGAGAAAGGAAGCAGCCATGCACACAAGCAGCTGCTGCTCCTTGACCTGCTCAGCAGCCTGGATTCGTGACCGCGGGCGGACACCCCAGATCTCCCCCGCTTCGGCTTCTCGGTCTCCATGCTGTCTCCGGTAACTCTCCGCCTGTGTAAGTGTGTGGATCCATGAGGGTCTGAATGCGATGAATGTGTGCGTGTATGAATAAGCTCCATCTCTTTTCTATCTGACCCAACAGCGGCATCGTAATAAAACTAATACAAGTGCGACCCTGGGTTGGTTTTTAGGGGAATATAGGTAACACTTTTGATACAGTCTCCCACAGTATTCTTGCCAGCAAGTTAAAAAAGTATGGATTGGATGAATGGACTATAAAGTAGATAGAAAGCTGGCTAGATTGTCAGGCTCAACGGGTAGTGATCAATGGCTCGATGTCTAGTTGGCAGCCGGTATCAAGCCGAGTGCCCCAGGGGTCAGTCCTGGGGCTGGTTTTGTTCAGCGTCTTTATTAATGATCTGGATGATGGGATGAATTGCACCCTCCGCAAGTTCACAAATGAGGCTAAAATGTGGAGAGAGGTAGATACGCTGGAGGGTAGGGATAGAGTCCAGAGTGACCTAGACAAATTGGAAGATCTGATGAGGAAATCTGATGAGGTTCAATGAAGACAAGTGCAGAGTCCTACACTTAGGACATAAGAATCCCATGCACTGCTACAGGCTGGGGACCGACTGGCTAAGCAGCTGTTCTGCAGAAAAGGACCTGGGGGTTACAGTGGATGAGAAGCTGGATATGAGTCAGCAGTGTACCCTTGTTGCCAAGAAGGCTAACGGCATATTGGGCTGCATTAGTAGGAGCATTGAGGGCAGATCAAGGGAAGTGATTATTCCCCTCTATTCGGCACTGGTGAGGCCACATTTGGAGTACTGCGTCCAGTTTTGGGCCCCCCACTACAGAAAAGATGTGGCAAATTGGAGAGAATCCAGCAGAGGGCAACAAAAATGATTAGGGGGCTGGAGCACATGACTTATGAGG
Source organism: Chrysemys picta bellii (assembly GCF_011386835.1). Lineage (NCBI taxonomy): Eukaryota > Metazoa > Chordata > Testudines > Emydidae > Chrysemys > Chrysemys picta. The sequence continues at coordinate 20,159,999 of NC_088791.1, forward strand.
AGAGGCTGAGGGAACTGGGCTTGTTTAGTCTGCAGAAGAGAAGAGTGAGGGGGGATTTGATAGCAGCCTTCAACTATTTGAAGGGGGGTTCCAAAGAGAATGGAGCTCGGCTGTTCTCAGTGGTGGCAGATGACAGAACAAGGAGCAATGGGGGAGGTCTAGGTTAAATATTAGGAAACAGTATTTCACTGGGAGGGTGGTGAAGCACTGGAATGGGTTACCTAGGGAGGTGCTGGTGGTGGTGGTGGTGGTGGTGGTGGTATCTCCATCGTTAGAGGTTTGTAAGGCTCGGCTTGACAAAGCCCTGGATGGGATGATTTAGTTGGTGTTAGTCCTCCTTTGAGCAGGGGGTTGGACTAGAAGACTTCCTGAGGTCTCTTCCAATCCTAATCTTCTATGATTCTATAAGAATTTCTTGAACTACCTATACACCATGTGAGTAGCCTGAGTAATAAACAAGAGGAATTGGGTCTGCTCATTAATGAATATAAATTCAATCTAGTGGGTATAACAAACATGGTGTGGTGATTTGCATTACTGGAATGTTAAAATCAATGGTTATAACCTATTTAAGAAGGACCCACTAAGTAAAAGAGGAGGGAGAATGGCACTACCTGTTTCCAAGTCACTGATAACACTGGTCTACAATTTTTGAGAAGTCGTCTGCTTCAGAGATAAAATGTGCTATTTATTATGTATTTTGATGTGCTGAATTCAAATATGACAATTAAAACAACTGATTGGCTACTGTTTCTAAGATATTTAAGTTTTTACATTTTATGTCTATGTATAGTGTATAGATAGAGTTTTAATCATAAATTGTAAACCTAGGTCTTTTCATGTGTTTATGGTTGCTTTACATGATAATATTTCACCAGTCCTGTTTATGTAACACTTTAAAAATCAGCAAAAGGGTTATATAAATACAATTTATTATGAAACAAAAGGCAAAAAACTATTATGTACATAGTTTAGTCCTATTCAGTGTCTACTCGGCGCTTCTTGGCTTGTCTCTTGTATTCATTAAATGGAGCATCTCTTGTCACTGTCCAGCAATAGTCTGCAAGCATTGATGGGCTCCATTTGCCCTGATCGCGTTTCTCCGTTGTTGCAATGTCCTGGTGAAATCGCTCGCCGTGCTCATCGCTCACTGCTCTGCAGTTCGGTGGAAAAAAATCTAGATGAGAGTGCAAAAAAATGTAGCTTTAGTGACATGTTGCAACCAAGGCTTTTGTATGCCTTGAGGAGGTTTTCCACCAACAACCTGTCGTTGTCTGCCTTGTTGTTTCCAAGAAAATTTATTGCCACTAACTGGAAGGCTTTCCATGCCGTCTTTTCCTTGCCACACAGTGCATGGTCAAATGCATCATCTCGAAGAAGTTCACGAATCTGAAGACCAACAAAGACACCTTCCTTTATCTTAGCTTCACTTAACCTTGGAAATTTTCCACGGAGGTACTTGAAAGCTGCTTGTGTTTTGTCAATGGCCTTGACAAAGTTCTTCATCAGACCCAGCTTGATGTGTAAGGGTGGTAACAAAATCTTCCTTGATTCAACAAGTGGTGGATGCTGAACACTTTTCCTCCCAGGCTCCAATGACTATAGGAGTGGCCAATCTTTCTTGATGTAGCGAAGATTTGTTGCACAAGTGCTGCAGCATATGTCTGGGACCCACCTCTTGTCCTGATCTCCAATTTTGCAGCCAAAATAAAGGTGATAGGCTTTCTTAACCATAGTGCTTATACTGCGCTTTTGTGATGCAAAAGTCACTTCACCACAAACATAGCAGAAGTTATCTGCACTGTTTACACAAGTACGAGGCATCTCTGCTCACTTTGGCTAAACAGAAATGTGTCCCTTTGCAAAATCAAACACTGACAAATAAGAGAGCACGATACTGTATGATTTCTAGAGCTGATATAGGGCAATTTGTTCAGCAGAGTGATGTAAGCTTCATTATGATTGCATCCTCCATGACTTCTAGGAATGACATGATGCAATTCATATCATGTATGACGCAATACCAGCTTCAGATTGCATCATTCATTGTTTTGCCTAAAAAGCAAGTACTGTCCAAACCCAGTCATAGATTTATTCCTAGATCCAGTCAAAGATGTATTTTAGTCATTTCTGGTTTAAATTGAGATCCCTTCCCTTTATAACTCACTTATCCTCCGCCATTCCCAAGTCAAGGGTCGTATATACTGACCCAATAGCATATCTTGAAAACTAGAGCCAATCAACAATTTTAAGCATCATTTTCGTTCTCAGTGACCCAGAATTAGTAAAGTTTGACTACATTTATTTCAGAAGCATTTTGGCTGTAGAGCAGTGACTTCAAAAGAAAACAATCTTGACTGCTTACGCCTCAATGTTCTAACAGGTAAAGCACAAGATAGGGCATTAGTTGGTGTCTCTTACAGACCACCAAATCACACTAGGGAACTAGATGGCCTCCTCCTTATCCACCTATCCATAACATATTGTGTGTGTGGGGGGGGAAGCTGCATGATCATGGGGGACTTCCGTTTGAGTGACACATGCTGCCATTACTAAAATATCCTAGGAACTTCTAAATATTACAGGTGACAATTTTCTAACTCAAAAAAAGAAGTGTTGTAGCCAACAGAGAGGAATTCTTTATTTGACCTTGTCTTCATCAGAGAACTAAGAAATTAATGGTAGCTTAGATACAAGGAATCATGACTTGATCACATTTATAACATGCAAGCAGAATAATGTCCAGACCAGTAACACACACACACACACACACACACACACCAGCTAGGAGGAAGAATTTAACCAGAAAAAAAATGTGCATGATGATTGGGAATCATTTTAAAACACTTTACTAGATACCTCCAAAGCCATAATCAAGGAAGGTCAACCTGATTTATAGGGGAAGTGAAGGAAGCCGTATATAACTGATAAGGAAAGCAAAGGGATACAAGGAGAAATCTATGGCAAGCAGCAATAAGGACAATAAGGATTTTTTTTTAATTTAAGAACCAAAAGCATCTTGACAATCATATTGGCCCATTACTAGATGGAAACAGAGGAATTATCAATAATAATGCAGAAAAGATAGAAATGTTCAATAAATTGTTGTGTTTTATATTTGAGAGGAAAAAGAAAAATGGATGATGTAGTTTCATTATATGTTGATGACAACAGTCAGAGACAGGACACTAGATGAGGAGGGCTCTGAGTTACTACAGTGAATTTTTTCCCAGGTGTCTGACTGGTGGGTCTTGCCCATATGCTCAGGGTCAAGCTGATCACCATATTTGGGGTCAGGAAGGTATTTTTACCTGGGTCAGATTGGCAGAGACCCTGAGGATTTTTCATCTTCCTCTGAAGCATGGGACATGTGTCACTTGCTGGTTTAATCTAGAGTAAATGGTAGATTCTATGTAACTTGAAGTCTTTATATCATGATTTGAGGACTTCAGTAACTCAGCCACTGTGCTTGAGGTGTGCAGGATGTCAGACTAGATGATCACAATGGTCCCTTCTGGCCTTAAAGTCTAGGAGTTACACTTTCCATTCCACCAGTATCTCAAATTCATTATACAGTAGCTAATGAAGTTAGACATTTTCAAATCAGCAATTCCTGATAACTGGTACCCAAGAGTTTTAAAAGAGTTGGCTGACGATCTTGATGGACTGTTAATATTGATTTTTCAATGAGTCTTGGTACCCGGGGAAGTACCAGAAAACTGGAAAAAACACAGATACTGTGTCAATTTTTTTAAAAAAGGATAAAAGGGATAACTTGGGTAATTATAGGCCTATTAGACTGACATCTATCCAAGAAAAGATAATGGAGCAGTTGATATGGAACTCGGTTAATTAAGAATTAAAGAAGGGTAATGTAATTAATGAAAATCAACATGAGTTTATGGAAAATAGATCCTGTCAAACTATCAACCACACTTGTAATCTCAGATATCATGTTAAAGGTAAGAATGCTGACGTAATAGACTTCTGTAAGGCATTTGACTTAGTGCTAGAATGAAGTGCTATTCTGAATAAGACCTTAGTGTCTGCCCCTCAGCCAGGATTTTTTTCCCCTCTTTTAGTCATGTGTTTCAGGTCAAGCCTCAACATATGCTATGACATCTTAAACTAGATGATACTTAAAAATTAAACCTCTGAAATGTTATGGTTCTAAGGCATATTAGAAGCTGTGGCATGTAATGTAAATAGTCTAGTTTCATTAAATAAAGGTAAAAATCACACCGCTATCAAGTGTCACACTGCTGATGGGGAAAAAAATTTAGCATTGCAAGAAGTTATTAAATTGTTAATGGCCACATTCTATTCTTGGGTTTGTGGTTTGATGCATCCTGGGCACAATGTCAAACTGCATCAACACTGACAGCCTCTAACACGCTCAGGGGAAAATAAAAACAGGCTGAATGAATACACTGTTCTGTAAATAAAGAGACATTGTAACCATTTAAAGTGAGACGGGATTTAATTTAGAAAATTAACACAGGTTTCTGAGATGGCAAAATGCTGCAATTTTCTAAATCTCATCCTTGTTGCTCAGGGGAAGGTTATGTTTTTTGCTAATGAGAAACACTAAATGCCCCCTCCCTGGAGGAAAGCTCAGGATATCAACTGGATAATGGGGTGGGGGAGGGATGTCAGTATAATTTTACACAGGAGTTATTTCTTCATTTTTCATTTATAATATTAAATGATCCATTTCCCACCTCAGCAATTTATAAGAGAAAAGACAACGTGACACAGTGATATTTTCTTTTAACAACTTATAAATAAACAAATAAAAGCAGCATTAGATTTGGGCAAAACATTTTCAGCAAATAGTTTTTCCTTTAAAAAGATTTTTTGGGTTTTTTTTTTTTTTGGATCCTGAAATTTGTTGAATTCAGGTTGGATTTGGTAAAAGGTTCTGTCTGAAAAAGAAAAAAGTTTTTGAAAGAGTCAAAATGTTTCACTTCAACTATTTTGAATCTTTTTCTTTTGACTTTTCAATTCAAAACAGTGTTTTAAATTGACATTTGTTCAATTTAATACTAATCAAATAGTATTTTTTTCCAGATTTTTCAGTCCCCTCCCCCATTGAAAAATCCATTTTTTGCTCAACCCTACCAGGACATATTTCCTGTGCATCACCCCTTTTCTCCCCCTCACCAACTCCCAAACAATAATCACTATTAAAATGGCATTAGTTCCCTGTAGTTACCATGGTTATTTCCTAGTCTTTTTATAAGGAAAAGCTGTAGGATCTCATCTCACTGGGTGGTAACTGTTGTTAAATGCAAGGGGGGGTGGGTTTAATTGCAGCCAGTGTGCTGACTTCATTCTGCAATCGTTTATCAGACACAAAACTTTCTTTAAACTATAGCTTCCGATATTAAAGTCAATATTTTTGCTGTGGACTAGGCCCATATAGTGGGCACCATGACAAAAAATTAATTCTGTAGGACAAGGTCCTATTTTTTTTTTTAATATAGGCAGATTAGATGTGATTTTTAAAAGTGCAGCTTGTTTAGTGGAGAGATCCTTTGTTTCCATGAACAATTAATACATTCCCATTGTTGGGAGGATTCTTCTTGCTATTAAGTATCATCAACTTACAGCCTCCTAAAATGTTCTTTTGTCTATACTACAGACAAGGTCTACAGTCAAATCAAAGAAAAAACGCTGCCAAGGAAACAGAGAAGGCAGACGTGGGGGAAAACTGCACAAGGTAGACTTCATCTAAACAAAATAATGGTGTTCAAATGCTATAATTATTTTTATCATTCTAATTCATAAAATGTACTCTGAAAATGGACAGAGATTTATGGTATTCACCAGGCAATAGGGAATGTACATGAATTCAGCTGACTGCATGGGACTTCCATTTTTGTACCAACACAATCTAGAAAGATAGGCTGTCAGTCACACATGCCGTTCCAGAAAGAGATCTTAGAGGCATTAAATAGGTTTAGCAAATGCTCCCCTCTGCAACCAGCCATTATTTATGTGTCATTACGTGTACACAATTCTTTACAGCAAGCATACCCACAAATACACCACTATAAAGCCATAAAATTACGCAGTCCTTTTTAAAACCCAGCCACAATATCTGACTATTGCTACCTGTGGTAGTGTATTCCATATAGTAGTAATATGATTTGGGAAACATGCAGAGGCCTGGATACAGACATAAGGGAAGTGGAAGCCTTATGTGACAACATAACCAGGCATGACCAATACTAAAGAGTATCAGACCCAATACATTCAGGGAGGTGACACTTGCTCTGAGGAGAGATCTACAGCCACTGGTGCAGCAAGGTGGGCAGCAGTCTCATTTAAATATTCCCTCCCCACCTTGAGAAAATTCATAGTGATCCTGCCCCCACTTTCTTTGCCATGTTGCGCCCATTATGTTAACTACCATTCTGCGGTTTCCAATGTCTTCCAACAAAACCATGAAGCCTGCTTCCCCATGCCTACCATGTGGATATTCACCTTGGTAAGTACCTCTTGGCTGTCTAGGTGACATTTCTTTGTTTCAGAGCTGTCAGTCATGAGTGCTGGCTCCAGCTCATCAGCCTCCCCTCCTCTGCTGAAAGACAACTGGGGAAGAATCCCCATCTACCCAGTGAGTGCTAATGTAACGCCAACAGACCCCAGTCGTCAGCGAGCAGGATCAAACCTGGGACTTCTGGAGCTTAATGCATGAGCCTCTACTGCATGAGCTAAAAGCCAACTGGCTGTTAGCTAAGGATGTAGAGCAGATTCATTCATATTTTTTCTCTCTCTCTCTCCCCACCACACCCAAAAGGCATGTGGGTTACACTAACTGCCACCTAAATCTTCATCTCCCAGTGTCTGAACCTCACATATGGAATTACCACAGAAAAGTCTAAAGTCTCTACTTTAAAAACAATGAGGAGCACTTGTGGTACCTTAGAGATTAACAAATTTATTTGGGCATAAACTTTTGTGGGCTAAAACCCACTTCATCAGATGCATGGAGTGGAAACTGTATATACCTGACTACTGTATTTTCTACTCCATGGATCTGATAACGTGGGTTTTAGCCCACGAAAGCTTATGCCCAAATACATTTGTTAGTCTCCAGGGTACCACAAGTACTCGTCGTTGTTTTTGCTGATACAGACTAACACGGCTACCACTATGAAACCAGTCTCTACTTCGTATTTCTGATCTCCATTCTGAATAAGCAACAATCACTCCACCTTGAGATGGATGCTGTGGACCCTGGGCATGCTCAGTAAGAACTAAGGATTTCTTAAGAAAAATTAGAAAGGTGCCCTGGCAAAGAGCCAAGTGTGTGTGGGTATGGCTCATCAAAATCACAGCTCTGAGATAAAGGACAACAGTGAGCATGTGCAAGATTGGCAACTATTGAGCATGTGCAGTAAGGCGTGATAGAGAGGTCAGTCAGTTAAGCAGCTAGCTGGCCAGAACTCACTCATACCAGTCACAACTTATTTTAAAGGTCAGAGCTGTCAATCAGAATTCTGAGATAATGGTCGAGACTGAGCATGTGCGAGTGAGGTAACTGTTGCTAAGAATAGGAAGGTATATAAAGAAAGAGTTATGATGGGCCATAAAAGGCCAGCTGCCAGCAGTAGTTTCAGAGTCTGGAGGCTGCGTCTGAGAAGGAGAGAGGCCTGCAGGAAGAGCCAAGAAGCCAAAAGCAAAACTGCTGCAAAGAGAGAAAAAGCTGGAACAGAGCAGAACTGACTGACCGGGAACTGAACAAGCAGTAGTAGTGATTTTTAAAAGAAAGCAGCAATTGATTTATAGAATAAGCTTAATAGTCTTTTAATTATAGTTTAGGATAGTTTATAGTATTTAATGTGTGTGTTTGAAATGTGTGCATATTTTAGTTATGTTTTATTTTTGTAAAAACTTTAAAGCAATTTAGGATCTGCCTTCAGCAATTTGTTGCAAAGTGGCCACTTGAAACAAATTGCTTCATAGATTCAAGGACTGGAAGGGACTTCGAGAGGTCATCGAGTCCAGTCCCCTGCCCTCATGGCAGGACCAAATACTGTCTAGACCATCCCTGATAGACATTTATCTAACCTAATCTTAAATATCTCCAGAGATGGAGATTCCACAACCTCCCTAGGCAATTTATTCACTTAAACTGTAATAGCATATAGTTGAAATAATTCTAAGTGCTCTTTAACTTGCAATCAGGGCTTTGTGTCTCAGGATTTTGTGCCTTGTTTAGGATTTTTAGATTATATCGTAGTAGAGATTATTAGTTACTTTAATAAGAAGATAGGCAGTATTCTTTCCAAAACTAACTGTGTCAATTACTTTATTGGAAAGTTATATCCGAGTCCTTTACAGTTTCCTTAACAACCCTGGGAACTTTTACCTCAGGAAGAAAAGACTAAAGGGGCAATAGGCAAGTTATTGTAGCAGCACCGCAAAAATCTATTTCGGGGTAACAATGGCAGCCATGAGATCCACCTACAGAGGGAGTCACGGTTTGACTTCCAGTTGAGCTATGTGCAACCACCTCAGAGAAGCAGATCCTCCTTCATGATAGGTGCAGGTCTTTGGGTTTGTGAGGGAAGACTGAGCTCCAAAACCACAAGCTTGCTCCTCACCAGGAAGCAGGAAAGGGTTAATGCTTGGCCCAGAGCAAAACACCTCTTATTCCTTCTAAACCCACCTGCCATTAGTTTCAGCATCTGACCCATCGTTTTCTCATTACAATGCAATGAGGGCAATGATTATTGAGGGCAAACTGGGGTGTTTGGGTTTGCAACTTCATGTCTCACATGAAAACACAGCCTCTGTTAGTGTCTAGCACAGTGGGTCTCAAACTTTTTTACTGGAGACCCCTTTCACACAGCAAGCCCCTGAGTGCAACCCCCCTACTAAATTAAACACACTTGTTTATATATTTAACACCATTATAAATGCTGGAGGCAAGTGGGGTTTGGGGTGGAGGTTGACAGCTCACGACCCCCCATGTAATAACCTTGTGACCCCCTGAGGGGTCCCGACCCCCAGTTTGAGAAAACCCTGGTCTAACATTTGAATGTCCTTGTGTGCTAACTTCTTGAGTTTATTGAACCTGAAGCCTTAATATAAGCCATTTGTTAGCTTTATACTCTGCCATTCACTTTGCTGCATGCAGAGATAGAACTTCTATGGAATTTTGTATCCTAGCAGGTTTGTCACACAGTTATTTATTTAGGACCCAATCCTGCAAAATCCGAGTCATTTCCTGCAAGGTGCTCTGCATTCTCAATTCACTCTGAATGTGAGAACCCCCCCCCCCCCCGCCCCCTCAGCGCATTCTGCAGGATCAGGTCAGATATGCAGCTGTGCTTTGAACTTTTGGACTTTTTGCACAGTCATATTTATGGCAGTTGTAAAATGCTGTGAGTCAGCTGAAGCCTGGGCCAGCATGCTTTCCAAGGAAGTAGTGTCTCAACAGCATCAAAGAAATTTGAGAACTGCAAATTTTCACTTCCTGTCATGAGTGTGGGGTTTATTTTTTTTGGATGATTGCTCTGACAGATAATTTAGGCATGCCATTTGTTTCTTGACATTTTAGAAGTAAAAAATATCTTTTTACTGGAAGCTCAAGCTTAGTCTGTGTGTTCAATTTGGCTGCAAAATTTCTGGCAGAAGGAACATTAGTATTTGTTTGCACTCAGTCACTGCTCTCATGATAAAAAACTTCTCAACCCCACTGGCATGCATTCAGAACTGCCACCAAACATATACAATTGAAAGAAAAGAAATAAAAAAATGCCAATTATCCTTGACTCTGAAGCTATGGAAAAATCATGGAAGTGGAACTTTAGGCATGAGGCATCATTTTAGTGCTTTTAATATATATTTAAAACATTAAAATGATGCCTCAAAGTTCCACTTTCATGATTTTATACATATAGCTACTTTCTTTCTATTAAATCAGTGATCCTGTCAATACCAGAATGTTCACAAGATTAAAAGTCACTGGAGAGAAATGGCACTTTAAAGCACACCTTGCATGTGTGAAATCAAGACACACGTTCTAGATTTTCTTGCAAACACTTGAGCATGTCACCAAATTTAAGAGGCAGTGGTTTCCCTGTTTCATTTCTCAGGGAGACACTTTAGCACACAGTTAGCAAGGGACAAATCCTGATATCAGTACACAGCCGCAGTAAGCAGACTGTGCACTGATGAATTACATGGAGACAGATCTAGAAGAACTCCTCTTTCCCCCCCAGCCACAGCATGGCAACAAACGAGCTGTATGTGCTGGTACTGCACCTTCAGAGCTGAAGTAGCCCAGGGTGCATTTCTGGTAGAAGGTAAACTTGCCAATATTTGAATATCTGTCAAGTGGTAGCAGATGTCAAAATTCTACAGTTGTTTTCACACTAGAGGAGAAATCAAGTGACTGGGTATTTTCCTTAGGGAAACGTGTTTATTTACATACATCCGTTCTGGAACAGAAGTGGTCACTAATGGCATGCAAGCAATCCACTCTTTTAGTGCAAATACCGGGGAGCAACTCTGCCTCACAAACCAATTCTAGTTACAGGGACTAGGCAGAGAGTAAACTCCTTTGCTGTTTGCCACAGCTCCCCCAAAGAAACTACATCAGAAACCAAAGGATACAGCTCCTCAGATTTTGGCAAGTATTTAAATTTCATTTGCAAAACTTCGGAGAGTCCCGGGCAAACAAGGATTGTTGTCACCTATGAAAACAAAGATGGATCTCCACAGCTGACTGATCCTACTCTCTTCCATCTCCCAATCCCCTCTGTGGATCAACAACAACGTATTTAGCATAGGTAGGGTAAAGAAAGGAGAAGGTTTATGGTCTGGACACCACCAGGAAACCCACATTAGTATTATCCCTGGACTGGAATATCAAATGGATGGCTTTAAATTCATCCATTTGGGGTTCTGTGGTTGGATGCCTCAACTCTACCTTTGTCAGAGATCAGGAGACTCTTTCACTGCAACACTGTGCCCACACCAGGTTTAAGGTTCATCCACCTAAACCTGCTCAGCAGTGACTTCAGTTCATACCTGAGCAGGAACAAGGACTCTAAAGGTACTCCTACAGTTGTGGTGGCGTGTGAAGTACAGACACTGCAGGCCCAACTAGCATGGGTAAACAACATTGCAGACGGCGAGGCACAGCTTAGGAGAGTAGAGTGCCCTACGTGCATAAAATATATGACATTTACCCTACATAGCTCCTTATAGGCCCATGCAGTGCCTCACACATCTATACAGCTACTTTTAAAAGTGTAGTATCCTGCTCCCTCCCTCTTGCTAGACCTTTCAATGCCACACATGTAGTGTGTGTACTCTACATGCTGCCGCAACTGTAGACAAGGCATAAACTGAGTCTGATCGGTTCTGTATTTAAACACTAAAGCAAGAAGGTCAAATGGTATCAAGGATTCTTAACACTACTAGGTAGGAACACCTGTCCCCACTTACTCTGACTCTCACTTGGATTTGGCATCACTACCTGGCTAGCGAAGTTATATTTCAGATGACCCTTTCAGACAGAAGATATCATATTGCCTCTGTATAAATCAATGGTACGCCAACATCTTGAATACTGCATGCAGGTGTGGTCACCCCATCTCAAAAAAGATATATTGGAATTGGAAAAGGTTCAGAAAAGGGCAACAAAAATGATTAGGGGTATAGAACGACTTCCATATGAGGAGGGATTAATAAGACTAGGATTTTTCAGTTTGGAAAAGATGACTAAGGGGGAATATGACAGAGGTCTATAAAATCATGACTGGTGTGGAGAAAGTAAGTAAGGACGTGTAATTTACTCCTTCTTATAACAGGAGAACTAGGGGTCACTCAATGAATTTAATAGTCAACAGGTTTAAAATGAGAAAAGAAAGTACAGTAACTCCTCACTTAACGTCCTCCTGCTTAACGTTGTTTCAAAGTTACATCGCTGCTCAATTAGAGAACGTGCTCGTTTAAAGTTGTGCAATGCTCCCTTATAACGTCGTTTGGCTGCCTGCTCTGTCCACTGCTTGTAAGATTCTGTGGAAGAGCAGTGACTTTACTAGGGAGTATCGCATTAGTTCCTCTTCTCCGCCTCCTCCCCCTCCCTCCCAGCACTTCCCCCACCACCAAACAGCTGTTTGACGACGCATAGGACTTTTGGGGAGGGAGAGGGAGGAGCAGGGAAGTGGCTGCTCCAGAGAGAAGGTGGAGTGGGGGTGGGAAGAGGTGGGCCTGGAGTGAAGTGGGGACAGGAAGAGGTGGGCCTGGAGCATCCCCCGGCAAAGTTGGTGCCTGTTCTTCTCTGGGGAAGTTGCCACTGCTGCTGCAAAGGTACTTCCTAGCGTCCTTGCCCGCAGCAGGCAGTGCCTGTGTGGGGTAAGCCAGTAGCACTTCCAAACCACAGTACTGTACAGCATATAATGCCTTTTGTCTGCCCCCCTCAAAATTTCCTTAAATTAAAAAATTAAATCTTATGGGAAAGTTGGAGTCATTGAACATAGTTTCACTTAAAGTTGCATTTTTCAGGAACATAACTACAACGTTAAGTAAGGAGTTACTGTATTTCTTCACACAACGGACAGTCAACCTGTGGAACTCTTTGCCAGAGGACGTTGTGAAGACCAAGACTATAACAGGGTTCAAAAAGAGAACTAGAAGTTTGCCAGAAGTTGGGTATGGGTGACAAGGGATAGTTCACTTGATGATTACTTGTTCTGTTCATTACCTCTGGGGCACCTGGCATTGGCTACTGTCGGAAGACAGGATACTGGGCTAGGTGGATCTTTGGTCTGACCCACTATGGCCGTTCTTATGTTCTTAACTGGATCTCTCTGAGAGTGCTTTGGGAATACATTTTTGTCATAGCCACCATTCTTCAAAGATGTAAGGCTGGCAACAAACCAAAATAATTCTTGGACTGCTTTGCTTTAAAGTGAGAATCAAGCGTGTGATTGTTTTTCTAACTGGTCTTCATTACTGCCTGAATTATTTTGTTCACAAACCAATTAATCCTCTTACTTCAATAAATCCCTATGTGTGAACTGAAATTATTTGTCAGTGCACTAAAAGAATGAGGGCCAGATACTGATTCCACTTACATGGTCATAAAAGAGGAGTAACTCCTCTGAAGTCAATGGACTTGCACTGATGCAAGTAAGATTTGAATGAAACCTAAAGAACACTATTTTGAACTTTAATGGCCCATTATTCAGTTAGGTCCATCTGTTTAGAATAATCTACTCTTTATGGTCTAAAGAAAGGTTTGATATCCATGAAACCAAGAGAACTTGTCAGACATTCAGAGGTCAGCAATCTACTGAGAAAACAATCCGGATGTCAACCTCTTCTTTAATGATCTTGAAGACCGTGGCATATTTTGTGAAATGTGCTTTGCCAAATAAAAGGATGGCTTTCTAAATCATGATAGCTATCAAGAAGAATGTTTAATGCTTAAGAGACCCGCTGAGGCATGAATCTTCAACTATGCAACCTTAATACATAAGAAATGGGAGTGAGCTAACCATCCCAGCTCAAAACATTTCCCAGACACACAAGGATTTATTTGCAAAAAGAACAGGAGTACTTGTGGCACCTTAGATGCCTTCTTCAGATGCTGGCACTTCTTCAGATGCTGTAGCCCATGAAAGCTTATGCTGAAATAAATTTGTTTGTCTCTAAGGTGCCACAAGTACTCCTGTTCTTTTTGCGGATACAGACTAACAAGGCTGTTACTTTGAAACAAGGATTTATTTGCCATACATGCAACAAGTGAAAAGCAATGATAAAGGATACACCTGATAAAGTTAATAGGTAGGGTCCTCATAGTGAAATACAGCTTTCACCACAGTTTAAATTTAAAGGGATATTCAGAGCTTCAGATATGCTGTATTCCTAAATTTCACGCTGGCAATAAACATTAGCTCTGGTGCCTTGGTTGGAATTTTTTATCTACAGGAGTATCTGAGTAATAGATCTACCCATAAATCAAATGGACAATTTCTGTTGAGAGTTTTAAAAGCCAAGAGACTGAGGGGCCAAATCTTCAGTTGGTGCATATTGGCTCATGTAGATCCCTTTAAGTTGAAGAAGCTATGGCAGTTTACACCTGTTGAGGACCTGGCCAAGAGTTTTCAACAATGGAAAGCTTCTAAAAGCTTCTTCCTTATAAGCAATTTGGAGGGCTCACAAAATCAGGCCTTCTGGGGGTTTCTAAAAACAAATAATAAATGTGAGCAGGAGTCTTTCCTGGCTCACACATCGTCAACAGCTGACTTTGTTTTAATTGCAGAAACCTTATTACTGCATGACACAAGAACCAGAAAGACCACAACTTGACTTGCACATACCAGATTGTTGTTTTTATTTTAGGCTGCCAATGCAAAAACTCCCAGCCCATCTTTTTCCTTGTCATATGAGCAAGTTTGATTTGGAGCCATTGAGAAACAATGAGCATGGAACCTCATGAGGTCATTGACAGAGGGCCAATTTTCAAGCCTGCTTTCCTAAGCAGTGCAAAGGAAGGAGGCATTCACCTTAAATCTCCTACTTAGGATATTACCACAATGCACCCTGGCTATGCTGACCTGGCAAACTGTACTTAGGGCCCATTACTAGCTGGTAGAAATTAGAGGACCCCCGGCCACTCTAACCCTTCCTGGATTTGGGGCAGCAGCACGGAATCAAGGAGCTCCAACACTGATAGCTCCTCTGAGCACAGCAGAGAAGCTGACCTAAAGTAAAATGAATAAAGCATATTGATAAAGTGACTAATTCCCACATATGTAAGTTCAAGCTGACATTCCAGCACCCAGATACCATTTTTGAAAGCTTAGATAAGAATTCAGGAACCTAGAATGAGTATCAGACATCTCTTAAAATGCCTATGTTTGGAAATTGAGCTTGCAATTTGCCAAGACAACAAAAATTGCACTCTCATTCTAGTGTATGAAATTTGCTGTCAAACGAGCTCACACACATTTTATATTATTCGCCCCAACTAGCTACAACTAGCCATCATTAGCCTACCACTCCACATGCACATACTATTAATTCAATTATTTTGCTTTGGATATGACTGGAAATTAGACTGTATTACTGAACGATTAGTACAATAATGGAAAATAAACCTAATACTCCTACTGGAGCAATGTCAGTTGACTAATATTCAATCCCATCTTGGCTCCATGCAGCAGTATTTGGACAACACTGTCTGTAAAGTGTCAGCCACAAATACAAAACAGTCATCAACAGGAAGGTAAGAACAGAATTGGTTACAAACCTGGTGCTACTAGGCCAGAATTTTGGAAACACCTTTGATTTCAGGTTGAAGCAACACCAAACCTTTTAAACACAGAGCACACCTAAGCAAGAGACAGCTGTGAATGATTTGCTCTACCCCGACCATAAAACTCAACATGATGTGCCAAGAATCTGAATTATGAGGTCATGGGAGGGAAGGGAGAAGAAGCAGGCTTCAAATAATGAAGTGTCACCCACAAAAGAGGGGGGAAATAATGAAAAAAAAAACAATGGTTATCTCAAGTCTGGGATAATTTGCGGTAACCTAGGATGACAATTATTAGTACATGAACCCAATACAAAACCATGTGTTTATTCTCGCTTCAGCATTGCAAAATGAAACCCATTTTAAAGTGTAAAGCACTCTGCTGAAACAGAAAAGTCTCTTCATTTCTAAAGTTCTATTATTTTGCATTTTATATAAATCACATTTTCTCACTAATGTAATAGCATCTCTCACTTGATGAAAAATAGCCGAGTTAGAAGGATACTAGTTTCCCCTCGTGCTGTTCCTAGAAACAGCCATAAAAGGTTTAAGTTGCAATATTTGGGGAGTGAGGAAGAATGCTGGGCACAATTTGTTAAGAATAAGAATTAGATTTTTCAAAAAGAAATGTGTTTTGTCTTTGCATGTCCTCCTAAAGCCGTTGATTTGGCAGTTTGACGATCCTATAATAATAAAGCAACATCCTCGTTTTGGCTCCCATGCTGAGCTAACCAGGAGAATCATTTTAAGACCAATTGACTTTATTGTCTCCATATTGATTTCATGATTGCTTAGGTAATGAAGCAGAAGAGGACTGCTGAGAAAGCACAGTAGGAATTTAACCATAAAGAAATTAAGGTGAACTGAATTCTGTCATCTTGGAAAATGGGAGCTTAGAAGGAGGAACAACGGTGCCAGGAGATACTTACCATTTCTGTAGGAAGCTCACTAGGATGTAGTGCACAACATCATTTAATTTACTGTGTTGTTTGTATTATAATAGTACCTAGCGATGCTAATCAAGATCAGGGCTTCATTGTCCCAGGAGATATACAAACAACGGGTAACAGACAGTCCCTGTTCTAAAGAATTTACAATGTAAACAGATAAGACTGACAAAGGATAAGAGAAAAGAATTATTTTTTAGAGCTGATTGGGAATCTCTCTCCTTTTGGGGAGTGAAGGTATTTCTTAAATTGAAAATTTTCATTTGCTGAAAATTTTATTTCTGGTTTGGGGTTTTTTTGGATGAAAACCTGAGTTTATTAATTTATTTATGGTCAGAACAGGTATTTGCCTTGTTTTTTAAAAAGTGGAAAAATTTTGACCACCTCTCTTGGAATACTCCAAAGGAAGTATTATTCCCATTTTACAGATTGGGAACTGAGTCACAGAGAGACTAAGGGCTTGGCTACACTTGCAGCTGTACAGCGCTGTGAGGTAAACCTGTCTTTTTACAGCTGAGTAGGGAAAGCTCTGCAGTCTGTCCACACTCACAGCTGCCAGCGCAGTGGCATGGCCACACTTGCAACATTCGCAGCTGTGTTGGGAGCGGTGCATTATGGGCAGCTATCCCAGCATTCATGTGGCTGCAACGTGCTTTTCAAAACGGGGAGGAGTGTGACAGGGAGTGTGGGGGGAGAGAGAGTGCTTTCTGGAGCGTGTCAGCTCTCTATTTTGCAAGTTCCGAACTCCTGGCCCCCTGCTCATTCATTCACTCACTCAAAGCAAACAGCAAACTGTTTGCTTTTTCTCTGTGGTACGAGCTTTGAAACCGGCACTTCTGCATTCCTGCAGCCGGTCACAATAATGGAGAGGATTGGCCACTTGACAAGGTGATCAGTATAGCGCTGCAGGTTGATTCCTGGTACACACTCACAGGGGAGAGTCGTAGCCACTCCGCTGTATCTCTTATGCTTCTTGGGGAGGTGGAGTACCTGCAGCGGTGTACCCAGGGAGATACAGCACTGTACGTGCCTTGCCAGTGTAGCTGGTCAGTGAGTTACAGCGCTGTGGGCGGCTTTACCGTGCTGTAACTTGCAAGTGTAGCCAAGGCCTAAGGTTATTTCTACACCTTAGCAGCACAGCTATGGTGCTGCAGCTGTGCTGCTGTAGCACTGTAGTGTAGACGCTTCCTACATTGATGGAAGGGGTTTTGCCATTGATGTAGTTAATCCAGCTCTCTGAGTGGCAGTAGCTAGGTCAATGGAAGAATTGTGCCATCAACCTAGCCATGTCTAAAGTGTGGGTTAATTTAACCTAATTACAGCACAGATAGCGTGAAATTTTTCACAGTCCTGAGCAGTGTGGCTAGACCTGACTAAATTTTTTAAGTGTAGACCAGGCCTAAATGACTTTTCCAAGGCCACACAGGAAATCCCTGGTACATCTCAAGAGCCAGTCTAGTGTTTTAACCACAAGACCCTTCTTTCCCCTCATGATCATAAAACAGCAGATTATGTATACTGATTAACCAGTTTAAACTTTAATTCTCATTTAGATAATTTAAACTATCTTCATGTGCACAACAGTCATGCAAGACACAAAACTGAGGCTAGAGAGAACAAAATTGTGTCTATATATAGTAGATTCTTCGACCAATCATGGCTATATAATAAAACATACAAAAAATAACTGTAAGGCCTGATTCTAACAGCTGCTGAGATCCTGGTTTCCAATTGGCTTCTTTAGGACCAATTGTCACTCACTGGGCCTTTTGGATGCCAGCCATAGGTTTTTATTCAGCAAGACACTTAACACATGCATAACTTTAAGTATAACCCTAAGTGTCTTGCTCAACTGGATCTATAGTTTGGAATTTAGGGGGCATATTAGATTAATGGACTAAAAGTTTAATTCTGTGACCAGAGTTCAGATCTCAATGTAAGTCACATAGGAATTGTTGAAAATTTTCTCTTGGGTTTTCAACTAAACAATTTTATTTGCAAAAAGCATCTGATTTTTGCAGATAATGTGGACTTTTCCTTAAAAAATAAAATACTTCCAAATAAAATGTTCAGATTGGGAGTGATACCACAGTATCTCATGGGAGTTGTTTGGGTGCCTCACATGCCCCCCTTTTTTCCTCTATGGGACAGGCTTCCTGCAGGACTACATCTTCCAGGGTGTATCAGAGTCATGGGACTCCTATGATACCCAGCAGGGGGGTCAGCAAAAGGGGAGACTGATGTATAGGGAAGATAGTCCAGCCAGGGAGCCCACCTGAGAGAGGAGAAGGAGGCTCAAGGCACCACAACAGCATTTCTGAATGGAAACTTCTTGGATTTTGTCCAAAATTGTTGGTTTTCAACTTTTTGTCAATAGGTCAAAATTTTCCTTGGAAATTTGAAAAAGTCATTTTTTGGTTGGTTTCATTGAAGTGTTCTGAAGAAAGAAGAAAAACATTCTCTGACCAGCTTGAGTCACAAGTTAAGGAGCTTTTCTGGCTCATTCAAGTCCACATTTGTGAACAAATTCATCCACCCTTTCACATGGTTGCTAAGAGAGGTGCACAACTAATAAAAAAAATCTGATATCATTCACTCAAATAAAATATGGTCTTCACTCAGTCTTTATTAGAGTCCTTTTGTGCTCACTTTCAGTGAATATTCTAACAGATGAGTAAGATATATAGAAAGAGACTGTTCATTTTGCACTTAGAGATGCACTGACAATCTGACTTTAAAAGAGTTACACCATCTGGTCAGGAAACAAAGAAATAACTTGTGACCTGTGTGCCCAATCAAAACTAAGCAGCACAGTTAAAATTAAAACATTTCAGGTTTCAAATAGTGACAAACATCTAAAGATCAAGAATTGTTCAGTGAATAATTATGGCAAACAGAAAGAGAGGCTAAATTCCTCAGACACATTATTTGCTCACAAGAGATTCAGGACTAGAATAATAAGGGTGCTGCAGGTCAATACTGAGGTGAATTGATAGCTCTGTGTAGGGAAGGATGTGCAACTCGTGTTTGGCTCAAGCTTTCACATTAAGAAGTATTAAATTCCTCACTGGTTAATTTCACTCTCTAACTAAACAAAAATGTTTCAGTAATTAGAGGAAAATATAATGTCCAAAAGTGTTTCAAGTAGCTCCAATAATATACCTCTACCCCGATATAACGCTGTCCTCGAGAGCCAAAAAAATCTTACCGCGTTATAGGTGAAACCGCGTTATATCGAACTTGCTTTGATCCGCCGGAGTGCGCAGCCCCGCCTCCCCGGAGCACTGCTTTACCGCGTTATATCCGAATTCGTGTTATTTCGAGTTGCGTTATATCCGGGTATGGGTATATTCGTAAAGTTCAATTTTCTTACTATGTGCTGCAAACCAAGGGCTTGTTTACACTACCCGCCGAATCGGCAGGCAGCGATCGATCCAGCGGAGGTTGATTTATTGCATCTATATAAATCGACCATGGAGCGCTCTCCCATCATCTCCAGTACTCCACCAGAATGAGGAGCACAAGCGGAGTCGACGGGAGAGCGTCAGCTGTCAACTTACCGCAATGAAGACAGCGCGGTAAGAAGATCTAAGTACATCAACTTCAGCTACACTATTCACATAACTGAAGTTGCGTATCTTAGATCGACCCTGCGTGGTAGTGTAGACAAGCCCTAAATTCACAAATATTTTTATTATTAACTTCAGTTTTCCTACAACTCCAAACTAAGCAGTGTTGGGGCAACTGAAAAATAATAATTATAATCATACCTTTATATAGCATATTTCAGCTAAAAGGATTCCAAAGGGATTACTTCAATGCAAAGGTCATTTATTTCCAAATGACAGTTTCTTTATATTTTCCTTCCTTTGATGCATACACATAGAAATGAAAGATTCAATACACTTTCAGGATAAGTTATATTGCTTCACACTTTTAAGATTTGAGAATGCTCATTTTCAGCGAAGAAGGTGATGTAAAAATGGCATTCTGGTACCTAGCCTCTAGAGCCACATTTGATTAAAAATGAAACAAAAAACATTCTGCTGGCTTAGTGTGGTCTCAGCCTATAGTTTATTATCCAGTTTATAAGAAACATGTTATTCATATAAGTGGCATTATTGGAAACATAAATTAGGATATAAACAAAGATCCCCATTTGCATTTGTTGTGGATTTCATTAGCATGGTTGAAAAATACCCTCCGGACAGTTGCCTTAGGAATGGTCTTTTTTAATTTGCTTAGTCTTCGGTCTCTCATCAGCCGTTCTCTGCGTTGGCAGTGAGAAGACAAATAATGTATGAAGAGAGAAATGGAAACAGAGAATATAGGCTATGAAGGAAATTGATCTCTTTGTGTTCTCTTTGGAGTTCTAATACAGTTTTGGAATTTGTACACTGATGTGAGAATTATATTTTCCTCATTTGTTTTAAATTGAAGAGCTCCTTATTTTCCTTTGTTTCTCATCAATGTTGTAATTTTATGGATTTGCACAAAGTGTCGAAAGGCTTCTCATGCACAGTTAAAACTGTTGGACTAAGGCAGGAGAAAAGATACATTGCTGAGAGAGAGATCACTGGTCTGTATTTTGTGCAGCAGCTGTGGAATTTTTGGGCTTTTCTTTAAAATAAGATAATTTTACGTGGAGGTGATTAAGGCTTTTTTTCTAAAGCACCTAAGAGAGTGAAGCACCCATTTCCCACTGAATTTCGAAGAGGAGTTGAGCACCCAATTTCTTTAGGCTCTTTTAAAGACACCAGTTTAAAGACCAAGGGGCAGATCCTCAGCAGGTGTAAGTACATGTAGCTCTACTGATGCAATGGATATAGCTCCACCGACAACAGCTGAGATTGTCCCCAGATGCTTCATCCAAATTCCATTCCCTTTTGTTTGAGTCTCTTGTCTCCCAGTTTTTAATGCCCATAGAAAGAGAAAAGACACATTTTAAATGTTATAGCATTGTGTATTGGAGGGACACCATCCACTTGAAATCTAGTCAGTCTGAAAAAAACTGAGATTAAAGCAGCATTAAAAAGGATCATAAGGACAGGCCTCATCCTCTCATCTGTCTACAGCATGTTGAACTTCAATACATGAAACTCAAATAAGCTGGCAGCTACCGCATTAAGTATTGCTTTAAGGCAAATCATAAAGACCTCACAAAACAATTTTAAAAGTCTGCTTATAAGAGTTTAGTGCATACTCTATTTTCTAACATAAATGAGTTTAACTTCCAGATCTCCTGCCCATTCTCTCTCTCTCTCTCACACACACACACACACACACACACACACACACACACACACACCCCGCAATTGCTTAGGGCAACATCATTCTGCACTAGTGCATGGTTTTTCAAAAAAAGGTAATCACAATAATAGAGCCCCAGGTCCTTGACCTGACCTCACTCCCGTTATTTTCTTAAATGTCTTTCCACAGCGGAAGCCTTTTCATCAATACTTTCTTTTTGGCTTCCTAAATCCAGGCTTACTTACAGTAGTCTGTTTCAGCATTACGAGTTATGTTTTCAAAGAGTTTTAGCCACATCTCTTTCACTTACCTTAATGGGAGCTGAGTGGTTAAAACCCCACACACAATGCTTTGAAAATGAAGGAGCATGAGTCAGTTCAGGGGCTCAAGTGGACTGGAAATGACAAAGACGACAGGCAGTGAGGTGTTCCCAGTTTAAGCAGTAGCTTCCAAGGAAAAGGAGCTTGGCGGGTGACTTGTGTGCTTCCTGCAATGCAGATGGCCAGGCCACAGACTAGCACACACAAAAGATGGCACAGCTGCTTTCAATGAAGGAGTGATGCAGCGAGAATCTTGTCTTTAAGGAGACAGAAGGATTAACTTGTGATAGACTGGGTCTTGTGTGAAGGCCAAAAAAGAGAGAGAAACTGCTGAGAGACCCAGATGTGTAGTAACCTTTTAAACATAGTCTTATGGAATCCATAAGACTATGTACCAGGTGTATTAGACAGGCACCTGATATTACTGGTGCCCTTGACAGCATTGACATTGTGTGTCTGTGTGTGTGTTCACACGCGGGGGGTGGGGTCCCTTCATGGATCACAATTCCTCTCACTTATATCCCCATAATTCAGAATGAGTCCATTAACTTCAGAGGAGTTACTTCCGATTCATACTGTTGGAACGAAAAGCAAAGTTTGGTCCCATCTCTATGTCACCTTTCTCAACTGGTTGACAGGGTGAAGTTGCTCCTTTCATACCAGGTAAAGGCCCATTCATGATTTTGAGGGCCAAAGTTCAGGAGTAGAGCTGTGGCCATGTCTACACTACAAAATTAAGTCAACCTAAGTTAGCAGCAAGGAGCTCCAGGTTGTCAGCTGCCAGGGACTGACAGCCAGAACAGTCAATGCAGTGTCTACACTGACACTACATCGGCCTAACTACATCAATCTAAGTGCTATGCCTCTCACGGAGGTGGAGTTATTAGGTCTGTGTAGTGGGTAACTTGCATTGGCGGGAACAATGGTGTAGTATAGACATAAGCACTGACTTTCATTTTTCCCCTGGGGTGCTCCACCCTCACTCCGCCTTGTGGCCTCACCCCCACTCCGCCCCTCCCCGAAGGTCCTGCCCTCACTCCGCCTTTTCCAGCCCCCACTCTGCCCCTTACCCGAGGACCCCACCCACTCACCACTCGCTGCTCTCCATCGTCCCCCAAACCCCTCCCTGAGCCACAGATCAGCTGTTCAGCAGTGGCGGCACTGATCAGCTGTAGCTGGTGGGTGCTGAACACCCACTGTTTTTTCCCCCGGGGTGCTCCAGCCCCAGAGCACCCACAGGGTTGGCCCCTATGAGTGTAGGTGCTTAAAGAGTTAGGTCGACATAAGGCAGCTTACGTCAGCCTAACTCTGAAGTGTAGACCAGGCCTCTGTAAATAAATGATCCGCACACCCTTCTGGCAGTTTAAAATTGACTCAAAAAGATTTTTTTTTTTAAATTCAATAAAATTAGTTTTGTTGGTTTGGGTCAAACAACATTTAATTTAGCCTGAAACTAGACATTTTGCTTCACTTTCAAAGGATTTTTTAAAAAAAATAAACACACCTTTGAAAGAAATTTCCAATAAAAAGTAGTTTCAACTTAAAATATTGAAATGTTTCATTTAAAAAATGTCAGAACAAAGACTTGCCTTTTTTAAAATTAGGTTTTCTTTCAACCAAAACAATACAGTGAAATCAAGACAATTTGGCAAAATATTTTGATTGTCCCAAATCTACATTTTTCAGTCAAAACTTGCACCCACCTTTAGTCAGGAGTTCTGTTGCCAATGCTTGATATGGTATCCATGTATATGCATACACATGAATCATCGGAGGAGTCCTGCCTCTAGTGGCTTTGTTAGAAAGCCATTCCTTAGTTTCTCCCACCACCCTTTTCCAGTCATTCCTTAAGATCAACATTTCCCAAAGTTTGGGGGCTCACTAGATGACAGACATGCCCCCCACCTGCATGAATGGGTGGTGGAATGGCCCAGCAACAAGGGAGGGAGGCACTTGCCAAGGGACAATAGGTAGCTCCTCCCCTGGGGAGGCTCTGGCATCCATTGGCCATCTGGGGAGGAGAGGTGCTAGTTGGCCAGCATTACCCAGATGCCAGGATTTAACCTGGCACAGATGCCATGTGGAGCCTCTTTCGGCTCTGTTCCAGTAGCCCAACCCACCCATCTAAAGTAGGAATGGGAACCCAGCCTGACAGGTGACATTGGTCTAGCTGATCGCCTCTTTAGGGGGGGTCAGGAAGGATTTTTTTCTCCCATGGGCCAATTGATAGAGGTCCAGGGAGATTTATTTTGTGGTTTTTTCCTTCCTCACAACACCTTCAAGCCACAGTGGGTTAAGTTTCAGTGAGTTAGTACCAAACTGAGGTACTTGGATGGAGTTGTTTATTTATCATAATTTGCAGCCAGTTACAGTACTAGTGCAGTTATGAGAATAAAAAGAATAGTGCCCAGAGGTAAGAGACCTGGAATTTTGGTGATGCGCCTTGGGCTCATGTGATAGGGTCAGAACGTGTGACCGTCACAGGCTGAGGTCAGACCTTATGGTTCTCATGGGCAGAGGTCCCCACCCTGCCATACCCTATGTCCCCCTTGTGGGGAGCAGGTTGCTAGGACTCAGAAAGAGATGAGTCCTGGGGGATAGGCAGAGAAGGGCTACCCCACATTAGGAGTTATATGGCAAGAATCCCTATAACCCCCACACTGGAACCAATTAAATGCCTGGTATAGGAGAGAATGGGTGAAGGGTGGATAGCGCCCCTCCCCTGTGGTAAAGTTTAATAAAAGCTGTGGCCTGCTGCTTAATTCAATGCATGTGCCTGTCCTCATTTTGCCTCTATGTCCACATCAAGGTATATAAATTAAGAAGCATAGGCCTATAACAAATAATACATAGCGGGGAGCCATGACTGATTTCATTTTCCTAAAGTTGAGCTAAACTTTCCAAAGTTTGTGAAATCCTGCTTTAAATCTTTTCTCCACATTTATTTTCATCTATCTTATCCCCCGACTGCCTCTGATTTTCTCTTTTTCCTCACACACACAAAACACACACTAGAAGAAATTTGTTATTTTCTAGGACAAATAGAAAACCCATAGCACCAGTACTGATTTTCAGAATTTATAATAAGATATTTTGGATATTTTCTGCCTTATGCAGACTTCTCTCTCCTTTCAAGCTCAACCATTATAAGGCCATTTCTGCTGTTGAAGGAGTACGTGGAACATCAATAGAAGTCAGTGGGATCTCACTTATACATCCTAGGGCAGAATTTACTCTTCCTTGTGATTTTTGAGCAGTGCTAATTACTTTACTAACAACTAGATCCTCAGTTCCCTTTTGCAGTGTAAGGTATATGTTATGCACATTGCAGTATTACATAATCGTGGTTTTCAGTGTTGCTTATAACATGCCTCTTCAAAGTAGATTCTGACCCTAAAAAGTCTTCCGTAAATAACACAGAGTAGGTTAATGCTGTTGTTTTTCCTATGGAAATACCACGGTAGAGAGAATTATTTCCTATAAGGATCATGGGAGCTGAAATCACTGATGAGCAATCTAGGGTCTGAAACTTAGAGCTGGTGTGGGGACAGTGTTGTGATCAAAGACAACACATAGGATACAGAAACAGTGAGGTTCCACACTAACCAAAAGCATTAAGAGTTGAAATCACTAAGAACCGAGCTAAGTGGTGGAACCATGCAGCTAGAGGCAGTGAGCCCAGGAAGTGGCAGATACAACTGTGAACAGCAAAGGTGGCAGAAACAGCGGCAAACAACAGCAGTGGTGAGCAGCACCATTACTCAACACCTCTAACCAGGACCGGGAGGTGAACCCACGAATTCAGAACTTTGATGACTTTGGACAACCAACCGTGAGTGGGGTGCAGTGGAGGAAAATGGAAGTGGCTTGTTAAAGGGACATTCATCCACCAGACTTTCACATGGCTATATGGGAAACTGAGGCAAAGAACACTGCCCAA
Organism: Chrysemys picta bellii; assembly: GCF_011386835.1. Taxonomy (NCBI): domain Eukaryota; kingdom Metazoa; phylum Chordata; order Testudines; family Emydidae; genus Chrysemys; species Chrysemys picta. The sequence continues at coordinate 20,185,745 of NC_088791.1, forward strand.
GATACTGTGGGGTGGGATTTTATTTATGGTTTGCATATGTCATGGGGTCCACTCACCACGAGTGGCGCCTCCTGCTTGCTGTCCTGGAGATTAGCTCTGCTAGCTTGCATACTCTCCCTTAGGGTTGCCAACCCTCCCGGTTTCGCCAGAATTCTACCAGAAATGGGCTCTTTCTCTCGGAGGCTACTAAAGTCAAACCGGGAGATTTTAGGCTAAAAGTCCGGTACCACAGTGGGGTAAAGGCAGGCTCCCTACCTGCCCTGGTCCCACACCACTCCTGGAAGCGGCCGGCAGGTCCCTGTGGCCCCTTGGGGCCACAGGAGCTCCCTACTCATTGCCCCCGCCCCGAACGCCAACTCCGCAGCTCCCATTGGCTGCCTGAGGTAAGTGCTGCCTGGTGGGAGCCCACACCCCTCCCACCCTCCCGCACCCCAACCCCCTACCCCAGCCCAGTGAAAGTGAGTGAGGATGGGGGAGAGCGAGTGATGGAGGGAGGAGAGATGGAGTCAGGGCCGGCTCTAGGATTTTTGCCACCCAAAGCAAAAACAATTTTGGCCGCCCCCCCTTATTTAATTACCCCACCCCCGGTCCCGCCTCAACTCCGCCCCTTCCCCAAATCCCCAGCCCTGCCTCCTCCCCCCAGGCTCTCAAGCCTAGGAGGGAGGGAGGGAGGGAGAGAGAGAAGCGGCGCCCACGCCGCAGCCACTCGGAGTCTCCCCCCCACTCCCAGGTTTGAGAGCCTGGGAGGGAGGGGGAGACTCCGAGTGGCTGCGGTGCGGGCGCCGCTTCTCCCCCTCCCTCCCAGGCTCTCAAGTCTGGGAGGGAGGGGGAGCAGCGGCACGCGAATCAGCTGTTTCGCGAGCCGTGGCAGCAGCAGCAGAGGTGAGCTAGGGCGGCCGGGGCACATTTTTAGGGGCAGCATTCTGGCGCCGGCCATGCCGCCCCTAAAAATGTGCCGCCCCAAGCACCAGCTTGTTTTGCTGGTGCCTAGAGCCGGCCCTGGATGGAGTGAACAGGGTTGGGCCTTAGAGAAGGGGCAAGACAGGGAGAGGGGCAAGGGTGTTTGGGTTTGTGTGATTAGACAATTGGCAACCCTATAATTTCCCTCCAGTGTTGTCTTCTCCTGACTTGTCTGGCTCTACGATCCCATTCACTCCCGGGTCTGCAGTTTCCACACTGTGACTTAGCCCTCCAGCCAGGTCACTAAAGTCCTCCCCTTCCAGGAAAGTCACAGTCTTTCCCAACATGCCATGTGGCTGGTGCCTCCAACACCCTTACCACTCCCCAGTGGCTGGTGGGGAGCCCAGGCCCATCCTCACCACTAGGTTCCAGCCCAGGGACCCTGTAATAAGAGGTCACAGTCCCTGTACAGTCCTACCTCTTGCTGCTGATTCCCTGGGCTTCTTCCTACATACCTGACTTCTCCCCCCCCACACCCCGCTGGGTTTCCCAGCTTCCAACTCCCTCCAACCAGCTTTTCCCAGCAGCCACAGCCACCCCCCTTTGCACCCAGTTACCTGGCATTATACAGGCCCTGCCTGTTCCTGCACAGGTGAGCCTATCCTTAATTAGCTACTTCCAGCCTAAATCTCCCCTGCTTGCAGCTTAATTAGCTGATTGGGCCCACCTGGCCTAATTCAGCTCTTGCAGGGCTAGCATGTGGAGTCCACCCCATCACAGCATCCCTTTGAATCATTGCTGCAGTCTTTCCCCAACTTAATGCCGAGATCCCTCTTCCTTTTAATAAAAGTTTTCTTTTGTCATGTACAGATCGAGTACTTGTGAGTGGTGAAGTGTTGCCTCTTAGGGTATGTCTATACTGCAATTAGACACCCCCGGCTGGCCTGTGCCAGCTGACTCGGGCTCATGGGGATTGGGCTAAAAGCAGTTTAATTACAAGGTAGACATTTGGGCTCAGCTCCAGCATGAGCTTTAGGCCCTTCCCACCTCACAAGTCCTAGCACCCCAGGCTGCAGCTTGAGCCCTTACATTGCAATTAAATAGCCCCTTAGCCCGAGCCCGAGTCAGCTGGCACAGGACAGCGGCGGGTTTTTACTTGCAGCGTAGGCACACCCCCAGAGGCACTCCGGGATGGTGGTGAGATGTCCCTGATTTCTGGATGGGGGCTCGAGCCTGTTCTGTTTTGGAACATTAAGAGGAACCCCTCAATAATGAACCTGGCCCTTACTGCTGCTGACACTGTCAGGCAGAAGGGTGACACTTACTTTTATGGTGCACTATCAAAAAGAAATAATAGGAAGCTCCATTATCTCCTTCATCTCCATGGGAGGACATTCAGCTGGCTCATTGCTGCAGTGGATATGGAAGAAGGGAGTGTAACTTCCATGGCACTGGCACTCACCCTGCAAAAGCACTTCTGTGGTGGCAGCTTTACAGAGGTTAGCCTGTGCACTGTGGTAGAGGGTGGAGCCAGGGAGATAGCAATTCTCCATGGAACTGCCCCCACAAGCCCAGGGAATACAGCAGGTAAATTAAATGGACCTATTTACCTAGTCTCTCTGGTGCGGAAATGCCCCGTAGAGGGCTGTCAGGGAGAGCTTTGGAAGCAAGCTCTCCCAGGAGCCATGTTGCTGAAGAATAGCAGGGTCCCCGGTTGGACTGGGGAGACACAGGGCCATATTTGTCAAGCTATTGAGGTGTGAGAGGAGGCCAATTCCCTGATCATTCCATGGGACAGGAGTAAACATCTCTCAGCAAGGAAACTGTGTAATGAAAACTCAGATTGCTAACAGAATGGTGACTCTTATACAGCAGTAGCCAATATGGGCCATGTTAGGGACAAAAAAATATGAACTGCCAAAATATGCCAAATAGCCATTTTGTGCCATACTCAAGAAGCAGTGGCTACAGCTGGAAGAGCATTAAAAAATTAAGAAGATATAACTATGATGATATGAAACTGAACTGAACCCCAATGCAAGCACGGGATGAATTGCTAGATACATTGTATGGATATTTAGTATTTACATTAACAAGCTTAAATATACCCCATTATGATCTAATTTTATGTTTACACACAAGGAACACATTCAACAATTATATCTACCTCAGCAGTAACTTTTACGTGCAGATTAATTTTCATATTAGTGAGTACAGCTCATATCTAACTCTGCCATGATCACTGCATTTAAATTCACATCATCCAATACTCACACATAGTTTGAGGGAGGAGGCCTCACTACTGCAAAAGTAACATCAAGCAGAAATAGGAAGTAGTGTTTACAGGAAACAATAATCATGTTCTTACCTTGAAGCTTTAAAGAGAAGGGATGAAACTCAGGCAAATATCTCTGGAGTCTCAGGCAGGCAGTACCAGTCAGCATTCTGAAGAAGGGGTATCCAAAGCAGAGAGCACAACAATAACATAACTCTTATTCTAGGTTATTCTCCTTGCTGACCTCTGAACTCCTTTTTCTTGCCCAAGTGCTTCTCTAAGGCACATGAAACTTAGCAGCCTAAACCCACAGAGACCAAGTTCAACAGGCTACAAGGAGCTTCGCTCCGGGAATCACAGGGAGCAGCAGCAGTTCCCACACAGCCTGCAGGAAAGGCAGTGAGACACTAACGAGGCCATCTGATGGGGCTCAAGAAAAAGCATTTCTCTAACAAGGAGGAGAAGTGTGTGGGGAGGTGGAGGTTATTATCCACCAGTATCATATTAACAAAATAAAAATTGTTTAAATGGAGACTTGTTTTAATAACATCCATTATTTATCATAGCAATCTGTAGTAGTTAGCTGCTGATTGCATTGCTACCGTGTTCACGTGGAAATGGCAAACCCCTACCACAGTTTGACAACGGTTGTATTTCTAGGAGCTCCTCAACAGAAGGGGTCGGGGGGGAATGATCTTGTTCCCAGCTGATTATGGAGATTAACATGAAAAATATGTTTGTAAGAGAATAGGCTTTTACAGCCTGATCCCAAGCTCACTGAAGTCATACAGTGCTACTCAGTGTTGTATCAGCTATAACAAATGATACCAAAGACAGTGATGGGATGATTCAAAGCCCACTGAAGTCCATGAATCTCTCACTGACTTCAGCATGGGCTTTAGATAAGGCCCTTACACAATAAATAGTACCGACTAGTATACTCAAAGGCAGCAGATGATGATAATACTCAGATTACATTTTGTTACGGTGGCATTCTATATATATCTCCTTACATTGCTTTGTAAACTTATTTTATTATTTTGAAAATTGTGCACTCTCAAAACACCAAAAGCCAGATTCTGCTCTCCCTAGCACTGGTTTAAATCTAGCATGACTCTCTCTGAGGTCAATGGCCCCTCTGTATCATACCCAGCACTATCTGAGCACCCAGTGAGTTAAATCCACCAACTACAGTATCTTCCAAACCCAATTCACGCACAACTTCACTGCATTTACTACTCCTTTCTGCATGATTTGGAGCCATTTTTTTTTGAGCAGTGCTGCACTTAGAAAAGGCAGACATGGCATCATGAAACTCATTTCATTCGCAGCCAAGTCCAAGTGTCCCTCTAAGATGGCAGGCCTGAGCCTTAAACACTTTAGCCACACAGTCCCCTCCTGTTTCTCCTAATCATATCTGGGTAACTCAGCTTCACTTGCTGACAAGAGGACTTTACTGTCAGGACTATCACAAATGAGCTATTTCACCAGCATTAATGCGGAAGATGAAATTGGAGACACACAAAAACATGTCACAGAGAGACTTTTTAAAAATATATATATATATAAAATACCAGTATTTAATGTAATTATAATTTTTTCAACTAGCATAACTGAAATTAATCCCAGACAATAACAATCTCCAGACAAAAACATAATTGTTCAAATTAATATTCTAACACATACACACACAAGCTTTCAATTTGGGTGGTAAATACACTATTGGAGGTTTGGGGAAAACAGCACTGACTAATGTAGCAACTTGTTTTCTGAGCGTTGGGGAATGAAAGACCTAGTACTTGTTTTGTGCTTCAAATGTGATACACATTTTAGGTATTTTGCTGAAATTCACCACCACAAAATGCCAGTAAGCTCAGGTGTTTCTCATCATGACCTTAAAACAGCCACAGATGGGTCTCAGTGTGGCCTCAGTGAAATTATACCTGATTTGGATCTTGTCTGTATAAGAATAAATGCACCATTTTAAATCATTTTAAACCTCTCTTGTTAAATCCCATATGAAGATAGTATTTAAACTGGTTTAACCTCATGTAAATCAGTTTAGTTTAATTTGGTAATTGACAGATCAAAGCTGAACCAATTAAAGCAACAGTTAAACCAGCTGAAATGCACCAGTTTTAAAAAATCAATTTAAAATAGAGTTAGTTTAAACTGGTGCAGCTTTTCTTTTCTCCTAAAATCTTACAGTGAAAGTGAAATCAGAATTAGGCCCAGCACAGGTCATGTAAAAATACTCAGCCCAAAAGTTCACAGGCACCAAATTCCCATATTTGTTCTTGCTTAGCTGTAGGAATGTTACAGATTAGAAATCAGTTGAACAAACACAAATAGATATTTCAAACACACATTGATGATTCTGGAGAAAAGACAATTATACAAAATAAACCCGACTTCACACACAAAGTACTCTTTGCTCTCACATCACCCTGCAGTTTGTCATGCCAAGACAAAAGTCAACAGATTAGGAGAGAATTCTTTATCATTAGCTGACCCTGGCCCCAGAACACGGGAAGAACTGTTTAAAAACTTTGCTTTTATTAAGTTAATTAGAGAAATGCATGTTTAGTGGTGTTTCCCCTTCCCCTCCATCTTATCTGAAGTAACACTTTGTTTAAGGTGTGAAGAACTAACGCACTACAAGATGCAATGAAGTAAAAGATGGTGGGTTATATCTTACAAACAAAGGACCAATCCTGTGCCCTTAGTTAGGCTTCCCATTCAGGCCAATGAGCTGCCTGCTACACATCTCCCCAAACCAAGTGGGGCCTGACTCTCTTCTGTTTTGTAAAATACTACCAAAGTCACAACAGGTTCTACACCCATTTTGCATTCACATGTCAATGAACAAGCTTGAACTTGCTGACAGCAGGAAGAACCCTTCCCCTCTAACTGAGGGAGTGGGAGCCAGTGCCTTTGTGAAGAAGGGAGAGTATGCAACCTGTAGGGTAACTTTCATTTTGGGTCACCTTCTCCTTAAGGAGGATTATTATTGCACAGCAAATTTCAAATTTAGTTGTTTTTTAATGTAGCTCCATTTATATACATATATAGCTGGATTTTTTTCTTTATACAATAGTGAAAGTGTTTTTTTTTCTTTCACCCTGTCAATGCAAAAATAGCTGAAGATAATATGCACCACGTTTCAAAGCCTCTCAAGATATGGCCCAAAAAGTGAAAAATTGAGCATCTGAAAACAAGAGGTCATACGAAACACAGTTTTGTACCTTACATTATAGCTAAGGTTATTTGTGCCCATTTTAATATACATTATCTATAGTCATACACCCACCCACTTTAAACTACCTTGGCTGCAGCAAAGAACTCAGTTTAGATAGACACCTCTACCCCGATATAACGCTGTCCTCGGGAGCCAAAAAATCTTACCGCATTATAGGTGAAACCGCGTTATATCAAACTTGCTTTGATCCACCAGAGTGTGCAGCCCCGCCCCCCCTGGAGTACTGCTTTACCATGTTATATCCGAATTCGTGTTATATCGGGTCGCGTTATAACGGGGTAGAGGTGTACCTACTAATGAACACCATAATGTTCTGAGTGTACAAGCTTGTAGCAGATTCTGCACCAAATAACTAGACCTTGACTGTCATTGACAATTTGGGATCAGAGTTTCATTACTTAGAGACCCAGCTGAGGTTTATTACTAGTGAGCCAATCCTTGCAACCAGAATGCAGATCAAAGTAATAAGGGAAGTTTCCAAAACCCTCCTTTGCCATTTAACTTACCAAACACTAACCTCAATCAATTAAAGCAAAATGTTATGGCCAAAGCTTGTTGCTTTACTTATGTGAGTAGTCTCACTGAAATCAGTGGAAGTACTTATGTGAGTAAAGCAAGCAGAATTTTGTCCATAATAGCTCTTCATGTCTATTTTGATTCAAATAAAATATAATCATAAAACCATTTCATTTTGATTGGGGAAAAAAAAACTTTTCACATCTAAAATCTGGCACAATCAAAATAATAAAGACTTTTACTCTAATTGTTTTACTTAATGAAAGTATTCTGCATTTTAGCATAAAAACAATTTTTATTTAAAAGAACCCTCTTTCCTATTAGCATATACTTATCTTATGCATGGAGAGTTAAATCTCTGTATAGTAAGGTGATATTGTGCCCCTAAATTTACCCCCAAAGGATCTGATTCTGCCACCCTTACTCTGAACTTGGTTTCAATGGCACTATTTGCAGAGTAAGTTATTATTCAGATTATGTTAGTGTGGCAGAAATGGAGCCAAATAAATCCAATGGAAATGTTGCCTGAGTAAGGACTATAGGCTTGATTATTCCCTAAACTGGAACAATTTATGTGAGGTGCCAGGAAACGGCATAAGCAGAGAGTTCCAGAGCTCCTTTTAAATAGTCAGATAGGGATGGTAAGATTTGCTCCTCCATGGAATGGGACACAGGATTCAGTCCTCTAAATGCATGGAAGTCCTGAGATTGGGAGATATTCAGGGACTCCAGGAGAATCCATGAGGGGACTTTGTGCTCCACAAAGATTCCTAGTCCCATGATTCCATTGACACCATGATTACTAAAGAAACCTTGCCCATATACCATCCCCTACTGTGGCTACTCCTAACTCCTCCTTTTAGCAGGGCTCACTGTGCACGTAGACACAGATTATACAAATTGCATACCCCCATTTGCCGCTCCCCAAACCCATTGAGCCAAATCTGCATGGTGCATGCACATAGACGCTTACACAGGGTCAGGAGAAAGGCAAGCAATCACAGAACCTGCTTTCCCCTCCCTCATCCCACACATCCAGCCTGGACCTGTTAGATCGTGGTTAACTTAGCTCAGGGATGTGGAGGCAATGATCTAGCCGGAAGTAAGCACTGTAGTATTTGCCCCATAGTTTGGCAGAGTTAGAAGAGTGTGCTGCACTTACCAGTTTACGGCGAAGCAGTCTGTTGGTTCTTTTTCTCATCAGCAAGCTTAGCCTTCTCTTAGGACAGGGCACTGTGCTGAGTTTTATTCCTAAAAGCAGAGTAGACGTGGAAATTTATTGTAAACAACTTCAGAGGAAAAGAAATAGAAGAAGAGACTGTTCTGGTTTTTGAACCAAAAAGGGCTATGGAGTTTGCCACTGTTTTTCCAATCAGACTAAATGGTTCTGCAGGGATAGCATTTCAGGCAAAACAGCTTATCTGAAGGAACAGTTCCTTGATTAAAGGAGCAATGATAAATCACAGTCAAAGCATTCTCCAGTGCAGTGTACTGTTTTAGCCATACACAACAAATGAAAAGGATATGAGACACTAGACATTAGAGAGTCTATATGGTGAAAGGGAGTTTCGGAGTCTACACAGAGTTATTCATGTGTGAAAATATTTTATTCCCTTTTTTCCCCCCGGCTGCTTGTACTTTTCTTCCAGTAAGTTTTGATTCAGCTCCCAGAAATGAAAAATGACTCTAGAAGAAAACAGCTCTGAGTGTGATGAAGATTAAATCATACCAAGAAGACAATAACATATTTACTAATCTACATTTAATATATATAATAATTCCATACAAAAAATCTACATTAAAAAAGCATTGAGGTTGCAAAGTCAAGCAATTAAGTGAGGAAATAGTTGGAAATGGTTGGTTGCCAGTGCTACCTTAATTTGGCCTCTTTGTGCATATGCAACTTTAATGACATGATCACATATTTTTTCCCCCCACAGGACTCCTGTCTGAGTCAGTGCACAGGATGGACAGTGCTCACTTAATGATCAGCTATTCAATATTTCATTTTATGCTTCTTGTTCACTGTGTGGCCCCAGCTCTTATTTAATTAACAATATTCATACCATGTCCTGAATACAAAATTATTAATTTCCTCATGGGCTTGTCTATGGAATTAATCACTAGTACTGAGTGCATCACAAATATGAATACATTTATCTTCAGATTGTCACTGTGAAAAGAGGTAGTATTATCCCATTTTACAGGTGGGGAACTGAGGCACAGGGAAATTAATAGCAAAGATGTACACTAATTTTGAGTGCCACATGTGAGACGCTAGGCCTATGTGAGATGCTAGGCCTGATTTTTCAGATAATGTAGCATTTTATTGAACTTAATTTGTTCAGAATACAGGTCCCTTTGACTTCAATGGCAGCTGTGAGTGCTCAACACTTCCACAAAGCTGGGCCCAAATTTCTCAAGTTGGGCACTCAGTTGGTGACCACTTGTGAAAAGTTTGACTTAAGTGACTTACCCAGCATCACATAGGAATTCTGAGGCAAAGGCAGAGATAGAATCCAACCTGGGCACCCTTCAACAGCCCTGACATTAGACCATCCTGCCTTTTCCTGCCTTATTCATGGTACATATTCCAGCTTCTGCAACAAAAGATGCAGGGGCCCCAAGGACAACAGACTCCTTCACTACAGAACCCTGATTCATCCAGTTTGTCCAGTGCACTGAACAAGGCAGAGGTCCTGTGTAGTAAATAGCATGTGATTATATAACGCTTCTCCCAAAGTTCAAGTCCTTGTACCAAAGCATTGAAGTGCTACAGATTCTCAAGCAAATGGTTGTAATAATATATTCATGTGGGCAAAAGAAAAAATGTACTTATCCCAAATAAAGAGCTGGTCAGAAAAACAGTGATGGAATCATTTTTTGTGGGGGGGAAAAAAAGTTCCATCCAAAACAAGTCAATGTAGCTGAAATTTTGTTTTTGAAAATCCTTCTTTCGCCCTCCCCACCCTCCAAAAGAAGAAAGTCCAGACAGTGGTGAAACATCCTTTTATGACATTTTCAGAAAAGAAGGTTTCATTTTTCATTCTGAAATTTTGCATTGTATTGTATATTACAATATAAAATAATTAAGAAGTCAAAATCAAACTGACACAAAAATAAAATGTGGACTTTTCCTTCATGGAAAATTTTAAAATCCTTCACAAAATGGCATTTTCATCCTCTGCACAGTACTAATCCTTAAATTCACTCTGAGAAAACACTGAACAAATTCTGCCGACAAGGACTGCCAAAAAATTCAACCCGAGACAGACACCAAACATGGAAAGTTTCATAGAATTGTAGAGTTTAACACCAGAAGGGACCACAAGATCATCTAGTTTGACTTACTGTGTATCACAGACCATCAACACCATCCAGTATCTGCACACTAAACCCAACTACTGAAATTAGACCAAAGTATTGTAGCCCACAGGAGACTAAACTATTACGTGCCACAGACAGAGAACAGAAGGGACTGATGTGTACCAGTTTCCCACGGTGGCAGGGAAGTGATTAAGTGATATATAACTGGATAATCCTGGCAAGAGACCTGCACCCACACACTTCAGAGGAAGGCTACTCCCCCCAACCCCCACCAAAGTCACTGCCAAACTGACTATGGGGAGAATTCCTTCATTGCCCCACACATGGCATATGTGGCCCCACATCCTCCTCCTATGATACAAGGACCTCATCCTGCTTCTTTCCAAATACAAAAGAGAAATATTTATTGAATATTCTGCCTTTTCCGAATCAGAACCATCTCCATCTAGGAATGGTCCTATACTATTACTAGAATTTATTTTGTTCCTAATATATTAAAAAATAAAAATTCTTTTTTATTTTGTTACACTGATTTTGGAGCCCCATTGTAGAGCATGATATAGACAATTCCAGAGCTTACCATCTAAATAGTCAATACAAACAAAAACAACATAAAAGCAAAATGTCAACAGGCACAGATACAGCTCTGGTACCCTACATGGAATGGTTCCATGGGCTGGTGAAGAAGGAGAAGGAAAACACCTTTTCTAATTTGTTCCTCCATCCCCACAGAACACTTGGACCCCTATTCCGCCTCATATTATCTTCCTGGCACACAATGCATATAGAAAGGTTTCCATGTGCTACAGTTTATTTTCTTTTCTAAACAGTATAATATAAACTAGAGCATATGTTATTTCATGGATGGCATGGCTCCCAAGTCATGAAAGTTTAGCAGTGTCCCAGGCCCTTAGTTACCACACATTCAAAGCCTTTTTTACTTTTCCGCCACTGTCATCAAAAGCAACTACAGATCTCTGAAGGGCTGGTGGAGAAATGGGAAACAAATATGTATTATATTTTTATACAATAAATTGGGACGGATATCTGTTAGGACATTTATCTGTGGCTATGAGGAGAAGTCAGGATTTCAGACAAGCAGTTTACAGTGGTTACAATTTAAAAAACAAACAAACATTTATTAAATTTCTGAAGGCCATTAAATGGGTAAGAGAAATCCTCTTAATCTGCTATCATTTTCCTGCCTTCAGCTGCCCTGACTCTATAGCTCATCCCCCACCCCATAATGTACGATGCATCAACTCTCTTTATTCATATGCTTCCTTAAAATTCACCTCTTTGGCATGGCCCATGAGCATTAGCCCATAGGTGCTGGAACTAGGGTGCTGGGAGTGTTGAAGTGGTTTCCATCACATACAGGGTTTATTGTTTGGTTCAATGGCTCTCAGCACCCGCATTATACAAATTGTTCCAGCATGCCTGCATTAGCCCATATAAGCGTTATCAAGCCTTATCATTTGAAAAAAAAAAGTTAGCTTAAAACTTCAAGGATCCTCCCCCCCCCAAAAAAAAAACCCTTTCAACACCCATGACAACAAAGGAATGTAATTCACCCGTGGTGAAGAGGATTGGTGTGCAAGGTCCTCCTATTTAAGCCCCCCACAGGGCCTGAGGGGATGAATACCATCAACTGTGCAGGGGCACATGCACAACCCCTATGCTCTTCAGAAACTGTCTCCATGGCAGCAATACATAGCCCATTGTGGAAATCTACAAGAGAGATTGATTGGTTTATGCATGGGTTTCTGTACGCCATAAAATTGGCACAGGGAGACTGATGTATGGAAGGGAAGAGCTAGGAAAAGTGTCCTCAATGGCAAAAACAAACAAAAAAATCTTTAGGCTTTGATCCAGCAAATATCATGGGTGAAATCCTGGTCCCACTGAAGTCAATGACAAAACTCTCATGGACTTCAATGGGAACAAGAATTCACCCTGTAAGCTTAATGTTATTCATGTGATTAAGTAAAGCTAAGCACATTTGCAGGCTTGGGCCCTTATTTTCCATATGTGGGACTGCCATTTAAACCCTTCATTGATGAATTCATAGCTACCACATGCAACATGAATGTGAGTCCCATATGTGGAATAATTATATTCTACCCTTAAGGTGAAATCCTAGCTCCACTGAAGTCAATGGAAAAATCCCCCATTGACTTAATGGAGCTAGGACTTTGCCCTTAGTGTTTATCCAAGACTTCTATGTGAAGCCAAGAAGAGTTTCATTTAAGGGTAGTAACTACAGGGTATAACCTTGCTGTCATTCCAAAAGGGAAATTCCTACTGGAGACTTGAAACACAGAGGACCTTAAGTTATGATCAAATAAAAAGTCACTGAAAATGGTTAGAGTAAAACTGGGTATCCTTGCCCTCCCCTCAGGAGAAAGTGAATTTTTTTCAGAGATAATCTGCTGATCAAGTGCATCAAGAAATAAATTATCTGCTGCCTGATATACAAGATACTTCAGAGACAAAGTGAAATAGCTCTAGTAAAGTTTACAAATAAATTAAATGCAAGGGTCAAGTTCTGCTCCCAGTTCAGAAGAATCCAGTGGCGTTACACTGGATTTAAAATCAGTGTGAATAAGAGTGGAATTCAGTTCCCTGTTGGAGAGAGCACCACTCAAAGCCTTACAAAACTGAAATGAATAAGTTGTACTATTAAAAAGAAGCTACTGTTTTCCATTTTGATGAGGGGGGAAAACAAAAAATTGCATTGTGCATAGAATCCAACCTATATTAATATTATGGCAAATATTTCTAAACGTACAGACCACCAGCATATGTCTGCTCTCCTCCTGGGCTTGGGTCAACAGAGTAAAGTACAATAAATCCTTCAAGCCTAAAGTATGATGGGTTAATCCATAGCTATACTGTATGTCACCATAGACTATGAATTTGCTAAAATATTATGGGCCCCTTCTGAGGTTTAGAAAAATTGGATTCCTTTAAACTGTCATCCAAAGGCAGATTTATTCTTGAAGTTTGTGTGCAGTAACTTACATATAACTGAGCTTTTTGTTCTAATCATGAACATTCAAGGCTTAACTGTTATCATTTTGTGTTTGCACAGTTTAAAAGAACTTTAATGGTAAGCCGAGAAAGATAATTTCTCTTTCTACCCCGCCTTATGCATTTTTTGGAAAATGGTTTTTCCTGCTTCCACAATAACCTATTCAAGTTTAGCATCCCATTTCAAAGCACATAAATAACCAAAAGCAAGTTAATGATCCTGGAGTCAGTCACCCATACCCGCTTTCTCCTGCAAGTAACCCAGTAAGGATTACTCATGTGAATAAAGACTATTTGCATTAATACGGTTTTGCAGCACTGTCTGAATTCTATTTTAATAATAAAGAGCCTGATCCTGAAATCAATCTGAAGTCAAAACTTCCATGTCACTTCTGTAGGAGGAGATAATGATTTATTTCTTCTTGTCGCTGTTCACTGTATTTAGAAGTCTATTTTTTTTTAACTTTGAGTAATATTATGGTCAAATCCTGTTTGCCTCGCTTGTACAAATAGCCCCACTGAAGTCATAATGCTGGTTTAGATGGGCAAAATTAATTTGAAGTCAAAGGAGTTGCACTGATTTACACCAGAGAATTTGGCCCAATGGGTCTACCTGCGCCAGTAAAGTGAGCACAATTAAGCACTATGGACCAAATCCTGCAAACTCTTACCCTCAAGAGCAGTCCAAATGAAATCAGTGGGACTACTTATGAAAACACAAATTTGGAGGACTGAGCCCCATATGTGCCCTTAGTTGTTAAACCAGAAAATAAATTGCCTCATCGTGAGCTTCAGATATTTTTCATGTTTTCATAATAAAACTTATTAAAGGGCATTGTCAACCCCTTAGGCTCATTTAAATTTTGTAAAATAAAGTGTTGTCATGAGAGAGTTGGAAGGTTGGAGGTGTGTGGGAGGGGTGAAATTTACAAAACCCGATCTGAATATAAATGCAAAAGAAGTCAATGAAAGCAATTTTGTGTTGCTTATTTTAACATATGTAATGAATTCCCTGAGCCTAGGCTGTGTGCTTACAGAGGCTTTTATAAGTCTTCAGAGAGAAAGAAATATATCTGACCCATAATGTACATACTATAAATAGCATAATATATACATTAAGGATTACAAACACCGTGTTGCTGCTAAAAGCCAGATTTTCAAAGGGAAGATTTTAATGCATCAATACATTCATTCTGCTTTGTCCTTTTAATTCGGGACCACACAGATCCTAATTCTTCAGCTACAATTTAATTATTGTTTGTCTAAACCTTATCCAAGCTGATACTACTTTTTCTGCATTTCCAAAACACCATTTGAATTTTAGATGCACAGAGTTTCAGGCTGGGGCCCATAGTATACAGTGTATATATTAGTCATTTATTTTTTGAAACAATTTACGGTAAACATTTATTACAATGTAAACATCACCGTCAATTACTAGAATAGTGTTCGTGCTCCACCAGAACATAGCATGGGATTTGGAGCTGATCACATCTACACGGCCAATTCTTTGAGGTGCTGAGAAGCCTTCAACTCTCATTGAAATGTAATGGGGAGCTGTGGACATTCAGCACATTGCCGCAGGGGCTCAGCAACTCGTAGTCTTAAGCTTTGGGGGAAGATTTTCAAAATGGCAGTTAGGCACCCAAATGTCATTGAAAAACAGTAGCAGCTGGACACCTAACTGCGATTTGTGCCTTTGAAAATATCTCCATATATCAGCAGCCCGGTTCAATCCAAGTCAATAGTGACTGGCCGAATGGGAGAAATTTGGGACCCCACTACCTCACATTCACTGCGATGCCACACACCTGTTGCCAACATTTGTGGGGGGCTGAGCTGGAGACCCTGGTATGTGTCTCTCCTTCCCCCCTAATAATAAATGGAGATATCCCATCTCCTAGAACTGGAAGGGACCTTGAAAGGTCATTGAGTCCAGCCCCCTGCCTTCACTAGAAGGACCAAGTACTGATTTTGCCCCAGATCCCCAAGTGGCCCCCTCAAGGATTGAACTCACAACCCTGGGTTTAGCAGGCCAATGCTCAAACCACTGAGCTATCCCTCCCCTATTTCTCCCCAGAAGGTCATTACCATCACACAGCTGTTCAGCAGCCTTAGCTAAATGATTCTTTCTAGTGGACAACTGTCCACATTGCAGTTACCTTCCTTGGCAACCTTAGCAGAGATGCAAAGGATTGAACAAGCCATGAAGACTGAATGACCTTCTCATCCTTAGAAAGCTCAGCGCTATGAGGAAGTCTGCTCTGCTCGTGATCAAGTGGTACCAGGTCAGTGACTATATCGAGGAGTTAAATCCTCAAGACTGTCAGGCTTCCATAGCTCCTGTTCAGGGTTCAGATACATGGGCCGTGCAGTACAAGGGTATCCACAGCTCCTGCTGTTGCTGAACTGTTGTTAAACTGAAGACACATCAGTGTCCATCATGGTCAATCTCCAGTCTTTCATGAACACTAAGGACCCAATCCAACTCATATTAACATCAATGGAAAGATTCCCGCGGACTTTAATGGGAACCAAATCGGCTCTTAAACTGACAAAAGAAAAAATAGTGAGAACTGAGTCTCTTGAACCAAGACACTGAGATACTACAGTGATGGGCATGGCATAAAAGCCTAAAAAGGCCAGCGTAGAAATAGTCACATAAGTACTGAAATTATTGATTGAAGGAAAACTGCCAGTATACTAAAATTCTCATTTTGCCCATCAATACTTATCAACCCAAATGGCTTGCCAGTATGAATTTTCTGAAAGCTTGCTTCAATTTCTCTCATTGAGAGAGCTACACCTGCCTTTGGGGCAGGTCAGCCTATGCATAAGATTCACGGAGACCTTTGAAAACAAGATAAATAGAAGACTAATAGAGTGAAAGACATTCCCACAAGTAATGTGGTACCGCCATTCCTCAGACAAAAGGTTCTGCCAAACAGTGTCATCTATTCAAACCACAAAATCATTACACATCCCTTTTGTCATGCTTTTCTGAATTATGTTTATAGTAGTCTTCTTTTCTGTGTGTCTGTTCACATTCTTTAAATCAACAAAGCATTGATGTTTCATTCCAAACTACAGAAAGGGCATAAAAGGACTGAACTAAAGAGGTTACACATGGTTGAACTCACCACTTCATATATTTTAAAACATGTTCGTAATACATGATAAAAATAAATGTTAATTATGTTCATAATAGTACAATATCTTAACTCTCTAATAATATAGACTATGACCCAAGTCAGCCATGCCTTGGTCTCATGATTAGCACACTAGAGTGGGAGTCAGGCGTCCTGGTTCTTTTCTGGTTCTGCTACTGACCTACTGTGTGACCTAGTGCAAGTCATGTCACCTTTCTGTGCCTCTGTTTTCTCTCCCACCCTTTGTCTCTTTGGTCTATTGAGATGTTAGGATCTTCAAGGCAGGGACTCTCTTTCCATATGTATTTGTAGAGTGCCCAGCACAACAGGGCCCCAGTCTTAGCTGGTCCTCTGGATGCTACTGAATCACAAATATTAAAATAAATATAATACAAATTTGGGGCATCATGGAGGTGCCAGCGCATGTCTGTGCAGATCTGATTGTCGGAGTGGGACCTATGTACAGTAATTAAATTCCCTAATTAGGGCCAGATTCTAAGAGGACCAGAGAAGCCTCAACTCACATTGAAGTCAGTGGACATTGAGGGAACTCAGTCTCTTGTGAGATTGGTCCTTTAATTCTGCAAAGAATGGCCAAAAAATGCTCCCCGGTTTATGTGCTCTGAGAGGCTCTCTGATAATTTGGGACCATTTCAGGAAATCCAATATTTCATATAAAATATGCTTTCAATGCCCAGTACTTGAATTGCTTTAAAAACCCTTAAATTCCATTGTCTGTTTCCCCTTCATAACTACATCACTAGATATATTTGAATCTGCACCCCCCATTCAAATGTATGTGACCTTTCTCCTTAATTGGTCCCAGTTTCATATCTACACATTTACATAATTTAGATTTTGCTCCCATCAATCTTACTGTCACAAAAATATGTAGCCTTTATCGTAAGATTAAATCTCCATTCTCCAGGATCAATGTTTTTGTAACCGCCTTGTATGTAATGATGCCTTCTACTTACATGTGATATCCATCAGGAGAGTCCATTGTCCTGCTTGGGGTATGAAATGTTCCCATTTTCTTTCTCTTTTTATATCAGTGGGTTTTTTTTCCTTTCAATGGTGAAGATTTTGTGTGTGTTTGGGGTTTTTTTTACAGTTATATGGCTCAATATCTATGTATTTTAAGAGACTGTTTAAGAGACTGTTCAAGAGACCAAATAGCAAGTGTGAAAAACTGGGGACACTTTTTTTTCAGGGGGGGAAGTATAGTTGTGTATATAAGACAACGCAACTAATATCAGGATGATTCCAATAATATTGGAACATCTGGTCATCCTATGTTCAATATAGGTGTAAGCTCTACAAACTAGTAAGGTGTGGTAATAAAAAAAATGTCACGGTGAAAGGAAATGGGAGAATATGAAAAGCTCAAAAGGACATGGACAAAGAAACACCTTCCTGTATTAAAAAAATCCATATGAAACCTGTGTTATAATCATTTAGAACCGCATGGCTTTGATATGGATAAAATAATGGATTCCAATGAACCTAAAGAACCCACTGGACTTGCTAGTTCTGACCACTGTCCAAAAAGAAAAAGGAACCCAACTGACATCCAGAGAGGGAGTCCACGTAGCTGTTCTTGTCCAATCTAAGATATTACCTCACCCACCTTATCTCTCTAATATCCTGGGACCAACATGTCTACAACAATACTGCATATAAGTCTGTCATATATACCTATACCCTGAATATAGCATTCCCATAACAGTAAATGGCTCAAATGAGCACTAATGTTTTTGTGAGTGGTTATGTACAGTAAAAGTCACCATGTGGCAATTGTTACCACACAGTTACCCCAAATGCATTCCATTAAATATTAGGGGTTGTAGGGAGCGTATGTTACCGCTTGGCAAATAATGGCTTTTTGATGGCAACTTTTGTACTTGTGTTTTCAATCTCACTTAAGAAGTAAAAGTCTCATGGATTTAACACAGAGCTTTTCAAACTGTGGGGTGTGCCTTCCTGGGGGGGGGGGCATAGAGGAATGTTTGGGGGGGGGGACTGCGATACTCAAGGCATTTTTTAAGTTTTTAAATTATTATTACATAACAAGAACATGACATTGACAATTACACACATTGAAATAGTATGAGTAAAAATTTTGCAACTGATTTCATCAGAATGGACTTTTTTTGGCCAAGACTGCAGATGCAGTACACAGGAGTGTGTTACAATGTATTTAAATATAAGCCAATGATCATTTCTATAGCAACAACTACCATCCCTGCCATCCAGTTTCATATATCATATCCTGCCGTTACAACAAGCAATTGTGCAGTGCTTATTCCGCTGCTGTGTTTGATATTTTTTCACATCATTACATGACGAAAAATGGATTGGTACTTATTGCCAAAAGACGGTAGTGTTCTGGAAAAAAAAGGCAGGAACTGAAAAAAAAAAAATCTACAGAAGCAAGAAGATATGATGACACATATTTGGATGTTGGTTTCGCTTCCATTGCAGTTAACAGAGAAATTAGACCTCGATGTATAGTATATGCAGTAACTTTAGCAAACAATAGCCTGAAACCAACAAAATTAAGATGTCATTTAAAAACAAAACATGGCAATCTGGCAGGAAAGAACAGAGATTTTTTCAAAAGAAAGCTACAAGAAATTAAACAAAAAAATAACACAATGAAAAATATGGTATCCACTCCTGCAAGTGCTCTAAAAGCATCGTATCAAGTTGTGTACCACATTGCCTAGAATAAAAAGCCTTACACAACTAGTGAAAAACGATTCTCCCAGCTGCAATTGACATTTGCAGGATGATGGTTGGTGACAGTGCGGCAGAGAAATTAAAAATTACCCCGCTGTCAGACAACACAGTCAGCCACCGAATTGCTGACGTCAGAAAATATCAATGCACAGCTGATCTCTCGATTGCCATCCAGTTTATATGCAATCCAGTTGGATGAAGCAACGGATATATGAAAAGAAGCTCATTTAATTGCTTACATTGGGTACTCTCACAAAAACATCAGTATTGGAAAAAATTTTGTTCTGCAAGCCAGTTAAGAGGCGTGCAACTGGATCTGAACTGGTTAACATTTTAAATGACTTCCTAACTTCTCACGAGATGAAGTGGGAATCCTGTATCGGAATCTGCACACATGGAAACCTTTCTATGTCTAGTAGGTTTGAAATTGCTCCACATATATCGTGGACTCATTGTATGATACACCATGAAGCCCTTGCCACTTGAATCATGGATCAGGAACTTACTGATGTTCTGAGTTCTGCTATTAACATTGTAAACTTTAGATGCAGCCCACGAGGGCACATCTCTTTGCAACAGCTTTGTTGTTTCACATGGAAGTCAGCTTTAAAACAAACAGAAAGGAATTATAGTTTTCCTTAAAGCCCCAGCTCCTGGAGTCAAGTGGACATGTGACTATTTCAGCCTTTGTTCTTAAAGAAAAGTAAGTTTCTAGCCCTCATGGCTGTGGAGAAAGCTTCAAAATATGATCCCAGTACACCCTAAGGCTCAAAAGACAGAAGGCAAATAAAAAGAACACAAAATCCATTATTTTTACATAATCTCATGATTTTAAAGCAAAAGTCATGATTTTTGGTGACCCTGCCACATGATTTTTGAACACGTTGGCAATACTGCTTTCAGATAAATATTGAATAAATATTTTCCTGAAGGAAATGCATCCCTGAATGACTGGATTATCCAACCTTTTGTAGCTGAGGTAGTGACCTTGTCCTGTCTCTCAAATGACATTCAGGAGAAGCTGATTGAATGTCAGATAGGACACTGGATATTCAATTTAAAAAAAAATTGGGGGGATTTTTGGTTGAAAGATGGCTCAGAATATCCAGCTTTGTCAAAGTGTGTGATCAAAGCTCTTTTGCCATATTGTTCATCTTATTTGGGTGAGATCGGGTACTGTGTGCTGACTGTGATAAAGACAAAGTACCGTTTGAGACTGGAAGTGGAGGACATCCTCAGAGTGGTGAAACAGGCACTCTCTTCACACTAATTAATAAGTATCTGTGTATGGGAAACCTACAGGTGTAGGTCATTTAATTAAAGTTGGGTTAAAGGTCTCTGTTAGGTTTATGAGTAGGCTATCAAGCATACTTTTGCATGTGTCTATTTGTGTCTGGGTTGGGAGGGCACAACCAAAAATTGTAACTCAAAGGGGTGGAGGTCAGCTCAAAAGTTGGAAAACCGCTGTCTTAACACCAAACAAGGTGTATTTAGAATACACTATGAACCACTGTATGATGCAATTTATGGCAAAACATGCCAAAAATATGGCAAAACATTCCAATACCGCCCTTGTTTTCTTTTAAAAAAGCTGACATGTTAGCTGGCTTCAGTGTCATGAGGGGCTGGGAGGGACTTGTTAAGTTAGGTCCTCCAGAGAGACTGCTACAGAGGAGAGGAGAGGAATGGTACAAAAAAAACCCACAAGAGGTGAGGGAAGCTTCAGCCTTAAGTGTAATTTTTCCCCAGGACACATTTCACTCCCTCAAGTAAGCATGCAATGTTAGCTGAACTAAATAAAACAGGGCAGTTATGCATCAGGAAGATATGCCTGCAGACTTTAGTAAGGAAGCTCAGAGAAAAATACATGTCTCTTTTATCCCAAGTTAACCCAAGTCCACTAGAGAGAGGGAAAACAACCCAAAGTGATAGGTGCACGGCTGTTGTCCCTTCAGACGAGTCACATTAGAAATTTTGCTGATGTGTCCATAAAAGGAAGATCATGCTGTTTACGAGATGTCCCATTGCCCGCATTGTTGCTATTTATGCGACGGTACTGAAAATACTGAAGTGGCAGAGAATAACAACAACATTCAGCTCTGTCCAAAGCTTCTACAAATTGTAGAATGTAAAACTCAAGCCAAAACCTGTCAACTGTTGGACATTTCTTCTGGATTAACACAAAATTGTTTATGCTAAGTGCAATTAAAGAGTGGTACAGTACTCTGCGGTATAAATAGCTCTTCAATAATAAATAATCTCTGCATTTTAGGAATTTTGCAAACCTGTGCTAATTGTGGAGTACTCCTGGCGAGTGAAGCTCTAAGACAATATTGACAATATTTGCTTATTTTCTTTTCTTATTCGTTTTGGGATTATTTTGGTATGATTTTTTTCCTGTGGGGGAAATAAAGTGATCAGTTCACCCCTGAAATAGTTCAGCTATGGATAGTTTAAATGTTGAATGTTTTTCTATTGTTAGGCCAATTTAAAACTATTTGTCTGTGGAGCCAAGGTTTAGTTAGCACAGAAATGCCAAACTATAGCTTTCATTCCTTAAGTGCTTTCCTTTATCTGTGAAAGACTGAAAAATGGCTTTTCAGCTGGCACCAGTGGCTTTGGGGAGTGCTACAGAGCACATTTTTGTAAACTGCTTATTCCATGTTTATTGGCCTCACTGTAGGGATTACAGAAGACCACACAATTGGGTTGATCATTTTCCTTCACATTAACAGACTGAGTTTGGAATGGCAGCAGCTAACCTTAAGGAAACCCAGGCTAATGAATGATGCTTCATGGAAAACTTGTCAACATTAAAGAGGATTCTTGCTTATGGAGGGAACTTTAGAAGTTGAGAACCCCATGTCACATTGAAAGTCAATAGAATTTGTGCTCCTAAATCCCTGAGACATTTTTCAAAAGCTCCCCCGTAGCCACAACTTCTTTCCTCAAGACACATCCGGTGTCAACGAGCTGTGCACTTGGATACTTCATGGAGAGCGAGTTCTCTCTCCCTATTAGAGACTATGGGACCAATACAATAGAGCATCTCCAGAGCCTCTGTACGTTTCCTGTGCAGTAGTGGCAGATCATTTTTCCTGCCCCTCTTGAAGAAGAATTAGGGAAATATGCATATTAGAGTGAGTAACTGTGGGGTACAGCTCCACTGGCAGATAAGGAGTGTAGACTTTCACGGACACTTGTAGAACTTCAGAGACTTCTGTAGCCTCCACATGCGTGAGAGGATTTGGCCTATTGATGCACATATGTGAAGTGGTTTTATTCCCTCTTTCTTTGTTCACTGAAATATTTGGGAAAAGCTGATCTTTGTTTTGTTCTATCTTTTGTTCCCTACTCACTTAATCATCACAGCATCATGTAGAATCCTAGTATGAAGTTAGAAAAGGAAAAGGCCCATTATTCCATCTGCCAATGGTGGGGTTAGGTAGGCTTCATCTTAGACTACAAAATACTAAAAAGTAGAACTGTAAAAAAAATTTAATGGGACAGTTTTCCTTTGGAATATGGTCTTAAAGTTTACAAATCTATGAAAAACTGTGTGTAGCACGTTGAACAGCCTCTGATGTTTTCATGTGTAGCCTGCTTGATCCCCAGAATTAACATTGAGTGGGGTAATACCAGAGGAGCAGCTCAAACATCCAAAGGAGCTGGCCAGGGGCAGGACATTAGCCCTGCATGGCAGGGGTGGGTGTGGCAGTGACATCACAAGTGCCTTTTGCAGGACCTCAGTTTATTGGTCAAAGGAAGTCAGGAGGCAATGACCTCATAGAGAAACCCTGGACAGGCTGCAGGACAAGTGCACCCTCAGAGGCCCCCGTGGCTTTGCTGCAGCGAGTCTCCTTCGTGAGGTCTCTCCTTGGGGACTGAGAAAGAATTCAGGTTCACGTACGTGAGTGTGACAAGGAGCCTCTTTGGAGTTTTCTCCTTTTCTACAACTAATTTTGTTATAAAACAGACATCCCTGTTGAGAAGGCAAGAACCTTGGAAAGTTTTGGTACCTATTCAGCCTGATCCATCTGGTGCCAGCCAAACTCTAGGCATGAAAAACACTAGATTAAGGTGGGAGAATTTCCCCCCCACACACACCTAGGCCTTTGTCCCTTACAATCACTGGGGACATTGGGGTTTGTCATTTTTGGTTTCCCTTTTCCCTGCTTCCCTCCCTCCACTGGCGAGGAGGGGGTTGCTCTGCAACCTTCATTGTGGGAGGCCCTCAGAAAGAGATGGGACTGGAAGAGTTCTCTGACCATGATCCCCACTGGTGACTTGAGCTATCCTTTGGACAATCTGATGAGAACCCTCAGCCTCCTGCCCCTCAGAGTCTCAGTGCTGATTGGCTGAGCTGGGGTTCTAGTGACATGGAGGAGACTCAGGACTTTGTTGTTTTCTTTTAAGACCAAGCAAATAAGCCATAACCAATCATATACTAGATGAATTTCGCTGCTTCTCTCCATTCATTTTCCCTGAGCATTTCATGATTCTCTCTAATGTTCTAGTTCTTCTAAAATACTTGCTGAATAATTACAGTAACAGTTGTTGGTCTGTAGCTCATTTGAGATTACTTTATTCTGATCACTCAGTATATGAAATTCAAGATTGATGGTTAGTTTGAAAATCAGGAAGCCTGGGTCCTATTCCCAACTCTGCCACTGATTGGCTGTGTGATGTTAGACAAGTCCCTTTACCTTTATCAGCCTTAGTTTCTCCCTCTGTCAATTAGGGATAACAATCCTCTCATTGCTACCTCATGGCGGGTGGAGATTGGGGGGCTGTGAAGATCCGTTTGAGTGTGTCACTGGTGTCACTAATAGGAATGTCCTATCACATTGAGTCATGGCAGATGATGATGTAATGAAGTAGAACCCCCTTTATCCAAACATCCATTATCTCGGCTCTGAAATATTAACCGAACAACCAGCGCACACAGGTCCAGAAGTGGGCGATTTCTCTGGTGGCCACTAGATGGCGGTGCAATCTCACACGTTCCCATTCTCCAGATTATCCAAATTTTTGATCAGCCCATCTGGCCCTGGTCCCACTTCGATTCGATAAACGGGGTTCTGCTGTATAAGAGCTCAAATATTCTATTTTACTTGTATTTTATTATTTTTAAATCATTAAGAGAAGCAACTGTTTAGCACAGTCTGAAACATCTTATCTAGTTTTCTAGATGAAAATGTCGCCTCCTTGTGTGTGATGGGACAATTTAACACTTTGTGACAAACATGAGATGGTTTTCTTTTGCAAAAAAATATTTTTGCAAAGAATTTTCATCCAAATCAATTTATGATTTCAAACAACAAACTTGTTTAATCTTGATGAGATTTTCCCTCAGAAAACTGTTTCAATGAACATTTTCCGACTGTCTCAATTCCTGGGCTCAATCCCTACCTCTGTGGGGTTTGTCATTTGTTGGTTATAGCAAGAATGAGAACTGTTGGCTTTTCTCTCTGTCTCTGCCACTGCCTTGCTGTGTGACCTGGGGTAGGTCATTTCCCTTCTCTGTACCTCAGAATCCCAATCTGTCCACTGTGAAGAGGGACACTTCTCTAACTCCTGGCCATAGTGAGGCTGGGTGAAATAAAGGATATTAAATCACTTTGTGGTGGAGAAAGTGTTGCTGTTTTTTGAGTGCTTGTTCAGGTCAATTCCAATCAGGTGTGTGCGCACACACACGCACAGTAGCCGGAAGATTTTTCCCCTAGCAACAATCGTAGGGTCAGCCTGGCCGCCTCCTGGAGTCATGCCTTCATGGCATCCAATATAGAGCCCTAACAACCCTGCACCCCCTCAGTTCCTTCTTACCGCCGGTGACAGTAGCTGGAACTTCCCCTTGCTCTTCTCTTGCTTCGGCAAGTGGATTAGCAGTACTCTATATGCTCTGCATAGTTAGTTTCCACTAGTTTAGTAGTTTCCTTATACATTTTAGTTATGGGGGTTCCTCCCACCCGTTTCCTCCCCTATGCGTTACTGGGGAATGCCGCGATTCCCGGGCTTTAAGACTTGCCAGATCTGTGCTAAGCGCATGCCGAAAAGTGATTCCTCCTCCCCCCCCCCCCACCTCCTCCTTAAGGTGCCTTGGTGAGGGTCACCAGAAAGTCCTCTGCAAGATCTGTCGGGAGTTCCAACCAAGAATCATCAAGGAGAGGGAGCAGTGTCTCAAAATCCTCCTTATGGAGACAGTTCTCCGACCTCAGTCAGACCCAAGTATCGTGGATCTTGCTCCCAGCATGTCGTCTTTAGCGTGAAGTGCTCCGGCACCATCTTCAAAGGACCTGGCCCCAAAGAAAGATGCCAGCAGGGAAGCTAGGCACCGTCATGCAACCTCTCAGGGTCATTCAAGCCTTCGGCACCGGTCCCAATCGCCGGCGCAGAAGAAAAAGAGGTTGGAGAGAGGTTGATCTCCCTTGGCAAAACCCAGGGAGCAGCCACCAGTGGCATTTCAATCGGGTCACGACTCAGGACTCAAAGTGGGGTCACGTTGACTCCTGCCCAAGCGAGGCAGTCGATTCCGGGACCATCTCGCTCACCGCACCCATCAGAGCATCTACTGCTCCTGTCCACCCCTGAGGCTTTTGAGGCAGCACAGGATCTATTGAGGCTCATGGTGCCGGTCTCACCACAAAGACAGGAGCACGTCCCGGCACCGCAGGTCCCATCTCGACACCCCGTGATCTCTAAGGGAAGGCCGGTGATGATAGCACGCCGATCCCCATCACCTCAGCAAGCTTCGCCATCCAGAGAACGTAGTCAGTCCCCTACTTCTCGACGCTTTACCTCGAGAGGAGCAGCACCACTCTGGTCCTCCTACTCGGAGTCAGACTTGTACTGCTCCGACTATAGCAGGAGCAGAAGATCCTTCTCATGGCACCATAGGTGGTCCCGCCTAATGCAGTAGGCCCCTCAGTGGCAAAATCCACAGCAGTGGCCTTTTTGGACTCTGTGGGCCTTCCATCAAGCCTAGGGTTGAAGCCAGGGATCCCACTCGGGTGCAGCTTCAGTGGCCTCTGTGACATCCATCCCGCCATGGTTGGCACCAGAGCCAGTGCTTCAGGTGTTAATGCTGGCACCTGCAGCACTCTTCTCGGCACCGGTACCAACTGCGGCACCACAACCGACTACTTCGGCACTGGAGGTATCAGCGCCCCCCCATCGCAGCCTCAGTGCAAGACACACCCATGGCTTCGATGACGGCACCAGCACCGATACTGCCTCCATCATTGGCGCCAGCTACCATGGAGCCCACAGGCAGCAGAAAACCCTCTACAAGAGCTACATACCTCGCCAAGTGGAAGAGATTTTCAATCTGGTCAGCGCAGCACCATTCGCCCCCGACGCTAGCCTCAGTGCCACTTATTCTGGACTACCTCCTCCATCTGAAACAGCAGGGGCTTTCGTTATCATCAATAAAGGTGTACTTAGCCGCCATTTCGGCCTTTCACCCGGGCGAGGAGGGCCGCTCTGTATTTGCTAACTAGATGGTCAGCTGGTTCTGAAAAGGACTTGACAGGCTATACCCTAACCAGGACATCTTTCTTCCAGTCTTCTACCCTAAACCACATTCTAGCGGCAGGGAGCAGAGGCTCCACTCACTAGATGTTCACAGGGCGTTAACTTTCTACATTGAAAGAACAAAGCCATTGAGAAAATTGGTCCAGCTGTTCATGGCAGTGACAGACAGAATGAAGGGCCTACCCATGTCCCCACAACGCATCTCGTCATGGATCACGTCCTGCATACGCGAGTGCTACAACCTGGCTGGGGTTCCCGCACCCCCGATCCACCAGGGCACAGGCCTCATCAACAGCATTCCTACTCAGGAAATCTGCAGAGCAATGACGTGGTCCTCCATCCACACCTTTACCATGCACTACATGATTACCCAGCAGGCCAGAGATGATGTGGCCTTCAAACAAGCAGTGCTCCAATCAGTGGAAGATGCTGACCCCACTTCCTGAACTTGGGCTTGTAAATCACCTGACTGGAATTGACAGGAACAAGCACTCGAAGAAGAAAAATGGTTACTCACCATCTCGTAACTGTTGTTCTTCGAGATGTGTTGTTCATGTCCATTCCAATACCCACCCTCCTACACCTCTGTTGGAGTAGCCGGCAAGAAGGAACTGAGGGGGTGCAGGGTGGGCAGGGGTCTATATTGGATGCCATGAAGGCACAACTCCAGGAGGCGCCCAGGCTGACCCTACAGTTGTTGCTAGGAGAAAAATCTTCCAGCTACTGTGCATGTACTGTCCAATGGGAAGAGGGACACTTCTCTAACTCCTGGCAGTAGTGAGTCTGGGTGAAATAATTAACATTAAATCACTTTGTGAGGGAGAAAGGGTTGTTTCAAGGTGTTGAGCACCAAGGCATTCTAAAATTTGCTAAAATGTCTAGTCTAGGGAAACAAGAAATGGTCAGGCACAAATTTTAACCATTGTCTTTCTTAAAGCTCATTCACAGATGTGACTCCCGTTATTTTAGTCACCTGGGTTTTTTTGCCAGGGGGAGAGAAGAGGTTCCTGACTCAGCTTTTGTGGCCTTAACAAACTAGATGCTTTATACCAGTTCTCTCCTTAGATCCTAGAAAAAGAATGTCAGGTTTCAGAGTAGCAGCCATGTTAGTCTGTATCTGCAAAAAGAATGAGGAGTACTTGTGGCACCTTGGAGACTAACAAATTTATTTGAGGATAAGCTTTCATGGGCTACAGCATCTAATGAAGTGCGCTGTAGCCCACGAAACCTTATGCTCACATAAATTTGTTAGTCTCTAAGGTGCCACAAGTACTCCTTTTTTTTTAGAAAAATAATATCTTCATATACATTAACAAGATAGCACCTATGTTTAGGGAACAAAATGGACCCAGGGACTTACAGACTAGTCAGCTTCACTTTGATACCTGGAAAGACAGTTTAATAATTTGTTCCAGTATCAGTTTGCAAACACCTAGGGTTATAAGAATTATTAAGCATGGAGTTGTCAAGAAGAAATCATTCCAAACCAATCCAATTTCCTTCTTTGTCAGGATTACTGGTCTTGTGGATGCGCGGAAGCAATAGACATGATATATCTTGGTGTTAAGTCTTTTGATGCAGTCCCACATGACAGTCTAATAAGCAAATTGGGGAAATGTGGCCTACATGAAATTACTATAATGTTGGTACACAACTGTTTGAAAGACCTTACTTACAGAGTAGTTACCAATGTTTGGCTGTGAAAATGAGTTGTACCTACTGCGGTTCTGCAGGGGTCAGTCCTGGGTCCAGCACTATTGGATATTTTCATTAATGATTTGGCTAATGGAGTGGAAAGTGTGCTTATAAAATTTGGAGATGACACCAACCACTTTGGAACAAAAGATTAGAATCCAAAACGCCCTTGACAAATTGGAGAATTGGTCTAAAATCAACAAGACACAATTCAATAAGGACAAGTGCAAAGTACTTCACTTAGGAAAGAAAAGGCAAATGCACAACTACAAAATGAAGAGCCTGCTATCATCCTGCTATGAATCCTTGCTAATTACCTGTAGTGGGATGTGAATGAGAGAGGCCAGGATATGTGTTTGGGGTCTGACCAGTGATTTACAAAGAACCACCTTGCTGTCCTGTGGCAGGTGTAGCCCCAGTTTCCCTACTCTGACCCATGACTCTCCCTTCCTTTGTAGGCTCTGCCCAAGGTCTTAGCAGAATCCTCAGTTACAGACAGGCTCCAATACATCTTGGAGGTGAGCCCGATGAGGAGGGGTACGGAGCAATTTTACCTTAACACTGGGGAGGACTGGAAAGGAGAGACCAGAAGATACATTTTCCAGTCTGTCCACCAAGGACTTTAGAGCCAGGGAGGGGCAAGGGGTCTGAGCTGTTCACAAATCAGGAGTACAGAGAGGATGGGACTAGTCCCAACAGTGAACGTTGTCCCAATCTAGAGAGACAATGACAAGTTGTAACCTGCAGGATACAAGCATTGTCCTCCTAGGTGCAACAATCCCCTTCTAAAGCTCTACGATCACTGAATCAGATATTTCACCTGAGCACAAAGTCTCAGCCCCTTGGAGATGGGGAGGGGCTCATTTGCACAGCACGTTCACCTGCCCATTGACTCTGACCTGCCTCCTTCCCCCACAGCATGTCAACTTCTGGATCAGGTCCAGAGTGTCCCAGGAGAGAGCCAGGGCCATAAGGAGCCGCACAGGCCTGCCCCAATTCACCATCACCCTCTCTGAATTTGATTTAAGTGGCCTCTGACCCCAGCTTACTGACTTTAGGTGTAGGTGGGCTGGCCCTGACTGACTGTAGGATCTGCTGCTGCAGAGACTGTGGGTTAGGAGTGTTCCCCTTGGGGAGGCAGAGTCTGAGCAGGGAACGAGATAACCAGGAAAAGAAGAACATGACTCAAGCCTAAGTGCTGAGCCTGGGCCTTTAAGAGGACCATGCTCCAGCCAGGTTTGTGCCTGGCCTTGGGTCCCTTCTTGTCATCCTGGAGCAGCTGGGGGAACAAGTCCTCATGGAAGGCCCTGCCCACATCCCTTTGCTCCAAGCTCCCTTGGGGGCAGAGAGAATTAAGTGATTGCTAGTGAGGGAGTCCAGAGACATGGGAGAGTTGATACCCAGTGACATAACTACTAGGTAGCCCCGCAGATAATCACAGCCCCCAGCACAATTTGGCAGAGAAAGCAGGCAACATCCCAGACTTGCTGTGAGGCCTAAAAAAAGGGAAAAAGGATAGAGATGGTAAAATTATTGAAGTGGCTGTTGGACAGCCTCCAACAACAGGCGGCCTAACTGCAGAAACAACAGTACCAACTGTTCCAACAAATCGCTGCCCAGGAGCAACAACAGGGGACACAACAACAGTAGCAGCTTATTCAGGAGTTGCCAGTGTAGCAAGGAGAACAGCAACAGCGCCTTGTCCAACAAATAGTGACCCTCTGTGACAGGGTGTAGTTACCCCACACTGAATAGGGAAGGGTTAACCCTGCACATTAAGCCAAGGAACCCACGCTCCCTTGCTCCTGCTGGGCGTGCTCCAGCTGGAACACCAGTATAATAAGCTCAGTCAGGGCTTATCGCTGAAGAGGGAGGATGCACATCACCGGCTCCAGCCCAGGAGCCGCTGAAGCCCCAGATTGTGGAAGCCAGGCCTGCCAAGACCCAGGCAGATACCTGGCTACCTGAAGATGCCCAAGGGAGGTCAGAGCCACTGAGAGCTGCCCAGGCCAAGGAACCTGGATACCCCAGAAATGCCTGGACTGCCGCCTCAGGAGACAGGGTAGGAAGTAGTCCAGTGGGACTGTATGTTGATACTGTTATGGAACAGAAGGTTAAGGTCAGCGAGTTTCGGTAGGATCCCTGCTGATGCAGTGATGAGTATACTCGCTGCTAACAGGGCCATGGGCTGGGACCCATTGGAGTAGGGAGTGCCTGGGTCCCCCTACCCCAGCCATCACACCCCTGAGTGGTGTCCATCTTCCTACAGCCATTAAACCACATCTATACTGACTCTGGCCATTAGGCCACACAGTGCCAATGGAGAGGGCAGCTATATTGACTCTAGCCATTGGGCCAGGCTGCACTGAGGTGAAGGACAGTCAGATGGACTTAGTTATGGGCCTGCAAAGCCTTTGTCCCTCCCAAGAGGGGGGCAGGGTGTACTTGCCTTGTAATACCCTCTTACAACTTCAGGGGTCAAATATAAACCCTGCAGCAAGACCTTCAAACACTACTCCAGCTAGAAGCATTCTGATAAAACTCACAAAGACGAGGAGTGAAGATGACCCAGAAGCCATCGTCATCACCTTTGACGAGGATGCCATGGCAGCACAATGGCCACCCAAACACTGGGCTGTTTTATTGGCAGGGCCGTAACCAGGGAAGGGCGAGCGGGGCAGCAGTCCAGGGCACAGACTCAGGAGGTGGGGGCAGAAAAATATCATAAAGGACTAGAGCCCTGCAACAGGACGGGGATCCTAAGGGTCCCACAGGATTCATTGCCATAATAGCAGGAGCTGGATTAAGACTCAACAAACAGCGTGGAAGCAGGTGGGAGTGGAAATGGGAGTGAGCATTGTGGGGTGGGATGGGAACAGTATTAAAAAAATAGTCCTCTTGTGAAGCAAGTAACATGAACCTCACATCCAGCACCCACCACTCTCCAGCTGCCCAGCCCTGAAGGCAATGCCACCAGCAGCAGCAGCAGTGCGGAAGTAAGGGTGGCAATACCGTAGCATGCCAACCTTCTATGCTACTACTTGTGGCAATGCTGCCTTCAGAACTGGAGGCCTGGCCAGTGACCTCTGCTTTCCGGTCACCCAGCATTGAAGGCAGTACCACCAGCAGCAGCAGTGCAGAAGTAAGAGCGGCTGGCAAGGTGAGGAACCGCGGCTGGCGGGGTGGCCAGGCAGCGAGGAACAGCAGCTGGCGGGGTGGCCAGCCAGAGCAAGTGCTGCGCACGCAAGGTGCCTTCTCCCCCGTCTGCGTGATGAACTCACATACCACTCTGAAACCTATCACATAGATGCACCTCTGAACCCTGGGTCCTCAGTGACCAAGGACAACCACTATGAGTGGGGTATGGTGAGGGAGCAGAGAGGGGCACAGAAAAGGAACTGCTGGTTGTAGAACTCAAGAACATGAGGTGGAAGGCACTGCCCCACACACTCTGGGGCAGGTGTCCTGCTCACAGTTTTATGTTTATGACTCCTGCTTGTGGTATTTTCCCTAATTAATGTCGGGTGACTTCTCTCCTTTCATTAAGTTTCTTTTCTACACTCAATCTCTGTGCTTGCGAAGGGGGAAGTATTGCCTCTCAGAGGTGCCCAGGGTGGTGTGTAATTTTACCAGGTTACTGGATGGGGGCTCGAGCCAGTGCTGTGTTGTATTATTGAAAAGGAACCCCTAGATATTGAATCCAGCCCTGGTTACTGCCGGCTCCACCTGGCAGAAGGGTAACGTACATCATCCAATTAATCCCCTTTCCAGGGCACTAAATACGTCCAACAGACAACTGGTTGCTATGGACATTATTTGAAAATATAGGCCTGCGGGCCAAACTCATCTATATTCACTGGCTTCCTTAAGACCTCTTGGACCAGGAGTGTATGAGGAGAAATAAACAATAGAAATAAATGCTTAAAACCTAGTTTAAGATACTGTTTTTATTAAATGTCTGAAATAGTGAAAAATAGGGGAATGGAAATGCATAGTATATTGCTACATTTTGTAACCAGAACTAGCTATTATTATAATAGTTTCCAAAGTTTTCCATGTTTTGTCAGCCAGTTTCTTATAAATGATAGCTACTGTTAGAGCATAACACATGATATGTTTTCAAATAAATAAACTATTCTAGGGGTGGTTTTTGTGCGTCTTGGACATACAAGTAGAAATAAGATCAAAAACCAAATTATTACAACCATCCAAATGTATGAAACAGTCCCTCCTGGAAATATGGGCCTAAATTTTCCAAATGAATTTTGAGTACATCAGTTTTTGGCTGCCTGATATATGACACCAGAAGATGGCCTGAGTTTCAGTGTGCATGAACCTACTTCCATGCTCAGCCTTTTCTGAAAAATCAGGCCCCATTAAAGGTGTCTAAAGAAATGAGATAAGTATGTTTGTTGAAATTGGTACCTCTGAACCTGAGAGTTTTTATAAGGTTCACAAGTAATTGACATCCTTACTCAACAACTCTAACCAGATTGGTTGGATGATCAAACATTCCTCAAAGTATTCCTTGAAAAAATGGCATCTTTCATGGCAATTCTAATTGAAGCCATGATGCTCCTCAATAAATAGGGCATTTAATACCTCCTCTCCCCCTTCTCCCCCCCGCCCACTGATGTCCTCTATGTGTTTACATAAAAGATATAATGATAATACTAACTAGACTACAGTGATCCATATACCTCAACCCCAACCAGGAAAGACCACCTCTTGTGAGCAAAGGATAGCTTAATCTCCATGCCAATTCAATCCCTGTCTTCTCTGCTGAGGCTGGCCGGATGATACCAATTAGTGCCTCCTTTCAAGTTTTTTTGTTGTTTTTGTTTTTTGGTACATTTGGAACAGAACTCTGACCAGTGAAAAGATGTCAAATGATACCTTTTGGAATCTAGAGACATGGGGTAGATATAAAACAGAAACCTAGGAGTTAAAAGTAACTATATCTCATTACTAATCTTCAGAACCACCCATTCCCTGCTAATCTTTAGAGACATTTTAAAACCACACTAAAGCACTCCAGGGCAAACATTATTCATATAATCCTGAAAATACTCAACTTTAAATCGTATCTAGCAAATGAATTAAATGTATAACATTAGCACACTACGACACTTCCTTACATGTCTTAAAAATTAGGAGCTTGCTAGTTCTTTTGCTAGAATTGTTACACTAAATAAATGTTTCTACAGTACATAAAATGCTATTTGATTACACAGACATCCAGCAAAAAAAAAAAAAAAAAAAAGTCATGACAGACTTCAAAACATGCTGAAAGATGAAAAAGAAAGAACCATATCTAGATTGTGATGACATTTCTCAGGCCATGCTCAGCATTACTCAAGGCCATTGATATTATGTATGGTTCATTTGACTGGCCGGAGTCCAGATAGCAAAACCAGAATTTGCAAACATCTTTGTTCTCAATGTAATGTGGAACCTGCACCACATTTTAAACTTCACTTTGTCAGAGAAATGTGGCTGAAGTAACGACTGGCATAATTCCACTGACTTTAGTGGAGATGATTCAACAATGAATTTGGCCCACTTAGTCAAAAATATAAATCAGATTATAAATACTAATTTTGAAAAAAAAATCCTTTCCTTTTGTTTTAGGAAAGTGAGAATTTATTAAATAAATGAATGCATGTGAATTCCTTTTAGTCCCAAATACACAAAGCCAACAAACCTTTTATTTATACACAAAAAGAGCAGTAAAACCCTTCCATATTTCTCATAAAAATAGTAAATCTCTCAGTTTCTAAAATCTATGTTTTCCCTAATGTTGAAATGTGCAGCCAAGCACAAGTCTGAATTCTACACCCTTCTCTGCACTGGTTGCAGGAATTATATCCTGATCTCTTTCCTGATGCAAAATATTAACCTTTTCCAAGTACATTATACAGTAATTAAAAACAGGTCTAGATCATTTATCAATCAAGATTTCAAAGACATTATATTGGGCAGATGTTATTTCAAGCTAAGATGAAAGCTTCACATTATCATGATCACAATTTATGCACTATATGGTTCTATAACCACAGCTAAACTCAGGGAAGATTTAAAAATTGTGGCTTTGTTTGAAAAAGGAGAAGTAGTTCCCTGCTTGCAATTAGTAGGTGAAAAGCCAGCAGAAGAATTTCACTGATACATGCCTCTTTGAAAAGGGATCTTACATGTGTACTTGATAGGCTGAAAGTGAACCAAGGAGTCTCCAGAGAAAATGAATGAATAGTGGTTGTAGCTGAAAAATGATCATTATACCTCAAGGGAATAAATCATTCCAAAATACAATTTCAGAGTAGGATGACCAATAGGCTACAGCAGCCAGGAATACAGATTTTTTAAACTTAGGCTCTCTGACCTTTTAATTTAAACCACAAATAAGGAGAAGATGAAGAGTGCCCTTCAACTCTGGAAAGCAACATTAAAAATAACTATAGTGAATGCAGCTCAGTAGGCTATATTAAGTCCTTTGAAGTGAAAACATTTCTGATGATTGTGCTTATAAATGATGTATCTAAATGCTAGCATTACAGTCAAAGCTAATCCATCCATGATATGTTCATTTAATTATCAGTTCTTCTGATGATTTGATTTTTTCCCATTTGCTGGGGTGATTCCTTATGCACTTAGAGACAGTTGAAACAAAATCTGTCAGAGGAAACATATTCCAAATGGCAGGGTAGCCTTACAAAACGGCCATCAACATTTGCCACCCTAGATGCAAAACTTGCTCATCCTTACTATGATAATGACAATAACAATATTTTATTCATCTGCCAAAATAAATCCTTTAGGTTGGATGAGATGGTGAGTAGAACTTTACAAGCTCGTGGTACAGAACAGATATTGTTGAATGAATCTTTATTGTACTACTTATAAATCTTACTCTGATGACAACCAAGACAAAGCCATTTTATATGATGTCACTTCACCTCTCTTCCAATTGTATTTCTTTCATTTTCAAAATCCACTATACCTATCATTATTATGCCTTTGTTTTTTCTGTCTCTCTTTGGCCCACTGCATAATTAGTTATACAAAATGGAACAATCCAGAGAAATGGTAAATACCACAATTACCCCACAATAACCATTGGCTCAGTTGTTAGAGAACTTGCCTGCGATGTGGGAAGTCAAGCTTCAAGTCTCTGCTCTGATTCCTCATTAGATGAACTCAAATTTTTCCTTGGGAGTGTGTCATTCCAGAAAGGATTTCTAACTCTATATAAACATAGCCTTCAATACGATTGTTTTAGAATATTAAACTGTACATTTGACCTTATCCATCAGTGATTTTTCCCTCTGAGGCCACGGGACACTTAGTATTTACACACCACAGGAAATCTTTCCTCCCTATTTGTCACCATAATTCTCAATGAAAGTAAATGAGAATTACACCATGTATATGGTGTACCACCTAAGGACATAAGCTGATGCTATTAATTCATTCAAATAAGACAATCTGTTTATGATGTCACAGATCTTGAGTTGTTTCAAGGTTGCCCATGTTTCTTTGGTTTGCCACATATTCCATTTCTGCTGGGCAAACACACAACCAACCTGTTGTCACTAGGGATGGGAGAGCCTGGAACAAAGCCCTGCTTCTGCAAGCTTCTCCAAAAAATTTTACTCTCAGCACATGAAAAATTACAGGCACACAGTTTGGGCTTCAGTGAAGTAATGTGGTTAAGGGCGGATGGGGTGGGGGCAGCAGAATCAGGTGTACAATGGAAAGTTAATTACACCAACTTCAGGTTATTTTATTTAAGGCACCTTATTAAGTATTATTTGTCCACAGCATACACTTTTACACTTCCTACAGACTTCTGAATTTAACATGACATTAAAATGTTTAATGTATTTGGTATTTTAAAATTCAGGAAGTTCAGACCTACTAAAATTATGGCTTCTTGGTCCTTATTCCTCTAGCTATTACTATCGTGTCCATGAACCTGTTACTCAATGGAGACCCAGAGGGGCCACCCCTCCAGAAACTATATGGCCAAACAAGGAAATGCTGAGTTAAATCCTGACTGGGGTCTTTCACCCCCACTGTGTATCTGACATTTCCATCAAGTTACAGGGTTGAGTGACAAGAGATTTAATGTTTTGTAATGAGAGGCTAATTTTTCAAAAATTATATTGAGGGCAAGGGGTCTATGTAACAGGGCGCGTCAATGAAAATGCCACAATGGTGATATCACATCCAGGGTCACTAAGATTACCACCTACAGACGTCCCAAAGGTGGAGACTAAAGAATGAATTTCATACATCTAGTTATGAGTTCATGTTACAGAATGCAACCACATGTTGGCACTCAGGTTGTGGAAGCAGAATCCCTAGAAATGTCAGAGAAAAAGACAGACAGACGGTCAGAATACACACATAAATGTCCATTTTACATTTTCAAAGAATAGTAAACAAATATCTTGCTTTCATGAAAGCAAAATAGTTGTTCACCTGCATCTATAAAAACACCCTCTTATATACTGGTGCATGCGCAAGTCTGTATGTGTGTAAACTTTTATTTTGTCTTACAAGAACACATTTTGAGATAGGTGGGTGGAGACTCAAATGGGAATTGTAATTCCCCTTAATTGCTTTAGCCTTAGTACAAGGCTTGTTTGTTTACCTGAAACCTGTAGAAAAAATAGTGGTGGTTACTGACGGCAAATTAAATTCATGCATATTCCAACTGCCTAAGGGTAGAAAGAATTATTCTATTCTCACACACAAAAAGCCTTGACCCAGGGATTACATTCAAAAATTGGGGTCAAATGTGCACCAGCTGAGTTAATTTATAAAGGCCTAGCCTGTCAGAAGAAAAACCAAGAAAAGTATGACAAAAAAGAAAGTCCAGGAAAAATCCCAGATTTTTACAATAACTTCCGGTGAAAATAACAGCTGCTACATCAAGATAAAACAATATAGCCAAGGAACACAGCTGAGACTAGGATGGTATAAACATATTTTAGATAATTTTCAAGTTCACTTGAACACTTCCTGGTGAAATTTCTTAATTAAACCAAACCTTTATGGGTTTTGCTTCCAATTAATGCTGCCCCAGAAGCTTTCCTACAACAGTTCACTCACCCCATCATGCAGCCCTCCAGTCAAACCAAAGATAGCCAGAAATAGGTGGTCAGGGTTAACTAATGGAATGGTGCTGGCAGCAGCAGGGAGAATGCACAGAACACAGAGAAAAAACTGAGTTTGTAGAACTAGATGCTGTGTAAAGGCAAGACAGAGAAGGACAGCCCAGGAGAAGGAATTTGGTATTGCCTCCTAATGAAGTAGTAGGAATGATGGCCTAGTGCAATGGTTGGCAATCTTTTCAAGTTGGTGACTGCTTATTCTAACTAACTAATCACTAACTCGCTCACTCAATCCCGCACAACTTCCTTATATTTACTCTAAAAGAGTAAAAAAATCTTTCAACAATAAGTCTGTATTATTTATTTGTGTCTGTGTTTTGAGAGGTTAGCAGAGAATACTTGACATTTAAAGGCAAGAATGTGCAAGGAACCAGGGGAATGAAGTTTTCTTTGCTTTAGATTGTAATAAAATTTGCAATGCCTCAGAACCCCAAGTTGCTAGTTGTAGTTTAGAATCACTGGCCTAGTAGAAGGGAAACTGGATTAGGGTCTCAAGAAACCTGGGCCTTGTCTATACTACCACTTAAGTCTACATAAGTTACGTCACTCAGGGATATAAAAAACCCACCTCCCTGAGCAACATAATTTACATCGACTTAACACGTTGTCTACACCATGCTAAGTCGGCGGGAGATGCTCTCCCATCGATATAGCTTCCACCTCTCATTGAGGTGGATTAATTAAGTCGACGGGAGAGTGCTCTCCTGTTGACTTATTGGGTCTTCACCAGACCCTCTAAATTGATGCCACTGCATTGATCACAGCAGTGCCAATTTAGCGCCGTAGTGAAGACTAACCCCTGGGTTCAAATCCTGGCCCAGAGAACAATAGAGCTAATACTTCCCTACCTCACCAGAGTGTTGTGAGTAGAACTGGATGGGAAAAGGTTTTGAGATTCCGAGAGACCCACTGTCCCAGTGGTTAGGGCACTCACCTGGGATGTTCCTGAATCAGAGCAGGGACTTTAACCTGGGTCTTCTACATTCCAGGTAAGTGCCCTAACCCACTGTTTCCCAAATGGTGGGTCCCAACCTCCCAGAGGGCCTCTGAAAAGGTTCTAGGTGGTTTATGGGGCCTGAGGCAAACATTCATTGCACCAAGTGCAGGGAGGAAGCAGGGGTGGCAAAGCAAGCCTGCCCCACGCTCCACCTGCAGCAGCGGCTCCTGTTGCATGGGGGTAGGCCCAGCTCCCGGCACTGCTCATCGGTGCACAGGATTACATGACATGATGGACAAGTGGCCGGGCCAAACCTGAGTGGAACTGTGATCTCACGAGTCAGGTCTCCATGCCACGCACCCATATTTGGCCTAGCCACTGCTCCATCATGATGGAGAGGTGTTTGGGCCACACTTGGGTGGCACTGTGATCCATGTGCTAGGTCACAATGCCCAGAGCAGGGACCTGGGCCTAATCCTATAGGACAGGAGCCACCACTGCAGGGCAGACTTGGTCTCCAACAATGCCCTCTGGGGCCTCCCCTCCACACCCAGCTGGGAGTAGGGTCGCAGAGACAGAGAGACTGACCTGTAGCCCAGGGGTTAGAGTCAAGTCCCCATGTCTCCCACATCCCAGTGAATGCCCTTACCTCTGGGTTACTGGCTGTTCTGGGGTGGGCCTCCCTCCCGACACTCCCCAAAATTCCACACTGGACCTGAGAAAACCCGTTCGGATGAAACAGTTGTCGAAACTGGATGAAAGTGTTGTTGAAAGTGTTGTCGAAATCACCCAATTTGCCAAACCGGCATTTTGCCAACAAAAAAATGTTTTGTTGAAAAATTCCAGACCAGCTCTAGTTGTGAGTTTAAAACCTGTCAATGATCGTGATGTGCTTTGGTAATGACGGCCATGTAAGTACTTAGATAATCCTGATAACAGCTAACTTCTTAACTGGTCTGTCCTGTAACAGATCACTTTGCCCTGTTCAGCCGGCACAGCATAGCGAGAACGAAGCATGCTCCAGCAATGCCCCCTGCTAGCCACACTCCCTACAGTGGAGGCTTTCAAGGAGCTAGGATAGAACTGCAATATTGGCTCTAATGTTGGGGCTTTTAGTCATTCTGGGGGGGGGAGGGGTTGGTTGTTGTTTTATCTTTCACCCTCCATGTTAGTCCACCTTCTTGTTACCAAAGTTGGCGCCCTTTTTAGGTGCCTATTTTTCTGACTGGTTAAAGTTTAAGCCTAATCTACCTAGCAACAGTAAAGGCAGGAAAGGGTCATTTCCTGGTTATTCTGTCTAGTGACAAAAAAGTTATATAAAGGGATTGCAGACTGTCAGGTGCTGTCCGCTCAGGAGGCAGCCCGTGTTTGGTTCAACTCATGTCTGCGCTCGGTCGTGCGACGTAGGAAGAGGAACATCAACAGCACATCTGTGCTTACCTGGTTATCCATCATCAAAGGAGACCCTCTGTTCCATCTCGAGTTCTTGAGTCCGGTAGCTGTCCTCAAGGTCCCAACCTGAGTTACCTGAGAAGCAAGACAGACGAAAGCATCGTGAGCCATCTACACCTGAGCTCCTGTCACTCCTAGAGACTGAGCAATGTTGACATTTTATTTGTGTTATGCCCGTATTGGTTAGGAGTTGGGTCTGGGCTTCAAGCCTTCGGTACTTGTAAAACCACTAAACTGTTTTATGCTGTTTTACTCTGTTTAATGCTTTATTTCCCTTTCCCTACCTTGTGTTACTTATCCCATAATAAACCCTCCTGCC
The DNA here is from genome assembly GCF_011386835.1 of Chrysemys picta bellii. NCBI lineage: Eukaryota > Metazoa > Chordata > Testudines > Emydidae > Chrysemys > Chrysemys picta. The sequence continues at coordinate 20,226,058 of NC_088791.1, forward strand.
TGTTTTCACCTTTTAAAATGACTAAGTTTCATTTGACCTGCGATTAATAGGTGATAGACCCTACAGGGGAAATCAATCCTTTTGGAGGTGAGGTCCTTAAATCAAGTCAAACAGTCTCTTCTGGTACCACTAAAATAGGTGGTAAAGTCCAATGTGAAGAAAAGGCTGCTGCCCCTTTACTGTGGCTGGAGCATGGAACAGAGTCCGGCCCTTTATCTTTCATCATATTCATCTCTAGTTGGGATCTAATCTCTGACTTTCAATGTGGATACACACCAGCCATCTCTGGAGTCTGAAGGTGTCTTATTTTTTTCCCCTATTGACAATGGAAAATAGCAATACAAAGAAAACATAAAATAAAATACAGTCCAGATTAGAGGTAGGCAGTGTTGTGTCCACTCTACACTAGTTAAAGAATATCCTGTGGAGGACTTGGTTTTATGGCTGCAGTTGTGCTGTAACTCATCTATGCCCAGGTTTTACATATATTTTTCACTCTTTGTCCCAATATTTATGATTTAAAGTGTGCAATAATAACCCTTCAAATTGTATTCTCTCAGATCCATCAAGACTGAGAGCTTAAATTGAATTCATGAGTTCCAAACCAAATATCTAAAGGAGAGGTGGGACAAAGGGATCATGGGGGTGGGATGTGTTGTCAATTGTATGCAAGTATGAACAAAGTTTAACTTTGAACTCTTTTCTTCCTTTTCCATCTTGGGCATAAATTACAAGCCACTGATCTTATTTGACTGTGTAGCAGGGATGGCTGGAATGTACTGTGGTCAAGATAGCTAAGACATGTTTGTGTCAAGCCTCTCCTCTGCCAAAATGAGGCTACTCTACAGCAGAAATGTACATGTTCTGGGCAGCGGAGTCAACACACGGGGTACTGCACAAAGTGCAACAAGACACTGATTTGTGGAAGGCTCAGAGAATTCAAGGGTGAAGCAATGATTACATCAGTATTATTTTCAACCTTTATATACACAGCATACTTCTTTTTGAACACCAAAGCAGAATTGAAGTTTGTTTGTGGTGTATAACTTCATTAAGGATCTATGGATGAAAATCTGGCTCAGGAAATAATGGGGATAAGCCACCACAACACAGAGAGTACTCCAAAGGCTTTAGGCACCACCACTGAAGTCCCTAAAAATCCTGCGTGAAGGACTCATTTAGGATATTAGTGGTTTACAGGTAGTTTTAAGTGTCCTTTACCCTGCAATGAATTTCAAATTTATGGAATAGGACAGATTTTCCAAAAGCGACTAGAGATTTTGGGTGCCCAATTTGAGACACCAGAAAAGAGCCTGACTTGTAGAAAATGCTAAGCACCCTTCATGTGAAAATGAGATCCTGTTAAGGTTTCCCAAATTGGGCACTCAAAAGTTGAGGCACCCCAAAAAATCACTAGTTATTTTTGAAATTCTTTGGCCTCTGTGAGCACATATTGTATATGTGTTATCAATTAGATCATTGCTTAGACAGTGTAAAGGCAGATGGACTTGAACCAATAATGAAACTGAAACAGACAACGACCCTGTTTGTTTTGGGGTTTTTGGTTTAAGCATTATTCAGGTGGATTATGTAGATATGTTTAAAATATACTGACACAAGACACAGCATCGACATCAGCTCTGAAGTTATGTTTTTTGCCATGCCAGTTTTATTGTAAAAGAGAAAAAAATCAATAAAAGAATTGATGAAAAAGAAGTTGGTTTTGCAGGAGTTTGAATGAAAAGTGAAGTGAGGGTGGAGCTTAGAGCTAATTTTGAATTGGATTTAAAACAACAGCTCATGGGAAAGAGAAGGCTTATTTTCCTTTGTCATGTAGCAATAGGCAACATTATACTTCTGCTGCTACCACTAACTGTCTAGCTCTGTGTGCCTGTAATTTGTTCTTCATTGACTGACACAGATAATTTATTCACCAGTACAGCTGCAAAACCAGGGTGGCGATGAAAAGCTATGTACCCTATAGAAGATATGTAATCTACTCCCATTTAATCAAATTATTGTTGACTAACCCCTTCGAGGCTATTATTAATTATCGTAGAAAAATGGTGCTAGATTCAAGATGTTATGATCCAGCTTTGCATCTAAGCAAGCTGACCCTCCTTTATGAAAGCCTCCTGTTTTCTATTAAGCGGCTATATAAGCAGAGTTTTTTCTCATGTACACCCCAGCCCCCTCAACTCCAGGATGAATGAGAAGCAGAACATCGCAAGGAATTTTACAACTTCACTTCCCAAATGATAAAGCAGAATTTTGGAATCAGGTAGCATCCAGGAGTGAAATCCTGGCCCTACAGAAGTCAGTGCAAGCTTTGTCATTGACTTCAGTAGGGTCAGAATTTCAGATGAGGCCTTTTACAGATTTCCTCATTTATTATCACAAGAGACAAGGAAGAATAAATAATTGCATTGTGTACAATGATCTCCATAAGCGACATTCACCTTGTGCAAAAAGCTAACAAAAAGTTCTATATGCACAATTTAAGCCCCTTCTAAGCCTTCAAAACTTGGCTTATGCTGACCTTCTGTACAGAGGTGAGTTTCACTCAATGACACCATGTAAAACTCACTTACCTAAATTTCCTCACAAGCTTAAAAAAAGTGTGCATAAAGCTCTGTCAAGTTCCAAAACCTCTTGGACTGAGCCTGTGTAGAATTTCAAACAAACCAGAGATGATTTGCTGCTCTGCAACAAAACAGTGGGAGGATCATGGATTCGATACAAAGCCCATTGGAGCTCTGCAGTTTTGTCTAAGTTCAGCTTTGAGATTTTTCAGTTCAAACATGAAAGTCAAGCCAAAAACAGAGTAGCAAGCTCACGTAGAGGAAAACCAAAGAAAATGTTTGCACATCCTACTGTGAAGCAAGGCCATCAATTTTCTACAGATCTATAACAAAGCAGCCTATTTTTAATGTACCTGCAGAACTTTATAAAGTTTAATTTACCTTTCATGGTAAGTCAAGAAATTAAAGGTTTGGAGAACCTGTGAAACATAATTTGAGGATATCAGACAGAATAGTGGCATATTAAGAAGTAAAGGTCTCTTTTGTTGCTGATTTATTGTTTCACAATAGATTGCCTATTAAGATTTCATACCCAAGCACACAAAGTAAACATGGAGTGAAACTGGATATTATTGCCCTTAAAATACTACAGTATACAGGGCCAAAACACAGTATTTTGAGATAGAGCTGTGCAAGCCTTTCCAACTTAGTTAAAACAAAGGTTCATTCCATTCTTGTGCAAGGACAGATTTGCATGGGTTGAAGTGTGAAACCGGTCAGGATCAAAACCTGTTTTCTCAGAATTCCTAATTTTGTTCTGAACTCATTGGTAAACTGTGTGTTTGTGAACAATCATATGGTTATGCATGAAATTGGCTCCTTCCCTGGAATTTCTACAAAAGTGAGACTTCTGGAGAGAATGGAAGATGCTATGTGAATTTTCCCAGAGATGTTTCAAACTTGAAATTCACCATCAAACAGTAGCTTCACAAAGTTATTGGATAGTCAAACAGAAAAAAAAGTTAGCAAAAAAGCGTAGGAGAGTTGGCAGATATAAGATTTCTAATAAACTACTGCTTGGTTTTTAAATGCCAGTACACAGCTAATTTAATTCAAATATTTAAACTTTACTGTAAGCTTTTGTGGTTTGGACCATTATTCTAGAAAACTACCATGGGCTGTAACTATTTCAGCCAGGGACTGTTCTTTGCTGGAACCTAAAGACAATGTTTGGGCTTTTATAACACATACTGAATTTTTAAACTCCTGTATTAGAATTTATCATGTTTTAAAGTCTGTCAGAAAAATTCTGTAAAGGATGAAATAACTCAAAATTAAGAGAAAAATTTGTTCTTTTAAACATATGTTTATCCTGGAATATGAAGAAAGGCTGAAAAGAATGTACCATACATTAAAGTTGGTCACACATTTTTGAGTAAACTTTGTCAAACAACGCTGGTTCATCTAAACCAAAATGTCGACAAAAACTTTGTCAGGAAGTTCAGGTCCAGCATGTAATTTTCAGTCAGAAAGAGAGTGACTTTAGCCCAGAGGCATTCACCTGGTCCTGATTCAGAGCAGGGACTTGAAGCTGGTGTCCCATAGCTCACATCAGCACCCTAGGCAATAGAACTAACTTCTTTCTCATGATCTTGCATGACAAATTTTGTAAGTTCTCATTTTCATTTGGATTCAGGAATAAACAAATTTTGAAATTTTCACAAATCAAAATTGTTCTTTTCGGCCACCCCTACTATACATCTCAGCTAAACTCAGTGGAACATTTAGCAGGGCTATTTGACCTGGGCTTTGTTTTATGATTTAGATTATTCAGTCTCAGTCTCTCTCTCTCTCTCTCCTTCCACACCACTTTTCCAGAGGCATTGCTGTTCCTTCTGTTGTGTGTAGAGTCCACGAGAAACAGGGCTAAAGATGTGCCATGAAAAAGCAAAAATCTTGCTGGAAAACGACTGCTCTGCTATGGTACTGTAGCCTTAGAATCTCACCTGTCTGTAGGAAGAGTGTCTTTTGTACAAGGAATCATTGTTATTCAATGGAATTCACCTTGCAATGCAGGAAATGAAGATCATAAGGAATTTTAAAGCTCCAGGGCAGCATGATAAAACCTCTGTATACTGGTGTCTGCAAAGCAATTCATATCCGTAGCATATCTCCCACGTCCATCATGAAAAGGATGTGACCATAGCTGTCAGCACGGTGGCTTATAATTTGATTAACAGCACTTTTGACTTCAGTAGAAGTTGTTGGTGCTCAGCATCTCTTGGACTCAGGCCATAAATCTGCAAATTATATCAGACTCCTTGTTGAAAGAGAAGAGAAAAATCAATACTCTATCTACTGAGGGTGACTTTCTAAAAAGCTGCAGAAAAAAGGTGTCATTAGTGGCAGGAGTATGGGATCAACTTCCTTTTTCATAGAAAATGCCACCAGGTTTACAGATATACAAGGTAGGTGAGGTAATATCTTTTATTGGACCGACATCTGAAGCTGGTCCAATAAAAGATGTTACTTCACCCACCTGTATCTCAAATATCCTGGGACCAACACAGCTACAACCACACTGCATACAGCAATGGAAGATATCAAATTTTGCCGCCTGAAATGCAAACTCCATAACATGAAGAAAAAGGAAGCAAAACTTAACAGCAACATCTACTTCCTGAGCAAATGCAATAAACGCATCATCTTCCCCAGAGGACTCACACACTGTAACCCTCTGACCACTACATATAACTCCAAATATGCTGAACAGCTCTGCAAAAGGACTTCAGAGAAACGGAGGAACCATTTACTGCAATTCACATATTCCATAAGGGATCACCGCAAACAAGAAATCATCACACACTCCCACACACTGTATAGAAGTTGGTTCAATAAGGTATCACCTCACTCACTTGTATCTCTAATATCCTGGGACTAATGCAGCTAAAACAACACAGCATACCAGGTTAGTCAGTCATCCCCAACCTTCAGGTTGCCTCTAGTGAATATTTGATGTCATATTTTATATCTCCAATATCAGAACTTCCAGTTAACCATCAGTACCAGCCTTAACAATGAACTTCCTGAATTCTGTGCAGGTAAAATCTAAACTTTAACATCATTTTTTTTCCCATTTAATTTTTGCACTTAATGCAACATGTTCCACAACCATCTTTCATGTAACTAGCTACAGTGTTCTTTAACCAGCACTGCCACACAAACTGGAGGAGTCATGGTGCTTTAACGCAAACAGGAGCTAAAGCCTTGACCTTTCTTCCAAGGTGAAGTGATAGGAGGAAATGGTCACTGCTAATTTGAGTTAAACAACTATTTGCATGAGTGAATTCCAAGGGCCCATTTACGCAGCAAAGTTTACCATGACAGGACATCATGTTATTACATCACAACGCTTCAACCATGTATTTTAACATCCTTTGCTCTCGCCTGTGTGAACGAGATAAACCCATGTTCTAGACCTGTTATGGAACCTTGTTATAGCCCTGATGCTAAATTTTGGTTTCAATTACCAATTGAATCAATTAATATAAATGGAGTTACTCTGTATTTATATCAGTGTAAACAATAGCCTCTGATCTTTACAGGGTTATAACTCTGTGATTTAACTAGTCTATTCAACAAATGGCTTATGTGACCATTTTTCAATGTAGAGATTGTTCCTGAACAGCTCACTGTGACCACAAAGATGATTCCCTATTCATAATATGCTATGTGGTTGGTCACCTTAGTCTCTTTGTAGTGTTCCCTGTGATATATATAAATAAATATATATAAAATAAAGCCTCCAGGCTCAATTCTGCCTACCCTTTTACAGGTGCAGCTTCTATTCACTTCAATGGGATCTGGATGTATGTAACAGCATCAGTGGACTTGGTGGATCAGTGCTATTACTTGGACTTACACCCTCAGAACCATAGACAAAACTGCTATAAAATTAATCATCTCTTGGTAGACTTTGGATTTTAACCTCTTACCAGTATATTAATTGTAATGACATAGCTCATCTCCGCTAGCCATAATTGGAATAACCCATGGAAATCACAGGGTAGAAAGAGGAGAAAAGACTACAGCAATGAGTCTCCACGTGCTTTGTGGGAGGTATGGGTGATGGACAGAGTTCAGCATCTAATGAGGAGCAAATTAAGCTAAGGCCTCTCATTCTTGTGAAATGATACTACAGTATGTCCCTCAATTGGAATGAAACAAATTGATTTCCAAATGCCGCAAAGTGGTCCTACATGAATGCACCCTCTGTACTACAATGCTGCACATTTGCCAACTAATCAGAACTGGGCTTTTGATCTTGACATTCTCTCTCTTGAATGCAGAAAATAATGATTCTGTCATACGAACTCTAGCAGATTGGTTAAGCCACAAGCTTGTTCCATATGTTTGTAGCGTACACCAGAGGGAATTGTGATAAATGGTTTTTCAGTGTTATTAGAGCCAGATTTTTTTATTTCACCAATGCTAGATTTCTTTTGTGTTAAGAAGAATAAGTCCTTATATAATTGCCCCAGTTATCTCTAATTTTATCAAAATCTATTTTACTCCTGAAGTTGCTTTTCAATTATTGCTTACAATGGCTAGAGAGTATAAATATTGTGAGAGTAAAGTTCCTGAGCTGGTGCCTTGCAAGGTTTACAATCACCCAGTGACTTGATATGGCAAGTTAATCATATAACATTGCTATGGTATCCTTTCAGTTGGATTCCCTAGGTCTAAACAATCAAGATCACAGAGATTTAGTTTTGCCGTTTTAATTCTCTCTGCGTGCTTACCCTGAAATTTACACTATTCTCTCAATACAATATTAAGCATAGCTGAATGTCTGTGAAACCCTTTCTATTTATAATCACAATAATTTTCAAAGGTTTTCAAATGCCTCTCAAAAAATAATAGATTCCCTTCCTTTCAGCCTTCAGTTGTAAGTTCCTTAACCAATGATGGTCTCTCTGGCCCATAAAATGCCTATTAAAATGTGTGGTGACAGCAAGAGATATGTTTGTCAACTAAACCATAGAACCAAAAGAGGTGCAAAGGAGATACAGGATCCATTTTCAAATGGAGTACATGCTTCTAATTATCACCGAAGGAGTACGGCAGGAAGGGATCTAGGGGTTATAGTGGATCACAAGCTAAATAAGTGTGATGCTGTTGCAAAAAAAGCAAACATGATTCTGGGATGTATTAACAAGTGTGTTGTGAGCAAGACACGAGAAGTCATTCTTCCGCTCTACTCTGCTCTGGTTAGGCCTCAGCTGGAGTATTGTGTCCAGTTCTGGGTACCGCATTTCAAGAAAGATGTGGAGAAATTTGAGAGGGTCCAGAGAAGAGCAACAAGAATGATTAAAGGTCTTGAGAACATGACCTATGAAGGAAGGCTGAAAGAATTGGGTTTGTTTAGTTTGGAAAAGAGAAGACTGAGAGGGGACATGATAGCAGTTTTCAGGTATCTAAAAGGGTGTCATAAGGAGAAGGGAGAAAACTTCTTCACCTTAGCCTCTAAGGATAGAACCAGAAGCAATGGGCTTAAACTGCAGCAAGGGAGGTTTAGGTTGGACTTTATGAAAAAGTTCCTAACTGTCAGGGTGGTTAAACACTGGAATAAATTGCCTAGGGAGGTTGTGGAATCTCCATCTCTGGAGGTATGTAAGAGTAGGTTAGATAAATGTCTATCAGGGATGGTCTAGACAGTATTTGGTCCTGCTATGAGGGCAGGGGACTGGACTCGATGACCTCTCGAGGTCCCTTCCAGTCCTAGAGTCTATCTACCCATCTCTAATTGATGTTTTAATCCCTTAAAAATGTTTTAAGTGTCTATCATTATTAAGATAATACTGTTAAGATCCAATCACTGTATAAAAGCGGATACCAAAAGGAACATGCAGAGAAGTTCAGGCTGCCTACTACCAGCTCAAATCCTGGATGCTTCTTTCTAAACAATAGAATTATGGCAAATTCTGAAAGATCCTTGGCCAAGATCTTCAAAAGAGATTAGTGATTTTGGGTGCCCATTCGGAGTTGCTTTAAAGGGGCAGATTTTCAGACAATGCTGAACAACCATGCACCAAAAATCTGGCCCCTTTAAGGTGTCTCAAACTGGACACTCAAAAATCAAGTCATTCAAAAATCACGGCCCAGATTCATGTCAGCCTGTAAATGTACAATAAAGAATAACATATGCCCTCGATGAACTATGAGGCTATGCAATTTTAGAAGTTGAGACAGATGAGCACATACCTATCTTGAAGACACAACACTATGACCAAGGCCTTGACATCTTCTGCAGCAAGCTTAATCTAATTTTTGCAGCAAGCCAGTGCAACAGTCAAGAATTTTGCAGCAGCATCAGATGCATTTTTGAAATCAGAGATTTTATTGAATTACACATGAAACCAACTAATACAAATCAGTAGAGTATTTCTTCTGTTGTCTATTTTGATATTCATTTTAATTTATTTTATGCTGCCACTAATTTCAGTGTGCTTCAGAATTCCAAACGTAAACTCAAAGTTGTATTATAGAAGTTACAGGGGAAGTTGGAGTTTCTGGCACCTGGGTAGGAATTGAGGGGAGGCAGTTTTGGATTGTAGGATAGGTTCTTTAGTTGGATGGTTCTGCTAAAATGAGCAGCAACGAACAGATCGTCATTTAAAACATCATTATTAGGTTTCAGTTAACACCACACTGAGATGAATGGAGGCAGTTCACACCCCTCACAGCTGTTGTTTCAGGCTGTTTGCAGACTTAAGATATCAGTTTACACAGAGGACTTATCTTTATTGTGAGGAGAAGTGTGTTGGATCCATGCAAATTTTTAGGGTAACTCTATACTACAAAATTAACGCAACCTAAATTACATCGATGTACAGCCACTCCAATAATGAATTCGCTTTTGCATGTTCACACTATGTTTCTTTGTTGGTGGTGAGTCCCCTCACAGGAGCACTTACACCAATTTTACTGTCAGTTTGGGGCATTGTGGGACAGCTTCTGAAAGGCAGCAACAGTCGATGTAAGCAACACAGTATCTACATTGGCACTGTGTCAAGCTAACTACATCGACCTAAGCACTCCACCTCTGCAAGTTATTAAGTCAGTGTAGTGGGCGAGTTACATCGGTGGAAGCTACATTTTAGTGTAGACACTTACAGAGTTAGGTCAACATACGCTGCCTTACATCAACCTAAATCTGTAGTGTAGACCAGGACTCAGTGTTAATGCATTATACCAGTGTAAAAAGGGACTTACACAGTCAGTTTACTGTTGAAATGGAGGTAACTCACACTGGTACAAGTCACTTTTTACACCACTGCCATACATCTAGAATGATATCTAATTAACATGGCACAAATTAAATGAATTCAAAACTGGCTAACTGATAGGTCTCAAAATGTAATTGTAAATGGGAATTGTCATCGAGTGGGTGTGTTTCCACTGAAGTCCCACAGGGATTGGTTCTTGGCCCTATGCTATTTAATATTTGTAACAATGACCTCCTAGAAGAAAGCAAAACTATCACTGATAAAGTTTGTAGATGACACAAAAATTGGGGGAGTGCTGTGGTTTGCTCACTGATTCAGAGCAATCTGGACCACTTGGTAAACTTGGTGCAAACAGTTCAGATTTTAATATGGCTAACTGTAAATGAATACGTCTAGGAACAAAAGAATGTAGTCCATATTTACATGATGGGGGACTATCTGGGGAGGCAGTGACTCTGAAAAATATTTGGGGGTCATGGTGGATAATCAGCTGAACATGAGCTCCCAGAGTGACGCTGTGGCCAAAAGACCAAATGTGATCCTGGGGTGCATAAACAGGGGAATCTTGAGAAGGAGTAGAAAGGTTATTTTACCTCTGTATTTGGCACTGGTATATGTGCTACTAGAATACTGTGTGTAGTTCAGGCATCCACAATTCAAGAGGAATGTTGATAAATTGGAGATGGTTCAGCGAAGAGCTATGAGAATGATTAAAGAATTAGAAAACATGTATTAGAGTAACAGACTCAAGGAGCACAATCTATTTAGCTTAACAAAGCAAATTTTAAGGGGTGACTTGATTACAGTCTATAAGCATCTACATCAAGAACAAATATTAAATAATGGGCTCTTCAATCTAGCAGAGAAAGGTATAACATGATCCAATGACTAGAAGTTGAAGCTAGACAAATTCAGATTGGAAATAAGGTGTATAATTTGTAGTCGTGGGATTAAGTAACCATTGGAACAATTTACCCAAGGTCATGGTGGTTCTCCATCCCTGACAATTTTTAGATCAATATTGATTTTTTTTTTCTAAAAGATCTGCTCTAGAAATTATTTTGGGGAAATTCTATGGCCTGTGTTATTCAGGTCAGACTAGAGGATCACATAGATTCCAAGGCCGGAAGGGACCAGTCTACCAATCAGTCTTTCATTATTTGTACATATTCCAAGACAATGATGTCTCAATCCTGGCAGGGGACAATGGGTGCTACTGCAGTATTAAATAATAATGTATTGAATATAGAATATTTTCTATCCCTTTATTGTGCCACATCAGAACTACATTTCTAGCTGAGAAAACTTACTAAGTATGGCTCTTTTTATCATTAATCTTACTATGGAAACTGAGATCAGGGAAATAAAACCTCACACCTGCCTTCTGGAATTGAGCTGTCTTTGAAAAAAAAAAAGGGGGAGGGCATATAGTAGCCATAAAGCTGGGAACCTTCCCTTCAATTATGCAATAAATTAAAGGAAATGCCAATGGGATGGCAGGCAACACAATGTAGCAGGAGTAGATGAGACAAGAAAATTCAGGAATAAAGACATTAGGTGAATAGCTAGGCAGAGTTATGTTAACACTTCGGGAGGAGGAAGGAAGTATTAAGACTGATTCCACCCACCAGTATTCACTTTTCAAATTGCAGGTTTGATGTTAAAGGAATGTAAAACAGCCATTAGCCGTTTTCCAAAAGGGTTGGTCTCAAATTTTAAGGGCTAGGGAAGCAGCTGAGTGAATGTCAGGTATGGTGTGTTTCTCAAACTAATTTAATTTTCTACATTATAGTTAGGCTTGGAAGGATTAGATTCTTTTTATCAGTAAAAAAAAAAAATAAAAAAAAATCAGGAAATGTTGATTTCACCATACAGGCATATGTTGACAAAAAATATTTCCACTGATAATATTTAAAACTTAGGCAAAGTAGGAAAAATGCTGCTTGAGAACTTATTATAATTTGATTTAAACATATTTGCTTCATATATTTTGATATGTAATGTTGACAATTTGTGTTTTAACAGTCATAAAGCTTTAATTTTTTGAATCTCAACATCTACTGTCATTAAATAATTGTCTAACCTGCCCCCCATCATCTGAATCCCTCACAATTTCCTGCAACTGTGAAAATTTAAAATTGATAAAAAATAAAAAAACTTTAAAAAACATAATTTTGTGCAACTGTGAAAATTTAAGGACATAAAAATTAAAAATGCTTCAAATAAACATTGATATTGTGTTGAAATTATAAAAAAAATAAAATCAAATTCTGGTAAGCCTAATTGTAGTTTAGGATGGAATACTGTCTTATGTTATTATTAGAATAAAGAATATGGGCCCATTTCTGCCCCATACTCATCCTGAATGATATCTTTCTCGAGAGTATTAGCATTTAAATCAATCCTGCTACTCCAGTAGTGAGGCACTGCGCTTTTTCATTATGGATCACAGAAGCAGGTCCACAGCGGTGCTGTACCCTTTTAAGCACATTGCCATGTTTCATCTCTGAGGTGGCTGCATTTCTGTGGTGGGAAAAGGGATCCCTAATATGCAGTTTACATTGTAACAAAACCAAAACATTAAGAAAACATTTTACTAGAAACTGCAGAAAACTCCTAACCAAAATAATGTTTTTAAGTTATTTGTCCTTTAGAAAAAACACCTCTTCTTTTGCTGCTCGTTGCAAGGCACAAAACCCCAAAACATTATAGTAAATATTGGATCAAGTTCTCTCACTCACACTGGGGAAACACCATCAGCTTTGACGGGGTTATGCTGTTACAACTGAACGGAGATTGTTGGCCAGTTCATATAACGTAATCTGCTGCTTCATTCACCCTTCATTCAAACGTAGATAGCTGGGTTTGTGATGACTGGGAGAACCAAGACTGGGAGACTTGCCTGCCTGGTGCGAAGGTTGCGGATCTCTCGAGGCATCTAGACAGACTTATGTGTAGTGCTGGGGAAGAGCCGGTGGTCGTGGTACATGTAGGTACCAATGACATGGGGAAGGGTAGAAGAGATCTCCTGGAAGCCAAATTTAGGCTGCTAGGGAAGAGACTGAAATCCAGGACCTCTATGGTGGCATTCTCAGAAATGCTCCCAGTTCCACGCGCAGCGCCAGGTAGGCAGGCAGAGCTTCAGAGTCTCAATGCGTGGATGAGACGATGGTGTAGAGAGGAGGGGTTTACATTCATTAGGAACTGGGGAAACTTTTGGGATGGGGGGAACCTATACAGGAGAGATGGGCTCCACCTAAACCAAAGTGGAACCAGACTGCTGGCACTAAACATTAAAAAGGTTGTAGAGCAGTTTTTAAACTAGGAGATGGGGGAAAGCCGACTGCTGTAGAGGAGCATGTGGATGGGACAGAGACTTCTCTTAGGGGAGAGTCTAATGATAGAGAATCTCCAGGTTATAGTCAGGAGCAGAGGATGGAGGAGGATAATGTAAGGGCCAGATCAGATGATAAACATTCACATAAAGAATCTAACACATCAGAAAAGGGCAGACAAATAAACAGTGGCAAGTTTTTAAAGTGCTTGTACACAAATGCTAGAAGTCTAAATAATAAGATGGGTGAACTAGAGTGCCTCATGATAAAGGAGGATATTGATATAATAGGCATCACAGAAACCTGGTGGACTGAGAGCAGTCAATGGGACACAATCATTCCGGGGTACAAAATATATCGGAAGGACAGAACAGGTCGTGGCTGGGGGTGGGGGGAGGAGTGGCACTATATGTGAAAGAAAATGTAGAATCAAATGAAGTAAAAATCTTAAGTGAATCCATGAATTCACATGTTCCATAGAATTTCTATGGATAGAAATTTCATGCTCTAATAAGAATATAACATTAGGGATCTATTATAGACCACCTGACCAGGTCAATGATAGTGATGATGAAATGCTAAGGGAAATTAGAGAGGTTATCAAAATTAAAAACCCAATAATAGTGGGGGATTTCAATTATCCCCATATTGACTGGAAACATTTCACTTCAGGACGAAATGCAGAGATAAAATTTCTCAATACTTTAAATGACTGCTTCATGGAGCAGCTCGTACAGGAACCCACAAGGGGAGAGGCAACTCTAGATTTAGACCTGAGTGGAGTGCAGGAGCTGGTCCAGGACCGCTTGGAAATAGTGACCATAATACAATAGCATTCAACATCCCTGTGGTGGGAAGAACATCTCAACAGCCCAACACTGTGGCATTTAATTTCAAAAGGGGGGAACTATGCAAAAATGAGGGGCTTAGTTAAACAGAAGTTAAAAAGTACAGTGACTAAAGTGAAATCCCTGCAAGCTGCATGGGCGCTTTTTAAAGACACTGTAATAGAGGCCCAACTTCAATGTATACCCCAAATTAAGAAGCACAGTAAAAGAACTAAAAAAGAGCCACCATGGCTTAACAACCATGTAAAAGAAGCAGTGAGAGATAAAAAGACTTCCTTTAAAAAGTGGAAGTCAAATCCTAGTGAGGCAAATAGAAAGGAGCATAAACACTGCCAAATTAAGTGCAAGAATTAATAAGAAAAGCCAAAGAGGAGTTGAAGAACGGCTAGCGAAAAACTCCAAAGGTAATAACAAAATGTTTTTTAAGTATATCAGAAGCAGGAAGCCTGCTAAACAACCAGTGGGGCCCCTTGATGATCGAGATACAAAAGGAGCGCTTAAAGATGATAAAGTCATTGCGGAGAAACTAAATGGATTCTTTGCTTCAGTCTTCACGGCTGAGGATGTTAGGGAGATTCCCAAAGCTGAGCCGGCTTTTGTAGGTGACAAATCTGAGGAACTGTCACAGATTGAAGTGTCACTAGAGGAGGTTTTGGAATTAATTGATAAACTTAACATTAACAAGTCACCGGGACCAGATGGCATTCACCCAAGAGTTCTGAAAGAACTCAAATGTGAAGTGCGGAACTATTAACTATGGTTTGTAACCTGTCCTTTAAATCGGCTTCTGTATCCAGTGACTGGAAGATAGCTAATCTAACGCCAATATTTAAAAAGGGCTCTAGAAGTGATCCCGGCAATTACAGACCTGTAAGTCTAATGTCAGTACAGGGCAAATTAGTCAAAACAATAGTAAAGAATAAAATTGTCAGACACATAGAAGAACATAAATTATTGGGCAAAAGTCAACATAGTTTCTGTAAAGGGAAATTGTGTCTTGCTAATCTATTAGAGTTCTTTGAAGGGGTCAACAAACATGTGGACAAGGGGGATCCAGTGGACATAGTGTACTTAGATTTCCAGAAAGCCTTTGACAAGGTCCCTCACCAAAGGCTCTTAAGTAAAGTAAGTTGTCATGGGATAAAAGGGAAGGTCCTTTCACGGATTGAGAACTGGTTAAAAGACTGGGAACAAAGGGTAGGAATGAATGGTAAATTCTCAGAATGGAGAGGAGTAACTAGTGGTGTTCCCCAAGGGTCAGTCCTCGAACCAATCCTATTCAACTTATTTATAAATGATCTGGAGAAAGGGATAAACAGTGAGGTGGCAAAGTTTGCAGATGATACTAAACTGCTCAAGATAGTTAAGACCAAAGCAGACTGATGAACTTCAAAAAGATCTCACAAAACTAAGTGATTGGGCAACAAAATGGCAAATGAAATGTAATGTGGATAAATGTAAAGTAATGCACATTGGAAAAAATAACCCCAACTATACATACAATATGATGGGGGCTAATTTAGCTACAACAAGTCAGGAAAAAGATCTTGGAGTCATTGTGGATAGTTGTCTGAAGATGTCCGCGCAGTGTGCAGAGGCGGTCAAAAAAGCAAACAGGATGTTAGGGATCATTAAAAAGGGGATAGAGAATAAGACTGAGAATATATTATTTCCCTTATATAAATCCATGGTACGCCCACATCTCGTATACTGCGTACAGATGTGGTCTCCTCATCTCAAAAAAGATATACTGGCACTAGAAAAGGTTCAGAAAAGGGCAATTAAAATTATTAGGGGTTTGGACCGGGTCCCATATGCGGAGAGATTAAAGAGGCTAGGACTCTTCAGCTTGGAAAAGAGGAGACTAAGGGGGATATGATAGAGGTATATAAAATCATGAGTGATGTGGAGAAAGTGGATAAGGAAAAGTTATTTACTTATTCCCATAATACAAGAACTAGGGGTCACCAAATGAAATTAATAGGCAGCAGGTTTAAAACAAATACAAAGAAGTTCTTCTTCACGCAGCACACAGTCAACTTGTGGAACTCCTTACCTGAGGAGGTTGTGAAGGCTAGGACTATAACAGCGTTTAAAAGAGAACTGGATAAATTCATGGTGGTTAAGTCCCTTAATGGCTATTAGCCAGGATGGGTAAGGAATGGTGTCCCTAGCCTCTGTTTGTCAGAGGATGGAGATGGATGGCAGGAGAGAGATCACTTGATCATTGCCTGTTGGTCAACTCCCTCTGGGGCACCTGGCATTGGCACCTACTGTTGGTAGACAGGATACTGGGCTAGATGGACCTTTGATCTGACCCGGTATGGCCGTTCTTATGTTCTCTTGTCTTTTGGCTTCTGCATCTCAGCTCTTCATTCACTAAAAGTGAAATCAGTCCATCTACACAGGGTCAACATAACCCACTGGGCCACATGCAGGATCCACAGAAGATATGGGTCTCTGGGATGCCAGGTAGAGTTAGAGTATGGCTCTTTAGCTCAGACTACACACTAGACTCATGCTTTTAGCTCTGCAGGTGTCCAGTTCAATCCTTGACGTTGGCCAAGATGACAGCCATCATACAAATAGAGATTACAACAGGATCCCATTTGGCCACAGAAGGGTACACATATAATACATGCTTACCAGAGGATCACACCAGCACCACTGGAGTTCCACCTGAGCCCTCAAAACAGGGTGTAAATGCAACATGGGAAGAATGCTGGCTCTCTGCATGGGATAAATTTCACTGTCAGCACCTTATGACAGAACCTTTATTTGCTTTGTGAGCACTTATTCATACAAATAGTCTCACAGACTTCCAAGTAAGAGTTCCACAATCAGACTCAAGTCACAGCATTCCTCTGGCTCCGTCCTTCACCTCAGCCTCCGTGCCCTATTCCATAAGCAGAAAATCTGCTTCTTATTTCTCAGCACAGCATTCATACTCACCTCTGACACACATGGTAAAGTGTGTGCATGCGTGTGCCGCATTACACACTGCACCACACTTCTCACTTCATGGGCTCGTCAGTCACAGTCTGCAGGACATCAGACCAGGCTCACAACTGAATCAGTGACACTTCTGCTGATAAAAGCTTATCAGGGGATTTTATTCTGGGAAGATGAGAAAATACACAGGATCCGGATTCTGGCTAGAATGGAAGCTTATCTTCTCAAAATTACAAAAAAGCAGTTCCCTCAAATGGATGATTCTTGTCAGAACGCAAAGTACAGCAAAGTGAGCCATAGATGGAACGTCCTTGCCACATGTGCTGTATGCTTCAGAGTCACCTTTGATTTTAACTTTTGAAGCAAATGGCCGGGTTAGGTTTTCAGTTTTGTGAGTTCTAACAATGAACTGAATTTCCTATCCCTAATCAGTGACTGAATGTGAAAGGAAACTAAAAGCTGTGTTATCAACCCTACACAGACTTCATTTGCAATGACTGCCTGAACAAGAATGATTTGGGAGGGGATAGAGGATTGATCTAATGGCACAGTGCAGTAAACTGATATTTTTGGTCTTTGTTTTATACTCTATGCAGTTCTCCAAGAACTACAGCAAGATACTAATGACAATACTGCTAAACCGTTTTGTAAAATTATTTCCACCTTTAACAACACTTTAAAATAGATCTGATTTTTATTTCACCATGGAAGTTTATTTTTGCCCTCAATTGACACTGCTTAACCACCCTCTTGTCACTCATTTTATTTCACCGGGCCATGTATTTTTCATCCTAAAGTTTGAATCCCACATTTATGTTTGTGTTTAACTTTATGTCCATGAATAGTTCCGTTAGCTTCTGTAGGACCACTCATATGCTTAAAGTTAAGCATGTTATTTGTTATTAAATGCACCAAGATTAAGCCCTTTGCAGAAGGCACTGTACAAAGATAGTCCCTGCCCTCAAAAGCTTGCAATCTAAATAGACAAGACAGGCAACATCTGGGAGGGGAAACAAAGGCACAGAAAGGTGAAGTGACTTGCCCAAGGTCTCACCGTAGGTTCCCGGCAGAGATGAGAATAGAGCCCAGGTCTCCTGAATTCCAGTCTAGTGTTTTCCAAGTGCTAAACAAACACATAAGCAAAAGTGCAAGATGCAGCGCCCTTTTTCTAAATTCACCCCATCCTTCTCTGAGGTCTTTCATTCTCCCCTGAGATCAACCAGTCCCTCTTTATCAAAGCCTCATCCTGCCCCAGAGAACTGCCATTCCCGCTCCATAGGTTCTCTATGTCCTACACTACACGCTTATGTTGATGATCCACAGCAATAAGTGTTCTGTCATATATATGGGTAACCCCCGTTGTCCGGCTATGCAGGAAGGAGGACAGGAGACACTGATTGTGGCTTAATTGTCTGGGAGCACCTGGCAGGTAAAGTTGTACAATGCAGGTAATTCCATAATCATTTACATATACTGTGGAGGGAGGGAGTCTGTCAGTCCTCCCCCTTTACCCATCCTGACCCCCAGCCACCCTGCTGCTGGGACCTCACCCCCCTCTAATGAGGGTTAAGGGTATGGCTGCCCCCCCACCCCCACCCATGGGCACGTACAGGGAGCCGGTTCCCCAGGCCAGACCCGGGGCTGCCCCTGCAGTTACCGCTCCACCCTCCTGCCTGCGCTCGGGGCCAGGCCGGACTCACTCACCCCACCCTGCCCTGCATCCCCTGGGCCTCCCTCCAGTGCCTGTGCTGCCATACAGCTGATCGGCGCAAGCCTGGGAGGGAGGAGGAATGCGGCGTGCTTGGGGAAGAGGCGGGGATTTGGGGAGGGATCCAATAGGGCAGTTATGGGAGTGGGTGGGGCGTGGCCAGGGCGGGGATTTGGGGAGGGATCCAATGGGGGAAGGAGGGGGAAGAGTCGGGGCGGGGGGGGGGAGGGCACGAGCCCCTCCGGGCTCCGCCTGTGCGCAGGAGTGGAGGGCAAAATTGCTCGTTTGTCTAGCATCTGGATCGAACATTGGTCGGGACGCGGGACAAACAAGGAAATATCGGAAGAGTCCTGATAAAATCGGGACATCTGGTCACCCTAGTCCTGCAGGGATCAGTTATGGGTCCGGTTCTGTTCAGTATCGTTATCTATGATTTAGATAATGGCATAGAAAGTACACTTATAAAGTTTGAGGATGATACCAAGCTGGGAGGGGTTGCAAGAGCTTTGGAGGACAGAATTAAAATTCAAAATGATCTGGACAAACTGGAGAAATGGTCTGAAGTAAATAGGATGAAATTCAATAAGGACAAATGCAAAGTACTCCACTTAGGAAGGAACAATCAGTTGCACACATACAAAATGGGAAATGAGTGCCTAGGAAGAAGTAATGCAGAAAGGGATCTGGGGTTCATTAGTGGATCACAAGCTAAATATGAGTGAGCAGTGTTGCAAAAAAAGCGAACATCATTCTGGGATGTATTAGCAGGTGTTGTAAGCAAGACACGAGAAGTAATTCTTCCACTCTACTCTGCACTGATAAGGCCTGAGATGGAGTATTGTGTCCAGTTCTGGGTGCCACATTTCAGGAAAGATGTGGATAAACTGAAGAAGGTCCAGAGAATAGCAACAAAAATGATTAAAGGTCTAGAAAACATGACCTATGAGGGAAGATTGAAATAATTGGGTTTGTATAGTCTGGAAAAGAGAAGACAGAGGGATGGCATGATAACAGTTTTCAATCACATAAAAGATTGTTACAAAGATTGTTCTTGTTAACCACTGAGGATGGGACAAGAAGCAATGGGCTTAAATTGCAACAAGGGCAGTTTTGGTTGGTCATTAGGAAAAACTTCTTAACTGTCAGGGCAGTCAAGCATTGGAATAAATTGTGCAGGAAGATTCTAGAATCTCCATCACTGGAGATTTTTAAGAGCAGGTTGGACAAACACCTGTCGGAGTGGTCTAGAGAATACTTAGTCCTGCCATGAGTGCAGGGGACTGGACTAGATGACCTCTTGAGATCCCTTCCAGTCCTGTGATTCTATGATTACCTAAGGTACAATCTGGACTGATGGACAACTGTGTCCCCTCATAACCTGGGGTGCCTTTTACCCTGCTTCACTGCGAGAGCAACCATTCCTGGTCTGCTCTCACACAGCCTCCAGCATATAAGTCACTCCAGCTATACTGTATGAATACTCTGGCCAGCCACTCATGAGTTACATTACAGGACAATACTAACAAACTCCCAGTCCCAGACTTTCCCCAAGAAATGTGCATCTTCTACTGCCGAGCACCCTCCTAGACAATACAAACTCATAGAAAGTCTGTCATTTATTAATAGAAAATGATATGCACAAATCTTGTTATCCCAAATAGTGTTTCCCAGACACTTCAGTCCAAACACACTGGTTTAGATAAAACAAATGTATTAACTACAGAAGGATAGATTTTAAGTGTCTACATGTCATGAGGAGCATAAGTCAGAACGGAGAGAAATAAAATGTAAAACGCAACAAGTACCTAACCTAACAAGCTAAGTGAATACAAAGCAAAGGTCTCCTTCACCACATGTTCCAGCAGTCCCAATGGCTGAACCTCTTTCAGTCAGGATCCGCCCCCTGCCCAGTACAATGCTGCTTCCTTTGTTGTTCATATGTCGATGCTTCCATGGGTAGAACGCAAGGAGGAGAAGATTAGGAGCGGGGCGTCTGTCCTCTCCTCTTAAAGCCCTTTCTCTTGTGCAAGAATTATATCCA
Organism: Chrysemys picta bellii; assembly: GCF_011386835.1. Taxonomy (NCBI): domain Eukaryota; kingdom Metazoa; phylum Chordata; order Testudines; family Emydidae; genus Chrysemys; species Chrysemys picta. The sequence goes on from NC_088791.1 coordinate 20,246,753, forward strand.
GCTGATATTAAGAGACAGAACATCTGGGTGGCCAGGAACTTTAACCTTCTTCTTTGTCAAAATGTAGATCTTTTTCCCACACCCTCTCTCCTGCCAAAGAGTGGGCACCTAATCAGGTAATGGTCTACTTGATCTCCTTGACACCTGGCTGAGGCATTGGCTAGCATTTTGTCTCTGGGTAGCTTGTTTGTGACTGCCCTCCAGAACATGCTGGAACAAGTCTTGGTAATATTATACAGTGGAATCTTATATCTTTACATACAACGTTGCCACAAATATTTTATCAGGACAATAATGATTAGCAATTCATGAGTTTTCAAATGATACCTTACACAGTATTCTTTGTACAACATTTAACATAATCTTGCAAAAGGGGTTACAATAGGGGTACAGACTGTCACAGTTGTCTCCTGCCATAAGAGCCCTGAACCCCCACTATTTCTGCTCCTTTAAAGAACACCTCCTTTAAATCCTTTACCAATCCTTTTTATCGGATATCGGTATCCCTTCCCTGTGGAATACCTGCACTGGACATCCACCCCCTGCTTACGTAATGTGTTGCAGTATCATAATCTAAACCCTGTTTCATGTTCATCCCAACTAAGCCCCAACCCACTGTGGGGAAGGCGAAAAAAACCCACCTTCCACTGGTCAATTTGGTGGTGAGGGAACAAATTCCTTCCCAGACCCTCACAAAAGCAGCAACGACGTGTAATGCCCACAGCAGATCATGACAAAATTGATATTTAATTAATAGACTGGTGGGGGCTACTCTACCTGGTCCAGGTAAGAGGGCTTTTCCTGCACCATCATGGACAAAAAAAATCCCTCCTCTCTTCTGATGTCCTTGCGGGGAGATGGGTCAGCAACCTCACACTGACATGGTATGAAGCAAGTCACTCTCTGGCTAAGTAGCTTGTAAAGGGTCCACACACCTTTTTGTACAAGCCTGACAACAGCCCCCACCACTTAATGTGCGGTGACATCATTAAAGTGTACCAAACTGGCTAAAGCACATTAGCTGGCTGTTTAATGAGGATTGTCTCAACACTGAATGATTAATGTTGAAATTTAAAATCCATCATTGGGCTTCAGAGTTAACATTCTATTGAGATGAATGGGGTTAGTGCACACCAGTCAGGGCTATACCTTCATTTTGCCTTCCTGCAAACTCAAGACAACAACTCTGAACTGATTCACATTCCATCAGGAAGGCTAAAACTATGTATTTTTAAGTGAAACCACACATTCTGCAGTAAATGATTATAGCCAAGGTGAGACCTCATAGGGGTGCTCTGTATTGCTATCCCACAGCATGTATTTCCAGCAGTCCAGTGACATGAGTTAGCCAAAACTTGTTTCCTCATGAACTGGAGATTTGGGGGTTCTTTTTAAGCAATGGATCATTTGTGTGACCATCAAGAATCTTTTCTTTCTTTCCCCTTATGGTTTTAGAAAAAAAGTCTCCCAGCATGTGCTATCTGGTCAGGAAGAATCTATGCCTCACTAGAGGGAGGAAAAACCAGGGAGTGTCAGCAAATTTAGGTCCTTACTTTCCACTCTGCTAGAATAATTAAAAGAAAGCATCATTCATTTTCTCCATGCTCAGTTCTGATAGGTCACATGGTGAGAAGCAACTCTTGCCATATATAAACAATTATCTACAGTATATTTTACAATTAAACTTTACTGGCTAAAAGTGGCTTCATTTCTACCACCCACAGCGTAGCGGTCCAACATCAGAGCTTGTAAACCATTTTCCATCCTCTTCTAATGATGGTTTAACAACCACAAGAACTTTTCTGTTTAAATCTGAAATATTTCTGTTTAAACATTTAACCATCCCCAAAGTTTCAGAGGCTTTTGACAGTTTACAATGTCTCATCCGAAAGGCAGACATTCCTTGCTATGTGACCTCTTAGAGTTCTACACTGAGTAGAGCTGGCTTAACTACAGATTGAAACCAAATTAACCAACTGATTTATTTGTTGATATTTTTAATTGCAATTAGCAGCTTCTTTGATATAGTACATATGTGGGCAACAGGAATCTATGATGATGCCTGGGTTCCCATCAACAGAAGATCCAGTCTTAATTTGACTAGGGGTCCACTCTCATGGGCGCCAAACACTCTGAGGACCATTATTTCATATTAAACTGAGTGATGAATTTAGTAAAGATCAATATGATAATTCATGTAAAAGACACAAAGTTCGCAAAACAAAGTATAAAGAGCCACATTGAAAGAGTTCCAGTAAAGCCACTATGTTTTATAAACCACCTTACCACCACACAGTGTTGGTCTTTGCCCCCCATTAGTGCTCAGTCTACATAAGATAATGAGTTTGCTCCAAATGCCACCTAAAGAACTACTCAAGCAGTAGATATTTATGTTTTCAGTGCAAGAGGTCCCAGGCTCAATTCCCTACTGACAGCTTAGAGTTGTTGGTTGTCAAAACTTGAACCCTATCACATTTATACAGGCTTACTTTATGGGAACAGTATGGCCTCAAGGTATATAGAAAATCTCATTATAAAAACAGGACTCCTCACACATGATTGAAGAAAAAATAGGGCAGGGGGAAGGAAAGAAAGAAAGAAACTAAATCCCAATTTCAACCCTATTCCAGTGCAGAGGCCTAGAAAAGTAGTGACTCAGCCTTGCTATGTTATTAACATGCTTGATTGCTTTCTCCCAAATTTTGGAAAACATTTTTAGCCTATTTTCTTTACAATAAACAGTGTTTTTCAAGCTATAACACCCTGTCAAGGCTGATTCCCCACTCTGGGGCTTCGAGTGCAGAAGGTGGGGGCCCGCAAGGATTCTAAAAATTAATACTTCCCACTCCAGGCTTCTATTAACCTCCCAAGATTACAGCTTTTCTCTGACCTTGGCTCGGTAAACGCTGCCACCACCCAAATGCAAAAAAAGACCATTGGACTCAGGAAGGAGCACTTGGGAATTCCTCCCTGTGGGGTACCCTCAAGCCCTTTCCCGCACACACACACACACCCTCCAGGGAAGAGCTGAGAAAGAAAACAAAGGAAATTAGCTGTTACCACCAGCTAATCAAACAGCATAGGCACAAACCTCTTAGGACACAAAAATCCAAATCCTGTTCTTAAAAAAGGTACATTTTATTAAAAACAAAAAGAAAGAAAATACATCTGGAGCTTAGGCTTTTGCTAGATTTTAAAAGAGTAATTCCAAAAATTAAGCACCCAAAAGAGCTTTCTTGGGGGTTCAGCTTAAAGGTTACAAGCAAACAAAAGCATCAGGGTTTAGCACAGAGGAGATCCACAAACCAAAATAAAGAAATAAACCTGATCATGTCTACCTAAACATTCCCATTCCAATGATTCCTTCTAGGTATGAAAGATAATTTTTCATACCTGGTTCAAACCTTACACAGCATTCCTGCTTATACATGCTGCTCTGTGTCCCTGCAGCCCAGAGAGAACAACAGACAAAGGGAAAGTTTTTTCCCCCAATTTTAAAAAGTTCTAGCCTTCCCATTGGCTCTTTTGGTCAGGTGCCCACTTTTTTTCCTTTAGCTGGGGGATTTTTTAACCCTTTACAGGTAAAACAAGTAAAGAATAGCTACCAAGAGGGATTTTACAGCTAACTGGCTAGCTGGGTGTTCATCAAAGGGAGCTATCCCCCACTTTATTTATCACGCACCCAGTCATGATTTACCAAACCATTAGTGCAGAAGACTTTGTCCTTTCATTGCCAAGATTAGTTCCTTCACCATCAGTCCATAAAAGCAGTTTTTTAAACCACACTTATTTATCTCAAGGTACAAAATACCTATAACTCAAGGCATGTCCTAAAAATGACTGAATTTGGTGGAAGGGATACAATTTGTAGAAAATATTTTATTAATATAAAAAATTCAATACCTTCCAGTGACAATTCCTTACAATTTGTTAACTTCTCAGAATTGGTTTTGCATCTCTAGGACTTGTTGGATAAATGATTTTGCCTTTAACATATCGCAAGAGGAAAAGTAACTTCTGATGATGCTGTTGCATTGGACTGGTTCTTAGAATCTACTGTCTACTGCGAGACTATTACTATACTACTATCCCCAGTGGCATTGGTTTCTAACCTATTCAGACACTTACCAATAATAGCACTCCAGGGGCCTGCAACTCTTACTACCCATAATGAGACTGAGGTTTGACTTTAGCTGAATTTTTTTCAAGTTCAAAGACAGTGTGGAGTTCATTTTGAGTGTTCTGTGATGGTTCATGTAAAACCAAGTGTCCCATCCCTAATTCTGAAGCTAAATTACTATCAGCTTTTTTAGCTTCTTAGCAATGTCTTGTACAGCACTGAATGCATTGTCAGCATTGAAGACATGATAATAAAGTAATAAGTAGAGCTACTGTACCAATGATATGTTACTCACCCTACCGTATTCTTCATTAGATGAAGACTGCTTTCCCCTCCCCCCTCAAACTGAACCAAAAAACTGCAGTTCGGAGCTTTGACACCACCCATCACTAGGGCCAACGATAGGGTGACCAGACAGCAAACGTGAAAAATCGGGACGGGGGTGGGGGGTAATAGGAGCCTATATAAGAAAAAGACCCAAAAATCAGGACTGTCCCTATAAAATCGGGATATCTGGTCACCCTAACTGTATATGGTGAGCTATATGAAATGCATTGGTGGGCTCATCACACAACCAGTAAGACCATTTGCACACTGTGTCACTGATTTATACAATATAGATTGCACTGCCACTAGTCATGTGTAGAGTCTTTTGTCCATGCTCCTCAAAGAACAACGGAACCAAATATAGAACTAGCTTAATATGCTTCTTTTGTGTGCTTTACTTACTTCCTTTGGTGCTCTTCAAATGCTTATCTCTTCATTAAAAAGGTAGCAAATTTTCTGTTGACTGACAGCTCTGGAAGCTGAAGTGCTCCATAGAGCACATTTAATGTGGGTTATTACTGTGCAAGTTTCCATATGCTCCTCAGCCCTGACCTAGAGTGACCTAGTGGTGATCAGGGTAGTTCAGCATCCATGTGCATGCAGCCCTTGACCCCTTAATAAAACAGCCAACAACAGTGCCAATTATTGCATTTTTTTCTGGATTGTTTTTGTTTTGTTTTACAGACATCTGCTCACGGGGAACTAGACTGAGACTATCAATGCATTCACATGGGCCAACAACTGACCATTGTTCCTGGCCTGGTCTGAACACAAACCATGGACATAAGTGTAAAATACTGATGATGATTTATCAACTTCCTTATCTAGGGTTTCTCAACCTTTCCTTTAACCTATGACCTCACATTCATTGACTTACACCCAGTTCTTCTTAGATGTATCCAAAACTCTGACCAAATTTGACCAAACTCCAATATTCAAAGTGCAACTCAGCTGAAATCTTTTTTGTTTCCTACCTTCAAGCAAAAACAGCGTTAGATAATGGAGGGCACGTCTACACTGCCCCGCAGTTCAGACTACGGGAGTAAGACTAGCAGTGCGCACAAAAGTGCTGCAGTATAACTCCCCCAGTGGATGCTGCCAGCGTGAATTAAAAGGTTCCTTGTTCACATTAATGCAGTCCTTTAGCATTAATTACATTAGTGTAAACTATTTTAGTTTGCACCCACAGCGTCACCCCAGGGAATTACAGCACAGTATTTGGTGCATGCTGCTATTCAAACCCCTGTAATCTGAACTGTGGGGCAGTGTAGACATGCCCTGTATCTCGCATGTTTTCCATGTAAAACTATCAATTGCTATGCTTAAAACTTGGTCTAAGTTTGCTCTAAATACAGTCATATTTCACACAATGATCATCCCAAGTTGCTAAAACCTGGGTTGACAGTGCCTAAATTTTTGGTTTAGAACAAATCCCATGCATTGGGGTGGTGGAGCAGGATTCACTTTTCTGAACTCATGGGTTAAGAAACGGTGTCAGTTACCATGCTGGTCTCCAAAGATAAATCCTCTTCAGAGTTTATGCTTGTTTTTTTAATGCATATGCAATATATTTATTTGTTCAGTGTGTGTGTTCTTGGTTGATGTATGTATTGTGCACATTTAAAAATAGAATGGGGACAATATGCTTAAAAATCCTGCAAATAAAAAAAAAACACCAAAACAGAAGCTATGCAAAAATTGGTAGGAAAACTCTGTAGGAAAACACAAAGCTAGCTTTCAATCTCATAGTCTTCTATGCTCCAGCCAAGCTCATTGCCAACTGGTCACAGGTGAAGACATTTTAGACTGTGATTTTGAAAGGTGGTGACAGATCTGTATCTATAATATATGTTCATCACTTGCACATCTGTGTCCACTTATAATGTAATTTGTTAGAGTTTTGAAATGTTTTTTTTTTATTATTATTATATGTTAGTGTAGTGTATTGTGCCTGGAAGACATCCCAGCAGTTAACTGATACAACAAAACAAGTGTCACAAACATCAGCAGAAAACAAATCAATATATAAATTAATTGAAGTGATATACTAAAGGTTGTTAACAAAGACTGTTGAAATCTAGGGTGATTGTAGTGAGAGATGTTTAACACTGTAAGCCAGATACAATTTATGGTACGGTACAGCAGTTAGTTGATATTACTGGTAAAATTATATTTATCGGTTGTATGCAGTAGCGCTTAGAGACCATAACTGGGCCCCATTGGCTGCAAATAATGCATCAGTGTATTCAGCCGTCTCCTCCGCTATTTACATGAATACATTGTCATGCCACATCATAAGCTCTACATTGTAAAGTGGATCTAGTGGATAGGGCGTTAGAGTGGAATTCAAGACTGCCACTCTATAAGGTCTACCACTGACCTGCTGTATGATCTTAGGCTAATCACTTTACCTCACTGTGTCTCCCTTTCCCCTTCCACACTCGTCTAAATTGGCGGTAAGCTCTTCGGGGGCACAGAATGTCTCACCATGAGTATGTACACCAGCTAGTATAACGGTGCATGACCAATGCTGCACACTCCAATCTTTTAAATGGTGCTGTAGTTGCCATTCCTGTGATCCTAGCCCAGCTAACCCTGAAGAACCTGCCTCTGCTCTCTGCACCTCCAGCCCCCTCCACAGGAACTGGTTGTTTTCCTCAATACCATCATACCATAGCAAAGGCTTAAGCTACAACCCAGTCCTTAAGGAGATGATCAACTCTGGTAAATTTAAACTACCAACTAGAGAAAATCATTCTCACTTTAATACAGTAGCTCAGTATCAGTATGTGTTTGAATGAATCTGAATTCAGCAGTGACCATGAGATGGTTGAGTTCAGGATCCTCACAAAAGGAAGAAAGAGTAGCAAAATATGGACCCTGAATTTCAGAAAAGCAGACTTTGACTCCCTTAGGGAACTGATGGGCAGGATCCCCTGGGAGGCTAATATAAAGGGGAAAGGAGTCCAGGAAAGCTGGCTGTATTTTAAAGAAGCCTTATTGAGGGCGCAGGAGCAAACCATCCCGATGTGCAGAAAGAATAGCAAATATGGAAGGCAACCAGCTTGGCTTAACAGTGAAATCTTCAATGAGCTAAAACTCAAAAAGGAAGCTTACAAGAAGTGGGAACTTGGACAGATGATTAAGGAGGAGTATAAAAATGTTGCATGCAGGGGTATAATCAGGAAGGCCAAACCATAACTGGAGTTGGAGCTAGCAAGGGATGTGAAGGGTAACAAGAAGGATTTCTACAGGTATGTGAGTAACAAGGTCAGGGAAAGTGTGGGACCCTTAATGAATGGGGGAGGCGACTTAGTAACAGATGATGTGGAAAAAGCTGACATACTCAATGATTTTTTTGCCTCGGTCTTCACAGACAAGGTCAGCTCCCACACTGCTGTCCTGGGCAACACAATATAGGGAGGAGGCGAGCATCCCTCAGTGGTGAAAGAACAGGTTAAGGACTATTTAGAACAGCTGGACATTCACATGTCCATGGGGCCGGATGCAATGCATCCGAGGATGCTGCAGGAATTGGCTGACGTGATTGCAGAACCATTGGCCATTATCTCTGAAAACTCGTGGCGATCAAGGGAGATCCCGGACGATTGGAAAAAGGAAAATATAATGCCCATCTTTAAAAAGGGAAGGAGAATCCAGGAAACTACAGACTGGTCAGCCTCACCTCAGTCCCTGGAAAAATCATGGAGCAGGTCCTCAAAGAATCCATTTTGAAGCACTTGGAGGAGAGGAAGGTGATCAGGAATAGTCAACATGGATTCACCAAGGGCAAGTCATGTCTGACCAAACTGATTGCCTCCAATGATGAGATAACTGGCTCTGTGGATATGGGGAAAGCAGTGGACATGATATATCTTGATTCTAGCAAAGCTTTTGATACAGTCTCCCACAGTATTCTTCCCAGCAAGTTAAAAAAGTATGGATTGGATGAATGGACTATAAGGTGGATAGAAAGCTGGCTAGATCGTCAGGGTCAACAGGTATGATCAACAGCTCGATGTCTAGTTGGCAGCCAGTATCAAGCGGAGTGCCGCAAGGGTCAGTCCTGGGGCCAGTTTTGTTCAATATCTTCATTAATGATCTGGATGATGGGATGGATTGCACCCTCACCAAGTTCGCAGATGACACTAAGCTGGGGGCAGAGAAAGATACTCTGGAGGGTATGGATAGGGTCCAGAGTGACCTAGACAAATTGAAGGATTGGGCCAAAAAAAATCTGATGAGATTCAACAAGGACAAGTTCAGAGTCCTGCACTTAGGACGGAAAAATCCCATGCACTGCTACAGGCTGGGGACCGACTGGCTAAGCAGCAGTTCTGCAGAAAAGGACCTGGGGATTACAGTGGATGAGAAGCTGGATACGAGTCAGCAGTGTGCCCTTGTTGCCAAGAAGGCTAACGGCATATTGGGCTGCATTAGTAGGAGCATTGCCAGCAGATCGAGGGAAGTGATTATTCCCATCTATTCGGCATTGGTGAGGCCACATCTGGAGTATTGCATCCAGTTTTGGGGCCCCCACTACAGAAAGGATGTGGACAAATTGGAGAGAGTCCAGCAGAGGGCAACGAAAATGATTAGGGGCTGGGGCACATGACTTACAAGGAGAGGCTGAGGGAACTGGGCTTGTTTAGTCTTCTCTTTAGAAGACAAGAGTGAGCGGGGATTTGATAGCAGCCTTTAACTACCTGAAGGAGGTTCCAAAGAGGATGGAGCTCGGCTGTTCTCAGTGGTGGCAGATGACAGAACAAGTAAGAATGGTCTCAAGTTACAGTGGGGGAGGCCTAGGTTGGATATTAGGAAACACTATTTCACTAGGAGGGTGGTGAAGCACTGGAATGGGTTACCTAGGCAGGTGGTGGAATCTCCTTCCTTAGAGGTTTTTAAGGCCTGGCTTAACAAAGCCCTGGCTGAGCTGAGCGGGCTCCATGCTTGCCGTGGTATGTTGTCTGCACAGGTAACCCAGGTAAAAAGGCATGAATCAATTGTCTGCCATTGCTCTGATGGAGGGGGAGGGGCAGGTAAAAAGGCGCGAATCTATTGTCTGCCGTTGCTCTGACGGAGGGGGAGGGACCTGACGACATGTACCCAGAACCTCCCGCGACACTGTTTTGCATCATTCGGGTATTGGGATCTCAACCCAGAATTCCAATGGGCAGCGGAGACTGCGGGAACTGTGGGGTAGCTACCCATAGTGCAATGCTCCGGAAGTCGACGCTAGCCTCGGTAATGTGGACGCGGTCCACCGACTAGAGCACTTAGAGCATTTTATGTGGGGACACACACAACCAGCTGTATACAACCGATTTCTATAAAACTGGCTTCTATCAATTCGACCTAATTTCGTAGTGTAGACATACCCTTAGTTGGAGTAGGTCCTGCTTTGAGCAGGGGGTTGGACTAGATGACTTCCCTGAGGTGTCTTCCAACCCTAATCTTCTATGATTCTATTAATCATTTTAAAGGCAACAAAAATATAAATAATAATATACTTAAGTGCAAAAAACAGAAGTAAGCCAAAGAACTTCAATGTCATTGACTGGTAGAGAATCTAATTAAAATTGAATGTGCTTAGCTGTAACTAGGGTTACTCCAGGTAAATTAACATATCAAATAAAATAAAAAGCACAAACATTTTATGAAATTTTGGGTTGATTTCTGGAAGAATATGAATACAATTAACCAGTGGAGGATTAACACCCGGTCCCATGAGGCCTGGTCCCAGGAGCCCCAGCCAATTTGGGAGCTCCCTCAGGAGTGCCAGAACCTTTGTAGAAGTTGCGGGGAGGCAGTGGTGTCAGAACCGTGGTCTCACCCTTTGCTCTTCCTTTTCTCCCCAGGGCTCCACCCCCTGGCCAGGCCAGAAGCCTCAGCAAAGCCATAATAAGAGCCACCCAGGGAGCCCAGGCCACTGTGGGGAGCCTTGGACCCTCCATCTGCCCTGGGTAGGAGACTGGGAGGTCTGAGAACAGCACCCAGCCCATGTCCCTGCCTCCCAGGGAGCACCACCCAGGGCAGGTGGAGGGTCCAGAGCTCCCCACAGAGGCCCTGGCTCGCTGGGCAGCTCTTACCATCACCCAGCTCCAGCATCTGGCCTGGCCAGGGGGCAGGGTCTGTAGGGAGAAGAGGAGGAGCAGGGAGAGGAGCCCTGTGGGTAAGTGGGGCTAAGGTCCACCTCATCCCCCCACAGGCCCACTGGCAACAATTCTGGGCCCCAGGGCAGAACAATCAATGAGCCCCCATGCACACACAAGCCATGCCTGTGGGGACACGGTCCGCCTGACATTTGGGCGGTGCTGCGTCTGCGCTGGCTGATGCCCAGCAAGCTGCCAGATGCACAGGCTGGGCGTGCTCTTCCGGCATGGCCAAGGCTTCCATATGCCCTCCCGGTTGGGTTGCCAACTCTCTAATTGTGCAAACCCAAAGACCCTTGCCCTGTCCCCTGCCCCTTCCATTCCCTGAGACCACGCCCTGTCCCACCCCTTCTCCGAGGCCCCAACCCCTGCTCACTCCATCTCCCCTCCCTCCGTCGCTTGCTCCCCCCACCCTCACTCACTTTCACCAGACTGGGACGGGGGTTGGGGTGTGGGAGGAGGTGCAGGCTGTGGGAGGGAGTTGGGGTGCAAGCTCTGGGAGGGCCTGAGGGAGGGGATACAGGGTTGGGCTGTGGGAGGGAGGTTGGGTGTGGGAGGGGGTGCTGGGTGTAGGCTGTGGGAGGGAGTTGGGGTGGGGGGGTTCTGGGAGGGGGTGCGGACTCTGGGAGGCAGGTGTGGGAGGGAGTGCGGGGTTGGGTTCTGAGAGGAAGGTTGGGTGCAGGAGGGGGTGCTGGGTGTGGGCTCTGGGAGGGAGTTTGGGTGTGGGCTCTAGGGTGGGGCAGAGGGTTGGGGTGTAGGAGGGGGCCAAGGGTCAGCGCTTACCTCGGGCAGCGCCCGAAAGCGACAGGCACATATCTCTGGCAGCGGCTTCTAGGTGGGGGGCCCACGGGGACTCTGTGCACCGCCTCCCACAGGCACCACCCCTGCAGCTCTCATTGGCCGCAGTTCCCAGGCAATGGGAGCTGCGAAGTCGGCGCTCGGGGGGATAGAGGGGGGGCAGCACACAGAGACCTCTCCCCCCCCAGTGGCCACAGCCTGTCTTAGCCTCGCTCCGCTGCCAGTGGCAATGGCTGGGGGCCTCTGGGCCCTTTTAAATCTCCCGAGTCCTGGGGTAATTGCCCCCTTTGCCTCCCTGCTGGGAGGCATGCCCCCCCCACCAGAAAGAGGCTCGCACCACTAGCAGGGGCTGTGCTTCACGGCGGGGGAGCTGATCACCTTATTGCCGCACTTACCATAGGCTACTACTCCCTTGTTAAAAAGTGGGTGGGCATGCCCCACCTCCGAGTGTGGCTTGCCCAAATGTTCTTTGCGCCCAGTGCCCCAATAAATCTTAATCCACCTCTGCAATTAACTAACTCACCCCTGCACAAAGCGCCAAAACAAGGCCTATACATCACTTATTATTCTGACATTTTGTTGTTGTGTGTATTATATTTATATAACACACATAATATATACATGCATACAAACATATATATACACATACATATATAATAAGTTACGAAGTAAAAGTTGGAAAGTCTCTTCTTTCCAGTAAGTAGCATAATATATCTAAGCTTGACAGTCTTTCATTAATCCACCCTAAATTCCAACTTTCTCCTAAATTTCAAAACATTCATACATTCTCAGAATGGTGTCCTTTGAGGAATTTATTGCTATGGTGTCTATTCTGATTTCTAGACTGGGTGCCTGACATATACACCTTTCTAGCATCTTGCATTCTGAGAGAACACAGCGATTTTTCCATTTACCAGAAAGCTGCCTGCGTGTTTTTTCCTTCACTCACTGATACTATATTGCCAGGAATGATGTCATTCTATTCCTATCATATCTCACAATAACACTTTCCTAAAGTAAACCATAATCTCTTAAATCCACTGGACAGTGGCTGTCCAAACAGAACAGATCTCTCTTTTTTTAATAAAACCCAGGTGATAAATTAAGTGCTTCTGATAAATGAGAGCCCCATAGTTCTGCAGTCCTAATCCTCCCATGGAGAGAAATATTTGACCAGGCATAATATGTTTCTTATGAGGGAGGCACAGTATCTTTCACAAAGAAGCCAAGGCATGGAATTTACGCAACCAATTCTTTGCATGGATATAGTGCAACCAATTATGAAAAGAATAATAAACATAAGTAACCTTTTTTGTCTAGAAAAAAATAAATATGCATTTTTTAAAGTTGTGTGCCTAAATCCATATCTAGGTACCCATGTAGATGCAATTTTCAGAGGTACTGAGCATTCACAGTACTCACCTCCTAGGTGGATGTAAGGGCTTAACTTTAGGCAACTAGCTTAGAAAATATTGGCTGCTGCAAAAACAAACTCAGAAATTGTCCCAATAAAAGTATAAAAGATTTAGCATATAACTTTTGCTGTTATCTATTTATCTGTCTATCTAGGTAATTATATGGCCCTTGTCACCATAATTTTAGAGCACCTTCCAAGCATTTAAAAATAAATCTCTCTCTCTTTCTTCCTTCTTAGCTTGAAGGTTTCTGGCTTGTCTGGCTATGTGAGTGTGTTTATGGTGTGTGCAGTGAGGGAAAGCTAAGAGTTTTGCTTTGTGTTCCAAAGGAGACAAGGCCTGTGGTCATGATTGCTCTCAGAGTGAGTTCTCTAATCTAGGGCCAGCTCCAGTGAAAATTTTATGTCCTGAACTCCCACTAGTGGACAGTTTCATTGCTCCAGAGATACTCTGATGTCCTGAGAGGCCATGTCCCTGGAGGCAGTGGCGGATTAACGCACAGGTCCCAGGGCCCTGGCCAATTTGGGGGCCCCAGGAGCGCCGGAACCTGTGTAGAAAGGGGGGCCACAAGCACCAGAACTATAGCACTGCTCCTGCTCCTCTTTCCTCTGGGGTGCCACCCCCTGCTCCTCCTCTTTCCCCTGCAGCCCTGCCCTCTAGCCAGGCCTGAAGCCAGAGCCAGACTAAGGAAGCCCACGCTGCTGCAGGGAGCCCTGAACCCTCCACCTGCCCTGGGCAGGGTCCAGGGTGCCTAAGAGCAGCCCGCAGCCCATGTCTCTGCCCCTCAAGGCCCAGGCTGTTTAGGGACCAGGGGGAGGGGGAGAAGGTTGAGCAGGGGGCAGGGCCCCATGATGGGCGGGGCTAAGGGTTGTTGGGTTGTTTCTTGGCTCAGCAAGATTATTAATAAAGGAAAACATGATTGGCTGCAAGCTGTTCCTCATGTGCTCATCGGGTCTTTCACTGTAATAATAATCAGGATACTGTAATCGATTCGGAGGCTGAACCCTCTGAGACCATGGCTTTGTTAACAGTTAAACGATTGATAATCCCCAAATTCCATTTAGGCTACATCAAGGTTTTCCATATAATACATTTTCCTTATAATATTTATTTTTTTAAAGGCTAAGATATTGAAAACACTTTACTATGTGTGGGTTTATGCCAGGATTGGGATATATTCCATTTTCATCAGAATAACAGATCATGACAAATAATGGTTTTGCTAGGGTTTGGGAATGTAAAATTTGAAAGTGATGTAATTATTAGTAAGGTCAGAGTGACGCCCATATACAATGATATCAGAAATTTACTATAGGAATTAAGAAGTGGGATACAACCTGATCTTACTCAGATGCTATGCCTTAAGTTAAACCCCCCCCCCACTTTCCTGACCTTAAATCCCTCATAAGATATCAACATTTTTTTAAATTTCCCACTTTGCATGGTTCTAGTTAGCCACTTTCTTGAACCACCCATTATTGTACAAAACTGCTTTTGAAAATCTTAATTGTCTAACTCAGTGGTTCTCAAACTAGGGCCGCCGGCTGCAGGAAGGGTGGCCAGCACGTCCCTCGCCCCGTGCCGCTTCCTGCAGCCCCCATTGGCTTGGAGAGGTGAACCGCAGCCAGTGGGGGGCCACGATCGGCCGAACCTGCGGACGCGGCAGGTAAACAAACCGGTCCGGCCTGCCAGAGGCTTTCCCTGAACAAGCGGTGGCCCTAGTTTGAGAACCACTGGTCTAACTGACACAGAATCCACAATATATTATTGCTGTTTCTTCAAACACCTACATCATTTCAAGGAACCAGGCGAGACAATTAGAATAAATATTTTACTACAAATGTCCAAAGCTAAATAGCTTTGCACTATTCTTTCTATTTATATCCTGTTGAATATTCTGAGTGTGCTGAAGATACTCTGGAAGACAGATCACAATGAAGCACTGTAGGTAATTTGCATTACTGATTTTAAGTCAGTCATTCTCAGCAAAGATGGACTTTCAAACATAAAGCTTTGTTTAAAAAACTAACAAATGTATCAAAATTTGGGACCCCAGTATTGCCAACCGTGTTTTACTTAAAGCTCTCATTCTGATACTGAGAGATTGCATGAAAATCTCACTTTTTTCCTCAGTAATTTTCTAGCTCCTGTTTTTGTGGGAAAAGCTTGAAAGCATGAATCCACTTAACTGTAAAGGCTTAGAAACCAGAAGCAGTATAAAAAGAACACAACCCTTTTTTTTAATCTCCTGATTTTTAAGCCAGTTTCATGATTTCGGGGGGCCTGACTAATGAAAGCAATGCTTGGGATGTCTCCATTGAATCCTGGGTACATGTTCATCACAAGAGGGTAGTCTCAGACTACAGTTCACATAAACTATGCACTTATCTTGCCATGGACCCATGTTTTTACCCTCTGAAAAGAACTCTGATTATCTTCAGCTTGTCCACATTCTTGCCTGGGAAGAAGTGTCCAGTCCATTGGTAGTTAATGTACGTCACTGCAAAAGAAGACAAGTGTAAGCCATCACAGCTCCAGTTATGTTATGAAGTTGCTGTAATGGACTGTGCCTTTAAGAGCCCACACGAGGAAGTACAACTGGCTAGATCTTGGTGTAACACATGCCGCATTTCTGTAAGTAATTGACTAATTACAGTAAGGTTCGCCTCTCACAAGTTCAGAGTATAATTTACAAGACAAGATCTGACACCTATATACTAAATAACGGGCCTAATTTTCTGAAGTCCCTCAGCACCTCTGAAAGTCAGGTCATTTTTACTGAGGTGCCTATATATGGATGCAAGTGCCTCGCTTTAGGAACCCCTGGTTTAAATATTGGCCTTAAGTTCTTTCATAGCTAACTATGAAAAAAAGTTGTGGATTACGTTGCTCGCCCCCTAGAAATGGTTGTGGATGTAAAATAATTTAAGAATGGACTCTTGACCTCTACTTTATAGTGTAAATCAGTGGTTCATTTACACTAAGTAACTAATCTCTTTATAATCTTACATTTTCCTTTGTGTAACTGTTCATCTTCTCACTGATTTTCATCAGGAGCCCAAAAGGTATGTTCCTTATTTGGTTTTGGCAGTTTGGTCATCTTCCCTAGCGGCTGAGAAAATACTAACAGACCTAGGGCTGACAGATGGTTATACTTTCCTGACAAATTATTTATTTGAATTCTCAAACATCCAGCTCTTACTTATTACTTTTTCAGTTAAATTTTAAAACTCCATTTATCAACTAGAGTGATCACACATTGACTCTACCACCAGGCATCAAAGGTAATGTACTCATTTGCTCGTTTCAAGTAAAAGCGTTAGCAACAAGTGAAGTGGTTCAGACAGAACAACCACTAAATGTAAGCTGTTATCCAAAGTTTGAACTGACCTACACACTTGTTTAAGTTCAGCTAGCTTCATCCCTGCAGTGCTAACCTAACCTGATCTGCAGATCCCCGACCTATCATATTCCTCAACCCAGCCTCTAACATCTCTTCCTGAGAGCTGGTCAAAATTAATTTAAACAAATTCCAAAATATTCTAAAGTTGTTTCCATTGCACAGGATTGAAGATGGGATCCGTTATATGACAAAAAAATTTTAAAAAATTGTTTATCAAAAAAACGGGTTTTGATTAAATGAGAAATTTTGAAAGTGGTCCTGATAAAAAGAATGGCCTACAAACTAGTTGTGAAAAAAATTGTAAAAAACAATTTAAGTCAACAGTTTTTCCTCAATATTTTTAATTTAAAAAGACCATTTTAAAATAAAAAATATTGAAAAATGTTGGCCATCTCTTCTCCTCCCACTTCATGGTTGATTCCTCCCTATACTTTTTTAAAATGCAAGCCCAGCAGTTCCCTGCTAGGAGTGGGTGTGTATAATAGGGCTGGCATCCACCTCTCGCAAGTGCCCCTTCTGATTGGGCATGTCTGCATTCTTTAGGTCCAGAGACCCCTTTCGGTGGTTCTTAGGCAGGTTATCAGTGACTCATCCCTCCAGCCAATTCACACTGTCTACACATTAGCCAGCACAAACCCCTTCTGGGGTATACAGTCCGCAGGGCCTATCTCAGTACCCCTCTAATGGCGTCTCTCTCTAGCCCGCCTTGGACATTAGTCTTTAAGAGGTCCCACCTGGTATGAGGCCGTATCCCCAGGGCTTCCTCCCTGGAGACATTATCTTTCTGTAGCCCTCCCCAGGCTCAGTCCTTACTCAGTCCCTAGCAGCCAGCCAGAAGCCTCTCGCTCTCCTGGTCCCTGCCAGCAGACTTAGCTGTCTGTAATCCTGCTGTTCTTCCAGGCAGCCAGGCCTACAGTCCATTCTTCTCCTGCTCCATGCAGCAACTAACTACAGCTCTGTTCTGCAGCTCCTTTTATATGGCCCTTCTGGGTCCTGACTGGCTGTTTCCCTTGCAGCCACTCTAGCCTGCGTGGAAGAACCTATCCATTGCTCCTTTCCTGGGATGGAAATATGTTTTAAAACAAAAAAAAAACTAACACGAGTTTGTTTAAAATTTAACACCAAAATATCAGAAAAAATAAATATCACAAACTTGACGTGCTAATTAACCATTTGTTTTTTGCCCACTCTCTCTTCTAAAAAACTACAATTCTGTTTTCCCCCCCTTTAGCCATATTCTGTATAAATGACAACACTCTGTTTATGTGAATATGGACCAACCATAAAGATTGCAACAAATGCATGGTTATTCAGGTTCAATTCAGACCTGCGTAGTGACAGAGGGGTATAAATCAGTTCCGCAGCTCCAGAAGCTACCTGGCTGCCTGAGCTCTAGGGTAAACACCATTAACAGATTAGTGTCTTTGACACAGACAGCATGCACACACACGGGCACGCACACACGCAGTTAAGCAATTCTCATTTTACCCTGTTGAAGAGTAGTGGTGCATATACACTCAAATGTAATAAACTCATAAGAACATAGGAACAGCCATATTGGGTCAGACCAATGGTCCATCCAGCCCAGCGTCCCATCTTCTGACAGAGGCTGGGGCCAGATGCTTCAGAGGAAGTGAACAGAACAGGGCACTTCATCGAGAGATCCACTCCGTCATCCAGTCCCTTCTTCTAGTAGTCAGAGGTTTAGGGACAGATTGTGCCCCTGACCGTCTTGGCTAACTCAAAGTTCACTAAAAACAATGAGGAGTCCTTGTGGCACCTTAAAGGCTAACAAATTGAAGTGGGTTATAGCCCATGAAAGCTTATGCCCAAATAAATGTATTAGTCTCTTTTTTTTTTTCATTGTTTTTACTGATACAGACTAACACGGCTACCCCTCTGAAACCTATCCAAGTTCACTATATGCATAAACTGACTGGGTTTATGCTTACCCCCAAAACATTCAGGGAACTGAATACTCTCTTCTGAACTCAACATATTACACTTTTTTCTCATGATAATAGTGAACACTTTCATGGCACTACCATCTTGAGTATACCTCCCAGACTGACATTTTCCATCTTTACGGGAATAAAGGGAAACAAGAAGACTTTTTATCAATACATTAGAAGCAAGAGGAAGACCAAAAACAGGGTAGGCCCACTGCTTAGTGAAGAGGGAGAAACAGTAACAGGAAACTTGGAAATGGCAGAGATGCTTAATGACTTCTTTGTTTTGGTCTTCACCGAGAAGTCTGAAGGAATGCCTAACATAGTGAATGCTAATGGGAAGGGGGTAGGTTTAGCAGATAAAATAAAAAAAGAACAAGTTAAAAATCACTTAGAAAAGTTAGATGCCTGCAAGTCACCAGATGCCTGCAAGTCACTGATGAAATGCATCCTAGAATACGCAAGGAGCTAATAGAGGAGGTATCTGAGCCTCTAGCTATTATCTTTGGAAAATCATGGGAGACGGGAGAGATTCCAGAACACTGGAAAAGGGCAAATATAGTGCCCATCTATAAAAAGGGAAATAAAAACAACCCAGGTAACTACAGACCAGTTAGTTTAACTTCTGTGCCAGGGAAGATAATGGAGCAAGTAATTAAGGAAATCATCTGCAAACACTTGGAAGGTGGTAAGGTGATAGGGAACAGCCAGCATGGATTTGTGAAGAACAAATCATGTCAAACCAATCTGATAGCTTTCTTTGATAGGATAACGAGCCTTGTGGATAAGGGTGAAGCTGTGGATGTGGTATACCTAGACTTTAGTAAGGCATTTGATACGGTCTCGCATGATATTCTTATCGATAAACTAGGCAAATACAATTTAGATGGGGCTACTATAAGGTGGGTGCATAACCGGCTGGATAACCGTACTCAGAGAGTTGTTATTAATGGCTCCCAATTCTGCTGGAAAGGCATAACGAGTGGGGTACCGCAGGGGTCTGTTTTGGGACCGGCTCTGTTCAATATCTTCATCAACGACTTAGATATTGGCATAGAAAGTACGCTTATTAAGTTTGCGGATGATACCAAACTGGGAGGGATTGCAACTGCTTTGGAGGACAGGGTCATAATTCAAAATGATCTGGACAAATTGGAGAAATGGTCTGAGTTAAACAGGATGAAGTTTAACAAAGACAAATGCAAAGTGCTCCACTTAGGAAGGAAAAATCAGTTTCACACATACAGAATGGGAAGAGACTGTCTAGGAAGGAGTACGGCAGAAAGGGATCTAGGGGTTATAGTGGACCACAAGCTAAATATGAGTCAACAGTGTGATGCTGTTGCAAAAAAAGCAAACATGATTCTAGGATGTATTAACAGGAGTGTTGTGAGCAAGACATGAGAAGTCATCCTTCCGCTCTACTCTGCTCTGGTTAGGCCTCAGCTGGAGTATTGTGTCCAGTTCTGGGCACCGCATTTTAAAAAAGATGTGGAGAAATTGGAAAGGGTCCAGAGAAGAGCAACACGAATGATTAAAGGTCTTGAGAACATGACCTATGAAGGAAGGCTGAAAGAATCGGGTTTGTTTAGTTTGGAAAAGAGAAGACTGAGAGGGGACATGATAGCAGTTTTCAGGTATTTAAAAGGGTGTCATAAGGAGGAGGGAGAAAACTTGTTCACCTTAGCCTCTAAGGATAGAACCAGAAGCAATGGGTTTAAACTGCAGCAAGGGAGGTCTAGGTTGGACATTAGGAAAAAGTTCCTAACTGTCAAGGTGGTTAAACACTGGAATAAATTGCCTAGGGAGGTTGTGGAATCTCCATCTCTGGAGATATTTAAGAGTAGGTTAGATAAATGTCTATCAGGGATGGTCTAGACAGTATTTGGTCCTGCCATGCGGGCAGGGGACTGGACTCGATGACCTCTCGAGGTCCCTTCCAGTCCTAGAATCTATGAATCTATGAATCTATGAATCTTTCTTGTTATTGTATGTAAAAATACAGAAATTGCTGAAAGAAGCAAATTTCAAGAGGATACACTGGCTGTTCGCTAACCTGGAGAAATTACACTCCAGAGAGCAGTTAGGACTTCAATTTGGTTCACAAACAGCAAAATCATTCACCTGACAACATGTATTTTACTAATGTAGAAACACTAGATCAGAGGACCAGACCAGGATTATCAGTTCAGTGATATGCATTTAAGTTGAATGCAGTGGACACGAATAAGCAAGGAGTGGTTTACAAAATAAAAGAATCCTATTTGAACTATTTCAGGAATATCCCCATTTTCTCTGATTATTATTGCTTTCTTTGCCACTTTAAATAACCAGGGACTAGAGGTGGGTGACACCAGTCATTATCCAAATAATATGGAGTAGACAAATTTCCTTTCATGTAGTATCATTATCATAGGTATACAGGAATCTCAAATAGTACTAACTTTAGGCTCCCCTTTCTGAAAATTTTGCCTTAAATCAGGGTGGAACTTAAAGGTGAAGACAAGAAGCTTGTCATAAAGAGCCAAATCCTGCTATTCTTAGTTATGCAGACATATATCCCCATTGACTTTGGCAACAAAGGTTTCAGCGATGCAGGAATCTAACTGCAGAATCAATATTTAAAACATGATGAATGGCTACAAAACTAAGAAAACACACCAATCAGTCCTGCATCTGAAGCCCTGCTCTAATGGAAGACATAACTAAGTGATGTAAACAAAGGGGGCTAAGCAAGTGACAACACACAAGACCACCCATCTGGGACAGACAGCTTGCTTCAAGGTTATCTGACTGTTTCCTTTGCCTGGGTTCACACAGTGACAATTTGGTCTATGTTCTGTTGACAGTGACCACAGATTAATTAGATCAGCAGTTTTCCAACTGTAAACATTCCCAACTCAGCAGACAAATCTTATATATAGCTTCCACTATGTTTGTCAGAGAAATCCCTATCCTGATATTTTATCTAATCCTCAACATTTCCACCATATTTATTTGTCCTAGCAGCAAGGATATGTAGGTGAATAGGTACAGAGGCATGCACCACTATGGCTGAGAGCTTCACGTACTATGTGGGATTTTTAAAATTGTTTAAAGCCTTTTATTTTATGTCTTCAGATTTGTAAAAAGCATCAAATGGAAATTTAAAAAAAATAGCAATACATTACACACATTCATGGAGGATAGGTCCATCAATGGCTATTAGCCAGGATGGGAAGGGATGGTGTCCCTAGCCTCTGTTTGCCAGAAGCTGGGAATGGGCAAGAGAGGATGGATCACTTGATGATTACCTGTTCTGTTCATTCCCTCTGGGGCATCTGCCATTGGCCACTGTCGGAAGACAGGATAGTGGGCTAGATGGACTTTTGGTCTGCCTCAGTATGGCCATTCTTATCTTCACTGCACAGGCAGCAAAAGGGATGCTGTGTTTTATGAAAAAATAAATGTAGTGAAATATTTAAGGGTAGGTAAAAAATACTAACACTTGTTATGGCATATTGGCTTTTGAAATAAAATGATCAGTGCATTAAGATAATTTCTTTTTATTGCAAACCATCAAAAAGTAAACACTTAGGGCCAAATTCTGCTACCCTTATTCACAGCAAGTAGTACCTCACTCCACTAACGGCCCTAATGATTTCAGTGGGACTACTCATGGAATAAAGTACTTCTCAATGTGAATAACACACAGCCCTAAATAATGCAAATGATTCTTCCATCTCTCTCCTTTCCCTTCTTGTTCTTTTCTCCTAATTGCTAGTGCTGAATGCTGGTTAAGAGTGATAATCTGAGCGCGCTCTCACTCTCTCTCTGGCTAACATCCTCCTCTTTTGAAACTGTTGCCATGTTGTCTTTACTACTGTTCCGTAGGATCCTAGGAAAGTGCCATGGGAAAGTGAGAAAAAGCTCCACTAACTCATTTTGTGATTAAAGTGCAGCATAGAAAGAGGTTTTAGGCAAATTCTATTTCTCTTGTCCCTCTGGAGGAGCTTTGCCCTGGTTTTATGGGCTCCCAGTGTGTGGTGCTTCTGAGCAGAGAATGATGACCAATAAACAGTTTTGCTGATAACTACTTGCAGACCAGGCTACACAATTATGCCTGCTCCTTCTGAGACAGGCACACAAGGGAGGGATCTGCAATACACTTGGAGCCAAAGTAACGCCCTTCTCCTTTTGAGAATGATATCCATCTCCGACAGCAAATATAAAAGCAGTTGAAACGAGATTTCATGGGCCTCAATTCCCACAGCCTTTTCCGGGCATCAGATTTGATCACCATTATAAAACATTCTATGTAAGTAGCCTGGACACTGTAAAAAAAAAAATCCCAAACCTTTTAGTTCTGTATGATTTAGCAAGTAGAAAGAATCAATTTTGTGGAAGACATTTTGATGTGCACTGGAGAGCTTTCAAATCAGTTTTCCATAAGGTAAAGAAGGGACCGTATTTCTTTCTGCTGGGCTATTGTGCATTGGTTTTTTTCACCCTGATCTACCTATTGTGACACAATTTTCAACATTAATACAAAGGGGGAATTTTAAACAAACTATTTCAATTTATTTGCAATAATAAAAGTACTATAGAGTCACAGGAAGAAGAGGGCTGTTGAGGTACAAATTAGTGTGTGAGAAATAACTATATTGAAGCAATTAAAACCATATAAAATAGTTTCTTTCTTTAATGGAAATGAGATCCTCTTGCAGCAGCATTTTCAAAAGGGGAACAGAGATTAGATGTTCAAAACTGGACATTAATCTTTCTGTGGTTCTCTCCTTAGAACCGAGATTCTGAAGTTTGAGTCCATGAACTGCATATGTGTTTTTATTCTGGGGCCAAAGTTGCAGGTCACTTTTTATTATTAATAATAGATGGCTACTAGATAGTTAAGCCTCTTGTTTTTGTCCTATCACTGACAGACGTTTACATAGAAATCCAGTTAGGTCAGCACTACCACATTAAAAAAAAATGTTTCAGTTTACAATGTGCTATAAGCCATAGAATTTTCAGAGCAGATTCCTACATGAAATAGAAGCTACATTTATTGAGAAGTGCCTGAACCAAATACTTTCAACACACTTGGGAGGGGAAAGGGGGGATAGATTGGGGGGCATATGCATTTAGGGGGACAGATTGTGGCTGTCCCCCATCTGGGGACTGTCATGCAATGGTGGTGAAGAATTACAGAAATAATTGCTTTCATGTAACACAGAACAAGGAACTTATTGAAAGAAGGAAAGCAGTATTATCCCTGAAACTACTCTGTCTCTTCTAAACTTTTCCCCCTAGAACCTTCCCCAGACGCAGTACCGCACTCTGCTGTAGTTTTGAAGAACTATACATAGGAACTCAATGTGCAGTGAGAAAAACTGATGTTGTCCAGTATTTTTCCTCACTCAGTACAGGGTCTTCTGCTTATATTCCAATAATTAAAGAAGAAAGCCTGACACTTCTTAGATTAGGCCTATTTCAGCTTCTCATCCTTTAAATCGGGCCCACAAGCAGTGAAGCACTTCTAAAGTTGGCAGGGCTATTCTGCTCTGTTGACTCAAAATATCTGAGATTTGGGCTTACTTCAGTCACTGACATAAGGGTTGCCCTTTCACTAACAGAGTTATAGCATGTGGTCTTTTTGCTGCAGATTTCACTTAGCAACTGATACTTCTGTCCCTGCCATTTCATTCTCTTGTGGATTTTGGGGGCTTGAAATCATATTGTACCCCAAAAGCTTAGAACTCAGAGATGGCAAACTAGCCTACTGTCAGTGACCATGTCTTCTGGAATGCTTAAAGGAGAGAAAATGCCTTTTAACTTTTCTATGAACTATCAACTTGTGTGTCTAGCAAGAAGTAGAATTCCCATACATCTAGAAAAATAATCAATGCCTTCCAAATACCTATCTATCCATTCTCCTCACACAAGTCCTAATGTCATTCTTTCAGAAGACTGATCAAGAAATGCTTCATGTACTAGAGGCTTTTTGAGTTCCATCTATCTATTTTGCAAAACTTCAGTGCATGATTCCATGGGGCACTTTAGGCCCTGTCGTTTGCTGGGCTAACAGATCAACATCTAGGTTCCCTCCTGGCATCTCGTGAGGCCCTGGAGTCCCTTACATACTCTTTTTACTATGTCATCCCTCAAGGGCTGTGGGACTACAGTACAATTACCATAGGTCACCTTCAGCTTCAGAGAGTTCCCCTCTCATTACTTAGACAGGACAGGCAGGAAATGGGACTCCTGATAAGTAAATGATGATCAGGTTTTACACACTTGAATACAGGTTGCCAATGTATATCAACACTAGCGGCTATTTTCATCAGTTCTCATTTATGTTGGGAGACTGGCCAATCACTCCAACTATTATCCATGCGTGTTTCTATATTTTCCTGAATCTCTGGAGAAACTGGGTGTCAAAAACGGTCCACAGACTCTGATCCACCAGTAGTAGCTTCACTTGTGAGTAGACTGTGATAGGTTTAAATCTCACTGAATGCATGAACAAACTCAGCCAACTAAAATACCCCTTATTTAGGTCCTTACCGTTTATACAATGGTATGAGTGGCCTGTGGTCAGTCAGTGGCTTGAAATTATCAGTACTCTACAGATATCCTGTGAACCTGTCACACATCCATATACCAGCCAAATTTCTTCTCTCTAGTTAGGTGTACCTCAGCGGCTCAGCATTTGAAATCCAGCTGGAACAAAATGCTACAGGCTTCTATTTATTGCCATGTCAGTAGAGTAGAACCCCTCAAAGTTCATAACTGCTGGTATTAAAAGTGATTGTATCAGCAGACTTGGAAACCATTTTAAAATGCACTACTGGGAACGTGTTCAGTAGATTATTTAAAACTTCCTTCCTTTCCTGTGCTTTATGCCTGCTTGTTGTAAGCAGTTCATAAAGAGCTTGGGTTTCTGCAGACCATTTAGGTCTGAATATTTACACTTGTTCTAGAAATACACAGACTTAGAAGATGACAATAAGACTTTCCTTCAAAAATTAAATTATAGGGGCAAAATCCTGGCTCCACTGAAATTATGACAAGATATCCACTGAGGTCATTCTATCTATGTAAGGTTCTCAGGTGGTCCCTATTACTGTAGTATGTGAGCATGTCGCAGTCTTTCATGTATTTATCCTCACAACACTCCTGTGAGGTAAAGAAGTGCTATTATCCTCATTTTACCAACGAGGAACTGAGGTACCAAGAGACTAAGTGGCTTACCCAAGGTCACACAAGAAATCTGTGTTGGACTAGGGAAATAAACCCAGATCTACTGTGTCCCAGAATAGTGCTCTAGCAAATGGATGATCCTTCCTCTCAATGGAGCCAGTGTTGGAATGTTTTTTTTAATATTCACTATAAAATCTTATGCTTAAAGTTCTAACTGAATCTTGATTCCCAGTTTAAATTCTGAACCAAAATAAACAAATCTTTAAGCAGAAATATCCAACCTACAATGTTCAGATCTGAAGCCAGATCTGAACTTCTCCTTGGCTTGAAAGCTGGCATGGCTGGGGTTTTGGTCCAGCCCAGAATAGACATGACAGCCAGATTCAAAGCTTGGATCAAGTTCCCAGATTCAAGAGTAGATTTAGAGCCAATTTACACTACCCTGTACCAATGCAGCTGGGCCGCTGTAGCGCATCTGGTGAAGACACACTATGCCAATGGGAGAGCATCTCCTGCCAACATAGCACGGCGTGGACAGCACTTTAAGTTGATTTAACTTACGTCATTCAGGGGGTGTCATTTTTACACCCCTGAGCAACATAAGTTACATCGAGTTACGCGGTAGTGTAAACCAGCCCTAGGGTTTAACTTTGGACCCAACTCTACTTATCTGAGTATTGTAGCTCCAAAAAGCTGTGGGGTGGCATAGAGCTCCCAAAGGGACAGGGAAAAGGAAAGATATAAAGAACCACACACCTATAAAACATTTGAGAAACAGAAAAATAAGCTGTTATGCACTGTCTTACAGTGCTAGCTATTTCCACCAGGAACCTATTAGTTCACCTCCCTCTCCTGCCCATAAATCCATCCAACAGTGTAAAACATTATAATTTCAATGCTCTCACAAAGACAACAGGAAATGTTTCTTCCTGAATTACATATGCTTTTAACCAATGGCTCCGGGCGGATGTGTTCACCCCATCTACAAACCAGTGAAAGTTTGCTCAGAGGGAAAGAAGCTGAAGGATTTTTTTCCACGGTGATTGATAACTACAAACACCTGTATTTAAACCAACAGACATCTTAAGAATCACATGAAGTAATGAAGCAGCAACAAATCTTATGTTTGCCACTGTACTCCCTGACAACTTAATTGTACTTGACTGTATGATATTTTAATCACACGACTGGAGTAGACCCAGTCAGACCAAAATGAAGGACACATTTATCAATGTTTGTTCACCTGTTGGATCCAAACCAAAAATGCCAGTCCCTTTTCATCCACAGATGTATCTACATGCTCAGAGATATCTTATAGACTGAGTCAATTATTTTGACAGAGTAGAAATACAAGGTGGTCCTGTTCATTGTTTCTCTAGTTATTATGTTTCTCTTGTAAAACCGCAGATGAAAATTAAGAAATCATACAAAACAGAGCATGTGATTTTACAGAAGTCCAGGTAGCATTTCTGACTGTGAGCTGACAGCCATCAGTCAATAAGAAGCATACAGCTTTTTTGCTGTTAACACACATCCTGATGAGTGCTATATTGCTTATGTCAAATGAAATTTTAAGTACGGTATAAATAAGCCTTCTCTCTCCTGATTTTCTGAATACTTTCTGAGAAGTACAAAACCACAAAAAGATACTTTGAAATAAAGTACATATTTTTTAAAATATGAATGTTTGGGCCAATTTATTTCTGGGAAAAGGTGCAAGATGACAAAAATTGGAGAACAAAGGGCCAGATTTTTAAAGGTATTTAGGGCCCTAAATCCCAATCTAGCCCTACATATACTTTTTCCGACAGAACGGGTACAGAATGATCAAACTTCCTTCCTATGTGAAGGCAAACTCACCACAACCCTAGGAAAATGAGGTGCACACTTTTTACTAGGGTCAGGGTCATTAACCATTGGAACAATTTTCTTAGATTTGTGGTGAATCTGCCATCACTTCAGTCTTCACATCAAGATTGGATATCTTTCTAAAATATATACCCTAGTTCAAGAAGTTATCAGCTTGATGCAGGAATTACTGGTTAAAAATCACATGGAAAGTATTTCTTCACACAACGCACAGTCAACCTGTGGAACTCTTTGCCAGAGGATGTTGTGAAGGCCAAGACTATAATAGGGTACAAAAAAGAACTAGATACATTCATGGAGGATAGGTCCATCAATAGCTATTAGCCAGGAGAGGCAGGGATAGTGTTTGTTTGCCAGAAGCTGGGAATGGGCAATGGGATGAATCACTTGATGATTACCTGTTCTGTTCATTCCTTCTGGGGCAGCTGGCATTGGCCACTGTCGGAAGACAGGATACTCGGCTAGATGGACCTTTGGTCTGACCCAGTATGGCCATTCTTATTTTCTTATGTTCTGTGTTATACAAGAGGTCAGACTAGATACCCTTTAAATTATGCCCTAAACCCCATGAATCTGTGACTATTCTTTCCTTATTTGGCTTCCCTGCTGAGGATGTCAGCAAGTTTGCTACTTAGTACAAATTCTGTTGGTAGGATTTTTTGTTTGTTTCTTTGTTTCACTGTGTGGACACTTGCTCACAAACAGGGTCATCCAAATGTCCTGATTTTATCAAGATTGTCTCAATATTAGGGGCTTTCTCTTCTATAGGACCCTATTACCCACTCTCCCAGTCCCAATTTTTCACCTTTGCTATCTGATCACCCTACTCACAAAGAATTGAACTGAGACTATGAAACTCGTTTCCACATGGGCCTTTGACTAGCTAACAGGATAAGAAATAAGATAGCAAACTTTCTGATACTACTGAATTGGACTGGACTTGAATAAGTGCTTAATACATTAAATTACAAATTAAAAATGTATTTCATTTCCTCCTTGCCAGGTTAGAATTTATTATACATCTATTCCTCACCTATGATTGCAATGTCACAAATTCCAAAATCAATGACATTTTAGCCATAGTTCAAATATCATCTCAGAAATGAAACCAGTGATTTTGTTTGACAACCTAATTCAGCTGTTCCCCAGTAGCATTTATGGAGTCTTCTTTCTTATGGAGCATTATTATTATGTTCAAATTATACTTGGTAAGTGGCTGGTTTGGTAGTATTTTGAATAAGGCCTAAGTCCTATGCTCTGGAAATGAATGGTAGCTACTTCATTGGAAGTGCTGTTATAACAACAGGTGTTAATACAATGGCCATCTAAGTACCCACAAAGACACTCTGACTGCTCTGTTGTTATGGGCTAGTGTGAAATAAAACACTCTTTGGCAGTGAAAACTTTTTTGAAATTCCTTTGTATTACAGAGCAGCTGTACAAAAGAAGCGTTGATAGCCAGGCTACCTTTTCATGCCATGCAGTCCTAGATGAGCATCTTAGATTAGGGGCAGGTTAAATTTATTAGTCTCTAAGGTGCCACAAGCACTCCTGTTCTTTTTAGATTGGGGGTTTCCCAGGTAGAAAACCCAGGGGGGCTAAAAAGCAGGACCAAGGGACAGTGAATAAAATTTCCATGTCATGTAGTCCTAGCAGTTTGGACTAAGAGGCTTCCCAATGGGCTAAAGCAGGAACAATCTACATGCTCAGAGGCAGAGGAGTGAAATTCTGGTCCCATTGAAGTCAATGGGAGTTTTGCCATTGAATTCACTGGGGCCAGGATTTCAGTTAGTATATATTAGCAGTGAGTCCAAATAAAGACAGTAGCTTAATGAGCTGCTATTCTTGGTTAAAGGGCAGTGAGTCTTTAGCTGAGAACTCTGCAAGGCAGAGTTGCTGGTTCATGACCCACTCTGTTCAAGGAATCAGAACTTGGGTACATATGCTAAATAAACAAGTTATTCTAAGACAGGGGTTCTCAAACTTCATTGCACCACAAGCCCCTTCTGACAACAAAAATTATTACATGATCCTAGGAAGGGGGAACAAAGCCTTAGCCTGCCCGATCCCTGCCTGGGGCGGGGGCAAAGCCCTGATGCCCGGGACGGGGGACAAATCCAAAGTCCAAAGGCTTCAACTCCAGGCAGTGGGCCTGTAATCTCCGACCCACTGCCCAAGGCTGAAGCCTTCAGGCTTTGGCCCCAGACAGAGGGGCTTGAGCTTTGGCTTCAGCCCCTGGCCCCAGCAAGTCTAACCCAGCCCTGGCAAACCCATTAAAATGGGGCTGCGACCCACTTTGGGGTCCCAACCCACAGTTTGAGAACCTAAGAAATCTAAGAATACCCTGACTCTGTCGCTGATTTCTGCTGCAAGAAGGGAAATCCACTTGCAAAGACCAGCTAACACTCAACAAAGGAAGAACTAAAAGATGGCATCATGCTTTCTCTGAGGTGAATGGGTTCCTGCTGTGCTATGGCAAGACTTCGATGGGAAGGGGAAATGTGGTATATCATGTATTTGTAACTTTAAAGCTAAATGTCCCATTCTAACTAAGCCATAGATCCTACTTCATCAAACAGATATACCACATCTACTACTTCCTCCATCCACAAAGAAATCAAATTAGGTTGATTTGACATGATTTGTTCTTGACAAATCCATGTTGACTATTACCAAAGCTAAGATTTTTTCATGGACATTTTTAGTAAAAGTCGCAGATAGGTCATGGGCAATAGTGAAAAATTCACAGAAGCCCATAACCTGTCTCTGACTTTTACTAAAAATATCCATGACAAAATGGTCAGCCTGAGCAGCTGCAGGCAGGCTCAGAGCTCCAGGGTCCCCCTCCGCTGGCAGCTCCAAGCTGCGGGGTTCCCCCCTGACTCCCCCGGCAACCAGGAGCTCCGGGGGTCCCTCCTGCCATCTGAGAAGGCAGAGAGTTCCGGGTTCCCTCTCCCACCCACAGCATCCAGGAGCTCTGGGCATCCCCCCCGCTGCCCATGGAAGCAGAAAGCTGTGGGGGTCCCCCCTGCCAGCTGGGGCTGCTGGGTACTCGGGGGCCCCTCTGCCACCCACGAAGGCAGAGAGTTCTGGGGTTCCCTCTTGCTGCCTGCGGTGTCCAGGACCAGCAGGGGTCTCCCATGGCACCCATGGAGGCGAAGAGCTCCGGGGGCCCGGGAGCTGTGGGGGTCCTCCCTGCCACCTGTGGAGGCATAGAGCTGTGGGATCCCTCCTGCCGCATGCAGCAGCCGGGAGCTCCGGGTGTCCCCCACTGCCACCCACAGTGGTTGGGAGTGGCGGTGGGATGCCTGCCATCCTCGACGGCCAGGAGCTGTGGGGGGCTCCGGCTGCCTGGGATGGCAGGGTACCCTGCAGCCCCCAGCTGGCGCTGGCTGAAGTCACAAAGATCTTTGGAAGTCATGGAATCCGTGACTTCTGTGAACTCTGTGAATAAATGACAACCGTAACCATTACTTATCACCTTATTATCTTCTAGGTGTTTGCAAATTGATTGCTTGATTATTTGCTCCATTATCTTTCTTGGTACTGAAGTTAAATTGACTGGTCTGTAATTCCCTGGATTGTGCTAATTGCTCCTTTATATAGATTGGCACTATGTTTGCCCTCTTCCAGTCCTCTGGAATCACTCCTGTCTTCCATGAGTTTTCAAAGATAATCACTAATGGTTCAGATATCTCCTCAGTCAGCTCCTTGAGTATTCTAGGATGTATTTCATCAGGTCCTGGAGACGTGAAGATATCTAACTTGTCTAAGTAATTTTTAACTTTGTTCTTTCCCTATTTTAGCTTCAGATCCTACCTCATTTTCACTGGCATTCACGATGTTATACATCCAATCTCTACTAACCTTTTTGGTGAAAACTGAAACAAAAAAGTCATTTAGCTCTTCTGCCACTTCCAATTATTGTCTTCCCTCCCCCCTCATTGAGTAAAGGGCCTACCCTTTCCTTGGTCTTCCTCTTGCTTCTAATGTGCTTTTAGAATGTTTTCTTGTTACCCTTTATCTCTCTAGCTAGTTTAATATCATTTCATGCCTTGGCCTTTCTAATTTTGTCCCTACATGCTTGTGTTGTTTGTTTATATTCATCCTTTGTAATTTTACCTAGTTTCCATTTTTTGTAGGACTCTTTTTTGAGTTTCAGATCATGGAAGATCTCCTGGTTAAGTCAGGGTGGTATCTTGCCACATTTTCTATCTTCCCTACACAAAGAGAGTAGAAAGGAGGTGAGACCATAGTCCCACCTTCTCCCTCCACACACACCCAAAAAGCCAACCTCTCTGGTTAGGAGGGTATGCTGCTCCATCTTAAAGAATGGGTGTAATCTTCACAGTCCACAGGTGCTTTGTGAAGTTCAAGGAGGGCTTGTCTCTCTATGAAATGCAGTTCCTACAGGAGAATCCCCTTGAGCAGAACAGCACTGCTCCTCCCACATTTCAGGGCACAATCTAGCCCCCTATCCATACCTTTGTCTAGGAGGAAACATGTTGCCAAACCCTCACCACATGTCCATAATTCTCCTTACATACCTTTAACTGAATTGAGCACATGCTCAGAGAACTATAATGCTGATTCAGGAGGACACGTATCCTAGGAATACATAAGCCTGCAGGACTTAAAGGGGAACAGACAGGTTCTTAAAATATCAGGGTTGGAAGGGACCTCATCTAGTCTAACCTGCTGCAGAACTAATCCTCAGACAGATTTTTGCCCCAGATCCCTAAATGGCCCCCTTAAGGATTGAATTCTCAACCCTGGGTTTAGCAGGCCAATGCTCAAACCACTGACCTGTCCCTCCCCCCAGACAGGCCCAACTGCTAAACAGTTATTTCCAGGAACTGGCTTCTGAGTGATAGTCCTTCAGCACCTCAGCCATGAGGTATATATGACTTTTTGAAAAGCCAGAGGTTTATAAATGAATTTGCAAGTCAGGAGAATTGGCCTTTTCTTGACAAGAACAACTTAAACATCCATTTCAAGGACTGGTGGACATAGAAACATGTGTCTGTTGTGAGTGTTCTGGATCCTAAACTTAATTGAATTGAATTTTAAATAAAGAAACTAATTAGGGCTTTAGCTAAGTTTATATTTACTAGGGCATATTTAAAAAAAAGCTCTAACAGTATTGCAGTGTTAGGAAAAAGTCCAGAAATTCAGGCTTAAGATTCACAAGTTACCTTGTCCTTAACTCTGGTGCTTGCACATATTTATCCCGAGAAGGTCTTTCCTTACTGGATCACGTAACAAATTCACACCCCTATTCCTGCTAAATAATTTGCAACTGTTTGAACCTGAGCGTTTCTCACTATTCATATCAAGTTCCATGCCAGCCGGCCACAAGTGCGTGCCATATGAGCAGCTGAAATAATTATTGTAATGATGGTTGTGTGGCCAGAATGTACTCCCTATCACAGTGCAGCATGTGTCCTGCTTATGTACTCAGGCGCCTTTGTTTCTGGGATGTTTAGGCAG
The DNA here is from genome assembly GCF_011386835.1 of Chrysemys picta bellii. Classification (NCBI taxonomy): domain Eukaryota; kingdom Metazoa; phylum Chordata; order Testudines; family Emydidae; genus Chrysemys; species Chrysemys picta. The sequence continues at coordinate 20,279,455 of NC_088791.1, forward strand.
GTGGTTTGTTATGGTCTGTGAAGCAGATGTGCACCTATGACTAACAGATCATAAACTAGGAGAGGTTAATAAAGGGATAAGAGGTGTCATTCTCAAAATATCAGTGGTGAGGCATGCCCAACGGGAGTCCAAGGTGTAACCATTGTATAAGGTGTATTACATGGTTTGTGAGGCTTATTAAAAGTTAGAAGGTGTTTTTGTCTCTCTCGCACCTCTCCACTGTCTCCTTCCTCTCCCCTGTCATGCAGTTACAAAAATATTGTGGAAGTACGTTCTGTTATAAAAAAATTCCCCACTCTGATTTAAGGTGTCAAGCAGTTCAGTTTACCTGTTTGCATTTGAGTATTACAGCAATAACCCTGGAAAACAGCCAGAATATTTTTGGTGCTCCTTCTTTCTTTTTTTTTGGGGGGGGGGTAGGTAGGCAATGATTAGTTCAAAGGCCCAAATCCTGCAGTGTTTTCTCAGTCCGCATGCAGGGGAAAATCCCATTTTGTAGATTGGACTCAAATCATGAACGCAAATGTGTTACTAATACCAGAGCATTACAATAAGCCATGGGTTCAGGCCCCCTACCCAATTGATTAACCAGAGGTTAATAAAGGGTTAATACATTAAAAACTCTACATTAGAAGGGAAAAATATCACATTGTGGTGAGGGACCAATGAAAGGAAAGAGATGGAAGGGGCCAGAGTCTCAGCTAGTGTAAACTGCTATGATTCCATACTCAGAGAATCTGGCCCTGACGGTCAGAGCTCCCTTCGGCCTTCTATTATTCCTACCTTTGCCCTTCATTCACATTAAGACCTTCATTGAAGGTTTACCTTAATCTCTCTGCCTCTCTTTCTTCATCTGTACATTGGGTATAATGACACACAGCTGCTCCAGACAGGTATTGTGAGGCTCCATTTATTAACATCTATAAAGTGCTTCAAGTTCCTCTAATGAAAAGGGCTGTAGAAGTGCAAACTATGTTTGTATTATAAAATGAGATGGAGAGTCCTATGCTGTGTATTAATATCTCACCCAGAACAGCTCATATGCTTTTTTATAATGAGCCAACATACAAGGGGAAACTACAGATCCAAGATACTATAAAAGCAGCCATGTAAGAAAGAGGTTAGCTGTTAAACAGTTCACCCTTTCAGACCACACACTATATTAAACATGCATTTGGATGTCCACCTGAAAACACAAGTGTTCAAAGAATTGGGATTAAAACAAGAACCACGCAGGGAAAGTCTGATCTTTTGATAGCTTCTTAATACAGTGCTTCCACCATGAGAGTTTGGAACAATCTGATTGCAAGTTACCCCAGCTGTATTTTATTTAAGGTGGCGATTGAAAGATTTAACTCAGGGTATATCTACACAGCAATTAAACACTTGCAGTGGGCCAATGTCCACTGACTTGATCTTGTGGGGCTCAGGCTGCAGGGTTGTAAAACTCTGGTGTAGACATTCAGGCTTGGGCTGGAGCCTGGGCTCTGGGACTTGAGCCCAAACGTCTACACCACAATTTTACAGCCCAGCAGTCCGAGCCCCAGAAGCCAGAGTCAGCTGACTGGGTTTCATTGCTGTGTAGACGTACCCTCCGAGATGTGAACTAGGACCTTCCTTCTAGCTGAGTCAGTAGAGGCTGTACTAAACTTGTCTCAGCTGGAAGTCAGCCTTTGCATATTTTACCAACCCATTCATCTACCTCCACTAATTCACCAAACCAAAGAACATAACTCAGTAACTTTCCAACTGGCTTAGCAATGCCCAGAAATCTGAGAGATATGTGGCTTTTATCTCTCCTGTAAGAAAATATTTGATAGTACAAATATGAAGACTTCTAGCTACACCATCTAATGTTCAAAGCTTGCCACAATATCTGGGCATTTTTCCTCTCTGGATTATATTTAATTTAAAAGATCTGACATGCTTAGGGTATCAAATGGTGTGTTCCATTTAATATTCAATTACAGGAATTGACAGAGAGCTAGATCAGAGATGACACTGTTTGAAGTTGTCCTGGATTTGTTGGCTTTGACATGTTTTTTTTCATTGTTCAAATACCCACTGCCAATCCTGAAAACCTGAATGCTTCCCAGTGCTTCCTTTGGAGCATGCCGGTGACACCATACATGGAAAATGAGTTCTCCAAAATGCGCGCTTCTGTAGTGTTGTGGAATTAGAGAATGCGTGTAATGGAATGTCAAAGAAAATTTAGACATAAAGCAAACACACGCCTTCCAAATCTTGTGACATTTTATCCTGACTTGAATGATCTGGAATATCTGTTGGCAAACAAGCTGCATTTTCCAGGAAAAAACCAACAGCCACTTGTCATAACCTGGGAGCTATGGAAAATCTAAAATGATTTATGAGGATACACTCCAAAAGCTGAATATAATATGTAATCTGTAAGTCCCCCTTAAGAATATATGTGGCAATTTAGAGAGCTCCTTCTAATAGTGGGTGAACTGTTAAAATGCTGAGATAAGCCCTGAGCAGCAAAGTTCAGAAGTATTGAGATCCTGAGTTTTTATTTTGGCTATTAGAAAAGGGACATACAATTGGTGTGGCATTTTCAAAATTGCTGAACCTATTTGAACTGATTTCAATGGGAAGCTGAGTTAGATCAATGCAGAGTGTTTTTGAAAATCCACCTTTAGTGAGGCATCATGCGGCAGTTTTGTTCTTCAAGGGCAAAATTCTACTCCCATTTACCCTCATGCAATCCCCATTGATTTCCAAAGGATCTGCAAGGCCCTCTAGACCACTTAAATCCCATTTAAACTCTTAACATAGCTCTTAAGTTGAGAGTAAGGGCACAATTCTTTTCTCCTTTGTATCTGTCTAATACAGGGGTCTCAAACACGCAGCCCACGGGGTTATTTCCTGCAGCCGCCAAGCTCCCCGCGCCCCTCCCCACCCCCCAAAGTTATTTCCTGCGGCCGCCAAGCTCCCCTCACCCGCTGCCCCCCCCCCCAGCGCGCTGCATCCCCACTCCTCTGCCTACGTCCAGGCGCTTCCCGCCGCCAAACAGCTTAGCGCTTTCCAGGAGGGAGGGGGAGGAGAGGGGAGCCGCGCGCTCACGGGAGGAAGCGGGGAAGAGGCGGGGATTTGGGGAAGGAGTTGGAATATGGGCAGGGAGGGGACTGAGTTGGGGTGGGGACTTTGGGGAAGGGGTGGGAAGAGGCAGGGAAGAGGCAGGGCCTCATAGAAGGAGTGGAGTGGGGCCATGGCCGGGGGCAGCGGATGGGGGTTTTGTACCTTTATATGAAAAGGTGTCAGTGATGTGGCCCTCGGGCCAATGTATTAGTCCTTATGTGGCCCTCGTGGTGATTTGAGTTTGAGATCCGTGGTCTAATACATTGATGCCAATGGAGGTTGCCTGGGGAGGGAGGTGGGGGACAAGAAAAGAATTACTCCCTAAAGCACAGAATACTCAAACATAAGTAAACTTTTATGTGCCTTTCTAATAGCAATGGGCCTGGGACAAAACCTAGGAGCTGTTGAAGATTTTTTTATAGTGAAATTTGAACTAACATTTCTACAAATTGAATAAGGAAAAATTCCAAAATATTTTCAGATTTCATAACCGCACTGGATTTCAACAGCATTGTCACATTTTAACTCCTAATATCCAAATCCTACTCACCTTACTGAGAGTGACTGCTCCTTTCTAGAAGTCAAGTAGGCTCTGATTGAGTACCCAGCAGTCTGTATGTGAAATAAGAACAGCTATGAAAAGAACAATAAATAATTAAAACATTTTTTAAACAGGCGGCAGCCATCAGTGTTCTGACTGGCCAACACTGTAAGGGTCAGTCACTGATAGAGCTCGTCAAAAATTTTACGATGAATCACTTTTCTGTCAGGAAAATGTGAAATGTCATCAAAATTTTCGGTGGGAAACTTTTCTTTTTGTTAAAGTTGAAACATTTCAGTTTTACCTTTTTTGTTTAGACTTTTATTTAATATATTATAATGTAAAAATGTAGAAACAATAAAGTAGAAATGACATATTTCAACCTTATAAAAATGAAAAATTTCAGAACATTTCATTTTGCAGGAAATACTGAGATTTTGACTTTTGTTCTGATTTTAAACAAAACCAGATTTCAAAATCTCAGAATTTCCAAAGGGACAGAAATTCCATATTCCAGGCAACTCTGGCCACAGGGATTGTAGTAGGCTGTACTGATGAAGCCTTGGGTAAGATTCAAGGAACACTTTTTTTCCATATGAAACAAATAAATAAAGACACAGGTTGGGATTTCCAAAGGAGATTATGAAACGCAATGGGAGTTGGGAGGCTAAGTCTCTTAGGGCTGGTCTACACTGGGGGGGGGATCGATCCAAGATACGCAACTTCAGTTACGCGAATAGTGTAGCTGAAGTTGAAGTATCTTGGATCGAATTACCTAGGGTCCACACGGCGCGGGATCGACGGCCGCGGCTCCCCCGTCGACTGCGCTACCGTCGCTCCCTCTGATGGAGTTCCGGAGTCGACGGTGAGCGCGTTCGGGGATCGATATATCGCGTCTTAACAAGACGCAATATATCGATCCCGGATAAATCGATTGCTACCCGCCGATACGGCGGGTAGTGAAGACGTACCCTTAGGCTCCTTTGAAATTCCAGCCATAATGAAAGAATGAATGAACAAGGATATTTCAGTGTATGTCTCTATGTATAACTGCTTACAGAATTTTTGACTCTAGAATCATGGGACAGAGTTTCATAACATTATGTGGTCTGTTTCACTCAAAAGAGCCATACAATTCAGAGCTACAGCTGGATATCTGAAATGACATCCCAAGTTTCATTTATGTCATTGTTTGGAAACACACCGAAGTCCCATTACATTGTATTATTTAAAGTGACAAAGTCAGCTCAGTGTTTCAGCTCCAAGTCCTGTGGGCTGAATCCTCATATTGTTATTCATTCCAAATTCCTTTCGGGATCAACAGGAATTTTGGCTGAATGAGGAATATAAAACTGCAAAAGATTTGGCCTATAGATTTTTGAGTTGGAATTTCCTATGTTTTGTCTGTGTATGCCTGTGTTTTATATTCCATTTTCTGTTTTAGTAGTAGCATTCTTTTAAAAAATTAAAAAATTAAAGAAAAAAAATAGTGTTGAAAACTGCATTACCCGTGTTAGGTAATGAAATGTAGGAGAGTTTAAATTGATAATATCTGTTGATGTCAGGAAAGTAAGTTAGTAGGGTGTAATTACACTCAATCCTCAAGCTTCAGGGATCATCAGCTGGAGTCAGGGCCGGCTCTAGGCACCAGGCACCCAAGCACATGCTTGGGGCGGCACCTGGTAAGGGGCGGCAGGGGGAGCGCGGTGCGGCATTCAGCGAGGGCGGGCTCTGGTTGCGCGGGGCTCGGTGAGGGGGCGGCGCGGGTGCGGCGCTGGAAGGAGGTTCCAGCGGCGGGGGGTGGGGGGGCGGGGGCGGGCTCCGGCAGCGCGGGGCTCGGCGCTCGGGGGGGGGTGCGGCACGGGCGCGGCACTGGAGGGGGGTTCCGGCGGCGCTTGGCAGAGGGCGGGGGCGGGCTCCGGCGGTGGGGGGCATCGCGGGGCTCGGCGCTCGGGGGGGGTGGGCTCCGGCGCGCGGCGCTCGGCGGGGGGGGCGGCTCAGGGGGGCGGCGCTCTGCGGGGGGTTCCGGTGGCGCTCGGCGGGGGGGGCGGCGCGGCGCTCGGCTGGGGGGGGCAGCGCGGCCTGGCGCTCGGCGGGGTTTCTGGGGGGGCGGCGCTTTTTTTTGCTGCTTGGGGCAGCAAAAAAGCTAGAGCCGGCCCTGGCTGGAGTCAGGAAGACATATTCCCCTAAGGTACAGTAAGGAGCACTATGGAGATTTAACACTTTCCTCTGAAACATCCAAAATTGAGACAGGATAGTGGATAAGATGGAGCACTGGTCTATTCCGGTATATATCCTGAGATTATAAATAATAGCTCTTGTAATGCAATGGATCAGTGGATTCTGACAGCTCCTACATGGGTGCTTCACATGCACTGCACGGCATGCTAAAAAAGTCAGGAAAAGGAATAAACAGACTTCCCTGTTTAACTCATTATTTTTTAAAATATCAGAAGACTTTAGGGCTTGATTTTCAGAAGTTCTGAACATCCAGAACTCCAGCTGAAGTCAATATGAGCCACAGGTGCTCAGCGCTTCTAGGAATTAGGCCCTTAGTCTATATTATGCATTAAATATGACTAAAATTTTGCTATAAGAAACAGAGAGAGAGAGAGAGAGAGAGAGAGAGAGGCTATTTGTGGTAGAGGAAAGCAGAGAATTTACAGTACTCACTTGTAAATTCTATAATACCAACCAAGAACTAAAACGTGGCCTGACCCTCAACCCCATCTCAAATGAATGTATAGTATTTTATCAACGCTACTAAAGGACTGAAGGAATTTCCTGTTAGTGTTCACCAACAGGAGGAAAGCTCCCATAATCAGGCACTTACACAGTATCCTGCCATACTACACAAATAGTTTGGGAGTATAGAGGCTCTCTGTTTCTTTTGATCCCACCCCACCAATATGTGCAATGCTAGACATGTTTTGTCCTTGCTGTCCACTGTGTGCACAGAATAGGATTTCACTGTAAGTCAAAGTAACAGAATAATAGTGTCACATATTATTGATCTTTAATTTTTTGACCTTTTTAATTTTTGACGTTGGTCCACTTTCTCACTATCCCTAACCCACAGGGCTGAATATATACTGTGCCCATAGCCTCAGCTTCTATTCTGTGGCTCTGTTCTGTGCCATGATCCCACCCCCTATAGGGTAATAGCAGGTTTCAGAGTTAAGATGAATGGGGCAGTTCATACCTCTGGGTGCTATAGTCTCAGGCTGTGTGCAGACCCTCAGGAATTGGTTACACCTGGGTCAGGTTCTCAAGCTTTTTAATGGGAACAGGTTGTGACGGGTTGGATCACAGAAACCCCCTTGGGAACTGCCAACTGATGTGCCAAAACTACTTCTGCCCCTGCTTTCCCCGACAGCCTGGGAATCTAGCACCCGGTCTTGTTGAGCCAGACACGCCAGTCTGCTCCAGCACAGACCCAGGGTCTGAACCACGTGCCCCAAAGCTGCAGACTTAACTGAAAGCAACTTACAGAAGTGTTCCTGTCTTTAACACTCAGATGCCCAACTCCCAATGGGGTCCAAACCCCAAATAAATCCATTTTACCCTATATAAAGCTTATACAGGATAAACTCATAAATTGTTCACCCTCTATAACACTGATAGAGAGATATGCACAGCTGTTTGCCCCTCCCCCCTCCCGGTATTAATATATACTCTGGGTTAATTAATAAGTAAAAAGTGATTTTATTAAATACAGAAAGTAGGATTTAAGTGGTTCCAAGTAGTAACCGACAGAACAAAGTGAATTACCAAGTAAAATAAAATAGAACACACAAGTCTATGTCTAAGAAAACTGAATACAAATAAAACCTCACCAGTTCCAATAAGCTTCTTTTTACAGACTTGTCTCCTGCTAGTCTGAGTCCACCAAGCACTCACACCCCCTGTAGTACTGTCCTTTGTTCCAGTTTCTTTCAGGTATCCTTGGAGGTGGACAGGCTATCTCTTTAGCCAGCTGAAGACAAAACAGAGGGGTCTCCCAGGGGTGTAAGTAGACTTTCTCTTGTGGGTGGAGACCCCCTCCTCTCTCCTATGCAAAGTCCAGATCCAAGATGGAGTTTTGGAGTCACATGTCAATGCATGACTCAATTTTTACAGGCAGTAGCCATTGCTTACCTGCTCCCTTGAATGTCCTGATGTAGACTTCTTATGTGGATTGGAGCCTTCCAAGATTCATTGTCCCTTAAGTGCTTCTTGATTGGGCACTTAATTTGCACATTCCTTTCTCAAAAAGCTGACCAAACGCTTTACAAAAGGCTACTTAAAAATCAGGCCAGTACACAGCCAATATTCATAATTTCGAATACAAAATGATACATGCATACAAACAGGATTAATAGATTCAGTAGATCATAACTTTACAGATATAGGTTACATGGCATGATGTATCATAAAACATATTCTAGTTATGTCATATATACATTCATAAGCATATTTCCATAAAGCCTTATGGGGTGCACCATCACACAGGTATTTTGATCTCATCATGTGACTCCATGAGCTAGTGTCCTAGGCATGAGCCTATAAATCCTATGTCTTAACTAAGTCTTGGAGTCAGGAACAAGTACTCCCCAGTGTGAAGGACGCCTGCACAACTAAGACATTTAATACTCTCGCATGTGTTAGGGCAGGAGTCAAGCTAACACACTAGCATCTTGGTCACCAGTAGGCACTAGAGGAATCACACACGGCTCTTTTTATGAAGGAGCAATAAGTGGCAGTGCAGAAGTCATTGCCCCAGCCCCCTTCTGCTCTGGTGGGGTGCTCCGGGGACCTTTGCTTCAGCTGTACCCCAGCATACTGCTTCAGTGAGCTCGGGCAGGATTTTTCCCTCAGAGAGGGAAGAGTGCTGCCTTTACAGATTTTCAGTTGCATCCTGTAGCCGGGTGGGGGAGGGGAAGAAAATATAAACAAAGAGCAGAACTTTACCCAGGAAATGGGTGTTCTATATATTTTCCTGTGCAAAACCCTCCCTGAGAAATAATTGCTGGTTAACTTAATTGAGAGCCCTCCTCTGTTTTCCCCTGGAGACCTCACAGCTATGGTCACATTTCCACTTATTGCTTCACATCATGCTTTGCTCTGAATCCCTAAACCCAACAAATACTCCTGCTTTATTAAGCACCTGCTTGACTTATTTGAAGAATCTGGCAGCGATGGCACTAATCCTGACCTTTGACTTTTCCTGTCCAAAGCCAAAGTGGTTATTTCTGTCCATTCTTAGTTTGACCTCAAGACGCAATTCGTTAATTTTCAGATCCTCCAGCCTTGTTTTCTGCCCTCGTTGTTCATGCTTGTCATGTTTGTGAAATTCAGATTTGTTCAGACTGATGTAATATTCCCACAGCTATGGAGAAAGAAACCACAATTTGAACTGATATTAGCTCCCTACGTTCCCCCCCAAAACACAACTACGTATATTTTTTCCTCACAGATAAAAGAATGAATGACACACCAGACATTTTAGTCTACTGCCAACAAGCACATGCCCACAGACAAGACTGAATACTCTAGGTGCAAAATATACATGCCACCTTCTGTAGAACAAATACCATAAGCCATGATTCTAGCATTGCTAGTCCCACATTACGGTGAAAGTTGAAAAGGCCATCTGAACTTTTTCTGTGCCATTACTAATAACTTTGCTAATACAGAACAATGATGAATGCACTTTCTGTATATGTAAGACTCTGGGTGAACCTAGCAGGAAGGATATAGACCCAAATTAAAGAGGAGACATGGGATCACAATGGAAAGTTGATACCGAGAAGGCTTGGAGCTGCTGTTTATTGAATGAAGCTAACTGCCTGTGCATCTCATACATACATACATACAAAGTCAGAAATCTAATGTTTACCATGGTACCAAACTCAACAATGATCAGGGCCAAGCTGATTTCTAAATCGACCCATCTAAATAATCTCCTAACTCATTTACATTAATAGGCATAGAGAGAGGTCATCAGATGTAACATTCTAATTCAGTTTAATCCTTTTGATCATAAGTATGTGAAGATTTCACTTGTTACCTGGTCTGGTGACTTGCAAGTATCGCTAGTTGTTCTGCTTTCTACAAAGTGCAGGCCAGATCCTCAGCTGCACTCAATGTAGCTGCTCCAATTTACAACAGCTTAGACTCTCCCCTGTGTGTTTTGTCTTCTTTACCAGGCTGGTGAGTCATTTCTGTATTGGTTTTTACCTTCAAAACTGAGTTTGTCTCCAGAATTAGTTTTTTCTCCTTGCTCTGCCCTTTTAGAGGGGGCTGTCTCCAGCAATGGCATTTGTGAGACATTGTGGACCAATCCAGCAATCCCTGGAAAGGCAAAGTTCCCAGCAATTCAATGGAAGTCTGTGGTGGAGCAAAAAATTGAACCAAGGTCTCTTAAGTTCCAGGCTAGCACCCTAACAACTGGGCCATCTTCCCTTCCTCTAGCTATCACTGATCTTTTTTGTTAGGTTCTTGTCAGGGTCTTATCTTTCAACCCTTACTGAAATGACTACACAAAGAGTTCTATTGAGGTCAGTGGGACTACTTGTACAATGGGCCCTTAATTTTATGTTTTTGATCTTACTCTAGTCCTTTTATAAGGTATGAGTTTGGAGGCCTCCCACATAGAATAACTGTTCTGGAAACATATTGTCCTGGAAGCTATTGATGGAAAAGTAAGTTTTGCAGAGACAATTTGATTTTGATAAAGGCTTCATGAGTAGAGAGACACACACAATAACTTGGTTGGTTAGGGGCTTAGCGACACCCACTTTTGCCTGATTCAAAGCAGTTTTACACCGTAGCTCTGTGATTCAGACAAAGCAGGGATTTAAGCCCAGTTTACCTACATTTCAGGTCAAGGCCCTAACCACCAGGCCATAGCATGACTTTTCTGTTTTGCTTTTTCTCTACCCTCCAAAAAGCCTTTTGATGTCATCTTTGGCAGGGAAACAACATCTCCACAGCTTTGTCAAACCCACATATTTCAACAAAATTTTATTTAATCAAAAATGTTCCCGGCTGCTCTACTGAGCACCTCTGAAAATCAGGCTGTAATAGTTTAAACATTTTCAGTGCAAAAATAGTAAAATGGAAAGAGAGAGATCAATGTGTAAAACTTACGGGAAGAGTCTTGCTGAACAGTGAACAAACTGAGATGAAGACAGCCAAAACTGTAAAAACAAACCCTAAATTCAAACTTTTGGTGCACACATCATGGCTATGGCAAACACACTGTGCTAGAGTGAAGCTGTGCAGAATGCCACCACAAAGGCCTATGGTACCACTTAAGTCCTCTTTAGACCCTAAAGGTGGTTCATTGGGTTCGAGTACATAGACAAGCAACATTCACAATCGTAAGCATTCAAAAACCATGAGTCAGGTCCCAGACAATCATGGGAGTGGCTTAAAAATAATACAATTTAAAAAAATTAGAGTTGTTTTTATTTGCCCTCTTGTTTCTGAGCCTTTCAGCTACACTCTGGTCACATTTTCAGGCTTTGCTCCACAGCCACAAGGGCTAGAAAACACACTTTTTATTTAAAAGAAATGAAAGCTGAAATTCACACTTAACCCCTTGGCTCAGGGAGGATTTAAGAAAACATCAGATTTTGTGAGACTCATGATAAAATCATGATTGACTGGCAAGTATGATGATGGAGTTACACCAGGCATGAATTTAGCCTATTTTGTAGCCTATTTGGTTTACCATAAAATATGTTGGTTCAAGTACAGGAAACCGCTATTTGCATTAACAGTCTCTGTTTTAAAATCTGGGCCAGTTTAGGAGAAGTATTTGTATAAGACTTTTACATGTTTCCTTTCATTACTTCAGTTATAACTTTTATCCATACCCACTATTTATGCTCCTAATGGATCCCACAAATAACACACTCAGGTTCTATAAATAATCAGCTTTGCAATTATCCTTTTAATATTAAACAACGTTACTAGACATATTGGAAATGCCATAGGACTCTCAGGCACTGTGGGATTGCAGACCTACTCTGGCTTTTGAAACTTGCTTTATTTTTGCTTTTCTTTAAAGCACGTTGTTTTGATGAATAATGCCACCACCAGCCAATGACTACAGGAAGTTATTGTCTTTGGCGGTTATCTAAATAGTTTCTCAATTTAGGATAAGTTCAAGGTGGAGAAAGCTAGAATCAATACCAATAATCTGGTGTACAGAAAACAGACAATAAAAAGACTTTGAATTATCATTGCTTGAGTGGGGCTAGTTACCTTAAACTAAGGTGATTTTTACTTGATTATAAAAATCTCCATAAAAATAATCCACAATATAATGTCAAAAAGAGGTGATTTTTGTCTTTCAGAAAGACAGTATCTATTAAATTATAAGCAACTTTTATTTACCTCTTTTCAGGAAAAAAAAGACAATTTCTTTTAATTCTTCCTCGGACATACTGTTTTCTTGAGTACAAACTAATATCCCCAACTCTTAGTCTACTACTGTCCCTTTGCAGCACCACTCTGTGAATTCAAGGGGCCATATGTCCGGGGGAGCTAGACACCTGGGAATTCCCATGGTTAAGAATATTTTTTTTAACTTTGCTATTTTCTCCTTTTGTGTGCCCATATTTTTTCCCTTTGCCCTGTAGCAATGGTCGACAATGTTGGTTTTAAGTACAGCTGTCAAAACTCATTGAATTTAGACAAAAAGTTTCTCAATTTTTAAACAGTTATAAGTTTATCTTCAGAAAGGTCCATAGGAATCTCAAAACCAGAGAAGACTAATGGTGTATCCTAGATTAGTATCTTTTCCCTGAAAGTAATTAGTGCCAGATTCTTCAGAAGAAATAAACAGAAGCCCTTGAAAATACAGTACAAAACTATACCACAAAAGGAAATTTCTTCCTGGCTCCAGCTGTTGATCCCCAAACCCCTCAGATATGGTGGGAGGCAACAAAATTGCTGTAGATTGGATAAAGGCAGGTATCGTTACTTAATTATGGGTATATGGGCAGATTGGGCAGTTCAGGCCTGGCCTTTTTCTGATTCTAATACCTGCTGATAGTTATAGTCATCCCAGACATTTAGTTACATAACCTAAAAAAATCATATTGCTGACAGTCACATCTTTTACCAAATTAGGACAGAAACTCTATGCCACAGATCCAGACTCCAGGGTTATACACCAAAGCCTTAATGTACCATATGTTCAGCTTGAGATTTTGATCTTACACAGTGACAGTTGGATATGATCTTTATTAGTCTTACCTTTGTGGAGGTTAAATGCACAAATGAAACCAGTATGTGTAGATTTAACTAGATTTTTAAAGATGATATGAACGAGGTGGCAAAATGGACAAAGAAAATACCAAGCATCTTGCCTCTGGTGACTTATGTTTGATTTGATTCGGCACAGAAGCACACAAGACCTTAAAGGTTTAGGTTATGTTTTTGCAAGAAGGCTCTATTGAAGACATGCACACAAATTACTGTAATACAGGACAGTTGTCAAAAAGGACCAACGGTGATATAGAATAACAAGTCCATGATATAGAATCTTCAGTTCAAAATGGTCTTCTGCTAAAAAAAACACTTGTATCTACAAAATATCTGAATTGTATTTACCAGTGTTTCCCTACTTGGAAATTAGAAAAAACAAGAACAACAAATTTTTCAATCAATTCCTGCTGATCAAACAAGCAATATATTAATACCAATGATTGGAAAACCCTCTCTGTAGTGTTTGGAATCCTTAGAAACACTGATGAATTCTATGGCCATAACTCAGTCTAAATCAAAGAAATAACTTCCATCAGTTTCTAATTGCTAGACTACAATGTTTAAACAGATGAAAATCAAAATAAAAATGTACCTTGATCATTCTAAACCACTGCCTTTAAATATTTCAGAGTAAAATTTGCTTTTTATCAGTTCATTCTATAAAGCCCAACAGTCACTCAATGTTTTGACCAGTGATATTATGGAAGCTGAAATAATGGGGATGCCCCATAATTGCACTGTCTGCCGCAGAAGAGCTTACAAAATTAGATGTGACTGACTAAGCACAAGCGCCCATAATATTTAGCAATAAAATCTATGAGAACTATGCAGCTAATAATATTTTTATTTAATATCGTTTTAATCGGGACTGATGGCCCATTCGGATAGTTGCTGTACAAATATAAGATATGATCTTTTACAATTATATAGTTCCTGCTCAGAATTTCAACCCAAACTTAAGAGAGTCACACTGATAACATATGGCCTGTTTCATCATCCCTTGTGGCCGGATTCTTAGTTACATTGCATAATACTTTATTGCCAATAGTCCCATTGAGTTCAACAGTACTACTGGGGCAGTAAAGTCCTACTCAGCACAGGCAAGGGAGAGGAAATTAGGTTCCAAGCTAGCACAGTAAGAGGATTCATTCTGAGGTTCAGTTTCCAGCCAACTCCTGCTGTGGTTGACGAGTGGTTTGAATTCAACACCCAATGTGCTTCAGCATTTAAAAGTATAGTCACCACAGCTCTTTCAACTCTACACCATGCAACTGAAAATTTAACAAAACACTGAATGGCCATTTAGGAAGGTAAATAAAGAAAAACACCACAACCACATCCATCTGAAGCTGCAGGAATATTTAGGTAGTTGGAATGTAATTACCAGAGTTGGAATTTCATCGTGGAGTTAAAGTCCCATGGAATCTTTAATTACCATCAATAAAATTCAGCCCGTGCTAAACTTGATTAACTGCCATGGTTTTAAGAGAGACAAGGTGGGTGAGGTAATATCTTTTATTGGACCAACTTCTGTTGGTGAGAGATAAGCTTTCAAGCTTACCCATACCTCTTCTTCAGGACCTGTGGCCTATCCACAGACAGATCTTTCCCACAATAATACAAACTGGAAAAAATATGAACACTTCCATACAGCTCTTGATCTCAGAATGGGGGGGCCCTCATCTTGTTTTCTGTCCACCATGATATCCATTCTACCAGGTCTGAAACAGGAATGGGAAACCCCAGCGGTGTACTGGGAAAGCTTTGTAACATAAGACGGATGGGCTAGTGGCTAGGGCTTCAGCCTGGGACTTAGGAGACCTGGTCTGCCACAAGCTTCCTGTGTGATTGTGGTCAAGTCACTCAGCCTCTCTGTTCCTCATCTGTAAAATAGAGATACTAGCTCTTCCCTACCTCACAGGGGTGTTGTAAGGATAAATATGTTAAAGACTGAGATCTACAGAAGAAAATGCTATAGAAATAGTAGTAGTATTGGCCCTGATCTCACAGCTGATTCCAGACTGGTGCTCATTGACTTCTGTGCTGAGCCCTGTTAAGAGTTAATATAATGGTTGCATAAAAGAAGCCATTTGCTAAACAGTTTTTATTAGTCCTAGAAAACCTATGAACAACACTGCATATTTCCCTATATGTAGTACATTATTTGTTAACTATATATCTACATAGATACCCACATCCCTTTTGTAGAGCACCATTGCAACCAGGGCCGGCTCCAGCATTTTTGCCGCCCCAAGCGGCGGGAAAAAAAAATAAGCCGCGATCGGCAGCGCTTCGGCAGCAGCTCTATCGCCACCGCTTCATTCTTCGGCGGCAATTCGGCGGCAAGTCCTTCCATCCCAGAGGGACTGAGGGACCTGCCACTGAATTGCTGCCGAAGAGCAGAATGTACCGCCCCCTTCCATGGGCCGCCCCAAGCACCAGCTTGCTGCAATGGTGCCTGGAGCCGGCTTTGATCGTAACAAGCCCCAGGGATCGTGTGGAATGAGCTGAAGGACTGGAGTCTTATTTTTTAACTTTCAACTTTCCTGAAATCTTTTCAGGTTTGTTAAAGCATTTCTCTCCCTTAATTAAATTATAATATAATCTTCACTCTTACTATAAGCCACATTATTATCTGTATTTCCCAATCAGGATCATTGTGCTACGCACTGTACAAACACAGAGTAGAAAGAAAGTCCCTGCTTGACTCTAATTTAAACAATCCTCTTACAGGAGAAGCTTCATTAAAATCAAAATATGGATTTCTAATTAAACAGAAGCGTATAATATGACAACAACAAAGATTTTTCTTTGAAAACAGTTATTTCCCTGAGCCTAGGACTATTAGAAAGTAAATATAAACCACACAATGATCCTGAAGGCACATTTTGCTACAGACAAACAGAACTCAAACCTGCCCTATTTGGAGTTTTTTTCTAAACCTACAAGATGAAACAGGTCCCATCACCAGAATAGCAATTAGATAGATACCTGAAGGTAAGCGAAAATGAGGCCGCCCGAAAACAGCATGGCAAGAGCTGTGGAAGCTGAGCTGAAAAACCTGGGGCACAGATGGGGAACCATTGAAAGACTTCCAGAAACAGACAGGGGTGGAGGAGCTTCATCACTACCCTAAATGCCAGAGGCGTAATGGAAACATGATGATGATGATACAAGCCAAGTGGGTTCTACATTTTGAAAAAACAAGTTTCCCATCGCTTGTCTGAAACCCTGACAGGCCTTTGTAGTATTTCCCCCCCAATAACTGTTATCTACTAAACTTAATCCTAAAACCTGAGATGAACAAAAAAGCTCTCTGTGCAGTTTAAATTAACACAGTAACAGCATAAAAGCTGCATATTGTAAAGCTTTAAGACAAGACCCAGAAGATCTGGCATCTCTTTAAAAGGGTTCATGTGTGGAGACAGAGGCATTTAAGAAGAACAAAAGGTATCTTAACAGGAACAGAATGGTAGTTGCATCAGTGGAGATAATGATGTGGCTTTTCTACTTCTCATTTATTGCAGAGGACTAAGATACACTGCCACAGTTTGTGGCCCGCAAAAAGGCAATGAGGAGGGGGGTAAATTTAAATTATATTGGGGAAATTATGTCTACCATTAAACTTTACCCTAATAAAGGGATCTTAAAAAGGGAGACCTGGGTTGTAGTAAGTGAAATAATATGGTTTCTATTTCCATAGCCAAGGAATATAAACTGCAACATGCTACCTGTGAGAACGTGCCGTCTCCCTGAGAAATAAGGAAGGGACAATCTAACAGGAAATAAAAGTACTTACTGCTGGAAGGAAGGAAGGAAGGAAGGCACAACAAACAGCAGGCAGTTGCAGAATGGCTACTTTAGACCTGCAGCTGTTTGTTTCTGCCACATTTAAAGGGCCAGTTTCCAGACAGGTATGCTGGGGAAAAGTTCCTAGAAGGCGGTGATTCTAAAATAGAGACTATGTAGTCACAAAGGAAAGTATTTTGGAGGGAAGGGTTTGTTGGTTTTGTGTTTTGTGCACTGTGCTTAAATTGCACTACTTTAGAGTGCAAAGCAGGAATAACATTTTGACCTGATAGTGTTTTACACGCACTTTCTCCCCATCTTGCATCTTGTCTAGTCATTTACAGCACTGCAAAGAGAGTGAAAATGACTAGCCAAGATGCCTGGCAGTGGCGATTCAGGTCCTGTGGTTCTCAAGAAACTGTCTTTATGCAGAATGAACAGACTCTCATATTATTGTAATAAACCTATGGCATTATATTGTGGCCCTGCTCCGTAAGTTCCCTGAGACAGAAAGTTTGAATATTGTGAAACTTAACAATAAGCCTAACATCTTCCATGTTTGACGTCTATGGGTCTAATTCTCCATTTCCCTTAAGTTTGTGGAATAATTTAATCCCATGCAAAGTTAGTGCAAAGTGGATATAAACTGCTAATATCCTGATCTGAGCGAAAGTCAGGTCCCTTCTATTTATCTAGATGTCCACATGGAATTGAAGGCATCAAACAGTTATTGATGAATTTATCCTCATAAAGGAGGAAAGCTGAAGGGAGAGAAAGGATGGTCTTGTGACTGGGATGTTAGCCTTAGACACAGGAGACCTGGCTTCATTTCCTTCCTCTGCTACAAACTTCCTTTGTGAACAAGGGGAAGTTGCATAGGCCTCATCTACATGGCAGAGTTTTGTCAGTAAAAGGCAGATTTTGGCAGCAAAACAGTGGAGGTGTACACACTACAATGCCACTTTTGGTGACTTTTCAGTTTTGGCAACAAAATAAAACCACCTCGATGAGAAACATGGAGCTTTTTTGCAGCAAAGTTAAAGCGACAAAGCATCAGTGTAGATGCTGCCATTCGTTATATCGCCAGAACTGGCCTCCCCCAGTATCCCACAATGCCCGCTATGACCGCTCTGCTCATGGTTTTGAACTCAGCTGCCCTGCAGGCATGCGCTTCTCCCCTTTCAAAGCTTCCTGACACCACTGAGCTTGCTGCTCTGCTCTGGGAACAAAGAACAAAACATTAACATGAAATGCTGCTGTCTCCCGCACTATGAACACAGAGGTAGACAGGCAAGCAGGGGCATGTGTGTGTGTGTGTGAAAGAGAGAGAGAGAGAGAGAACCCGCTGTGCTGTGCAGAGCCAAGAAGGGAGGCGGGGCTATTCCCGGGTGTTCCCCCTCCACCTGTCTTAGAACTGGTTGCTGCCAGTGGCTGTCTGAACGTAGAGACAGCATGCCAACACACACACTCTCCCCCAACATACGCACTCCCCCAACCCACACTCTATCTCTTACATACATCCCCCCACTCTCTCACACACTCCCCCAACACACACTCTGTTTCTCCCCCCCCACACACACACATACACACACCCTCCCTCTCGGACACTCTCCTCCCTCCCCTCCCACTTAAGTTGAAAAGTGACTGACAATCTAGTAGGATGCCGATGGAATGATGGGATTGAGAAACCTGCATCATGTGACGCTTTACCTGCCCCATGAGGCATTACAAACCCGTCTCAAAGCACTCTGCAGCCAGTTGCACAGTGAGATAACTAACCACAGTGCACTGCTCTCTGTGTTGATGCAAGAGTGCTAGTATGGATGCACTCTGCCAACACAAGGAGCATAGTGTGGACATGCAACAGCACGTTAATTAAAACGCTTTAATTAAAGTAGCAGAACTTTTGGCAACAAAACTCTGCAGTGTAGACATAGCCTTTTTCTCTCTTTGTACCATCAGTAAAATGGGACTAATGTAGTTTATTCCCTCACAGGGGTTTTTGTGAGGATAAACATATTACAAATTCTGAGTTGCTCCAATACTTTGATAATGGGAGCTACACCTCTACCCCAATATAACACGACCCGATATAACATGAATTCGGATATGACGCAGTAAAGCAGCGCTCCAGGGGGGCGAGGCTGCGCGCTCCGGCGGATCAAAGCATGTTCGATATAATGTGGTTTCACCTATAACGTGGTAAGATTTTTTGGCTCCCGAGGACAGCATTATATTGGGGTAGAGGTGTATTTAAGTACTTTAAAGAAATAAGGCCTTAAACACATGGCCATTTTTCCTTCCTTAAAATCAGTGTGTTCCCTAAGTGTCCCCCCGAGCTCCAATCACCCACCTTCAACCCCCAACCACCCAAAGCTCCGTTCTCTTGTTGTGCTTTGAGGCATACAGCAAGGTTTTCACTCTGATGCTGAGTTCATGGGGTTTACTGTTAAAGGTAAGTTTTTCTTGTTGATGATGCTCCTCTTTGTGCATTGACTCCAGCAAGTGGGTGCTTATTTGGTTCCAGACCATAGTCCTGTCTATCCTCTTGTACTAAATGTTATTCATGATGATTCCCATGAGACTGATGGATTCTTCAAGCTCCTTCTCCATGCCCCAGTTGTTGATGTCCCATGCAAAAACAATGTTCCAGATTGCATTCTACAAACCCTCTGAGTTTTAGATTGTCAAGGCCTAGAAGGCATCTGCTAATTCGAAAATTTCACATCTTCTGTGAAGCTGCTCTCTGTATTAGTATTAACCATCTGTGTAACCATTTTCTGAAGTTTCACATTTCTGTTTTTCTCCATTTGTACTGCCTCTCATTTGAGTGTATGTGCTGCACTTTCCAGATGCTTGTCACAGCTAGCCTGTCCAGTAAAAGCAGCGTGCATGTTCCACCTAGTACACGACTTTCCTCCACTGTTTGTAGGGTATTGCTGTGCTCGTTGCTTTGCACTTATTTTAGCTACTTTACTCATTTTTTTGTTGCTGCCTCTGTAGCATTTTACTGCTGCTGATACTGCCAAAAAGTTGAGATCACTTCCTGCTTCCACAAGACAGGTCACTGGTTTCATGGTTGAGTGGCAAGAAATGCCAAAATTCACAGGTTCCATGACAATGGTAGCCACTGTGACAAAATCTTATCCCTACACGTTTAACTGAAGTAAATGGCTTATTCATGGCAGTAAAGTTGAACACATAAGTGTTTGCAAGATCGAGGCCAACAATTGTTACCTCTAGTAAAATCTCGGCACACAATTAATCTGGGAATGCATGAGAGGAGAAGAAAGGGGTTACAGTAAGTGGGGTGTGTGGAAGGAAAACCTTCGAAACTGTGCTGGCAACTATATTCCCTGACAAATGAGGTGTTTGTGGTTGTTTTTCTTACAAAACCCAGGAAGATGGTGGTAAAATTGGGCCCCCCAATGCAGAGGCTGGCTGGTGTGCAGACAATAATGGAGGGGACCACACATTGAATAATAAGGGGGGGGGAAACAAATAGGGAACAGCTGGCTCATTGACTATGCACTGTCCCTCCTGCGTGCTGAATTAGGCATGGCTCTGCAGATCTAATAGTATGTAACCATGTAATTAAAGTTTTTATTGTAAGGAGCATTAAGGTTGTAGAGGGAATCTTAATGTTGGCACTGCCTGACTTTAAAGTGTTTAGCTCCATTCGACTGTAACACTCTTTTAAAGATGCATGTCAATCTGTTCCAAAACATGCTTAGTTGTAATTCCCCCCCCCCCCCACAGTTTTAAGAATTAACTCTGGGTCAGAAATGTGGATTTGATACATCAGTGTAGAGAGCAAAGGAGAGAGCTTAAACTTGAATAACGCTAAATATAAGGAAACTTGTTGAACACCCTCAGCCGGTTTTGAAAGACATTGCTATGGTGTCACTGTATCACTCACTGGTGAAAGTGTTTACAGATTTCCCCTCTGTGCCCATCCACAGAGGACAGGAATTGTTACAGCTTGTAGTTGTAGACACTGGGTGTTTTAGCTCAAGCTGTAGCAGCCCATACTTTTAGCTCTGATGGTCCCCCATTCAATCCTTTATGTGATAACCAAGATGATGTAACATCTTACCCTCTGTGGATCAACACAGAGAAGGTCCTGAAACACACACTCACTAGTGGGCAACAACTGTACTGGGTTACAGGTTTCAGACTCCTCATTGTTTGTACTGGGTTAGGAACTCCACTTTCTGCCACTTTTTAAAAACTGTGCATTAGCTGCAAGCAATAACAATACAGAGAAAATGTGGTGACGGGGAGCCCCTACGGGCAACTAGCTGTTCTTTCCCTCACTCCAAAATTGGATCAACTATATTACTTGATAGAAACCTAAATTACTACCAGTGTCAAGTAAACTTTGAATCTCTTGTCATTAACATTATAAATCTCATTGTGTGTGAATAGGCCCCCAAGTTCTTCCAAACGGCCAGATTTCACTTTTTCCCTCCTTTTCTCTCTTTGAGTAGTGCCTTATTTTGTCAGCAGCCCCAGTGATTTCACAGAGACTAGACGTGGAGTAATGTACTACTCGCTGTGAGCAATGGCATACAGAAAGTTTAGAAAGCTAATCAGTTTCATAAATGCTGTTGTGTGAGCTTCAAAGAGCTCCTTGCTTGTGCAAGGGGCTCATAATTAAAAGGACATGGCAAACCGGGTACTTCACTAATTGTCTTCAAGTTTGACCCCATTAAACCTTTTCAGATAAAATGAAATATTTCAACTTAATTAGCTTTCCTGTCTGCGGGTATCCATGAAGTAGTGCTGTGCTTTAGACCCGACCAACTAAACATGTGGCCGCAGAAAGCAAACTGAGGACTTATTTTTTTTCCTCTTTCTCTCTACTCTGTTGAGCAGCCTGTACATTGCAGTGGATAAATAACAAAATATCTCATCCTGCCAGAGTTCAGACTGCTTTACCAGCTGCACACAGGGCCAAAGCCTGGTCATACTGAAGTCAATGGCAAGTGACTGCAGTGGAACCAAGATTGATCTCACACAGGGTTCACATCATCCACTACTGAAGTGCGGCCACCTGTGGGGTGGGGTGGGGAGGGGGGCACAACAGCTGTTTAACAGTGCACAGTAATACAGAGCAATTCTTTAGGCTCGGAATGAAGAACACCATATCCAATTGCAACTACAGGTGCAATTTAGGTAGGCAGAATGTTATTACCACAGTTGGAATTAGGCTTTGAGTCTCAAGCATAAAATACCATGGGAGCTCTCGTGTCCAGAGGTCAGAAGCAGCGTGGTCTATTGGATACAGCATGGGGCTGGGAACCAGACCTCCTGACAGTGCCACTGACTTGGTGTATGGATCCGGTAATGATGTGTTGGCAGTATGTTTACAAAATATTCCCCCTGAGTCTTTCATAAGCCCTGTGAGCCATGGGTGCCTGTTCTGGCAGACAGAAAGGGACTGGGGAAGGGATTTGTTTCCCATTCAAATGAAAATATATCACCCTCATAACCATAATCAAAGAGGGAGGCAACACAACCTAACAACAAAATTCCCCAAACTCTGATGTTAAGGACCCTTTGCCATTTAGTGCAGACTGGTCCATTCCAAAAGCAATTGCAATTTGTATTTCAATGAACCACAGGGATAAGTGACAGTGCGTGCAATTGAATCATGTTCCACATACAGAGCCAATTTTGGGCATGGCTTTTAGGGTGACAATTCAGCACCTATTGGGCCAAATCTTATTAGGTGCATACATGACTTACATCCAACTGCAGCACTGTCAAGCCTTCTGTAGGACTTAAGTTCCTTATAGGCTTGTGAAGCCCCTTCTTCATGAGGGAGTGAAATTTACCTCACTGCAGAGGGTGTGCACTGTCACAATGTACATGGACCTTGAAAGGAGGAGCACAGGTTGCAGGAGGGAAGACACCAAGGAACCAGTCTATGTGCACATGGCTAGAATGTTAGCAGTTGTACCTCCTATGTGCATAGCATCATAAGAGCCAATTTAGTTTTTTTGAAACATGGAGTCCTCTCCTGTTATTACCCAGCATGTGGTATATGAAACATGCACAAGGTCTATGTATCACTTATGTCCCACTTAAGCCCTATCTCGAGACTAAGTGAGCAGGCTGTCTGCACAGGGATGAATCTCACTGACAGTCCTTATTCAAGTGAAACTTCAGTTGAAGTCAACAAGATATGTATTTGAGTAAGATTTGCCCTGTTGACCTTGTATTAGTTCCTTAGGCCAGGTGCACACTACAGAACTCTTGGTCCGCAGTGACAAGAGATGTGACCACTGACTGACATAGCTGTGCTGGCAGAAGTTCCTAGTATAGATGCAGCTGGCAAAGTTGTCCTTTTACTGCTATTGCTTGTTTTGTTCAATACTATATGATACTATAAAGGTAAAATTGACTCCCACGCAGAGAGTCAGTCTATGAACCACTTAAGCCCTATAACATGGCCTTAAATGGTGCATAATTCTTGTGCTGGACTTCTAAAATAGTGTGAATTTTGCCCTAAGTGAGAATATTAGCCTTACTAACAGAATGTGGGGCATTAATCAAATTCCTTTTGGTCAGTCTGTTTGGCTATGACTTTTCTCTTGAGAGCATTTGGGGAGCTTTTGAGCAGTTTCCTTTCTTCCCAGCCAAAGTTATCCTGAGATATTTAAAATGTTCTCTCTTTATTGGGGGAAAAAAACATGCATCTTCGTACAAGTGATTGAAAAGATTATAGATCAATCTCTCTTGATTTGTATGTTTCATAGATTTCTCTGTTTCTGATCCAATAGTAATGTATTCCAGTTTTTACGTCAACATGTTGACAAGCAACCTTAAAGTGACTTTTTTATGTTTAGTTTACAAAGAAATCTCTTCCATTTAAGTCATGAAGACATCATAAAAAAACAGAACTTAAGGAGCTGGTTGAATTTTTTTTTTAAAGTTAGATGAGTTTTGGAAAATTTTAGAGCAATTTTCAGTCTGTCATCATTTGTAATATTTCCATTTTTCCTGAATTTTCTTGTACAACTTTCATTTGCAAACTGAAATTTTCAAAAAATGTCTAAAAAATCCTTTGTGACTAAGGGCTTGTCTGCATCTGGAAGTTAGTATGGAGTAATAAGCTAGGCTGTGAATTTAAAATGCACTAACTACCCATGTGGATACTGTTATGCTTTAAAGCACACGAAGGTGCTCTTAGTGCAGAATAAGTATGTCCACACAGAGAGTTAATGTGATGTATCTAGGTGCACTAGCTACTCCACACCAGCTACTCTGGGCTTTTTCCCCATGAAAACAAGTCCTAAAAATTGGCCATGCAAGCCCCTCCTTCCCCCCCCCCCAAAATATACATTTTGAAAAGCAGCAAGCAGGCAAATCTTTTCTTCACACATTTCCATTGAAGTTTTTTGGAAAAAAATGAAAAAAAAAATTCAAAAATATGAAAACGTTTTTCCAAACAAAATTTCATTTTTGAAAAATGGCCACACTTTAATAAAGTATTTTTTTCCTTTTAAAATTTTACCATTTGTAGCTATCAGATTTTTAGAACTTTTGATAACAAATTATATAACTTTAGGTGATGCTTTGAAGTATAGTAAATGCGAGTTTTGTAAACTGATCCTGGATTTCAGCCTAAAGGCATATATATGGTACTGTCCTATGAAGTGCTAAGTGCTTTCAAAACTCATTAAAGTTGTGAAGCCCAGAAGGCTTTGCCCAGGGCAGCCATGATATACCTTTGCAGACAAGTTATCTGCCTAAGCCTTCTGTTCCAGTCACTGTTACCACATATGTTGAATATTCAGAAAATGGCTGGTTTTGGACATGATTCCATTTAACAGCAGGAGTAGCAAGAACAAAATGATAGAACACAAAAAGCAGCCAAAGGCACTTATATATAATAAGAGTAATAGGGCAGAATATGAAACACCACCAAAATCGAGACATGTCTGGGTCCATTAAAAATATCATGACTGCCTATGAGTGGACAGATGACTTTCTTGGCACGGACTATTTGAAACCATTAACTAGCGGTCCATAGCAATACTAAAAGTCACCTGGAAACATTTTTCTGGTTCTTACATCACCCAGAAAGTTTTTTGTTTTAAAGCACAACAGACATTGATTTTAAACTGGGGAACATTACACAATAACAATACAATAAAGAGGAAAAAGACCAACTTTAAACAAGAGTTTCAAAATCTCATTATTGAGGCAAATTTCACCTTCCGATCTGTGATTTGTCTTTCCAGATCTGGTTTACATCTGTCAGTCACTGAATTGTTTTGTGTCAAAACATTAGGAAAGTTTGTGGTAGACACTAATCTATACAAACACAAGTGCCTAAGAAAAAACATTGTCTGAGATGAGAATATGTTAAGGGGCCTTCTAGTGTGTTTAACTTTATACACCAAGCAATGAGTCAAATCCTGAAATCTTCACTGTTTTTCCTAGTCTGTTTCTTAATGTCAGCAAGAGTTTGCCTGAGTGAGGACTGAGTGAAAACCAAGGAAGGATTTGTCCCAATAGCTTGAGACAACAGACTTGGATTGTAGGTTATAAAAACAAACCTGAACAATTAAGAGCCCAATCCTGCATCTGTTGAAGTCTGTGGCAGAACTCCCATTAATTTCAATGGGGGCAGGTTCAGGCCCTTTAGCTGAACATTGGTGATGATCTGTTGTCCCAGTATTATAATTTATTTAAATATTCAGCACTGTGAAAATGTGTGCCTGGCTAGGACACTTTTAGGATTATCATAATTAAAATACTATATGGAAGTAAATAACAAGATCATTTTTCACAGCCTTAAAATTCTCGCACTAGCTGTTCTTTTATCCTTCCTTTTTTCTTTCTGTAAAAAACTTGTTTTATAAACTTCAAAATTTGGATTACAATTACAAAGGATTTCACAGATTAGCTAATCACAGAAGCCTAATTCTGAGTAATATTTGTGACACTAAGGTAAAATATAATAAGGGACCACTTACATTTTCATAAATTGTAACAGAATATATAGGAGAGACATGTGGATTTGATTTTTCTGTCACGCAGGTGTAATTCCATTGCCTTCCATACAGTTAACTCCTGATTCTCCTCTGTATAATGAATCTCTACATAGTTATCTACATTCTAGGCTGCGTCTTGGAATAACTTGCTATAATTACTTTGATTAGGTTCAGATCTATATTCTACTGAAAACAATGGGGCTTTAGTCACTGACATCAATGGCTGAACTGTCTCTGCAATTATTTTTAACTCATATTAATCAGTTGCAATAACCTTGTGTTACACATAAAATAAAATGCATCCAATTATTTATTTAGGTCCCTACAAAACCGTCATACACATCACAGCAGTTTAGTAGGAAAATGAATGTCCACTAATCGTTTATTAATTTTTTATAAGGAATTTGTAAATGGTAGATGCATATCAAGACTTACATAGATTTCATTAAAATTTCAGAGCGTTTTAGACTATCGGCCCAATTCTGATCTCACATGAATGTAAACCAAGAGTAATTCCATTAAGTTTAATTGCACACATCAGTATAATTGTGATAAGGATCAGGGTCCAATGTCTAGTTGAGGACTGGCAAAATCAAGGATCTTGGCTCCTCAGTATGTGTGTAAATTTAATTGTTTGTTCAGAAAACTGTTTGCCTATGGTATGAATACGTATTCACACATGTCCCTAGAATGTTTTCCAGCAAAGGAACCAGTTTATCAGAGTAAGTGTTAAAAAGCTTTATTCCTTTGTCTGCTAATCCCACTGTCAGATTTATTTTAACTGACTTCTGGACTACTACTATATTTAGCAACTTGTTGAATCTTAAAGCTTGTATCAGTTTTCAGCATTCTAATTACTATCCAAGCTGCACTGGCTGTTCTGACAGCCTGTTTCAAACTCATGAAACTCAGGCAAACACCAGTTACGTTCTGAAGTGGGGTGAGAGGGAAGTTTGGGGTTTTTTTGGAGTTTTTTTTTCAGGGGGGTGACTTTTAGGAGGGGTGTTGGGGTGGGAGAAGAGTACTTATTACTCATTGGAACAAAGTATTTTTTTAAAGTCTGCACTAGGGGATCTGTTTAAAACCTTCAGTTATTAATGTGGAGGTAACTTTTTCCATGCTTAACCCAATCTTTGGGTAGCATTACTGTTTATTGAGTCCTTTAAGGAGGCTGGGTTCAGTTTCATTTTAACTACGAGCGTGTTGTGGCTCATTGTACAGTTCAGCAGCACAATGGACCGTCAAGTCCTCATTTTGAAAGTTAAGTAGACCCAGGTTTGTGCCTTTAAGTTATATATGGACCGGAATCCTTTCTTGTCTGGCTCTTGTCGCTACAATTCCCTGAGTTAGCTCGTTCTGTTCTCCTTTGAGCTTGTCTTTGGGATTATACATTACAGAAGGATCCACTACTCTTACTCCTGACCTTGGTTATTGACTGAATAACAAACAACTGTCTAAAGAAATCCCTTCTTACCCTCCCTCAGTGTTCCATGGACTATCTAGCTAATTTACTGGTCTCCAGTGCCCCTTGTATCATCTACTGCTGTGTATGAGAAGCAGTGTGCTAGTTCAACATACATCGCTTATAAAATGTATTGAACCACAGATTTTTATCTGCACAATATTATTAAATACCCCTCCCCGGGGTGGTATGTATCCAATATACATAACGACTTCGAGGATATTGAATTTATTTCCCCAGGATAGAAGTGGCCTCATTCCTTGCTTGGGACTTCACTCTGCTACTCCACCCAGGAGTGATGAGGTCAGTCCTCTGAGAGGAATCCTATTGCAAGAACACTTAAAATAAAACAATAGCTCTTGAATTTAAGAGCAGTAACATTTTAATTCAATCTTTTAATGCTCACAGTCCCAGTGGTGCAGTCCTTAGGCCCTCAAGACTCCTGTTGAAGGTGACTGGGAGTTTCGTGCGAGGATTGTAGCACTAGACTCTGCAAAGCTATTTAAACCGAAAGGAAACCAGTTCTGTTCAGCTCTCAAGGAAGATGGAAAAAAGTACTGAACAAACACAAACAGCTTAGTTAGGGCCAAATCCTGCGCACCTTATCTCATTGAGTAGGGGCACTGAAGTCGAGGGTTGCCAACTTTGGTTGGACGAATTCCTGGAGGTTTCATCACATGACATAATCTTTAATTAAATATTAATCTTTAATTTCTGGAGACTCCAGGACAATCAGGGAGGGTTGGCAACCCTAAAAAAGTCCAATGGTTCTACTTTCATGAAGAAGGTAAGTAGGGTTTGTGCTGTAATCAATAATTACAATACTGAGTCCTGTCTTGCTCCCATTGACTTCAGTGGTAACAGGAGCAGGCCCCTTGTCAGTACATGTGAGCATCGGCCTAAAATGGATTAGTTGATGCTAGCACCTTAGCTTAGTCATGGTGTGGCACCATTCATTTCCAGGAGGACCAAGTCGGAGAGATGGTACTCTCTGGACTGATAAAATACAACAAGGAATACATCAGTGGGTTCTGTATGGTGACTGCAGTCATCCTTAGGCAAAAATTTTTGAAAGTGATTCAAGATTTTAAGTGTCTCATTTTTTGGGTGTCTAACTTGAGATTTCTTAAAGGGGCCTCATATTTACAGGATAACACCCCTTCTGGAGTCTCAAATTGGGCACCAAATATCAGGGCAGTCAAAATCACTAGTCACTTTTGCAAATCTTGGCCTAAGGTGCTATTGCTGTACAAGCTGACTTCTGAGCATAATGCTTACTACTGTGAAAAGACATTATAGATATTAATAGGCTACTCAGAGTAGTAAGGACTAAGCTTACTAATAAAAGCCTAGGACATCAGTCTCTTTGATTAAAGGTCCTGTACAATGAAACTCCCCTCTCATCTTTTATAATATTTAACACTTGCAGAGTACACTATCAAAGTACTGTACACAAACTACCTAATGCCTTCTAATTAACTAATGTATCTCTTAAAGAAAAAACAAAAAATCTAAAATTAATGACACAATATCCCTGGCTTTATACAATACATGCACATTCTGTTTTAGTTTTTTGTTTTTTTTTTTTACAAGAACTTGAGTCAGCTGAGGTTCCTTTCTACAATCTGAAAAACACATCACCATATTTGTATCATTTATCAGAAAGGAAATGTACGATGGCACAGATTGTGCGGACACAATTATTGATCAGGAACTGAATGCACACACACATTGGGTAGCGGATAGGGATAATCTCCAGCATGCAGAGCCAAAGTTCTTGGTTCCTTAATGAATTGCACACCAATTACATGGCGTTCCCACAGACTTTGCTCTCAAGACATGTAGAATGCATGAGAAACAAGTAAAGTCTGTCGGTTTAGTATCCATCAAAGCTTTCTTCCATGTGAGGAAGTGGCTAATTTGTCATTTCACACTCAAAGAGGCGTGAAAGGCAGAAAGGGGGAGGTTTGGTAGAGTGGGGGAGAGGGGCTGCAAAGCATGAGAAGAGGCAATAGCCCTGATTTTGATCTTGCTTACACTAATGTAAATTGGGAGAAAGTCCAATGAAGCCAATGGAGTTACACTGGTGTAAATCAGATCTGAAGGAAGCACAGTGTCTCTTGCTCATACAAGAAGATTTATCTTATTAAAGCGCAGAAAGTAAAACTAGGAACACTTTACAAATGATGTTATTGTAAATCGCAAAGCTGCTCATCTCTAACTTCTACTTCTGTTTATTTACATGTGGGCACTTTCTGTTTTTATTTAATTCTAATAAAATAGTATTAATTCCAACAACAGAATGCCTTGTTTGAAATACACAAGAGCTTTTATGAAACAAATACACAAGTCTGAGGAATGTCTGCTCTCTCCCCATTGTTATACCTGGCGTAAGAGCACTGTCAGTTTCTTTCTGTCACCAAATATGTTTCCCTCATTGTCTTTTGTCATCAAGTTTGGGAGGGTTTTTGTGCGTGTGTGTTCTCCGCTCCTCTTTTTTTCCACAACAAACTAACCATACTCCAGAAAATGAAGCCAGCCGGGGGTTAGAGTTGTAGGGGTGAGTAGAGACATTAAGGGTAAAATCTTCAGCGAGACAATAGAGGTGAAGGCAGAAATCCCATTATTTGTTAATAGGGTTTGTGCACATATCTTCCACGCGCTGCTTAGGACATTTACTCTCGAGTATCTTGCTGGCAGTTTCAATTTGAGTCAACATTTCATTTCAGCAGATGGACTGCAAACTAGAGGCTGCTTATGCCCTAATGAATAAAGCTTTATATTTCCTCCTCTTAAAATGTGATTACATTTTTTATGGGGAAAACGAGCGTTACTCTTAAACTGATATTTAATTTGACTTTTTTGCTTTGCTTCTATGTGCCAGCAAATGCCACCCATGTACCGAAATATATGCCCAATGGGTAATTTAGTATAGTTTTGCAGATCTGTCACAATATAGCCTGTATCTATATGGCACCTCCCATCCTTACAAGATCAAAGCACTTTTACAAATACATCCACATACCCCTGAACTGCAGCCATCTCTGGGGTGGAATGATTAATAATGCACTATAACACAGACTTTAAATCTCATATAAAAATTATGCTAGGGAAGCTGTGTAACACCCACATGTTCATGAATCAGCTTCTTGTGATCTAAGTGTTAGCTAAAAAATCTGAATTTCTGGGGAAAAAAACCAGATTTGGAATTATTGCCTTGAGTGCGATGCTCAAATAAGGAACTTGCCATTTGCTAAAGTATTCCAGTATTACAGTGCAGTCATATACAGACTAATAATGACTGTGCATTATCTAATCTCAGTATGAAGCAATATTAATTAATAGGAAGGATGCACAAAACAGAACACAGTATTTTTGCATGTTAAACGTCCTTTCTTTAAATAGACTATAAAACTACGTAGATGTAGGCCTGGCATGTGGGCTGCTGACAGGTTCATGGTGCCTTCGATTTCACTTTTTCTTCATCTTCTGCATGTGCTTCCATTTTGCCCCACCTTTGTTCCGCTGCCGCCGTTTCTCCCGGTGCCACATCTGTTCACAATATTCATCCAGGCTGAAGCTGGGGCTGCTGACGAGTTGGATGTAATCCTTGTACCTCAGCCGCGACTCAGTAAGCAAATCTCTCATCCATCTGTCTTTGTCCTCCGTTTTCTGAGTGCTTTCCATGTGCCCGTTCTCTATGACATTCAAATTTGACTTCACAATGGTGTGAATGAACATGTGCTCCTGTGCTTTGCAGTAATACGCCCCTGTGTCCTTTCTCTGCAGGCTACGGATCAGCAGCCCGTATTCCGTTTTGATGATTCTCTCGTCAGCCTTCAGCTGTGAGATTGGACAAAGCAGAAAACAATGCATTAAAAGCACAGGAAAAATAAAATTTGAGTACATTATAGGTGGGGAGTAGAGGAGACAGAGGGGACAGTTGGCTCAGGGACTGACAATGCAGCCTTTTACCTCTAGGTCACTGGCATATAAGTACCTTAGATAGACAGATGCATATGGAACCATTTGAATTTCAGAGTTCTACTATTCAATTGATAATTATAGTCTCATCAGCATGCCTTAGTTAAAGGTACATACAGTCTGAGAGGATAGAGTCACCAAGAAATAATACAATTAAACAGACCAAAACCATGGTAAGGTAGCCTACTTTCTCGAAGCAAGAGCTGGATAGTTAGCTGGACAAATCCCATTAGATTGCAAGCTGTTTGGGGCAGGGGCTATCATTTTATTCTGTTTCTACAACACATAGCACAATGGGGTCCTGGTCCACGGCTGGGATGCCTAGCCACTATCGCAATACAAATAATAAATCAATAGTAATAACAATTAAGTCAATAAGTCTCATTCTGATCTGACACTGGGTTTACAACAGTGTAAACTCTCTTAACTTCAATGTAGTTATGCTTCATTTATACCATTGTAAGTGAGAGCAGAAAAACGTGAATAAGATTCAGGGAGCTAAAATCCAGTGCAATTCTTTTATCATGTAGGGTTCAGGATCCTAGAGAAAACCTAGAAAAAAAACAGAAATTTAAAGCTAAGGCTGAATTTCTGTGCATTATGTACCCTATTCACTGCAGCATTTGTGGAATTGTACTTGAGATTGTGAAGGCTGTGGAAATACTTGCTATATCTAGCACAATATGACATGTTAGCCACTGGGGTGCTGGTGGCTCAATGCAATTAGTACCTGCTACTTTGCAAATCTGGTAACCTACAAGTGATTTACAAAATTAATTAAGCTTCACAATCCCTCTCTGAGGCACGGATATGTTAGGATCCTTGCAGATGGAGAAACATGGATGCTAAGTGATTTGCCCAAGGTCACACAAAGACTCAGTGGCAGAGCTGTGAGTAAAGCTCTGTCTCCCAATCCCTTGCTCTAATTCCATACCCCAGGGTACATTCCCTCTGAAGCACTGATGTTGGAAAAGGAAGCTGGCAGTTCACAGAGTGTGCAGTGTTCTGCTGCCGCACAGAGGCTGCAGGGGAGAACAACAGCGAAGGGATTGTGGTTCAGTTCGATTAGCTCACAATGCAGCATGCACATTAAGCACATCTTCAGCACCACTGGTGGCATTGTTATAATACACAAGGATCCTGTTTAATTCACTATTGTGCTGAGTGCCTCACTGGGAAAAAAGAAAGAAATCTGGAAAACGTCCCAGACTATACATCTGCCCTTCCAGCATATTTCAGAGGAAGATGATCAGGGAAGCATAAAGATGAGTAAATTAACTGTATTCACAGTGGGTAGACTACACACTGTTTTTATGTGAAAAATCTGTAAGCAATTCTTCATCCCTAAATAATATATATAAGTCCTGCTTGCCTGGCTTGCTACCATACCAGCTGAAGTGCTCTTCAGCCAGATATGTGCAGCTGCCTGTGTGCCATTGATGACCCATTCAGAGAGCACAAGTCAGCTACTAGAAAGGCAGGGTGGTCTACTGAACGGAACTCGGCTCAGCTGGGGCTTAGTGGTGGGTTCTGTTTAGTTCTGTCACGGACACACACTATGGCCTGAGGCAAGGCAGCTCCGGGCTTCAGTTTCCTCATTCATAAATTGGCGACAATAATACTGACTGCATCACAAGGGGGAAGTTAGGCTTATTTAATAAGTGTCTGGCAAGTGCTTTGTGATCTTTTGATACCAGGCACTATACAACCCCAACGTTTGTCTGAGTTAAACTAAATTAGTCATGGTCAAAATACAAGTACATTTACAGCAGCTAACAGTCCTGCAATAGCGGGGAGATGGACTAGGTAATTCAATAAGTCTTTTCCTTCGCTAGATTCTATCACGTAGGGCAGTTTTACCAAGCTTTTCAGGATGGCATCCCTTTATTTGAAGTAAAAAAAAATTTGCAAACCCCTTGCGCTTACTGTAAGGTAATAAAAATGTATCAATGATAACAAAGATAAGCCTATATAATTTATTTGAGTGTGTGTTTCACGCTGCTAAGAGACAATACTTGACCCTGAAAAGTAAGGCTGTGTGGGCAATGGTGGAGAGAGATTTTCTTTGGTTTAGATTATAATAAAATTTTCAATACCTCACAAACCTCCCCCATCTCCCCAATTGCCTTTCATGATCCCCCCTTTCTTCCCCCATAACGATTGTGACCCACCAATTAAGAAACATTGACATGGATATCTGCTGGGTAGCTGAGGAAGACAGAGAAATATAGGGTGGGATTTTCAAAACTGCTCAGCATTGGCCTTTACTCTGTTGCCATTAGAACCCATATGGATTTCAACAGGAGTAGAGTTAGACCGAGTGAGCTTTCTTGAAAATTTCATCTAGACATGGCATTGTATTGTGTCAAGTGATACCACAACATTTGGTATCCTGTAAAGATAGAATGTGAAGGAGATCTTTTAAGTTTTTGAAAAGGCCTATTTTAAGGGCAAGGGTTCCCTCATTTTTTCCTATGATTATTTCTAAGGCCACCCAAAGATGTATTATTAAGTGCCTTCCAAAACAGAAAGAAAACAGAATGCCTTCTCCTAGGTGCTTAGAAGGCCAAGATTATGCATTTAATCAGCATGGGCATGGCAGTATGAGGAAAGGTTTTTAAATAATTCTGGGAAAACATGCCTTAACCTGGTTAATTTCATGTAGGCGTAATGGCAACGGTGGATCTTAAAAAGGGGCTTGAGCTCATGCCGGGAGTAGGGACTAGTGTGCAAGAAAGTGCAAAGAGGGCTGTGGGTAAAGTTGATGACCAGGGCGAAAAGTCTGGTGTCGCTGGTGGAGCAGAAGAGATGACACAGTAAGAGACAACAGGCTCAAACCACTGCTGAGCCCAGGTAAGGGAGTTTCAAAGCGGCATCCTGTGGCTCCATGGCAGCATAGTTTTGAGCAGATTGAGGGCTGTTCTACACTATGTCCCAGCTGCAATGTCCTCTGAAGAGCTGTTTGTCAGCTGGGGATCACCAGAGTACAGCTTGCGCTGGCCACATCTCTGATTTGGGTGGTAGAGCGCCAGTTACATTGGCTTTGGGTAACCAGACATCCTGATATTATTGGGACCATCCCAATATTAGGGGCTTTGTCTTATATATGCAACTATAGCTCCCCGCAAAAAAGTGTCCCAATTTTTCACACTTGCTATCTGGTCGCCGTATATTGGCTATACGTCAGACCTCCTACAGTAAGGGAATCTCCAGCTGGCTGGCTAAGCTAGCTGTACATTGATTCAAAGAAACCACAGTGGGGCTCAGCCTGTTGTCAAGTAAAAGGAAGGACAGAGCTATGGAGGATCTTGAAGAATCTAGAATTGGAAAACAGCTGTTTGGTCACTTAGTCCATCTCTGTACTAATTATTACCATGTGTTATTTGTAATACAGTAGCCTTCATATGCAGTTTGACACAGCATAGTTATAAATGTGCTAAACATTGAGGTTCCCATCACTTTCCTTGGGAGCCCACACCACAGGCTAACATCACTAAAGTGTTTGTGTCTCTTAATCCTAATCCATCTCTACTTCTACTTTTAATTAATAAGGTTCTTATTCAATGTCCCATTTACATGTTGATTATTGATTTATGGTGATTTTCTGTGTCTTCATTGTTCATTCCTTTCTTATTCTCTGACAGGATGAAATTATGGCTCTGATTTCACACATATTGAGCCACAATTCATTATTGTTTTCCCTCCCACTTCTCTTTTTTGGTATCCTGTTTATGTTGTTTTACCCATAGGTTCAGAACTCTTCCTGACTTTCCTCTCTACTTTTTCCCCCACAGGACTCTGGAGTTTCATAAACACCTGGCATTTCATTACTTGGTAGTAGATCTTTAACCTTTCACTTGAATACTTAATTTGTTCTTTAGTTCCTGACCTGCAGACGTAAAACATGTTTTATTAAATTTTGAGTATAGTGAAAAGCCTGGTTACGTAGGAGATGTCGTTTTATTTCTGTCATATGTGGTTTCATTATTTTTCAGCATATCATAACCAATCATTCTGCTGGGGCTATAACGAGTTTTGTTCAGCAATTCAGAAGACCAGAGATTCCAATTCAATAATATGATTAACTTTAAGCAGGTATTTTTAAGCTGAACATATGATTAAGTGTTTTGTTGAATCAGAGCCAATATTGTGAGCCACAGAAATTAAGCAGTTATCAACATTTACCGATGTAACTTTTCTGGTGTCATGTAGTTGCTTTGATTCAGCCTGCAACTAGGTTGCAGTGTGCATGCTATATCTTCTCAATGACAAGGTAGCAGAGTTGGACAGCATTCTGTATATTCTTTCAGCAACTTTTAAATAGTTTTTGATCCTTGATATAAAATATTAAATAAAATGTGCAGAAAATGCCTGGCAAATGAATAAGAGGTTCATTTATATTAATTGCTTGAATTTTACAGCATGAATTTAGCAATGGGGGGAACACGCATTGCCATAAGGATGGCAAATCTTGAAACAGTCAGATGGAAAACAACTAAGGATTCAAAAGTGGCATGGCATCACGTTAGGTCACCATCTTCTGTCCTTTATAAATGGTGTGTTTAGATGGCTCCCTTATTACAAATAATTCACATGTGAACTCTTTCACAGTTAAAACATTGCACCTGTCTGTGAGAAGATAGCGCTTCAAAGCCTGCCTTCCCTCATTAATCAACATGTGAAAAAGCACTAGAGGTAAAGCTGAGCTAACCATGGGTTAAATGTTACCACTGAACAAAGAAAGGGTGGAGAAACAAAAATAGGGAGCGTTCACTGAGAATTCTCCTTGGTCTTCATTATCAGTGGCCTATATCATCATTCCATTGAGAACGTGGATATTTTTATTATGTGCCATGTTGATACTGTTATATTGAGAAAAATAATAATTGAATTCAAACTCTTTTTTACAACATCTATTTGAACTTAAAAATCTAAAGGAAAAATGAAGAATGTGTGGGGACATAATAGAGAGACAAGGTGGGTGAGATAATATCTTTTATTGGACCAACTTCTGTTAGTGAGAGAAACAATCTTTTGAGCTTACACAGAGCTCTTCTTCGGTTTTTGGGACATAATGTCATTATGTATGGAGAGACATCAGTTCCACTATAGGCAAGGTTGAAACTAACTTCCCATTGGAAGGGTAATTTTTAAACTCCCACCCTACGTTTACCCAAATCAAATCAATCTCCCTGAATTTCCACATGGCATATCTCAGCTCAGGATATAATTTTTTCTTGGAAATTGTGGAAAAAATAATGGTCTGATTTATGGACTTCAAGGAATTAAAAAACAAACAAACAACAACAACAACCCACCACCGCCACCTAATTGGTTAAAGTAAAATAGAAGTGTGAAAGAATCATTGGTCAACAAAATGAAACAGTTCAAACCTTTAAAGAGTAAGTTGACCCTGCTGTCAACACCAGGAGATTTCCCCAAGAAAGTACATCACACCACTAACTTATGGTAAAAAGCAAATTGGCTGCACCTTTAATTAAATTCAACAGCAAATTAGTCAATAACTACCTTCTAGGACATTCCATCCCTGCCGGGCAGTGTGTATTTCAATCTGGCCCAGAGTTCCCACTAATCACCATTCACTGGCCCCCAAGACAAAATTCGCTTCTCAAATAATTGGGCCTGATACAGGATGGTGTATTCTTAAATCTTCACTCGATAATAAGGTCTATGCCCATAAGTGCTCTTCTCTGCCAAACTTAGCCCTCTTCTCCATTCTGCTTTCCTCTGACTCTTGGGTTTGGGGTTGAATAGTCACAGAATCTATCTACAATCACCACCAGAAACTCATGCCCATGACGTTGTGGCCAAAGAAAATAGGCTGTAATCACACAAAAATCATCAGCCACTGACTAAACCAACAAAGACCAACGCCTCACTCACCAATTCACCACCAAAAATATCAACAAAACAGATAACAAACAAATATCTACAAAACAGAGATAACTGCCAGATGCAACTGAAGCCCAATCCCTCTAACCAGGGCAAAATGCACTTAGGGAAAAAATGCATCCCTATCTCCAATATGATGACCACAGCAATAGAGTTCAGTATCCTACCAAACACATACCTTTCAAAGAGGATTACCAACCAGGCTGGATAGCCCAATCCATGGCTAACATCAACCAGCGAACATGGGGTGGGACAGTGGGAAAGAGTGAGCTGATGGTGAAGAAGCTGAAATATGCGGAGGCTCCCCAATGTGTTATCTTCCATCACCCACATCATGCATGGAGTTAAACCATATCAATTAATAGGCTGTCGTTTCAAAACATATGGCTTGCTATGTCCCATGGAAAGGGACATGACAGCCTGGCAAACCTGTGGCCACAGGAGACTCTGGGTCAGAGACAGACGAATATTTTTAAAAACCATAGGAGGCCAATGTTAATAGCTTTGCAGGGAACATTGGGTTTGCTTTTTCTGTCCCAGACACCTATTATGTACATAACACAACACATAGGAATTTAAAAAGGAATAAACAAACAGCCAAGCTTAAGCTGCAGGAAATTCAGCACATTAAAGCCTTACGAATAAATGATGTACAGGTTTTTTTATTAATCCAAGTCACAAAAATGTTCTCCGACAAGTCAGTGACTAACCTTCCAAATATGGGAATAAACATGATCAATTGCGTGAGCAACACTAAATACAAAAGCACCAGATAATTGACTCATGACCCACCAAACCGCAGGGAAACGCACTCCCCCTGGCAGCAGAATGACCTGGTGACAGCTCCTGTACCACAGGAGATCCTGTCCCCTCCCATAGGCCATTCTGACTGGAAGTAGGATTCTGAACCATGACCTTAAAGGTGAAATGCAGGAGACATCCTGCTGGGCCAAAGGCTCCCAATCTAGTCTGGATTTTGCCCTTTCTCTCCCCTCAGGAAGCTGTATTGCATGTCATGGACAAAGCGTAACCATCTATTTGTAAAGTGAGGTTTAAAGATCTGCTGAAACATTCCAGCTACACCACTGTAACTAAAAGTCTGTAACTTAAGTTCCAGGTGCACTGAGTCATTCACAAAGCATGGTATCGTCATCACAATAAGTTATACCTTTAAGACATGCACTACAATAACATACAGTGTTACTAGAGAAATATAACGCAGGAAGAGAGAGCAGAATATAGAATTGTAATGGGAAAAGTTATGGTAAGGTATTGACTGAGCAAAGATCAGGCTACATGTTAAATACAGTTTCCTTATTTCTGTTACATATGGTGTTTTAGTCAAAGTAAAGTGCATTAAAACCCCCTCAACTTAATATCTCTCTATCTTTGGATTTTCTATAGAGGCCATCTGTGTGGTATCCAACACTGAGGGAAAAATTTCAAACATGGGTGCCCAAAGCTAGACCATCTCAATAAAAAGAGCCTGTGGTTCAGAGATGCCAAACACCAACAGCAGGGCCGGCTCCAGGCACCAGCCTGGCAAGCAGGTGCTTGGGGTGGCCGCTCCGGAGAGGGGTGGCACGTCCAGGTATTCGGCGGCAATTCGGAGGACGGTCCCTCACTCCCACTGGGAGCAAAGGACCTCCCGCCGAATTGCCGCCACAGATCGCGATCGCGGCTTTTTTTTTTTTTTGGCTGCTTGGGGCAGCCAAAACCCTGGAGCCGGCCCTGACCAACAGGAGTAGTGAGAGCTCAGCATCTCTTAACAGCGGGCTGATTTATTTAGGTGGTTACACATGAATTTACAGACCTTACTTTAGGTACCCAATTTGAAAATGCAGCTTTATTATTTTTTTCTTTATCTTTAAAAATAACAAAAGAAAGAAGAGCATTGTAGTTGTATTGGTCCCAGGATATTAGTGAGACAAGGTGGATGAGGTATTATCTTTTTCTGGACCAATTTTGATTGGTTCAAGACAAGCTTTCAAGCTTATACAGAGCTCTTGCCAACAGAAGTTGGTTCAATAAAAGCTATTTCCTCACCTACCTTGATTCTCTAAAAGAAAGAATTATTTTTGTTTTGTTTTGTTTTGTTTTGAAATGCACCATCAGGATGATTTTGAAAAGGGAAAAAATGGTTGCACCATTGCTTACGATAAGAAAAACTAGATTGGGTCAACATACTAGCAGATGGAACATAGGAACAAGCATTCACCGGCAAGGAGAACATGAGCTCCAGCATCTATTTTATCAAGATAAAACATCATGTGTATACTCCCATGGATATACTGGCAGCATGTGATAAGAAACTCTTTGCTTGTAGTTAAAATCCATAACACAGAAAAGCAATTTGGAGAGTTTTCTTCTCAAACGTGCCCAATGGTTAATGTAGCATTTTATCAAAACTTGACTTTTCTCATATAAACACGTCAGATTGTTTACATAGTGCGAACCTAGTAAACATTGCCTTGAAAGGCTGCAAATGTGTGCTGGGTGCATATTAGAGATGCAAGTGCCATAAACCCCCTCCTTATGCCTTTCATGCCAGATCCTTGGTTCTATTTTTTGAACCAGCTGTGGAATCTTGTGGTGTAGGGGAGTCCCTGGGTGGCATAAAACCTATATGGCTCACTCTACACTACCTGTTCTCATAGCCCGGCTTAGGGAGTGGGGCCATAGCATTCTGGCATATTGGCTATTTGGGGCTATTACAAGTTGGTGAAAGTTTGCTCAGCCCTTAGCCTGTTCTCATGTAACCAAAGGCCAGTTTGGCCTTAAGCCAGCTCAAAGAACAAGTGAGATGGAAAGGTTCTTTAAAGACATCTTTGTTTTGCCCACCATCAGTTGCACTGATTGAGTCTTCGATTTCTAACAAAATCTGTGTTTTTCCAAAGTGGGTTGAACAAAATCCAGGGAGGAAAACTAGTCTTGTTAAAGCATCAGACAGAGAGCCAGGCGTTTCAATTCCTGATTTAGCTACAGGAATGGACATTAGTAACCCACCAACCCTGTTGTATCTCAGTTTCCCAACATGAAAAATGAAGATGATCATGCTTAACCAACTTTGCAAAGCATGTTCAGATCTAAGAGGTGTTAAACATTATCAATATGAAATAAACCCTCTTCAGATGTAATATTTGGTTAATTAATGTTTGTAAATTCTTTTGAGAACCTTGGTTAGGTATTACAGAGGTGAAAGGTAGTTTTTATAATGACTGTGGCTCATCTAAACCCCAGTTCCAGTTACCTGGAACACAGTTAAGCATGTGCATCAATCCCTTTGAAAAGAATGGGACTTAAATAATTGCTCAGTTGTTTTCATAAATTGGGTTGGATGTAATCATATACTTAAGCGCTTTTCTGAAGAGGGCCACTAGTGAGGTAAGGAATACAACTTCCTGCACAAGAGAGTCAAAAATAAAACAATTAGGGCACGAATTACAATATTTCTGGTGTGATAAATATAGGTCTTCCAAGCCATGCATAGCACAGTTCTCAGTTTAGCCACCTGTGTCTGTTGGTGTTCTTTGGCCATTCTCAAGACATACCAGCAGGCCTGCTGATCAAAATACAATATAATTTTTCAAGTATTGATGGATGTCAAAATCAGCCACAGCTGGAATTTCTCATCCCTTAGAAAGAAAGAGATCAATCTTGCCATCACAGTCAATGGGAGAGTTGCTAGTGCCCACAATCAGTGGAAGGCTGAGCCATAAACCATGGTGTATATTTAATAGTTCCTGTAGGACTCTGATATTTAAACTCTGCTTGAGCTTGAAAAAAAAACCAAAAAACAATTCAATCTGGTTCAGATCCAAAGGCATCTGGGATGAACATTGAACAATAAAGCTCATCTAAAACCTTCGACCATCTTACCTCCCCCTTTTCACTACCACCACAGTTGTGATGACTACGCAGGTGGTAGGGAGTGGCCTGAGATGAAAAATAGCTTCTATGAGGGCAAAAGGCATTCTCTGTGAGGGGTCCTTAGGTTTGAAAGTCAGTCCAAACCAGTCCCAATGTGTTGACCTTCAGGACATGCTCTAATGCCCATTTGTTTTTCACTAGTGTGAGAGGACTCCATGGGAAATTATAAAGATTGTAAGGCAGGAAACATCTCGGGTGCTGGTCCTAAGGTTCTCAGATACTAGCGTGATGAGGGTGATATGTAAACTTATAGAGAACAGAAAATTCTGAATATGTTTTTGGCTGCTGAGTTATTCCATGTGTTAATTATTGGGGGAAAAGGTGTTATTGGAGTAGTCTGTCTTTTTAAAATGCACCCAGGAGTGCTTAGAGCAAAGGTTAGGTTCTCTCTCTCTCTCTCTCCCTTTTTTTTTTTTTTTTTTTAATGAGTTTATAAATCAGAATAAATAAAATAAATCTGCCCGTAGTACAGTGCAAATGGCCTCTCTCCCACCCTCTTTATGCCCTAAATAGTGATACCAGAACACTACGTGATCCCTAAGGTGAAGCAAGGAAAAGAAAAACATCTACTAATCCCAATAACTCCTGCCTTCGAATACTCAGCTGAATTTTCCACCGAGGAAGCTCGCCTTGATACCTATAACTTACCTCTTCTTGATGTTCTTCTCCAAAGCGTTGAATATACCACCTAATAGAGGCTTGCTGGGACTTAGGAATGCATTCCAGAAAAGTTGAATTAAATTCAATGCCAAAAATCACCTTTTCATCAGCAGTTTCATGACTAATGCCTGGAAAGCAAACATGGTACTGAAGATTAACCCTGACCTGATTTTTAAAGCAATGATAAAATAGACTGATTCAGAACAGATGCTATAGGAGCAAGTGAATTATAAAATAAGCAAAAGGAAACTTAACTTTTAGCTTAAAATCTAACAGCTAGGACTTAGAGGCAGCTGCTAACTTTCCTCCAATGCAACTGTTTTTTAGAGCAGTTAATACGATCTGTACCACTGACTTACTTAACTTTAAAGAGATACAGCCACTGCTGGTGAATTCAATATTTTACCTGCATTTTTCCTCTGCTCCATCCTCTGTGCACCCAGTGGAGACTAAGCAGAGTAGAGGTGGGGTAGTCATAAGTGCTGGTTGTAGTTCCATCAATTCGGAGAGCCACCAGGGACTGCTTTAGCACCCTGCATACTTTAGAGCAGCCTCAAGGCTAACTGAAATCACTCCCTTTTAGTGGTCATCTACTAGGCAGTTACTGCTGGAGCTCAGTGTGTTCCAGATAGGGCACTGAACTAGAAGTAAGGAGACTTGGCTTCTTCTCTTGGCTCTGCCAATGACCTTGAAAAAGTCACTCCACCTCTCTGTGCTGTTGTTTCCCCTCCCAGCCTTTGTCTGTCTTGTTTATTTAGATTGCAAGATCTTCAGAGCAGGGATTGCCTCTTGCACTCTGTTGGTACGGTGTCTAGCACAATAGGGCCCCAGTCACAACTGGAGCTGGGAGGTGCTATCATAATATAATTATTATATATTATTAATACTTATTATTATTAATCTGCCAGGGGCTGGAAGTGGGATGACACAAGGCCATCTGAACCTGTTTTACAGCACCAGGGGAAATACCCACCTAGCTGCTAATACATTCCATTTTTGTATAATACATAGCCATACATTCCATTTTTGCCACCATATTTGGGCTCAGGATTGAGTTTATATTAGTGCAACATCTAAGTAATTTTGTATTTGTTCATCAAAGACAATAACTTCAATAACCATTTCTCTACAAAGAGATACCTGACAGCAGCAGTCGGGCTGGCATCCCTACAGTAACCCTATGCTCTGTGGCATATCTCAGATACCACTATGTAGTAATTGTGGAGTGGATCGTGAGAGTGCAATCCCAGCCCCACTGAAATCAATGGGAGTTTGGCCGTTAACTTCAATAGAACCAAGATTTCATCCTGACTTTTTAATGATCCCTGCAGTATATATGCACAGTGAGAGCCCAGTATACCATGCAACAGACTGGTCTTTGATTTCATGGCAAACAGCCCTAATTTTGGCCGCAAAATATGTTGAGTTCTGCAGCAGGCTTCCAGCACCACAGTGACGTGAAAATTATCAGAGATTGATCAAAGGGAACGGCTTCTACTAGGTCAAAAATTAAACACGGCAATACTATCAATACCGTTGTGATTAGGGATGTGAATATTGGCTAATAAGTTTAACCGGTTAAACAATTACAATTATATCATTTAACTGGTTAACCGTTAACTGAGGTCACTCCGGCTAGCCTGGC
Source organism: Chrysemys picta bellii (assembly GCF_011386835.1). NCBI lineage: Eukaryota > Metazoa > Chordata > Testudines > Emydidae > Chrysemys > Chrysemys picta. The sequence goes on from NC_088791.1 coordinate 20,322,747, forward strand.
ATAGCGGGGGCTGGGGTCACTCCAGCTGGCAGCACAGTCCAGCGTGGCCGGGGCTGGGGCCGCTTCAGCCTACCTGGGGTTCCGCCAGCCCAGCCAGTGCGGCGCAGCCAAGGCTGTGGTCCCTCTGGCCGGCCGGCCCGACTTGACCAGGGTTGCGCCTGCCGGCCCCATGTAGCTGGGGCTGGGGTCCCTCCTGCTGGCACAGGGCCGCCGTGGTTAACGGTTAAACGGTTAAGGTCAGTTAACAGTAAGCCTAATGCTAACTGGTTAACCGTTTAACCTTTTACATCTCTAGTTGTGACTGGGCTGTTCATTTGAATAATTGAATGTAAAAACCCCAGACTAACTCAAACTTCAGTTTTGAAAGCTTTTCATTTATTTTACGCTGCCACAGAAATTGCAGCGTAACCGCAGGATTTAGCATTGACAGTACACTTTGTAAGTGAACTGCAGCAGTTGCCAAGGGAGAGAGCCAGACTGTTTGGCAGCTGGGAGAGGGGGATTTCTTGTTGAGGGAAGGGGAAGGCTCTTGTTAATGGGGGAGTGTTTAAGTAGCTGCAGGGAGGGGGAACTGGAGGGTTTGGCAGCTGGAACAGGGGTTGGGACTTTTGTCAATGTGTATGTATTAGGGGAGGAAGAAGGAGCATTTCCTGCTTCCTCAGAGGATTTCTTACTTGGATCTCTCTCCAGATACTCTGCAAAGGAGCGGAGGTCCTGGCATCTCACTCATGGTGCGGTATGGGGTATTCATATCTATTGCCTTATTTCCCCACTCATGTGGGTTTCTGGTGGTATCTCCCTCCCATGGAGTATGTGTGTGGGGGAGTTTTCACCATTTACTTCTTTTAAGTTCCCATGGCTCAGTGAGACTAACTGCTGGATGAGGGCTGAATGGAGAGTATTTGGGGATTCTAACTGCCTCGGCATTAGCTGCCCAGATATCTCCAGAGGCCTAGTTCCAAAGAGCATAGTAAACAGACAGACACACTGACCGTACACATTTTGTTGGAGGAAGAGGCGCAAATAGTTACTTTCTTCCACATCCCAGCACTGGGTGACTGGATCTCCATATCTGACATCTTGCCTCCTGGCTCGCCTATAACAAGAGCATTAAAATGTGTAACACTTGAGGCATAATTGCTGGAATTCAGTAACAAAATGCAGAGGAGCTCAGCAGATGTGGGACCGCAGCACTTCTGCCCTATCATTGGCAATTACAGCCCTAAGTAAATCCAGCCTCCCTCTCAAGTGGCATGTGGCACAGAGAGATTTGTACAAATGGCACAAAGAGACAGGCCGGTGATTTAAGAAAATCACTCTGGGCAGAGAAATCTGCCTAGAAGAGGGTGAGGAGGGCAATCTAGTGGCAGAGACAGCTTCCAAATCAGCTATAGGAGCTCTGCCAGATCCAAAGGCAGAACAGATGTTGTGATCTGGTGGGCCAGATCATCTTGGAAACCATCAGAACTCTCAACACCCTACGTCATGTAAACCTACGAGCTTCAACAGACCACATTCCTGACTCAATTCAAGGCCAACACAGTGTAATGTCAACTACTGAATTTTCTAAAACAAGCAATGCTGGAAAAGCGTAGGTGCTGCTTCAGATGGAACAGTTTTGAGAACAGCAGCTACAGCGTACAGTTTGGGGAACTTTATGTAGAGATGAACAGAGCAGACGATTGGGAGTCAAGATTCCTGGATTCTTTTCCCAGTTCGACTATTTAACTTGTGTAGTGATCTTTGGGAGAATTACTTAACCTCTCTGTGACTGTTTTTAGGTTTCATTAAAATAATATTGATAATGCTTAACTCTTACAAACTTTCATCCATAGATCTCAAGAGGATAAATCTGATTATTTTCATTCTTCAGATGGGGAAACTGAGGCACAGAGAGGCAAAGTGACTTCTTTTTCAGGTGAATTGTTTATATGCCAAAAAATGCAGTTGCAGCCAAAAAATCTTTCGTGTGGGAGAGTGGGGGAGAATATTTTGTAATATTCTGATTCAAACTAAATTTTGTTTCAATTTTTTGGAACTGCCAGCAATCTGACCTGGGAAAAAATGCCTTTGCAACCTCACATGTGACAATCAGTTAAATCCCATGAGCACGAATTATGAGGACTGCCTACAGGACAGTTTCGTCGAAGGGGTGGAAGAGGAGGCTGAGGAAAAACCTTGGAATAGTGGCGTGACCTGAGAAATTCTGGCTGACCCAGTCAGAATGCTAGGAGGGGGAGCTAATGCCAACTCAGTAACTCTATTAGCCTTCTAGAGTACAGCATGAAATCCCTCCATCTGGCTCAGGGAGAGTTCAGATATGGCTCCCGTGGTCCTTTCTCTTTTGGGAGGCTGGTGCTGCAGCTGGTATTAGCCCAGCAAAGCACTTGTGTAACCTATACCAACACACTATGGTTCTCTGTTCTTCGCTAGTCTATGGATAGAGGTTTGTAAACTCTAAAGCACTTGAGCCATGAGACCTGTGTCTTTTAGTTCATCCTTTCAGTTCCTGCTGCCGATGACCCACCCAGGGGTATCATGTGAGAGTCACACTCCGCATTGTGATTGTGCCTGCCTCCCATGCAGAGGCACAAGAATGGGAGGCTCCTTGAATCACTTCCCTCCTTTGCACACTCATGCAGAGCCAGACACAATCTAGCCCTTAGCCTCATAACTTGGTATCTTAAAACATGTAGCATAACAATAAGTATCGTGATCTTGTTATGTTAGACGCCCTAGAGCAGTTATCGCTATTCATATTAAAGTGCTGCACTGTTTTCATAGCACTCCCACCAAAACATGGACAAGGTTATGTCTACAATTTCCCTAAACAGCATGCTGAAAAAGTGCAACTTGTTTTCGCTGGCCTAGAAACTCAGTGGGAACCTCTGAAGCCCTTAATGTAGAGAACATGAGTGGGTGGATTTTCCATAGGAACTCTATACATATTCTTACCTTTTAGAAGTTGGTGCATATCTGGAACATGAGTTTCCATCCCAAGCGCAGTATGGGTCTCTGGCAAGGCAGCAGTCTGCACAAGCCTTCCCATACGTGTGACATCTGTGCAGGGAGAGCTGAACCAATCCATCTTTGGAACCAATGTACAATTGTTGCTGCAAATCAGGCAAGGCAAATGAATTAGAAGCATTCTTCAAGCAATTATTTTAAATGTTCTCTTTCTCGCTACCCACCCTCGCAATGTTGGCCCAGATTGTATTGAACGGGAGAGAATTTCACATTCATTGTAAAATGTTTCTCAGGGCACATCCATTGTAGATGACATGATGTTGGAAAGGGGCAATGGAACTGGAAGGACAAGGATCTAAAACACTGGTAGGATGTTGGCATGAATATACAGTATCAAAAATGAGCAGCAATCCACAACAAAAGTAACTTTACTAATAATTTGATAGAGGAAGATAGATCTTGATGTTAAGTTCAACAGCCGTGGGGGTCATTTCTGGTTTATGTCTTATGTTCCTAAAAGCTCATGCTTCAGAGTTTCAGACGGTCACCTGCACAGGTCAGGAAGGGATTTTTTCCCCTCCAATATATTTATCACCTTCCTCTGAAGCATCAGGGATGGCTGTGGCTGGAGATGGGATATTGGATAAGGTGATCCAGGGCTCTGAGGTGACATTGAGCATTCTCTCTCTCAGGTGCTTGGCTGGCTGATTCTTGCTCACAGGGTCTAACTGACTGTCACATGTGAGGTTGCAAAGGAATTTTTCCCCAGGTCAGATTAGCAGTGACCTTGGGGCTGTTTGTCTTTCTCTACAGCATGTAGGTGCAGGTCACTTGCTAGGATTACCTGGGTATATCTCACCTAATCATTTCCCTGCCATTGCAGGGATCTCAGGTACTGTGCACCTCGGGCTCTCGCCTACTCTCTGCATGTAGCACATAACATTCAGTTTCTTGTGGGCTGTAATACTTTGTTCTAATTTCAGTTGTTGGATTTAGTGTGCGGGTCCTGGGTGGTGTTGGTGGCCTGTAACATACAGGAGGTCAGACTAGATGGTTTGGTCGATGGCCTGTAACACACAGGAGGTCAGACTAGATGGTTTGGTGGACACTTCTGACTTTAATCATGACACTGACCTGGAATTCATGATATCTGGATGACCTCGGGCAAATAACTATACCACTCTGTGCCTCAGTTCAGTATGTAAAATGGGGAATAATAATACTTCCTTTCTCCCACCTTTTGTGACTTGGGTAGTTAGACTGTAAGCTCATAGATTGGGGACTGCCTCTTACTATGTGTACGCACAATGCCTGGCACCGTGAGGCCCTGATCCCTATTTGGGATCCCTAATGGTGCTGCTTTTAATACTGCTACTATAACCAATAGTAAAATAATACTAATGTCTCGTTGAATTGATAGATTATACAGAGTCCAATTTTTGTTGTGTCTGGAAAATATGTGTGTATTAACTTAATTCACAAATCCCACATCCATATGACTAAGGATTTGCATCCATGAGTAATTACCAGTTTGTGCATACAAACTACTATTTGCAAGCAAATGTCAATTTTCCAGGCAAACTAGTTCACACTATACTTTCCAGATGCAGCTTAAGTGGCAGCCTTTGAAAGTTTGGCCAATAAGCAACAGATGTCACCAGCAAAGCAGCAAGCTAAATGCTCAAAATACCAAACTATTCATATGAATTAAACAAGTGTGTGAATTACCTGCTTCAGTGACATCTCCATAGTTGAGATAAATGATGGATGCTGAAAAATTAATGAGTGAATGTCAGTGCACCTGTTTATTGACATTTGCTTCTGTCTTTAATAGAAAATATGACATCTCTTAACACCTACCTAACAACAAAATAAATAAAACTACAGATCAATTTAATTGGTTTATGCAGATGTGAAAAAAAGATCAGAAATTATGACTGCCAGCAAATATTCTCTGCTACTTGCCAGTAGATAACTTTTATCCAGGAAGATTGTAATTCACCCTGCACAGAGTGCCAGCACCAAGTCTAAAAACTCCATTTAAGAACTATTCTGAAGGCTTAAATGGGATGGAAGGGATGCACTTTACTCCTCTGCACCAAAGGTGAATATTACCTCTAGTGAAGTGAGTGGATGTTGTGCCAATAACTGTAGTAAGAACAGGATGGTCCTGGTATATTATTTATGCTCTATCACATAATGCAACATCTAAGCCTATTGTTTAGTGTTGATGTGACTTTAAGAATAATAAATGGTTTGCAGCTGCTCTCTCCTCTTCAATTTTCTGTATTAAAAATATGTAGAGGTAACATTTATAAAGTAGATGACTGTCTGCTGAGCAAACCCCAACCCTTTTAGTGTTAAATATGATATGCCATGTTTGCCCTTGACGTTATGGTATAAGAATGCAGCAAATTGGTGTACATACTGAAACTCCTGATTACTTGGCAGACTGTCGAGCAATCTTGGTATTTTCAAAGTAATATTTATAATTGGTGTTCATTGCACTGGAAAGAGGACATTGAGAGCCTTTAGGATTCTCATCCTATAGATGATGAATCAAAAGGCACATAGAGAGATTAACTCAGTAATATCAGTTTTACAGAGTCCGTACTAATGCTGGGTGAACTCATTGTGTCTGATTTCAAACTCTGATTTTGGGTTGGAAAGTTTGACTACAACCCCACTGTTCTTGGGCTTGCACTGCCCAAAGGAGAGAGTCCATGAAAAAAGGGCAGATGGTGGGGAGAAAGGAAAACATGAACAAAACAGTAACGTGAAAAATGAAGTAGAGCTGGACACAATGAAAGGGGAACAGCAAGAGACTGCCGAAAAGGAGGAGAGAAACACTTGAATGAAAAAATAAATCAGCAGACACATTCTATTCTCCATTACAAAATCAACTCCATTTCATCAACAGAGTTAATCAGGATTTATGTCAGTGTAATAGAGAGAAGAATTTGGCCCAATATAGATACCATTTATGGGCAACTCACTGGTGTTGGCATGACTTAGTGGATTTCTTCTCTCTCTGACATTCTACCGGCCAACTCCAAGAACACTAAACCTTGAATCAAGCTCCAAAAAACCCACCCCAAAACAAAGCAAATCAAGAGATTGATTTAAAAATAATTAGTGTTTAAAAATAATAGATATTAGGTTCATTTTATTTGCCTCGTGGTTATTGTTTCTTTGTTTTAAATTTGATTGTTTGTGTTTTCAAGGTTTTCTCCACAACCATGAGGCTTGAAAACATTTTTCAAATGATAACGGGGTTCGCAGGACTCCAGAAGCTGAGGCTTTAGGAAAAACACTACAAATCAAGCAGTGTTGGTGAGACATGATAAAACTGCAAGAGTTGGCAGCAGTTTCCTAGGAGCTTGAAAATTCATGGTCTTTTTGATTCAATCACCTTTGGAAAACCAAAGGATCTCAATGTTAAAAATAAAATAAGTTTGGGAACTTGCATTAGTTCTGAGAAATGAATTGCTTCAGAGGTTGAACTCCACAAGGTTTAAAACTCCCCTAAACTATTCTCTGATGCTGTTTAAACACCCAATGGCTGTTAATGCTTACCTTGAAAATCTGCAGCTCTTCCACAGTCCACTTCTCCTTTGTAATGCCACAACTTTCAGACCGTTCCTGTGTCTGAAACAAAGGTATGTAGTATACAAAGCAGTGCTTGTGTTTCAGTATTTAAGTACGGTTCTGTTTCTAACTGACTTCATATTGACTCCCCTTCCCATTCTTTTTCTAAGTGATGCTCTAAACTTCAGTTAGAAAGAAGATAAAAAAAGAAAGAAACTAGACATCAGAGATCATGCTTAATATATCCAGGAATTTACTTTCTAAATACATCTATCCATCCTAGGTACTTGTATGGCCTCTATCACTATAGTGTCTGTGCAACTCACAATTTTTAATGGATCTTAAACAACTGTTTTTTCTTAACCTCAGAATACTCTGTGAGACAGTGCTATTATCCCCATTTTACAGATGGGGAACTGAAGCACAGCAAGACTTGCCCAATCTCACAACAGAAATGTGTGGGGGAAGCAAAGAGTTGGTCTAAGGTCTACTGAGTCCCACTCTAGTACTTAGCTACTGGATCATCCTTCTTTTTCAGTAAGAACTTATCTATTTAAACAGCTTTAGGGACCACAAAGGTCCTTTGCTGAATAGGGGGTCTTAGTGACTACCTACGCAGTGTGGTGTGATCAGACTTAAAACGGAACTGAAGTGCTTTTAAAATTACTCTAAACAGTTGTTTAAGATCCCAAAGCATTAAGCACCTGCTGAGGCCCAAATGTGGGACATGTCGTGTGACAGTGACCCAAAGTCAGGGATACAGAAATGTTACTCACGCAAGAAATTTAAATTGCAGTGGGATCCTTTATTTTAGTTTAAATAACTCTTTGGATCACCTCAGCTCCAAGATTCTGCATTTCTGCTGTAAATCAATTCCAACCATAACAGTGAAGGGACACCAAAGTTGTGTGGCATTTAAGTATTTGGGATTGCAATGAGTGGCGCCCCTGAAAATGAAGCCCAGTTGAGAGGTGTGCCTGAACAAGGCCCTTTGCAACACTCACATCCCACTTGGCCTAAACACGGGACTCATGAGCTGCATAAAGCCCTGTGTGTGGGTTGCACATTTTCCTGACAGAATACAGTGCACATAGGGAGGCAGGTTGGAAGTCTAGTGAACTGAGTATTTGACTGAGCGTTAGGCATGCTGGAGTTCTAACCCCACCTCTGTCATTGACTCCCTGGGTGGCTTTCAGAATCTCTGTGTCTCAGTTTCCCAAACTCATCAGGAATTAAAACACCTCCCTACCTCAAAGGGAAGATAAAATTCATTGATATTTGCAAATCCCTATTAAAGATATCAGGCTCGATCATCTACTCGGACTCCCCAGTGCGGTACATTCCAGTTGGTGGAGTCCCACCACTGCAAGGGAGCTAGCCAACCCTGCCCCCAAAACACATAGGCTGGTGAAGGGACATGGCCTGGATGTCTGGAAGATGCAAGGCAGGACTGAATCAAGCCCATTCAGTACTAAATATTATGTATAGTTTTAAATCAACATATAAAACAAGTAGTATTAAAACGACAAAAATACATTTTAAAGCAAAGTAGGAGACTACAGCTGACGACTTCGAGTGGAAGTTAGAAAATGTCACTACCTGCCTTCTGTGTTAGTAATGTCAACACCCTTATCTAGGGTTGCATAGATACAAAGGGCTGCAGGTGGAATATCTATACATAACAGGCAGCCTTTCTAAATTCTCCAGCAGCGTTGGTTGAACACAGTCAAACATATTTTAAGCTTCTGATCTTCTGGTGACCAAAACCTCCCAAGTTATTTGGTGTATTTTTATGCACTCATTATATAATCTTTGAAATATTATCTTTCAGCCTGAATTTCCACAGGATAGATTTAAATATAAAATGAAATAAAACCATGTACTTCTGAAAAAAGAAGAGCTCACTTTAACAGGTGCTGTAGCTAATAATTTTCTCTCCATTCCAATTATGGAGCACCACCTAGTGACTACATGGTACCTAGCCACCTCTAAATATCTAAAGAAGAATTGCATTGAAGAATTAGATGTCAGTGCTATCTATCAATAGCTAACCCGACAGGAGGTTCATTCTGTATGAAAAACTACTGCAATAGAGGATAGCACAAAACTGAATGCAGATTGTAGAACATGCCAAACATTATTCTCTGTGTTAGGCAACAAATCTACCTTTTCTGAATCTATGTTTAATTTTTTCATAACTTTTCAGCATGTGGAATGTGAATGATTGTGTGTGTGTGTGTATGTTTCAGATGTATCTTTTACACTTGAATTGTAGGGGTTTCACAGTATTTGAAAGTGCATGATTATTTTCCTCCTTTAATTGCTGTCAGAAAGACTTAATTCAGAGGCAAAGCAATGAAGGTTCTCCATGATTGTGGCAGTGCTTGTTCCTGGACAGCCAACTGTGCTGTGAGAGCAAGCCACACTAAAGTTCTTCCTCATGCTAAAATCCTAGTCCATCTCACTCTCGGTCATGCTGATGGGATCCAGCAAGCTAGTGAAGATGCTTCAGCAAGGTGGAAGGCGGGGCTGGCTCCAGGCACCAGCGCAGCAAGCTCATGCCTGGGGCGGCAAGCCGCGGGGAGCGGCCTGCCGGTTGCTGTGAGGGCAGCAGTCAGGCTGCCTTCAGGGGCATGCCTGCTGGAGGTCCGCCGGTCCCGCGGCTTCGGCAGTAATTCGGGGCAGGGACACTGAAGGCGTAGCACCGGCAGACCTCCCGCAGGCATGCCACCGAATCTGGGTGACCAGCGGACCGCCCACAGGCATGCCGCCGAAAACTGCCTGACTGCTGTGCGTGGGGCGGCAAAAACCATAGAGCCACCCCTGGTGGAAAGTGAATAGGCCTGCTTTACAGGCTACCCTGACTGCCCTCTGAGGGCACGGCTACTCTGCGTTTAGCAGTGTGATAAGTGTTCTGAGCCGGATGAGTCATCCTTGTCCTGAGTCTGACCTGTCATTACCTGTCAGAGTCCTAAGGGTCCAGACAATCCACACGCAAGGGTCTAACCAGGTGACCCAAGTCAGATATGTAGGCTCCTAATTAAAGCAGAAACTCCAGTATGCTCAAGGTCACTATCAAGGCCGGATTTCCAATTAGGTACAGTGGGCACGTGCCTGAGGGCCCCAGTGTTCTAGGGGTATTGCCAAATATGAGACTTTCTAGCCAGGCATAATTTCTTTTTTCTGCAGAAAATGTGCTGCAGTTCCACGTTTCTCCCACCAGAGGCAGCTGTGGCACCAGAAGAGCCTGAGCTGGCTGAGACTGACTGGTCTGGTGTGTGGCTGCAAACAGCTAGCAGGTGGGCGGTGGGTCCATTTTTTCCTCAAATGAAAAGTCACAGCAGCCTTCTTGGAGCCAAGTTAGGAGGCAGAGTGGGCCACACAGGGCTGATGGGGGGTCACAGGGCCACAGGGCTCCAGGCAGGGCCAGAGGGGACATGGGAGCGGACCCCAGGCAGGGGGTCGTGGGGTGGGGGGTTTCCAGGCAGAGCCACAAGGGGACGTGGGAGCAGCCTCCAGGCAGGGCCACATGGGGACATGGGAGGGGGTTCCAGGCAGGGCCACATGGGGACATGGGAGGGGGTTCCAGGCAGGGCCACATGGGGACGTGGGAGGGGGTTCCAGGCAGGGCCACATGGGGACGTGGGAGGGGACGCCAGGCAGGGCCACATGGGGACATGGGAGGGGATTCCAGGCTGGGCCACATGGGGACGGGGGGAGGGGACGCCAGGCAGGGCCACATGGGGACACGGGAAGGGGATCCAGGCAGGGCCACATGGGGACACGGAAGGGGGTTCCAGGCAAGGCCACATGAGGATGCTGGTGGGGGGCTCCAGGCAGGACCACATGGGGCAGCACAGGGCTATAGGCAGGGCCACATGAGGAGCGGGAGGACACTGAAGATGCTGTGCCTAGGGGCACGTAAGGTGTAAATCCGGCCCTGATCACTACCTTGTTGGGGATACCCCCAGCTGCCTGATAGTTCTGACAGACTGCCCCTGCTCCAGACTGTCCCTGCTCCAGCCTGCCACTGCCCCTGCCCCTGCTCCAGCTACAGTTGGTCACCCAGCTGTCTTGCTAAGGAACAAGCCTTCCAACCTGGGATTACAGACTTGTGTTAGTGGGGCTCATGCTAGTATTCTAAAAATTGCTGTGTTGGCTGAATCTTGAGCTCTGAAGCCACGGGTGGGGGCTTAAGAGCCAGAGCCACAATGTCTTCAGAGCTATTTTTAGGGTGCAAGCATGAGCCCAGCTAGTACACGTCTGTGGAGCGGGGCTAGGAGGCTCACTCCCAGAAATAGTAGAGACATGCTCTGAAGAGCCAAGGAATGGAGGAGTGTACAGACAGATACCTCTGTGGGGGATGAGGAGATACCAGGCCACCACTAAGACAATGGCAGCATGTATGTGGGAAACCTAGACAGTTTTCACGGAAGCAGGAGGGTCCCACCATAACCTTTTTGCCACACTTCTCAATGTTTCTGTGGCAGGGAGTTGTAAAGACGGGATTCATGGTTTGGGGGTTGAAATTCAGTGTTTTTTTGCAGAATGTCACATTGATTTGTTGTCATATATCCTGGATTATTTGCCTAACATAGGCAACGAAGAACCTGAACTCTGCCTTAGCAAAACCTGCAACATCCTACCATAACCCAAAGTGGACAGTCACAGATGATGAGAGAAGATGGGGGCCGGTTTAGGTGCCTTGTAAAGCATGAAGTGGGTGCATCCAGGCAAAGAAGAACGCCGAGTATAAAAAAGGAACACAGGCTCAAAGTGTGCATGCTTCATGAAGCTTTGAGCAGAGCTGCACCCATGAAAGAAACCACAGTGTAGCTGGTATTATGGATAAACTTCACTCCCTGTCTAAATCTGTTCCCAACTCTCACACTCCCACATGCGCACATACACACAAATGAAACCTGGGCTTTGCGTGTGGGAACTAAGCAGGGTTGGGGGGAGGAGAAATCCCTCTCCAAGTGCAGATACTCCATGCCTCTCCTGAAGCACTTTCCACCTACTAGATCCAAGTAAGCGTGAATCTTTTGGTTCTGCCCCTAGCCATACCCAACACTCCCCTTGATGCCAACATTCTGAGCCAGCATGTTGGCACGCAGGGGTGCAGTGGCCATTCTGCACGACCACTTCACCCAGACCTTCCCATGCCATCCGTCTCTGGTAAATTTCACCATGCATTAATTCTCCTCCTTTTCTCTGACGGAGTGAGTTACTATGAATACTGCATTAGGTTGATTACTTCAGCAGACACAAACCTGCATGGAGACAGGATATGGTTGCTTAAGTGATTCCTATAGGTATTACAGTACAGTATGTAATTATCAAACATGTACGGGTTTTAACTTCTATTCTCTTTCCATAGCAGCAATAGAAATGGGAATAAAGAAACAAAATACAGACGCTTCAGCTACTCTTTACAACAAAGCAGTCCCTTATGCCCTCCAGTCTCACATATCACTTTTTTTTGGTTCACAAACCTACAAAGAATAATGCATTCCTATAAACTGTGCATTCACTGAAAAACACCACAGTGAATAGTTCAATAAACCAGAACAAACAGCCAGACTGTGCAGGTTCCTCCACAACAGGCTTAACTTCCCTCCTCTGTTTGTTATTTTATTATCCTAGCAGGGCCACTGGTGCTCTTTTAGTTAAGGTTTTGTCAACACTTCTATTATAACGCCTCATTTTTAGGGATTTATAGTTTTGACTAAAGTAATTCATTACCGGCTTAAACTTTACGTTTTTGAGCCTTTAACCGAAAATCAAATGGTTCTACAATTAAAAAAAGAAAAAAGCTTTTCTGTTCAGATTATTCTGTTTTGCTACTGTACTATAAACCAGTTAGGACCTGATCCAAATATCATTGAAGATAATGAGTCTTCAGTCAGATTTAGAACATATATTAAAATAATTTCCATGTAGACCATAGGCTCCCATTCAGAAAAGTAGGTGCTTAAATCCCATTGCCATGGGGGGGGAGTGTGAACCACCAGCTGAGGGAGGGTAGCCTCCAGCCCTGCCACTTCCACCCAAGCCCAGGGGTGGCAAGTTTGTATAATTTTTGGTGGTGACCAGAATGGGTCCTAGTGCCACGTGTCCCCTTCCTCCGCCACACACACACACACACACACACACACACACACACACACACACACACACACACACACACACACACCTTGTAAGCCAATATATATATATTTAAAATAATGTAAAAATAGACTGGAAACAGTAAGCGTTTAATAGTTTCCCTATATTGCACAATGTGGGGGTGAGGGCTCTGACTGTGGGTGAGGGCTCTGGAGTGGGGCTGGGGATGAGGGCTTTGGGGTGTGAGAGGGGCTCAGGGCTAGGGAAGAGGGTTGGGGTGTGGGGGAATGAGGGCTCTGGCTAGGGCTGGGAATGAGGGGTTCTGGGTGTGGAAGGAGCTAAGGGCTAGGGAAGAGGGTTGGGGTGCGGGGGGGTGAGGGCTCTGGCTGGGGGCGCGGGCTCTGGAGTGGGGCCAGAGATGAGGAGTTTGGGGTGCTGGCAGGCTGCCCTGGGGCTGGAGCCAGAGAGGAGGACTCCCACCATCCCTCTCCCCACCGGCAGCAGTGAGCTCCAGGAGAGGGCCTTCCCCCTTTCCCCCCAGCAGCACACTCAGTCCGCACCACTGTCACTGCATGTGCTCCTATGGCCCCTCTCCGGTCCAGGAAGCCCCCTCGCCTCCCCTCTGGTGGGTGCTGGGGGGAGAGGGGGCTGCCATCACGTGTGTGCCTCCTCCCTCTGCAGTGCTGCCACCTCAGCCTGCTGCTGGTGCCGCTCCCTTTGGTAACCAGCAACAACAGTGGCTGGAGAGGGAGCGCAGCACGGGGCGGCAGGGCAGCTGCCCAATACCCAGGGCGCAGGCAGGGACGCTCCGGGGGAGGCACGCGGGGGTGGCAGGTGGGGCCGGGGGATGCTCCGGGAGAGGAGCGCAGGGTGGCAGATGGGGTCAGGGGAGAGACCCAGCCCCGAACATTGGTGGTGCCGGGCCCCCGGGCCCTGAATATTGCTGGAGCATGGGCACCATGGGTCCATATAACTCGCCGCCCCTGCCCAAGCCCCGTGCCGCCGGAGCCCCGAGCCCACACCACCATGGCCACCGGCCCTGTCCCGCCCCAGACTATCTCCCCAGCCCCAAAGGAGCACCTAGAGGGCAGGTGGTATGTGGCCCCGGCCATCCCAGGCCCGGAGTGCCAGGAAGGCGGGCGGCATGCGGCCACAGCCCCTACAACTCCGAGCGCAAGGAGGGCGGGCGGATGTAGCCTACCCAGACCCGGAGTGGGGCTGCACTGGGGACTGGAGCCTTACGCAGGCCAGAGAGCAGTGGTAAGCAGGGGGCGGGGCTACGCCTGGCTGTTTGGAGAGGCACAGCCTCCCCCAGCCTATGTGACCCACCGCCCATGCTCATTGCATTCAATGAAGTAGACATATGCTTAAAATGTATGTGTATACAATTAGAGTGTATAGCCCTGTGAACATAGGATCGGTCACTAAGGGCTAAGAAAGTGGTACAAGCCTGGGAATGACTCTGTAGCCTGGTGGTTGGAGCTCTCGTCTGGGAGGTAGAAGAAACAGGATCCAGTCCCCCTGCTCCAATACCTTTTTTCATTATTTAGCCACAGTGGAACAGCTTTAACAGAAGAGCTTGAGAAAGCCTACTGTCAGAAAGAGGGGAGACTTGAATGGGGGGTGATTCCTACTTCCCAGGTGAACACCTTAACCACTAAACTATAAATTATGAGGAAGGGCCTTTGCCCATCCCTCCCAGTGTTTTGTGTAAGCTTTGCTATAGGAGCCCAATCCAGTGGGCAAGTTCTCTGAGCACATTTACCAGATCAGACCCTGCAGATGAGTTAGGAAGAGAATTGCTTATCTTCCTTCAGTTCATGCATTGCTCTGAGGTTTAGGTGTTCAGACCCCTGGCATGGGGCTGCAGTGCACATGCTCAGAGGTAGAAATATAGGTGCCTAAGCAAAAATGTAGATGCTGAGTGATTTTAGGCACCTACAGTGTTCAGGAACAGCTGAGAGGGGGCTTTGTGAATCCTAGAGGGGCCTGATTCTGGGATTTAGGTGCTTAAAGTGACAGTTAGGCACCTAAGTCCTTTTATGAATCTAGCCCTAAGTTAATAATTTTCTGGTTTTTAGAACAGGGCAGGCTGAGAAAAGGAAGAAAAATAATCAGGATTGTAAGTGTTGTTTTTCATGTTGTGTAGTTTAAGCAAAATTGACCTTTCTGTTGAAATTAATTGAAATTTCAAGGATGCTATTTGACTTAATTCAGCTGGACCTCATTGCATAATTTGTTCTCACACTTCTTTATTAATTCACCAGTGTGTGCAGCCAGCTCTTATAAACTTGTCAATTCCTTGCTGAAAATAACAGGTTGGTTTTTAAAGAAAGTAAAGTTAACAATATCCTTGGCCAAATAAATCTTGCTGTGTGGTCCACTGCCACTTTTGTTGACTATAACCTACTAATTCAAAAATTCAGGGTTATTGAAAAATATCGTAATGCGGACCCCAGGTGGTTCACTAACATGCAAAACAATATTTATGAAAGATCAAAAGTTCAATGCCAGTGAAAAGCAACCATCTATTACATGGCTTGGTACTATAATAAATATTTTCACATTGTCTTGTACAGGCCTGTATTTTTTATTGGCCAGAAGCGGCAGAATGGCTGGATGTAAAAGAATTAAGCTATTAATTGTTAAGTTCACTGTCACATGTCAAAATAGCAGATACTAGGTATCTCAAAGCAGCTGAGAAAATCTTGTTTGAACACTGAGTGAAACACATACATGCTCAGCAAATAAAGGCTCTTTGTCTCTCTTAGAAATTCTCCTGCTCAGCATTCGTTGTTTTACTACAATATATTGGCAATGGCAAGCATTGTTACCTATAGAAAAGCACTTTTTGAAAATATTTAGAACTACAATTAATGCTGCAGCCTTTTTGTATCAATTGCATTTGTAAGAAGCTGGAACTTGAAGTAAGACTCTAGGGATATTCACAGGTCTGGTGTTTTTGAATTGCAGTTTGCACATAATCTCTGTGTAAATCATTTTAAACCTTCCTACTGATACACTAATATGCAATGCAGACCACTAAAAGGTTAGGGGAGGGGAAAGGACAGAAATGAGGAGTACTGGGACATGGCATTTGGCTGGTTTTTATTGAGAAAACAAGCATAAAATCATTTTAAAGAGCATATAAAATAAGATCTCGGAATGGCAGTCAGACCATTCAAAAGAGTCTACATCGTAAAATGTAAGCTAGTTCCTTATTCTTCATTTAAGGCATACAGACTTACAGCATTTTATTTTCAAACCTGGGTTCCTAAAGTTAGGCTCCTGAATCTGTGTGTAAGCACCTAAATGAAAGTGAGCTGATTTTCAGACTTCCAGAGCACTTACTAGTGCTACTGAAGTCCATGACAACTACAGATACTGAACACCTCTGAAAAGTGAGAGGTGAATCAGGGCCATAAATTCTATTCTCTGACGTTTAAATATCCCAGTTACCAGACTGGTTGGGGACAATGGGTTTACATTATAGCAATGACATACATCACACAGAGGCAGCCATTCCTTTGTCATTGACTGGTCCCTAATAATTCTCCCCATACTAGAGTGGTCCTTTAAGAAGAAGATTGCAGTGAGTTTGGACCTTTAGGCATTGCCTACAAAGGCCTCCGCGGGTCAGCTGTGGTGAACCAGCAAGACTTGGACCTCCAGCAGCTAGAAAGGCTGGGAGCAGGCAGAGGCCAATCAGGGCCCAGCTGGCCAGATAAAAAGTGCTCACTGCTTCTATCAAATGGCAGTTCTGGGTGAAGCTAGGAGAGGGAAGAAAAAATCTTTCTCTGCCTTAACCCAAGAAGCCAGGCTTGGCCTGAGCCTATTTCTGACTGCCCTTTGTATTTACATCAATGAGAAACTTTTGATTTATTTTGGGCAGTGTAAGGTCCAAGTGGCCCATCCTGAATTAGACATTAATTGAACTCCTGAAAATTAAGTATGCTCACTTTGCCTACTAGTTCAGGCAAGCTGGTGACAGAGAGTCTTTGTGCCTGCAGACCTGCTGGAGCCGGGTGGGGTGACTCATGGTTAGAGTGGCGCTCAACCTATTTACCATTGGGGGCCACGTATTCAGCTCTCTGTTATGTGGGCCACACCCACACAATATATAATACCAGTGACCATGATAAATAACCCGGGGGGGGGGAAGTGAATCAACCGGGTTCTGTACAATAGTCAGGATTGTTCTGGGTTGTTGATCACTGCCGGATAATTGTGAATCCCTGAGCTCAGTGTTTAAAGTGGACTGAAGAAAGATTGGGGGGGAGGGTTTCTGAATCGATGATAATCCCATCTGAAATAAATATTTATGCACTTGGTAGGGCAGGTCTTAAAGTGCACCCCTCGGTGACCCAACTCCATTTTTAAGTGTTTTTTGCCAGGACTGAGACCCCTTGCAACTCTGCCCACTTTAAGCCTTGCCTGATCTGGGCCCACAAAACAGCTGCATTGTCAGCAGTGTGTCCTCTTCCGGGCTACTGTGCTGTAGTGCACACAGTAGCTCTATGCCTGGGCACCTCTTACCTGGTTAGGGTTGCCAGGTGTCTGGTTTTCGACCGGAATGCCTGGTCAAAAAGGGACCCTGGTGGCTCCAGTCAGGCCGTTAAAAGTTTGGTTGGCAATGCAGCTGGGCTAAGGCAGGCTCCCTGCCTGCCCTGGCTCCGTGTGGCTCCCGGAAGCAGTGGCATGTTCCCCCTTCAGCTCCTAGGCATGGGGCAGCCAGGGAGCTAAGTTGCAGCTGTGTGCTAATTGGGCTGCAATTGGCCCAAAGGCTCTGGGTTGAGAACCATTGGGCTAGAATCATCCAGATATTGCGTGTGGTAAGCATCAAGTTCTCATTAGCTATTTGAAGGTACTTGGGTGATTTCCATTGTGGGCAAGCAGCTTGACAGTATACACCCAGAGTCACTCTTTCTGACAGCAAAACCAATAGAACTCTAGGGTAAGGATTTTAGAAGTGGGAGCCAGACTGTGAGACTTAGTGGTGCAGCAACATAAGGACCAGAAGGGTCATCTGTAAGGGTTGTGTCCCAGGGACTGCAGTCTTTTGTTGCATTTAGACTGCAGGCTCCCACCCTCCTGTGGAGAAGAGAAGGACTAGAACTGCTGCAGGCTGTGCAAATTGTACACTGTCTTTTGCAGAGACTCAAAGGAAGTTAGAAGGAGACTGTGGGCCTGTTGCTTGTTTCCCAGACTTTAAGAAGCTGGTGTGCCTACAAGGGCTTGGACACCATTTCACAGCATCTGAGAAAGGTAAACCTCCCAGAGAAGAGCTCTAGGGGGTGGATGTGGATGTATGTGCATCATTATGTTTTTCATTTGAATTTTTGATAGTAACAAGCAGGGCTGTCCCTAGGAGGGTGCAGGGCCCAGGACAAATCAACCTCCCCCTAGTCTCCTCGCCATCCGCAAGGTACACTTGCCTGCCTGGCTGCCACTCGCTTCCTCACCTCTACCCCACCCACCCATCCATCGTTCTCCTCCTCACCCTCTGCTTGCCCGCCTGCCACTCGCCTCATCACCCGCCTGCCCGCCGCTCACCTCCCCGCTAATCTCCTCGCCATCCATCCAGCATGCTCCCCGTCCGCCTTCCTCCTCGCTGTCCGCCTGCCTGCCTCCTGATTCCCCTCCCACCTGCCAACCTGCCGCTCACCTCCCCGTTCACTTCCTCACCCCACTCACCTCTACCCCGCCCTCCCACCTCACTCCCTGCCCACCTCTTCACCTGAATATCGGGGCAAATAGCATCCCAATCGTACGTTGGTCGGGATGCAGGACAAAGGGCTAAATATCGGGACAGGCCCCCAAAGCACAGGGTCTGGAATGGTCTCCTCGATATGGCCTATCCAAAGGACGGCTCTGGTGACAAGTACTAAAACTTGGGTGACACACATACCCTTCCCCAAAAGTGTTGTCTTTAAAATAGCTGCTATTGACAATATTCACAATTGTTTCAAGGTTATAAGTAAACTGTTGTGTATTCATACAGATAGATTTAGTATACATTTTCCTTTAGAGATTTTGTCTCTTTTTTTCTATCAGAAGCTTAACTCTATATTTAGATAGATAAAGTCCTGAAAAGACTAAACTCTGGTCTGGTCCCCAGCAGAAAAGTAAGCTGAGATACACAAAGTAGAAAGAAATATTATATCCAATATAAGCATATTGCCTTCTGCAAACTTATTACACATACATGCAACATACTCAGTTCATTTGGATACTACAGTTAGGGGACTGGGTACGCCAGGAAGCTGTGCTCGAAAAGGGCTTAATCCTGCTCCCATTAAAGTCCATGGAAAAAACTACTATCAGGTTTAATGGTACAAGGCCACGCTGAAAGTGAGGGACTGCAACTGGGCCTGATTACTGTATCGAGATGTGGGGCAGGAGGGCTCAATATGAGTGTTTGTGTGTGGGTGAAGAGTAGGGGACTCAGAAAAGGGAAATCATAAGGCACTATCATGAGGCTAATTACATTCATTGAATATTTTGGCCCAGATTTAGCAGTTGCCTTTTTAGCGCTCCAATAATAAATTCTGATGCAGATTTACCAGCTGAAATGCATGCATATTGCTGTTTCTTCCCTATCCCTGGAATTATGTGACAATCCGTTGTCACTCAAAAGGGTATATCATTCTGAAATTCTGCAGCAGAACTTGCAGTTTGAAATAGGCTTGCAGTGGAAACCTAAATGGAACTATCAGTTTTTCATATTAACACCTCCAGGAGTATGAGCTTCTAGAATTACCGAGAAGGATATTTTTCACATCATAAAAAGGGCTCAGTCTGAATTTTAAGCCAACCCTTTCTTTTTTTAACTTCTTTCCTCAAATTTTGTTTTATAGGAACAGATGAATGTAGATCTGACCAGGTCTAATCTGGTATCCTGCCTCTGCTAATAGACAGTACCAGTTGCCTCACATGAAGGTGCAAGTAATCTTGCATTAGGTAATGATGGAGAACCCGTTCACAGGATAAGTTCCTTCTTACCCCCTCCCCACTAGTTACAATTTATCAACATCCTTCTTGAATTATGGGCACCAGTATTCAAGGAGCAATTGCCCCAGTGCTAAAGACAGAGGTGAAATAACCTCTTTCCTCCTACTCCAGATTCCCCTGTTTATGCATCTGAGAATTGCAGTAGTCCTTTTGGCCACAGCATCGCACTAGGAGCTCATATTCAGCTGATTATCCACCCCCAACCCCCCCCCCCCCCCCCAAAAAAAAAAATCTTTTTCAATCACAACTTCCCAGGATAGAGCCCCTCATCCTGTAAGTACGGCCTACAGTCTTTGTTCCTAGATGTATACATTCACTTTTAGCTTTATTAAAACGCATATCATCTGCTTGCACCCATCTTACCAAGCGATCCAGATTGCTCTCTATCAGTGACCTGTTTGCTTCATTTACCACTGCCCCAATTTTTGTCATTTGCAAATTTTATTAGTGATGATCTTATGTTTTAAAGTTATAGATGCTAAATTGAGGAAGAAAAGCCAGAGACATTTTAGCTCAAAGCTAGGTGAGAAAATTGATTGCACAGTCAATTCAGTTGAAATATTTAAAGATAAGATGGCATTTTTGTATCCTTATCCATTTTATTCTCATAAGCATCATGGGAAACATGATGACAGAACTGATAAGCCATCATTAAAAATAGTACGGATTATCACTTGTTTCAAATTATCCATTCAAGAACCCCCCCCCCCCCCGCCTCACAAAAAAAACAACCTCACCTCACTTACACAGTATAGTTTATAGCCTTGCTAATTTGTCCAATGTCTGGATGGCCCTTTGAAAATTTCTGAATTCTGTAAATAATTAAATGAAAAATGTATTGATAAGAGGCAAATTGACTTATAAAAATACTGAAATTTCACATTCTGAAATGAACCAGACTGATTATATTTTATTTTTTTCCCATCCATGTGGACCCCAAAGAGCTTTAGAAACTTCACTAACTGATTGTACAAATAACTCTCTGTGTATATATTACATACCTTTATCCATAAAGTTAATCTCTGGTGTGAAATGCATGAAGGTCTAATGCAGGAAGACAAAACTGTATACATTTGAAATTACAGCGATTATCCGTATATAATTACCCAAATTTGACATGACAATGGGATTAAAAGCTCTGGTCTTGAGAAAAGTGCTGTGTGTCAATTTTTCTTTTAATTTCTAAAAACACTGGGAATTTTTTGGGTATTTTTAACCGAAAAAAATTGTTTTCCTACATATTACGGAGCTGTTGAAAAATGTTCAAATTTTGAATTCTGAAAAAAAATGTGTTCCCCTTTTTTTCCTCCCCCAAGCAGCTCTAACTATAGCATTTTTCATGGCTACAACTGGACTCTCATTCAGCAGGATTCTTTTGAACATCCCAACCCACACCTCAAAGGGCCATTTGCAGAGTGGTGCTCTTTAACATCATGAAGGGCTGTAATGACTCATAGGGAAAAGGTGCATGCACAGAAACACCACTTTGGTTTTCCTTAGAAATCTCTCATGTGAACATAACCTAGCTTGACCATGGTTAGTATGGGGTCAGAAGACATCACAGTTTGAAGTTTTATGAATGAAAGCAAATAAACATTCACTGCAAGCTTTCAAGTATCAGAGGGGTAGGCGTGTTAGTCTGAATCTGTAAAAAGTAACAGAGGGTCCTGTGGCACCTTTAAGACTAACAGAAGTATTGGGAGCATAAGCTTTCATGGGTTTTCTTCTATGCTCCCAATACTTCTGTTAGTCTTAAAGGTGCCACAGGACCCTCTGTTACTTTTTGCAAGCTTTCAGTGACCATATGACTCTATCTAGTAATTTATATATCATGGAATCTGAGTACCTTGCTATTATTAATGGATTTCTTCCTCTCTTCTCTCATGTGACACAGAAGTATTAATTCTATTTTACAGCTGGGGAACTGAAGTGTGGCTTGGTCAGCACACCAGGGATCTTCAGAACCAGAAGCATGAACTGCTATAGCTTGAGTTAACAAGAGAGGGTCAGTAGATGGGGCACGTAACAACTTGTATACTCTGTAGATAGGCACAGAAGGGCACCTGCAAAACATGCTCATCAGTGGGTTACAGAAGTACAGAGAGATTACGATCAGACATTGCCATTAATTTTGGATGTCCAATTCAAGATAGGTAAGCCCAATTTTTGAGAGTACTTAGTATTGTATAGCTCATTATATGCCCACAGCTGAGTTCCCATTGACCTCAGTTGTGAATGCACAGCACTTCTAAGGGTAAATTAAGTGATTTTGGCCAATGCCACACAGGGTATCTCTGTCTGAGCCACGAGTTGAACCCAGGTTTCCCAAAGCCTCATCCACTGCCATATCCACCAGACCATCCTTCCTACCTCGCTATATCTTTCCCCATATATTTCTCTGCACATATTACACAAACTGTATACAAAATATGATACCTAACCTAGTTTCATCTCACAGGCCATCTGACATGAAACTAAATGAATTTTAAATATATAAGTAAAATAGCACTATAATCGTTAATATATTTACTCTAAAATATAGCTAGTTCCATACCAGGGATTACTTGTGTTGTATGCTCAAGATCAAGTCTATATATACACCTCTACCTCGATATAATGCTGTCCTTGGGAGCCAAAACATCTTACCGCGTTATAGGTGAAACAGCAATATATCGAACTTGCTTTGATCCGCCGGACTGCACAGCCCCGCCCCCGCCCCCAGAGCACTGCTTTACCGCATTGTATCAGAATTCATGTTATATAGGGTAGCGTTATATCAGGGTAGAGGTGTACTACATGTATTCTATGTACATATGAAATATCTTTGATGAAATATAGGGGAGATGTGGTTTATCCATATTGCTTGGTTTTGAAATAAGGGAGTTGTGTGTTTCTATGGAGAACATAATACACAAAGCTAATTATAGTAGGTAAAGAGCTGAAAACCACAGAGTGGGAGAGGCAGGTGTTCAACTGGATTGTCACATAGGAATGTCTTAAAGGTCACTGATGGTGGTGAGATCTCAGAGATTCCCAAATCTACATAAAGTTATTCCTCCCCTCCCCACTACACTAATCACGTACTGCTCTATTGTCAGTCGGTGACATGGGATGGTAGGTTTTCCTCTTCAAATTCGACATTGACCATCTCTGTCAATAAAAAACATGGGCATCTTTCACTGGCCATGATAGGCAGGGGCCTGAAATACTGGTGGTGACTTACATTTCCTTTGCTTCATCTAGAACATCTTGCTCTGTGAATGTGCCAAATTCTGTGAAGTGATCAGGTACGTATTTTGCCTAGGGCTTGGTGTAGGGTTGCTGCTGTCTGGAGATGTCTCAGATGTTTTTCTACCTTTTTAAAGAAGTGTATTACCAATACCTCATATAGAGCTGAGTTGATTTATAGGGTGGATTGCAATTACGATTGACAAAGTAGTTTAAATTCTGGAAATTCTGCAGGGCAAAATTACTGACACTAATTGGCCAATAGTATGGGGTGTGCATAGGGTTTTACAAGGATCCTTTGGGTCAGATAAATGCATAGTAGGTCACCCAAGGATGACATGTGAGATCACTGCTGAGAGCCTGTAACACTGGTCATCATAATCATTGTAAAATGTGGGAACAGATATTATTTAGGGATTTGTGTGACTACAAAAAATATATTCTTAAGGTCTTGGAATTGTGGCCCGTCACTTGGAGGTGACATACCTCTGTAATGTTCCTTTCAGGCAGTAGGTAACAGACATTTATCTCCCTGTCTGGTCATCTGTGTATTGTATGCCTCACAATGTATGCCTGTTCGCAGGCTGAGCCACAGACAAAAGAAGACATTGCAAAAACTACATGAAAGGAAATCTACAAAATGAACAAATGGCAGGGGGTTCTTTCTATGAATAAAGACAAAGGATTGTGCTGGTATATCTGGGGGTACAAGGAAATACACGGGGTCCTTCGCCAAAGAGGCAAGTGGACAACATGTTTGTTTCCTGAAAGGAGGGTCACCGCGAAGGTTGGCTGTAAAGTGCTGCCAGGATTTGGGGTGAGCAATACTCTGTAAGACTTGAGAGTGTCTTGTTAATTAAGTACGGGCTCTAGAATGTGTTGTTATGGTTTTATTTTCTATGTAACAATTTTTTTCCAATACTTCTACTTGCTACTACTTGAATCTCTATGCTTTGCTAAATAAACTTAGGCTTGATTTCACTAGAAACATATCGAAGTGCTGTGTGTCAAGCAGAGCAGTGACCGCAGGTGGAGCTGGTAAACTGGGATGTACTGTTTCTTTGAAAGCAGTGAATCTGTAAATACTGTGAGTGTCCAGTGGACCAGGGGCTGAACACTCCAGGAAGACACTGGGAGGGGTTGGAAGTTGTCTGTCGCCAACCTGTAGAGTAACAGTGGGACCTGTGTAGACCTAGAGGGGAGAACTTGTTGCCTGTGGCTGGTGGAGTCGGAGAGTTGACCCCTGGCAGGCACAGACAAGGCTTTCTCACACTAAGGGCAAGTATGGTAGCGAGGTGCCTCACAGCCCTGGGTACTCCTGGAAAGCGTCACACTTACGCTCATCCGTGACATTGGATGTTAGGAATTCTTTCTGTTGGATTTTATCTGTATCTGAATGTGTTTTCCAGCAATTCTCTAGTTGGAGCAGCAGTGGTGACAGTTCAATGCATGTGGGTATTCTACAATGAGGTCTAAAGCTCTTAAGAGGCAGACACTAGGTAATTCTAGATTTTTGAATGTGTCAGATCTGCAGAAAACTCCACTAACTTTGCACATGCAAAATGAACACCCAACAGCGATGAAGTGGAGATGTAATATGCATTATGATTTGGCATAGAAATGTTCAGACGCTGATTCTTTGATAAGACACTCGCAGTTTGAGTGAGCGCTAGTTGTTGCAAAACAAGAAATATTCAAATATGTCTTAGAATGAAGAATCTCAGCTTTCTTAAATAAAATGTAGGACAAAACATACCTCCCATTTACCAGTGGCAAAGCTTGACGTTCTTTACTATAGATAGCTACAGGGGGAAAATGTCTGGCTGATGTGCATTTTAGTGATATATAATGGAGGTATGGTACAATGGTATTGTAATGAACTGGAACTGTTTAACTGTGTGTCAGGAGCTCTACAATGCTAATAGCTACTGAAGATTCTTCTTTAGCTTAAGTGGTAGAGGACTATGATTTTGGAGCAGGAGGCTCTTAGTTGTATTCCACTGCTGCTGTGTAGGTCCAAAGGGCTATGACGGCCAGTATAGTGACAACTGAGAGTCCTTATTGGCTATTGACTTGCTGTAGCATTGCTGAGTGGTGTTAAAGTTTATTATCTAGTAGTACAGCTTACTTAGCTAGTGCAATGGATTAGCATAGGGCACTGTGATGCATCTGCTAATGGTGATGCTTCAGCTGCTCAAGGGGCTGTAGGGCCAGGAAGGGAAGTTTCCAGGGCAGTTGGGAAGAGAAGGTGACAGAAGCAGGATGTTTGGGGCCCTGGGAGGAACAAAATATTTGAAGGCAGTTGGGAAATGATATTGGAATCAACCAGAAGTTACAGGTATTAGCAGCTGAAATGCCTACAGTACTTGTCTCAGCTGTGTTAAAAGTAGCACACTAACAAGGGACTGTCAGGTCAAGGTTTGGTACCATGGCACACTGGAGACCTCACAGAAGAGTTACATGTGTCTCACACATTAACGTTGATGACTCCACATGCATGTTAATGACTCTGATCTCTACCATGCCATACATGACTAGTGCTGTCAAGGAGAACACCTAGCATTTTTAGTGAAGAAGATATTAGCCTCCAAGAGGATAAATCAGACAGTGGGATGGATGTGGAGTTCTGTTTCTGACAATGCATTGCATTGCTGTATATGATCTTGAGAAAACCATCTTTGATTTAACCCTCCTGCCCCACTTTACAACATTTAGATACTTCCCTTATTGAACTGCTGACCAGCTTAACTAATGAATGTTGGCAAAGCATTTTGTGTGCTGCATGTACATCAACGTATTACTATTACTTTTAAAATTTGAATCAAGAAAGCCTATGAGAAAGAAAACTATGAACGTGGTCTGCTAGGTGGGTCTGAGGGCAAAGGATCTGATTTAAAGCCCACTTGAAAAAAAAGGAGTCCTCCTTGTGGCACCTTAAAGACTAACAAATTTATTTGGGCATAAGCTTTTGTGGGCTAGAACCCACTTCATCAGATGTATGAAGTAAAAAATACAGGAGCAGGTATAAATACATGAAAAGATGGAGGTTGTTTTACCAAGAGTTAGGTCAGTCTAATGAGAGAAATCAATTAACAGCAGGATACCAAGGGAGGGAAAATAACTTTTGAAGTGGTAAGAGAGTGGTCCATTAAAGACAGTTGACAAGAAGGTGTGAGTAACAGGAGGGAGAAATTAGGATTGGGTTTTGTAATGACCCAACCACTCCCAGTCTTTATTCAGGCCTAATCTCATGGTATCTAGTTTGCAAATTAATTCCAGTTCTGCAGCTTCATGTTGGAGTCCGTTTTTGAAGGGTTTTTTTGTTGAAGAATTGCCACTTTGAGGTCTGTTATTGAGTGACCAGAGAGATTGAAGTGTTCTCCTACTGGTTTTTGAATGTTATGATTCCTGATGTCAGATTTGTGTCCATTTATTCTTTTGCGTAGAGACTGTCCGGTTTGGCCAATGTACATGGCAGAAGGGCATTGCTGGCACATGATGGCATATATCACACTGGTAGATGTGCAGGTGAACAAGCTCCAGATGGTGTGGCTGATATGGTTAGGTCCTATGATGGTGTCCCTTGAATAGATATGTGCACAGAGTTGGCACCAGGGTTTGTAGCAGGGTTTGGTTCCTGGGTTGGTGTTTTTGGTGTGTAGTTGCTGGTGAGTATTTGCTTCAGGTTGGGGGGCTGTCTGTAAGCGAGGCCAGGCCTGTCTCCCAAGGTCTGTGAAGCTGCAGAACTGGAATTAATTTGCAAACTAGATACCATGAGATTAGGCCTGAATAAAGACTGGGAGTGGTTGGGTCATTAGAAAACCTAAACTTAATTTCCCCAATACTAATTTCTCCCTACTGTTACTCTCAGCTTCTTGTCAACTGTCTGTAATGGGCCACTCTCTTACCACTTCAAAAGTTATTTTTCCTCCCTTGGTAGTCTGCTGTTAATTGATTTATCTCGTTAGACCGACCTAACCCTTGGCAAAGCAACCCCCATCCTTTCATGTATTTATACCTGCTCCTGTATTTTTTACTCCATGCATCTGACGAAGTGGGTTCTAGCCCACGAAAGCTTATGCCCAAATAAATGTGTTTGTCTCTAAGGTACCACTAAGACTCTTTTTTTTTTTTTTTTTTTTTTTTTTTTTTTGCTGATACAGACTAACACGGCTACCACTGAAACCGAAAGCCCACTAAGTCTTTGTAAGGATTCCCACTGACTTAAATGGGCTGTGGATCAGGCCCTAAATAGAATATGGGCTCCTTTAGCAAGTCTTCCCAACTGATTTAAGAGGGAAGTCAAATTGTGTGAGGAAGTTTTTCTTTTGGTCAGTCCCTTCCAAGATGTCTGGAGAACTTATTCTCACTCGGGGGAAGTTGCTCCTGCTAACTAATTTGGAGAACAGGAAAAAGGAAATTGCACACTAACAGGGTTTACACTAGACAATGGAGCAATCTCATTATTGCTTAAACATACAAGCTTCAAATTTTTTACCCTACCTCTCTTTTCATGACACAAAAAAGGTAAATAAACATGAAAGACCTATGGACTTATTATATTTTACACAACAGAGTGCAGCTTTATTGGGCTTTATTACATCTTGAAAAGATTAAGTGCACCTGCATCTGAAGAATCCTCCTCCACCCAGATAAGCAGGCAAAGGCACCTTCTTTATTAGAGCACATTCAAAGGAGACATTTGACTACACTGTTTTATAGCACGCATAGTTTAACCAATGACAGAACCTATAACTTGTGAGGTGCAAGACTGCCACCTAGTGCTTAGACTCAAATGTAGAAGGGACAAAACATTTCTTGGACGCTATGGAAGAGAAAATATTCAATCTGAAACTTGCATTTCTCCATTTTAATTGTTGATTTGGGGGAGGAAGGGGGGTTGGTGCTTTTCTTAACTTTCATATTGTTCTGCACACAGATCTGGGAGAAAAAAAGTCCAGCAAAATGATTAGCATCAGCAATTTTTTACAGTTTTTGTTATTGGAGAAAAATGTATAAAACGTAAAATTTGTTCAGTGCTTCAGCTTTTGCATGAACTAATGAAGCTGTTATTTCCTGCTAAGCATTTCATTCTCAATGCATGTAATGAAGCGTAAACTTATCTTTAAAGTAAAACAGAATGAATGATTAACCGCTGAAACTACAGTGCTATGTTAAGGTACATACCTTATTAAAAAGAGGAGTAGACATCTATTCACCTGATCCAATGGTCATTGAAGTCAATGGGAATCTTCTCATTGTCTTTATTGGGTTTCAGATCAGGTCCTAAATGAATAGGAAGGACATTTGAAGTTACACAGCACATGACAATTGTGTGTATTGCATCCCATTACTCCCCCAGGGACAAATGGATCAATAAGTAGAGTTAGTAGGAAATGTCCCTTGCAGAGCCACCCTACAGCCATCAATGTTTCTGACTGCTGTGATGGGTCTCAGGGCACCCAGGACTGTGAGTCACCTGGTTACACCCCTGTGCTCTCCTCTGCACTGTGCCAGCCCTGTCTTTGCAACTTAACAATAGGTGCATCCCAGTCCCCAAGTCCCTTTGAATCATTCCCCTGTGATAGCCAGCCCCCAACACTGGCTACTCAGGAATTCCAGATCCTCTGCACCCAAAGGTGCCACGTACCCCAGTTTGCTAGTTTTACCTTAAACCACTGCTCTTGTAAACCACACAGCACTTGGAAGCACTTAAAATAAAACACACATAGGTTTATTTAAGAAAGGGTAAAGATTGAACTAGAAATGAGAGAAAGTGATGGAAACAACTGGTTAGAACACAAAACAAAAATCATAAAACACAAGCTATGGCCTGTACTTATGAAAGTTACCTTTTCCATCTAAAAAAGTAGATTCCCCCACCCCTAAAGTTCAGTCAGTTGCAAAGCTGGCTGGTTTCGTAAGAACCAGAATCCAAACTTTCATGAAAATAGCCCTGCTCCACAAGTGAATGGATTCTCAGGAGCTCTCCCACCTCTATGTTATATTGAAACAGTCTTTTGTTTTTACCCATCTTGTTGTAATGTTACTTTTTTACCTTTAAATGATTTTGATTGTTTGCAGTTGCCTGTCATGATTTTCAGTTGAAAGTTTTAGTACTGTGCAAGGCTAAACAACTGAGCCTTGCATTTCATCAGTGCAAAGTCAGGGTGACAACTCCCCTGGGCCCAAATCAGCCATCACCAAGACAGGTTATCCCCTGGTGGCTAAATTCTACTCCAAGTCTACAAAGCAGACTTTCAATATAAATATATTATTCCTTAAATATTATCTGTACATACATTTCACAATGTGTGAAGATTATGAATCTTGACAAATTACAAGATTACAGTAGATACCTCACATGTTACTCTTTACGGATAAACATCCTGTAAGACGTATGTTTGGCACAGTGAGTTTGTCAGGTCTGAGATGAGAGTTGTTTGCAAAGAACAGGGCCCCTTTCTTTGTTCCTTTGCTAAGGAGCTTCCTTG
The DNA here is from genome assembly GCF_011386835.1 of Chrysemys picta bellii. Lineage (NCBI taxonomy): Eukaryota > Metazoa > Chordata > Testudines > Emydidae > Chrysemys > Chrysemys picta. Next base: position 20,352,143 of record NC_088791.1, read on the forward strand.
TCACAACTACCTAAAGGCGTTGTCTTGTGGTTAAGGCATGAGAATGGTAATCTGTTCCTGGGACAAATCATGGAACCTTCTTGTGCCTCCATGTCTCTGTTTAAAACAGGGATAATACTTACCTAGTTTACAGGCACGTTGTGTGACTTGATATGGTATATAGTGTCTTTGCAATGTTTTATAAATGACAATGTAAGTCTAATTACCATAAATTTCAAATAGCTCCAATAATGGTGCATCAATCTGTTTAGCATAACAAAGAGAAATGTAAAGGTTGATCACAAACTACAAGTACTAATGGGGAACGGAAATTTTATAATGGATGGCTCTTCAGACTAGAAATAATATGCAGAGTTTTAAGAGTGGTAGAAATTAACTATCGGAACAGCTTACCAAGAATTGTGGTGGATTCTCAATCACTGGCATTTTTAAATCGAGATTGGATGTTTTTATTAAAAGACATGCTCTCATTTAAACATGAATTAATTCAGGGAAATCCTACAGCCTGTGTTAGACAGGAGGTCAGACTAGGTAATAGTCCCTTCTTACCTTATGATCCATGAATCAAAGACTTTCCTAAAAACATTCAATTGTTCCTACTGTTAGAAACATTTTTCTTTCCTTTTCATTAATTTTTCCTGGTTCAAAAGATTTCAGCTACTACATTCTATTGCTAGAGGTGAGAGTAAAAATCCAAATGGTATGATGTTCCAATAAACATCTTGACTTCTGAGTTACCTTTATCTGAACTGGTCAAATCATTTGGATTCAAAATAAGGCTGCAAATCTTGTGAGAACAGGTTCTTTTGCAGTGGTTTGCTCCTTCGGTCTCTAGCGAAGGAGAGAACCAGCTAGGAACCACAGAAAAGTATGATACTGATTTTTTCTTACGTTTACCCAACCTCAAATAGATTCAGGTCTGTTTTGAATGGATAGGTGCAGCTTCCAAGCTGTTATTCTTTTATCCAAAAGTTTTTCTATTCCTAGTTGTTCCTTTTTTACTCAACCTCTCAGCAGTTCAGGAAAGAGAAACATTTTGAATCTTGAGATTTTTTTTTTATTAAATTCAATTGTTTGAGTAAAAGGATCACAATCTGGCCCCAAATGAAAAGATCTCTGAAAAGATTTCTAAGGAAATTGTGTTCTTTGTATAACTCCTCGGGTGTGATGTATTAAAGCCTTGTCTGAGCAATGCACCATTAGAAACTCTTGCTCCTCGGTGGCAATACAGACATGGGGTATGTATTTTGGTTGTCCAATAGGAAATCAGTGATGTGCCACTTGCAGTTCGAGAGCTCAGCAATATTGTCATGCAGCTTTTACACTGGTTGTGTTACTTATATATAATTGTGTTTTGAGGGATATAGAACCCTAAAATTAGGAAATACATTTAATTGTATCTTTGTTAAAAATATCATGAAAAATATCTGGTTTCTCCAAATAACCCCATAAATATCCATGCTATATAGAAAAATAAAGCAAAGGAGAAAAAAGCAAAACAAAGGGCCAAGATCTTCAGCTGGTGTAAATCAGGGTAGCACCATTGCAATAAATGAAATTACACTATTAGCCCTAAATGTATGCATCTAAATACACAGAACTACCATCAAATAGCCTCTGGATTAATTGAATGCTCTGTGTTTATGGGCTTTTAGTTCTCACTTCCAAAAGATTTGCAGTCTAGTTGTAGCATGTTTGATCCCAGGACATGAAAGAGACAAGTAGGTGAGATAATATATTTTATTGGACCAAGTTCTGTTGGTAGAATGTGCAAGCTTTTGAGCTACACAGAGCTTTTCTTCTGGTCTGGGAAGCTGAGGTTTGTAAATCTGTCCAGTGAGCAGAATAATTGTCAGACACTCTTATGCTCGTAGTAACCTTCTGTACCTGAGCTTTGCCTATTGTCCCATAACTTCTATTCTGGAATACAAAGATAGTCTGAAGTTAGTCCTTCCTAGGCTTCCATCAGGGCAATGGGAAGCCATTAGATAAGACAGACGTGTGTATAGATTGTTGTCTTGACATTCTTTTTCTCTTGTATTATCATTTCTTCCTACTGTTAAGATTAAACAACACTCCGAAGACTGTCTGATCACTATATTCACCACTGTTCAGACTTGCAAAGGGAAGAACCACATATGCCAAATCCACTCGAATCTGCTCAGTAAGCACGGTTGATACAGAGGATGCTGTAGCCATGGGCCCAGTCTAAGAGTGGGAGAATTGTGTGATTTCACCCCAGGAGGTAATGGCATGAGACCTGATGCTTGAGGCGGTGCATTCAGAGGGTATGTCCGCACTGCATCTGGGAGCAAGCTATCCAGTGAGCTCGTGCTAGCATGCTAAAAATAGCTGTGTAGATGTTACTTTGAGGTTGCAGCTTGGGGGTCTCGCATTTGCCCACCCCCAGGCTTGAGAGCCCAAGCTCCAGCCCAAGCCTCAGGCTCAAAGCAACATCTCTGCAGTTATTTTAGCTTGCTCACACAAGCCAGTACACTTGGGTTGGGAGGCTCGTGCCCAGATGAAGTTAAGTTAGGAAGGGGACAAAGGGCAGCTAGCCCTGTAACCATGCCATTGTGCTTTAGATGTGGGTGGCTTTTACAAGAGGCAGATTAGTGCTGCGCAGATCTGCAATAAAAATCCCTTTACGTGGCTGCCATTTCTTTGTGAGGTCTAGGGGCTGCTACGGCCCCAGCTGAGAGCAGTCAGGCAATATGGTTCCTGCCTGGGCAGTGGGTATAATAGGCCAGGGGAGACTAAGCCTCCCCTAAACCAAGCCCGGCCCCGCCCATGCTCTGCCCTCTCCCCCAAGCCAGTGCCCAAGCTGGTGGGAGCTCAGCTCTGCCAGAGGCCAGTTCTGGGGGCATCCCAGTGGTGGTGCCGGCTGGGGGCCTGGGGCAGTTTGGCTGCACTCTTCTGCCCACGGGGGGAGAGAGAGCACTCAGGACTCCAGCGGATTGGGGGTAGGGGCAGGGTCTTGGGCGGAAAGGACGGGGTCACATGGCTCACATGCTGCCCATGGGTTCCTGTAAGACGTACCACCTCAGAGAGGGAGCCAGGGAACCTATGCAGATGCTCCTTCCCTATGGGATTTTTGTGGATTTAGGAACTGACTTCCCTGCCATTTCTACAGCAGTTAAACACCGCCTCCCTGCCAATCCAACTGCTACATCTGTCTAGGTTTAGTAATACTCCATTTATCCTATTCTCTATTATCGGGCTCTCTGTATTAACTGAACAACCAGCGCACATAGGTCCAAAGTGGACAATCGCTCCTGTGGCCACTAGATGGCGATGTAGCCTGGCACGTTCCCATTTTCCGAATTATCCGAATTTTTGATTATCTGATCTGGCCCCGGTCCCAGTTAGATCGGATTAAGTAGTTCTGCTATACATAGTTCGTTACTGTAGTGTCTGGATTCCATGGCAAACTAGGAGGAAGTTCCATTAAGAACCAGTGCATGGGAAAACCCACTTTGGGGTAGCATATATGAAACAATCCAGATGTGTGTTTGACATGAAAAGCCATTCAAATACACTTAAGTGACAATAAAAGAACTATTTATCTCTGGATAAAAAGAGCAGCTGTAAAAACACCAACCTTTACTTCATAGGGGCTTCTTACAGGTGAGCTCAAATATCATCCATCAGCCTGTCAGATTTGGTCATCTGTTTTTAGAGATTTGCCCAGCCTATATTTTGCTGTTATGCATTCCTATAGTCATTTATTATTTCTAGACATGGTTGAAACTTCCATTTAAAAAATTATTTAACAAGCCTTCAAAATTATATTTTTTCCCCATTTCAAAGGCATTGAAGAAGATTTTAATAAATCCATACAATATTTTTATTGGGAATTTTATAAAAATGATTGAACTCCTTCATTCACTGAAAAAAATCATTTTGGTAAATTAAAAGTTTCAAAACCATTTTAGATTCAAAGCAAGTTACAAATGTAATAAAAAAAAGAAACATTTTGAAAAAGTCAGTGTGGGGACAACATTTTTCATTTTTGAATAAAAAGACTCTTTTTAGATGGGAAAAATGTTTTAAGAATTTGAACGTCCATAATTATTTCCAGCAAAGTGTCAGCTGCAACTGAGAGCAGGACCCCATTGAGCTATACATAGTTCAAAGATATAGTAAGTGAATGTACCTGCTTCAAAAAGCTTACAGTCTAAAATGACAAGACAGACAAAGTGGGGGAAGGAAATAAATATTGCTCCCATTTTACAGGTGCGAAACTGAGGTTCAGAGAGGGATGAGGCCTGATTTTTTAGAAGTTTGAGCACCCACAAATCTCAGTGATACCTATTTGAGCAGTGGGTGCGCAGCAATCAGATTCTAAGTGATTTGCCCAAATTCACATAGAAAGTATGTGGCAGGGCTGGAAATTAAAGTCTGATTTTCTGAGTTCCAGTCTGGTACCTTAATGAAAAGGCCACTGTTCCTTTGAAATGATAGTGGTTTTACCGCACTGGTTGGCTTTGTTGTGGACCACCTCTTGATATGGTACATGGTTACTGTTCCATTGATTTAGGTATTGGTGTACTCATTTTAATTAGTAATTAAATTTGGTGTACTAATAAATAAAACTGTTCCCAGTACTGATGTCTAATCATAGCTAGTACTTTCAGAAATATCCTTTTGACATTAGATTTTATCTTGGAGTCCATGAGAGTTTTATTTTTCTTTCTGTGCCCCATTCCAGTTTTACATCCATATTGTAAGGTGATGATGGCAAAGCATTGGAATGCCACCTGTCTTCTGAATTTCTCCATAGCTTTTATCTGTTCATCCAGATGGTTCGAGTTGCATTGACAATTTTTGTGGCTGCTTCAATTAGCTTATGCTGTTTCATGGTAAATCTAATTATTTTAACTTTCATTAAAAAAACCCACAAATTCAACAGCAGATTTTAAATCAAATACAGGAAGCAATAAACATTAAAGTATGTGATCATAAACTCTGTAACCCAGTGGCCTAGTTTACCTCTATTATATTCACTGCTTTGCATTGTATTCTGTTTTCTATATTCAGCAGTAATGCAAGGAACCTGCAGGTTTATATCCTGTAAGACATTGGCTTCAGCAGTTAGCATAAGGCTTGAGGCCCATGAACTTTGGCATAGATAAACGTAGGTAATTCATAGGTTTTGAGGAACTAGAAATTAGTTGGGGGGGGGGGGGAAATTTTGTCCATAATGACATCAACCAACCACAGAATATAAACAGACACCAGCTTCTGGACGGAACATCCGCCCGCAAGAATGCCATGGCAATGAATTGATGTATATGGTAATGGGGTGAAATCATACATACACTAACCTATGGAAGAAGGAAACCTTAACATTGATAAGGGGAGGAAATACAAATAAGGAAGAGGGGAGAACCCCTTATTGAATATGCATTAGACATGGTAATGTCAGCGTAACATATTATAAAAGTGGCATCCCAACTGGGGGCAGTAGGAGAGAGAGATGTAGCCCTTGGGAGGGGCCAGAATGATGGCCACTGGTGTGGATGAGGATGGCGATGAAGAAGATAATGGCTAACATTTCAGGTTGTTCTGCAAGGGATGGTGTGAGTATGGATGTTCAGATGTGTTGTGGAAAAAATCACCCACGCATTGATTTTAGTTCACAGACTTAAGCCTGAGGCCAGTGTATTGCAATACATACCAACGCGTTGGTGTAGCAGTCCAAAAACTACCACACCCAATCACAGCTCATAGGCTGCCTTTATTCGTACAAACCACAAACATAGTATGTCATTTACAAAAATAAAAGAGTTGGGGTCTGTTCCCTTTCTCGGTACCTTCCTCATTATTTTTCCTAGAATTGGGTGTATATTGGGTGGGGGGCTTCTCGAGAAGCCTGATGCGGTTAAAACTTGGCACCAGCTAGGGTATGTTCTCGGAAGAGTGCATGGTACCTTCCGGGGTGTTATGGTCAGTCTATCGGGGAGGGGTTGACAGGACGCCCAAAGAAGGAGCATGATTAGTCAGTTTGCATTTAGCTAGAAATTCGGGGAGGTCACAAAGCGAAGAAGAGAACCATGACTGGATACCTTGCATTTAGCTGGAATCACGGGGGTGGGGGTCACAGATCACCCAAAGGAGAAGCTGCATTTAGTCAGTTTACATTCAGCTAAAGTTACCTATTGCTTCACACAAGCGGTTACTATATTTTATCAGCCATGAACGTATTTCATTAGTGCTGCTGCTGTGGCTTTTTATTCTTTCCCTCCTTGCCTCCCCCCCCCCCCCCCCCCCGCGTCCTCTGGTCATGACCCTTGACCGAGTTTGGCAGGAGGCTGTGTCACTTAGCCTAGTTCAGGCTTGTGGCCTGCAGGGCGGGCCTATATGACGAGTCTACGCCGATGTTCTGATCGGTGCAAGGGAGGCCAGCCAGGCCTATTCCCCCACAGATGTACTTTCTGTATTATCTCTATCTACCTTACTGAGTTAGTGTGTGACTTTGCTAAATGTATTAATAAATTATTTATTTGTTAATATAAAAGAGTTCCTATAGTGTGAGCGTTGCACCTGTGCACATTGGGGTTCCCAACTATAGAATAATTTTAATAATACTGAGCCTGATCTCGGGACAAGAATCTGTCAACCCTCAACGTGATAACTGGGAATTTTTATTCATAATCTATAGACCAGACTACAACTCCGAGTGCTATAGTCCAGGGGTCGGCAACCTACGGCACACGTGCCAAACACGGCACGCAAGCCGATTTTGAGTGGCACGCAGCTCCCTGCCACGGTCCCAGCCCCACTCAGCCCCCCTGCCCACCGCTCTCCCCTGTGGGGGCAGGAGGCAGAAGCTTGGTTCTGCGGCAGCCAAGCTTCCCCCCACCCCGCTTCTTCCCCCAGCATGGTGCTTTCCTGCCCCTCCTCCTCTCCTTCCCTGGCCAATCAGCTGATGGCCCTAGCGAGGGGGAGGGGGAAGAGCGGCAGTGTGCACACAGCTCCCTAGAGGAGGCAGAGAGAGGTAGGGACAGAGCCTGGGGGAAGTGGGTGGAACAGGGCATATCCCTTCCAGCCCCCTGCCATGAGCCGCTCAGGGCAGGGGGCTGGGAGCACCCCCACGAGCCGAGCACCCCAGCCCTCTGCCCTGACCCCCCCCACACACACGTGGCCCTCTGCCCTGCACCCCCCACACCTCCCAGCCCTCTGCCCTGAACCACCCCAACACACCCAGCCTTCTGCCCTGCACCCCCATCACACACCCAGCCTTTTGCCCTGAACCCCCCACACCCCATCACACACCTGGCCTTCTGCTCTGCACCCCTACACACCCCAGCCCTCTGCCCTGATCCCTGAACCCCCCCACACACACCCCAGCCTTCTGCCCTGAACCCCTTCCCTCAGCCCTCTGCCCTGACCCCTGAAACACCCCCACACACACACCAGGTCTGGGGTCCCGGCCGCAGGCCCTGCTCAGCCCGCTGCTGGCCTAGGTGAACAGAACCCCAGGCTGGCAGCGAGCTGAGCAGGCTGGTGGTGTAAGATCAGCATTTTAATTTAATTTTAAATGACGCTTCTTAAACATTTTGAAAACCTTGTTTACTTTACATACAATAGTTTAGTTATATATTATAGACTTATAGAAAGAGACCTTCTAAAAACATTAAAATGTATTACCGGCACGCGAAATTTTAAATTAGAGTGAATAAATGAAGACTCGGCACACCACTTCTGAAAGGTTGCCGACCCCTGCTATAGTCTAACAGAGAATAATATTAGAAGAGCATGTTGGTTTATTTTATATTACATCCACTTTCATTGGACATGTTTTCCTTCTAATTATTTTGCTACTAAAAATTCTAGCAGTAAATTACAGCATTTTTGAAAAATTAACAGTATCTGATACGATATCAATATTTTGATATTATTTACAGATTGATTTTTCTATGAATATAGACACTTTGGGACAAATTTTGCTATTGGTACTCTGGTATAAACCAACGATAACTCCATAGACCAATTTACACCTATGTAAATGACACTAGAATTTGGCCCTAATTATTATTAGAGGTGGTGAATCTCTTGTAGCTGGTCAGGAAATTTCCAATAAAATGGTTTTGGACAGAAAACACTGTTTTTGCAAAATAAAAATTTCCCATGGGAAATATTTGATTCCTGCCCTTTCCCCCATAATTTTTTTTGGGGGGGTGTTCAGGAAAACCAAAACAAAGTATTTTGTTTCTGATAGCACTGACCTGAAAGAAAACATTTCAGTCCATCAGCATAAATCAAAATATTTAATTTTGGATCAGTTCAAAATTAATCTTCATTGGTGTGAGCTGTCATGGTGCCTCATGTGAATTGAAGTTCAGATGCTTCATGCCCCAGTCACCTCCATGAGCCAGTCTCCCTGGCTGGACTACATCTCCCTACATGCCTGCACTGAGCCCAGGTGGACTTTAACTTGAGGGGAATGGATGATTTTGGGCCGTAGGCCAGGCATAAGACTTTTATTTTCTATGCCTGGGCTGTCAGGGACAGTGAGGATGTAGGTATAACAACTAGAAAGGAGAGACATAATGCAGAACATCTCAGTCCTGATGGTTAACTAGATTGGCTACCAGTAGTGGACTGTGATCCAATAGCCCCTTAAAGCCTACTGGAAAGAGGGTTACAAGAATATCCTGATTCTGGTATGTTCATTCTGGTTCATCAAAGAATGTCATGGGAGGTCTTAAATGAAAGCCAAGGGTCAAACCGGTCATTGATATCATTGTGAAATGTATGCACAGACACTATGTAAGGAGTTGTATATGTATACTGAAAATATGTTCTTAGATTCTGTACCACAGCAGAGGGGGAGAAACAGGCTTTTTGTCAATGAGGAAATGCTTGTTCCCCAGTCTCTCTGACAGAATGTAAATTAAGCATTGTAAGCTAATACAATGGATTCTCATTTACATAGGGAGTTATCAGAGAAATGTGAAATCAACAGGGAAGCAAGCACACAGGAAAATAAGCCAGGTGGTTATCCTGTTCTGAGTACAGACAATGAACTTTGAGGATATAAGTAGAAGGCAAAGAAGACGTCCCTTTATCCTGCACCTAGGAAATGGGCAGTGTATTTATAATCATGAAAATGGGATCACAATCAACTTTGGTTGAAACTCTGCAGAGTACTTTGGGGGCAAAGTAAATTTCTTTAGTCTGTTATATTTAATCTCTAGAAAACATGTTTTGATTTTTTGTATATGTAACTTTGTGTTTCTATTACCCTTACTCACTATCTTTTAAATCTTTGATAACAAACTTATCCTTATTTTTACTATAAATATATCTCAGTACTAAGATATTAAGCAAAGTGCTGATCCTGAGTTGAAGCATACAAGATCGTGTGTGCACTCTTTCCTTGGAGACAGCAAACCTGATATTTCTGGGAGAGTTCAATGAATAAGAGGCTGGACACTATAGGGAAGTCTTCAAAGAGGCTGAGGACTGGGATGCACATGTTGTTCATCTGCAAAGCAAAGTAAGGGCTGATAGAGCTTGGGTGGCTAACAAGCTGGTACTGTCAGGGAGTTGACACCCATTTAAGCACAAGCAAGTCTCTCTCACACTGGAGGGTAATGAGAGGACTCACAGTCCTGGGTGCCCCGAGAACCACCACATGGACACAGTGTTGTTAAATGGTTTGGGTCTCTGCAGTTGTTATAGTGCCTGTTTTCTATTTCCCTGCAATGAAAGAGGCTGTCACAACAAGCAGTTATTGTACCCAGTACTGAAGAATGAAATTATTGTTCATAAAAGTGAATGATAAATAGCATGGCTGGAGCCAAGCATAGGCCCTGATTCCAAAGCCCATTGAAGTGAATGTAAAGAAGATCCTGTTGAGTTCACTAGGCTTTAGATCAGGTTCATGGAGAAGGCAGGAGGTGATCAAGCTCCCTGGACTGCTATGTTAAGGGTCACTTCTCTGATTTCCCCTGGAAGAGATTCTCTCATTAAGGATGTGAAGTCTGGATTGTGTAGGAGATTATGAGGTTATACTATCTCGTATAGTGTTGTTTAGGCATTGCATTGAGTCTATAATCCATTGCTCTGTAACTTCTGTTAAAGAAATCAGGTAAGTACCTGGAGAGAACCGTCATTGTTCACTCAGAACCTAAAGTGACTTCTACTTGGTTACTCAACATGGTTGCATGTAACTTTTAACAGGAATCTTGCCTCCTTTAGTCAACAGAGTTTCTTCTCATTTAGATATTAATGTATAAAGCCATTGACGTCTTTAACAAAAATCCGTCAGAATTTTTTTCTTCCTTCCCCTCTTTACTGAGGCCTGTAACATAGAGCAAGCTATGTATCACTAAAGCAGACATGTTTAGGAGTAGCAGAAAAAAAGTACATCTGACATAGACAAGAAGGATTGTCTTGTAGTTAAAGCATTGGCATTGAGACTCAGAAGATCTGAATCAGTTCCCAGCTATAAACAGACTCCCTGTGTGAACTTGGATCGATCACTCAATCTCCTCATGCCTCAGTTTCCCATTTTGTAAAATGGGGATAATATCTTTCAACCACCACTTAAAAAAATGGAGATATACCTATCTCATACAACTGGAAGAGACCCTGAAAGGTCATCAAGTCCAGCCCCCTGCCTTCACTAGCAGGACCAAGTATTGATTTTTGCCCCAGATCCCTAAGTGGCCCCTTCAAGAATTAAATTCACAACCTTGGGTTTAGCAGGTCAATGCTCAAACCACTGAGCTATCTCTCCCCACTTGCTTGTCTTATCTCTTTAAATGATAAGCTTTTCAGGACAGGGACTGTCTCTTGATTTGTAGAGTATTTAGCAAAACATGGACCCAGTCTCAAGTGGGGCCAGTGGACACTTCTGGAATATTGGGTGAATAAAGGTTAATGTAACCTAACTAGAGTCCCAAAAGAAATTAACTGGTGAGTGTGATTATTCTATATCTGCTGTTGCTGAACTGTATGATTTTTCTATTCTGGTGATTTGTCTTGTGTCTTTGTATGTGTTCACTTTGATGTTGTTTTTTCATGGTAGATTTCCTATGAGAGCCTGAGATTTCTTTTCTTCATTCACTGGTCCAAACTATACCTTTTCAAATATTGCTATGGAAAATGTTTCTTAGCTGAGCTTTTAGATTGTGTGTGGGCCACATAATTGAATAAGAAGGGCCATATTACATACAGCTAAGTTTGGAAGAGATCCCAGGGTAAAAAAAAATATTAAATAAAGTAGAAAAAAATCAACATGTGGATGTTATCAATGTAGAATGGAAAATAGCCAACTGAAGTGGGGAAATTCCCACTCAGAGGGGAAACAAGTAACCAGTATTTAACATTGCTGCCAACACAAAGGGCCAGCACAGCTCGTAAAGTAAACTCAGGTGGTGTGGGGATTGGATTGTAAAGGGAAACACGAGTACATCCTTTTTAGTTGGGACCAAATATGTAACACTTCTGTTGAAAAAAACAAAGGATCCCAGCAATACTGTCAGATAGGGAGATTATAGAGGCTTCATACAGATGCAGCCACTACCCAAAGATGTGCATAATCACTGGCAACAGAGAGCAGACTACCTTACAATATGAGAGGCAGAGTGATCTAATGGACTGAGCACATGGGTGAAACACAGGAGCTGTTAAGTTCTGATCTTTGATCTATCATTCACTGGCTGTATGGCCTTGGGCAAGCCACTTAGGTCCAGATCCTCAAAGGTATTTAGGCACCTAACTCCCATTGATTTCAAGGCACTGGAAGCTACATTCGAGGATCTGGCCTTAGTCTCCTTCTGTAAAAACTCCCTGTAAAATAGGGATAATCATAATACGACACAGAGAAGTTGAGGTTTGATTAGTGAGTTGATTAGAAGTGAAAATGCAAAGCACTCTAAGTGATTATCAGTATTATTTTGTTTCAGCTCTAGTTTGAGGAGCACACTCTCCCATGACCATCTGCAGTAGCTGGATATCTGCTCACCTACCACATGATCATAGCATGCGCCAAAATACTGCCCTCAGATAGCAGTAGCTGTAGGAAAGCTATTTCTGCAGCCATGAATGCTGTTTTATAGGCTGAAGTGGCATTTGCAGATTTATCACCTTGCATAGGCTGGACTCCCCAGAACTACATTAGAGTGAAACCAGGGATATGATATTGTTCCTTTAGGGCCAAATTGTCTCTCATGCTAGTGTGGGTGCACAAAGGGAAGGGTGAAAACAGCCCAGGAGAACTGCCGGCAGACCCTGCACTCATGGGAGTGAAGGGACCAAATGTTCCATGCACCCCCTACCGGAGGAAATGGGGAGAGAGTGGTTCATGTCCTGAGTAGCAGCCTAGGAAACGGACTGGCCACTGAGAAAGGAAAGAATGCATCGTTTGAGATGAGATGCAGCACATGCATTTCTCCGGTACACTAGAGAACTGGGGGAGAATTTTTTCCTTAAGATGCTGTCATAACTATAAAGGGAAGGGTAATAGCTGTCCTGTGTACAGTACTATAAATCCCTCCTGGCCAGAGACTCCAAAATCCTTTTCCCTGTAAAGGGTTAAGAAGCTCAGGTACCTGGCTGGCATCTGACCTAAAGGACCAATAAGGGGACAAGATACTTTCAAATCTTGGGGGGGGAAGGCTTTTGTTTGTGTTCTTTGTTTTGGGATGGTGTTCGTTCTCCGGGAATGAGAGGGACCAGACATCAATCCAGGTTCTCCACATCTTTCTAAACAAGCCTCTCCTATTTCAAACTTGTAAGTAAATAGCCAGGCAAGGCGTGTTAGTTTTCCTTTGTTTTCTCAACTTGTAAATGTACCTTTTACTAGAGTGTTTACCTTTGTTTGCTGTACTTTGAACCTGAGACTAGAGGGGAGTCCTCTGAGCTCTTTAAGTTTGATTACCCTGTAAGGTTGATTTCCATACTGATTTTACAGAGATGATTTTTACCTTTTTCTTTAATTAAAAACCTTCTTTTTAAGAACCTGATTGATTTTTTCCTTGTTTTAGATCCAAAGGGGTTTTGGATCTTGATTCACCAGGAGTTGGTGGGAGGAAGGAGGGGAATGGTTAATTTCCCCTTGTTTTAAATCCAAGGGGTTGGATTTGTTTTCACCAGGGATTTGGTGAAGGTTTTTCAAGGTTTCCCAGGGAGGGAATCCATTGAAAATGGTGGCAGCCGAACCAGAGCTAAGCTGGTAATTAAGCTTAGAAGTTTTTATGCAGGCCCCTACATTTGTACCCTAAAGTTCAAAGTGGGGATCTCAGTCCTGACATGGTGAATAGCGGTGGGATCATTTTAAACCCAAAAGCCAGTGAGATTTTTTTTTCCTTCTAGCTGCTTGGAAAGCCGAGCTGGAAGTAGATAGATGCATATCTTATCTTTCCTTGCCTGAAGGCAGAGGTGTTAAGTTTTTTTTACAGGTCCTTTGTTAAGAGAAGGGTTCAATTAGCAAATGACTGGTAAAAGGTATTTACAAGCTGAATTGTTTTTTTTTTCTTTTTACATCCTCGGGAGTAGCTAGTTAGAAAGTTACTGTTAACTCTGCAGCAGCCAGAGCTGAGAGCTTCCCAGTTTGTCAACTGCAAAGGGGGTGACCCAGCACAAGAAAACAGGAAAATGACTACCAAAGAAGAAAAAGCCAAAGAGGAGGCCCACAAGAGAGAGATAGAGCTGAGAGACAGAGAGGAGAAAGCCAAAGAGGGGGCCCACAAGAGAAAGATGGAGCTAAAAGAAAGAGAAGAAAAAGCCAAAAAGGAGGCCCATGAAAGAGAGATGGAGCTGAAAAAAGCCAAAGAGAGGGCCCACAAAAGAGAGATGGAGCTGAAAGAAAAAGAGATGAAGGAGAGAGAAAAAGAAAGGAAACATAAACTGGAACTAGCAAAGGCTAAGCAAGCTTTCACCCCCATCCCTGTTCCTGAGCCGTCCACCAGGGCCCCGTCTGTGTTACCAAAGACCCAAACAACGGTGGTGGAACCGGATCCCCTGCCAACGACTGCAACAGCCGTAGTGGATCCAATCCCAAAGACCCAGCCAAAGCCAGTCCCAGTACCGGAACTGGCAACGCAACCAGCACCAGAACCATTGCCAGCCCTGAGTCCAGCGCTTGCAAACCCGTCTAGAACTCCAATTCCAGAGGGCACCAGCAAGCCTGGACTGGCAGAAGCAGCAGATAACCCTACCCAAGAGGCTCTGCCAGAGCCTAAGATACCACATAGTGCACCAGCGGACAGCGGTTCACAGTCAATGGAAACAGCCCCAGCACCTGCATCGCTTCCAGAGGGACCAAGCCCCAGTCCACAGTCCAAGGAGGAACTGATGTCTCCAGCATCAAGGGAACAGTTCCAGGACGAGCAGGAAGCAGATGACAGCCTTCAGAAAGCTTGGGCGGCGGCGCGGAGCACCCCACCGCCTCTCAGCTCTTCTAACCGATCCCGGTTTGTTGTAGAACAAGGACTTTTATACAAGGAGACTATTTCTGGTGGGCACCAGGAAGACTGGCATCCTCAAAAACAGTTGGTAGTTCCCACTAAGTATCGGGTAAAGCTCTTAAGCTTAGCCCATGATCATCCCAGTGGCCATTCTGGGATGAACAGAACCAAGGACCGGTTGGGAAAGTCCTTCCACTGGGAGGGAATGGGCAAGGACGTTGCTAATTATGTCCGGTCTTGTGAGGTGTGCCAACGAGTGGGAAAGCCCCAAGACCAGGTTAAAGCCCCTCTCCAGCCACTACCCATAATTGAGGTCCCATTTCAGCGCGTAGCTGTAGATATTCTGGGTCCTTTCCCAAAGAAGACACCCAGAGGAAAGCAGTACGTACTAACTTTCATGGATTTTGCTACCCGATGGCCGGAAGCAGTACCCTTAAGCAACACCAGGGCTAAAAGTGTGTGCCAGGCATTAACAGACATTTTTGCCAGGGTAGGTTGGCCCTCCGACATCCTTACAGATTCGGGAACTAACTTCCTGGCAGGAACCATGGAAAACCTGTGGGAAGCTCATGGGGTGAATCACTTGGTTGCCACCCCTTACCACCATGAAACCAATGGCCTGGTGGAGAGGTTTAATGGAACTTTGGGGGCCATGATACGTAAATTTGTAAATGAACACTCCAATGATTGGGACCTCGTGTTGCAGCAGTTGCTTTTTGCCTACAGGGCTGTACCACATCCCAGTTTAGGGTTTTCACCATTTGAACTTGTGTATGGCCGTGAGGTTAAGGGGCCATTACAGTTGGTGAAGCAGCAATGGGAGGGGTTTACGCCTTCTCCAGGAACTAACATTCTAGACTTTGTAAGCAACCTACAAAACACACTCCGACATTCTTTGGCCCTTGCTAAAGAAAACCTAAAGGATGCTCAGGAAGAGCAAAAGGCCTGGTATGATAAACATTCCAGAGAACGGTCCTTCAAGGTAGGAGACCAAGTCATGGTCTTAAAGGCGCTCCAGGCCCATAAAATGGAAGCGTCGTGGGAAGGACCATTCACGGTCCAGGAGCGCCTAGGAGCTGTTAACTATCTCATAGCCTCCCCCACCTCCAACATAAAGCCTAAGGTATACCATGTTAATTCTCTTAAGCCCTTTTATTCCAGAGAATTAAACGTTTGCCAG
This sequence comes from Chrysemys picta bellii, assembly GCF_011386835.1. Taxonomy (NCBI): domain Eukaryota; kingdom Metazoa; phylum Chordata; order Testudines; family Emydidae; genus Chrysemys; species Chrysemys picta. The sequence goes on from NC_088791.1 coordinate 20,367,746, forward strand.
TTTACAGCCCAGGAAACAGATAATGCGGAGTGGCCTGAAGGTGTCTACTATGAAGGAAAAAAGGATGGTGGCGTGGAAGAGGTGAACCTCTCCACGACCCTTGGACGTCTGCAGCGACAGCAGATCAAGAAGCTGTGCACAAGCTTTGCACCAATTTTCTCAGCCACTCCAGGATGGACCGAACGGGCATACCACTCCATTAACACAGGTAATGCTCACCCTATTAAAACCCCACCCTACTGGGAGTCACCTCATGCCAAAACTGCTATACAAAGGGAGATCCAGAACATGCTACAGATGGGTATAATCCACCCCTCTAAGAGTGCATGGGCATCTCCAGTGGTTCTAGTTCCCAAACCAGATGGGGAAATACGCTTTTGCGTGGACTACCGTAAGCTAAATGCTGTAACTCGTCCTAACAACTATCCAATGCCACGCACAAATAAGCTATTGGAAAAATTGGGACATGCCCAATTCATCTCTACTTTAAACTTAACCAAGGGGTACTGGCAAGTACCACTAGATGAACCCGCTAAGGAAAGGTCAGCCTTCGTCACCCAGGCAGGGGTGTATGAATTCAATGTACTTCCTTTCGGGTTGCGAAATGCACCCGCCACCTTCCAAAGACTTGTAGATGGTCTCCTAGCGGGATTGGGAGAATCTGCAGTTGCCTACCTCGATGATGTGGCCATTTTTTCTGATTCATGGGCAGAGCACATGGAGCACCTGGAAAAAGTTTTCGAGCGCATCCAGCAGGCAGGACTAACTGTTAAGGCTAAAAAGTGTCAAATAGGCCAAAACAGAGTGACTTACCTGGGGCACCAGGTGGGTCAAGGAACTATAAATCCCCTACAGGCCAAAGTGGATGCTATCCAAAAGTGGCCGGTTCCAAAGTCTAAGAAACAGGTCCAATCCTTCTTAGGGTTGGCTGGATATTATAGGCGATTTGTACCCCACTACAGCCAAATCGCCGCCCCGCTGACAGACCTAACCAGAAAGAAACAGCCAAATGCAGTTCAGTGGACTGATAAGTGTCAAAAGGCCTTTAACCAGCTTAAGGCAACACTCATGTCTGACCCTGTGCTAAGGGCCCCAGACTTTGACAAACCGTTCCTAGTAACCACAGATGCGTCCGAGCGAGGCGTGGGAGCAGTTTTAATGCAGGAAGGACCGGATCAAGAATTCCATCCTGTCGTGTTTCTCAGTAAGAAACTGTCTGAGAGGGAAAGCCATTGGTCAATCAGTGAAAAGGAATGCTACGCCATTGTGTACGCGCTGGAAAAGCTACGCCCATATGTTTGGGGACGGCGTTTCCAACTACAAACAGACCATGCTGCGCTACAGTGGCTTCATACCGCCAAGGGAAATAACAAAAAACTTCTTCGGTGGAGTTTAGCTCTCCAAGATTTTGATTTTGAAATACAACACATTTCGGGAGCTTCTAACAAAGTGGCTGATGCACTTTCCCGGGAAAGTTTCCCAGAGTTAACTGGTTAACAATTGTTCTTGGAATGAAACATATTGTTAGTTTTTATATAATCAGTAGTATGTCTAAAGGTACATGTGTCTTACTAACTCTGTTTTCTCCTAGAACTCCAGGAAGAAATCACAGCCAGTGTGGAACCGAACATCCAACACTATCTGTGATTTGGGGGGCGTGTCATAACTATAAAGGGAAGGGTAATAGCTGTCCTGTGTACAGTACTATAAATCCCTCCTGGCCAGAGACTCCAAAATCCTTTTCCCTGTAAAGGGTTAAGAAGCTCAGGTACCTGGCTGGCATCTGACCTAAAGGACCAATAAGGGGACAAGATACTTTCAAATCTTGGGGGGGGAAGGCTTTTGTTTGTGTTCTTTGTTTTGGGATGGTGTTCGTTCTCCGGGAATGAGAGGGACCAGACATCAATCCAGGTTCTCCACATCTTTCTAAACAAGCCTCTCCTATTTCAAACTTGTAAGTAAATAGCCAGGCAAGGCGTGTTAGTTTTCCTTTGTTTTCTCAACTTGTAAATGTACCTTTTACTAGAGTGTTTACCTTTGTTTGCTGTACTTTGAACCTGAGACTAGAGGGGAGTCCTCTGAGCTCTTTAAGTTTGATTACCCTGTAAGGTTGATTTCCATACTGATTTTACAGAGATGATTTTTACCTTTTTCTTTAATTAAAAACCTTCTTTTTAAGAACCTGATTGATTTTTTCCTTGTTTTAGATCCAAAGGGGTTTTGGATCTTGATTCACCAGGAGTTGGTGGGAGGAAGGAGGGGAATGGTTAATTTCCCCTTGTTTTAAATCCAAGGGGTTGGATTTGTTTTCACCAGGGATTTGGTGAAGGTTTTTCAAGGTTTCCCAGGGAGGGAATCCATTGAAAATGGTGGCAGCCGAACCAGAGCTAAGCTGGTAATTAAGCTTAGAAGTTTTTATGCAGGCCCCTACATTTGTACCCTAAAGTTCAAAGTGGGGATCTCAGTCCTGACAGATGCATAACTCTTTCCAGAGGTCTGCCCAGTGGTTCTAAACTGTTCCTAATTTGAGTCATATTGTAATCAACACAGTCTGGCAGACCTGTGGGTGTTTACTGTGGGTGTTCACATTGTATGTGGGTGCAGTTCTGCTGAATGAGGATGCAGGGCGCACAAAAATATGCAGGTGTTAATTTGCTTACTGTGAGTTGTGGAAATATACTCTACATGGGTGTTTGCACTGAGACACTGGAGTGTGTAGCTATATGGTTTTCAGGAGGTATGAACCCCCTGCACAGAGTCTTTGCATCTTGCACCACTGCCCAGTGAAACCAATTATTTGGGCCACAAGTTTGGGTCTGAAGGATGATAAAAAGAAGAGATGTGTTAGTTTTGTAGCTAGTGAATTCTAGACTATGCAAATCCATTCCCTGTACCAAACCTGGAAAGCAGGGGCTGGGGTCTCACAGGGATTGGAGAAGATGGAAACCTGGTCAATTCCACATGCATTGATTGATTAGCCTAATAAATTATATTTGAAAGTATGTAGTTGTGTTGCAGCACTATTGTTTTAGGACATATGACATATTGGATTTGAGCAGTAGATGCAGGTGAAATAAAAGGGCCATTTTAAAGTTAGGTATGCGTACTAGAAGAATGTTAGAAATACACAGTTGACTTTTGGCTTATACTTGATAGAACTATCAATTACAAGTACATTTTTGGTGTTATAATACACTCCAAATTGATCAGCTGACCTAATGATAATTCACCTATGTCTTTGGAACAATTTCTCAGAGGAGAAAAAACATTATTTCCTAATGACAACTAAATTAAAAACCAGAATTTCTAATCATTTAATAAGCAGAAGCTCTTCCTTATAATTGCACAAAGACCGCTGTTACTATTAATGTTGCAAAAAATAATAACCTTATTAAGCTTTATTAATGTTGCAAAAAAAATAACCTTATTAAGCTTCCTATGAGCAAAATAAATGAGTTCTGATAAAAATAGCTTCATTATGGTTCTCTTTTATAATTACAAAACTGTATCTTTATGCCACCTAATGGATGTATATGCTGACCATTACTGTTTAACACCTGATTCTTAAAATCAACAGTCAGTGGTTTCAGTTTACTTCTTACATGGCAGGAGGCCACATCATAAAAGACTTCATGGCAATTGGCAGTCTCCTCATCTGCACGCTTCAAAGTGCATGGTTGGAACCAAGGGCAGAATGTAAAGACAGTGAGATGGCAGAGGTGTACCTGAGGGTAGAATCTGGCCCCAGAGACCCTTTATAGCTGGTGATCACATCTGAGAAGGAAAGAGCCATCTTGACTTTCAGATCCCAGATTGAGAAAACAGGGCGAGCATTTGGAAATAACTGTTTAAAATGTAAACTGTCTGCATTCAATGTGGAAATCATTGGGAGACATTATATATGGAATCCCATGATGCTATTTTTACAGACATATTTTTCAAAGTAGAACCAAGCTTTAAAGTTTTGGTGCTACAGAGATTTGTGGGGTATTTTATTACTGTACTTTGGAAACATTTTTGTCTTTAATTTTGTAAAGTACAACCAGATACTGAATGCATGCGATAATGATAGGATGGAATATTAATTTTAAATATGGCTATGCAGAATCCTGGTTTGAACATCAAACATTAATCTGCAGTAAACATGCTGTATATTTCATAGTGTTCCTGAAAGCTAGAGCAGCTTACATTAATAGATAGGGCAAGAAACTTCCTTTTAGTGCAAAGTAGCACAGTCCACACAGCTAGGTAGTGTGCGGCAAATTAGTGTACTAGAGATTTAGATCCTATCTTGCTGTGCATTAAGTCTTTATCTAGACAAGCCCTTCCACTCCCATAAAGCAGAAATAACTGACATCAACTGAGTTATATTGGTGTAAAACTGGCATGAGAAGGGAGTCAGCATCACTAGGTTTTCACGGAGGTAGATTCAGGGGTGTCTATGATTTTGGTTTTTGCCGCCTCAAGCACGACAGTCAGGTGGCTTTCGGCGGCACGCCTGCGGGCGGTCCACTGGCCACGCAGATTTGGCGGCTTGCCTGTGGGAGGTCTGCCGGTGGCGTGCCTTCAGCGTCCCTGCAGCCAAATTACTGTCGAAGCCGCAGGACTGGCGGACCTGCCGCAGGCATGCCACCCCAGGCACGCGCTTGCTGTGCTGGTGCCTGGAGCCGCCCTGGGGTAGATTAGCTATTTTAATTCAACACGACAAGTTCTTTAATTCAGAGATAGCAGTGACACATTGGACCTTATTCATTATTGTCCTGCACCTTGTATAGTCACTTACGTGAGTTCAAAGTGAGCATTGGAATGGTTGCATTTTACATTCATTTTATGTGCCAAGAGCAAAGCAGTTTACAGAACCCAGGTTGTTGTTGTTTAATATTTATGTTTCTGTAGCCTGTGGAGGCTCCAGTCAGGGATCAAGACACCATTGTTCTAACACAGAAAGAGAGTCCCTGCCTCAAAGAGCTTACAATATCAGTATACTAAAGTAGCCGATATCATCCCTTGATGGAGACCCAGTCAGTTTAGAAAACAAACTCTCCATATTTAATGTGGAGAAGGAAGATGTGCATGCTTTCATCAGTGAAAGTTCACAGGCAGTTTAAAATTAATGTTGAATATGTAGGTGGTCAAATTAATTTCTGTATCAACTCCTCACATGCTGCTTCTGAGAATGATTCAGAAACCCAAAGATGAATCTCTACTATAAAAATTATAAATCTATCCCCAGAAATTCCCTCCTTGAATAGTTGCATTGGGAAATTTATTGTGGCTACTTTGGTATCTTAATTTAAATAAATACCTACCACTACTTGAGGAAGTTTATTTTACTTATTTCCCTTCTATCAACTGAATGTCCAGAAAGCCAGCAATTCTTTGGAAGACGAGATTTAGAAGGTGCTAACATTGTGACTACCTTAGAGTGCACATTCTTATATCTGTTCAGATACGAATGTGAAAGTTTTAATACCTGAATTAGAGTATTTCCTATAACTTTGAAAGCATTTCTAGAACGGGTCACCATTTTTCAACTGAAAAGCCTATTCACTGGAAAATGACCATTTCAAACAAAATTGTGAACAGTCATCAAATTGCCAAAATATTTTGTTTTTCATTAACAACTTTTAGATTTTTTAATAATGTTATCAGAATGTTTTTGCTTACAGAATTTGCTTACTAAAAATTGGGGGTTTTTGGTAAACAAATAATTCCCAGGGCTATTTGGATAACATTTCAAGAACATTTTGTGGAAAACAGAAAGTTAAAAATATGGGGGGAAATGGTCTGTGTTTAAAAAAACTGACAAAATGAAGTCCTGGAATAAGCAACTCCCACTGAAGTCATTGGAAAGTATATTCAGTTACACCAGTACTAAATTTGTCCCCTTGAATTAAAACAATGTATTTGCATGGATTATTGATAATAATTAATCGTGGGGCCAATGTTCCCATACTGGACCTGATGTAGTCATTTATACTTATGCAAAGTGAGTGTAAAATGATATTTTTTACATTGTCATTGTAAAATGACACCTGACACAGGTCAGAGTGTCAACTTATGCAAATCAGCACAAGTCCATTGAAGTCAATGGCGCTGCACCAGCGAAGGCGCTGGCAATATAAAATGTACAGTTCCATGGTCCTCACTCTCCACTGCTTTGCACCTTGTGTAATTGTTAACATTTGTCCAATAAGGGGGTAAAATGCTGATTTGGGAGCATTTTGCATAGGTGCATATGACTGCAAAAATTGCAGGCTGTGATGATTCAGTCCTCTGTGTTCAAAAATTCTTCAATGAAAAATGTATTTAAAAACCTTGAAAGATGATATTGTTTTTAAATGAAATTTCCCAGAGCCTTCCAATAATGCACATCCAAAATGCATATTCCATCAGAGGTGCTGGAAGTAGTGGTGCTGTGGGTGCTGCAGCACCTCCTGACTTGAAGTGGTTTCCATTATGTACAGGGTTTACAGTTTGGTTCAGTGGCTCTCAGCACCCCCACTATAAAAATGTTCCAGCGCCCCTGTATTCCATTGTTAAGATTCTGACACTAATCAGTCTGGGGATGGGAGTTAACAGCATTCCATGGATCAGAGATGTTCCCATTGGTTCATAGTCAGACATTGGGGTTGCCTACACTAATTTTTATGGAAGGGAAAAAATAAGTGATTGATTTCTCCAACAGGAGTAGGTAAATAGAATCTATGTGGAGCACTTAGTGACATTATAGTGGTTTGGATATGTTTCATTTTACCAGGAAGGCAATAACATCTTTATGACTTAACAGCTTATAAAGTTGAGAAATGAAATCCCAGTGTCACTGAGAAGAGTGAGAAAAACAAATTGAACAAATGGAGTTCTCTTCAACTGACCATCAGCAGCTGTATTTAGCAGTTATTAAATGTGTCTGTGCCCCTTATTGATAAGTTAGCCTTTCAGCTTCACTGTTGCAATTGTTCAGACAGAGTATCAGTTGCTCTTTTTAATATCAAAAGCTTCTGAGAGCAGCTGTTGAATTTGCAGATTTTTTTGTGTCATCTCAGAGTTACATTTGTAAAAGTCAGCTAGTAAAATGGAGACAGCTTTTCACTTCGAAAGGCTAGTGACAGCCATCATTTATATACAATTGTTATTGGTTTTCACATTGTCATCATGCCTGGGAGCTCTAGTCATGGCCTAGGACCCCAGGGTGCTAGGTGCTGTACACACACAGAACAATAAGTCAGTCCCTGTCCTCAAAGAGCTTTCAATTTAAGTATAAGAGACGAGAGTGGGATGCAGACATACAGGGGAATTCCAGTTGTTTGCAGGTACAGACTTAGCCAGATTGTGGGCTGTCCTGGCTCAACAATGCTGGGGCATTCAGAAAATCACCTATCCCCACTTACGTGGCTAGTCCGTTATCCTGCATTATATGTTACATGATAAGCATCACTCAGCCACTTGGCAAAAGACAATAAAGCATGACATTTAATGACTCACACCTTGACATCATTCTCATGACATTAAAAGAAGATTTTGATCTGTTGGACTGTTCCATTCAATACAAGGAAGAAGTTTAGCTATCTGAAGTTTTCACAGCTTACGTTTCTGTTTTCTTGTCTATTAAAAGTGCATTTTTTTTTCTTCAGCTGGGCTGACCTTCTTTCTAAATAACTGACTGACTGACTCCTAGTGTAAGACTACTAACACAGGGGATATGGCATCATGGGGGTATTATTTCTTAATCCACTGAAAGCTTTTTATGAGACATATTCTTTTACAGTTCAATTAGTGCTTTAAATGAAATGGAACATAAACTGAGAAGGCACAAGTCAAAAGAATGATGGGCCATTTCCCCTCAGAAACCTTATATCTCGAAATTTGGCTCTAAATAGCTGTTCGCAGGTTGTATTTATCTATTACTGAAAAAGAGAAACATTAGCAAACTTGAATCTACCTGCTTGCAGGAGGCTCTGAGGTCTACTTGCGCCAAACAATAATAATCAGAGACTAATAGAAACCACATGTGGAATGAAGGGCAATTTATAACCAAATGCTCAATAAAAACAAGTAGCTAGGAAAGATCAGTTTTCGTGTTCTACCTCACTGATTATGCAGAAGTCCCTAAGGCAGTTATACTCGGTATATTGTATCCAGAAAATACCCTTTCTATGAGCAAAGGTATACTCCTAGATTTGTGCTTCCCTATCTTTCTATTGAATCTACCTATGTATTAGCAGGGAAAGATATAACAAAGTCAATGGCTGGAAGTTGAAGCTAGACAAATTCAAATTGGAAACAAAGTGACATTTTTTAACTGTGAGAGTAATTAGCCATTGGAACAATTTACCCAGTTTCTCCATTACTGACAAATTTTAAACCAAGATTGGATGGTTTTTCTAAAAGATCTGCTCTAAGAATTATTTTGGAGAAGTTCTATAATCTGTGTTATATAAGAGTTCAGAGTAAATGACCATAATAGTCCCTTCTGGCCTTCGAATCTATGAATGTGTTTTAGGCAGGAATGGTCTTGTGAAGTGGGACTCAAAAGATCTAGCTTTGCCACAGACTTCCTGTGTGACCTTGGGCAAGTCACTTAGGGGAAATATTTTCAAAGGCACAAATGAGAATTGGATGCACAATGACCATTGACTTTCAATGGGTCTCAGGCGTCTATCTGCTCTTTGTATCTTTGAAAAATCTCCCCCATAATCTCTCTGGGTCTAAATTACCTATCTGTAAAATGGGGTAGGTTATACCCTGCAGGTGTATTGTGAAAATACATTTATTATTGTTTCTGAGGATCTCAGTTACTAAGATGATGGGGACCATATAAGAACCTACATAAAGCTCAGAGACAACTATAAAGCACCAATCACTATGGCATCTACATATGGAATGAAATTAGCACAAATATCATCATATGCAGACCACTGAACTAGATTGTGTTTTACCTTCCTACTGTGCCTTCCTTCTGTCCTCTCCCAGTCTACTGTGAATAGTTCTATCTGCTGGGTTTTGTGGATGTAACAAAATCATATCTATAATCTCAAATACCAGAAAATAGTGACCCAATCTTTCAATGTATTGCTGCCAATCCTCATTTTCTGCAATAAACGCCTCAGTTTTCCTACAAATGGCCATTCCTATATTTTCTCCTCATTGCCAGTTTTATAAAGGGACCACTCAGTGCACAAGAAACATACTCCACTTAGAGGGCTGCTGGCTGGGAACATGCTGCTTTATTACAGAATCACTTCCAAAGTGGGTGGAAATGCCCACTAAATAAACAGAAGTAAGGAAGGGGTGGAGCATAACATGAGCATATTTTCCCAAAGGGAAAATGGGACACCTCACGGGGCTGGCCTGATCCCCCTGCTCATGCGCAGAGGCTGGCTTGAGCCCCCCTGCTGCCCACCCACAGGGCCGGCTCAAAACTCCCCTCTCTCCCACTGCCTGTGGGGCCAGCCCAAGCCCCCCTGCCACCCGCCACACACAGGGCCAGCCCAAGACCTCGTCTACCCCCTGCATGTGGGGCCGGCCCAAGACTCCCTGCCACCCACTCATGTGGGGCTGATCCAGCCTGAGCCACTCTCCTGGGCCCTCCCTCCCACACAGGGCTGGCTTTGAAGATTGCCTCCCCCTCCTCCCTGCACATTTCTCTGCACCCTGCTAGGGCTCACAGCCCACTTTTTTGGCAAAACTCTGCATTTGTCCAGTTTGCTCTTGACAGCTGATGATCAGTTGGCAAGAGCAAACGGGACAAATGCCCAGTTTTGCCAAAATAGTTGGGACGGCCAGGACAGAGCTTAAAAAAGGGACTGTCCCAGCCAAGATGGAATGTATGGTCACCCTAATCATGGCTCCAATCTGTAATACTCTGACTATCCCAGTTAACTCCTTGCTGATCACTTTACTACAGCCGGGTTTCTGTGGAATAGTGGGGTTAGCACAGGCATCCCAGAACAGACAGTCTCAGGCTCCTTCGGATCCCTTCTGGCAGTGTTTTCTACACTCCATCCCGTTGCAGCAGAAGGAGATGGCAGAGCTGCCTCCATCAGCTTTACATTGGCTGGGGAAATCCTTCTACATGGCTGTAATTCTTCATGGGAAATTTCCACCTGGATCACACAGCACAAAGTAAACTTTGTGGACTAGAGAATCCAGCCCCCTGTCTCCACTAGGAAAATGGCCCGTGGCTGACAATTATTGTCAGGCAGGGATCATTTTCCTAGTACAGATAGGGTCTAAAGAGGCCTCTGCTGACTCCAAGGTTCTGCTGCTGTTGTCACATTTTACATAGCATCCTGCAAAGTCCATGCTAAGAGCAAATCACAGGGCTGTATCAATTATGGTAATAATAATTTACGCTGATACCTTTATTCCAACCCTCTCCCATCTGCCCTCTTCCCTTCTCCCCCATCCTATGGAAATTCTTTACTTTGGGTTTAAACTAGCTGGAGAAGCCAAATCCATCTCTCAGGGTTTCCTCACAGCCACAGCCGCAGCCACTGGGTATTAAACTAGCTGGAGAAACAAATTTGCCTCTCTGAGCCAAAACTTGTAATAAAATCCAGCTTTCTCTTAAAGCCACAGCGGAAGAGAAACCAGCTCTGTTATACTAATATTTGTTTAGTTTGGGCCCTTTGTTAAGAAGCAGGGGCAGGACTTTAAATTCTATTTCTGTGTTTTGTTTGGGGAGAGAATTCTAGTTTTCCTATCCTTTAGAAAGAAAGAAAGAAAGAAAGAAAGAAAGAAAGAAAGAAAGAAAGAAAGAAAGAAAGAAAGAAAGAAAGAAAGAAAGAAAGAAAGAGCCAGCAGGCTAAGATGCCTCCCAAATTCAAGCAAAGTGGCCGCCTAAGTAGGGGCACTTAAAAGCACTGTCACAGTTGCAATGCAGTGAGCATCTTTCAGTTCTTGCCCTGCTTTCCTCTTTCCATTTTACAGATGGAGAAACTGGGGCACAAAGCCATCACAGAGGTTTAGGGGAGCCCAGTTCGGGTAACACCTCTGAAACATTCAGCATGCTCTCCCAACCCTGCTAATATATATATTTGGAATTTTCACTAAAGTATAGTAAAATTGACTTAAGCCTTGTCTACAGGACAGGAGTAAATTGATCTAAGCTACGCAATTTGAGTTATGTTAGTAGCGTAACTCAAGTCGACGTAGCTTAGATCTACTTACCGTGGGGGTCCACACTATGCTATGTCGACGGAAGATTCCCTCCTGTAGACTCCCCTTACTCTTCTCGTTCCAGTGGAATACATGAGTCGATAGGCGAGTGATCTGCAGTCAATTTAGCGGGTCTTCACAAATTGACCATCGATGCATCAATCAGCATGTGTTGATCCCCAGTAAGTGTAGACAAGCCCTTATTGACTGGCATTTGGGGTTGTACTGGACTGTTTTTAGGGGTATATGGTCACAGAATGCTTTGGCATTTTTCAGTTTTGTTGAGGAAACTTCACCCAATGAGACCCCAGTGGTCTGGGGAGATGTGAAAGTCTCTAGGGCAGTGATCACAAGGATTTAGAAATGCTTGTTGTCCTGCTTAATGGCCCTTTTCCTAATCATTATTGCATATTGCCTGACACTGATGTACATTTCTGGTGACAACCATTTGGTATACATCAGCTAAAGTCATTCTGCAAGGAATGTGCATTGCATATCATTGACTTCCAAAGCATTTTTAGATTGTATTTCTAAGACATCTATCAATTACAATTTATTGTCCAGTTGTTTTGTTGATGATACAGAGGATATAATCTTCATGGTGTATAAACAGCCTTCCTGCTTCACAGAGACCTTTCTTCATACCTGTCACTTTGCATTCTACCTCTCATGTTGCATTATATGATGCTTTCTTTCACAGGCTGTGATGTATCTGCTTGCAACATCCTACATTCAAATGATAACTGAGCTTTATAGACTGGAAAAATCGGTCTGTGCTTTCACTAAAAAAGAGCATGAGATGCCCTCATCAATCCTGGAGTTGCACCAGGAAAGGATGATTCTCAAAAGGTTCTGGAGGTTGGATTTGATTTAGGTAAGTTTGGAGAGGTATCCGAGCTAGCCAAACATCTTGAGGTAGATTCCTACAGTGTTCTCTTGTTGCCAAGAAGGCTAACGGCATTTTGGGCTGTATAAGTAGGGGCATTGCCAGCAGATCGAGGAACGTGATCGTTCCCCTTTACTCGACATTGGTGAGGCCTCATCTGGAATACTGTGTCCAGTTTTGGGCCCCACACTACAAGAAGGATGTGGAAAAATTTGGAAAGAGTCCAGCGGAGGGCAACAAAAATGATTAGGGGTCTGGAGCACATGACTTATGAGGAGAGGCTGAGGGAACTGGGATTGTTTAGTCTCCAGAAGAGAAGAATGAGGGGGGATTTGATAGCAGCCTTCAAGTACCTGAAGGGGGGTTCCAAAGAGGATGGAGCTCGGCTGTTCTCAGTGGTGGCAGATGACAGAACAAGGAGCAATGGTCTCAAGTTGCAGTGGGGGAGGTCCAGGTTGGATATCAGGAAAAACTATTTCACTAGGAGGGTGGTGAAACACTGGAATGCGTTACCTAGGGAGGTGGTGGAGTCTCCTTCCTTGGAGGTTTTTAAGGCCCGGCTTGACAAAGCCCTGGCTGGGATGATTTAGCTGGGAATTGGTCCTGCTTTGAGCAGGGGGTTGGACTAGATGACCTCTTGAGGTCCCTTCCAACTCTGATATTCTATGATTCTATGATTCTAGGGTTGGAAGTCTCCCCATCTCCTAAATACAGCTACTCCTGAACAGGAACATGCTTGTAGCTACGATGCAGATGAGAGCCATAGAGCTGGTCATGAATTTTTTGCACACATTTTTTTTCATTAGAAAATGATGATTAATCAACTTCAAATCTTTTTATGGAAATGTACCATTTTACATTAAACTTTTATTAAAACAGATTTCCAAATAGTATGAAACTTCTGGTCAACATGAAAGCATGTGCAAGCACTGGCTGATTCAGAGCAGGGATGTGAACCTAGATCTCCCACGTCCCAGGTAAGTGCCCAAACCGGTGGGCAAGAGGTTATTTGGAGAGGCTCTCAATCTCTCCTGTTGCAGCTGTTCTGATTTGTACAAATAAACATTCACTGGACCACAGCAAGACTGACTGTATAAGCAGGGTGGTTAGGGCCCTCAACTAGGATGCAGAAGATCCAGGTTCAAGTCCCTCCTTTGGAGGAGGAAGGTGGGTCCCTATATCCCAGGCGAGTGCCCTACCTACCACTTTGTTGGCTATTCCAAAGACATTGCATTTCTATGAAAATCTCTGAAAGGTCTCGCTTTCATCCCAAGGTGGAACAGGAAATTTTTTTTAAATCTCAATGTTTCTCAGGACAGGAAAATTGTTTCCTGTCCATCTCTAGCTGCATGCATCTTTATACTGTATCTATTGTTTTCCACTGGACATTTTTACTCAGTCTCCTTTCTGTTCCCTTTTACACTATCTCTCCAATAAAACTCAAGGTGGAATCAAATGAGTAATGGGATTAAATTAAGAAAAGGAAAATGTAGGCTGAATATCAGGAAAACCTTCTAGCAGCACGATGAATTAACATGAAGGATAGTCTCCCAAGAGAAGTGGTGGAAACACCACCACTTTTAAAATAAGCATTAGAAAATACTCTAGGGAGTCACCCTGGGAGATGGACTGGATAACTTCCTAGGGCCTTCCCCTTTTTAACGTCTCAGATTCTGTGATGGAAAGCCAGTCATTTTCCACTGAGATTGGAGAACACGGCTTGTTAAAGTTTATAAGGCAAGCTGAAACATTTATCTACGTGACATGAAAGCTGATGAAACAGAAATGAATATAAACACTTCTAGGCACCCAGGGAGCCTTGGTTCTCCTTTAAACATTGGAGGGAGACTGATGCAATGTGAAGTTTTGTTCTTGTCACTGACCCATGCGTACCTGAGCAGCTCACGTACAGTTTGACCTGGGGTTTTCAGCTGCTACATTCCATTCACCTTAGTGAGCACAAAAGGCTGTATGTCCATAGCATTCTATATATCATTACTTCTCCATGCTGCTTAGAAAGATAAACATTTTTTATACCAAGGATTTATAGCTAGCTCAGCAGGCAGTCTGAAACATTTTAAAAATAAAACCTTGTGAAAGCAACTCAGTGAAAGTTAGTGCAGGTTTTAGAACAGTCATTCATATTTCTAGACATGTAGGCCCTGATTTTCCACTCTGTGCCAGTGCCAGTCAGACAAACTGGGGATCCAATTCAGGGCAACATGGCCCTGGCAAAATTAAAACTGCACAGACAACCTACTTGCAACACTCCCACTCCTTCACCTTAGGCCAGCTGGCACAGGAAGGAATAGAGCCACATTCACCAACTTTATGCTGGTGGAGGGGTTCCCCTGTGCAGGAGGAATTCTCCTCTGTCTATCTCCAGCTGGTTTAAAGGTGCTTTGGAGCACTTAATGAGGGGGGATAGATCCGTGGTTAGGACACTAGCCTAGGACTTGCGAGAACAGCGTTCAATCCCTTGATCTGTCACAGGCTTCCTGTGTGCCCTGGATATACTCTCTGTAAGTCTGTTCCCCATCTGTAAAATGGGGACAGTAGCTCACAGGGATGTTGAGAGGAGAAATACATTAAATATTGCAAAGTGCTTAGATACTATAGTAGTGGGGGGCATACAAATACCTAGAATAGAATATGCAGCACAAATTGGCATTAGCCAACCAGGGATTCCAGCCCATAGACTCCAAACCTGCATTCAGAATGTAGCTGGCATTTCCAGTTAAGTCTGCAGCATGGGGCATGGGTCACTTGCAGATTTAAACTAGTGTAGATGGTGGATTCTCTGTAACTTGAAGTCTTTAAACTATATGAGAACTTCAGTAACTCAGCCAGAGGTTATGAGTCTATTACAGGAGTGGGTGAGTCACGTTCTGCCGCCTGCAGTGTGCAGATCAGACTAGATCTTTTTACCTTGCACCTGACCCCCCCCCCCCTTACCGCTGTACATGCCCCCCCAGCCTCTGGAGCTGGGGCCATGGCTCTGAGAGTGGGGGAGGTGGACAGATGTAAGGGGGCTGAGGTTGGGACCATAGCTGGGGGGCGGGAGTGGAGCCTCAGCCGGGGGCTGAAGCCAGTAGCCGGTGTCCCACGCGCGGGGCCGGCAGCCATGGCCAGAAGTGGAGCCCCAGGGAACAGGGCTGTCAGCCCTGGGCTCAAGGCCAAAAGCCACAGCCAGGAGCGGAGCCCCGGGAGTGGGGCCAGCAGCTGGGACCCTGGGCACGGGGCTGACAGTGAGGGACAGGGCCAAGAGCAAAGGCGGGTGGTACTCCCTCCCCTCCTCCATGGGGGCTGGCCCATGCCCTAGACACCCCCCGCCAAAATATTCATCCCCACCCCCCAAGGGGGGCACACCCCACAGATTGGGGACCTCTGGACTGGATGATCATAATGATTAAATCTTTCTCATCTTAAAGTCTATGTGTCTAAATCATGGGAATTGTACATTGGCATTGTCATGTCATATATATGTGCTATATCTTGATTCTATATGGCTTTTGACACAGATCCACATACCATTCTCATAAGCAACTTAGGGAAATGTGATCTAGATTAAATTGCTATAACCTGGGTGGGAAACTTGTTGAAAGACCATATTCTAAGAGTAGTTATCATGGGTTTCCAGCCAGGATTTTAAAACAACTGTGACAAATTGAAGAAATGGTCTGAATTCAACAAGATGACATTCAAAAAAGACAAGTGCAAAATAATACACATAGGAAAGAAAAATCAAATGCACAACTACAAAATGGGGAATAACTGGTTAGGAGATAGTATTGCTGAAAAGAATCTGGGAGTTATAGTGGATTACACACTAAATATGAACCAACAATGTGATGTAGTTGCAAAAAAGGATAACATCGTTCAGGGATGTAGTCACAGGAGGGTTGTATATCAAACACAGGAGGTAACTGTCCCAATCTATTCGGAACTGGTTAAGCCACATCTGGAGTAGTGTGTCCAGTTCTGAGCCTCACACTTGAAGAAAGATGTGGACAAATTGGAGAGAGTCAAGAGAAGAGCAACAAAAATGATAAAAGGTTTAGAAAACCTGACCTATGAGGAAAGGTTAAAAATACTGGGCATGTTTAATCTTGAGAAAAGAGGATAGAGAGGTTCCTGATAACAGTCTTCAGATATGTTAATGGCTGTTATAATGAGTACAATGATCATTTGTTCTCCATGTATGCAGTGTTGTTGTAGCCATGTTGGTCCCAGAAGTTGGTCCAATAAAAGCTATTACCTCGCTCTCCTTATCTCTCTAATTGTTCTCCAGGTCCACTGATGGTAGGACAAGAAGTAATTGGCTGCAGCAAGGGAGATTTAGGTTAGAATTAGGAAAAACTTTGTAACTATAAGGGTAGTTACACACTGGAAAAGGATTCCAAAGGCGTTTATGGAATCCTTTTCATTGGAGGTTTTTGAGAATAATTTAGACAAACACCTGTTTGGGATGGTCTATGTATACTTGGTTTTGTCTTAATGACCTCTCAAGGTGCCTTCAAGCCCTACATTTCTATGATTCTATGTACTCAGCATGTTGTATATCAAAACATTGGCCAAGATTTTCAAAAGATTTAAGAGCTGAAAAGACTTAATTTTGTATGAATAATTTAAAATAAAAATGATTACCATCACTGTAACTAATAAGTTAGTCATCTCCAAACTCAACTCTAAGCTATAATTATAGCTCCCTGTCACTGCCTGCTCTTCAGCGGTCAGGCTAGTGTTTATAAAGTGCATAAAATCTAGTTCTGATTTGATTAAAATTTCATCTTCTACCTTAATTACATCAGGCAGGGTTAATGTGAGAGCTAGAAAACAGGCTATATCGTAATGTGATGTAGGAGAGCTCATTAAAGCTAAATGATGGTGTCTTAATTGTCTAAATGTGTTCCTACTTGAGATGGAAATGCCCAAGTTGACTGACTGCTGTAGAAAGCTACGCACAGTTAGCCAGGTCCATGTGTGATGCATCCAAGGCAGTTCAGGGACGAAGGTGCAAAGGTGACAGAGACCTTTGGGCCAGATTCCCATTGCAAATTAGAGTAACCTGAAGGCTCCTCTATTTTATGTCAGTTACCCAGAGCCCAAAAGGGGCCATTTTCAGACACAGTGATTGTCTGGGCACATGAACACTTTAGCCATCTCCCTTTCCCCAGACATGTCCCCTGTACCAGCAGTGAAGGGGTATTGGAACCATTGTGCCTCTGAACAGCACAGAGCAGCCTGAAAACATGGCTAGAGACTCTGTACAGCAAAGCACAGGCACACTTTGCAGCCATGCCACTTTGAGTTGTCATCAGGGCAGATACGTTAAAAGAAGCATGGGTTATGGCCTGGTTGAAACTTTGATAAGAGACCTCTATGTAAAACCCAGGTGTGCAAGGTAGGTAGGTAACACTTTTCCTTTTGAGTCAGCACTGAGCCAATGCGACAACACGATGGAAGGAGGCACTGCTTCTGAGATGTGAGCTCTCAGAATACATATAAGTCAAGGTTTTGACTACATGCCATCATAAAAGATCCCATGGCAGTTTTTGGAAGAATCTCTACCTGGATCCTGGCTAAATTTCCTTTCGGTAATTACATTCTG
The DNA here is from genome assembly GCF_011386835.1 of Chrysemys picta bellii. Taxonomy (NCBI): domain Eukaryota; kingdom Metazoa; phylum Chordata; order Testudines; family Emydidae; genus Chrysemys; species Chrysemys picta. Next base: position 20,385,403 of record NC_088791.1, read on the forward strand.
ACTACAAATAATTATCCTGTAATTGCATCTGCTTAAACTAATCTTGGATATGTCAACACAGAGAGTGGCAGTGAGTTTCAGAGCCTCGACTGACAGACTCAAACTCATGGGGTCTACACCCCGTTCTGGACTTCAGAGCCTAAGCTCCAAACCAAGCTGCAACAGCTACACAGCTATTTTTAGTTGTGACGTTACCCAGGGTACAGTCTGGACTGAGTAACAGTTTTCTAACCTGGGGTGCCTTTTACACTGCTTTGCTGTGAGAGCTTCCGCTCCTGGTCTGCTCTCACACAGCCTCCAGTATGTAAATTACTCCCAGTTATGCTGCAAGAATGCTACAGCCAGCCAACCTTGAATTACACTGCGGAGCAACACCAGCAAATTCCCAGTCCCAGATTTCCCCCCAGAAATATGTGTCTTGTACTGCCCAGCTCTCTCCTGGACAATACAAGCTCATATAAAGTCTGTCATTTTATTAATAGAAAATGATATGCAAAAATCCTGTTATCCCAAATAGAGTTTCCCAAACACTTCAATCCAAAACACTGGTCTAGATAAAACAATAAAACAAGTCTATTAACTACAGAAAGATAGATGCTAAGTGGCTACAAGTAATGAGGCATAAAAGTCAGAATTGGTTACGAGAAAGTAAAAGTAAATGCAACTAATACCTAAATTAACAAGCTAAGTGAATTCAAAGCAAAAGTTTCTTTTACCACAAGTTCCAACAGTCTTACTGGCTGAAACCCTTTTAGTCAGGATCCCTCCCCAGTCCAATGCTGCTACCTTTGCCCTTCAAATGTTTTGATGCCATGAGCAGAGATGAAGGGAGAGATCTGTTGGGGCATTTGCTCTCCCTTCTTATATGGTTTCACTCTTCTTTGAGAACCATCTCCAGCTGAGTTTCAGGAGACAGAAAGTCCATGTGGGTGGGAACATCCAGCTGTTTTTTGTCAACATGTAAATCTTCGCCAATATCCTTTTTCCTGCCAAAGAATGGCCACTTAATTAGGTGATAGTCCATTTGATTTTACTGACACCTGGCTGAGGTATTGGCTAGCCTTTTGTCTCTGGAGAACTGGATTGTTGCTGCTTTTAGTAATAATACGGTAGAATCTTATAACTCGACACACATGTTGCTGCACATATTTTAAATGGACAATAATGATCAGTAAATTATGTGTTTTCAAATGATGCTTCCCAAGGCATATTTTGTATGCAATTTATCATAGTCTTGTAAAAGGGGTGAATGTAGGGGTACAAGCTGTCACATTAGTGTGGCAGCTGAGCTCCACAAGCCCAAGTCTGTTGACCTAGGCTCTGAAACTCGCTTCCACGGACTGCTGCTCGCTGCATAGAGATACCTTTAGTTTCATCTCCTAAACATAGTTGTGTGATATTGATGGCAGAGAAGAGATTATGCATTCAATATATATAAAATAATTGGTAAAGTGCTTTGTGATCCTGCAGGGTGCTTTTTAAAAAATAAGGTATTATGTTTTGATGAGATTCTCACGAGATGCAATGTCCAGGAATGATGTCATATCATTAGCCAGGTGGCCATGAATTGATAATATCATTTCTGGAAATCACAAAGCAATGCTTCCATTAAAGACTACAAATAATTTAGCAGTGTTCTCAGCCTTAGTGGTAAAGTAATTAGTTCTGTATAATCCCCAGCATATTTTCTAAAAAATATTATGGCATGCTGCTCTTTTTTTTCTCATTAGTATGTTCTGCTATTTCTGCACCTTTCCCTTTGTATAATTATGAGGGCAAAACCCTTTTTTTCGTTTGATTGTGTTCAGAATTATATTGTGTTGTTGGTATCACAATGGCAGCACTGAAAAGCAGAGCTGTCCACACACAACGTGAGTTCTGAATTGGGTTTTCTGGTTCATGAATAAGAACCATAGACATTTCTATATTATCTGTTGCCATTGCTCTGTGTTTGTGTTTGTACCTAGCACAGTGAGGGTTCTGGTCCATAACTAGGGCTCCTAGGGGCTACCACAATACAACTAATAAACAATAATAGTAATGCTGGGTTAGACCAATGGTCCACCTAATCCAGTATCCTGTCTTTGACAGTGACCACAACCAGTTACTTCAGATGAAGGTACAAGCTTCTTTCTAATTCCTGTCAATTAGAGATTTGTTTACGCTCAAAAAGGAATGAGGGTTGATAGCCCTTTAGTGGAACTAGAACCAGGTTCTTAGGGTTAATAGCCCTTTAGTGGAACTTAGAACCCAATTCATTACCCAGCTCCTTCCTCCATGTGACTTCCAAATTCTCTCTGCTAACAACATGAAGTTACTTGCATGGTATGGTTTCACTTTATGAGCTGGATTTTCTGCCATAACATAGGTGAAACAATGCAAATGCTCAGATTTCTGTAGAGGATCTGGAAAGTACTGTTCACTAGCTGGAGGCCTTATTTTTATTAGAAAACATTTTTCATTCATATCTGAAGAAGTTTTTTTTCTATTTGCTTTGGAAGATTCATATTGCTCTGCTATATTAAAAAGGATAAGGGCTTTGTATTATTATTAAAGACAACTTTATGAGAAATTCGCAGCATGAGGATGCGCTCACGTACAACACAGTATGATGGGTACTGCTTCAGAATCTTTAGCTTCTGGTGTGTTATTAACTCCCTCCTTCCTCCAGTGGGAGTCTTACTCAAGTGGAGTCAAATTGTGACCCTTGCTATGCACCCAAGCAAAGCCAGGGTCTCTAAGCCCCTCCCCTCCCCCTTAATTACCTGTACTCAATATAATCTGGCAGCCACACTGGTTTAGGGTCTGTGCTCCTAAGAACCTCTCAGTGCCAATTGACAGATTGTACATTGTTCTGTCACAGTAATTCCTGACCAGCTTGACAAACTCACTACGTTTAGCATACTGCTTTCATAGTATTTATCCATAAAGAATGTCATGTGAGGTCTTCAATAAAAGCCAGGGTCATACTGTCCATTAATATCGTAATGAAATATATGAATAAATAGAGTAAGAAGTTATACTGAAAACATGTCCCTAAAAACATCTGAATCAAGCCAGGGTTGACAATCAGGTTGTCAGTTCACATATAATTTAAGCTTTGTAAGCCAACACAATCTAAGCTTTGTTTGCATACAAAGTCAACATGAGGATGTGAAAACAACATGAAGTAAGCACACCAGAAAACAAACTCCAAGGGGTCATACTGACTCTGGAGACCAGCAGTGAACACTGAGCGATATAAAGGAGAAGGCAAAAGCCTTCTTTTCCCACACCACAGGAAGTAATCAAGCAGTGCGATTACATTAGTGAAAACAGGACCCCCAACCTGCCCTGGTTGGAATTGCTGTGAAGGACATTTTGGTTAGCTAAGACTGCTTTTAGACAGTTGGTTAGCCTGTTAACATTAAGTTTAGTCTGTAGAAAGCAGGTATTGATTTTGTTTTATATGTAACCTTTCTGTTTCTATTATCGTCCTTGCTCAGTAGCTCTTAAATCTTAGCCTTTGATAACAAACTGATTATTGTTTTCACTATAAATATATGTCAGGGCTGTGATGTTATAGAGGAGCTGATCCCCATTTGATTCAAACAAGCTACTGTTCCCTTCAGGATAACAAACCTAGTATTTCTGTGAGTAGCCAGTGACAGGGGCTGGACACCACAGCTGAATGCTTCAAAGTGTGTTTAGGACTCAGGTGCACTGATTGTTAACCTGCAAAGCACAGAGAGGGCAGATATTGCCCTGAGGATATTGTTTGGGTGGCTAACGGAATGGTGGTGTCGGAGAGCTAACACCCAGTTAAACACAAGTAATTCTTCTTTTCGGTGGAGTTAGGAGGAAGGAACAAGGTGACTCACAGTCCTGGACACCCTGAGAAAGCGTCACGGGGTATATACCAGGTGTTCTCTTTTTTTTTTAGATTCTATATCTGAAGACCATATATTTTAAGAGGCTGCCTGATGACACTATCACTTTTGAGCATTCTGAAGTATCAACATTTCACCCCTCCACATCCATAATCAGTAAGAGTTTACATGATTTGAGTCAGACATAATCAAGAGATCAAATACAATAAATCCATGCATTTAATATATCCCATATCAATCTAACAATACAGATTTGAATAATATAAATATATTGGGGGAGTTTATATCACAGACCTCAATTTCATTTGATACAGTGACTATTTTTAATGTGAAAAATATTCAGCAAATTATAAATAAACATACATATTCAACAAAATAATAGTAAATAATAATTTTAATCAAATACTGCAGTGGATCAAGTGGTGGTGCATCTGGATCCAAAGCACTTTTCCACACACATACTGGAAGATGTGCTCATTTTATGTTTTCAAAAGATGGCTCAGTTGTTGGTGATAAGGAGATGGGCTTTGGTGTTGGCATGATACCTTTGCCAATTTTTGCTGTCCATGATTTCTGCTGTGCTTCTGACCTGCTGGCACAGTTTGATTGTCCATAGAATGTATAGGCCCTATTCAAGGTAACGGTGCAAGGGTAGAATTGCAGCTGTAAGCAGAGTCAGGATGAGCTCTACCCTGACATCTGGTGGTGAATTGTGGCGAGTTGTGGAAAAGAACTTCAGGGGGCTGATCTTGTTTGCATAGGCACACCCACCCCACCTAGCATGAGCCCACAGCAGCCAAAATGGTCACTTTGGCTGATGTGGGATCCCCAGTTTCTCTGTTATTGGAACAGGGAGAATAAAGTGTTGTTACCCTGATTATGTGAATCAAGGACAGTGGAAATGTTTTATGACAGAGGGACTCGCTGTCAACTAAGTAGCACTCGTTAGACAAGGGACATGGGTTCCAAAACCCAGTGAATTGAGAGAGGTTGGGGGTAAGTATGTATATCTGATGGTATGGGTCCCCCTTTGAGGGTCTGAAACACCAATTACACTGTCTTCTCTCTCCACTGGGGAATATCAGAGCTAATTTTGATTCCATTAGGAGTCTAGTTACAGGCTGCTGAGCGGAATTCACTTTGGGCCAATGGTGCACCCGCACTGAGGCTCCCCTACTACAAGCTGAAATTATTAAGAGCTGAAATTGCTGAATGCTTTGGGGGGGGTGAAGATATATTGCTGGGTGTCTTGCAAAGCAGAGCAGTTTGTGGGATGGCTGGAGCGGCTCGCAGGACGGCTGGTAGAGCAGAGCGGCTGGAGGAGCTGAGCAGTTTGCGGAACGGCTGGAGTGGCTCACGGGACGGCTGGTGGAGCGGAGAGGCTGGCAGAGCGGCTCACGGTGAAAGCTGCAGCAGAACCCCATGAGAACTGGGGCAGTTGGCCTTGGACCACGTAAGGTGCCCCTTAACACCCCTGTGGGCCCCCCCTGATTTCCACTCAGGCTGGGAGATAAAACTCTGTAGATAAACTTTTGAACTCTGGGGCTCCACTGACCAGGGACACAGACTTTTGGGTTGTTGGACTTTTGGGTGATTTTGGGGTTGCTGGACTTAAGACCCTGAGGGGGAAAGGACACTGCCAAACTTACTTGGGGGTGGGTCTTTTGCTCATGGACAATAAACTGTGCCCTGAGACAAGAGCCTGAAACAGACTTGGATGTGATACTGGTTGTTGAGAATTTGTACTAAGTAACTACACAAATTTTCTAATACTAATAACACAAGACTGATGATAAGCAGCACATCAAGAGTGGGTTTAAAGAGGGACCTAATAGTGGGGTAGGTTGGGGCCTTGCAGGAGTTTAGTGACCTGTGGGAAGTAGCTACAAGATAGATTTATGCACAATCAGGGCTAGCCATAGGGTAGACGATCAGAGCAGCCACCCTGGGTGCCAACATTTGGGGGCACCAAAAAACTTTCCATTTGGGAGTGCCAAATCCCTGGGGGGCATTTTGCAGGGGAGGGGTTTGCACAACATTTTGCTTGATGGGTGGAGGGGAGGGGGAGACACTGAAAACATATTCTGCCTTGGATGGAAAAACATCTGGGGCCAGCCTGCCCACAATAGTGATAGAAATATGGAAAGAAAAATTTCTTTTTGGAAAACTGAAGTCCTGAACTCCAGCTATAAACAAATTGAAAGCAGGCAGGTCACATTTTTGTTCATTTGTATATTTCATAATGCAACCATGACACTGGTAAATAGTTTGTAAACAGTGAGACCGAGATACCTTTGAAGATCTGTGCCTGAGAGCCTATCAGCATGTTCAAGAGTTTCAAGTAAGTGTGAAAATCAAAATCCTGCAAGAAGAAATCAGCTTTCTTGCCTTCCTGGCTAATTTCTGTAACAGGGATTAGGCTCCTATTGCTCCTGTGATTGTGCCTAAATTTCCCAGAGTGACTAATGTGTCTTTATTGCCTTCATTTTAAAGTGTCCAACTTGAGAGTCCTTAAATGGGCTTGATATTCAGAAAGGGCTGAATATCTACCCTCTCAAAAATCAGACCCCCCATTAAGGTGTCTCAAGTTGGGCAGCTAAAAATCGGGACCCAAAATGGCTAGTCACTTTGGAAAATATAAATCCTTTATTTTTAAAATAAATAAAATTACGAGGAATTGCATGTCAGATCAGAATAGCACAGAGGCCAGAAATGAAACAATATCCAGTGGTAGCTCTTGCAGGAGCAGGGCAGAGAGTAGTTCATAGTTGACCTCCCAAGAGATCAGTTACTTTGAGTGGGGGCGACCCCTTATGAGTGGATATAATTTGCTTTACTGCAGTCAAAGGGAAGGGAAGCCTTCTCATTGGTATGGACCAATTTAGGCAGCTCTCTGCATCGCTTGAGTGGTGGAGAACTACATATGGATTTAATCTCACCATAAAATGTAATTTGTGTGCATATCAGATGTTGTATAATTTACCATAATCAATGTGGAGTTCGACAGAACAAAGTCTCCAGGAGCTATGATAGTCCTGATGTCTGTCCTGTTTATTCCTTTTTTTAAAAAAAATCTAACACTTCACTGCCTCAGATTTTAATACCTCTGTCAAAGAGTGTCATCATGCAGGTCTAATATAATTTTACTCTTCCAATAAAGCTACAGAGTAGTGATGGATCAGAATTAGCTCACAAGCCCTGCCTGATTCATGTGGTGATGGTTGACTTGCAAATTGCCAATTAACCAACAGTTATGCTGAACAAAGAGAGAGGTACTGAGTTTTTTTTCTATTGGTCCCAGAGTTACTGCCTTTATATACAAAATAAGAGCCTTGCCTTTCAAATCTATTCCAACCTAATATTTTCCTTACATCCTACAAAGTTGGAAAAGTCTAGTAAATAAGACACTGGTCTGGGAGTCAGGAGATCTGGGTATTCTATTCCTAGCTCTGGCACTGACCTGCTACATGACCTTGGGCAAGTCATTTCATGCCTTTTGTTTTCTCACTTGTTGTATGTCTTCCTGTAGGCTGCGTGGCTGTCCCTCCCTGCCAGTCTCTGAGGGAAGCCACATCTCCTCGTTGTCACGTACCTGAAACAGTTAGTTCAAAGGGGAGAATTAGCTACACTGAGTACTCCGGTCTTCTGGCTGGGCAGAACAGTAAGGCAGTCTATGAGCCCCAGGCCCTCTGTCAGAGCAGGGCATCAAACAGTAGGCTCTGGCCTGCAATCAGGGCAGAGCAGCTGAGCAGTCTATGAGCCCCAGGTAAGGGTTAGCACCAATAAAGTCTAGAGGCTCAGTCAGGGGTGAGCACCAAGCACAGACTATGAGGCTCAGGTAGGGGTGCCCAAGCAGCGCAGGCCTCCTGGTCTAAGGAGGGAGAGTACTGTCACCCCAGGAGTGGGGTTGCAGGGAGAGCTGCCCAACAACACCGTATCCCAGTCCAGGGCCCTAACAGTGGCAGAATGGTCCACCACTGGATCAGTAGGTATCCACCTGCAACACTCTGACCTTGGATCAGGTCAGCTGTCAACCAGACTGTTGCCTGGTTTCCCTGGGCTGCTTCCTACTCTCCCCCTTGGGTGTACCTGCATCGGTCGTCTTGTCAGGGAGGGCTCTGGCCAGTCTGCAGGTGACAGCCCCAGCAGCTCCTCAGCATCTTGGCTGGCCAGCGGTCCTGGGAACTCTCGCCAATCCTCAGGAGGCAGCCCCGGCAGCTCCTCTGCAGGCTCCAGCAGCAGGCAGGATGGGTCCGTCTCCTGTGGTGGCTCCACTCCAACTGAGCTGCAAGGCCGGCCTTTTGTAGTTCCCCTTCCTGCCCTGCCCTTCCGACGAGGTGGATGTGGCTCTCCTGGTTCGGCCCACCAAGGGGCATGTTGTGGTCTCTGTGAGAGGCCATGCCTCCTTGCTACACTTGCCTATTTAGATTTTAAGCTTACCAGACCAGAGACTCTCTCTTATACGTGATTGTACTGTGCCTAGCACAATGGGGCACTGATCTCAGTTGGGAACTCTAGGCACCACTGTGATAAAAAAAAAATAACTTCCCATGAGTCAGTATCACTAGCATCAATATCTTTCTTTTAAGTGGGGTGGGAGGGCAGGAGAATGGTTTGGATAAAGCAGGAAATATGATTTGAATCTTTCCTTTACACCAGAACCAAATCCAAACCATTTTTGAATTTAAGAAATTTCAATTAATTTTTAGTGAATGAGTTCTATTTATATTATTTTACATGCAGGAACACTTCAATTAGACTGCCAAGAACATGGGATGGGGGCATGTAGTTGTCCTACACTACAGTTTAACAGAATAGTCATTGAACCTCTGTTCTTGAAATGGTTCGGTTCCATCCACATTAACCAACGCTAGTTAATATACATACCCACACATGCCAGTTCCAGGTACTGTTCTTCACTTTCTGTATTGTACTTGCATTTTTCAGGAGATGACACTTTTTATGGCTTATTGTAGAATAATATTATAAATGATACTCTTTAAAAAAAAATAGAATGTACTTTACATTGTAAAAGAAAACATTAAGATTACATATAAAAACCTAAATTATTCTTAATACAGTTTTACTTGAATAATGGCTTTAATAGTTTCAAAACAGCTAATCTGTGCCAAAGCATGTTCTTTTTACTGTGTTCTTAAATAGAAAGGATGGTCCAATGTTTAGGGGTACTAGCCTAGGATTTGGGAGACCCAAGTTGAATTTCCCACTCTGCCAGAGACTTCCTGTTTGATGGTAAGCAAGTCCATTAGTGATTCTCTGTGCCTCTGCTCCCCACCTGTAGAATGGTGAGAATAGCACTTCCCTATCCTAAAAGAATGCTGTCATAATAAGTACATTAAGACTGAGGCACTCAGATGTAGTAGGAAGAGAGCTTGAGATATAAGCCCTTGTATTAGAAGCCTGGTATGAGGCCTGAGCTAAAGTAGTGGGCAGGCTTTGCTGATATATAAGTTAGCAAACATCAGGCTGTGAGCAAATGTCAGGCTTTGCCTGCTTGCCAGTTCACAGAATCCGGCAAGAACAGGACTGATACTGCAGAAACACACATTCTAAGAAGTGCTAGGCACCGAGTACTTACACAAACACATCCCAATATCAAGTGGTACTAGAACATCCCAATATCAAGGATGGTACAAAAACATTCCCCAAGGATAACAGAAATACACTGACCCCTCTAAAAGATAAAATCAGGATGACAGTGTGATTAATGGAGATGTTTTAAATAAACCAACATGTACAAGGAGACTGGTAATAACTAGCCATGTCAGGAGGCAGTAACTCACTATGTCAGTTGTTTGTATCAGGGTATAAAGAAATATCTCTGAGAGAGTGTATTGGTCCAACTGAGGGGGGAAATGGAAAGTCCAGCCATTCACTGAGCTACATCCATTGTCACAGGCATACATGTCTTAGTATCCTTGTAGAGTCTGCCAGGTGCTATTGCCATACTTTGTTGACAATAAACCTGGCCAGGTGCCTTCATACCTAAATGGATCTTGTGGTCATTGGGTGGTCAAGGTCCGCAGTGCTGGGGTGGTACACAGGAAGAACACACACACACACGCAACCAAACATCTAACCATATCAGATACTATGGTGATGAGGGCTATACAAGTATTATAGAGATAGCGCTTTCCTACCTTCCAGTGCTGTCAAAAATAAATACATTAAAGACACTGAAGTGTTCAGATACTGTATTAATGAGCATCCTAAGTACATAATATAGATGATATTCTCCTCCCCCAAAACCATGTGTTTCACCTAGCTATTGCATCTTGTCATCAATGAAGATAAGCTCTTTGGGCCAAGAACTGCCTTTTCACAAGACTGTACAATGCCTCACACCATGGCACTCCAATCCCCTATTGGTGCCTTTAAGCGATCCTGCAACACAGAAAAAAACTAATAGTATTAGGATGCACTGTACCTTTAATAAGGTGGGGTGGAGAGATGCTTGAGAGAGTCAAGAGCATCTGAACACCACACACACTGCTGCTGGAACAGCAATGAATGGGGGGCGGGGGCGGGAGGGTGGTAGATAGGTTAAAGTAGTGATACTCAGATTGAGGCTCACGAGCCACAAGTGGCTCTTTAATGTGTGTCCTGCAGCTCTTTGCAGCACATGAAATTAAAACACTATTTGATTTAATTATTAACCAGTCAGGATGTTTTTAGTATGTTATTAACCAATTGTAGTTGATGAAATAGTACTTGATCAGTCATTTTGCTGTGAGAATAATATATATAATAATAATAATAATAAAATATATGGAGATATACCTATCTCCTAGAACTGGAAGGGATCCTGAAAGGTCATTGAGTCCAGCCCCCTGCCTTCACTAGCAGGACCAAGTACTGATTTTGCCCCAGATCCCTAAGTGGCCCCCTCAAGGACTGAACTCAGAACCCTGGGTTTAGCAGGCCAATGCTCAAACCACTGAGCTATCCCTCCCCCCTCATATATATACATATATACACACACACTATACATTTCCCCTGTCATATTGTTTAAATATGACTATATAGCATTATAGTAAATGAAACAACAAATTCACACTACTGTGGCTCTTGGGTAATGCGGATTGCTCATTCGGCTCCTGAATCACTGAGGTCTGAGAATCATTGGGTTTAAAATATTGTCTCTGACCTGTCAGCATTGCTGCAGAAGAGTAGGATTGCACAGTGAAGACTAATTGAACCAGTGCAGTTGTACTGCTTATATTTCTAGTTAACACTAGCACTGAAATGGCTGCAAGCGAACTATACTGGTGCAGGCTGGAACATTTGTAATATTTGCATAGAGGGTGCAGGGACGTCCTCCAACATCTTTATTAGCTATGCTATCATTAGAAGAACCCTTCACAGCTACAACCCAGACTGCTCATGTTCACTATGGTAGAAACCATAGAAGGGAGTAAGTGCTTGTTCTCAGAGCATTAACTTCCACATGGGTCTTCCAGTAAGAATTCTCCAAGGGCTTGATCCTGCTCCCTTTGGACACAATGTATAAACTCCACTTGACTTTAGGGGGAATAGGATCAGTGCCCAAGTTAGGAGGAGAGCAGGATGCAGAAAATAGCATTTTTATGCACTTGCTTCCATCCCAACATACCCTTTATGATCTACAGAGACCCAAGTGCAGTGGTTCTCAAACTTTTGTACTGGTGACCTCTTTTACATAGCAAGCCTCTGTGTGCGACCTCCCTTTTAAATTAAAAACACTTCTTTACATATTTAACACCATTGCAAAGTTGGGTTTGGGGTGGAGGCTGACAGTTCACAACTCCTCATGTAATAACCTCACATCCCCCTGAGGGGTCCCGACCCCCAGTTTGAGATCCCCTGCCCAAGTGTATGTATTTGCTCTAGAAGGTCTTCTGTAGCCTCCAAAGAATAGAACGGCATGCTACAGAGTTATTGCTGTCTCCTTCCATGACTCCCTCCCTTGTTACACCCTCTTTTGCTCCCATCTACTTACATGAAGGAAGTTGGGGGCATCACTTCTTCACGTAACCCCACAAACACTTCTGCCTGCAACTTGACCAGATTATGGCAAGAATAGAGGGGAACATTGAAAGTTCTCCCACCAGCCTTCAAGTTTCATGTCAGTGTTTGAGTGCTATAGACAGGAGCTGCATCTTCATGTGATTAGAGTTTGTGACGGTCATTGAATGAGTATTCTGTGTTTAATATTCAAAAATAAGCAGAAAGTTAATTAAAACTTCAGTTATCTTACAATTTTTGATTATGATTATTTTTTAGTGTGGGAGCACTATTCACTCTTTGTATTTTTCCTCCTGTGATAAAGGTTCTTTTTGGGATCCTCTGCTGAAACCACTCAGCCTAGTCAACTAACCAATAAAAAACCCTGATGCAATAAAAATACAAAACCGAGAATAGCAAAATATCTGACTCTTTCCCCATCATCACATGTAAATATGAAAAGAGCTGGCGAACCAGACTCGTTGAGACAATTCAAATAAAACAGTTTGGCTAAAATCAAATAACATTCAGACTATACGATTAAAATGAAAAATTAGTTTCTCCTCCCAATTTACGGTTTCTATCATTAACACCACAAGGGCTTCCCCATTGGAAGGTTAACAATAGCACTAACCTGCTGCGAAATGCTTTGCCATGAGGGGCAAAACCACATACTGTTTTCTGTTCCTGTGGCTCAGGTTCTCCCAACCCACCCAGGTCACACGTCGTTTTTGTAAAGCATAGTTGCCCTCAATGGAGTCTGAGTCCAGCTACAGGGAACCTATTGAGCATGCCCAAAACTACCACACCCAATTCTAGAAACTTCTGGGCATGGAGTGCTAATTGTGTATTTGCTGCCTAGCAACAGTGGTCCAGACACAACTCATTCCTCCCCCTGCTTCACTATAGATCTCTTAAAGAGATATCTCCCTATTAGGCATGTGGATTACACTGCCACTTGGCAGAGGAAAAACAAAATATTATTTCTCAACATCTATTTCCTTTTGCCTCCCCTGGGTCTGGGAAGAAGCAGAAATACAATGAGAAAAATTAGTCTTCTAATACTTGAAACCAGTCCAAACACAAGGAATTCTAGAACTCTCCTAAGCGCCTATTCTCAAAAGATTTCGAGACCATTTTGCTTCTGATAAGAATCTGAGCTTTGGATGTTTCTCCAACGTGAAAGAAAACTCGGTCCTTTCTGATGTTCAGATTGTAAGTTCTTTGGGGCTGAGGCTGTGTATTTATTATGTGTGTTCAGTGAAACAGTACCCTGATCCATCTCTGAAGTTCAGTGGTGTATGGTAACAGTTTTAGTAAGGCATACAACAACTCACTTGTATGCCTTAGGCGGTCCAAAAATGGCATCCTCCATGCAGTGTGACTGCACTCATACAGTGCACGCAGGGTCATACTGTGACCTCCACAGGGGCTGGACGGACTCGGCCCATGGGACAGATCCAGCCCTCAGGCCACGAGTTGGACAATGCACAGGTGGTTGGGTATGTGCCAGCATGCCACTGCTGAAGCCTCTAGGTGCTACTACAGTATAAATAATGAATAACAAGCAGGGAGAGGGAGAGCTCAGTGTTTTGACTATTGGCCTGCTAAACCCAGGGTTGGGAGTTCAGTCCTTGAGGGGGGCCACTTAGGAATCTGGGGCAAAATCAGTATTCGGTTCTGCTAGTGAAGGCAGGGGGCTGGACTCAATGGCCTTTCAAGGTCCCTTCCAGTTCTAGAAGATAGGATATCTCCATTAATTTATTTTTTATTTATTTATCCCCCTCCCATGAGAAAGCTGTGTGAGCCTGGTCTAGTTTACAAAAGCTATAAGTAAATGTCTCAGAATATCTGCTGTGAAAATGTGCCTTAGCTCGGTAACATTTTCCACAAAATCTTTATCATCCTTATAATTGTTAGTGTTTGTTGTTCAAGGGAACAGTGTTCTTCTGTCCTCAGAAATAAATCAGCTTTCATTAATCTTAAAAGATTGGCTCCAGCTTCTGCTCTACCTGGACTAAAACATTTAATGTAGCACAAAGACAGACATATTGTTTGATAAGCAATAATACTAGTTTCTTCTTCCTTGACTTGATTAGCTATTGTAAATGCACTATGGAGAACACTGTCAAGGCTGAAATGATGCTGCCTTTCTAACAGATGAGACGCTGACATTCAGAATGGGAGTTGGACCAGAGTTTTCCTGTTCATGCCCATCTCTAAAATAAACCTTAGTTATAAGTTTCATGCACTTATTTAGCTATAACAAAATATTGTCATTCCTTGATGTTAGGGGGAAAAATGCTTTCCACAAAGCCTAAATCCAGTATGTGACTCAATATCATCTTCAGAGAGAAAAATATTGCCTGCTGCTGCTTATGTTGTTTCATTGTGGCTAAATCCTATGAAGTGACCAGTCACCTCTAAATTAGCTGTATTCAGACTGCCACTCACAGTCCTGACTCACTTCGTTGTGGTTGAAAATGTAGATGCCATGTTTCAATAGAAGTTTTTTTCCCCCATATGTGAAACATAGAAACATTTGGTTCCCCACAATGTGACCATTCATTAGGCTGAAAGTTTATTCTGTTCTTACAGCGTTATAATGGCTCAGAAGCTATGGGGGTCCTGGAAGTTAACAAAAAGCAAACTCAGCTCACATTTCATTTAGAAAACTAGTCTCAACATTTTGTGGAAAATGCTGCACATTTTGTGGGGAAAACCTGGAAACTACGTTATTTTTAACTATTTCAGGCAATGTCAGTCTCAAAACACACTTTGAGTAACATATTAAAGCCAAACTAATTTGTTCTGTACATAAATTCATGGCAGGGCTTCAAAATAGTTTCTGAGGGAAGGAAACATACCCCTCCCTTGCTGCTCTCTTCTCCTGTAGTTCTGTTAGTTCACAGGGAGTTCTTTCAAGCCCTTCTGCCAGATTTCCTTTTGCAGTGTGTCCTGTGAAAACTCCTTTCTCTGTTCTCCTAACCCAGAGCAATGCTCTCTTGGTCAATATAATGAACTGAACAGCAGTTATGTTTAATGGGCAGCAGATATTTGTTTTCAGTCCCAACCAGTGCACATTTCTGTTTTCCTGTATTAACTGCCTCCTGTAATTACTCACACTGAGTTTAATCAGGCCCTCCTGAGCACCACACTACCTAGTGGTTCCAATTCTTCTGTTACTTTACATGATGGTTGCCAAGATGTTACATTGGAATGTCTATTAATTATGCTCCAGTGAAAATCTTGAGACAAAACTCCCGATACAAAAATGTGCCATGTTGGCTCTAATTACAGTACAGTATTTGTATCAAAATCTGTTGGCTACTGTGCTAATGGTTGCAATAATCTTTTAGCACTTACACCTCATTATCTGAATCTGAGCTCCTTCCAAATGTCTGTTTCAGAGCTATGGAAAGAAAATTACCCCATCGAGATATACTCACTGCTAGGAAGATAGAAAGTAAAAAGGGATCTCTCCCACTCTGTGCGTAATAAAATATAGAACTGGGAAAGTAAGAATGTGTCACACGTAGACAGGAAATCTAACAACTAGTGCTGTATTGAAAACTTCACATTAGACATTCTAAAACCTTAGCAATTGAGTTTTTCACAGGCCACCTGTAAATTTTCACCTGAAAATTGCTTTAGAGAGGGACCGAAAGATTCCAAAGTGCAGTTTGCCCTGTAGCCATGGCAAACATCAATATATTTTTTTGAGCTGATGTTTATATCTATGGAGAAAGGGAAGAAAAAGATTTATTTGGAGTGATAAATCTTAACTTTAATGCCTTCTGATAGGTTAGGGAAAGAAAAAAAGTAATGATTTAAACCAGCAATGATCACAAAGAGCCTGATCCTGAGAGAGGCAGAGCATTCACTGTCTGACCAAAGGGCTTTTGCCTTCCAACAAATAGGAATTTAGCCACTCACATTTGATAGGCATTATATAAATCTTTTCTGCAGACTGCTGTAACCCTGGTCACTTTCTCTCCCCAGAGTCCAATTGCTTTATAGTCTACACAAGGATTCTTCTCCCTGTACTTGTATCTGTGTATGCTGGGCCTGATCCAAAGCCCACTGAAATCAATAGAAAGATTGACATTCAGTTATACGCCAGGCTCACTATGCATGTTAGTGTCTTCCTGTTATAGCACTAAGAGAATATACATGGCAGGTTGCTCAGTATGAACCTGAAAGATCTGGGTCCTGTAGTAAGAAAAAGAAATCACATAACTAAACTTGCATTGTATTTGATAGATATCTCTCTACTAATTAAGGCACCAAAGATAGACTACAGCAGAAGAGAAAATATATAGTACAACACACTTGGCCACAATTGTAAACATGACATTCCTGTTCTGTCATAGCATTCGAAGAGTTTGGAACCTCAAGCTCTGTATTTAACTTTTTAAGGTCATTGTGAGGGTTTACGGCCCTCGTTACAGGGCAGCACGGCCTAGTGGCCAGAGCACATAGGATAAACCCTTGTCGCAGGGCAGCACAGCCTAGTGGCCAGAGTCCATATAACCACCCCTGGTTGCAGGGCAGCACAGCCTAACAGCCAGAGTCCATAGAATGAGCCTGTGACAGTATACGCCCCTCGTCACAGGGCACCATGGCCTAGTGGCCAGAGTCCAGGGAATTAGCCCTTGGCTACAGGGCACCATGGCCTAGTGGCCAGAGTCCATAGAACAAGCTCTGGGTTACAGGACCTTACTGCTGGCTCAGCAGGGGTGATCCTACCAAAACACGCTGAGGCTTACCAGGGGCAAGGTACCAATCTGTCATCCCCCCGGGTCGGTTCCTACCGATCTGGGAGTCAGGGTCACCCACGAATCCCAGGGTCCTCCGCTGGTCTCCGGGGCCGTCGCCTCCTCTGGTTCCTCCCCCGGTAGGGGTTCATGCCAGTCGGAAGAAGCCTCTGCTCTGAGTGACTCTGAGAGCATCGGCTGATTTTCTGCAGGAGCTGCCCGGTTAGGTCCTTCTCCTTCACCTGGCAGCACAGACTGAGCTGAGTTCCCTCCTTTTATACTCACGGAGCATTTGGAGCATGCCCAGTACGGGCGGGGCGGGACTTCTGCTGACAGAGCTACCTGTCTGTCACTTCCGGGGCTAGTGTGGGGCGGAGCTGCCCCGACACAGTCACCTTAGGCTATAATATTTCTTTCATGGTCATAATTGGTAGAGATCACAATCTGCACTGAGCAGAAATGGAGTCATACCAGGATACCATGAACAAATTATCACTCTACTAAAGAGAAGCATTTTTTCATATAGTTATATTTAAATACTTCTGGGGACTTCCTAGGCTTCAGTTTTCTGCTGCTTTGTAGCCAGTCAGAGCCAATTCAAGGAACGTGAAATAATCTGCGGGCCTATTGCAACACCCTTAAGCTTGGTCTTTATCATTGATGTAAAATCAGTTTGATGGTTAGCGATTTACTGTACTATACGCAGATATACAAATATCTGTGCCCCTGGAGGCATAAGCCAGCCACATCCACCTTCTAACTCAGAGGGCCAGAGCCTCATCTGGCATAAACTGGTGTAGCTCCACTCAGTTAAAAGGAGCCACCCCAGTTTACACTATGTGAGGATCTGATTCATAAAGCCTTACGATAATAACCATCCATGCCAAACCTGCTTAAATGCCAAGAGAGATAATAACTAATGTACCGTATGTGGCCTGTCGGGATTAGTCATTTGGTCAGGGTTGTAGATGTGTTTGTGGTAAAGGTAATTTTATGAACTGATCTCAGCTAGTGATGGGGACCTCAAATATTTCATCAGTTCAGTTCACATAAGCACCCAAATTCTGCTTAGCCAATTCAATTTCCAACTCCAAATCTGAACCCCTTAAAAAAGGGGTTGAGTTTGGTTCAAGGTTTTACTTGTTTCACACTGTTCAGTGCTATTTCATCTAGCACTCATTCATGACAAATCCATTTAAAAAAAACATTCCATCATGCTCTTCCCATCCCTCCCCTCAGAGCACTAGAAGCTGTGTATATCCATGGAAAGGAATGAGTTACAAAAGTGGTCTGGGGAAAAGAAAGAAAACTCATTTACTAACGCTTTAAAAAAATAGTTCTAGACATTTAGAACGCTACTGTGCCAGAAGTGGAAGAAGTTGCTTTAGCTGAAGGCATAGTTTGTTGCTTTAGGCTTTTCTTCCTCCATCCTTTTCCCTGCAAAGTAAAGATTACTTCAAGATCAAAAGCAACACATAGGCTGCGATTGTGATGATGGGAAGCCTTTTTTTTGGCATCTCACATTAAGAATGATCTTTCCTGGCTTCAATGTGGTTATGCCATTGATTTAGCTGAGTCTTTCCTACTGAAGTTTTGAAAGATTTCATTATAGCTTTGCATTCTGCTTAATGTAGTTTTTTACATTATTCACAGTAAAGTCCAAAATTATGTAAGATTTATATTGCATACCCAGGAGGTTTGCAGTTTAAATGGTCTTCCCAAGATAGGTTTGGGGACATTTTTAATAGACAAAACACTAATGGGATTTAATTACACTATATTTGTATGTGGTTTTTTTCATTTCTATATTTGATGTAACCTCCCTTTGAATGACAATGGGGGGGAGGGCAGGAAGCAGGGCATAAAGTATGAAGGGTCTAGTGTTAAACACATTGAAGTCAATGGGAGTAGTGGGCTTTGAATCAGGCCCTAAAAGAACTAAGTGCTCTTTCTCTGTCCCGGTCCAGGAGCATCAAAAGTACAGTCACAAAGGCTGTTCTATGTCAGGACTTAACACATTTTCAGACTCTTAAAAATAGGCCCCTAATATCTAACCAAATAATGGCTGATCTCTGGATGCTTTAATGCAGAGGTGGGCAAACTGTTTTAATCCAGCCCTCGAACTCCCGCAGGGGAACAAGGTCTGGGGCTTGCCCCGCTCCAGCCAGGGACCAGGGTCTGGGGCTGCGGCATGTCCCCGCTTCGGCTCCTATGCGTAGGGGAAGCCAGGTGGCTCTGATTCATACGCTTCCCCCACCCCAAGCGCTGCCCCCGCAGCTCCTATTGGCCAGCAACCATGGCCAGTGGGAGCTGCAGGGGCAGTGCCTGTGGACAGGGCAGTGGTCAGCAGAGCTGCCTGGCCACGCCTCCGCGTAGGAGCCGGAAGGAGGGACATGCCGCTGCTTCAGGGAGCCGCTTGAGGTAAGCGCCTTCCCGAGCCTGCATCCGTGAGCCACGCCCCCCCCCGCGCACCAACCCCCTTCCCCAGCCCTGATCCCCCTCCCACCCTCCAAACCCCTTGATCCCAGCCCGGAGCACCCTCCTGCACCCCAAACCCCTCATCCTCAGCCCCACCCCAGAACCTGCACCCCCAGCCAGAGCCCTCACCCCCCCAGCACACCAACCCCCTGTCTCAGCCCTGATCCCCCTCCCGCCCTCCTACCCCCAAACCCCTCATCCTCAGCCCCGCAGCCACAGCCGGAGACCTCACCCCTCCTGCACCTCCCCTCCACCCCAGCCCGGAGCCCCTTCATGCACCCTGAACTCTTCATTTCTGGCCCCACCCTGGAGCCCACACCCCCAGCTAGAGCCCTCACCCCCTCCCACACCCCAACCCCAATTTTGTGAGCATTCATGGCCCGCCATACAATTTCTATACCCAGATGTGGCCCTTGTGCCAAAATGTTTGCCCATCCCTGCTCTAATGCTTTTATCTGAGTGTTGACTGCTAAGCTCCATAGAAAGTGGTGTGAAAAAACTGTTGGATAAATACATTTCATAGTTGAATGGTACTAATTTTTTAAATCGGAGATAACGTCTGGACACCATCTAGGCTATATCATGAAAGAATACTATAAGGTTGATTGCTTCCTGCTCTTTTAACTATAAAATTATGTGGGCCCTATTATCTATTCCTATATAGCTTCCTTGCACTCTTCTGCTAGGCAAAAGGTCTATAAAGCTAGCACATTTAGCCAGCTGGCAATTCCCCTTACATAGTGGGAATTACTATGTGGTTTAGAGATATCATTTTAGCCCTATAGTACCCCAACCCACAGTCCCTGGTGTGATTCTGTATAAAAGAAAGATGACCATGTTTACACTAATATATCATCACTCATGTATCACCACTGTTGTACAGCTGTGATAAATCTTGTATAAAGTATGCCTTGTAAGGTATCAGTGGAAAAGTTATAGACTGCTAAGTATTATTATCCTGTTTAAATCCAGGTATCATCTTTGTATATGAAGTTATGAATATTTGCTATGTGTTTGTATCTTAAATATGTTGTTTTCTTCAGGATTGGTCCTGCTTTGAGCAGGGGGTTGGACTAGAGCAGTGGTTCTCAAAGCCGGTCCGCCGCTTGTTCAGGGAAAGCCCCTGGTGGGCAGGGCCGGTTTACCTGCCACGTCCGCAGGTTCGGCTTATCGCAGCTCCCACTGGCCGCGGTTCTCCGCTCCAGGCCAATGGGGGCTGCGGGAAGTGGCGCGGGCCAAGGGATGTGCTGGCCGCCCTTCCTGCAGCCCCCATTGGCCTGGAGCAGTGAACCGCGGCCAGTGGGAGCCGTGATTGGCCAAGCCTGCAGATGCGGCAGGTAAACAAACTGGCCTGGCCCACCAGGGGCTTTCCCTGAACAAGCGGCGGACCGGCTTTGAGAACCATTGCTCTAGTCCAACCCCCTGCTCAAAGCAGGACCAATCCCCAGCTAAATCAACTTCTTTAAGCTTGTTATATTTTAATATTCTTTAACAATTTAGGAATCTACATCAAGCTTAAAACAAACTCCTGCAGTGCAATCCAACATGTGTCTGTCTATCTAAGCCGCAGAAGTAGTCTGTTTTATCTGTGTTTATACTGTTAAAATAATCTATTTTATTTGTCTAAGTTAGTGGTTTTCAACCTTTTTCATTTGCAGACTCCTAAAAGATTTTGAATGGAGGTGCAGACTCCTTTGGAAATCTTAGACATAGTCTGTGGACCCCCAGGATTCTACTGACCACTGTTCTATGGTAACAACAACTTTTCATTAACCCCTTAGGCATAGTCTGTGGACTATCACATGTTTGAGTGCTAAAGCCATGCTTTACTATCCTTTTTCTCCTGGGATCTTAGTGCTTGGAACTCTCTCTCTAGTTGAATTCCTTGTCCCCTGCAATGGGGGCGTATGAAAAGAGGGGGACAGAGAAATTAACTCCTGATGTGTTTCTCTGCTCTTTGACCTGGAGGAAGCGGGGGTAGGGGAGTGGAAGAGGGAATTTTTTGTTGCTGTTTTGCCCTCCAGTCACTAGATGTCATTCTTGTGTTGGTTTCAGCAGTTGCCTCTCATCCTCCTCCTTCTCACTATTACCCCAGTCATTGTAGCACAAAAGAGGACCACCAGGGAGAGGCTGTACTGCTACTGTGTGCGGAAAGGCATGCCAGGAATGGATTCACTGCTATGATCTTAGCAGACCTACTGAGGGACTCCACTGATGTGCTTCTCTGCAGGAAACTCATCTGGGGCCTAAAGTAACGCTAGGATTTGAGGTGAAGAGAAGCTGATGTCAGCCCTTTGGGTGCAGTATGAAATAATTAGTGAACGTGTGTAGGGGACTATGGGGAAATGGAAGTGCAAGCTCTCCTTTCCCCCCAGATTTCAAGTAATCTCTTCCCCTGAACTGCAGGGAACAAATTCAGTGCAATACACTTCAGTGATAACAGACACCCTGTTCTGTTTCAATCCTGCACTTGGTGTTATCTGCAAAGCTGTTCCCATTCACGGGAGCTAATAGTTGTGAGCTGGTGTTTGCCAGTGCAAGTGGTGCAGTTATTCCTTGTCTTTATTTCATCCTACTTCCTTCCTCTACTAGTGCATTTGGAAGAGGCAAACTCACCTTAATTTTTTTTTTTAAAGAAATTGTTTTAATGCATGTAGTTAATAGAGAGGGGAATCCACTGGTATATGCCAGCACAATGTTTTCTTTTGAGCCTCAGGCATTCATTTCTCTGTGTTTCACTTTCCACCGGAGTCTCAATGTCCAATAGATTTGATTGTATAGTAAATAATTTTTACTCAAAGTTTTTTTTAATGAATGACCAACATAAATGGTGAAAACTAAATTTCATTTTTAAAATGTTCACATTTATTAATCTAATGTATAAACATTTGCAAGCTTAGACATGTGCTTAAATTTACATACATGAGTAGCCCTATTAACTTCAATTTGAGTATTCCATGCATATATGTTTGCAGGATCAGGGCCTAGGTTGTTAGTAATGCAGGTAAGGAGAAATATGAACATATATACAGGGTCAAATCCTGAAGCCTCTATTCATATTTTACTTAGTTCTAGCTCAGGCAAAGTCCCAGGAAAGTCATTGACTTCAATGGAATTCTTTCATGTCTTGTAGAAAGCACTTACTGCATTGCAGGATTGGGTTGTCTGTCATGTGTATTTCACTTAGTTATTCTGTGTAGCAAGGGATATGTGGAGAGATATCTGCACAGTACACATCAGCAGGAAATTCCCAAATAGAATAACAGTGTAGTGGGTTGGGATGGGTCTCACTAATTGGGCACAGAACACAGAAAGGGGCAAAGAGAATGTCCATAGACTTCACTTAGAGTGTATAGAAATTGTGTAGCCCTGTGCCATGACTATATCACTTTACACTGTGTCATTAATTGTGAAAGAAACCACAGCAGTGCATAAAGATTCAAAATAGATTTACTCGATTGAATATGCTGAAGGAGAATAGTTTGTGTCGATGTTTCATGGATATGACAAAACCAAGTGAAAGAAAGTTACTTTTAATACTTTGGAATGGAATGTCATTTCAACACCAGTGCTGTTTTTAGGAGGCTTGACCAAAGGAGAACACTTTAAAAAGATAAAGATCAAAGGATCTTGGACTATGACTGGGGAACAATTCAGATTAAATTCCCAATCCACTTGAGCATTATCCAGTGTGTTCAGCTGTTCTCTGTTCTTGCTTCCTTTCAATCCATCCCTAATGCAGCTGCAAAGATTTTCTTCCTGGCTTGCTTGTTTCTACCTCCTTGCACATTAGCTTCAAGCTTCTCCTCCTCACTTTCAAATAATTTCACAAGTCCATCCCAGTTACATTTCTGCCTCAGTCACCTCTTTATGCTCTCTGAAGGCGTCAGTGCTTCTCTTCTGACTGCTCCCTTTGTCTCCTTCATCCACTGCAAATTTTGCACCTTTTTATGATGCCATTCCCCCATGTCTGGAACAGCTTCTTGGTTATTCTGTGCCAAACTCCGTTTTTCTGTTTCCCTCAAAACTGTTCTTTAAAAAAAACATACACTGCAGCTTTGGCATGTTCCCATGGCATGGTGCAGAGATTTTACACTCGATCTGACATACAGGGAGTTAACTCCCTTATAGCAATTTCTGGCAGCCCACGTAAGATGAGAGAAGGAGGAGTTAATTAGTCTAGGCTCCTGAATGAAGGCATTAGGGGTCTCAGGGCTGGTCTACACACAGGGTATATCTACACTTACAGAGTTTTTGCGCTGTAAGTTTCACCGGTGATAGGGAACCGGTGAAAGTAAAGCGCTGGTTTGTGTACTCACTCAATTCCTCAGGCGTCAGAGAGTGTTTACACTACCAGCACTTCCATTGCCAATGAGAGCAGTGCTGTAGGGCAGCTATCCCACAGTGCAGCTCTCTCGATAGGTCTTGTGGGAAGGGGGGGTGAGCGGAAGGCATTCTGGGTCCCTGCTCAGTGCCCTGTGCTGTCCTGCTTCAGGAGCCCCATTACTTGTTTCTTCCATGGCATTTTTTTTTAAAACCTCCTGCTATCTGGCTGCTTTCCCAGCCACATCTACAAACAAAGGGAAAGGGAGCTTCAAACTTCCCGGGGCTTATGGGGGGGGGGGAGACGTCCATGTGTCAGAGCAGCGGAGATGCTGGCCAGAGTGGTCACTTTTGGAGCTGTGGGATATCCTCCAGAAGCCAAAAGGTGTTGACACTGCTAGAATGTGTCTTCACTTTCACAGCAGCGCAAAAAGAACAGCAGTAAGAGCTGTATGCCTCTTGTGAAGGTGATTTTCTTTCTGCGGTGAAACTTCTGAGTTTCACCGCAAAAAGTCATTAACAAGTGTAGACACTCCCACGGTTTTAGCGCAAAAAAGGGACTTTGTGTGCTTTAAATGGTAAGTGTAGACTTTCCTACAGAGTTGCACTGCTTTAACTGTAACTGTGATTTCAAACAAATTGAGTTAAACAGGTGCAAAAGACTGCGTGGACACTCTTACTTCAGTTTAAACCAAGCTTGTTTCCATTTAGCTTAAGTCAATTAGGAACAGGCTTAAGCTAAACCAGTGGTCCCTAAACTTTTCAGGGTTGTGCCCCCCTTACTCCTGTCCACCTCCCCTCTCGAGCTGGCGCTGGGGCGGGGGGAAACACAGGTAGAGGTAAGGGGGCTGAGACTGGGGCCATAGATGGGGGGAAGGGAGTCAGGGCCCTGGGTGCAGGGCTGGGAGCGGAGCCCTGGGCACAGGGCCAGCAGCTGGGGTCCCGGGTGTGGGGCTGGCATCAGGTGCCAGGAGTGGAGCTAGGTGCTGCTTCCTCCCAGCTCCCCATGGGGGTTGGCCCAGGCCCCAGCAGCGCCCCCACCCCTCCGAACAGTCCTCCATGCTCCCCTAAGGGGACACTTTCCACAGTTTGGGGACCTCTGAGCTAAACCAATATAAGCTATTCAAATCAAAATAAGGATGTCCAAACCATGGTTTGCACCATTTAACTAACTAATAATAATACATACCCAAGGTCTTATATGCTTTTCAACGGTAGATCTCAAAGTGCTGTCCAAAGTATGTCAATATCATTATCTCCATTTTACAGATGGGGAAACTGAGGCACGGTGACTTGTGGTAAACTGCCCAAGGTCACACAGGAGGCCAGGGCCAAAACTGGAAATAGATCCTAGGCCTTCTGAATCCCAGTCCAGAATTTTACCGTGTAGGCCACACTAGGGTTGCCAGGTATCCGATTTTCGACCGGAACGCCCGGTCAAAAAAAGACCCTGGCAACTCCAGTCAGCACCGCCGACCAGGCCGTTAAAAGTCTGGGTGGCGGTGCTGTGGAGCTAAGGCAGGCTAGTCTCTACCTTTTCTGGCACTACTCTGTGCCCTGGAAGTGGCCAGCATGTCCGGCTCCTAGGTAGGGGGGCCATGGGGCTCTGCGCGCCGTCCCCTCCCTGAGCACTGGCTCCGCACTCCCATTGGACAGGAACTGTAGCCAATGGGAGCTGGAGGCGGTGCCTGCATGTGAGAGCAGTGCATGGAGCCTCCTGGCCCCCCGTCCTGCCTAGGAGCTGGACCTGCTGGCCACTTCCGGGGCACAGCACAGAGCCAGGACAGGCACTGCTGACCAGGAGCTGCCCGAGGTAATCCCGTTCCCCAACCCCGAGCCCCAACCTCCTGCCCCAGTCCTGAGCACCGCCCCAAACCCAGAGCCCCCTGCTGTACCCAAATTCCTTGTCCCTGGGCCCACCCCAGAGCCTTCACCCCCCAGCCGGAGCCCTCACCCCTCCTGCACCCCAACCCCTAGCCCAGAGCCCCCTCCCACACTCTGAAACCCTCATTTCTGGCCCTATCCCTGATCCTGCACCCTCAGTTAGAGCCTTCACTCCCTCTCACACCCCAACCCCCTGCCCCAGCCCAGTGAAAGTGAGTGAGAGTGGGGGAGAGTGAGCCACTGAGGGGGAGGGAATGTAATGAGCAGCGGGCGGGGCCTCGGGAAAGGGCCAGGGCTAGGGTGTTTGGTTTTGTGTAATTAGAAAGTTGGCAACCCTAGGCCACACTGCCTCTTCAACTTCTGCAGATTTGTGTGCAGAGAACATACCAGGATCAGCACCAAAGCTTTATTACAACAGTTCAACCCCAGTAGCAAAAGATAGAATAGAATTGAGCAGGTTAAACCAGAAGGCCGATTTTCACATCAGAAAACTGTTTTTTGTTGAATGATGGGCGGGTCCTTTTTGCTTTCCTGTTGGTTTAATAGTAAAACTCATTGAGGTTTCTGTTTGTTTAAAAGTGATTTAACTTGGATTTCTGAATAAATCAAGGCAGCTAATCCCCTTCAAAAGGGTCTTCCCTCTAAGGAAAAGAGAGAGGAGGGAGCATTTCTCCATGAAACATTAAAATCCAAACCTCTTGAGAAATGACTGGCGTCTGTATAAGAGCAAAGAGTCTCTAGTCTCTCTTAGTGACCCATACTTGTTATCTTCCTATTCATTTACTCTGGACTGGATACCAAGAGGATATCTAGTTTGGGATCTTCTGGACAGATTGGGAAGAATTCCTCTCAGGGGAATAAAAAAATAAATAAAATAGAAATCATTTGATGTTTACCGCATGGCCAGTTCACTAACATGCAAATCCCAGACATGTGGTCCGATAACTGAAACCCATATCTGTTATAAATGAAGTGAAAATGCAGCCCTGCTAAGAGAGCTCATGAAGCTCTTAATTTTTTGATTTACCACTGCAGAGGACCTCTTGCCTTTCATGTGTACTTCTCAATGAAAACTGTGTTCAGGCCAGATCGTGCTATGTGGTCAGCTCATATATTTGGAAAGGAAAGCTCATGCAGAAGACATGTGAACAATTTCCTTTGTTTAATACCAAGGGCTGTGTGGGATTTCCTAAGGGAATGAAATGGGGGTTGATTCAGAAAATGAATAACAATATGATATTTTGGGAACCAAAGGTTAATATAAGAAAACAGCATCCAGAGGAGATATTATAACTAGTCAAATGCCCCATAGAAGACCCAGAGGCAATAACTCCCAAGCAGTCAATGGTGTGCGCCAAAGAAGGATAAAAACTTTGCATCACTGGTAGAATTTTTTTTACTGTTTGGCATCTGGGACCTTAAATCAGGCTGCTGCCGATCTTTTTTTACACTTTAGATACACCCTAAAGTGCGGAACCAAACCCCTAGATTAAAATATCCTCATTTTTTGAGAAATTAGCTCCGCTTCTCAGTGAATCTTAGAGGTTAATAACTGAAGATGGTTATGCATTGTTTTAAATGTGGACGTCTGGTAGTGCCAGGTTCATTTCCTTGCCAGAGACTTCTAGATTTCTGCATGAAGCCAGTTGGGTTTTGGTGGCCATTTCTGAGTTTCTGGTTTTAGTTCTCATTATTTAAAAAAAAAAAACCCTCTCTTATTTTCATATCAATCAGTGGGTCTCAACTTTATACTGGGAATCAGCACCTCTCATTTAGCAACGTGGGATGGGCAACGTGGTTCTGACCCTCTGACAGTTGTTCACAGCCAGAGTAAGGCCCTGTTATTGACACTGCTGGTTGTTCACACATGATATCAAAACTTTGGGCAAAAGATGGAGAAGAATGTCCTTAAAGCACTGGTCTGGGACACAAGGGATCTGGGTTCTATTAGTGGCTCTTCCACAGATTTTCTTTGTGACCTTGGGGTGTCACATAGTCATATTTATAAAACAGGAAAATATTTATTTTGGGATACCGCGAGGGCTAATTTATTAATGATTGTAAATCACTTTGCACTTCTCCGGTGCCTTCCATCAGAAAGTAGAGGTGTGTGTGTGCATATGTGGGTGTGTGGTGGTGTGTTTGGTTTGTTGCTTTCTGCTCTGGAGGGCTTCCTTGATCGTGTTTGTCTGAGTATAATAATATGCTATGTCAGATTTTGTTGTAAAAGTGAAGCAGTGGCAAAATGATTAAATCAAATTAGAGGAACAGATGTTTGCTCTTCGTGGAAAAGCTCAATCGTTTGGGGATGTGTAAACCAATTATTTTTGTTTTTCAGCTTTTCCCTGACTGCAGTTCTTCATGAAACTCTGTGATTGGTCTTTCTGTACTGTGCTTCCATCAGTAATAAGGTTTATTTGCTGACAGCTGTTGATAAGAAATAGTCATGATGTGAATATGCACAGGAAATACCACCTGCTGTTTCTAACAACTATAACAAGGTTGGGCAAACTTTTTGGCGTGAGGGCCCCATCTGGGAATAGAAATTGTATGGCAGGCCGTGAATGCTCAAAAAATTGGGGTTGGGGTGCGGGAGGGGGTGAGGGCTCTGGTTGGGGGTGCGGGCTCTGGGGTGGGGCTGGGGATGAGGAGTTTGGGGTGTAGGAGGGTGCTCTGGGCTGGGACCGAGGGGTTCAGAAGGCAAGAGGGGGATCAGGGCTGGGGCAGGGGGTTGGGGTGTGGGGAGAGGCTCAGGGGTGCAGGCTCCGAGCGTCGCTTATCTCAAGTGGCTTCCGGAAGCAGTAGTATGTCCCTTCTCTGGCTCCTACGCGGAGGCACAGCCAGATGGCTCTGCACAGGCACCGCCTCTGCAGCTCCCATTGGGCCATCGAAGTGGGTAGAAGCTGGAGCGGGGCCATGCCGCAGCTTCCGGGAGCCGCGTGTTGCGGCCTCCGCCCCTGCGCCCCTGCTGGAGCGCCGGAGCGGGGCAAGCCCCAGACCCCACTCCCCAGCAGGAGCTTGCAAGCCACCTTAAAATGGCCCGCGGGACGTAGTTTGCCCACCCCTGAACTATATGGTGGATCCTGATTTTCCTTTACCTCCCTATGCTTAAACAAGCTTCTCTGGGGAACTGTGTCTTCCTGGACATAAGATGGGGCTGATGAACTTAAATGTAACAGTTCATTAAATTTGCCACATAAACTCAGATCTTCAAAAGCGCTCCACATAGTATCTAACAACTTCTCAATAGTCCAGAATTGTAATGGAAATTACTTACAATAGCTTTGTTCACTCATGTCATGAGAATTCTCTTTTGGGTCCACTAGGTGGCTAACAAGTGTTGAAATAAAAGCAGGCATTTGCCTTAATATCTCACAGAACACAATACATATCTAATTTAAAAAAGCTTCCAAATGACAAATGTATCACAGCTAAAGGCGCTTTCCTCACGTACTGGAAGGCTGACTTGGGCAAAATTTGGAGAAATAAATGGCCTCAATATCCACTCTAAGTCATTTTAAAAGTATAATCAATCAACATACTTAAGGGAAATTTAAACAGTGCCTGATGGGGATAGTGTGTATGTGATGGTCCAGGAAAAGGTATGAAATTAGCCTGGGGAGGAAGGGGGAGAATGCATAACCGAGGGACCATATATGAAAACGTGCCGCCCCCGTAAACAGTGGTTTTTGTTTTGTTTTGATTTTGTGGGTGGGAAATGGACCAGGGTGGAGCTGTGGAAAAAATGTATGTATCATGGCCAGATCACCCCGCACTGGTGATTCTTTGTTTAGTATGAAGGAGGAGTAAACCTACATTGTGGGTTGGAAAGTTTTATTCATATTCAAGGCGAGACTGGGACAAAAGAAGAGAGCTGTTACAGAATCAAACAGAGAGAGAGAGAGAGGAGCAAAGCAGAAGAAGGGGAAAGAAAAACAATATAAAGAAAAATATATGCAGTAAATACTGTGTATATTGTATAGGTGCACAACCGACTTGTACAGATTGGGATGCCTTTTGGCAGTGGGAGAAAGCTATTGGTCTTCTGGAGTGTTATTAGTCCCTCTCTGTCTCCTTTTTCTTCCTGAATTACCTTCTCATACCAATAAGTAACTTACCATACTAAATGTATGTATGTATCCAAACAGGCTCCAAACTCAAACTAATTACAGTGTTTTAATGTTCAAGGATTTTACAGAAGAGCGCATGTGTGAAATAATGTCTCTCCCACCAGCATCATCTCTATAGACACATCCAAACCCACCAGGCTGGCTGAAAGATAACGAATCTGCTACAGAGAATGGGGATATATTACACTGCAAACTTCTATAAAAATGGAAACTTTTTGCCTGTAAAGGAAACAAAAGAGAAGTTTAATAACTAGATAGTTATTACTGTAAAAACATTTGTTCCGTTCAAAATGTAAAGAATAATACAAGTAGCCTGGCTGTAGTGAGATTTGATTAATCATAGTGATAAACTGAGAGACTCACACTGTCAAAATGTAAAACAAAAGAATAATGCTTTTACCATCTGGTTTGGAATTGCTCTTACCCATATAGTCTCAGATGTTCATCTCAAGCAATAGTTATGATTGTGGAATATATACTATCCCTTAGGGCCCATTAGTTAGCTTGCGGAACAATTTAGGGGTTAGGGAGATAACAGAACTGTTATTAAAACAGAAGTCTTGAATGTTGCCCAAGCAATAGCAAAGAGTGGAGAGTTGGAATAGATTAAAAAGTGCTTTCGGAAGGAGTTGGTAATGTGATCTAATAACCTGCGAACCATTAGAAAGAATTGTATTTGCTGTTAGGAGAACAAATGGGAACGATTTCCCACAATTTGGCCAACAGTCGTTAATTACATTGAAGAGACAGGAAATATAGAATAGACTTTTAGCTTTCTGTGGCTTATGTGATAGTAATTTAAGGACAAGTTGGTTGAATAACTCTGAAGACTAAGAGTTTAATGAAATATGGGAGAAATAATAGCTTCTGCATGGAGTATATTTTACAGCACAAAATGTTGAGGCCTCTATTGATTTGTGCTCTTTTGTGCATGTCTATTTGATAAAAAGAATTTTTTGATACACATACATTTCTTGCCTGGTGTCTACAAATGGATTATACCATACCATTACATACTATATACTTTCTTTTGTGCATTATAATATAACAGTGTCCTAGCTAGCAAATGCCATACCTCCAATAGACTTTTTACCCTGTCTCCTGCGGTGGCCAATGAATAGATATTGTTTAGTCATGTATCAAGTTTCCTGTGATATTGACATTTAGTCCAACATAGGCCAAAACCCTGTTTAATTTGTTTATTGTTTTAGAAATGGGCCTGAACTGATAGCCCAAACCTGAACACCTCCAAATTTGGAGAACTTTTGGACCTGAATATCATAGCTTTTACTTGGTGCAAGTACATTTCCATTAACAATACAAAGTAATAATGAATTACAGCAATGGCAACTTTTGTACTCTAGGTACGTAGCATTTAGGTGAAATATTACTTTAATACATTTCTAATGATGAAATACAAAATGTGAGAGAAGTTTTGGGGTACCGGAAGAATAAAAGCTTTTCAGTAAGCTATTCAGGTCCCTTTCCTTCAAACACTTAGGCACCTGCTAAATTTTACTCATATGAGTAGTCCCATTGAAATCAATGGGACTACTCATATGAATAAAACTACGCATTCACATAAATATTTGCAAGATTGGAGCATTACATAATGAAATTAGGAAAGCAAACCACAGCATAGAAGACAAAAGTAGATAAGGGTCCTTAACATACATTCAGGCTACATTCACAAAAGCATTCCACACTTCACAAGGGCTTTCAATGGAGTTTGTTTAGTACAAGTGTGCAATGTGTAACATCTGAGTAATTAAAACTCTTTTAAACATTAATTATAATAACCTCTTCAGCCTGAGCAAAATTGGCACCTTTATCAATATACATTCTCTCTGAATCATTAATGAATAATCCAAACCTGCATGGACTAATTCATATTTGGAATTTGCTATTTAGTGTTTACACATGAGTATTTACTGAATCAGAGTAAACATTAATATAAAATCATTTCTGTGGCAACCCTTTAATCATGCATTATGGACATAGTCTCAAGGAAATGCATTTTCTCATATAGGCTTTATCTAAATCTTTTCCCAGTGATAAAATATGAAAAGGCTGCTGGATTAAAAAAAAAAAAATTCTAACTTGCCCTTGATGGATTATTATTATTTTGTGTTCCAAAATCACTGAGACCCTCCAGCTGAAATTTGGGCAACCATTGTGTTGGGTGCTCTACAGACACATAGTAAGACAGTCTCTGCTCTAAAGAGCCTTCTTTCTAAATAGACAGTCAGACAAAGGGCAAGAGGAGAAACAGAGGAACAGAGAAATGAAATGGCTTTCTCAAGGAAACACAGAAGGTCCGTGGCAAAGTAGATCCAGAACCAATCTTCCCTTATCCCTAACCCCATGCTCTATATATTATATTAGCACGAATGAATCAGCTTAACATATTCTATTCTCAGTAAATGCATAGATCTGCTTGTTTTCTCTGTTTTCGGTTGTAAGCAACAAGAACCTGTACCAGATCCAGAAGAGATGTGGTTCATTGATATCAGTAGAGGCACAGTGATTTACACCATCTGAGGAATTAACTCTGTGCGTGATGCATTTTTAAGAGAATATGACACTTTTGCCTCTAAAACAATACTGTATCAAAATGAAACAACCAGTTTAAATGTGCCGGCAACTACTCATATGTTTCTGTTTCTTGAAATGATCGTTGATACTTGCATTTGAAGTTATTAAGCCTGATTCTCCATTCTGGATTTACTTTGGCTCAGCTTGAATGGTTACCTGGTGTAATGGAGTGGAGAATCAGGCCCATTGTTGATAAAATGTACATTTCTCCACAAAAGTGCCGTTGTTGTGAAGCATGATTTTAAAGACATTGAATAATCAGTATAATAAATAAAACACAAAGGTTGAAATTGTGCTCTGAGGAATACCTGTGCGACATCGTGATAGTCATTGCCCGGATGTAATGAACTATAAATTTTGGCAGTGCAGCACCCTGTGTGAATGTGTGTTGAAGTTCTGGAGGTATGGCACTTGGACTAATGGGCTTGGAGAATCCCACACTGTTTGCATCTGTGGCCATTCCTCCACTCTCTTCCTGCAGAGTTGTGAGTGCAAAGGTCACGGAGACTACTTCAGAGAATATACTGGGAGAGACTCCGTAGCGTGTCTGCTTCTACTCCGTGCCCAGGGAGAGAATTCTATCTGCAGTGATCTCCATTGCTTAGCCCAGTTAATTCAGCTGGGCACTGGTCATGAGATTTGTGCCTCTGTGCTGGCAACTGTCAGAAGAAATAGCTATGAATGGTAATTAATGCAACAAGCATTGATCAAGAGAATGAGTCATTGCAGATAAACTGTGGCTGCTAGAATTTATTACTAACGGTTTTAGTCTTGCATTACTTTATATAAATGACATATTAAAGAAGGTGGTGTGTACAGTTTACCAGGTATCAATTCCTGGGTCATTGATATGATAAATAACATTAATAGTGGTGGTTCTCCAGAGGTTAACTTCCACCGGAAGAAAGCAACAGAGAAATGTATCCTACTGTTCTGACCTGAGCCAGGCAGAATACCAGTTTACTTAAGCATGTGTGTTTAGATGTCCTGATTGCAAGTATGTCAGATCAGATCTCTAAGAACTGGGGAGTAATTTCTGATTAGAACCAGTCTCGTTATTCATTACAAATAATATTTAGAGTGAATTTAGCTATTTGTCTGTCTGCATTTGCATTGTTCACAAAGTGATCCTGAGTTCTGAGAATGTTTCAGTAGTATCATAGTTTGGATGAACAATTTTCATCTTGCAAGATGTTTGTGAACTGTTGACTTTGAATATGTGTTGCTTGTGGCCTGTGGTTAATATAGCTGGTTGGAAGTTGGGGAGATGTAATTCTCATTCTATTTTTATATTGTAAATATATATATATTCACACACACACACTATATACATGGCACGTTGCACAGTATTTCCCATATGTAAAAATGTGCTGTGTGGGATGCTTTCTAATATACACCTCTACCCCGATATAATGCTGTCCTCGGGAGCCAAAAAATCTTACCATGTTATAGGTGAAACCGCGTTATATCGAACTTGCTTTGATCCCCCGGAATGCGCAGCCCCCCCTCCCGGAGCACTGCTTTACCGCGTTATATCCGAATTTGTGTTATATCGGGTCACGTTATATCGGGGTAGAGGTGTACCGGAAGAGTAACTTCAAAGTGACTCGTGTCACCATGAGCAGTCAATGACTTTTTAAACATTTTGTCATATTTTGTTAGAAACATTATAACAGCTCTAGTGCTGAATGTTGAAGCTAGTGGTTTATGTTCGGCCTGCATAGTTCAGATTCCTAAGCAGCCTTACATCTATGTAGTCTGTGTTTTGGGTGGTGGCTCCTATCATTTTTGCTATCTCTAAACAAAGGAGCATTTAACTGTTCCCTCATATAGTCCGCTTTAAAGGTGGCTGTTACACCCACCAGCTTCAGTGAGGTATTTTCCAACTCCCCTCTCCCCCACATAATAATGTTTTATATTTTCATCAACTTTGTTTTAATCAAAATTTTTCATTCAGGGCTATATCTGTTAGAAAAGTGATAACAAAATTTAATGAAAAATTAAAATGTCATTGATTCTAATGGTGATGTGTGTCACATCAAGGTTACCCTTCTGGTATATTGGAAGGGATCCCAAACAACACATTTTTACATATTGGAGATACTATGCAACATTGCATGATATTGTATGGCATGTTATTATACGAGAACTCGGTTTTGTGACCAACTAAACAGGGAACATAGAAGTTTTCGTGCCATTGATACCAATGGTCCCTCTAGTCCTGTATTCTGTTTGTGACAGTGTCTAGTTGCAAGAAACGCTTCAGTAGATAGTTATGGAATAAACTGCCCATTAGGAAACTCCCCATCAGTTAATAGGTTGGCGTATGGCCTGAAGCATGAGCGTTTAGAACCATACTAAAAATCTTTGATTTGATTGATTGTAAAGGAAAACTTGTGTTTGCCATTCTAAGATGTTTGATCAAAATCACATATTCAGTGTTGCAATTAAGTGATCATTTATTTCAGAATCACATTTTTGGGAAAATGGAGATATCATGCAAGCTATAATAAATTTGAGTTTTATAGTACAATTAATGTGATTTTTAAATCTCTTAGCTGCTAATAAGTGGAGAGACATGTAGTTCTTGCAACTAAATTTACCATCTAAATGAAGACGACTCACTGAAGTGGCTTTTTTTCTTTTAACTGTATTAACTATTCCGTGTATAAACCAAATGATGTGGGTTGCAAAACCATACTGAAGAACTTCCTCTGTCTGTCTTTATATAGAATGGAACAAGCACCATATGACCACATAATTATTAGTTAGCGCTGCAAATATTCATGGACTTAATCCTACAAGGAACCATTTTTACAGTTGGTACAACAAATAAACATCTAGTCTCTGAGCAAGCAGAAGCCCTTTGAGAAAACATTCCCTTTAATATCTTATTATTCAGTCTAGAATTCTCTGTAAATTTTGGTTCACAACTTTAACAACCTGAGGTGGACTTGCAGCTGAAGCAATAGCAGGCACATGATGTAATATGTATACATAGGGTAGGATTGGACATTAGAGTCTTTTCCATGATCAAGGGAAAAGGGAGTAGAGATGACAGCACTGTGCTTCTGGGCAAAGAAGTGTCTAGTGTTAGCAGTAGCACACGCTGCCTGTTGGAGGCCGCTACAAGTCTTGTAGACTTGGCATTGGATGTACGCTGTCAAATATAGGGGTACAGGCATATGGTGAGCACTATGTAGCTACATATTCATTTCCCCATACTCTTAAACAACAAAATTGGTAGTAGTTGTTTCTTCACTATGGGAAGTGTTTAGGTTGAGTATATACTCCTTATGGAAAGTCCCATAGCATTTAATAGAAAATATTTTATTAACAACTAATTGTTAATTTTTCTATAGAATTTTGAACTATCCTATAGACTTTTATAGAGAATTCTGTCCCTGATTGTTACAAAATAATTATGAATTGATCTCCTTGTCTATTAAATTCTGTATTTTTTTAAAAAATGAGTAAAGAAGCTTATTGGCTTCAATAAAATTAAATTCTGTATGACTTTTCTTCCATAAAGCTTCAAGATGGGAAGCTATGTAGAGAAATCAGTGTAGGGAAGGTTAGAGAAATATGTAAGGTGTGCAGTTGATGTCTAAGTGGTCCCAGTTTAGGAAAATATCATTATTCAGGAAAGCATTTAATCCGACCTCTTTTACTTAAAAAAATTGGAATATGTTGGATGCAACATATGGCATTTTTGAAGTATTTCAGAAACGTTAACGTGGACAATCTTGCCTGATTTTTTTAAACTGTATCTGTCCCTCCTTCCTTCCTAAGCAAAGGACTGAGAAACTTCTCGCTGTTTGGGGATTTTTTCCATATCAATGCTTTTGTGTTTAGCAGAAAAGCCTCTGTGTAGCCTCTCCATCTCCCTCCCTCCATCCTGTTTTTATGATTACTACAAGCAATCTTCTAATATGAAGAAGAAACTCAATTGAGAGGGGATGAATGTGAGGTAAAGGGACGAGGAATTGTCAGTTGGCAGGCAACTGTATATGTATGATTAATGACATCTCTTATGAATTTCATTGGGCATGATCCTGCAGTCCTTACTCAGGGAAAAGTCCCAAAGAATTCCTTGGGAATTTTGCCTGAGTAAAGGCCTATTAATTGTATTAATTTATAAAATGGAATGCCCTTTACTGATTTGGGTTGATATAGTAGTCTCTCAGTGGCCTTGAAGGTAAGGATGAGAATTTGTATCTTGATGTGGAAAGAGACAGAAGGCCAGTGGAGGGAGTGGAGTAGAGGAATGGCATGATTAGAGTGACATGGGAGACAATGTCAAGGCATGTTAGAAATGGGATTCTGATTCAGTTGTGGTTTGACATATTTGAACAGGTAATTTTTTTATAAAGATAATATTTAAGGGGGATGACATAGCTGGAATTCTTAGATTTTTAAATGTATGCTCTAACATGCAAAAATTATTTCCTGTGTAAGCAAATAACACTGGATAACTGCAATAAGATATTCATTCTGTACATTCTTTTCTTGTGTTACCACACAGCTGGATTAGGCTGGTAGATGTGATCCTCTGTCATTTGGCCTGATGCAAAACTCATTGAGGTCATTGACTTCAATGGCTTTGCATCAGGTTCCTGTGACTTAATAGTAGGGAGGGGCCTGAGCCACAAAGTTTGGCTCGTATCTGAATTTACCCAAACTTAGGGGCTGTGTAGATCTGGGTTCTGTCTTGGATCTGTATCTCCTGGGTTTCTGCAGACTACTCCATGTGTTGAACTGCTTTCTCACTTAAGAAGTGTCTCATGGATTCTTTCAGATGTTGTTCCCATTGCTACTTCTAAAATGCAGTCTTTCCCCCCCAACTGGTGCTCAGCAAATCTCTTGAGGTTTTGCTCAGCATGGTCTGCAGAAGCACAACTGTTTCACTTCTGTCCTTCCAGTCTATATATGAGGCCCTGGACATAAAGTATTCCACTACCTTTTCCAGAGGTGACATGCAAAGTGAGTAATTCTGTGCCCCTGGATTTTTACATACAAATGACTTTAGCCCAGGAACGTCAAATGCAATAATTCTATTGCAGATATAATGGTGAGCTGTTAATGACAGTACATGCTGAATTGGGGAAAAGCCTAGGAAAGCACAAAATAGAGCAAAGGGATTATTAAAAATGTAATTAACTAAAAGACATGGGGGGAAATTACATTACCACTGAAAATAATGCTGGGTAAGTTATTTAAACCATAATGTCACTAACTGCACATAGAATAATCCCTTTTAAGCATTTAAATATGAAGAAATCTTATCTCCCTTGCTAATAAATTATTCCATAAAACAGTAGCTTTGTTATGTACATTTTTGTAAGCTAGTCTGTATTTTTGCCCTCTAAGCCTCACTTATTAGGGATAAATCTAAAGCCAGACATATACCAACTTGGCCATTTAAAGATGAATGGATTTAAGTCCAAATTATAGGTTTGTGACTGTGACCATAAATCATCTTGTCCTGCCTTTAAAGCTGTTTTAAAGTTGCCAGTGTTTAGTAGAAATAAGATGAACTCTTTTAAAACTAGAAATATATTGCACATGAAATGTCAGAGTGTAACAACTGAAGTGACAACGAATTTAATTATAGCCAGAGGGAAAGAGATGAAAACATATCCTACTTTTCATGTGCCTTTTTTTTTAATTCCTTGACCAGAAAAATATGGGAGAGGAACAGCTGGGAAGGTTGTCTTAATTTGCAAAAATTAATGTGTGGTTTTGCTTTGTTTTTCTGGTCTCATTCTGGATCATATTTGACTCTGAATGGTGGGAACTTCAGGGAGGGTATATGGAGTTTCTGTTCCCCACCTCATTAGTGCACTCATGTAGTACTCGTACTCATACTGGGTGGTTGAGGGCAACCCAGCTACTGCAGCTATCATTGTGTGGACAGGCCTCCAGCTGGATGGCACGTATGCTCTAACGCAGTGGTTCTCAAACTTTTTTTTTCGGCGGATCACTTGAAAATTGCTGAGGGTCTCAGCGGACCACCTAATGATCTTTCCAAATGTTGTTTGTACCGTTAGCTAACTATTGTAAGGTGCTTTGGATAAAAGCGCTATGTAAACAAAAAATTAATAATTAACGTTTTTTGTTCTACAAATAAAAGCGCACCACTCATATTTTAATATCAGTAGTCTTACCTTTCTAATGCAATGGATATGCCCTTTCTCCCCCACTGTGGCAGCCTCTGAGCTGGGGCTGGGAAGAAGGAGGGTCTCTCCCTCTCTCCTCCACCGCAGCAGCCCCCCAAGCTGGGACTGGGAGAGAGGGGGGTCTCTCCCATGCCACAGCAGCCACAGAGCTGAGGCTTGGAAAGAGGGCCATCTCTCCCTGGCAGCCACAGCCCTGGAGCTGGGGAAAGTCGCCTCTTTCTCTGGCTGCCGCAACCCTGCACATCCCAAATTCCCCCCACCCCCTCTTCTTACCCCACTGCCCCCTCCCACCTATTCCCTATTGCTCCCAAGGCCACCACCTCACCTTACATGTGTGTCTTCTCCAGGATCCAGGCACCTAATTAATGGAGCAATGCCTGCGCGGCTCCACTAATTAGGTGGGTGGCCCTTCATTCTCTCATGTGCGGCTGCCCAGGTGTGCACCTTTGAGGGAACTATCCGCAGACCACCTGAATGGAGCTTGCGGATCACTGGTGGTCCATGGACCACAGTTTGAGAACCTCTGATCTATTGTGTATTAAACACCGGAAAACAGGAGTAACCATGTGAATCTTATCTCTTATCCTTCCCCACCTCCCGTAATGGGAGTCAACATAGCTTGGACTTGAGGCTAGTTCTTTTGTTGGATGCATGGCTACACTTCCCTTCTCCCTATTCTTCTCCTCCTCTGAGACTCCAGCGGGAAAGGGCAGGATTTAGGCTCTAGATTTTTCTGTCAACAAAAATCCAGTTTTGGTTACATCACAAGATGGAACATCCACTTTTCATAGCTTCTTGAGGAATTTCGGATACTTCACGTGTTTAGGGGCCAATCCTGCCATCTGTACTCAGGCAAAGCCCTTGTCAGTGCAATGGGAGTTTTGTCTTTGTAAAGATGAAAGGCAAGTCCAATCTTAGTCATCATTAGAACTGAAATTTGGGAGGCAAAACTTTTTGTTAGTCAAAAATATGCAGATTCGGGTTGATAAAATATTTCACAAATTTTTGTTGATTTTGGCAAATTGTTTCAGCTGAAACGAAAATAGTAAATGTTTGGAAGTGTCTAAACAAATAATTTCAACATTATCAAAATAAAATGCTTTGATATTGGGTGGGGGAGTCTAGATTCACAAGGGAATTTAGATGCCATTCACAAATGGCATTGATGAGAAGGTGGGACCACTATCACCTCCCTTACACCCCAAACCCTAGGAGGTTAGGCAGACACTCACCTGGAATGTGAGAACCATGTTCAAAGCTCCACCCTGGTGCTGGCACTTGAATTCTGGTCTTTTCCCTCCCGGAGGGGTTCCCTAACAATGGGGATAGTGGGGTATTCTGGGGTGTGGCTGTTTCATTCTTTCCTGTTGACGCTATTCCACTTTATATAAAATACTTGAATAACCATTGGACCAGAGAGAGAGAGAGAAAATGAGTCACGATAGCCTAGTGGTTAGGGCACTCCGCTGGAAGGGGAGAACAGCCATCAAACTGAAAAATCAGTTATTAGCACAGCTCTTGTATTTATTGATTCTGAAACGGCATTTTCAAAGACTAAGCATGAGCTCAGCATTATGTCCTGGTGCTAACACTGTGCATAAGTCATTGCAAGGAAAGATTCTAATATAGGGCTAGGACAAAAGGTACTAGCAATGCTATAAATTATATGAATTTGTGAGTAACAAGCCCAATTTGCAATGGAGCTGCCTAAGCAATAGGTTCTGTCAACTTTTAAAAAGAGAATATAAAAAGCCCAAAACAAATATTAAATTTGATTATTAAAAATAAGTGTCGATGACTGGGAAATATTCCAGTCAGACTTTTACAAGTTCCTCTTTCCACTAATATTTATTCCAGTATTTTAGTGATTACTCTTTCCTAAAAGCTACCAAGTAAAAAGCCTGATTCAGACAGCAAATGAAAATATGCCAAAAAGGCTTGTTTACATGGCGGGGATGCTGATATCAAGTTGACTCTTTGCCCCACTTAATTAAACTTGTAAAAGCTACAAACTCTCTTGAGAATGTGACAAAATCTGAGATTAAAAACTGAAGTATAATGGAGAGATTGTTTTAGCAACAAGATATGTCCAGTCTTTCATAGTAGGATAGTGGTATTTGGTGTTTCACGTCTTTTGTGCTGTATCCTCCCATGCTATGCCTTGCTTTGAAGTTTTGAGTTAAAACAAACAAGTGCAGAGGTCACATCAATGAATTACCACTGCAGTGACACCTTTGGCTTTCTCTAATCCTCATTTCAATTTGTCCACAATTCATTGTCAAGATCTCAGTTGATATTTCTTTGGACCTGAGCTGAGAGACCCATTTTATTTTGTTGATGTGAACGAGTTTATGAAATGACCAAAAATGTGATACCAGGACTTGACAGGGGATTAGAACAGCTGGTCAAGAGATCCTTAAGTAAATCAAAGCACCTTTTAGAATGAGTAACTTTACAGATTCCTGTGCAGGAAAAATGTTTTGCCTTTGGGCTTTTATGAAATCATTTAATCTGTAATATTTCAATGAAATAAATACATATGAAAACTATAAAATATTACACCAGATTTTGAGTGCATAAAACAATTTAAGTTCCAAAGAGTTTTGTCTTCTCTTTCTAATATTTGAATCCTTATATTAGCATTCATAGATGTAGAAAATTTCATTTCTCATTTTTGTCATTAAATCATTCTTTACATTTTCTCTTTGTGGCGACTTCATTCCATCATTATCTCTTCTTTCCAACCAAACAGAATTTGCTTTCTGATTTAGTTTATATCTGTGGTACACAACACCTCACAGCCAGGGGGCCTAAACACAATTTAGGTAACAGGGAACTTTTGGATCAACCTATGTCATCAGGAAGTCCTTCTTTTTCTCTGTTTGTAACTTAAGCATTATACTATGATTCTTCTCTTGTTGGGAGACAGAAAATAATATCATGTGCAGTCAGAGGTGATGCATGGCAGAGGGTCATGCACCGCCCTTCCCCCTACACTTCCCCACCCCCCCGATTTGCTGCTTGGCTTATAGTGAGCATGGTCACACAGACTGAACATGCCCAGTAACATCTGCCCCACCACTAGCAGCAGTCCCGGGTCATCTCTGTGTGTAGTGTGACCTGTTGTCAGTGAGGACTGAATCTGGAACCTTCTGATCTAAGAGCATGGGCTGCTTCTACTGGAGTTCAATAATACTTAGTTTTATATAGGGATTTTCACCTGTAAATCTCAGAGCAAATTTTGTCTTCATTTCACACAAGGGGAATACAGTACTGAGGCATAAACTTGCCATAGCTCACACAGGAAGCTACTGGCAGAGCAGGGAATAGACCCACAGCTCTCCTGAGGCCCAAATCAGTGCCCTGTCCACAGGACCATGCTACCTGTCTTTCTGTATTGCAGAAGTAGGCTCTTGTCCTGGGTGGATATGTTACTATAGTATATGGGATATTTGTCTAAAGCAGTCCCTTGCACTCCCCAGGATTGGGGTGTGGGAAGTTGTCATATGTCAAACATTTGTTTTCCATCTCTCTCTACCGAGCTTAGATAATCACAGCTCCAGTACAATTGAGGATTAAGCATAGTAGCTCTAGTGTGTCTTCAGTTGTCAGACAATGATTTTGAGAAGATGGGGACTAACAGTTACAGTCAATAAAAGAAGCTCAGTTGAGCACCTGTGCTGCAGGCTCTATCTTAAGAATCATGTAAGCGACTAAGTAGGGGAAGGCAGCTGTGTATTGATCCTGAAGACAAGTACTGTCATTGTAGGTAAGAGGCTAATGAGATTCAAGATTTCCAGCGTGTAGCATCCTGTCATATTGATCATGTTGTGGTTTTGGGGGTTTGAATTCTGCAAAGGTAACGCAATAAATCAGCGACAATTGTATTCAGCAGCGCAGTGTACTTAAACACTACCTTATGATGCTGTAGACAGCTTCTCCATCAGGAAATGGCAATGAACTTTAAAATATTTTCTTTTTTCTGTTGCAGTGACTGAGACATTCTTTGCTGACATCTTTTAGAAAGCAAGTGCTATTTCATAGACTCAGAGAATCCTAGAAATGTAGGGCTGGAAGGGACCTGGAGAAGCCATCAAGTCTAGCCACCTGAGCTGAGGCAGGACCAAGTAAACCTACACCATCTTGGACATTGATGGGGATTCCACAACTTCTCTTGAAAGCTTATTCCAAAGTTTAACTATCCTTATAGTTAGAAAGTTTTTCCTAAGATCTCACCTAAATCTCCCTTGCTGCAGATTATGCCCATTACTTCTTGTCCCACCTTCAGTCGACATGGAGAACAATTGATAACTGTCCTCTTTATAACAGCCCTTAGTATATTTGAAGACTATTTTTCAAGACCCCCATTTAGTCTTCTTTTCTCAAGACTAAACATGTCTAGTATTTTCCACCTTTCCTCATATTCAGGTTTTCTAAACCTTTTATCATTTTTGTTGCTCTCCTCTGGATGCTCCAGTTTGTCCACATTTTTCCTTAAGTGTGGCACCAGAACTGGACAGAGTACTCCAGCTAAGACCTCACCAGTGCTGACTAGAGTGGGCCAATTACCTCCCATCTCTTATATACAACACTCCTTTCAATACATTCCAGAATCTTAGCCATTTTTGCTACTGCATCACACTGTTGACACATATTCAATTTATGATCGGCTATAACCCCCAATCCTGGTCAGCAGAATGACCACCTAGACAGTTATTCCCCATTCTGTCGTTGTGCATTTGATTTTCCCTCTCTAAGTGAAGTACTTTGCATTTCTCTTTACTCATATTCATATTTATATTTGATCTGAACATAAAAGCGAAGAGGCCTAACCAAAGGTTCTAGATGCAATGACATGTACAACCTTGATGGATAATGAAAATCCATCAATTAAAACAAACAAAAACAACTTGTATCTTTTAGGAACTACAGTTCTACCCCGATATAACATGACCCGATATAACGCGGTAAAGCAGTGCTCTGGGGGGGCGGGGCTGCGCACTCCGGTGGATCAAAGCAAGTTCGATATAACGCGGTTTCGCCTATAACATGGTAAGATTTTTTGGCTCCCGAGGACAGTGTTATATCGGGGTAGAGGTGTACCATAATTCAAATAAACAAGAATACTGTAATAAAACAGTGACAGCAGACTCCCCTAACCCCCAATAAGAAAACAGATAAGATAATAATACCTCCTCCCCAACCTCCTCCCCGATCTGCCCATCTCAGATCACACAAACACAATTGGCTCCACAGTGGAGGTATTTGTGGGACAAGGATAAAAAAAAGTTGTGAATGGAAGTGGAATTTGCAGAGGACAGGGTCAGAGAAGTTTTGGGGTAGAGCTCTAGCCACCTAACTCCCACACAGGTGAAATTACATTCTCTTGCAGTAAATAAATACATATTAAAACCTAAAACCTACTAGTAAATTAGTAGGACCCAAATGCTAAGGTACTTACTGAGGGTTAGATCATACCCCCAAATATCTGCATGCAGCAGGGATCTTTTTTGTTCTTAACCTTTCCATGCAAATGTGTGTAGGGTGGGGAAAGGGAACTCAACCACCTTTACAGAAGTCTCACCCTTCCTAGAATCCCAGTCAGGATCCAACTGCAGACTGATCTGGGGCAGGGAGTGGGTGGCCCTGCTTTGGATGGGCCAGGATGATGCATCATCCTTGTCTGGCGATTTCCCAGGAAGGAATTGTTTGGGGCAATGTTCCTTGTTCTGCAGAGGCCTTT
Source organism: Chrysemys picta bellii (assembly GCF_011386835.1). Taxonomy (NCBI): domain Eukaryota; kingdom Metazoa; phylum Chordata; order Testudines; family Emydidae; genus Chrysemys; species Chrysemys picta. The sequence continues at coordinate 20,429,365 of NC_088791.1, forward strand.
CCATGGTAGGAAACACTTTTTTAAAGGCAGTCCCCAGGGCACTCACAGCCAGTGGGAATCTCCGGTTAAGTGGTTTCATAGGAGCAGTGCTGCTAAGCAGAGTGGAAAATGGGGGCACGTAGGTGTTGTAGAGGCAGATAGCTTTCATGCATGTGGAGATGTCCTACGGCGAATACCTGGACAGGTCACACTTTTTTTCTTCCACTTTCTTTCCTGGCAGAATGAGTGAGGAGAGTCTCCCATTAGTCCTCAGTTTTCAGTCATGCCTTATTCAGGCAAACTCCTCAATGACTTCTCTGAGTTTGACACTAAAAGTAACATTTTCAAAAAATGCCTAAAGACTCCCAAGACTTCTTTTTCCAAGGACTCTAAGTTACTTAAGAATCTAAGTCAATAGAAAATATGCTCCTAAACCAATCAGGGTGCTTTTGAAAACGTTATCCTTAAAATGACTGAGGGTACATCTGCACGGGGGGGGAGGGGAGGAAGACGGGGAGAAACAGCCTTGCAACAGTGAGTCTCAGAGTCCAAGTCAACTGACTCAGCTCTTGCATTTCACGCTACGGGGCTAAAAATATCAGGGTGGACGTTCTTGCTTAGGCTGGAGCCTGGCTCCAAGACTCAACCACTGTGTCAAGTTGCATAACCTGGGCTCCAGCCCAAAGGAGTACACTGCTATTTTTAGCCCCATAACATGAGCCCAAAGTCTTCTGACCTGGGCTCAGAGACTCGCTGCCATGTTTTTTTTGTTTTTTTGTTTTTTGACATGTAGATGTGCATTTAAAGAGCCTAAGAACCATTGACTTCGATTCTGAAGCACCCAATGCTTTTGAAAATGTGCCTTAGGTAGCTTTGAAAACTCTGTCGTAAATCTGTCTCTGTCTGTTCATCTGTACTGAGAGTCCTGATGATAGACCTTAAACCTTATCTCAATTTTTATTCCCTCATCCATGCTCTTCTTTTTGTTGTGGTTTTTACTTACCTTTTTATAAACAATGAAAGGTCTAGAATTTAGTTAGAATTTAGACCCTAGCACATAACACTCAACAGATTTGGCGTGTTCTGTATTTATTGGCCCAATTTCATGCAGACATTCATTTCTTAACATATTGGTGGGTTTCTGTGTCCTATTAACTAAACACTGTAACATATTGCTGAAGTCAGTTTTCATGCTAGATGAAGTATAGTGGTTTGCATGAGGAGTTAGTATTAGTTTCATCTTGGTGTATATTAAAAATGTTGATATGGCACTGGTGAAATACCATATGTATTCAGTATTTTAAAATATTGTACTGAAGAAATATGACTTGCTAATATAATACAGATTGGAAAATATTTTACTTGTCCATTGTTTTCACATTTCATTAGTAATGAAATCCACCACCATTGTAGGCTTCTGGAATAAATTTTCAACACTACAGGGTCACTTACTTCCTTACAGTGATATTGATGGACAGTAATTGATTCTGATTATAATCATGGTGTCTCCTCTCTTATTCAAGAAGTTCAATCTTGAAAAATATTTCATATCCTGTGGATTTTCTTTTTCCTCTTGATTGTTAATTTTACATCTTAGAATAGATATGGACAAGAGTGCCCCAATACCAAAGCAGCATGATAGTGTTTTGCAACAATTCTGCACAGGTGGCATTTAGGGTGACCATATAGCAAGTGTGAAAAACACAACACCTTTTTCTGGGGCAGGAAGCATAGTTGTGTTTATAAGACAAAGCCGCTAATATCAGGATGGTACTGATAATAGCGGGACATCTGGCCACCATAGACTGACAGACGTTACACAAGCGTAAGGCAGCAGAGAATCAGGTCCTTAATATATATAACAAAAACTGTATAAAATGCTTTAGTTTTCATACATATTAGTCATGTAACCTTTCTGCAAACAGCATCAATAGCAACAAGGGTCAGGTCCATATATTTTTAGGGGAAATCTCTACAATTTGCTTAATTTTGGCTCAAGTCCCCATCCCGTAATCTGGGAACCTGTATCCATTCTAGATGCCTTTATGCAGACAAATCTGTACCCACTTGCAAGCGCACTCATCTGGGGGGATAAATAATTTTTTGGGGGGAAGGAAGGGGAAAGGACAGGATTAACTTGAACAAACATTGCAATTTAACATTTTCTAGGTAACGCTTTCTAGAGCCAACTACCTCAGGGTGCATGAGTCACAATTCCAAACAAAACAGTTAATAGGTCCAGGTGCCCCAGGTAAAATCAGGGTCTCTGTTTCTCAGGCAGGTCTGTAACTCTACCTCCTGTGCTGCTATCATGATTTTAACAGCTAGGACAGGGAAGACTTACCAAAGTCTTTAAGCTGATGTAGATGGATTCTGCATACACTGTCCCTACCACTCAGAGAGGTATTCCCAGGAATAAGTCATGAATGTGTAGTCTTCTTCCTCTTGAATGTTGGTTCTGTTCAGGGCTTCTTACCCAACCTTAGAAAATATCAGTTTTGTTAGGGTGACCCCATACTGAGTCATTGTCCAGGCTTTGTTCAGATGGTCCCAGCAGGGTAATCACCAAAATATCATCCCCAAGTACAAAACTAAGCCAATTTATACCCCATTGCCCCAAACTATCCACAGTTAATATATAATTAATGAAGCACTGCCTTGCTCAATCAACTCCCCTTGCTCTCCAGCAGAGAGCTCACTCAGGCCTGGTCTACACTAGGCGTTTATGTCGAAGTTAGCGCCGTTACATCGAATTAACCCTGCACCCGTCCACACTGCGATGCTATTTAGTTCGACATAGAGGTCTCTTTAATTCGACTTCTGTACTCCTCCCCGACGAGGGGAGTAGCGCTAAATTCGACATGGCCATGTCGAATTAGGCTAGGTGTGGATGGAAATCGACGCTAATAGCTCCGGGAGCTATCCCACAGTGCACCACTCTGTTGACGCTCTGGACAGCAGTGCGAGCTCGGATGCTCTGACCAGCCACACAGGAAAAGCCCCGGGAAAATTTGAATTTGAATTCCTTTTCCTGTCTGGCCAGTTTGAATCTCATTTCCTGTCTGGACATCGTGGCGAGCACAGCAGCACTGGCAACGATGCAGAGCTCTCCAGCAGTGATGGCCGTGCAGTCTGTGAATAGAAAGAGAGCCCCAGCATGGACTGATCGTGAAGTCTTGGATCTCATCGCTGTGTGGGGCGATGAGTCCGTGCTTTCCGAGCTGCGATCCAAAAGAAGGAATGCAAAGATCTACGAGAAGATCTCTAAAGACATGGCAGAGAGAGGATACAGCCGGGATGCAACGCAGTGCCGCGTGAAAATCAAGGAGCTGAGACAAGGCTACCAGAAGACCAAAGAGGCAAACGGACGCTCCGGATCCCATCCCCAGACATCCCGTTTCTACGAGGCACTGCATTCCATCCTCGGTGCGGCCGCCACCACTACCCCACCAGTGACCGTGGACTCTGAGGATGGGATACTGTCCACGGCCGGTTCCTCGGACATGTTAGGGGACGGGGAAGATGAGGAAGGAGATGAGGAGGGCGAGGCAGTCGGCAGCTCTCACAACGCTGATTTCCCCGACAGCCAGGATCTCTTCATCACCCTTACAGAGATCCCCTACGAAGCGTCCCCAGCCGTTACCCCGGACACAGAATCTGGTGAAGGATCAGCCAGTAAGTGTTGTAAACATCTAAACATTTATTTTTAACAAAACAGGAATATTAACAATTAAAAGAATGGGTTGTTCATGATTAGTGTGCCCTAGACGCTTAACGGTTTAATAAGGGGCAGTGCAAGTTTTGAAAAGAAATCTAGCAATGTCCGGTTTTCAGTGATTGTCCTGCACAAGCCGCTCTACTGTTTATTCCCTACTACTGCAGCTACAGTAAAATGCGGTCTATGTGTCCGGGGATAGAGCAGTAATCCTCCTGGGACATCTCGATGAAGCTCTCCTGGAGGTAACTTGAAAGCCGTTGCATGAGGTTCTTGGGGAGAGCGGCCTTATTGGGTCCTCCGAAGTACGACACGTTGCCGCGCCACGAGATTATCAAGTACTCGGGGATCATTGCTCTGCACAGCAGGGCGGCATACGGCCCTGGTCTTTGGAGGCTTTCCCGGAGCATTCTCTCTTTGTCGCTCTCGGAGATCCTCATCAGGGTGATGTCGGCCATGGTGACCTGCTTTTAATTAGGTAGGGGAATGTTAGTGTTGGGACTGCTTTCCCGTTCCTTTACAGAACTGTAACCGCTGGTTTGCAGCCACGCGGTGGAGGCGGGAGAGGGGCAGCCGAAAGGGATCGTTCCCGGGGACAGCCGCGAGGGGGTGGGACAGGGGCAGAGTTCCCGCTTGCCGGATTGCTGGCAGCAGGGACTGACATTGATTTAAATGTGAAATGAGGCCAGTGGTAATATAAAAGTTTTAAACTGCCACAAGTGTACGGCTTACCATGTCTGCCTGCAACAGAAATTCCGTTGTGCTGCCTCGCTTCTCAAATGTGCTGTTCAAGACCCCAGGCACTGAATGCGAAGGCCGAGAATTCGACCTTGTGCTGAGTGCGCATGTGAAAGGTGCTGTGCATGGTCTTGTTCACAGAGAAAGACTATGTTCTTTGTTCACAACTACATTTATCTTTCTTAGGAATTCACTCCCTTTTTCCCATTTCCACAGCCCCGTCTGCGACTGTCTCACAACCTAGCCTGGAATCACACTCCCAGAGGCTAGCGCGGATTAGGCGTAGGAAGAAGAGGACACGGGAGGACATGTTCTCTGAGCTTATGGCCTGTTCCCAAGCCCAGGCATCACAGCAGACCCAGTGGCGGGAGAACTTGACCCGAATGCACCAAGCCAACATGGATCGGGAGGAGAGGTGGCGGCAGGAAGACCAGCAGGCGACTCAAACGCTGCTTGGACTACTGAGGGAGCAAACGGACACGCTCCGGCGCCTTGTGGATGTTCTGCAGGAACGGAGGCAGGAGGACAGAGCCCCGCTGCAGTCCATCTCTAACCGCCCTCCCCCGCCACCAAGTCCCATACCCACCTCACCCAAAGTGCAAAGAAGGAGAGGCGGCAGAGTCCCTGCTAAGTCTCACTCCACCCCTGCAGAGAGCTCTAGTAGCAGAAGGCTCTCATTTCCCAAAATTTGAAAAGTTCTTTCCTTCCCGCCTGACAGAAGCCCACGTCCAAGTTTCACCTCCCAATGCCATGTGTAGTTGATAATAAAAAATTCGTTTCTGTTAACTACTGTTTCAATCATGTTCTTTTGGAGGAGGAGGGGAAAGGGGGTTGGTAATTGGACAGGACAGTCTCCTTTGGCAGGGTACATAGTCGGGGGCAGGCACAGCAGCAGGGCACATACACAGTGCAGTGATGCAGTGACTAGTTACCCCGGTTAGTCTGGGAGGTTGTTTTGATGTAATGTTGGGGGGGGGGGGGTTGCTCTGTGACTTTGTGGCGGGGGAGGGCAGTTACAGATCTTAAGCGCCGGTCCTTAGGCAGGATCACAGAGCCACACAGCATGGGATCTGTAACCGTCCTCCCCCTGCCACAAAGTCAAATAGACCCCCCATACACACAGTCCCGATCAGGAGGGTTGACAGGCTCCGTTGAAACAAGCATCCCACCGCAGCGGAGCCTGTCAATCCTTGAGTTTAGAAGCTGCATTCGCGTCACAACACTACACCCGCTCCGCACCACAGTCTGCGTCCCAGTTTTAAAAAATTCCCGCGAAAACAGTATTAAAGAAAACGGTGTGCTTTAACAAAGTAGAACTATTTTTATTTCGACACGTGTGTTGGAGGGGGGGTGAAGGGGGTATGTAACTGGATAGGATAGTCAACATTACCTGGGTAAAGAAACGGGGGCAGGTTTAGCTTCTCAGTACACAAACTATAAAGTCACAGGTTACCCTGCTCACTCAGGAACTTTGCTTTCAAAGCCTCCCGGATGCACAGCGCTTCCCGCTGGTCTCTTCTAATCGCCCGGCTGTCTGGCTGTGAGTAATCACCAGCCAGGCTATTTTCCTCAACCTCCCACCCCGCCATAAAGGTCTCCCCCTTGCTCTCACAGAGATTGTGGAGCACACAGCAAGCTGCTATAACAATGGGGATATTGGTTTCGCTCAGATCACAGCGAGTCAGTAAGCTTCTCCATCTCCCCTTGAGACGGCCAAAAGCACACTCCACCACCATTCTGCACTTGCTCAGCCGGTAGTTGAAGAGTTCTTTTTCAGTGTCCAGGGCGCCAGTATAGGGCTTCATGAGCCAGGGCATTAGCGGGTAGGCTGGGTCCCCGAGGATGACTATAGGCATCTCCACATCCCCAACAGTTATTTTGTGGTCCGGGAAGTAAATACCTTGTTGCAGCCGTCTAAACAGACCAGAGTTCCTGAAAACACGAGCGTCATGAACCTTGCCCGGCCATCCCACGTAGATGTTGGTAAAACGTCCCCTGTGGTCCACCAGTGCTTGCAGCACCATGGAAAAGTAGCCCTTTCGGTTAATGTACTGGGTGGCCTGGTGGTCCGGTGCCAGGATAGGGATGTGAGTTCCATCTATGGCCCCACCGCAGTTTGGGAATCCCATCGCTGCGAAGCCATCTATGATCGCCTCCACGTTTCCCAGGGTCACTACCTTTGGCAGCAGTACATCAACGATTGCCTTCGCTACTTGCATCACAACAACCCCCACGGTAGATTTGCCCACCCCAAACTGGTTCGCGACTGACCGGTAGCTGTCTGGCGTTGCAAGCTTCCAGAGGGCTATGGCCACTCGCTTCTGTACACTCAGTGCAGCTCGCAAGCGGGTGTCACTGCGCTTCAGGGCAGGGGACAGCAACTCACAAAGTTCCAGGAAAGTTCCCTTCCGCATGCGAAAGTTTCGCAGCCACTGGGATTCATCCCAGACCTGCAGCACTATGCGGTCCCACCACTCAGTGCTTGTTTCCCGTGCCCAGAATCGCCGTTCCACGGCATCAACATGACCCATTGCCACTGTGATGTCCTCGGCGCTGGGTCGCCTGCTTTCTGACAGGTCTGTGCTACTCTCAGACTTCAGGACATCACCGCGGTGCCGTAGCCTCCTCGCCTGACTTTTCTGCATCTGCCTCAGGGAAACCTTTATGATAAGCTGCGAGACGTTGAGAGCGGCCACAACTGCAGCGATGGTCGCAGCGGGCTCCATGCTCGGAGTACAGTGGCGTCCGCGCTGTCAATGACTGGAAAAGCGCGCGAACTGTTTTCCCGCCGGAGCTTTCAGGGAGGGAGGGCGGGATTGATGGACGGATGACGACAGTTTCCCAAAAGCACCCTCGACTCATTTTGTTACCCAGAAGGCATTGCCGGCTACACCCAGAATTCCAATGGGCAGAGGGGACTGCGGGAACTGTGGGATAGCTGACCACAGTGCACCGCTTCGAATGTCGACGCTTTCACCGTTAGTGTGGACGCACAAAGTCGAATTACTGTCCTTAGTGTGGACACACACGTTCGACTTTGCAATATCGATTACAAAAATTCGATGCAAGTAAAATCGAACTACTCTCGTAGTGTAGACAAGGCCTCAGATTCCTATCTTTTCTTGTAGGCTTATGGCCACAGGGCTTGCAGTTAAATAATTGTTAGTGGAATGTAGTAGTCTGGCAGTATTTACCTGATACACTCTATCCTGGGCCAGATCCTCAGCTGGTATAAATTGACAGCTTCATTGAATTCAGTAGAACTTTGCTGATTTACAACCAGCTGAGGACCTTGTTAGCAAGTATTGATCCTGATCTTGCTAGCAAATGAGTTCTGATGACTCACTGAGGTAGACGGTGCATTACCTCACCCAGCTATAAGGGAGATGGAAGTGGTTTTCTGGAGAGTGAGAGAGAGGCTCTAGAGTGTGGGCTGAGCAGTTGCTGAGGAACCCTGGGAACAGTCAAAGCTGAAGAAAGGCATGAGTTGGAGTGTATGTTACTGTTAATTTGTGTAGGGGAAGAGTTTTGATTTTGTTTTACAGCAGACTGGGAGATGTTCCTATACAGATGGAGAAAGAGAACTGAATAGCAGGCAAGAGAGAATACATACCATGAGTCTGATCTCCTCTGGTATAATCTCAGAGTAACTCCACTGAGGCTAATGAAGTTACACCAGTGTAAGTCAGGTGTAAGTGATATCAGAATCAGGCCCCCATATATATATATATATATATATATATATATATATATATATTCACTTGAGATTCTTTCTCTCTGGATTTTAACACCTGGTCTGTTTCTGTGGTGTGGGTGCCATGAAATAAAAGAGTTGATGATGTGGTGGAATAGGAATACCTTTACTGTTTTAATTCTTTCTCTACGCACCAGAAGAGAATGATAATTATTCGCTCTTCAGTAATGTTTTTCATCCAGCAAACTCAACCCACTTGAAAAATTTGAATTAGTTGGGCCTACCAAACTCCAGACAAATAGAGGATGTGGTGTTATCCCCACTCTACCAATGAGGATATTGTGGAGGGGTCAAAGAGGTTAAAACCTATTTTTCAAAGATGGCCTCTAATTTAGGCTGTGTTTTGTGTGCCCAATTAGAGACATCTTGAGCCTGCTTTTTCAGAGTGCTGAATACCAGCAGATGGCTATTGACTTCCAGCCTGACAGAATGTCAGGTTGTACAACAAAATATGCAGGCATTCAAAATCAGTGAATGCTCTCAAAAATTTTGGTCTAACATGCTGAAATTAACACAGAAAGTCAGAAGCAAAGCCTCAAGTTCTATCCAATTCAATGAATCCCATGCCCTAGCCACCAAACTGGCCTGGCTTTCAATCCTCAGAAGTTGAATGGGCTGGTTGTGTTTTGCTTTCAGGACGCCTTTGGACTTTAGAACCCAGTGATAGTGGGCTTACATTACCCCCTCCTCTGCAGATAAACTTCATATTTGACCTATGTGTTCTCTTTGTAGTATTTTGCTATAATCCATTAGCAGAGTTTTGTAAAATATTGAAATAAAAAGGTGTTTGGAGGTGGTTGTGTCCTTGCTTAGGATAGACCAAGAACTAATAATGTAATGCTGCAACTTTTTATTCTAAATGAAACCTATACTACAGGTAAGCCACTAGATTTAATAATATATTCTTTTCTGTGAAGGAGGGTAGGAGAAATATATATCCCTAAGTATAGACTATGTGGTAATTTTGCATCAGATCTTTTATTCCTTGCTTAGTATTCAATAAAATAAAATCCTCCGGCTACAGTTTCTGATCTCATTTCAGTGAAATACAGATTTCACTGAGAAGAGAATCTGGCACATAAACTTAAATGAGAATTTTGAGCACAATCTTGATCCTTTAGAAGTCAATAGCCAACTTATGCATTTGGGCCTTGAGTAGACTGAAGGATACTACCCTTCATTTGCTAATTATATCCTTGTCTAAGATGTCTAAAACCATCATTCTCATTATTTTGTTTACGGAAACTGCACAGACAGTCCTATAGCAAGGGCATTTTACCAAATTCTCATAGTTCATCCCTGATAAATAAAATACCCCTGCATCATCTTAGTCCTGACTCTCACGACAGTCTGAGTCTACTTTGATCCCTGGGTCTTTGATGTTACAACTTCATTTTTAGATTTTTTTTTTTTTTTTTTTTTTTTTTTTTTTTTTTTTTTAGTAGTGAATGGTTTCCTTTAGAGGTTTGGGTTGAAATACCTTTTTAGTTTTCAAGGGAAAATAAGCATTTCTGTCACATTTGTCTTTTATTATTTGTCACATTTTGGGAGACATCTTCTGTTGTGTTTTTTCTCTTTTATAAAAATTACTTCCATCTATTAGTCTCCTTGAAACCTTCTGAAGCATCAATCTATAATGGTGAATCCCTTTTCAATAAATCGGTTCTCATCAGATGTCAAAAGGAAGTCAAAGTGGACAACTGAATAGGACAATTGGACATTTTAAGGCCATCTGAATAGGACAATATTCAGTTATAAATGTCAAGACTAGATGTGAATAATGTCACAGAAGTTAAAGGTCAGGGGGTAATCCACTCAGAAGTCATTCATGAATCATATTTAAATAGCTTCAGACACTTTTTAAAAAGTTACATTCCATCGCACAACAAAATCTCTCTATCCTGATATGCGTGACAGCTATTCATTGTAGGGAGACGTTCGCCATTATCTTGCTAGGGCCTAAGATGCTGAAAGAACCTTCTCTAGAATAAAACTACTTAAGCTAGTTTGTTTTGTTTTTTTGTTTTTTTTTTTTAAGAAAAAAATTGGATTTTAGCAAAACAAAGTTATTTTTTTCTTGGCTAGGAAGCAGTTAATTAATCACAAAGAAACAACCGATTTTTCAATTCACTTAATCATTCTACAAACAGTTTCTCCCTCCTCCCCCCACCCCCCGAATAAAAAGAGACCACATTAAAATGTGTATTGTATAGAAGGTAATTTCAGGATTTGATTGAATGAACTCTTCCTGGAAGTATGAAATCCATGCTATTTTGCTTACAACCATGAATTTCTTTAATAATGTTATGCATGTTTCCATACTGGGGAAAATATGATAAGAATGGAAAATATACTTTAAAATTATAGGTTGCTTATTTCTAATGGAAGCAGCCATAGGATCAAACTAAATAAACAGTTGACAAAAATGTAATGAAATTCAGCTGCTACTGGTTTGAAAGAAATCCAGCATTTATTTTTGTGGCTAAGATACTGTAACACGCAGTGGTAACATAGCAAACCATTTCAGGGCCAAGTTCTGCCCTCACTTGTGCATGCTCATGTTGAAGTCTCAGCGGGTAGAATGTTGTTATACAAACTAGATTATGACCAGCAGATAATACTCTATTAAGTTAGGGTGCAGTGGACTAATGTATGAGGTCTCTAACACATGCATAAATGGAAAAAGTTTGCATTCTGGGGGTGAACTGGGAGAGGTGTAGAATATAGCTAGTTGATTTGTGATCCCATATATTAAGTCAGCCCACTCGCCAATGTACTCCTGGGCAGTTGTGGGGGCAGAGGGTTCTAGCTGCCATTTAATAGACCACTTAGAGTCTGAGAGGATTCCATTTTCCTCATGATCCCTGCAGACCTCCCCTATGCAAAGCCCGTTCATATGCACTTTATGGAGAAGAGTGGACCTAGTAACCATTCTGTGCATAACAAAGACTTAATTTTAAAAACACTGGGAAATGTTGGATCTAATCTAAACTCTCCCAAAGTACAGAACTCCCAGTTAATTGTTTCATGTTAAGACTAATTAGCTCGACAGATAGATGTTGATGCCTGATGGTCCAAGAATGTGTTTTCAGAGTTCCCAGATTGTGTGGTAATTAAAGGAGAGATTTACCATGTTATGGCTATTGCCATTAGGCTCTTAGGGTAAGAGCCAGAAAAAGAGAGATACTGATTGGAATGTGTGTGCAATGGCAGCTGTGCCTTCTGTGGGTTGTGTTTGTTTTTGTTTGTTTTGGAATGAACAAAGGTTTGAATGAGGCCAGTATTTGATAGGTTACTTGAAACAATGCAACCTACAGCTGCCTTTCAGCAATGCAATGACTTTGCATGAAAGGCAGGCCCTCACACTTCTTTGGTACTGAAAAAAATTCTCAGAAACTGTCTGCATTTTGCTAGATGTTATAGCGATCTTGCCCACTGTCAGAAGCAGTACTGTAGCCATGTGGGCCCCAGACTATTACAGAGCCACCTTACCAACTATCATGACTTTATCATGAGCCTTGTGATTAGCTATTTTCCTTAAAACATCAGCTCCTGGCGTCAGTAATTACATGAGCTTCCATTTTTAAAAAAAGTTTCTAACCCTCATTGAAAACCTTGAAAACTTGACCTGAGTGAATCCTAAAGTCTCAAAAAACAAAAGGTGCATTAAAAAGTACCCCAAATTTGTTGTGGTTTTCAAAAATCTAATTTTTTAATCTAATCTCATCATTTGCAGGCCTAATTCACATTTGGGATTGGCAAGATTGTTATTGAGTATAATTGTTCTTCACCTAACAAACGTTTCATTGCAATTAAACAGAACCCAGGTCCCAACTAAGAGGAAAAGACCAATCTACTACCTTCTTCATGCTGTCTCATAGATTGTGAACTCTTTGGGACAGCAACCCTGTTTTTGTTGTGTGTGTTTAGGTCTAGCATAATAAGGACACAGACCCTGATTTGGGCTTTCAAATGCTACTGTAATATGGTTAACAAACTTGATACAGTGTGCTGAGCCTGCAGCCTTCCATGCTGATCTGTGTTGTCTGATTGTCTCCTTGTGCTCCTCTCTCTGTTGCTACATATCTCATACTTAGAATCTAAAGTTTTTTGGGATCAGGGACTGTCTTTTTGTCATGTTTGTACAGCGCCAAGCACCGTCCTGGTCTTTGATTGAGGCTCTTGGGTGCTACCATAATTGAGGTACTAGTGGATGACCTCTAGCTTTGGCCTTGAACCTCCCAACTTTCAGTCAGGTTTAAGGGTCACCCACACTTACAAGATGTACGTAAAAAGGAGAGCAGCGACATGGACCTTGGGTCCAGGTGCCCAGGAGTAAGTAGATGCACCTCAGAGCAGATGGGAAAGGAGAGCAGGGGAGCAGGCAGTCTTGGCTGAGCCACATGGCAGAGGCCTTCTGATTTCTTGCCAGTATATGCTCTGCAACGAATCACTCCCTTCTATCTCCCCACAAGGGAGAGAAGCAGGGAGCAAATAGAGGCATCTCAGCCACAGTGCTTTCTGGTGCTACTCCTGCCATGCTGTTTCTTCTGCACCACCATCCCTTGCTCAGGACTCTCTGCCTTGAGGCACATTCTAGCCCAGATAAGGCTCTAAAACTGCCATTGCTGCACTGAGCCTTTAGCTCTAACATTATGGTGAATATGTGCCTCTTTGCCAACTCGGGGTCAGCTAGAGCACCCCTAAGTCCCATCACCTGACTCAGGAGCGGGGGAAGTGCCATAAAAGTGTGTGGGGCCCACTGGCGCTCGAACCGTAGCCCTGCCCCCCCATGCCACCCCTTCTCGGGGCCCCGTCCTCGCATCGCCCCTTCTCCTTGACGTCCTGCCCTCGTGCCATCCATTCCCCCCGAGGCCCTGCTCCCGCACCGCCTCTTCCCCTCCCCCCGGTTCCCCGCTTGCTCCTCTCCACCCCCCGTCGCTCGCCCTTACGGATGGTAAAAAATGATGGGATCATGGCCCTCTAGCCCCCCCCCGTTCCGGTATCCCTGATCAAATTCCTGACTGCACAGCTCCATTGTAGCCATGATGTCAAGGATTCCTCGGCTAATAGCAGCTCCTGGGATTCTTTGGGGGCTCTAGCATGGGAGGCAGCATAGAACTGCAATGCTGCATTGATATTAATGGAGCAGGAGCATACACGAAGTATCAGACGGGGAAGTAACACTGCGATCGTTTGCTTACTTCATTGAGTGTGCTTTTTTTAAAGACTGAGGATTCAGCTGTACGTTTCCTTTCGGGCATTTTTCTTGTATTCAGCATGGAGAGAAGATGAGCTCTCAGATTTTCTGGGCAATAACATTTTGAATTCTTCAATACATGGTCATATTTATTGGTCATATAGCTCTGACCCTTTGTAATTAATCTGCTATTGACAACTGGATTTAAGCATTGTATATGAAACAGCTGAATTATGAAAACTCAGTAGTGTTGTTGTCTCATTTTAGACTCATTAAAAATTATACTATGCAAATAATATTTTCTGCTCTGTATCGGATGCAATGCCACGCTAAGCGACTCATTTTTAGTAGATTCCAAATATGTTCAAAGTAGTAAAACCTGATATAACATCTGGTATTCATTGATTTTCTGCTTTAAACACTGTTAGTGCTGGTCTGACCAGGGCACTAGAGAGTAACTAGTTGGCGTTCACACAATATAGATAACTGTCTTATTTCACATTTGACCCTAGACCAGGGGCGGGCAAACTTTTTGGCCTGAGGGCCACATCTGGTTTCTGAAATTGTATGGAGGGCTGGTTAGAGGAGGCTGTGCCTCCTCAAATAGCCAGGCGTGGCTTGGCCCCCGCCCCCATCTGAGCCTCCCTGCTTCTCGCCCCCTGATGGCCCCCATGTTCCCTGTCCCCTGATGGCCCCCCAAGGCCCCCTGCCCCATCCACCCCTCCCTGTCCTCTGACCATCCCCAGCCCCCTCTGCCCCTGACTGCCCCCCGCTGCCCCATCCAACACCAACTCTCATTCCTGACTGCCCCCCCAGGACCCCTGCCCCATACAACCACTCCTTCTCTCTGACCATCCCCAGAACCCCTCCCCCTGACTGCCCCCTGCCATCCCATCCAACCCCGCCCCTTCCTGATTGCCCCCTGGAATCCCTGCCCCATTCAACCCCCCCTGTTCCCTTCCCTCTGACCGCCCCAACCCCTAGCCTCACCCCTGCCCCCTGACCACCACCCTGAACTCCCTTGCCCTCTATCCAACCCCCCCTGCCCCCTTACGCTGCCTGGAGCAACAGTGGCCGGCGGTGCTACAGCTGCGCCACCCAGAGCACCAGGACAGGCAGCCGGAGCCAGCCACGCCACCGCGCAGCACAGCACACTGGGTCAGGCCGCAGCTCTGCAGCTGCGCTGCCCCAGGAGCTCGCAGCCCCGCTGCCCAGAGCATTGCACTGGCGGCGCAGTGAGCTGAGGCTGTGGGGGAGGGGGAACAGCAGGGGAGGGGCCGGGTGCTAGCTTCCCAGGCCAGGAGCTCAGGGGCTGGCAGGAGGGTCCTGCGGGCCGGTTGTGGCAGGTAGAGGACCTCTGCCCTACACCCATCCTAGTTATTTACTGTTGCCCAGTCTTCTCCAGTTAGCCTTACCTTTTTAGAAATATTCTCTGACAAAAACTGTTAACAGGGAGTTAAGGCTGAGATAAAAAATAATCGGCAATTTAGAATAAATTACATTAGAGATGTTGCAGCTATCCCCCAAACAAAGCATTATAAACCCAGGAAATTCAGAATTCACCTTAAATCTGAAAGGAATTCAAACATGTTAAGGTATGGAAGTGCTCAGTTAGGACACCCAAACAGCCTTTGTGACATACTTTGATAACTATACAATCATATTTAAGACATTTTAATATTTGTGAGTCCAGATTAGATTAAACTAATTTATAAAGATGTATTTGATTTCCCCCATCCAGCATTCTATTGTGTCCCTAGAGGGCAATTCTCCCTGCTACCGTAAATTTGGCAGATCTATTGAAAACAAAAAAAATCCCATGGGACTGGGTCTGAATATCTTTGTATTCTCAGTCATTTCCTCCCTATGGGCAAGAGAGATCCAGGATGGTATCGTCTCTGATTGGGTACTCTTTCTGGGTCTTGAAGTTGTCCTTGGCAGAACTTAGTAGTAGAGTTGAGTTGGCAGTGGTTACATTTTATATTAAGATATACTGTACATGCTTTTACTAGAAATGATGTCACTCTAACTGCAAAATTACCAAAAATCAGATCCCATCCTCAGAACAGCATATAACAAAGAATAGTATAAAACAAAATGTATGCATCACCAAACTAAAGCTAATGCATGATCTTCCTGCTGCTATCTTCTTGATTCCTTCCATTCCCCCAGTTTGTACTCTTCATTCATCAATGTATGTCTTAATTTAGATGACAAGTTGTTCAGAGCAGGCACTTTAGACAAAAATTCCATCTTGGTTACACCAGTGTCAATCTAAAGTAACTCCATTGATTTTACTGTAATTGCCATTTCGACCGTTGTCACTTATGTTTTAAGCATCATGTAGATTTATGGCACTATACCAATAAATGCAAAATGTATTGAAATGTCATATATATATTTTTAATCTTATTTACAGTATAAAGAACCAGGTGCATGCATTGATCATGGAGATTGTGACTTAGTTGAGAATCAGTGCATGAGGGAATCAAGATCCAACAAGATGATTAAACCTTTTTGTAAGCCAGTGGGCTAACTCATTGGCCCGTGTACCAGAGATCACTCTCTAGCCACAAGATTCCAGTCCCTTTGCTTCAGGAACTCAGTTTTCATTCTTCATAATAAAACTGTTTAACATATCAGTCACATCCTTTTCCCCAGACCCTAGGGTTTCTGCCAGAGCCTATCTACTCCCTTCATTTCTCCCTCAGCTCTGCTGCTTGATGGCTTTTATGAACACCAGGTGATCATCAAGCTATCACCTGATCCTTGGCCTTAACCTCAGTTGGGAGGCAGCTGATTAATCACAGGTGGGGCTGCTGGGGCAGGCCCAACACCTCTTAAAGGGCCAGCCATGTTGTAACGCTACTAAATGTGAGCTTTGACCAAAATGCTGGAATTGTGGCAGTTTGTTTGCTTCTCAGATGAGCCATATATTCAAAAGTTGCTTATTTTGCCGCTTCCACCTACTTCCCAGCCTCTTGGAGGTGCATGTGTGCATGCATGTTTTCCTTTATCTAACTGGATAGCTGTCCAATATATGCCCTGTTTCTTTGACAGCAGAAAACCATTTTCACTTATGTTACATAAGGGATGCACTCTAATGCAGCTGAACTCTGCTGGTGGGTGATACAAGAATTGGAACTACAAAGAAGGGATTGTAGAATATGGTCTCTAATGAATTTCAGCTACAATAACTATAGATGAAATTCTTCAGTATTAGATCATGTAAAGCTCCCACTGAAGTTTGGCATAAATAAGGAATGGGCCCAATATTATCAATATTCTGCCTATTTCTAAGCATAAATGAATGTATGAGGAGTCATAGGTAATGTTTTCGGCTACCTGTCCCCAAAGAAAAGAAATGTATTAGGATTAGTACTTTGGACTTTATGTTTGACAAATAGCATCTGTTGTTTTGAACAAAGACACTGATCACCAGTATAATCTTATGAGATCCTGGACATGTAGATTTAATTTACTGGTTTGCCAGCAGAGATTACACTATCTTCTCTAAATTAGCAATCGGGTTAGGAGGACGCACCTATTTTTTGATTCCTGGGAAAGTCGAGGAGAGATGGCTTCAAACAAGAATAACTGATAAATTAAAACAGACATTTCACTGCTCTAAATAATTTATTGGTACTCAGAAAGGAACAGACAAATACTCAGGTGGCTAATTTTTAATGCTGACATCTCAATGATTTACTAAAAACATCTGCCAGTCAGGTTATATGTGCTCCATTCAATACTCAGATGCTCGTAAAGAAGCTGTCCTGATGGAATGAGAGTGCTACTTCAGAACAGGCATGATAACATTCAGTCCAATGCACATGCCAGTGTTGATAGAGAGATTAAGTTTCCCTTGAGTATTGTCAAGTACAAGCAGACTTTCCTTTTTTTTTTTTTTTTTTTGAGTTATGCCAAAGTTTAGTCAGGTGGTGAAAAAATGTAGAGGGAGCAAATAGCTGAAGCCTTGAGCAGATGCATGGTGTAGCTATAACACTTCATAATAGTTCATAAAACCTGTCGACTAGTGAAGCGTTTGTCCAGAGTTTGGCTGTGATTCAGAAAGGCACATGCTTAAATACCTAACTTTAAGCATGTGTAGTCCCAGTGACTTCCATAGGACTTCTTGTGACATCAGTGGAACTACTTATGTGATTGAAGTTTGGCACATGCTAAAGCATCTTTCTAAATCAAGACCTATGCTGTAAATAGAACCTGAATGCAGTGCTAATTATTGACTGAGTAAGCAAGGCCCTACAGGCTTCAGAGTAGCAAGGCCCTACAGTCAACTTCCTGGCATTTATCTCTCTGTGATATAATAACAGAAGTTGGTCCACTAAATGATATTACCTCACCCTCCTTGTCTGTAACGTAACTTTTGAACATTGCATCTCATTCATTCCAAAATTTCAGGGGTGGTTCTAGGCATCAGTGGGCAGAACCCTATTGATCGAAAAGCCTCATTTAGAGGAAAATAGGCCCATCGGCTGCCTAATGCTGCAGGCTATGGAATCACTCTGGCACCTACAGCCATCAGAGGCAGCAGCTTAACTTACTGTGTGGGAAGGTTGTCTGTAGCCTGGAGTCTAAGAAAACTAAGAGAGCTGTTTAAGGAGGGCTATTGAGGGGACCTGAAGGGGGAAGAATGGGGATGGGAGGGAAGCAGCGGGGATTGGAGGGATGGGGCACTGCTAATGGGGGAAATGGACCTGGAGAGCACTCGGTAGGGGGCAGGGTCATGATGGGGGAAGCAGCAATCTGAAGTACAGGGAAGCATGGCGGGGGGAGGGGAAGCATCAGGGACCTGCAGGAGTGTGTGAGGTGGGGAAGGGGCTGAGGAGAAAGGTCAAGGGGAAGCAGAGACCCAGAGGAGAGGGGGAGCGGTGTGGGGTGGGAAAGCAGGGATCTGGAGGAGGAGTGGGGGAGTGGTTGTGATGAGTAACTGGAAGGTAAAAGACAAAGCAGCTCTGCGGGCAGGTTGTGTGATGTCTGTAATCCTCCACACCTTTCCCCTGCAGTGCTCCCCCACTTCCTACACATCCCCCTTTCCCTCCCCCCCCAAATTGCTGCTGGCAGAGGCATCTTGCTGGAACCCCTGCTGCTGCCTGAACATATCTCAAGCGTCAGCTTAACGTGCTGCTCTCTCATTGGGTGTACAGTGTGGACTACAGAAGTGTTAGGCCCAAAAATATGGAGTATAGAACATTGTTTGGCCAGCTTAGCCAAAGTTAGGCTAACAGTAGTTGCTGGGCCATTCCTGTCTCTCTGTGAAACCTGAGGGCATGCTTGCTTGAGCTGCAGAGAATGAGATAAGAGGTGGGGGCCACATTCTTGTACCAGAAGTGCTAGGAACAGTTTGTTTGGACATATGGAAACTTGCAGTCTCCACTCCCTGTTTCTGTTCTTCATCTGTTCTTAACTCCCTCATTTCTCCTAGTTTCTGGTGCATGACAACAAAGCTCATAAGAAGTTGCTGAGGCACTACGAATTGTTTGTAGTGTCAAAGAAGATAGATATGCATGAATATTAGAAGCTTTCTAACTAATAAAGGGGGGTTGGGTTGTTTTAACTATGATGCGACGGAACTGTCTATATAACCTTACTAGTTATTGTAATCGGGGCTGGTTCTCAGTGGAGACGGGCCGCTCTCTATTGTTGTGTGCACTCTTCAATAAAGAGCTTGTATTGGACCTTGCTGGTGTTGCCTGTCTCTCTCTCTGCGGTCAGACAACGAACGGTACAGTCTGGGTTAAAAGTCCCCGACAAATTTGGCGTCTCCGCTGGGACTCGTCTGACTCTCTGGTGCGGGATCAGACTCCGAAGCAGCGCGCATCCTCTGGCTTCAAGGAGCCTTGCCCGGTAACCTGATCCCTGCGTCGGCGATAAGGCGAGTCCTGTGAACCAGCTGAAGCCCGTAGAAACCCAGCAACGTCCACCTACCCGTTGAGTAGGATCCAGGTCTTCGGGGTTCGAGTGCCCGGGGAGGTAAGCGATCGCCAGATATTGAGAGGTAGGGTTAGAGTCCCTGTTCCATCTCAGTTGGGGTTAGAGGCCCCGGACTGGGGTTAGAGGCCCTGGGTTGGGGTTAGAGACCCCTACAGTCTAAATGGGACAAAAAATGCCCGGGGGACGCCCCATTGTCTCTGGTACTCAGAGATTGGAAGGAAATCTCTGGAACAACCGGTTTGACTAAATCTAAGATGAGAAATTTATGCCAAATTCAATGGCCTTCCTTTACTGCTCATTTGTCCCTGACTAAAGATTGGCCAAGCTGCGGAACCTTTTCTGCAGACAGGATGGATTCCCTCAGGGATATTCTGGTTGATCTTAGACCAGGACAAATGGATTATTTATTTGTATGGTATAACTATAAACCAAAAGAAAAACTGCTTTGGGCCCCAGCTGGCTGTGAAAAAATATAGACAGAGGCAAACCAAAGACAATACAAGTTACAAGTGCTGAGATTACATTTGCAAAGCTTAACTGTCCAGTGAGATCCAACAGTCTGCCTCTGAGACCCTGGAGCTGGCGTGGTTTGGGGACGCTGTGAAGAAGCCACAGGCAGCCGGCCTGGACTGGAATCTCTGAAAGAGACGCCGCAGGAGACCCCAGGGTGTAAAAGAACAGCCCTCCCAAGAGTGGAAGCAAGTCAGAGATTCTGGACACGCTGTATACAGGATAATCTCCCATCCACCTCTCCCCCTTCTCTGGACGTTATACAAAGACGTGGCCAGTCTGGACGTACGTGTGTGAGTATGAAAGTGTGCCCACTCTCAGCCGCAGTAAGTCTGAGAACTGGAGAGGGGTTAAGCATTCCTTTCTCCACCCCAGTTGACTGGGAAGGGTGTCAGGTGGATCTACCCCAGTCGTAGCAGGACTGGGCAATACAGAAGTTGGAGAAAAGGGAAGAGTTGTGTACTTGATAACTAGAATTAAGCAATTAAGAGCATAGATCATGAACCAGGCAGCAACTCAAACCTACGCCCAGGGCAAGTTGCAAGCCTTGAGACAGGACTTCCAGGCAGAAAAGGAAGCACTGGCTAAGCAAGTACCGGTCCTTCAGGGACTTGTCAGAATTTAACCATTTGTGTTTGCATATGCTGTAACAGCAGTGTGTTTGCCACACCAAAAAAAAATTGAATAGTTAAACGCCAATGGGCCATGCGTTTTTGCCCAGATGGCAAGCCTCACGAGGGAGGACTCGGGTAGCCTTGTGAGTAAGAATGTTTAAGGGAAGAGACCAGGAAGGGTGGGGACTAGTTGAGAAGCCCACCCTCCTAGCTAAATTGATAGTGGAACAAGCCGGTGCCCATGGAAGGGACGGTTCAGCGAGAAAAGCAGGATCGGGCCCAAGTGGGCAGTCAACAGATAGATTAGAAAACAGGTTGGAAACTTTAAGGGCATAGTGGAGGAAAAGAAATAAGCAATTATAAGGCTTGGTCTACACTACCCCCCCTAATTCGAACTAAGGTACGCAACTTCAGCTACGTGAATAACGTAGCTGAAGTTCGAAGTACCTTATTTCGAATTAGTTCAAACTTACCTTGGTCCACACTCGGCAGGCAGGCTCCCCCGTCGACTCCGCGGTACTCCTCTCGGCGAGCTGGAGTACCGCAGTCGACGGCGAGCACTTCCGGGTTCGACTTATCGCGTCCAGACTAGACGCGATAAGTCGAACCCAGAAGTTCGATTTCCAGCCGTCGAACTTGCCGGTAAGTGTAGCCAAGGCCTAAGCATGGTGATTTCAAATCCCCAGGACAATAATTGGAATGGTAAAATCTGAGTTGATTGGGTGTCGTTTTGGGAGACAAACAAGTGATTTAAAAAAAAAAAAAGAGAGTGAGAAGTTAACTCTATAGTTGCTAGAGGGAATTAAGCAGTGAAACTTGGTAAGAATGTCTGTAAGTAATCCAGGCAAGAGGTTATTTAAGTGGAATTATTCGACTATGAATAATGTAGTCGAATTTGCTGAAGAACACTCCTGCTGTGTACAATCTGTATTTTATAAGTTTAAGATGAATTGGTATTGTTTAAAGTTGCAAAACCGAGAATACTTTTGCCAGAACAGGAAACTAGTGTTGTTTAAGGTATTTAGCATTTAATCCTTAAGGTGACTTAATGCTACAAGATTTAAAATGTTTTAAATAAAGACCAAAGGTTGTGGCTGTGGCAGGGTAGTCAAAGCCAGGAGAATAAAAGATTTAAATGTGTTTTTGGGTAACAAAATAGCAGATAAAAGATCTGGTAAAGAGAGAGAAGGACAGTGCCCCTGGCTCTGTGTAGTCGAGCTGTCACTTTGCTGTGGGTGCATGGAGATTTTGTAAGCATAAAAGAAACAGTTACACCTTGTGTAGAAATTGATGTGGCTAGCGTGGAAATTGAATTGTGGAGTGGATGTGCATTTTCCCCAGAACATGTGCCGTGTATATTGTAGCAGAGGTAAAAGAAATGCAAACCTACCAATATAGGTTGTGTTGTCTTTTTCAGATCACTGTGCATTTGAAAGCAGGAGTTAGAAGTAAAAGGCAGTCAAAAGTCTGGGAAAGTTAATTGTGTCCTTTTTTTAAAGTAAGAATCTTTAAGCTGTGGATAGCTTTGGATCTGGAAGCAAGCCAGAAAGCATCTGTATTAATGCAAATTATCTAACCAATAAGGTAGAAGCCACTGAAACCTGGGCTGCCTATAAAACAAATACAAGGAAATATGGGGTAATTCCTCTGTTTTGCCTAAAATCAATAAGAGTATGTGTATATAAAGGAAATATTTTAAGCAAATAATGTCTTTCAAATCATCAGAGAAAACAGATGCCAGCTGAACAGCATTCAACGTACCACGCATTTACTGGTACAATAGGAATTATTTTTGTATTCTATGTCCTGTCTTGTGGTGTTTGTCTTGTGGCCAGAATTGTTGTGTTTAATATTTTCATAAGACAGTCTAGTTCAAAATTAAATAAAAGGGTTAAATAAAAAAGCAGATACTTGTTTTACTCAACTTGAAATACAAAGTGTTTGGATAAATCAGGAAAAATGTGATATACTAAAGTCTAATACATTTGCTTAAGTAAAAAAAAAGATAAGGTGAAGTGCTAGTAACCTCTCCCTTGTCCACTGACAGACCTACTGTGCCTTTGGATTTTTTTCTAAAAGAAGCAAAACCCATTACAGGGTGATGTGCTAGTAACCTCTCCCCTGTATGATGCTGAACCACACTGTTTCAGAAAAAGAGAAGAAGGAACACTCGCTCCATTGAAACCACCAAAGTCCAGGGATTCCTGACTACAAAAAACATTAAGAACTGACTCTGGCGAAGAAACAAAGAATTATACACTGGCAGGAAGAAACTTGTGGGACCCATGCTTAGGAATATGGTATTGATTGGATTTTGGGGTTTATTCTACAGGCTGCACCCTGTGTTTTGGATAAATCCTTCAGCATGTATTGCCCTCCCTAATTGGATTTTAAATGACAAGTACCAAAGGCACCTTGTTGCCACTGCCCCTGCCATCTCCTCCATTACACTGTTACCCCTGTAACACATCCAAATACAGACAATGCCATATATTTGATAAAACCAATGGCCAAGGCCTTCACACTTTAGTGATTTATTTAAATATTGTTTGAAAAAAATATTTTTAAGGTTCAGGATATCCCATATAAGCAAACAATTGAATGAAAAAGAATGGATCAGTGGAGATAAAAATACATAATATCACTACAAGTGAACCCCAAGAATTTGTAATTGAAATTAATGGGTTCTATAGTGAATTAGATATGATGGCTATTCCTGGAATTTGCACTGTGTTAAATGAGAGAGGCACTTATTGGTATTTGGTCACCCAATTAGTGAATAATCAAATGAATACCCAAAGAGTTTGTTCTGCCACTGGAAATTTTACCTGCATAGAAATTATTCCAGTGACTAATAATGTTACCTGTACCTTATTGCAATACACCCCTTCTTATGCCATTAATATCAATGCCTCCCGGAAATACATAAAGGTGTTCAACCAACAGATGTGGTACAGTACTACACCAAAGAGAGATGTATTAGGATATCAATGGACTGTGTGATTAACACTACACTAGGGACTGTTAAATTTTCATTGCCCTTATCCAGTTTCCAGATCACCTCTACATACTCAAATTGTTCAAAAGGGGCTGCTATTAGATTAGCACAACAGAGGGCTTGGGTTATTTCCTCTAGAAAGAAGAGAGACTTGATCGGATCCCTATGGGATAGGGCCAATAGTACAGCAGCAGTTTGAAATATTTTTAAGAACCAAAAACATGATAAGAAATTGGGGCAACTAAAGAAGGCCACAAGCCTTATTTCTGGGGCACAGCTAACCCAGGCACAGGCTGGAATTGGTGAGTTACATGTTATCTCCGCCCTTAGTTCTATGACCCAGAAGTTGCTGATAGAGATGGTGTTGAATATCACTGAGGCTGGGAAGGCATTGCAGTGGGATCTAGCATGTTCAGGCTTGGCCCACTGCCCTTCCAAACACATCAGGAGTACCATCTGGTCTGTGGCCATGGAGACATACTTGGAGACTTTCTGGGTGGAAGTGCGGACATTCTCAATGCTCCTTCCAAGCATATGGACCGGTTGGGGGGGGGGAGTGTGGGCTCCCACACACCGAATCCTGTCGGGTCCATGGGGAGGATGCATGTGGATTTGCGTAATTCACCGAGACATCTGGGAAATTAGACTACCGCCGATGCCCTGGTGGACTTGGCAACCGCACAGAGAAAACTAAGGCAGATGGTTCTCCAGAACCGCTTGGCTCTAGATATCTTACTGGCCTCTCAGGGAGGAACATGTGCACTAATTGGGCAAGAATGCTGCGTATATGTTCCTGATGTTTATAACGCCACCTGGGACAGAGCAAATCACCTCATATAAGTAGCAAAGGACCATGGAGGGGAGCGGGTTGAATCCTGGTGGAGTAACCTATTCAATTGGATTCCAAACATAGGTGGTTGGAAGTGTGTGACCCCCTGTTTATCGAAGGATGTGGACAGCCATCTTTAAAATAATACTTGTATTGTGTAAGAACTGACAGATTTGTGCCAATTGTGGCCTGATCTTGAGAGGTGCCAAGTTTATCCAGTAGTGTGCTCAGTGGCTTCAAATCCCAGTGCAGTCAGCCCTCCTCTTGAAATCCTTATTTGAACATGCTATAGGTTGGATTGTGTTGGGTGGTGATAACTCCTGCAAGGTGAAATTATTCAGGCTGACTGCAGGATCTGGTGCCTACCTGAAGGACATAGTTTTGCTGAGGTTGCTTCAGGAGTTATGGCTTGATCCTGAAAGGTATTGAGCAGTCTGGCCCCAGAATAGCAAGTGCTTAAGTACCTGCTTAACTATTAGCAAATGAGCCATCTTGTTGACTTCAAAGGACTTTTCACATGCTTAAGAGCTTTGCAGGACTGGGGTAAGAGCGATCAGACTAAGCTCTGAGTAAAGTGTATATTTTAGTAAAGTAGCATTAATCGCTGTACTGATTTGTTTCAGTGCACTGCATTGATATCTGTTTTTGAATTATTCATTTGCAAAAGAGCATCTTTCACACCATTACCTTATAGTACTGTACACCATTAATGAATTAATTCATGCAACATCCTTGGCAGTAGGAAAGTAATATTCCTATTTTATAGTTAGGTGAAAGAGGGATCAGAGAGGTGAGTGGTTCTCCCTAAAAAGTGACTCTAAAAATATGTGTTCTACATCTATTACCTCTTAAGGACTTCCATATTAAAAAGGTTTTTTTTAAGAGTAAAAAGAATCACATCCTTCTCATCTGCGTCGTTGCCAGCCCTGCACACTTAGCCTGAGATCAAAATTGGGACAAGTTATTTCTCAGGCACGTACCGTTATTAGTAATTAAAAAAAAACACAATGCCTTCGACTCCAGCTTGTTTATTTAACAGTTCTCATGATCTATCCCAATGAGCAGATCGGTTGAATAAGGCTACATCTACAATTATGGCAGTGTGTAGAGTACAGACGCTGCAGGCTTAGCTAGCCTGGGTATAAATAGCAGTGTAGATGGGGAGACATGTCTGAGGCAAGTTGAGTAGAGTGCCCTAACTCCTGAACTTCCCATGGTATATACCCTACATCAGGGATCAGCAACCTTTGGCACGCAGCCCGCCAGGGTAAGCCCCCTGGTGGGCTGGGCCGGTTTGTTTACCTGCCGCGTCCGCAGGTTCGGCCGATCGTGGCTCCCACTGGCCTCGGTTAGCTGTTCCAGGCCAATGGGGGCTGCGGGAAGCGGCGCAGGCCGAAGAATGTGCTGGCCGCGGCTTCTCGCAGCCCCCATTGACCTGGAATGGCAAACCGCGGCTAGTGGGAGCCATGATTGGCCGAACCTGCAGACGCGGCAGGTAAACAAACCAGCCCGGCCTGCCAGGGGGCTTACCCTGGCGGGCCGCATGCTGAAGGTTGCCGATCTCTGCCTTACCCGATCTGTCTGTAGATGTGGGAGGCACCGCTTTGGCATGCAGTGTCCTGCCGCCTCCCTGCTGCCAGAATCTTTCCCCACCACAGTGAAAGGCTCCAGCAGTGGGGAAAGGCTCTGATGCAAAGGGGCAGCAAGGAAAGGCTCCAGCGGCACCCTTCTGCCGGAGCCTTTCCTCTCTGGTACTGGAGCTTGTCGTTGCTGGAGCTTGTCACTGCTGTCTGTACAGCTACACATGTAGTGCCTGTACTTTACACGTAAGTGTTGACAGCCATAGAAGATATATTTTTATTCAATAGATGTCAGAGTAGAATTATGCATCAAGTGATTTTTCCCAGGGTGACCCAGAAAGTTTGTAGCACGCTAGAACTAGAACTCAGTTCAAGAAACGTGCACAAAATGATACTGTTTCCCTGAAACTAGTAGATGTGTCTAATCTCTCTCTCTCTCTCTCTTTATATAGTTTTATTGTTTTAAATTCTTTCAGATTTGGTCCTATCTTGTTTAAAGTAATTTAGAAAAAAATGAGCAATTTTAGAGTACTCTACTTAGGATTGTGGAGTAGAGGGCAGAAACTGAGATAAAATAGAACATGGCTAAGTATCTGTATTGGCTAAATACATCGGAATTTTGCATAAATTAACTAGAGGAAAATATTTTGGTTTTTATACCAGGCACAGACCAGGTATTTTGCCCTGCAGCAGGTGTAACATTTTTAAAATGCTCTCTAACATTCTTAATAAGAAAACCTTCAGTAAAGCATGACTTCTCAAAACTGTAGTAAAATAAATAAAAAGTCATTTAATGGTGATTCTTAACATCTGTTGACACAGTAGGTAATGGCTAATTCAGCATTAAGGAGCTAATGAAAATCCAAGTGAGGATGATACATGATGTGAAAAGTTCACCTTTTGACTTTCTACAATATAACCTGGTATCATAAAATCTTGAGACATTCTTATCTCCCTGTATATTTTAAATTGACGAGAATTGTTTTAGCTTTTGCACTTTATCGTTTATCCTTATTCTTCGTTTAGACTGATCCAGCAAACCACTTAATCACATGTTTAATCTTAGCACAAGCTTGAGACTTAAGCACAAGTCAGTGGGACTTTATATATGCTTGAAGATCAGCCCATGCTTCAGTGTGTTGTTGAACTGAAGCCATATTGCCAAGTGGAGGTAGAATGGGGAATACGCACTATAGGCAGGCTACAGAATAGCTGTCTGATAGAGGGTTGAGGCAGCATGAGACATCCACAACTTTTTCTCCACCACAGGGTGAACAGCTGGTCAGCATAGCCTTTGCAAAAAGGGCATGCTCACCAGGGCCGGCTCTAGGCACCAGCAAAACCAGCTGGTGCTTGGGGCGGCACATTTTTAGGGGCGGCATGGCCGGCGCCAGAATGCCGCCCCTAAAAATGTGCCCCGGCCACCCTAGCTCACCTCCGCTGCTGCTGCCAAGGCGCGCGAAACAGCTGATTCGCGCGCTGCTACTCGCCCTCCCTCCCAGGCTTTCAGCTGTTTCGCGCACCGCGGCGGCTCAGGGTCTCCCCCTCCCTCCCAGGCTCTCAAACCTGGGAGGGAGGGGGAGATCCCGAGCAGCCGTTTCGCGCACCGCTTCTCCCCCTCCCTCCTAGGCTTGAGAGCAGGGCTGGGGATTTGGGGAAGGGGCGGAGTTGAGGCGGGGCCGGGGGTGGGGTAATTAAGAACCGGAGGGGGGGGGGGGGGCAAAATTGTTTGTGCTTTGGGTGGCAAAAATCCTAGAGCCGGCCCTGATGCTCACACCACAGGAAGATGTTCCTGGCAGTGTCTACTAGCCATAGTGCAATTTAAAGCTGGCAGAAATGCCAACAGAAATCAGGAGTGCAAATTTGCTACCTTTTCACTTGAAGCAAACTCTGCCCCACAGGAAACAGCGACACCTGGAAATGGATCCAACAGGGTGAGGCAAGCTTATATATTTTACAAATAGAACAAGTAGAAGCAATGATATGGTACTGGACAGGATTAGGAAATAAACTGCTTCCTAGAAGGTAAAAAAGTAGATGAGTTGCAATAACAAAAGTGATGTTCAAGATAAACCTATGGTTTTGTAGGCCCAGTCCTGAAGCCCTTTTTGTATGAATCAAGCCAATTCCTCTGAACAATATTCATCACTCTTCATGAATTCATTGTCATAAGTAAGGCTACGATTATGTCCCAGAGGTCACAGAATCTGTGACTTCCAGAGACCTCCGTGACATTTTCTGCTTCAGCCCCAGGGCTTTGAGGCTGGAGCTGTCAGCCAACAGGGGTGCCGGAGCTCTCAGCTGGCGTCCCAGCTGCAAGCCCCAGAGCTCTGAGCCACTGCAGGGGCCCTGCAGGGACCCCAAAGCTCCCAGCCGCGGTGGGTGGCTCCCAGCCTCCGTGGTGGGGGGGACTCCACAGCTCCCGGCTGCCATGGGCAACTCCCAGCCACCAGTCCTGGAGCTCTGAGCCTCCACGGGCAGCGGGGACCCGCAGCTCCCAGCCACTGTGAGTGGCACCAGCGGTGGGTGCTGGACCCCTCCAGCCCCATTCCCCATTTTGTCAGGGTTATTTTTAGTAAAAGTCATGGACAGGTCAAGGGCTTCCCTGAATTTTTGCTTATTGCCTTTGACCCGTCTGTGACTTTTACTAAAAATTACCATGACAAAATCTTAGCCTTAGTCATAAGGAACAATAAAAAGCAAGTAATGTTTTAAAGCGGATTTGGTGTTTTCTTTTAACTACGATGCAGGGAGTGCTATTACTGTATATCTCTTGTGTTAGTGGGCACACAAGGTTCAACAGACAAAAAATAAACTTTTCATCATTTTTCTCTATGTAAAATTGCTTGGCATTTTTTGCACGGACTCTCTCTTCGGGCTATTCAGTATAACCAAAAACATCCACACAAGACCTGAAAATCCAAGAATGCTTAAGACAAGTCTTCTGTGAAGATGTTCCTATGCCGATGGGAGAGCTTCTCCCGTCAGTGTAGTCAATCCACCTCCGCAAGAGGTGGTAGCTATGTCAGTGGAAGAAGCTCTCCTGCTGACATGGCACTGTCTACAGTGGGGCCTAATTCGGTATAACTGTGTTGCTCAGTGGTGTGGATTTTTCACAAACATGAGCAACATAGTTATACTGATGTAAGTTTATAATGTAGACCTGGCCTTTGTTTTCAAACAAAAAACCCCCCCAAATTCAACATTTTCTTTCCGAATTGTGAACAGAGGCAGGACAGCCTCATGTTGCTTCATGAAACCAGGAAGTGAAATTGACTAGAAACACACAGTAAAATTGGTGAGATTTCACTAAGGGAAGGACTGGTCCTGCACTGAGAGCTGCAGTGCCCAACCCTAGGGTTGCCAGGTCTCCAGTTTTCGACCGGAACGCCCAGCCGAAAAGGGATCCTGGTGGCTTTGTTCAGCTAGGGTGACCAGATCACCAAAGACAAATATCGGGACGCGGGGGGGGGGGGGGGGGGTGACGTGGGGGGGGCGTGGCGGGGGGGGTGACGTGGGGGGGGCGGGGCCAAAAAAAAAAAAAAAAAAAAACTTCCTCCGCAAGTGCTGGAGGGAGGCCCGGGAGACTCAGGGGAAGCGCGGGGCCGGGGTGAGTAACAGTCCGGCCTGGCCCCGAGCAGGCAGGACTCAGTTGGGTGGTAGGGCGAGGAGGGGGGCGGCCCGCGGGGCCAGGAGGCGGCTGTTCTCCCCCCCGGGCAGCGGGACTCGGGAGCAGCCGCTGCTGCAGCTCCCACTGCCGCGGGGGAGGAAGCGAACCCCCCGAGCCGGGGCCTGCTGCGGGGACCCAGCAGCGCGCACGCTGGGCCCAGCCCCTGGCCAGCGTCTGGGCTGCTGCCCAGCTGGTGCTATCCCGCGGCGGCCCCGGAGTGGGGGCAGCAGGCCTCAGCCCCCCCGTCCCGCAGGGGAACGAACGGGGCTGGGCGGCCGATGCCTCCACCCCGGGGCCGCCGCGGGATAGCACCAGCTGGGCAGCCCAGACGTGCCTAGCCAGGGGCTGGGCCCAGCGTGCGCGCTGCTGCAGGCCCCGGCTCGGGGGGTTCGGGGGCGCCAGAGCCGCCGAGCGCCATGGCCGCTTCCTCCCCCGTCGCCTGGCCCCGCGGGTCGCCCCCCTCCTCTCCCAACCACCCGAGTCCTGCCTGCACTGGGCCAGGCCGGACTGTTACTCACCCCGGCCCCGCGCTGCCTCTGAGTCTCCCGGGCCTCCCTCCAGCACTTGCGGAGGGAGGGGGAATGGTGAGCCCGGGGAAGAGGCGGGGATTCGGGGAGGGAGCCAATCGGGGGAGGAGGGGGCGGAGTCGGGGCAGGGGGGGGGGGCGCGAGCACTTCCGGGCTCTAGGCTCCGGGGCATTTCCTTGTTTGTCCGGTTGTCCCGACCGCACGTCGGTCGGGACGCGGGACAAACAAGGAAATATCGGGACGGTCCCGATAAAATCGGGACGTCTGGTCACCCTATGTTCAGCACTGCTGACCGGGCTGTTAAAAGTCTGGTTAAAAGCCCTGGCTCGGCGTGGTTCCCGGAAGGGACCAGCATGTCCCTGCAGCCCCTAGGCACAGGGGCAGCCAGGGAGGCTCCGAGCCCTGCCCCCGCCCTTAGCACCAGCTCTGCAGCTCCTATTGGCCGGGAACTGCAGCCAGTGGGAGCTGCGGGGGCAGAGCCTGCAGGTGAGGGCAACGCACAGAGCCCCATGGCCCCTCTGCCTCGGAGCCAAACATGCCGGCCACTTCCTGAGGTAAGTGCTGCCCAGCCGGAGCCCCCATCCCTCTCTCCCTCCCGCTCCCCAATTCTCTACCCCAGGTTGGAACCCCCTCCTGCATCCCACACCTCCTCCCATGCCCCAACCACTTGCCCCAGGTTAGAGCCCCCTCCTGCACCCTAACTCCCTCCCAGAGCCTGAACCCCAATCCCCTGACCTAGCCCTGAGCTCCTCCACACTCAAACTCTGTCCCAGATCCCACACCCCCTCCCATACCCCAACCTCCTGCCCCAGCCCTGAGCCCCCTCCTGCACCGAAATTCCCTCCTAGAGGCCGCACCCCACACCCCCTCCTGCACACCAACCCTTTTCCCGAGCCTGGAGTCCCCTCTCGCACCCTGCACCCCTTATTTCTAGTTCCACCCCAGAGCCCTCACCCCCCAACACACACCCCAGCCCTGAACCCCTTCTCGCACCCTTAACCCCTTATTTCTAGTCCCCCCCAGAGCCCGCATCTCCCAGCTGGAGCACTCACCCCACCTGCACTCCAACCATCTGCCCCAGTCTGGTGAAAATGAGCAAGGGCGCGGGAGAGCGAGCGATGGAGGAAGGGGGGATGGAGTGAATGGGGGCGTGGACTCAGGGAAGGGGCAGGGCAAGGATGTTCAGTTTTCTGCCATCAGAAAGTTGGCAACCCTAACCCCTGAACATGTATAGAGCCCCATTGAAGCTGGGGTTTCATGCATATGCCAGGGGCTGCCCTGGTAGTTCTCTATGTAAAATGGTGGCCTAAGTCAACACAGTCTATCCACAACAAATTGATCACAAGCAACCAGGAGGCTAAAATACACTTGGATAAACCATTTGTGTAATCACTGTGATTAATGAACAATTTCATAAAAATTGAATGCTGTGCATAGATAGCTCATTTTCTGTTCACCAGTTAACTTATTCTAATAAATTATTGGCTGTAAATAGTTTGCCGATCCCAATTTACCACCTTGAAAGTATGGGGAACTACCATCTCACATTGCCAGAATATTACAATGGCCCGCTTGTGTTCCTTGCCTTGTGACTGTCACCTAGGATTCTCTCTGTCTGAGGAATGTTTCTGGTCCTGCTTCTCAGGCAGCAAAAATGCTTTGTTCAAGTTTCAGCATGCCTGTTTGAGCACTTACAGTTATTGGGCATGTTGAAATTATGACAAAGCTGGTAAAGCAGCTGTGGGAATTTTCTCCTTTCAAAAAGACAATGCAAAACTGGTGGCCTAAACCCAACAAAATCCTGCAGCTTGTCACCTGCATCCTCCTCTCGCTATATATCTTGGTATTATATATTCAAAGTCCACTGCAGCATCAAAAACTCTAATAAAAAGAGTGTTTAAATAGGGCAAAATGCCCACATAAATAACTGATAAATCTGAAACAGAAAATAGCAAAAAAATTGCCCAACCACCACTCTTTAACTACATCCCCCTCCAAAACATTAAAACATTTGTCAATGTATGAAACAACTCCAAAATAAGATCAAAACCAAAAAGTCTTCAGTCGTGCATGGAAGGCGCCATAGCTGCACCGTGGCAGACATCCAGGAGAAGCGATTGCCAGAGACAAAGAGCTACAACAGCAAAGATGCTGCCTATTGGGAATAATAATTATTTTATTGATTAACACATAAATAGTTATTTCACTAAAATGTCACATGTTCCAATCCTGCTGATCTGAGATGCCCAAAAGTGATGACAGTCAGTCAGTCCCTCAGTGAAACGGATCTGGTATTATTTACCACTTTATATGCTAAAAGGAGAAATTGGTGTCATCTATACCAGACTTCTGACATAGTATGGTGCCTGTGACGATCTGGGATGTTATCCAGACCAGTGAGGGGTCACTGTTTGCCCTGCAACCTTGGTACCCCACAGTGACTTGCTGCTGATGCTCCCACCTGGGCCACTCACAAACAGCCTGCCAGCATGCAGGTCACATCCTGAGTGTCTATGTAAAACTACAGTTCTGGTCCAACAATTCTGATCCCAGCAACCTGTCAGCAAACACCAGCCACACTCTGGCTTTCACCAGCCTTGGTTACTATTTGAAGGTTGATCCCAATATACTCCCAGTCCCAGATTCCTACCCCCCTAATATGTATGTTCTGTACTGTCCAGTCCTCTTGTGGACGGTCCAGAAATATTTGATCTATTGTCCCTCTAAAGAAACAATGCATAATAACTTGCCACCTTAAATGAAGTTACCCGGACATTTTAACTTGAGACATACAAGAAAACAAGTTTTATTAACAAAAGAAGGTAGGATTTTAAATGAGTACAAGCAATGAGGCATAAAAATCAGAAACCGTTACAAGAAAAATAAAGATAAACCGCTTCCTAGTGCCTAACTTAATAAACTATATTTGATTCAAGATAAAGTTCTTACCACGTTCTTCCAACAGCATTACTGACCAAAATCTCCAGGACAGGACCTCTTCTCCAATATCCAATGGCTGTTTCTTTTGTCGTTTTAGGTGCAAAGAGGGATTTAAAAAAAAAAACACACACTTGGACAAGGAAAAAAAGAACTTGGGGTATTTTTGCCCCTCACTATTATAGTTCATTCACCCTAGGAAATGCATTTGCCTGAGGGTTACTCCTAGTTAAAGTTTATTCAAACAGTAAAGAAGGCAACATGGTGTTTGGAGGTGAAAGAAATTCCATGCTATATCTTCTCACCTCTGCTAAGACACAGATCTGTTTGTTCCTTTCCTGTCACGCTTCCTTGCCAAGGAATGGCCACTTGATTGCCTATCTGCTTTGATGACACCTGGGTGTGGCGTCAACTTGTCTTTGAGAAACAGGTTTCCCAGACTTACTTGTCTGGTAAGCACACTTCAGTTATGATTTCAGCTTATATTCATAACTTTAATAGAATGTTGCTACATACATTTCACCATTATATTATTGACCAGCAAGTTATTAGTTTTCAAATGATACCTTATTTTGTACAAAGATTATTTCAGTGGTGTGTAGAGTGTGAATACAGGATCGTTAGGTATATCAAACTTCTGACAGAGTATGGCACCCCCTTTTGTTTTATTTTCATACTTTTACAGGTAATAGTTGCCCCTAGATCAGGGCGGGTGCAAGGATGTTTCGCGCCCTAGGCGAAACTTCCACCTTGCGCCCCCGCCCCGAGCCCTGTGGCAGCTCTCGGCCCCCCCCCTCCGCCCTAAGGCACAACCCCCGCGGCAGCTCCCCATCCCCCCGCCCTGAGGCGCCCCCCCCCCCCCCCGCGGCAGCTCCCCCCTTCCGTCCTGAGGTGACTCCCCCCCCCGCGGCAGCTCCCCGCCCCAGCTCACCTCTGCTCCGCCTCCTCCCCAAGCATGCCGTTGCCGCTCCACTTCTCCCGCCTCCCCGGCTTGCGACACCAACCAGCTGCAGGGCTGCCCAGAGGGGGGGACAAGTGGGGCCACAGGGGCCCCCACGAGAATATAGTATTCTATAGTATTGCAACTTTTTTTATGGAAGGGGCCCCCGAAATTGCTTTGTACCAGGCCCCCTGAATCCTCTGGGTAACCCTGATCAGCTGTTTGGCGCTGCAAGCCTGGGAGGGAGAGAAGCAGAGCGAGGCGGCGTGCTCAGGGGAGGAGGCGGAGCTGAGGTGAGCTGGGGCGGGGAGTTCCCCTGCGTGCCGCCCTCCCCCTTACTTGCTGCAGGTGGCCCTCCCCGCGCCTCCCTACCCCAGCTCCCTCTGCCTAAATGCCGACGACGACTGGGGCGACCGAAGATCCGGCTGCCGCTGTCGCCGCCAAAGGACCCAAAATGCCGCCCCCCAAATGCTAGTGCCCTAGGCGACCGCCTAGGTCGCCTAATGGGTTGCACCTGCCCTGCCCTGGATTTCTCTTAATTCCTTCAGAGATAAGCTTCTGCTGTGATTTACTAAATTTCCTTGGTGCGTAGTCTATAGTGTGTGGTCTGGTGAGACAGAGAGTTGACTCTTGGTGCCTGATACTGCAATGGACTGATGAATCAGACCATCTGGCTATTATTCCTCATTCTAGAACTGACTCACTGTGCGATGTTAGTCAAGTTATTTAACTTAACTTGCCTGACCATATAAAGGGTTGTAGTGCTTCTTATGACGGAAATCCTGGATCCTCTGAAGTCAGTGGCAAAACTCCCATTGGCTTCAATGAGGCCAGGATTTCACCCTATTTATTTCATAGCACTGTGAAATGTGTGAGAGATACTTCATGGAGGATATTGACTTCAGTGAGAGTTCGGGGATCTCCGCATGTTTTGGATGTTTTCAGTACTTCTCAGGTTTGGGCCTGTGTGTGCGTGTTTTTTTGTTTTGTTTTGTTTTTTTCTTTTTCTTTTTTTAAATCCATTTTTGACCTTGAGGTGAAAAGCTGCTATTTAAGTACAAAGTGTTATCATTATGGAGGTAGGTGCCGTACAGACCCTTAGCTATTGCAGCTGAATACGTGTTAGGTTTTTTTTTCTATCTTCCAGAAAAATAAAAATCAGCTTGACTCTTCATTTCAATCATGTTCCATTTAGCAGTGGAATTTCCCAGTTTCCTTTGTTTTTATTACATATAAAAACTGAAATCTGGTACAAATCAGTTGTTTTGTGGAATGTTTGCTGGTAAATGAAGAGCATAATATCCCATATTGCAGTAATTTGAAATAAAATGGTTCGGCTGCATTACACATACCCGGTGTTGAGCAATGGTGTTAATTCAGTAGGTTTTTTTAACACAATTATATTTCAAAGTTAATATTGGAATGGTCTTCCTAGTAATGTTCTTGACAGATGCTATGTGCCAAATCTTTCCTTTTTCTCATGGTTATACATTGAAAGGTATTACGTATTTATTTGTATTATCGTACCAACTGGGTACATATCACACATTTATGTTAATTTTTCTGAGTGGAGGAGGGAAGTAAAATCAAGTATCAAATAATAACACTTGATGGTAACAAATGATATAAAAGAGAGAGAGGATGAGTTCATTAACTTTGAGTTGTGCTTTATAGAAGATTCTCTTACTCAAAAGCATTAAGGGGAACACACAATCTTTATTCCTGGTGGGTATGGAGGCCAATATATTTGATCATAATACACTTCTTCCAACTGCCAATAGCTGGACCAACACCAACTAAATCATCCCAGCCAGGGCTTTGTCAAGCCGGGCCTTAAAAACTTGGATGGATCAGTAGCCATCTTCCATTTTATTTAAATTTTTACTCTCCACCACAGTCCTAATTAAACATTGGAATAACTCCAAGTTTTTACCAAAATGATGGGGCTGAAATTTGCTCATATTATATAAAATTCTGAAGCAGGATGTGGCCACAAATTTTAGGACATTTATACCAGAATATTTGATCTAAGAATTTATCCCTCAAAACAGTAAATGTCTATATGTTGGTTGGATGGGACTTACGAATTCTAATAGCAAGGATATTGGATTAGAATTTTTGAAACAGTGGAAACTTTCTCACCCTGAAAATGCAGTGTTCTCTCTTGAGATGATGACAGACATCAAAAAAGGGTAAAACAAAGAGGATAGTATAGTTTACACAGACAAAAAGCTGGAAAGACAAACGGCCAGATCCTTCAGAGTCATGTGGCTGCATCACCTGCAGATTTTGGTCACAAAGCCAGCAGAACCAGCTCTGGGAGAATCAACCCAATTCAAGGGGATCCTCTGGTGGTGTCTGGGCTCCTATTGCACCAGTAGCTGCTGAACAAAGGAGTGAGACTGACATGAACTCCTATGCTTCACTGGTCCTTCAATCTTTACATCACCTTTGCTCCCCATCCTTTGAGCTGTATGCTTCTTTGCTGCAGCCAA
Source organism: Chrysemys picta bellii (assembly GCF_011386835.1). Lineage (NCBI taxonomy): Eukaryota > Metazoa > Chordata > Testudines > Emydidae > Chrysemys > Chrysemys picta. The sequence continues at coordinate 20,465,806 of NC_088791.1, forward strand.
GGATCTGGGCTAAAGAATCTAGGAACGTGATACATTATGGGTCCATTCCCACAGTTTTCCTTAAGCTAAATTCCCATAATTACTAGAATCACCTATTGGACAAACAAGGTGGATGAGGTAATATCTTTTATTGGACCAACTTCTGTTGGTGAGAGAAAAGCTTTCTGGGACCTGAAGAAGGGCTCTGTGTGGCTTGAAAACTTGTCTCTCACCAACAGAAGTTGGTCCAATAAAAGATATACCCCACTCACCTTGTCTCTCTAATATCCTGGGACTGACATGGCAATAACTACACTGCACAGAATAACCTGTCTCAGCCCCCATGTTTTCTGTTTCTGGAAGCCAATAATTTTTATTTAATCACTTCTCTGAATTTTTTCCTGCTTTGCAGTTCCACAATCTGAGCTGTTGCTTTATTAAACCTCCCCACCAAAGTAGTTTAGTTGAATGAATTATATTTTTTTCTTTAAGCTTCTTGATATTTTAATGCTAGCAATATTTTAAATAGTTTATGATATAGACCTGGAACAATGCAACTGATTTGGATAAATGTTACAATAAAATTCATCAAGAGCAGAGGAGAAATAAAGCTTTCTTATTTTGCTACACCTTTCTGTGGGAGGTTCTGTACCTATTTCAGTGTATATCTGCTCACTAAGTTTCTGCTTTCAATCATATCTGAGTTATTATAAAAATAAAGAAATCTCTTTATACACAGACTATTCATGATTCTTTGCCAACCCAACATTACTGTAATGTGTTTTCAAGTAGTTTATTATTTGCCCTGGCAACGATTCCCCTTTTGATGCTATTCCATTGCTTGTTGAACTTATCTTCTTTTTGGCAGCTAACATAACTCACTCAAACAGTGAAATGGCTACACTGGCTTTGAAATGTAGAAGGGCTAAGAAGAGGACCTGGATTTAATCATATTTCACTGACTTTTTCCAATTGCTGTTAATAATTATTCTATACCTGACTAGAGTATAAAGTAATACTAGCATTAAAATATTCTACAATATCTACCTACCATCTATCTTAGGGTTTCGTGTTTCCACTCATTAGTGTAGTACCTAAGTGCCTTCCACATAAACTCAGTAACAATAGCAAAATCCCTAATGGATTTCATAGTTCTCTCACAAAGTTTAATGAACTGTGGCTGCATAAAGAAACCATGGTTGTCAGCAGGGATTGAACCTTGGACCTTCAGGGCCAAAAAAAGCACAAGGCCCTACCATTTGAGCCAAAGAAAGAATTTTACTAGCTGTAATGTGAGTAAGTTATGGGGGCAACTGCTAGTGAGGAGACATGATTACATGCAATTTGAGACAGGGTATTATATAAGCCTCAATACATGATTAGAAATGGACATGGCCTGCAAAGTTCAGATATAACTCTGCCTTCAGACTCCCCAACCCCTTCCAAACTTTTTTGAAGGTGTTCAGATTTGGTGGTGTTCAGATCTGTGCATTTGGATTTGGCTCAACAGAAAGTGTCTCTTTTCTCTTTCTTTACATTGTGTTATTTGCAGAAGGTGAAAAATAATTCAGTAAGAAATATCACTTGGATTCTGTATTTATCATCGTCTGGTTGTTTCTGTTGATGAATAGAAACTTTTTGCTTAAAGTTGCATTCACAAGTCTTTGTCTAGAACTCCATGAGAGTTGATGTTTTCAACTAAGAGATGGTTTGTTGAAAAAAAATGTTTTTTGTCTCTTAAATTTTTTGTAAGTTCACATTAAGTGTTTTAAATTGGAGAGGATACACCGTTATTAGTACATAGCAAACTGTTTAGTCCCTGCAGTAAGTGCAAAACTCATCTTAATTTTCACTATGGAGTCACAACAAAATAAAAATAAGACAGCATCATGCTGTCTACCTTTTAATCTGCAGTTTGGCCTGCATTAACTCCATGATATGTGCCTGTCCTATCATAGTGTGCAAGCCCTAATGGATTCTGCAGCAGTAATATTTCAGCTCTAGAGTGTTATTCATAGTGAAATTATTGCACAGTAGTCTTAAAACAAAGACACATGAAAATTCAATCAACTGTACATATTACATTTAAAAAATGCTAATGCCACATTATGATTGGGATTTTATATGCATAAAAGTTAAGATATTCAGAATGATGGTTCCCATAGCAATTGTAACTTAGCCCTTGAATGCATATTTAGTACTTTAGAATATTATTGAATGTGACATTAGCTTTAGTATACTTGTACAATGTGGAGGTGGGAAATATAACTTAAAATTTCATATCTGTTGTGTTGGTAATCTCAATCAGAATGTTGCATTAATAGGTTTTTTCTTTCAAGAGGAGAGAGAATTTTTAAAATGCATATTTGAATATGTACTTATATGTTTCCCTTCCTGGCTCTGAAGAGGTGCGGTTAGTCTAGTACTAAAGAGTAGTAGTAACTACTGCAGGCTTTGCTAAGAATTTCAGAGGGCCACTTGTGGGGGCTATTTTGGAACCAGAAGAGTTTCTGAGACTTGTCAGTCATTACTGAAAGAAATAAAGACAACCTGGGGAATTACAGATCAGTCAGCTTAACTTCCGTACCTGGAAATATAATGGAGCAAATAATTAAGCAATCAATTTGCAAACACCTAGAAGATAATAAGGTGATAAATAACAGTTCACATAGATTTGTCAAGAACAAATCGTGTCAAACCAACCTGATAGCTTTCTTTGACAGGGTAACAAGCCTTGTGGATGGGGGGGAAGTGGTAGATGTGGTATATCTTGACTTTAGTGAGGCTTTTAATACTGTCTTGCATGACCTTCTCATAAACAAAGTAGGGAAATACAACCTAGATGGAGCTACTATAAGGTGGGTTCATAACTGGTTGAAAATCGTTCCCAGAGAGTAGTTATCAGTGGTTCACAATCATGCTGGAAGGGCATAATGAGTGGGGTCCCACAGGGATCAGTTCTGGGTCCGGTTCTGTTCAATATCTTCATCAATGATTTAGAAAATCTCATAGAGAGTATACTTATAAAGTTTGCAGAGAATACCAAGCTGGGAGGGGTTGCAAGTGCTTTGGAGGATAGGATTAAAGTTCAAAATGATCTGGACAACCTGGAGAAATGGTCTGAAGTAAATAGGATGAAATTCAATAAGGACAAATGCAAAGTACTCCACTTAGGAAGGAACCATCAGTTGCACGCATACAAAATGGGAAATTACTGCTTAGGAAGGAGTATTGCGGAAAGGGATCTGGCCGTCATAGTGGACCATAAGCTAAATATGAGTCAACAGTGTAACGCTGTTGCAAAAAAAGCAAACATCATTCTGGGATGTATTAGCAGGAGTATTGTAAGCAAGGCACGAGAAGTAATTCTTCCGCTCTACTCTGCGCTGATTAGGCCTCAACTGGAGTATTGTGTCCAGTTCTGGGTGCCACATTTCAGGAAAGATGTGGACAAATTGGAAAAAGTCCAGAGAAGAGCAACAAAAATGATTAAAGGTCTAGAAAACATGACCTATGAGGGAAGATTGAAAAAAATGGGTTTGTTTAGTCTGGAGAAGGGAAGATTGAGAGGGGACATGATAACAGTTTTCAAGTACATAAAAGGTTGTTACAAGGAGGAGGGAGAAAAAATGTTCTTAACCTCTGAGGATAGGACAAGAAGCAATGGGCTTAAATTGCAGTAAGGGTGGTTTAGGTTGAACATTAGGAAAAACTTCCTAACTGTCAGAGTGTTTAAGCACTGGAATAAATTGCCTAGGGATTTGGTGGAATCTCCACCATTGGAGATTTTAAAGAGCAGGTTGGACAAACACCTGTCAGGGATGGTCTAGATAATACTTAGTCCTGCCTTGAGTGCAGAGGACTGGACTAGATGACCTCTCGAGGTCCCTTCCAGATCTATGATTCTATGATTATTTCATTTTTTTTTTAAAGATATAGTTCCTAGAAACATGTGGGTTTGCACTCTTCTTGGCACTGGTGATAATGTTTTGTTAGGCTGATCTTTAATTGATTATCATACCATAGAAGTATAACCTAGCCTTCAATATGGCCTCTTTTTCTGTCTTTGGCAACACAAAATGGCTGTTTAACTACCCTACCTGGCAGCTGAGGATTCCCCTGGCATGGAGAAATCTCTGAGTGTAGTAAAATTGTTCGACTCAACTATATTTCATCACCCTCCTTGGTAGGATAGGGGCTGACCACTGCTAACTTTTGGAAATTTCCAGATGTTTGGGGAGCTCCTACCAGCCAGGATAAGGGTTTATCTAGACAAACAGTTTGTGGCAAGCTGGGGTGTAAATCTACAGCACACAAGTGTGCTCCACGCTAATTGTTCGTGTGGACTCTACTAGTGCTCACTAAAAGTTCCCTAGTGTGCTCTGATCTACTCCTAGTTCAAAACATTAGTCACAGTTCAGCAAGCAATAGTGTAGCCATCTAGTGACTATAGTTAAGGGTTTTGCTAACTTCTCTACTGAAGGAGTATTCGGCTGGCAAATATGTGATCACCCGGAGTTGAAACTTGGCATTTTAGGTTTAAGTCTTGGGAAATTTAAAACAAACAAACAAACAAAAAATTGAACATTTTAATGCTAATATCTGATATCAGGACAGTCACATTTATCAATAGAAGCTGAAGAATACTTTCTATGATGTTAATATAAAACACACTATATTGTGTGTCTGTGTTACAAGGTATGTTTGTTTGTAGATTATACACCTTCCCTAAACCACAAAAGCAAAGAAATGAAAAACGAAGGTGTCTAACAGTACTTACCATCTCTCTTCCACCCAGAAAGGCATCCTTCATCACTAGTACAACCACCATGTCCCACAGACCCTACACCACAACCTTGACTTTGCCTCGGTAGGAATACCCACTCCAAACTACTGCCACCACCAACAGACCAGACTTCTCCCCTACTATCCCTTTTAGTACAATGCTGGAAAATCAAACTCACCCATCCTGACAGGAAGATCTGCCAGGTTAGCTATGGAACAGGAAGAGACAGGAGTCCCCGTGTGTTTATGGGAGAGGGGCCATTTAAAATAAAATTGTTCTGTTGGGATCAATCTTTTTCTGTCACAGGAGCAGGGGGTTTGTGACTTAATGGGTTCTTTTAGTCTCTAATGTATATGATACTTTATGTGAACTTACCATAAATATAGTACCAGCAAACATGCATTGCTTTATGCTAACGTTATTGGAATATTTTATTGTGATTTAAATATAGCTTCTGTGTAAACAAAATGTCTTCTGTTCCTGGCATCACAATTAATAGAAATTCCAAAACCCACAGGGTGTTTATTGGCAGAATTTAATCCTAATTGTTTGTTATAGACATTTCAGTTGGGGTTGAGATGGTTCGGATGTATTAAACCGTAACTTTGGCTATGCAGTAAAACTTTGGCAAATATATATAATTGACCGACACTGATCAATTCTGTTCAGTTTTACATAGGTTTGTATGCTGCCGTCATCACCGTAGTATCTGAGCACCTTCCAGTAGTGAATTAAACAACATGATTAAGATATCATGTGTGGTTTGTTCTTTCTCTCCTCCTCTTCCTGAGGAAGAAATGTTTTTTGGTTTGACGGAGATGCACTGTGACATTGAATTCTATCTGAAATTTGCTGAGGGATTTATGTCTAGTTGACATTTGTATCATGTCCATTGTGATGCAAATATCATGTTGTGATATCTGATCAAAAATGCCTTGTCCTCTGGGGGTTCTTTCCCGAGAGTGTAGAGGAGTCTCTCATTTTAATTGTGGGGTACCAAAATTTGTGATTAGAATCAGAATCTGAACATCCCTGGGTTTGTTCCTCCCTAATTTCCACCCTATCCACCTTGAATAATAAACAGAGATGGACTTCAGTCACAAAGTGCAGATCCAGAGTGGCTTTGTGTCTGGGGTTCAGAACAGATGTTTTGGTTTGGGCCCATCTCTAATAACCCATTTGAATACAATGGGAATTATTCTACTTGGAAACTGCCATCTCATTCAAGATCAAATGGAATTTGGGAACACAGTAACTGTCATATTGGAGCAGAATAGTGTTCCATTGACACCAGTATCCTGTCTTCATCAGGGACCATTACCAAGTGCTCCAGCAGGAGAAAACCTGTGGTAGAAATATTTGGGCTACCTCCCACACACAAATTTTCTTCTCAGTTCCCTCTGATAGTTACAGGTTGGCTTCGCAGACTGTTTTAGTGCAAGCATGCCTACTGTTCAGAAGAGTTTCCTTTGTGGGAGTGGGAGGATGAAAGCTAATCTTTAGAGCTTGGCAAAAAGTTTTCAGCAAAACCTTTTTCGGTAGGAAAATGCCATTTTGACTAAAGCAATTTTGTTTTTGCAAAAATGGTCAGTTTTAATGAAAATTCCATTGGGAAGGTTTGTCAATTTCAGGATAGAGTATATGAGAAAGAGAGAACCCAGGATAGCTAATAATGCAGGAGGTTTAGGCTGAAAAGCAGGGACTTGAAGCCAGAGTTTGCAAATCCCACCCTAGTACCCTAACTAGCAGGCTAGTGGCTTTCCCAAAGTGATGGCTGTCTCTTTCTAGTTTTCATTAAATTTTTTCCAACCTCCTCCCAATTTTTTCATGAAACAGAATTACTGTTTTCTGGCCAGCCCTACTAATCTCCTTCCTCCTTTGCTACTTTCTATGGAACTTAAGTTGCAAAAGCCTTTAAAAAGTCATATAAGCATTTTTTTGAGCTTATATCTTATAAAACTCATTTCACCAAACCTGAAATATGGTTCTAAATTGATTTGACAGTATCCACTTACTTTTCAACATAGTCTTATGTATTTCTGTGCCCACTATATATTTATGTGGAGAATAGTTTCTCATGTATGTCAGAGGCTAATGTGGAATATTAGCATTTTTAGTATACAGTAGTGTATAGATAGAAGTAATAGCACATCACTAAATACTGTAATAATTTAAATATACTGTAAAGAATTCATGATTTGGGCATTGACTATTTTCACTATACAATGTACAGTCTATGTATTACATTATATAATGCATGTGTTTCATTTAAAATGTATATGATTTCAGTACTTTGTGTGCCAAAACACGAATTTTATCCCTAACAGCACCTCATAAATTTGGGAACCAGAAATTGTTACACAACCCAGATGCTTTTGGGGAGAATATAAGAACTTCATTAACAAAATTCTCTATTGATATAAATCCTATAGACTGCGATAAGTGGGGCTGGTGCAGATTGAGAATCGGTGAATCAAAAATTGGCTCCCTGAATGCCCTTTTCCTGCCCAGAGTTTATCTTGGTTTATGAGAGAATGTGATCCAATATGTGTGTTCAAAGACTAAAGAATTAGTGAGAATGAGTGTGCAAGTGTAATGCGGACAGAGCCGGTTGTTGGTGGGCGGGATCGAACCGGGGACCTCTGAAGCTTAGTGCATGAGCCTCTACAGCATGAGCTAAAAACCAAGTGGCTCTTAGCTAAGGCCATAGAGCAGACTCATTTTATCTCTCTTTTTAAGTGGTCTCGGTGCCACTAGATCGGACAGAACACCACACCCAGAAGGTGTGTGGGTTACACAAGTGAGCAGGGGTAGTAGCAACTCTGGAGAAATCTCAGTGCTAGAAATAATACGCTGCACCTTCTCACATATGAACAACAGCAGCAAATGGTTGAAGGTTAAGTTAGATTTAAATTCATAAGCCGCTAACAAAGAAAATACGTAAGTACACTGATCTCTATTAAAAATGCCATTGACTGATGTAATTTGACTTTGAGGCCTACAATCTGATCTTGAGCAAATCCAGAGATGGGTGTAAATAGACTGTTGAAGTGATGAAGTATTTTCAAGTATATACTATTTGATATTTTCCTAGAAAAAGTACTGAGTCTTCAGGCTTCCTTGAGACATCCTTATTTTGTGTGATAGAAGATAAGTGTCTTCACAGATGGTATAGAATTTTGATGTTAAAGCCAGAATTTGTAGTTTTACAATCCCATCTCTCGCGTGCCAAATAACCATTTTCTTCTTATTGAAATTCTTTCTTAAGAAACACTCTTTCCAGGAAGTCTTTCACTGCTGACCTACAGTAGAAAGAAAAGAAAACGGCAGCACCTCTGACTTGACCATCATTTACTGATAATTGTTCTGTTATTGCTGGAACTATACTCTGTCTAGTTTGGAGCACAATTCTGCAGCCTTTACATTGTGTAGGATTAATGTGAGCGATGCCGCTGAGGCCAATCAGACTAGCTGCATGAGTAAATATTCACCAAAAGTGAGTAAGTGTTGCACAATCAGGGCCTAAGTTGCTAAGCTTTTTAGGGTAGACATCTTGTCCACTTCCAGTCTGTTATGTACAGCATGGACAACACAGATGGCCTTTGGCTAATAATAATAACAACATGAAATCCATATTACAGATATCTCAATGATACTGATGGCTAGGGATCCATCAATGTAGCAGGTACCTGTGAGACAAATCTTTCTTGCATTACTTATGAAAGTACTGCCAATTGCAAGATTTGGCCCTAATTATGAAACCATTATTGAAAACTGTAAGTTCATAGTTCTGGCCTCCACATTCAGACAGACATGGCTAAGCAAAAGAAATTATTTTGGAGATGGACACAGAAATATGGAGCCTGATGCAAAGGAAAAACGAATGGGTTTGTGGTTTAGGAAGCAGCTGAGAGGGAGGCAAAAGGCCTGTGTCTTGGAGAAGAGAGGCAGGTAACATAGGCACAGAAAGGATTAGGGACCGTTTGTAACTATAAACTATAGGGCTTGAATAAGATAAAGTAAGGCATCTTGTGAAATATGGGCTTGGTGCAGAGAACTATATAATTTTGGAGAAGACAAAGGGTGGACAAAGACGAGGACTGGAGAGGCCTCAAAGGGAGGAGAGGAGACAGATATGTTGAATGTCATGGACAAAAACGTGTTTACTGGAGTCGAGAAATATATGATGGAGAATGGTAAAGGCCTAGAAGCTCAAATAATTTGGGAGACCAAGAAAAAGATAGTAATTGGTCTTGGGAATTGGAGAATCCCTGGAATAGACATTAAAGACCGAAGTATATTGTGAAGAAACAAAAATCCCCTGGGAGCTGTTCAGCTAAACCAAGTTTGATACAGTACTGTGTGTGGTTTTCATGTATCTCAAAAGATACCAACAAATGTGATAGGTCTTTAACCAAGATCTGCAGATGAAATTTGAACACTCATGAAATCTGGGAAAGTTCAAATCAGGATCCAGGTCTAAACTTAGCAATAGCCCCCTTACCTCCACATGAGACTGATCCAAATGCATCAAACTCTGAAAATGTTTGAATGTGAATCTGAACTTTAAAGTTTGTGCCCCTCTGTAGAATATCTTTATTTAGGAAAAATATGTTTATTAGTATATTCTTGGTTATTTTTTTGCTGAAAGAACTGGTAGCCCTTGTTACTTAGGCCTTGTCTACACTACGAGAGTAGTTCGATTTTACTTGCATCGAATTTTTGTAATCGATATTGCAAAGTCGAACGTGTGTGTCCACACTAAGGACAGTAATTCGACTTTGTGCGTCCACACTAACGGTGATAGCGTCGACATTCGAAGCGGTGCACTGTGGTCAGCTATCCCACAGTTCCCGCAGTCCCCTCTGCCCATTGGAATTCTGGGTGTAGCCGGCAATGCCTTCTGGGTAACAAAATGAGTCGAGGGTGCTTTTGGGAAACTGTCGTCATCCGTCCATCACTCCCGCCCTCCCTCCCTGAAAGCGCCGGCGGGAAAACAGTTCGCGCGCTTTTCCAGTCATTGACAGCGCGGACGCCACTGTACTCCGAGCATGGAGCCCGCTGCGACCATCGCTGCAGTTGTGGCCGCTCTCAACGTCTCGCAGCTTATCATAAAGGTTTCCCTGAGGCAGATGCAGAAAAGTCAGGCGAGGAGGCTACGGCACCGTGGTGATGTCCTGAAGTCTGAGAGTAGCACAGACCTGTCAGAAAGCAGGCGACCCAGCGCCGAGGACATCACAGTGGCAATGGGTCATGTTGATGCCGTGGAACGGCGATTCTGGGCACGGGAAACAAGCACTGAGTGGTGGGACCGCATAGTGCTGCAGGTCTGGGATGAATCCCAGTGGCTGCGAAACTTTCGCATGCGGAAGGGAACTTTCCTGGAACTTTGTGAGTTGCTGTCCCCTGCCCTGAAGCGCAGTGACACCCGGTTGCGAGCTGCACTGAGTGTACAGAAGCGAGTGGCCATAGCCCTCTGGAAGCTTGCAACGCCAGACAGCTACCGGTCAGTCGCGAACCAGTTTGGGGTGGGCAAATCTACCGTGGGGGTTGTTGTGATGCAAGTAGCCAAGGCAATCGTTGATGTACTGCTGCCAAAGGTAGTGACCCTGGGAAACGTGGAGGCGATCATAGATGGCTTCGCAGCGATGGGATTCCCAAACTGCGGTGGGGCCATAGATGGAACTCACATCCCTATCCTGGCACCGGACCACCAGGCCACCCAGTACATTAACCGAAAGGGATACTTTTCCATGGTGCTGCAAGCACTGGTGGACCACAGGGGACGTTTTACCAACATCTACGTGGGATGGCCGGGCAAGGTTCATGACGCTCGTGTTTTCAGGAACTCTGGTCTGTTTAGACGGCTGCAACAAGGTATTTACTTCCCGGACCACAAAATAACTGTTGGGGATGTGGAGATGCCTATAGTCATCCTCGGGGACCCAGCCTACCCGCTAATGCCCTGGCTCATGAAGCCCTATACTGGCGCCCTGGACACTGAAAAAGAACTCTTCAACTACCGGCTGAGCAAGTGCAGAATGGTGGTGGAGTGTGCTTTTGGCCGTCTCAAGGGGAGATGGAGAAGCTTACTGACTCGCTGTGATCTCAGCGAAACCAATATCCCCATTGTTATAGCAGCTTGCTGTGTGCTCCACAATCTCTGTGAGAGCAAGGGGGAGACCTTTATGGCGGGGTGGGAGGTTGAGGAAAATAGCCTGGCTGGTGATTACTCACAGCCAGACAGCCGGGCGATTAGAAGAGACCAGCGGGAAGCGCTGTGCATCCGGGAGGCTTTGAAAGCAAAGTTCCTGAGTGAGCAGGGTAACCTGTGACTTTATAGTTTGTGTACTGAGAAGCTAAACCTGCCCCCGTTTCTTTACCCAGTTAATGTTGACTATCCTATCCAGTTACATACCCCCTTCACCCCCCCTCCAACACACGTGTCGAAATAAAAATAGTTCTACTTTGTTAAAGCACACCGTTTTCTTTAATACTGTTTTCGCGGGAATTTTTTAAAACTGGGACGCAGACTGTGGTGCGGGGCGGGTGTAGTGTTGTGACGCGAATGCAGCTTCTAAACTCAAGGATTGACAGGCTCCGCTGCGGTGGGATGCTTGTTTCAACGGAGCCTGTCAACCCTCCTGATCGGGACTGTGTGTATGGGGGGTCTATTTGACTTTGTGGCAGGGGGAGGACGGTTACAGATCCCATGCTGTGTGGCTCTGTCATCCTGCCTAAGGACCGGCGCTTAAGATCTGTAACTGCCCTCCCCCTCCACAAAGTCACAGAGCAACCCCCCCCCCCCCCCACATTACATCAAAACAACCTCCCAGACTAACCGGGGCAACTAGTCACTGCATCACTGCACTGTGTATGTGCCCTGCTGCTGTGCCTGCCCCCGACTATGTACCCTGCCAAAGGTGACTGTCCTGTCCAATTACCAACCCCCTTTCCCATCCTCCTCCAAAAGAACATGATTGAAACAGTAGTTAACAGAAACGAATTTTTTATTATCAACTACACATGGCATTGGGAGGTGAAACTTGGACGGGGGCTTGTGTCAGGCGGGAAGGAAAGAACTTTTCAAATTTTGGGAAATGAGAGCCTTCTGCTACTAGAGCTCTCTGCAGGGGTGGAGTGAGACTTAGCAGGGACTCTGCCGCCTCTCCTTCTTTGCACTTTGGGTGAGGTGGGTATGGGACTTGGTGGCGGGGGAGGGCGGTTAGAGATGGACTGCAGCGGGGCTCTGTCCTCCTGCCTCCGTTCCTGCAGAACATCCACAAGGCGCCGGAGCGTGTCCGTTTGCTCCCTCAGTAGTCCAAGCAGCGTTTGAGTCGCCTGCTGGTCTTCCTGCCGCCACCTCTCCTCCCGATCCATGTTGGCTTGGTGCATTCGGGTCAAGTTCTCCCGCCACTGGGTCTGCTGTGCTGCCTGGGCTTGGGAAGAGGCCATAAGCTCAGAGAACATGTCCTCCCGTGTCCTCTTCTTCCTACGCCTAATCCGCGCTAGCCTCTGGGAGTGTGATTCCAGGCTAGGTTGTGAGACAGTCGCAGACGGGGCTGTGGAAATGGGAAAAAAGGGAGTGAATTCCTCAGAAAGATAAATGTAGTTGTGAACAAAGAACATAGTCTTTCTCTGTGAACAAGACCATGCACAGCACCTTTCACATGCGCACTCAGCACAAGGTCGAATTCTCGGCCTTCGCATTCAGTGCCTGGGGTCTTGAACAGCACATTTGAGAAGCGAGGCAGCACAACGGAATTTCTGTTGCAGGCAGACATGGTAAGCCGTACACTTGTGGCAGTTTAAAACTTTTATATTACCACTGGCCTCATTTCACATTTAAATCAATGTCAGTCCCTGCTGCCAGCAATCCGGCAAGCGGGAACTCTGCCCCTGTCCCACCCCCTCGCGGCTGTCCCCGGGAACGATCCCTTTCGGCTGCCCCTCTCCCGCCTCCACCGCGTGGCTGCAAACCAGCGGTTACAGTTCTGTAAAGGAACGGGAAAGCAGTCCCAACACTAACATTCCCCTACCTAATTAAAAGCAGGTCACCATGGCCGACATCACCCTGATGAGGATCTCCGAGAGCGACAAAGAGAGAATGCTCCGGGAAAGCCTCCAAAGACCAGGGCCGTATGCCGCCCTGCTGTGCAGAGCAATGATCCCCGAGTACTTGATAATCTCGTGGCGCGGCAACGTGTCGTACTTCGGAGGACCCAATAAGGCCGCTCTCCCCAAGAACCTCATGCAACGGCTTTCAAGTTACCTCCAGGAGAGCTTCATCGAGATGTCCCAGGAGGATTACTGCTCTATCCCCGGACACATAGACCGCATTTTACTGTAGCTGCAGTAGCAGGGAATAAACAGTAGAGCGGCTTGTGCAGGACAATCACTGAAAACCGGACATTGCTAGATTTCTTTTCAAAACTTGCACTGCCCATTACTAAACCGTTAAGCGCCTAGGGCACACTAATCATGAACAACCCATTCTTTTAATTGTTAATATTCCTGTTTTGTTAAAAATAAATGTTTAGATGTTTACAACACTTACTGGCTGATCCTTCACCAGATTCTGTGTCCGGGGTAACGGCTGGGGACGCTTCGTAGGGGATCTCTGTAAGGGTGATGAAGAGATCCTGGCTGTCGGGGAAATCAGCGTTGTGAGAGCTGCCGACTGCCTCGCCCTCCTCATCTCCTTCCTCATCTTCCCCGTCCCCTAACATGTCCGAGGAACCGGCCGTGGACAGTATCCCATCCTCAGAGTCCACGGTCACTGGTGGGGTAGTGGTGGCGGCAGCACCGAGGATGGAATGCAGTGCCTCGTAGAAACGGGATGTCTGGGGATGGGATCCGGAGCGTCCGTTTGCCTCTTTGGTCTTCTGGTAGCCTTGTCTCAGCTCCTTGATTTTCACGCGGCACTGCGTTGCATCCCGGCTGTATCCTCTCTCTGCCATGTCTTTAGAGATCTTCTCGTAGATCTTTGCATTCCTTCTTTTGGATCGCAGCTCGGAAAGCACGGACTCATCGCCCCACACAGCGATGAGATCCAAGACTTCACGATCAGTCCATGCTGGGGCTCTCTTTCTATTCCCAGACTGCACGGCCATCACTGCTGGAGAGCTCTGCATCGTTGCCAGTGCTGCTGTGCTCGCCACGATGTCCAGACAGGAAATGAGATTCAAACTGGCCAGACAGGAAAAGGAATTCAAATTCAAATTTTCCCGGGGCTTTTCCTGTGTGGCTGGTCAGAGCATCCGAGCTCGCACTGCTGTCCAGAGCGTCAACAGAGTGGTGCACTGTGGGATAGCTCCCGGAGCTATTAGCGTCGATTTCCATCCACACCTAGCCTAATTCGACATGGCCATGTCGAATTTAGCGCTACTCCCCTCGTCGGGGAGGAGTACAGAAGTCGAATTAAAGAGACCTCTATGTCGAACTAAATAGCATCGCAGTGTGGACGGGTGCAGGGTTAATTCGATTTAACGGCGCTAACTTCGACATAAACGCCTAGTGTAGACCAGGCCTTAGAAGGAAACATGCTGCCACAGACTTAGCCGTGGTATTGCACAGAAGTGTGCAAATCCCCATCCCCCCCGTAGCGGGGTGAACGCCCGCTCCAGCCCTGAAGGGGTTGGAAAAGCCCTGCAGAGGGCTGGGGCTGTGTAAAGGGGCAAAACCCTGGCTGATTGGGGAAGTGGCTGCAGCTGGGGCCACGCCCCAAACTGAGCCACCCAGCCTTATAAGAAGGCCAGAATAGCCAAAGCAGAGGAGTCTCCCTCTGACAGGAGAGAGAGACAGGCCTGGCTGCAGGGAGCTCACTGGGGACCCAGAGTAAGGCAGGGCTGGGGAAAGGCCTTGGGGGCTGGGAAGCCCTAGGCCAGCAACTCCCCAGGCTGCAGGGCCTGGTCCTAGGCCCAAATAGATATTGGGGTTGCACAGGGGCAGCCTGAGGGTGGGTAAAGGCAGCCAGTCCAAACCCCTTGTTGCCTGTGATGATTGGCTGATAGACTACAGTCTGCCCCAGGGCACGGGGGCTAGATGGGGACTGGCAGTAGCCATAACTGAAGTGACATTGGGATAGGAGGTGGGGGTTCCCTGGGGTGGGGAGACCCAGAGAGAGAGTGGGGTACTGCCAGGGGGGCAGCACCTAAGCCAAGGGCACTGGGGTGTGGGAGGGACACCTGGCCTGCAGAGGGCACTCCGGATGCTGGTGAACTAATTCCCGAGACGACCAGCAGGAGGCACCGCAGGGGTGAGTCCGTGCCTGACTACACCCCCCCCAAAAAAGAGTATATTAAAAATAAAGATGATGGATTTCCACTTATTAACTATATTAAAATATATATTTAAATATATTAAAAATAAAGTTACCCAAAGAGTTCAAAACTAGCTATGAACTGGAGTCATGAAGTTTGGATCCAGATCCATACTTCTGCAAGGTTTGTTGGGGAGTCGAGACTGGATCCATATTTCAGAGGGAGTATGTAAAAGGTTTCCTTTCATATGCAGTTCTAGGAAAGGGCAAAGGTTTGAGGAGGAAGGGATCTTAATCTTGCTGAGCAGTTTCTCCCATCCCTAGTAATAATGGATGGTTTCCAAAATAAGAATCCTACAGGACATACATGTTTGAATAATGTGATGATCAAAGAACAGTCCTTTTCTAGTAGCCGACACATTCTCATTTATCCCTTCTTACAAAGGACATAATTACTATATTAGAGGTCAAACTGCATGTGCAGAAAATATGTGGTTATGAGGAGGAGTACTACTCAGAAAAGTTTTGGTTGAGTGCTTGGTATCAGAATTGTTTCTTTTGGATAGATTGTGCCCAAGGATAACATTTTCAAAAGCCCCAAAGTCCTATTTTCAAAAGAGAAGTAAGCCCTTAAGGCTCCTAAGCCATTTACGCACTTTTAATTTTTTTTTATCCCATGCTTTATGTGGGGTGCTGGGGAAGGAGCAAGGAAGCTCACCACCACACACAGGTTTCTCACAGTTGTGGGCTTTACACTTTCCTGATTGTACGAACTGCTCTTAGCTTGAGTAGGGCACAAAGTTTACCAGGCTTTTGCACTTTCCAAAAGGATGGCACCGTTTCCCTGCCACTCCCCGGAAGCTCTGGGAGGGATTTTGCCTTCCTGAGGCCTCCTGGAGTTCTCACAGGTAGAGTGTGACTCAGTACCACCTTCTGCTGGAGGGTCTGCTTTCAATGCACAAAGAAGCCATGTCTGGTTATATTACAAAGTAAAAACGTGAAAAAACTCATATGATTATTGTGTTAAAAGAACTTTATTAAGGTTGCAAAAGTTAGGAAATACCAGATCTAAGATTGCCTGAACAAGCTTAATTGGGGCCCCTTATGCATATGCATTATGATACAGTTTTTAATTATGTGAACACATACTGTTTTTTTCCACAGGACTCCTGCCTCATTCAGCAATTTACTGAGCGTGTGCAAACTGTGATTTTTCTGAGGCTTATAACTTGACCAAATTTGGCTGGATTTTCACAGAGGCTGTGAAAGGCACATCCCTGACAGAAAGGCCACTCCCCTGCCAAATTTCTAATTCCTTCTCCAGAGCATGGGTCTAGAGCTTTTTTTATAAAAAAAAAAGTCACCAGGACTATTTTAAATATGTTAAAATATGGGCAAAAAACCCCCACATTTTTCTCCAGCCTCATTCTTGGAAATGGCTGAAGTCGTCCAAAAAAAATCAGCCTGAGACAGACACCTGGCATGGAAAATTTCAGCCCAAATGGTTAAAGTTTGGCAAAGTTATTAGCAACTGAGAACAGGGTCTTAAAATGGGAAGTGTTGGGCACCCTTAATAATAGGCAATGCTACCAGCCCCCATCTATGATGAAAATACATGTGCTGCGTACATAATTTGGTGGTGTGCTCTCCTTGAATTGCCGTTTCACTAATTAACCTTGCCATCCAGCTCATTTCAGCTCAGTCCAGTTCTGACATTGCCCCTTCTTATTCTTGATAGCGTTCTACTGTATATGCTTCTCTTTCATCTTCCTTCCCAAAGCATACTAATATCACTGCCAGTACCCTATGACCACACACAAAGAGTTGAGATTTATAGCTGCAAGAATTTGATGCCAAATTCTGGAATGTATTTTTCCACAAGCAATAGCATCTTGGTATGCGACGGGTTTCCTTTTTGGTCTCACTGCTTTGGTCATCTTGGAATGGCATGAGAGGCTGCCGTAGGAGGGCTTTGCTCATGAGTTGTCCTCTATCCTGGTGCCATTTTCCTTTTACTTGCTTTTGAAGCTGAGAAACTTGATCCATTCTGGATGCTGTATTAGAAATCTGGGCTTACAAAAATACTATAAAGAGGCTATTTTTTGCTCTAGGAAAACATACCGTTTTTCAATCCTGTCAATGGTTTGTGATATACTGTGTAAGTAAATACAATGATTGTGAAACTGTGCATATTGTAATGCATGCTTCAGTTACATACCAAGCAGTCTTACTCGTTTTACACTGCACCTCCATGAGCCACTTTACTGGAAAACAGATTCCTCCCCCCAGAAGTTACTGTAGGACAGGGATCAGCAACCTTTGGCACACGGCCCGTCAGGGAAATCCGCTGGCGGGCTGGGACGGTTTGTTTACCTGCTCCCACAGGCCGCGGTTCGCTGTTCCAGGCCAATGGGAGCTGCAGGAAGCAGCACGGGCCGAGGGATGTTCTGGCCGCCACTTCTCGCAGACCCCATTGGCCTGGAGCAGCGAACCGCGGCCAGTGGGAGCTGTGATCGGCCAAATCTACAGACGCTGCAGGTAAACAAACCATCCCAGCCCGCCAGAGGATTTCCTGATGGGCCACGGGCCAAAGGTTGCTGATCCCTCCTGTAGGAGTTCATTTTCATGTGTCACCACATGCAGTGAGAGAGTGTGTCATAACGGATAGAGCACTGGAGTGGGATGCAAGAGACAGGTTCTAGTCCCAGCTCTGCTGCTGGATTGTTGGGTGACCTTTCAAATTCTTGTCAGGCCATGTGCCTCAGTTTTCCCAGCTGTAAAATGGTGATTATGATGCTTTGTAAAGCTCTTAGAATTCTACATATGAAAAATACTATATAAGAGCTAGGTATTAGTGTTAACAAGTTACCACATTGTAATAATGATCAGCCTAGAGAGATTTTGGGGCTGTAAGTGAAAATTTAAAACTTTGAAAATGCTCTGGATATTTTCCTTTAGCTCAGTGGTAGAGGCCTGTGCTTCAAGTGCTGATGATTCCATGGCATACATTAAATCCACAGAGGAATCACCACTTTTTAATATTGCAAGCTGTCTGCAGAAATGGAACGTAGGACTATCAGAATCAAAATCACAGGCCTCTACCACATCTATTGACTGGATACAACATGTGCATACTTCATAATATCTGAGTATGGATATTCCTTTAGCTGGCAGCAATACAAGGCTTTTATCCATGTGAGTGACACAAGAGAAGAAGACGTATTATTTATTATTAATTTTCTTTTATTTATATTACAGTGAGACTCCCAAACAAAATCAGAACTCCATTGTGCTACGTCAGGGGTTCTCAATCTTTTTTTTGCTGGGACCCTCTTTGAAAATGTCAGGCTGTGACAACCCCCCTCCATACCATATCACCCTTACTTCTGCACTACTGGTGATGGCAGCACTATCTTCAGAACTGGGCGACCGGCCACCACTTTCGCAACCTGCCCCCCCCAATTGTCTTGTGACCCCCTTTTGGGTTGGGACCCCGAGTTTGAGTTTGAGAAACGCAATGCTAGGGGTTGTGAAAACACATAGTGAACACTGTCCCTGACCTGTTTTATCCAGAGAATTTACAATATAAGTAGATAAGTCTAAGGATGGTGGGAAAGAAGTATTACATCCCCATTTTACACATAGATTAAGTGACATGCCTGAGGTCTCACAGGAAGAACACAGCAGAGTCAAAAAATGGAGTCCTGAGTCCTAGTCTAGTTCTTTAACCACAATATATCAACGTTACATCTGCACATCTGATTGCCAACTGGGCCTGGAACCAAAAAAACCCAGAATAATACACTGAAGGCTGCAGCCAAAGTATTTTCATTCTGGTTGGAACAAACAGGAACCAAAGTCTTGTGGAAGATCCTGATTTCCTGACAAATTTTGCAGACTCAAGGTATTTGGTTAGTTCAGATAAGCATCCAGGTTCTGGAAAATGTATCCACTCTGAATGTAAAGTGCAAGCCTTTGGAGGTCTGCCAATTAGCCATCACTATTCATTATCGTTAGCATGGTGCTATTGCAAACAACATTTGGGGCAATGCTTTTTGAAGAGAGTATAATTACACCTAATAAACTAACTTGTGGACAGGAAAAAAAAATGTCAGCAATCGATCAGCATCTTTCATTAAAGCAGCTGCTCTCCTTTAATATGGTTGCTGTGGTTTTTAAATTGCTACTCCCACCTGTCCTGTGTTTTTTGATTTGTGGGGAGCTAGGCTTTCTAAATCACCCATCAGAAGGGAGCGAGGCAGAGGAGCAGCAGAAACTGGGATGTTTCAAAGTCCATCACTAGAGTCGGGTCATGACACCAGCATAATCATTTATAAATCTCCTCCTCCTTAAAACATGTTGTAATCCAGTTATGTGGATTCTAAAAGGGCAGTTCGGTGACTGTTGATAGTCGTTAGTTTCTGTAAGAAGCATGTTTGTGAGTTTTTTTATTATCAGAATATAGCAAGCCTAATTTTGGTGAAAGCACATTTATAACTCCGGTGGCTATCATTCTTTCCTGACAAATGTCTCAGTGCCACTCACTAAAAACACTGCAGGCAGGTCCTGCTTGTGTAACAATAAAATAAAATAAAAAACATTATGTTTCATACTGGTAAAATCTCTGGACCATTTTCCACTGGATATGGCACTAGGGATGCATGAAGCTGTAGCAGCACAGTGCCTCAGGGGGTTGTAGAAAGAGCCCACTCAGAAGCAGTACATACTGGGGGTTTCAAAAGGTGCATCATGCTACCTGCGCACCCTGCCTTCTATCTTATGATAGCGTCATGTCCCCTTCTGACTGGCTTATATCAGTGTGTCCAAAAGCAGAATTTGAACCAGTATGAATAAGAATATCACTCTTCACTTTCAAGGCTCTTTACCCTATCTATCAAATCTCATAGACTATCAAAATGTCGACTCCTGCCTCTGATCAGTCCATGACACCAGCCTTCATCTCCCACTTGTTAAATTTCCAAACATCACCTTACTTCTTTTTCCCAGCCAGCCTCTCACGCTTGGGAGGCATTCCCCATAAATACCCATAAAACTATCTCATTATCCTCTTTCAAAACCCTCCTTAGAAATACTCCTTTGCCAGGGTGCTTACAAAAAACTTGATAATGGTTAGGCTGCTGGTGTGCTGATACTACTGCTGATCATGCTGACGAATATAGTCTCATTGTTTCCCTGTGCTCCTTCCATCTGTGCATCAGCATCCACTGGTTATGTCTTGTCTTATACTTAGATTGTAAGCTCTTTGGGGCAGGGACACTGGTGGTAGCTGATTCCATGGCCAACACCAAAGCAGGGGCTGTATAACACTGGTGTAAATCTGGTATAACTCCATTTGAGTGGAGCTGGTGTAAGAGAAAGGAGAATCAGGCCCATTGTGTGTTCTCATCTTGCACCCATACATAAACACATAAGATCCTGCAAATACAGTATTTATGAGACATGGATTATATTCTGAGAATTACACAAGTGGGCAAACATTTTATATTCAGTGGCAAAGCCCTCTAAAATCAGTTCACATTTGTTTTCAGTACACATATATGGTCTTCCCACTGTAACAGAGTATATGGGTCTTGATTGCAGTTTGTATGTTTTGCTGTCAGCAAAATATACAATGTATTTCACTGTGCAAAAGAAGAGACTGAAATGCCTTCAGTTACATCTGCATGACCCAGTGACTCATTCTTTATTTTAGGAATAGTCCCAATTTCCAATTGTGATAATTAAGCTTTCAGCTCAGGATTATGCAAAAGCCAAACAAAAGCTGGAGGTTCTTAAGGTGCTGAGCTATGCACCCAGTAATATTATGACAGTCAAACTATACATACAAGGGACCAACTTCTGCTCTCACTTACTATGGTGTAAATCTGGAGCAAATCCATTGGATTTACATGGTAGAATATATGGATTTGCATGGAAGAGTGTACATAAGCAGGTGGAATTCTACCCTGCTCTGAGCTGAGCATACATGCCCTGTGGGTCTGATCCTTCTCCATTAAAGTTAATGGGAGTTTTGCAATTGACTTCATTGTGAGTAGGACTGAGCTGTACTTAAAGTCTAATTCTTCACTGCCTTGCACCATGCGTAGTAACTTGTACTAGTGCAAACTGGCTGTAAAATGCTACTATTCTCTCAGACTTGGTAGCATTTTACTCCCACTCTGCACTGATAGAAATTAATGGACAAGATGCAAGGCAGTGAAGAACCAGGTTTGTAAAATCCAAATGTATCCCCTTGCTCTATGGGTAACTCAGATAACAGTCTCAGTCTGTATAACTCAGCCTGTGCTTTCTCCCCAGAGTTAGCTTTTCCTAGGGCTTACCTGTTTTTCTTCTAGATCCCTCAGCCTGTGAAAGAGTGACTCCAACCCCCGTATGCTCCTACAGTGGAGCTCATTAGATACCTGATCTGTGCTGAGTGACTCATCACTGATCACACTGCGCCGCTGTTGAGTTGGAAGGATGCTTTCTGAGCCTCTGGATAGCGGGACTGGCTTTTAGGGCTTGCAAGGGAGAATCGCACCTTTCAGTTAAAAGAAACTCAACATAGCAGGTATGTTTTTTACCTTGTTTCCTTGCAGAGATGCCTTGGAAATATAAATTGATACAAATGAATGTAAGCTACCATTAGAGTTAAAAGCAATATTCAGCTGGGCTCTCCTTCTGAAGCAGAAAATGTGGCAGAGAGATATAAGGAGACATACTCATATTTTATGTAAAAATAATCAGTTATGTTTGGGTTTATCTCATAGAATAATCTTAGTGCTTTTCCTCAAACCCATATGCTGGCCTACATGTAGGAGCGTGAGCATAGTGGACAAAAACTGAGTTGGGAGGAAAGAATGCGGCAGGAGAAAAAAAAATACCCATCTCTGCTTGTTAACATTTGTAGCCCTCCCAGAGGCTGGGAATGAACTAGCTAGATCTCCATTAGGTAGCTGCTGTCCAGCATTTGCACCCATTATTGCAGTAGCAGCTACAACAGGGCGGAGTTTCCATCCCTAATTTTGGGGAGAGTGGTGCATTATGTAGGCCTTGGAATATACTCCTGCCTATGCCAGGTGCTCCAGAAGAGGAGAAACCAGTCATCTGGTATAACATTCGGTCACATGTACTTTGAGTTACTTGTATGCGAGAACCCTAACAAATACAGGCCCCAGTCTTGGCATGACTTTGTATGGAGCCTTATTTACTTCAGTGGGGTTTTATGTGCACAGTCTGGCCCGCATAGCGCAAACGCCAGGACTGAGGTTATAGGCTGGTGAGAGAAGGTAAAGAACTTTTCCGTTACAGAGACTGGATATAACTCCTTCTGATTCCACAAAAGCTAAACTCCAGGCAAACCAATTCTAAAACATCACCCCTTCCTTTTAATTACAAAGCCAAAGATTGAACTGTGCTTAGCAATATGTAAAAATAGAATGTGCTGTTGACAAGATATCATTATCCGATGCCTTGTTACTAATTCGTTTGTTTTAAAAGGAGTTGCTTGGAACAAGTCACTGTTAATTGTATAGCAGGTTACATTTACTTTGCATGAGAGCATCAGATGGAACCGAGTTCCCCAAATCCTCTTTATGAGTGACTTCCAAGACTCTCAGGCACCTATTAGCTGTCCTTATTCAGCAAAATCCTTCCAGTTCTATCAATTGAGTCTTATTTTATTGCAATTTTTCTACAGTGCCCTGCTATAAAAAGTATATTTGCTGGAGCAGTTACAAAGGAAAAACTATTAAGCAGGTCACAATCTTAAAACATATTAAAGGTATAATAACATCTTACATTTTTAAGTAGCATCCTCCATCTCCGAGGATCAAAGTGCTTTACAAATGTAGACTCCCAATGATTTCATAGAATTTGGCTCTTAAATAGATACACAAAATGGGGGAGAGGCAATGGGGTGAATTCAAGCCTACTATTATGGATTGGGATGAGAGAATCCCTGAGAAACCTACCACTTGTAGAACAATATCTTGTTCCTACCATGACAGTATAATTCCTTTCCACCTCATGTCTGCCAAAGCTCATCTCCCTTTTCAGGAATGTGTGGACACTCTAATTACAGGGTTGAAGCACACTATTGGTTCTATATGGAAAATATAATAATAATACTAGAAGGAAGAGTGCCACCTACTGAATCCGCATCACACACAGGCTTGCACATCTGCAATTTTTTTCTCATATAGTATATAATTCCAAATGAACAGTTACAAAATTTTTCTTTTAAATGAATGATTGGGGTGATTTTTGCACTGAATATTTCCCCTGAAAATATATTAGTCCACTTTCTTTACATAGTCACTGATAATATGAAAACTGTGTTTGTCCACCTTTCAGACTATCTTCTTTAAGTGTGTTATTGAGGAAAATACTTTAGACAAACAATTACTGTTCTGCACACAAAGTCTGTTATTTGATGGGTTATAGAGTATTTATGTAGCAAAAGTACCAGAATTTAAACTCTTCTAAAACCTGGCTGGCTTTTGACATTAATGGTCAATTCAATGCTTGTGCAGTTAAAATGATTGGAAGTCAATAATTAGATCAGCTCTCTAAATATCTAGAGATTTGGATGTAATAATAATAATAATAATAATAAATAACACCTAGCTCTAATATAGGACTTTTCATCCGTGGATGTCAAAATGCTGTACAAAGGAGTTCAGTATTATCTCCATTTTACAGATGGGGAAACTG
This sequence comes from Chrysemys picta bellii, assembly GCF_011386835.1. Lineage (NCBI taxonomy): Eukaryota > Metazoa > Chordata > Testudines > Emydidae > Chrysemys > Chrysemys picta. The sequence goes on from NC_088791.1 coordinate 20,489,547, forward strand.
AGGCATAGTGAAGTGACCTGCCCAAGGTCACCCATCAGGCCAGTAGTAGAGTTGGGAATAGAACCCAGATCCCCGGAGTTCAGTGTTCTATCCACTAGGCCCTACAGCCTCTCAAAACAATATGTCCCAGGTGAATAAGGCATATAGCCTACTATAAATTATTATTTGTAGCACAGCAGTGCCCAGAGGACCCAGTCATGACCAGCATCCAATTGTGCTAGATACTGTACAAATACAGAACAGACTAATGTGGAACACTGAAACTCATAAATGCCAAAAAATTCAAATTAGGGGGAATACATCTCTTTGTAACAAACCTTAAACTTACTCGTTTGTTGATTAAAATGACATTCCATACATCATTTCCCCCCAAGCTGAGCCCAAAGATGTATTCTGTAAAGGAAACCCCACACATTTAATATTTGCAGTGCATATTTCTATATATAATTGTACAAATAAATATTTTGAGTATGAATCATAGGCTACAATGTTATTAAAGGCATTTCTAATGTAGCTGTAAACTAGGTGTGTACTTGTGCTCCATTTGTTTAATATGAACCCAGTCCAGCTTCCATTAAAATCAATGGTGTGTCTCTCCACTGTTTAAATGAAAGTTAGATTAGGCCCTGTTTTCCTGCAGTACCAGGAGAATCATCTCCTGATAGTTCTACCTTCTCTTTTTTGATCACATACTAGCTCAATTTTTTAATGTTTTGATTTTAGCTATGTAATTTTCAAACTATTGCCTATCATGCTGACCAATATTGTCTCATTGGTTCCTTGTACTTCCCCATCTGTTATCTCTTAGGTTGTAAGCTTTTTGGCCTGGGACTGTTTTTTTGTTCACTATTTGTACAGTGCCTAGCACAATGGGGTCATGATCCATGACTAGGGTTCTTAGGAACTACAGCTCTGATCCTCAAAGGTATTTAGGCACCTAACTCCCTTTGATTTCAGTTGTCACTAGGAGCCTGAATATATTAAGGCTTATGGTAATACAAAATATAAATGATAAAAAAAACTTGTTGGTCTCCAGTTCATTTCTTATCACCCTTATACATGGGGATTGCATTTATTTCAGGATTATTTCCCAATGACTTTTCATTCCTCTTTATTAATACGAGAATAATGTTCATACCAGTTTCTTATTCCATTTCCTATTCATTTTCCTAGTAGATGGAAAGATCGATCTTATGGTTAAGAATTGGACTGAGAGTCAAAAGACCTGCTTTCAGTTCTACAACAAACTTTCTGTTTGACCATGAGCAAGCCACTTAATCTTTCTATGCCTCAGATTCCCATCTGTAAAGAGGAGATATTAGTATTACATACTTGGTTTGTTTCTCTAGATGGTAAAATCTTAGTGTCAGAGACTGCCTTTTATTATATCTTTTTTTAAAGTGACTAGCACATAAAAATGGCCATACTGGGTCAGACCAAAGGTCCATCTAGCCCAGTATCCTGTCTTCCGACAGTGGTGCCCCAGAGGGAATGAACAGAACAAGTAGTCATCAAATGATTCATCCCCTGTAACCCATTCCCAGCTTCTGGCAAACAGAGGCTAGGGAAGCACAAAGAAGTCCCAATCCCAGTATGGTGTCTCTTGGCACTACCATACTACAGTACCAGTAAAATTGCCTCTAGATGCTACCATACTACCAATATGGTAACTAATACTAAAAGTTAGCAATATGAGACTCAGTAGGAGTAACTGAGCAAATGATAATGATAAACCTTGATCATGCTCAATTAAGTCAATTCAGTGCAAGACTTCAATACAGAATTCTATGGAAGTTTTGCCTATGCATTTGGTCCAATAATAATATCTAGTACTTATAGAGCACCTCACATTTTCAAAACACAAAGCGTTACCTAACTTATCCCCATAGCAACACTTCAAGGTGGGTAATATTATTTCCTGCATTTTACAGAAGGAGAAAACCGAGTCAGAGAAGTTGTGATTTTTCCCAAGGCCACACAGCAAATAAATCCATGGCAAAGCCAGGATTAGTACTGAGGATTTCCTGGCTTCCAGACCTGTGCTCAGTTCCCCAGGACACTCAGTTAACTAATTAAAAATATGAACTGTATGTCCCCATGAGTGTAACTGTTCTTCCATTTTGTGTATTTTCTCTAGGATTAAAAGTTCGTGGTGCTAGCATCACCAACTTTGTTCTCCCCTCCCCTCCCCCCCCCCCCATTATACTAGCAGATTTACAGTAATGCTTCAGGACAGAAAGAGGCCGTGTGGCTCCATGGAATCTTTCCCTGTAGTACTTATAGCCTGAAATGTTTTTTTTTTCTGCTTCAGAGTGCTTCTCTAACACTTTTGAATGATCACAGCTGTGGTTTCTGGTGCCATCTCAATTGATCCATTCTACATGTTAATTATCCCCTCCTGTTCTCCTGATTGCCACAGAGCCTGGAATTTTCTTTTTTGACCTTGTTAATTTCTCTTCATGTCTTCTATACCCCTCAGAGTTTTATGTAACCTCCGTTCCCTTTTAAATTCCCTTCTCTTCTTCTTGTTACTATTTATATTTATGCTAACACCCAGAGGGGTTGTGCTACATTTGGTTTCTACATAGACATAGGTAGTTCCTGCCCCCAAAGACTTTACAAGCTAAGAAGGGGTTTATAATCGTAGAAAACATAAAGTTGCTTTTTCTGTCTTTCTGTAATTGATTCCCCCTTTATACCAATTCTAGTTCTTTGCTGTATTTTCAGCAATTTAGTAATATTTAGTGTGAATTTGTATTATTGCACTGTAATACTACAACAGTGGTCCTTTAGACCTTTGCACAGTATTCTTAACAATCTATTCTAATTGGTGCTCTATTCCTTACGATATACAACCCTAGAGAGGTGACAGCTGGGAGCTGGAAAACTTAAGTGGGTGCCCTCGAGAGCCCAGGGAGAGGGGAACAGGTGCAGTTATCCTGAAACGGGTACAATATGGTGGCTGTGTGGATGGGATCTGACATTTAGGAATTATCAATAAATTACTAATAACAGGAAAATCAAATATTGTAGAAGGAAAACCCACAACGAAAAGTGTATCATTCTTTTGGGGGAAAGAATAGCAAAAAGGGAGACAGGAGTAGGATTTAGGAACCATGGAAGAAACAGATGTTGAACTTGTATGAGCAGCTAGATTCCCCAGGGAGTGGTACTTCTCTGGAAGCGTTTACAACCTAAGTACTTCACCTTAATCACCCCTACTGTATTTTAGTTCCTGTAGGAGCTATGTAACCTTCCCCGTAGAGTAGAATGCAGTCATATAGAAAACATTCATAACTGCAGTACAGTATGGTCCCCAAAGATATTGTATGGGATTGCAATGTCTGTCACAAAGATACTATCTGATTTACTGTAATTACACAAGAGTTTAGTATAGTGCACCCATTGAATTAGGAGGAAACATCCACCTCTGGATCGGAGAAATCTTGATGCCAGGTAGTCTTGGTGTTTGTACAACGTTTCTATGCTGGCATACAGAAGAGCTGTGACTGAGGACAAGAGATGCAACTTGTCAATGTCCATTGACACCATGAGGATCTGTTCAGTTGCACTCTTTTGGATAGGGCATAGTCTGGTTAATCCAGACTCCTTTTCCCCATTAGTGGCTATTTTGATCAATGTCAGACGTTTATATTGTTTGTGGAGAAGGCAAACCATCTCTTGGCTGGTTTCCCTGGACCTTTTGACTGTGTGATTTCAGATGGGTCTCGCTCCTTGATTGGATTCAACTTGGCTTCTGGTAAGGATTTCTGTGGCCTTCAGAGTTCTTTGTGCCTGGCTACCTGCTGTTCTGGTCCTTGTCCATCTTGTGTGCTTTAAGTTAACAGTGATGCTGTGATGACATAATGAGGCATTACTAGTTGCTCTCTTAACAAAGGGAAGATAATGACCACTCTTAAACATGCAGAAATCCCTACCGTCCTCAGAAAATCTTCTCTTAATGTTGGTGATCTTGCAAGGCTGAAACTTCTTCTTCTTCGAGATTAGAGTTAGGAAAATGGTGGCTTTTCAGTTACACTTATATTTGGACACCAGTAACATCCTGAAAGATTCCAGCCTTCCTCTAAATGTAGATCATGCTTTTAAGGGTCACATGAATAAACCCTGTAGATTTTAATTTGGAATCACATGGTGCTTTGGTCATTTTCTCAGTCTCTGGCAAAAAATCATAGAAATCATAGAACTGGAAGGGACCTTGAGAGGTCATCTTGTCCAGTCCCCTGCACTTGTGGCAGGACTAAGTATTATTTAAACCTTCCCCTGTAGGGTAGAATGCAGTCATATAGAAAACATTCATAACTTCAATACAGTATGGTCCCCAAAGCTATTCCTGACAGGTGTTTGTCTAACCTGTTCTTAAAAATCTCCAATAATGGAGATTCCACAGCCTCCCTAGGCAATTTATTCCAGTTCTTAACCCCCTGACAGTTAGGAAGTTTTTCTTGATGTCCAACCTAACCTCCCTTGCTGCAATTTAAGCCCATTGCTTTTTGTCCTATCCTCAGGTTAAGAAAAACATTTTTTCTTCCTCCTCCTTGTTACAACCTTTTACATTCTTGTAAACTGTTATCATGTCTCCTTTCAGTCTTCTCTTTTCCAGACTAAACAAACCCAATTTTTTCAATCTTCCCTCATAGGTCATATTTTCTAGAACTTTAATCATTTTTGTCGTCCTTCTCTGTACTTTCTCCAATTTGTCCACATCTTTCCTGAAATGTGGCGCCCAGAACTGGATACAATACTCCAGTTGAGGCCTAATCAGTATGGAGTAGAGCAGAAGAATTACTTCTCGTGTCTTGCTTATACATCCCAGAATGATGTTTGCTTTTTTTGCAACAGCGTTACACTGTTGACTTATATTTAGCTTGTGATCCACTATGACTCCCAGATCATTTTCTGCAGTATTCCTTCATAGGCAGTCATTTCCCATTTTGTATGTGTGCAACTGATTGTTCCTTCCTAAATGGAGTACTTTGCATTTGTCCTTATTTAATTTCATCCTATTTACTTCAGACCATTTCTCTAGTTTGCCCTGCTCATTTTGAATTTTAATCCTAACCTCCAAAGCACTTGCAACTCCTCCCAGCTTGGTATCATCCGCAAACTTTGAGTGTACTCTGTATGCCATTATCTAAATCATTGATGAAGATATTGAGCAGAACCGGACCCAGAACTGATACCTGCGGGATCCCACTCGTTATGCCCTTCCAGCATGACTGTGAGCCACTGATAACTACTCTCTGGGAATGGTTTTCCAACCAGTTTTGCACCCACCTTATAGTAGCTCCATCTAGGTTGCATTTCCCTAATTTGTTTATGAACAAGTCATGTGAGACAGTATCAAAGGCTTTACTAAAATCAAGATATACCATGTCTACCGTTTCCCCACCATCCACAAGGCTTGATACCCCGTCAAAGAAAGCGATCAGGTTGGTTTGACAAAATTTGTTTTTGACAAATCCATGCTGACTGTTACTTATCACCTTATTATCTTCTAATGAATACAATGGGCCTCTCAGCAGCTTCTGAGATGATAGTGAGTTGTTCTTTGCTTACTAAGGGTTTCTGTAAGTGTGTCTGGAACTGACCTGCCCTGATTCAAGTCATACTCAGAAGACAGCAGTCTGTTAGTGGTGATGGTTAATTGTGTGTCACCACTGACAGGGTTGATATTGAATCCCTCTGGCATTTTGTCTGTCTCCCATGTTGTTCAACATACATACAAGGTCACTTGGTGAGATCATTTCTAAATGTAGGGTGGAGTACCATTAGGAAGCTAGTGACATAGAGCTATATGTCCCTTTTCCCTTATGCTCTGAAAGTTCAGTCTATGCTCTCAATGATTGCAGGTATCAGTCTGCAAGTCTGGGAACAGAAAAGTCTATCTGCCTCATAGAGGTCATGTGTGGGGAGGCCCACACTTCCTTCATGTCCCTGGCTGGGATTTGTTTAGAGAGGTAGTGAGTCAGGCTGAGGGACTCAGTGAGAACATTCTACCTTGCTCTTCCCCAGGAGGCCGGTTTGCATTGTAATGCAATGTACCAATTTGTGTGTATTGTTTTGTATTTTACAAGATGAACACAGTTCTTTTTCCTGATCTTTGTTGTGCTTATGTTTTCTGAATATGGGTCTCAGTTTCTGCATTCCATCAGCCTGTAAACCCGCTGTCTGAGAAGTCAGAATTGAGTCAAGCTGAGATGAAGGTTACTGTATGTGATGTAAATATGTGTGACTTGGCAATACAATATTACCCTTTCATTTTCCATAATTGTGTGGGACTTTGAGCATGGAGTCTGGCAGAAAGTATGCAGTGTTCACAACTAACAAATCAACCTCGAATTTAGACTTAATAATTCATGTGAGTACAAGTAGATGCCTGTAAGCGAGATGAAATGATTTAGTTTAATGACTCTACAACTCATGAACTAGACGACTTTAAGACTCATGTTTCTAACCACTGAAATTTAAAGTAACAGATGCTTCAGTAATGGGAAGACTTCTAAATTAAACTAAGTCTTATGGTTGTATGCTGTCACTATTCTAGAAATATTCCTAGTCTTAGAAATAGTCACTCAGATATTCTTTGTGTTATAATTATTAGTTTTCCTTTAAGAAACCAAAACTACCGGTGAAAAAGTAAAATGAGGTCTATGAAGTTTTAAAATAATCATAAAATATAACTTAGTGAATTGTCTTACTGAATGTTTTACACATAAGTTATTGGGCTCAATACAGGGGTGGAATTGTTTGGCCTGAGTTTTACAGGAGGTCATATTTGGTGATCTAATGGACCCTTTTGGGCTTGAAGTCTATGAATCCACTTCCCCTCTTAGATACACATATAAGAGATCAAATTTTCAAGGTTGGAATTTTTCAGTGAAGAACCATGTCAACTTTCTAAAAAAATAAGTGGGTAGGATGAGTAAAAAGCAAAGAATAAAGACAACAAAAGGAAAAAAACAAACAAACAAAATCACAAACCAGTATAAGGAGTTTTCTGTCAGTTGCATTTCAGTTGAGTATAAAATACCAGAGTATGGCCTGAGCCATACCTCTATCTAACCCCAAAATACTTCAATGACCCTAACAGTGTAGCCCAGGGATCGGCAACCTTTAGCACACGGCCCGTCAGGGAAATCCGCTGGTGGGCCGGGATGGTTTGTTTACCTGCTGCGTCCGCAGGTTCAGCCGATCACAGCTCCCACTGCACACGGTTCACTGTTCCAGGCCAATAGGGGCTGTGGGAAGCAGCACGGCGTGGGCCGAGGGATGTGTTGGCCGCCACTTCCCACAGCCCCCATTGGCCTGGAACGGTGAACCGCAGCCAGTGGGAGCTGTGATTGGCCGAACCTGCGGACGCTGCAGGTAAACAAACTGTCCCGGCCCGCCAGCGGATTTCCCTGGCGGGCTGCTTGCTAAAGGTTGCCGATCCCTGGTGTAGCCCTTTGCAAACATCCCTCTTTTTCCTAATATACTTCCTTATCAGCTTAACCCCCATGTGATTCTGGTCACTTCAAAGAAAAGGAGTTTTCTAACCAGCAAAAGAAGAAAGAGACTAAAACCATACACACCCATTCAACCCGATACATCCCCCAGACACACTGACACTGACCTGTTTCCTGTCCTATACATCTCTGCCACCTTATCTAGTTGGTGATTGTGCACCCTCAATCAAGCTTTTAATTCTCATTAAATATTACCTGGCAAACTAACTGTGTGTCACAGGTAAGACAAAGGTAGAAAGCTAAGTTCCCTCTAAGCTGTGCGGCTGCGTAGCAGCTTATGATGCCTCTCCCCCAGCCCTGGACCTGCCGCGGCTGAGAGAGAGGCAGCCCTCCCCTAGCCCCAGCAAGGCCTGGACCTGCTGTGGATGGGGAAGAAGTGCCCCTCCTCTCCCCCAGCCCACATGCTGCTGTGGGGAGAGAGAGCTTGGGGGAGTTCTCTCTCTCCCTGCCATAGCCCCAGGGCAGCCTGCACCCGAAACCCCTCATCCCTGGCCCTACCCCAGAGCCCACACCCCAGCTGGAGCCCTCCCCCCCTCCCCCGCCCCAGCACAGAGCCTTTCATCCCCGGCTGCTCCCCAGAGCCCGCACCCCCAGCTGGAGCACTCAACCCCTGCACCCCAACCCTCTGCCCCAGTCCTGAGCCCCCTCTCACACTCCAACCCCCTCAGTCCCACAACATTAATTTTCTTATGTACACCAGTATGGGAGTGATGTGTCGCACATCACCTCCATATTGGTGCACATAACAAAATTCATTCTGTACAGGTGTGGTAAAAATTAGAGAGAACACTGTTAGAGAGACCTGCTATTCAGGAGTAAAAATGGTAAGTGCTATGGGAGAGGTGTTATAATGATGACAGGCACAGCACTTCTTATCTAACGATCCTATAGCACTCAGCAGACTTTAATTCTCACTAAATATTACCTGGCAAACTAGCTGTGTGTCACAGGTAAGACAAAGGTAGAGAGATAAGTTCCCGCCAAGCTACTCGGCCGTGCAGCAGCCTATTATGCGCTTTAAAGAGATCACTGAAATATAGCCACCTCTAGGGATGGAGAATGGCAGATTTAAGAGTGTAAATCAAAATTATGCAAGGAATCAGGACAGAAAGTGAGGAATATTTGAATCAATGGATACTACGTGAGAAATGAAGGGGGGAACAGAAAGGAATAAGCCTATTGGAATTTAATCAGGATACAGGGAATAAGGTTCTTGTAAGAAATGCCATTAGGTCAGAACCACAGCTGTATATCTCATCTGAAGGATAGAACCCCTATGAGTATGCTGGCTCCTATAATAATACATTATAATTAACTTTTTTATTATAAAATGCTTCTGATTCATATAGCACCCTTCCTTGAAGGAAACACTGGGGTGAATTCCCGCCCATTACTCTCTAGTGACTTGACCAGGATTTTACTCCACCTGTATGGATTTGGGAAGTGGGTTTTTTTGTTTGTTTGTTTTGCAAGGTTGACAACTTTCTCATTTTTGTTTGTTTGTTTTTTCATTTTTGTTTTGGTAACGTGTTCAGAAGCACTGAGGTAGATCGCTTCATTTTCCAAGGTACCTGCGGTGATTCCATTTAGGCTCCTATAATATACAGTATTTAAAAAAAAGAGAATGAGACTCTTATTCTGTTTAAACAGGATTCTTAATTCTGAAATAGCTGTTATAACATAACATCATAAAGTTTCTTGTTGAGTCATTTTCTATAAAACACAAAGTGGGTTTTATACAACTTTTTTTTCCCCTTGAGTGCTTAGGGAAAATTCTTGACACAAAGCCTTCATTGGCAATCACCATCTGTCTCTGTGTGGCTGGCAGGTGCTAATTGGCAAAAGTGAAGGGAGTCTGGAATAAACACATAGCTCAGTATAGCCAGCCCTGTTCAGCTGCAAAAAGAAAGTTCTTTGAACTTTTACTGGCTGTTCATCAAATCAAGCTTTTCAGGGCAACAAATGCTTAGCTTTGTAGCAGTGTTAAGAGGACAATATTTGTAGCTGTGGGGTTCTGACAAAGTGTACTGGCTTAGTTTCCTGATAGTTTTTATTGTGAAAGAAATGAATTTAATCAGTGATACAGTTTAAGCTGTTAATGTACCTTTTGTTTTAACACTTACTGTTTCATGGGAACTACTTTGGTTCGTAAGATGTAGAAATAGTGTTTTTGATTTAGGACATAGAGACTAAAGTGTACTGTGTACATTGTTACAAAGCTCTAATTTCACTGAGAGTTTCTTCAAAGCTGAAATCACAATGTTGTTGTTGTGTATGTATTTTTTTTTTGTATGTTAACGGCCATATTCAGGTTTCAGAGTAGCAGCCGTGTTAGTCTATATCCGCAAAAAGAACAGGAGTACTTGTGGCACCTTAGAGACTAACAAATTTATTAGAGCATAAGCTTTCGTGGACTACAGCCCACTTCTTCGGATGCATATGCATATGCAAGCTTATGCTCTAATAAATTTGTTAGTCTCTAAGGTGCCACAAGTACTCCTGTTCTTTTTGCGGCCATATTCAGGTGGCTTTATCTATGTTGAATAGGACCTTACTGACCCCTAATCTGCATGTAGTCCTGTTATGGGCTGTAGGATTAATCATGGAGTAAGGTCCAACTCCGTTTAATATTGGTAGAATCGTGCCTACATGTCTTTCAGCCTATAGTAAACTTCTTTAAGATGTTAATACATTAAGGTGATAAGCTTTTTGTATTTTGTTTTTTTTAAACAGCCTCTAATTTTTCAGTTGCACTTAATTGGGGGCATGACCATAGTATTTAGATGGCATAACTATCTCATTGTTCCTGCAAATCATATATATAAATGGTATTGCTTTTGTCCCCAATCTGAAAGTTGAATTGGGCCCCTTCAAAAGTTCGTCCTAAGAAATATCTTTCAAAATGTGTCTCACACATAGCTGTATTTAATTACAATATCATATTTAGAATGATCATGCAGTATGCTATAAAAATTGTGGTTTACTGGTATTTAAACTGCTAGATAATACAAATACAATTTTCCAGGTCTAATAATATTGATTCTTGAGGAAAAGTTCTTCAGAACTTAGTGGAAAAGTATAATCATTTTATAAGTGTTTAGCTATCCTTTTTGAACTTCAGCAATGTGATCCAATGGTTAGAGCAGTGGACTGGGACTCTGGAGATCTGGGATCTATTCCCAGCTGTGTTTCTGTGCGCTAAGTCTCTGTGCGTCTGTCCTCACTTCCCATCCTTTGTGTTTCCTTGCCTTGGTAGGGTGGGATTTTCAAAGGTGCCTAAGGGAATTGAATGTGAATTTCATTGGTATTTGGAGGCCTAAATCCAAATGGTTGGATGTTCCTTAGAAAATCCCAGCCTTAGATTATTAATTCTTCACAGCAGGGACTGTCTCTCCATAAGTATTTGTAGAGCACAAGGCACAATGAGCCCCACGTCTTGGTTGGAGGCTTCTAGGCCCAATAATAATAATAGCATATAGAACTTATATAATATAGAATTATAGATCTCATCCATAGCCCATAGAACTTTATGGATTGATTTCCTTTCTAGGGTCTCTTTGAACCATTCGCTAAACTTTTATACATGTGTACAATAATTTCTTCAGAATCTCATTGCGTTTCTGAGGTTGGAGAATTTCTAAAGAATTTTGCCTCTGTTAAATTCTATGTATATTAGATAATGTTGTTGTAAATCATTAAAAGTCTGAAAAAAAAATTGTGGAGGGAAACTGACTCTAAATGAACAACAATATAGTCAGCTAAAGAATTCTAGTTCACTTTTGAATGTTCTTATCTTTAGACATGATCAACTACATATGTGTGGGGTGTCACTGGCCTGCAGAAGAAATTGCCTTCAGTTATAGAATCATAGAATCATAGAATATCAGGGTTGGAAGGGACCTCAGGAGGTCATCTAGGCCAACCCCCTGCTCAAAGCAGGACCAATTCCCAACTAAATCATCCCAGCCAGGGCTTTGACAAGCCTGACCTTAAAAACCTCTAAAGAAGGAGATTCTACCACCTCCCTAGGTAACCCATTCCAGTGCTTCACCACCCTCCTAGTGAAAAAGTTTTTCCTAATATCCAACCTAAACCTCCCCAACTGCAACTTGAGACCATTACTCCTTGTTCTGTCATCAGGTACCACTGAGAACAGTCTAGATCCATCCTCTTTGGAACCCCCTTTCAGGTAGTTGAAAGCAGCTATCAAATCCTCCCTCATTCTTCTCTTCTGCAGACTAAACAATCCCAGTTCCCTCAGCCTCTCCTCATAAGTCATGTGTTCCAGCCCCCTAATAATTTTTGTTGTCCTCCGCTGGACTCTTTCCATTTTTTCCACATCCTTCTTGTAGTGTGGGGCCCAAAACTGGACACAGTACTCTAGATGAGGCCTCACCAATGTCGAATAGAGGGGAATGATCACTTGCCTCGATCTGCTGGCAATGCTCCTACTAATGCAGCCCAATATGCCGTTAGCCTTCTTGGCAACAAGGGCACACTGTTGACTCATATCCAGCTTCTCATCCACTGTAACCCCTAGGTCCTTTTCTGCAGAACTGCTGCCTAGCCATTCGGTCTCTAGTCTGTAACAGTGCATGGGATTTTTCCATCCTAAGTGCAGGACTCTGCACTTGTCCTTGTTGAACCTCATCAGGTTTCTTTTGGCGCAATCCTCTAATTTGTCTAGGTCTCTCTGTATCCTATCCCTACCCTCAAGCGTATCTACCACTCCTCCCAGTTTAGTGTCATCTGCAAAATTGCTGAGAGTGCAGTCCACGCCATCCTCCAGATCATTAATGAAGATATTGAACAAAACTGGCCCCAGGACCGACCCCTGGGGCACTCCACTTGAAACCGGCTGCCAACTAGACATCGAGCCGTTGATCACTACCCGTTGAGCCCGACGATCTAGCCAGCTTTCTATCCACCTTATAGTCCATTCATCCAGCCCATACTTCTTTAACTTGCTGGCAAGAATACTGTGGGAGACTGTATCAAAAGCTTTGCTAAAGTCAAGGAATAACACATCCACTGCTTTCCCCTCATCCACAGAATCAGTTATCTCCTCATAGAAGGTAATTAGTTTAGTCAGGCATGACTTGCCCTTGGTGAATCCATGCTGACTGTTCCTGATCACTTTCCTCTCCTCTAAATGCTTCAGAATTGATTCCTTGAGGACCTGCTCCATGATTTTTCCAGGGACTGAGGTGAGGCTGACTGGCCTGTAGTTCCCCGGATCCTCCTCCTCTTTTTTAAAGATGGGCAGTACATTAGCCTTTTTCCAGTCATCTGGGACCTCCCCCGATCGCCATGAGTTTTCAAAGATAATGGCCAATGGCTCTGCAATCACATCCGCCAACTGCTTTAGCACCCTCGGATGCAGAGCATCCGGCCCCATGGACTTGTGCTCGTCCAGTTTTTCTAAATAGTCCCGAACCTCTTCTTTCTCCACAGAGGGCTGGTCACCTTCTCCCCATACTGTGCTGCCCAGTGCAGCAGTCTGGGAGCTGACCTTGTTCGTGAAGACAGAGGCAAAAAAATCATTGAGTACATTAGCTTTTTCCACATCCTCTGTTAGTAGGTTGCCTCCCTCATTCAGTAAGGGGCCCACACTTTCCATGACTTTCTTCTTGTTGCTAACATACCTGAAGAAACCCTTCTTGTTACTCTTAACATCTCTTGCTAGCTGCAACTCCAAGTGTGATTTGGCCTTCCTGATTTCACTCCTGCATGCCTGAGCAATATTTTTATAGTCCTCCCTGGTCATTTGTCCAATCTTCCACTTCTTGTAAGCTTCTTTTTTGCGTTTAAGGTCAGCAAGGATTTCACTGTTAAGCCAAGCTGGCTGCCTGCCATATTTACTGTTCTTTCTACACATTGGGATGTTTTTTTCCTGCAACCTCAGTAAGGATTCTTTAAAATACAGCCAGCTCTCCTGGACTCCTTTCCCCCTCATGTTATTCTCCCAGGGGATCCTGCCCATCAGTTCCCTGAGGGAGTCAAAGTCTGCTTTTCTGAAGTCCAGGGTCCGTATTCTGCTGCTTTCCTTTCTTCCTTGTGTCAGGATCCTGAACTCGACCATCTCATGGTCACTGCCTCCCAGGTTTCCATCCACTTTTGCTTCCCCTACTAATTCTTCCCAGTTTGTGAGCAGCAGGTCTAGAAGAGCTCTGCCCCTAGTTGGTTCCTCCAGCACTTGCACCAGGAAATTGTTCCCTACACTTTCCAAAAACTTCCTGGATTGTCTGTGCACCACTGTATTGCTCTCCCAGCAGATATCAGGGTGATTAAAGTCTCCCATGAGAACCAGGGCCTGCGATCTAGTAACTCCTGCTAGTTGCCGGAAGAACGCCTCGTCCACCTTATCCCCCTGGTCTGGTGGTCTATGGCAGACTCCCACCACAACATCACCTGTGTTGCTCATACTTCTAAACTTAATCCAGAGACTCTCAGGTTTTTCTGCAGTTTCATACCGGAGCTCTGAGCAGTCATACTCCTCTCTTACATACAATGCAACTCTCCCACCTTTTCTGCCCTGCCTGTCCTTCCTGAACAGTTTATATCCATCCATGACAGTAGTCCAGTCATGTGAGTTATCCCACCAAGTCTCTGTTATTCCAATGACATCGTAGTTCCTTGACTGTGCCAGGACTTCCAGTTCTCCCTGCTTGTTTCCCAGGCTTCTTGCATTTGTGTATAGGCACTTAAGATAACTCGCTGATTGTCCCGCTTTCTCAGTCTGAGACAGGAGTCCTCCCCTCTTGCAATCTCCTGCTCGTGCTTCCTCCCGGTATCCCATTTCCCCACTTACCTCAGGGCTTTGGTCTCCTTCCCCCGGTGAACCTAGTTTAAAGCCCTCCTCACTAGGTTAGCCAGCCTGCTTGCGAAGATGTTCTTCCCTCTCTTCGTTAGGTGGAGCCCGTCTCTGCCTAGCAGTCCTCCTTCTTGGAACACCATCCCATGGTCGAAGAATCCAAAGCCTTCTCTCCGACACCACCTGCGTAGCCATTCATTGACTTCCACAATTCGATGGTCTCTACCCAGGCCTTTTCCCTGCACAGGGAGGATGGACGAGAACACCACTTGCGCCTCAAACTCCTTTATCCTTCTTCCCAGAGCCACGTAGTCTGCAGTGATCCACTCAAGGTCATTCTTGGCAGTATCATTGGTGCCCACGTGGAGAAGCAGGAACGGGTAGCGATCCGAGGGCTTGATGAGTCTCGGCAGTCTCTCTGTCACATCGTGAATCCTAGCTCCTGGCAAGCAGCAGACCTCTCAGTTTTCTCGGTCGGGGCAGCAGATAGATGACTCAGTCCCCCTGAGGAGGGAGTCCCCGACCACCACCATCCTCCTCCTTCTCTTGGGAGCGGTGGTCGTGGAACCCCCATCCCTAGGACAGTGCATCTCATGCCTTCCAGTCGGCGGAGTCTCCTTCTGCTCCCTTCCCTCAGATGTATCATCTACTCTACTCTCCGCATTAGTACCTGTGGAGAGAACATGAAAACGGTTGCTCACCTGTATCTCTATTGCTGGTACATGGACACTCCTCTTCCTTCTTCTGGAGGTCACATGCTGCCAATTTTCTTCACCATCCCTCAGTCCGCTCTGCGCAACCTGCTCCAATTCTTCAGAACGCTGTGCCAGTAGAAGCATATCCTGACATCTGTCCAGGAAATCTTCATTTTCTCGTATGCAACCTGCTCCAATTCTTCAGAACGTTGTGCCAGTAGAAGCATATCCTGACGTCTGTCCAGGAAATCTTCATTTTCTCGTATGCAACGCAGAGTCGATACTTGTTTCTCCAGACCTCGAACCTTCTCTTCCAATATGGAGACCAGCTTGCACTTTGTACGGACAAAGTCGCTTCTGTCCTGTGGAAGAAAGACAAACATGGCACAACCTGTGCAGGTTACAACAACTGAACGCTCACCTTCCATATCACCTTCCTTCTAAGAGCTTCCTCAGCTGTTGCAGCAACTCACAGAAGCCTGCGAGATGTAAGGCTCAGTGGGCTCTCCGCAGGCGAATTCCCAGGCAAACTCCCTCTGTTAGCCTCCGCTGTTTGCCGCCAAATTGTGTTGAGTTTCTGCAAAAAAGTTGCACTTTTCGCCACTAAAATTACCATGATTTTACTTAATTTACAGTGAAAATGTATTTTCATGTACAGAGACCTTTCTAGTATTCATTGAAAATCTGAGGCATGAATTTGTAATAAAATTGTGAGGCCCATTTTTGGAACATTAGTTAGAGCTTCCCTTCTTGTTTTTGAAAAACTAAGGGTTCAACTGCACCAGGTGGAAAAGGCACAAGGTCTTTCCTGCTTGTGCCCCAGCATAAGGCCAGGCACAATGACAGTGCTTATATGACAGTTACCATCTTGGCTGACACACTGGGAATTGAAACAGGGATTTCTATAGCTAAAAGCATAAGCAGCTAAAGCTTAAGCTATGAAAATACAGGCTCTATAGCTGGGTCTGTAACAAATATGAGCATGGAAACCATTACACTGCGTTTAGACAGGAGACACTTTGCACACCCTCTCATTAAAGTGTATGAAAACTGGTGTTGCATGGCATGCCAAAGATGACAGCACAGAGCCCTTTAAATTTAATTTCTGAAATGACTTGCTGCATCGCTCTGAAATGCTTATGAGAAAGAACATCTGTTATTCCTCCTCTAAGCATGTCTCCTCTCATCTTCTTTGAATGAATACATTGAATCAATCCAATTGTTTGATGGCGACTGAGGAAGAAGTTTAATCAAATGGCTTTTAAGGTAGGAACAATCACAGATTAACACTGACAAGCAAGAATTATTGCCTAAAATCATGAAGGGAGTCAAAATTATGTAGAAACAAAGGGGCGTGTTTTTTTTCTCTGATGTAATGCAGCATTTCCTCCCCAGATCCAAGGCTTAATTTTTGTAATAGTTTTAGAGAACATAAATGAACAGGACTTTTTATAGGTCTTGGCTATCTACTCTCATTTCAGACTTCATTCACTGAGAGGATTTTCTCTTTCTGGACCCATTAAATATCTTCACGCGCCAAGATCTTTGACTCACTACTAGTGAAATCTGAATACTCTTGGACAAGGATAACTAGTGGACCTGACCCAATCAGTAATATACATTTTAAGCACTAAGCTAAATCTAAGGGCCTGAAGACTCAAAGTCCTTGCAGATGAGCTGGATGTCCTTGGCTGTCTTCTAGCACAGGTAGCTTTGGGTATGAATATCATTTTGAAATATCTACAGACATTTAATCAGTAGTTTGGCCTTCATCTGTGAGCCGCACATCAGCATTTTACCAACAGCTGTGAAGAAAAGACAGTTTATCTATATATATATATATATATCATATAAATTATTTCAGGAGGGGAACATGGCACCTAAATAAAAAATAAATAGAACTGTTTCTCTGCTCTACCACTGTTCTGCTAGAACCTCTGCTCATGTCTAATGTAATCTAACGATGCTGAACAGAGACATCAGGGACCTTTTTATAGAGATCTGGTTATGTATCAAGTTGATGAGAATTGTGGCAAGTTGAGTGTCACAAGGAATCTTATATTCCTATATATTTTCCCCCCATGATTGTTGTTTTGACTAAAGGAGCAAGCAGCTAAAGAGTTTTTAAAATGTGGGGGAGTGGCAGGGGCTATGAAAAATCAGAAATGTCACATGTCATTGCATTTAATAGAGAGTGAACTACTGGTTCTCAGCAGCAACAGCACTGGTAACTTTGGAATTTGTTTAACACTCAATTCGCATAGTCCTAAAAATAAATCAGTCTTGAAACATTCGCTGTGCCAATGTGCATCCACGCTTATTTTTTAGGCCCCGAAGTGTGGTCTCATTTTTTTATTTTAACAGTTTGGGGATTATTACGGACATTGTCAACCAGATTTAGGGCTGACCGAGGATCCTTGTTCTGAAATGATTTTCCTTAGTATATTGGTCCAGAGCAGACATGTGCCCAGGGGGTGTGTACTCAAATCATTGATTTTTCTTTATGACTTAGTCTATTTCACGTTGCTGGTAGCAACCTTGAAGGCAAAGAATGGCTTTGTTGAGCGCTACAATCCCTTTGGAGCTAAGCTTTTAAGAAGGGTGGCTGTTATGAAAGTCAGATTTTGTTAGTACGTGATGGGCATATTGAAGGGAACTGTTATAATTCCAGTTTTGTTTGAGGGCTGGTGTCGACAACAAATGGCTGTTACCAAAGATTCTCATTTTGTTCCTGCTCACCATCTACAAGAAAGAGTTGGCGTGTTCTTTAGTGCCTTGGCAACTATCTGTGGGTGGGTCACATAACTCAATATAGGATGCTTGCCAAGTGCACCCAGATTTTTTGAGAATTAGCTACAGCAATGAAGGCAGGCATCTACTAAGCCAATGTCCATCCCTACAAACACCAGGAACTTTAGAGGCTGTGGATACTGTGCAGCATCTGTGGAAAAGCTGTATATAATTTGACCTCATCTGGTGACAATTATGAAAAAATAGCAGCAAGTCTGAATGAACTGGTTGTATCTTCATCTATTATACTCAGTACACACCGTTTGCATCCTGGAAAAGACCAAGGATAGAGGGCGTGTGATCAACTTATATGGGTAATATTTTATTTCCAATTTGGGCAATATGGAGATGTAGCTGAAAGAAGGAACAAAATTTGTTTACTGTGCTATCCAAATACCTTTTTTACTTGCCTGTGGTTCATAAATTTTAGGACCAGAGGGACCATTAGATCATCTATTCTGACTTCCTGTGTAACACAGAATACAGAATTCCATCCAGATACTCTTGGATTGAGCCCAATAACGTGTGTTTGACTAAAGCACATCTTCTAGAACGGCATCCAGTCTTCATTTGAAGATTTCAAGGATTTGAATATCCCTTGGTAGTTTAGTCTGATGGTTAATCACCCTCACTGTTAAAAATCTGAGCTTTGTTTTTAATTTGAATTTGTCTGGCTTCAGCTTACAACTACTGGTTCTTGTTATGCCTTTTATTGGTAGACTAAAGAGCCCTTTAATACTTGGTATTTTCTCCCCTTGTTACAAATGGTTACTAGCACTGCTGGGCATTTCATTGGAAACAACCAAGATTCTTTGTTAGAGAAGAGGCAATAACACTTCCTATCTCCTTTGACATGCTACTTGAGTGACATGATGATTTGGGACAGGCTATAAGAGCCTGATCTAAAGATCATGGAAGCCAATCAAAGTATTTCCACTAACTTCAGTGGGCTTTAAATCAGGTGTTCTATCAGGTGCTGATAATTTAAATTGAAAAGAGTCTTCATCTAATAGGAATCTTCTTAATAAGATATATCTGTTCTGGAATAAGGTGTAGCTTCTCATTGTATGCCTCTCTGAGGCTCTTGTTTTTGGATGTTAGTAATTTTTTATTTTCCTAGGGCCACATTCTGATACCCTTACTCTCACTGGGTAGCACCTTGCTCCATGAATAGTCAGAGTGAAATCAGTGTGACTGCTTGTTTTGCAAGATACAGTTTTATGTGAGTGTGGGTGACAGAATCTAGCCTTACTTTGTCATTTGTAGCAGATAGCATACTTGGAACTGTTTGGAAGGTTTACAAGCTTCTATTTCTATCTGCTTTCTAAAAACTGCACAGTCTGATCAACAGTTCTGAGAAGGAATCTGATCTCATGATGGGGTGGAATCACTGATTATATACAAGAAAATAATTTCTTGGAAGTGATTAATTTGGCTTTTCCCTCCTTCCCACTTTCTCTAACATCTCTTGCCAACTACTAACAGAATAAGGATGTTATGTATGTTTGGGCTAACAGCTGAATAGTACTATAAAGCAAAAGCAATACCAAACCTTAAAGAAGTAGCCTTGGATTCTGATCTCAGTTATGAAACCTAGATGTGTAGGGCTGGAAGTGATCTTGAGAGGTCATCTAGTCCAGTCCCCTGCACTGAGGCAGGACCAAGTAAACCTAGACCAATTCTGACAGGTGTTTGTCCAATCTGTTCTTAAAAGACCTCAATTCCACAACCTCCCTTGGAAGCCCATTCCAGAGCTTAACTACCTTTATAGTGAGAATTTTTCCTAGTATCTAACCTAAATATCCCTAGTTCTAGATTAAGGCTGTTACTACTTGTCCAACCCTCAGTGGACATGGAGAACAATTGATCACTGTCCCCTTTATAACAGTCATTAATATATTTGAAAACTGTTATCAGGTCTCCCATTGGTCCTCTTTTTCAAGACTAAACATGCCCAGTTTTTTTTTAATCTTTCCTCATAGGTCAGGTTTTCCAAATCTTTAATCATTTTTTGTTGCTTTCCTCTGGAGTCTCTCCAGTTTGTTCACATTTTTCCTATAGTGTGGCATCCAGAACTGGACATAGTATTACAGCTGCCGAGTAGAGCAGGGAAAATGACCTCCTGTATCTTACGTACAGCACTTCAGTCCATACATTACAGAATAAGATTAGCCTTTTTTACAACTGCATCACTACATCACATTGTCGACTCATATTCAATTTGAGATTCACTGTAACTAAGGCTACATTTTAGTCATGGGTATTTTTAGTAAAAGTCATGGACAGGTCACGGGCAGTAAACAAAAATTCACGGGCCCATGACCTGTCCATGACTTTTACTAAACATATATCCACCCTGACTAAAACTTGGGGGGGGGCACAGATGCTCTGGGGGTGATGGTCCATTGGTATTGGGGAAGGAGGGTTGGCGGGGCTGTCAGGGGCTTCCTACCTGGCTCCGCGTCCCTGCACCTCCTAAGCGGCGGAGGCAGAGGAAAGGGCAGGAGCTCCTCTGCTGCTCCTGCTACAAGTGCTGGCTGACGCAGCTCCCATTGGCCGGGAACTGTAGCCAAGGGGAGCTGCAGGGGCGGGGCCTGCAGGCACCAGCGGTGCGCAGTGCGGAGACCCTTCCCTGCCTAGGAGCTGCAGGGAGCCCCCCCTCACCCCAGGTAAGTGCCCCCCACCCTCCAAACACCCTCCAAACACCTGCCCTTAGCCCTGAGCCCCCTCCAACACACCCAAACTGCTGCTGCTGGCCCAGGGGCTGCCCAGCTCAGGCAGCCCCGGGCCAGCACCAGCCACTGCAGACGTGTCAGAGGTCACGGAAAGTCACGGAATCCGTGACTTCTGTGACCTCCAAGACAGACTCGCAGCCTTAACTATAACCCTCCAGATCCTTTTCTGCACTAGCCAGTTGTGCATTTGATTTTTTCTTTCTAAGTGAAGTACTTCACACTTCTCTTTATTGAATTTCATCTTGTTGATTTCAGACCAATTCTTCAATTTGTCAAGGCCATTTTGAATTCTAATCCTGCACTCCAAAGTACTTGCAACCCCTCCCAGCTTGATGTCATCTGCAAATGTTATAAGCATAGTCTTCACTCCATTATCCAAGTCATTAATGAAAGTATTGAGTAGCACCAGAGCCAGGACTGACTGTTGTGGGACCCTACTGCATACCCCAGTTTGACAGTGAACCATTGTTAACTATGCTTTGAATATTCTTTCAACCAGTAGTGAACTCATCTTATAGTAACGCCATCTAGGCCATATTTCCCTAGTTTGCTTATGAGAATTTCATGTGGAACTGTGTCAAAACCTTTCTAAAATCAAGATATATAATATCTACAGCTTCCCCCATCCACTAAACCAGTTACCATGTCAAAGAACGAAATTGGGTTGGTTTGGCATGATTTATTCTTGACAAATCCATGCTGGCTATACCTTATAACCCTATTATCTTCTAGGTGCTTACAAATTGATTATTTAATAATTTGTTCCAGTATCTTTCCAGGTATCGAAGCTAAGTTGCCTGGTCTATAATTCCCTGGGTCCTCGTAGTACCTATTTTTAAAAAAGAGGAACAATGTTTGCCCTTTACCGTCCCCTATGAGTTCTCAAAGATAATTACTAATACAGGAGAACCCTGTTTATCTGACCCTCCATTATCCGGTTCTCCATATTAGCCAAACAATCAACGCACACACGTCCAGAAGCGTCCATCTTTCCTGTGGCCGTTAGATGGCACTGCTGATTAGCACTTTCCCATTCTCCAGCTTATCCAAATTTTTCATGATCCGATCTGATCCTCGTCCCAATTAGATGGGATAAATGGGGTTCTAATGTAGTTCCAAGTTTGCTTCCGCTAATTCCTTAAGTATCATAAGATGAATTTCAACAGGCCTTGCTGATTTGAATACATCGTAATGTATCTAAATATCCCTTTACCCGTGTGTTCTCTATTTTGGCTTGCATTCCTTTCCCTTTGTTGTTAATAATTGTCTGGGGTGTCCAGTCACCATTAACCTTTTTAGCGATGACTGAAGCAAAATTGGTATTAAACAACTCAGTCTTCTTGATGTCATCAATTGTTAGATCTCCTTCCCCACTAAGTAGAGGACCTACTCTTTTCCCTTCATCTTTCTCTTGTTCCTAATGTATTTAAAGAGTATCTTCCTATTGCCTTTTATGTTCCCTTGTCAGTGTAACTCATTTTGTGCCTTAGCCTTTCTGATTTTGTCCTTATGTGCTTGTGCTATTCTTTTGAATTCCTCTTTAGAAATTCATCCATGTTTCATCTTTTTGTAGGATTCCTTTTTGATTTTCAGGTCATTAAAGAGCTCCTGATAGAGCCATAATGGCCTCTTTCTGTTCTTCCTATCTTCTCTTCACATTGGGATAGTTTTCAGTTGTATCTTTAATATTGTCTCCTCGAGAAACTTCCAGCTCTTCTGAACTCCTTTATCTCTTAGATTTTCTTCCTGGAACCTTACCTACAAGTTCTCTGAGTTTGTCAAAGTCTGTTTTTCTGAAGTCTGCTGTCATTATTCTAATGCTCTCACTCCCTTTTTTCCTTAGAATAATGAAATCTGTCATTTAATGATCACTTTCACTCAAATTGCCTTCTACCTTCAGATTCAGAACCAATTTCTCCCTGTTAGTCAGAATCAGTTCTAAAACAGCTGTCTCCCTGGTTACTTCCTCCACTTTCGGAAACAAAAAGTTGTCCCCAGTACATTCAAGAGCTTATTGGAAATGTAGTGTTTTGCCATATTACTTTTACTACAGAAGTCTGGGTAGTTAAAGTCCCCCATTACTACTAGGTCTTGTGTTTTGGATATTTCTGTTATTTGTTTTTAGAAATGCTTCATCCACCTCCTCTTCCTGATTTGGTGGTCTATTGTAGACCCCTAACATTATGTCATTCCTATTTTAGCATCTTTTCTCTTTAAATACGATAAAGTATGTATATATAAAGGGCCATCAGTTAGTGGAATTGACCTTTTCCCTTACGCAAAAGGATTTATATCCCTTGTAAGTTTTTATCCTCTTTAAAGTAACTGTGATCAGAATCTGGTGCTAATCCTTCCCACAGGAAGACATTTTTCCTCTGGGAAGGATATTCCATAGTTGTCCTCTAAGGGTTTCACTTTCTTCTCTCTCTGAAGCAAAAGATTATGTCGTCTTGTATGCACAGGCTGTTCAGCAATAGCCTAGTTTAAATGGAGCATTCACCATATTTTGGCTCATCATAAACCTGATCATATCTAACACCAATTTTTCAATCCGCCGTCAAAAAGTCAAACAAATGTAATTTGATGCTGTTACTTACCAATTTACTCCATAATCTCCATCTTCACCTCTCTCTCAAGCTTCTGTGCTCTAGCTTAATGTAACATGACCATTAAAGCACCTCAACAGGGATACAAGTACAGTTTACTGTTCAGACAGTAGTATCATGCGTTGGACATATTTGGAGGTTTCTCAGGCAGGGCTGGTCTGCAGTCAGATGGTTCACTAAGTAGAACCAGATAAGCATGCAAGTGTTTGCTACAGAGGCCAAAACTCACTCTCCATTAGCATAGACACACCCACACTTTACCTGAAACTCTGCAGCTCCAGACATGTTTATTTTAAATGCATATGTTTTAGGAATAAGAGGTTGAACTTAAGGTGTGTCAGATGGATTCTCCTCTTACTTACTCCAGTATAACTCATCTGAAGTCAGTGCAGTTTCACCAGTGTTAAATTGAATTATGTGAGTGGAGAATCAGGCCCAAGATGCCCATGCTTTGAGAAGAACATGTGTGAGGTCCCCTTCATACAGTTACTAACAATCCTTCCGTAATAACATGGTGAAACTTTTAACTCCTGCTTCAGTTGGGAAGCCCCTAAAAGCTGAAGATACTCGTGCAAATGTATTCTCTGCAAGGGAAAGGCCAACCTTGTTCAAACATGGGAGAGAAGTTAAGAGTCGTAGAAGCGGCCAGCCTTCAGTTAGGTAAAAGCAAGAGCAATTAATACCACTCATTTGGATTGGGCTATGAACTAGTTCTAGGGAAGCTCCACACTTGTTTGTGCATGAGTGCAAAAAATTGTTATTCCTCAGTAGATTTGGGGATATTGGTACATGTTCATGACCTTAACTGATCTGATCCTACACCAACTGAAGCTAATATGTAAGACTGAGGCCTTCCTTTGTGCAAAGCAGAGTTACCCTATTTTTGAGAAACCATGCATCCTAGATTAGAACCTGGATCAAAGATTTAAGATGATGTTCCAGGCTCAGGGGACCTTAAGTGATGGTAAGGAAGGCCCACAGGAGACAATCAGCTCTCCTGCCTCCCATGAATTGGCCAATAGGTAGCCACAGGAAGTGGAACCTATCCCTGACCTCTTTTGCTTCTCCATGTGGATTCCAGACAGGGTGGGGGAGAAGTTAGGGGGCAACCAGACCTCAGAAGGAAGCCCCTTCCCTCTGACATAATAGATCCCAGGAGGTGAGTATCCCTTTTCCTGTCTGATTAAATCTCCACCCCAAGATGAGAGAGGGTAAGGGAATGGGCATTACTGGTTGGGCTTTGTTTTCCATGTATAAAATGAGAGATGAATCATAGTAAAATTAAATGCTACTGAACAAACAGGACTAAGTAATCATCAATGTTGGGCCAGAGGAGAATACACAATATTTTAAATTATAAATTTGACCTATAGCGAACAGTTTATAATCTTTGAATAAGTAACCCATTGCCAGTTATGTATAGCAAAAATGATTCCATATTCCATATTGCTGTAAATAATTATTTGACAATATATTCCAATCACATACTAAAATGTAGGGCTACAGTTTCACATTAATTTAAAGATGTTGAACAGAAACCTGGACTCCAAAGAGACAGTGCAGCAAGACTAGAAATGAAGCTGGAGATTCTGGTTTTATGGTGTTCACTGAAGAAGAATGAGAAATTTGATTGACTATGTGGAAATTTACTGGCTGCCTGGAAACTGTTTTTTTCAACTTCTTCAGTGTGGAAATTATCCAGAATTACTACCAACTCACTGGTTCGCTACCATAATTACCACTAGTTCATAAATAAGAATAATCTGTTTTGGAACATCTTTCATAGTTGGGTGTTTGTTCTTAGATTTTTCTATTCGACTTCACATTTCTACTATAGTTATTAATGTATCTTCTCTCTGTTTCTTTTCTATTGAAGGTTCTGATTTCAAAGACTAGGCTACTATTAAAGATGTAAGGGCAAAAGATAATCATTTTATATTCTAAAGAAATCCTTGTTTTGGTTATAAAACAATTGATTATTAATGGTGGTGATCATATACTTGTGTGGGTTTGCCATTGATTTCAGTGGGACTAATTAGCACAGAGTTGTCTAACCCCAATGTTAAAATTCCAACACTTCACCTGCTGTCAAGATAATTTATTCTCATCCTGATTCACACAAAGTTTTAAATGTGGGGAAATATACAAGCAAATAACGCTTAATATGACATCAGTAAAATCCAAACATCGCAGCCTGGAATTTTTTTTTTTTGTTAAAATTATATTTCTTTTAATTTCTTGTTTTTGAATATGCTGTGTGAAAAAGTTCCTCCTCTACCTTGGTGGGTCCTGCACTTATTGGCGGATTTGCTCGCTTCACAGATCCACCCTGTGGGTCAGGAAACAGTCCAGAGACCTTCCCCTCTGGTGGAAGCTATAGTCCAGGTCAATTCCTCCTGTGTTTGATCAGGATTTGGGAGGTATGGGGGGAACCCGGGCCCGCCCTCTACTCCGGGTTCCAGCCCAGGGCCCTGAGGACTGCAGCTGTCTATAGTGCCTCCTGTAACAGCTGCATGACAGCTACAACTCCCTGGGCTACTTCCCCATGGCCTCCTCCCAACACCTTCTTTGTCCTCACCACCGGACCTTCCTCCTGATGTCTGATAACGCTTGTGCTCCTCAGTCCTCCAGCAGCTCTCACTCTCAGCTCCTTGTGCCTCTTGCTCCCAGCTCCTCACACTCACTTCCTCTCCTCTGGCTCCCCCTGGCTTGACTGGAGTGAGCCCTTTTATAGCATCAGAGGGGCCTTAATTAGAGTCAGGTGCTTAACTGCCTCACCTGACTCTTAGCAGGTTAATTGGAGTCAGGTGGTCTATTAGCCTGGAGCAGCGCCTGCTCTGGTCACTCAGGGAACAGAAAACTACTTATCCAGTGACCAGTATATCTCCCTTCTGCTACTCTGCTGTTCCCAACTGGTCTGGGTCTATCACAGCTGTTAATTTAAACCATAACATCTGTCTAAAACTCACCAAAGCAAATAGATTGATAGTGAAGGCTGGACTATGTCCAGCTCTATTTAGGGGAAGAGAATAAAGCTTAGAAGAATCTCCACTCCCTTGAATAGGGATTGCTGGTTCTGCTCTTTTAGCAGTAGGATTCTGCAAGGCTAGTAAGGCCTGGGGTAGCATTATCATAGAATCACAGAAGATCAGGGTTCGAAGAGACCTCAGGAGGTCATCTAGTCCAACCCCCTGCTCAAAACAGGACCAACCCCAATTAAATTATCCCAGCCAGGGCTTTGTCAAGCCGGGCTTTAAAAACCACTAATGGTGGAGATTCCACCACCTCCCTAGGTAACCCATTCCAGTGCTTCACCACTCTCCTAGTGAAATAGTGTTTCCTAATATCCAACCTAGAACTCCCCCACTGCAACTTGAGACCATTGCTCCTTGTTCTGTCATCTGCCACCACTGAGAACAGCCTAGCTCCATCCTCTTTGGAACCCCCTTCAGGTAGTTGAAGGCTGCTATCAAATCCCACCTCACTCTTCTCTTCTGCAGACTAAATAAGCCCAGTTCTCTCAGCCTCTCCTCATAAGTCATGTGCCCCAGTCCCCTAATCATTTTTGTTGCCCTCCGCTGGACTCTCTCCAATTTGTTCACATACTTTCTGTAGTGGGGGGCCCAAAACTGGATGCAGTACTCCAGATGTGGCCTCACCAGTGCCGAATAGAGGGGAATTATCACTTCCCTGGATCTGCTGGCAATGCTCCTATTAATACAACCCAATATGCCGTTAGCTTTTCCAAAGTAAAAGGAGAGGAGCCCTGGTCCTACCTCCCTTTTTTTACCAGTCTGTAGAGCTGGCCCCACATGCAGGAAATCTGATAGCACCTTTGCAAAGAGTAGCATAGAAGTCATGCTCCATGGAGCACTAGCAGGCATTGAGCCTCACTGCCACCACATAGGGCAATGCCATAAAAGGTCACATATGTGCCTCTGGACCCTATTCAGTTGTCAGGTCTGGATGACTGTGTGAGTTGCAGCCTCCATATAGATGCCCAGGAGGAGGGCAGGTACTGGGTAATTGGTGCATGGAGCCAAGGCAAAAACCTAGTGGAGTCTACACAATTCCGTAAGATCCGCACCTTCCTCTGCTTTCTCATTGTGACTTGTCTGATAACCGGTAGGAACCTCTCTGTGAGGAAAGCCTCTGCAGGGGAATCCTACTGCCACCCTCTCTTGGTGAGATTCAGTATCCAGCACCATAGTGTGCTGAGTGCAGAGGGCAAACTCACCGCACCTATTGAATAGGAGGCGTATGGGTGGGTGACCCCAAATACCTGCCCCTATGGTAAAGTAGCCTCCCACAGGTAAAGGTACTGGGTAAAGGTAATCTCCCCTTTAGAACAGTGTATCTTTATAAAAAAATGAAGAGTTTGTATTTTGAAACACATACTGGATTGGCACTGATCTAATTAAACAACGTCCCCACTAACAGCTTTAACACGCTGGCTGGTACTGTTAAAGGATTAGGGCAGAGGTTCTCAAACTTCATTGCACCGCGACCCCCTTCTGAGAACAAAAATTACTATATGACCCCAGGAGGGGGGACCGAAGCCCAAGCCCACCCGAGCCCTGCCTCCCTGGGCGGGGGGGGGGGGGGGGGGAAAGCCCAAGGGCTTCAGCCCCAGGCGGGGGGCCTGTAATCTGAACCCTGCCACCCAGGGCTGACTCCCTCAGGCTTCGACTTTGGCCCCAGGCAGTGAGGCTTGGGCTTTGGCCCCAGACCCCAGCAAGTCTAACGCCAGTCCTGGTGACCCCATTAAAACAGGGTCGTGACCCACTTTGGGATCCCGACTCACAGTTTGAGAACCACTGGATTAGGGGTATTATTGAGAGGCATGGACTGGTCCATGCTGATCTTTCTAGACAGTGGGATCCCCAAGATGATTTATTATTTGAGGAAACTGACCACATGAGAACAGATGGTTCAGTTCAAGTGAAAGATATATCTTTCTTCGCAGCTTACCACTTATTTTTATAAATAGAGATTTTTAAGGATGCGGAGTAGGGCATTTCTAGAGTTGGTTTTGTTAAGTATCTCAACTAACATTAAAGATACATTTAGGAATTGTGTCTAGTTTAGCCACTTGTATTCGTTTAGCTGAGCAGATTGGTTGCTATGAGTAACCAGTAAGGGGTGGGTCTTAAGTCTGTACAGGAATAGAGGAAGATTGGAAAGACCATGTATTAGGTTTGTAAAACCAAACCAGGGTTGACTGAGACCTGAGGCATTTCATCTGAACCCACCAAAGATTGATGGATTACATAGATAAAAGGTGCTGCCTTTGGCCATCTCTGGTTTAAGCTGCTTGTACCTATTATCGGTGGTATAATTTGAGTTAAGTAATTGAGTTGTTGGAATTTTCATAAGATTAGAATTTTCATACTTCCTTTTTGAATGCAACAAATAGCTCATTTACATAAATTTTTAGTTTCTTACCCACTTAAAAAACAATTGAAAATACTAAACAGAATTAGCATTTAGCAAAGGATGCAACACGAAGACCTGCATACCTTCAC
Source organism: Chrysemys picta bellii (assembly GCF_011386835.1). NCBI lineage: Eukaryota > Metazoa > Chordata > Testudines > Emydidae > Chrysemys > Chrysemys picta. The sequence goes on from NC_088791.1 coordinate 20,518,238, forward strand.
TTATATAAGTAATGCTAATACAGGTGAATAACCCTAATAAAGTGAGTCTATTCATGTGAATTACTCATGTTAGTAAGGGACTGCAAGTTTGCATCTTTAGTCTGAAATATCAAATCATGAAGATCAACTTAGAAACTGAATGCTCTGGTACAATACAATGATGGGAGAAGCATTAAGAATAATTAAAACATATGGTGATATAATATACTAGAAATAAAAATAATAGCTTTTGGCTATAGTACCACGGTCTCCAGTTCTGGGGTGTGCATTCGGTGACACTTCAAAAGCAAGTCAAGTAGCCAAAAAGTTAACACCAGCTCGACTCTTTAATATTTTGCTGTTTCCACACTGTACTTTTGTACTTGCAAAGGCCCATACCTTTCTGTACTGAAGTTTGGAAATATAAATAATTATATAACAATATAATACTATGACTATTACTCTTTACAGATGAATTTCAGACCTAGGTAATTTGAGGATTTAAATGGTGTACAAGCACTGTGCCACTCATCTGCACAGGTGTGAATTTCACCTTATGCAAAGTGACAGCTCTAATTCACCACTCATGCAAATGGGTGCAATTCCTTTGACTACAGAGCCACACAGGCTATCACAGGTGCCTGAAGTTCTCAAATAAATGTGTTATTCCAGATCGTTTACCCTACAACTTCTACAATCTGTCCATGGTCAATTTTGAGCAGAAAAAGAGGCAACATTTGTCAAATGATTATTATTTGTCTTACAGTAGTCAAGTTTGAGGCCCTTGTGTGCTCAGCTCTGTGCAAATACATAGTAAGAGTAAGTCCTGCCTAGAGTGACCAGATAGCAAGTGTGAAAAATTGGGACTGGGAAGGGGGGTAATAGGAGCCCATATTAAAAAAAAGCCCCAAATATCAGGACTGTCCATATAAAATCGGGACATCTGGTCACCTAGTCCTGCCCCGACAAGCTTACATTATCTCTCTGTCCTTCTGTCTTGTCTATTTATAAAGTCAGTTGCCATGGGTTACACAGCAGGCCAAGCGGAAGGAACAGGTTTCCTGAGTTACAGTCTAATGCTCTATCAGTGCACCACTCTGCTAATTACGATTTATCCAGTTAGCTCTAGGATAGATTGCACACGCTTTGTACCATTGCAAAGTGCAATACAAAACAATGCAAAAGATAGATAGATGTAGATAGATGTAGAAATATATGTAGATTTCTTCCTGTAACATCTGTTTTAAATTAGATGGAAACATTCCTCTTTCTAGAATATCACTGTAGTTTTACCACCTCTTGCAAAAATAACACATTATAATTTTATGGTTCACTTAAAAATGCTACTATTCAACTTCTTTTTATGCTTTCATGTGGTATAAGTAAACTATGTATTTTCCTAATCCATAACATCTGACTCCCTTAAATGGCAAGTGATGTCTTCTACATAAAAGTAGACCATTTCCATAGTTTTTATATGGGACTGTTAAGGTAATGCTAAAGAATACCTTGTTTTTTGCAGCACTATGAATGAGTTCAAATATCTGGGGATTAAGACTGCCTTGCGACTGTTGGATCTACAATGCTGTTGTCTGGTTGAAGCATATCCTGACATCATTGATGTCATTAACCAGTTAGTACTTGGAAAGGAAGAATTAGTTTGATTAAAATAGAAGGGATCCTCACACTGTCAATGGGATTAGTCAGGTGATTGAAGTTAAGCATGCTTGTAAGTGTTTGCAGGATGATTGTCTATCTAATAGGTACTTATGTGCCACTTCCAACACCTCAATATCTGAGCACCTCAGAAACATATCCTTGGTGTGCTTCTCTGACTTAGAAGAGTATTATCCCCATTTTATAGATGGAGAATCTGAGGCACATAACGCAGCAACTTATCCAAGACCACAGAAGTCTGTGTCAGAAGCCAGAACTGAATCCAGATCTTCTGAATCTTAGTCTAGGGTTTCACCTCTAAGACCACCCTTCCATCCCCAGATGTCTGCATCTTTGATCCACATATTTCATTTGACATTTTTGTTGTCATTTTAGTGTCTCTTCATGGAGCATTCTTGAGGTTTATATGGTCATGAAAAAGACTGCATATTCATCTCAAGGAGATCTTGTTATGAAAAGAATCAGGTGGAGTAGCTATTATAAAAGCAAATTACACCTGCTGGTGGTTGAGACTCAGGGCAGGTCTACACTACCGCTAAGTCAATGTAACTTACATCACTTAAGCGCTGTCCACACCATGCTACATTGATGAGAGATGCTTTCCTGACAACATAGCTTCCACATCTTGCTGAGATGGAGTAATTATGCCAGTGGAATGGTGTATCTTCACCAGACGTGCCATAGCAATGCAGCTGCATTGGTGCAGCTGTGCCAGTGTAGCGTGGTAGTGTAGACTTGCCCTCAGTTATACAGACAGGTGGTGGAGACCAGAGAAGGGAGTTGCTTGATTTAGGATGGTATCCCAAGCATGTTCAGATGCCTTTAAAATTTCTGCCATATATTTCCTCCTCCATCAGATGTAGAATAACTTGCCACAGTGTCTGCCAAATAGACTTGTATTTAGGAGGCACAAGAAGATAATTCTTAAAGAAGGAATTATCCATATTTTATCCATTTGTTATCCATATTCCAGGGAAGGGAGTTTATATTCTTTTGAAGAGCTGAGTAAGATTCCTATGTATTTGCATAGAGCTGAGCACACAAGGGCCTCAAACTTGACTACTATGCTACTGTGCTGTAGCTATTCTAGGAATAAATAGAGAATTTTGGTCCCAAGGTGTCATTCCAGCACCTTTCGTAAGCTGATGTCTCCTGCCTGGAGCCCTGAGCATGGTGTTGTGACTGGCATGATTTACAGACTTCTCTGACACCTGTCATTTCTGCATGCAGCAAGAGGGAGACCATGGCACACTGGAGATAGGCATGAACAAGGCTGCAGCCCTTTTTCTGGCTTGTCCAGAATCTCCTATTGACTTTCTGGGTGCACTTTTCCCCACATATGCCTTTAAACACACCCCAATCCATGGACTAGGGTTGCCAGGCATCCGGTTTTCGACCAGAATGCCCGGTTGAAAAGGGACCCTGGTGGCTCCGGGCAGCACCACTGACAGGGCCAGAAAAAGTCCAGTCGGCAGCATAGCAGGGCTAAGGCAGCCTCTTTGCCTGCCCTGGCTCTGCACAGCTCCCAGAAGCGACTGGCATGTCTGGCTCCTAGGTGCAGGGACGGACACAGGGGCTCCGCGCACTGCCCTCCTCCACTCCCCGAGTGCTGGCTCCGTAGCTCCCATTGGCGGGAACCGTGGCCAGTGGGAGCTGTGGAGGTGGTGCCTGTGATCACGGGCAGCGCGCAGAGCCCCCTGGCCCCTCCGCCTAGGAGCCGGAGGTAAGGGCCGCCCGGCCAGAACCTGCACCCCGAACACGTTCTCACACCCTAACCCCCTGCCCCAGGTTGGAAACCCCTCCCACACCCTAATTCCCTCTCAGAGCCCACACCCCTGATCCCCTCTTACACCCCACCTGTGCCCCAGCCCTGAGTCCCCTCACGCACCCAAACTCCCTCCCGAAGCCTGCACCCCACACTCCCTGCCCCAGCCCTGACCCCCCTCTCGCACCCAAACTCCTTCCCGGAGTCTGCACCTCCTTCCCCTGCCCCAGTCCTGAGGCCCCTCCTGCACCCCAAACCCTTCATCCCAGGCCCCACCCCAGAGCCCGCACCCCCAGCCGGAGCCCTCTCTGCCTCCCGCACCCCAACCCCCTGCCCCAGCCCAGTTAAAGTGAATGAGGGTGGGGGAAAGCCAGTGACAGAGGGAGGGGGGGATTAGCGTGACCAGATGAGAGACATTAAATATCGGGACATGGGGGGGAGGTCACCGGCGGAGCAAAAAAACCCACACAAACAAACAAGAGCCGGCAGCGGAGCAAAAAAAAAAATTGAAGCAAAATTGGTGGGGGTTGAGCACTCACTGGCAGCTCCCCTCCCCGCCCCCCACCGCGCCAGCTCACCTCCGGCTCCCCTGAGTGGGCTGCCGCGTCCTGCTTCTCCCCCGTCCCTCCCAGCGCTTGCGCCACCATACAGCTGATTCGCACAAGCCTAGGAGGGAGTGGGGAAGAGGAGGAATGCGGCATGCTTGGGGAAGAGGTGGGGCCAGGGTGGGGATTTGGGGAGGGATCCAATGGGGCAGGGAGGGGGCGGAGTCGGACCGGGCCGGGGGCTGAGTTGGGGGCGGGAGGGGGCACGAGCCCCCTCCGCCTGTGCGCCGGAGTGCAAAATATTGGGACAATTCGTATCCCGACCGAACATCGATCGGGACATGGGACAAACAAGTAAATATAGGGACATCGGGTCACCCTAGGGGGGTGGAGTGAGTGGGGCAGAGCCTTAGAGAAGGGACAGGGAAGGCGTGGGGCTTAGGGGAAGGAGTGTGGAAGGGGGTGAGGCCAGGGTGTTCTGTTTTGTGTGATTAGAAAATTGGCAACCCTACCATGGACCAACAGAGTCAGCCTCATCCTAGCACTAGCCAAAATGGCCATCTATCAGTCTAGGGGTAGGTCTACACTTACCTCCGGGTCCAGCGGTAAGCGATCGATCTTCTGGGATCGATTTATCGCGTCTTGTCTCGCCCCAGCTCGGCGAGAGGAGTACGCGGCATCGACGGGGGAGCCTTCCTGCCACGTCTGGACCCGCGGTAAGTTCAAACTAGGGTACTTCGAATTCAGCTACGTTATTAATGTAGCTGAATTTCCGTACCTTAGTTCGAAGTGGGGAGTTAGTGTGGACCAGGCCTAGGAGAAGGAGGCTTGATAGAGAGTTTCTCTGCCACTGTGGGTCCTATTTCCAATCCCTGGTTATATCACATATGGGGGCAATTACTCTGGGCAGTGTCTACTGACTCCTTGGACTTCTTCACAAAGTAGTGGGAGCTATCCAGTGTTCTCTGCTCAGTGTTCCCTCCTTTTGCATTGTTGACTCTCACTCCTATTCCTGTTTTAACGTTTGTTGTCTCAAGCAATCTGTTGACTCGTGATCTCTGTGCCCCTTCCCTTGTTTGAAGGAGTGGGCTTTTAGTTCTGGTAGGCTCTGCCTACATTTTCAGGATTTCAACTAGGCTAGCACCTTCACACACAAATAAGAAAAAAAAGATTCTAATTTCCTACTTAGACTCTGAAACTAGCGAATGAAAACATCCTCTCTGACTCCTTCACCTCCCATGTGAGAGGAATTCACCTGCAAAGTGGTAGAACATCTGCTATGTTGATTTGATATTTATTTGATATTTATCATCATAAGCTCCTGATAGCATTAAAAATGTGTGTGTGTGTGTGTGTAAATATATATAGAGGCTTGGCAGAATTCAATTTTTATTTTTTATAATGTTGACAGATGTTTGTTTTTAAGCATTTTTTAATCATCAATCTGAATTTTCAATGTTGCAGGAACTTATGAAGGGGTCAGACAATAACTGTTTAAAGACAGTAGACATGGAGATTCAAAAAGTTAAAGGTTTATAACAGTTAAAATACAAATTGTCGGCATCTCATGTCAAAATATACAAAGGAAATACCCTTAAATCAAACTCTAATAAGTTCTCAAGCAGCATTTTTTTTTACTTTTCCTCTGTACATTTCGATGATTATTATAGATGGAAACAGTTTTTTCACCTGTTTGTGTGTGTACGGTGAAATTGATGTTCTCTGATGTTTACTAATAAAAAATGTATCCTTCCAAGCCTACATATATAGAACAGGGAGATGTTCATCAGAAGATTAACCTCTAAGAGTATCTGTGGAAGGAATAAGTTCAGTGAAGCTAACGTAATCAGCAGTTTTTCAAAAAACTAAATGTGAAGTAAAGACAGGTGTGACTATTTAATTCTATTTGTAGAAAACCTTTTAAAGAAATGTTTTAAACCAATCAAGATATTAACTGTGGAAAATCACTGTCTCTTGAGCTGGAAAAAAATGCTCCCAGCCCATGGCTATTTAAGCACTAAAGACTGTTAATACAGTAAAGGTTGTTGGTCGGCTGCTGGCTGTTCAGCTCATAACGATAGATGTTATCAACTACTGTTGATCAAGTTTTGTGTGTACATTTATATATATATATATATATATAAATGCTTATGGGAGCATTAGGTTCACCTTAAACTATATCCCTTGTCTTGCAAGGACATTCCAAAATTTCAGTGAGTGTGATAAGAAATATTAATCTTTCATAAATGACCATCCGCTCTGCTGAGCGCTTTTGTCAAATGGCCTGAGTGCAGGATTGAGCCAGGAACTCCTGAGTTCTAATGAACATTGAGACATAGAAATTTTCATACAGCAACAGACCAATGGTTCATTAAGTCCAGTTAGGGAACAGAAACAGTACCAAGATGTGACACAAATGACTCATCAAACCTTTTGAATATTGAATACTTGATACATTAGCAGCACAGCAAACAGTTTCCAGATAAGCTATCAACCAGAATTTGTTCTCACCAAATACACCTCTACCCCGATATAACTCGGTCGTGCGGAGCCAAAAATCCCTACCACGTCATAGGTGAAACGCCGTTATATCGGGGTAGCAGCGGCAGGGCTCCAGCAGTGATTTAAAGGGCCCGGGGTGCCCTGCAGCAGCTGGAGCCCCAGACCCTTTAAAGCGCTGCCCGAGCCCCACTGCTGCAGCCCCAGGACCAACACAGCTACAACAACACTGCATTCCTGTATAAATTGGCACAGTTCTGCTAACTTCAATGGAGTTGTGCCAGTTTACATCACCAGAGAATCTGGCCCTTTGCCTTTTGCTTCTGCACTAATAGTAATTAAGTGTTTTGGGTCTAAAATATTAGAAAAACAAAACCTAAGGAGTGAGAGTTGCACAGACTGCTAATGTGCTATACAGCAACCAAAACATGAGGGGATGGATATTTTCCAACCTGCCGCAATAGATATCCCAAAATGAGTTAACATCTAGTGAACATTTTAATTATTGCTCTTTTAAACTTTTATCATAACAACTGTTCTGGTAATTACACTGAGTATTAAAGTGTAGTTTGAAGGAAAACCACATAATTTATTGTAGTGTAAATCGGGGTTTCCTTAGGCAGCCATAATTTGCGCGTCCCTCTGGTTTTGCATACTTTAATGTTTCTATTTTAGTGAATACACATATGCTTTTTGTTAGAGTGGGGAAATCGTAGCAGACCAAACTGTAGACTGGGCTGCTTTTTGGGGGGTCATGCCCTCCTTTGGTGTTGGAGGAAGATGGCCACCTATACAAAAGCAATTCATGATTCAGAGAATCCCTGCAGAGAAGTGTGGTTTTCATTCACTCCTCACAAAGTACACAAAGCTCCTGTATAAAGAGTGTTGTGTTTGTCTAATTGATCAAACTTTTAATTGCTGGCTTCCCCATTGCACACACAGTGGTTTTGTTCAATTCAAAATAGACATGAATCTGAACCACACATTTTATAGGATCATGGAAGTTAGGAAAAGACCTAATATGTCATCCAGTATATGTGTCTTCCAGGGCATGGTTGTCTATTTATAATTGATGGGGCTTCCACCACATCCCTTGGGAGACTATTCCACATCCTAATGCATCTCACCGCCAAGAGGTTTTTTCCCAACATTCAGCCTAAATATTCCCTTTCTTAGTTTTATCCTGTTACTTTAGATTTTATGTCTGTGTATTACACTGAAATAAGCCCACAGTTCCAGATTTGTGTAGATGGTTAAAGTATCCATTCTTAGCCCCAGATTCCACAAGCTACTCTGTGTGGGCATAGGAGTGCAAATGGCATGGAGTAACTTTCAGGATTTGGCCCATAATATTATTAGCACATAATTTTGGATCCCGATTTCAAAAGTCAAAGGTGTTTTCGATCAGGCATTTGATTTTTTTCATAATTGGGAAGACCAGCTGAAAAAATCAGATTTGGATTCAAGGCTGTATTCCAAATACTATATCCAGGGTGTTTGGAATTTATTTCTCACCAAATAGAAACCTATCAGTATAGAAGGGTAACAGTCTTACTGATGCTATTTGGGCTTATTTTTCACACAAACAGACGTTTTCACTCCCATACAGTCCTACTAAAAGTATGTGATGTTACCAGTGACAAAAAGTCCTCTGATTCTTAACAGGACAGAAATTTATCATTGTATTGTTATAATTAAATAAAACAATTATACCTACCACTTACAAGGTTCTTTTCATCCAAAGATTCCAAAAGACTTTACAAAGGAATATAACTTTGTTATGTCCATTGTAGATATGGGGAAATAGCGGTATGCATAGGTCTGGGGCAAAATTTTCAAAAGCTGCCTCTGATTTATGATGCTTCAGTTCTCGGGTGTCTAATTTAAGACCCTTAAGCCCATACTTTTCAGAGGTACTGAGAACCTCATGTTCTTATTGACTTGAATTGAGCTACAGGTACTCAGTACCACTGAAAATCAGGCTTCTAACTACAGTTGACTCAAGCTGCCCACTGAAAAATTAAGGCACCCAAAATGAGTCAACACTTTGGGGATAAGTACCCTGGCAAGTCAGTGGTAGAGAGAAATAGAACCTAAGTCTCTTGTCTCCCATTTACACTGCTGTCAGTTAAGCATTTAATTATTCCCACAAACCTGTGGGCACCTGCATGTATGGAACATCTGCACCAGCCCAAACAGTAGGATTAAATATCTGCAAATAAATTATACCTGAAAATGCTACTGAACTTTGGCATTGCAGAGCTGTAAAATTGGATTCCTTAAGTTTAATTACCACAATCACTGATTTTTATTACTGGAATGATGTGAAATGACTGGAGAGATTTGGGTACCTGAGTAGGTGTAAGTATGGGGTAACAGAATACCCATCCATCCTTACTAATGATATGTGTGATCTCAGCAGGGAGACAACAGATTTCTTTGGGATGAAAGCCATCAAATATCTAGCACTAAAACAGGACTGACACTCCAATTGCATCTCCACAGGGTCATAATTTAAATGATTACCTTAATGCTTTTTGATGCCTGGTCACCCATCTTGCTAAAATATGAAGTTGCTGGATCTTCAAAAATGAGAGTGTACTAGAAACAGAGAATTTTCAAGTGGTCCAGTCTGATTGCTGATGGCCCAAATAAATATGTGTCTAGACTGATGTCCAACATGTAATCGAATGGTAATAAGTGCATTCATCATGATTACAGGGCAGATGGTAAAAAAACAATCATTCACTATTCGTGGTGTAAGAAAAACCCAAATTCAGAGTGTAAATCTGGAACTTTCTTTGTTTCAAGTTGCGCATGATAAAGAGCAGTGATGAGATGTTCTATTTTTTAAAACAATTGTAATTTTGCCTATGATGTGGCTGACATAGTTTTTTAATCCTGTTCTAATACAGAGAAAAATGTGGATTGGGTATTCTGGGTTTTTCCTGAAAGAGTGATGACATGGTTAAGGCTGGGATTTCAGAAGAGTTTATGGGATTTTGGTGCCTAATTCCCCTAAAGTTCTATATCTCCAGGTACTGCCTGAAATTGTTTGCGGGCTTGGCTACACAGAAGATTTGCCGTGATTGCAGCCAACACTGGCCAGCCACCAGTTTAGCTGCACTAATGCAAAACCTCTAGTACTAACGGGCAAACCTCACCTATGCATGAAGTCAGAGTTGGTTGCACTGGTGCAAATCGCAGCATATAGCAGCTTACTGTGTCTGCAGTGAGGATTTCTGCTGGTGCAGTTGCACTGGAAGCTGGCCGCCAATGACTGTAAATGGGACAAACCCAGAGTGTAGCCAGGGATGCGATGCCATAAGTTTGTTGCAATGGGAATGTGGAATCCATTATGTGGCAATAAAACTGGAATTGATTTTCAAATATTTTGTATTAGAATGCACATGCAATTTTAAAGCCTGCAACTGATTTGTGGTTAATTCAGTTTATTATTTATAACTGCTTTTTAATTTCACTTTTAAATGATTATCAAATAAAACATGGCCTAAAGTTTCAGACAGAAAATTTGTGTGTTATGGTTGTTTTGTGTCTAAACAACCAATGTGAACTTTGTTAACTAGTGTCTCTGTTGGCACCCAAACCATTGCATTCATGTGTAGAGAGAGGCTAATAACTGGAATCAAATGACTACAAAGTACCTTTTGAGGCAAATAATATTATCTACATATAACCAATTATTTCCTAAATACAGTGCCATTGAAGAACCAAGGAACAATCAATTGGCAGTAAGATCATTAGAGAGCTTAAAGGGACAAACACATATTAATTTGATTGCTCGTTCAGGCCAAAAAAAGGCAACATTAGGTTTGTTTGGTTTTTTTTTTTAATTTATATTCTTCCTGCTGAGTTAATAGGAAATAGCTGGTACACATAAACACTTAATACTGAACTTTTAACCACCCTGCTATTATTTGTTGCCCTGTGATCAGAAGAAAAATATGACATTTCAGTTTTTCTTGATCTTCAACAAATAAGTGTTGTTTTTCCCCCCATTTAGAGACCATAGAATTTGTTAACAACAACAAAAACCATCAAACCCCACATTCCAGTAGAAAAATCAGTAATTTGATTTTCATTCAAGACTAACCATACAATTCTGTGACCCATGTACTAATCATGAACTGGGCATATACATCTGATTTCAGGAATAAGATATTCTGATTTGCCTTTCTTTTATTGTAAACTGGTAAAATATCCGTGAAAACAACAGTATTTGAAGGACGCTCATGTATTTTACCTTGCCCTCCCCCCCAAAAGGTTAACTAGAGTAAGTGATCTATCTCAAGAATATTAGGCAGCTTATTGGCATTCACCTGTCATTAATTTTAGAAATGGCATTACTGCAAACAGCAATGCTCAAAGGACAATAAATTCTAATAGTTGCTTCTCAAAACCTAATCTTTTTGGAATTAAAAGGTGCGTAATTTAGTTGAGAATTCTTTTTTCTCCATAGCATTGACTTTAAATAAAATGTTGTGGTCAGTTTAAACTATAGGTTCCTGATAATCAAACGCTTATGTTTATTGCCTGTTGTCCAAAGTAGATCCTGAATCAAAGCGAGAATGCACCATCTCTAACACAATATAGAAGTAATGCTCCACAATCTTCAGAACATTAAATACATTCATATAACATTAGGGTCTGACATCAGCAGACAAAAGCAAAGACCTCCTGCACCATCCTTTACCTGATGTCGGGTTGAAAAGCGTTATATAAGAGCTAGGTATTATTACGTTGTTGTTCCTCTGTATTGACAGTCTCTGGGAATACTTTTGTTTCACCATCAGTTAACACATCATAGCAGGGGTCAATGGGGTCATCTGAGTGGATCTGTGCCTTTCTTTCTGAGACATCCCAGAGGGTAGTATTGGGCAATTGCTTACCTGCTACTACGGCTCTGTCATCTGCATGTTCTATCTTGTCAACCCTCTGGTTTATTGTCTATGAGGGGGGTGTTATAGGGTCAGTGAGGAATTTTGGGTTGTGGTGCCTCCAGTATATTAATGAAATACAGATTTATATTGCTACCTTTTCTGACCCTACCAATGAAGTGGAGCCATTTACCAGTGCTTAACAGGATATGGGATTGAGTCTAACTGACTGAGATAAGAGAGAGAATGATCATAGACTAGGTAGATTTCCTCTTTATTTTATCTGCCTATTGTAGATATTTCTTCATAGTAGTATCTAAAAGCTGAAATGGCAGAAATAACATCAGCACCTGATGGATATGAGCTTGCTGATGTACACCAGCTGAGAATCTGATCCAGTAAATATAAAAGTTGTGTGCTTTTTATTCTCACCGTATCATTTAATAAAGAGAGAAGATTCCCAGGACAGTAAAGTGTATCATGTTCAAAATAGGACTATGAGCCAGAACTCCAGGCTGGTTTTTAAAATACGTTAAGGCTATACTTGGACCACCCCCGGTTAAAAGCTGTAAACACTTCATTTTGTTTTATTGTTATAACATTTAGAATTTGTTACTGTTGCTAGTAGCTGAGAGTCTACTTATTTATATCATGCCATGTTTACATGTCACTGTACACACTGCACTTAAATCAGTTTGCATAATATGTTAGAAGTGTTTTGTTAAGAATGTTTAGATTTACAGGCTTGGTGATTTCATTGGAGTTGCTCTGGATTTACAATCGTGCAAATGAGAACAGAGCCTGGCTACAGTATTTAAGTATGCAATGCACAATATAATTCATAGTCCAATATATGCAGTTTTAAATTATACCTACAGAAATATTACTCAGACTTTACGTAACAATTTGTTGTGCTTTCCTTTTCTTACAGACTTACTAAAGAAAATGTGTAGTCTTGTTCTTTAGGAGGATGTAATCATAGAACTGTTCTGCCATCTGGAGTATATACCTTATATATGACACTAGTGTAAATCCAGAGCAAGGTGGTTATTGGCTTTGTACTAGTGTCACTGAATGCAGTGTATGTCCCGATATTCTTAAAAACTCTGAACTTTCCAAACATGAAATCACTTATTCCCCTGCCAGCCTCTGCTCTACTGGGATTAAGTTTCTGAGACTGATTCAGAGTTGACCGAGATGAACCATTGCATTTAGTTTATTAACTCAAATATTAGAGTTAAACTTGCCTTGGTTATATATAGCAGTCTCTCAGGATCCCAGCCAGGTACTCATACTCATCTGAGATTAAATCCTAATATTTGAAAGTTTATATGGTTTTTCTTCTATCCAAAGAGTTCAAAACCCTTTACAAACAAGCCTTACAACACCCCTGTGGGGTAGGTATGCTAGTATGCCCATTTAACTGAGGGGACACAGGGGCACAGAAAGGTTATCTGTCTTGCCTCAGGTGGCCAGACTTGCAGATCTGTAGCTGTTCCCCCTTAACTCGCATTGCACATTCTGCGCTTCAAGTTTGGGCAGTGGCATGTAAGAGAAAAACAGATCCAGTGTAACAAAGACAACCTTCCTACACTGGTGTAGAAAAAAGCCAGAGAAAAGGTCCAGAATAGGAATTCCTCTCCACAACCCCACCACTTCAGTCCCCTCCCCACTGACTCCCTACAAATTAATCAATTGCCGCATACAAATATGTGATTGTCCCTTTTCTCATGGTCCCTTAGTCCCCCTTCCAATCCATTCATCCCCTACACCAGTCCCTCAGTCAGGGTGGATAATAATCAATGATTTTTAAAAAAGAAATTAAAAAAAAAACCAGATTTTTTTAAATTCGGATTTTTTTTTGATAAAATGCTTTTTGAAGAAAAAAACTATCTTTGAGCTATAATGTATCTTTAGATATCTCATCATGGAATAGGGATTATAAATTCTAATTCTATAGTATCGGACAATATATTCATGTAATATTTAAGAAAGGTTTTGTGAATGAGTTCCAATAGTTCATGGATTAGGGACCCAATTTTATGGGGTTCCACAGGCTTCTGTATAGATTATTTAAATTAATCTTTTTATCTACCCAGTGGGACTCAGTGCTCAGTCTAGAGGATACCATCAGATATGCTTAGTTTTGCAGTTCTCAAACTGAGGATTTGTGTCTCCAGAGCTAACATGCTTGTTAACAGCAAAAATGTTCTTAAATAAATAAATAATATATAGAGGTGAGAAATAACAGACCTCAACCCTATTGTCCCTCTGCAAATTTGTGTACACAGAGTCAATCCCTTACCTCTCTCTAAAAGTGCAGTTTTTAAAAGTTCAATGAAAAGAAGATTGTTGGGGACGGAATAGATCTGGACATGGAGAAGAAGTCTGGAGATAAATATGAGAAGCAAGGGACATATGCTTGTTTTGTTAAAATATTATATGTTTGCTGTTGAATAAAAAAATCCAGAATACTTAATATTGTTGTTTTAGTTAAATAAAACAATTTAAATGTCTGTCTGGTGATGTTCTCCTCCTAATACAGCATGGCACGAAAATCCTCCAAATATTAATGAGTAACCTGTTGAATTGGAGATAGTTCACCTCCCAATGACTTCATAAATATCTGCTTCAATTACTTATGGTAAATGAAATAACTAAACAATCAGTCTTTTTCTGATATAGCTGTAAAACTAATCTGATTTTTTTTCAACATAAATCACTGTTTAAAAATGTATAGTGTGTACCTTCTAAAAATGAAACCTACATCAATCTCTGCATTGTAAAGAATATGTATTAAGGGTATAACAACCAACAAGAATGCACTTTTACGTAGAACTCCATGATTAAATCGAGTCTTCCTGACCAGTGATTTAAATCAGTTTGATTTAAATCAAATCCACCCTGCCCTCAGTTATCCCCTTTCCTGCCTCAGTTCCTCACCTAGAGGCTGAGCTTTTCTCCTCAGCAGCAGCCATAGCTTCTGGTGCTGAGGAGCCTAATGCTGTGTCCCCTTCCCTGGCTAGGGGCTCAATCGTCTCAAAGCTCCCGTTGCCTGACACCTTCCACAGCTCCCTCAGAGTTTCTCATGAGAGGCTCTGAGGGCAGTGACAGGACGGGAAGGGGGGCAGGGCCTCAAGCAATGACCCTGCCCACTCTGAGAGGCTAGAGAGTCTCATTTCAGATCAAAAAGCTTCATCCTCTGGCCAAAAGGTAAAAATTAGGCTAGCTGGGCAGATCTTGCTGATTCTATTGGAGCTAAAACTCTGATAATTGCCATTATATGTTTAAAAACAACGACTACTCTAGTACATCTCTATCTACAGTGTACAGTACAAACAGTTTTGGGTGGCAGAGGAATTGCCACTTGCTCAGGTACACATCTTTTCTTTGCACCAATGTGCATCTCCCTCCATTTGGGGCTAATGCAGAATCTGGCCCACAGTTTCTAGCAACTAAGGTTTAAAGCAATGGAAGCAAAAAGGGGCGAAGCCATAAAATTTTCAAAAGTGAATCTAATTTGGTGCATTAACTTTTGGCTGTACTACCTGGGAGTCCTGAGGCCTGAGTTTTTCAGAGGTGCTGAGCATTTACAGTAGTGGGTGTGGTATAAGAATCTGAAGAACAGAACAGAGTTCTGTTCAAGATAATTTTGAGGTTTTGAGGCTCATAGCATATGGATTTGTTTTTCATATTGTACACCTGCACCCAGAACTTTGGGCACTTATCATAATACATTAAGTTGAAGGCTGCTCCATTGTCCATACAGGGATCCTCTAAAGCTTTGGAGTAAAAATGCTGTTTTGATCATCCCAAATTTGCAATGTTTCAGCAATTTTAGGCTTAACTTTATACTTGAGAGAAAAAAGAGTCCTCTAGTATTTTAAACTCTGTTAAGGATATTCTTTTAATTAGGAAATATGCAAATACAGTTAATACAAATGTACAGAACCTCAGCCAAAGCCCGTTGAAATTAACTGGAGTCTCTCCATTAATCTTGGTCATTGGATCACGCCATATACAACACCTTGTTAGTTAAAGTACACAGCCCATTGACTGAGCTTGCTAATACTTCTGTGAGGTAGGTATTGTAATATCCATCTTGCAAATGGTAAACTCATGCACATCGAGGTCAGTGTTCTGCTCTAAGGCACACTCTAGGCACACTCCCTCATAAATGTATTCCAGATGTAAACTGACACACGTTAGTTATCAATGCTTTGTTTTTGACACAGGTATATTTTCTAATTACAGATTGTGAAAGTTTTCTATGCTTTCTCGATTACAGTGTAAGAGGTGGCTGATGGGCATTTGAAGACCTGATGTTGCTTTATCAGACCATCCAAACAATACATTCCCTTTGTTTATCCATGTAATATACGTGTCTGATACTACGAACACTTATTTGCATAAGCAGCTTTATTCATGTATTTACATGTCTTTGGGATCAGAACCACAAATCATATATAAAGTAAGTATAATGGAGAGATTTTACGGTACAGAAATTATAATCTGAAGGGAAACTGAACTCACCAAGGTATCTTTAAAAGCAAGTAAAACAATAAATAAAAAGGTAGTATGCAAAACTGATATTTATTTGTATTCTGATCAGTGTATTAACATGGTGTTTAATTAGTCTAAATTATGATACATTTAAACAGTTAATGATAGGGTGAATCCTGCTCTTTAATTGTTCTGGGAACAACAACTAAAATGACTTTCTAAAACATATTTTTCCAAAGGGAAGGGAAGAGGGAATCCTGGACCCCATCCTGGTGCCTGAGAATGAGAGATCATTAAGCAACTGGAAGGATCAGTGCACAGCACATGGATCAGAAACATTCATAGAAGCAGCAAGTATTGTATATTGCCTCAACCCTTCCTGAACTTTCCCAGTAAATACAGCATGCTGACAGCCTGGCATCCCTGCTGGGTGGATCCTGCAACTCCAGGAGGGAATGGCACTTCTTGTTTTTAATTAGCAAAGGTGAAAGGTGAATTAAAACTAGCTGTTTGGCAAGTCGGAGCAAGGGACTCAGTTCTGAAGAGCACCAAGGAGGAGGGTTCCCCCCCCCCCCCCCGAATGAATTGCTGAGCAGGAGGGACTGAAAATACAGCTTCTTCCTGAATCCACTGGCAGAGTTACTGAAGAGAGCTCAAGACACAACACTGCAGAGTAACGCCTTGGAATGTCCTCTCGGTTTATAAACAATTGTCGCAGGGAGAGAATATTTTTACATGACATTTGCACAGCCTGACAATGTGGAGCTGTGTGCTGTTCTGATGAGAACTGAATTTCCCATAGAGATCCTCACAAACTGAACAGAAAAAGACTTAGCTGCATTGGGAAAGTCAAGAGTGGAACTTGAAGCTTTTAAAAACAAAACAACTAAGTGAAGAAGCACAAGAATTTGATCTTGGGCAGCATGGCATCTACTAAGGACCTTTTAATCCTGGCACTATATGGCTTGTTACTAGAGTTACCGACCGGATGTCATACAACAGATACAAGGCTGCCAAGATTACGTCTGTCACATAAAGGTAGGTCAGTATGTCAGCTAGGTTTTGTGACAAATTCAACCTTGCTGTAACTCCACCACTTCAGTGGAATTACTACACCACGGATGAATTTGGACACTTGACAGAATGAAATATTCCTATTCAGAAATGAATATGAATGATTTTTCCTGTGCTTAATAAAGGGTGCAATTTAGTTTGCTGTAGACAGCAATATTTATTTTAAAGCATTTCTACTGATTCATAGTGGCTACTACAATAGCCTTTTACACCTTAGAGTGCATTAAACTAGCTAGTCACTCTGTCATTATTCTCCATGTTCTGTGAAGATTGTTCTCTAACAAGGATGAAATGCAATAGATAACACATGTGATCACTGAATAGTTTGTGATATGCTGTCTTCTACCGGGTAAGTCCTAAGCAGTTAAATGCCTGTTTTATACATTTTGCTGTGGATCCAACTTATGTATATAGTGGGTGAATTCCTGTGCAGCCTGATGAATCATCTTCTAAACTAGCAAATGTCATCACACTATAATTAAAATGACTAACTGCCAATATAAGTCTGCTTTCAGATTGACTGAATTGCCCAAAGATAAATGTCATTTTGCCATGAAATAGGTGGGTGGGTATAAAACTCTTGACTCTTTATTTTAGTTGCAGTTCACCTGAAGTTTGAATCCCTCCTCCTTAATTCCAGATAAAATCCTATGAGCCAAATTATGCCCTCATTTGCACCAGGGTAGTAGGGTTGCACAGGTTTAAATTCATTCACAGGTTTCTTTATTTCAGCTTGAGACTTTTTTACATAAATACTTGTGCAGTTCCATGCAATTGTAGTTCTCTGCAGCAGCACACACATTAACAGATGACATAACTAGAAAATATGCAGCCAGATTGTTGTTGCAGAAGAAGTTAAAAGGACAGCGTATGCATCATATGCCCATAATCTGTCACTAAGAAATGTTTTTATATTACCTATTGTACAAACATTAAAAGAAAGTGACTCTCTTCTTTGCTGACCTAACAAGGATGGGGAGGCAGGAGGAAGGGAAGAAGGAAACATACTTGAGAAAAATTACTGTAGTTATTAAAACAGACAATTAAGCTTCATCAGTATGAAATATGTTATAATAGCAATTTTAAAAAAATGTATTAGCATCAGACTACAAGTACACATTGTACAGAGTATAAACTAGCATGAGACTAAACGGGATTTAATTGTCTTTTATATAGCAATCTGAATTACCAGTTATGGGAGAAAGAAAGGAAAAGCTGAATAGGATAATTGCTCTGAATGTCTTGTTAGAGGGCTAATAGAAGTGGGTTTTGCTTTTATAGACCATTTGGAACACTTTTTAGTGGAAGAAAGATTTGTCTTAAGGAGCTGTTTTGTAATTGAACCAGTGATTAGCATCAATGAATGAAATGAATTGATCCTAGTTTTATACAGGAGACCTTTTTTTTTTTTTTGACATATGGTTTTCAAAATACAGTAGCAACTATTGATAAGTGTTGACTTTATCCTGCTTTATGGAATCCCTCCCTTCTGGAAGCAACATATTTGAGTGTCAATTTCTTGTTAGGTGTAATTAGAAATACTATAAGTATCATAGATATTACTTGGTAGTGATGGGGTGGGGGAGAGGAAAAGGGCTCAGTGAATGAGATAAATAGTCCTACTGTTGTGTTAATACAGGGCGCTGGATTAGCTGCCACTTTTGGCAAGCTTCCCATGATGGTTCTGTAGGTATTAAATGTTTCTACTCTCACTTATGGGGTAAATTGTTTTTCCACTGGTTAGAATCAATGTGCATTTCACTGCATGCTGCTTTCATTTTCAGAGAGCTAATAATTTGGTCATAACACATCATAATTCTGTGATGCTTTTAAATAGATTATAAAATACCAGTTTCTCACTCAGGGCCAAATTTTGACCCCACTGAAGCCAGCTGTCACTGATTCCAATGACTTTACTGTGTCAAAGATTTGGCCCTATTGTATTGACTCTGCTCCCTGATATGAGCACACTTATCACCACCTTATACTTGGTACATGTATGTACTGCAACTGATTTTACAAGTTACACTGTGCTGGGTTCCTGTGTGCATATTCAAAGTCAAAGGTTAGAAGTGTCATACCTGTTTGCATCCTGGGAACAGCTATTGTAATTCTCCCAGCTAAAAGAATGTAGCATTCAAGAGCAAGACAATGACTAAATGTCCTTGCTCTATTCACTAACCAAATATGAATAGCAGGAGGGTCTCCCAACCTAATTTTATAGTTCCAGAGGGCTGTTGCTCTGTGTACCAAACAAGCAATAGGGTAATTATAATGAAATTATAACTTGTCCTCTTTACAAAGCCAACCTATGCTTTGGAGTAAGTTGCCATTTTGAGATAAGTGACAAAGTCCATATGGATAGTTATAGTATGGAATAATCTTAAAATCTGCACAGAGACAAATTTATAACAGACACTAATTAATGGAACTGCGTTTGCTATTCACACTCCTCCTTTTTGTGACTGTGTATGTTTGTGGCTAATCAGGACTTGGAAGATTATATGATAGATAGTTTGGACAACTGTATGATAGGTAAAAAGAACAGGAGTACTCCTGTTCTTTTTGCGGATACAGACTAACACGGCTGCTACTCTGAAACCTGTATGATAGGTAGTACAATGAGGTATATGCCCAAGAATCAAACCTATTTTTAACTCGTCTGTTTAAAAAGATTTGTACTTCAAAACATCTAAAACATTTCCCATGAGCTAGAAATCAAGGAAGGAGTTTAACTTATTAATATTTAGTTTAATTTCAAAAATGGCTCATTTGAAATAGCTGTGAGGCAGGAGATCCTTTATCTACCCAGCAGGCAAGGACTGGCCAATGGCAGTGCAAACTTTTCACACCCCTGTGCAGCAATATCAAGTTCCTGATGCACTAGGGTAACCTTTGTGGATGAGAATAGCACAGTCGCCATGCTAATTAAGGGAGAGATTGTGTAACCCTTACTCATGTGTATCAGCACCTACTCACTTAATTAGCTTCCATGGCAGTTCATCAGTAGCAGTACATTCTTGAATTACCAATACATTTGTCAAGCTTCATATAAACTGTATTGGTGATTTTTAGTAAGGTGGGCACCTGTCTGCAAGAAACTGGGGCTACCAGTTCAGACTTGCTTCAGACTTGCATCTGAAGAAGTGAGGTTCTGACCCACGAAAGCTTATGCTCCCAGTACTTCTGTTAGTCTCAAAGGTGCCACAGGACCCTCTGTTGCTTTTTACAGATTCAGACTAACACGGCTACCCCTCTGATACTTGGGGCTACCAGTTCAGCTTACCCAGAACCTGCTCTTGCTCCCACTTAAGTCAATGAGAGTTTCACCACTGACTTAAGTGGGAACAGAATCAGAGTTATAGTTAACTCAACAGCCATCAGATGTTTGCAGCTTTTGGTTACTAGTTGTCTCAACCAATGTGAACCAGTGACAATGTGTTCCCTCTTCCATTATGATTTCCCTGAGCCATCCATTCATCTTTCAGTTATCAGGAGATTTATACCAGGATTTAGAAAAATGTTCTTGGTTTCATGTTCATTCAGTGCTACAGTTTTGCCTAAAGGTCAGGATCTGATGATGAACAATAAACATCTTAGGGTGCATTATTACATCAAACTATTGATTCATGCTGATTTGTAGAGTTACAGATATATTACTGCTGTGTTCACTATTATAGAGAAATAAAGTTTCTACATTAGTATCTTACTGGTTGACAGCTATGTTTAAAATGATGTAAAAATCATTAGCTCATTTTATGTATAATACAGACTCTGCCTAATGAGGTGCTAATGGAAGCCAAGTTTCAACTAATAGTCTTTATAGGCTGATGGTAAAATTCTTTCCCAATATCCCACAGTTAGCACTCTCAGCACTGGGAAAGACATAATTAAGGTGCAGTCAATAGACACTGTATGTTAAACAGAAACTATTTATGTTACATGTTGAAATAGGACTGGTTTTGCAGAGGACGGTAGGTCTATATTTAAAAGCTCGCACAGCCGTGTTAACAGGATCTGGATCAAAACCTTTCATGAAAATGTTTGATACCTGTGTACAAATTCAATTTACAATACATTTTAAACTACGCTTTGTGGTAGTGCATTTTTGTGTTTGGCAAAGAGAAAAAAAGTAGAGAAATCCACCCAAAATTAGCCAGAGTAAACAAAGGAGGCTTTGGTATAATAATAATAAAAAGATTGTTTTTGTATCTGACTGTGTTCAGTGCATGAATCCCTCCCATCATTTATTTTCACTAGCTAATTCAAGAAATCTCAGAAATTAGAGATGAGCGGAGAAAAAAGGTATTATCTCATTAGTCCATTTCCCTGCAAATGTAGGTTTCCTCCTTACATTATTAACAGATTGTCAGGTTGGGTATTAAATGTGCCAAGTGGTGAACCTTTCATCTCTTCCCTTGGGAAACTGTTTGACAACCTACTGCATCTCTGTCAGGAAACTTTGCTGATATTCAGACAGCTTTTCATCCAAATTTCCTTCTCAGTTTCATCTTATTACACCTACTCATATCACCTAACTCCACTCAGATATTTGTGTTTATTTTGCTCCTTTGCCACTCCTTAACCAAGCTGTACAAAGTTACCCCTTTAATCTTTCCTCATAATCACGTCTCAATCCCCGGATCTTGTTCTTCCTTTTTCTCTGAACTCATCCAATGTGTGGGTTTTACCCTTCTGATAAATCATATCTGTGGAGGGTATATGTGCATTTGAAGGCGTCCTCCGCCTCAGCCCATCTTCCTAATTTCTATTTCAATTTCCTATTTCTGTTCTTAATTCCTCCTGCAGTTTAGTGAAGTTGTAGGCAGGCAGAAGGAGAAGTTGGACTAAAAAAGAAGTAAGCTCTTCTCTAAGGACAAACAATTTCAAATAAGGACAGGAGAAAGAACTGAAGAGAGGCAGAAAACAAGAAGGTCATCCATATGTGAATGTGAATTTTAATGTATATGATTAATTTCTGGGTTTTAGGTCTGTTGAATCA
This sequence comes from Chrysemys picta bellii, assembly GCF_011386835.1. Lineage (NCBI taxonomy): Eukaryota > Metazoa > Chordata > Testudines > Emydidae > Chrysemys > Chrysemys picta. The sequence continues at coordinate 20,540,180 of NC_088791.1, forward strand.
CCATTGAGGGCTGTTGTAATTTGTTAACAAATTTGGTTTGTTGTCATTGTAGTTACGAATGAGGCAGCATTGCCACTGCAACAATTTTCAATTATAACTTCCTAGATGACCTCAGCTTTGAATTTTTTTTTAATTTTTTTTTTTTACTAAGTGTGATCAAACTGTTAACTTTAACATTGCACTAAGCTGGGACCATTCAAACTGTTCATTTCAAATCTTGTCAGTTGTTGTTGTGGTTCTTCTTGGAATTGTCTAGGAATTGTCTAGGAGCCCCAGTCATGGACTCGGACACAAAGACTGCTGCTGCAGAGATTCACTTGAAAAAACAGTCCTGATTTCTGAGAATGGATTTGCAAGCATTCACCAAACGATTTTGATGAATAGGTTGCTCATAAACTTTGCTGTTCATGGTTGACTACTCATGTTGTATGTGTGCGACTGAACACCTGAATCACATGGTATTGTTTCCGATTCCTGGCCGGACGGATGCAACTTTTTAGCTGCAGAATAATGAATACAGCAAAATGAAGAACAAAATTCTGGGAGACGATTTTTAGATAAATGAACATTAATGATTGTAAGTATGCCAATTGCTTTATGAATGCACAGTGGTCATCTCAATACTCCAAATAAATGATTGTAGAGCCACATGAATCCTAATTAAGGCAAAGATTTTGTCACAGATATTTTTAGTAAAAGTCACGGACAGGTCACAGGCAACAAAGAAAAATTCATGGAAGCCTGTGACCTGTCTCTGACTTTTACAAAAAATATCCCTGACAAAATGGGGAGCCAAGCTGTGGGGTCCCCATGCTGCCTGTGGAGGATGGGCAGCTGCAGGGGCTGCTCAGAGCTCTGGGGGCCCCCCACCGCCACACCTATGGGGACTTGGAGCTCCAGGGTCCCCTGGCTCAGAGCGCTGGGGTATCCCACCACCCATAGCGGCTGGGAGCTTCGAAAGACTCTGGGCTCCTGTGGCACCTTGGAACTCTGGGGCCCTGCTGCCCTCGGCAGCTCAGAGCTCCGGGGAACCCCCACCGCCCGTGGCAGCAGGGGGCTTTGGGGTACCCCTGCCGCCTGTGACAGCTTGGAGCTCCCAGGTCCCCTGCCCCCCCGTGGCAGCCAGGAACTTCAGGGGGGCCCTGCCCCCTGCGGCAGCTGGGAGCTGCAGGGGGACCCTGCAGCCTGAGCGGCCAGGAGCTGCGGCCCCGCCGCCCATGGCAGCTGGGAACTCCGCGGGGCCCCTGGCATCTCTGGCCACGGGGACCCTGTAGCTCCCAGCCGACAGGGCTGAATTCACGGTGGTCGCTGGAAGTCACAGATTCCATGACTTCTACGACCTTCATGAAAAAATTGTAGCCTTAATCCTAACCAACTCAGTTTGCTTACAATCTGCTATGGAGGCCTATTCCCTCATTAATATCACAGTAAATGGAAATTATTCAGAGGGCTCAATGAGAGAGTTACCTATTCAGGCTCTGGGTCAGATCTGAGCTACAACTGGATGAGGACCTGGTGCTTTAGAGGTACATCACATGAATTGGTATACATTACCTTTTTGCGCTTGGATTCTTCACCACGCATGACGTATGTAGGTCACTGCAATTTTGAGTGTTTGGGAAATTAAGAACTATATTATGGCTGTAGTTCTATGGAATGTGGCTGCGAATAAAGACTAATAACACTGCTCTACAGCCAAAATGCTTCTGAAATAAATGTAGTGAAACTTTACCAATTCTGGGTCACTGAGAATGAAAATGATGCTTAAAATTGTTGATTGGCTCTAGTTTTCAAGATATGCTATTGGGTCAGTATATACGACCCTTGACTCGGGAATGGCGGAGGATAAGTGAGTTATAAAGGTAAGGGATCTCAATTTAAACCAGAAATGACTAAAATACATCTTTGACTGGATCTATGACTAAATCTATGACTGGGTTTGGACAGTACTTGCTTTTTAGGCAAAACAATGAATGATGCAATCTGAAGCTGGTATTGTGTCATACATGATCTGAATTGCATCATGTTATTCCTAGAAGTCATGGATGATGCAATCATAACGAAGCTTACATCACTCTGCTGAACAAATTGCCCTATATCAGCTCTAGAAATCATATAGTGTCGTGCTTGATTTTGCAAAGGGACACATTTCTGTTTAGCCAAAGTGAGCAGAGATTCCTCGTACTTGTGTGAACAGTGCAGATAACTTCTGCTATATTTGTGGTGAAGTGACTTTTGCATCACAAAAGCGCAGTATAACCACTATGGTTAAGAAAGCCTGTCACCTTTATTTTGGCTGCAAAATTGGAGATCAGGACAAGAGGTGGGCCCCACACATATGTTGCAACACTTGTGCAACAAATCTTCGCCAGTGGTTGAACAGGAAAAGGAAATCTATGCCTTTTGCAGTGCCAATGATTGGGAGAGAGCAAACAGATCATACCAGCAATTGTTACTTCTGCATGGTGCCTCCAGTTGGGAAAGATGTGTCAAAGAAGAAAAAGTGGACTGTGCATTATCCAAACATTCCATCAGCTATACGCCCAGTACCCCACGGAAAAGGACTGCCGGTTCCTGATGCACCAGAATCATTCTCACTTGAGTCAGACGAGGAAGAGGAAGAGGATGAAACTTCTGGTCCTGAACCATCAATATCACAGGACCCATCCTCCTCCTCTGAACCACACCTCATAACACAAGGTGAACTGAATGACCTTGTCAGGGATTTGGAACTACCCAAGAGTAAGGCAGAGCTGTTGGGCTTCAGACTACAGCAGTGGAATCTCCTGGCAGGTGATGTTAGGGTTTCCATGTTCTGTGACCGTCAAAAGGATCTTGTCCCATTCTTCTTCAAGGAAGGTGATCTTGTAGCCTGCAACAACATCGATGGTGTGATGGCAGCCCTCAACATCGTTCACGATCCAGATGAGTGGAGACTGTTCATTGATTCATCGAAGACGAGTCTTAAAGCTGTTTTACTGCATAATGGCAATGTTTTGCCATCAATTCCAGTTGGTCATGCAGTCCATATGAAGGAAACCTATGACAACATGAAACAACTTTTGAGGTGCATAAACTATGACCAACATCAGTGGCAGCTTTGTGGCGATTTGAAGGTTGTTGCTCTCTTGCTTGGTATGCGGACTGGATACACAAAGTACTGCTGTTTTCTCTGCGAATGGGATAGTCGTGCAAGACATTCCTACTACATCAAGAAACATTGGCCACTCTGACAGTCATTGGAGCCTGGGAGGAAAAATGTTCAGCATCCACCACTTGTTGAATCAAGGAAGATTTTGTTACCACCCTTACACATCAAGCTGGGTCTGATGAAGAACTTTGTCAAGGCCATTGACAAAACACAAGCAGCTTTCAAGTACCTCCGTGGAAAATTTCCAAGGTTAAGTGAAGCTAAGATAAAGGAAGGTGTCTTTGTTGGTCCTCAGATTCGTGAACGTCTTTGAGATGATGCATTTGACCATGCACTGCGTGGCAAGGAAAAGACGGCATGGAAAGCCTTCCAGTTAGTGGCAATAAATTTTCTCGGAAACAAGAAGGCAGACAACTACAGGTTGTTGGTGGAAAACCTCCTCAAGGCATACAAAAGCCTTGGTTGCAACATGTAACTAAAGATACATTTTTTGCACTCTCATCTAGATTTTTTTCCACCGAACTGCGGAGCAGTGAGCGACAAGCACGGCGAGCAATTTCACCAGGATATTGCAACAATGGAGAAATGCTATCAGGGCAAATGGAGCCCATCAATGCTTGCAGACTATTGCTGGACAGTGACAAGAGATGCTCCATTTAATGAATACAAGAGACAAGACAAAAAGCGCCGAGTAGACACTGAATAGGACTAAACTATGTACATAATAGTTTTTTGCCTTTTGTTTCATAATAAATTTTATTTATATAACCCTTTTGCTGATTTTTTAAAGTAAAGTGTTACATAAACAGGACAGGTGAAATATTATCATGTAAAGCAACACATGAAAAGACCTAGGTTTACAATTTATGATTAAAACTCTACTATCTACACAATATACATAGACATAAAATGTAAAAACTTAAATATCTTTGAAACAGTAGCCAATCAGTTGTTTTAATTGTCATATTTGAATTCAGCACATCAAAATACATAATAAATAGCACATTTTATCTCTGAAGCATATGACTTCTCAAAATTTGTAGCCCAGTGTAACCAGAATTATGAGTGTTTAGAAACAATCTGTGTCTGTGTCTTTCTCTATCTTTCTCTTTACCCAAATTCTTGAGGGTAGATAGAACTCAGTGTCAGTACAGAAATGTCCTAGGGGGGAAAAATACAGATAGGAGCTCTTTTGCCTTAGGCTCGTTTCTTTTTCTCTCTCCTTTTTTGCTGTCTCCCACTGATCAGACAACTGATTCCTTACACTGAACCCATGGTGGTTTTTAGGCTTTTCCAACTGAGTCTAAAGGGGCTTGTTCACCAGAGCTGGAATTTCTGGAAAAGAACTCACCAGCTCCTCTCATAACTACATCTTATTAACAAAGGCTTTTGTGGGTTTTGTTGCAGCAAAATTCTGAGGGGATACACTGTATTGGTGTTTGTCTTGAAGCAGACAGCTTGCAGTATAACTTCAATTGGCTTGTTGATTTTGTTTTAGAGAACTGGGTGTCATCTGAAGTTTCTAATCAGTTTCTCACTGCTTTCAAAGAGCCACCACCATCTGTTGTTGTAAACTTTTTTAAACACATTGCCTGAGTTATTATTCCTCTGGAAATGAAAGCTGTATTTTAGTTAAATACATGCAGGATTAATATTATTTATGTGATTTACAGTATGCTGTGCAGGGCCACGCATCTGTTTCAAAACTTTTGCGAAACTTTTGGGTCAATAAATATTGTAAAACTGTGCGGTGGGAATACTAAATATTATTAAATCTGGTCGCCTGGTTTTCTTCATGTAGTCAGTCAAAGATCATGAAACCACAAAGTGCAGCCCTCATTAATTAGAAAATATTCATTTTTTTTAAAAAAAAACAGACCCTGCAAGGAAAAAGGTGCAAATCTTTATTTTACAGCTGAAACCCATTTAACTTGAATACATTATTCTTAATGTTGTGTTTATTAGATAATCCGTTCTGCACTTAAATAGCCAGTTAAGGATCCAAGATGGCAACATGAAAGAAAAAGTTGAGGACGAAAGCTGGTGAAAATTTTATGCTGCTGCAAAAAAACACTAACTACATTATGAGCTTGGTTTCAGTTAAAAGCTTCTGTAAAATGAAGTAAATGGATCTGTGTTTGTTTTAAAGAAATTGAAATTTAAGTTACCAGCATAAATATTGAGTTTTGGGAACTGAGCAAATCTTCTATATACACTGACTTATTAAAATATTATTCCCTTTTCTGAAAATTAATAATTCACTTAATGCAGACTTTCAATAACAAAAATGTTAGCAGCCTATCGTGTCCATGCCTTTGGCATTTAACTCTGGAAAATGCCTTTCTCCCCTTTCTCTCTCACTTGTTTCAATCTGCCTCAGTGTTACACATTCTCACTCTGGAGGAGGAAAGTTATGAGCAGTTCACCTTGTTAACCAAGTCAGTTGTGGGCTTACATAATTGAATTCCCCCCCCCCCTCAGGATCTTCTGTAGTTAAAATGAAGCTATAAAGTGATTAGATTTCACCATGATGGATCTCTCTGTCCAGCAGCTCTGTAATATTCACAGTGAATTTTGCCCTTACACAAAAAAGGAGCACAGAAATAGACCACCAGATGATTGCATTTCAGGAAAATCTTTGATCTTCGTTACCATCATCAAAAACCTGAACAAAAATACTTGCGATGAAATTGATCATTTCTTGTCACGGTGTTGGTTAAGAGAGGAGAGAGGACGTTCTCTCTTTGTGCACTTCAGGAATCCTTCTGCCCTAAGATCCTTTGCCACTAGATCTTTTCAGAAGTCATTTAAATTGCATCATATCAGTGGGCATCTGGATTCAATGCTTAACCTCACTACACCGAGTGAGCAAATCACCTCAACATGCTTTGCCCATCCTGTTGTTTCTTTTACAATCTACCAGAGATTTGTGGGGTTTTTTTACTAATGGGCTATATGTAGGTCCTCCCAAATATGATTAGATGTGAAAGATCTGTTTACAGTTTCTGTACAAGTATACGCAGGTGGTCTGTAACCTCAGACATGACAACATCGAATTCCTGCCAAACCTCTCCTGGTGCTGGTCTGATGCACTCACTACGAATAGGAGCCAGTAGCTGTAAAGTTTGCATAACTCATTCAGCTAGAAGAGAAATCTAAATAGACTGAAAACTTTAACTCATCCTTAAATTACTTTTTATTAGGCTCAGGTGAAAACAGATACTTGCTGGAGAACTAGTTCATCCACCTTGCTGCCTATCTGAACAGATACAACACACAACATCCGTTGCTACTTATTAAGTCAATTAGGACTCTGATCTAAAGCCCATTTAAAGTCAATAGGAGTCTTTGTGTTGACATTAATGGATTTTGGATTAGGCCTTGAGTGCAGTGGAGCTGTTTTTCAAACTGAAATGTTAGTCAGTGTGTAGGAATATCACCTGCTTGTGTGCCATGTTTTAAACCTATCGGGGAAGGCTGTCAGTGTGAAACAAAACCTTACACCATGGTATATTATCAAAAAACCCTGTTTTGAGATACTAAAGTTGCTGTATTATTTATCTCCAAAGAACTTCATGATTAACACATGTGACCACCATTGGTTATGGATAGATTGCATGGTGACACTTGGACCTCCAATATCAAGAAGAATACTCAAGATAGTTATCACAGGCTGCACATGTTAGTTGGGAAACTACTTTCAATGCTTCTGGAAGACAACAGGTAAGAAGACATATGAGATAAAGCTTGAATCAGCCTATTAACCATTCAACTTGGAGGAAACTCTGGAGTTTCCTAAGTGCAAAAAACCCTATTTTTCATAGGCACCCTTATGGTAGTACAGGTTTTAACTCACATTATAAGTTTATTTTATGTTAACATTCACACCAGAAACCTAACTATGAGTTACACACTTTCAATCAGGGGACTTGAAACAATATCATATGACTTATGTGACCAATTGTAACTCAACATAGTTTGAATTATTGGATTGAGTATTTAACAGCAAAGCATGGAGTAAATGCAAGGTTAGAAAACTGATATATTCAAGAAAATCCTGATCTGTCAGCAGACAACAGGGAAAATGTAGTGAAATAAAGTATTTAATGGGACTTATTCACTCAACTGTAATAATATGTTGATTATATGCCAGCATCCTGAGAAGGGCAATATATGGTTCACTTTGGAGTCTGATCCGGCTGCAGCTGTTAAGCAAAAAAGAATAGAGTATATGATTCTTATGAAATTATGTTGCTGACATTTCAATTTCATCAGCACTGAAATGTTTCGGTTTTCAGGCAGTATACCCCTTCTGTGAAGCATCTGAGTCTCATCCTTTGTCTCTGTTTCTTTATCCTCAAATAGAATATTTACTAACAGATTTAGGAGGGGCTTAATTGGAACTCTCTGGTATGCTAATGATTTTTTTGGCAAGCTGCTAATAAAACAATTCTCTAAGCCAAAGAATTAATGTTTGGAAGAAAGTCATATAAGTGTAGGAAGACTCAGGATTCTGTATGTACCTACTCTAGACTTACCTCCTTTGTGCTTATTTTTATTTAAAGGGCTGTTGACTTCAAACTGTGAAGGGATTTAAGCTTCCCTAGGAAGTTGAACAATGGGCTTCTTACGGGTGCTAAATTTGTTTTATAAGGGGGGGAGGGATATAGCTTGTACTTGTAACATACAAAAGATTTGTTTAATAGGCTTAATAAAAAAGCGAGAGCAACTGTAAACATATTTTACTTGTTGACGTACAATAAATGCCACAGAAGGACTGATCATTTCTTACTCTGATCTTGCTGACATTCGCTGAAGAGAATGATTTAAAATGAATGCAGAATATTGTAATCCTCAAAACTTCAGTATCAATAAATTGAGTTTTTTTCCTAGCTATTAGTCCTCAACACAGTGTTACCATAATTTAATATCAGTACTCTTTCTGGCCATTCTGTACTTATCTTGAAGATAAATCATCACTTATGTCACATTGCAGCCGGAAAGCTAAAGGCTAGTGAGTGTTGCCAAGAACTACTGCAACTCTTATTTACAACTAAGCCAAGTATTTTACTGTGGGTGGGTGTGTGGCATAAGCAAGAGTAAAAGAAAATAAGCTTGCTCATTTGTGTATTAAATGATTCAGCTCAGCTGATTGAGAATGTTGTGATGCAAAGCTTGGAAATATCTGTTCTCGCTGAGCACAGAAAGATGTAAGCTGGTAAGCAATATACTTGGCTTTTAGGGCTCTCATGCCTGTTACAAGTCTTTGTTGCAGAGATGTCGCGTGTCTTTGTGTGTCGTTCAATCTGTCACTGTCGTGTCTTTCTCTGCTCCCTCATCTCAGGCCTTACAAAGTCCTTCTGCATATTTTCAGAAGTCTGGAAGAGCACCCACTTTCAGGAAACACTACAAACGTAAAGAGGGTGGGTAACAGGCTCACTCATGGTTGGAGGGATTAGTTGGCACCACCTCCTTCGGTTGCTCACCCCCTTGGGCTCTATGGACTCAGGATGCTCCTTCTTCCTGGCTTGGCCCCTTTGGCCAGGTCACTATAGTCCTTCCCTTCTGGGGCATCAAAGTCCCACTGGACAAACTGTCTATCTGTGGTCTCTGGCATTCTTCTGATTCAAGTCAATAGCACTTCCCCAGTGTCTGGTAGGGACCTCAGACCCACTTGCTACTCCAGGTTACAGCCCAGGGATCCTAAAATCAGCAGCCAAAGTCTACCATTTCCATGAGTGTTTTCCTATTTGCCCTCTGCAGGCTTTCTTCTCCACCATCTATCTATGTAAACCCCTTCCTTGGGCTCAGGATCCCAGGGCTTCTGCCCCTTTCCCCCTCCCTACCCCCACACCCAGGTTTCTTCCTTCTCTCCTCACAATGCCCAGAGAGTGACTGCAGACCTCCACCTCTTCCTACCAGCCCTGCCTACTCCTGTCCTACATAACCCCTGTAGGGGAGATGTGGGGTGAACACCCCATCACAGGGTGATAGGTTGCATCAACCTGTTGATTAGTCTATTGTTTTGCACAATGACACATTGCAATACAGAGAGTGTTTTACTAATTCCAAAGTGCAGGTTTTTTTAAAAAGTGGTTCCCAGTAAATGAATGTTTGCGGTTGTACTGGTCTGGAAGAATGCTACACCCTGACAACTTTGTATTGCATTTTTTAAATACTTGCATTTTGGGGATTTAAAATGGTTCATGTTGTTGAGAATAACAAATAAATAATTGCAAAAAAAGGGTGATTGTTTCTCTAAAAGTGGCTTTGAGTACAGAGCTTACCTTTTTACAGTCTAGCCATGTGATATGTCAAACATTTAATCTAGAAATTGTGCTGAGGCCTCATTCTGCTGTCATTAATGGCAATGGTAAAATTCCTGTGAGTTTCCATGAAAGGAGGAACAGCCAACAGGTTCCCTTGCTTCTATCCTTCCCTGAATATAGACCTGGCTTACTCATTTAGAGTCTGATCCTGCAAGGCCATAAGAGCAACAAATCTCCATGCCCCCCCCCCCCCATGCCTCTATATCATATGAAAGGCAGACCTCACTGGACATGCTTCTCAGATTACTTTATAGAGCGTTCCAAGGTCTGGCAAGGAGCTATACTTGTGATTTATTATTTTGAATTATTGTATTATTGTGCTGTTTAAACATGTGCCCTTTACTTTTCTAACACTGCAAGAGCCCCTTTCAACTACATGGGAATAGCTCTTTTCAATGTTACAAAAATGCAGCAAATAACTTTACAAAAGAAGCTCACTGCTGGAGGGTACATACTGTGGGACAACATGTAAGCTGTCAGATCAAGCCTCTGTGCTCTTAGAAGTGTAGCATATGCCTGGTTAATGACAAATACTTACCTGAAAGCACGTCTGAGGACTAATGAGGATTTGAAAGTAATAACTGATAGTGTGTATACATGCTTGCAGGACTGCTCAGAGTGTGCCAAGAATTTTGTAATGATATGGAAATATTGTGTAAATTAGAACTGTTATGAGATAGCGAGCTAATTGGCATACATTGGTGCCCCACAATGATGACTGGGTATGTTGCAGGATTCAAAGGGAATGCCAAAGGGTTTGTTTGAAGACGACATGTCTCAGCATATCTTGTGTCTAGGATGGCATAAACACAACTTATAAAGTAACTTTATAACTTTATAATAATATAATATTATAACTCGGAGAAAGTAGATATCAAGCCTATGATGAAAGTTTGTTTGGAGTTTGTTTTCCAAGTTAGTCACAAATTATATTGATGACTGTAGTCCTATGGCTTGGTCGAGGTATCTTGCTGAGGTGTGTGAGTATTTAGTTTGAAAAATGATGGGAAGTTTCTGAAGACTTAGGACAAGTCTACACTACAAAATTAAGTTGACCTAAGTTATGTCTACTTACAACCACAGCAGTAATTAAATTGCTTTTGCATGTCCACCCTACACTCCTTGTGTCGGCGGTGCTCATCCACACCAGGAGCGTCTGCACCAAATTAATTGTCACAGTGGGGCATTGTGGGACGGCTTCTGAAAGGCAGTAACAGTCGATGTAAGCAATACAGTGTCTACACCGACACTGCGTCGACCAACCTACATCGACTTAAGTGCTACGCTTCTCACAGAGGTGGAGTTAAGTCAGTGTAGTGGGTGAGTTACATCGGTCGGAGCTGCATTTTAGTGTAGACACTTACAGAGTTAGGTCAATGTAAGCTGCCTTATCTCGACCTAACTCTGTAGTGTAGACCAGGACTAAGATTCTCATATGCACTTTGTCCCAGAGGTTTGGTTTTGATTAGAATGTTGTTCTTCCGTCTATAAGGTCTGGTGTCACCAGGCATTGTGATTTGGATGACAGAGATTAGTTGTTAAAATATTCAGAGGAGGTTCCATACTAGTCGTAACTGTATTACAACAACATGGAATAACAACCTGTTTCTGTTGGTGTCTCAGAGTTTTGAAATTGCTTTCACTGGAAATATAATCAGGCCTGTAACTCTGTTCTACTCATTTGATACGGATTTATCTGTATGAATAGAGAGAACTACAGAATGCGGTAAGGGGAGAGTGGGAGTTGGGAAGCTGGCATGGCAAGCGCTGAGCTTTGCTTCAGCATTGTTGATTGAACACCACTTGTACAAGACTGTTTAAATCCTAATTTGAACACCTCTCTGTTTTGCTTTTGAAGAGCAACACCTTGTAGTGATGTATATCTATATTGGGGGTGGAGATGAACACCAGAGAACTGAACGGACAGTCCCTGAGGTTGGGATATCGCTGTAACACTGCTGAGTGCAATTATAAATAAATTACTTACATCAAGATATTACTTGCAAGGAGTGAAATCCTGGCCTTATTGAAATCAGTGGGAGTTTTGCCACTGATTTCAACAGGGCCAGGATTTCACCCACGAAGTTTTCCCTGTGTATAGAGACTGGACTGGAATTTGGTTAATCTAGGTTTGATTCCTGGTTTTACAATAAACTTCCAGTATGACTTTGGGTTGGGATTTTCACAGGGACAGCTTGCTTAATTACTTACTTACTATCAAAACTATGTAGTTAAATGGCACATCAGGTATCAGTGTATTTATTGGTAAAATTTATGAATATATAGCAGTATAAAGAATTATCAAACATTTGCAGCTCCAGGATGGCTATATCTTCCTCCTGCTTACCATGCTTACTGAAGGAATCACTGAATGCGGGACTTCTAGGATCTCTGGTCTTCATTTTACAACCACTGAAAATTTTACGAGGACCCTTTGAACCTTAGCCCTACCACCACTGCTTTCAGAGACAAAAACTTCCATTGAACTCAGTTGGAACGAGAGTAGGCTCTTTTCAGGCCAATATGACTTCATGCTTATCCAACTTCTAACACTCTTCCCAGCTCTACCCACAGGAATGTCCATTTGGGTGCTAATCCGTCCTATGGCTTTAGGTAGGAGACTAAGCAACAGCGAGCCCCATTCAGTAGCATACAGCCGGATGTAGAGCCTGCTGAGCCACTGCTGGAATTTGACCAAATATACTCAGTACCTCTACACTACTGTGCACCTTGTTCAATATCCTGCTGGACTGACCCCATCCTGCTTGTACAGAGAAGCAGTGTAGTCTAGAGATTGGAGCAGTGACCTGGGAGTTGGGATGGTCCAGTGCAGGGGTCGGCAATGTTCGGCACACGGCTTGCCAGGGTAAGCACCCTAGCGGGCCGGGCCAGTTTATTTACCTGCTGACACGGCAGGTTCGGCCGATTGTGGCCACGGTTCGCTGTCCCAGGCCAATGGGGGCAGTGGGAAGCCGCGGCCAGCACATCCCTGGGCCCGCACCGCTTCCCGCTGCCCCCATTGGCTCGGGACGGCGAACTGCGGCAAGTGGGGGCTGCGATCGGCCGAACCTGACAGATCAGCAGGTAAATAAACTGGCCCGGCCCGCTAGGGTGCTTACCCTGGTGAGCCACGTGCCGAACGTTGCCAACCCCTGGTCCAGTGGTTAGGGTGCTGGCCTGGGACTTGCAAGACCTGGGTTCATTTCCTTGCTGTGCCTCAGGCTTCCTGTTTGTAACAGTAGGGAAGTTACTCAGGCCAGGTTTACACTGAAAAGTTAAGTCAACCCAGCTACATCCACACACCCTGAGCAAGGCAGTTAACCTGACCAAACTCCTGGTGTAGGCAGCACTAGGTTGATGGAAGAATTCTTCTGTGGACCTAGCTACTGCCCCTCCCATCACTGTAGTGAATGTCTACACTGAAGTGCTATGGCAGCGTAGCTGCTGTGCTGCAGCGTTAGTGTTTCAAGTGTAGACTAGCTCTCAGAACTTCCCTGCTTCACAGGGGTCATTGTGAGGTTAAATACATTTAAAAATTGTGAGGTGTTCAGCTACTATGATAACTGAAGTACCTTAGATAGATTGTCAGAGACTTCCCTAGTGTTCCGTTCTCAGCTCTGCTACAAAGTAGCTGTTAAGACCAACTGAAAATTATTGCCTTAGGCCAAGTCTACACTAAAATGTTAGGTTGACCCACACCCTTGAGCAACGTAGTTAAACCGATCTAATCCCCTGTGCAGGCTGCGCTAGGTCAGTGGAAGAATTATTCAGTTGACCTAGCTACTGCCTCTTGGGAAAGTGAATTAGTGATGGGTGAACACTCTCCCCCTCCACTTCCACCCGGGGCCCAAGTTTAAGTGTAGAAACATAGCATGAATGGCTTAGTTTATTCATTTGTAAAATAGGTGTAATACCTCACATGGGTCTCCTGGGGCTTAAACTTGTCAATTGCTTTGACATCCTTGGATGAAAGGAGCCATGTTAAGTGTAAAGTGTTGTTATTTACACATCTACCCTCTTATCTGGGATGATAGCAGTTGCAGAAAGGCATGGGAAAACTCTGTAACATTCTTTCACCACTTCTTTCATCCAAGGATGTCAAAGCAATTTACAAATTAAAACAGAAGGTGCTACTAAAAGTCACCCTGATTCATTCAGGCACAGCAAATGGAACAAATAGGCTTCAAGAGAGATTACCATGGCACCAACAGGAGACAGTCATTAAAAATTAAATAAATAAGAGCAGAGCTTGCTTTGGCTCACAAAAGAACCAAGCCACCTTTACTTTGGCAGGTATTCATCTTCTCCATTCCTGTCCTCACTTCTCCCTGTGCACTGCTGGGAAACTTGCTCCGGTGAATAAATTTCATCCAAGGTTTAACTGTTGTGGTAGGAGCCAGATAGATGATCTGTCATCAGTGCTCTAACAGTGCTTTCACCTCTGCCCAAGTTCCCATGTAAATCACAAACTATATAATCTGTTTCACAGGTAGGGCATAGTGCAACAGACATACTTAGAGAATCCAGTTTATCACTGACTAATATACATTAGGCTGAAGATATTTTCTTATATATTAGTTTTAAGCATCATGCCTCTTTTGTGAAAACTAAAAATGAATATCTATGGATTTCTTGTTCTACACCTCTACCCCGATATAACGCTGTCCTCGGGAGCCAAAAAATCTTACCGCATTATAGGTGAAACCACGTTATATCGAATTTGCTTTGATCCGCCTGAGCGCTCAGCCCCCCCCCTCCCTCCCCCCGGAGCACTGCTTGACCACGTTCTATCCGAATTCGTGTTATATCGGGTCGCATTATATCGGGGTAGAGGTGTATCTTTACAATAATGCAATGGTCACGGACAATATAGTAAATGAATAAAACCCTGCAGAGAGGGATTTTCTCCTGCAAACAGATTTTCCCCAGCAGACACTTGCTGTTTTTAGATGGTGTGGAATTACCTCTCCTGCCTTTGCCACAGCATTTTGGCACTTTCCATTCCGATCACAGAGAGGTACCGTTTAACAGTGCAATTAAAACTGCGATTAATCACGATTAATTTTTTGAGTTAATCGCACGTGCTAACTGCAATTAATCGACAGCCCTAATTATTACCTTAGAATAGCTCATTTTCTTCCTACTCTTTGTGGCCAAAAAGTCTTCAGTGAGGTCACTGAAATCCAGCTGGTGAAACAAATCACACTCAGTTGACATTGATGTCAAATTATTCAATCTTAGCTGATCCATACTTGACCTGAATCAATCTTCGATTAGGGCCAATTTTGTAAATGAGCATTCGCCTCCAGCATTAGTTACTGGCAGTGTCCAAAAAATTCATAATACAATATCTACATTGAGAAATGCAAAAGGTGAAGCAAGTTATTCGGAGATTTGTTGTTCTTATCTCTTACATACAGTCTAAATTGAACCAATTCATCTACAGAATCCTCCTATAAATGCATGTGATATTTCTCTTGTAGTTTAGCAGCAGAAGCACGCATTTTGCATGCAGACAGCCCACTAAAATTAGTAAAAAATCTAAAGTGGGCACACACTTCATTATATGCTTCATAACTATGGGCAAGTCTACACTACCACGCCGCATCGACACAGTTACACCAATGCAGCTGCGCCGCTGTAGTGTGTCTGATGAAGACACGCTAGGTCGACAGAAGAGTGCTCTCCCATTTATATAATAACTTCAACTCCATGAGAGGCTGAAGCTATGGTGGCAGGAGCGCATCACCCACTGACAACGTGTGTGAATAACATTTAAGTTGTGGTAACTTACATTGCATGGGAGGTATCTTATTCACACCCCATAGCGACGTAAGTAGGGTGACCAGATGTCCTGATTTTATAGGGACAGTCCTGATTTTTGGGTCTTTTTCTTAGATGGGATCCTATTACCCCCCACCCCTGTCCCGATTTTTGACACGTGCTGTCTGGTCACCCTAGACGTAAGTTACATGGACCTAAGTGGTAGTGTAGCTCAGCCCTATGTTGCAGCTTTGTGACAATTTTTTCAGTCATAATGTTGAAAACCTCAATTCAAAATGTATCTTGCCCTGCCAACATGTAGTTCAGCTCCTCAGATTCACTGAGTTTTTTTTCCGCTTTAGCTCTTTTTACTCTTACATTGAGAAACTCCATGTTCTATTATTTTAGCTGCTGTTCCATAGCTGTTAAATTATTCCTGTAGGTCTGCCACAGATTCCTTCAGGAAGCCCACCAATTTCACAGCAGTAATGAGGTCTAGCTCAGCAGCCTGAAGAGCGTTACCTGTTGACTGAAATCTCTGTAGAACTGTGTTTCAAGAGCTGTAAAGAAAAGCAGCTTCCAGCTTGTCCATTTTGCTTTGCAGAGATTGAGCGTCACTGTGCGTGCTCGGTTTCTGTTTTAAATCATCAGCTAGACTTTTCAGAGAATCCTGGTTATTGCCATCATTCAGACAAAGCGCTTTTGTAGCCTGGCCATGGGCAGACCATCTACTACTAGCCAATCCTTCAGGGTTTTAGTTCTTTTATTGTCGCTAGGATCGAATCCTGATGTAACAACATGCCAGCAATGGGTTGGTTCATAGATTCCCAGGGCCAGATGTGACCATAGTGATCATCCAGTCTGACTTCCTATATAACACAGGCCTTAGAACTTCCCCAAAATAAATTTTAGGGCATATCTTGAAAAAAAAAATCCAATCTTGTTTTAAAAATGGTCAGTGATGGAGAATCAGCCATGACTTTTGGTAAGTTGTCCCAATGAAGCAGAAATTAAAAGGAGACTGAAGAAACAAAACAAAACAAAATATTTACCTCCAAGCAGCAGTTTATGATAGTAACTGCAACTAAACTGAGGGAATGAGCTGCGCTCAGAACCCACTACTAGTGGATTAATCTCCTAAATTCATATTTGGAAACCTTTATATGTTCCGGACATGTTCCTGGCATTATCATAACATTGACCTCTGCAATTAGATATGCCAATGTTCATCTCCTGGAAAACTGGACAAACAGAATGGAAAAGCAGTTCTCCAAGACGACTCATTATAGGCAGAAATTTCAGAAAATGCTCTTGAATCTGCCTGCCTTGTGATACATAGCGCACAGTGAATGTAAGATGATCAACAGGGAATATGTCTGGAGTGGAGTCTAATAATTGAAATGTACTTTTGCTATCTGCAACTGACGGATTATTTCAAAAAGTACTTTTTACCCCTTTAAATACATAAATTCTTTGAAAATAGTCAATAATTCTCAGGTGCCACAGATCTCAAACCCAGGCCTTATCTGCTGCACCACTGAGCTGCAAGGGCTAATGACGGAGCTGCTGCTCATACCCCACCACTAGAAGCTACACGGACTCAGCAGGGTCAGATGACTAACAGCCAACTGTTGTTGTAGGCCTGCTGTTGCATAGACTGATGAGAACAAGTCCCTGCTTCCTTGCCTGGATCCTGCTTACTTGCAGTGTCCCTGTTACTGCTATCTAACAGGCATCATCCCTGTTTCTGCTACAACACCTTGTTCCTGCTTCCCCACCCTGACCCCAGTTGCTGACACTGGCTTTGATCCTTGGTGTGATCCTTTGATCCTTCTGCCTTTAACCCTGGCTTTCATCCTTGGCATGACCATGACCCTACTCCTGGTTCCAACCACAAGGTTAGACAGCCCCTGTTACAGATCTTGACAGTGATAGGGATGAAGGCTTTCCTTTACCAGCATTTCCATATTTTTAATATGTTCATAAAGGAAAGAAATGAACCAACTCAACAATGCCAAGATTCCCAAATATTTACTGTTATTGGGGGATCCCACACTTTCATTATCTCCTCTAAAGTGAAGACCACTCTCAACAAGAAACTTTACATCTGCAACAACCATGTCTAAGCACATCTCTCCGATATGTTCACTTATTTTCAAGCTGTTTTTTTCAGCTCATTGTGTACCTGGCCTTTTACTTGTGTCTGGGAAATGCAAGTAAGCATTGTGTTTTGATGATAAACTCTGCTCTCATGCTCTAAAATGGGAACTGCAGCATGTTTCCAGTCATTAAATCCAGAAGTACTAAGTGCAGGTACACAAGAATCCCTAAATAATCAGCATACAAAACAAGAACTAACCCTGTCAATGGGGAATAAGGAAGCCACTCAAGAGGCACAGATTCTCCATTTTTCAGAAAGTATGCAAACAGCATTTTTGATAAGCACTACTTCTGATTTCTTGTAACTTTTTTTAAATGCTGAAAAATCTCAATTTTTATTTTGACACAGTTGAGGTCCTTTCATAATCCAGGAAGATTGCAGTGTCTCAGTTGCTGGAGCCCAGAGTACAGTATCAGTGACAAATGGATTAGTTTTAATATCCACTATATTATTGCTTTCATATGTGGCAATTTTCACTCTCTTCTGAAACTGATTCACTGGAGAATGTAAAGTTAGAACTTGCGAGTAATTCACAGTATGATCCATGAGTGTCAGTTGTTTCCTTCTGTTGATTTTTCTCTGTTGACTATAGATCTTGGAATTCATTAATATTTTCAAAAAATTCTAATAGATTGGAGAAACACAACATCTCTGTTCTTATGTCATGGTCATCTAGGTATTTTATAATTCTCTCTTCGATAAATTAGCTGAAACACTAGCTCGATATTGAAATAAGGCTTATTATTCTGTAATTACCAGGATCACCTTTACCATCTCTTTTTAGATGGTACAATATTGTGCTATTCCGATCCTGATTTTCACGAGAGATTGCTTATTTTTGTCAACAGCTTAGGCATTTAATTCTAAAGTGTCTTCAGAACTCTTGAAATGCCACTGACTTGTATTTTTATTTAGAACCTAGTGATATTTGGACTTTTTTCTGAAAGGCCTAACTCTCAGAGCGAAAGAGAATCTCAGCTTGAGAATCTCAGTTTTAGTTTAAAAAGAAAAAAAGTTTGTAGCCCTCACAGTTGCAGAGAAAAACTTGAAAATATAAATAAGGGTCAAAAAACAGAAGGGAAATAAAAAAAACCCTGCATCTCATGATTTTTAAAACAGCATTAGATACTTTAAACATGGAACCCTGAGCCATGACTTCCAAAAGCGTGGTGTCGGCAAGACTTAGATGAGTGCCAAAAAGTTCTAGTGAGATCTTAATTTATTAATTAGTTCCAGTACTCCTACTTTTGTCATCCTATTCTCTGACGGGGCCTCATGTGTATTACTTGAAAATATAGGTCTGGTATAGATGTTTGCCCAATTTTGTCCATGAGGAAGAAGAATTCAAAGAAATCATTTACTCCCTTAGAGCCTCATGGGTCCACCAATCCTTTTGTAGGCTCCATAAATAATCTATTTGCTTTTATGTCTATTTGCACTTCATATTCCTTCCTAGCTTTCCTAATCAACAGTTGCAATTTGTGCCATATTTTGTTTCTTTCTGTTGAGTTTAATTGGGCTGGATTTCAATTTTTGGAAGGATACCTGTTTGGCTCAAGTAGCAACTTGAAGCTTGCTATTTAACCATATTGTTTTGTTTTACTTACTTTCCATATTCCTTTTCATTTGGGCCTCTTCTGACTCTGTTCTGCTATTCTTAAGTAGCCTCCATGCTGAGTCTAAGGATTTTAATTTCCTCACTTTTGGCTGTAGGGTCTTTTTTTTTTACTAGCTTTTTGGTTGATTTTGTTTTTGTTTTTAAAGTCCTCTTTCTAAAGTTTCACATTACAGTACTATATTTTTGGTATGATTCCTCCCCCAAGAGTGTTAAACTTAATTATATTGTGGCCACTATTAGTTAGTGGCTCAAGTATAGCTACTTCAACTCCAGTGTGTAACTTATGACTAGGTCAAGAGTAATATTCCCTCTTGTGTGTTCCAGAAGCAATCACTTGAGGTGTCAAGAAATTGCTTCCCTCAACACCGGCCCCCATTATGACATATGGTCAGTTTATGTATGGGTTGTTAAAGTTACCTATTACAGTTTTTTAGATTTGGTGCCTCTTTGATCTCTTACCATTGTGCACTCAGTATCCTTTTCCAGTAGCAGTGGTACAAAGCCTACTTATATATGGCTTGGAATTTGTATCCAGACAATTTTGAATGCATGCTACATGTCATTACAAAATGCTGTTATGACACAGTGACTACTGCTTGCAATATCCTGGATAAACCTTATTTAACTAAGTTTAAGTATCTTAGGAGTTCATTGTATTTAAAAATGCAAATATTTATGTATTATTGTGGAATTGTATTTAACTTCTTTAAGGGGAAGAGAAGGTGAATGTAAACCCAGAGGAGTGTAATGAGCTTCAAAGGACTATTTTAAAACAATGGGCCAGACAAGTTTGAACTTCTGAAGCTGCGCTTTGAGGAGAAACCCATTGCCTGGCTGATTACCTATTCACAGTCTCTGCAAAGCAGACACACAACTGGACAAAAGAGGGACTCACAGATTCATGGGCATGTTTGTTCTGAGCTACTCTGTTATGAACTTGTGACCACAGAAAACTTTGTTTGTGGGGTTTGAAGGACTGATCCCTTGCCAGAGCCCTGGTTGGAGTCAGGGGGTGATCTCTAGTAAGCTTATTAACATAGATGTAGGTTCTTTTGTTGTTTTAATGTTTTCTGTATAATGCTTTTATCTTAAAAATAAAGGTGCTTGCTTAGAAAGAGCTGAATGGCAACTTCACTGACAGTAGTTACGTTGTTTATAGCCTCTGAGCAGAAGGCAAAGCAGGCCTGATGAGGCTGTCTGTCTTGGTGGGGAATTCTCAGTGTAGTCTGGGAATTGTGCAGCCTGGGAAAAGCCCCGGTCAGAAGAGAGATGTGGGTCTCCGCCCAAGAGAGGTGGTGGCTGGGGAGCCAGAAACCTGAGAGTGGGTTCCTTTGTTGGACCACAACGGGGAAATACAAGTGTATTTGCCCTGAATTGTGACAGTTATAGCACTACATACTACAAGACACTTGTTTAAACATCACTGGAGACCATTAAAGTGAACAAGAACAACTTAGCAGCTGTGAGTTTGTGGTACCTCCACAGCTGAAAATATAAATAAACAGTTTAAAATATCTTTGATTTTAAGTACAGGGAATTCTATTTATTAAGCACAAATTGTTATCCGTGGGGGATCATGATGCGTTGATTTTTAGCCCATCAATCTGTTGTACCTATCTCATCCCTTTATTTTTTGGTCTGGTTGAAGATAAGCTTCCATCTCTCTCTCTCTCTCTCTTTTCCATTAAAGGCCTCTTATTTCTAATGGTCTTAATTGGATCTTTCCTCCATTGTATCTGAATTTGGACTAGAGAATATCCAAATTCAGGCTACACTCTGTCCTGCATCAGTATAGACACTCATTACAGCGATGGGAGGGGTTCTCCCATCACTGTAGTTAATCCACCTTTCCAAGAGGCAGTAGCTAGGTCAACAGAAGAATTCTTCTGTTGCCCTAGTGCTGTCTACACTGAGAATTAAGTCAGTTCAGCTAAGATTTTTTACACCTCTGAGCGATGCAGTTGGATCAACCTAACTTTTTAGTGTAGACCTAGCTTTAGGCTTACTTCTCAACCTTACCTTGTTATATTGGTTTAATGTCAATATAATCATTGCTTTGCATGACAATGTTTTAGATGCTCAGTACATTAGAAGTGTAGTTTTAGGCAGCTAGTTTGGAAAAATGTTGACCTTAGTGTTTATGGAAGATGTTGGATATTGGCCACGCTGCAGACTGAAGTTGTTTATTCATCTACAGCACAGGGGTAATGGAGTAGTGGAAAGTATTACATCACTATACCTTAACCCTGACTTAGAAGGACCTCTAGTGTTGACAAGATTTATCATTCTCTCCACCTATTAAATTCTTTGTCTACCTGCAGTAAGTGCCATCAAGACTACTGAAGTAGTGTCAATTGTAAAAGTTTGTCCTTAGGCATCTAGACAGAAGCCAACAAACAGCCATCAGATGGTAGCAACTTCTGATCAATACTTAATGGGTCCAGCTTCAAAATAGAAATGACCTAAATGGGAAAAGGCACTCTGAACCATCAAATCTAATAAGAAACCTTGCTCTGAAATAGAGGAAAAGTTAATCTTTCAATCGGGTCCTATAGCTGGTTTCAGTCTTACTGAGAATCAGCTTTATTTTCTCTCAACTCCTTTATATTCCAGAAAATTTAGTTAAAGTTAAAGGATTTCCAGCTGCAGCAAGTTGGGTGGCAATTCTGTGATGTCAATAAATGTCTACTGGAGCCTAGGTTAACTCCACTAAACTTATGACCTAAGACAATTAGGGCCTTTCAACCAGCAAAAGGTCTGTGGATGAACTGATGTGGGTGAATCTGACACCATAAAAGGCCAGTGGTCTCTGATTTATTGTCTATACCATTCTGCATATTGCATCAGATAAAACTTTTTTTTCCCCTATGAAAACTTAGAATGACATCATAGCAGATAGAACGATAACAAAATCATGGCCACAAAATGATAAGTGATGTCTGAGCTATGTTTCTCTTTTTCCAGAGCAAAGCACTACTTAAAATAATGTCCTCCATGTTAGCCACATTACTGTGGGTTCAAGAGTTAATAAAAATGATAGATGGCATATGATTATGTGGAATATGTTCTGAGTTCTTAAATAACGTGCATAATGAATTTGGTAAATATCTGCTGAATAATGCATAATGCTCTCTATATTTTCAGGAGTTGCTTCAAGAAGATTAACTCATTGTTAATCTGCAGACTGTGGCCAGATAAATTTAGAAGAACAGATTACACTGAAAATACAGCCATTTCCTTACTAGCAAATACATTATAATAGTTTAATTAATAAAACACTTATTTATCCTTTGCTTTGATTTTTGTCAAAAAGAACAAGCTAAATAAGGTTAGGTGAGTACATGGAAGGGAGACCTTGAGAGGAAATTCCAAGTGTTGCAGAATGTGAAAAGGCTGATTTTATGTCTTCACCCCAGGTCCTCATGGTCATGTCTGGCACTGGGCCAGGATTTTATCCATTTTCTCTCTCCTCTCCTTTTCTCTCTCTGATCATCTTGTTCTTTTTGCTTCCAAATTATTTTCTTTATTCCTCTCTTGCTTTGAAGCTGCCTTGATATGGAGAGATTCGATTGGAAGAGGAATTATGACTGTGTCACAGCTAATAGGGAGAAGGATATACATAAATTGGTGGGGGTACATAGAAGAGCCAGAAGAATGATTAAAGGATTGGAAAACAGACCTTATAATGATGGACACAAGGAACTCGATCTAGTTAACTTAACAAAGAGAAGGTTACAGTCTATAAGTATGCACATGGGGAACAAATATTTAATAATGGGTGTTCAATCTAGCAGAGAAAGATATAACAAAATCCAGTGGCTGGAAGTTGAAGATAGACACATTCAAAAATTCTTTATACAGGGGCACTCTGAAAACATGAGAGCTAATGTAGCACCAAGAGTTACATTTCCAACAGTGATCAACATGAGAGGCCCATTGCTATTTACATATATGGGGACCACTATATTCAAAAAAGTGTCTTTTGTTGAATAAGCTTTAGTCTCAGGTCTATAGTTTTTTTAACATTTGATACAATATTATTCATTTGGGTAGGAGATAGTTGAGTATCCAACTCATTGTTTCAAGCACCTCTCAGATTACACTGGTCTACAATTTTTGAGAAGTCGTCTGCTTCAGAGACAAAATGTGCTATTTATTATGTATTTTGATGTGCTGAATTCAAATATGACAATTAAAACAACTGATTGGCTACTGTTTCAAAGATATTTAAGTTTTTACATTTTATGTCTATGTATATTGTGTAGATAGTAGAGTTTTAATCATAAATTGTAAACCTAGGTCTTTTCATGTGTTTATGGTTGCTTTACATGATGATATTTCACCTGTCCTGTTTATGTAACACTTTAAAATCAGCAAAAGGGTTATATAAATACAATTTATTATGAAACAAAAGGCAAAAAACTATTATGTACATAGTTTAGTCCTATTCAGTGTCTACTCGGCGCTTCTTGGCTTGTCTCTTGTATTCATTAAATGGAGCATCTCTTGTCACTGTCCAGCAATAGTCTGCAAGCATTGATGGGCTCCATTTGCCCTGATAGCATTTCTCCATTGTTGCAATGTCCTGGTGAAATCACTCACCATGCTCGTTGCTCACTGCTCCGCAGTTCGGTGGAAAAAAAATCTAGATGAGAGTACAAAAAATGTATCTTTAGTGACATGTTGCAACCAAGGCTTTTGTATGCCTTGAGGAGGTTTTCCACCAACAACCTGTAGTTGTCTGCCTTGTTGTTTCCGAGAAAATTTATTGCCACTAACTGGAAAGCTTTCCATACTGTCTTTTCCTTGCCACGCAGTGCATGGTCAAATGCATCATCTTGAAGAAGTTCACGAATCTGAGGACCAACAAAGACATCTTCCTTTATCTTAGCTTCACTTAACCTTGGAAATTTTCCACGGAGGTACTTGAAAGCTGCTTGTGTTTTGTCAATGGCCTTGACAAAGTTCTTCATCAGACCCAGCTTGATGTGTAAGGGTGGTAACAAAATCTTCCTTGATTCAACAAGTGGTGGATGCTGAACACTTTTCCTCCCAGGCTCCAATGACTGTCGGAGTGGCCAGTCTTTCTTGATGTAGGGGGAATCTCTTGCACGACTATCCCATTCACAGAGAAAACAGCAGTACTTTGTGTATCCAGTCTGCAGACCAAGCAAGAGAGCAACAACCTTCAAATCGCCACAAAGCTGGCACCGATGTTGGTCATAGTTTATGCACCTCAAAAGTTGTTTCATGTTGTCATAGGTTTCCTTCATATGGACTGCATGACCAACTGGAATTGATGGCAAAACATTGCCATTATGCAGAAAAACAGCTTTAAGATTAGTCTTCGATGAATCAATGAACAGTCTCCACTCATCTGGATCGTGAACAATGTTGAGGGCTGCCATCACACCATAGATGTTGTTGCAGGTTACAAGTTCACCTTCCATGAAGAAGAATGGGACAAGATCCTTTTGATGGTCACGGAACATGGAAACCCTAACATCACCTGCCAGGAGATTCCACTGCTGTAGTCTGGAACCCAACAGCTCTGCCTTACTCTTGGGTAGTTCCAAATCCCTGACAAGGTCATTCAGTTCACCTTGTGTTACGAGGTGTGGTTCAGAGGAGGAGGACGGGAGAAAATGTGGGTCCTGTGACATTGATGGTTCAGGACCAGAAGTTTCATCCTCTTCCTCATCTGACTCAAGTGAGAATGATTCTAGTGCATCAGGAACCGGCAGTCCTTCTCCATGGGGTACTGGGCGTATAGCTGATGGAATGTTTGGATAATGCACAGTCCACTTTTTCTTCTTTGACACACCTTTCCCAACTGGAGGCACCATGCAGAAGTAACAATTGCTGGTATGATCTGATGGCTCTTTCCAAATCATTGGCACTGCAAAAGGCATAGATTTCCTTTTCCTGTTCAACCACTGGCGAAGATTTGTTGCACAAGTGTTGCAGCATATGTGTGGGGCCCACCTCTTGTCCTGATTTCCAATTTTGCAGCCAAAATAAAGGTGATAGGCTTTCTTAACCATAGTGGTTATACTGCGCTTTTGTGATGCAAAAGTCACTTCACCACAAACATAGCAGAAGTTATCTGCACTGTTCACACAAGTACGAGGCATCTCTGCTCACTTTGGCTAAACAGAAATGTGTCCCTTTGCAAAATCAAACACTGACAAATAAGAGAGCATGACACTCTATGATTTCTAGAGCTGATATAGGGCAATTTGTTCAGCAGAGTGATGTAAGCATCGTTATGATTGCATCATCCATGACTTCTAGGAACAACATGATGCAATTCAGATCATGTATGACGCAATACCAGCTTCAGATTACATCATTCATTGTTTTGCCTAAAAAGCAAGTACTGTCCAAACCCAGTCATCGATTTAGTCATAGATCCAGTCAAAGATGTATTTTAGTCATTTCTGGTTTAAATTGAGATCCCTTCCCTTTATAACTCACTTATCCTCCGCCATTCCCAAGTCAAGGGTCGTATATACTGACCCAGTAGCATATCTTGAAAACTAGAGCCAATGAACAATTTTAAGCATCATTTTCATTCTCAGTGACCCAGAATTAATAAAGGTTGACTACATTTATTTCAGAAGCATTTTGGCTGTAGGGCAGTGTTGTCAATCTTTGGCAGAGTTTTTTGGACCAGAAAAATCGCAAAAGGATACCCTTAGACAAGTAAATCCAGAAAGTTTCCTCAAAATAATAAAAGTTCTGGAAGTTCTGGAGCTTTCAGTGCATCTAGCACATTCATAAGTAAATGCTTTAACTGGAGATATTTCCGTGCTCCGGATCAGGGCAAACCAAATTGTTGCTGAAGATCTACAAATGATTTAAATGTATCATTGTCAATTAGTTGTGACACAATCGTAATTCCTCTCGCCATCTAATCTCTCCACATCAAAGTGTTGCCACCAATTTTAAGGATAGGACTCCTCCATAGGACATGGGAGAATGGATGGAAGCAGAATTTTCTAGCCAAATTTGACCAAGCTTGCCCTCCCAGCCGTTATTGTGGACTCTCTGGAGCCACCAAATCTATAACAATTTGATCCTACACTGCGTGAAAAGAGGGTATATTAATTGTTGTTCAGTCTGAACTCAAGGTGGGATCAATATAGTCATATTGAACAGCCACGAAGATGCATGGCTTAACAAAAAGTAAATATGATAATTTTTCAAATTGGGAAAACAAAATCCCTTCCGAGACAAAGGGACCTGTAATTTGTTCAGAGCCAGACTAGTGTTCTTACTTGCACCCCCAAAGGAACTTTCTGAAAATATTATTGAATTTCTTAAAATAAGTTTGTGGAATAGAACTAGAGAGACTCAGAACTTAGAAAATTCTCGGAAGAACATTCATTTTCAGTATATTAATTTTGCCCACAAACTGAGATTTTACTAACTCCATCTCCCCAAATCATTAGCCATTGGTTTTATATTTACCTTAGGGATGTCTTGAATATTATTGAGAATCTGTATTCCTAAATATTTAATGTAAGAGGATTACTATTGGAAAATCCCAATTTGGGAAAAGGCCAGTATGGGCATAATTTTGAATGCATAAAATTTCTGATTTACCCCTATTAATTTTATGTCCTGAGAAATGTCCACGCTTATTAACAGTGATTAGAAGGTTAGGACTGGTAACCTTCGGCTTATATACATATAAAAGAGAATCATCTGCATAGAGCATAATTTTGTGCTCTGTTTGGCCCACTCAAAACCATGAATTTGTTGATTTGCTCAGATGGTAATGGCTACAGGTTCTAGAGCTAAAACAAGCAAAGAGGAGAAAGGGGGCAGTCCTGCCTTGTACCTTTCTGTAATGGAAATGGAGCAGAAATAATAGCATTGGTAACTATCCTGGAAGTATAAAAGCTTAGTCCAAGCAATCATTTTTTTTTTTTTTTTGCTAACACATCTAAAAGATAGTCCCAGGCAATGTGGTTAAAGGACTTTTTGGCATCTAAAGAAATGACAGATGGGGGTTCTTTACAATCTCTCGAAGCAGCAATAATATCAGTTAATTGACACAAATCATCTGATCCATGTGTGTTATGAAGAAAGCCCACCTGATTTGTGTGTATAACATGTGTCCAATTGTATGGCAAGAGCTTTAGCTAAAATCTTAGCCTCACAATTGATTAACAAAATTGACCTACATAGGTTTAGAAATAACTGAAATTACAACTTCTCTTAGAGTAGCTGGGAGAGTTTGCTCATTCTTGCTCTCTGTAACGGGGCGGGACTCACCCTTGCAGCACCTCCTGCTGGTCGTCCTTGGGAATTAGCTCACCCAGCCTTGGAGCACCCTCTGCAGGCCAGTGATCCACCTTGCCGCTGGCCCCGTGTCCCTCTGAGGACCCCAGTGCCCCTTTTCCCTGGATGCTGCCCCCTGGCAGTAATCCCTCAGTCTTAGGGTCTCCCCTCCCCGGGTAACCCCCCCCCCCCCACTATTTCCACCTTGCCTCAATATACGGCTACTGCCAGTCATTGTCTAGCCCCCACGCCCTGGGACAGACTGCACTATCAGCCTACTCATCACTGGCAAGGTTGGGTTTGGACCTGCTACCTTTGCCTACCCCTGGGCTGCCCTCTGCAACCCCCAGTACCTTTTAGCTCAATGCTAGGCTGCAGCCTTGGGCTTTCTAGGCTGGAGCTCCCCAGCTCCTCTGCCTTTCCCCAGCCCTGCTCCACTCAGGTACCCTGTCTCTAGATCCCTGCAGCCAGGCCTGACTCTCTCTGAATGCAGAGAGACTTCTTCTGGGCTGCTGGCTCACAGCCTTTTATGCAGGCCAGCTGGGGCCTGATTGAGGCATGGCCCAGGTGTGGCTACTTCCCCAATCAACCCAGGTCTCAGAGCTGCAGTCCTCTTCAGAGCTGCTTTCAAGCCCTTCAGGGCAGGAGTGGGGTAACCACCCCGCTACACTCTCATTGAACATGTTCAATAATATAGGTGTTAACGTTTCAGAGAACTTTTTGTAAAATTCAATAGGGAACCCATCTGCATTTATTTCTTTTATAACCTGTGTCAGTTCTGTGATTTCTAGAGGGCATCTAAAAGTTCCTCCTGAAAGCCAGAGATCTGCAGTAGAGATAATCCACTAAAAAAAGTTATATAGGGCATCTTTTACTGATTCCTTCTTCAGCTAAATATAGTTTAGAATAAAACTGTTGCATTGTTTACTAATATCTTACTGTGTTGTATATAATTTATTGCCACTATATTTATTGTGAATAGCAGCAGTCTTATTTCTGTTAGCCTTTTTGCTTAAGTCTATGTGTCATAAAAACATAAGAGCAGCCATTCTGGGTCAAACCAAAGGTCCATCTAGTTCAGTATCCTGTCTTCTGACAGTGGCCAATGCCAGGTGTCCTAGAGGGAATTAACAAAACAGGCAATCATCAAGTGATCCATCACCTGTTGCCCATTCCCTGCTTCTGGCAAACAGAGGCTAGGGACACCATCCCTGCCCATTCTGGCTAATAACCATTGATGGACCTATCCTCCATTAATGTATCTAGTTCTTTTTTTAACCCTGTTCTGATCTTGGCCGTCACAACATCCTCTGGCAAGGAGTTCCACAGGTTGACTGTGCGTTGTGTGAAAAAATACTTCTTTTTGTTTGTTTTAAACCTGCTGCCTCTTAATTTCATTTGGTGACCCCCTAGTTCTTTATGAGAAGAAGTAAACAACATTTCCTTATTTATTTTCTCCACGCCAGATTCCCAATAATTTTCCTTCAAACAGAATAAAGCAAACTCTGCCTTTTGGGACAGAAGTTTTTTGATTTCATATCTTAGATTGATGAGGGTTCTGAGTTTCTCTGGAGAGGAGGCAGAAGGATACTCCACATTCAAGGTCCTAATTTCCTTCATAAGGGTATCAATTCTATGTTCTTTCTACTTCTTTTTTAAAGGAGGCATAAGAGATAAGACCTTTGTTGATGGCTTCAAAAGCTTTCCAATGTGTGGCAGGTGATGAAGCTGCAGGGACATTTTTTTTAAAACAAAATAATAATCATGTATCAAACAGCAGAGAGGTATTTAATCTCCACCATTTATTTGAGGGGGGAGGGACATGCCTGGGGGCCTAAAAGATATATGTATAGGAGCATAGTGGATATAACAATAGAACCAATGCCACAATCAGTGATAGAATTTATCAAATTGTATGACACTAAGAAATAGTCCAATCATGATGACATTGAATGAGTGTAAGAAAAAAACCTAATGTCTCTGGCCATAGTATTTTCCAATTTCTGCACATCTTGTAGGACTAAATCAACCATGTATGTATGGGTATTAGTGTTTTTAAACAGAGATGGTGGCCCATGTTATTTATACTTGTAAAAATATTAGGTAAAGAAATAGGGGAAAAAATTATGAAAAATGTTTGAGCTTAACAAAGAGTACTATAGAATTGCCAATTTCAGCCCTGAGCACAGAGCATCTGCCTGCATTGTCAGAGCCGGTGCTCAAAATATTTACATTCAACTTATGGGTTAGTACAGCAGTGCCCCTCACAAGAGAATTAAAGCAGCTAGAAACTCAGAGGCCTACCCAATCTATATTCAGTTTATAAGCTTCAAGTTATGTTAGGTGTTTCTCCTGGAGCATGGCAATGTCAACATTCTGTTTTTTTAAGCATCGAAAGTGAGTGTGAGTGTGTGTGTGTGTCTTTTAATAGGGTTATTAAAACCCTTTATATTCCAGGAGAGACATTTAATTATTGCAGACATCATTGTTAAAATATACTGTATAAAATATAAAGTTGCTTTGTGAATAAATGGGAAATTGCAATTTTTCCTGAGCAGCATACAGTTCTTGCATATTTAAGCAGCAAAAGTTCTATAATCCAGGGGTAGGTTGTTGCTTCCTGGTACATATTCTACATGAGTGGGAAGGAAATTCCTGGTATTGGAAGGGAGACAGAAAGAGGAATTAAATATATGAAAAAAACAAAACAGAAAAGATAGCAGAGAGAGAACTACACATTGATACCATACAAACAATAAGAAGGATCTGTTTAAACAGTCCAAAAATATGCACTTGACACCCGGGAACAGTTCTCTGTCAGGTGAAACTTAGAGAACTTCACAATCCTCTCTCTGGTGCCCCAAACATTACAACTATAGCAATCACCTATTACCAATAAAGCCTTAAAATTCTGGGGTTTTCCTAGTCCTGCTTGCAGCCATGGGACTTTGTAGGGAAGTTCATGATCTCATGATGTAGCAGCCGTCAATTTGCACTAAGCCAACCTACAGTTAGGTGGTGTGAGTTGTCTCTCTGTTTTAGGGAGCAGCCTGCTTTGCTTTTCTCTGTTACCATTCTGACTTCTACAAAATAAAGTGCTGTTATTTTTCTACCTTTCAGCAAGAGTATTTTATGTTTGGATCTAACTTCTCAGGGTGTATGCTATGAACATAACAGTCACAGGGGTGAATGAGGTGATCCCTGTATATAGTTTCTATATGAGTTTCTCAAGTGTTCAGTTGTCATCTGGATGAAAGGCACTATATAAGCATAAAAACATTATCTCATTTGGGTTTACAAATCCCATACATAATGAAATACAGCTCGGATGCATGTGTGACCTACTGGCTTTAATACATTGGAAACAGGTTTTTTTCCTTTTCTTCCCCCATCACTGCGTCTAATTAAAAAACTCTCTCTTGAAGAAGGTGGGGGTCGGAGGGTATGCATGTCAACTTTCCATATATACATATCTGGAATCTTTAGGCTCATATCATCTTATAAACATATCTGTCCTTTATCCATATGTGTATTCTGAACACCCTTACAAAGGGTAGACAGCTGTCACAGAAACAATTTTTTTCCTTGAGTGCTAATACTTTCTGGAACTAGACTATTCTTTTCCCTTTACTGCTTATATTCATACTGTCAGGTCAAGCCTGTTGAGGCAAACATTTCACTTGTTTCATTTTAACATGTTGCAGCCACATTCTGATTAAAGCATTCGTTTAACTAGAACTGACATAAGCCTTACTTAGGGCTCTTGGTCAAAGATGCATATTTTGCCTTTTAAATAAAATGTTTCCAGAAATGAACTCAGTCATGGAGAAGGTAAACTAATAAAAAATTCAGATTTGCTCAGAATCTTCGAGTCATTTAGGTAATATTTAGATGGCAATACTGGAAGCCCTCAGGGAGTATACATTAGTTGTTGTTTTTTAATTAACTTTAATTGACTTTTGAAACTCAGATAAGCTTTGATGCCAGGTTTATATTGTGCATAAACTGTGTCTCAATCAGATTTTGTGCGTGGAATTTATCAACAAGAAAAAAAAAAGGAAATCTTTATGAATGAGTGGAAAGTAGTTCAGGGCCAGACTGTCATTAGTATAAATAGGCATTGTTTTATTGGAGTCTGTTAAGTGATACTGATTTATAGAGGATCTGGCCCTTAGTGCTTTGAGTTAGGTTTGGATGAGCACTCAAAAGTTCAGATGCTTCTAGAGAAGATAGGAGTTGATAACAACCGCATCTGAACGGTCTTGGGTCCAGACATTGTTGGGGTTGGTATCCTTACCAAGATTATATATCTTATATATATATATATGCCCGTCTGAGTTGGCAGCAACAAGGGCTGGGTTCAGTATCTAGGGGTTCCGTTTCAATAAGACAATGCAAAACCGGCTTGAGCCCCCAACCAATAATCTGGGCGCCTCTAAGAGGCAATACTTCCCCTCTCACAAGCACAGAGTCTGAGTGTAGCAAAATCCTTTTAATAAAGGAGGGAAACAATGCAGCATTATGTTGGGAAAACACCACAAACAGGATTCATAACACAAACCATGAGGAAAAGACCCCCCTCCAAGTAAGTTTGGCAGTATCCTTTCCTCCTTAGGGTCTTAAGTCCAGCAACCCAAAAGTCTCTGTCCTTGGTCAAGTATCAAAGGAGTAGCCGTGTTATCTGGATCTGTAAAAGCAGCAAAGAGTCCTGTGGCAGCTTATAGACTAACAGACGTATTTGGAGCATGAGCTTTCGTGGGTGAATACCCACTTCTTCGGATGCATGTAGAAGAAGTGGGTATTCACCCACAAAAGCTCATGCTCCAAATATATCTGTTAGTCTGTAAGGTGCCACAGGACTATTTGCTGCTGTCCCTGGTCAGTGCAGCCCCAGAGTTCAAAAGTTTATCTGCAGAGTTTTACCTACCAGGCTGGGGGGGGGGGGGGGCGGCACGCCGTTCCGTGAATCGCTCCGCTCCATCAGCCGCTCCGCTCCCACAAACCACTCCAGTCATCCCGCAAACGGCTCTGCTCTGCCAGTTGCTCAGCAACGTATCTTCAGCCCCCCCAGCACTCAGTGATTTCAGCTTGTAGTAGGGGAGCCTCAGTTCTGGTGCACCATTGGCCCAAAGTGAATTCAGCTCAGCAGCCTGTAACTAGACTCCTAATGGAATTAAAATTAGCTCTGATATTCCACAGTAGAGAGAGAAGAAGGTGCAATTAGTATTTCAGACCCTCAAAAGGGGCCATACTATCAGGTACAAATGCCTGTCCCCAACCTCTCTCTGTTCACTGGGTTTTGGATCCAATATCCCTTTTCTAGCGAGTGCTACTTAGTTGATGGTGAGTCACTCTGTCATAAAACAATTTCATTGTCCTTGATTCACATAATCAGGGCAACAACTTTGAGCTTTTAAAAATCCAAATCAAGATCTGAATCTAGATCAGAATTTTGCAGCTTGGTCTCATCTCTACTGTCGAGTCTGCAAAATTGTAAAGGGAAATCTAATCAAAATGGCATTTCTAATGAATATTTTGGTACTTCATATACTTCAGCTGAAGGAGTTTTTTTTTTCCAGAACCCACAGGGGTAGAACCTCACAGAAAAAGGCAGCAATGGAAAAAACAGTTAGCCAAACATTTCATTAGAACTGAACTAATGATTTATTTTAATGGTTAACTGGCCGAACCAAACAGTTGCCCCCCACAATTTTTATTAGTTTTGAAAAGAAACTGATTTTTTCTGGTGTTTCATGATGAAGCAAAAAATGAAAAAAAAAATTAATGAGTTGAACACAACATTTCAAATGCCAACTCCAATTGACTTTTTATAAACAAAATGCCAATTTGAATCTATTTTTTAAACAACATTTGGATTCAAATTGACATTTCTAATTTTTCTTTCAGTTTAACAAGGAGAAGGTTAAAGGCTTAGGAAGGCAAACTGGGATTAGGCAGTTTGCACATAAACTCAAGGATCAAAATTTTCCAATTAAGTGCCTAAGGATACATCTACTTTGAACCGGGGGGGGGGGGGGGGTCTGATTGCCAGCTCACATAGATGTACCCACACTAGCTCTGTTCAAGCTAACACCTAAAAATAGCAGTGTGTCTGTAGCACCACAGGTAACCACTCAGGCTGCCCCATTGGTTCTCCAAGTTTTATACTGGTGACCCCTTTCAAACAGCAAGCCCCTGAGTGCGACCCCCACCCCCTTATACATTAAAATACTTTATATTTAATACTAGAAATGCTGGGGGTGAAACAGGATTTGGGGTGTAGGCCAACAGCTCATGACCCACCCAAGTAATAACCTTGTAACCCCCTAAGGGGTCATGACCCCCAGTTTGAGAACCCCTGGGCTAGCTGTCCCATGAAGAATTCTGCCTGACTCCGGGCTACTTACTTGGGAGGTTAGAGGAAGCTGCTGCCCATGCCGCTGCAGGCATAGTGCTATTTTTAAGCGCTAGGTTGAGCAGAGCTAGCGTGGGTACCTCTGCGTGAGCTGACAATCACAGACTTGGGCTGCAGGGCTATAAAATTGCAGTACGGATGTTTGTATTTGGACTGGAGCCTGCATTATGGGACCCTCCTCCCTCACGGGGTCCCAGAGCCTGGGCTCCAGCCCCAGCCTGAATGTCTACTCTACAGTTTTATAGCCCCACAGCCTGAGAGCCAGGAGCCTGAGTCAGTTGACATTAGCCAGCCCAGTATATTTTCCATCTACTATTGGCATTAACGTCCATATCAAACAGCGATTTAAACTCAACATATGTTGCATTATATCAAATCATGCACGTCTTGTTGTCTTGATGCACTGCAATACAACCATGAATGCTGTGGCATAACTTGAAGATCACTCAGGTTTAAGATCAAACTTTATTCCAGGGGACTTACTGGCACCCACTCTAAGTTTTTCTTCCATATGACCCCCAGTGCAGCCCCTCCTCCTGGCTCCACTTCTTAGGTTCTTAAAGGAGCTGGTCCTCATAAGCAGCTGTTCCCAAATACTACATTTCCCCCCTGCATACACTTTTCTTTTTACAGCTGTACAATAACAAATTATACAATTTAAACCTTCAAAATTCCAGTAATTCCTTTGGATGTTACACCACAAAGTCCTTCAGCCAATGATGGGGCCCACAGGAGTGTAAAGGTCTATGCGTCACCCTTAGGACAACAGAGCCAGCAGAGGCAGGATTAGAAGCAAAATCAGAGCCACTGCTAGAGCAAGCAAAACCTCTGTTGGAGCAGGAACTACCCCTCTAGCTGCAGATGGTGCAGTGGAAATTTCCAGACCTGCTTCACATGTGATGGGCTCCCGTACCTGAACTAAATTATTGATATGCCAGTGAGACCCATCGTGCAATTCATATTTTATCACTCCTCGATGCTGTATAACCTACACTGGAAATGAAAGCTGTGACCCAAACTTGGATCCCCTCCATGATATGCATACGTGTACCCATTGCTCCAACACCAGAGTCTTCACCTAGCCCTCTGTTTGTCATCGGTGTAAACTTTGGAGTATGCCTGATACTTCTGTACATGGGTGTGAACCTCTTGCAGATCTATATGCCTGGGATCTTTAAGAAAGGGGTGCCACAAGTGTAATGATAAGCACAATTATTGTCCCAGCAGCAGCAAAGCTGGTGAGTGACCTGTACCTCTCTGGGGAACAGTCCAGTAATGATGTAGTACTGAGTGAAGAGCTTACAGAACAGGCAAACCCCTGGGACAGGTGAGCCTGGAGCCTGTTCTTCAATGTGAGATTAAATCTCTCTACATTCCCGTTAGCCTGAGGGTGTTATCTCAGAGTACAGACAGGCCAGATCCCTTTATCTGCTAGGAATTGAGTAAAACAAGTAGGAACTAACTGCAGTCCATTATCAGTAATTTTTGTGTGGGGATAACCCCACCTAGAGAATCACTCCTTCAGCTGATCATAGATTACTTGTACTGTTTTTAAGATGCTAGCTGCAACCTCTGGCCATTTGGAAAAAAAGGTCATAAACTATTAACAGAAACTGCTGATGCTGTAGGGCAGGGGTTATATCTCCACATACGTGTGGACCCTGCTTCCACACACCAAATCTTACTCCTGTTTCAAAGCAGAATAGATCAAAGTGTGGTACAGAATTTTAATTCTCATCATCAGGGTCCACACAGACACTAAGTGCATGGCAGGCCAGTGCAGGGTAGATTTACACCTCAGCTTGCCATGAATTTAGGGTACGTCCAGATTACCCGCCGGATCGGCGGGTAGCGATCGATCCCCAAACACGCTCCCGTCGACTCCGGAACTCCACCAGGGCAAGCAGCGGTAGCGGAGTCGACGGGGGAGCCGCGGCTGTCAATCCCGCGCCGTGAGAACAGGAGGTAAGTCGAAATAAGATACGTCAACTTCAGCTACGCTATTCCCGTAGCTGAAGTTGCGTATCTTACATCGCCCCCCCCCTCCCAGTGTAGACCAGGCCTTTGTGTTCTTCTTCAAGTCCCTGCTCATGTTGATTCCATTCTAGGTGAGTGCGTGCTCACGTGCATGGTCGTTGGAGATTTTTGCCTCAGGGCCGGCTGTGGTGTCCCCTAGAGTGCCTCGCTCATGCCACGGTGTATCAGGTGCCGCCGGCCCTACGCTCTCTCAGTTCCTTGTTACTCCTCATGGTAGTCAGTTGGAGCGCCTCTGTCCCTTGCTTCCCAAGGGGCCAGCGGTTCCTTTTCTCAGCCTTGTGCTTGTAGTTGTAAATAGTTCTATTGTTTGTTAGTTAGTAGTTAAGTAGCCGTTAATGGTTCAGTTAGTTAGGATCCCAGCAGGGACTTTGCCCCAGGCGGGGCATACCCTGGGCTCCAGGTTTTAAGCCCTGCTCCACGTGTTACAGGCCTATACCTGTTAGCAACCCGCTTGATAGTTGTCTGCAGTGCCTCGGAGAAACCCATGTGATGGAGCGTTGTCGCATCGGTCAGAACTTTCGTCCTCGGACGCAGAGGGAACATGACATATGACTCAGGGCCTTCCTGATGCAGGCTGCCCTGCACCCAGCTTTGGAGCCAGGTGGGCTCGAAACGGCACCCAGTGCTTTGGCTTTGGTGCGTAGAGCACCCCCAGCACCGGGCTCCTCCGAGCACTGATCATCAGGATATGGAAAGAAGAAGATTCTGTTCCTGCTACTTCCTAATCCCGAAAGCAAAAGGGGGCCTCAGACCAATTCTGGACCTGCGTGGCCTCAACAAGTCTCTCAAGAAGTTGAAGTTTCACATGGTCCCCCTGGCCTCCATCTCCATCTCCAGCCCCTTCCCTGGATCTGGTGGACTGGTACACCGCTCTTGACTTAAAGTACAGTTACTTCCATGTCACCGTATTCCTGGGACACAGACGGTTCCTGCACTTCATAGTGGCTGGGCGCCACTTACAGTTCACGGCGCTACCCTTTGGCCTGTCTTCAGCCCCCAGGGTGTTCACCAAAAGCATGGTGCTAGTGGCGGCTTGCCTCAGATGTCGTATCTTGATGACTGGCTTATCAAGGGCAGGTCTCTGGAACAGGTGCAAAGGAGCCTTGATCTAGTACTTTCCACCTGCAGCGACCTGGGCCTGTTAATAAACACAGCAAAGTCCACGCTAACGCCAGTCCAACGCATAGAGTTTATCGAGGCGGTTCTCGACTCCACGCAGGCCAGGATCTTCCTTCCTGAAGTGAGTTTCCAGGTCATGGCAGACTTAATCTCCCACATAAAAGTCCACCCGCTCACCACGGCTCACACGTGTCTGCAGCTGTTGGG
The DNA here is from genome assembly GCF_011386835.1 of Chrysemys picta bellii. NCBI lineage: Eukaryota > Metazoa > Chordata > Testudines > Emydidae > Chrysemys > Chrysemys picta. The sequence goes on from NC_088791.1 coordinate 20,577,269, forward strand.
CCACATGGCTGCGTGCATGTATGTGGTCAGGCATGCCTGACTTCATCTGAGGCTTCTGCAAACGTGGATGGCCTCGGTTTACATTCCCAGCAGGCACCCCCTAGACTGAGCAGTCACGGTACTAAGCCATATCCTACTGTCGTTTGACTGGTAGTGGGACCCCAAGTAGGTGCTCCAAGGAGTTCCTTTTGTGTCCCCGATCCCATCGCTCACCCTGGTCTCAGACGCTTTGGATCTGGGCTGGGGAGCCCACCTGGTGAGCTCAACACCTGGGGCTATTGGCTACAACCCGACCTGGCCCTTCACATCAATGTCAGGGAGCTCAGGGCGGTTCGCTTGGCCTGTCAGGCTTTCTTGCCCCACCTGAAGGGCAAGGTGGTGCAGGTCCTGATGGACAATACTGCCGCGATGTATTACATCAACAGGCAAGGTGGCGCCAGGTCTTCGGCCCTTTGTCGGGAAGCACTTAGCCTCTGGGACTTTTGTGTGCAGCACGACATTCACCTGGTGGCTGCCCACCTTCCAGGAACCAAGAATGTCCTAGCGGATTGCCTCAGCAGGACCTTATCGTCTCGCCACAAATGGTCACTCCATCCAGAGGTGGTCAGCCTAATCTTCCGCAGGTGGGGGACTCCCCAGGTGGACCTGTTTGCGTCCCGGCAGAACAGGAAGTGCCATGAGTTCTGCTCTCTGCAAGGCAGCGACAAGAGCTCCCTGTGGGATGCCTTCCTGATTTCATGGTCGGGAGCACTGAGGTACGCCTTCCCGCCAGTGCCCTTGATCCAGGTCACTGCTGAAGGTGAGGCAAGACAAAGCCATGGTCATCCTTGTGGCCCCAGCATGGCTCTGTCAACACTGGTTCGGCAGGCTCCTCAGTCTGTTGGCAGCCACCTCCCTGCAGCTGCCTCTTCGCCTGGATCTGCTGTCCCAGAACCACGGCAATCTGCTGCACCTGTACCTGGCAGCACTGTACTTGACAGCCTGGCTGCTGCGTGGCTAAGTGGAGATGAACGGCAGTGTTCCGCCAGTATCCAGAAAGTCCTGCTGGGCAGCAGGAAGCCCTCCACCAGAGCTACCTATGTGGCTAAGTGGAAGTGATTTATGTGTTGGGCTTCAGATCATCACATCTGTGCAGAAGAGGCCCCACTGCAGCACATCTTGGATTATTTGCTGCACCTTAAGCTCCAGGCCTATCGCTGTCCTCGGTCAAAGTGCACCTGGCGGCCATTTCGGCGTTCCATCCTCCGTTTCAAGGCAGGTTGATATTCGCCCACCCTACGATGGCGTGGTTTCTGAAAGGCCTGGAGTACCTTTACCCTGATGTTCGAGACCCGGTACCCCCTTGGGACCCTAATCTTGTGCTCCCAAGGCTCATGGTTCCCTCCTTCGAGCCCCTAGCCTTGTGCTCTCTCTTGGAAGGTCTCCTTCCTAGTCGCTATAACTTTGGCCCGTCAAGTGTCCGAAATCAGAGCACTAACATCCGAACCACCTTGCATGGTCTTCTATAAGGACAAGGTCCAGCTGCATCCGCACCCGGCCTTTCTGCTCAAGGTCATCTCCCAGTTCCATACTCGTCAAGACATATACTTGCCGCTCCTTGTCCTAAGCCTCACACGACAGATGAGGAATGCACGTTGCATCCCCTGGACATCAGATGGGCCCTGGCCTTCTACATAGATAGAAGAAGGCCGTTCCGTAAGTCCACACAGTTGTTTGTTGCAGTCACAGACAGGATGAAGGGTTGCCCAGTGTCTGCCCAGAGAATATCATCATGGATCGCGGCCTGCATCCGCTACGATTATGAGCTAGTGAAGGTGCCCCTGCTGGCGATCGTGATGGCTCACTCGTCCGTCCACACATTCGCTTTACACTATGTGCTGACCCAGCAAGCTTAAGATGATGCTGGTTTTGGTAGAGCAGTGCTCCAACCTGCTCACCTCCGAGGATTCTGCTTGTGAGTCACCTAGAATGGAATCGACCTGAGCAAGCACTAGAAGAAGAAAAAACGGTTACCTACCTTTCGTAACTGTTGTTCTTCAAGATGTGTTGTTCATGTCCATTCCATTACCCACCCTCCTACCCTTCTGTCGGGGTTGTCGGCAAGAAGGAACCGAGAGGGTGTAGGGCCGGCGGCGCCTGATATATGCGGCATTAGCGTAGCACTCTAGGGGGCGCCACAACCGTCCCTACGGATACCGCTAAGGCAAAAATCTCTGACGACTGCGCATGTGGGCGCGCACACACCTAGAATGGAATAGACATGAGCAACACATCTTGAAGAACAACAATTATTAAAGGTAGTTAACCGTTTTTTCATGTAGACAACCCAGGAGTCTTTGCAAATTGTAATAATGGGGCATATGGGCACAATATGATGTTTTCAATGGGACTACTGGCATATTTCAAGTTATGTGTTTGAACTTCTGCAGGACTAGAGCCAAAGTTTACCCATCATATAAGTCCCAACTAGAATTATGCAATTATTAACTATTATAATTCAATTATTTATTTTTAATTTTATTAATGTCATGTATTATTTTTGGTTTAATTAGTTGAATCAATTAAATTTTATCGTTACTAAATATTTAATTATTATTTAACCTACAACATGCAGTAAGATGGGGAGCAAAGAGAATAGAGTGTATGTTACAAGTGTTTTGTATAAGATCAGAAAGGACACTAATAGCTTTCCTAACTCCACCAAAAGAATAGATGCATCAAATGTAGATACAGTTTATTGAATTCACGAGTGTGTTAACTGATACGTATCCCTCATATTTTTCCTTCAATGTTGTTATATTGCCTCTTTTGTGCTGTAATCCTTACTTTGGCCAAACCCCTCCAAATTCAATATTTCAACACCAGACCTTGTTATTTAAAGATGGCTTCTTAAACATTTTAATAGCACTTGAAGTTCTCAAAGCCTGTTGCTTCAGTCCTAGGGGACTGCCCAGAAAATGGATGAACTGCTATAATATTAAGGCTAACAAATCTTCATTTGAATAGCCTTTGTAGTTTACCATGACAGGAAGAGTCATTAACCACTTTGTACTCCCCCCTCAGTAAATCTAGACTTTCAAAAGATGGTGTAACCTACACTGCAGCCCAACCAGCAGGTTTCATGTTTTCAATTTTCTCATCAAGACTTCATCTCTGAGTTGCCTGCAGGACACTGAAGGCTTGCACATCGTGTTACAATTGCTGTTTGCTGTGGGGTAATTGAGAAGCCGGGATTCCCAGTGTTTCAGCTTACAAGGGAGTAGTACTGTGCAGTACACACCAGTTTCCTGCCCTATTAATTAAGTCAAGGATTGTGCTCTTTATTTCATTATAGGCTAGTTAGAGAATTCTCATTTCTTCCATATGTCAAGAGATCATTTGTCTGCATCTCTGGGACAAGTGTAATAATACATCAACCTGTATGTAACAAAGTGTGTCTGTGACCAATTCATTTGCAATGATAGGCAGTTTGAATGGGAAAACATGCTCATGTAGAAAATAAGTGAAGACGAGGAGACCTGCTCTCCCTCTTTCCTACTCATTATATTCTCTAAATGACTAAGTATTTAGGGGGGCGTGGAGGAGAAAGAGAGAGAGAGAGAGACTCTGTAGGCCAGTGGGTAGGGCACCCACTTGAGAGGTAGGAAACCCAAGGTCCAGTCCCCCTGCTCCAATCTCTTTCATTATTTATCGACAGTGAAACAGCTTTACAGGAGAGATACCACATCAGAATACCCCACAACTGAGTAGTTAGAGCACTCTCCTGAGAGATGGGAGATCTCTGTTTAAATCCTCTCTCTCCTTTTGGTGGTGTGGGGGGAATTGAACCTGATCTCCCACATCCCAGGTGAGTGCTTTAACCGATGGGCTAAAAGCTATAAGGTAGGCAGCACTACCGCCACCTTTACAAATGTTTTGTGTGGATCAAGAAAGGTGCCTACCTCATCCCTGCAACAAATGCCTAAGGTGCCTATGCTGCCTGACTCCTGACGGCTTGTCCCCATTCATGGATCACTAAGCAGAAATAGGTGCCTCCCTGCAGCCTGGACTTAGGTGCCTATCTCTGTGAGAGGAGTTGGGTGTAGCACACACCCCTCTCGTCAGCAACTGCCATTGACCAGTTTAGGTGGCCCTCACCTCACCTGCAGGCTTATGTGGGTCACACTCAAAGGGTCTGTCTCTCCCTGTTCATTGCACAGGGAGCCTAGGTGCCTAACTCAGGCTTTGTGGGTCACAGTTTTGTCCCTGTGGTTTTCTAGGTGCCAAAAAGTTGGGCATTGTGATGCTCAGCATTGCAGTGCCTAAGTCCCTTTGTGGATGTGGGGTGAAAGTTCGTTTAGCCGCTGTCTAGGGAGGAGTTGAATAACACCTCTCAGCTGTCTGCTCAGAACGCTACATAATTAGCTTTGTTATGGGAGCTGTTTCAATAGGAATATATCTGCTCTGGACCTGTAGATCTTGAAGTGATTGTCTATCAGGAGAGGGGTGAGCAGATGAACCTTATAAAGCCTTTAGCGAATTTTGCTTGCCCCTGGTTGCTTTTATAACCTACCTACACAAGAGAAACCTGAGGAATCTGAGGCAATTTATGTGAGTTGGCTTAACTACTTGTTTTAAGAACTGGTGTATATGAGTAGACAATGTACAACTCAGATGGCTTCTATGAAGTAGGAGAATGTAGAGATTATAACATTCTAACAGAAACCAATGGAAATAGGAAGCAGTGCAGGCTTTGGTGTTTGGATCAAACTTCCATCAGCGTTATACATTGAGTGCCAGCTTACCTGTTGGCAAAGCAAACGTTTAAAGCGTAAAAAGAACAGGAGTACTTGTGGCACCTTAGAGACTAACAAATTTATTAGAGCATAAGCTTTCGTGGACTACAGCCCACTTCTTCGGATGCATATAGAGTGGAACATATATTGAGGAGATATATATACACACATACAGAGAGCATGAACAGGTGGGAGTTGTCGTGGCTATCTCAGAAAAACTTCAAAAACAGACTCCAACGAGAGACTGCTGAGCTGGAATTGATATGCAAACTAGATACAATCAACTCAGGATTGAATAAGGACTGGGAATGGCTGAGCCATTACAAACATTGAATCTATCTCCCCTTGTAAGTATTCTCACACTTCTTATCAAACTGTCTGTACTGGGCTAGCTTGATTATCACTTCAAAAAAAAAATTTTTCTCTTACTTAATTGGCCTCTCAGAGTTGGTAAGACAACTCCCACCTGTTCATGCTCTCTGTATGTGTGTATATATATCTCCTCAATATATGTTCCACTCTATATGCATCCGAAGAAGTGGGCAGTAGCCCACGAAAGCTTATGCTCTAATAAATTTGTTAGTCTCTAAGGTGCCACAAGTACTTCTGTTCTTTTTGCGGATACAGACTAACACGGCTGCTACTCTGAAACCTGTCATTGTTTAAAGCGTAGCAGATTTTAAAGGAATCTCTTTTTTTTTTTAAAGGAATCTCTCTCTATTTCCAATGCAACGTGATCTATTGGATTAAACCCTTGCTACTCCTGCTACATGGGCACAACACAAAAAGAACTGCTACCTCCCCTGTCAATGCCAGGCCATGGGGTTTCCCAGATCTCAGCATTGATGTAAAACAGACTAAGGGTCAGAGTGAGGGACAGATCTTCACTCAGTGTGAGTTGGTGTAGCACCAATGACATCACTGAGGGTATGTCACTGAGGGGGGAGGGATAGCTCAGTGGTTTGAGCATTGGCCTGCTAAACCCAGGGTTGTGAGTTCAATCCTTGAGGGGGCCACTTGGGAATCTGGGGCAAAATCAGTACTTGGTCCTGCTAGTGAAGGCAGGGGGCTGGACTCAATGACCTTTCAAGGTCCCTTCCAGTTCTAGGAGATGGGATATCTCCATTATTATTATTATTATGTCTTCACCAGAGGTAGAGGTGTAATTTCCAGTTACCCATGCTAGCTTTGATAAAGCCTGCATGATAAAAATAGCAGTGTAGCCCCAGCTTCACAGGTGATGGGAGGGACTAGCTTCCTCCAGTACAGTACCATCTGGAACCCTAGGATATGTACTGAGAATGGCTAGCCCTTCCCGCCACCAATGGAGCTACGGCTATGCGGTTATTTTTAGCATACTAGTTTAAGCAAACCTAGTTTGGGTATTTCTACACAAGCTGGAAATTCCAGTTCCAGTGCAGAGATACCCTGATTTACACCAGCTGAGGCTTGGGATCTTTAGAGCTGCTGCTTCCATAGTCTTTTCTATGCAGAGTTTCTTTGCACCAGTGTAGGTAAGCTACCAGGGCTAGTCCCATTTTGAACTGGTATTAATTGTGGACTCTAGTGATTTGCATAAGAAAGGCTACAAAAATATGAATTAGATTGTTCCAAATTTCCCTAATCTAGACAAGTCCCAAATTGTTTAATAAAAAAAAAGTCTTCAATTGAATTAACATGCCAGGTATTTATCTCTTCCAAAGAAAATGTAGAGCTCAAGAAAAATGCCTGATTGACATCACTGAAGAGTCTGTTTAACCTCTGAGAGGGAATAAGAAGGCCGGTCTGTAGAAAATCAAGTTTCCCCACACTATTCTGACACTGTCCATCATAAATCTTGCCGCAGAGATTAATTATATCTCCATCCGCATTCCATCTTTTCCCTGTCTGATTAGGTTGACAAGGTACTAACTGGAATCGTCATTATAATTGTATTGAAGTTGCAGTTTGGGGCAGCAATCAGGGCACCATTGTGTAAGGTGATGTACACACTTGTAGTCAAAAGAGTTCTTGTCCCAAAGAGCTCACAATTCAGAACAGTGTCATTTGGGATGCAGATGCTGATCCTTCAGTCTAAGGGCTGATCTACATGATTGGATCAACCCAGCTACATCACCCAGGGGTGGGAAAAATCCATACCTCTGAGTGATGTAGTTAAGCGGACGTAAGTCCCCATGTTGACAGCACTTCCATCAACCTAGCTACCCCTCTGGAGGAGGTGGATTACCTGTGCTGTGTGAAGCACTCCTCTGTCAGCCTAGGTAGTGTCTATGCTGAAGCTTTACAGCAGCGCAGCTGCAGTCCTGCAGTTGTTCTGCTGTAGCATTTCAAGTGTAGACAAGCCTGCAGGGGGGACTACTGTAATATTACCAATTTATTTTACATAGGGTGGTAACTTGGCCCAGAGATTTTAAAGAGAAGGGATTTTATGATAACGTAATGTTGCCTACTATATGCCAATACTGTCACAGATGCAAAAGGATCCTTATTTGTGTCAGAGACAGGCTGAATGGAAATTCTATGCTAAAGGTATCTCTAGAAACACGGATGTTTAGATGTTCATGTATGTAGACAATTTTAACATGAATTAGGTCACTGCATGCCATTGAAATAGGTACCCTATGGGGACCCTCAGATACATAGAACAGAATGATGGCCTAGGGACTTATGGGACTGGCTAATAATGTGATATATGGCATAGAAATTGTCTTCTTTACCACAGTAATGCAACAGCCTAATAGGCCTCTGCTTATAAAACATACCTATTGGCATGACTGACTTTGAGAGTCTACCGATATGCAGAGTATCAGGAGGTAGTCGTGTTAGTCTGTATCCACAAAAACAACGAGGAGTCTGGTGGCACCTTAAAGACTAACAGATTTATTTGGGCATAAGCTTTTGTGAGTAAAAAGCCCACTTCTTCAGATGCATGGAGTGAAAATTACAGATATGGGCATAAATATATTGGCACATGAAGAGAAGGGAGTTATCTTATAAGTGGATAACCAGTGTTGACAAGGCCAATTCAGTCAGGGTGTATGTGGTCAGCTCCCAATAAATGATGAGGAGGTGTCAATACTATACCGGAAATCTAATGACCGCTATACTTACCTACATGCCTCCTGCTTCCATCCATGACACATCACATGATCCATTATCCACAGCCAAGCTCTAAGATACAATTGCATTTGCTCCATTTCCTCAGACAGAGACAAACACCTACAAGATCTTTATCACGCATTCTTAAAACTATAATACCCATCTGGGGAAGTGAGGAAGTGATTGACACAGGGAGATGGGTACCCAGAAGTCACCTACTATAGGACAGGACCAACAAGGAAAATAACAAAACACCACTGGCCATCACGTACAGCCCCCAGCTAAAATCTCTCCAGCACATCATTAACGATCTACAACCTATCCTGGAAAATGATCCCTCATTCTCACAGACCTTGGGAAGCAGGCCATGCCTCGCTTACAGACAGCCCCCTAACCTGAAGCAAATACTCACCAGCAACTACACACCATACCACAGAAACACTAATCCAGGAACCAATGCCTGTAACAAACCACGTTGCCTACTCTGTCCCCATATCTATTCTAGTGACACCATCATAGGACCCAACCACACCAGCCACATCATCAGGGGCTCATTCACCTGCACATCCACTAATGTGATATATGCCATCATGTGCCAGCAATGCCCCTCTGCCATGTATATTGGCCAAACCAGACAATCTCTATGTAAAAGAATAAATGGACACAAATCAGACATCAGGAATGGTAACATACAAAAGCCAGTAGGAGAACACTTCAATCTCCCTGGACATTCAATAACTGATTTAAAAGTAGCCATCCTTCAACAAAAAAACCCTTCCAAAACAGACTTCAAAGAGAAACTGCAGAGCTACAATTCATTTGCAAACTTAACACCATTAATTTGGGCTTGAATAGGCTGGGAGTGGCTGGCTCACAACAAAAGCAATTTTTCCTCTCTTGGTATTGACACCTCCTCATCAACAGACTCCTCATTGTACCTATATGCAGACAGCTAGGCCATATATTAAATATTAATATTTATTTGGATAGTCCCGATTTTTGGATCTTTTTCTTATATAGGCTCCTATTACCTCCCACCCCTGTCCCAATTTTTCACACTTACTGTCTGGTCACCCTATTCAAGGGTCTGTCAATAGGATATTGAGCTTTTAATTTTCATGCTGATAGTTTAGCTACAGGTAATTGTGAAAGTTATTGAAAGCTGGTGTAAATCCTCAAGTTCAACTGAAGCCAGTGAACCGATAGCAGTGTACACCTTCTTCAAATCTTGACTAAGTAATCGATGGTATTGTGTCAATTTCAGTGTCAGAGGACACCTAAGTTATAAAGGATATTCTGAAATCCTTTCATGATTAAAGTTAAAGTTACATATCAAAAAAGTTTGGTTTGGTTGAATTTGAGCAAACTCATGAAATACACGACTATAGTGTATTTTTGGTCACTACTGCCTCCCTGAATCAGAAAAAAAAAATCTCATAGGAAGTTTTATACTGCTTAACCACAGCATATTTTCCCATCCTTTAGGGAATACATAATTTTGGTTGAAAGGGATACTGTGTTATGTGTAACCTAAAGTTTTCTCTCATTTTAATGGATTTTTCTAAAATATTAAAGGCTGGTAATGGAAAATTTTAAACACTAGTGACTAAAATTACATCATGTTGCTTTCATTAAATGCTACCTTTAACCCTTAAGAAAAGAGAAGCAGTGATCAAAGTGGCAAATAGTTTCAACATCTTCAGTTTTAAAAAAGCTAATTTAAAAGAATAAATTCTTTGTAAGAAATGGAATAAATACAGATTCACAATGACTGCATATTTTCAGCAATGGGTGATTACTCTCTGACTTAAAGGGACAGTTGTTAATTTAATATTTTGGACGCCTATGAAGATTCTGCATGCATTCAACTTTCATAAAAATACCAGTATGGCTTGATATTGCATATAACAACTAAACATTTTTTATCATCCTTTGAAAATATACTCTTAAGTTACACTCTACATATATGGGAACATAAGTGCAGCTGGAGTGTTTAAAATATAGCCAAAATGCTGTTGTGACGTGTCTGGAATCCCACAGACATGTCAGTACAGATATTTGCACTGCCTAGAACTAAATGGTTAATGCATTAGGACACTTGTGCCTATTTAAACATTGCTTTGTAATAATTGAATGTATACTAATTACAGCTGGTTGGGAATTACATGTCAACATTATATTTTGATGGAAAATGCAGTTCTGCAAAATCAAAATTATCCACACATGCAAAAAAAGTCATTTAGCAAGTACGCTGAGAGCTCCCTTTGAACGATCAAGGCAAAAATACTCCATGAAGAAGGAGGACAAAGAAAATATATTTAAATAATCACAAGTTGGCAAAGCACACATGATTAGAAGAGTCTATTACAAAAGCCCTATTCATCCAAATGTGCATATCTAAGCACAGAATTTGCATTATGGTGTCTATTCAGATTAGGTTACTTGCAAGAAGGTTTTACTGAGTCTGTCCTCACATACAGGCGAAAAACTTCAGTCACTCTCACTTCACTATATCATAGACCAGTGTACATCCACCTATTTTTCTCCCGGTTTTTACTGGGCTGTGGTTGGCCTGCCCCACTGAATCTGCTGAGCGTGCTCTGACTGTAGGAGCAGGTTAAAAGGGTGTGCAGGCAAAGGGTGGTGGACAGGCTTCAGGAAAGCGGAATCCAATCTCCAGGGAGCCAGAGGGAAGGTTGAGCTTGAGAGGGGACCATAAGGCTGGTAAGGCCCACAGGCAGAGGCTTCGCTAACTCCCCTCCCTCTCCCCCCATTTGAGAGCCAGCAGGCCCTGCAGCACCCTGCTCCCGTAGACTTTTCTTTTCTTTTTCTTAGAAAGACTCACTGGGGATCTACTGGTAGGAAGTAGCCCATGGAAGTGATGTTGGACTTACTGCAGGGAGCACCTTGCTGGTATTGCTTCCTATAGGGCCTGGGCAGGCGGGAACCCAGTGGAGAGGGATGACCCAGGTCCACCTCCCACACCCTCTTAAGGACCAAGGCCTGTATGTGGGTGGAAAGGTGACGATTCCTGGCTTAAGGTTAGGAACAGATATCTCTACCGCCCTGACAGAGGGGCAAGGGGCTGGAAGTTGGTTGTGCTAACCATTGGGCCTCCTGGCCCTCTGAGCCCCCTATCACCACGTGGTTATCATAGCCACATGCAGGTTTTCATAATGACAGCAAATTATCCAGTATTGAAACCACTTTTCAAAGTTAGGATTGTTAAAAGTCGTTATCAGATGTTTCATTCAAATATTGCAGCATGACAAGCTCACAGACTGTGCACAGGATTTTTATTAACCCATATGTGCTTAATTCCATGTGTTGTAATGATAATAAAAATTATGATTATTATTTATGTGTATTATGGTAGCACCTAAAGGCCCCACATCAAGATTGTGGCCCCATTGACCTAGATGCTGAACAAACATATAAGAAGTAATTACGGTATATAAAAATGTTCTGACACATGTTCTTAAACCAAATTCTGATCTCATTTAAACCAGTATAAATTCAGACACTCCACTGTGGAGTTACTCTGGATATATAGTGGCGTCAGTAGTGTCACTTTGAATTTACACAGGTGTTACAGAGCTCAAAACCTGGTCCATTATTTTAAAATTACAGAATATCAGGTGCAATAATTGACATGCTGGAATTACTGGAGGCAGACAAACAGTTGACATCATCATCATTAGGCAGGCAAACCATTTATTATTAAACAGGCTAGATCATGTTGTTTTCAGTCTCGGGGCCAAAATCTGTGAGGCTCTTATTAAAATAACATTTTATTTGACTAGAAATTGACTAAGAGCACCATACTCAACCAAGGGCAAATTTCCCTTTAGACTCCTTTGGCTACTAAGGAACACAATCTATGCCTAAACACGGTTAGGGTTAGTGAGGTTTTGTGATAACAGTCTAGGGCCCTTAACAAGATGTTAATAGATGTGGTGCGTTGTTCATACGAATGAAGGAATTCATGTGAACATTTCTATTTTTTTTCCACTTTCTATTGGCCTGAGTTGGCTGCTTTTTTTTTTAACAACATCTCAAATTCATTTACCTCGAGGGCGAGCCTTAAGACATGTGCCAATTGTAAAGCTACTCAAGACCTCAGACTTTTAGGTTCCCCTTTTTGTCAGCACTCTTTTCCAGACATACCCAGAACTCCTTATTCACCCAGCAGCTTGCAGTGACTCCCCCTGGGGTCAGCTGGGTGCTCAACCATGTGAAAATCAGGCCAATTATTTATCTGCCTCAATATGGATTTGGGTACCAATTTTTGGAAATCTTAGCCTAAATGATTAGCTCAGAATGAAATTCTTAAGTATTGATTACTGTGTGGTGTTTGCTAAGGAAAGACCAGTATTAATTTATAACCAGCACACCATATGCATGGCAAACTGCAGCTCCTTCTGTAACCTTCCCATACAGAAACATGTAATTTCTGGGTTTTTTTTCTTAGAAGATTTGTATACTCTATTTAGGATTGTTATGAGGTCTGAGCTGGGTGTTTTCTGGCAGTTAATGAACATCAGAGTTTATGGCTCTGCTTAGCTTTGGCATAGGGATTTGGGGTGCAGGAGGGGGCTCCATACTGGGGCCGAGGGGTTTGAAGTGTGGAAGAGGGTGGTGAGGCCTCCGACAGGGGGTGCGGGCTATTGGGTGGGGCCAGGGATGAGGAGTTTGGTGTGCAAGAGCGGGTTCTGGGTTGTGCCGAGGGGTTCAGAGGGCGGGAGAGGGATCAGGACTGGGGCAGGGGGTTGAGGCATGGGAGTGTATGAGGGGTGCAGGCTCTGGGTGGTGCTTACCTCAGGCAGTTCCCAGATGCAGCGGCATGTCTCCACTCCAGTTGCTAGGCAGAAGTGCGGCCAGGCAGATCTGAGTGCTGCCTCATCCGCAGGCGCCACCCCCAGAGCTCTCATTGGCTGGGAAATGTGGCCAATGGGAGCTGCAGAGCCGGCACTTGGGGCGAGGCAGCGTGCAGAGCCCCTGGTTGCCCCTACACCCAGGAGTTGGAGGGGGGACATGCTGCTGCTTCAAGGAGCCGCAGGGAACCACTGCACCGCTGTCCAGACATTTAACGGCCTGACCGAAGCTGCCAGTGAAATAGATATGGTAGCTCACCTGATACAGGATTAGTAGCATAGGCGCTTTTAGTTTTCCCTGGGGTTGCTCCACCCCGGGGCCCCGCACCACTCTGCCCCGTCCGTCAAGGGCCTGCCCTCGCTCCACCTCTTCCCACCCCCATTCCCCTCCCCCAATGCTCTGCACTCACTCTGCCTCTTCCTGTCTCACTCCGCCCCTTCTCCTGAGGCCCTGCCCTTGCTCTGGCTCTTCCCGCCCCTGCTCCAACTCCTCCCCAGAGGCCCCTGCCCGCCCGTTCCTCGCTGCTTTCCACCTTCCCCCAAATTCCTCCCCCAGCCACCAAACAGCTGCCCGCCCAATAGCTGATCGGTGGCATGGCAGAGCAGCTGTGGCTGGTGGTTGCTGAGCACCCACTATTTTTTTTCTGTGGGTGCTTGAGTCCTGGAACACCCATGGAGTCATCGCCTATGATCATAGTATTAATTATTGGATTATCTCGGTGCCTGGGAGCCCCAGTCATGAACCAGGACTCCATTGTGCTAGGCGCTGTACAAATAAAGAACAAGAAGATGATGTATACCCCAAAGAGTTTACAGACAGAGACAACAGAGAGAGACAGACAAGAGGTCTGAGTCAAAGATGCTGCCCAAGTTAACTAATATAGCCATCAAACACACAGTCTCTAGCATTATGACTTTTTAAAGCTTAAAACAGGTTCTGTTTTTCAATCCTTTTTATTTATTTCATAGGAGGTTATGCTGGAACTTAGTTAAGAATATAAAACAATGCTGAAGGAGGTAAAAATTCAGCTCCCAGCAGAGGAGGTTTTCAAGCCTTTTAGCCCATCTCTGGAAGGAGAAGAGCTTATTAAAAAGGCAAAATGGGAGTAGAAGATTTAAAGGTTGAAGGGATGTAACAAGCGCTAATGTTTGCTGAGGTAACAAGGTGCTCTTCATAATGGAAATGCAGTTGGTATGACAAGTGGAGATATAAAAGAGAAGTATAAGATTATAAACAATGAATAAGTCTTTGAGCAGGAGGAAAATTTTGGGAAGCCACTTTAAAAGATGGGAAGCCACTTCTCAAAGATGACAAAGATGCTTATGGCTTTAGGTTTATAGTTACACTGGATTTCAGAATGTGTTACAGATATAGGATACATCAACTTGTTTATCTTAGAGTAACATAATGCTCCTGGGTGGGTTGGCAGCGATTGGGATTGAACATGAGACCTCTATTGCATGCATTAAAGAACAGGATTCCAGGTAGCAAAGATGTAGCACATTCATAAACCTCCGTTTCTCCTACTAGCTTAGCTGAAGTCTAACATTTTGCTAATACCATGATGGAGAATTTATTATTTGATCTTCTAGTGACGACTGTTTGATGTTAGGCTTTAACTTCTGAATGATAATTCTTTGCACTTACACATTTTTTTTTCTTCTGAGGATCTCAGAGCACTTTGCAGGACTACTACTATTCATGAGATATGACACCATTTTAAAGATAAAGTAGAATGAGGCACAATAAGGTAAAAGCCCCAAATTTTCATCTAATTTTGAAAGCCTCAGTTTTTGTGTGCCCAAGTCAGGAACATAGGGCCTGATTTTTTTCACAGGCGCTTACTGCCCATTGCTCCATTTGAAGTTAATGGGAGGTACTGCTGCAAAGCATCTCTGAAAAATCAGGTGTGTTTCAAGTTTGGCACCCCCAAATTAGAAAGTACTTTTGAAAAACAATATTAAGACTTGCCTAAATCAGAGGTAGACCTGTGACTGAAACCCAGGAGTCTTGCCTCCCAGTCCTTATTAGCCAAAGCACTTTAGCAGAAGCCCAACGGTGGACCTATGCTAAAAGCTCCCGTGCTAGAAGTTGATCCCCTATGGAGCTATCTAAGCTCCAGGGACTCTTGAACATCCTTAGCTATGCTCAGAAGTTTCTTGTTATAGAATTATTCACTAATAGAGCTTGTAAATACATTGAGCCATAGTTTATTTTCAGTTTGCAGAGTTCACAAATTCTGCCAACGAATGCATCCTTAACAAACGCATTAAAAATATTGAATAGAAACAGTCTAATGTGCCGGTGCCCTGTGCCAACACTCATAGTTTTAAAACTACTCAACTGATGTTCCTCAGATTTATTTTGCTTCTTAAATCTCAATGTAATTTACAAAAAAACAAATAAAAATCTCTTTTGAAGTTTATCACATCAGACGTTTTTTAGTGTGAAATTGCTGGCTGGAACAGATGGAGAAAATGTATTCCCCAACCCCACACTTCCCACCCCATCAATTTCGTGCAAACTTTCAAAAACAATTCACAGTTGGGGTGAGACCAAATGTAGAAAATGTAATTCAAAGGAACTAATCTGACAAAGCTATTGAGCAACTGGTACAAAGAGATTAGACTGGTAGTTAACGAGGGCAAGCAGTACACGTGCACACTATAATAAGTAGCAGATTAATTTTCACTTTTATAAATCTTTCCTCTGCCTGTTGACTAGACAGATTAGCAATACTGGCTTTTATCTTGCCTCCAGTAACTAGTGGTCAGATTCTTAAAGGTATTTAGGTGCCTAAAGATGCACTTAGTGGGATTTTCAAAAGCCACTTAGTGGGATTTTCAAAAGCATCTAGATGCCTAACTCCTATTCAGATCAGTCAATGTGCATATGTGAAATCAATGGCAGATAGACACCTAGGCACTTTTGACAATCCCAGTAGGCAACTCTCTGCATCTTCAGGTGCCTAAATACCTTTAAAGGTCTGGCCCAAGGTCCTTAACTTCAAACAAATAACTGTAGGGCCAAAGTTTTCAGAGATGACTAGTGATTTTTGTGCCTCAAATGTTGGGTATTTATTGCTGGGACATCTTCAAGCAGCCTGATTTTAAGAAATTGTTGAGCACCCACCTCCTGAAAATCAAGCCCCTTTTAAAATGTCGAACAATGGTATCCCGGAAACTGATCCCCTCAAAATCACTAGTCGTTCTTGAAAAATCTCAACATTAATCAGTTCAAATGTAAAGAAGTGTTTTGAGTAGTATTGCCTTTATTGAATGTTATTGCACAGCTAGCAAAAGCTGCACAGAGTAATCTAAGGCCTTGTCTACACCACAGAGTTTTGTTGGCAAAAGGCAGCTTTTGGTGGCAAAACAGTGGAGATATAAACACTGCAATGCCACTTTTAGTGACAAAACACTTCAGTTTTGGCAACAAAATAAAACCACCTCATTGAGAGACATAGAGCTTTTTGCGGCAAAGTTAAAATGACAACCTGTCAGTGTAGATGCTGCCGTTTGTTATATCAACAAAACTGGCCTCCCCCAATATCCCACAATGCCCGCTATGACCGCTCTGCTCACGGTTTTGAACTCGGTGGCCCTGCAGGCATGCGCCCCTCCCCTTTCAAAGCTCCCTGAAGTTCCGACAGCTGAGCCTGCTGCGCTGCTCTGGGAACAAAGAACAAATCCTTAACGTGGAATGCTGCTGTCTCCCATACTACAAACACTGCTGTGCTGTGCAGAGCCAGGGAAGGAGGTGGGGCTGATATCGGGGGGTGTCCCCCTTCCTCTGCCTGAGGACTGGTTGCTGTTGGTGGCTGTCTGAATGTAGAGACAGCAAGCCAACACACTCACTCACCCCAACATACAGTCTCCCCCACAACACTCTGACTTTGTTTCTCCCCCCTTACACAGACACTCCCTGTCATCTGCTCTCCCCCCTTCTCGCCACATACTTCAGTTGAAAAGCATCTGGCAATCTAGTAGGATGCCGATGGAATGATGGGATTGAGAAACCTGCATCATGTGAGGCTGTACCTGCCCCATGAGGCATTTCAAACCATTCCCAAAGCACCTTGTGGCCACTTACACAGTGGGATAGATACCCACAGTGTATTGTTCTCTGTGTCGATGCAAGAGCTGCTAGTGTGGATGCACTCTGCCGACACAAGGAGCATAGTGTGGACATGCAACAGCGGGTTAATTAAAATGCTTAATTAAAGCGGCAGAACTTTTGGCGACAAAACTCTGCAGTGTAGACATAGCGTAAGGTGCAGCATTTAATTTAACTTACCTTAAGACATCTATGTTAATTCTTTGCTTTCTGTATAAGCCTTTGTTTAAATTCTGATCAAGAGCCCATTGCTTAAATGTATATTAGGAACCTGTCACACAAACAAGAACATTTACAAATGGTGCAGGTCACTCCCCTGGGCCTCAATAAATAAATAAATCTACATTAATAATGAAAAGAGGAAATAACAAATCCAGGGGAAGTAATTAATTGCCCGCTAATTGATTCAAATCAGATTCACGCTTCATAAGGTCAGTTTTAATTGCTTTGAAAACATGTCAACTCTCAGAGGCCTATCTGAAAAAGAAATGTTTGCTTTTGCTGGCAAGAGGGAAAATTCAACACTGTGTAGATAGCAGTATAAGTTTTTATTTTTAAGTTTTTCTTTCGTCCATATTTCCATTGGCTTATAACAGACCCTGGAAGACCTACTACCAGTAGCTAATTATTCTCATTTATTTATATAATGCCGTAATATTTTTCTTCTTGAATCATTGAAACCGATGTTCATTGAAAACTTAGAGGTTAGCCATGGTTCTTTAGACAGGGTTTCAGCTAAAAAAAACCTAGGTTCTGGCTTGGGCTACATGCCCACACAAGGGAGTAAGAACCCTAACACCACCCTTATACCTTCCCTTGCTGGGGTTACTCAGATCTTGGATCCACACGTAGGAATAAGCATTACAGGGTCACTTGCCTGCCCAAAGCAGGTGGCCAGGAAGGGGCATGAAATGAGCAGAATGAGAGCCTTGGCACCACTTTCCCACTTGCTGGCCGGAGTAGCTGAGCTGGCATGGAGGTGGGTAAGTAATTCCTTTCTGGTGTAGGCTGTTTGGTAAATTATTTCCTCTCTGGGAGCAAGGAGGGAGGAATGGTGACTCAGATGGCTCTGAGTCACAGTGTTTCTGTGGGCTGATCCTGGGGTGGTGCAGTTTACACATCAGCTCTTGCTGAAGGGTGCATCCAAAGGCACAATCTGTTCTGCCCAAAAATAAACAATGAAAACTTTTTTTGTTGAAAAATGTATGTTTGCAGAGAGTGACTTGAAAATGGAGTTTGTCCTCAGGTTTTATCTCTTTCTCAATTCCAGTCCACTGGCATAAATCAAGAGTAACTCTGTGGAAGTTACCTGTGTAGCCGAGACCCAGAATTTAGTCCACTTCTTCCATTGCATTTATTATGATGTGAGAATTAAAAATGCTGCGTGTCTCACAATACAAAATATACTGTGCATAAGAACAGCCATACTGGGTCAGACCAAAGGTCCATCTAGCCCAGTATCCTGTCTTCTGACAGTGGCCAATGCCAGGTGCCCCCAGAGGGAATGAACAGAACAGGTAATCATCAAGTGATCCATTCCCTGTTGCCCATTCCCAGCTTCTGGCAAACAGAGGCTAGGGACACCATCCCAGTCCATCCTGGCTAACAACCATTGATGGACCTATCCTCCATGAACTTATCTAGTTCTTTTTTGAACCCTGTTATAGTCTTGGCCCTCACAACATCCTCCGGCAAGGAGTTCCACCGGTTGACTGTGCATTGTGTGAAAAAATACTTCCTTACAGTACAAATAAAGAGACATCATCCTTTCCCTGAGGAGTTTACAATCTAACTGATATATCAATATACCAGTATAAAATGAGCTGAAGCAAACTGGGAATATACATTTACTACAAAGTGTAACATAGTATTTTGGGGAAGGGGAGGGGAGTATGAAGAGGATACCTTTCTGTAGTGTTTCATTGTACCTTATTAGATCAACCTTTTAAGAAGACCGGTGTATCAAATATGCCGAGATGTATTGTATTCTTTTCCTTTCTCAACTAATCAAATACATTTGGATAATATTTCGCTCTGGAAGTATACTCGGATAGGCACTGTAATTTTCTATATAGACCCTGAATTGGAAAAAAAATTAAACACATCATAAAGTCCATTACTGCTCAGGAGAGCACTTAAGCATGTGCCCAAATACTGTCCTATATAGAGAGGCATATGAATCAAAGCCTATGTTTTTAAGGAAGATATTCTAACCTTACAGTCTGCCCTTAGTATGGCGTGGAGAAGCCTCACTCCAGGAGCACAGCAGAGAACAAATTATGATGTTACGTCAAAATTCCTCCCGTTTCATCCTCGCTCTGGGAGGGGAGTATGTTGCTTCACCCTGCCCCTGCATGCCTGGTCAGCTACTCTGGCCAACATGATGGGGAAAAGGCATGGTGGGGAAAATAGCCCTGGCTCTCTTCCCCAGGGCTAGTCACAACCTGAGCAGGCAGAGTAAGGGCTGTAACTCTCTAGCCATTGAGCATTAAATTGGATAAACGTGTGCAAAGTCTCCTCAACCTTCAGTTATCTTATGTCTTTCCACTAAACAATGAGACTGTGTTAAGGAGTGAACCTTACAATACCAACTAATTGCTACAGTCCAGCATTAGGTGACAATCCTGTGCCTGTCAAATGGAGCTTTGCTAGTACTGAGCTAGCTGTTGGCCCAAGATGTGCGCTACTACTTTGTGTCAGATAAAGGAGACACATCTAGCTTAATTTTGATCTCATATTTTTATGACAAATCTGTTGTGCAGATCAAAAGTGTGTGTGTAAATAAAAATAAAACAAACCAGAAACACATCCCCCAAAGCCCTAGATTTAGTATATTTAGCTCTAGTAGCTTTTAAACATCATCTTTCCATAGCATCACTTGCAGAAGTTGCTCGTGTGCAGAATTCCCACTGTGTGCTGCATGTAGCACATCATCATACTCTTATTCACACAGCCTCAGGGATTTTGCCACCAGTGGGACAGTACATAACACGTATTACACTTTCAGCGGACTTCTTGTGGTTTTTGGGGGGCGGTTGCTTTTTTTAATACTAAAGGTAGTTAATTGGTGGCATGTCTGTACCAAAACAGATACGTAATTATTGCAGCAAAGTTTTCATCTAGAGAAAATGATTCAGGAGTCCTGAGTCAAAAATTGGAGCTGGGTAAATAATTGATTTTCTTTTTTGGTTCAGTGGCAGGTCTGCAAAATAAATACAAAATTCAGTTCAGGTCGAACCAAATCTGAAATTTTGCAGAATTTTGGGTGACTTTAAAAAGTCTGTTTGAGGTCTATTTCAGAGTAGGGATTCAAACCTGGGTTTCCCACACCCTCACTGCTGAGCAAAAGGGTTGAGGGAGAAAAGGAGCCAGGAATCCCACCACTACCACTACCACCACCTTCTCTTCTGGCCTTTTTGTGAAGGGCCGAAACTATTCATATTAAACTTGCAAATAGTTTTGGGTCAGTCAAACTTCATTTTTCCTCAAATAAACAATTTTTCTGAAAAAATTTGCCCAACTCTAATCAGGAAGGAAAGCTCTATTGCATGTAACTTTCATTACCTCATACGTATCACTTCTCTGAATACTCTCATAACTATAAGAATGCTTGAACAAGTCAGTCTATAGTCAGATGTGTGTGTTGCTAACTAGAGCTGGTTGGAAATTTCTGCTGAAACCACATTTTGACAAAAACCAGAAAAAATATAGTCACAAAAGATATTTTCCAGTTCCTGATCAGCTATATTACTAACAATAAAAAAACCACAGAACCGTATATAAACTAATTTCATTTACTATTTCCAAATGTATGGAATCATTAAGCAGTTTAAACTTACAAAAGAAGTATCATTATCCCTATCTTACATATAGAGGAACAAAAATGGGATGAATTCCTCAAGCCCATACTTTAAATTGGGGGTAGAGCTGGGACTGGAATATGACATTTCATGGATCCCAGCTCACTTCCTTAACCTCTCTTGCTCACACACATGCAGACAGTTTTATTTAGCTAGATAGATATTGTGTGTGTGAAATATTGCAGCTTGGAATACAGATTATCATTTCCTTTACTTTTTTTCAGAGTTTTGTGCATTGGCTATCATTCAAATTCAAAATGCAGCTTTCCCAAAACACTAGAAGTCCCTTTGAATCTGTGGTTTAAGTATATAAAAAAGTTCCAGACAAACAGGGCTTTTCATCTTACCTGAAATTGTTTCAAGCATTGCCTCTACCTTTTAGGATTAATTCCTGCAGTCTCATCATTTCTTGTTTACTCAGGCAAAATTTCATGGGCCCAATTCTCAGTTATACTTCGGCGACTGTATATCTTCCTAGTTGGTGGAAAGGGTCTTAAAGTGGAATTGTATTTACATCCCACTTTACTGCCCTTTGCACTGCTTGGTATAAGTCGGCCTTATTGTAAATGAGGAGTATGGGCCATAAAAGTAAGGGCAACGGTTTTTGTCTCGCAGGCCTGTTCTATGCTACAAAGTTAGGTTGATGTAAGTTGCCTTGCATCGACCGATGTGTTCACATGTCTACACTTAAATTTGTCTCTGGCTGACCTAAGCATCCCGTTACAGCGACACAGTAAAACCATATCCCTGAATGGTGTAGACTTGATTCGCTGCTTGTTCAGGGTAAGCCCCTGGTGGGCCGTGAGATGCTTTGTTTACCTGAGCGTCCGCAGGTACGGCCACTTGCAGCTCCCAGTGGCCGCAGTTCACCGTTCCCTGCCAATGGGAGCTGTGGGAAGCGGCGTGGGCCAGGCCATGATGGAGCTACTGAGGTCAACGCAGTGTGAGTGTAGATACTGCATGACCTGTGTCAGCCCTAACAGTCCTCTAGCAGCTGTTCAACAATGTTCCATTCCCTACGACAGTGACCCTTCTGGTCACTATTTTAAACTCTGTTGCCCAGGGGTCACAAAGAGTGGAAGCCACACCTCCCTTTAGACCCACCCCGCCTAGGTGTTTTTTAAAATGCCTTTTCCTGATTGGCCACTTTGGTGAATACACTTAGCAGCTTACCCTTCTTTGTGTGCAACTGCCCAACTGATCATGCCAGCTCCACACAGTAGACGCACTTCTTCCAGAGTAGACTGAAAGTATTGGATCTCCTGGGCCTGTGGGGAGAAGAGGCTATATAAGCACATTTATGAACCAGCCGTAGAAATGTGCATATGTATGAGGAGATTGCATCAGGAATGCAGGCAGGGATCTCACAAGGCCAGGGAGCACAACAATAGATCCAGTGCTGCACCACAGACCTGCCATTTCTACAAGTTGATGCATACCATACATGGTGCAGACCCCAACAGCACCCTGCAGCTAAAACCACCATCACCTGTGGAAAATTGTGCCACTATTCAGTGCTATTGCCCTATACTTGTACCCATCGAATAGGGACTGAAAATTTATAGCTTCCTACCACAGAATAGGGGGAGGGATAGCTCAGTGGTTTGAGCATTAGCCTGCTAAACCCAGGGTTGCGAGTTCAATCCTTGAGGGAGCCACTTAGGGATCTGGGGCAAAATTCGTCCTGCTAGTGAAGGCAAGGGGCTGGACTCAATGACCCTTTGGGGTCCCTTCCAGTTCTAGGAGATAGGTATATCTCCATATATTATTATAATATCCCTCCTCCTCTCATCCCTGGTGGGCCATACTCACTATGGCTGGGGCTGTAGAGCCGTTCTATGTAGAAGCACTCCAAATCTGACATGTCAATAAGCATGTTGTATTAGGTGTCTGTAAATCCAGTGGTACATCTGTTTCATTGTTATCAGCAGCTTCTGGTGTGGTGGCCCTGAAAGATGCCCCCTCAACACCCACAGCATGCCTGGCCCTGATAAGGATGAGAAAGAAGAAGACTAGGAAGAATATGTTCTGTGAGATCCTGAAACCCAGTGCTGCATCAGATGATGGACAAAGCGGTTGGGGAGCAATATGGATGACAGCATGGAGAAAGGTAGAGGACAGGAAACGGGCCCAGGAATCCCAGCAGGACAAGGATAGGGAGATATACCAGGACATAATGGTTCTCCTTAGGCTGGAAACCCAAATGCTGTAGGCTCTGGTTGACTTACAGGTCTCAAAATCCTGGATTTTCCACCCTTAGCAGTTCTTGGAGAACTCCATGGTCGCTGCTTTGTACACCCTCCAACGTACCACGTGGCATCCTGGGGCTCATTAGGACCCCTACCATTCCTTGCTGGGAGACAGCAAGGAATACCCCAGCTTCAGAGACACAGATCTGTGAGAAGCATGGTTTCTGTATGTGTAACCACAACAGACTATTTTTAAATGGACATAAATGTTTACTTTCTAATTTAAAATTATCTCACCATTATGTTAAAGATTTGTATAACATAGCCTGTGGGTTTGTATAACATAGGCTGAGGGTATTTTTGCATATTGATGTTCTGTACTGTTTTTTCCCACTCAATAAAGTTCTGGTTTTGGAGAAGCAAATTACTGTATCTTTTATTTCACAACAGCAATTGCAGTGTTGGGCTCTTGTAACAGCCCTGTGTCTGGATGTTCAAAGTCCGTAGAGCTCCACCTCCGTCCTCCACCCTGGAATCAGCTTTTCTCCCTTGGTTTCACAGATATTGTTCAGAACACAAGAGATAGGTATAACCATTGGGATATTTTTCTCACGAAGATCTAGTCTAGTGAGTAAGCACTGCCAGTATCCCTTCAACCTACCTACAGCACATTCAACAGTCATTCTGCACATGCTGAACTAGTAGGTGAATCTTTCCTTGGTGTTGTCCATGTAGCCAGTGTATGGGTTCATGAGTCAAAGGACAAAGGGGTAGGCTGGGTCCCCCTGAATTCCTATTGACATTTCAATATTGCCAATGGTAATCTGCTGGGCAGGAAAGAATGCCCTTGCTTTTAGCTCTCTGAACAATCCTGTGTTCTTAAAGATGCAAGCGTCATGCACCTTCCCTGACCAACCCACACTGATATTCCCAGCATTCCAACCACAGAAAAATAGCCCTTTCTGTTGATTTACTCTGTGACAATGTGGGCTGGTGCAGCCCCATTTGAGCAAATCTATCTGCTATTTCCTACATGTTACCAAGAGTCACAGTCCTGCGTAGCAGGAGATGATTAATGGCCCTATGCACTTGAATGACAACGGCTTCCACTGTGGATTTTCCAACTCCTTAATGATTTCCCACTGACCTGTAGTAATCCAGCATTGCAAGTGTCCAGAGTGTGGTTGCCACTTGCTTCTCCACTGTCGATGCAGCTCTAACTCTGGTGTCCATGGTCTGGAGAGCTGGGGCGAGTCTGGCATGCAGATCCAAGAATGTAGCCTTTCACATCTGACAGCTCTGCAGCCATGGCCCATCATCCCAAACCTGCATTACAATGCGATCCCACCAGCTGGTGCTTGTTTTCTCAGGCCCAGAAGCAGACTCCACCATCTGAAGCTGCTCCATGAATGCCACCAACAACCTATTTTCATTACGTCGCTCAGCAAACTGTCCTCGAAGAAATTGTCATGTCCTCTGATCTTGTGGTACTTCCCGAGGGTCTGCAAATACAGGAGAATCCTGCATAATGTATTTGTAACCTTCCTAACAACAGTGCAGAACTCTGCGGACTCCAGGCTTCTGTCAGAGCTGGCAGACCCTGAAAAGTGCTGTGCAAGTTTGTGGGTTCAAATAAAAAAGAGGCAAAAATTCTTGGATACAGGTGGCATTATGCGATGGAGAAAGTTGCATACGGGGAACTTGATCCCTAGCTCTTAGAGGTCCCTGGGTGAGTCGTTTCTATCCCACAACACATTGTGAAAAATTAGGGAAAAGGCATTTCACCAGATGGTGTCACGTGGCACACTGGTATACCTACCTATGGTACACCACACTTTACATCAACACAAGCACTCCTAGTAAATGCACACAGCACTGATGCAAGCAGCCAACTGTGCACTCATCTGAGCAACATACAAACTTCAGTGGCTGTATGCTGAAGTAACTTGTGTCAACCACAATTTGTAGAGTAGACAAGGCCCTAGTAAACTGCGGCACAATCTCTTCATCTGATCCTCATCTTATTATGAGAAAATTGGCATTGTTAAACAGCACTGCAACCTAACAGCACGTGCTAGACTTCCTATTCCAATGCTGCAAGCTATTAAAGATTTCAAAAACCTTTGTTGCTAGGAATTTTAATTATGACAGCCAGGGTCATTCGTATTGAGAGTTTTAAATCACGGGCATAAACTTCAGATCTTAGTGAATGAGGCAAGAGGTTACGATGTTAAACTTCATCCCCATTGTAAAGTTCATATGCTGCTGATTATAAGCCTGCAAACAGAGCCCTAATTGCTTCTTTCTAAAACAGCTTTCTAAAGAGTTATTTTGAGCAAAATTAGAATAGATGACAAGGACAAATTGCCATGAAATATGTGTGAGCATAGTTCTAAAAGTCTACTTTATAATTTAAGAAGATATTAGTGAGATGTTATTAGTAACATTCATAAGAAATGTTTGACATCTTTAGCCTATACTGAGTATAGGTATAGACTATTTCCCAATAATGCTGCCATGGAAGTCAATGGCATTACTCCAGTTGAATTAACTGGGAGTAGGATAAGTCCCCTCTTCAACTTCTCTTACGATTTTTCTCCCCTTTTTACAGAGCTTACTTGAGCTGAAGGTACCACATGTGGGTTCTTGCTCCATTGATTTACACTGCGTGCAACATCATTTGGGGATGTAAATCAGTAAAGAATTTGGTCCACTGTATTTAGAGATGAATTCTGACACCTATGAAGATAATCCCTAAAATGATATTTTGACTCAGTGTTTAAAGTTTCTGATTATTAATTTATTAATCCTGTTTTTAAGTACACACATTTCCTAACTCAACTTTTATATCGACCCGTGATATATTTAAGACATCCAAGAACAGGCTCAGCCAAACTCCGCTTGGTAGCTGCAGCATGGGCAAATACATGTATTTGAGGGTCCTCTTCTTTGAAACGTAGCACTCTGAGAACACTCTACATGCACACAAAGAATTAATTTGCTCCAGACTTCTAGTATCTCCACTTCATAGAACACCTGTGTGTCAATGAGAATAAATTGTGTTAATCAGGAAAATATCTAATGGCATTATGCCCATCATTTTGCTTGAGTGAACATGCAAAGAAATTTTTAAAAGAATCTAACAAAGCTGCCTCTCTTGAATTCCTCATATTATTCTTCCAAAATATTAGCATTCAGTAATTCATTTTTTAGCCAACAATAATCCAGCAGACTAAAGCATAGTAAGATTGAATGGATGGAAGGGAAAGGTAGACAAACTCAGACTGGAAATGGGTGCAGATTTTTACCAATGAGGGTAATTAATCTTTGGAACAGCTAACCAAGGGAAATGGAAGAATCTCCAATAAGTGTTTAAATCAAGGTTGGATAGCTTTCTAAGTCATATATACTTTAGCTCAACAGGAATGAGCTTGACACAGGATTTACTGGGTAACATTCTACAGCCTGTAATGTGCAACAGGTCAGACAAGAGGATCATAATGGTCCCTTTTGGCCTTAATATCTATGGGTTAATTCATGACTACTTTAAGTCAGTTGCAAAACTCCCGTTTATTTAAATAGGGATAGGATTCCATTCTATAAGTCTATGAACAAATTTTCTAGTCATGTTAGAGGAAAACAATGGAAAACACTTTAGATACATTTATTTTAGGTCTCTTGTAAGTATTTGTTACAAAATGAATACAAGATCTGAATATATTGGTGTAGAGTTTATCGGCTGTTTTTGTACTGTGGCAATAATTTCTTACCTTCCTTTTTTCTCCCTTCATCCCAAGGGATTGTAAAGAGCTTTACAAACTGATCATCAAAGTGGATCATTTCATTTACCACTGAAATAAAGCTGCCCCTAGGGTGAAGCTGTTTTGTTTCTACTAGTTTTGTACATTGCTGTTTTTATTGTATGCGTAGGCTTGTGCGTGAAGAATAATTGGAAAGTGGATCATTGCCTGGAAAAAAGTAATTTCCACCCATAAAAGTACAGGATGTATTTTATTAACTATTTTAAAAGTGAATGATAAGAATTTGGCAATAGTATGAGAACCTTTCAGTATAAACAGTGGAGCATGTCAGCAACAACTATGAAACACCTCAGAAAAGTCCAGCATTACGTGTAATATTCAAAGTGTGCCTTCTGATGCTCTGTTACCTTTAGCAACAGTTCTGTAGCTGAATTTCTATTGGAAAATGTGTTCTCCAGTTTAAAGGAAAAATTATACTTCAGCCAGAACCCAACAGAGCTGGAATAGCTGCAAGCATCTTTCTTGTACTTTCATCTTTTAGTCCTGTAAAGTAGGTGTTAAATTCCTAGTATAAGAGCAGTCATGCAACCGAGATGATGTAATATTAGTATGGAAGTTACTATGCCAATGCCTGTATTAAGCTTCTAAGCCTCTGTGTGAACTAGATAATAAAAGTGCTGTGCTGTCATGTTTTCCAGTAAGTATTCTATTTCTAGTTACCTAAAGCACTATTGAATTAAATTTGCAATGGTAATTATTGAATTTTGGATGCCTCCGTTTTTGGGTGCCCAACATGAGACATCCCGTGGGCAGCCTGATTTTTAGAGGGCCAATATTCACAATTTCAAGTCTTCTCAAGTTGTGCATTCAAAATTACTAAACATTTTTGAAAATGTAAGTCATCCTGACTAAGATTTGTCTAGAAAAATTAAAGACTGTACATAAACAAGTTCCATAATTACAATATATTTAGCGGTTATCTGAAGCTGAGTTGTTAATTTCACTGATACTGAATGTGATAGTTGTGTAACAGCAGGTCTTTGACAAAATATGTATTATAACTATCTTCAGAAATAATCCTGCATTGGTCTCTGGAGAAAAAGCCTGGATGACCTAAAAAATCTTTTCCATCTCTAGCCTCAATGGGTATGTGTACACGGGAACAAGAAACCTTGTGTTTGCAAGTCTCAGAGCTCAAGTCTACAGACTAGTAATCACTCCCTAAAAATAGGCATGTAGAGGTTCAGGTGCAGACTCTGAAGCCGAAGGAAGGGGATCAGTTACAAAATCCAAGCTCTAGCTCGAGCCTTAACTTCTACACAGCTATTTTTAGTGCCATAGAGCAAGTCTTGTGAGCCCACGTCTGTAGCCCCAGGCTCTGAGACTTGCTGCTGTGGTGTTTCTGGTCTGGTCTACACTACAGAGTTAGGTCGATGTAAGGTAAGCATCTACTCTAAAATGTAGTTCCCATCAATGTAACTCACCCACTACACCGATTTAATAACTCCACTTCCATGAGAGGCATAGCACTTAGGTTGATGTAGTTAGGTCAATGCAGTGTCAGTGTAGACACGGTGTTACTTACATCGCCTGTTGCTGCCTTTCAGAAGCCATCCCACAATGCCCCATACTGACAGTTAAATCGGTGCAAGCGCTCCTGGTGAGGATGTGCACCGTTGACACAAAGAACATAGAGTGGACGTGCAAAAGTGATTTGATTACTTTGGTAGCTGTACGTCGACGTAACTTAGGTCGATTTAATTTTGTAGTGTAGACCTGCCCTCTTTTTCTTTGCCGCATAGATATACCCAATGACTCAGGTCACAGAGACAGCAGAAATCTAAATATCCGTTAATCCACATTAACTTTTTCCTATTGGTGCTTTTCACGCCTCATCAAGGACACAACCCTACTCCCAAAGAAATCTATTTGAGTCTCTATGTTGACTCCAGTGAGAGTCATATGGGGTTGCAATGCTCATTGTTATCAATAATAGCTACAGTGCAAGCTACATTGATACACATTGAGGACCAGATCTTGATCCTCTTAAAATCAATGGCAAGCTTCCTATTGATTTCAGTGGGACCAAGGTTTGGTCCCTGTTGCTTTATTTTGCATGCAAGTATTGTCTACTTTTTCAGCTGCTTCCGATAATGAAGTATTGAGTCTTATGCGATTAAGACACGAAAGGTCTGCTGTTATGACCCCTAATTGCTCCTGTCTTAAAACATTTCAGTACTTCTAAGATGTGTAATTCTGTTTCTTTTCAAGGCACATGAAAAGGGATAATGTTAGCATTTTGCAGTTAATTCAATTACTTTCCACTTGTGAAAACGTTGACAGGATTTCCTACCACTGCAAAAAAGGCCCTGATTATTAGGTGTGATTGGCAGCCCAGACATAACTGCTGAACTGCAGCTAAAATGGAAGCATTTTATCATCACTTGCTACATATCCTTTGCGACAAACCATTCAGCAAAACATTTAAACCATTATTCCAGTGAATTGATTTTCAACAGCAATTAATGGCCAATTTGTTAGATAATAATCTCAGTCAAAGCAGAGACCAGTTAGAATCTGCTCTAGTGATGGATAGCAGAAGTTATAGTATTTGTCATCCTAAACCACAGTAGTCGTTAAATATGATCGACCAAATTCTTTTTTTATTTACATCCTTATACAACATCACGGTAGTCAGAGAACTTGGCCCTACACATTTAAAATAGTTCAGAAATAAGGAAAAAGAGTGCCATCTTACTGGGAAAATGGATCTTTGCCTGGATATTGAATACCATAATTTTCCACCCACAAAACACAGGATGTGTTTTATTAATCATATTTAAAGCAAATCGTACGAATTTTGTAATAGCATAATAGGAAAGGCTTTGACTTTGAAAAGTAGAGCATGTCGGTGACAGCTATGAAACACTCCTAAGAAAAATATCTCAGTTAAAAGCTGACTAAGAGATGATACTATAGTATAATGATGAGTGTATAGACCTTGTAGGAGAGAGAGGCAGAATCCAGGAAAGCATGGCTATTGGTCCAGCATGCATATGATTAATCCTGGTTAGGGTTTTTTCAGAAAACTAGATGAACCCTAGTTGGAAATCCATAATACAGAGATGATGAGTGGGTGCTAGAGATGTGTCCAGACTTACAGAGGGCCAAAAAATGGTGTAGATCAGTATGAAGCCTAATAGGAGTCTGAAGATACTAAACAGGCTGAATACACCTAAAGCTGCTGTCAAGGCTGTGAGCAAAGAGATTTCTTTTCATTCTCTTCTCTTTAATTATACATTGTCATCTCACTAGAGAAATGTCCAGCCTATGGCACCTAGGAGTTTGCAAGCCAATAAAAGGGCTCTCTTACTTAAGGAGATGGTTGTGTTTGAATGAGTGGCTAATGTTCCCACCAGACTTTGGGCTGGTTTTTTACAACAGCACAGCATATAGCCATTTTACCTGGGCTAGCAGACAGAGTATGTACCCAAGGTCCATGATGAGTGTGTACTACCACACTGTACTGTCTTCTTCACGCCTATGGTTACCCACACCAGCTGGATGCAAGCTAGCTCGGGTAGATTAGCTTTTGCACAGGGTGGACATACCCTTTGACTGAATTCAGCATAAGCTCTCCTGGGATGGGTTGTTTAAATAAGTTTATAGGCCCATGTATCCCCTCCACTGACACGTTTGGGCTGGGAGAAGATCAGTTGATCACTCCCTAAGGAACAAGAGGGGGCAGCTGCCTACCCCCAAAGAAGTAGGAGATGAGAGATGAGGTAGCAAGTCATCATCCCTTGTGAACTTCAGATAAAGTTAATGTGTGGTGAGGATGGGGGAGTGGGGAATCTTTTGGGCTCTGGAAGATGGAGCAGCTTGGGTGGTAAACATTAGAAACTCCCAAGTCAGGCCTGTTTTTCACCAATAAACAAGCAAAATACTGTAATTCCAGCTGAATTTGCACCCAAACTTCTGTGCTGGTATGTGATTAGAACAGGTATAATATATAGGGCTATTCTCTGCCTACTCCCAAATTAAGCTTTGCAATTCAAATAATCTTTAGTACAATCTTCTTTTTATTCCATGAACATTTCCAATAAGGTTCTGTCACAATTAGACTTTGCACTCCTGCATGCTAAATAAACTATTTTTTCTTAATTGTGGTGACTTCTGTGTGAATAAGTACACTTAAAATAGATAACATTTTGCTAAATTATATTAGAAAAGATGGGAAATTGATAGATTTATTTCAGAGAATTCTTTTATATCATCATAGCTCAGTTAGCCAGACACAGTCCTGTAGGTGTGTTGAGATTTTAAATATGGCACTTGTTGCATAACTCACAATTTTCCTCGCAAATTCAATTTAGAGTAGCAAAGAATTATGGTCTATCCAATGTAACTGCTCCTGTAATTTTAGTACCTGTAAATCTGGAATCCAAAGAAAGCAAATAGTTTTATAAACTCACCTTTGTTATGTCTATATTTAATTAAATTTGGGAATATGATTCGCCCCCCACCCCCGTAGCCATCTGCTTTTTATTATGATACCTACATTTTCCTACAAAGCTGAATAGGCATCATCTATTAATAAAGAGAAATTATTTCACTCTGCACTTTGGAACAGATACAGAATAATTGGAACCAATGGGAGACGCTATTTATTTATTTATTTATTTCACCAAAAAGTTACTCTTCAAGTTAGGAATGATGATTCTACCGATATGTCTTCTGGTTGAGTGCACATTTTTATTGATCTGTTACTTAATCCATCAAAGACGTTGATTATATCTTTTAATAACTTGAACAGTCAAGAAAAAGATTGATTTAATGTCATGACAGTTTTAGCACAAAGCAGGCATTTTAAATCTGAAATATATGTCAGGAAGGGAAGAAATTGCCTCAGGGCAAAGAAGGAAGTATTATAATATTTCAGTGAGATACATCTCTCCCACCAGTTGAGCTACTCCAGTGAGGGATAGTGCTAGATGCTTCTGTTAAAAGCATTCACAGTTTGTAAAGTCTTCCAAGAAAGACGGAGAGAACTTGCTCATCTAGACTGTAGTCACTTCATTTAATAATATTTAGATATCTTTTGAACTCTGGGAATTATGTAGTTTATTCGTGTAGCTCAGAGATGATGCACTTCAGTAAAATGCCATGTTTTTGACACTTTCCTTAAATAAAAGTAAGGAAAAATAATTTTAATGTACACTACTGCTTATCATGTCTTCCTCCCTCTCATACAAGGATCTCAAAAGCACTTGGCAATCATTAACTGATTAAGCCTCCCAATAGCTAATGTGAGCTATGTAAGGGATACGTGGGGATAACTTCAACACCACGTCACTGTGGCTTCACTGCAAATACAGGCGTATTTTTATACTGAGATAACTGACTCAAGATAGCTATCTTAATGTAAAATCCAAGTGGAGACCAGGCACGCATGGGTTTTATATCAATTTAGCTAGTTGAGATCAGGACTATATCCCCACCTGGCTTTGACCTAAATGCTCTAAATTGAGCTAAAAATCATGTGTGCCTTGTGCCCAATAGGATTTTACATTGTGTTAGCTATCTCAGTGTAAGAACACACCTAATTTTTGCAGTGAAGAAATAGCCTGTAACATCTTGTCTACATACAGTATTTGTACTACAATAATTCTATTGGTTTACTGATATAAGACTTTTATGCTCATATAACTGCATCCACACTAGGGGATTACACCACTTTAACAAAATTGGTGTCTAAATGGATGTAGCTATGGTTGATATAAAAACTGTGTGTAGACCAGCCCTAAGGCAGTCCTCTCAAGAGTGGGATGCAGCCCTTGCTTCAGTAACATTCTATGCAAACATTTTTAAATGGGAAGAACACTAACGTGTCCAATTGAAATTGGGAGGGGAAATTTAGGGAGGCAGAATGTACCTACTGGGGTCTATACCAGCTCTTCATGATCTGCCCAAGGAGGACCCTCCATTTCCACATCTTCTCCACCCTTATGCATAGAAGATTGCTGTTCAGCAGGCCCCAGACCCATTCTTCCCACAGACCCTCTGGAGAACACTCCATGGTTCCAGAACTTAGGGTGAGAGAGGCTGGGAGACTGGACCAACCACAAGCGTAGTTGGCAGGCCAAGGAGATATACATTGTTTCCCCAACCCCTTGAAACTTATGCCACTCTTCCACCGCAAATATGCCCCACTTGCCCTGATAGTTCCAGGGCAGGTGCAGACAGCTGGAGGCCCTAGTCGCATAGCTCTAGTGGTATTGCATGTGGGTGGATGTGGGGTGGGGAGCATTAGGAGCCCGTGCCGGTGCACAGAGGGAATCTGTTTGCAGAATGAGATTTTTCTGGCCGCTAATGCAAGCTGCAGTAGGGTATCAGGTTGCTATGAATACAGGTTTCATTGTAGTTAATACAAAATAAAATCTGTTTTATTGGGACACTGCTAAGAGATCCTGTTTGATAATAGGAATGGCTGCATGCTGCTGTTTTCATGGTCCGTGTACAGTTCAGGTGGGTTTTCAAGAAGCTGATATTACAGAGGTCATGGCATTGTTGATTGCAATTAATTTTTTTTTTTGAGATTCTACATGCATTAATTTTCTTCATCCAATACAGGTCTCATTCTTTTAAAATGTACACAGGTGCATACAGTCCAACTGTATGGAACATAAGATAATAATCTGGATACATTTCCTTCTCAGTTTTATAGAGAGTTTATTCATACTACTTGATGCATGTGCTTTGTGAAGCCAGCAGTGTGTGCTGGCTGAAATGGGATGTTTTTCAGGATAACTTCAACGGTAGTAACTTCCAGACCTTTATAGCCTTTTAGGTGCTCTGTCATAATGCAATCCACACCCAGGGGACCCCAGTCCTGTTAGTCGAGGGTCAAAATTCAAACTATGTTAGGGTGACCAGACAGCAAATGTGAAAAATCGGGAGAGGGGGTGGAGAGTAATAGGAACCTATATAAGAAAAAGATCAAAAATCAGGACCATCCCTATAAAATCGGGACATCTAGTCACCCTAAACGATGTACTGCTCTTCAGTTAGCTGTGGAACTCCTATTGATATCAACAGACTCACAGCTTTCAGACTGATGGAACTGCATGACCATAACATTTCTGTGGCAAAATTTCTCCTGGTACTTTTTAAACAAACAGAATTTTTTCGTATTTACTATGGTTGTATCTGAGAAGCTGAAGAGCCAGCAAAGATTTTAGATTTAAGATTACAATGCAAGGTCACAGGAAAATATGCAAAAACTTTCCTGCTCTCACTTGCTTCTTTTGGCAGCACCTGAAAAACAAGGCATCCCCGCAAATCCCCTGGTGTTGATGGAAAGCTACCTAACTTCAGGCTAGCGAAAGTTATGACAAGCGTTAAATACATCCTTCCAGGCTGCCCTCTGGAAAACAAAAATTCCATCTGAGGATGGTTTGCAGTTGAAATAGGAGCTAGAAGTATTTGAAAGCAGTACCAGGATGTTTTAGAAAATTTAATTATTAATCTCCAGGGCACTTAGTTAAGAAAGTGAAGCGTTGAAAGAGAAAAGAATTAATACCGTTAAAGTATGCACATTTGCAGTATTAATGAAGACTGTCCCCATCAGAGACCAAGTCAAGTTTTATTTGGTAATGGTGCATTTCCAAATGGGTTACCTGTCTTCCAGTGAACCAACATGAAGTCAGTTTGCAAACAGCATGGCCAGTAAGTAATCCTTGACTGTATGAAGTGACAGATGTGAGAATCCAATTAGTGAATATTCACTATCTATAAAATTCGTATTCAAAACACGCAGATTCCTAGTTGAAAACAGGGCAAATAGGTTTTGGTACAGGAAGAATGTCTGCACACTAGATACTGTGTCTAGGGTATTTGGGCTATAATAGGGTTACCATACGTCCTCTTTTTCCTGGACATGTCTGGCTTTTCGGCACTCAAACCCCCGTCCGGGGGGAATTGCCAAAAAGCCGAACATGTCCGGGAAAATGGCGGCTCTGCTCCTCCCCTGACTCTTCAGCTCTGTTTAAGAGCTGAGCTGCCCGAGCGCTATAGGCTTCAGGCAGCCCCCTTGCCTCCGGACCCCAGCCGCCGGCCGGGCACTTCCCCTCCTGGGCTCCGGCGGCGCAGGGTCCAGAGGCATGGGGGCTGCCCGAAGTCGGTAGCACTGGGGCAGCTCGGCTCTTAAACAGAGCCGAAGAGTCAGGGGAAGAGCAGAGCCTCCAGCCGCGGCTGCTCTGCTCCTCCCCGACTCTTTGGCTCTGTTTAAGAGCCGAGCTGCCAGAGCACTATGGGCTTCAGGCAACTCCCTTGCCTCTGGACCCCAGCCGCCGGGCGGGCACTTCCCCTCCCGGGCTCCGGCGGCGCAGGGTCCAGAGGCATGGGGGCTGCCCGAAGCCGGTAGCGCTGGGGCAGCTCGGCTCTTAAACAGAGCCGAAGAGTCAGCGGAGGAGCAGAGCCTCCGCGGCTCTGCTCCTCCCCTGACTCTTCGGCTCTGTTTAAGAGCCGGGTATGGGGGCTGCCCGAAGCCGGTAGCGCTCGGGCAGCCCGGCTCTTAAACAGAGCCGGGCTGCCCGAGCGCTACCGGCTTCGGGCAGCCCCCATGCCTCCGGACCCTGCGCCGCCAGAGCCCGGGAGGGGAAGTGCCCGGCTGGGGGTGCAGGGTCCGGAGGCAAGGGGGCTGCCCGAAGCCCAAGCGCTACCGGCTTCACGGTTTGCCGGGCAGCCTCCAGACCCTGCGCCCCCGGCTGGGCGCTTCCCCGCCCGGGCTCCAGCTGTGCTGGGGAAGCGCTGGCCGGGGGCGCAGGGTCTGGGGGCTGCCCGGCAAACCGTGAAGCCGGTAGCCTGGGGCAGCCCTTTCCCCGTGGCTGAGAATGGGAGGGAGGAGGGGGCGGAGTTAGGGCGGGGAAGGGGCGGAGTTGGGCGGGGCTGGGGTGGGGAAATGGGCGGGGTCAGGGCCCGTGGAGGGTCCTCTTTTTTTATTTAATAGATATGGTATCCCTAGGCTATAAGCTGTATAAAAAAGTCAGGCAGTCAGTATGGATCATCCTTTTTTTAATACTCTCCTTGTTAGACTACCATGAAGTCTGACCAAGAGCTAAGAAGGTACTGAGCAAGTAATTTCTGTCCCAGCTTTACCATAGGAAACTTTTTTTCCCCCGTGAAGTGGGGAATCAAACAGTACAAAAGAGAGAGAGAGAGAGAGAGAATCTAAAATTGCACCCCCAAAGGCCTGCTTCCTACACCAACACTTTGTTGAGTAATACTTTCTTTTAATCTCTCCCATGCTTCCAGATCTTTTAAATTTCTGTGACCCGATAACTCATCAGACCTAAGCTACCTCTCCATGATGGCATGAAAGCAAAAGATTATTCTTATATACAGAGACTGTGCTAAATATTGTAAGTCTTACTGAGAAGAGTCTGGAAACCTGGTTCTCAGTGCACACCCTTTAGCATCAATAGATATCACTGCAGAGCACATATACTTTGATTAAGTGAAAATGGAACCTTAAGACTGGAAGGTGATATGTGATGTAACAGTTTTATGTGGCCTTGTTAACCTGAAATGCTTTGAGCTCTTTATCTCTCTCAAGTTTCTAAGGTATAAGTGAGTCAGAAAGCCTTTTTCTGTTCCTTGAGGATGTAAGAAATACAATGGAAATTCAGTTAGAGGACTAGGGAGAGTATGTCCGCACTGGTGATGGTCTGTTGTGTACATGTAGCTACATGCCACCGTGATAAGAAGGGTGCATCGACACTGTGATGTTTCACGTGGCAGTGAAAGGTTCTGGCAGTGGGGAGATAGAGGGGAAAGGCTCTGGCGGGGGTCTCTCACTGTGGCAGGGAAAGGCTCTGGCAACTCCCCACAGACAAAGAGAAACTGAAGTGCTCTAACAGCTAGTCAAAATCACTAGATGACTGTTTGGTTCTCTTACATTTAGAGGTCATAAATGATCCATGATTGGGTGGTGAAAGGATTCTGAAATCCAAATATGTTAGAAGCTGATGGGCTGGCACCCTTAGCTGCTATAAGTGGTCCAGAGGGTACCCTTAATTAGCTAGGAGCTGGCATACAGAGAAGTCAGGTGGCTTGCTTGGGAGCACTAGTGTATTAGAGAAGTTCTTATTAGGTGTGAGACCTGAATCCTAATAGCTGGTTTTGATGCTGACTTACTTTGTGACCTTGGGCAAGTCATTTAGAGCCTAAAGATGTACATAGGTGCCTAACAGAACTTTCAAAATCACCTAGCACCTAATTGCCATTGATTTCAGTGGAGGTTAGTCCCCTAGGTTCTATTGAAAATCCCACTGAGCATTCCTCTGCATCTTAAGGTATCTAAATAAATACCATTAAAAATCTGGCCCTTATTGTCTTGAGCTTTATTTGCCCTAATTCTAAAGTGGAGACAATGACCTTTACATATCTATTAACAGGGTTATGAGGTCCAGTTAAATAATGGTTGGAAAGTGCAACATGCATGCAAAAATATTATGAGGCTGGTCTGTTGCTGAAATGGAAGTAGAATTCAGACCACATAGGTTCCTCTTGCTTTGCTAACACTACTGAACTGCCCACTGCACCACCAATCTCATTTGCAGGAGCATATTTTTCTGCAAGAGTGGCTTTATCAGTTTTTCTTTGTTGAGAATAATTGGAATTTCAGGGCTGCAAATTGATGGGAAACAAAATGATGAAATACTTTGCAATATTTGTATGTATGCAAAAAATATTCCTGCTTTTTCACCCACCTCTAATGCAAGTGATCCTGGAGACTTTCTGTGCCTGTTAGAAGTTCAAAGGTAAACAAAGTATCAGTCTAACAGAGCAAATTCTGCTTGTGATTTCTTTGGCACGCAGTGAAGTTTTGAAAAGTACTTTTGCTGCAATCCGTATAAATAATGGGGGTGCTTGTAATCTCCTTTGGCCCATGACCAAACAGTCTTAAATATATTGATTGTCATATAAATTAGAAAGTTAAGTACAAGAGCTTTAATTTTTGTAACTGAATTAAATACGGTTGCATGACTCTATTAACACAACCAGTGGAGCATCCAATTATTTGGTTAGCTTGTATTTAGCATTTCGCAAACCTTAAAGGTTTGGAGATTAGTGGAGATAAACAATCAGCAGCTCAGATGTTTGGTTCCTTCTTGGTGGTTTCAGTGTTTGCAGAGACACTTAGATGGCACAGCGACTCGGCTATTCTTGCAGCTCTATGTGGGGTTTCTCCAGGCCAGGTTTGAGGCAAACTGGTGGGGATGGCAGAGGAAATGTTCATTCAGGGCCAGCT
This sequence comes from Chrysemys picta bellii, assembly GCF_011386835.1. Classification (NCBI taxonomy): domain Eukaryota; kingdom Metazoa; phylum Chordata; order Testudines; family Emydidae; genus Chrysemys; species Chrysemys picta. Next base: position 20,615,258 of record NC_088791.1, read on the forward strand.
CCAGGCACCAGCCGACCAAGCACGTGCTTGGGGCGGCACCTTGGGGCAGGGAGGCGCTCGATTTTTTATTTTTTATTTTTGGATTAGGCGGCGCGGTGCTCGGAGGGGGGGCGGGGGCTTCAGGCGGTGCTCGGGGGGGCAGGGCTTCAGGCAGCGCGGTGCTCGGAGGAGGGCGGGGGCTTCGGGCGACGCTCGGAGGGAGGGCGGGGGCTATGGGCGGCATGGTGCTTGGGAGAGCGGGGCTCTGGGGGGCGTGGCGCTCGGGGGCGGGGTCTTGGGGGCGGGGACTGGCGCGGTGCGGCACGCGGAGGGGGGGGCTTTGGGCGGCGCGGCGCAGCGCTGGAGGTGGGCGGGGCTTTGGGTGGTGTGATGCTGGGGGGGCGGGGATTTCGGCAGCGCTCGCAGGGGGGTGGGGTATGGCGGGGCGGCGCTCTTCTTTTTTGCCTGGGGCGGCCAAAAAGTTAGAGCCGGCCCTGTGTTCATTGTTGCTATCCACATTTGTGCCTGTTTTCTGGTTAAGTAGAAGTTTTCTGTCTCCAAGACTTCGGTACCAGCATCATTCACGCAAATGTTGTGAGGTGGTTTCAAAAACAAAGAAAAAAAAGGCCAGTGCAATTTTGGGGCTGCATATGAAAAGGTATCATGTAAGATCATAACAACATGTGGATCATTGCATTAAATTTTGGGTACCACATTAACTGAAAATTATTGATGGGATTTCAAAGGAAAACAAAGGAAAACAACAAAAATAATTCATTGCATTATATTTTGGGTACCACATTAACTGAAAATTATTGATGGGATTTCAAAGGAAAACAACAAAAATAATCTGGGTGTTTAGGATTGAATTAGGGCTTGATCGTACAAGTTACTGAAGAGAGCTGGTCAGAAAAAGGGACTTGCAATTCCCACCTCCCTCCTCCTTGCCTTTAAAAAATTTGAAATTGTTATGAGATCTTGCAATTCAAAAAAATAGCCCCAGTCCAGTAAACTACATAAACCCATGCTTAACTTTAAATGCTTGAGTTGCCCCATTAACTTTGTGGTGCAATACAGTGGTTGCTTCCTCATTTGTCAGCCAGCCCTCTGTTCCATGGGGCCAGATGTGAAATAAAGCACAGCTTTAATCCCTAGGAATATCCCACTTCCGACCCATCTTTTGCCGGCCTTCCTTCCCTTCTTTCTGATCACAAAAGGATCCAGCTAATAAATGAAAATAGAAGCATCACTAGACAGGGAGGAAGACAGGTGAGTATAGACTGCAGGTTACACTGAAGCCAGAGGGGAAGACGGTAGAGGATAGTGTTGAGTGTAGGTCCTTGAAGAAAGCAGGCCTTTAAGGGCAGTCGTTCTTGTTCCTCCTCATCTCTTACTCTTCTAATTAAAGGTTAGTTAAAGTGCCTTATCAGAATAAGGGAAAACTGGGGGTGAGTGTAGGTTATATTTTTAGAATTTACTGTGTGATACTTGACCTTAATTTTTAATTAAAATAAAAATCTGGTGGAGGCCACAACTAAGGCTGCCACGTCATGTGTGTGGTAGAACGTCAGATTGTCTGTCATTATTAAAACCTTTGAAAATTAAAGTTTAGAGCTTTCCCTTTTAAAAAGATGAGTATTTTTCATTTAATTATTTCACCATTGAGTTGAACCATTGAAGCCTTGTTTCTAAACCACAATTTTTAATAAAAATAACATATTCCGCACACCACTGAAATAACTACCCGCGGCAACCCATCTGGAATTCATTTAATCTCATATCATGGGATTTATGTCACTGCTCTCCAATTTGACATCGAAAAGCACACACACACACACACACAAAAATAACATTGACACAAGGATATAGTTATGTTTATCCTTATAGGAGCGGATTTTTCTTTTATTTTCAAAGTAGCATCCTTTGGACTGGCACACGTCATTGGCTTATGGAACAAAAATACCAGAAGTAGGCATGCTGAAGTGCGCTCGCACAGGCCTACAAAATGAGAAAGCTGTCAGTTTTGCAATCCTTGTAGCACTCTGAATGAGTCACTTCCATGAGCCCAATGGGAGGTTTCCATGTGAGAGGACTGTGAGATCAGGTATTAGGAGGTTTCCCCCAGATATGCCAGAGGACCATAATTCTAATGGCTGCGTCAAGACTTCATTCTCTAAGGTCAAAATCCCAATGTCCATTAAAGTCAATGGGAGTCTTTCCATCAACTTTAATGGGCATTGGATCATGCCCAATGTATCTTTTTAAAGAAACATTTCCCAAATTATTTTGGTATCCTGTAGATGAGTGTGATAACCAGATAGTTTTAGTTAGTTTTATGAAGGCCCTTAAGTATCCAATGGCAGACTGGATACTTACAGAATTTGTGCTCTATATTATGGGGTATATTGTGCAAAGGGAATTTCCTTTGTTGAGGATAGATTCATTTTTTGGCATTAAGCATTGCAAATTAAACTCAACAGCTGCTGCTCTTCCATTGTCCCTCCTCATCCCCCCTCTTCAAGGTGGTTTGTAAAGGCCTGATCCACAGCCCGTTGAGATTGACGATTGTAGTTCCATTGACCTCAGTGGACTCTTTATCTAGTCCTTTATACATAAAGCAGCAATGAAAAGCGACCAAAGCCTCTCCCTTCTCTAAGATGGATCCACAGACCCCCATATTTCTGGCATTTTTGTGAATAGGAAGGATGCTCACCTATCCGACAGCATCCTAATATAGGGAGCAGGTTCTATTCTGCTATTCTATTGATGTCTGTGTCAGCCAGGAGAAAAAAATTAAAAGGGGCCAGGAGGTCTGAAATGCAGCGTAGGTTAGCAATAACGAAGGCTCCGTAGATTTTTGTTCCAGTGTGGGACAGAATGTTCTCCCAATACTTCCTCTTCCCTCCCAGACAAGTTGTCCCCTCCCTGCCACAGCCCACATTGTGGAGCTACGACAGCCTGAGCTCTGTTGTATGGAAGCCAGCATGATCACCTCAGCAGTAACCAACTGTGAAGTCATAAGATAAGATTTTGTCATTGAGTTCAAAGAGATCACGGATTCAACTTCAGCTTCAGCCTCATGCCCCAGGGCAGTGGGGCCGGAGCTGTCAGCCGCCACTGGCATTGTGGGCTCTGCAGCTCTCAGCCACCGCAGCGCTGGCCCCAGAGCGCTGAGCAACCACGGGTAGCGGGAGCCCCGGCACTCTGAGCCGTTGCGTACTGGGATCTTGAAGCTCTGAGCTACCCCGGATGCCCCGGAGCTGTGAGTCAATCCCCCCGTCAGCCTCTCACCTGACAGTCTCCTCCCCCTCGCCATTATTTTTACTAAAAATCACAGACAGGTCACAGGCTTCTGTGAATTTTTGTTTATGGCCCATGCCCTGTCCCTGACTTTTACTAAAAATAACCCTGACAAAATCTTAACCTTAGTCATAAACAAAGAAATATGACTTCAGCTGAGGAATAAGCAGCAGGAATGGATGAACTATAAGGAAACAAAAAGCCTATTTTCATACCAATGTCCTCAGTCAGAAAAACGGAAGAAAAATAAAACAGGACCTATGTGCTATAGCAGCAGAGATTGCTTTAAATAGGCCATTTTTGAAAGTCATGCATTCAGGATCAGCAGGTCTTGAAACTGTCACAGAGTGAGCATACCACTATGATGTGACCGAAATGAACTAGAGCAGTGTTCATGCTGGTATGTCACATTTTCATGTAAATAATGGTTAGTCTTAAACAGTAGGGAGCCCATTTATATGTTTATCTAGGCTGTGAGTTGTGTTTTAATACACGCTATTGAGCAGAGGCGTTAGATCCTATGTTTATTTTTCTTTGTATCTTCATATTTAGTATCCTTAACCCCTAGAGATATTTTCCTAGTGTCTGACTGATGGTAAATGTAACAGGTTCCATAGGATGTGCTTCTTTGAAATGACTACATTTTTTCCCTTCTGACTCAAGGAATCATATATATATATGGTCTCTAGGGGAAGAAATAATCTGCTATAGAAGAATATGTGTTACACTGTTAGACATGATGTATTTCATTTTGCCTCATTCTGTAGCATTTGGAACAGGTTTGGAAATTAATACAAAGAAAAGTCTCAGAAGAAGACAAATGGTGGACAGTAGACTGCAACAGAGCCATGTGATTTTCATTTGCAATGTACTATTATTGTATCGAATTTCACTTATAATCTTTCCTGAGAAAATAGCATTCAAAGACATTAAAATAAATGAGAATAATATCAGTTCAATGTTTCCAAAATATCTGTAAATTTCACTAAGACGTAAAGCTAAGTTTTACTAAGCAAAGTAACTTCATTGTCAAGATAGAACTATTGAAACATGTGCAGACATTTTAAATTATAAGCCACCAACAAATATATTTAATTTTATACCGTACTAAAGCAAATACCCAGAGCAACATAGGTTACGTCTATACTGCACACGTCTTTCAGCAGCATGTAAAGTATGTACTCAGGTAGCCCCAAAAGCACGGGTTTAAGTAGCAGTGTAGACAGTGAAGCACAGCTTAGGTGACTAGAGTACAAACATGTATGAAAGATGTGGGTACCTACCTGAGTACGTTCTCTACATGTCTCTCTGCTCACCCAACCCATGCCTTCCTGCCTACACTGCTATTTTTAGCCACGTTGTGTCCCGCTACCTCCCAGCTGCTGGAGCCATTCCCGACCACAGGAAAAGACTCCAACAGCGGGGAAAGGCTCTGGAAGGAGGAGGCAGCAAGGAAGGGCTCCAGCAGCAGCTGCCTTCCACCGCCAGAGCCGTTCATTGACATATGTAGCTATACACCGCAGTGTGGATGCAGCTTGATACAACTGCAACGGCAGTTTGTAGCTACCCGTACACTACACACCGCCAAAAGGAGTGGGTTCTGTAGACACAGCCTGAGAGGACAAAGCAAAAAAGGAGCAATTCTGAAAATATTTATTTAAAATCCCATCAATAAATTACATTAAAATCTTTAAAAGTCACAAGAAATTCTGCATTTTGACTATGCAAAGGATGGGGATCCGGTGCAATGCTACTGCAAAGGATGGCAGAAAAGGAGACCTCTCCATGTATTGTGGCAAACGATGCTCTTGGGTGCATGCACTTGGACATAGTGGATCTTTTTGATTTAAATCCCCAACGTTAATCATGATTTTAAATAGAATTTTTAAAAACCCAGAACATTTCATTAGTTAAATAAAACTTCCTTGAATGTACTGGATACGCAAGAAAAAAAGTGGATCAGTCAAAGTAGAAAAAGCTTCTGAAGAATCCATCCCATGTTTCTGCAGCACTTCAGTGCTTGTGGAACTAGGTCTTAGTACTATGTAAATCAGTTCCCCATTGGACACATTAAAAAAAACTACATCCAGTTGGGTTTTAATTAACAGACTAAGACCTCCTATCAGGGTAAATATCCTCGAGGAAGGGGTGATTTTGTGGTTAAGGCACTGGACTGAGACTTAAGAGTTTTTTGTTCAGTTCTCAGCTATGCCATAGTCTTCTTGTGTGGCCTTACGGAAGCAACTATGCGTCTGTACCTCACATGAAAAATGTGGAAAATAATCCTTTACTTACTTTCTCCCACTCTTTGTCTGTCTTTTCTACTTGGACTTTAAGCTCCTCAGGGAAAGGACTGTCTCTAATTATAGATATGCCCAATGCAAGGCACAGTGGGGCCTTAATTTTGGTTGGGGCCGCTAGGTACTGCTGTAATTCAAAAGGTAAATACTAATGTTACCTTCATACCGAGTCTTAGGGCTGGACTACATGCAGAGTTCCACCCAAATAACAAAAGGTATGAATTAAAACAGACTCAGTTATTTGGCTGCAAATCTCTGTCCGAATAATCTTATTTTGGAATAAAAGTGGCTTAAATTGATTTAGCTCAAGTTGGTTTATCAACTTTTAATTTACATCAGTTTTGCATCTTTTGTTCCAAAATAATTGTCCACACAGAAACTTACCCCAGAGTAACTTAAAGTGATTGAAATCATACATTTTTGTTATTTTGGTGAAAGTTTGTGTGCAGACAAGTTTGTTTCCTTTAAAGTTTCATAACACAATAGAACACAGAACTTTGGAGATAAGAGGTAACATTCAAAGTAACTTTCTTGTCCATGAATACTTACTAAACATCACAGAATCTTTTGCCAAGATGATCAAAGTCATATTTGATTCCTGCCTTTGTAATGGATTAAACTTTTGTTTCCTACATTTGTCAGCATACAGAAAAAAGAACACTAGTTGAGTTTTTTGACCAAGTGAGCCCATTTATCAAGCTGACATATTGGCTACCACACAAAAATGTGCAGAGTCCATCAATAGTGTAGATGAAGGTATAAATTAAAGCCAAATTTGTATGCCACTCTGAGATATGTGATGAATGGGATGCAACTTAGCTTTATTAATCTTTGCACATTCTTAATATCTCATACATTTGTAGTGAGCTGCTTCTTTTATGAGCATTCTTTTTATTTCACTTATGTACAAAAGGGAGTTAATCATACTTCAACTTAGTCATCTTTTTGTCACTTACCCACCACAGGGATTTGGCATCCCAGCCATAACACTTGATTACCTCACCACACATTCAATCAGTCTTTATATCTCTCTTTCTCTGTTGGGAAAATGATTTCACATTCCACAGCTTCAAGAGGTGCAGTGTTTAGCACATTATTCAAATATAAAAAGGCATTAATAACACATTTTCCACCTCAAAAATAAAACTTCATTGCCTTTGAGTTGACACACATGTACCAGTGGGACTTCTGTAGAAAGAAACAAGCTGAGGCAGTAGCCGGAAGCCTGCAGTTTTGCTTGCAAATGTATTCTGTGCTCAGTACCAGAATATGTGGCCTTGATTATATTTCTGGAGTAAGTCAGGAAAAAAATCAAATGACTTACACTGGTGAAGGGGAGCACTATCAGGCCATATATAATTATGGAGAACCCATCAGGGTGTCCTCCAAAAGGCTGTTAATTTATTCCTTCATAATGATTTGTGGCTAACATACATAGGAGGAACAATTATTACAGAGGGGACTAGACTATCCAATACAATCACACAGGAGTGTCAATGGTCATCAGTAAAGCCGTTACCTATCTGTAGGACTCTTCAAAGCTATGATTTTTAGGGGAGGGAGCATTATGGCTTTTCACATATGTAGTCTTCTAGGGGCAGTGTAATTTACAGTGGCTTTACTCCTGGCTTTGACATAATGTGAAGGGACAGCCGTGTGTGGCCAGCAGTGAGCAATCAAGATCTGCATGGCACAGCAGGCTGCCCTAGCAGAGAGCCATATGCTCTCCTTTGTTGTACTATGAGTAGTCAGAGCTAAGATGCCTAGAAGTCTACTACAGAACTGCCCTCCACAGATTAATACATAGCTCATTCTCTAGTCCTGAGGGGAAGAGGGGATCTGAAACAAAATGTATAGCAAAGGGCATGGCTGAAAGCAGAAACTGAAGAGAACTAAAATGTTTGAACATGTTGCCGGAGGAAAATGTAAAGCACCACACTGCTGCATATATGGTATTAGGGGATGACAGGGTTCTGTAAGTATGGAATGAGTTCATTCAAGCCCCTTGCAGCCTGAAATGAAGCTCATTTGCAGATGGGCCCCTGTATTGCTTAGAAATCCTTTGAAGCGTATGTCATCCTCTACAGAAGTGTGGATGTTTGCCAATAGTAAGTAATTGATGCTCAGACTAGTAATAATTTATGCTTTCTGCTGTAGTAAGACACATGTTTCATACATTTTAGTCCAGTTCTTCTTCTCTTATTCCTCCTGGATGTCCATAGGCCACCCCCCACCTGGAGCATATAAATTATCAAGTTTAGGGTTACCATATTTAACAAATAAAAAAAGAGGACCCTCCACGGGGCCCTGGCCCCACCCATTTCCCACCCCCAGCCCCGCCCCAACGCCGCCCCTTCCCCGCCCCCTCCTCCCTCACACTCCCTGCCACGCGAAAGGGGCTGCCCGAGCGCTACCGGCTTCACGGTTTGCCGGGCAGCCCCCAGACCCTGCACCCCCAGCCAGCGCTTCCCCAGCACAGCTGGAGCCCGGGAGGGGAAGCGCCCAGCCGGGGGCGCAGGGTCTGGAGGCTGCCCGGCAAACCGTGAAGCCGGTAGATCTCGGGCTTCGGGCAGCCCCCATGCCTCCGGACCCTGCGCCCCCGGCCGGGCACTTCCCCTCCCGGGCTCCGGCGGCGCAGGGTCCGGAGGCATGGGGGTTGCCCGAAGCCCGTAGCGCTCGGCTCTTAAACAGAGCCGAAGAGTCAGGGGAGGAGCAGAGCTGCTGCAGCCAGAGGCTCTGCTCCTCCCCTGACTCTTCGGCTCTGTTTAAGAGCCGAGCTGCGCGAGCGCTACCGGCTTCGGGCAGCCCCCGTGCCTCCGGACCCTGCGCCGCCGGAGCCCGGGAGGGGAAGTGCCCGGCTGGCGGCTGGGGTCCGGAGGCAAGGGGGCTGCCTGAAGCCCATAGCGCTTGGGCAGCTCGGCTCTTAAACAGAGCCGAAGAGTCACGGGAGGAGCAGAGCAGCCGCGGGAGGGGAAGTGTCCGGCCGGCATTTTCCCAGACATGTTCGGCTTTTTGGCAATTCCCCCCGGACGGGGGTTTGATTGCCAAAAAGCCGGACATGTCCGGGAAAAAACGGACATATGGTAACCCTAATCAAGTTCTTATCTTCTGAAGATCTTTTAAGTGAGAATCTACCAAAAATCGCTCTCGGTTTGTGCTTGTGATTTCACAGCAGATTTTCAGCAAATTGCTATACATTTCAACACATCGGATATGGGCCCTATTTATATAAGTGGTGGAAACTTAAGCAGATGTATATAAATTTTGCATTACCCTGTGCATTCACTGTAGCTATCCTCCATTGCCATATAATTCAATGAACTTCTCTGCAATGCTGCTGCAGGCAACTTTTCAGCCAATTTCATCTAACTACTATTTTAAGAATAAACAACATTCAGTTAGTTTTCTTGCTATCTCTGCTCTCCCCTCAGTGAAGCCAGTGGGAATTGTGGGTTCTCAGCCCCTCTAAAAATGAGGCATTTAATTAGGTAGAAATTATGGGTTGAAGTGCCCAGATGTGAACACTGTAACTTCATTGCCTGGAGCACTAAGATGTTGAACTTTACGTAATTAATCAGAGGATGTTGTTCAAGGGCCACTACCAACAACGGTAGTAATTAAACCATTGTCTATACATTTAACAAGTAATGAAGTAGAGCTAATTCAGGGTATGTCTGCAATGGAGATAAAAGGTAGAATTTCCAGCTTCAGTACACATACCTGCTCTAGCTCTGATTGAACTAGCCTCCTGAAAATAGAAGTGTAGCCACCGCTGTGCAAGCAGCAGGATGGGCTAGCTGCCCTGAGTCCATACCTAAGGTATAGGATGGTATCAGACTCAGGGGAGCTTGGAGTACACTTTTAAGCAACATTACGGAAGTTACAGTGGTACATTCTTTTAATATCACATTACATTTCCTTAGTGAAACTAGGCTTCCCTTCAAACTCATCCCTACACAACCATTCACACACACATAACGTATAAGTACTACAGAGCATGTGGCTGTTGTGAGATAACTACACATCATAAGTATACGGCAACGCATGAGGCCTAAGGTCAAGTCACCCCATGCTCCTGAGCAGAGCAATCTTCTCCCAGAAAGACAAACATACATATTTAAAATGTATCACAAGGAACAAGTGTTTCAACATATATCCGTCTCGAATTATTCACAGGGAGGAGGCAGATTACAGTAGCTCTTCACTTAACTTAATCTTAACTTAATCTTGAAAAATGCGACTTTAAGTGAAACGATGTTAAGCGAATCCAATTTCCCCATAAGAATTAATGTAAATTTGGGGAGGGGTTAGGTTCCAGGGAATTTTTTTTCGCTGCCTGCTAGAACAGTACTTTTTCCACTACTTGCAAGATTCTCTGGAAGAGCAGCCCGTCAGAGCTAGAGGATGAGGGCTTGGAACCAGGGTGGGCCGGCAGCCCCCCAGCACCTCCCAACCACCGGCGGGTATCGCGGATAAGTGCCTTCCCCCGCTCTCTCTGTACCTCCTGAATGCGGCAAAACAGCTCCTTCGCCGCGTTCAGGAGGGGGTAGGCGCTGATCCGTGGGGCCTGCGGGTGGGAGGCGCTCGGGGGGTGGGGTGGAGGGGAGCTAATAGGAGGCCTGCTGGCCCACCCTAGTTCCAAGCCCCCACCTGCAAAACAACGTTATAAGTGAACATTGCACAACTTTTAAGGAGTATGTTCCCTAATAGATGAGTGACATAACAACGAAACAACGTTCACTGGGACAACGTTAAGTGAGGAGTTACTGTATATTCAAATGTTAATGAATAAATAGCATTCCACTCCTATTGATTAAAGCTTTAAGTCAATAAATAACTAATCATTCTGGTGCTACCAGTATTAATTGCTGATATTGTACCAAATAGCATTAAACAGAGATTTATAAATATGTTGGACTTTGCTCTGAAGTTCATATTTGCTGGTTTGGCTTAAATACTGAGCACTGGGAATATTGAGGTTCTCTACAGCCCAGAATGTAATGAACAGGAATGTAGTTTATTAATTAAAATACATAAAAACAAGCCCCAATATTGACTAGCAACTGTCACATGACAGTAGTAGAAAGAACCATAGAAAGAGATATTTTCTTCTAAGACTGAACAAGGAACTTTAGCAGAATGGGGAAAACAATATTATTCCTGGAGCTACTTTACCTCTCTCTTCACCCAAGCTTCAGCCTGCAGCCTTTTCCAGCCCCTCCCACCCTGCCTTCCAGCTACAGTTTTTAAAAGACTCTAAAAATATCCTCACTGTCATATTTTGATGAATACAGCTCCTCTGATTGAAAGAGGACCAGCACAAGGCAAATGCACAACTTACATCCTCAAAATTTGCCAACTCCACATATTAAAAGAAATCATGAATCAGACTCTAAAAATCATGAGATTAAAAAAAAAATAAAAATGGGGGGGGTCTTTTTATTTGTTTTCTGGCATTTAACCCTTTAGGATTCACTTGGCCAAAATGTTTCAAGCTTTGGTCTGCAGTTATGAGGGATAGAAAGTTACTTTTTAAATTAAAGTACAGAGTCTAACAATCACATAACTCCAGGAACTGCACCGAAAAGTGCTAATTGTAATGGGTAGAACTGATTGGAAACGAGAAATGTTTATTCCCCAGGAAATTCCAACATCTCAGGGGAAAAAATTATTTTGAATGAGATGGAGAAGCTGAAATTGTCCATGGAACAAAAATTCTGAAAAATTTTGATTCAGAACCATCAAAATGTTTCATTTTGACAGTGTCAAATGTTTAATTTTTGCCCTTATAATCTATATAATATTAAAAATTATGTAATTAAGGAACCATTTCATTTTACATATATATAATATTAAAATTAATATTATATACACGTTTAAATGAATCAAAACAATAAAATCGAAATGAAAAGTTTTACCTTATTCATTGAAACTAAACATTTTGACGTTATTGAAATGAAATATTTCAACATTATCAAAATAACATAGGCAAGTCAAAACAATTCAGCTTGACTTTTTTCCTGTTGAAACAGTCATCAAAATTGATGCATTCCCACAAAACGTTTAGATTTTGAAAAAGCTACATTTTCAGATGGGAAACTGTTCAGTCAAAAAAATTTCAACCAGCTCTGATAATAGGCTAGCTCTTGTCATCTTACTTATACCGAAAACAGCCTTATTCCTCAAGTAGTCCAATTAGAGCCAATGGAACTACTCAAGGAGAAAAATGCTACTTAATGTGAACAAGGATGAGACATTCTGCAAAACTTTGCTGCCATTGCATTGCATGGTATGTGCTATTTTTAAACAAAGCACTACTTTATTTCCTGCATAAATATTATTTATAGCAAAAAAGTATCTCAAGTGCAATTTATTCAAAGTCCACATCAATATCCTACTCAGAATAATAGTAATAGAATTAAATACTGTGTGATAAAAATAGAAGGAAAAAATTGCCACAGTACATAAGCTTTTCATTCAGCCCACATTTAAATTTAATGTACATTTTCAAGGTATTGTTCATAATTTATAATAAATAAAGTCTATAAGTCTACTGCAAGGGAACTTCCACTTTACAAGGACAGACAAAAGGCAGACCTTTTCTTTCTGTACAACATTTCTTATAAAGATACAGTAATAAAGCCTCATGCAAGAGACTGATCCTTTCTTTACAATAAGAAGACTATGAAGGAAAGAACATTTTATAAGCCACTTGGCCTGGTTATTTCTCAGTCAAAGGGTATATCAGTTACTCTACACAACTGCAGCATTCCAAGCAATAAATTAAATTAGGGACATTAGAAGCAAGCACAGTTTACATCTGGGCAAGATTTAAAACTGAGGCACAATTGATGATTTCTGTAGTCCCAGCAGAAATATTCCTGCAGAAATAATGCCCTTAAAACATGTTTTCTTAAAAGACTTTATTCTTTCAAATGTCCATGTGCCTTGTGCATATTTGATTTTTTTTAATGTGATATGAAAAAAACAACCTTGATTTCCTCAACTATTTTCCCTTTCTTTAATCGTTCTGTGATTTCAGTAGTGCTATTGCTTTAAAGTTCTTACTGTGCTCCAGCATCCATGCGGGCAAACTCCTGTGCTTGCCTGGAGCACATTGACTTCAGTGGCGTTTAACACAAGTCCAAGTCTGCTGGGTCTGATGTTTTTGTAGGTTTTGGGCCTTAATACGTATGTAATGCAGTAGGGCTTGAACCTAGGATCTTTGGTCTAACATATGATCCCCTTCACCATGCTCTGTGATTGAAAAAAAAAGGTTTTAGCACACTCGTCATTCCCATTTTGCTCATGCCAAACTGGGTAAGGCTGGATTATGCATAAACAATATTTTAGTTCATTACAAAATTGTTTGATTAGCTCTAATGGCTGCACAAGAGGCTGGAATGGCTGTTGGCATTGCATCCTCTGGTTCCTGATGCTGGAGAACAGTTTATGTAATTTGTGCTGAGAAGATCATAAAAACAGAACAGAAATAGACAGTGCATCAGGGTCAGATTCTCAGCTGGTGGAAATCAGTGTGACTGCCTTTATGCCAACAGAGCTGTGCCAGTTTACTCCAGCTGAAGATCTGGCCTTTTTTTTTAAATTCAGCAGATTACAGTGAGATGCAATTTATGCTATTTATTCCAGCCGTACAATTTTCCTGCCACCATCCTCAGCAACTATAATCTCTTCCCTACAGAGGTGGGAGTAGAATTGTATGAAAAGTTCACAATGAACCATAGACACCACCCTGCCAAGCTCACCTGGTTTTGGGATTTGGTATAGACACTAAAACTTGATCATGCATTTTTTTCTTCCCGTAAAGACCCGTTGAGGTTCAAGAGAATGCAGGTAAAGATTGAAGTGTACCTGGATTAATGGATTGTTTTGCATCACAAATTAAATCTTAAAAAATGTGTGCCATGATGGTGAAATTCAGTGGTTTCAACTGTGTTTCACTTGGAGTTCTGGGATTCAAACTCAAAGCCAACATTGGGTGGTGGTGGGAGATGGATGAGGATGAGTCCACAAGGATCATCCTTAAAGAAAATATTCACCGGAACCCTTGTGTGGCAAAGCTTTTGAGTTCTTTACAGCAATAATCTGGAGATAGGATCCTCTTATTTTTTGAATGCTACTTAAGGTTTTTAAAAAAACCTCTGACATGAGAATGTAAAAAGGGAGATAAAGTAAATATTTAACAAAAAGAGATTCCTTGCATGTCTTTGCTGGAACTCACTTGACATAGAGGACGGGTATTTCAAGAGGCACAATTTGCTTTAAAGGGCTGTTGCTTATATTGCGGTATGTGGATGTATAAATGCTTATCATTGGAATGTGATACAGAAGAGGAGGAGGGGTGGGAAATGGCACAGTGGCAGGTAGAATTACTTGAAACTTTAGCTGCATTGATTATTTCAAAGCACTATCCAAAACTCTAGGTGCTATAATCCAAGACAATACAAGAACAAACCAATCCATAACATTGCTGTCCCGCTGTAAATCCACCTCCAAAAATAATATGAACCCACCAGAAAATAAATACAAAGAAAAATTACGCTATTCTCCCAAAGGACATCTCTCCCTGCACTCCCCCAATCTTTTTAATCTCCCCCAAAGTGAAGGATAGAAGCAATTTAATTTTGTCCAGGACATTGACAGATTATGGCTGTTTCAGACCAATTGAGATGTACATTTCAAACTGTTAGATATTGTAAGATAGCTGCATTATTGATGCAGAAGATACTATTATCTGTAATTAAATCACTTAACTTAGCCCCACCTGCTGCTAGGGAAGAAAGAGAGAGATGGATATAACTGACTATTTTTAATTCTTGAGAGATGTTCAGATAGTACTGAAGTCCATGTAAGAACCTAGATAGTTGGTAGTTGCCATGGATGGAGTGAATACGTGATTCTGTCAGGAACAGAAGTGGTCGTAACTATATAGCACAATTGATTGTGGCCATATTTGTGGTAACACCTGCACTGGGGCTGGAGTCACACAGAAAATGTGACAACTTTTTAAAAAGATCTTTTATTTTCTGCAACATAGAACCACTGGGGCTGCTTCAGGGCCAAAACTCCACTCTGGTGTGGTTAGAGTCAATCGAGCAGCACTCACTTACCCCAGATTAAAATTTGGCCCATGATCCTTTGAAAAACTAGACCCTTACTACAGGGACTATATTTATATTCTCATTGATAATTTGTTTTTGGTTTTTGATAGTGTTGTTTGAGATGGCAAGTAGCCTTGTTTGTAAAACAGAGCCTTATTTTACAATAGCTGACATCAGTTATTATAATATACATACACAAATGTTACTATAAACCTACACAATCTGTGGTCTCTAGGGTGTTTTCCTCAGATCTCTGTTTGAATTGCCTTTGAAAATGGAGTGTGGGCGGTGTGTAGGTGTCACTCTGGCCTCATCGCTGTTTGTCGTAAAGGTGATAAATCCAGCCAGTAGTACAAGATCAATACCCTGAATGCCACTTTCAGATATCCGCATTAGTGTGTAAAGAGTAAATTATATCACAGAAATTAATGCTGGAAATGGCCTGCTAGGTCATCTGATCCTTTCCCTGCATGGCTGTCACCTACATGATATGTTCTTGTGCTTCATCTCATCCAATTTTAATTCTCTCTTCTAATAAGGCATCTACTACTTGCCTTTGGAGACTATATCACAACTAATAGGTCTGACTGCCAGGATGATTATTTCTAATCTTTATTACTAATTATTCTGCCTTAGACCACCCTAAACAGTTCCTCTCATTCTTTGATGCATCATTTGCCTTCTGCAGATACTTGTAGAGGGCTATCATGGCCACCCTTAATGTTACATCAGGCCTGATTCTCCATTGACTTCACCAGTGCAAAGTAGGTGCAGAACATGCCAAGTCAGAAGTGTAGCCCCTGTGCACTGCGGTGGAACAGTAAATTTCTTCTACAACTGTAAATGATCCCTCATGGGAACAGCACCCTCTTGCCTCTGAGCAGGGATGCCATCTTCTGAGCAGCAGCATGCAGGTTTTAAGCAGCAACATGAGTCAGGAAAAAAATGGTGGGGATTGTCCAGAAGGATAAGTCCATTGCCAGGCTTAAGTATGCAGAGTGCCTCTCTCTGGGGGAAATAGGCATCTGTTCACCCAGGAAACTGTATTGGGAAGCCTAGAATAATCAGCTTATATCAGTCCACCCTCAGTGACGTTATTTAAATTAAAGTGGAGCAGGAAAGCTGAGCAGAGGAACTGGTGAAAAAGGCTGGCTATACCAAAGCAATGCAAAGAGACTCTTACGGTGCTATAAATCACAGCAGGCCAAACTTTCTTCCCTCAGTGGGTTCCCCTTACTCAAAAATGATCTCCAGGGTCACGCTATACATGAAGGATGAACTACTGTATTTATACTGAATGTCCAGCTGCAGAATCTGTCTTTCAGATTGCTCAAGAGCTGGCCATCTAATCAATGGAGGGGCTTGCTGCCATGGGTAAACGGCTGCCTTGGGTAAAGGGCTCCAGTGGAGTGGAAAGAGGGAAAAATTCATGAAGCACTAACAGGCTGCAGTTTTCTTAAGACACACAGAGTCTGTGTGTCTAACGGTGAGAAATTGGAATTAATGGAGATATCTCATCTCCTAGAACTGGAAGGGACCTTGAAAGATCATTGAGTCCAGCCCCCTGCCTTCACTAGCAGCAGGGCCGGCTCTAGCTTTTTTGCTGCCCCAAGCAGCAAAAAAAAAGCACCGCCCCCAACACTGCCCCCCTGCTGAGCACTGCAGCCTGCCCCCCCCAAGCGCCACTGGAACTCCCCCCCCCCCAGCACCAAGCCCCACGACACCCCCTGAGCCCACCCCTGACCCCTGCCAAGCGCCGCCAGAACCCCCCCTCCAACGCTGCGCCCACGCCGCCCCCTCGCTGAGCCCTGCGCAACCGGAGCGCTCCCCCCCCGCAGAATGCCATGCCGCGCTCCCCACGCCGCCCCTTACCAGGTGCCACCCCAAGCATGTGCTTGGGTGCCTGGTGCCGGCCCTGATTAGCAGGACCAAGTACTGATTTTGCCTCAGATCCCCAAGTGGCCCCCTCAAGGATTGAACTCACAACGCTGGGTTTAGCAGGCCAATGCTCAAACCACTGAGCTATCCCTCCCCCCTGAGGTTGGGGCTGTGGTGCGGGGGAGGGTGTGGGTTTGCATTTTGCTCAATCTCACACTGAAAAGCCCCCTCCAGTTGACCTAACTGAAAAATAGGAACCCTACTAACGGGCTAGGGCCATCAAAGGCAGTTAGATGTGATTCTTGCCACATCACTCCCTTGTGTACTGTTGGTTCTGAAACCGAAGCATGTCAGCCTGATGAGCCATTGGCTCAGGGGAGCTTTGACTTTGTAGAGACAGTGTTTCAACTATCCAATTAGCTAAAATGCTATAGACCCTTACCCTATAGTCCTTATGTGACAAGTAATAGCAGTCACATAGCTGATGACTGCACCTAGGTTGCTAAACCTTGGTTTTACCAGAACAGAAGGTAACTATTTTACTTTAGAAAGGTATGATGTACTTCCCCCACTCTGGCACTACCTTGCCAGCACTCGCTAACATATCAAGTGGGAGGCCATGGACTCACCCTGTCAAGGGGAGATGAAGCACAGATAACAGCACTAACTATTCCACCCCTTATAGTTCTTAGCAGTTAAAACCAAATTCTGCCTGCCTCCTGCAGAAGAAGATACTCAGACAAATGATCTCACTGAAGTCAGCAACTGTTTCCATGAGTACGTACTTACCAGTGTGGATAAGAGTTTCACAAATAGGACCTAATGCACTGGGGGAAATGATTTAAATTCACACAAATGGACATTTAGCCTCTGCTTTTATTGCATTTTTTAATTCGCCTCTGTAGTGAAATTATTTCTAGCCCCCTTCATACCATACTTCAGTGTACAGAATATTACCAGTAACCTCACACCCAAAAATAGAATAATGTTTCCAATTCCTAACTCCTCAAATAAGGGGAAAATCTCCCCTAACAAATGGCAGAACTACTTGAATTTAACATTTTCCTCTAAAATATTAATGGAGTACAATATAAACAATTAAATAGCTTTCAGTTAAATAATGCATGCATATGAACTGTTCATCCCCGAGTTAAGGATTCTTACTTGTGACAGTTTGGATAAATATATTATTCAATGTCAAGTTATTTCATACAATACATGATGTATATTTTGCATCTGTTTCATAACATAATGGATGAATAATTGCATCTCACAGTATAAATACTGGAACAATATGCATCATGAATTATAAACTTAATAGACCCTCAGATAATCCAGTGGTTATAAATCTGTGCAAAATATGAGTTTCAGTTTACCTCCTGTGTCAAATGTTTCACTGTGGAACTGTTTCCTATTCACCCTGAAGCTAGTGGGGATAGACTCAGGCACTTTGTCAGTTTCAGTGAGCATGCTTGGAAGGCATCATGTAGTCTATCCAGTTTATAATAATGAGAAAAAACACTTGTTTGTACAAGTTGTTCTTTCATAGTGTGTCCCATTCCCCACCCCCACCCCCATCTTAGCATACTACTACTTTTATCAAACACATATATATTAGCTAAATGTAGTGGTACAAAAACAATGAGGAGTCCTTGTGGCACCTTAGAGACTAACACATTTATTTGGACATAAGCTTTTGTGGGCTATAACCCACATCATCAGATGCATGGAGTGAAAAAAAGTAGGCAGGTATAAATGTACAGCACATGAAAAGATGGGAGTTCCCGTACCAAGTGGGGGGGGGGTCAGTGCTAACGAGGCCAATTCAATTAGGATGGATGTGGCCCATTCCCAACAGTTGACAGGAAGGTGTGAATATCAACAGAGGGGAAATTACACGGCTACCGCTCAGAAATCTGTAGTGGTACAGCGGGCACATTTCAAAAGTTGATTCTGGTTTTAGAGATAGTTATGCTTTCAGACATATTCCCTATTTTTAACATGGGAGAATAGCACTACAACCAGTAAGATCTCTAGAACTTTGAAGAATGTTTTGAATGTACTGACTGCATAACAAGCTGTGAGTGTTTGCTTAAAAGCAAGTTCTGATAGCAAGTAGTTGGTCTTGTTGTTAAGACACTGAACAGAAACTTGGGGTGGGTTCCAATTCCCTACTCTTCCACAGATTTCCGGAGTGATCGTGGGCAAGTTACTTTTGACCTGATCCATAGCCCATTGAAGATAATGGAAAGACTCCATTGACTTCAGTGATCTTTGCATCAGACCCTTTTTCTCTCTGTGCGTCACTGCCCCATCTAGATAATGGAGACAACACTTCTTTTCCTCCACTTTCTTTCCATCTCCTCTATTCAGATTGTAAACACTCCAAGGGATTGTCCCTTACTATATTTGTGCAGCACCTAGCACAGTGGAATCTGACCAGACCTTAGTTCATAGAATCATAGAAGATTAGGGTTGGAAGAGACCTCAGGAGGTCATCTAGTCCAACCCCCTGCTCAAAGCAGGACCAATCCCCAACTAAATCATCCCAGCCTGGGCTTTGTTAAGCCTGACCTTAAAAACCTCTAAGGAAGGAGATTCCACCACCTCCCTAGGTAACCCATTCCAGTGCTTCACCACCCTCCTAGTGAAAAAGTTTTTCCTAATATCCAACCTAAACCTCCCCCACTGCAACTTGAGACCATTGCTCCTTGTTCTGTCATCTGGTACCGCTGAGAACAGTCTAGATCCATCCTCTTAGGAACCCCCCCTTCAGGTAGTTGAAAGCAGCTATCAAATCCCCCCTCATTCCTCTCTTCTGCAGACTAAACAATCCCAGTTCCCTCAGCCTCTCCTCATAAGTCATGTGCTCCAGCCCCGTAATCATTTTTGTTGCCCTCCGCTGGACTCTTTCCAATTTTTCCACACCCTTCTTGTAGTGTGGGGCCCAAAACTGGACACAGTACTCCAGATGAGGCCTCACCAAAGTTGAATAGTTGCGGGCCTCTAGGCACTACTGCAATATAAATGATAATAATGAAGCTGCAATGCTGCTGCTCTGTTTCTGTTGCCACTGTGGGATGTAAAACAAGAGTCCTTATGAGAAATTATTATTTTAAAGGCCACCCAAGTAAATATTTCATGCTCTACCTAGCCGAAAGTCATCTTGTGGTGTTTAGATGCTGCATGTGAAGCTTGGAAAAAAGACTTCCACTGTAAATAAAGTTCTGTGTAGTTGTTAATACTTTGCTTGGTGGATACAACACATCTGTAACAACAGAAGGCATAGTGATCCAAGAAAATCATTTACAGGACTGGGAATGGCTGAGCCATTACAAACATTGAATCTATCTCCCCTTGTAAGTATTCTCACACTTCTTATCAAACTGTCTGTACTGGGCTAGCTTGATTATCACTTCAAAAGTTTTTTTCTCTTAATTGGCCTCTCAGAGTTGGTAAGACAACTCCCACCTGTTCATGCTCTCTGTATGTGTGTATATATACTCCTCAATATATGTTCCACTCTATATGCATCCGAAGAAGTGGGCTGTAGTCCACGAAAGCTTATGCTCTAATAAATTTGTTAGTCTCTAAGGTGCCACAAGTACGCCTGTTCTTTTTGCAGATACAGACTAACACGGCTGCTACTCTGAAAGAAAATCATTGCATCTCTGCTGTTAAAATAAAACACAAATATTTTAAAACAAAGATGCCTTTGTGTACAGACACAATAAAGAGGGAAGTATTGAAGGAACACTGAAAGTGCACGGTGTTTATACACAGACTGTGAAATTAAACAGGACAGGGTAATTCTGAAACTGTGTTTCTCTTTCTTTCTCTATGGTTACTATCAGATGGGATGAGGGTATACAAACATGTACTTGTAATTTAGATTACATGTTTCTGTGTAGACTAGAGGGCCTTTCATTTTATTGGTTTTGGGGCGGGGTGAGTTCAAAAGCATTTAAGGGATTTAGGAACACAAATTCCATTGAAATGCAATGGGACTTGTTTAAATCTCTTAGATGTTTTAGAAAAATCTTACCCCAAATTTATTATGATGATTACACTGAAGGCTAGTAGTGGAAGCCCAGCATCGGGATGAACCCTTAAAAATTGTGTAAGGGAGCCCAAACTATTTTTAACTGTATTTGACCCTTCAGCAACTAAAGCATGGCTAGGCATACTTTGAACAAATTGTAGCCTTTGTTCCCTATTTTTCCGTGCACACATGAAACAGAGGAATAGAAAATGTGTGTATAAAAATGTGTGTAATCATCTGTGAAGGCTCAGGGTACCTGTGCAGTGCTTTAGATAATTCATAATTGTTATATGACCAGTAATAGCTGCCTAATGTTGACATACCTTCTCCAGTTACTTTAGCTAACATTAACTTTGTCAAGATCTGCGGTGTCAAAGTCAAATGGCAGAAGTATTTTAAATGTCTCAGTTCTCTTGACTGCTAATATTTGCATAGTATTATTGACATTTTGAAAGGCTTCAAAGTTGTCCCTAGTTATTCACATAAAGGGTTTTTTCTCTCTCTCTCCCAA
This sequence comes from Chrysemys picta bellii, assembly GCF_011386835.1. NCBI lineage: Eukaryota > Metazoa > Chordata > Testudines > Emydidae > Chrysemys > Chrysemys picta. The sequence goes on from NC_088791.1 coordinate 20,636,390, forward strand.
CATATTTAACTTTCCTAATGCGTTGCAGAAAATTAGGTCTATATAGGGAAAATCTGGGAAAACAAATCAGACAAGAAATGGTTTCTTAAGGAAAGTGTTTGCTATATAATACTTTTCTTATGATGGCTTTAAAAAGAGATTCATGATTACAAACTCTTATTCTATATCGGCGTATACCTTTAGTCTGTATTTAAATGTACCTTGATATAGAATCTTCCTTAAAATACTGCATGATGTAAGCACCTTCATCTGGCTTTATTTAACATGGAAAACTATCTAATTTAATTGGACCTAAGAAACAAGCCTTGATTTATGTATTTCTTGGGCACCCAGATTCCCATTAAAATGCATAGGAGTTCTGGGTGTGTCAGGAAAACAGGATCAAGCCAGAAAGGGTAGCCAAAGAGATGAAAACATGGGGCCAAACCGCAGTTGGTAAAAATCAGTGTAGCTCCATTGAAGTCAATTATTTGCAGCAGCTGAGTTCTGGCCTATTTCATGTTACTCTAAACCAGATCATTCGAACACAGTTTTTTTGTTGAATTAGGAAGAGCAGATTCCAGGGGCAACATAATATTGATTGCACATGGTGCCATTTATTTACTTTATATTTACAGATATTGTGCTCAGTCTTATGAGCACTTAGCTTTACTTGGGGTTTGTGCTGTAGAAGGATTTTTTTAACTCACCTGTGGAATATTATATCAGACTCTGCATCTGCTGTGAGTAATTGATTTGGCAGAAAAGCTAAGCTGAAAATTTCCTTTAATCTTTTATTTCTTTACTTCTCAGTTTTCCCTCTTTTTTTGCTTTCCCGACAATGCCTCTTTTCTCTTTCCTTCTGTTTTTTATCATGTTGATGGTTCCAGATATCCTTGCTCAGGCTGTCAATCACATGCCATCCTGTCGAAGAGTGTATGCCCCATGAAAATCACTTGGGATAGATTATTTTTATCCATCCTTTCAAAGGAAATTCAATTTAACAGTCATTTTGAATAGCATAAAACACTAACTTATTTGGCATCTTTATTTTAAATGAAAGCACCGGATTCTCTTCCTGTCAAAACACTGGATTTCTCCATAGGAAGAATTCTACCACTGCTTGATTGGTAATAAGCATGTAGTGAGTGGTACACCTTAATAAATCAAGACCTCAAGAGGCCGATCTGTGTTTGATCACAAAAGTGCTGTACTTATTTGAACCATATGTACCTTCTAAAACACAGAGATTTATAAATCTTCTCTTTCATCTGTTAAACTATTAAGAAATTAAATATAATTTAAGACATTTTAACTTATTTTTAGGAGATTCACTCAATAGAAAACAGTGCCATATAATATTTATAAATAACAAAATTGGCTTTCCCTTGATAGGACAGTTAGATAATGTTCTCCAGGACTATTTCAGGTTGTACTCCACCAGAGTGTAACAATAAAATACTAATATTTTCACTTTTATATGTGTATTGAAACTCTATTTCGGAATAACCATGGAGGAACTAATGGTATTTAACTCCCTATTTTGCACTTTTTGCTCAGGGAAAAGTCCTACTACTACTACTAATAATAATAATACTAATAATAAATAAATACCTAGATGTCATATAATGTTTGTCATCCGTACATCTGAAAGTGTTTTACAAAAGAGATAAGTATCATTAAATATTGAAGTCAGTGTGGAATTTTCCTGAGTAAGGAGAGAGAAAGAAGAGCTTAGGTGAAGTGGGGACAGTTTGCCCTTGGCCACTCTTTGAGAGGGCACCCATATCAAGCTGTGACCTGGCACGCGGGGTCACAGTGCCACTCAGGTTTGGCCCAGTGGCCCCTCCTCCATGACAGAGGGATGATCAGGCCAACCTGAGTGGCACTGCGACCCCACACAAGAGGTGGCATTGCTTGGAACAGGTAAGTTGCTTAGGCTTCGGCTTCCGCCCTGGGTGGTGGGTCTCAGGGCCCTGGGTTTCAGCCCCATTTGGTGGGGCTTCAGCTTTCTGCCCTGGGCCCCAGCAAATCTAATGCCGGCCCTGCTTGGCAGACCCCCAGAAACCTGCTTGTGGCCCCCCAGAGGGCCCCCAACCCCGGTACAGAATAGGGTGGCCAGGTGTCCAGTTTTCATCCAGAACACCTGGTTGAAAAGGGATCCTGGAGGCTCTGGTCAGCACCACTGACCAGGCCATTGACTGTGCGGTTGGCGGCGGTGCGCAGCAGGGCTGGCAGGCTCTCTGCTAGCCTCAATACCGCGTGGCTCCCAGGAAGCAGCCAGCATGTCCCCCCTCTAGCTCCTATACGTAGGGGCAGAAGGGGACTCCACAATTAGCAGCTGGTCAATGGGAGCTGCAGGGGCAGCACCTGCAGACGGGGCAGCACACAGAGCCTCCTGGCTGCACCTCCGTGTAGGAGCTGGACAGGGGACATACCGCTGCTTCCAGGAGCTGATTGAAGTAAGCGCCTCGTGGAGCCTGCACCCTTGAACCCCCCAACCCCCCACGCCCAAACACCCTGCTCCAGTCCCCCAAGCCACTGCTCCAGCGCTGATCCCCCTCCCACCCTCCAAACCCCTCAGTCCTAGCCCGGAGCACCGTCCTGCACCCTAAATCCCTCATCCCTGGCCCCAGCCCAGAGCCCGCACCCGCAGCCAGAGCCCTCACCCCCTCTCGCATCCCAACCCATTGCCTCAGCCTGGAGCCCCCTCCCGCACTCTGAACTACTCATTTCAGGCCCCACCCTGGAGCCCGCATCCCCAGCCGGAGCCCTCACCCCCTCCCGCACCCCAACCCCCTGAGCCAGTCCAGTGAAAATGAGCGAGTGAGGGTGGGGAGAGCGACCGACAAAGGGAGGGGGGATGGAGTGAGCGGGGGCAGAGAAGGGGCAGGGCATTGGCGGGGCCTTGGAGGCGGGGTGAGGCGGGCAGGAGCATGGTGAGGGTGTTCAGTTTTATGCAAGTAGAAAGTTGACAACCCTAGTTGAGAACCACTGCTCTGGACAATGAAATATAAAGCTATAGGGCAGGCTTAAAAGCTGGTGAGCTCAATGGACTTGTACTGATTTATAACAGCTAAGGATCTGCCCTATGCCCAACCAGCTGCATATATAATGGTGATTTATCTTGTTTCAATATACACACTTGTCATTTTTCTTCCTTTTAAATTACCAAGATCGGGGGGTAAGGGATGGGAGATCCTAGCCCCACTGAAATCACTGGCAAAACTCCCAATTCTGTGGGCCACGATTTCCCCCAGGATGACTATATTTTTGTTTTATATTACATCATTTCACCTGCTGTATCTATCCACCTACTCAGTTAGGTACCCAATTTCCAAGTTTTTGCTCTTTCACAAACATTTCACTGACAGTATCAAAGTGGAACCATGTGATTTGCATGTTGTACGAATAGTTTGACAAAACATATCTTTGCTCCTGGTTTTCCTTATTTTTTGTTACGATCACGGTGTGGCTCTAGCCTCACTTACACCAGTTCTGCACCAGTGTAACTCAGTTTACTTCAGTGTAATTACTCCTGATTTGCACCAGAACCAAGGCGATCAGAATCAGACCAACGCCTTCCATTCTGTACATTGAAAGAGATCATATTTGATCTTTTTTCCAGCATACTGTTTTATCATTCTAAAACATCAGTATGGTCACACAAGACAATCTAACTATAATAATAAATAAAGTGAGGAGGAGCATGGGTGCATGTCAAAAATTTATCCCAAATGTGTTATACTGTCACTTGTTTAAAACATGCATTATTTCCGTGTCACTATAATCCATTGAAAAAACAGATAGTGAAAATGCTTTCCACTGTTTTGAAAAGAGCCTCTCACCCTCACCCCCTTTTTTTAATTAAGTTTCCATCATTACAGTGAGTTGATGTTAAGTAGCAAAATATCAACATTGAATTTCTCTTCAAAAACGAAAGAAATAAAATTGAAGACTAGAGAATATTTATTGGACTGGCATATATTCCTTTGATTAAATTTTAAAATCTCTATGTTTACAGCCTGTTTAATGGTTTTATGTTGTTATTTTTAATGGGAGCTACAGCTTCACTGTGGAAAGCTATGAAGGGGAACTTTACTCCAGAATTCTACATGAGTATACGCTTTGGTTTCTGTAGGGGTAGATGTAGTATCCATACTATAGATCTTGGCAGATTTGTAATGTTTTATGTTTCCATTGCATAAGACATAAAAATAGATCAGTCACAGTGCCACCTGCTGAATATGATCTACAATCACTAAGAAACATAAACTAAATACTTAGAAGATAGAAAAAAAGTGAAAGATTAATTTTAAGCACAAACAGCTACTTAATGAGATCAGAGCACAATCTAACAAGCTTAACTATGTAAATGCATCTCATGTTTTTAAAGATTTGAATTCTATTGAATATTTTGCAACTAAACCAAATTTAGAGGGGGAAAAACCCAAAATGTACCCAGCAGTCTGTTACATCCCACCAGTAATAATCTTGTCCAATATTGTAAAAAGATAAGGAGAAAGTTCTGTGCTTCATAAGGCACTGAGACCATCCAAAAGTACAATAAGCACCTTATTTAATTTCTGAGATTTTTATGGAATGTGGTTTGTACAGACAAATACGGGAAGATCTGTATTTAGAGTTGTGTTTGTGGGATTTATTTTTCCCTCTGACGTTTGTTGTACTCTGACTGCAGGCTTCATGTTCAAATCCACAAATTCCAAAGAAGTGTCTAGAAGAAAGTTGATTCCTCCATGGGAAGAATCATCCATGGACATCAATGATCTATCCCTTTTGACTGGGACAAATACATTCTCCAAATGGAGCTTCTTAGCCAGGATCATCTGCTGTTAAAAAGAAGAGATTGTGTCATGTGCCTCCTTTTAGTCTACAAGGACTGTAGGTTTACAAGTATCTGATGTGACAGCCAATGTAGTGACTGTTTCTGCTAGGACATTTGAATGTTGTAGTGCTGTGATAACCAGGAAGAGTGAATGTTCACAGTTGACTCAAGTCCTTTAGTTTGTTACTGTCTTTAGCTGTATTGGTCATAACAGATCTAGGGGAAATCCTAGCTCCATTGAAGTCATAGACAAAACACACACTGACTTCAGTGGGGCAGGATTACACACACACACACACCGTGTTTATAAAAGGTAGTTGAAAGGTGAAATTTTTTCCCCATTTTGCATATTAGCTGACTATTAATTCCTGATTAGCATTCATAAATTGGAAGAGCTAAATCCTTGATGCTATGAAAGTGAGCTTATATCATCCCAGTTACTGAATGTAGCGGAAGACAATGTTTCTTGCAGCTATTAGGATATTGCTTTCTGTTTATTGCTCTATCAAATTTCTGAGGAGTCGGCCCGGCTGCCATATTGTGGGTTAAAGTGGCTGCATATTATAGCAGAGTTCCTCACTGCACTCTCTCACAATGACTTTTACTTCTATTTTTCACATTAACTGAAAATTTAAGTATCGCAGACTAAAAAGTATATGGATTCTTTTTGTGTATAGAAAAACAGAGTGGTAACTTTCAGCATTACCACTATCTGCGACTTCATAAGTTATCTCTTTTTTTGGTGTGATTCATTCTGCCTTTTTAGTACAATGGGTCAAGGTGAAAGCGTAGGGGTTGGGGAAGAAATGAAGGATCTTTTCCCCCTTTGATATGCTCTTTAGGCAACAGTGTAGCTATTCTGAGCCCAATAAATATCATTGAGATGCAGCTTCAAGTGTTCATCTGCAGTGTTTAAAAGCAGGATTGCTTTGAAGATTATGGGTAGGTCAGGGAGGCAGAATGACATTACTAGTGTACTGGCTCATGTTCAGTGGCAAAGATTTCTTGTTTCCCAGGGAGAAAGAACTGTGCCTCCTGTTATCAATTTTATATGGAATATTGCCAGATAAGGGTCCCAACCTTGTCAGACTGATCCAAGCACTTGTAAAATGATATTTTTATTTTGGTGATGGATTACTAGTTCCTGTGTATAATCATTTTCTCTAAAGTACTGATGGGTTGAGGATGAAGGCTGGTTTTACTGTTACCATCCAATCAGGAAGAATGGCATGTCCAGAGAAACTAAACTGACTTTTATAGGCTTGAGGACAGGCTGAACTTTATTCTTAAAACCACTAGTAGATGGTTGTCCTCAAATTTGAAGGTTGTCTAATGAGTCTTATCCAGAAGGACTTTTTGATTTATCCTGTAATCATTTGTGTTACAAGTCTCTCAGGATCTTTCTATATCTCTCTGTCTTGGTTTCTCTTCTTTTCATACATCTCTTTTTGGCAAGAGGAGTGAGCAGATTTTGGAATTCACTGGTAGCAAAAATCTGAATTAATTAACACTCCTTTGTGATTTGCCAGGTTCTTGCCAAAGCTGGCTTGCTATAATATTTGTAGTCCACAGCTAAACTGATAGTTAAAGAAATAAAATGTCATTCCGATTTCTGCTCACATTACATGGACATCACAGATTACATTAGAGAATCGATTACATTATTGTTTGAGACACATGGCAACCCTAAGTGCTACCTCTTGTTATGAAGCAGGCCTGAGAGGGTCACCTTGCATACTCTGCTTGTTCAGCATGTCAGAATCATTTGTCAATGTCCCACATCTGGAAAGCATCTTCACTGGAAGAATGCGCTGCAGAATTAAGTAATGTGGGAGGTAAGATTGTATTTCTGCAAAAATTTAAAGAGGGCACTGAAGATTTTTTTGAGAAGGCAAAAGAGGTGAGCGATAGACTTGTGTGGTAGTGATATAATGCTACACAAAGCCATGCGCCTGTGTAGCTTTGTCACCCTCCTTAACAAAGTACAAACCGGAATATGGAACAATCAGTATTTATGAACAGAAGCCTATATAGAGGGTCTGCACTGGGTGGGGGGGGGGGGGGAGGGGGAGGAGGGAAGAGTTGGCTTTTGAGAGTTGGGTTGTCAGGGTAAATGATTAGTCTAGGCAGCAGCATGTTGTTGGCTATGCACTCAAAAATCACCACCTTTAAGAAGCTTTCTGTATTTAGAACACTAAGCATATTTTGCTGAAAGAAAAAAAAAGGGTTTTAATTTAATTTAAAAACTGGAGATGTCATAATCAAATAGTTCCCAAGTTCATTCTTCTAGGAGGAGAGATATTTGCTCTAGCACAATCCTCGGAAGTTTGGAAGGATAGACACTATTTGGGAAACGAGCATTAAAACAGGGCAGAAATTAGCCATAGTGAATACAGCCTGGTATGGCTCTGCAAATAGCCAACAGTGTCCTGTCCAAGAAAGAAGAGAGCTGCAGGAAGCCCAGCACATCTCATCATTTTTCATTATCCTCACATAGAAGGGAGAATAATCCGAATCAGTTCATAAAAAGTGTGCTTGTTATAAGAAAGAACTTGGCAAGTGAGATTGCCTTGAATATCTGCCAATGTGTGTCTGGAAGGCAGAGGACAGACCTGCAGAATTGGACAGGGCATGGAAAATAGTGAGCACGGAACTGGGAAGTTTTGTTCAATTTCAGATACTGTAGTTCTTTTATGAAATATATTCTAAGAGCCTATAGTTGCTCTAAGCCTTTGATTGGTAAGTGAACTGACAGAGTCAATTTAGGAATGTGTAAATATTGAAACAACCATTTCTTTGTGTGCCCAGAGGAAGCAGAGAAATTCTGTCCCTGCAGTAATGATGCTTTGTATTTATAAGATAAAGATTTCAAGGAGCTAATTACACTGCCTGAAATAGCTAAGTAGCATTCTACTAATCTTACAGCTAGTTAAACTGAGATACATTGAGGTTGTGACTTGCCTAAGGATGGGAATGGAAGCAAACTGGCCTTTCCAGTCCTCTGTGCTAAACACTAAACATTACGGCCTCCTGAAACAGTCCTTCCTCTCTAAATGGGGTATCTTTTAAATTTCTATAGATCCATGTGAGGTGTAGGTTATGGAAAAAAGCCTTTTAGCTCTGGCATCTATACTGGCTTATCAAGGGGGGAAGCTTCTCTTTAGCTCACATGGTATGTAGTAGCTTTTGCATATACAACACAAGGAGCCTGATTGAAATCTCAAATAGAGCAGGTCCAGCCACCAAATTGGAGGTTCTGCTAATTGGCTAAGTATTACCTAGTGTTGAGCCACCAGTCTGTGGTCCATCTACAATACAAGGTTATGGATGAAATTTTTGCTATCATTTACACTCACACAGTCCCTATTGACGTCACACCAGTTTCCCCCAGCGTGTTTCACAAAGTTTTTGCAAACTCACCTTTTGCACTCTCCATTATTGCTTTAGGGCTGTTTTAATCAGTGAGAATGGAGGAGCATACGTGTCTTCTGGATGTTCACTATAAACACATTTAGACACCGGGAACAAATGTTCCTAGTGCTGTTCAATAAAGTCAATAATGTTACACCAGGAATTAATTTGGCCCAGGGATACTAATTTTTAAATATGGATGCCTATATAGGACAAACCTCTCATAGTTAGACATCCAGATTAGTGTTATAGGAGGTGCATATATTTTCCTCCTCCCCAGCCTGATCTCAAAGATGCTAAACTCTCTCAACATCTCAATGGGAGATGAGGACGCACCTGGCATGACTGAGTTTTATGTACAAGTCTGTCGATTTAAATGCCCAAATGTAGATTGCTCATCCTATTTCGGCACTCACATTTGAAAACAAGTCCACTCTGATTTCTTGCAGACCTAACCAAGAGGCATATCTGTCAAGCGCAATATTGTCTCTGTTATGAGAATTTTGCTCCCAGGACAAGGTGCAGGTAAACCAGGGGAGTGTTACAAAGATATCTCTGGATCGTCTTCTGACCAGTGTATAAACAGAACTTTACAATTCCATTTTTCTCACCCCAAGGCTGAGTCAAAAATAGAATATATAGGGTTTTTATCATTGAAAAGGAAAAGCAGGAAGTGTTGTTTGAGACAAAAATTGTATTTGCAGTTCTGGTTTGATCCCGTTTCTTATATAAATACAAACATATATATATATTAAATGCTTCTGAAAGATTTCATTTGGAGAGAGAAATTTTCTGACCATGCAGAACAGGTACAATGCAGCGCAGATTTTCTGACATTTCACCACCAAAATATCCCACTTCTAATCTTAATATAATACTAGCAGTGATGAAAAGGCTCTTCTACACAGGGAAGTTACAACCAATTAACTAAAGATGTTAAGTTAATGCACATACGTTAAAGTGTGTTAACCCCCATGTGGATGCCCACAAGTAATGTGGCTTTAGTGTGCTGTAGCTTAATTGTCCAGCATCAGGATTTTAGTCGCTTTTTTCAGGCTTGAGTTTTACTTCTTCAAAATAAACCAGTTCAGCACAATGTTCACTGATAAACAGGTCCCTTTCCCTAATGCTGGGTCCCCAGAAGGAGCCTGAGCTGCTCTCTAAAGGTGTCATTTCCAAGGCGCTCTTTCTGGGCATTAAAACAAGTCTCTCTGCTCCCTTTTGCTTTCAGCCTTTCTGGCCTGCTCCTTGCAGGATTACACTCCCTAGGCCATCTGCCTGGGATCTAAGAAGGGCCTCTCTGCTCCCTTCTCTCCCTGAATTCAGGCTGCCCTTTAACCCAGCAGACCTGGTACCGAGGGTATTCAATACTGAAAAAAACAGGCAAACAAAAAACCTGCAGCAGAGGGTCTCAGAGCCTGAGTCAACTGACTCAGGTTCATGCTATGGGGCTAAACACAGCAGTGTAGATGTTCCTGCTTGGGCTGGAACCTGGGATCTGAAACCCTCTCCCTTCACTGGGTTTCAGGCCCAAGTGGGAATGTCTACATTGCTATTTTTAACCTCATCGCGTGAGACCCTTGTGCCTCGAGTCAGTTGACCAGGGCTCTGGGACTCACGGCCACGGGTGGGTTTTTTTGTTTTTTGCAATGCAGGTGTGCCGGGAGTCACCAAGCTTCTATCATCTGACCCCTGGACTTATTCCCTTCAGCAGGGGGGAGGGAGGATGAGCCTGGGACAGGGTGCAAGTGAGCCTCAGCCCTCCTGAAAGGTCAACTCGCCATGTGGCAGCTACTCCAAATCCCTAATTGCCTTTGAAAATGTGGGCATACAGGGTACAGGATGTGTGCTACTCTCATTGATTTCAGTGGCAACATTTCCATTGAATTCAATGGGAGCTGAGTTGGGCCTTCAATAGAAAAAAAAAACGTATGAAAGGGATGAAAGGAAGCAATGTTATTTGAAGTGACTGAGAATATACTTACTTATCATTGGGGGCTTAACAGACATGCAGCTTGGCGGGGGAAGCAAAGACTGGGAGAATTTATCCACCAGAGTCTGAATTTTTGGCAATGACTTTCCATTGATTCAGCCTCCTTTTCTCATTTGCAGTTAATGTTCTAAAGAGTTGTTTCCCTTTTCTGAAACACTAAAGAGGAAGCATTTTGTTTTTTCTGTCACATGATAGATTGAGCATAAAGATTACAATGTACAAATCCACTTCCAGGTCTCCAGGACATTTGGACAGTTTTGAAAATTGTTCCCAGGTGTTCTGTGTCTCTCTCTTGCTAGGCATTTGTAAGATTAAGAATATCTTAATGTCCCAAAAACCTTTTACCTCATTCCCTAGAAAAAACATGAAAACGAAGTCGTGAAACTAAGTTGTTGGGTATTGATCATGCACACTGGTTGTATTTCAGAGCTCTGGGATTTAAACAGGACATCAGTCTTTCATAGCCCATCTGGATACCTTGGTCTTCACACAATGCTGCTGGATGAATATCAAGAGCGACTGTTTGTGGGAGGAAGGGATCTTGTGTATTCTCTCAGCTTGGACCGAGTCAGCGAGAACTACAGAGAGGTGCGGTAACATAAAATAGTGCATGGCATGTGATTCTGCATGAGAATAACTTCCTAGGGCTGGGGGACTTGGATGGCTCAGGTGACTGGAAATGGGATAGTTGATGTTTTCACGTTTAAAGGGACACCAAAGGGAAATTTCTCTTCTTTTTTTTTTTAACTAAATTAATACCCATGATCACTTGACCTGCAAAAGATTGATGGAAATAAATACTTCTCACACTATTTCATCTTGTTTATTTTGTGCATTTGACAGCATTTTATTTACAATTGATTGAACTGTTTCCCTCACATAGTCTTTCCCACAGCAATGGCGGGAAGGGAAAGCATTAAAAAAACCATAGAAGTACACAAATTGGAAGGGGCCTAGATTTCAAGTTGACTGTGTCCCTTTAAGTCACTGGGTCAAAGCCAATCTAGGTGAGCAGTGGCTGAAAGTTAGTATCATTTGTAGCCAGTTCAATGGTTTATGGGAGAAGACTTGCTGGTTTCTACTGGAGAGGTTTGCACGTTACAAAATCATTGCTTATAGTCTACGTGGCAGCCTAAGTGGAGAGGCCTCCAATGAATGGGGATGGAGACTGAACTGCTTTCTGACCCCTGAGGCTGAGATTGGCAGCACATTGACAGAGCAGTGTAAGGACAGGTCCACAGTACACACTGTGCTTGCCTGCTCTGTGGATAAAGGATTTTTAAATCTGGCCCTTTTCAGCAGCATCAAATTCACTTCAAAATAAATAAATAAAACACAGTTAGAAAAATATCTTTAACTGATTTCCACCGTGTACCAACCCTTAGACAATGAGCAGCTGACGCAAATACTCAGAAGACAAGTGTATTAATGTGGCTATGTAGGAAATTAAATGTTGGGACTCCACAAAGCACAGTGATACATACAGGGCCTTACTCTTCCACTGTAAGATGGGCGTTCACTGCCCTTGCATTTGGTAGAAATTGCTCATGTCCTGTGATGAGAATAGTATCCAGGGATACAAAAACATTTAAGAAGTGTCTGTTTCTATAAAGTAACCAATCTTTCAATTAAGAATAAATCAGCATAAGAAGAGATGACAGCATAGAACATCTTATGCTTCTGTCCAACCATCTTAACCATCTTGTCCCATCTGGCCACACTCTTCAGGCTCTCATTCCAGTGACTTTAAAAGAAAGATGAGCCATTTACACTGAAACTCCACCCTCCGTTGGGAGGCCTACGCACAGAGAATATCAGATTAGTGGCATTTTTTTTAATAATATGCAAAAGATCAGAAATTGGAATAAATGTTCAGCCTGACTGAATATATTTGGAAACATGACCTCATTGGGCTCGGCTCCTCAGAATCAACTTTCATAAGCTCTTTGGCTTTTCCTGTTGGTTATCCTAGAGTGCATTGCAGATATCCACTCCAAAGTCGAGAGGGCAGAGTAGAGAGACTTTGACTGCTGCTAGGGCCAACAATTTTATCAGCAAAGATGTAGACGGAAGGCACTTCATCAGACTTTTTCACATTAGAAATTTAGAGTGAAGTTTGAGTGATCCGGTTCATGCATTTCTACCTAAGGACCTCATCAAGCTGTAATTAATGGTATATTAATTAGCCATTTGAACTTTTCTTTCATGTTGCAAACACTCATTGAATTAATCTAAGACACAGTTATAAACCAAAGAGAGTATAATTACCATTCCAAACTGATACTGTGAAGAAGGGGGAAAAAAGAGGAAAGGCAAATTTATCTATTTCAGTCCTATCTCTGGTAACAGAGACAAGTTTCCAGAAGCAGCAGGGAAATGTTGTAAAGCTGGTGACTCTGGACCATATTTCATAAATCTCCTTTTGTCTTTGGTATCCTTAAAACATGCTGAAAAATTTTGTTGCAGTGTTCCCCATGTCTCCACATGGAATATGAAGAGAGTTTTTATTACCTCTAGCCTTAAATCTGAGACATGGGGATTATCTAGAAAAACAAAACAAAACAAAACAAAAACCCTTTTCATCAAAGGTGTATCCCCTCTGTCAGAAAACAAGCCAAGAATTCCTTAGAATATTCAGCTATGATGAGTCCATTAGGAGCTCCTCTGAGAAAAGCAATAAAATACTGGGTAGATGTAAAATGATTTTTGTGTTTATTGACTGCCAAAATAATCCAGCAAATCTAAAATAACTTAATTGGTGGAGAATTTGAGGTGTGCACTCTGTGGAGTCTACATTTTAAAGACATCTATTCTGTTCCCCAGAGTTTGATTCCCTAACACCACCAAATTTAGAATGTAGAGAACATTTGTACCTGTAGGTGACTAAGTATGAATGTATTTCTCTTTCTAACAACATTAAAAATATCTTCATATATTGTCCTGGGCATCTTTTACATCATTTTAAGAATCAGTACAATTAAAATCAACAACAAGCTGTCAAGAAGCAGTCTTGTGGCTAAAGCATTGGATTAGGAGACCTTGATTCAACCCCAGCAGGCTGTAGACTTCCCATGTGACCTTAGGCAAGTCATTTAATCTCTCTGTACCTCAGTTCCCCATCTATACAATGGGGATAATGATACTTCCTTTCTCTTACCTGTGACTGTCTTACCTATTTGGATTGGAAACTCACTGGATAAGGTGTTTCTCTTCTTATGGGTATGTATAAGACCTAGCATAATGAGGCCCTGGTTTCAGGAGTGAGTTTTACCTACAGATCACACACAGCAGTTTTATAACTTATAAAATTGTTAAAATTGTTAGTGTATTCTACAGAAATAATTCTGAACACTACAGCTTCCAGTGGTGATACTGTAGTGTTCTGGACCTTGTCTGGAGAAAGCTGTGGTATTCTGTGGAGGGTGGGGAGTGATTGGAGGGGGGAAGAGAAACAGTGATCTGAGAAGTGGAAGGTGCATGTCAATAGGTTCACAGGACTAGTTCACAAAACCATACAAATGTTCAGATACTTCTGTATACCTTGTGAGGCCTCCCTCGTATGACCCTCACTGTCCTGGGATTTCTTATTCCCCTTGATACCACTTTTTGCATCTGGCTCTGCACACATTTGGGGCCTGAGACAAAGCCCACAAGACCTATCATTATCTAGCAAATCTTAGGAGAGGAGGCTTGTGTGGTGTTATGTATTATTCGTATCATTGTGGTGGAGTCTCCATCTCTTGAAGTCTTCAAATCAAGGTTTGAAGACTGGTTGCCTTTCTGGACAGTATGTTTTAGTCAAACACCAGTTATTGGGTTCAATACAGAGGTAATTGGATGAAACTTAATTGGCTTGTGATATACAGGAGATCAAACTATGCGATCTTCTGACCTTAAACTGCATGAATCTGTAGCTCATAACAGTTCTCCAAACTGACCTAGACTTTGGAAGAAGTGAGGGTGTTGTTCAGAGACACTAAGCATGGTTCCAGCTCTGATTAAAACATTTCCTCTGCCTGAATTTGCTCAGAGTGGTTGCTTTATGTGGAGTTAAACCAGGTGAGAGTTTAGCCCAGCTATCAGTGCAATCTTACCATTCCACATGCTTATTCCTTTGAAAAGTATATTTTTAAAGTAGCCTTTTCCTATAGTGGAATACGGACAAACCTTAATGTCAGCAGTCACTTCCCACTATTTATCTTTGAATTTCCAAGCAGAAATCTTATTTTCGTTGAGCTGAAAATGGTATCACCCAAAGTGGAGACATATTTGTTTTCAGTTCTTAAAGTGCTAAGAAGTGAAATCATCAGGCTAGTCCACCAAGGTCATTGTTTCACATATTTTTCATCCATACAAAGTGGAATGAAACAAAATTCTATAGCATAGGTTAACTGAAAAGCCACTTGTGACATTTGGCCTTGCTTGCAATAATTGACACTAAGCGGCTGATCCTGCCTTCAGTGAGGTTAATAGCTAAATTCTCATTTACTTCAGTGGGAGCTGAATTCTATCCTAAGTGATGTTTAGAGCAGGAAACAAGTGATTTTCAAATTGGTGTTCAATGGGAAAGTGTTTAAAGTCTTTGGATATTAAGTGGGCACAGTTGTACTGAATTAGTACAAAATGCTTTGGCGCATGGATTTCCCTTCAGTTTAGAGAACCAATATTGAGTTTCCTCCACTATCTGATGGAGAAGACCGCCAGCTGTAATGCAGGAGAAATTAAATGCCTCCTTATAGACTTGTATAGTTAACTTGTATAGTCAGAAACCTTTTGGCAAAAATTTGAATATTTAGCTTAATAACTGTTCTGAAAACTGGAATATTACAAAACATAATAAAACATTACTATATAGATTGTAGCAATGAAAACTGTACATTGAAAGTGGTGAATCTTTTAATCCAATCCAAAGAGGAAAAGCTGGATTGGCTGTGAATTATACACATTTATATCCCCACATGAATGATCTTGTGTTATTTCAGATACATTGGCCCAGTACACCCCGGCAGGCAGAAGAATGCACAATTAAAGGAAGAGATGCTGTAAGTATCATTAATTGCAAATGAATTACCTTTTAATTAGAGATGGGGTTGAACCAGAAACTTGGATCAAAGCATCCTTTAATTTTTGAGTGTTCAAAATCCAGATCCAATTCTGAACGTTGCAGTGTGGATGTACAGCATGACTATTGTTAGCACATTAAGTCACTGGTTTAACTGCTTTCAAGACCAAGCAATAACTGAGCAATGAACACACTGGCTCCTACTACCACACATGGGTTTTCTTTGGAGGTTTCACACCTAGTAACGGCCAGGCCCGGCATCGCTTAGTTCATGAGATGTGATACGATTGGCATCAGAGTGAAAGCCATTTGCTAACGGATGTTGATAGTTCTGTTTCTTCTTTTTCTCATGCAAGATCTCATTTACTCAGGAAGATTGAGGAAATCAGAACTTTCTTATCCTCACAAATCCATTTCAACCAAATCTTGCCATTTTTCCCACCACAACAATCCATTCCTTACTTTCTGTCCCACATGCTGAAACTCTCATCCAGTTCCATATTAACATCTATTTTGAGTGCTACAACCTCTTAATTTTAGGCCTCTATGATACTAACTTAGCCATCACCACCCCCTCCACAATGTGACAGACAAGAGCTAGCATGCTAAAAAGAGCTAAGTGTACATTTTGGGAGGGGCAGCAGCGTGGGCTAGCCACATGAGTACAAGTCCACCCTACCTCTTGGGTTCATACTCAGGTGGCTAGCCCAGGCCACTCTGTCTGTGCCACAATGTCCTTATTCCTATTTTTAGCATGCTAGCTTGAGTATCTGTCTATCTGGTCTGGGAAGCACACTCCCGGAGCAGTGTAGACATACCCTAAGAAACACATCAACTACCATGAGAGTCACGATGTTAGATTTAGCAATACTGTCTCATAGAACACCAACAACATAAAAAATCATTCCTGATCCTAACTGGAGATCAGATTGAGCGTTGGATCATGAGGATATATAATGCTAGTAATTACAGGGAACTCTAAAATATTGGTCTATTCCAGGGGTCGGCAACGTTTGGCACGCGGCTCGCCAGGGTAAGCACCCTGGCGGGCCGGGCCAGTTTTATTTACCTGCTGACGCGGCAGGTTCGGCCGATCGTGGCCCCCACTGGCCGCGGTTCACCGTCCCGGGCCAATGGGGGCGGCGGGAAGTGGCGCGAGCGAGCGATGTGCTGGCCGCAGCTTCTCGCCGCCCCCATTGGCCCAGGATGGGGAACCGCAGCCAGTGGGGGCCGCGATCGGCCGAACCTGCCACGTCAGCAGGTAAATAAAACTGGCCCGGCCCGCCAG
Organism: Chrysemys picta bellii; assembly: GCF_011386835.1. Classification (NCBI taxonomy): domain Eukaryota; kingdom Metazoa; phylum Chordata; order Testudines; family Emydidae; genus Chrysemys; species Chrysemys picta. The sequence continues at coordinate 20,652,969 of NC_088791.1, forward strand.
GGTGCTTACCCTGGTGAGCCGCGTGCCAAACGTTGCCGACCCCTGGTCTATTCAGTCTTCAACAGCTGAAGATCAATTGATGGTGTGGTCCAAGAGCCTCAACTGGGACAGAACAGATGCCAGACACTTTCTACGTTTTATTCTCATTGTTTTCATAACCGGTTCAAGTGACCACATTACTCTATTGCTTATTTTAGACCTTCCCTATGTCCTCCTTCTTTGCCATCTTTTTTTGTTTTCTAATACCACTTTCTGCAAGATAAACCGTTTTATAAAATGTCCTTAAAAATAAATTCTTAGGCCCCTTTCCTTTTACTGCCTCTGCTTTTTGTCTTTGCTGCCACCTTTTCCACTTTGCTCTGAACGAAGCATATTATACATGATAAGATGTGTAAAAAGTTTTAATAACCATCTTAGTATTTAGGTATTCTACACTTTTCTTCACCACCTCTTACACTGTAACACTAAAGACCCTCTTACAAGCTCTTAAGAGGTTATCAGTTCATCTTGTAGCAGTAAAACATTAAGTATTGTGGTCATAAACACCATTGCAGAAACCTTGTAAGAGACTAAATAGGACAATTGAATTGGGAAACCTTGTTCTTGACAGCATGTGCACAACCTTAAACTTGGGCTATGCTTTACTGATTTGGCTCAAGCCAAAATAAAACTCTATTACTTTAAATCCTGTGTGTCGACTGCAGACATGCAAATATAGAAACGGGGCTTGGTTTTGGCTTAATTGGCTTGTGAGTTGCTTGTTGGCTAGTTTTTGGCTGGTAGTTTGTTGCTTATTGTAGCTTGTTGCTTCTTTTTTTGATCGGCTCCCAGCAAGCGGGGGCAAGAGGGTGGGGGGGGGGAGAGTCGGGTGGAACAGCGGGCCCTCCACAGTCCCAGACTGTACGCCGGGGGATGTAGTCACATAGAGTGTTGTGGTTCTCAGGGATTGGCTTGTTTTTGCCTTGTTTTGAAAAGGGAATAGCTTGATTTTTGGTGTATTGTGAAAGTCAGGGTGCTTATTTACTGTGTGAAAATTGGCAACTGTGGACTCAGCTGCCCTGTGATAGAGGGCGTTTAGTTCCCCTCTGCATTTTTATCAGTCGGACATCAGTCAGAGGTAAGAAACATATTCTGTAATAGTGACTCCAGCTCCTTAACTCAGTAGAGTATCAATGAGTAAAACATCTACAGATCTATAATTGATCTAATGGACACGTTAAAGATAACCTTCTCTGAAGACAGACATATATAGTGTGTGTGTGTGTGTGTGTGTGTGTGTGTGTGTGTGTGTGTGTGTGTGTGTGTGTTCTCTAAACACCCTTTCACAAGAACATAACAAATGTGGTTTAATAGGTTTACTTAGAAGTACATATAGCAACGTTTATTTTTCTAATTTGCTGGATCTGCCATTTCCCCCGGCCCATCTACCATTTATCCTGAGCCTGATTCTGGTCTCTGCTACACCAATATAAATACAGTGTAACTCCAGCAAAGTCAATAAAATGACTGAAATTACACAGATGTAAATAAGTATAGATTTGGACCACATATATTAGAGGAAGGAAGGATGGGCTCGTAGTTAGGACCCTGGGAATGAGCAGAGCTGGATTCTGTTCCATGGAGACTGCAGATTTATCGTATAACATTGGGCAAATCACTTAATCTCCTTGTTTCTCTGTCTGTAAGAAGGGGATACCCTATCTCACAGGTATTCATGAATGGTTGTGATTTGTGCTCCGGTATTGCAGTGATAAGAACTATAGAATCATAGAAATGCAGGGCTGGAAGGGACTTCAAAAGGTCTTGTAATCCATCCCCCCTGAGCATAGGAAGGATTAAGTATACCTAGCCCATCCACATAAGTACTTAGACAAGGGAAGCAGAGAGATTCCCATGGCTCAGAGGAAGTGGGGTTGTTTTCAAATTATCCTGAATACTAAGTTTCTCCTCTTCTTTTAAAAATAGGACGAATGTGCAAATTACATCCGTGTCCTTCACCGGTACAACAGAACACACCTCCTGGCCTGTGGTACGGGAGCTTTTGATCCCCTCTGCACTTTTATCAGAGTCGGACATCCATCAGAGGTAAGAGATATATTCTAGAGCCAGGACACTGTTCTGCGCTGTCGCAAACCCCTCCCATAGTTATATATAAGCACACAAATTTAAGCACAGTGGAACATTGAGGCTGTTGAAATGGAGGGATCCCAGGTCGCACTGCAGTCTGTGCAAGAGAAGTAACGTTCCCTATACACCACCCCACATGCAACGACCACTCACAATTGCAGTCCTTGCACTTTTATAAGTGCAAGGACTGGTCCCTAATAATGTCTCCATAGGCATAAAGGAAGAAGTCCTACAGAATTCTAAGACATCCTATAGAATGTAATAAGAGTAATAACCTTGCTATGGGTTTCTTTTTTAAACCATCCTATTGAATTAGACAATGATCTTTCTATAGGATAGTTCAAAAACCTGTAGAAAGTTCTCTATTGTATCTGATATGGCTTGAGAGCAGTTATTATAGAATCATATTGATTTCTATAGAACCCTGTTAAATTCTATAGGACCCTGACATACAAGTTGGTCTGGGCACTATAAGACCTAGCAGGCCACAGAGGGGGAGCACACATTGATTTCTGTGGGACTGCCCATGTGAGTAAAGTGAGCAGGATTTGGTCACCAGACATCACCATTATTAAGCTGTTACAAAATGACCATTTAATTAAGTAATTGCAGCCAAATGCATCACTGACAAAGTGTCATCCTGATGTCACGAATGAGTGATGAATTGCTGAGTGATTTCCAGCCTTATGTAATTATGTAAATAGCTATTCTAACTGAAAACATATTTTGGAAAATTACACATAAAATTGCACATTACTGTCATCTTGGAATTTGTTTTAGATGAATTATATAGCACTTTTTGAGATAAAGGTGTATCAAAGTTTGCATCCTAAGTCTTTCCCTCCCGGGCATTTATAAACTGAATAATAATATGCCTTTTGATGTGCCGGGAGATGCAAGCTCTCATCCCAGGATTGATATAATTTTTTGTTTCTTTTTCAGTGTTTTAGTTTTGATCAAACATAGCTGGTGCACTTAAACATCTTAATGCCTTTTGTAAGATTTCACCTTTCCACAGAATGCTATGGCTGTACTCTCTGCTGACTTCCCGCCTTTGCTACCACATTGAAGGCAATAGCACTGATTCTGATCGCTCTTACACCAGCAGATCTTCAAGGGGTATATTGGAGCTACTCATGGTTTACGCTGGCGTGAGCGAGGGCATAGTCAGGGCTAATGGGATTTCAGAGGGTGTCAGTCGATGCAGAGTTTGGTCCTAAGTCTATAATGTCAATATTCTCATGCAAGAAAAAGGGTTTCCTGCAGTCTGCAGGAGTCTAGAACCCTGCAATTTCAAGTTTTTTAGCTCAGAGTTAAAATCAGCCTAAGGAATGGACCAGGACTGTTAACTATCCATTTCATGTAGTATTTAATGGCTGAATTAAGAGCACAATGGGTTTTGGATCTGGTTCTAAGTATCTATGTGCAACTTACCTGCAGCTACATGTGGCCCCAATGAGTTGGGTGGCTTGATTTACTCAGATGAGGACTGATCTTGCATTCATTGCCCACCTAAAATAACCACTGAACAGTTTTTGAAATCCCCTACACCTGAACAGCTCTTTGAGGACCTCGATGCCTTTAACTGGATGCTGAGGATGTTCGGCATATTGCAGAGTCAGGCTCTTGGCCAGCAAGCTCAGTCAAAATCACCAAGTTCCTCCAAAAAGAACGAGGAGTCCTGGTGGCACCTTAGAGACTAACAAATTTATTTGAGCCTAAGCTTTCGTGGGCTAAAACCCACTTCATCGGCTGCATGCAGTGGAAGATACAGTAGGAAGATATATATACACAGAAGACATGAAAAAATGGGTGTTGCCCTACTAACTATAAAGAGAGTAATCCGTTAAGGTGGGCTATTATCTAGGTTTTCATGTGAAAACTTGAACCCATGGGGTTTTTGTGTAAATCCGTAAATCACTGAGGAGGAGCCGTATCTCAAACTTTCCAGAAAAGCTGGGAGGAGTTTGGGGTCTGTGATGAGAAACAAAACCAGTTGAGTTTTATTTTAAGACTCTTCATGAAAGTTCTGCCCCGTTCTAATCGTTCCTCACCCGTTGAGAAGAACGGAAAGGGAAGGGCCCACATTATAAAGCTCACATGGAGCCACCACTCCACAGATCAGCAGCAGTGCTGTGAAAGCAGGCCCTGCTCCTAGAGCCCTGGTTAGTGGGATGGCTGGGAATGAGCAAACAGTCAAAGCCAGCCTCTCAGGGTATGTCTACACAGCAATATAATCCTAGGCTTAACCCCCCACACACTTCTGTCCACACACCAATTGTGCTAACTAGGGCTTGGACCTAGGGTCCCAAGACCCTGCAGGGCTGGAAGGTCCAAGCCCATCATAAGCTGAGACCTAGGGTCCAAGCCCTATTGTTTTCCTGTGTGCACGCATCCCCAGCTTGACATGGGTCCCAGCCATCCTCCAGATGTACCCCAGAGTTCCTGGCTACAGAGGAGCAGTGTTGCAGTCAGCCAGTGCCGAGACCGGAAACACCATTACTGCCTGGCTGAACATGCTTCCTGTTCCTGCTCTGCTCGCCGCAGCAGCAGATCTAGCTCCTCCTCACTGCTGCATGGAGCTTGCCCGGAGCAGGGCGCAAAGCTGACAAGCAGGAGGCGGCTTCTGGCCACTGAGATGTTGGGGGTCATCCCTCCCCAGCCGTGCTGAGCCAGGAGCCCTGCTGCTCCTGCTTCCTGCAAGGCGGCCGCTTGGTCACACGCCGCTCTCTTGCCCTTGCTCCTGTGCTGCCCCTGCCCTCCTTGGGGCTGCCTGTGCAGGGGCACCCAGGCTGCCCGCACCATCAGGGCAGCAAGTGGGAGCCAGCCCCAAAACTTTCCCACAGCCTCCTGTGGCAGCGGCTCTGGCTCCTCGTTGCAGGGAAGTTTTATGGCTGGCTCCCACTTGCGGCCCTGACAGCGCATGCCACCCAGGCGCCCCAGCACACACTGCCCTAGGGAGGGCGGGGGGGCGGGGGGGGGGGGGGCAGAGAGCAGAGCAGGGACCAAGCGGCTGCCCAGGAGCTCTGCTGCTTCCCCTCCCTGTAGGGCAGTTGCTTGGTCCCCACTCTGTGTCTGGCCCTTGAACCCAGGCCCCACCTTTCCCCCTCCCCAAAGGCAAGCAGGGCCCTTATTGGCGACTGAGGGACTGATGCCGGGGGACACTGGGACCTGTTTGTTGCTGATCAAGGTGATTGCTGCTGATCAAGTTGAGTGTTTGTGTTGGAGGGATTTCTGGGTGAATTCTTTCCTTCCTAAAGGCTGTTATAGGGGTCTCAATCCCAAGGCAAGCAGTGGGGGTTTGGAACTGAGTATCAGTAAGGGAAGCCCGCACCACACTTTAAATGGGCAGATTTAATTTAGCATCTTTATTACATATACATTGAACCATAGAGAGCAAGCTTAGCTATTAATATCCTTTCATCCATAGGGGAGAAAAGGCTTAGAAATGAAGTTACAAGTGCTTTTCTTTTCATTTCCAAATGCTGTCCAAACACTTCAGACTGTTTGCCAAAATGATTCAAGCTCTACTATAAACAATCCATCAGTGTGTATATTTAAAGATTGTAACCATAATTCTAAGCAAAAAATAAAAAGCATTATTGAATGTTTTCTGGGGTTGGACTCAAAGAAACTGACACAGCACTGCTGTTTCCTAGTGTAACTGTTGGTGGGCTAGAGTTTACTTCACCGCCTTTCTCCTAGTGCCGAAGAACAGCTCCTGTATAAAAGCACATGGAGTCCCAGAATCAGGGCTGTCCTTAGGATTTCTGGGGCCCTACGCAAGTTACCTGAGGGGGGATATCGAGGGATGGGAAGGGGGAAGTGGGGGCTCCATTGAAGGCAGTCCCCAGCTGGTTCCGCTAATACCAGTGTGTCGAGGGGGCCCAGCCTCCACCCCTGCCCACGGACCCCCAGAACCTGCCCCCCACCCAGTGCCGCCCTTCCCTCTGCTGCCCACTTGGCGCAGCTTCTGCCGGGACTTGGGGTTTCCCTCGACCGCCCACCCGGCCGGCGTGGCTTCTGACGCAGCTCAGGGCTTCCCTCCTCTGCCTGCCCGCACACATGGGGTGGGGTTGATGGAAGCTGTGGCCAGGGACCCCCCCATACACCCAGCTTTGAGCTGAGATTCCGCTCTCCAACACCCACAGCCCCGCACCAGCTCCTACCTTGTTGATCTCCCAGGGGAAGGAGAGAAGCCCTCCGGCCACTGGGTGGGCTGAAGGGAGTGAGCAGACGGGGAGGGGCCAGGGGGCTTCTTCCACTTCCCCCCTTTTTAAAAAAATTTCCCACCCATGCTGCAGATTGGTTGTCCTGATTCACTCTGCACATGTGCAGCGAGGAAGATACCGGGTGCAAACTTCACACAACCCCCGCCAGCCTGCCTACAGGTAGGGACAGCAGAGTCAGAGTGCAGCTGAACGGGCCCCGCAGCCCGGTGGTGCCCCAAATTTCAAGGTGCCCTACGCAGCCCCGTATTCTGCGTATGCCTAAGGATGGCCCTGCCCAGAATTCAGTCAATGAGGATTTTCAGCAAGGATTGCACAGGGTCAGCCTCCCCACAATCAAGTCCAAAAAGAACAAAAGGAATGAACTTAATTCTTAAATTCCAGTTTTATAAAATCTTATGATAAATAACAACTGTCTGTAACATAACATAGCATCGTTACTTTATAATCCATATACATTATCTTCACAGTTATAAGCAAAGAAAGAAAGAAAATAAATTAAATCTAAACAGGTCAGTCTCCACAGAAACTTAGTGAGAAGAAACTCAAAAGTTTCAAAAGCTAAGGTTGAGTCTCATTTGCAGCCTTTGTATAGATGTTGGTGATCAATCTGCTGAGTCAAAAGCGTTGCAACACCATCTTCCCTTCACCTGCTTGTAGAAATCTTCAGCTGGAATCCATGCAGACTCTTCCTCCTCCTGTGCTGAAATCACTCAGTCAGCTAACTAATTAAATAACCACCGCTCAGTTAAGTATATAGATTTAAAAAGTCCTGTTGCAAAATGCTTCAGAGTTAGGGGGAAACAGCCTGCTTTCTGCTTCTGGGCTCAGCTTCTCCCAACTCACACAACCACATGGCCTTTTGTAAAACAGCTGCCCTGACTAGCTGCCCTCATGAAGTTCAGCTACAGGGAACCTATTGAGCATACCCAAAACTACCACACCCAATTTGAGAAATTTCTGGGTGTGGAGTGCTAATTGTGCGTCTGTGCGTCTAGCAACAATGAATCAGACACAACTCACTCCTCTTTCCTCCCTCCCGCTCTGCTTCTCTATACAGTAGAACCTCAGAGTTACAAACACCTCAGGTTGTTCGTAACTCTGAACAAAACATGGTTCCTTCAAAAGTTTACAACGTAACATTGTCTTACCACAGTTTTCAAACTTTACTATGCAGAAGAAAATTGCTGCTTTCCCCTTATTTTTTTAGTAGTTTACATTTAACACAGTACTGTATTGTATTTGCCCTTGTTTGGTTTTGTTTGTTTGTTTCTGTTGCTTTCTGATTTTGTACTTCTGGTTCCAAATGAAGTGTGTTGTAGACTGGTCAGTTTGTAACTCTTAGGTTCTACTGTAGATCTCTGAAAGAGATATCTCTCTAGTAGGCACATGGGTTACACTACAAAATTGAAATTAGCCTTTCTAATTATTTGAAACAAAATTTGGGGCAGGATATTTACATTAGTGTAAGAAACATTGTTCACATTGCATATATTACTCTTGTTTTGAAAGTTTGGTTCTAGTTAGGAATGTGACTACAAAAATAACATCCATATTTATTCTCTCTCAGCTACTCAATGTCACATTTTCTCAGTTTACCAGGCAGAAAAAGATGATTTTTTTTTCTAACTCCTTACATTACAGTCTCAATTTAGGAGCTGCAACATCCAGCTGTTTTCTTTTTGCTTTTTGCGTCTTACATCAGCACCAATGATTAAGATTTTTCAGTCAAAATTCAGTTGACAGTTTTGTTCATGATGACTGAGGCCGTGAGAATTCCACACACATTGACTCCATGGTGGGAACAGTAGCAAAATTGATGGGTATTTTTGTTTAATCTTTAAATTAAGCAATTGGCTCACATAAACACAAACAGCAGACCTAGAGCCAAGTTCTACAAAGTTTACTCCCAGAAGTTAATGGGACTACTCATCTGCATGAGATTTTGTGGAATCAGGCCTGCGTTGAGAAAGGAGGCATTACTTTGACATAGTCAATGTTCTGACTAGAACCACACAACAAGGAACTATTTTCAAGGACCCATTCCTGCCCTGAAAACAATGACAGTCAGGGTTCTGAGCACCTAAGAAGTTAAGTCCGTAAGTTAAGGTCATGTGAATCACAGAGAGTCACTGTCTTCTAACACTGAACAAGGAACTTCATTAGAAAGAGGAAAATTGTGTTGTTTCTAAAACCATCCTGTATACCTATCATTTCCTCATTGCTTCTCTTGCAAACCTTTTCCAGACCCTCCTGCTTAGCACTTCCTGCTACAGATGCAAAAAATAAGTGACTATCTCCTCTGAGCCCTGTTTAGGAAAAAATAAACAATCAGCTGATAAAAACAGAAAACAAAATAAACAAGAAAATAAGAAAAGAGGGATTCATGACAATAAGCACAGCTCATGATCCTTCACTGATGCACTGTTGTCACCTTATTTGTCCATCCCTCCTTCTCCTTCCTTTGTTTATTGTTGTCCCTTGCTGTGATATGCCAAATTTTGGTCCTAAAGTTACACCGGTTGAAGGCATGGGAATTTTCCCAATGAACTCAAGTGAGGCAGAATAAAGTCCCAAGGATCCATGGCCACATTCTGATCCAGCTAGTGTAAATCTGCGCAGCTCAGTGGCCCTCAGTCTCAAAAGGTGTTGAGTGCCATACCTGTGGTGTGGTAGAAATAATACATTATTGAATAGGCTAGATTGTTATCTTACTGTCCAGCTTGAGTAAGGAGTAGCTGCACTGCCCAAGGAGCAGTGTGGGGACCAAATTGTGGCTCAAAAGTCACAATTTGGACCCAGCATATTGCTTTCCTCTTTGGGAATGCACCAGCCTGGAATAGCTTTCTTTCCTCCTCCAATTCCCCATCTCTGCTTACCTGTGTGGGAGAAAGAGTACCAGCCCACTGGCAACTGCTCTCCCCATTGCATAGGGTCTGGCAATGAAAATAGCAGGGAAGCATGGTGACTTCTTTTACCCTTCAGATGGCTCAGACCCAGGCACACCATTAAGCCCAGTGACCGAACTGTGTTCGCTGTATTTTTCTTCTCTTGTTGTTATTACTAGGGACATTTGTATGAAACCAGGATCTTTGTTTCTTAAAAAAATTAATCTATTCCTTCTGCTTATTTCCTACTGTTGTGTCCTACACACACACACACACACACACACCATAAACTACCCGTCATGTCACCACGAGAGACTGAGCCATAGAGTCAACTGGACTCCCCAAACTCAACTTCTCAACTCCCCAAACTTCTCAACGAAACTTTGCATAAACCTTAAGCTACATGTAGGGATTTGAACTGTCCTTTTATTTGTGAATATTTGCATATTCTCTGAGGGCAAAACGTACACGAACATTCAACAGGAATTTCTGAGCTATAAAAGAATTTAACACCATGATTACAAGCAACTGAAGTGTCCAAGAACAACAAGGCAGTTGGATACGCTTTGGAATGTAATATTTAGCTGAAACCTTTGCACTCAACAATTACAGAGAATGTTAGTCAGTCATTTTTCAAAGATCCATGGAAGTTTCATTTACTAAAAGATTCAGAATTTCTTTTATAATAGACAGTTAGGATCAGTGGTTATTATTATTTATTCTGTGTAGACCCCCACATTAATTTCCCCCACTGAGGTGCAGAGGCTATCCCCTGTGGGATGGATATTATAATTAGCACCCAACCAACTTTGCTCCTGGGGAATTGAAGTAAAGCCTTTTATTAATTGCCCTCATAAACAATACCATGTTGTACTGTGCCACTCTCAACAGCTGAAAAAGAAAAGGAGATGTGACTTGCAATAAATGACAACCCAGACAGAATTAATAAGTCACTAGACCATGTTTACATGGTGCCAGATTTTTTTTTTCAAAAAGTGTTTTGGTCCTTGAATTTTTAAATAGGAGACAAAACATGTCTCTTAAGAGCCTCATAAAAATCAAACTTTTATTGAGAGAGAGCAGGAAATGTAATAAGTGCAGAGGTTCATATCTCTAGTTATAGGTGCAAGGAGCATTTTTGTGAAGTTGCTGATACTTTGGATTAAATATGTTGACACTTCAATAAAAAATAGTAGCTGTGGTTTGAAACACAGCATCTGACAGGAAACTCCATAACTGAGATTAGGGCCCATCTGAACTCATGTACCTCATTTGGTTGGGTGCGTAAGTATGATAATGCCTGGTGTTATTTGGTGGGGGGTGGGATTAGAGAGAATCAAACCAAATAGTGGTGAAGCAGTGCGAATAGCATCTAGCTACTGTAGGGACAGGTGGATGATATAAAGCTAAATTAGATCTTTCATCTGGTGCTGTGTGGAATTATCGATATATCGTGCTCAGATATATCGTGCTCAGAACCAGCACTACTTGTACTACATGCACTACTTTTGAGCCAAAATTAAACTCACAGTGCTACATCCTCAAGTGATGTAAATTTTAATAGTTTCACCAAAGTCAATGGTGATATGACAATTTACACCAGCCGAGGGTCTGACCTTCAGAATAAGGTCAAAGTAGTGAGTAGACCCACTGCACAGGAGTGAATGTCATTCATAACAAGTAATTGAACAATTAATTGTAGTGCTCACAAATTAGAATATATATGCTAGCATAAATAAGAACTACTTTTTGGTGTAAAAACTGGATGGAATGACTTGGCTAAATTTTCCTACACCCCATCCCCTTAAGAATTATAGATTCCACAGTCAGAAGGAACCATTGCAATCATCTAGTGCAGGGGTCGGCAACGTTCGGCACGCGGCTCGCCAGGGTAAGCACACTGGCGGGCCGGGCCAGTTTTATTTACCTGCTGACGCGGCAGGTTCAGCCGATCGCGGCCCCCACTGGCCGCGGTTCACCGTCCCAGGCCAATGGGGGCAGCAGGAAGCGGCGGGGGCGAGCGATGTGCTGGCCGCGGCTTCTCGCCGCCCCCATTGGCCTGGGACGGCGAACCGCGGCCAGTGGGGGCTGCGATCGGCCGAACCTGCCGCGTCAGCAGGTAAATAAAACTTTGTTAAGCTTCTGGTGAGCAGGGTGACAAGTTGGAGGTTCAGGGAATGGGGGTTAAGGGGAGTGGAGGGGACCTGTGGGATACTGATAAGGAGGATGTGGGAATTAGTGATAGGGTTGTGACCTCCTCCTCATGGCCCTCCTTGCTTATCTAGAGGGTCTGAGCCCATCTACCGTCCCATTTGAGCTGGGAACTGAGGGGTCCCCATCCTCTGGGGATGTCCAAGCCCCACTCCCTGTACACCTGTATCTGTAGCAGTCACTGTAGGGTCCCTGACCATCTGTCGGGGTGTGGTCCCCTTTCCCTACCCTGCCCTTCACGTGAACTAGGTAATGGAGGGGGCTTGCATTTATGGGGATGTCTGAGCCCCACTTGGTCTCTGCCCCCCTCCAGGTTTGTGCATGATCAGGGGGTCCCTACTCATCTATGGGGGGGCTGACCGATCCATTCCTGCCCCCCTCATGTGAGCCAGGTTCTGGGGAGGTTTACTTTGCTGGGGGTATCTGAGCTCCTCACAATACCCCCTCATGAGGTTCTGGAGTGCCCTGTCCCTTTAAGGGGTTCTAAGCCCATCGCTCTACCCCTCCCCCCCCCCCATGTGAGCCAGGAACTGGAGAAGCCCTGCCCATCTGGGTGGCGAGTTTAGAACTGGCATGCTCGGCACATGCTCCAAGAACACACTGCTGAGACTTGGTTGAGGAGCTAAGAATGCGTATGCCTGACACATAGAAACTTCAACACTGGGCGGGGAGAGGGGAACACCCACTGACATGAATGGAGCCATTCATACATCTCAGAGCTATCGTTCAGGCTGTATGCATCTCCACTGAGTATTCACTTTCATCTAGCTGGGAACATCTCATTGATGATCAGTGGGCCACTTTTCACTTTTCTGATCCTGCTATTCTGGTGATGGCTGTGTATGCTAGTGTACCAAGCTTGCATGCTCAGCACTCTCATATAGGGTGGGGAAACATGGGCAACTTATGCTCATCAGGAGAAAAGGTTAAACAGTTTCCACTTACGCTGTTTACGCCGCATACTCAACACAAAATGGCAAGAAAGTCACCAACGCAGAGGTTCTTCAAAGGGCAAATTTACTAAGTGTGACAGCCCTGCTCAAGCAAAGACGACTGCGCTGACTGGGCCATCTGAGTAGGTTGGAAGATGGACATTTACCAAGGACATGCTATATGGGGAGCTATCAGAAGGAACAAGAACAATAGGACATCCCAAGCTTCGCTATAAAGACACATGCAAGCAAGATATGAAGGAATTTGGAATTGATCCTGATGGATTTGAAATCTTGTCAAGTGATCGTAACAAGTGGCACCATTGTCTCCATCAGGGCATAAAAGTCCATGACAGGAGCTGGCTCCTCCAGCTTGAAAAGAGCCCATAGAAAGCATGCAGCTCCCAACCAAGGTACATACATTTGCAATAACTGACAAAGAGCATGCAAATCTCAGATTGGACTATTCAGTCATGTGAGACATTGCAAACCATCTACATCATAGGTTGCAATTCCCACCATCTCTCACAGACGAAAGGATACCGACCTATTCTGGTGATGGCTGTGTAGGGCACCTCCCCATGGTTAAGGTTAAAAGCTGCTTTCTGTATAAAGGATGACTCTTTTCAGTCATCTAAAATCTGCAGTCTTGCACCGTTTGTCTTGAAATTTGCTATGCCTCATCATGGGAGTTTAGAGTAGGGTTAAAAGCAACAGAGGGTCCTGTGGCACCTTTGAGACTAACTTTCTGTTAGTCTCAAAGGTGCCACAGGACCCTCTGTTGCTTTTTACAGATTCAGACTAACGCGGCTACCCCTCTGATACTAGAGTAGGGTTAGTGATTCAAATGTGGGATCATTTGAGTAGGGGGAAGCCATTAAGTTCACAGATTCTAGAAACTTTGAAGTTTGAAACCCACCCCATGCAGAAATCTGAGAATGAACTGTAAACATTTGGGGAAAATCTGCCTCTGTCTAGGTTTGTGGATGTTTTTTGTTTGGTTGGTTTGTTTAATGAAATCTGAGAATATTCAGAATGTGCTGAAACTATTTTTGAAAAGAAAATAAATTACACATGTGAATGCTCACTGGGTGGAGTGTCTAGGGGTACAAGAATTGGTGAGAATGTGGGGGAGCGGTTCGAGTCTGTATTTAGGGATGGGGTTATTATGAGGAGAGGTAAATGGGAATGCATGGTAGGGGAGGGCAGAGGGGTTGAAATTAAGAGGGGTGGGAGAGGAGAAGATGGGAGAGGTTGGAGAATGTGAAGGTTAGCAGAAGAAATTGGGTTTTTTGGAGGGAGGGGGCTGTCAGCCCTGAATTTTTGTATTCCATGTGTGTGCTGCGATATAGAGGAACCCTACCCCTCTTCAGGGTCCAAGCCGCTCTCCTTGCCCGCTGTGTGTTCTGGGATCTGGGGGAACATGTTCTTCTTGGGGTATCTGAACTCCTCTCCCTGCCCCTCTGTGGGATCTTGGGTGAGGGGAAAGAAGGTAACACACATTTAAACATTTGAAATCCAGGAAAATGAATAGTTGATAGACATCAGTCCTGTGTGGAGTGGAGAACTGGCCAGAGTGTGTGGGGGAGGGGCCAGGTTGGAGAAGAGGCAGATTGGGTGGACCTGGGGCATGGCTGAGGAAACCTGGCTGAAGCAGGAGTCCCAACTGGAGGTTGCTTGTGGGAGTGAGGAGCCCAGCTCAGCATGGAGCTCAGGCTACATAACTACAGGCTAGCATTCAGCCCTCCAGTAAGCTGCTGCCTGTGATATATTCAGGGCAAGCAATGAGCAACTTTTTATATGTTAATGGTTTCTACAGTGTCAACTACTGTCTTAAGGGGAGGGGGAGCTGGAAATGTTGGTGGATGGGGCTACATGCCGCAGGAGAAGGAGAGAGAGACACCAGTGTTCTCTCACATGCTTGGAGTTACTGTAACAACCATGTAATAAAACTGTCAAGGTCTGGGGACATAGACCATGGATGAGATTTATCTCACCAGACCTGTTAGCATCTACACATTGCAAACATTTCAAAGCATGACCATTTCCCCCATTCTACTATAACAGAAGTGTACAAGGGGGGAGGGGAGCGGAATCATAAGCAACCTTGTGGTCTAGTGGAAAGACCATTCTTAGCACTTCCTCTGGTCTGCTGGGTGACCTTGTACAAGTCATTTAACCTCTCTGTGCTTCAGTTTCCCATCTATAAAGTGTGAATAATGCTGTTCATCTACAGATGAAAAGCACTGTGTAAAAGCTAGGTCCTTCAATTATTACTTAGCCAGAGTAACATGTCATCTGCAATCCTAGGTGAGAATTATAGCTGCCTAAATTACCGTTAACTACTACCAACATACATTTCTTTTTCTGTTTAAAAAACTAGGACATTAAATGGAAAAAACGTTGTTAACACAGAGTTAAGGGTGCCCAACAGTAGCTTATGCCCTACCAGAATGCTGAGTTCAGCACAACTCAAACTTAAATACAGAGTTAAGGTAAACACGCATGCAACTTTAACTCTGCCCTCTTTGAATAGTGCTCCACAATGCCCATAACACACACATGCCCACTCTGCCTTTTCACTGTGTGTGAACTGCTCTTGTTGTATGCTCAAACACTGAGCCTACTCTCCTGACAGAATACCTTACTTGTAAAATTTAACAACCTTTTCATATACTTTTACAATCCCTTTACCCTTGCACACAGGATACCACTCTAAGCCTATACTTTCTCCTACACATCATTGAATACACAGACTGCTCTAATATCCCACTTTACTACTGACAATACCCTTGGGAAGAAGAACCCAGTATCCTACTTTTGACACAACCTTCACCATTCTGTATTGAAATGATGCAGAATGGAACCTCAAATTCCGTATGCACCTCCTTCCTTGATAATACATAGGGGAGAGGGGACTCAGACACAAATCTCCCCATATCACAATCACAGTTATTCTAAGCTCTCCAATTCATTCATCCACTATTCAATACATCTCTACCTAACACCGTGAATGGAACTAGCGTGCATGCAGATAATTCCCAGTGGTTATTGCCAGCAATGAGAGGGCAGAATTAAAGTTGTGTTGGCATTTACGTTACATCTGTATTTCCTGGTTTTCAGAAGTTTGAGTTTTGCTGATCTCAACATTCTGGAAGGGCATGAGCTAACAGTGGGCAACCTTAACTCTGCGTTAACAAAGATTTTTTGCCATTTAATTAGTATTAATTTGTATTTCAGTAGTCAATTCAGGATCATTCAGTCATTCAGGATCAATTCCCTATTGTGTTGGCTGATATACCTTGACCCAATAAATTACATTATTTGTACCAAAACTCCCTGATTTCATTCAGGGCAAATTTGTGTCTTCCCCACTCCATCTTATACTGATAAAAAATGGCAAAATTCTGCCTCCTGGGAAAAATCCTGAATGTTTACCCAGATATAAATTCATAATTTTCCCATTCAAAAACAGCTTTTGGCTGCATCTGGTGGAACACTGAGCTCCTCCAATGCCTAGTGAAGCCAGAAGCAAATTTCCATCTACAAAAATATCAGTGATTTAGTTGTCCAACTTGAGACACTGTAAATGGCTTTTCAGAGGATGGCTTTTCAGCACTTTCTGATAATCGAGACCCTTTAAGTTGCTCAGTCTGGACACTCAAAACTTTATGCACTTTAGAAAATCTTGGTCATAACTTCTTATGTAATAATTGCGAGATGCCTTGGAATCCTTGAGGAGGAAATCTACAGTGATGTAATACATATGCTCTGGTGTTTCTTTCATCAAAGTTTTGTGAATTTTATAAAAATAGTATATCATGACACTGCTCTGTTGGTTTTAATATAAAATAATAAACTTTAAACACACTGAAACATATTAGGTAATATGCAACATTTATTATACTCTGCCTCTAGCTTGGGTTATACCATCAAAGAAAGTTTTTTTCTCTTACTTAATTGGCCTCTCAGAGTTGGTAAGACAACTCCCACCTGTTCATGCTCTCTGTATGTGTGTATATATATCTCCTCAATATATGTTCCATTCTATATGCATCCGAAGAAGTGGGCTGTAGTCCACGAAAGCTTATGCTCTAATAAATTTGTTAGTCTCTAAGGTGCCACAAGTACTCCTGTTCTTTTTGCGGATACAGACTAACACGGCTGCTACTCTGAAACCAATTGCATTTATTTCTAAATTAAATTAATTATAAATTCAAGGACAAGCCATATTCCCTATTCAAAGATGAAATATATAACAGATGAATGTAGTGATCAAATTATAATAATGGTTTAATTGACAGTGCTTTATAATTCCAGGCTGCTTAGCAAAGCTGGTACCAGCAATTACCTTTCCAAAAACATAGAATTACATTCATTAATAGGAACATACAGCTTTTTTCCTTTTTAGAATAGCTTTATTACTTTGGCTCTGATGCATGTTGGTTTCCCAAATATAAACGTTGAGACAAATTGCTTTAACATTAACTGCTTTTTAAAAAACAAATGAAAAAGAAAAAGAAAAGCTGGAATACTGATTTAGCTGTCCCTTTCAAGAGATACAGTGGATGAGATGATGTCTGCAAAGGAAGATCCGACTAGCTGTCTTCCAACAAATACGTTACATAATAAGAAAGCTAATTATTTCTGACTTTGTTAAACGCTTCTGAATGTCAAAAGGGCCAAACAAGTCAAAGAAGATTTGTACTTGGCTGCTGGAGAGAAAAGAACAGGAATCCATTGTGCCTAAAATCAATTCTTTCCTTCCAAGGAAAGAGCAATCAGAGAAGTCCCCTGCTCCGCTAGGGTTCTATGAAAAGTTGAACAGGCATACCTCCCAGACACTGCTCCCCAATAATTAGCCTGGGAGACGCCCTCAATACCAGATTCAAAAGGTGAGGGAAAGAGAAGAAAATTTCCTTGGCTGTCATTTGCCTATACACCAGCATCCCTTATAATGATGTCATAGCTGCCTGCCTCCATTATCTCCAAAACAATGGACAACACTCAGATCTCCAACCCAAAGACATTGCCAAACTCATCCATTTCATCCTCACCCATAACAATTTTACATTCAACAACAAACATTTTGTCCAAACCCTGGGTACTAGGATGTCTCTCCAATATTCCAACGTCTTCATAGGCCACCTTGAGGAAGAATTTCAGGACAAATGCCCTACAAAACCAATGATATACCTGAGATACATCAATGATATTTTCATCTTTATGGACAGACGGCCTAAACTGCTTCATAGATTTCCACCACAACTTCAACAACCACTGCCCATCCATCAAATTCTCCCTAGAACTCTCCTGTAGGAGTATTAACTTCCTGGACACGATGATCAACTTCAGCAATGAAATTCTACAGAGTACTACCTACAAGAAACCCACGGATCACCACACTTACCTTCACAGATCTAGTAACCAAGAAATCTGTTATCTACAGCTAGGCACCCAGCTACCACAGAATATGCTCTGAGGAGAAAGTCCAGGATACATACTGTAACACATTTCAAACCACCTTCATCAAACAAGGGCATTCCACCAGAGAAGTAGATTGCATCGTGGAACAGTGCACCCAAGTACCCCGAGAGACCATGATTCAATGTGGAACTAAAAAACCTCCAACCGCACACCCTTAGTTGTCACCTACCACCCCACACTGGAACCCATACAGGGTATCATTAAACAATTACAATCCATACTCGATGGGGACCACATTCTAAATAAATCTTTCCCACACACCCTCTTCTGCATTCAAGCCTTCTGTTTTCGGATGCCTCCAAGCTCATCATCTGAAACAAGCTCCCCACAGACCAGGACCCACCAACTCAAGTGGCACCAGAACCTGCCAAAACAACAGATGCAAAACCTGCAGACATATCTTCACTGCTAGGATGATCAACACCCTCCATAATACACCTTTCACGATCCATAGGTCCTATACATGCCTATCACAACATATGGCATGTCTCACCCAGTGCACTAAATACCCCAATAACAACTCTGTGGGTGGAAGTAGACAATCACTACACTCTCGAATGGATTCACACAGAAAAATGATAAAAGACAAAAACACCATACCACCCACAGGTGAACAACCACTCCATATATATATGCAGAATATTTTAGGTTCATTGGGATGAGCTCATAATTTGATTAGGGGATAACCTAATAATTTGGTTAAGGAAAAGTGAAATAATGATTTTTGGTCCTCATAAGTGGTCTATTCACAGGACCAGCAAAGGTGGGGAGGGTGGAAGAGGTTTTGCATTGTTCCAAGGCACCTCTACTGGCTTATTGAATAAGTAGCATAGATATGCCCAGATTGGCCTCCCTACCTGTTATCCTTGGTCAAAATATATGTATTAATTTTTATTTTAAATCTGTCCATTGCCCTAAAGGGGTGCAGTAAATTACTAAGGCAACATATGACCACCAGCGTGAGGAGAAATACAGAAGGGAAAACAATCTGGACCATAATCTTACTCTCAGACCCTTCACAAATTATATACATATAGCCACAGTGAGAGGCAGCCATCATCTGGAGCAGAGAGCATCAGCCAGACAAACAACTGGGTGTCATTGAATGTAGGGAGAACAGAAACTGTGGTGAGGGACAATGAGTTAAATCCTTTGCGGCACTTTCTGTAAAAAAAACTTTAATGTCTACACTGACCAGACAGAACCTCACTTTTAAATGCCTCCTATAAAAGAGCCCCAACTCAGTAAACTACATGGAACTGCATGTATCAGCCTCAGAGGACTGAAAGGCTAAGTCCTTCCTTCTACAGTATGAACTGTGGTTCTAGGGAGTCTATAGTAGGTACTTCAAACCTGATGCATAGGTTACTAAGCTATTGCCTTTAAAATTAGCCTTGAGGGATTCTGCATGTCAGAGTTCTAGGGGAGGAAGAACCATTCCAAATTATGAATCTTTAGGGCCTGTTGGAAAGGAACGAGCATTACATAAGCAAGAAATGTGGGTGGGCTCAGGAGAGGAAGGGGGTCAGTGAAGCCAGGCGGGAGTCTCTCTGAATGTGTATTTGCCCACTTTTTGCTTCATATTTCACCTAATGTTTTCACTGGATTTCTTTATAATTATAGGAGATATCCCATCTCCTAGAACTGGAAGGGACCTTGAAAGGTCATTGAGTCCAGCCCCCTCCCTTCACTAGCAGGACCAAGTACTGATTTTGCCCCAGATCCCCAAGTGGCCCCCTCAAGGATTGAGCTCACAACCCTGTGTTTAGCAGGCCAATGCTCAAACCACTGAGCTATCCCTTCCCCCAACCCCCTCTCTTTTTCCTTTGTTCACATTTTCTTGTAAGTGGAGCATGAACACAGTAACATTCAACCATCTACTGTGCTTTTGAGCTAACATTGTTAGCATGGTTTCAGAATTAGGCAAAACGCGTTCACCTCTTCCCACTTGAACGAATGGAATTGATCTGATGTGTGAGCCGTGAAAGTGTGTTTAAAACATGTCTCAGTTTTAATGTTAAATGGATTGTCTTTGCCTTCCTGATCAGTAATTCATATTGTTGTCATCGTCCTTTCAACTTGATCTATTCGTTTAAAAAAATAAAATTGTGTCAATATTTATTTTTATTATTCAGATAGCATTTCTGACATATCATTTTGCAATCTAAACAAGCATAGCTCTGCTCGGTTATTTCTTCTGTATACCTTTTTCCTCTTACCTCATCTCGGTTCTCAACAAGCAGGGGATTAAGGAGCTGGAACATCTGGTTTCACTGATCAAACAGAAGTGGGTGGTGGTCAGCCCTTCACTAGATAGAATGTGTGACAAATTCTTACCCTGAAAATATTGGCTCAGAGACACAGCGTCTCTCTCTCATTGCCTGGATAAGGAGCCAGCCCAGTCAGAAAGCCATCAATTAAGGCTCTGAGTGTTTATCAAGAAAATTCAGTTATGGACTCAAATCTGCAGCACTAAATACTATGAAATTGTTTATTTTCTCCAGTCTTTCCCATCCATAGTTCATGTAAACCTAGTCATTATATTTATGGATGTTTTAATCTGATGTCATGAGTTCATGTATGTAAAGTGATGCCAGGTAAGCATCATCATCGTGCATTGCTTAAATGCGGCTACGTTCTAAGTTTAAAGTTAACCAAGCTATTTAGGTGAGGAGTGTGAATTGATCGTCCATATGTACTGAATTTTCTATCACATTAGGTTTAGCCGTTTGCATGATTAAAGACAGGTGGTCAGAAGGGGACAAATCAATACAGAGAAACAATGTTGCTATCAAAAAGAGTAAGGAAGATTCCACCTGTGTTGTAATTTGACAGAAATAAGTAAAATACTCTGCAATGTACAGAATTTATCATATGTATGGCTGGATTCTGCCACCATTTCTTAAGGTGAATAGTGACTTTCCCTGAGAGGTCTCCCATTGAAGTCAATGGGACTGGTTGTGGAGTAAAATTGCTACATAACAGGCATAAGGGTGGCAGAATCCCAGCTGTAATAATTAAAAACAGCAAGTATGGAAGCATCATTGATTTTAGGTGATCGTTTTGCAATTTTATAAAGTGACCTCTTTTTCCCCACAGAAGTTATCAATCTTCAAGTGCATAAGCTCCTCATTCTGCTCATATTCATTCAGCAGCCAATGGTTCGAAAGATCAACTAGACCTGTTTTAATCCTGGGTGCTCCTGGAAAATTACTTTTCATTTCACACACATGCACCTTCCCCATCCCCCGCCCAACCCTACCCACATTGTTTGTTACCTTTCTCCAGATATAGCACCTGCTTCAGATGCAGCCCTCAGTAACAAGAACAAGATGGGGCTCTGCGATGGTCATCCCTCTGCATCCATCTCACTTAAAATGGGATTTTGTTTGGTGGAAATGGTTCATGTTATTGGAGGGCCTCATCTTGGGAGCTTTGTCATTGACTTCAGTGGAAACAGGAATAGATCACACCTTGGTCACTTAGATTGACATTCTCTCTTATGTAGAGGACCCGCACAAGGCCTATACCTTAAGTCCCACTTAAGCTCTAAAAGCAGGCTCTAAAAGTGGTGCAATAGGGCCTTGTGCTGGACCTCTGCACCTGGCAAATTTCAAACTTAGAACTTATTTCCAATAATACCTAAGGTAATGATGTCCCAGTTATTGATCTCCTTTGACAGCCCTCTCCCGATTCACCTGATGCCGTTGCTCTTTCTATGGACTCAAGTTGTGTTTTCCTATATTTCTTTTGCTGTTGGTTATTTTCTGTGTGATAGCAGAGCCCTCCAAAAAGGCTACTCCGGCTTAATGAGTGAAGTAGTTTCTGCAGCCCTCACATATCACCTCACAAAGGGGAAATTATTGGAGTAATCCAGATGGCATTAGGTCCACTCCACATCCTTTCTCCAGACTCCCCCAGTTCCAGGTGCATCTTGTGTGCTGCTGCAACTGCAAAGGGAGCCCTCAGGTGTCTGGGTCCTGCTCCATGGAGCAGAAGAGCACTTCCCCTTCAAATTCTTCCCCTCCTTGCAGGGCCGGCCCACAACATTTTGGCACTTGAGGCGGGGAGCTCAAATGACACCCACATGCCCCTTCATTTGGGCCAAAACTATGAAAGGTCTCAATTCTGCCTTCTTCCTGTTCTACTCCTCTCATCGTACTGCTCTGCTACCTACGCCAATAAAGGAGAACTAACAACTTAAAATGCCTTGTTCCAAAATTATAAGTAACACTTAACTTTATGTAACTTTTCTTGTCTGCATAGTAAACACTGGCATTTTTTTCTGTTTGAATAATCAAAGTGGTGCTTTCCATGCCTTCTTGGTTGCAAAGATTTGAACTGCGGCCAAATTGGAAAAAGCAAGTCTGGGCATTCCTGGTGTCATGGGGTACTTCCGGCAATTTACTCCCCATTTCGCCACCAGAGCAAGTCCCCCTGATGGACCTGATAAAAGCCCGGGGTCCAGACATGGTGAAGTGGACAGATGCCACAGAGAAAGCATTCACAGTTCTACAGACAGCCCTCTGCAGTAACCCCATGCTTATAGCCCCGGACTTCAACAAAGAGTTCATTTTACAAACAGGTGCATCTGAAGTAGGATTGGGAGCTGTCCTATCACAGATGGTCGGAGACGAAGAACACCCGATCCTCTACCTCAGCAGGAAACTTCTTCCGAAAGATCAGAAGTATGTAGTGGTTGAGAGAGAGTGCCTTGCTTTGAAATGGGCCATGGAAACACTACGCTATTACCTGCTGAGACAACAGTTTACCCTTGTGACCAACCATGTACCCCTCCAGTGGATGCAGTGAAATAAAGAGAATAACGCAAGGGTGACCAGATGGTTCCTGTCCCTACAACCTTTTCAATTCACCATATAACACTGGGCTGGAAGTCACCATGGCAATGCAGATGGCTTGTCACGGGTATACTGCCTGACGCCCCAAGTTGCCCAACCCCGTGGGAGCGGGGGAGGGGGGGGTATGTGACAGGGTCGGGCCAGATGGGTACAGGAGAGTGATAGAAGGCAGATATATTAGCCTCTGATTAAGCAGGTCCCTTTTCCCTGGGTAAGGTAACAGGGGCGGTTCCAGAACAATCAGGAACTTGCTGGAACCAATTAAGGCAGCCAGGCTAATTAGGACACATGGAGCCATTGAGAAGCTGCTAGAATCCATTAAGACAGGCATGCTAATCAGGGCACCTGGTTTAAAAAGGACCTCACTTCAGTCAGTGAGGGGCGCTCAAGGAGCTGAGAGTGAGAGGGCGTGCTGCTGGAGGACTGAGGAATACAAACACCATCTGGCATCAGGAGGAAGGTCCTGTGGTGAGGATACAGAAGATGTTGGGAGGAAGCCATGGGGAAGTAGCCCAGGGAGTTGTAGCTGTCACACAGGTGTTACACGAAACACTGTAGACAGCTGTGATCCACAGGGCCCTGGGCTGGAACCCGGAGTAGAGGGCAGACCCGCGTTCCCCCCCATCCCTCCATCTCCCTATTGGATACAGGAGGAATTGACCTGGACTGTGGGTCCCAGCAGAGGGGAAGGTCCCTGGCCTGTACCCCAACCCACTAGGTGGATCAGCAGAGACTGCGGGGATTGTTCTCCTTCCCTTTTCCCATGCTGGCCAGTGATGAGGTTAGCTGAGTGAACAGCAGGTCTGAGCCACTAGCAAAAGTGGCCAAAGTGAGGGATGCCGTGAATCTCTGAGGCGAGCAAATCCGCCAATAGGCGCAGGACGCACCAAGGCAGAGGAGAAACTTTGTCACATAGTGGTGTGTGTACATTTCTTGGGTGGTGACTCTTCTTAGATGCTTCTGGAGTACAGCATCAAACTCAGCCATCAATTCCACAATTTTAAGGAAGTTTCCATTGTTTGGCACATACAGCTGTTCTGAAGTGCCATGCAGTGCTAGGTTTTGGGTAGCAAGCATTCTCACAATGGCAATGAGCCTTTTCAGAACATTTTGCCAGTAAAGAGACTCTGATGCAATCTTCTCTTGATGCTGATTATCTATGGCGGCGTTTAAGCTTAGTCTCATCTCAAGCTCTTTCCACCTATGGAATGCTCTCTGGTGATTTGCTGCCTTCTCATGGCATGCCAGATTTCTAGCCAGGTTTTTCCAGTCCTTTGTTCCTGTAGAACCCAGTGTGGCTGGAACATTAGACTGGAAGAGTTTGCAACAAAAACAGTATGCAGCATTCTGGGTTTTTGAGTACATAAGCCATGGCCTCTCCACTTTGTCACCATTGGGGATTTTACACCAGTAATGCGTTGGATGGAAACTTCTATTTTAATTGTCTTTGGGGAACATGAAGTTTTTCACTTGCTGTGGCCCATGCAGTACAAGGAAGTCCCTCAAGCTACTGCTCAAGTGGGTCCACAGTCCTGGATCGTCTAGACTTAAGGAACTAAACTCAGCAGCAGCTGTCTCTTGCGCCTCCACAACACTCTTCTCTGATCTACACTTTTCTTCAGGAATGTGCATGGTTACATCCATTTGAGATGGAGATACGGATGCTGCAGTAGCTGCCAGGTAACCTGCACTCTAAACGGAAGATCAGGCTTCTCCTCACCACTCACATCCTCACTGGGGCCGGAAGGCTCAACCTGAACATTTGTGTCTATGTATCTCAGGAGAGCTCCTTCCTGCTTAGATAGAAAAGCTTCCTTTGCTTTCTTTCTTTTTCTGAATACTGCCCCAGAGGGGCGTTTTCTTCTTTCACTCATGACTGCTGTTCTGAGCCAGCTATAGTGGCTCTCAACACTCAGTTGAAGGGGACAAAGCAGGCTGGTAGCAGGGCCTGAGTGAGGGAAGATATCAGCATCTTAAGGGCCTAACTGGCTCCTACTACTTCAGTTGACTGCCTGTTCTCCTCAAGTGGGCTCAGGGAAGAGCAGGAAACAGGAAGCGCCCTGAGAAGCTGGTGTTAATCAGTCCAGGCTCCTGGGGGTGCTAAAGAGGTACATAAGAGGCTCCTCCTCCTCTCTCTCCCTGCAGCTCCTGCTGCTCTCTGTTATTCCCTCTCACCTTTTCTCCTGCTTGTCTGTTATGTCTCCTCCTTCCTCCAGCACTCCACCATCTTTGTGCATCTAGAGCAGAGAGAATACATATGCACCAGCAGCAGACACAACTTTCTACACTTTGGGTCCTAGTGGCGCCCCCCCATAGTCTGGCACCTGAGGTGGCCGCCTCAGTTCGCCTCATGGTAAGGCCAGCCCTGCCTCCTTGTGTAACCACTGATTACTGTGTATTTAGTTTCCCTCGTCAAGGCCTGGTCCACAGAAGATATGAGTCTGTTACCACTAGAGAACCTGGCTCTGTAGCTCAAGCTGTAAAGACCTTTTAGCTCTGGAGGTCTCTGGTATTGTCCAAAATGGCAGCATTCACATTTGTGCCCTTTAAGTGCACAATTTCCATTACCAGGGCCCCTCCACACCATTGCTCCCTATAGAGGATGTGTACAGCTATTGGCCACACCTGTGTCCCTCCTAAAAGTCTGGCCTGGAGCCACCATTGCCTAATGAAGGGCTTTGAAATCCTCAGATGATGTCTGTGCTCTCTCTGTGTGTAACTGTTACTATTGCTATAGTTTTCCACATGTATTAAATCATAGAGCGCTTTTTCCAGCTGCTTTAGGGCACAAATATTGGCAGAAGTCACACATTTCTAATCCTTTAGCAAAGCCAGCCAGCAGCCTGACTCAGTTACAGATTTTAAACATGTTTTTACATTGGAGCCCAATATTCTGCACAATTTAAATATAAAATAAAATGAATGGACCTGAAAATTACACCTGAGTTTTCAGGGAGGATTTAATGTCTATAATATTTAATGCACTCTCATTGATCTTTTCACTGTCACTGAATAGCAAAAATGATTGAAAACAGATCTCGGAAACAAATACTACGCCCAAAATAATCTTCATCATACTGGATAGAGGAGGAACAGAAAATTTCAGCTGGCTTTATGTGGACTTTACTTTTTATTCTAAATCTATCTCTGCTCTGAGAAAATAAAGTTAGATGAACATGAAAGGTAGGACTTTCCAAAGTGCTCAGCATTGGGCCAACTTTGCAGCCAGTGAAGTTCATGGTAAATCTCCCATTGCTTTCAGTGGGAGTAGAGTTTAGCCAGCATTTAGCTTTTTTGAAACATAATATGTTTAGAGCTAATATTCTTTGGGCATTTTCTATAGAAAGCCGTGATTTATAAGGAATGCTCTTATTAAGTTACCGAGAAGTAATTAACAGCAGTTCAGAGAGTCAGTACAAGTTGTAATTAGCACTTAGTTGGTGCACAGGCCTTTTCATAGGAATTAACTTCACCAGAAGTGTTTTCCTCTTACCCCAGGTCTTCTTTAAATCAGAAGCATTAAAGTGGATGCTGGAAAGCAGAAAAATGGGGCCCAAGACCTTAAACAAGAACGAGAGCGAGAGCTTGGCAACACAATGAGGCTAGTAGCAGAGGAAGAGTTCTCAGACCCACACCTGCCTTAACAGAATGATTTCCTTTATTGTAGAAGGGAAATAAATTTACTGTAGAACAAATAAGTCAGGGCTTGGGCAGTTGTGTGGCCTGTGACCTCATCAACTCCAGAGGTTCTTTCTTGCTGACTGGAGCTCTGCAGAGAACATTACTGCAGAACAAGTTAAAAATTACTTAGATGAGTTAGATAAAAAAATAAATTAAATTAATGGAGATATCCTATCTCCTAGAACCAGAAGGGACCTTGAAAGGTCATCAAATCCAGCCCCCTGCCTTCACTAGCAGGACCAAGTACTGATTTTGCCCCAGATCCCTAAGTGGCCCCCTCAAGGAGGGAACTCAGAACCCTGGGTTTAGCAGGCCAATGCTCAAACCACTGAGCTATCCCCATGTCTTCAACTCACTAGGGCCTGATGAAATGCATCCTAGAATATTCAAGGAGCTGACTGAGCAGATATCTGAGCCATTAGTGATTATCTTTGAAAAGTCATGGAAGACGGGAGAGATTCCAGAAGATTGGAAAAAGGCAAATATAGTGCCAATCTATAAAAAGGGAAATAAGGACAACCTGGGGAATTACAGACCAGTCAGCTTATCTTCTGTACCTGGAAAGATAATGCAGAAAATAATTAAGCAATCAATTTGCAAACATCTAGAAGATAATAAGGTGATAAGTAACAGTCAGCATGGATTTGTCAAGAACAAATTGTGTCAAACCAACCTAGTGGCTTTCTTTGACAGGGTAACAAGCCTTGTGGATAGAGGGGAAGTGCTAGACATGGTATATCTTGGCTTTAGCAAAGCTTTTGATACTGTCTTGCATGACTTCTCAAACAAACTAGGGAAATGCAACCTAAATGGAGCTACCATAAGGTGGGTGCAAAACTGGTTGGAAATCCGTTCCCAGAGAGTAGTTATCTGTGGTTCACAGTCATGCTGGAAGGGCATAACAAGTGGGGTCCCACAGGGAATAGTTCTGGGTCCAGTTCTATTCAATATCTTCATTAGTGATTTAGATAATGGTATAGAGAGTACACTTATAAATTTTGCAGAAAATACCTAACTGGGAGGGGTTTCAGCTGCTTTGGAGGATAGGATTAAAATTCAAAATGATCTGGACAAACCGGAGAAATGGTCTGAAGTAAATAGGATGAAATTAAATAAGGACAAATGCAAAGTACTCCACACTTAGGAAGGAACTATCAGTTGCACACATACAAAATGGGAAATGACTGTCTAGGAAGGAGTACTGTGGAAAGGTATCTGGGGGTCATAGTGGACCATAAGCTAAATGTGAGTCAACAGTGTAACACTGTTGCAAAAAAAGTGAACATCGTTTTGGGATGTATTAGCAGGAGTGTTGTAAGCAAGAGACTAGAAGTAATTCTTCCGCTTTATTCCGTGCTGATTAGGCCTCAACTGGAGCTGAGTTGTTCTGGTAGCCACATTTCAGGAAAGATGTGGACAAATAGGAGAAAGTCCAGATAAGAGCAACAAAAATGATTAAAGGAAAGAAAAATGATCCGGGTAACTACAGGCCTGTTAGTTTGACATCTGTAGTATGCAAGGTCTTTGGAAAATTTTTGAAGGAGAAAGTAGTTAAGGACATTGAGGTCAGTGGTAATTGGGACAAAATACAACCTGGTTTTAAAAAAGGTAGATCGTGCCAAACCAACCTGATCTTCTTTGAGAAGGTAACAGATTTTTTAGACAAAGGAAACTCAGTGGATCTAATTTACCTCAATTTCAGTAAGGCATTTGATACGATTCCACATGGGGAATTATTAGCCTAATTGGAAAAGATGGGGATCAATATGAAAATTGAAAGGTGGATAAGGAACTGGTTAAAGGGGAGACTACAATGGGTTGTACAGAAAGGTGAACTGTCAGGCTGCAGGGAGGTTACTAGTAGAGTTCCTCAGGGATCGATTTTGGGACCATTCTTATTTAAAGTGGGAAAGTGCTAATAAAGTTTACGGATGATACAAAGCTGGGATGTATTGCCAATACAGAGAAGGACCAGGATATCAGACAGGAAGATCTGGATGACCTTGTAAACTGGAGTAATAGTAATAGGATGAAATTTAATAGTGAAAAGTGCAAGGCCATGCATTTAGGGATTAATAACAAGAATTTTTGTTATAAGCTGGGGATGCATCAGTTGGAAGTAACAGAGGAGGAGAAGGACCTCAGAGTATTGGTTGATCACAGGATGACTATGAGCTGCTAATTTGATATGGTCTAATGCGGTCTTGGGATGCATCAGGTGAGATATTTCCAGTAGAGATAAGGAGGTGTTAGTACCGTTATACAAGGCACTGGTGAGACCTCATCTGGAATACTGTGTCCAGTTCCGGTCTCCCATGTTTAAGAAGGATGAATTCAAACTGGAACAGGTACTGAGAAGGGCTAGGAGGATGATCCGAGGAATGGAAAACCTGTCTTATGAAAGGAGATTCAAAGAGCTTGGCTTGTTTAGCCTAACCAAAAGAAGGCTGATGGGAGATATGATTGCTCTCTATAAATATATTAGAGGAATAAATACCAGGGAGGGAGAGGAATTATTTAAACTCAGTGCCAATGTGGACACAAAAACAAATGGATATAAACTGGCCATCAGGAAGTTTAAACTTTAAATTAGACGAAGGTTTCTAACCATCAGAGGAGTGAAGTTCTGGAAAGCCTTCCAAGGGGAGCAGTGGGAGCAAAAGACATATCTGGCTTCAAGACTAAGCTTGATAAGTTTATGGAGGGGATGGTATGATGGGATATCCTAATTTTGACAATTTATTGATCTTTGACTATTAGTGGTAAATATGCCCAATGTCAGATGGTATGGATCTGAGTTACTACAGAGAATTCTTTCCTGGGTGTCTGGCTGGTGAGTTTTGCCCACATGCTCAGGGTTTAGCTGATCGCCACATTTGGGGTCAGGAAGGAATTTTCCTCCAGGGCAGATTTGCAGAAGATTCACCTTCCTCTGCAACGTGGGGCACAGGTCAGTTGCTGAAGGATTCTGTGCACCTTGAAGTCTTTAAACCACGATTTGAGGACTTCAGTAGCTGAGACATAGGTTAGGGGGTTGATACAGGAGTGGGTGAGTGAGATTCTGTGGCCTGCATTGTGCAGGGGGTCAGACTTGATGACCATTGTTAAGGTTCCTTCCCCACTCTGAACTTTGGAGTACAGATATGGGGACCTGCATGTAAACTTTTAAGCTTAACTACCAGCTTAGATCTGGTTTTGCTGCCACCACTCCCAAGTGCTAACTCCCTTCCTTGGGTAGCCTTGAGAGACTCCTCCACCAATTCCCTGGTGAACACCGATCCAAAATCCCTTGGATCTTAAAACAAGGAAAAAGCAATCAAGTTTTTAAAAAGAAGGCTTTTAATTAAAGAAAGAAAGGTAAAAATCATCTCTGTAAAATTAAGGTGGAAAATAACCTTACAGGGTAATCAGATTCAAAGAGCCCAGAGGAACCCCCTCTAGCCTTAAGTTCAAAGCTACAGCAAACAGAGATAAACACTCTAGCAAAAGAAACATTTACAAGTTGAGAAAACAAAGATAAACCTAACACGCCTTGCCTGGCTGTTACTTACAAGTTTGAAATATGAGAGACTTGTTCAGAAGATTTGGAGAGCATGGATTGATGTCTGGTCCCTCTTAGTCCCAAGAGCGAACAACAACCAAAACAAAGAGCACAAACAAAAGCCTTCCCCCCACCAAGATTTGAAAGTATTTTGTCCTTTGGGTCACGTGTCAGCCAGGTTATCTGAGCTTCTTAACCCTTTACAGGTAAAAGGATTTTGGAGTCTCTGGCCAGGAGGAATTTTATAGTATTGTACACAGGAGGGCTGTTACCCTTCCCTTTATGGTTATGACAACCATAATGGTCCCATCTGACCTTAAAATCTATGATTCTATGATAAAACATGATCTATGAGGGACGATGGAAAAAATGGGTTTGTTTAGTCTGGGAAAGAGAAAACTGAGAGGAGACATGATAACAGTTTTCAAGTACATAAAAGCTTGTTACAAGGAGGAGGGAGAAAAATTGTTCTTCTTAACCTCTGAAGATAGGACAAGAAGCAATGGGCTTAAATTGCAGCAAGGGAGGTTTAAGTTGAACATTAGGAAAAACTTCCTGTCAGAGTGGTTAAGCACTGGAATAAATTGCCTAGGGAGGTTGTGGAATCTCTATCATTGGAGATTTTTAAGAGCAGATTAGACAAACACCTGTCAGGAAAGGTCTAGATAATACTTAGTCCTGCCATGAGTGCAGGGGAAAGGACTGGATGACCTCTCAAGGTCCCTTTCAGTCCTATGATTCTATGGACATTTCTTGCCATAAGTTAGATGGTGAATTCACATTGTTATTTGCTTGGGTGGCAGTAAAAATAATTTTGAATTTCAGATCTTGCCATTCCATTGACACCTGGGCAAGGAGGTCAGCCGGGTATTTTTCCCCCTCAATAAGCCGATGATACGTTTTAAAACTAGAATAGTTGAGGTCTCACCAGTGCCTTTAAAACTGTTGTGGCTTTCCATGTATCTAGGTGTACATAAGGTTGCTCAACACCATGCTGTCTGTCTGAGCACTTGCATTGCTTACTACACTTTTGCTCAAGTGAGTAGTAATTCTGAAGGTTTCAATGGGAGTGAGTGAAATTATGCACATGCTTAAGTGCATGCAGGATGAGGACCTAAATGCCCTCTGTATGAGCTTCCTGTATGCCTGGTTTTCTTTGAGCATCAGCTCATTCTCTAGTGGTTTCAGCATCTTAAATGGTTTGGTTCTTTGGTTTCCTAATTAAAGGCTTTGACATTGTCTGAAAACTTATTTTACTATTCTAACCCACTGTACAGATTTAGTCATTTGTTTATACAAAAAAGATACTTATCTAATACTCTTGGGTATAATATAATAGTTGTATACATGGAAACTGTTTAATCTAAATTGTTCTGCACATTACTGAAGGCTGAATGATTTGAAGTGTCTTTTCAGACCTGATCCTATCGTCAGCTTTCAGTTATGCTACCTAAAGTATAAACCTTTCTTCCTACAGCCAGTACAGTATATCTCTTTCCCCACATACTTTCTTGATGAGGTGGAATGTTCAGCTTATGAAAGGTCATAGAGTTGCAGGTTCATTTCAGAGCCTTGTATTTGAATTAAAACACTGACTAGGTGCTGTGCTGATATATACAGACATGCTCTGTGATTTTTCTTTTTTTTTTTAGAAAATGTGGGAGTCAAAGTTCGTTCAATACACCTATCCTGAAAGAAGCCTCTGCATAGTGTATTTAACATCTGTATATATTAGGGTGTAGGGTTTATAAAGGATGCATATTTGCAAGAAGGAAGGTTTAGGATCAGCATGGCATGTGGGCGCAGGCAATTTGCACTAATAGTTGTAGTCTGTTGTAGTCCCCGAGAGAAAACAAAAAGAAAACACAGAGGAGATGGGTTCCATCAAAAACACTCCAGTTGTATGTTGTGGACACCAGTTTTCTTTGGAGCCCTCCAGCTTTTAACCTTTCCTATCACATAAAAATATCTATTTGCAACAAGGAAAAGGTCTTTCCAGTTGCCATGCTTGATGAAGTATAAGTAATATATGCCAACAGAAGTTCCTTGGTGCTTTAGGTCACATTATTTTTGTAACACACCAGCATCTTCAAGGTACTACTGTCATCTCATATAAATCTGAGTATTATATACATATGCATCCACTCAGATACAGACACACCTGCTCTTTATATAAACTATTGCAAAGTATAATGGCTCTCCATCAACACAAAATTATATTGTCTCCATGGAAATTGTTTTAAATATGTTAATTACATTTTAATATGCTAAAATAGTAATTTAAATATAATATACATTGTAACTATATATAAAGAGAAATTTCATCCATTATATTTATCCTCACTGTTCAGTGAATGAACCCGTCATTCACTGTGCGATCTCCAACCTTTGTGTTAAATGAGAAATGCAGAGGGCCGGTGGAAATAACAGCATGTGATCATGTTATTAGGACAGTATGGTAGTGCATACTTACAAGGGGGCATTTGGCATTTCCTGACTTGTGAGTGCTTATCTTTGTAACCTTAGTGTTTTTTTAACACACTTGTCTTATCTTGGTTTTTGTTTAAAGATAAATTTTAGAGGAAAAGAAATTCAATATGTGAAACTACTTGCTGAGTCCCCCTAAAATGCTGTGTGCTGCATAGTGGGTCCAATACAACTTCCGTTGCACTGGAAGGATTACTATTGACTTCAATGCAAGTTGAATTGGTGCACGCCTTATACCATGAATCAAGGGATTTTGCAAGACCCTGCTTCAGTTAATAGAAACCTTAAAGGTAAATAAGGCCAAAAAGAACATAAGGGGTATGTCTATGCTGCAGCTAGGAGCCTGCTTCTCAGCGTGTGCAGGCAGAAATGCACTAGCAAGCTAAAAATAGCAGTATGGCCCATAGGTACTGACTTTTATTTTTCCCCAGGAGTGATCCACGCTCGCTCCACCCTGAGGACCCTCCCCCCACTCCGCCCCTTCCCCTGAGGCTCCACCCTCTCTCCATGTCTTCCTGCCCCCACTCCACCCTCTCCCCGAGGCTCCTGCCTGCCTGCTGCTTGCTGCTTGCTGCTCTCCGCCCTCCCCCAAGCACCTCCCGCCAGCCACCAAACAGCTGATTGGTTCTGCAGCGCCGCTGAACATATGTGTGCCTGGTGCCTGGTGCTTGAGCCCCGCAGCACCCACAGAGTCGGCGCCTGTGGTATGGCCACAACAGCACAGGCAGTGGCATGAGCTAGTCTCCCAAATATAAACCTGCCTGAGTCCCTAGATACATACTCAGGTGGCTAGCCTGGACTGCTGCCAGTGCCGACATGGCCACATTATTATTTTAAGTGCACTAGCTCAATACTGAAGATATCTGAGGTTAATGGAGATAAGGCCAAAGGCCTTGTACGTTGTCATCTCGATCCAAAGACTAATGAAGGTCTTCCCATTGACTTCAGTGACCATTGGATTGGGCCGCGGATGAATGACTGTGCACCATGAGAGCAAGAAGCAGCATGTGAGTCATTCAAGGGGCTAAGCAGAAGACACTTGCTCCTTTCTACATGCCATCATAGAATGTGATTTCCTCTGCTTTACAAGGTTACGAGAACAGAAAAAAAATCAAGTCTGCTTGAGGAGCGTGAGTCAGATCTCACCAGCATCCTATCCATTGGTTGTTCCCTCAAAAAGTTTCTGCGTGCTTTTTCACAAGCAAATATATGAATATTTATCACCTCAGCATCCCTGGTTTACATTTTTGCCGTTTGACTGATTTTGCAGGTGAAAATGATTCAATGTTTTTCACACTACTATTTAAATATCCCCCCCAATATGTAAACACTGATACAAGAAGGCCAATCGACCAAATCATCTCTTGTATATGATTTCATTTGCTAATTAAAGACAATATAATGTTGTGACCACTCATGCTAGAAGTGAACTTTGCCCAGTATGTCAGATTGAACGTGAAATGATTCAGCAAGTGCCAAGAACCGTAGTTACGGATTTCTACCTACAGTCATGGTGGCCTAAAAGTGTAATTTCCCCCAAGGACGAATTACTGGTATGCAATACAAATTACCTTGAGTTCTTAGTCAAACAGAGGCATAATTCCCCTGCAAGTTACTAACTTGTTAAAAGCAGCAAAGAGTTAAGTGACTTCAGCTGTACTGTTTGATACATATTTATACATATATTTTTTAACTAAAAGTGCTAAAATCGGTATCTTTCCCAGTCTGTCTAATGGCTCAAACTTCTTTTCAGAGGAATGGCAACCCCTTTCCCATTCCTTTTCATGAACATTTTGAAGGTCCTGTATTACATGGATGAATACCCTACCCCAAACTTTGCTGATAATTACCATTAATAGATCAAGTTACTCATTTTAGGCCCATTCCCAGTGGAATCAGTAATATTCTCTCCATTGACTTCTGTGAGATGTGGTTTGGGTCATTTTACTGTATCTTCAAGGAACACACATATCAATATCTCGGGGGTTAGGGGCGTTGCTATTTTTTCCCCCTTACATGGAAAACACTTGCGGAGTCTTAAAACTGAAAAACAAACAAACAAGGAAAATCAAATTATTTTGCCTCATAAATAGACTTTCATAGGAACATCTATACATAGCCCCTTTATTAAGCCAGTGTTTAAAGCTGACCATGTGCGTAAGGGCTTTGCTGAATGGGAATGGATTTAAGCACACCCTAAAATTCTTTGTTGAATCAGAACCAAAGGCAAGTGAAAAAGCAAATCTCTACTCTGCAATTTAATGTAGCCCTTCAGCTTTAATAGTTCTGATTTTCCTTTTCTTATATTATTATTTATAATTTACATTATATTTTTATTCTCTAACATTATTAATTCCCATTGAGTTAGTTAAAGATAAAATGGCTGCAGTTCTTGGAAACTAAGTATATTTTTGCAAAAGATTATTATTTTAGTAATAGCCAAGTGTGCATTGGGTTTCTTTAGTCATAGAAATTATACATAAAACTTTGATCTCTGTTTTTTTCAAGCTAGGCTTAGATATTAGTAACTCCACCCACCCATCTGTGTTGTTGTGTGACTTTTACCCTAACTACTGGAAAATGCCTGTAAAATAAATGACAAAGTTGAATTGCTATGTACTATCCTGTAGGGTGTGAGTTTTCGTCTGACAGTCTAAAGGATTCCAGTGTCACACACACCACACAGCAAGAAAGGCTAGAGTGATAATATTAGCCCTTGACGTTATTAATGTGTCACACTTATTTCATTTAAATTGGCATCATGTGGAAACAGACACATAGTCATCTTCAATGACTAACCTCCACGGTTAGAAATGCTGTATTTGTTGTGCTGTCACAGAAGGCTAAAATGGAAAATTCCCTTGGAAAAAGTTATTGTCTACATTTTGCAGACCTTTTTTGTGATGAGCTCATGCATCTGCTAGCATTTAATGTGGTACGTGTCCTGCTTTCTATCAAAACTGAAAAACGTCTCCATGTTACACTGAAATCCAAATTTTTGCCTACCTTGATTGATAGTGATGGCTTGTAAATTTAAACCATATTGCTTAGTCAAAAATTCCAGCTGTTAAAACATAGATAATGACAGGACAATATAAATACTGCCTACCATTCTCACTACAGTTAACCTGCACACTGCACATTCCATGAACCATAAAATAGATGGTTTTCGGTTTTCAGATTGTCAACATGGCTCAATGGGTCAGTTTATCTTTGTGTTGTTGTTTTTTTATTGGTTGCCTGTGATAATAATAAGAATCCAGTGAGCTAAGTTGTCTTGTGTGCAAAAACAGCTTCACCATATGCAGGTTTCACTGCACTCCCTTAAAACCACTCATTGATTTTAAATTAAATGGCCTAATGTGCACCATGCATATTATGGCCTTATTTCTGCAAAGAATCTGTGCAGGCACTGTGGTCTGTCTGCATAGGTCTCATTGCAGGATCCAGGCCTAAATGACTGTAGAAAGTGCTGAGGAGAAATGGATGGTTTCAGTTTACAGTGTTTTGCATGAACCTGTTTTGTTGGTTTGGGTCACATTTGTTTCACATTGAGCTTCGGGTTTAAACGAGTCCAGGGAACCAGCACAATGAAATGTAGAAGAAACCACTGAGTTTTGTCTCATTTCACCGTGAAACAATAATTTATCTCAGGTTCACTCAGAATCCCTCCACAATTCCTAGAAGGGTCGTAAACCCAAAAAGTGGCTCAAATTTAAGGTTTGCAATAGCAGGTAAATTTTCCCTGATGGAAACTGTGAACGTTTGAATAGAATATTTATACCATTCAATGGAATTATATAGCAGATATATAGTTCTTTCTTCATTTCTATTGGCTGCTTGAAAAATGATCATAAAAGGAGATAATTTTCTATTAATTTCTATAGATTTTAAGAATAATTTCAAGAGAACCCTTTTAAATTTCTATGGGACTCCATTGGGTTTATCTTTATCAAATTCTATAGTCAGAGGGTGCTTAAAACTGCCACCTTAGAAAAAACTTCAATATGCTTCCCCCTCCTCATAGGTCTAGGCTGGCAGATTTGGCCCAGTTGCCCCTGATTTGGCCTGATGGAGGGGCAGCTGGGCCAAATTTGAGTAAGAGGCATGGTGCTCTGGCCTGCTGGCTTATAACACCATTCAAATTTGGCCCAGTTACCCTTCTGTCAAGCTGCCACTTTAGGCAGCTGCCCCAAAATCTACTGCCCTCGTGAACTGCCTAATTCACCAATAGTTAAGAGTGGCCCCGGTCTGTAAGATGTTCCCATAAGACTAGCCTGGTTTGGGTTTACTTTCACATATCCATAACTATAGAGCAGTGGCCTACATTATTTCCTTGCATGACATAAGATTTTTCTCTGCCAGGTTTCAGTGTCCCAAGTTGATCAAAAGCTACTGCTTTTAATGGGCTTTACCTAAGTAAAATTTGAGCAAGAATGACAGTTTATGGTTCATAAATAGAGCCATGTCTTGTCATGAATACACCCCACACCCCATCCAGTTTGTTTAAGTTGCAGTTCTGTGTACAAAATAATGGCACAACAGGAGGTATGGACCCTACCATATCAATTGCAGAAAACAGTATTGCTGCGTAAATAGCGTAAACAACATTTCTGCAACTATTGGTGTGAAATGTTTATGTTAATTTGCTTCAACTCTGTGCCCACCCCTGTTTTCTGTTCACCTTATTTACTGAAGAATGTTTTTCTTATCGGTTTTAAATTTGCAGTCATTGATTTCATTGAATATTTCATTGTTATTTTATCATGAGAGGGTAAATGGACAGCACAAGTACTGGGAGATCATGTTAAATCTATGAACTCACAAGTTATTTCTCTAATTACTTTTCACCTTTGTCTTTGAAAATTGTTCACATTCTTTGGTTTTTGTTTAACTGATTTACTGACAAATGCTTCAGTGAGGAAACTCAGGTGGGGGGAGGAAAATATTTTTCATTAGTACCTTTATTTTTAGTAGCTGGTTAAGACAGAGATAACAGCAGGTAGGCTCATTCTCTTAAGAAGAATTTCCTTTGCATCACATTTTTGGACAGTAATGACTCTCTAGTGCATTCTTCATGGTTTTCAGTAGTATATTTTCCTTTTGTTTTGTTCTCTTTACTGTTCTTGTCTACTGTCGACCCAAAACATCCTGATTTTTTTTTAACTCGAACTGGTGTGTGATGTTTAAGAAATTTGGGATGAAATTCAGGGTTCCACAGGAATCCTATTCCCTTGTGGCTTGAAAATTGACCAGCAGCAGGATGGAATAATCCAAGCCACAGGATGAGGTGGTAAAGTCTCCCTCTGTCTTTTCTTCACATCTCCTTCCTCTCTTTCCCTCTCTTTTTCTACGTTAACATTGGACTATCAGTATTCTAAACTGATTGGCAGCATTACTGTAGGCTAACAGAGTTCTCACTCCCCACCTTCCGCATGCACATGTCAACCCAAATAGTTTTTCATATACAAGTGTTGAAGGAACAAGATGCACAAGAAAATGGAAGAACTTGCACAGAGCAGCAAAATATAATTAGACCTTCAAAGAGCCAGTGTCACTGAAGATTTGGAAAAAACAACACTCTTCAAAACTGGTGACAGAGCAGGCAGCAGGAGATGGGGACTAAAGAGGTGCCAAGTTACCGTTATGTTCAAACCACATCCAGCAGCAAGGGGATGTTTCAAAACAGCACCAGGAAGGAACCAATCAGAGCTCATGTTTCAAAGCAGAAAGGCTAGTCTTTAACGTCCCTCCAAGTATCAGTGGTGTATGCCTGTGGAGTGGGATAATTAAATTGTGCATAGGTTTTTGTTCAGTCTCTTATCTAACTAAAACATACCGGTAAAGAAAGAAAGCACTCATCAATAGTTATATTGAAACAAAGTTGTTTGTTTCAAGGACTCCAGCTTCACTGGTTTCTAGTCGTTAGATGAATCTCAATTTTAAAGTATCCGTAAATGAGCAGTTTTGTAATTTTTTTACCCACACCTAAATAAACATAGTTAGATGGGAGACCCACCATGGCTAGACTCAGTGGTCGAGGGGGTAAACCCTCACTGGAGAAACTGAGTCAGTGCTAAGTGTGTCTGTGGCAGGGGTAAAACATACCCAGGATCTGCTGGGCGCAGTGAGTCATTGGTACAGCTAGGTAAATAGCTGTGGGCCAGTACTCCACTGAGAGCAGGACAAACTACTGGGAGCAGAGGAGACACAGAGGGTAAGAGATTTGGTTTCACACCTTTGGGAGGGGCGACAGATCCCTTTACTGACCAGGGTGATCCAGATGGGTGTGAAGCAATCACTTGGTGAAGTATGGATGTTAAAGAGGGGGAAGTCTATGGGTTCAGGGAGTCTTTGAACTGATGCCCGCAGAGTAGACTACTGCATTAATGTCAGGGAGAGAGGTGTGATACAGAGCCCATTGATGGTTCACTACTCTGTGTCAGCAACTTTTGTCATGCCTGACATACTCACCACACTAACACACTGTTGGCATAATCTGTATCTAAAAGGTATCATGTAAGGTATCATATACCAACTGATAACACCCTAGTCCCGAAAATCATTGAGTAGTGGAAGTACCGGCTGTGTTCAAAGAATTATAAATATGTGCTAGAATTATGTTCTTTAAATGTGTTTGGCAAGCAGTGCACAAACCCAATCTACCTAGAGAAAGGAATGTATATTTGCTTGTCTGACCAGGCTGGTCGTCAGGCAGAGACAATAAAGGAACATTTACATGGAAGATAAACAAAGTTATCAAGCTAGCAAGTGGGAGAGAAGACAGCATGGTGTCTGCACCCCAGAAGAAGGGAAAAACTTTGGGCTTATTTTTCAAAGAATACATTTCAAAGGTTTACTGGACTAAAAAGATAGGGGGGGAAATCTCTGATTTTTCCTGAGGAGTCAAAGAAGCCCCACGCTTTGAACTTTGTGTGTTGGGTCCTGGCTAAATGTCCAGTCAGCCATGCTGAAAAAAAAAGTCTATGATTAATAAACTTTTCTGAACAAAATACTCTGGTTTGTTAAGTTTTAGGTTTAGAAGTATATTTTTACTTCTGCTTATTTATAGCCATTTCTATCCTTATTCCTTATTCTTGTTATCACTTAAACCTAGTTTTTTTTTAATAAACTTGTTTTGCTTTTAACACAAACCATCTCAGCACTTTGGTTGAAGTGGAGGGTTTGTCAACCCCAAGTACGTTAATAAGCTGTTGTGTATTGTCTCTTTAAAGGAGCAGCAAACTTAATGTATTTGAGTTCAATTAGAGGGCTGGACACTGCAGAGAGATGTCTTTGGGGAACTTGGGAATTAGGGTTCACTGATTGTTACCTGCACAGTAAGGTTTGGACTGGCAGATTCCTGAAGAGTTTGCTGACAAAGCAGACAAGATGGTGTGTCAGGGAGCTGACACACAGTTTAGCAGTTGCACACTCACTTGTTGAGGCAGAGTAGTTAACAGTGATTCACAATTGTAGATGTCCTTGGCAAAGGTCACACTGGTGTACTAGTCACTGGGTGAATCTCATCTTTAAAGTATCCTTAGATGGGCAGGTTTGTAATTATTTCCCCCGCATCTAAATGAACTAGGACTGTCAAGCGATTAAAAAAATTAACCGTGATTAATCATGCTGTTAAATAGAATAGGATACCATTTATTTACATATTTTTTGGATGTTTTCTACATTTTCAAATATATTCATTTAAATTAAAACACAGAATACAAAGTGTGCAGTGCTCACTTTATATTTATTTTTATTACAAATATTTGCACTGTAAAGAACAAAAGAAATAGTATTTTTCAATTCACCTAATATAAGTACTGTAGTGCAATCTCTTTATCATGAAAGTTGCACTTACACATGTAGAATTATGTACAAAAAATAACTGCATTTAAAAATAAAACAATATATAACTTTAGAGCCTACAAGTCCACTCGGTCCTACTGCAGCCAATCGCTCAGACAAACAAGTTTGGTTACATTTGCAGGAGATAATGCTGCCGCTTCTTGTTTACAATGTCACCTGAAAGTGAGAACAGGTGTTCGCATGGCACTGTTGTAGCCAGTGTCACAAGATATTTACATGCCAGATGCGCTGAAGATTCATATGTCCCTTCATGCTTCAACCACCATTCCAGAAGACATGCGTCCATGCTGATGACGGGTTCTGCTCGATAATGATGCAAAGCAGAGCGGACCGACACATG
Organism: Chrysemys picta bellii; assembly: GCF_011386835.1. NCBI lineage: Eukaryota > Metazoa > Chordata > Testudines > Emydidae > Chrysemys > Chrysemys picta. The sequence goes on from NC_088791.1 coordinate 20,693,620, forward strand.
TTCATTTTCATCATCTGAGTCAGATGCCATCAGCAGAAGGTTGATTTTCTTTTTTGGTGGTTTGGGTTCTGTAGTTTCCGCATCGGAGGGTTGCTCTTTTAAGACTTCTTCTGAAAGCATGCTCTATGCCTCATCCCTCTCAGATTTTGGATGGCACTTCAGATTCTTAAACCTTGGGTCCAGTGCTGTAGCTATTTTTAGAAATCTCACATTGTTACCTTCTTTGCATTTTGTCAAATCTGCAATGAAACTGTTCTTAAAATGAATAACATTTGCTGGGTCATCCTCCGAGACTGCTATAACATGAAATATATGGCAGAATGCAGGAAAAACACAGAGCAGGAGACATACAATTCTCCCTCAAGTTGTTCAGTCACAAATTTAATTAACGCATTATTTTTTTAACAAGCTTCATCAGCATGGAAGCATGTCCTCTGGAATGGTGGCTGAAGCATGAAGGGACATATAAATGTTTAGCATATCTGGCACGTAAATACCTTGCAATGCTGGCTACAAAAGTGCCATGCAAACGCCTGTTCTCACTTTCAGGTGACATTGTAAATAATAATAATAATAAATAATACGGAGCAGGCAGCATTATCTCTCGTAAATGTAAACTTGTTTGTGTCTGAGCGATGGCTGAACAAGAAGTAGGACTTGTTGGCTCTAAAGTTTTACGTTGTTTTGTTTTGCGGGCAGTTATGTAACCAAAAAATTCTACATTTATAAGTTGCAATTTTATGATAAAGAGATTGCACTACAGAACTTTTATGAGATGAATTGAAAAATGGTATTTCTTTTGTTTCTTTTTTGCAGTGCTAATATTTGTAATAAAAATAATAATATAAAGTGAGCACAGTATACTTTATATTCTGTGTTGTAATTGAAATCAATATATTTGAAAATGTAGAAAAACATCCAAAATATTTAATACATTTCAATTGGTATTCTATTGTTTAACAGTGTGATTAAAACTGCGATTAATCACGATTAATTTTTTTAATCACGATTCATTTTTTGAGTTAATCACGAGTTAACTGTGATTAATCAAGAGCCCTAAAATAAACCTAGCTGGATGGATGATGTTCAATGTAAAAAAATATTTTCTTCTGGGGCAATTAGTTGAAAATGGACAATAAATGATTAATGTGGAGAAAATAGCTGGATAAGGGGAAATTGTAGGGGTCTCAATTGACCTCAGAGGATCCATTTCTTCCATTGCAAACACTTCAACAACCGTATAACCTACCTGGTGCAAATGGTGTTTCCTACAACTTAAACATCTTTTGAAGGATGTATTCAATCCAGAGGCAGTGGGACTGCCAGAAATCCAGAGTTTCTGTTGTTGTGAAGAGAGCTCCATAGGTTTACCAGACCAGCTGTAGCCTCTTAAGAGTTCCTGGCCCAAGTGACAGTCCCTAATTTAGATGATCTGTGCTGGGCCTGGAACAAAAATTTGTGTATAAACCTGAGCCCTAGCCAATGGGGAAATGCCTTACAATACATTAAAAACTGTATTGTTGATATGTGATTAAGGCTGATCCAGCAGAAAATTATATTTCATTCACACTGGTCTCCACATAAGTTACAGAGCTTGGGTTTTCCCAACACAGACTGCTTCTGGAGATGTGGGTCTTCTGGAGCCATGCTGGCTCATGTGTCTTGGGACAGTCCCAAGATCCAGTCTTTTAGGCTAGAAGTAGATAGGAGGATTAATACGATGATGGGTACAGTCTTAGAAATTACTTTCCAAACTGTGTTTTGGGATATATCCCAACATCTTGGAAACTCTCAGCTCATGGAAAGCTTGTTTCTATAGTGCAATGCTTGTAGCCAAATGGCTTATATTGCTTTGATGGAAGAGCAGATTGCTTCCAGGGATAGAAGCTTGGCAGAGAGACCTGGCTGGCTGGCAACTACAGAGTGAGTAACATTTCAGAGAAGATGGGCCTTAGACAAATTTGAAAAGATTTAGTCTAACTTTGTACAGGCCTTGATTGATCTCTAGAGGATGAGAACCGAAATGTCACTCTCATTACCCTCTCTTCCCTCTCCCTCTGCCCCACCGCTCTGTTTTCTGCCCTCCTGTTCTTTCATCTTGCTGTCCCTTTTAAAAACCTTTACTTTTTAGCTTCCTTTTTTGTGTGGTTTTACATCTACCCAAACATTTGACATACATGTGTACCACCAACCTAAAACTGAGATCAGTTCACCAGGCAGAAGGATTGAATTTATACAGTATGCTGAAAGAAATAATATGGTTTCATATAACTTGTTCGATGAGTGAATCTGTGACACAGAACTGGCATTGCTGAAATATATGGTATCATATATATTTATAATGCAAATTCTTGATTATTGTACTATGTATATTTTGGCAATCTAATTGTCATAACTGTACTTTCTCCTCCTCTCCCGCCTTATTTTTGAAAGTTTAATATATACATTTTAAAAAAAAGGTTTCCAATTAACGCACTAATCACATACTTAGATATTTATCTACCATTTATTCAACACTCAGACAAAATACACTCACCCACCAAAACCCAGCACACCTGTCCAATAATTTTGAATATTAACATTTGATAGACATGCCTAGTTTGTTAAATATGTGTAATCAGAGATTTCACTCAATTTATAAAATCACCAGAAACAGCATGTCTTGGGTAATGTAAAGGTGCTCACTTTGTAATAAAGGTAACACCCCGTTAAATGAGCTGGGATTATATTACTGTTTAATGTTTCTCTAAGCAAAAGCTCACTGTTGTAATGAACATTGTTTTGGCTCTGATATTTACATGGCAAAGATTTGTTAAAACTTCATAAATAAATAGTTTTAAAAATATTTTCTTCTGTGCTCTCACCTGACATTTTAGTTAAATAATCGCATTTCTCTGAAGCTCTTTTAGGAACCCAGAAAAATGCAGGTGATAAAAGAGGCAACATTGCAGGAGCAAGAGTTCAGGTTAAGTCATAAACCGAGAAAGTTAAATTAGATTGCCCATCTTCTTCCAAGACTAATTTTGGAGTACATCTACAACATAAATCACATCACATGCTCTGAATGTTTTAATCAAAGATTCATTCATTCCTAAAACTTTCTAGTACAAAGAAGACACACAGAAGTCCCAAATCTATGCTACATGTATTATGCCATCCTATCTAGAGAGGATGAATACATTTCTTTGCTAAATAGTTATTGAATATTTAGATAATTTTAGAAGAGGTAGGGACATTTTCCCTCACTATACCCATACAAATGAATCACTGATTCAATAAATGTTGCAGTGTAGTCTGTATGCAAAGGTGTTTTGTGGAAATCAAAGACTCTTTATAACAAATTTATTAATGAACAATGGTAACCTTATTTTCTCCACTCAGAAAAAGTCAATTCGGTTCAGAGATAACAAATACATTAAAGCTAATCTTTTATTATTTTATTTTAATGTAGTATTTATGCTGTTTTCTGTGACTTTCTTTAAAGGATTATCTATTTCAACTGGACTGGCACAAATTTGAGAGAGGACGAGGCAGGTGCCCTTTTGATCCCAGCTCCTCCTTCATCTCAACTTTAATTGGTAATGAACTTTATGTCTCAATCTTCAAGGTGCTGTCAAACTATCTTTCTGAGTCTCTTTCGTCAGCTCTCCTAGGTTTTGTCAGTATTTCTTTACAGCCTTTGGCATGTCAGACTTACTTCTATCAGTGGTGCCCACATTAATATTACATTCCAGACAGTGTTAATTTGAGCAAGTGTATCTCAGACAAGCAAGCAAATGTTATATTACATGCACTGTTCTACAAAGATAATTGATTGTCACTTAATATTAATGGTAATGTCCGTTTTCTTTTCTTTCAAAGCAAAATTATGTATTCAGCTCAAAATATTTACACAAATGAACCGTGTATCCCAAAATGACAGTTTTCACTGCCAGCTTCAAAGACTTAATTTTGACAACAGGAATCTTAGAGAAATGCTATTAGGCCGAATGGTTTTATAACTGAGGGCTTTTGTTGTGTATGCAACCTATAAGTTTTCTTAAGATGTCAAATGTAGGGGGTTTGTAATTGTCTCTTCTTGTAAACCAAACAAACAAGGTGCTTATGAGTAGAAAAGCATGTTTTACACTGAACATTGCAGCAACAGAACTTGTCCCCAATCCTACAAAACAATTAATATGGGCACATTACCAGGCCACCACAGAACAACATTGACTGCTGCCCATGAGGCTCTTGTTGCAGGATCGAAACCTTTGAAACTAAAATACAATGCAATCCAGCATGTATTTATTTTATAACGTGGTGTTCTTGGGCATAGCGTAGGATATCATAGCTTGCCAGTCTTACAGTACAAAGATGTTAGACTAGATGGGGACGGTAGATAAGGAGAGGTGTTGATAAGAATTACAGGTACAAGAAACAGGCCAACAACTAGTGTTTGTGGGAAGGGTAAATTAGATGATTTTTGAGCTTTTCTTGAAAGAGATAGTGAGATAGAGAGGTGGGCTGGCTGATTCACAAAGCTAACGAGGACCACAAAGAAAGGACCTACTATCAGTAGAGGAGAAGGGCTGATATTATGAGTAAGAATAGGCTTGAATAGAGAGAGTAGAGGGAACATCTGAATCTAGAGGAAGGGTAAGGAGATATGTGTCAGGGGGTCATTATGAAGAGACGTGAAGATGAGGAAAGTGATTTGGTTTGATATCTTTCCGGAAAGAAACACTCTGGAAATAGTTTTGTGTTGTCCTGTTTTTCTTGACGTTTGCAGTTTACATTGCAGTGGCACAAAATTTGTGGATTTTAATGCTTTTTTGTTGTTTATCTCAAACACCAAATCTCAATTTGTCCAGAGCAGGAGGGGTGTTAATAAACTGTATCATCTTGAACTAAAATCAGAAAGCCTATCCCTAGTATTTCAAAGGTACGTACCATGAGTGGATTATATTCAGTTACTATGGTCACATATCTTTTCACTTCAACACATTATTTTGGTGAGATTTCCCTCCAATTCATGTAAAATCCTTGAAGTTACTTTTGTTCAGCAAAATCTAACATATTGTAGTGCCTTCCCAGTATCATTCATCACAGCTCAAATAACTTCATATTTAGTGGCTATATAGACATGGAAGATCCAGAAAAAATATTTTGACTGATTTACACTGTGTTACACATGCCCCTGAAGTACAGTTGATTATAGGTCTTTCACATACTCTTCATCTGTCTGTGTTTCAACCATTTAATAACCAAGACCATGATCACACAGTGAGCTCTGCATAGGTACAGGGGTCCACCTGCACAGAGCTTAACTGTAGGACTGGAGCTTAGCAGTACGGTCCTGCAGTTCTCAGTCTTTACTCAGGCAAAACTGAGAAAATAAATTAGATTTGATTCTGCTCTAACTGCAAGGTCAATGTGAGTTTTATTATTGTCTGAAATGGGAGTCAGATTGTGTCCTGATTGAGCACTTCATGCCTGGGCATAAGGTACTTGCACTTCATGCCTGGATCTTGGAAAAAGCAGTTTTGGATACATCTACACATCATTTAAAAACCCATGAGTCTCAGACCTTGGGTCTACAGTCTAGGGCTCCCACTACGGCACTAAAAACAGCTGTGTAGACAGGCTTGAGTTTAGGCTCAGGCTTGAGTTTAGGCTCTGAAACCTAGAAAGAGGGGTGGGTTTCAGAACCTGAGCTCCAGCCCAAGTGGCAGCATCTACACGGCTGTTTTTAGCACCGTAGCACAAGTCCCATAAGCCTGAGTCTGTAGACGTGGGCTCTGAGTCTCGCTGCTGTGGATTTTGAAATGCATTGTGGACTTATTCTTAGAGGGCCCATTCTAGAAGCTCTTCATGTGCAGAATTTTCATTGAAGTCAATTAATGTTCCACAAATACATGGTTTATAGGATCTGACTCCTAAGAGCCTATCATGTTTTAGTATCAATAGACAAATGATCTCACTGTTTTCTACTAAGCAATATGAAAGTTTCCTAAAAACTTTAGGTTCACCAGGAATTTGTTTTATGTTAAGAATCAGATTAACTTTTCTAGGAAAAAGTCATCCTTTCAATAGAAATATAGCCAGATTGTCTACATTCAAACTGTTGTGAGGAAATGCTGTATTCTTAAAGGGTCATACAGTAGCTCAAGGAACCTAGTCTTGGTGTTATTTAAAAAACAATACTCATCTGAGGGTATAAAGTTCTTAAAGGTATAAATAGTTTTATATATATTTTTATTTAAGGGGCTCTCATATTCATAGTGAAGGGAAACACTAGAAGAATATGTTTTAGAGTGATTTTTTTTACCCCTTTGAGGCCTACAGTGGAGCAACCACAGAAGACATAACACTTGGCAAATGAACAGAATGAATTCTTAGGGCATCTCATGAGACCATGCAGTGTAGCTGTTTGGGTTTGTGGCAGACGGTTGACAGTTTGGGGTGGATTTGTCTGGAGGACAATGAGAGTGTAGAAACAAGCATTGTAGCCATTAATAAATAACCTTTGTGTGGATGACACCAAAGCAGCAAGAGTGTAAGGCTGAACTACTTGCTCAGTCCAAGCAAAACAAATGAAGGCTAATCTTTGGATGAGATAAGGCAACAGGAAGATTAGTATTGTATGAAAAAACAGGCTAAGACTTACTCAACCTAAGAAGACTTTAGCCATTTAGCTGTACATGGAGCATGCAGCCATAAAAGAGGTAAGAGATTAAGAAAATAAGAGGATGAATGAGGGCCTAGCCACACATATTTGTGTGCTGGCACCCAGCTTTGACCAAACATATGCCAGAGAGGCTTGTGTACCTGAGCACCGTGACCAAGCGATTCTGGGTCATTCCACGTGAGAGTAGGGGCTTTTCTTGTCCATTCCTTCTTTCTTGGGCCCTTTATCTAATATTGGATTTGGCACCTCACTAGACAAGCTAGTGTGTGCTTGAAGAACTATCTGCCCAGCAGAAGGGCTGGTCCTCAACACCAACACTGGCTGGCAAGAGTATAAACCCAGGGGGGTTTTTTATTCATCCCAGATGAAGAACGAATATATTGTCATATAGCTTTGTAACAAGGGAAAGGAAGTTGTAAACAGGGAAATAAGTAAAATTTTCAAAAACACCTAAATGACTTAGGTGCCTATGTCTCATTAAAAGTCAATGGGAGTTAGGCTCCTATTTGACTAGGGCCCAGATCCTCAATGGTATTTAGGAATCTAACTCCTATTGATTTCAATGGGAGTTAGGCATCTAATACCATGGAGAAGATGGACATAAGTCACTTTTTAAAGTGGGACTTAGGTGCTTTTGAACATTTACCCAAAGGCCTTTAACAAATCATAAGTTTAACCCAACTCCTTTTTTTGTTTTAAATCTCTTTTGAAGGATTTGAAATTTGTTTCCATCTTTGTAACCTAAGGGCTTCCTGACACCACCAAACCCTCCATTCTTTTGAGACCTCCCTCTAAATTTCATATTACTCCCATTTTGGTTTAACTGATTACCATCTTCCCAATTATACTTTGTTTTTAAGCAGGAATCCAGCATCCTTCCTAATGGGCTGAACAAAATGACTTTAAAGTTTTATCTACCTACCTTTCTAAGTGTGCGTTTTCACTTCTGTCCTATTCAAACCCATCACCGTGATATCTGACCATTTATTTTTGTGCCCATCACAGTGGTATCTGAACACTTTACAAATTTAAGTCCATATTATTGTTCTGAAGAAAGACCTGAATTGTCTTTTCTCTCCCATAGTCTAAGATTGAGCTAAATTGTTTAGCACTTCACTTCTTTATTCTATCCTTCTATCACTCTCTCTTTCACTCAGTTGTTCTCTTTCCCATTCCAAGATCAGGCATGAAAAACCAGAAGGATCATTATCAGAATGGATTTTCCTAGATAGAAAATAGACATTAAAACCTAGTGTAAATTTATCACAGCTTGCTCATAAAGTATTAGCTATATCAAAAGTTATAGGCCTAAACTGTTTTATCAGCCACTGTGGTCTTAGTCAATCAGCCTGCGTGATTTATTACAGAGCCACTTTGACTATTGAAAGCATATGGGATGATAGGGGGATTTTTTGTTTTGTTTTTTAGAAAATAGGTCCAAGAGTTTTGTACAGAATTTTTCTAAAATTTACATTTTATATGTCTCTGCAGTTAAACATCTATTCTGTTTCCTTATGCTGACAATAAATTGTGACGAGTTTAATCATTCATAATAGAATTTTCATCACAAGCTACTTTACCATCAGGTCAGATGACCTGTCATAAAACTCACTAAAATGTGGATATTCAGTTTTAAAGCCAAGTCGGGAACTATCATTTTATTGAACCAGGATTTTTAATTGAAGTGCTGAAATACACAAACTTTTCTTTTGACCTAAGTAAACCTATTTACATTTGATTTTAGTCATACATATTGCAAATGATCTTCCAGATTTAACTATTTCTAAACTTGTATTGCTAGGGCCTGAATATCCCCACTGAAGTCACTGAGCCTATTTCAAATACTTGAAATCAGTGGGAGTTCAGTGTGTAAGTATCATTGAAGACCTGGGCCTGAGCCACACCTGTGTAGAACTGCCCCATACTAGTACTCTTAATTATTATAGTTTAAAAATATAGAATACTTGCCATTGGGGTGCTTTGCAAAAGTTATAGTTTGGCGGCTCCATAAAAAGAAGTACTACTAATGGTAACTCTTAATATTTCCATTGTTTTACTACTTTCACTTCAAATTACTCATACCAAAAACATCACCAACAACTGAAGCACAGCCATTTCTGAGGTAGAAATAGCCTATCTAGTCCAAACTTGCAGTAATTTTAAGAGGAGATGTGGGAAATAATATTCGTTTGATATTACCCAAAGGATTCAACTAAAAGGAATGTTGCAACCTTGTGCTGGAATCTGGCACCCTTTTAACCTTGGGTTATACCTGTATTCTTAGGAAAATTGTCATGGTATACAGCCATGTGTTTTATGTCACATCAAAGATGAGATTTTCATCACAACACTGCCCCCTATTAATTTGCTGGGATATTGCATTTTTGATAACTGTGAGGATACCTGTGTTGTTTCTTTTAAAATATAGCACAAAGCCAGGCAAAAGGGAGATTGGGGAAGTTTCCAGGTAAAATCTCTATAAGGAATCAGAGAGAGAGTAGCTTTGGAGACAGTACTCCTGATATCTAATAACATTTCTTGTTCAGTCTTAGAAAAAAAGGATTTTGTGCTTCTTTACCATTGTCACTTGAAACAAAATCAGTTCTGCATTTAACTCTTTTTGCACATTTTTGCAACTTTTACACTTTTTTGCTTAGAAGCACAAAATCCTATTGTCCTGAGTTGTCAGACAAAATTCCAGTTGCTTTCCAGGATTGCAGAAATTGTCCCTTAATTTGTTATATCTAATTAAAAGCACTCCAGAGCAAAGCCTGACTTGATTTCAATGAGATAAAAGACAGAAGATGTCATTAGACACATTAGATAGTGTACAATGCATGTGTCTTCTCCAGAGAGATAAACTACACCCACTCAACTGGGACCACACCAAAATCAGGTTCAAATATTTGTTACACAGTCTACCTAAAGTCTATATGCTGTCAAAGTCTTGTTCTGCTGATTAGAAACAGATTAGTGTGAATATTTTAGAAAGTCAAGCAAGAAAATGCATCATTTCCCTATACACACTATAACATTATACAGGTAGTTATGTTAATCTTGTGTATTAATTGCTCTGGCACATCCTAAAAAGTTTACAGTAATGGACTGTAATGTATATGTGACCTTAAAGCAATGAGAATCTCATTACTGAAGTTTAAAGAATCCTAATGCGGTATCTATTTGTTCCTCATTCAGAAAATGTACATTAGAAAAGCAGCCAATATTGGCTTTATCCTGCATTCCGTCTGCATCTAAAATTCCTAGGGAATTTTGAGTGTACTAGAAATGCAGAATTCAGCCCTGTTGTTTCAAATAGCAGAATTTCCTTTCAGTGTATGAAACTCTGAATCAAAAATCATTATACCTAACCATTGGAGCAACTTACTAAGGTTTGTGGATTCTCCATAACAGGCAATTTTTAAATCAACATTGTTTTTTTTCCCTAAAAGATATTCTCTAGTTCAAATAGTAATTAATTCAGGGGGTCCAGGGAAGTGTTATACAGGAGGTCAGACTAGATCAGGGATCGGCAACCTTTGGCACGCAGCCTGTCAGGGAAATCTGCTGGCGGGCCGAGACAGTTTGTTTACCTGCAGCATCCTCAGGTTCGGCCAATCACAGTTCCCACTGGCCGCTGTTTGCCGTTCCAGGACAATGAGGGCTGCGGGAAGCGGCGTGGGCTGAGGGATGTGCTGGCCGCCACTAAGCATGCCAAAGGTTGCCGATCCCTGGACTAGATAATCACAGTGGTTCTTCTGGCATTATAATCTATGAATCTGTGAGTTGCATCATTGTTAACATATTTTGAAATAAGAACAGGAGTACTTGTGGCACCTTAGAGACTAACAAATTTATTAGAGCCTAAGCTTTCGTGGACTACAGCCCACTTCTTCGGATGCATACAGAGACTCTGTATGCATCCGAAGAAGTGGGCTGTAGCCCACGAAAGCTTAGGCTCTAATAAATTTGTTAGTCTCTAAGGTGCCACAAGTACTCCTGTTCTTTTTGCGGATACAGACTAACATGGCTGCTACTCTGAAACCTGTCATATTTTGAAATGTTTTCCTTGTGAAATCAGCTATCACAGTCCACTAATCCAAGCTCCTATTGCTTTCCCCTGATATTCCTGATGAATCTTCTTGCTATGGAATCAATAGTCTGAGCCGGGGTGGCCAATCTGAGCCTGAGATGGAGCCAGAATTTATGAATGTACATTGCCAAAGAGCCACAGTAATATGTCAGCAGCCCCCCATCAGCTTCCCCCTCCTCCCCCACTCCCAGCACTTCCTGCCCACCGGCAGCCCCGCCGATCAGCATCTCCCCCTACTTCCCCGCACCTCCTGATCAGCTGTTTCATGGCATGCAGGAGGCTCTGGGGTGGGTGGGGGGAGCGAGGGCATGGCAGGATAAGGGAAGGGGGCAAGAAGGGGTGGACTGGGTGCAGGGCCTGTGGCAGAGCCAGGGGTTAAGCAGTGAGCACCCCCCGGAACATTGGAAAGTTGGCGCCTGCAGCTCCAGCCCTGGAGTCGGTGCCTATACAAGGAGCCGCATATTAACTTCTGAAGAGCCGCATGTGGCTGGTTTGAGCTATTAGACAAGCAAATAGTCAAGAAAAAAGAGAAGAGATTTATTTGTTTAATCTGTTCCCTACTTTATATAATCACTGTGCTTACAAAAACACTACGTTTGTGCAAATTTACGGAAAGACAATGGACGGGGCACTACCCTGGGAGTCAGAAGTTCTATTTTGGGTTCTGCCCTGATTTAGTGGCAACTACAAGCAAGTAACTCTTTGTTCTCCAGTTTGAAATGGGATGCCTGATGATACTTACCTTTCTTTGTAAAACACTTTGAGATCTACAGAAGAAAAACTCTGTATATGCTTATCCAAAGACAATGCAAAATCTGCCATTGACTTCAGTGGCCTTTGCACCAGGTCCTAAAAGAGCTGAATGTTGTTATTAAGGAAGGAGGAGAGCAAAATCAGAAAACCATAAGTAACTTTTAAGTTAAGGTTACAGAAGGAACAACCATCCTGCATGTCCTGTATTTTTCAGTTATATAAATTCTATAGCATAAACAGGGAATATATTAATTTAGATTCTTAACTGAAAAATAAGAATGGAAACTTCTACTTATTATAAGTGCAAAATGACAGCAGGGATTATTAACTTCGGAAATTTATCAGCATTTTCAGACATTTGTGATTCATTCTATATAACCTTAAAGTTGCATTCGGGTAAGTTTTGTTTTGGGGGATTTTTTTGTTTTTTGTTCGTTTTTGGAGGGGCAATTCATTTTCTTGAATTCTTTTTTTCTAGAAAAGAGAAACATGGAATTGTCTTTTGTGCTCCCACTTAAACTTTGATGGTCACCTTTCTTTGAACTTAATGGGATGTGGGAGGAATGCTGTAACCTATTGAGCAAAATCTGCCAAATTGACTTCAGCTAAGTAAAGGCTTCAGGTTTGGATCCATTTTTTGTCTGGAGAAGGCAGGCAGTGTCAACAGTTCTTTAATTAATAAAACCTCTCTCTCTCTCTCTCTCTCTCTCTCTCAAAACACAAATCCTACCCCAAACAGAGATTTTACCCCGAAAAAGGAAAAGTGACAGACACTGCATAGTTTGACTTGGTACTTCACAATGTTTTGATTACATAACTAGAACTATATAAAATTAACATGGCACAATTAAATCGATTAAAAGCTAACCAACTGATAGGCCTCAAAATGTAATTGTAAATGTGGTATCATCATCAAGCGGATGTGTTTCTAGTGGGAGACCGCAGGGATTGGTTCTTGGCCCTATGCTATTTAACATTTATATCTATGACTTAGAAGAAAAAATAAAATCATCACTGATAAAGTTTTCCGATGACATAAAAATTGGGGTAATGGTAAGTAATGAGGAGGACAAGTCACTGGTACTGAGAGATCTGGATCAGTTGGTAAGCTGGGTGCAAGAAAACAAGAAGTGTTTTAATACAGCTAAATGTAAATGGATACATGTAGGAACAAAGAATGTAGGCCATACTTGCAGAATGGGGGACTCTATCCTGGGAGATTATTTTATCTCCATATTTGACACTTGTGCCATCACTGCTGTGTCCAGTTCTGGTGTCCACAATTCAAGAAGGATGTTGATAAATTGGAGAGGGTTCAGAGAAGAGCCCTATGTGTTACAGGGATAGAATCTAGGAGCTCAATCTATTTAGCATAACAAAGTGAAGGTTAAGGGGTGACTTGATCACAGTCTATAAGTAGCTGCATGAGGAACAAATATTTCATAGTGGGCTCTTCTGGCTAGCAGAGAAAGGTATAACATGATTCAGTGTCTGGAAGTTGAAGCTAGAAAAATTCAGATGGGAAATAGGGAGTAAATTTTTAACAGTGAGGGTAATTAGCTATTGGAATAATTTAACAAAAGTAGTGGTGGATTTTCCGTCACTGATTGGATGTTTTTTCTAAAAGATATGATCTGGGAATTATTTTGGGGAAGTTCTATGGCCTGTTTTAAACAAGGGTCAGACTAGATTATGATAATGATCCCTTCTGGCCTTGGAATCTATGATTCTAAGTCCAGTAGAGACTTTGCTATTGATTTTACAGGGAAGGTGCTCACATACAATGGAGTTGGGTGGCCATATAAAACCCTGAGATAGAGATAGGAGAGCACTACATTAATATGCACTGTGATAGCGGAATCTTCACAACAGGGGGATAAAAAAGTAGAAATTTGTGCCAGAATTTTCAAACTTGGAGTCCTCTGGTCAGTACCTAAATCTATGTTCTGAGGGTGCTTTCTACATATGAAAACCTGGCCATTTATTTTGTTGCCATAATATGATTTTAAAGGCTTGATCTGAAGTCTACTATGGGACAAGAGAGAAAATAGAAAATCTCTGAATACCAAAAAGGTAAATGTTTGCAGAATCAAGTTAAAGTTCTTGTGCTGAAACCACTGCCTGTCATGCTGACCATAGCATAATCTCATTGTTTCCTTGTACTTCCCCCGTTAGCTACTGTTTTATACTTAGATTGTTAGCTTTTTAGGCCAGGGACTGCATATCATTTCAGTGTGTGTCTAGCGCCTAGTATAATGGGGGTTTGGTCCATGGGGCTTCTAGGTGCTATTGCAATCCAAATAACACAATGGTAAAAAGAAGTACAGCAAATGCTTATTTGCATCCATCTTCCAGCTGATGGTATTTTCCATGTTTTGACTGTCCTGCTAATCAACTTGTTCAAAGCAGAGAAGCATCATATTTTGAATTATAAATTTCCACAGTTTTACTACTATGAAGCAGCCTGTGATTTGTCAGATTCAATTTTTGAAAGGGCGATATATGGGTTGTGTAGTTCATTAACATGTTGCAAAGAATGTTTTGAATATTATTCAGACACTGGCAAGTTCTCTTGTCTTAGCACCACTGGGGTGCTGATTTTTTTTTTTTTAATTTCATTTGCTGATATGTTACATGGTGGTGACTCAGTTTATGTTATAAGGTAATATCCATTCTCCATGAGGAGAAGCCTAGGGGAAAACTTCCCTCAGTTCTGAATCAGCTGTGGTCTCTGAACCAGACCCAGCTGCCAGGCTGCTGTAAACTTTCCAGAATCATTATTTCAACTTATGGTACCATTAAGTTCTCATATAACTCTTAACAGAAACAAAATCCCCACCTAAAGGGGGATGTGCAAGCAAAATTTGTGCTTTCATTAAAGTCCATAATCACTAGCAAATGTTATTGATCAGTACGTTTATTTTGATTAGGGAGCAAGAAATGGTGTTACTGAAATCTCCACACAGATTAGTTTGGGACTGGAAATAATTTACTTCCGTCTGTTTGTATAGTTTGTGGCAGCTGTTTTATTTTATAATGTAAGGGTGCCATCTAGTGGTCATAACAAGCTACTTTTTTAGTGAAACCTAACCAAATGCTAATGTAATCTCAGATTCATAAATGGTATATTATTAAAACACCCTAAAATAGGCACTTGATGTAACTTGAGCATTTTCATATGCACTGTCTGCATCTCATCTGTAACTGCAAGTGGTCACACAGGATATCAACACTGAAGTCCGGTCCAGTGCTGCCTGACTAGTGTTGAATCCCTAATCCCTGCAACTTCACTGGACTGGTCACCTCGTACATATGGATGATATGTGACTCCCCAAAGCCATATTTTATGGAGAGTTGAAAATGGGAGTACATATGCTAGGAGGCCAATGAAAACAATACAAGAACACTCTCAAAGCCCGCCTAAAAGCTGGCCACTCCGACCCGAACACATGGGAAGCTGCTGCTGCTGCTGGTAGATCAGGATTGTGGCAGACCTGTTGGTCTGAAGTTAAAGCCATTGAGAACAGCTGAACAGAAAAGGCCAAAGAGAAGCATGAGCGAAGAAAGCAGGCTGTGGCAAAAACATGTGGCCATGTCTGCCAGACATGCGGACGCATCTGCGGATCCCTCATTGATTTACATTTGCCCAAGAAAACACACGGAAACAACTTGACTCTCTTATGTCGACTATGACTATTATTTATTTTTTAAGAGGTGGATATTGTCCTCTTATAAAACTTTGAAATCAAATTTATGTTTGCATATGTTTTCTTTTAGAAAAAGACAATGTGCTACAATTTAATATACCGGTAGTTATTAAGTAGAAATCTATGGGCTAAAAACATAAGGGGCAAAGTTTTTAAAACTGCTCAGCTTCCATTTAGGCACCTAGAGAAGGGCTGGATTTTTCAAAGTGAGCAGAACCTAGATATTCTCCTTAAGTCTCTTATGGACAGATTTTCAAAAGTGATCAGCACTCACCACGCTGGGCACGTCTGAAAATCTGGTCGCTTCATTTTGGTACCTGAATGGGAGCTGAGCGCTTCTGAAAAATCTGGCCCCATTTCTGTTCACAGCTGTCTTTCAGCAAATATCCTGCCACCAGACTCCCCCACCTCAATCTTTCCATTGGGTAGTACTGGTCTAAAATAGCATGCTGCTTGCAAATGACAAGATTAATGCCATTTTCCTTGGAAATATAGTTGGTATAAACAACCATGAACAAGGAATAGGATTACAATAAGGTAAAGCATTTTATTAGTCTCTGATACTGAAGCCTCAGCTCCCAGTGAAGTCACAGTATGTCACAGAATCAGATTTATTATTATTATTATTAATTTATTATTTTAATTATATATTATCTGTGTATTATGTAATACCTAGCGGCCCCATCTGAAATCAGAGTCCCATTCTTCTAAGTACTATACAAAGCAGAGTAAGACAGACCCTGCCATGAAGACCTTTCAGTCTAAATCAGTGGTGGGAAACCTGTGGCCCACAGGCTGCATGCAGCCCATCAGGGTAATCTGATTGTGGGTCGCGAGACATTTTGCTGATTTTGACCATTCGCAGGCATGGCCCCCGCAGCTCCCAGTGGCTGCGGTTCACCGTTCCCAGCCAATGGGAGCTGTGGCAAGCAGTGGGCCTCAGGGACGCCCACCATTGGTCTAAATTGACAAGACAGACAGTGGGTAGGAGAAAGAAACATTACTATCTCCATTGTACAGGTGGGGCGCTGAGGCAGATTAAATGAATGCCAAAGGTCACACAGGAAGGCTGTAGTAGAACCAGGAATTAAACCCAGATCTCCTGATCCTAGTCTAGTGTCATAATCGCAAGAACATCCTTCTTTTCTAAGGGCCTGAAGTCAATAAGACTCTTTTCATCAACTTCAATAAGACATGAATGAGGCCCTAGAGCCGTTAAGAGTAGGCACCTTTTGAGGAGCACAATTTGTTTTTAGACAGGAAATTTCAACTTGTAAAGAAGTACTATCTATAGCATCTAAGCATTCTCTCTTATTATTTATCATTTGTATTACAATACTACCTCAGAGCTCCGATCACAGACCAGGACCCCATTGTGCTAGGTGCTGTACAAATACAGAACAAAACCACAGTCCCTACCCAAAATAGTTTACCCAGTTTCTCTTCCTTATTTATTGTAGCTTAAGAGTTTTGTATCGTGAGGAAGGGTGAATCTGGTGGAACCTTTGGTTTTGCTAATCTTACTAATGAATATATTAGACTCTCAGTATAGACATAGACAGCATGGAAACTTTTCTTCCTGTAATTTAAACCCATCCGGTATTTTTAATCCTGAGTTTTTTTCAGTTTTTAACAAAATGTTTTTCTCACAAAAGAGAAGTCTGCACTATGTTGGAGAAAACAGAATTCCTCGCTACCTTCCAAAAGCTAGGCTGGCTTCCAGCAGGCTTCTAACACCACAGTTTTGTCCAAAGTATTAACTACAACTTTCCTAAGTCTTGCAATTATGGGCTTTGGGGTAAAATTGTGCCACAGGCCAGCATCCCTTATACATTCCCATGGGTTGGCTTTTTTCCTAATGTTCTCAGTTCATATACAACCTCACATACTCAGTGGCTGACTCAATCTCTTGGCTAAAGTTGTAGAGAATATTAACAAGTTGTGTCTATCATGTTTTTTTTTCATCACCACTTCCAGAGTACCTAGTAAGTACAGTATTGCCCTAACTTGTTTACTAATATGTCTGGTCTACAGGGGGTGAGCTGTTTGCTGGGCTCTACAATGACTACTGGGGGAGAGATGCTGCTGTCTTGCGTACTATGGGTCGTATGCCACATATTCGAACTGAACCTGATGATGAGCGTTTATTGAAAGGTACAGGAAGTGAAAGATTCAGGGCCCCTCCTCTTCATAAAGTTAGGGAAATCTCCTTTGGAGATCTGTTGTTTATCAGAAATGAGAACTACAATGTCATGAGCCAGATTCACCCTGGATCCAGCACAGAATTTTAGAGAGGGCTTCTCTCTGCACAAGATCCTCCCAAGGGGTTGAAAGCACAGCCAGCAGTGGACAATGTGATTCCACAACCGGCAGGTCACCTATGGAGAGTGCATGCTTAGGGAGGCTAGATGTGCTGATTCAGTGCATCAGCTAAGGAGCCTCCACCGTAAGAGAGGACAGAAGTGACAGCCCTGTTGCCTGCCTTTTCCAGTGGGCCTCAGACCTAGGGAACAAAGAGGAAGGCCGGTGTAAGGAAGTGCAGTTTGGATCTATTTGCGCCAGTGCAAGTGAATTTGGCTCATTGGCTCTACAATGTGGTTGTAGATTGGAGGCATCTCAAAAGTGGTGATTTTTTCAGATGCTAGGGGTGAAATCCTGGTCCCACTGAAATCAATGGGAGTTTTGCCATTGACTTAGTGAGTTGGAATTTCAACCTAGATACAAGGCCTCATTTCACCAAACCACTGAAATATGTACTTAACTTTGAGCAAGTGTTTCAATCTCTTGACTCCAATGAGACTAAATACATGCTTGAGTAGTTTGCTGAATCGCGGACCTGGGTACTACAATGGCAAGTACTATATAAATCAGTAAAAAGAAGAACAGGAGTACTTGTGGCACCTTAGAGACTAACAAATTTATTAGAGCATAAGCTTTCGTGGACTACAGCCCACTTCTTCGGATGCATATATCATCACACACAGTCTCTAAGGTGCCACAAGTACTCCTGTTCTTCTTTTTGCGGATACAGACTAACACGGCTGCTACTCTGAAACCTATATAAATCAGTGGTTCTCAAACTTTTTTACTGGTGACCCCTTTCACATAGCAAGCCTCTGAGTGCGACACCCCCCTTATAAATTAAAAACACATTTTAATATATTTAACACCATTATAAATGCTGGAGGCAAAACGGGACTTGGGGTGGAGACTGACAGCTCACAACCCCCCATGTAATAGCCTCGTTACCCCTTGAGGGGTCCCGACCCCCAGTTTGAGAACCTCTGATATAAATGATGTCAGAGATAATTAAAAAGTTAGATAGATGTACTCAATACATAGGCAAAATTGATCTTATCTCTAAGAGATCTTCTGTTTAAAATTAGGTTTCATGGTGGTATGGTTACAGTTTTGTTTTTTAATTTCCTCTATTTTGCACTGTGATTATGAAAAGGGGAAATATTATACAATATATATTTATATTTTAATCAACCAGCATAAAATCCCCAGCTTAGTCCTCAATGACAGCAACATCTTAAAACAGCATTATGGCTCCAATATCAGAGCAGAAGTGTATGAAATATTTACATTAAAAAAACATCCTATAATGATATCATGTCAGGTCCTAAGCTTCTTAAGAGGTCATGTCAATGGAATGAATGCGGTTCCAGCTTTTGAAGAAAGCTGTAAATGCTTTCCCAGAATGACTTGGGAAATCACTCAGAACTCTGCCCAGGTTTGTGTTAAAGGTTCACAACATGGGTAAACCCAAATTTCAGCTTAGTAATGAAAACCCAAACCAGAAAAGTTTCAGGTGGTTACTGTTTCCTAACAAAGGTGCACCCAGCTCCTTCTAGCTACAGGCACACCTCTGTTAGCTGAACAGAGCTGGTCCTTCATCTCACTGGTAAACGGCACTTTGTCTGAAGCCAAAGTTGGTATTCCTGGGCTTGTTTTGTATGTGGCCAGAGATTGCTACATAAACTCAGTGCCAAGTTTCAGCCTAATTTAAACTAAAATGTAAAAGCCCCAGAGAACAGGGCGGGAAAGAAATCTTTTCCTTGAACATATACAACAGCATATTGATATACGAATTGGAGCTATAAAAATATTTTTGAAGCTAATGTTTTCCACATGTTCTGTAGATACCCACCCAAATAAAATAGGTTTCTACTCTATTTCCTCCCCGAAAATGGTAGACCTTTCCCTGGAAAATCTCTGCTTTCTTCATTACATTTTCCTGTTCTCTATTAAAATGGTTAATTGATTTTTTAAATATTTATGATGTTTTAATAAACTTGAGCCAACTCCTTTTTTTTTCTTCCTTTTTAAAGAACCAAAGTTTGTTGGCTCATACATGATTCCCGACAATGAAGACCGGGATGATAACAAAGTCTATTTCTTCTTTACTGAAAAAGCGTTAGAGGCAGAGACAGGCGCTCATGCCATTTATGCCAGAGTTGGACGAGTATGTGCGGTGAGATTCTTTTGTCCTGATCCTCTAGTAGAACAACTTACTTTGTGCTCACTTTTTCATACATTCTCCAACCTTCAAATGTACCATCAGTTAGTATTGGCGATAGAGGGGAAGGGTGTCAGATGGGTCTGAACAAAAATCCCGCATCTAACCATCCTCCAACTTTGGGAAATTCAAAATCCTAACCCACATTTGGGCTGGAAGCTGAACCTCCTCATCCAAACACTATTGAACTCTTTAGTGAGGATGTTCAAAATCCAGACATGGATCCAAGTTTTGTGGTTTAAGCCCATTCTTTTGCAGTTAAGTGACAGTTTGGTAATAATAATGATATTTAGCACTCAATGCTCACACAGCATTTCCCCAGCCAGATTCTATCCTGCATCAGAGCTCTCCTCGGAATAAGGGGTGGATGACGAATAACTGGCTGTGTGAGGGGTTGGCTCCAGCCCTAAAGCCACTTACAGCTACTGCCAGGCCATTCTAAGTAACACAATGCTTTATGGTCCCTACATACATGGGAGGATATGGGAGCTCAGTCACATGCTCGCAGCACATACCTTCCTGGCCCCAACATTCCACCTACATCAGGGATTGGAGGAACAGTATTAACAGGGCTCCCTCTGGATACCAACAAGGAGCTATCCTGGGATTGGAATATTCTGCTGCTCATTTGCAGCCGGTTTCTAGCCTCTCTGCATGAATAGCAAAAATGAAACAGACGCAATAGATCCAGTCTTACATGTGGAGAGCACCTTTTAAATATGAACTAATTAATCCTTGCAATACCACTGTGAGCTAGTAAGCAGCATAATCCCCATTTTACCTATGAGGAAAATGAGGAAAAGAGGTGAAATGATTTGACATGGTCACACGGCAAGTCAGTAGCAGAGCCAGGAATAGACTGCAGATTTCTCAGTGTCTAATCTGCCTTTGAAGGCAGCCACATTCATTCTTCATAACTAAAGGAAGACTGATGGATGTACCGAGATGTACAAATGGAACAACATGCAAAACTACTTTCTTAGCAGGAGACACAGGATGTTACACTTAGCCTCCAGCAAATGGCTTGTTAAAATTTCTTATGCAGCCCCTAGTTAAAAGAGAGTCAAGTATATGAAACATCCTAAATAGGGATGGTATCAAACTGAAACCCAGATTCTCAACATCACCAATGCTTGGCATCCAGAAGCCCATGTCCCCTCTCAAGACTGAGAAATGACACTGCACCTGGATGGGCTGGGTTGGAAGGTGGGGACTGAGTGTCTGGCAGGTGAGGCACTGGGGCCTGCAGCCGCAGTGAGGATAGTTCGACTGGGATTGATGAGAAATTTCTGGGGGCTCTCTGATATAGGTCTTGGGACATATTTGCAGGACACTGTGTGGAAGGTTGCAGTGAATTAGCCCTGTCTGTAACTGTTCCATAGACAGATTTGGGGTTTCTGTCTCCAAGTCTGTTGATTCAGCACTGCACTCAATTCATATAAAAATATACAGTCAGCTAAAATGTTTGGACTATTGAGTTAACAGACTGTAGACATAAATGTGAAGGGTTTACAACAGCTGGACAGGTAAAACTAGTTGCAGCCCTGGTATTTAATTAAAAATTCTTACAAACCCACAGCTTTTAATGAGAAATTGAATCAATCTCTACAGTTTTACTAGAGACTGACTCCAAAATAATAACACAAGTGGAATAATAGAAATGTGGTTTGAAATTGTATGCTTCAGACATTGAAAGGCATGATGAAAGCGCAATTCAGCATAGAGTATTGTTCTTCTAGATGCATTCCTCTAAATTACATTTATTATTTGTTTCTCTCTCCACACAGAATGATATGGGAGGACAGCGAATGTTGGTGAATAAATGGAGCACTTTCCTCAAAACCAGACTGATCTGCTCTGTGCCAGGAATGAATGGAATCGATACACATTTCGATGAATTGGGTAAATATCTTGGACAGAAATAAAGTTACACCACATTGTACAGAATGTGAACTTCCCTGCTAATCCCTTTTTACCCTCAATATAGGACATGTATCATTAACAGGAAGTGACTACTAATCTTTGAATTACAACAAATATATATATACCATATATTTCTAATACATATATTTTAATACATATGTTCCTTATATTTCAATATATATTATAATATATAAAATGGATTTGCAGAGTAGGCTATTACTCTTGTATTTATTTATATCATGTTTTTAGAAGCTGTGTGAAATTAAGTCGTGTTTATCGAGAAATAACTTTACACTGTTAACAAGCAGTCAACTCTGGGTCCTTTGGGACTGGGAAAAGTAGGTGAGCTATAAATAACATTGTATTTTCATTTTTACAGAGGATGTGTTTTTGCTACAAACTCGGGATAACAAAAATCCAGTGATATTTGGACTCTTTAACACTACAAGGTAACTAGCTAGGAAATATGACAGTAATAGAGACATATTTGACCAGTCTATAATTAAGAAAGATGTCAGTTATGTGATAAATATCATATATTTGATACATATTGTATAACTGATCAATTTAATTCCGCTTCACTTAGACCCTAATCCAGAGGTCGGCTACCTTCAGCACGTGGCTCGTCAGGATAATCCGCTGGTGAGCCATGGGACATTTTGTTTATGTTGACCATCCTCAGGCATGGCCCCCTGCATCTCCCAGTGGCCATAGTTCACCGTTCCCGGCCACTGGGAGCTGCGGGATGGCATGCCTGCGGCCAGTCAACGTAAACATGCAGGATGGCATGTCTCGCGTCCCGCCAGTGGATTACCCTGATTGGCCACATGCCAAAGGTTGCCGACCCCTGGCCTAATCTATTGTCCACTGAAGTCAATAGAAGGACTCAGATTGACTTTAGGTGGTGGTGTATCATTCCCATAGGTCCTGATTCAGCAAGAAATTATACAAATGAATAGAGAAAGTCTATGAGTAGAAGGATGGTCTAGAGTTTAGGGGCCCTAGTCTAGAAGGTGGGAAACTGAGGTTCAGTTCCCTGTTCTTCCATGGACTTCTTGTGTGACTTTGAGCAAGTCACTTATCTCTGTGACTTAATTTTGCATCTGTAAAATAGAGATAATAGCACTTCTCTGCCTCAAAGAGGTATTTGGGAGACTAAATATATTAAAAATTGTGAAGCATTCAGATACTATGGTAATGATGGAGGCCATGTTAGTACCTGAGATAAGGTAATCAGTCCCATTGATTTATGGAACCAATCACATATTTAAACATAGGCATATTTTTAAAATATCTTGCTAAATCTAGATTTCATGAGTACTCATTATTAATGCATTCACCGGGTATTACATTTATGTAATAAGTTCTATTAGTATGATTAATTCAACCACTAAACTATACACTACAGTTACAATCTTTGCATTAACATCTTTGATTTTTATTTTATAGCAATATTTTTAGAGGATATGCTATATGTGTCTATCATACAGCTAGCATCCGAGCAGCCTTCAATGGACCTTACGCTCATAAAGAAGGACCTGAATACCATTGGTCTCTGTATGAAGGAAAAGTACCTTACCCCAGGCCTGGTTCGGTAGGTCCAAGAGAAACCCTATTTTCTATTGTGATGTCAGTCTAATTCAAGTTGGGAAGCAAATAAAATAAACAGGTCATGATGGACAAATATCATAATGTCCAGAATTGTGATAATGAGTATTTGATATCAATGTGATGCTATTGAAAATGGATGTAATGACTCTAGCAATACATTATTAAGACTATCAACAATATATTTCACTCAAAGTAAAACAATGACAGTTAGATCCCTAGGGGCTCAGAGGGCTTTGGATTAGACCCTAGTTATTACCTCATGATTCTGTCTACAAAGATTACATGTTTTGGTGGTTTTGGGGGCAAAAAATACATGGAAGTGGTAATTGACTTTTTTGCAATATCTCCAATGTTTTCTGGTTTTAGTAGTTTGGGAATAGCATAAAACCAGGATTTCTCAAGGTATTTCACTACCTCTTTTCTGGTCCCTGCCAGGACCAGGATATGCAGTGGAATAGGAAAAATGTTAGAGCAAAAAAAGCATAGAAATGTAGGACTGAATCATAGAATATCAGGGTTGGGAGGGACCTCAGGAGGTCATCTAGTCCAACCCCCTGCTCAAAGCAGGACTGAAAAGGACCTGGATAGGTCATCTAGTCCAGTCCCCTGTACTGAGGCAGGACTAAGTATTATCTAGACAATCCCTGAGAAGTGTTTGTCTAACCTGTTCTTAAAAACCTCCAATGACAGATATTCCTCAGCCTCCCAAGTAATTTGTTCCAGTGCTTAACCACCCTAACAATTAAAAAACGTTTTCTAATGTCAAACCTAACTCTCTTTTCTTGCAATTTAAGCCCATTAATATCACGTCCCCCTCAGTCTTCACTTCTCCAGATTAAACAAACCCAATTGTTTCAATCTTTCCTCACAGATCATGTTTTCTAGACCTTTAATCATTTTTGTTGCTCTCCTCCGGCCTCTCTGTAATTTGTCCACATCTTTCCTGAAGTGTGATGCTCAGAACTGGACACAGTACTCCAGCTGAGGCCTTATCAGTGCTGAGTAGAATGAAATAATTATTTCTTGTTTCTTGCTTAAAACTCACCTGCTAATACCTTCCAGAATTATGTCTGCTTTTTTTGCAACAGTTTTACACTGTTTACTTATATATCGTTTGTGATCCACTATAACCCTCAAATCCTGTTCTGCAATACTCCTTCCTAGGCAGTCATTTCCGATTTTTTATTTGTACAATTGATTATTCCTTCCTAAGTGTACTTTGCATTTGTCCTTATTGAATTTCCTCCTATTTAATTCAGACCATTTCTCCACTTTGTCAAGATCATTTTGAATTCTAATCTTGTTTTCCAAACCACTTGCAATCCCTCCTTGGTACCATCCGCAAACATTATGAACATACTCTCTATGCCATTGTCCAAATCATTTATGAAGATATTGAATAGAACCAGAGGCAGGTCAGATCCCTGAGTGACCCCACTCGATATGCCCTTCCATCTTGACTGTGAACCACTGATAACGACTCTCTAAGTATAGTTTTCCAACCAGTTGTGCACCCACTTTATAGTAGAATCATCTAGGCTATATAAAATGTTAAATCAAGAAAAGTTAATCCACTGTTTTGAACCTTACTTCAAAGGTCTCGTTCAATTTGATGCAGGTTTTGTCAAAGGATCAAATGGTTCTTGATTCCAATAATATAGGCCAATGCTCAGACTAGAAATAAGGTGCAGATTTTTAACAGTAAGGGTAATTAATCATTTGAACCATTTACTTAGGGATATGGTGGATTCTCCATCAATTTAAGTTTTAAAATCAGGATTGGGTGTCTTTCCAAAAGATACACTGTAGCTCAACCAGAATTTATTTTTGATGCAGAGATTACTGGGGTGAAATCCCATAGCTTCTGGTATGCAGAAGGTCAAACCAGACTAGCACAATGGTCCCTTCTGGCCTTAATATGTATGGCTATGTACCATGGTGCCAGGACCCTACAGACGGATGGATAGATTTGATCTGAACCAGTTCCCACTTTCTATCCCTTCTTCCGAGCATCCTGCTTTCCATTCCATTTGCCAATTTTACAAACATGGTGAAAGGAAATGATTTTTTTTTTACAAATTTGCAAAGAACAGAGCTGCAAGAAGAATATAAACATGCTTCTTTCTCGACTTTGGTATGACTTTTCCCAGAAATGTCTTAGTCCCAATGCACACTAAGTGAAAAGGAAACCCTGGGGCATACTCTAAATACAATAGAGCTGGCCTTTTTCCCATGGCATATTTTGCCAGTATACAGGAGCTGGCACCTGCACAGTTGTTTGTGCGTGGCATATACGTTTTTATTTGGTGTATTACCAGATTTCTGATGGGGATGACTTACACATTCCTTACACAGAAAGAGGGGAAGAATGTCTATGATGATGCTTCTTCACAGGCATGAACCAGCATCCCTCTCTCAGGCTCCCTCTGTCTGTCTGTCTCTCATTTTCGATGTCTCTAAGGCTCCGGTCACCATGGGATATAAACACCACTATTCTTGGTGGTGGGCATCGGAGCTTTTAAATAGGTTCGCAGCACATTCACATTCCATGGATATCAATGGTAGCCGAGGGTACACAGTGCCTCCCAAGAGTTTGTCAGCACCTCTCAGGATCGGGCCCAGGGTCAAGAAGGCCTGATTCTCCTCTCACTTCCTCTGATGTAAATCAAGAGTAACTGTGTTGAAGTCAATGGAATTGAACCATGGTGTGAATGAGAGGAGAATCAGACCCCAGATTTTTTCCTCTCCCCATATGGCTCCTTCCCCACAGTTGTCTTATGTAACTAATTAGCTGTACAAGGTATTATTACCAGCTGCAATTTTGTTAGGCTCAACAAGCCTTTCCTGTAAAATGTCAGCCTCATGCAGATTTTTGGCTGTGTGAGGCCCATTTACATATGTAACCTGTTTAGCTAAAACACACATGCTGCTTTGAAATGTCACCCCTTTATCTTCTAATTGGCTAAGGGTTTGTTCTCCTGAGTTTACCAGTAGAGTAAACAGTTTGCTGGCTCATTACTCATGGTATTGCTTTTGCTTTGCTATCTGAATCAGTATTAAGCTTTATACTAAAAGTGATCATATGCAAAAATAAACTTTGTGTGCAATCCATTTATCATAGAATCACAGAAATGAGAGGTAGAAAGGCCGATTAGATTATCTAGTCCATACCAATGCAGCTTTGTTCCCTATAGTATAATCTCAAATTCACCATCTGGTCTCATTTAAAATTACTGTTGGTTTCTGCTGCTTCTTTTGGAGTAGGAGTCACAAGCCAAAGTACAATAGAATATGTTCCCCCTAAAGAGAATATCTAGGATTTGAACACTGTACATGAGATTTCTACCATCTTGATGTCACAGGGCTTTTTGTTCCTTTGTTGATGTGGAGACAAACTTTAGCTATTGGTGTTGAGTCAGGATAAAAAGACTGGGAAGTAAAATGCCTAATTTCCAGCCAGGTGGTGGAAGGAAACTGAAGTAATCATCGCCAAATTTAACACTTTCCGTGAGACTGCTGTGCCAGTTATTGTATCTGACAAAATAAGAGGAAGTGAGGTTGCACCATAAACAGATTGCAGAATGGTTGATTATTTTACAAAGATTAGATTCTTCTCAACTATTCTGAAAGTCTGTATTCATTCCTTTTTCAGGCAGCAAAACCCTCATATCCCAGAGCAAGGACTGAGTAAAACTGAATGAGGATTTCCACATTAGTCTCTACATTTCTGTTAGGAAATCTTTTTAAACAAATCTGAATGTCTGAGTTTTCTTTTTTTCTGAGCAAGTCATTAGCACTGAGCCATTAAATGGAACTTTCTGGTAAGAAGGACAAAATACTGTGCTAAATCCTCAGCTACATGGGAACCAAATTCAGCCCAGTTGATGGGGAGACAGGCAAAGGAGTTGTGTGCCTTTCCAGCTTGACACCCATATCATGCCCCTATTCTTCGTAGCACCGTTGGGGCCTTGGTTGGGGCCTCTCTTTGTAGAGGCCCCAACCAAGATCAGGGCACCATTGTGCTGTCATCATCGTCATCACCAAAGGGACATTGCCAATTTGCAGATTCAGTGCCACCTGAATCAGTCTCTGGCAAGGTGCTTACGGTAGTCTAGCTGTATATTCAGCTTATGTCCATCCCTGGCAATCTTATCGCATCACCCAAGCTTTTGGCAACCATGTGATTGTTGGACATGTAGTAGCATTCCTTGGTCTGCATGCTTTGGAATTTGTTGGTCTTCCATTCTAATAATATGTTTATATTAAGAAAGTCATCTAAACCAAATCAATGCTGATGGAGGGGTTTGACTTTGAATATCCTCATTTCTAATCTTCTCTTGCCACTTGATATGGAGCAGCTGACAAAGATGATGGGAATCAAAAATATCAATCTGGGGTTCTTCAGCCTTCCTCAGTGTGCATGTTTCATTGCCATACAATAAAGTTGGTGTAACTGTGGTTCCATATATCCACAGCTTTGCAGCAAGCGAAGCAAGCTGAAGGCCCTGAAACAAGGCAGGAGCTGCTGTTCTATTCATGTCTACATCTTTTGAGCATCCTCCAGCCCTGTCTGTGACTCTGCCCACGTATTTGACAGTTTCCAGCTGTTCAGTGTCCCATCTGGACACGTTAATACTGAGCTGGCTATTACCTAGAGCTGGAGGATGCCAGGGACTTAGTTTTATCTGTTTTGACCAATGTGTACTGCTTTTTGTTCTACCAGATTGGACATCAGCTGCAGCAATTCCCCAACTGAGCGAACAAGACAATGTCATTGGTGTATTTGAGATCTCAAAATAAAATGATCTTCAGGTGAATGCCACGAATGGCTGCCTCCTCAAGCTTATCCATCAACCAGTCAGTATTGATGTTGAACAATGGTGACATAATGCAGCCTTGCTGAACTCCCATAGAGATAGGAAACAATGCCATGTATCTGTCATTGACTCAGGCACAGATTTCAATTCCATTAGAGCTCTTCTATCAATGACACTCTCTTCCCAGGGACTCTGATTGCGCTAGAAACTATGCGAACAGAGCGTAAGGGTCAGTCCCTGGACCTTAAGAGCTTAACAGTTTAAATAGAGAAGATAGACAAAGGGTGGGAGCAGAAAGAGAGGGACAGAGAGGTCAAAGTCACTCAGCATGTGAGTGGCAGAGCCTGAACCCTGAGTCCCAGTTCACTGAATTGTGTTGCCTTCCTGTGCTCAAGAGTGTTATGGGACCTGGATCAGCTGGCTATGCTAGCTTTATGCTAGCTGAAGATTCAGCCATTCTTGACTGAGATTTAGGGCAGCGGTAGGGTCATTTAGTGCTGCTTCAGTAGCACAAAGGGACCTTTGCGTGGACCAGGCACTGGCTCTCTGAGTTTGTGTGTGGGGACCAGACTGTCAGGAGTGGCATGTTGGTGGTGCCGCTTCTTGGAAAGATGTTGGTTGCATTGTTCCCAGTGCCTTCTCCATGTTTAGTTAATTCTGAGAGCAACAGTGACAAAAGAAAGTGACAAACCTTGCTCACCTCTATGGATCAACTTCTATTGATGTTGGCAGTTGGATGAGACTAGGTGTAGTCTATAAATTGGGGGAGAAGAGCAGTTTTAAATCACACAAACCCAGAGCTCACATATTTGGTAGAACTAGACTGGTTCTGGCAGACTCTACAGTCTGTATCTGCTGGAAGTATTACTTTGGTCATGTGTGTAATCAGGCTACTATTCCATTGTCACATCTAGTGTATTTTTACTGTGGTGCTTCTGAAAACAACACCAGCTTCCTCAGAAATGGTGTTGAAGGGAAACTTTAGAGGCAGCTGCATCTACCAATTCCTTTTTAGAGTGCCTTACTGCTTTTAATTCAAAAATAAAAGCCTGCAAATGATCGTATTTATTAAATCTCTCTTGACTTGGAACTTTGCAATGGAACTTGGCAGTGCTACTCGATATGCTGTGCAGTCCAGGGAAAGCGGAGGTTCAGCTTCTCTGAAAACCCCAAACCCTTTCCCTTTATTACAAACAGCTGGTGAAACTCCAGCCTTCAGCTGATTAGACAATTACTTCAAAGTCAACACTGAGCATTCATGGAGCCAACCCCCAAAAGTGGAAACAAACTTCTCCCCCTTTGACAAGTGCAGGAGCTTGTTATTGCCAATTATAGTTGGCTGCACGTTTCAAATGACCATTTCCAGTAAACATTAAGAGGATTTTATTTCATTTTATTGATTGAAAATCCAATTTAAGTAGGGAGAGCCTGCTACTGTGGCTTTGCTTGAAATGCTTCTGAAAACCACACTGTCATGCGGCGATTGGGAGGAAGTGAATGTTACTGAAATATTTCCAGCTTGTTCATAAACGCTTTCCATTAGAGATCATGAGGCAAATTTGAAATGAAGAATCTATGTTAAGTTAGGGGACATTATCCTATTCTTTACATAATATTTAAAAATTAACTTTTATGGATAATGCCACAGTTTAGCCCTATAAGTAAATTTAACCCAATCAGTAAATTCGCTCCAATCACTGACTTACCGTGTATTTGCTTTGCAAAATGGTAGACTGATCAAGGCAAACATTGGTATTTCAGGCTAACCTGTGATATATAATACTGTTATGATGAGGTAGAAATGAGAATTAAATGCAATGCCACTAAGCTTCTGGAGATCAAGAATTACTGCTGGTGCGGTGGGATTCATTTTTAAAATGTGCTTAATTTCCTATTATGGTACGTTCTGCAATCAAAGTAAAATAAACTATAGATTGATACCAAATGTTGCTGTTTTGCTCACTTTACATGGCTGGCTGTACTGAGTAGGAAACTTCTTTCTCCCTACTGTCTTATGATTAATGAAAAAAAGCCAAGAACCATTCTGATAACATTTTAAATGAAAATGGAGGGGAAAAGAGGCACTACACTTTTTGTGAAAAACTAAAAATGTTGATAATGTAAATTTTTCATCAAAAAATCTTTTTACAAAAAAAAAGCCATTTTCCCACTAAAATAAAGGTCTCTGGGTATGCCTGAGCATGGGCTAGCCTACCCGAGCTATTTGAATCCAGCTAACTCGGTAACAACTGCATTGAAGACAGCTCAGCACAGTCAGTAGAAGCCCCGCATGGATCCTGGGGATATATTCGGCTCACTAGCCTGCAGAGTCTGAAGCCTGTGCTGCATTGTTTCTGCTGTTGTTACCCATGTTAGCTGGATTCATGCTAGCCCAAGTAGGCTAGCCTGTACCCAGCTTTTGCTGTGTAGACATATCCTATGTCTGAAAAAAACATGATCAGCTCTACTGCTAATGTATTAGAGACCTGGAGCTAATTTATTTCTGTAATACGTTATGAGAGGCCTTAACACTGGTTAGAAAAATCCCTTTATGTAAGTGTATGTGTGCATGCATACATATTTATATATACACACACCTATATGTGTATATACGTACATGTGTGTGCTATATGTGTATACACACATAGATACATACATACATACTGTGATCAAATTCAAGCTCTCATTGTAATTAGAAGCAGAATCTGGTTCTCTGTATACATTTGGGACCAAACCAGAATGCTTTTTCCTGAATAAGAACTAAATAAACGCCTATTGACTTCAGCGAGGATTCTGTTTGAGCAAAGACTCAGCCCACTTGCAGATCTTTGCCCCTGATTACTTCTCATTGCTAGTCACCCACTGCTCTACTGCTCAGACTTTGCCTTCCAGCAGTTCCATCTTCTTTCATGCCCCCTTTATTCCCTAATCCCTCAAACATCCATGTCTTCTCTTCTCCTGGGAACTGTGGAGAGTCAGCATCCTTGAGAATAAGGCCTTTATCTTATATCATCTATGCAGCGTTAAAAAAAAATCCATGCGTATAACCAACCTATCACATGTTTTTGCAGTGTGCCAGCAAAGTCAATGGCGGTCTGTATGGTTCCACCAAAGACTATCCTGACGAAGCTATCCGTTTTGCAAGGAGCCATCCACTGATGTATCAACCCATCAAACCTGTCCATAAAAGGCCAATACTTGTGAAAACCGATGGCAAGTACAACCTAAAACAAATAGCGGTGGATAGAGTGGAAGCTGAAGATGGGCAATATGATGTCTTGTTTATTGGCACAGGTAAATAAAAAAGATGGCATCTTATCTTTTTTCCTCCCAATTTCAATAAATCTATGACACCTCTCCAAGATTAAGCTCTTTCTGTTTGAAAGGCATCAAGATGAAACCACAATCCTAATAAATAATCATACTCGACATTTCCATAGCACGTTTTATCCGCAGAGCACCAAATGCAAGGAGATTACAAGTCTCCCATTTCACCACTGGAGAATCTGAGGCAGCGATTTATCCAAGGTCATTGAGCAGACGAGTGGCAGAAATAAAAATAAAAAGGGCTGGAAAAGAAGGATTAAAAACTGGGGCCTAGGTTTTTAAGAATGGGAGCCTAAAATACAGCTCCTGCAAAGGGACCTGAATTTTCAAAAGTGCAACTCCCACTGATCATAGTTCAGTGCCACGCCTGAGACCCAGATTCAGGAGAAATTAAAATAAGTGGTCTGATTTTCAAAAAAGTCAGTGCAAGCTGCTGGCTTTATTACTGGGGACCACAAGTCGGGTGGCTGGTGTTAAACAGAAACAGTCCGTTTTTAGACCTACACTGTGATGCAGTACCAGGAACTTGTCATTGGAAGACGGGGTTGCCCCGTCCTGCAATTCAAAAATAAGCTGCCAAAAGTTTGAGAGTTTTGCTAAGTTCTCAGACATTCCTAATACATTTTGATTTCTCAAAATACCTTTTTTTTAGCACCCATAAAACAACTTTGGAAAAGGTCAAATATGTCACAAGCTTTCATATTTTGAAGTCTGGGCAGGCACACAGAATGGTAACATCCTTTAATGCCTAACTGTTCTTCGGAACTTAAGAAAATGGAAATAAGGCCTGGAAATAGACTTGAATCTTTGCAATATTGAACTTGTCTGGAAATGATTTAAAGATTCATACCTCTAAATTTTATCATAGCAACAGGGATTATTTGACACAGGCACTAATGGCCAGTTTGCCAAAAAAAAGCATTTAGTGCAAGCTATCTTTTTACTCATGAAATTTAGATGGAAACCACATTTCACTGTTCAAAGGATACAAAAGAAGTGTACTTGTAGAATAGCAGGGCGTGCTTTAAATTAATACGGTTTTCTAAACTTTAAAAATTTTGATTCCAATATGTGGTGAAATTAATCACATGCCATGTTCCTTGTCACGTATGCTTCTATGCTGGATTTCATAATGTTGATTGCATATTTTATGCTTTACACTTGTATATATAGTAAAACTTGCATGTTCAGAAAAGCAAATAATGTCCCTGATCAAGCAAAAGCAAAGATGTAGCCAGCAGAGCCACTCACCATAGTTAAGTATGTGCTTAAGTGCTCTGCTGGACTAGTGCCTAACTGCACCTTATTCTTCTCTTCATAATTTGTTCCTAGGCGACAATTTCCAGCCTAGGAATCTTGGGTTCAGCAACTTTGAACCCAATCAGGCAGTCTTTACTCTGGCAAAAAAATTCAGGGGTGCCCGTGGTATTATTTTGCAGGAAAGGGTCAATCTTCCTCTATCTGGATCCAACACCTATAGTGTTCATGTGGTCTAACTATGAATGGAGTAGTTTGAATGGCTTATCAAAGAGGAAGTCTAAACTTCGGGGATAACGTTCCACAACATGCTTGTCAGCAGGATTCACAGAGGGACTTAGTTATGAAAATCTGAGCTCCGGACAGTAATTCCTTTTAACTGTTCCCTCAAAAAATGGACCTCTTTGATCCATTTTTTTCTTTGAGGAGAGGTGTTGGAGCCTACTTGAATGGCTCCTTTTTATATACATCTCTTATCTCTCCCTGAACTTTTTTTTTCCCCTGCTGCCTTTCTGGTTAATTTTGTTCTCCTGTAAATCAGAGATGAGTGACAATAACAGGAGACAGGAAGCAGCAATTGCTGCTGATGATGACAAACTCGGGAAAATAAGGGATCTTTAATAACAGGCAGCAATATGAAAATGAAGCAGAGGGAGACCAACAGTTATACCAATGTGTTAATTTATTGTAACACAACTGCAGTGAGAGGCAGTATTGTCTAGTGGATTGACCACAGAACCGAGAGACAGAGCAACCTCAACTGTGTTCCTGACTTTGCTCTTTCTTGCTGGGTGGCCTTGATCAAGTGACTTAACCCTTAAAGATCTCAGGCCCAAATCCTCAAAGATATTTAGGCACCTAACTCCCATTGAAGTCAGTGGGAGTTAGGAACCTGAATACCTTTGAAGATTTAGGCCTCCATTTCCTGATTTGATATCACATGTATTTTTGTGTCCAAGATTCAAAACCAAAGTGGATAATAAAAGAACTAATAATATGCAATACATTTGCAAGTTTGTTGGTTTGTATTCAATATCAGTTTAAAGAAGTTATTTTGATCTTCGTCAACTGGCAAATTAATATTACTACCAGTTATGACTTCTATGGTGTTTTCTATTTGCTTCCAGATAATGGGATTGTGTTGAAAGTCATTACAATTTACAACCAGGATACAGAATCAATGGAAGAAGTGATTCTTGAAGAGATGCAAGTATTCAAGGTATGATGCCCTGTGTAAGAAACATATATCCAACTGTCACAAATCTAAATTAAAATGCCGACAGTGTGAATATGAGTGAAAATACAATATCTCTGTGCAGGGAAACTCTCTGATGAGATGCTAGTTTTTCAATAGGAAATTTTCATTATAAACAGAAGTGTAATGAACCGGAGTTGCACACTGAGTACTGAAAGAGCTGAAATAAGTCAGGAATTTCACTCTATGGTTTAAATCATAGAAATGTAGAGCTGCAATGTTCTCAAGAAGTCATCTAGTCCATCGTCTCATGCAAAGGCAGGCCCAAGTAAAACTAGACCATCCCTAGGAGGTGTTTGTCCAACCTGTTCTTAAAAACCTCTATTGATTGATTATCAGAGGGGTAGCTGTGTTAGTCTGGATCTGTAAAAAGCAACAGAGGGTCCTGTGTCACATGCATCTGACGAAGTGGGTATTCACCCACGAAAACTTATGCTCCAATTCATCTGTTAGTCTTAAAGGTGTCACAGGACTCTGTTGCTTTTTATTGATTGATTGGATTCCACAGCCTCCCTTGGTACCTATTCCAGCACCTAACTGCCCTTATAGTTAGAGAGTTTTTCCTAACATCTAACCTAAATCTCCCTTGCTGCAGATTAAGCCGATTGATTCTTGTCCTATCTTCAGTGGACATGGAGAACAATTGATTAAGGGCTCTTTATTACAGCCCTTAACATATGCGAAGATTATCAGATCCCCCTTCAGTCTTCTTTTCTCAAGGCTAAACATACTCATTTTTTAAAAAATCTTTCCTCAGAGATCAGGTTTTCTGAACCACTTATCATTTTTGTTGGTCTTCTCTGGATTCTCCTATTTGTCCACATCTTTCTTAAAAATGTGATGCCTGAAACTGGACTCAGTACTCCAGCTGAGGCATCACCAAAGCAAAGTAGAGAGGGCAATTACCTCCTGGGTCTTACATACGATACTACTGTTAATGCACCGTAGAATTATATTAGCCTTTTTCACAGCTGCATCACATTGTTGGGTCATATTCAATTTGTGATCCACTATAACCACCAGATCTTTTTCTGCAGTACTACTGCCTAGACAGTTATTTCTCATTTTGTATTCATGCTTTTGAATTTTCCTTCCTAATTGTAGTACCTTGAACTTATCTTTATTGAATTTCATCAACTCCAAATTGTAAAGGTCATTTAGTATTCTAATCCAGCCTTCCAAAATGCTTGCAACCCCTCCCAGTTTGGTGCCATCCAAAATTTTATAATCATACTCCCCACTCCATTATCCAAACCATTAATGAAAATGTTGAATAGTTCTGGACCCAGGACAGATCTCTGTGGGACCCCAATAGATAAGTCCTCCCAGTTTGACAGCAAACTATTTGAGCATGATTTTCCAACCAGTTGTGCAGTTTAATCTAGACCACATTTCCCTAATTTGCTTATGAGAATGTCTTATGTTCAAAAGAGCCTGTAAGATTTTAGGCTAATTTATAGATAAAAGACTAACTACGTGATTTTATCCCTCCCCCAAAAATAGTCAGTTACGCGTCTAAATGGGTTAAATTGCAAGCATAACATTGCACCCAGGTTACTGGAGATTTAATGAAGATCCAGCTAAAAACTGGGGCCCAGAAAGAGAGATTCAGTATATACTATGAGCCAAATCTTGAGTCCCTGCTTAGAAAAGTTTCCTGTTGCACTCAATAAGAATTTTTCCTTAATAAAAATCACAGTTTTTTGGTGTGTAGTAAACTAGATATAATGAAATCCTATCCACAGAGTCACTACAGTCCTAGGACTACAGGGCTTGCACCAGTAAGTGGAACTAGTTCTCAGTGTAGTCCATGAGAACTCTGTTCTGCCAGTGTCACAGGAAGTCTGAGAAAGAGACAAAGGGGACAATGCCACAAGATGGAATGTCAGATAATTTAATCTTATCTATTGTCAGCCTGCCATCTATAAAGAACCCTCTGCTTATCATATTGAAGTGGGACAAAAGGGATCAGTGAAACCAGGACTTGACATTATGGTCAGCATGGGAACTTCCATGTTCCCATTGGGTTTGATATTGGTCCCTGAATTAAAAATATATGGTTTTAAAAAATCACTTTTTATAAAAATAATAGTTCTCAGTTTCCTTCATTTCCTTCACTCTGACAAAGTGACCTAGAGAAAATGAGGGTACTTCACATGGTATAGAGAGGAGAGCCACATACCTTGAGTAAATCATAGAATATCAGGGTTGGAAGGGACCTCAGGAGGTCATCTAGTCCAACCCCCTGCTCAAAGCAGGACCAATCCCCAGACAGATTTTTACCCCAGTTCCCTAAGTGGCCCCCTCAAGGATTGAATTCATAACCCTGGGTTTAGCAGGCCAATGCTCAAACCACTGAGCTATCCCTCCCCATACTAATACTCTTTCTGTTAAATGTACAGTCGTCATAAACAAGGTATTTCTTTTGATTTCCATGTAAAGCAAAGGACCAATCTCTTATTTTTTTCAGGTGCCAGTTCCTATTATTTCTATGGAAATATCTTCAAAGAGGGCAAGTATTTTTCTGTGTTTAAAATAACATGACTCTATAACTGAAATGTGGAAAAGATCTAAACTGTATATAGCTGGGTACCATATATAAAGAGATCAGGTCAAGTAATATACGATAGTGTTTTAAGATAAACTCATAGTTAATCATGCTCTGCTTTTTATTAAACATTTAGTTTTTTCATTGCTGTATAAATCTGCAGGGTTCACATTAGCATCCATTTCAAAGCAAGTGAAAATCAATCTAATTCATGAGTTGCTGGCATAGTAATCGCACAGGGAATAGCTTGAGAGACAGGGACTTTGTAACTGATAAATTTGAAGTGATTGAGCAAGGAAGCATGGGGATTTCAGGTAAGGGAGCCTCCTTTGTACTCCCCACCTTCATATTCATTGGCCCCAGAGAGTGTTGGGCACAATTTAAATCAGTTTCTGAGTGTCCGCCAGAGAGGGTATGACTCAAGCGGTCTCTATGACGCTCCTAGCTCTCTCTCTTATAGGGAGAGAAAGACCCAGCTGGGAATCTCCATATCAGTCCAAGCTGGCCCCAGATCTTCATTTTAACTGAGGATGGCTGAATATTAGTTCAAATGTCTGGTGTCAGCCTGGTCGAGGGCAGGAATTTGAAACTGAGTCCATGGCTTCTGGGCTGGAAAGGGCCAAGCACCACAAAGGGCTGTTGGGGGAGATCCTTCTCTCACTGATAAACAAAAATCTGGTGGGTTTGAACCAGATCAGGACCAACCCTCCCTCTCATGGGGCTACTGAATGTGGATGTGGGCAGCACAAAGGAGCCTCTTCTTGCCTGGAAATCTGCATGCTCCTGTGGCCAATAACTTTACATTGATCAGCAACAGATTTTTCCTTATTCCCTGGTTCCCTAAAGTTATTCCCTGCTGTGATTATTGTGCCAGCAATTCATGAGTCAGATTGATCTTCCATTTGCTTTGATAATATGAACCCCACAGATCATAATGAAACAGAGCGTGATTAAGTTGAGTTCACATTTAAATATCACACACTATTAGATGATCTCGCTTTTATATGCACTTATATGCATTTCACATTTTTGTCACATTGCATACACTCACGTGTGTATATATTATAGGTGACGCAGGTAGCAACGCCTATGATTGCCCAGTACTTCCCAGTATAAGACCCTGTTTTCAGTTGCTTATAGTTTTTGCCAAACTTTAACTGCTTTGGTTGAATTTTTTCATGCCAAGGTGTTTGCCTCGGGCTTGAGAGTTTCAGCAAAAATGGTTCAGCCATTTCCGAGTGTGAAATAAGGAGAAAATACATTGTTTTGCCCATGGTAACAAATTGGTTTGAAATTCTTTTTTAGAATCTCTAGCATCTCATGTTTTGGAGCAGGGACATCAAATTGGGCACAGAGGTCACCCTAGCATCAGGGATGTG
Organism: Chrysemys picta bellii; assembly: GCF_011386835.1. Classification (NCBI taxonomy): domain Eukaryota; kingdom Metazoa; phylum Chordata; order Testudines; family Emydidae; genus Chrysemys; species Chrysemys picta. Next base: position 20,731,479 of record NC_088791.1, read on the forward strand.
CCTTTTGCAGATCCCATGAAAAACACCCCAAAATGGCCAAGTTATGAGCCTTTGAAAAAAATCTCAGTTCATACATGCTCAGTAGCGACTTGTTAGAGTTTGGCTGGTAATTCTGTGAAAATTCCACTGCACTGAGCATGCTTCAGCCCCATACAATATCCCACCCTGCAGAGCAAGAGAACCTGCTCCACCAGAGCTGCAGGACCTGAGCAGGTCTTTCCCTGCTATTGCTCCTCCCAGCGACTATGGTCCACTATCATGCTGGGCACCGGAACTTCAAGCAGGAAGATAGTTTGTGAGTGTGTGTGCTCATCGTGCCACTCCCTACACACACCTTGCTGGCACCCCTCAGCAAGGAGAAGAAGGAAGAAGCAGCCTGACTAGAGTGCAGAAAGATGAGGTGCAAGGGGGAGAGAAGGAATAGGGGTTGCGGGGAGGGGAGATAGGAGATGAAGGTAGCTGTGGTCTCATCAGGAGCAGAGATCTGGAGAAAGGAATGGGTAGTAACAGAGGAGGGTGAGGAGATAGAAGCATATGTGGGGACAGGTTCAGGAGCAGAAGGGAGGAGGGGATAGGTGCATGAGGCAAAAAGGTTAAGAGCTGGCCAGGGGATAGGAGCAGAGGAGTGGGACTAAGGCAGGAGCTTGGACCAGACGTGAGAAAGAGGCAAGAGGAAGTGGGGCAGGACCCAGGGCTAGGGGGAAGAGAAAATATAGGAACAGAGGTGGGGGGAATGGAGTAAGTTGGGGGGATAGGAGCAGGAACTGAAGAGGGAGGGGGTGGGTAGAAACAGAGTTGGACAGGTATAGTGAGGAGAGAGAGACAGAAGAGTTTATAACCACTAGAACACACTCCCCTATGGAGCCGAGAACTGAACCCAGGAGTCCTGAGTCTCAGCATTCCTTTGCTGTCTCTCAAACAGCTGTGAAACACTCTGGCACTTATCTCATCCCCATCTTGTGCTGGCCCGCAGAGATAACAACAGCGTAAATCTGCTGCCAGTTTTTCAATTGGCTCAAGCGCCAGAGCTCTGTGCTGGGACTTCATAGGTCCACATCCTGCTGATAACCCACAAGGGGATTTTTATGGTTCCACATGATGGAATTTCTGTTTTTCCGTTTGCTTTTTTAAACACTTAGAAAATCACATCCAGAAAAAACTACATTAAAATAATGTTAAGGTTCCAAAGTCAAGTTAGGAAATGCCAGAATTGAGCTTGCATGTCCAATCTTAATTCTGCCCTTTTCTGCATATGCATTATGTGCATCCTTTAATTATAGGACCACATAAAATGATATGACCTGCCTCATACAGTGCACAAGATAGCTCGCCAAGAGGGCAGAAGGGAATTAAGCTTGCATGGGCAACTGGAAAGCTGGCCTTTTCTAAACTTCAAGGGGCAAATGACCTTGTCTTTTCCTAGTAGATGCTCTGCCCATAACAGTGTGTGCTACATTTTCTACAGCAACAACTGTATGTTGGATCTGAGTCTGCTGTAGCACAAGTGAAGTTCCATCAGTGTGACATGTATGGAACAGCCTGCGCTGACTGCTGCCTAGCAAGAGATCCTTACTGCGCTTGGGATGGGATATCCTGTTCTAGATACTATCCCACAGGAATGCAGGCAAAGAGGTGAGAACTGTATTTTGCTTCGAAATCCTCTTTGCATAATAATTATCTAAAGAGTTCCTATTGCAACGGAAATGGTTTCCCTTCTCCCCCTCGTATAAATAACTGAACGATGATGTACTTTAGCTAATGATTTATTAACCCAGCCTTAGGGAATACTGAAGGATATAAATGAACATGCTGACATGCACAGATGTTAAGTGCACACACTTCTTAAGAGCTAGACACACGGAGTGTTAAACAAATGTCTGATGTTCCCGATGCTACAGCTTGAAGACACAACTTCATTCTCTACAATGTGCAATAATTTATTTGGATTGTATTATATGGTGAACTATACAATGCAACAGCCTATAAAAAGAAAGAAAGCAAATATATTAACAGCCAAATATCATTGGAAGACATATTCAAACAGTGCCTAGCTCTCTATCAATATAGTGTAACGATTATTACATAAGTCAGCAAAAGGGCGTATTATTTATGATACAGTCCTTTCCATGATTTACTTTTAATTGCTACTTCTGCAAAAACCATGCTCATATTTATTAGAATTGCAACTTGGCCATTTTCAATAGGGTTACTTTGAATTAATGCAAAGATGTGTTCCTTTTGTACTGAGATGCTGCTGAAAAAACAGTGATAATTACTCCAGAGGCAGTTCATGATCTCTCCAAATCCACCAATGCTCTCCTAAAAAACAACACAGGTCTATGGTTGTGGATTTTTTTGCTTCATCCACAATACCTCAAGCTTGTCCTCCCATGACTCTGGAAGCTTGGTAGTCTCAAACCCGTTGCTAACTGTAGCTAGGCAAAATGAATGTTTCTGTGATTTTTGAAAAGGTAATGGGAAGAGAATTGGGTAGCACAGTCTTTTGGATAGAATGCCTCATAGAAACCATACATGAGCAAGACAGCCAAAGATTCAGCTAAAGAAAGAACCTATCAGAGCGTTCTGTCTTCCCAAGATCCAAGTTAAGCTAAGTAGGAATTCCATGACATGTCTACACATTGTATCAGATCCTCCTTGCATAATTCATGGACGCAGTCCCAATGAAGTAAATGGAGACCACTCACTTGCCTAAAACGAGAAGAACCTGGCTCAGATTGATACAGTCCTGGAAAGTACTGATGGAACAGATACATCATCCATTATATTCTGGGCCAGGAAGCATTGTTCCCTACAGTATAAGCAGGAATTGGATGATCATAATTATATTGCAAATTAGATATTCGTCTAATCAAGCAAATGCCCTGGAGATTCCTGATTAATCTATTTAACTAGGAACTGTGTGGTGCAGATAGCCTTATGCTGTCTTGCTAATGCACCTCAACAAGATTCTGGAGGGTCTGTCTCTGGAGAGAAGAGAGTAGTTCAATCTCTCCATTCACTCCTTGGCTTCTCTGCTGTTAAGAGTTAGCTATGGTAATGGGGGCTTTGTGATGTCCACTATTAACTGGACTTGAGACCACAACCTTACTTCATATGTGGGAGGTCACTGAACAGATAGTAACAACTTTGCTTTGCTATCCACCTGGTTCAGGGTGGAGAAACTGGGCCTGCTGGAAAAAGTAGGTCTCCGTAGAGAGAATGGAGCCCCTCACCCTGCACCAACACCACCTTTCAATGCTTCTGGGTAAGATGCAGGTCTGTTGTGGCTGCCTGCATTCTGGACTCATGCAGATATGTTGATCAGCCCAGCACTCAACAACCCAGAAGATATGTGTTTGAGTTAGGGTTAGCCATGTCTCTGTTCTCCAACATCCTTGTGGCTGGTGGGCTAATTTAGGGAGTAACCAAAGGCACAGCAAAAACTACCTGTAAACACTCATGCCCCAACACATCTGGAATGATTGGTTTCTTTCTGGCAGCCCCAATGACATCATGCCACTCTCCACCATTTTCATGCAGTACTCCCCTGCCTTGATTTGGTCCTAATGCTAGCCTAGCAGCTTGAATTTAGCCCTAATTGTATGGAAGTGAACACAATATATTTGGGTTGGATTTGGAATCTTAAAATCAGTCCTACTTAATAGTGCGAACTCAAGCAGAACCACGTCTGGGTAGTTAATTCCACCCCTCCTTTAGATCAGCTACTATCTCCTTTAAAACTTAATGAGTGTAAGGCGTGAAGTGTTTAGACAAACATGAAATAGAAAACCTGCAGGCTACTACATGTTGTTAAGTATGTTGCTAAAGAATGTCGTTACTGCTGCCAGGTTGTTTTGGCTGCTCAGTACTTCTGTTCTTGGAGCTCCGGTGCTATCACCACTAGCAGAGAGTGCAGCCTGCTAATTCAGCAGACCTCAATGTTATCAAGAAAAAAAGACCCCAGGTATTGTTTGGTGACAAAGGCCCTCAGCCAGGTTTATAGAGCTAAATGTCCTGGGTTCTAATCCCACAACCATGATAACTACATGGTAACTCCAATTCAACATTGTACTAGAGTGCAGAGTTGTTTTTAAGTTCATGCCTATGGAAAACACTTAAGCATGCGATTAACTGTAAGCAAGGGTTTAAGTCCTAAAATGGGATTAAGCGTAGGTTTAAAGTTAAATTGATGTTTATGTGATTTGTAGAATAAGGACCTAAGTGCTAACCCCAAAGTCAACATGGTATTAAATACCAAGATGAGTGAACATGAGTGGCTGGTACTAAATAAGGATATTGATATAATAGGCTTCACAGAAACCTGGTTGAATGATGACCCTCAAGGGAACAAAATATATAGTAATGACAGAATAGATCATGCTGATGGGGGAGTGGCATTATATGTGAAAGAAAACATGGAAACCAATTTGTAACAATCTTACATGAATCAAACTGTACAATAGAATCTCTATAGATATAAATTCCATGACCATGATGGTGATGGTGATTGAGAAATGCTCGGGGAGATTAGACAGGCTATAAAATAAAAAATCTCAGTAATAATGGGGATTTCAACTATCCCCATATTCATTGGGTATATGTCACTTCAAGACAGGATGCACAAATAAAATTTCTAGACACCATTAATTTCTGCTTCTTAGAGCAGCTAGTCCTGGAACCCACTAAGGGAAAAGGCGATTCTTGATTTAGTCCTAAATAGAGCAACGGATCTGGTCTAAGAGGTGATTATAGCTGAATTTCTCAGTAATAGTGACCATAATATAACTAAATTTAACATCCTTGTTGTGGTGGGTCAGAAGGACACCAAAGAAGAAGCCCACCACAGTAGTATTTAACTTCAGAAAGGGGAAACAACACAAAAATGAAGAAGCTAGTTAAATGGAAATTAAAAGGAACAGTCACAAGAGTGAAATGCCTGCAAGCTGCATGGAAACTTTTTAAAAACATGATAATAGAGGCTCAAATTAAATGTATACCCAAGACATCCTTTAAAAATTGGAAGTAAAATCCTATTGAGGAAAATAGAAAGGAGCATAAAGTTTGGGATGTCAAGTATAAGAGTATAATTAGGCAGGCCCAAAGGATGCGAGGGAGATTCCTGCACCTGAACCATTCTTTTTAGGTGACAAATCTGAGGAACTGTCCCAGAGGAGATTTCTGTAGAGGAGGTTTTGGAACAAATTGATAAATTGAACAGTAGTATGTCACGAGGGCTAGATGGTATTCACCCAAGTGTTCTGAAGGAATTCAGATATGAAATTGAAGAACTACTAACTGTGGTATGTAATTATGGCAGTGTATACCAAGCCTTTTGAGGCCCCCTGCTGGAGGTCTTATGGTCCTACCACATCCCCTCCCAGGAAAGGAGCATTGAAGGTGGGTCTTCCAGGATAGGCTAGAAAGACTTAAAGGAAGCAGCCAATTGGAGTGCAGCAGGCTTATATAAAAGGAGTTGCAGGGCCTGAACAGGTCAGTTACTGGCTGGGACCAGAGGGGCAAGAAAGCGTATTTGTTATTGGTCACAGGCAATCAAGAAGAGAATCAGAAGAAGGGCTCTAGTGGTACTTGCATGCAGTGAGAAGGAAGAGGATTTGAAAACTTCAGCCCTGAGTTCAGGATGAAGAAAAGAGGGCTATGTGGGAACAGGCCCAGGGAATAACAGCAGCAAAGTGAAGGAAGCAATACGTGGCTGTTGTATATAAGGTCCGTGGTCTGGGACCCAGAGTAGTGGACAGGCCCAGGTCCCCCCACCAGCCAATGCTGGAGTGGCCTAAGCCCTGAAAAGAAGATATGACTAGTATAAAAGACCAAGAAAAAGGGATTTAAAGGGGCCCAGAGACATGGCTGAAGACCCTGGTGAGGATTGACTTACAGTTATGGTGGGACGCTAAGAAGGGGATAAGTTTCCTGTGGAAGCCCAAGCAGAGGTCTGGACTTAAAGGAGCCCAAGAGGGTCAGAAGAGAGAAGGCATCCTCAGGAAGGAGAGGCTGAGTCCATCTTGAGCCAGGGAATTGGATGACTTTACTTCATATTTGTTTTGGACTTGAATACCCAAGAAGGGGTTTATCCGTTTTACAACAACGTGACTTGGCTGGAGGGCTGAGCCACTGAAGACCCACCTAATGAGGCCAACAACCTACAGGATAGCTACCATGATGCTTTTTTTTAAAAAGGCCCCAGAAGTGATCCTGGCAATTACAGACTAGTAAGCCTAACTTCAGTACCAGACAAATTGGTTGAAGCTATAGTAAAGAACAGAATTATCAAACACATAGAAGAACACGATTTGTTGGGAAGGAGTCAACACAGCTTTTGTAAAGGGAAATCATGCCTCACCAATCTATTAGAATTGTTTGAGGAGGTCAACAAGCATGTGGACAAGGGTGATCCCATGGATAGTCAACTTGGACTTTCAGAAAGCATTTGACAAGGTCCATCACCAAAAGCTCTTAAGCAAACTAAGCAGTTATGGGATAAGAGGGGAGGTCTTATCATGGATCAGTAATTGGTAAAAAGACAGCAAACGAGGATGGTCAGTTTTCACAATGGAAAGGTAAATAGCAGCAATTTCCCCAGGGATTTATACTGGGACCACTGTTCAACATATTCATAAATGATCTGGAAACAGAGGTAAGCAGTGAGGTGGTGAAGTTTGCAGATGATACAAAATTACTCAAGATAATTAAGTCCAAAGTAGACTGCAAAGAGTTACATAGGGATACCGCAAAACTAGCAGACTGGGCGACAAAATTCATTGTTGATAAGTGCAGGTTAATACACATGGGAAACATAATCCCAGCTATACATACAGAATGATGGGGTCTAAAGTAGCTGTTACCACTCAAGAAAGAGATCTTGAAGTCATCATGGATAGTTTTCTGAAAACATCTGCTCAATATTCAATGGCAGTAAAAAAGCTAACAGAATGTTAGGAACCATTAGGAAATGGATAGATAAGACAGAAAATATCATAATGCCAGTATATAAATCCATGGTACACTCACACCTTCAATCCTGTGTACAGTTCTGGTTGCCCCATCTCAAAAAAAGATATTAGAATTGGCAAAGGTACAGAGAAGGATAATTCAAATTATTAAGGCTGTGGAACAGCATCCACATGAAGAAATACTGGGACTATTCAGCTTGGAAAGAAGGCATCTAAGGAGGGATATGACAGAAGTCTACAAAATTATGAATGGTGTGGAGAAAGTGAATAAGGAAGTGTTATTTAGTCCTTCACATAACACAAGAACCGGAGTCAACCAATGAAATGAATAGGCAGCAGGTTAAAAACAAACAAAAGAAAGTACTTCTTCACACAGTGCACAGTCAACCTGTGGAACTCATTGACAGGGGATGTTGTGAAGGCCAAAACTATAGCTGGATTCAAAAAAAGAATTACATAAGTTCATGGAGGATAGGTCCATTAATGGCTGTTAGCCAAGATGGTCAGGATGCAACCCCATTCTTCGAGTGTCCCTAGCCTCTGACTGTCAAATGCTGTGACTGGATGACATATGATGGATTACTTGATGATTGTCCTATTCTGTTAATTCCCTCTGAATCATCTTGCATTTGTCACCATCAGAAGACAAGATACTGGGTAGATGGACCATTGGTCTGACCCAGTATGGTCGTTCTTATGTTGTAACAATTGGTCTGATGAACTAAAACCAGTGTTTTATTTCATCAATTTCAAATTATTCTTGTTTTAACATGTTCATATTTTTTTTTCTGAACCATTTTCCTAGCCTTTCAGTCAGGTTTCTCTTACCACAGCTGTCACTCATAATAGCAAAATGTCACCAAACTTGAATGAGGCAACGAATAGAGGAAAGTGCTGCAGGATCATGACTTTCATTAGCCTTTAGCCCGTGCACTGATTATCGTGAGCCAGAGCACAATTCATGTCTACTGTTATCCTAGTCACCCAAAAAGAGGCCTCAGACAAGACTGATGGGGCTCATAAGACGAGTTTGCAGTCAAGGCCAATGTCTGAAACACTTTGTGTATTCACACCTAGGATTAGAGAATCCAAGTCTTTAAAAAAATGTCCCCCTCTGCCCGGGGTCCTAAATATGCCTTGCTAGCGGATGCTTTATTCACCCTTCTCAGTCTCTTAACTGTGGATATCGAGAGGCACAGCTGTCATCTCTATGTCCAAGTAAGAACCACCAGGGCAAGATGAAAAAGTCACGTGATTATGACAAAATTCCAGCTTTCATTTTATAAAAACAGCATACGTTTCTATTCCTCATGACTATGAAGAAAAACTTGAAAATGTAAACCAAGTATAATTAGTGGTGAGATGTCTTCCAAGAATCTGCAGAAAGGCTGGAACAATAGTTGATCTGCCCCATATATCTTAATGCGATGTTAATTCTGAGACCTACCAACAGCAGGTTCCTCCATGTGTGGTGATAAGATGAGAACTCCTACCTAGATTCCATCATCATAAAGCAACCTCCCTAACACCTCCTCTTCCCCACTTAAAATTTCAACATGTATGGTATTCCATTGGCCAGGTCCTCAGCTGGTATATAGCAGCAGAGCTGTAATGCATTCAGTGCACCTGTGCTGATTTACACCCGCTGAGGATTTGGTCCCCTGTGTCCTGGTGGCAGGAAGAAAGCTGTGTTAATTACTGATATTATTTAAATAAGAACAAAGTCATTAAGCTTGGCTTATTTCTGCTATACATTGTATATAGTAGGTTCACATTAATACAAAAATAATTGTGGTCTAGGAGGTTCACCATGTTGTCTGTTCCTTTTAATCAGCTGTTCAGCCTTGCATATGCAAGACTGATAGTTCTGTATAATTGTTCTTTATGCAAACACAGGAAAATTATCCTGAGTTCTAACTGTAAATTTTAGGACTCAAAATACAGCAACTTTCAAGGTGGTAAACTCAGCTTCCTGATACTTTCTTTCCTAGCAACTAGCTTTAATTTTATTTATCGTAATGGTCAGAGAACAAAATGTTCAAAATAATAGCATCATGCTTGTTGGTATCCATCGGAGAGTTAGGTATTTGCATTTGTTTTCCATAATTTTGTAAATAACTTCTTTTCAAAAACCGAGAGAGTATTGTCTAGTGGTTGGAGCCAGGATTCCTGGGTTCTTGCCTCAGCTCTGCCAGTGACTCAATAGATAGGCTAGTTTCCCCTTTGGTAAAATGGGAATGATAATACCAATGATGTAGGAGCATTGGGAGGCTAAAGTAATGTTTGTAGAGTGTTTTAAGTTCCTCTGATGAGAGGAGTTATACAAGACCTAAGAATTAAAAAAACCATCCGCACAGATTGTAAACTGTGAAAGACTCAAAAGAACTTTTCTGCTAAATAGTGTCGTGTGTGCGTGTGTAAATCTTGCAGCCAGTAAATTCAACCGCTTAGGAATTCCCCTGCCTATGGGAATGCTCAGTTACTGTTGAGTTGCTATAACAGCTTCTATCACAGGCCTTTTAGTAGGGTGACCAGACAGCAAATGTGAAAAATCGGGACGGGGGTTGGGGGTAATAGGAGCCTATATAAGAAAAGACCCAGAAATTGGGACTGTCCCTATAAAAATCAAGACATCTGGTCACCCTACACTTTAGGGTCTGGGATACAGAGCATGGTTAAAGGAAGAGAATGTTTTCAAGATACAGCAGCTTTCATGCTGCTCCAGATTTTGCCAGGGATCAGAACGGTAAACACTTAAGAAAGCTTACAGCTGCCTCCGGTCTTCTTTCCCCTAAACTAGCACTGAATTGGTCCAGAGTATCTGGTTTCAGTATCTATAGACTGAGTCAAATGTACATATCTGAGACTTTCCTTTAGACACACAAGACTTCTACAGACAGTCTCCTCCTTCAGGCATCTGCGCACCTTCAGTTTAAGTGGAGGAAAACAGTACTGATATATGAATTTAATTCCACGCAGTGATAGTGCTGGCCAATGTTTCAGCAGTAAGATCGAGTTCCCTGAATTTCTAGTGCGTCCAACTTTAGTGTTAAAGGTCAACAGTCCAAAAGTTAGACATTTCTTAAAACAATTCCATTTTTTCCCCCCAGACGTTTCCGCAGGCAAGACGTTCGACATGGAAATGCAGCTCAGCAGTGCTTTGGCCAGCAGCTCATTGGTAATCCACACACAGTACAGCAGAATGCCAGTGAATGCCTAGAGCAAACAGCATGGATTTGACACAGGGGAAACATCAAGGGCTGAGTCTGACCTTAGCTACAGTTTTTATACTCATGTAACTCTCTTGCTTTCAGTGGAATTACTCCTGATTTACACCCTTGACATTAGAAGCACACTGTAAGGACCAACATCCCAATGCAGGAAAGCTTCCCTTTTCAAGGCAGTGCTTAACCATGTACTGTGCTTAAGTCCCATTGGATTCAGTGAGACTTAGGAGCATGCTTAAGTGCTGTCCTAAATAGGGATGGACTTGCATTCATGCTTAAATGCTCTCCTGAACCACAGCGCAAATCCTGCAACGTGCTCAATGCCCTCACATCCCATTAATTTCAACCACTGCTACTGTGTGCAGTATAAAAACTTAGATAGGTAGCAGCTGCCAGGATGTGCTGAGATCCTTGCCAGATCAGGCCCAATAAATCTAAAGAAAAAGAATCAAAGATCAGGGGTTTCTCCATGACAGATGTTTCTCCAGAGAATTTTTTTGCTGACATTGTATTTTTCTGCAGGATGGATTAGAATTTGAAAGGGAAATATTTCAAGATGAAATATTTGTTAAATTTGCCCTGGGTCATTTCATACCATCCATTTTCAGCAGGATAGCATAATATATTCCATGGGGATTTCTGCTGGAAAAAAAAATAGAGGGCATCTATGGCAAAACTGCATGCAATGAAGATTGTAGATTTGATTGCAAACTACACTAGGAACCTCACAATAGAGCATAGCAAATGAAAATAAAGAGAGAAAGAGAAATTGTAATGGTTATTAATTCACAAAAATTGATCATGAGTTGGTGTCGGGAAAATATTCTCCCTACACTCCACTCCTCTTATAGTGCTATAAGAAAATGAACTAGAAAGACTGCTGCCTTGTTCCACTATAGCATCTCCTTTGTCTGTTCTGCCATGTATTTCACTATATATAGGAGCCTGCAACTGACTCTTGGTCAGTCACATTCAAATGAAATTTTTATTAACATTTGGGTGGCAAAGCTAGACACTTGTACTTTCTGTGCATGTGTAGTAGAGATCTGCAGTAGAGCTGGGCTGGGAATGGTTTTCCCATCCCATGAATATTTTTGAGAGTTCTAAATGTTTTCCTGTCTTGAATTAGGGGGGAAAATGACATCTCAAAAATATTTGCAATCTGAAAAATTGTGTTTTGTTTTGCATTTTGGATCAATTGAAAGAGTTTGTTTTGATAATTTTGGAATGTTTTGTTTTGATTTTGATCCCCCCCCCCCCTTTAAACCTTCTTTCAGTCTAATTAGCCTTTATTTTGAAACACAAAGTTGCTTTGAACCAGAATTTTTTGTTTGAAAATGTTGAAATGAAACATTGACAATTGGAATCTTTTTCCTTGACAGAAAATTAATCAAACCCAACCTTGTTTCGTGAACAGTTTGCTTTTGATGAATCAACATTTTTAGTTAAAAAAAAAAAAGCCCATCATCAAAAAATTCCCAACCAGCTCTAAGCTGTACAAATTCTGGACACACTGTACAAAACAGTTTAGATCTTCATGGGTTTTGAGGGTTTGATCATGTAACATGCTAAGAAATCTGGTCCCAATCCTGAAAAATAATTTATCCCATGCTTACTGTCAAGCATGTAAGTAGTTTTATTGGTGTCTGTAGTGGTTCGGACTCACCCCTGCGGCGTCTCCTGCTGGTCTCTTCTGGGAATTAGCTCAATTCAGCGTTTGAGCACCCCCTGCAGGCTGGTGATCTGCCTATCCCCTGGCCTCCCGTGTCCCTCCCTGGACCCTGGTGCCCTTTTACCTGGGGTGCTGCCCCCTGGCAGGACCCACCACAGATCTGGGTCTCCCCTCCCAGGGGAACCCCCACCCACTATCCCCACCTCACCTCAGTACCAGGCCACTGCCAGTCACCATCAAGCCCCTGCTTCCTGGGGCAGACTGCAGTATCAGCCACTCATCACTGGCAAAGGGGGGCTGGGGGGCTGGACCTGCTGCCTCTGCTTACCCAGGGTTGTCCCTTTGCAACCCCAGTACCTCTCTGGCCTTACTCTAGGCCCACAGCCTAGAGGGTTCCCAGGCCAGAGCTCCTCAGCTCCATTAGCCTTCCTCCAGCCCTGCTTCCCTCAGGTACCTCTCAGCTCCAGGCAGCCAGGCCCTTCTCTCTCTAAAGCAGAGAGAGAACTGTCTGGGCTTCTGGCTGCCCTGTCCTTTATAGGACCAGCTGAGCCTGACTTCCCACTCAGCCAGGGAGCTGCTTGCCCCAACCACAGCCCCCTCCCAGGGCTGTTTTTAACCCCTCTGGACCGGAGCGGGGTGACCACCCCGCTACAGTGTCATTGACTTAAAATTAAACATGCATACGTGCTTTGCTTAGCACTTTGCAGGGTCAAGCCTATAGACACATGTACAATCACAATCACCCGTCATGCAGTACTTTGGCAGTACCTTAGGGCTGGATCCTATGAGATCCTGAGGTGATCCATGCCTTCCATTCCTCCTGTACAGAGTGGGAGCAGAGGGTGTTCCACAATTCACAGGATAAGGCCAGTAGTAGGTACTAAATTTCAATCACTACCTGGAGGGCTATGGATCAAATTCCATTCTAAAGGTGAACCTCAAAGGAGTCCTTAAAAAGCCCAAAGGAAATGTGCTTAATGAAAAGGATAGCATTTATTTTAGTTACACAACTGGCAAATAAATAAAAAAAATCTTACTTTCCTTCACAGGAGAAGCCCTGGAGAAGACTGAAGAACGGATAGTATATGGAATAGAGTACAACAGCACTCTTCTGGAATGTACCCCTAGAACTTTACAAGCAAAAGTGATCTGGTTTGTGCAGCGAGCCCACGAAGCCAGGAAGGAGGAGGTAATTTCCCGTGTAATTCTAGTTATACCATATTTATAAAAAGGGTCTGTCATATTAGGTAAATGAGCCTTCAGTGAAACAGCCTGGTACCAGTTGGTGTAATTTATATAGATTCATAGATTTTTAAGGGCAATTGGGAACATTATGATTATCTAGTCAGACTTCCTGCATAAACGGGCCACGCCATTTTACTCAGTGATTCCTGCATCAATCCCAGTAATTGATGGTCGAATGAGAGCATACGTTTTAGAGGAGCATCCATTGGCGGCTCTTGAGTCTTTCATTTGGGGAGGCTTACATGCACATGCCAGAAGCTCCCTAGAAGTGGGGGGACCACCAGCCCCTGGAACATGTCCCCGCCCCCCAAGGCCCCATCTCTTCCCTTGAGCCCCCCCCCACTCCTCTTCACCTCCTCCCTAAGGCCCCCCCACCTCTCCTCTTTGCTTCTTCCCCCGAAGCCCCCCTACCCACCCGCTCGCTCACTCCTCTCCGCCTTTTCCCTCAAGGTCTGCCCCCACCCACCCACTGCTTGCTCCTCTCCCCCCAAGGCCCTCCCCCGCCCACTGGCCACTCGCTCCTCTCTGTGGCAGGGAGGAGCATGCAGGGGGTGGGGTAGGCTTCGGGGAAGAAGCTGAGTGGGCCCTGGGGCAGAGAACAGTCGGGGTAACAGTGACCCCCCCCTCAATTCTGGGGAGTTTCACTTCCAGCACTCCAAAGATGGTGGGCCAGCGTGCTTCCAAAGGGAGGTGACCCACGCCACATCCACAGCATTTGCCCTCCAGCATGGAAACCACCTGACCCCATCCCCACACAGCCCTGACCCCCAGCTCCGAGCCCAGCCCCTCTGAGTCAGACACTCCCCTGACCCCATCTCCCCACAGCCCTGAGCCCAGCCCCTGTGAGCCGGACACCCCCTGACCCCATCCCCCCACAGCCCTGACCCCCAGCTCCGAGCCCAGCCCCTGTGAGCCGGGCACCCCCCCCAACCTAGAGCCCAGCCCCAGGCAACAGCAGCACCACCCCCAGGCAGCGACAGCCCATTGGCACCAACCATCACCATCACCCAGCAACAGCCCATTATGTAATTGCAAATGTATACATACCATTAAAGCATTTAATGTTTTTAAATAATGTATTTAGTGTATTTACAAATTAATTTTTGAGTGTATTTCACTAGTTCTTTTTTACAGTTCCAAATACATGTTACTATAGTATTACGACTTTTTTTTATGGAAGGGGCCCCCGAAATTGCTTTGCCCCAGGCCCCCTGAATCCTCTGGGCGGCCCTGTTTTTTGGAGAGGCTTAGCTTCCGCTAGCTTCTTACACGCGCCACCCATGAATGTATCCAATCTTCTTTTAAAACTTCAAAGTTTTGCAAATGATTCCAATGATGAATGTCTATCACTTAACAATTTGCACCTTATTTCCAATTTGAATTGTCTAGCTTCAATTTCCAACTATTAGTTCTTGTTATTCTTTTGTATACTAGTTTAAAAATGCATTCCACCATCAGATATCGGCCTTACAGGATGTGATCAGTGCTATCTATCTTAGTTACTTATATGGTCCCTGTGACAATTTTCAATGTATTTATCCTCACAATACCTCTATAGTGTAGGGAAGTGCCATTTTCCCCATAGGGAATCAAGGCACAGAGAGACTAAGTGACTTGCCAATTCTCACACAGGATGCCTATAGCAGGCCAGTAAATTGAACCCAGGTTTCCAATGTCCTATGCTAGCACTCTCACCACATAATCTCCTCCCTCCTGCCATAAATGTAACACTGTATGTTCTTGAAAAAGGCATGTTACAGGATCCTAGATTTGTGTCTAAATACTGACTGCTGAATTTGTAGCCAAGTCCCTACGGTACATTTAAAAATGATTGCACCAATGTTTCTAATGTAGTACTACAATCTTGTACTCACTGTGACTGCATTGATAATACAGTGTATCATTGGCTCATTTCTCAGGTGAAGACAGATGACAGAATCGTCAAAATGGACCTTGGCCTCTTATTCTTAAGGCTGCACAGGCTGGATGCAGGGACCTATTTTTGTCAGACTGTGGAACACAGCATTGTTCATATAGTCAGAAAAATCACCCTGGAGGTGGTGGAGGAAGGGCGCGTGGATGAAATGTTCAACAAAGACTATGAGGAGGACATACCTCACAAAATGCCATGCCCAGCGCAAAGCAGCATTCCTCAGGGATCGAAGCTGTGGTACAAGGAATTTCTGCAGCTAATAGGGTACAGCAACTTCCAGAGGGTCGAGGAGTATTGCGAAAAGGTGTGGTGCACGGATAAGAGGAGGAAAAAGCTGAAAATGTCCCCATCCAAGTGGAAGTACGCCAACCCACAGGAGAAGAAGGCACGCGTCAGGCCAGAGCATTACCGCCTCCCCAGGAACGTAGTTGACTCTTGATGGACAAAATCCATCCATTCTTTCTGGGAGAATTTTTATTTGGACCTAAGGAATAGGGAGAAATCAATCTTGGGTTTGGTAACTGAAACAGGTTTATATATATATTAAATAATGGGACTGAAAACAGAAAAGTGTTCTGTTAAATTATAGCTTATACTAGCTGTTTCTAAATAGGTCATTGCATCCAGTGTTTTCCATTTAAGGAGAACATTGACAATCATTGTACTTTGAGTGCTTTAGTCAATTTCCCATGTGGACCATGCTTCTGCTGTATATTCTTGCATATTAAGGGAATATTAAAGTAAACTCAGATAGCTAAGCATTGACAAGCAGAAGAAAAATGTGATGTATAATTTCCATTGGTTTCACAAATGTCCTATTGCTTCTAAAAGCAGCACATTGCAAGATCTTAGCTTTCACTTGTGGCCTGTTTGTCTGTATTCGTAAGAGCCACAAGTTTTGTTAGTGTGGTGTACTCTTATTTCTAAAGATGTTGAAGGGGAATCTTATTTACTTCCCATCATTGCTTGTCTTTACCAGTAATTTACGAAGCACAGTGTACTACTATCACAACTAAATAGTAATGCCTTGTAACTTGATGTAAGTCAAATGCATGCAGAGAACAAAAGCAGAATGAAGTTCTTCAGTGTAACTTGCTGTAAGACATTGGAGTAATAGTTTAGTCAGAGTGTAAATCATGATTATGGCAATGGACAGTTGGCTCAGTAGATATAAGATTTATAAGAATGCCCTCTTGTGGAAATAGAGAGCATTTCCTTATCTTGGTGGTACATTTTCTCCAGAAATTTATATACTTGAGTGTTATCCACATTCTCCTGATTTGCAGCCTAGCTGTTAGTTTTACCGCCTTTCTGCTGCATGTGCTGAAATCTCAAATATTTCAAACACAGGGTTAGAAATCACTTGTACTGTGGAATAGAGCTTAAAGAAATAAGCAACATATTAAGGCATTCAATGTACTATGCTTTTGGTGTAGCAAATACTGGTGAAAGAGACAGGTAGTGAAAACAACTTGTATTTGTATAGTTGCATGGTCTGATTTACCTGATATAGAATTTCTTCTTAGCACAGCTATTTTGCTGAAATTGTGAATACTAGGGATGTGGGATCAAAAGAATAAGAAATCACTTACCACCTAGAATTTTCAGAGTATCACTAAAAAAAATACAAAGCTTTAATTTTATGTTTAATTTTCATATTTTTCTTAAAAGCGTAACACATGTTAGCACGAAGAGTCACATGAGAAATTGGATGTGAACATATGAATTAGAACTAAAAAAACCTGAAAATATAAGCTACAGTTGTGATATAAAAATATGAATCACAAATAGCACAGCTGGAAAACTCTAGCTGAGTGTGAGTTCTGCAGGATCCTTTCCCATCTCCTGAGATGGGTTTTAGTGTGTGAATGATTACATCCCAATTGTGTTGCACCACTAGATAAATCAACTGCTTCAGTCAGAACATGACCCCAACCATAATGAAGAGCCCCAAGTCTATAAAATTGGTCTGTGTCACAATTTTGAGGTAACCAAACATATATTTCAGGGATGTTCCAGTTAACAGGTTCATATACAACTCTCATTCCACCTTCAACTTCTAATCAAGAAACGGTGTCTGGGATTAACGTTCTGGGGCACACAGATTTGTTATTAACGTAGCAATCCTGTTATTAACCTAACACTAGAGTAGAGATCATTGCTGTGCACTCCAGTGTCTCTAAGATACTCTGTATGTGGAACGAACAAAACACTGTGTCTGAGAGAAGGCAGTTGCTGGGATCAGAGTCTAAAGCTAGCATCGGAGTGAGCTTAACTAGGATCTTATCTCTTCAAAAGCATCATTTGCTGGGTGCTCAGAGGGATGCTGTGTGCAACTTGCCAGTAAACAGAAGCAAAAGGAGAAGCAGGATTTCATATTATATCAGTCACACAGATCGATAAACCTCTCTAGCTTCTAGTTATTTTAAGTAGCCTGCAATTTATCAAAGAGTTTGCATGGCACGTAGCTAGAGGGGCTGGCTCAGTGATCCAGTGGCAAGGCATGAGGAGATCAGAGCTCTCTGCTCCCTTAACTAGGAGAAGCAGAGAACATTATGGAAAGCGCATCTACAGCCGCTTTGGGAGAGGGAACATCTTGTAGCCACACCCTGTTGCTGATGCTGTGTATGGTGTGAACACCCAGTGCAGAAAGCATCAGATGAATTCCTTCTGCAATGCCAGTTTGGGGCTGGAGGGGCTTTCCTCCAGTTAGTATCATATATATTACTACAGCTTCGCACAAAATTGTAGCACTGAAGTCTACGAAGTAGGGGAGGAAAACATATACCCATAGGCATCCCTACCTATTACTTACCTCCTCTTAATTAGCTAAGCAAAATCTGACTGGCATACACATACCATCTGACTCCCCCTAGTGGTACACTATTACAACCCCACAGAAGTTCTTCAGCAGCAGGTAGGTAGTAGGTTGCTAGGGTGACCAGATGTCCCAATTTTATAGGGACAGTCCCGATATTTGGGGCTTTTTCTTATATAGGCTCCTATTACCCCCAACCCCCTGTCCTGATTTTTCACACTTGCTGTCTGACACCCTATAGGTTGCTCGACATTTAAGAGTAGTGGGTAAAGAAATGAAGAATACTAATAGGAGAGATCCCCTAGGCTAAAGGAAATATAAATTGTCTCCTCCTCCAGCCATTACTGGACATAAAGGCATTCAGGTTTTCCAAGTGAAAAATAATCTCTAAAGCAATTCATTGATTGGGGGTTGGGGAAGATGCCTGGTGTCTCTCACGGCAGAGATAAATTTGTGTTATAGCAATATAATGGGGATTCTTTATTCAGGCCACTGGACATGGACAGCCTTTGGAGTTCTCCCAAGCTCTCTAGCTCTCAGAAGAACTAAACACAGCTAGTCCAGCAACGCCACATCTCCCCAAATCTTGTTCTGAACTGACTCATCATAGAATGTGTTTGCTCCACTACTGGGGTATCATAGAATCCACAGCTCTTTAAGGGTGATGTTGGCATTTTACTAATTTGTTGTCAAGTAGCTCAGTCATGTCATGATGCAGTACCACGTAGTGACAGAAGTAACAAATCCTCTGTCAGCTTGAGGGAACTAACTCAATTATGTGTATATGGAATTCTCTGAGATTATAGGTGGAAATCAGGTGATCCACAAACCAGAATTTCTGTTTCAACACAATATATTTTTGATAGTTTCCTTTCCCAACGTTAGTTAAATTTGGAGAATCATCTTAAATTCTTAGCTTGTGCGGGGCCAGTTTGAGGATCTTTAAACCTTCATCATTAATAGTGACCGTAACAATTCCTAAAACCAAGATCTCCTTTAAAATTATGACGACTGCGGAAGAAGAGCAAGTGTGACAATAATGCATTTGAGTCAGATATGCATTTTTCTGCACAAAGGTGCTTTTATAGTAGGCAACGTTATTTAAAATGTTTCTTTGTATATATACGGGGTGGTGGTGTGTGTTTCTTTTCATTATGGATTTGATGTATTTTGTATGTGCATGAAGTGGCCTAATTATATAATGAAGTACAGTACAGTATTTGGGTGATATAATCTGTATGGCTTCCTGTTATTTATTTCGGAGCATGTGGAGCAGTATTTATTTTCACTGATCACCCAATGGATATATTATCTCCCATCAATTTCTAGTGTGGATTGCACATATCTGAGGACAGAATTTCGTGACAGAAGGCTGGCCGATTATAATCTGTAGCAGTTCACTGAGAAGTAACATGAGTTAGTGGACAAGGAACTAGAGGGCTAGTCTACACTAGAATTGCTACAGCTGGGCTGCTGTAGTGCCTCTCGGTGCTCTCCCATTGGCATAATTACTCCACTTCCCCGAGTGGCGGTAGCTATGTTGGCGGGAGAGCGTCTCCTGCTGACATAGCGCTGTCCACACCGGCGCTTAGGTCGGTGTAATTTATGTTGCTCGGGGGGGTGACTTTTCCGCCCCCTGACCAAATTAAATTATACCGAAGTAAGCGCTAGTATGTTCAAGCCCTGAGGACTCATTAGGCCTGGGCTCTGACGCTGACCTACTGTGTTACCTTGACAGGTCGCTTCACAGCTCTGTGTCTCTGTTTCCCCTCCTGCTAGTTTACTGTCTTGTCATCTGAGCCCCTGGTCCTGCAATTTGTTGCAAGAGGCACTTAGAGAGTAATCTCTTTGGGACAGGAGCTGTCTCCCACTACGTTTATGTACAGCTCCTAGCATGATGTGGCCCTGATCTTAGGGCTTCTAGGCACCACTCCAATACAAATAATTATTATTGAACTAAAACTTTTTGTTATGGGACATTTGTTTTGTATACCTCAACATAGGTCTTAAGACTCTGCCTAACTTTTCTGTAGCAAAGAAACGTCTCTTGTATGTAGCTCAAAATTGTGAAAGAAACAACACACGCACATACGCACAAATGTGCGGCCCTTCATTTGGCTGAACAGATGAGTCAGTAACCATATTTTGAAATGACACACAGATTATTTTCCAGCATAATTAATATACTGGTGGAGCTGCATTTTTATTAGTATTATTTTGGAGAAAAAAAATCAATTTTCTGTCCTTGAAAAAGTAGTGAACCCGTTTCTTTTGGGGGGGAAAAATCCATGAATATCCTCATTCTACCTAGGAGCAGCGAAGTTGGAGTTATTTATGCCACCTCATGTCTCTAGGTCCAGAAGTTACACATACTCTTGAAAGCTGCACTGTCCAGATAAGAGGCACTGGAAGTGAGCTTTTTACATTTGTGACCTAGCAGGATGTTTGTTATTCCCATCAGCCCTGTGAATCCATTTCCATTCACCAAACTGCTGTTTTCATTTGAGATTTTAAAGAGCCAGAGGGAGGATTCCTGTTCATTTACCTCAGGTAATTGGTGCAAATGAAGCCGTGACTGGCAAGTCTTGTTTTTTAAGTGATTTTTTTTTCTTTGATAAAATACTTTGCCTGAATAATACTGTAATCTTGCAAAACTGGAACAGCTGACAGGATCATGATGCATCAAGTACAAATACTACTAGTTATGATTATTTAAAACAAGGAGTTAATCAGTGTTTCATTGTGTCTCAGGCTCCAATCCTTCAATTAGACCCACACACACCAACCCTCGTGTCCACACGGACCACTGTTGCAGTCTGTGGCCTGCGAAGACATTATTGCCCCTCCAGACCAATGCAGCGTATAATACTATAGCTGAGATTGCAAAACACTCTGTAATATAAGGATGTACAGAACATTAACCCTCTGTTTCCTTGTGCTCATAAGTCTCTAAAGTCAATGGGGCTGTTCATGGGTGCAGGGGTCAGCCAACATGAACCCAGCTGCAGGTTTGGGACTTTAAAGCCTGGTGCTTTAAGGCCCCAATAAGCACTAGTATTGCAAGCAGGGCTCCCTTTTACCTACAGGGAGCATGTAACAGGGTGCTGGCCAGGAGGTCCTGAGCCAGCCCTCTGTTAGCCCAGCCCCAATTAGGAAGCATTGATTGGACCTGGCTGAGTATGCCACGCCTAATTGGATAGAAGGGAAGCACCTGTGGACCTCATTAGCCAGGGGGCTATATAGGGCAGGCAGGCCGAGCCAGAAGGAGCCAAGGGCTGTGCATCCCTGCAGGCTGGAGAAGCTGGCTGTCCCCCAGGTTGCTACTTGGCAGCAGTCTGTAAATAGAAGTGGTGGGAGCTGACACTGTAAATAAAAGGCACTGGCGATTGCACTTAGAAGAGGTCTCTGACTGATTTGTTGCGAAGACATGTGACCTCCTTGCAACAGAGCCCCGCTGAATTCAATGGAGCTTTGCATAGTAGCAAAGGTAGCCTGTTTGGAGCAGCCTGTGGGATTAGGGCCATAATAAATCAGCTATTTAGGCAAATATTCTTATTTACAGCGCTTAGCAAGTTATGGCAAAGCAAAATGTTCCTTTCACTATGAAGTCTGGCTGCTCCAAATGGAGACTGTGCTGCTATTGATAGTGTTATTGCACATTATTTTAAATACTGCAGCTGAAAAAGGGCTATATTTGCTAACTGTTCTATTTAATTTCTTTCGGTTTACGTATACATTAAAAGCCATCTTTCCTAAGACCTCCCATCAGTGTTGAGAAATGTTAAAACATAATGCATCCAGCAAAATGAGCTATCTCCGAGTTATTGCTTCTGGCTGTAGACTAAGAGAACACTCCATTGATTCATATTCTGAAGGTTTTCTTCACACCTGAAAGTACTAGAACCCCTCCACCCCCCCCAATTTAACAATGAGAGCTCAAATCCACCTTCAATGTAGAAACTGCTGACTGGAATAAATTGGGGAAGGGTTCCAAACCCCAGAGTATCACCTCTTCCAACTGTTGCATGACTGTATTTAATAATCTAATGAAGCTGATGCATATATTTATAGAGTGCTTAGGATGGGTTATACCAACCCCACTCTGGACAAAACAGGGTTAACTAGCTAATTTAGGCCCTGCCTTTCTGCGCCAGTGAGAGACGTCAAAAGTGGAGGGAGGAGCTTAAAATGGAGAAACCCAGCTCAGCTGCTGGCAGACTGGTGAGGTGAGCTGTCTTGAGCTCCTGGATTAAGGGCTGGCTAAAGGCAAGAACTCAGCTGCTTGCTGCCCAGTGACTCCGGCAGGGAAAACCTGCTGCAGATCCACTTGTGATGGGACTGTACCTTTGCCAGTGGGCATAGATGGACCCACAGTTTTACAGAAGCTCTGAGGGAAGACAGTTTGACTACAATCCTGGGGTGATTTGTGTTTGTTTACTGAAGACCCTTGGGTGGGGCAGACTATCTGGGGCTCAGCCAGAGGGCTGAGCTTCTTAAGACTGGACTGATGGTCACTGCTGAAACACCAGCGCCTTCCAGAGCAGAGGCCCATGTGAGTGTTGGGGCCTAGTCCAGGGCCTAGGAATGTCCTGGCAGAGGAACAGTGCCCTGACACTGTGCTGTGTAAGTGCTAATTGCCATACACCTAAACAATCATTAGATCATAACAACTTTCAGGTCATTTTCTTGGTGCATCCACATGATTTCCACAACCTCCATGGCTACTGCTTGACTGTTTTACTCACCTCTGCGATTCTGGCTGCGAATCCAAGTCCTGGTGTGGAACTTGAAGCCACAACCCACGAACCCCCGAGATATCAGAGGTACTATACAGCAAAAAGTGTGGGAACATCCTGTGACCAGTCACTTCTTAAAGAGAGAGCAAATTGTGTGCGTTAGAAAGAGAGTGTTTACATGAAATACATGATCATGGAAGATCATCTCTTGTAAAAGAGGGCAGCAGCCAAATGGTAAGCTACTCCCATTGGGCTCATTCTGAGCTTTGCCAGAGGTGGATTTTTAATAAAAATAATTGTATGGTGGTGATTTTCATGGTGGCTAACAGAGTTAGGTGCTGATTTGGGTACCTGACTCTCTTCAGCATCTTTGAAAATCCCAGCCTATATGACTTTCAGAAAGCTAAACTGTATCTTCATAGTTATCCAAGGAATTATTTTTTTCCTTCCTTTCTTCTTTTTTTAAATCAGAAAAAGATCAGGGACTTGCATTGTCTTGCTAGAGCTAAAAAGCAAACAAACAGAACCCCCCCTGAAATAATTGTAACACATCGGCTGCAAAGTACCATTTACAATAACTTCATATAATGCATAGGTCTGGCTGTTGCAGAGAAAGACAGAGAACATTTATTAAGTGGAATAGAGTAACTCCTCACTTAAAGTTGTCCAGGTTAATGTTGTTACGTTGCTGATCAATTAGGGAACATGCTCGTTTAAAGTTGTGCAATGCTCCCTTCTAATGTCGTTTGGCAGCCGCCTGCTTTGTCCACTGCTTGCAGGAAGAGCAGCCCGTTGCAGCTAGCTGGTGGGGGCTTGTAACCAGGGTGGACTGGCAGCCCCCCATCAGCTCCCCCTATCAGCTCCCCACTCCCCTAAGTTCCCTGTGCTGCAATCGCCCAGCAGGCTATCAATTGCCGGGCAGGTCAGCTGTCCCTCCCCCCACTGCCATGTGCTGCTCCTGCCCTCTGCCTTGGAGCTGCTCCCAGAGACTCTTGCTTGCTGTGCAGGAGGGGGAAAGGGGGGCTAATGTCAGGGTGTCCCCCTCCCCCCTGCTTCTGCACCCCGCTTACCCCTTCTCCATATAAAGCAGGGAGGGGACATGGAGGAAGAGAGAGCTTGGGGCAGCAGCTGCTGTCTCAACTTCCTGATCCACTTAAAAAAATAATGCACTTAAGAGTGGGTCAGCTTACTAAAAGGGGCAGTGTGCATCTCTCTCTCCCTCTCACACACACAGACACAAGGTGTGTGTCTGTCTCTGTCTGCTATGCTGTCTCCCTTCCCTCTTGTTTGTGCTGCCTTGTGTGAGAGGCTACATTAACAACGTGTTAACCCTTGAAGGCTCAGCCGAGTGCTAGTTCATCATTTAGCAGCAAGGCATTCCCTGGGAAATATCCCTCCCCCGTCCACCCTCTAACTTCATCACCTCAATCAAGCTTCACAATCATCATAGCTGTGAACAGTATTACATGGTTTGTTTAATACATTTACTATGTGAATATCTATATAATATATAGTTTTTTGTCTGGTGAAAAAAATTTCCCTGGACCCTAACCCCCGCCCCATTCTTATGGGGAAATTGGATTTGCTTAACATCGTTTCGCTTAAAGTCGCATTTTTCAGGAAGATAACTACAATATTAAGCGAGGAGTTACTGTATTCTAAATAAAGAAATCTACTAGAGCAGTGGTTCTGAAAGCCGGTCCGCCGCTTGTTCAGGAAAAGTCCCAGGCGGGCTGGGCCGGTTTGTTTACTTGCCATGTCTGCAGGTTCAGCCGATCGCGGCTCCCACTGGCCGCGGTTCGCCGCTCCAGGCCAATGGGGGCTGCTGGAAGCGGCGTGGGCCAAGGGATGTGCTGGCCACCCTTCCCGCAGCCTCCATTGGCCTGGAGCAGCAAACCACGGCCAGTGGGAGCCACGATCGGCCGAACCTGTGGACGCGGCAGGTAAACAAACCGGCCTGGCCCGCCAGGGGCTTTCCCTGAACAAGCGGCGGACTGGCTTTGAGAACCACAGTACTAGAGCGCATGCTGCTGAGGGAGAGGGGGGGAAATAAAAGTGGAGCCGATTGCACCAGTTGGCCAGCAGATGTCTTATACACCAGGGGATCTTTCAATTTCAGAGAAGCTTAACTTGTTTTGGGATCACAGAGGATGGTCATCCTCTGTACCAACCCCTCCCTTCCTACATGCTGCCCCCCAAAGAGCTTCCTTATTTATCCAGCATAAAAAAAAAGTGTGTGAGTGTACCCTTCCCTGTGCTATACCCATAGACAACAGTTACTTTGTGTGCTAACTAGAACTGAACTCTCTTATCATCCGGGCAGTGAAGTCTGCTCAGGTTACACAGACAGTAAACTGGCTTCAGGTCTGATTAGTGACAGACTTCATGTCTGGCAGTGAAGTTGGGGGTGCACGGGGTTTTCTTTTGGTGCATGAGGGACTTTCACCTCATCAGAAAAAGTGTGGCAAGTGAGCCAGGGCCTGCTCAATTTAAAATCAATAGAGTTTCACCATGGACTTCAAAAGGAGCGGGGTCAGGCCCTATGTCTCTGTTTTCACTGGAGGCACAAACTTCTGATGCTTTCAAGCTGAGAGTTGGCTGTCTGCCTCCATGAATGTGCTGAGGATACACAATAACGGGCACTGGTGTGGATCGTAGCATTGTGAAGAATGGGAGGCTTATTTCTGAGCTGTTTGCTCTTTGTGCTGTTTTCTGGTATATCGCCTGAGTGCTGTAAAAACTGAAACAAGTCCTCTTTATGCTCATGTTCTTACAATAGGAGGTGAAGGTCTCAGTACCTGTAACAGTCAGCATTTAGAGAGGGGCAGGAGGGGGCAATTCCATTTCCAGCCCAGGTAACTGGTGATGCTCAGGAGGAAGGTTGTAAAACTGCTCCTCAACCTTTTGTAGTGGGGAGGACCCATGCAACAGATGATTTTCCAGCCCCTCCCTATGAGCATGCTTGCTGGATGGAGCTATCACAGAGTTGAATTCTACTCCACATTTTGACTCACAGGCCTTTGGGCATAAGAACCATACCGATACGAGGGGAGCTTGTGTGGCTGTCAAGGCTGGGGCAGGATTTGACCCATCTTGAACACCTTAATATTACAAGCAAAGTTATTCTTTCCTGTATACTTTGTGAAGCGGTACACAGAGTATGGATACAGCCTCCTCTCCTTACATTTGTTCATGCCACACATGGCATTTCTTGCTGACTGAAAACAAGGGTGCAAATATGTGCTACAGATTTTTATCCTGTGGACATCTGTCTACTGAAAATACCAAACTTATTACACATGAGTTACTAAATAGATGGCAACTGGCATGTCCCCTTATTGGTCGTCTCTAACCTGGGCTGGGTTTGAACTGATGACCTAAAGAGAGAGGGTATGTAGCCTACCCATTGTTGAGTCCTTCAGCCATCTGTTCCCCAAAGATATAGTTTAACCACAAACCTTGATACTACTTCTTACAGATGGAACAAAGGTATGTTAAAAGGACAGCTAAGGTATAGGTAATCCTGCCTCAGCACAGGGGGATGGATTAGATGATCACTTGAGGTTCCTTTGGTGCTACATTTCTGATTCTATGGTAGTCTGTGCTCCATGACATCCAAGTTAAGATACATTGGCAGAAGAACTGAAGTGATATTTCCCCATTGTGTGATGTTGTTTGATCATTTTATTTCCACAGTGACTTAATATTGGAATTGGGCATTTTTGTCATTTAAAGTGGTAGGGGAAACAAAGAGGGTACAAAATTTTGCTTGGTGACACTGAATTATGGTGCTAAGCTTTTATAAATGGAACTAGAAACAAATTATTTCACAAAGGTTAATGAAAACAATAATGCCCCTGAGGAGTCTACCACAATTAGTCAGTGAAGGCTGAGCCGTGAACTACACGGCCTTGTTTGCCCATTCATGGGGGCTAATTGGAGAACTGATGCTGGATTGTTAGCTTCACCATGGATTCCTATAACGCCAAAAGTTACTGTAACTAACCCCATCTGAGGCCTGAGCAGTGCGGCTTGGAAATCTGGTAGCCCTGATCACGCTATCAACCTCTGGGGCAAGCACTATTGACACTCCAATTATCAGAGCCTCTGGGGCATCTAATGCTTGGTGGCTTTACCCAAGAATAACACTCACATGTAAGGATCAAATAATTAGAGGAACAGTTATTCCTGGTCTGGAATACCTGTTCTTTAACATGCGATGTATTTCGTTTTAAATTCACTAAGCATTGGGTATAATTTAAACTGCTAATAAAATGATACTAGTTTTGATAATAACTAAGGCTCAGATTTAGTCACGGGATTTTTTTAGTAATAGTCATGGCTAGGTCACAGGCAATAAACAAAAATTCATGGCCTGTGACCTGTCCATGACTTTTAATATATATACCCCTGACTAAAACTTAGCAGCTCTTAGGGCCCTGGGCGCTGCTGCTCTGGGGGGCCCCGGGACACTGCTACTGTGGGGGCCCGGGGGCTGACGGCTAGCCCCTGCACTGGCTGCGGGGGCTGACTGTCCCCAGCCACGCCTGCTCCGAGGCCCCGGGGACCACTGCTGAGGTGCTCCCCAGGGCCACCGCCGGGACCACTGCTCGGGCACTCCCCAGGGCCAGCTGCCCCAGGGTCAGCTGCCCCAGGACCGCTGCTCAGGTGCTTCCCCAGGGCCAACCGCCCAATCAGCGGCTGGTGCAGCTGGCCCCGGGGCAGCCCCTGGGACCACTGCTCGGGCACTCCCTCGGGCTGCCCCCGGGACCACTGCTCAGGTGCTCTTCAGAGCCAGCCACCCTGGGACCACCTGAGCAGCAGCCAGTGCCCACTCCAGCAGTGCCCTGTGCGTTTGGCCCAGGGGGTGCCTGAGCAGCTGGCCCCGGGATCACCCGCACCAGCCATTGCAGCTGCGAAAGTCACCGAGGTCACGGAAAGTCACAGAATCTATGACTTGCGCGACCTCCGTGACAGAATTTACAACCTTAAAAAGAACTAATTAATAACAGTTGGCTCTTTGATCTAGACTAGCTGACCCCTCTGTGATATCCTGCAGACTCACCAACTCCCATGGAATGGAACACACACTCCAGTACTAAAAGTTTTTCTTAAATAGACAACTGAGATCGAAACTTAGCACTGCTCTGTTTATGTGTTTGGTTCTTGTGCCAACATTGAGATGGTTAGTCCTTTCAGCCAACACATTTTATGCCATGTAAATTAACAACTGTCTGAGTTTTCTATGCCCCTGGTGTTATCCTGAATTTCCTCCAATTACTAGAGACCGATTGGCCATTGTATATACGTAACCCACTGTCCAGTGTATATTACATGCTACTTTTCTAGTGTCTCATCCACAGAGCCTATAAATCTGCTACAGCTATAAACTCAGATGGTGCTGAGTCATGCTTTTAGTTCTAGAGGTCCTAGGTTCAATCTCTGGTGACAACTCATAATGGCGGTCTCTATATACTTTTGAATGGACCAGTTATGTGCCAGTTACATGGATTCCCAGAGAACAGCATCATGCAGTACTTACACTAGGCTCTATGCCCCCTAGTGGCTGCCTTCTGGGATTTGCATTACTGTACTACCTTTAGGTTCATAGTCTTCTACAATTTCTATCGATATTAACGATTTGTAGCTCTTAATTATACCATCAAAACAAATCTCTATTTTGGACCCTAAGAATGAAATTCTGGCCCCATGGAAGTCAATGACAAAGCTCCCATTGGCTTCAAAAGGGCCAGGATTTCACCCTAGGTGTTTTAATATTTTTGGTTTGGGGTTTTTTTGCATGTTCCACCTTTAGAATTTTAGCACTCCAAAATGTCTTACTAGTCTAATGAGGGTTTTTTTTCTAGCAGTTGCAGAATTCGTAGATTCCCTTCATTTTTAGTATAAAGTCGGTTATTTGAAGGGTTTGTATTTAAAAATAACATTAAGGGGAAAACACACACACACAAACAAAAAGGTACTACCTTGAAACAGACTGGGGCTTTTGCTTCTTAGCACAGCCTACTAACTCTTCTTCAGATCAGGGGTTAAGCACTAGCAGCCGGAAACAATCCTTTAATACACTACAGAGCTTAATATTCTTAGAAGAGACATATTTTCATTTGAATACATTTAAGCAGCAAGGTGGCTGAAAATGTACTTTTACATAAACTCAAACTGTGAACCAGTTCCGGAAAAGCTGATGTTGCGGATTAGCAAGGCTAAATCATAGATCTAAGCCTTGTCCGTTTTTAAAATACACCACATGATAACAGAATATATTAATACACCATTTTGTATTTAATTGGATTTCTGGGTATAGAATGGGTGTCTTTTAGGCATCTCTTGAAAATACTGAGGAAAAAAATGCAAAAATCCCCATATGGGAAGAACTCATTTACTGCCTAACTTCTTTTGAGTTTCATTTCTGAAATGCAGTTTAATTCTTTTGGATATTTATGATCTAGTACTGCAGAAGCATTCATGCTGCTCAGTGGATGAGCACCATATGTCCTACCTGCTCATAACTAATACATGTCTAATTTTGTATGTGGTATTGGGTACACATTGCAGACAATACGCCCAGGGTTCTTAACACCTACTACAGCAAGGCGTGCACACAGCTCTTATGGGTGCCTCAGAGCATGAGTAATGAAGTGCTGCGTTAGCCTAGAACTAAATTCCCCCCTTTATTATATTTGAAAATGCATCTATTGCAATGATTTTCCTTTTCTGCGTCATTTCATTTTCCTTTCCAAAACTCTCTGAATTGGTTTTTAGCAATCAACGTTTTGCACTCATCATATGTACTAGCTACTTTGTGACGCCAGATAATTTGGGCATGATTCTCCACTGCTTTGCAATCGTGTGTTTCTGTGCATAGGTGTAATATGCTACCAATACAGAATGGCAATGTGTTATATCCATTTTGCAGAGCTCTAAATGACTTCATGGGGTGCAAGACAGTAGGAAACCCATACCCTTTGGTCCCTATATGCAGGACCAGCATTGGGTTGTGTGAGGCACTGTACAAAGTAGGCTCTATGACACCTTAGACACACACTATTAATATTGATAGTTTATGTAGTGGAGTGGAAATATCTAGCAATTGTTTGGGCTGGACTAGAAGGCCTAACTGGTACATGACCAGGCCTTATTAGGGAAATGCAGCAAGGTTTTGCATCTGGGAAAAGGTGGGTCAAGAAGCTTTTCTGTTATGCTGAAGATTCAGAAAGCCATTTTATGAATACCCAATTTAAGCCCTATTTACATATTGGCCGCATGCTAGTGTAAGGAGCATTTCAGGCCAGGTGCACTGGAACAATTTTTATAGTGGGAGTGTTGAAAGGAGGCGCGTTCGGTCACAACGTCGAACAAATTTGTCCTGTCTCAATCTACGACTGGGTGGATAGGCCAAACCTGAGCATCACTGTGACCCTGGGCGCCAGGTCACAGCTCCAGGAGCAGGGAGGCGGGCAAGTGCTCAGCGTCCTTGTACTGCAAACCAGGGGCTGCTGCTGCATCCCTAGTTTCTGCACCGCTGCTTCAGGCAGTCTGTGCCTGGAACAGAGGCACATAAAGACTCCATACCCCCCACAACTGCAGCATCATTGGGTGGGTAGGAGAAATCCCATGTTGCACGGAGGAAAGTCCTGAGTGGAATTATGTCTCTCCTAATGGATACTGAGTAGCCAGGGAAGCCAGCAGGCATCCTTTCAGCCTCCCAGAGTCACCTAGAAGTCACTTCACACACACATAATCAAGCTAATTGTCCCAGGACTCCTCCTCAAATAAGTGGTCTCTCGGCCAGGATGAATAGCGTGTGACCTTCCTCCTGTAAACAACCTAGGGAAGTACCGCATACCCACACCACTCCCAAAACCACTATTCACTCAGGACAAGAAGCAAGTAGATCATGAGAAATAAAAAGAAAATAAGGAAAGAAGAAGTGGGACCTCTAAACACTGAGGATGAGGTGAAGATTGAAGATAATCTAAGCATGGCCCTGTCCATCTCTCTGTCTTTCACCTAAGAAGACAAAAGAACCAGCCCTTTGGATTTTGTGACTGAGAATTTGGTCAAGTATGTTGCTGGTAACATGTGGTAAGGATTTTACCTTGAAGCAAGTCTAGTTTGTTAAGTTTCGTTACTAGAAAGCATTTTATCTTTATTTCTCTTGTTACCCTTTCTGACTTTAATGCCTTAGACTTCTACTCACTTAAAATCTATCTCTATGTAGTTAAATATACTTGTTTTATATTTTAATCAAAACTAATCCAGTGTCATGCTTAAAATGAATTGTTTGGTAACAACCATTAGGGCAGAAGAGTGTTGTACATTGACCTCTTACAGGGGCAATGTATTTCTAATATTTGAACTGTCCAGGGGAGGGCTGGACAGTGCAGAACACACATTTTGAGGGAAAATTCGGGACTGGGAGTGTGTTCTAGTCACCCTGCATGTGGTAACCAAGACTGGTAGAAACCAGAGTGTTGACTGGAATGTTGCTGACAGGCTGCAGCTATAAACAACACTCAGGGTACGACCTGCATGCTGTTTGTGAGGGGCCCAGATTGGGAGCTACAGCAGCAACCTTGTGAGGCACCCCAGGTTACAGAGCAGGTGGTGACACAACCTCTCACTGGTCTGGATTCCAACCCAGAAGGCGATAGATTAGTATCTTCATGGTCTTGTTGTTTCTTCCTGATGGCCCATCAAATCTGATCGCCTGTCGTCTGGTGGGTGTCTTCCCAATACACACCCAGTTGTAATGGTTACATAGTCTGTATTCCTAACTTTAGATACAGAAATGATACATGCATACAAATTGGATAATCGCATTCAGTAAATCATAACCTTTCCAATGACACCTTCAAAGACCCATCTTGCATAAAATATATCTCAGTTATGTTATATCCATATTATAAGCATATTTCCATAAATAATATGGAGTGTAACATCACAATAGTGGATCACAAATTGAATATGGCCCAACAATGTGATGCAGTTTCAAAAAAGGCTAATATTCTGGGATGTATTAATAGGAGTATTAAAACAAGATATGAAGGAATTTGAAATTATGCCCACATATCTAGATCTCTGCAGGTGGGAGCTTCATGCTCAATCCTGAAACAGACCAAAAAACAAACAATATATTTAAATTGACATATTATCCCTTAAGGTGGCTGACTATAGGTCCTAAAAGACCCTGAGTGCCAGCACCCAATAGACTGCTTCTCATCAGCTTCCATGCTTAACATTGTAGCTATTGTTCTAGTTGCTCCATTGCCCTAGAGCAGGGTTGGCAACCTCTGGCATGCGGCTCGCCAGGGTAAGCACCCTGGCGGGCCGGGCCAGTTTGTCTACCTGCCACATCTGGAAGGTTTGGCCAATTGCGGCTCCCACTGGCCGCGGATCGCTACTCCAGGCCAATGGGGGCGGCGGGAAGTCGTGGCCAGCACATCCCTCAGCCTGCGCCACTTCCCGCAGCTCCCATTGGCATGGAGCAGCGAACCGCGGCCAGTGGGAGCCGCAATCGGCCAAACCTGCGGACGCGGCAGGTAAACAAACTGGCCCTATGGGTGCTTACCCTGGTGAGCCGCGTGCCAGAGGTTGCCGACCCCTGCCCTAGAGCCTAAGTTACCTCCCCATCTTTCCCTCCCCTCCAACCAGGAGTGGTGGGAGGAAAAGGAGTTGATGCACCTGTCCTCTCTTCTCCCACCCGCCAATGACACGCCCCATTTAGCGAGGTGACTATTTGCGGACTCATGTCATTGAGCTCATCGATGTATGCCATATTAATGTCGTCATATGGAGAAAGACAGCACATGGCAATGCTGGATCCAAATGAGGGTTGATCAAAATATCCAAACATTTTCACAGAAATTAATGTAAATGAAATGAAATTTGCATTTTGTTTGAAAATTTTCACTGAAGTGTTAGATTTTTCTTGATTTTTAAATAGGTCTCTTAATAATGGGATGGGAGGTTACCATTTTCCTTCCACTAGCTTTCCTTTTTTATAATTATTTCCCCTTTTCTAAAGGAAAAATGTAAAATAAATACATATTAGTGTTTTTTTAAAATAATTCCGCACTGGCTCTCTTCTTTACCCATTTTCCTGATGAAAAAAGGGCAAACTGTACAATAGAAAGTATTGGGGGAGGGGAGAGGGAATATCCCCAAATAAAAAAAAATTGTTTTGGTTTTCAGAAACCAAAATGAAAGTTTTCAGTTTGTAACAAAATGAATGTTTTAATTTCATTTAAAAAAATTTCCATTGAAAAAAAAACATTTTTTAAGTATTGAATCAAAAATTATCTGTGAAAATTCAGTGGCAAAAACCATTCTTTTTTGAAAAAATATTTGATGAAAGTAATTTGACCAGCTCTAATCATAACAAAGTCTGTCACGACAATCAAAATAAACTCTTGGGACAACTGATAGCCCTGCCTGTGTGAGTGCTCCTTATACTGTCCCTCCTTCCCTTTAGAGTGGAGAGTGATGGAGCAGCTTCCTTTGCTCCTTAAGTTCTTTATATCCGTTTCTCTATATATCAACTTGTAACAAGGTAATGGTGCTACAGCCAGTAAAGAGTTAACAAGTCCAGGCTGGTCATATGGAAGCTTGGGGCGAATATAAAAGGAATCTGGATTGCAGGGGAGCTGAGGAAAAAGGTGTGTCTGTGTGTCCTCAGTTCCTGGCTGGCTGAAATAGGTAGAACCTCTTGTGAGTACTGCTTAGGTTTTTTTTATGAGTGATTCGCTTTTGTTTAGTGGATGAAAAAACAAGCCCTGAGGAAAAGCCCTTAAATAAGAGTGCTAATTCTTAGAGTTTTGCTTCCCTTCCCTGGCTGGTGAAATCTGCCCACCAGCCTAGACATCTATTAAAACAATGAATTTGCCACCAATGTCTATAAAACACAAAGAAAAACTCACATTTCAGAAACAAAAAACAAAGCTTATTAAAGCCACCGTGAATCAACATATGAAAAGCCACTGCCATGCCATAACAGTACAAAATAAGCTATATATTATTGAACACAGAAAACTATAGTAACAGAACATTATTAAGATTGCAAAGTCAGTTTCACTCCAGAAGTCATAGGTGTCGATTCTGTGGGTGCTCCGGGGTTAGAGCACCCACAGGGAAAAATTGGTGGGTGCTCTGCACCCACCGGCAGCCAAGCTCCCCGCCCCAACTCACCTCCGCCTCTTCCCCTCCCCTGAGCATACCACGTCCCCGCTGCTTCTCCCAGCCGCCGCAAAACAGGTGTCCCACCTTTTAGGGTAGGGATTAGAGGACCATCTGCTGCCTGCAAACCTCTCCAATGTGGCCCGGGGGGCTTCAGCAGTTTTGGGGCTGGGTCTCTCCCTTGGCCCCACCTGCCACCCCCGGGCGCTTCCCTCCCCTGGGTGATTTAAAATGGCCTGGGGACCTGGCAGCGCATCGGAGCTGAGCGGCATCTGCCTGCTCGCTCCACGTGTCTGCCGGCCCCTCCCTGGGCCCCAGGGAAGCTGCCCCCGAGCGCCCCTGCGGCCAATGGGAAGCTGCGGGGGTGGTGCGTGGGGGCAGCAGTGCACCGAGGCCCCCTGGTCCGCTCTGCCTTGGAGCCCCAGGTAAGCACCGCCCTTCCCTCCCAGAGCCTGCACCCCCACCCCCTTCCCACATATCCTCTCCCACTCCCAAACTCCCTTCCAGAGCTGCAACCCCACTCCTTCCTCCTGCACCCCCAGCCCAGAGCCTGCACCCCAATCCTCTATCCCCAGACCTCTTTCCCCACCCAAACTCTCTCCCAGATCTTAGGCAGGTGGGGGGTGGAGTTTTGGGGGGCGGGTTCTGGGCAGAATGAGTGATATTATTGGCCCACTGGGAGGATTTGAGGACTGGCACTGGTCCTATGGTAAATTGAGTTTGAGACTCCTGTTCTAAAGGGAGAAATCCACTGGGAAACAATTTGTGAACCCTGTAAAATGGCAGCAGACAGCTTTCAGTATCATTGTTAATGGAACTCCCATGTTTGCCGCCCTGTATTTTAAACAGCAGTGCCCTGCACATGTTGAAGCCTAAAGAATTGTGGTCTCTGTGCCTGTCCCTGCTTTATAAAGAAAAAAAAAATTACTGAGGTGCTGAGAAAGTGACTTGAAAGCCATAAAGTAGTAGTTTGTCACAATCTGTGATATTCCCGTGGGAATGGTTTGGTTGCACATAGTGATTTTGCTGGAGACTTTTGTCCTTTCCTGGCTGCTTTCATCTGCACTGAAAAGTTGACAAAAAATAGTAACTTCACACACTAAACTGCGGATCATTCAGTCTTGCTAGTTATATAAAAATAGTTCTAATTATAATACCACAAAGTATTTTTATATTTATAAGTGGCAGGTGCTAATTTGTGTGTGTGAATTGTTGCATTTTTAGATTTAGCAAATGAGTATGGTGCTATCTTTTAATTAATCATTAATCCTGTTCCGGCCCCTGCTCTCTAAAAAACAACTGGAAAGCCAGCTTAACTGTTGCCTGTGAATTCCCATTGCACAGGGAGGATCATGGGTGGCAAGCTGATAGGGTCTAGAAATGAAACTGATTTCGGATTTGTGGCTAGGAAAAAAAGGAGATGTGGGCTATGGTGTATCTGCACTTCAGATCTTCCCAATTTCTGGAGTAGCGCCTCAAGGGCCTAGGGGTGCCAGGCATAAATAACAGCAGAGTTTGGGCTGCTGTAACTTGTGCTGGAAACCAGGCTGGTCCGCAGACTGCTCCAGAATTCGAGGACCACAAGTATTTAAATCTTCCTTTTGTTTTTGATGGGGTCAGCTAAGCTGGTTGGTTTTGAGCTGTTTACCTGCTGTCATGTAGTAGTGTCAGTGTAACACTAGGTACACCATCCTTTATAGTCTCAGCATCTTTTGGTTTCAGCAGGCAAAACCTGAGCTTTTTTATGTTGCAAATGTTAAACAAACAGAAATCCTAGAATCTTCAGTCGGTGGCCTTCATTCTCTGTTATTATACAGCAGTCATCTTCATGGTGCCTGAGTGAATAAGGGAATTTCAATTTGAGAAGAAAGGAGTTTTACTCTCATTTAATTTGAGGATGAAATTTTAATTTAAAATTTCTTTGCTTTCCTTTATGGGTTTTTGTTTGTCTCTTCAGTTTATCTTAATAGTTCTCTGATTTACTATTCTTTCCTTCACTCTATTTCCCGTAGCAACCAGTCAATCACTGACTCTACCTAGAGAAGCAGCAACAATTTATGAATACACCAAGCATAACTTGGAAGTCATTCACGTGACTACAAGATGGAGTAAATGGAATGTCTGGCTGCCTTCAATAAGATATGAGAACACGTACAGACATCAGGGAGTCCTGTCAAATGAGCCGTGTTGGTAGAAGAAATGGAAATGGGCATCCTTTCAGAAAAGTTAACTATATCAGCAATACATCAGGACTAGAATAAATTATCCTGTATACAGAAGAAGAATGCAAATAATAAAATCCAATAAAGAATCAAAACAAATATTGATATATCTTCTCCTTTACTTCTTTTTAAATGGTTGTCAGATACAATATATTCACCAAAAGAATAAAAACACCTTGTGATGGGCGGGGCCTTGCTGGTCGAGCTGGGACGCCCCCCATCAGTCCACTGTGGGTGTGTGTGACAGGTTCAGTCACAGAGACCCCCTTGGGACTTTCACCTGATGTGCTGAAATTACCTCTGAGTCCGTTTTCCCTGCCAGCTTGGGACTTCCAGAACCCTGTCTTGTTGAGCCAGACACGCTGGCCTGCTGCAACACAGACCCAGGGTCTGGTCCATGCCCCCAAAGCTGCAGACTTAACTGGAAACAGCTCAGCAGGTTGCCTGTTTCCAGCACCAAGACACCCAGTTCCCAATGGGATCCAAACCCCAAATAAATCCGTTTTACTCTGTATAAAGCTTATACAGGGTAAATTCATAAGTTGTCCACCCTCTATAACACTGGTAGAGAGATATGCACAGCTGTTTGCTCCCCCAGGTATTAATCACTTACTCTGGGTTTATTAATAAACAAAAGTGATTTTATTAAGTATAAAAAGTGGGATTTAAGTGGTTTCAAGTAATAACAGACAGAACAAAGTAAGTGACCAAGCAAAATAAAGCAAAAACACGCAAGCCTAAGCCTAATCATTAAGAAACTGATTACAGGTAATCTCTCACCCTCAGAGATGTTCCAGTAAGCTCCTTTCACAGACTAGACTCCTTCCTAGACTGGGACCAATCTTTTCTCCTGATACAGTGCTTGTTAGTTCCAGCAGATATCTCAGGTGAAAAGCAGGGGTTTTCTCATGACTGGCAGCTTCCTTTGTCCTGCTCCACCCCCTTTATAGCTTTGGCACCAGCCGGGAATCTTTTGTCTGTGCTTGAACCGCTCCCCTCCTTTTAAATGGAAAAGTATTAGATTTTAGATAGATTCCAGTATCTAAGGCTGTGTCTACACTGCATACCTTTCAGAAGCATAGGGAGGGGCAGTAGCTTTGTTGGCGGGAGAGCATCTCCCACTGGCAAAGTACTATCCACACTAGTGCTTTTTGTCGTTAAAACTTTTTTGTCAGTCAGGGGTGTGTTTTTCCTCACACTCCTTACCGACAAAAGTTTTAATGACAAAAGTGCAGTGCAGACATAGCTTCAGTTTACTACATCTATGCAATTACCTTCATCAACCACAATTATAATCTCATCAAAGAATGAAATCAGGTTTGTTTGAAAAGATCTGTTTTCCACAAAACCACGTTGACTGCCATTAATTATATTTCTATACTTTAATTCTTTATTAGTTGCATCCCATATCAGCTTTTCCGTTATTTTGCTGAGGATTATAGGCTAACTGGCATATAGTTACCCAGGTCATACTAATTGCCCTTTGAATATTGGCACACAACATTAGCATTAATCTTCTGGAATTTTCCTGGTATGGCAAGATTTATTAAAAATTCACATCAAAGGCCAGAGATTTCCTCAGGCAACTCTTTTAGGACTCTTGAGTACCATTTGTCTGGTTCTTCTGACTTAAAACTGTTTGTCCTAAGTATATCTTGGGTTCTATTGGTATCTCTTTCTGATTCATCTTCTGAAAATGAACAAATCATCTAACTTTTTATGCTTCAGTTTTGCATTTGAAAATAGGTATATCTTCCTAATTTTAGATTGAAGTCAGGTTCTTTTTTTCTTATGTGTTTATACAGTGCCTAGCACAAGGGCCCAGATTCATGATTGGGACTCCTACATGCTTTTCAATACAAATAATTAGTAACACCTTCCTTCTTCACAGGCTTAATTAATATTTGTAAAGCACTTTAAGGACATAAAGCAGTAGGTATTACAGAATTACAAGATAATATTATCAATAAATGTAGGACTGAGAAAATGAAGAGAGAAAATTATGAATGTTCCATTTTTCTAGGTAGCTTGTGAGATTATTAGAGTCATATTTCAGGAAAGCACTTAAGCATATGTTCAACTTTGAAGTCAATGGGACTCAAGCACTGCTTAGTGCTTTCCTGAATCAGGGTCTAAAAGTGCTGGTGGGAAACCCCATGACTCCTTGCTCTGTCATGAACAAAAAGAATCAGACAAGTAAGAAATTACAGAATCAAAACTCCCCACTAGTCACTATTAGAGACAAGTTCCACATATTCCATACTTTTGGGGTGTTAGAAGCTTGAACCCAAACCCAGATTCAAATTTTTCAAACCTCTGTAACGGGGGTGAACCACAACCCTGAATTCAAACCTCTGCAAACTTTAAACTCTGTTTACCTCATAAAATCAATTGGAATGTTGTGGATTGAGTTTATTATTAGTTAGTGTAGCTTGCAAGACCTTGCATGAGTGAGTGCCCACTCTCAAATACTGGTCTCAGCTTCAACACATCAAAATCATTAAAAATATGTTCACTACAAACTTTCTCTTTGGGTACGTCTACTCTAAAGCCAGAGGTGTAATTTCCAGCTTGAATAGACATTCCTGTGCAAGTATGTACCTAGGGACTTGGACGGGATCATATCTGGGGCAACTAGCTCCTCCCCACCACTCATTCTGCCACAGCTACACTTTTATTTTTAGTGTGTTCGCCTAATTAGAGCTAGTGCAGGTATGTCTCCCTAAGCTGGAAACTATCCCTCTGGCTCCAGTGTAGGCATACCCCAAGACTTTGTAAGAGCCCTACCTTAATCATCCCTGGTGGAGAATGTGATGGCATTCAGACTTGCATGGCTGTTGATGTGGTTTTTATTACAGAAGTAAAGAGAAAAGAAACGCAATTATTATTAGCGGGTGTGATGGGTGGGACCCCCGGGTGGGACCCCCCCCCCTTCTGGAATGCCACTTGATGTACTGGGATTTCACTGAGCCTCTCCTGCTCGACCAGTTTGGGTTTCCTCTCCCTGCTTTGCTGAATTAGGCTCTCCAGCCTCTTGCAGTTCACACACACACACACAGGTAGGGCCACTGAAGTCAGCTCTGTGTGAGAGGACTCCCCCAACACTCATGTGCACATCCCTTTTGAGAGCTAAACCCAAAATAATACTGTCTTGCACTGTACAGAAAAATCTGCACAGGACAAGCTCATAAAAATTCCTCAATGTAAATTGAGATGTGCAAGACTTCTTCCCCTCCTCCCCCGTTAGAAATTACATAAACTGGGTTTAATAATAAACAAAATAAGTTTATTAACTACAAAAGTAGATTTTAAGTGGTTAAAGGGATAGCAAACAGAATAAAGCAGATTACCTTAGTAAATAAACAAAAGCCGCAAACTGAGCGTAACACACTAGATAGGTAGGATACAAATTAGCAAATTCTCACCCTGAATGATAAACCGGCTGGCAAATTCTTAAGGCATAAGTTGCCTTGGTTTTCCCAGATTTTCTTACACAGGCTAAAAATCCTTCCAGCCGGGGACCATCACTTCCCACAGTTCAGTCTTTGTTCCTCAGGTGATTTCAGGTGTGGTGTTGTAGGGAGAGTGAGGTCCCCTCATGTTGTCATTGTCCCTCTTTTATATCTTCCCCTCACTTGCTGGAAAGCTTTTTTGCTGTGACCAGGGTCAAACAGTTCCCATTGTGTAGAGCTATCTCTGAGAGGTTTCTATTGCACACAGGGTAATCCTTATGCTTGTGTGCATTTCTTCAATAATCCACTAACATTGTTTGGCTTCATCCAACGTAGCACATTTGAAATACAGAGACTTGGTCAATATTCCCAGCTTCAGATACCAAAATGATACATGCATACAAATTGGATAAACACATTCAGAAAATCATAACTTTCCAGTGATACCTTACATGAGCCATCTTGCCTAAAGTACATCTCAGTTATGTGATATCCATATCATAAACATATTTCCATCAAGAATATGGAGTGTAACGTCACATGTGGATTTTACTGGTAGCCCACACTAGTGCACAATCAGAGGAACAGAAAGTAAGTGCAAATGAGTTTTCAATTGATCCTTCATGTCTATATATCCTCCTCACAAAAATGTGTGTGTTGGCCTTGGAGAGGGGCATGAAGTATAATGCATAATTTTCCATTTCCATTCTACTCCTCAAGCTGTCATGAGACATTTCACGCTATTTTTAGCCTCATTCTACCCTTCACATTATCGAGACAATTGGAAGGTGTTATATGTTTTTCTGTTCTTGTTCAAATGCGTGTAATGCAAAGGGATTAATATTATGCCATCCTCTGCTCCCGTTACAGTCTCTCTTGGAGAAACAGTATAATTGGAAAATATACCAGCCATTTAAACAGTCTGTGACAATTCACTGTAGTGGGGAAAGGTGCTAAAATACAAGAAGAAGAATACAGGCGTCCATTTTGGGGAAAAGGGATGATGCCAAGAATTGGAGGGAATACATATTGAATAATCCTTTCTTGTAACAGCCCTGAGATTCCCCATTCTCAGAGTCTTCTTCTTTCATGGTCAGAAGATAAGTGATGGGGAGGGCAGATACTGTACAGATCTACAAGAATTTTTTTTTCTTTTTGTAACAAAACAACCCATTAGATAGATGGAGTCTTGTTGCCCATGGTAACAGGAAAACTGCATTCCAGCTGCCTGACTAGTTTTATCTATTTCTTTCTAAATTATAAATAAAAACAGCAGCAAAAGAGAAGTAATTAGGGTTATACATTGTTTGGTAATTAGAGGGAGATTTGGTAACAGAAGAGATTTGTTAAGAGAATACTGTAAAACCTATTAGTTATATGGGTAGTATTTGCTTTCAGCATTTAATGCCTCTAACTGTACATACAATAACAATATCCTGGAGGGTAGCCTCTCTCTCCACTGCCAGACAGCTTGGGAAAAGGAGCTTGAGTTTCGTTACACTGTTTGTTGGAGGTGGGAGTCCTGTCTGGCTTTGCTTGCATATACACACACTACAAAATGTACTGTGCATGCTTTTGCCTGAGTATGAAAAAGTATGAGCACTTTCACATTATAGAGTACGGGCTAGATCCTCAAAGGGGACTTGGGGGTTGTCTACACACCCAATTAGACAACAGCAAGCTGGGCAGTCACTCTTCCCTGCACTAACCTTCCATGGTCTAACTGTCTATGTACACGCCGATGACGTGCCTTAACGGTTTGGTAGAACACTTTGTTCTAGAGCAGTGTTTCCCAAACTTGGGACGCCGCTTGTGTAGGGAAAGCCCCTGGCTGGCCGGGCCGGTTTGTTTACAGCCCCATCCACAGGTCTGGGCGATCGCGGCTCCCACTGGCCGCGGTTCACTGCTCCAGGCCAATGGGAGCTGCTGGAAGTGGCGGCCAGTACGTCCCTTGGCCTGCGCCACTTCCAGCAGTTCCCATTGGCCTGGAGTAGCGAACCGCAGCCAGTGGGAGCTATGATTGTCTGGACCTGTGGACGCAGCAGGTAAACAAACTGGCCCGGCCCACCAGAGGCTTTCCCTACACAAGCGGCATCCCAAGTTTGGGAAACACTGCTCTAGAGTCATCTTTGAAACATGACTACTTCAAAGCCCATTAACAAACTGTTAACATGCATCAGCAGGGTGCACACAGACAGTTAGACCATGGTAGTTTATTGCAGGTTAGATTCACTTCTGCCATGAACGGGCATGCCTAGTGGTCAGAACTGTGGCAGTCAGGAATCAGGAGTTGGAGCCTAGTGATTAGAGCCACATTCAGGAACCAAAAGTCAGAGCCAGAGTCAAGAACCAGGCCAGGGAGCAGGGCTAGAGCAGACTGCCCAGTGGAAGCCACAGCCCTGAGTTAGGTTTCTGCCACCCAGGCTCCGTACAATGCGTGGGGAGAGTAAGGCACCTAAGAATGGAATTCACAGAAGGCAGCAAGCTGAGCAAGGAGATGCCTAAGCCAGCCAATAGGAAACGATGAGATGGTGCGGCCCAAACTGTAGGGAGTTAGGCACCTCCCTCTGCTTGGGATCCCCACAAAAAAGGAGAAGGAAGAGGTTTCCCCACCCCAAATACACCAGTGGTTAGATGACCCACTTAGGCTGTGGAAGACCTAGGTTCATATTCCAGGGTTGCTCCCCTCAGGCCAGTGCCCTAATCACTGGGTTGTAGGGTACTCTAGGGTGAGACTCTCTCCTGTTGAAGTTGTTCCAGTGCTTATAGATAAATATATATTCATCAGAGCAGCAACTGGAACCTGACTGTCACATACCCCTCATTATCTGTCTCTGACCCAATTAATATTATTTGTTGATTCAAAGTGGAACAGCATCAACAAGAGAGATACTGGCTATTGCCATCTAGTTTAGAAGTTAGGGCAATCACCTCAGAGGTGGGAGACCTGGATTCAAGTCCCTGCTCTGAACCAGGCAGAGCGGTGATTAGAACCTGGGTTACCCCCCTTGTGCGGTATAAGGGAGTAGTATTGGTGGCACCACCTCCTCCTCTGCTGTTTTTTTTTGTGGGGGGTGAGGGGGAAATCCTGTAAGTGTGCTCTGAGGCCATCTAAGAACACGCCTACTGGATTGAACCTCGCAGGCAAGGTAGACATGGGGAATGCATAGTTTGTGGACTAGGTGCTGAGCCGCTTGGTGGTGTCAGGACTTAGGCAGCTTTTCATTTTCCCGCTACCAGAAATGTTGGTGCCTACAGGAGTAGGTGGCAGCTGAGTGCATTTTTAAGGGTCTAAATTTTGGGCTTGGGCACCTAACGTGGCAGTTAGATTAGATGCCTGAAACCCTTTATGAATCTATGTCTTCTGTGTGCCAGTCCAGAGGAGAGAGATTGCAAATGAAGCCAATACACCAATAAACCAAGGGAAGATCGTGTCTCTGCATTAAAAATGTACATTTGATTTGTGTTCTCTGGTGCATGTTAGAACTGTATGAGGGCTGGCTAGGGCTGAGCCAGGGTAAGTAAATAAGGGTTCCTGGCACGTTGACGATGGTTGAGCAGCCTGAAGAAGAGCTGGCTGCTCTAGTTATTGCATCTGAACTACGAGGATATAATTATTCAAAATCCTTTACACCACATTTTACAAACATAAACAGATACAGTTCCTTTTTTGGAAGAGGCCATAATCTGAGAGAGACAAGACAAACCGACAAAAGCAAAACAAAACCTGGAGCAATTAATCAGGAACGGAAGAGTGTGGAGAGATTGCTGTGAGGAAGGCAAAAGAATTACTGAGACCTTGTTTACACTAGAACTTACTTTGGTATAATCTGTGTCGCTCAGGGGTGTGAATAATCCACACCCCTGAACAACGTACATTATACTGACCTAAGTGCTGATTTAGACAGCCCTATGTCAGTGGAAGAGCTTCTCCTGCTGACATAGCTACTACCTCTCATGGGAGATGGAGTAATTCAGTGGTTCTCAAACTAGGGCTGCTACTTATTCAGGGAAAGCCTCTGGCGGGCCAGGCCAGTTTTGTTTAACTGCCGCGTCCGCGGGTTTGGCCAATTGCGGCTCCCACTGGCCACGGTTTGCCACTCCAGGCCAATGGAGACTACATGAAGGGCGGCCAGCACATCCCTCGGCTCGCGCCGCTTCCTGCAGCCCCCATTGGCCTGGAGCGGTGAACCGCAGCCAGTGGGAGCCGCGATCGGCTGAACCTGCGGATGCCGCAGGTAAACAAATTGGCTCAGCCCGCCAAGGGCTTTCCCTGAACCAGCAGCGGCCCTAGTTTGAGAACCACTGGAGTAATTGAACTGATGTGAGAGCTCTCTCCTGTTGGGTTAGAACATCTTCACCAGAAGCACTACAGTGGCACAGCTGTAGTTGGAAGATTGTCCTAGCTGAGGCAGTTGCATACATGAGACTGCAGAACTGCATTTCTACCACTGTGTGGGGCCGTGTGAGGCTATAAATCAGGAGTGCTCCCAGAGCACTCACATGATTCAAGATGGCTTCTCTTAGCTCTAACTAGACCTTGGCTTGCTCTCTAGTGAGACTAAAGATCCTTCATATTGGAAGCAGTTCCCTAATAGAGGAGCTACTTCCCACAGGTAAGAGAGAGTTTTGGATTTTCCCTCCTTATTTAATACAGGGTGGAACTTTATGTCTTTAAGCATATTAGAATGCAGAGAATTGGCATAATAAATCTGGGGCTCCTTTGCACTAATCCTTTATTTCTGTGGCTCTGCTTGGTCCTTCTTTCCCTGAGTGCAGCAGTGATCCATTGTACAAACACAGACTGCTTAAAAGGCATCGATAAGTATTGTATCCTGGCACAACGCATTCTAGGATTTTTTGCCTCCAAAAGGCTTCATACTTTTATCTCTCTTAACCCAGAGCACAATCCCAGCTGCTGAAGTAGTGTCTCCTGGGCCAACTGCCATCTTCAAATCTCTTGTGTGCTAGGATATTTGCAAGCCAAAGGTATCTGGTGCATTTCAGAGCCTCTCTAAATTGGAAGGACTAGATTGAGGAACAATTGAGGTGACCTGGCCATGAGTTTG
This sequence comes from Chrysemys picta bellii, assembly GCF_011386835.1. NCBI lineage: Eukaryota > Metazoa > Chordata > Testudines > Emydidae > Chrysemys > Chrysemys picta. Next base: position 20,776,014 of record NC_088791.1, read on the forward strand.
CCATATGGAAGTTTTATTAGATCCTGAGCGTATGACACCATTGCCCTGTGATTTGTATTGGCTATCAGTAGGTCTTGGGGTGGAGTTGGAGGTGATGGTTTTAATTGGGACTGATTTGTATAAGGGGTCATCTCACTCCCTGGACAACACTGATACAGTTGCAATCAGAGGAGAATGCTCAAGATGGAAACCTCTTGTTTTGGTTTGGTCACTCTGAAGGGTTGTTGCCTCTGAAACTTACCGTTTTGGGTTTATTGTAAATTCCCTTCTTTTTCTCAGGCGTTTGGGAGGAGGTGGAGCCAAGATTTAGAGAACACGTTTGGTTTAATAATATAATAGTTGTGTCACCAACAGGATATAAGGGGGGGACGATGGGGGCTCTAGGCTTCCCATTCTTGTTCTTACTGTGTTGGGTAAAGGGAGGAAGGGTAAGGTGGGTGCCCAGGGCACTTAACTCTGGGTCCCTCATTCTCCTTTTTTGTTTCTGTGCCCCTGCCCTTCTTTCTTTCTTGATCTCTCTTTTCTGGGCAGTCATACGTGCGTTCTTATTTTTCCAGCACAAAATACAGACAACATTGGCTGAAAAGTAACTAGAGATAAAATGTTGCATTGAGGCAAGGATAATATGAGATTTAATCTGGAATACTGAGTTGGGGGTATTTTGTAATCATCTGCCTTCTCCAGCGTTTGTTCTGGCTGAGCTAGGAGGCCGTACTTCACTGTGTGGAATAAGTGTCATATTTAAAATAAACTATTATGTAATATATACTTATATGGATGATAGATTATGGCTCAGATTTAGATATACTGATCCCACTAGTGAGAGAGAGTCTGCAATAATTCTCAAGTCATGAGGGAATTAGATATATTTCTTTACCAGTAGCTCAATAGCATTTTAAAACACAGGCACAGACCTGAAAACTCTTGGCAAGTTTGCATTGTGAATCTATTCGCAGCTCTGTGAATAATTTGTAGCAAGAAAGTATTTGAAGTTTACCTATTTTCTGTTCATAAACAGATCACTATTTTGAATTTAGTCATTTTTCTGCATTATTTGGTGACTGACTAATTCCTGTGTGTAGAATTTATTTGTGAGAAGTTCATCATGAGTATTTCACATTCATACTATATACATAGAGTCAATGCAGTGTTGCCAACTCTCACAGTATTTGGCTTTTTTCTTAAAATCCCAGCTCCTGGGGTGATGTGTGATTATGTAAGAGTCTCAACTTTCATTGTTTTAAAAGTTTCTCACCCTTATGGTTTTGGAGAAACTTGAAATGTGAACCTTAAGACTCAAAAAACACAGGGCACATAAAATAACTCTATTTTTAAACATCTCATGATTTTAAGACAATTTCATGATTTTTGTGGGGGACTTGACTAATGATTTTTCAATGTTTGGGGTTGGCCATGCCCTAAATTGAAGAAGAGTAACTTTGAGGATCAGGTTTCTGGTCTGAATACTGACAATTATTAATTCAAAATGTGCTTTCTATGAATATTCTGCAGTATATCTTAAAATGTAATACTTCATTGCAGTGTTTACAACCCACACATTCCATCAATTTGAATAGTGCAGGGGAAATGGAAAGTGAAATTAACTAGAAACTGACTAGACTATTCTCAACTGAGAGAAATGCAAAAAGTAAAAAGCATAAATAGGAAAGTAAAGCCCCAATCCTACAATTGGTTCTGTATGTACAGCCCTGCAAATTTGTGGATATCCACAGATATCCGCATCCGCGTACTATTTTTGCAGATGGATGCAGATACAAATTTTGTATTCATGCAGGGCCCTATCTATATGGACAGACCTTTGTGCTCCTGAATATCCCATTGAATTTTTGCACCAGAACATGGATCCACTTGCAGAATCAGCCTTTGCCCCTATCCCCACTCCCTCAAAAAAACCCAATCCTTTGTTTTAACATGTTGAGGAGTTTTCAGTAATGTACGCAAAGTATTGTACATATCAAAGAGTTAATGGGAGGGGGGAGAGCAGGGCCGGCTCCAGGCACCAGCCGACCAAGCATGTGCTTGGGGCGGCACCTTGGGCCAGGGCGGGGGCTGGCGCGGCGCTGGGGGGGCGGGGGCTGGCACTCAGAGGAGGGGTGGGGGCTGGTGCGGCACGGTGCTGGGGGGGCGGGGGCTGGCACTCGGAAGAGGGGCGGGTGTTGGCGCGGCGCTGGGGGGGTGGGGGCTGGCGCTCGGAGGAGGGGCGGGTGTTGGCGTGGCGCTGGGGGGGCGGGGGCTGGCGCTCGGAGGAGGGGCGGGGGTTGGCGCAGCGCTGGGGGGGCTGGCGCTCGGAGGAGGGGCGGGGGTTGGCGCAGCGCTGGGGGGGGCTGGCGCTCGGAGGAGGGGCGGGAGTTGGCGCGGCGCGGCATTGGGGGGGCGGGGGCTGGTGCGGCGCAGCACTGGGGGGCAGGGGCTGGCGCTCGAAGGAGGGGCGGGGGTTGGTGCAGTGCTCGGAGGGGGGGGCTTCGGGCGGCGTAGCGTTCTGGGGGGCTGGGATTCAGGCGGCGTGGTGCTGGGGGGGCGGGGATTTCGGTGGCACTGGGGGGGGGTACGGCGGCGCGGCGCTCGCTGGGGGGCGGGGGGCGGCACTCTTCTTTTTTGCGTGGGGCGGCAAAAAAGTTAGAGCCGGCCCTGGGGGAGAGATCCACACCTGATAGTCTCCTCACAGCTTCATTATTTTTTAATGGTGATGAAACCACAACATATTTCTTTCATGTCATTATGGATAATCAGCCAAACTTCACAGCATCTCCAGATTTATCCACACTGGTTTGGTCTTGAATTCAGATAGGCAATCTCATTAAGGCAGCCACTCCATTATTTCTAGTACTTCTTGATTTTTATTTGATTGAAAATAATGCAAAAACAGACTCTTTCAGTTTTTCTGTATTTCCACCTGTCACGCTATCGGGATTGTCTCACAACTGTGAGTGCCTACCTCAGGGTAGACTGTCAGAAAACAAGGGCTGACACTCCAAACTGGTGGTATGCTCTAAAACAGGGGTAGGCAACCTATGGCAGGCGTGCCGAACGTGGCACGCAAGCTGATTTTCAGTGGCACTCACACTTCCCGGGTCCTGGTCACCGGTCCGGAGGGCTTTGCATTTTAATTTAATCGTAAATGAAGCTTCTTAAACATTTTAAAAACCTTATTTATTTTACATACAACAATAGTTTAGTTTTATATTATAGTTTTATAGAAAGAGACCTTCTAAAAATGTTAAAATGTATTACTGACACGTGAAACCTTAAATTGGAGTGAATAAATGAAGACTCGGCACACCGCTTCTGAAAGGTTGCCAACCCTTGCTCTATAATTAGATTTCACCAAGCCAGTAATAAATTTGAACTCCTGGATCACTATACCAGTCTTACCGGGTACCCTTAGGCTCTCCAGCCTATCTTGCCATCCAGACAAACTGGACTTAGGCCTAGTCTTCACTTACCGGCTGGTCCGGCGGCACGCCATCGATGTTCTGGGATCGGTTTATCGCGTCTGGTTAAGACGTGATAAATCGATCCCGGATCGATCCCGGAAGTGCTCACAGTCGGCGCCGGTACTCCAGCTCGCCGAGAGGAGTACGCGGCGTCGACGGGGGGAGACTTCCGGCCGCGTCTGGACCGCGGTAAGTCCGGACTAAGGTACTTCGAATTCAGCTACGTTATTAACGTAGCTGAATTTGCGTACCTTAGTCCGAAGTCCGGACTAAGTGGGGACCAGCCCTTAGTGATAATGGTCACATAAAACCAAAAAACACACCACATCAGGCTGCTCCCAGTCCCAAAGGACTAGCCACTTACCCCAGATCAACTGGTACTTCAGATCTTACACCAAAGACAATGCTGGAAGCCAATTCTGTAGTTAACTATAGGTTTATGAGCTAAGAAAAATAAATTAGTTATTGAGAGATTAAGGAAGATAAAATATATTAACAGATAAATCACTGTTTGTAACTCCAAGTGTTGGCAGTGATATAATAAACTGTCAGTTTCACAAAAGTCTTTGAGGGCTATCCAAAATAACTCTGGGTATCTCCATCTACTCTGTCAGTTTTTATGTCCTATTAGAATCCAAACAGTCCAGAGATGAGGGACCTTTCTTTGAATTCATATTTATATCTTCTCACAGAAGACAAGCTGAGAATCTCTTTATCCATGTGGGTTTTTACTTTGATGATGGTTGAGGAAGGCACTTAGACTTTTGACCTCCGACCATATACATAATGGTCACTTGCTTTGAAATTAGCATTTTCTGTTAAAGTCCTTAAGTCCTTCATTAGCATTTCATAAGATTTCTTTGATGGGTAATTTGATTACAGGAGAATACACAATGTAAATGTTTGCTATTGCATTATACAGATAAGTGAGAACAATACAAGTAACCATCCTTTAGTTTTCATGAAGTTTAAACACCCAATACTCTTGTACATTTGACGGCTACTTTGATCTAACCTAATAGCAAGTAAACTGGCTTGTGGCTCTGGACTGACATAAATACATCCTAGCATGATCTGGTCAGCCAGCATCACATCACCCATTGTCTGGGCTGGAATTGTAGAGATACCAAAATAACTTTTTCTTTTAAAATTAAATAAACTTTACATTTTTGAAAATCAAGCTCAGTGCAACATTTAGCTGAATATTCAAGCTGGTTTACATTTTATCCAAATCTGTTAGTGAATCGCTACACATCAAATAACCTCTGCATTTATAGAATACTTTTCATGTTCAAAGCCCTTTGCAGATTAATTACTAAATAATTAATCTTCACAGTTCTCAATTTACTTTAACTGGTGATCTGAATGTTCAGCACTTTTTAATCAGTGGCTATTTTTAAAAGTTGGGACCTAAATGATTTGCCCATTGGGAGTCAGAACCAAGATTGGAATTCAGGAATTTCTGGTCCTGTGCTCAGGCTTTCAGATTATGCTGGTCTCTATTACTGATCCAAATGCTATGTGGTGCCTTACAATCAAAAACTAAGGGCAAATTTTGCTCTCAGACTCTCCAGAGTTATTTCATCAACGTCAGTGGAGTTAGTCCATTTACACTGATTTACCGGACAGCGGAAATTAGGCAAATTCTCCCCTCGTATAAACGTGTGTACACTTATATAAGAGCAGAATTTAAATTTACTGTGTTAATGTGACGAAGATTCATTTCAAATATTAATCACTAGACCTGATCAAAAACCTCCAAAACACTGCATGAATATTCAGACCAACTGAAAACCGAATTTACTTAGGCTGTGTTTGCACCTCTTTTGTGTTATCTTCCCACATGAATTCTATCTATCAGCAAGAATTTGTTCTCCATGCAGATAGTGGCAGGACAGAATTCTTACAAATACACTTTCAGGGTCTTTCCTAGGGTTGCAGAAGTAGCAACTGGATTAGAGCCACTCTGGACAAGCAATAAACAAAAAGCTCTTATCAGTTCTTATCAGACACAGCTACTGGACTGAAGTGCTGCATTTTAAAATGACAAGCCTTCCTCTGTGTTGAGGGAAAGCAGTGAAGGTTGAAATGGAACCACATTTTATATACGTAATAAAAAGTTTTCCAAAAGGTTGACGAGAACAGATAAGGTGCGGGAGACGACAACCAATCACCCTGAACACTCCACTAATGATTACTGAATACAAAGACCCATCAGGGACAAATAACTTTCTGAGGTCAATGTTTCTTTCCCTGGCATTTCTCTCAAATCATCATAATCTATGTTGCTACAGTTATCAACGTGGCTTTGAGCTAAGAAGTTAATTATTGGTACGAGTGACAGGACACTAGCTATTGATGGGCAACAATTAGTGCAGATGACCGTCAGGAATGACCACGCTAGACCAGCAAACCCTGCAAAATGAAGACCAGATGCAGATCTAATCTTGATTTATTAGAACACTTGGATGATGCACAGATTTTGTCCTCTGTTTCTAGAGGCAGTCAAGTAGCAGTCTGATGGGGACTGGTGCACTTAACTTGGATGATGAGTTACAATATATTTCAAGTATCAGAGGGGTAGCCGTGTTAGTCTGAATCTGTAAAAAGCAACAGAGGGTCCTGTGGCACCTTTGAGACTAACAGAAGTATTGGGAGCTTAAGCTTTCGTGGATAAGAACCTCACTTCTTCAGATGCAAACTTGCATCTGAAGAAGTGAGGTTCTTACCCACGAAAGCTTATGCTCCCAATACTTCTGTTAGTCTCAAAGGTGCCACAGGACCCTCTGTTGCAATATATTTCAGTTTTCAAATGGAGTCCTCTGTACTGAGGTGAGTGGAGTTAGCTAAAGTTAGTGCTGTCTATTCTACTTAAATATCCTTTTATCCAACTTAGGTGTTTGTGTTTTAATATTTCTAAGTGTTCTTAATGCACCTTTCACCGGTTATTTTGGTACAAACTGTGCATGCTCCTTTTTAAAGTGAAAGCTATAACTAGGAAAATGTACATTGTTTAGCCTTGCCTACACAAATTGTATTGTACTGTTCTGATGCTGCATCCCCTCACTTACCAAATCCAGTCCAGTGTTCGAATCACAATAAGTCTGATCCACCCCTCATTGGAGTCAGTAGAAGTCTTTCTACTGATTTCAGCAGGCTTTGAATCTGACCAATGTGTCCCCAAGATGAATTTGCTATAATGCACCTAACCCTGGACTGCTGGTTGAGCCTTCCTAATGCGAGTGAGGTGTTGGCATTACTGTGTGCTGTTTACTTAGTGCTCATGGAACTGCACTAATGGCTGGAGCTCCTTCAGACAACTGTGCATCAAGTTGGCAGCCCATTCAATAAAAACAACTTTAGTGCACACCAGAGAACAAAGTACTCTCTCTATTTTAGTTCAGCCAAGGTTTCTGGCTGTTCTGTGGATTCTTGGGTTATTTTTCTGACTCACTATGACTGTCCATTAGGTGGTGCCTAAATGTCCTGTGATACATTTCCAATGCAGAACTATTCAGAATCACTTTGATCGCAGAAAATGTTTTCAAGCATTACAGTACAGTACTAGCTGTACGAAATATTATACACTATAAACCAAATGTATAACATTGCACCACAATAAAATATGATGGGGTGGTGTCCCTTTAAAAGTAAGTTTTGTGCTGTCAAGCAGTTAATCTTTATTTCTTTAAAATATAGGCACTCACTACTTTACTACTACTTGTCTGTGTTTTGTTTTTTATTTTTGTGTTGGTAGCTGTGTCTGCATATATTCATGAAAACCAGTTAAGCAGAAACCATTTTATTTAAAAATGTCCTCAATACTTATAAATAAATGTTGAGGAAAAAGGAAGGAATTCTCCTTGGGTCTGTTGAATTTCCAGAAATAGTTCCAAATCTCATTCCAAATGAATGGAGGCAGAATCTTCCTAGAATCAGTATACAGTAGCATTTGCACAAAGTATTCTTCAACAGTTACACAGCTTCTCTCTCTCTCTCCAGCAGCTCCTATACATTATGACAGGAAGCCAGTTTTATTTTAAAGGCTAGAAGCCTTTTCTGCTACTAATCCTTTTGCAGCCACTAGCAAGTAATGTTGTAAAATGTCATCTTCGTACAGGCCCTCAGTTTCCCCTCTCAAATCTGTGTGTTCCTGGCAAATCCAAGAATCAGAGTTACTCTTTTCCATGCAGACAAGCAGTGACCTTCATTCTAGAATAAAGAAAACAACAAAGCGAGAAGAAATACAAAAAAAATCTCTAGGAGAAAACGAAGTGTGTGTCTCCTTAATAACATGTTTCAGCAACTCTACTTGGCAAAATGGCAGCTGGCTTTGAAGGCAGCAGGCTTCTAGAGAAAAGTCCACAGTAAACCCAAAACAAAATAATAAGTTACATACTGTAATTACGCATGCCACTGGAGATTTTACCTTTTATCAATAGATATTCTCAACACCGGCTTTCTATTGTGTTTTTTTTTTTTTTAAGAAATTCTGTACTGTATTGCTATTGCTCTCAGACTCGGGCTTTGGATTGTGAGACGGCAAGGGAAAGTGTGAATGCAAGACTTGAGTCACTCCAGGGCCAATGCTGTGGTACAGAGATGACCTTGAAAGTCTTGATGGAATATGCAATTAGGACTGCAGAATTAGGAGGCATAAGCTGCTGAGAAGTTTAGTCTCCGAGTAAGTCATGTAAGGTGTTTGAGAGGGCTGCCGAGTAAGAGAGCCAAACACAGTTCATCAAGAAAATCTTACATGTGTATATATAGCTTCCTGATTAGCACACATCAAACTAAAGTTAATGTGTATGGAACCGCAGTTAAACCAAACTACCCTTTTGGGGGTTTTAGGCTGTAAAGCAAATGCCTAGTTTAGACTCTATTCAGGTAGATAAGGGATATTCATGAGTGACACTGACAGCAGGAACCATCACTAATGCAAATTCATAAGTGTACGAACTGCTTTTGATGTTTTTACAGCCTTTGTGAGGGCTGCCCTGCCAAACGCTTCCTGCGACCTACTCTGAGACTAGCCTTCTCGGCATCTTTGTCTCAAAGGTGAATGCAATTAGGCCTCCCAAGCTAAACCTCGTCCCCAGAAAGACCTGGTCCTGGGACACGCAAGTCTTGCCTTTGCACATTGTGCCATCTCATAATGCACAGTCCTGAGACTGGGAGCAGTAGCAATGAAGTATATCTTTTTCTTTTATTAAATATAAAAATGATGAGAGGGAAAGAAGTGAGAATGGATAAGGTTGGCTGTGCTTTTGGGGGAAGTGATTGAAGGAATAGGCACCTCTCTAAGCAGTTCTCTCACTATTCTTATATAATTATGCAAGACCAGTACTGTCTCTAGAGCCTAATAAAGCAGTTATAGCCTACCGGTTATTACAGACACACTGAGGAAAAAGCAGCCTATAAGTGGGAAATACGTCTCTTTAGCATTCATTTTATTCTACTGTACAAAAACTGCATCAACTTGTTCGGTCCATTTAAATTCTGCTTGCCTACTTCTTTAATCCCGGTAGTCTGAACAATGCCAACTGCAGAATCTGGGCTGCATTATTACTTGGGCATTATTCTGGTAATCAAAGCAAAACAGTAAATAATCAAGCCTATGAAGTTTATATTCAGAAATATTTGTCTCTTTTGTTCCTGTCATTCCACAAGTGAAAAATTATTAGTGGGTGGGGGGAATATACAGACAGAGTATATTAGTTTTCACCATTTACACTTTCAATAAATATGATCAGCTTGATTCAAGAAAAATGATATCTTTTGAATTTTACTATGTGCTGTCACAGAAAATCCACTTTACAGATTAATGTCTCCCAGACACGCAAAGTTTACATGATCATCTTGGAAAAGATCCAATAGGTAAGATGCTCAAAGAAGTCTGAGTATTGTAAAGCTAAAGCTGAAGTAGGAATTTTTCTGATGGTTCTGATTTTAACTTCGCGTTTGTATTACCATGAAGTAGTTTGCACGCTATAATTGTGAGATGTTCCCTAACTAGTTGATGATTTTGCTGCTGTTGATACTTTGAGACAGTCCCTGGAGGGAAGACTGGTTGTGCTTTTTTCTTGTCTGTATAATTTAGCCCTATGTGCTGCAGTGAAATGTTGTAGACAGTTCTGGATGCTCAGAAATAAAGTCTGGTGAGATGAAGCCGAGTTTTGCAGAGTTAATCTTTTACAGTATTGCCAATGCAAAGTTTTCAAAAACCTTTAATCTATCTCCCCCCAAAAAATCATGAGATTTAAAAACAAAAAATAACCATTGGGGGGTTTTAATTGGCCTTGTGGTTTTTGAGCCATTAGTTTCACATTGGCAAGCTTTTCTTCATTATGAGTGCTAGAAATATTTTTTTAAAGGACAGTTAAGAGTCTCACATAATCACTCGACTCCGGTTGCTGGGTCTTTAAAAAATATTACAACTCTTGTGATAAAACTGCAAGAGTTGGCAACACTGATTAAGTGACTTTAAGATATTCCATTGCCCTGTCTGCATAGTGAAGTTGGCAGAGGTGGGAAGAAATCCAGAATGAGTAAAATGTGAATATTTTTTCCGGTGAGAAACTGGCCAGTGAGGACAATTTCTCCCATCTCATTTGCATTGCAAAGTTAATCATGCAGCTTTTGAGGCTGCAAGAGAAACTGCCACATTTTACCAGTACAACCCAAATGTATCGTCGTAAATCCATGACTACCTAGGACATCATTGTGGCAGCCATAGGTGCCGACTCTACGGATGCTTCAGGGCTGGAGCACCCCTGGAAAAAAATGGTGGGTGCTTAGAACCCACCGGCAGCCTCCCTATGAGGTCCTTCACCTCCCCCCAGCGCCTCCTGCCCACCAGTCAGCAACTCCCCCACCCCTCCCAGTGCCTCCCACCCCCCCATGGATCAGCTTTTCCGTGGCTGAAGGGGAGAGGGGAGGAGCAAGGGCCAGGTGCACTCAGGGGAGGGGGCAGAATGGGTCCGGAAGAGGCAGGGTGCGGAAGGAACGGGGAGCAGGAAGAGGCAGGGTGGGGGTGGGGTCTTGGGAGCAGGAGTGGGGTGGAGGCGGGGCCTGGGACAGAGCCAGCGGGAGCACCCCCTGGCACATTAGAAACTTGGTGTGGTGGCAGGAAGGATAGAATTCAGATCCTCCTGCCCGAAAAGCCTAACAAATACGCTCATTTTCTAGACAAATTAGAAGATTGGGCCGAAAAAAACCTGATGAGGTTCAACAAGGACAAGTGCAGAGTCCTGCACTTAGGACGGAAGAATCCCATGCACTGCTACAGACTAGGGACCGAATGGCTAGGTAGCAGTTCTGCAGAAAAGGACCTAGGGGTCACAGTGGACGAGAAGCTGGATATGAGTCAACAGTGTGCTCTTGTTGCCAAGAAGGCTAACGGCATTTTGGGCTGTATAAGTAGGGGCATTGCCAGCAGATCGAGGGACGTGATCGTTCCCCTTTATTCGACATTGGTGAGGCCTCATCTGGAATACTGTGTCCAGTTTTGGGCCCCACACTACAAGAAGGATGTGGAAAAATTGGAAAGAGTCCAGCGGAGGGCAACAAAAATGATTAGGGGTCTGGAGCACATGACTTATGAGGAGAGGCTGAGGGAACTGGGATTGTTTAGTCTCCAGAAGAGAAGAATGAGGGGGGATTTGATAGCAGCCTTCAACTACCTGAAGGGGGGTTCCAAAGAGGATGGAGCTCGGCTGTTCTCAGTGGTGGCAGATGACAGAACAAGGAGCAATGGTCTCAAGTTGCAGTGGGGGAGGTCCAGGTTGGATATCAGGAAAAACTATTTCACTAGGAGGGTGGTGAAACACTGGAATGCGTTACCTAGGGAGGTGGTGGAGTCTCCTTCCTTGGAGGTTTTTAAGGCCCGGCTTGACAAAGCCCTGGCTGGGATGATTTAGCTGGGAATTGGTCCTGCTTTGAGCAGGGGGTTGGACTAGATGACCTCTTGAGGTCCCTTCCAACTCTGATATTCTATGATTCTATGATTCATGGAGAGTCTCATTTAGCTGTTTTGCATTGTAAGGTGCATGACACACAGTTGAACAGTTCAGATTGCATCCAACATGAGTAGGCACTTCATTACAGTATCCTCCATGATGAATTAAAATGACACGATAAAATAGGTGGTCACATTCTGAAGGGCATTACCCCATCTCACTTCCCCCCCATCCCAAAAAAATTCTGTTTCATATCTCTTCATCCTATGATGATTGTTTAATAAAAATTAGACACAGAAAATAATTGTTAGGTCATTTGGTCTATCCCCATCAATGACAGATTGTTTTCTGTGGTATACTCTTCTATTCTGTCTAGTTCAGTAGCATCACTTCATCATACTTGTTTATTTTCCTGATCACAATGTTCCTGTTGTACATTCCAGAGAGCAGTTGTGCCAGGTGATTTTGATCAGTCTGGAACAAATTTAATTTTAACGCATTTCTGAATTTCCCCTCCCTCACCAAATGAATGCATGGAGGTTTTTCTCTGTGCAGATAGACTATCCTGAAGTAGATACCTGTACAGGGATATTTTCACATCAAGAATCTGCTTGGAGAGTCATTAGTTCCCTTGCACGTTCTCACACACCTCCACTATCCCCAAAGTACTCTGCTCTCTTGCTTCCCTGCTGTGTTCCTGTGACTCATGAAGTACGTAGGCAAGAGTTACACTAACAGTGACTCAGGAGCAGCATGGGGACTTCTTTAAAATCTCCAAAAGATGGGCGTCTGTGTGGGATAACGACAACGAAAACTGATGTGTGGTGTTCATGTCCCCAGAGCTAAGGGAATTGGAACTCCAACTGACAGTGGAGGGTTTCTGTATAAATTGTTCACTGTTGCATTTGAATTTAGCCACTGGCTGTAAGATGGGGGCTGCAGCAGGAGGAGTGTGAGTGTGGTACTGGTGATCTGACAGGGACAGATGGATTATTTCAGGTGACATCTATTCCCAGCAGTGAAAGCACCCAAGTGCCTGTGCCAAGGAGTCAAAACAATGTATTATTGGTTAATGGAAGGGTTTATTCATGAGGTTTAATGCATAGGACAGTGACCTTAAAAATCAAGAGCCAGGGGTTCTAATCCAGGCTCTGCCTACTCACTTTTACTGTGATTTTGGGCAAGACAATTCCCCTCCTCCATTCTTTCTCTCTTGTCATTTTAGTCTATTAGTCCTTCAGGGGAAGAACTGTCCCTCACTTGGTTGATGGATTTAGTATGTGAGTACTGGGTGGTGGTGGTGGTGTCCTGTGATATATACAGTGGGTCAGACTGGATGATTTAGTGATCCTTTCTGGCCTTTAACTCTGACTATGTGTTTGTGCAGCACCTGCTATAAATGGGGCCTTGACTTCAGTTGCAGCATCTAATCGCTACTGTAATATAAAGAATTGCGGTAATCTATCTAATGATCGGTCAGCTAAGATTCCTACCATGAACTCCACCTTTATGAACTTGTTTCACAATTACCTGCCAATCAAATATGTTCTTAGGGCTCTTTCAAGAGAACAAAAACCTTGAATTGAATATGGCAAAAAAAGAGTAAACATATTTTGGCTGTCTTTGGAACCTTTCTTACACTCTCACTAATATTTTTGGAACAGATTACCACTACAATTACAATTGTTTTAATATCTAAATTCAGAACACCACATCTTGGATTGAAATGAGGCTCCTCGGGGGGTGGGGGGGAGGAATGAAAAAGATAGGTCAACTATAAAATTATCTTGTTTGTTTTGTTTTCTTGCTTGTAATAGGAAGTTTGTTTCTAAAAAACTACATTAAATTAAGAGTAAGGACTAGATTATAACCTTGGCTGTACTGCAGACATCACAACATAACTCAAAATCCTACTAATGCACTCTGGAAGATTATTGATCGCTGTTCGTGTCAGACACTTTTGACGGAGTCCATCCCTAACAGACTCTGTTCTTAAGGCAGCACAGGGAGATTTTTGCCCTTCCCAACCAGCTGCCCTTAAAGGTAGAGGTCCAAAAAGTACTTATGTTACTCATGAAGGTCCTGCTTCAGGAAAAAAGCATTTAAGCACAGGCTTGTGACCCATAGACCTTGTCTACACTGTAGGCATAAGTTGACCTAAGTTACGCATTTCTAGCTACGTGAATAACATAGCTGGAGTCGACGTAGCTTAGGTCGACTTTCTGCAGTGTCCACACCACGCTGGGTCGACGGAGACTTACCTTATGCTTCTTGTTCCAGTGGAATACCGGAGTCGACGGGAGAGCAATCTGCAGTTGATTTAGCAGATCTTCACTAGACCTGCTAAATTGACCCCTGGTGCATCGATCGCTGCAGCATCGATCCCCGATAAGTGTAGACATGCCCACAGAAGTGAATGGCACTTAAGTATGTGCTCAAGTGCTTTCCTGACTCATGGCCTAAGGAGCTCTGTTGAAGTCACATGAGTAAGATGATCATTTGAGCTTTATTGAGAGTTGCACAGCAAAATCCCTATGCAATACATGAAAAACATGGGTAAGAACCTAATTTAAGATGACAAAAGCAAAATAAATTCTGAGGTCTCCACCTTTAACTAGTTCAGCTGTCTAGGGACTGTAACAATCTCATAACAATGTATGATGATCCCTAATTTATCCTTGTAATGTTTTTGCTTATCTGAGATGAGCTATTTTTTGCTTTTTTCAGTGAGTTTTAGCAGACACCTTTATTTTCTTCCACATCATAATCTTGATTCTGGAAAGGTTGGGTGTGCAGACTTTTTGTGTCCCTGCTGGAAAATTATCATGAGTTATACAAAATTACCCAAATGTTAAAGGTAACATAGTATATGGGCATGATATTATAACAAATTCAGGCCATCTAGGAACTTCATGGTGGTTGCTATCTTCCACACCATAGTTATCTGAGACACCACAGAGACATTGTCAATAGATCTTGGATCCCCCTGCTCCAAAAACACAAGCATCTACCATCTGAGCTAAGGGAGACATCTCCGTTAACTCTGTGTCATAGATCCTATACTGCTAAGTGGTTCTGATTGCACCCAGTAGAAGTCATTGGTACACACTGTGACGTTGCACTCCATATGCTTTATGGAAATATGCTTATGAATATGACATAACAGGAATATGCTTTACGCTAAATACCCCTTGTATGGTGTCATTGGAAAGCTTGTAATCTACTAAGTGTGTTCATGCTTTTTGTTTGCATGTATTATTTCTATATCTGGAGTTAGGAGAATAAGATATAAACTTGTATCACTGATGTAAACATATTAAGTGGAAGCCATTAAGGGTGCTCCAGAAACAATCAATTGTAAATGGGCTTAGTTACTTGAAAGCCTACCTGTGTACGTGTGGGCCAGCCCATGGGGAATGGAGACTAGGGGTCTTATAGTGACATGTGACCATGTCACCTGATAATGAAGGAGGGGTGGGGACCCAGAACGACAAAAGATTCCCGCCTTGTTCCAAACTTATAAAAGGGGGTGAAGCAGGACAAAAGGGGCTGCCAGTTATGAGAAAACCCCTGCTTACCACTTGAGATGTCTGCTGGAACTAACAATGACTGTATCAGGGGAAAGGATTGGTCCCACACTACGAAGGAGTCTAGTCTGTGAAAGAAGCTTATTGGAACATCTCTAAGGGTGAGATATTATCTCAAATCTGTTTCTTAATGTATTAGGCTTAGACCTGTGTGTTTTTGCTTTATTTTGCTTGGTCACTTACTTTGTTCTGTCTGTTATTACTTGAAACCACTTAAATCCTACTTTTTTTTACTTAATAAAATCACTTTTGTTTATTAATAAACCCAGAGTAAGTGATTAATACCTGCGGGAGCAAACAGCTGTGCACATCTATCAATGTTATAGAGGGTGGACAATTTATGAATTTACCATGTATAAGCTTTATACAGAGTAAAACGGATTTATTTGGGGTTTGGATCCCATTGGGAACCGGGTGTCTGAGTGCTGGAGACAGGCAACCTGCTGAGCTGTTTCCAGTTAAGTCTTCAGCTTTGGGGACATGGACCAGACCCTGGGTCTGTGTTGCAGCAGGCCAGCGTGTCTGGCTCAACAAGGCAGGGTTCTGGAGTCCCAGGCTAGCAGGAAAAATGGGCTCAGAAGTAATTTCAGCACATCAGGTGACGGTCCCAAAGTGATCTCTATGACCGAACCCGTCACACACACAATACCTGCAAGTTCACTATATGCATCACGAACACATCCCACATTGCACACTATGCTGTGATCTATGTAGTATGTAGACATGATGATCCCAGGAGATGAATTAGAGAGACTTTGGCAGACTTAACTCTGGATTTTCCTGCTATGTAAGTCTAAACATGGACCCTTTTATTTAATTTAATGTAGTTTACTGCTTTCTCTTTCTAGTATTGGAAGTTCACTTGAGCTTTTTGATAGGAAATTATTTCCTAATGATTAAGGCTGGCTAACCCAGAAAACATTTGTAAATAGGCAGGGATTATGATTTACATTTATTCTGCTCTATCTCCTGCATTACAGTGCTCAATCTAAACTTGAAGGATTTCCATCACTTTCATGGCATTTATGATTTGAGTTGAGCATGCGACTTTACTAATTCCTGCAGATTCATGATCTGACCAAGACCAAGGTCCAGGAGCCAACATAAAAAATAATAGTTAAGTAATTCATTAGGTTTTTTTATAATGCGTGTTGGTTAACGTACATGGAAGAATTGTAAAATATAAAATAGGCTAATAAAAAGATATTCTGAGTCATTATGCTAATTTTTTTATCAAAATTACTTATAGAAACAATGCTCCAAATGATGAACGTGGAAACAGAGCCAAAACATTTGAAGAAATATAAAATAACGGACCATTAGATCATCTGTAACTAATGTCTGTTCAGGGGTGGATCCAGCCTATTTCTGATGGGGGTGTTGAGGTAGGTTAGATAGAAAATGGGGTTTGGAGGGGCTGTGCTATACATCTTGTGGACACACATAATTATTTATTTTTAACAGTACACACTTAAACGTGTGTTTTATCTGTGTTATCCTCAAAAGGAGAATAAAAACACATACAGACAGATGGATTTTAAATGTCATCTATGGCAGGTCACTGGTGCAACATTTTTTCACATAAAATCAACAGGGGAAAAAAACTAAGCCAATAAATAAATAAACCAATAATACTAATAAACAAATACAAACTTCTGGAAGAAAATTACTGGTTAAATAATACGAATAGCTAATTACTTTAAATCGGAGAGTGCACATTTTAAACTTAACCATTTACACACGGCAAAGTAGGATATTTGGAAGGTTTGCAGACTCAGGGCCATAATACAACAACTCACAATGCAGTAATTTGGGAGCAGAGGGCTTCAGTGCTGGAGAAGGTTAACTGAACACAAGTGCTGTAGCAGGTGTTACCTGGACACCTTCCGCTCTGTCCTCCATCCTTAGCAGCAGCTGGAGGAGACAGTGGGTGGAAAGGGGGATGGATGCTGGGTTTGTGCTGCTCCTAAGCCCCAGTCAGTTTGCAAACCTAAGCCTGGGCTAGAACATGTACAGCTGCAGCAGGCACATGGCAGGGAGCCGCATGCTGGGGATTAGAAGCGGGCAGGGAGGAAGCAGGGGCGCCATTTCAGATTTTGGTAAGGGGAGCAACTTTAACCCTGATTCCAGGGGCTACTTGGGCACCTGAAAACTCTAGGATTTTTTGCAGACAACTTAGAAATTAGCTGACAGGAGCACTATATTTAATTCCTATACAGGCAGTCCTCGGACTTATGACACAATTGGTTCCTGAAAATTGCACCGCAAGTCGAAATATCATAAGTCGGAACCGCAATACACTCTGTTGTGAGACCAAGCGTTGTAAGGTGGAAACCAATTGTCGTAAGTCGAATTAGGGGGTCAATTCAGAAATATTGTAAGCGCCGTTCATCGTAAAGTCGAGGACTGCCTGTATAAAGAAAGAGAAAAATATACAAACACCAATTAAAGCCATATTTTAAGTTTAGAACAATCAGGAGATAATACAGCAAGATATTCCCAGTCCCAACCCTTGAGGATCAGTTTTGGAACCTTAACATAGATATCAGAAACACAAGTTTGATACTTTACACTATCGTTAGAAGAGATAAATAAAATCTGCTTACTTACCCTCATAGACATACTCTGTGTTACTTCCATTATCTACTTTATTTTAGTCAATTGTTTTTCACCCCACTAAAACTGTATTTACTTAATTTTAACGTACATAATTAAGTTTTTTCTCTTTTATTAAGAGTGATGATTTATTTTTCTTATTTTGGCATTTATGGTTACTGATCGCAATCATGTATGTGACTCACTAACATTTGACTCCATCATTACTATTACTATCAGACTTGGAAGCACATTTATTTTCGTATGAATTTTAAGTTATTTTACAGGTATAATTAAAATACAATTTGAAAATAAACAACCTTCATCTACACAAGTATCTAAAGTTATGTGGTTAGCTAATGGGGTTTTTTTAAAACTGGCACTGCTAAAATGAATACAAGCTGAATTTACATTCTAGAAGGATACTATTATTTGATTGTACCACTTTAAATAATGAATGACGAAGCACAATATGGTAATAAAATAATAATTACTCCAGCCAGGACAGCTTAGGCATTTTAGAACTCACTACTCAAAGAATTAAATTTAAGCATAAGAGAGAAATAGAAGTATGAAATGCACAGACCGGTCAAAAAACCAATACCTTATCGAACTTTGAAAGAATAAAAGTATAGAGAATATATGTGCATTGTGTATTTTGACAGGAAGTAGCAAGATAAAAACAACAATAATAAAAGTGTGTGTGAGAGAGAGGGGGAGTGTGTGTGTGTGTGTGAGAGAGAGAGACTGCGTGTGTTCCTGAGTGTGTCATTGTGCTGTCCCTTTAAGCCAAGCATTCAGGAGCCTGAACGCTTGTTCAGTACAGCAGCAGCCGCAGCTCCCACTTTTGAGCTGAGGTACCAGCACAGACAGACTCCATGTCCCCCCAATCCAGCTCAGCGAAGTCTCACTTGGGTATGGCCACCTCTAGCATCGGGCAAGCTCCCGCAGTATCCTGCCAGGCCTGGATCGGCTTCCCAAAGAAGGGGAGACTGCCATGGTGACGGGAGCTGGGTGGCCGGAGAGTGGCGGTGCCTTGCCGGACACCCAGCACTGGGAGGGGTGGCTATGGGGAGGAGAAGCCAAAGGAAAATTTTGGCGTTACTATAGCCTCTGCATCCCACCCCCCCAGCACCACTCATGTGCCTTCTGACCTTAAAATCTAACTATTAAAGGTGTTTGGAGATATGGGGGAGTCTTCCCTGAATATTTGGCCACCCTGTAGGGTTGCCAGGTGTCTGATTTTTGACCGGAACACCTTGTCAAAAGGGACACTGGCAACTCTCGTCAGCACTGCCATTAAAAGTCCAGTTGGTGGCGCAGCGGGGCTGGCAGGCTCCCTGCCCGGCTTCATTCAGCTCTTGGGACGCAGCCAGCATGCCGGCTCCTAGGCGGAGGGGCACCCATGGGCGCTCCACGTGCTACCCCCACCCTGAGCAACAGCTCTGCAGCTCCCATTGGCCCTCACCCCCTCCCACACACCAACCCCCTTCCTCAGCCCTGAGCCCCCTAGTGCACCCAAATTACATCCTGGAGCCTGCACCCCAATCTCCTTCCCCAGCCCAGAGCCCCATCCCGCACTCCAAACCCCTCAGCCCAAACCCGGAGCCCCCAGGTCCCACCCCAGATCCCGCACCTCCAGCTGGAGCACTCACCCTCTCCTGCACCCCTGACCCAGCCCAGTGAAAATGAGCGAGTGTACGAGGGTAGGGCAGAGTAAGTGATGGAGGGAGGGGTTTGAAGGGAGGGGGGCAGATCTGTAGAGCATAAGGGGGGCCTCAGGGAAGTGGGGGCAGGGAGTGGGACAAGGGTGTTCGGTTTTCTGCAATTAGAAAGTTGACAAACCTATCACCCTGTGTCATAAACAGATAGTTAAAGGCTAATGCCTCTTTTACCTGTAAAGGGCTAAGAAGTTCCCCTAGCCTAGCTGACACCTGACCAGAGGAACCAATGAGGGGATAAGATGGTTCAAAAGGAAGGAGGGAAGTTTCCTTTGTTTAGAGTAGTTTAAGTTTTGACCGGAGTGGAAAAGCTCCAGAATTCAGCCTCTTATCAAGTAGTAAGTATTAGTGAAGGAAATAAATAGGTTTATGTTTCTTTCTTTGTAACCTGTCTTGGGCATTAGGGAATGAGTAATTCTTCCTTGTTTTAAGATCCAAGGGGTTTGGATTGGTTTTACCAGGGAACTGGTAGAGTAGTCTCTCAAGGCTACCCAGGGAGGGAAAGGTTTTTGGGGGGGGAGACAGAGTTTCCCAAATGACAAACTATTTGGGTGGTGGCAGCCAGACCAGATCTAAGCTGTTAATTGAGCTTAGGGGTTCACATGCAGGTCCCCACATCTGTACCCTAAAATTCAGAGTGGGGTGAAACCTATGACACCCTGAGATCCAAGTGCAAACGTTTTTGTTAAAGGTTCTGAAATCTCTCTAGCTCTTACTGCGAGGGTGCTAATCACCACAGACTCTGCCTGAAGGTGTTTGGATATGTTGGCCTACGGTTCCAAAATGACTAGTGAGTCTGGCTGCTTCCGTTGTTGGGAGCCTAACTTGAGATGCCTCAAAGGACTTGATTTTTCAGAAAGCTCTGAGCACCCACTTTCTGCAAATCGGGTCCTTTTAAGGTATATCAAATTGGTCATCCAAAAATTGAGGCTTCTAAAATCAGTGAGGGCTTTACGTTAGGCCGCCTTTCTTTTCCTCTTCTCCATTTTCACAGGCCTTGGGTAAGCGCCTGCAGTTTTGGATGCTTGTACAAGCCAAACACAAATTTGCTATTCTCTAGTGTTAGATCCTGAGGTGTCTCATCCAGCGCTACTTTCTAATCCACACTTTCACTTGCCTTTGTTGACATTTCATAACTGTCTACAGTAATCACCATTACCATATCCGACCTTACGTAACATCAATTTACATTTTGTATAAGTGCTACCGTACAAAAGATGAAAATGTCCTGAAAGCAGATCAAAGCTCACTCTTGCATTGAAAAATGTTTAAAACTAGTCATAAAAAATTACTTGCATATTACAGGGTCTGATGCAAACGCACAAGCACAAAGAAAAAATTCAGAGTTGATACTTGCCATCTGTTCTTAAATCACTGAGAAGCAATGCCAGGTGACTTAAGGACAGCATTTCCAACTGAATACTAACTTTCCTGGCTCTTGTGGACTTAGAAGAATGTCAGTTAAAGCAGGGAGTCTATTTACACAATTTTAGGATATACCTACACTTAAAAAGCTGCAGCTGCGCCAAGGTAGCGCTTCAGTGTAGACACTGCCTATGACAACTGGAGGAGTTCTCCTGTCAGCGTAAGTACTACCTCTCAGGGAGGTGGATTAGCTAGAATTCTTCTGTCGACCTAGTGGTGTCTACACTCGGAGTTAGGTCGGTATAGCTATGGATTTTTCACACCCTTGAAAGATGTAGCTATACTGATGTAAGTTCCTTGTGTAGACTGTCGTTAGGGTCTCAAGTTAATTGATTTTTGCCAGACTTTTCTGTTCTGGCCACTCAACATATGAGTTACACGAGCTTAGGGTATGTCTACACTGGAAACTTCAAAGTGCTGCTGTGGGAAAACTCCCGCAGCGCTTGAAGTGCGAGTGTGGTCATGCGTGAGCACTGGGAGAGAGCTCTCTCAGTGCACCTGGTAATCCACCTCTATGAGGGGATTAGCTCCGAGCTCTGGGAGCACGGCTCCCAGTGCTTGGAGCTTGTCTACACTAGCACTTTAAAGCGCTCAAACTTGCTGTGCTCAGGGGGGTGATTTTTCATCACCCCCCTGAGCCAGCAAGTTAGAGTGCTATAAAATGTAAGTGTAGACAAGTCCATAGACATATCACAGTTTTATAGTTTTTTAACATGAACAGTATGCTTGGTGCTGTTCAATATACCAAAGAACGAGTACTTGTCCCAGAGAGCTTGTGATCGGCAAAACAGACACATCCACAACCAGATGGAGGGCTGACTTAAATGATTTTTTTTTGGAGTTGTTCTTAATTGTGAACTCCTTTCTTGTTGGCAAGGTGAAAGAAGTGGGCATCATTGTAGGGAGTTTTAGACTTCCTTAGGCTTAGTGGGACAAATTCAGAAAGTGAAGTGTAAGAGGGGCCTATTACATGTTGGTGAGTTGGTGTAAGTCTAATGAAGGCTAATGAGAGGGTCAAGGAAGGTGTAATGGGCATGCTCAGGGGACTGGAAAAAGAAGTATGTTACACTAATTTAGACTCCTTCTAGACTCTTGTAAGGCTTGCCATCACTAGACTTTTTTACCCTAGAGTAAAAGAACAAGGTAAAGAACAAATGTTTGTAGCCTGGATCAAACATCTATGAGGGGTTCCACACTAGCATTTAGTTAAGTACCTGGAGTTAATTGATTAACTCAGTACAAAAGTCTAGAGTAGATCTAACCAGACTCATCTCTGAATTTGGCTTTTTGATGTCAGTTATACCAACTTGGACTCCTGTGCAGTCAGATTTGTTGCACTTGATTCTGCTCTGTTACACTGATGCAAATTGTGGTAATTCCAGTTAAATCAAAGGATATATGGTGGGCTCACTGAAAAGAGAATTGGGCTCATGGCATAAAATTCAGAAGTCATGTATAAAGTGAACTTTACATTACACTGTATTAAGTGGGGGTAAGTCTAGAAAGAGTCTAACATACAGGTTTGGAAGAAAGTATAAATTGCACCAATTTACCACTGAATTTGTCCTTCCCTTAAGGCAGGGGTGTCAAACTCAATTGCACAGGGGGCCAAAACTCAAAACTCGCGGGCCGAACAGTATAACCATTTATTTAACAGACTAAATATTTATGTTTTTTAACCATTAATATGAACCAAAATACAGGATATCATTCCAAAATAAATACATTTCAACTTAAAATATTTTGCTCTTCATAAAAAAATATCCTGTCAATACAATACATTCAAAATCTGTACATGCTGGAATATTAAAAAATCTGAAAATATAAATAAAAAATTGAATTTAAAGCAAAAGTATAATCATAACAAATCATAACATTCCATTTTCTTGTCCTATTTAGTCAGAGCCTGATACTTGGAGTCTTTTCTTTGCAACAAGTTCGTTTATGTTTGGGGTTAGGTTCTGTGTTGTGAAGATTCTCAGGATCGATTGCAGGTGTTCATCAGTGAGGCGACTCCTGTGTGACGTTTTGTTAATTTTCATCACAGAGAACAGCTGCTCGCACAGATATGTGCTGCCAAACATGGACAGGATTCGAGCCGCATGTTGGCGGAGCTGCGGCATCGCTTCAGGAATGAAGCGAGTGAACTGTGCTGGCCCCGCAGTGTCGTACTTTGCCTTCAGTGTCCCGTTACATTGCAGTTCTATCAGCTCCATCTGCATTTCTACAGGTGCGGTTTCCACATCGACTGCAAATGGGTTGCGAAGCAGCTCGAAGTTACTTTTCTGTGCCTCAAAGTCACTGAAGCGCCGTGCGAACTCAGTGCGCAGCGCGCTGAGTTTTTCAGCAAAGGTGGCATTTGGGAAAACTGTGGCACTTTCTTGGTTCCGTATTACTTGGCAACAGGGAAAGTGAGACAAGTTGCATTGGTGCATTTGTGTCTCCCATAAGCGCAGCTTCACTTGAAATGCCTTCACTGCATCATGCATATCGGTTATTATGTGCTCTCGTCCCTGGAGTTGAAGGTTTAAAGCGCTAAGATGCGACGTTATGTCAGCCAGGAACGCCAACTCACATTTCCACTTTTCATCCCGCAGAACTGTGCAGTCTTTCCCCTTACTGTCCATGAACTGGCAGATTTCCTCTCGCAGCTCAAAGTGTCTTTTGAGAACTTTTCCCCGACTTAGCCACCGGACCTCCGTATGATATGGCATATCGCCAAACTCGCTATCTATTTCCCGCAGAAAAGACTGGAATTGGCGGTGATTTAAACCGTGGGCTCTGATAAAGTTGACGGTTTGTGTTACAGTGTTCATCACATGATCCATTTTTAGGACTTTAGCACTCAGCGATTCCTGGTGTATGATGCAGTGATACACTGTCAACTCACCGGCACAGTTCTCCTCCCGCATCTTTGAGCGCATCCTTCCCACCAGTCCATTTTTTTCACCACACATAGCAGGTGCGCCATCTGTTGTAAGTCCAACGAGTTTTTCCCACGGCAGTTTCATGTCGGTTACACTTTGAAATACATTTCCAAAGATGTCTTCTCCTTTCGTTGTCCCGTGCATCGATTTAATGTCCAGTATTTCCTCTGTTACGCACAAATTGGAATCCACACCACGGATAAATATCGCCAGCTGTGCAGTGTCAGTCGCGTCAGTAGTTTCATCCACGGCAAGGGAGTATGCAACAAAATCTTTTGCTCTTTCAATCAACTGTGTTTTCAAATCAGTCGCCATCTCACAAACCCGATTAGCAACAGTGTTTCTGCTGAGGCTTACATTTGCAAACGCTCGCGTTTTATCTGGACAAAGGACGTCGCACACTTTCATCATACAATTCTTTACGAATTCCCCCTCGGTAAACGGCCGTCCTGATTTGGCGATCTCTTCGGCCACAATGAAACTTGCTTTCACAGCAGCTTCACTTTGTGATTTTGCTTTGGTGAAAAACGTCTGCTGGGATGTCAAATTCTTCTTCAACTCCTCTACCTTTTGTAGCTTCTGTCCTGCGCTCAGGTTTTTGAATTTGTTCTCATGTTTCGTCTCGTAGTGCCGTCTTAGGTTATACTCCTTCATTACAGCGATATTACTCCCGCAAAGGAGACACACTGGTTTACCTGCAATTTCAGTAAACATATACTCATTCTCCCACCGGCTTTGAAAGCCTCGGTTTTCAGAATCAATTTTTCTCTTGGCCATTGTTGGGGTCTAGCTTTGATTTGATATTAGCGTTGTATACATCAACAGACCGCGAACTTGAACCGCGGCTTGCCGTTGGCGGCAATTGCACTGCATCATGGGATTTGTAGTGTGTGTTATTGGGGCGTCATATCACAGGGCCATTAAAAACAGATATATAAAACGATTTCGCGGGCCGGATATAATTGTATGGCGGGCCGGATGTGGCCCGCGGGCCTTGAGTTTGACACATGTGGCTTAAGGGGTGAACTGAAGCAGGATAATCATTTGTAACACAGTTTTCTTTCTGTCATACATGAAGAATGAAATATATACCACTAAGTGTGTAGCATTCCAAAGGGCAGGTAGACACTGAAGAATGAATAAATTTCCCCCTTTAACTCACTTCTGGAGCTTCTTCTAATGTGCAAAGGGAAAGGCTGTGCTCAATTTAGGAATGTTTTGCCTCATAGGAAGGTGCTGAGGATTTATATGTGGAGATTAGGAAACGACATCAGAGGAAGAAGAGAAATTAAGATAACAGCAAAATAAATTAATGGTATTCTCTCCCTGGTGTATTGGACTTAGTTTTCTGTGTTGCTCTCTCACTGGCTTCATCCTTGCATTAAAGATAACTTCTGTGCTGCGTCTGGGTTTGATTGGATTGGCAGGAAACAATGGAGAAGCAGCTGTTCTCTGTATTTGCCGTGGGTTTTCCAGTGTTGTTACAGGAAAGCCTCCTGACCTGAGTTTATAACCGAATATCTGACTGTTTGGTTTCTGATAGAGAAGGGACCAAAGTAACGCTGTACATCATCCTTGGACCCTGAGGTTTTTCAAAATCTAGAACTGAATTTTGCAGTTTGGGTTCATCTCCAGTTTTTGGCTATCTCAAAGTATGATTTATGTTGCCTCTAAATCACCAGCTGCTGCACACTTGAAGTCATTTTCTCCTGCTTCTGATACAATTTTTGGACTTCCTTACTGATTCTAAGTGGATTGGTATGAAAGTTAGTCATTCTGCCTCACCAGGGAGCGTAGAGATACATTTGTGTCAAATTTCTGTCCCTTGAATTTTGTGTTCTACTTTTGGTCTAAACTGTTTATTTTCTTCACTTTTAAAGTATTTATTTTTCTTTCACAAAAAACATGTAAAATTAAATTATGTACTCCGAAGTGGCTGTTTATTAGAGCACAATTAGATAATGAACTACGTAGGCCTTCTTCTTTTCAAAATAATTGCCTAGCTCATTTTGTTAGGGGCTCTGATACCACACTGATGGACTTAGGATACAATCCTAAACAGAAGAGAATTTGTTCATGTGCTGCTAGAAGTAGGTAGGCAAAAACAGTATCATTTTTACAAATATTCACTCTGTTATTTTGAAATTATTTGCTTCAGCTAATGTCATGACCCTTTGTGTATTTATATTCTGATTTTACTAACAGGCATGTTTGTGTAACCATCCAATTTTTATTGTAGAATGTTTGTGTAAAGTGAATTTCAAATTCCACAGTTGCAAGTAATCATACTATAGTCATAAGCAAGGCTAAGATTTTGTCACAGATATTTTTAGTAAAAGTCGTGGACAGGTCACGGGCAATAAACAAAAATTCATGGAAGCCCCTGGCCTGTCCCTGACTTTCACTAAAAATATCCCTGACAAACGGGTAGGAGGGTTCAGCACCCACTGCTACTGGGGCTCCTGGGTCCCCCACTGCTGCAGTGCATCCCCTCTCCCCCAGGCAGCTGGTAGCTGCGGCGGTCCCCCACGACTCACTGTAGCTGGGCAGCTGTGGGGCCCACTGCCGCAGCTGGACAGTTGCAGGGGCTCCCCCACCCTGGCTGGACAGTTGCACGGGGTCCCCCCACTGCCCGCTGTGGCTAGACAGCTGCGGGATCTGCCAGCCCTCTGCTGCCTGCCACAGCTGGGCAGCTACGGGGTCCCCCCACCAGGGCAGGGGCTGGGAGCAGCAGGGCAAAAATGTCATGGAGGTCAATGGATTCCGTGACCTCCGTGACATAATTGTAGCCTTAGTCATAAGCCAGTTAGAGAAAGATGTACCTTGTGGCCTGTGTGCAATCAACACAGCTTGAGAATTGAAACAGATTATTCACAAGTGGTTAGTTATGAGTATTTCATCTATAGGCCAACAATTATTCTTAGAAGTATCTGGCAAATAATTGAGTGATGAATAAACGTTGAGAAAACCATGATCATTAGACAATCCACAAGCAGAAGACAGCGCTAATTTTGTTTATTTTAAAAAAATTATGACTTTTTTGCCCATGTCTTGAAATGAATGATTGACATGTTTTGGCTGCTGTCCTACAAACACTAATGCGTGTGCTTAACTTTAAGAGCATGACTTCAGTGGAATTACTCTCATGCCTAAAGTTAAGCATGTATGGGATATTTTCAGGGCCTTAGAATAATATATGTGTGTGTAAAATGTCTGTGATGTAAGATAGCCAGCTACTATTCTATCAGAATTCTGTTAGGGGGGCTCTCCTGGACTACTGAATTATTACTAATGAGCACAAAGCTAACAAGAAGCTGCATTTGACTCGAGTAGATGTTTCAGTTTTTCAAACAGCTGAGATTTGCCTTCATCCTGACCACGAGCCCCACCATCACCATGATTTTTCAGGCAAATGAACGATTATCCAGAAAGATAACTCAGGATGGACATGGCCTCATTGGACCTTCATCCCTTGTCTTTATAATGTGAGTTTTATAGTAATGTTCCTTAAACTCACAGTCACAGTCATAAAGCCCTGGGATGAGACTTTGAAAATTTTATTAGAAGCTTGGACATAAAAGGTGAAATATTTTTTCATCATAATATTTCATCTTTCTGTTGAGTCAAGAGAAAACACCAAACTTGTTTGCAATATTCCTTGAGGTATAGCTGTGTAACAACTGTGGTTGGATCAATTTTGCTGAACAAAAATCCAATTGGTTTGTTCTTGAAAATGAAAAACAAACAAATTGTTCTGAAAACATGTTTTAATTTTAATAACATACTTCCGAAAGGTGTATGAAGGATGACTTTTGTATAAATAACATACACAGCCTATTTGTTCCCAGTTCTCTAAATATCAAATATTAATTATAGTAGTATGAATACACTGAATGGGGAATCAATAAATACTGACACATCTGGCTATCTACTATGGTAGGCAGCATCTAAAAAAAATAAACACAATTAAAAACATATAACCCAGCATTTGACATTTTATAATAGAAAGTGAATCAATTGTAAGAAGACTTGAGTTACCACTAGGCACTACTGCATTGTGATGAAAAATTAGTTCTCTCCAAAGGAACAGGGCTCATATGAATTTTATCCACTAGAGCAGTTGTTCTCAAACTCTTTTTTTCATGGACCACTTGAAAATTGCTGAGGGTCTCGGTGGACCACTTAATGATCTTTCTAAATGTTGTTTGTACCATTAGCTAACTATTGTAAAGCGCTTTGGATAAAAACACTATATAAAAAAACTCAACAACTTAATGATTAACAGTTTTTTTTGTTCTACAAATAAAAGCACACAACTCATATTTTAATATAAGTGCTTACCTTTCTAATGCGATGGATGTGCCCTCTCTCCCCTGCTGTGGCAGCCCCAGAGCTAGGGCTGGGAAGGAGAGGGGGGTCTCTCCCCCACCACAGTAGCCACAGAGCTGAGGCTGGGAAGGAGGGATGTCTCTCCCCAGAAGCCACAGCCCTGGAGCTGGGGAAAGTCGCCTCTTTCTCTGGCCGCCGCAGCCTTGCACATCCCAAATTTCCCCCACTCCCTCTTCTCACCTCATTGCCCCCTCCCACCTACCCCCTATTCCCCCCAAGACCACCACTTCACCTTACATGTGCGTTTTCTCCAGGGTCCAGGCACCTAATTAGTGTAGCCAGACCTGTGCAGTTTCACTAATTAGGTGGATGGTCCTTCATTCTCTTATGTGCGGCTGCCCAGGCGCGCATCTTAGAAGGAACTATCCGCGGACCACCTGAATGGAGTTCGTGGATCACAGTTTGAGAACCTCTGCACTAAAGGGTACTTCCACTTCCCTGTCTTTGATTGTAAACTGGTCACAAAGTGCTAGATAAAATCTGTATAAGCATTTTCATTTTGCAGAAATTAAACTGTTTTTTTTTTTTTTTAATGAATCATGCTCAAATGTCACTGGAGATTTTAAAGCAATTAAGTGCACTTGTATGAAAATTTACTTTTGCATTTAGGATTTAAGTATCCTATACTGGCACAGAATATTTGTATCCACTACTTTGCAGACGCAGTTTAGTGCACACAATATCCCTTGATTGTGGAACTGGGGAAAATATGGCAGCTATGTTATTTCTTGGCAGCTGGCAAAGAAACAAGTCTAATTTGGCCATCAAGAGGTCAATGTCAAGAACACAGGCCAATTTTATTAAGTAGGGAGATTGCACTCTCAATGAAATTTCTAATCAAATATGAATATTGTATCCTTACGGTTCAAGAACTAGGATGTGAGTCATACAACTGACAGCATCAAAGACATAACATTCAGCAAATGAATTTGCTTAGGAAACAAGTTCCCATGCTGTAGTCTGTACAGCCCTTCTGGTTTTCTGCACAGAGCTGGTTGGCCATTGCTGAATGGCTCCTCCTCCTGGTTTCTAGCTGCTAAATTGCATTAAGGAAGTTAACAACACATTAAATGCCTTGGTAATATTACTTTTCAGCATAAGCAATTGCTGTAATTGCCACAGGGATGTTATGGGAGCGGGAAGGGTCTGCATAAATGTGACTGAGAGGGGAGGCATTTCAACAAGTGGGCCTGGGGTCAAGAAGACTCAGGCTTGTGCAGACTTATCCAATACCAACATAGAATCATGGAAATGTAGGGCTGGAAGAGACCTCAAGCGGTCATCCAGTCCATCCCCCTGTGCCGAGGCAGGACCAAGTATGTTTGTCCAACCTGTTCTTAAAAACTGCCAGTGACTGGGATTTCACAACCTCCCTAGGTAACCTGTTCCAGTGCTTAACTATCCTGGCAGAATACTTTTCCTAATAGCTAACCTGAATCTCCCTTGCTTCAATCTAAGCTGATTACTTCTTATCCTACTCTCAGTTGACATGGAGAACAATTGATCACCGACCTCTTTATAACAACTATTTACGTTTTTGAAGATTGTTATTTTATGTCCCCCTTAGCCTTCTCTTCTCTAGACTAAACATGCCCAATTATTTCAGCCTTTCCTCATAGGTCGTGTTTTCTAAACCTTTGAACACTTTTGTTGCTCTCTTCTGAACTCTCGCCAATTTTTTCTGATTCTTGAAGTCTAGTGCCTAAACCTGGACATAATACTGCAGGTGAGGCCTTACGAGTGTCAAGTAAAGTGGAACAGTTACTTCCAGTGTCTTACATACAACATTTCTGTTAATTCATCCCAGAATGACTCCTAGAGTTTAAGGCCAGAAGGGACCATCATGGTCATCTAGTCTGTTATTTGCCTTTTGCACTGCAAGTCACACTGTTGACTCATTCAATTTGCCATCCACTGTAACCCCAGGATCTTTTTCAGCAGTACTACTGCCTAGCCAGTTTTTCCCCATTTTGTAGTTGTGCATTTGATTTTCCTTTCTAAGTGTAGTAATTTGCACTTGTGTTTATTCAATTTAATCTCGTTGATTTCAGACCAGTTTTCCCATTTATCAAGACCATTCTGAATTCTAATCCTATCCATCACAGTTCTTGCAACCCCTCTTGTTTTATTTTGTCTGCATATTTTAGAAGCAGACTCTCCACTCCATCATCCAAGTCATTAATGAAAATTATAAAACCCTCCACTAGATATGTACTCCCAGTTTGACAGTAAACCATTGATAATTACTCTTTAAATATGGTCTTGCAACCTGTTTTGCACTCACCTTATAGTAATTTCATGTAGACCATATTTCCCCACTTTGTTTATGAGAATGTAATTTGGGAAAGTGTCCCAATTTTAGCTTGTTGTACATAATTAAATAGGTTCCATTCAAATAATTCACTGTCACATTATCTTTCCCATTGTTCTCTTTTCTGGTTCTTCTGGTTCTTCTCAACAAAAATGATTAGGGGTATGGAATGGCTTCCATATGAGGAAAGATGAATAAGACTCGGACTTTTCAGCTTGGAAAAGAGACAACTAAGGGGGGATATGATTGAAGTCATTAAAATCATGACTGTGTGGAGAAAGTAAATAAGGAAGTATTATTTACTCCTCCTCATAACAAAAGAACTAGGGGTCACCAAGTGAAATCAATGGGCCTTTGGTCTGACCCAGTATGGCCATTCTTATGTTCCTAAATGCCAGTGGAAATGATGTTCTATGAAGAAATATTGCTATGTACTGTAAACACCCAATGAGAGCCTAATCCAAAGCCCAGTGAAGTTGATATCTGTAATTTCTTTGAATTCAGAGGACTCTGGATCAGGCCCTAATTGCATGCAAACTTGCACGTCATAATGCGCCAGGCAAATGACTGCCATCTGTTATCATTATATATGTGTGCACTTATGGATGGCGTATTAACAGAAAAAAACAGGAATGCCTTAGGCATTTGCTAACATATTAATTTTATATATTTGTTAAATAAAACCCTATATTAGAAGAGTTAATTAGGTTGCAAAGCACCAAAGCACACAATATTTAGGAAATGCTTAATTTATTTTCTTCCCATTGTGAATACGCATTAGTTTTTAATTCCATGATCACATGTCATTTTTCCCCCAGGGCACCTTACTCACGTGTGCGTTTGCAGTGTCAGGCTCAAAGTTTGCATCTTGAGCTGGAGCTTGACCTTCTACCAAGTTTGGGTGATGTTTGCATCCAGGGTTTTGGATGAGTCCAATTTGCAGAGGGGAATCCACTGCAAGTTCACATCTAGATTTCAGGAGTGTTCTGATCTGAGGTTTTGGTTTGGGTGTATCTCTGTTGCTCATGTCTCATCGTTTTATTAAAGGTGGCTTCCTTCGCCCACATTACTGCTGGTATATGAAGATCACACATTTTTACTCCATGTAGGCTGTAAGTGGGAGCAAGAAATACTTTATGCTTCCTACATGGCTTGTAGGCAGTAACATACAATATAATACTAGCACCAGCAGATATTTCATCCAGTTAGAAGTAAACAGTGCAAAAGCGGTCTTACACATGGGATTACTTGATTATATTTTTGAAAGAAACTAAAATAGCCTTCTTACCATTATCTGTACCACTCCTCCAACAACCTAAATGCTTTTATACCCCCAGTGGGAGTGAAGAAAAAGATTGGCACTAGATAGTTAAAAGCATCTAAATGCATTTCATAAGGAAAGCTTAGGAAATATTTTTAGTTTAAAAATTGTAGGTTATTTATGCAAATTTAACAGCATTTCACTTGACCCTGTTGCCTCTTTTCAAATGCCATTTCTAAGTGCACAGTTTGTGGCTTTGGCACAGGAGCTGTTGCGTTTTAAAGATTGTACATGACATGTTTGGAACGGTTTTTAAAATTCACCCTTTTAGGTGAACCAAGACAGTGCTAGGGATGGCAGGAGTTCCAAGGGGCTGGGTGGAGTAGGGGTGTGTGATTGAAGAAATTTGCCTTTTGAGGTCCAAATTTATTGAGACAAAGTTTGCATTATTAGAGCTGGTCACTGAAAAAAAGGGGTCATGGTAGCTGGGGTAGGGAATTGCAAACTTTTGCTTATTCATTGAAATTTAAAATTCAATTACATTTTGATCAATTTTTTGGAATATTTCAACTCACTGTATCTTGCAACAAAGATTTTATTTAGGTCAAACTTTTCCCATGTGGTTGAGTACTTCTTGAAATGAAGATATTTTCTTGGACCATCTTCCCATCTGTAACTATTGGTTATGTGAAAACTAGGACAGTGTTCTGAAAATAAACTTCCTTTACTCCAATTGCAGAGGCTGCTTGGTTACATTCCCCTATATTGTTTGTGCTGTTCATCTCCATGCTTTTCAAAGCATGAGAGAACATATAAAATGTATCCTGAACATCCAGCCCCAGAACCTGGAACTGAGATATGGCAGTAGAGCATAGCTTTATTTGTATATATGTGAACTTCAGCTGTGATGATATATTTCCACATGAAGATGTTCATAGCTATCATATATCTGTCGGATTGGCCTATTACTCAATTTTCTTGCCCCTAACATATGTAGACAGTGCCTACATCTATATGTAAAATAGTCCTGATTAAATTCAATACAAAGAGGAGTGAGGAAATGAATCTGGAGTGTATGCCCTTTTAGTCAAACCTAAAATGGAAAATAAGGTGGGATGTCTGAGTGGGTTAGAAAATATAGACAGATGGCTTTGCAGTTTAATGCTTTTATTGCAATATAGCAATTTGACTTTTCTACCCTGTTCACTGATGCTAGATATTCACCTGCCCATCCTACAAAATGCTAAGCAGTATCTCCATTAACTTCATTCTTGGAGAATCGGGCTTTACCTTTGCAGCAACTAGTTGTTATGGCGGCTGAGTGCTTTGGCCCTAAAAGAGTGACTGCTCATGTGCTTTAAGTGTTGTTGTAGCAGTGTTAGGCCCAGGATATTAGAGAGACAAAGTGGGTGAATTCATATATTTTATTGGACCAACTTCTGTTGGTGCAAAAGACAAGATTTCAAGCTCTTCTTCAGGTTCCGGGGGTGGGGGGAGCGAGGAATCACTGATTGCACACCCCTAGTTGTTACCTACCGTCCCACACTGGAACCCATATGGGGTATCATCAAATAGTCATAGTTGATGCAGACCACATTCTGAAAGAAATCTTTCCTGAGCCCCTTCTTCTGTCTGTCAAACAACCCCCTCACCTCGTCAAGCTCATCATCAGAAGCAAGCTCCAGGACACCAACTCAAAGCAATACAACCCTTTGCCAGAACAAGGGATAGCTCAGTGGTTTGAGCATTAGCCTGCTAAACCCCAGGTTGTGAGCTCAATCCTTGAGGGAGCCGCTTAGAGATCTGGGGCAAAATCAGTACTTGGTCCTGCTAATAAAGGCAGGGGGCTGGACTTGATGACCTTTCAAGGTCCCTTCCAGTTCTAGGAGATAGGATATCTCCATTAATTATTATATAAAACCTGCAGCCATATCTCCACTGCTACGATGATCAGTATTTCCCACAACACACCTTTCAGAATCCATGGATCCTATCACAGCATGCACATCCCATGCATCAAATGCCCCAACAACAACAATGTGGGTGAAACTAGACAATCCCTACACTCTCGAATGAACTCACAAAGAAAAATGGAAAAAAAAAAAACAGAACACCCTATCACACCCATGGGTGAACCCTTTTTGCAAAACAATCACTCCATATCTCTCAGACCTTGTCCTCAAAGGAAATCTGCACAACACCTTCAAAAGGTGAGTCTGGGAGTTTCAATTCATAACTCTGCTAAATATCAAAAATCATGGACTCCATAGAAACATGGGTTTTATGTCACAACAATTTGTAACCCACTAACTTTGTCCCATGACTGCAGAAGTGTTAATTGCCCACTTCATTTTGAATAGTTTCTTGCAATGTGTGGAACTCCTTATGTTTAACAGTCTGTTCCCTCTTGTATTTAGTGTGGCACTGATTACCTTACCCAAACCTGAAGAAGAGCTCTTTGAAGCTCCAAAGCTTTTCTCTTTCACCGACAGGAGTTCATCGAATGAAAGATATTACCTAACCCACCTTGCGTCTCTCCTATGCTTACAGTTACGCATGCGCTTATGCGTTTTGCTGTACCAAGGCCTGAGTGCTCAGCACCTTCTGGGGTCAAGTTCTCAAGTTACCAAGTGCCTTAGCAAGAAATTGCAAAATAAGGAATTCTTATGTACAGGGCTACCATTCATCTGGGGTTTCCATTTTCCGTTTTCCATGTCCATTGCCTCTTTTTCTGAGCTTCCTTTTTCTGTCTGGGCAGATTTTTCAAATAACAGGAAATGTCCAGGGGTTTTGCAGAGTAGACAAGCAGCAGGTCAGAGTCCTGACTGGTCCGCTTCTTGATTGATCCTTCCCCTGCAAGCCACAGCTGTCGGCTCCCACCCACCCAGGCCCCAGCTCTCAGCTCTGGAGAAAGGGTCCTTCTGGGAGGTGCTGATTGATGGCTGTCAATGCCTATTGGGCTTGTGCCAGCCACCCTGCCACTGTGACAGGCTCCCTCACTTCCAGTAAGTGCCCCTGCTGCAGGTACCCCCTCCAGCACTCCCAACTGTACACCCTCTCGTCCCAGGTTCTTTTGGAAACCTGAAATACGGCAATCCTTCTTATGTAAGAATGTAAGAATACCTCTTTTAAAAAGAACATTAATTGTTATGAATGTGTGCTCAGAGCCTGCTGACCTACTACTAAATAGAAGTTCAGTCATAATGTTACAGTAGGTCAACACTACAAACTTGCATTGGTGCAGTTGCACTGATGTAGGTGTGCTGCTGTAGTGCTTCTGATGAAGGTGCTCTAAGCCGACAGGAGAGAGCTCTCCCGTCAGCTTAATAACTCCACCTCTGTGAGAAGTGGTAGCTATATCGGTGGCAGAAGCTTTCCCGCTGAAATAGTGCTGCCTACATGGGAGGGGGGCGGTTAAGGTTAGTATAACTACGTTGCTTGGGGTGTGCATTTTTCACACCTTGGAGTAACGTAGTTATAACAAAGTGTAGTATAGAGACAGCCTTAGTCTTCTTTAGAACTCATCGAATTATTTGCTGAGGGAAAAAGTTGTTGTTAGACAGTTTCTGTTAGCGAATTGTGTGAACAGATAACAATTACATAATTATTATTTATTTTTTCTGTTACCATAGTGCATTGGAACCCTGGTCTTGAACTTAATTCACAATTACTGGAATAATTTATGTGGGTAAATTTCAGCCTTGGAATTGTTCATGAGTTGTTCGTAGTTAACATTGCTGCAAATGTTTGCTATTCGAGCTGTGTGATTGATCATCAGTCACATTATGTTGTTCTACTTCTCTGATTAGAAGACGTAAGCTAAAAACAGTCAGATATCATGGTTATGAGCACAGAACTGAACCTAAATAGAATGAATGTCATTAACCTGAAATTAATGTTTCATCACAAAATGAATTTCTTTTCCTTGGTTAAATGGATGGTTGCTATGTTCTCAATTTGCTTTCAGTTGACATTGCTGTGAACCAGCATTGCTCGTATGAATGTTCATGAAAAGATAGCCCATAAAGTTGTGAACATGGGCAAATATAAATGTGAGTCAGAATTCCCAAAGAAAAGTGCAGATGCTTCCCTCCGCCCCACCGCCACCATTCACCCACCTCTAGTCATGATTAACGGGCCACTGGTCTGCAGAACTATGTAAGAGAACTGATGCAGCACTCTTTTTTCACGATGGCTTAGCTAATGTTACAAATCTTTTGATTTCTTAAGTACCAAATTCATTCAATTAAATTGAAACCCGTCCTTCCTTGCACACACAACTACACCTCTACCCCGATACAATGTGACCCGATATAACATGAATTCGGATATAACACGGTAAAGCAGCGCTCCGGGGGTGGAGGTGGGGGGCTGCGCACTCCGGCGGATCAAAGCAAGTTCAATAAACACGGTTTCACCTATAAGGCGGTAAGATTTTTTGGCTCCCGAGGACAGCGTTCTATCGGGATAGAGGTGTATACTCCAGCTATCTTTATTTTATTTTATTGTATTACAAATACCTAATTTTAAGTCAGCCCTGGAACTAATGTTTTAATATGTCACAATTTTGCCACTATACTTTTCTCTCTGTTGAAAACTCGCTTTTTAAAGCAAATGTATGAAGTTACTATTTAAACAGGATAAATATTACACAGTAGGATTGGAGATTAAACGTAACCTGTACAGCACTTGCCTTAGACACAGCTTACTCTCTCTTTCATGAAAGCCTGGCTCCCACTAAATAGCACTAATATGTGAAAAATATGAAGACTGTATTTAGCTTATGGTCTTTTTTTTTTGAAGTAGTACATAAATCCAGGCAGATTGTTTTCTTCTTAAACTGACAATCCTATCTAGAAATTCCTCTTGAATAGCTGAGGCCTGACATAAATCATCTTAAGGAAGTCTCATTGTCTGCTCTGAAGGGGCTGAGAAATTTATAGATTACCACAGTGGCATGAATATGTGTGGAATTAGGAACTGGGGGGCTCTGCTGATTATTATTTTTTTTTTTAGACTACACACGTTATTCACAAAAAAATCCAGCTTCCTCGGCTCTGTTGCCTCCTGTTGAACATGGCATCTTTCAGAAATGTAGTCAGCTAGTCACACACAGAGGGCTTGTCTTCACTAAAAGTTGCCAAGTGTCACAAGATAAATATGCGACCCTGCCTTTCGAAAACAAGTCCAAGCCAACCGAAAACAAGCAGCTCGATAAGAGGTGACTTGAGCTCCCCCCGGGCTACTGGTTCCACTTCCCCTGTCCCGCTACCTCTTCTAGTGTCCGCTCCACTCCGCCCCTCAGGTTCCCCACCGCTCACGGCACACCTCTCCAGCTCCTCCCTCCAGGCTCCCAACCTCTCTCTGCTTCCCCACCCCCAGCCACTCTAGGAGCACTAAGTATTTAGAAACCTGCCAAAGGCACTAATCTGCAGATTAGATTCCTTTGAAACAAATGGTTATGAAAGGACTAAACCTCCCTTAGTACAGCAGAAAGGGAACTCTGAGCCTTCCTCTGCACGCGTGCAGTCCTCCCCTCACAGATGCTAAGGCACATGAAAGTTGTCAGTACAGCATCAACAACATGCCAGGCTCTTTAGAAGGGTAATAAGACCTGGTCCCTGCCCCCAAGCCCAAAGAGTTTGCAGTAGGTGGGCAACATACCAATGCGGGGAGATGGAAAGAAGGCAATAGAAAGCCACATACCTGAACATCGAAGTAAGGCACAGGGTCTGGTTAGCTCCCTAATTTTTTTGAAGCATATGTTGGGAGGGAAGTCAGAGGAATGGTGGGAAGATCAGGGTTTGAAGGAAGACATGCATGTCAAACGAGGGCATGGAGGAGAGAGTGGGTACATGGGAGCTTGGTGCTGAGAGGGGGATCATTCAAAGCACATGGAGTAAGAGGAGTTGGTTCTCCTACTCCCCAGGCTCTTGGTTCCCTGAATCCCTTCCCTCACTGGCCTGTAGTGCCCTGTCAATCAGGCTGACCTGGAGCGTTGGCCTCTCCCCATTGGCCTTGGGGACTGTCAGTCTCCTCCAGATCCTTTCTTTTGGTTAGAGGGATTGTGCACCCAGGAGCCAATCATGGTTTCCGGCGGGAAATAATTTTTTTTTAAAAAGGCAGCAGCCACTCCTTTGGAAGCCCAAAAGAAGAAACAATCAATAAGCCACTTAAAGCAGGAAGCCCAAAACAAGAAGCAACAAGCCACTTAAAGAGCCAGAAAAGCCCCAGAACAAGCAACAAGCAACTCAAAGAAATTACAAGCCAATGTTTGCTTAAAACAAGCAGAAATTGGCTTGTTCTAAGCCTTCTGGGCAAGGGTCTAGTGAAGACCCACTAAATCAATGGCAGAGCGCTCTCTGGTCGACCCTGATACTCCAGCTCCCTGAGAGAGTAAGGGAAGTCGACCGGAGAGCGTCTCCTGTCAACACAGGGCAGTGAAGACACCAGCTATGTCGACTATGTCAACTCCAGCTATGTTATACACGTAGCTGGAGTAGAGTGGTTTAGGTCGACTTACCCCAGTAGTGAAGACAAGCCCGGAGTGTTAGAAAGGAGTGAAAGATTCACCTATGCGAAAATTTGTTCTTCCACCATGCTCACAAGCAGAGGGAAGCAGAACAGGGGGTGCCAGACTGTCAGCACTGAGCTGGGTGAAAACACCGACAACAATACAGCCTTCCTGTCCCTTTTCTTCTTCCCACCAGCAGGATGCTTGAAGCCTGTCCTACATTCTGACTGCAGCAAGCCACTGATATTTTTCTGCCTCTCTCCCTTTTGGATGCATTCCCTCTCTGCTCTCAGTCAATGCTGTAGAATGGAGGGACGGCACCAGGGAAAGTAGAGAAGACATAGCTGTCTAGCACAGGGCATGCACTTTGACTAACTCTTCAGAAGTTAGGGGAGTGATTCAGAATGGGAAGAGGAATGAATTATGGGGAGTTAGTGGATGCTAGGTTGAAAGAGAGGAATGGAAAGAACTGGGGGCCAACAGAGATTGAGTGTAGTGGGAAGATTACAGTACAAGGGTTAGATATGTAAGACCATTTACGGTTTTAAAAATGAGTGATTTATCAAAGTTAAAGTTAAAAACCATTAATACTGTAATGAACTGGCTGTGTATTTATCATTCTGCCCTCTACTGGATAGACTAAGAACTGCTGGACTGTGTGTCATAGGCCCTATTGTGCTAGAACTTGAGAGTCACTGTTAGTTCAACCAGCTCCTACCCTTCTGGAGTTGGAGGATCTGAGGTCTGTCTCCTGTCTTGGGTGTGCAGCATAGTAGCAAATGTGCAGTCCTAGGGGACCATGGGATTGTTACATTGATATCAGAAGGTATGTTGAAAATCACGACTGATGGGAATGCATAAACAAGCTCTGTGAAGAAAGTTGTAGTGATTAAGAACTGCAGTGCAGGCTAATACAGAGAATTGGCCAGTTTATATGGCTGGTACTGTGTTAAAATGACAGGCCAGTTTATCTGAATTTTCTTCCCCAATTTCCATTAAGCCATTGAAATAACCAAATGCAATAACTGTTGAATTTAAGAAACTTTTTTTACTTTGTTAATGAAAAGTTAGACTATCATTTGTATTGCTGTATCACTCAAAATCAGCTGAGGGCCCAGTGTGCTAGGGTGCTGTATAAACGCATAAGGAGAGAGAGAGAGAGAGAGAGACCCCTTGCCCCAAAGAGCTTATAATCTAAAAAGACAAAACAGAGTGGGGATGTTGACCAATACATGCTGGGCTAATATATGTATATATAATGTATTAATCATATTACATATATTAATATTCATTAAGCACACAATACCAACATGACATTATATGGTATATATATTTTTCTATCAGTTTCAGCAGGTGGACAATAGAATGTTGCCGAAGGTGGCTGTGGTGCTCTGCTTGATAGAATGCCAGATGTGCAGATTTGCAGGGCACTCCAGAGTCCATGAAGGTGTTTGGCCCAGCCTTGGGAGTCCCATAGGGTTGAAACAGTCATTTTGCACAGTCCTATTTGCAATGTAATTTGTTCAAGGCTTTCTTGAGAGATGCTTCTCAAGATGTATAGAGAATGAAATATATATTTTAGCGTTTCTGATTAATGTGCTAGGAAGCCTGTCTTGGGTTCTGTTTCCTGGTGTGCTATTGATTTGTTGTGTAGCTTTGCAGCAAATCAATTCCCTGCTCAGTAAAATGGGGATCTGCCATTTCGGGATCTATGGGTCAAAAGCAAAATATAAATGTAGTGTATTCTTTATTTACAAGTAAACTGGTTTTTTGAGCCTGCTGCTGGCAGTGGCTATCTGGCTGAAAAACAGAATCATTTATGGCATTCATGGAATAGCAGTCCAGCTTTAAAAGTCTTGTAAGCCAGCCCTCATCTGGGTTGAGAACCAATTTTAGTTACTAAAGAGGAAGAATTTCAGTGTTTTCTTTGGGGCAAGGACTGCCTACTACTCTGTGTTTGGACAGCGTCTAGCACAATGGGCAATTCTTGGTTGCTCTTTAAACACTACCTTAATAAACATGATTAATGCATGTTTAGAAGAAATGTTTCATTATTTATTATTTTACTATTACAAGTGTTATAATAAAATATTACGGCAGTACTATATTAACACAAAGATGACACACATGGTACTACGGCACACACAAACAAGTAAGTAATGTGGCTTTTCCTAAATACAACTACATTAAACAGCAAAATCTTATCATCCATTTTCTGGATTTATATTGCCTCATCCACACCTTTAGGTGCAATTAAGCCATAACAATAACGAAAGAGAATCACAGGCAGTCACAAGTAGCAGTTTGCCCATGTTAGATCAAGATAGAATACTTAGAGAGAGATATCCTGTAAACACCTTGAGGGCCACATCGCTGTCAGAACACGTGTTGTCTTGCTCATTATCCCAAACAAGAACATATGGCTGACAGGAGGGAAGACCCACATCCTCAGAAAAGCGACTTGGAACAAGAGAACTATACATAGTAGTGTCATAATCTTTTAAATGCTCTTAAATTCATACTTCAGTAGGACTTGGGTGGTCTCCAAAATGTGCTTGTGGGTTGAAGATAGCAAACGTTATTTTTAGCTGACTCATCTTTCACTTACCTTCTCCTTCCTGAAAAAGAAGAAAAGCGTGGGTTCAGTACAGCATATCTGAATGTGCAGATGCCATGTCTGGGGACACTGACAGCAGTTCCTTCCATACTCACTAGATGGTGCTGTGTACAGGTCTATTATTGGCAGTCTTTCTTAGAGAAAAAAGAACAAGGAGTACTTGTGGCACCTTAGAGACTAACACATTTATTTGGGCATAAGCTCTCATGGGCTGAAACCCACTTCATCAGATGCATGCAGTGGAAAATACAGTAGGAAGATATATGTACACAGAGAAAATGAAAAAATGGGTGTTGCCATACCAACTCTAACGAGACTAATCAATTAAGGTGGGCTAATTAACTGATTAGTCTTGTTAGAGTTGGTATGGCAATACCCATTTTTTCATGTTCTGTGTGTGTGTGTGTGTGTGTATATACATATAAAATACAGTCTCTTCCTACTGTATTTTCCACTGCATGCATCCGATGAAGTGGGTTTTAGCCCACGAAAGCTTATGCCCAAATAAATTTGTTAGTCTCTAAAGTGCCACAAGTACTCCTCTTTCTTTTTGCTGATACAGACTAACACGGCTACCACTCTGAAACCTTCCTTAGAGAAGCATCTCCAGCAGAACACTAGAGGTACCTTTTCAGTTTCAGCTTTTGAAAGGATGGGTTAAGCAGTCCTATTTAATAAATTCTATGCCCCTTCCAGGACAAATAGTCAACATGTGCTTCACTGATCACAGTTTTGATTAATTAAGAAGCTTTAGACCCCAGTAATTGGGCGTCTACCCATTTCATTATTCTGTCTCTTCCTTTGCAGTCTTATTTTTATATTCTGTCTCATGCTGTTTTAGTCTCTTCTCACTCCATAATTCCTGTTATATTTCCTAACTATTCTTTGGATAAATGATCTCTTTAGTCTCATCAGCATGTCTTCCTTCCTTTTGCAAAAGGAAACCAATGTCCCACCTCCAAAGAGCCTGATGCTGCCAGTATCATCTCTGCATGTCTGTAGAAATGGATTCTCCTGTCAGGACAGGATTTCTCCTCATGTCCCTGCTTGCAGCCAATCCATTTGGATCACTGAGTCATGGAACCTGCAAAACCACAGTCTGCAGGAGAATCCCTTATGAAGGAGGCATGGACAGTTCATACAGAAAGATGTACTATATTACTGGACAGCCTGGTGCTGCTCGAGTGTATTGATTAGCAAGGAGAAAGGAGAGCACTGAGAGGTGATGTGGTCTGGTGGATAGGACAGTGGATTGGAACTCTCAGACTTGGGCTCTCTTCTTGACTTTCCTAACCT
The DNA here is from genome assembly GCF_011386835.1 of Chrysemys picta bellii. NCBI lineage: Eukaryota > Metazoa > Chordata > Testudines > Emydidae > Chrysemys > Chrysemys picta. The sequence continues at coordinate 20,818,070 of NC_088791.1, forward strand.
GGGCAAGTCACTCCCCACCCCCCATTTCCCCTTCCCATCCCCTCTCTGTCTTGTCAACCTACACTGTAAGAACTTTGGGGCAGGAACTGTCTCTTACTGCATGTTTGACCAGTGCCTAGCACCATGGAGTCCTAAAAGTAAATAATTCCCTTAAAACTAACCTCTCTGTGGATCCCCTAAAGCTGTCTCTGATGCTTTGCAGTGTGTACAGTATACACTGTATATGCATCAGTCTATGCAAACAGTGATAAAGATTCCCTTTTTGACACACACTATTGGATAGATCTTCAAAGACACACAGATTTCTCTATCTAAATAACCATATAAAACAACCTCACAGAATAACGTATTGTGTAATAATAATGGTGCTCTGCATTTGTACAGATCCTTAAATGCAAGGCTTTCAGACCACTTTACAAAGAGCTAATACGCAGTCTTGCAACACTTCTGTTAGGGTTAGGCAAAGAAGGAATGACGGAGATCTCTTTAGCTGCCTGCAAAACACAACAACTTTTTATCAGCACATAGGGTACATCTACACTACAGGGGGCAGTCGATTTAAGATACGCAAATTCAGCTACGTGAATAGCGTAGCTGAATTCGACGTATCGCAGCCGACTTACCCCGCTGTGAGGACGGCGGCAAAATCGACTTCTGCGGCTTTCTGTCGGCGGCGCTTACTCCCACCTCCGCTGGTGGAGTAAGAGCACCGATTCGGGGATCGATTGTCGCGTCCCAACGGGACGCGATAAATCGATCCCCGAGAGGTCGATTTCTACCCGCCGATTCAGGCGGGTAGTGTAGACCTAGACATAGTGACATTATGCGAAAGTGTAGGAATAAACTGGAGAGAGTACCCAACTGAAGCTGCAGAAGCTGTTTGGGTAGACAGAATGCAAGCATCAGAGCTGGAATTACTTGTGAGTACTGGGGTTAATATAACTATTCTGACAAGAATTATTGTGAGATCTGTAGTGACCACAGGTGGTCAGTATGTTGGTTTGACAAGTCATCTGACAGATGGTAGCTCCAGCAAGGAGGGCAAAGTGCTACTTGCCGAATCATCAGCATTCCTTCCTGAAGCACTCTGAGTTTCCCAGGGTGATCTGCTATCCAGATACCCGCACAGCTTGGTTTGTGTGATTTGACAGCATCACAGCACAAGGTGAAGTGGATCACAGTCTCTAGTGTTATTTTCCCTCTCACCTGTCTTATTAATAACATGGTTTTCTTTATATATGTTGCTGGTTAGAATATTAGCCTACTTTCATAAAATAAAAATGGGTTAGAAGATAGGAAAACAGAAAAGAGAAAAAATAAAGACAGAAGAGACTACGAACACAAGGAAGGAAAAAGGAAAAAAATAGCCATTAACGTGAATCCAGATGATATTTTGCCCGATTGTACTATAATCTGTATGAGATTCTTCATGGCAGCCAGTTTCCATTAGTGATCTGATTTGTTTGCTTTTTGCTAGAACAGCCTCCTCTTTCTGGAATTTGGCATGAACTAAAACCCTCTATCTGAATTCCTGCAAACTTTGGTAAAATCCAGCTTTGAGTCTCTGAGCTTTGCAGCTCAAGGCCCAACTCTATTGATTTCAAGGTGTTCGGCTCCCTTCTTTGGACGTGACTAAATATCAAGACTTCATGTCCCCGCTCACTAGATCCCCTTTGTCTAGTGACAGATTTCAGTGTCAGCTGGCCAGGTCCATAGGTTGTGGTAGCGGTGAGATGCAAGGCTGACCAGCTCTGCACAGCTTTTGTCCTGCATAGTTTAAAAACTCCATTTCTGCAACAGCATGAGCAGCTCACAAGTCTCTTCATCTCTAGTTCTATTCCTACAGAGTTTAAAGCACCCCAGATTTGCATTCAAATATATCTGTCCTTCAGATAACTGAAAGCTGTACTTGTTGGGGTTTGGATAATTTAGGTTTGACACCACATGCACATAGCCAACCTGCCAACCACAGCACCCTGATTTTCTGCCCATGGTCCACTCTGACTTTGGGGATAGCAAACCACAGCAGTGCTCTGGGTTAGTCATTTTGCCCCCCTGTTAGTAAACCACCCCCCAAACCCAAGCTTCTCTCTTACTCTGTATCCTCCCGCATACATATATACATAATGTTCATTCCACTGGCAAATTTGGAGGCATGCTGATTGCCTGGTGTGTAATCACTATGCAGCATCTTCCACTGGTGAATTTTCAATGTGAGACAATGAGCCCAGAATTGTCTCTATAGATATATACAGCGACACATACAAATATCACTTTATTCACCACTAAAATGTAGCCATAGCCATCTATTCTGTAATAATACACTTCATATTTATGCTGTCTGCACCAAAGGTAACACCCTTTCTTCCAGTACACATTGGCATTGTTTCCATTACTGCTGTCTCCTTCACATTGGACAGATAAACTGATAAACATGGAGTAAAGGGCAGACATAAAAACCTATAGCATGTTTCTGTCTGCTTCCTCAGCTTGTGTAAATTGGTGTAGCTCTATTGATTATGATGGAACTTTGCACATATACACCACTGAGGATCATTCCCTTTATCATTATTATTATAATAACCGTTTGACTTATGTAGTGCACTGTATTCTCCTACTATGTTTTAATTCTCTAGCTTTATACCTTCTGGCAACATATTAACTCTTCTTCCCTTTCCCCCTCCCCCAAATATTTTAATTAAAAATTAACTAAACTATGTTTTGGGGCAAAATGAAAATAAAGGATTATAAATAGCACAGAAAAACACCCTAGAAAACAATGTGTTATTTCTCAGGATCCATACTTGTAAATGATAAAACTGCTTAAATAAGGTGATAATTAAATATATGGTGAGGTGGAAAATCCCTGTGGAAACATAAAACCTGCAATACTGTCATATTTAAAACTACTGTGAAACTAATTTAAAAGGGAAGGGGAATAATGTTTAAATGAATACTGAGCAATATGCTTTCTGCTGAGAATGTAAACCCAAACCTAGGTAGGATTTGTATACATTACAAATGAAATTATTCTGTGTTGTATCTGCCTTTGTATTTTATACTGCTGTCCATCACCATAGTGTCCGAGTGCCTTGCAGACAAATGAAATAGCAATAATGAAGTCCTTAGTGGACTCATGGAGTCTCTGGCACATCAACCTTTTCAGGGTCAAAACACTGCTTGGGATAGGGTTTGTTAGTTTATTTATTTTTGATTGGTAGGGTCTTAGTGTACTGCAGCCCCTAAGCTGTGTTTACCTCTGTGTCCTAAGCATGTGGAAAGAGGGGAGCCAGAATCTGTGGAGTGTTTCTTGGGGAACAGAGATTTCATAGCATCATAGAACTATAGGATTAGAAGGGACCACAAGTGTCATGTAATCTGACCCCTTGCCAAGATGCAGGATCTGTTGTATCTAAACCATCCAAGACAGACAGCTATCCCCAGCCTCTTTTTGAAAACCTCCAGTGAAGGAGTTTCCACAACCTCCCTAGGCAGTCTGTTCCATTGTCCTACTGTTCTTACAGTTAGGAAGTTTTTCCTGAGATTTAATCTAAATCTGCTCTGCTGTAATTTGAACACATTGCCTCTTGTCCTGCCTTCTGTGGCAAGAGAGAACAACTTATCTCCATCTTTTTTCTGGTAGCCTTTCAAGTATTTGAAGACCGCTATCATGTCCCCCCTTAATCTCCTCTTTTTCAAACTAAACATATCCAGTTCCTTCAGCCTTTGCTCATATGGCTTTCATTCCATCCCATTGGTCATCTTGTCAGACACATCTTGATCCTTTCCAGTTTCTCTATATCCTTTCTACATATTGGTGACCAAAATTGGACACAGTACTCTAGTTGAGTAATTAACTGAGTAGAGCAGTACTATTACCTCCTATGACCCGCATGCTGTGCCTCCGTTAATGCAACCCAAAATTGAATTGCATTGCAATTCATGTACATGGGACACCTGTTCCCACTGCATCTGCTCAGAATCTTTCACATTTTTCTATACCAGGCTTTAAAAGCCTCAGGGCAGGTCAGCCCAATGCAGAGCCTAGTTACATGATGCTAAAGAGCTTTGGTGTCCCTCATTAACTCATAACTGTTCCTGAGATCTTTGCCTATACCTTAAAGTCACATTCTGCCCTCAGTTACAACCATGTAACTTAATGAAGAATGTAGCCCTTTTAGCATAGCCATAGGTTTTTTAGATCTTGCATCCTAGTAATAATTATAGCTTGCATAATTATTTATTTAGTTATTAGCATTTGAATTGTGGTAGCCTCTAGATGATCCAAGCAGGCACTCAGGCCCCATTTTGCTAGATCCTGTAGACACACAATAAAAAGACAGTCACTGTCTTTAAGAGCTTACAATCTAAGTAATTGCATAGTGATTTTCATGACAAAGCAACTCAGAGGTTCACAAAGCATATCATAATATTCTCTCTATCTTTTGCACATACACACACATCAATTCATCTACCGCTAAAATGCATTTACTCCATGGAATGGAAAACAGCATCTATTAATATCATGCAGCAGTTTAGAATGTAAAGTGAATTCTGTATCCTGTTGAAACTGCAGGGCTGGTTAGGCATGAGGAATGCCATAGGCACACAGTGTAACTCTTGCAGGGGGGTGTCCCTGCAATTCCTTCTCCTGAAGCCCACTGTCTGGATAACTTCAATTAAAAAAAAACCACTTCAGAATGAAAAATTAGCAGCATTTTCTTCTTAGCAATGTCTTACGAAAGTCTGGTATTTTTGCAGTCAGCCACATATCCAAGCATGGCTACCATTCAAAGGCATTACAGAATCCTCTACTTTGTTTAGTGATTAAATCTCTAGTTAATCACAAGTAGGGAATGTACATAGCAATGACACAGCAGCCATTGATGAAACAGGTTACCATCAATTCTCCATTTTGTGCAATCCAAGATGTAACATACATTAACACAAGAAAGCAGTTTTACAATTAAACCAATGTACCCAGAGTGTCATGCCATAAAATCAGCACACAATAGCTGTAAATTATATACAATCTATCAACTTCAAGCACAGTGTGCTACACATAATTAAGGCTAAGATTTTGTCATGGTTATTTTTAGTAAAAGTCATGGACAGGTCACGGGCAATAAACAAAAATTCACGGAAGCCGTGACCTGTCTGGGACTTTTGCTGTTGCGGCTCCATGGTGGGAGCTGCAGGGTGACCATATTTCCTGAAGAGAAAATGGGACACCCCAGCCGCTTGCCCGAGTGTCCCCCGCCCCCAGCATGAGGCTGTCGCCTGTCACTGGAACCCTGAGAAAGGCCACCTGTGGCTGGAACTTTGCAGGGGGCCCCCTGTCACTTGTCGCTGCTGTCGCCTGTCGCTGGAACCCTGCCAGGGCCCCACTGGCTGTCAGCTCCAGAGTCCTGCAGCCCCTGGGGCTGAAGCAGAGAATGTCATGCAGGTCTCTGGAAGTCACAGATTCAATGACTTTCATGACCTCTATGACATAAATGTAGCGCTACACATAATACAAATCAGCTCTGAGTTGGGAGGATTTGGCTAGCTATGTAAGGAGACTTAATCTGAGTGCAGTGTGACCCAAAAACCCCTTATGCCAACTGGCAACAGGGTTACAAGAACATCCTGATTCTGATACGTGCATTCTGGTTCACCAAAGAAAGTCATTTGAGGTTTTAACTGAAAGCCAGGGTCACACTGGTCATAAATATCATTGTAAAACATATGTGTAAGGCTGTGGTTTTCAACTTTTCATTTGCGGACCCCTACAAACTTTTGAATGGAGGTGCGGACCTCTTTGGAAATCTTAGAGATAGTCTGTGTATCCCCAGGGGTCAGTGGACCACAGGTTGAAAACCACTGTTCTATGGTAACCAGGGCCGCCAAGAGCGGGTTCGGGCCCTGGTGAAAAATTTTTTTCGGGCCACCCAGCAAGGGCGGACTGGCTAAATAGGGCTGACGAGTGCGGGCGGGGGGGGGGGGGGGCGGGGGGGGGCAGAAGCTTGGGAAGTCGGGCCCGGAATTTTGTCGGGCCCCCCAGCAAGGGCGGACTGGCTAAACAGGGCCGACGAGGGGGGGGGGAGGAGCGGCTTCCCCCCCTCTCGTCGGCCCTGATGGTAATGACAACCTTTCCCAGACCCCTTAGATATGGTCTGCGGACTACAGGTTGAAAACCACCGCTGGAAGGAATTGTGTGTGTGTGTGTATATATAAAAACAACAAGGAGTCTGGTGGCACCTTAAAGACTAACAGATTTATTTGGGCATAAGCTTTCGTGAGTTAAAACCTCACTTCTTCGGATGCATAGAGTGAAAGTTACAGATGCAGGCATTATATACTGACACATGGAGAGCAGGGAGTTACTTCACAAGTGGAGAACCAGTGTTGACAGGGCCAATTCAATCAGGGTGGATGTAGTCCACACCCAATAATAGATGAGGAGGCGTCAATTCCAGGAGAGGAAAAGCTGCTTCTGTAGTGAGCCAGCCACTCCCAGTCCCTATTCAAGCCCAGATTAATGGTGTTGAATTTGCAAATGAATTTTAGTTCTGCTGTTTCTCTTTGAAGTCTGTTTCTGAAGTTTTTTTGTTCAATGATAGTGACTTTTAAATCTGTAATAGAATGACCAGGGAGATTGAAGTGTTCACTTACTGGCTTGTGTATGTTACCATTCCTGATGTCTGATTTGTGTCCATTTATTCTTTTGCGGAGGGACTGTCCGGTTTGGCCAATGTACATGGCAGAGGGGCATTGCTGGCACATGATGGCATATATGACATTAGTGGATGTGCAGGTGAATGAGCCCCTGATGGTGTGGCTGATGTGGTTGGGTCCTCTGATGCTGTTGCCAGAGTAGATATGGGGACAGAGTAGGCAACGAGGTTTGCTACAGGGATAGGTTCCTAGGTTGGTGTTTCTGTGGTGTGGTGTGTAGTTGCTGGTGAGTATTTGCTTCAGGTTGGGGGGTTGTCTGTAAGCGAGGACTGGCCTGCCTCCCAAGGTCTGTGAGAGTGAGGGATCATTTTCCAGGATAGGTTGTAGATCGTGGATAATGCGCTGGAGAGGTTTTAGCTGGGGGCTGTATGTGATGGCCAGTGGTGTTCTGTTATTGTCCTTGTTGGGCCTGTCCTGTAGTAGGTGATTACTGGGTACCCGTCTTGCTCTGTCAATCTGTTTCCTCACTTCCCCAGGTGGGTATTGTAGTTTTACGAATGCTTGATAAAGATCTTGTAGGTGTTTGTCTCTGTCTGAGGGGTTGGAGCAAATTCGGTTGTATCTTAAGGCTTGGCTGTAGACAATGGATCGTGTGATGTGTCTTGGATGGAAGCTGGAGGCATGTAGGTACGTATAGCGGTCAGTAGGTTTCCGGTATAGGGTGGTGTTTATGTGACCATCACTTATTTGTACTGTAGTGTCCAGGAAGTGGATCTCTTGTGTGGACTGGTCCAGGCTGAGGTTGATGGTGGGGTGGAAATTGTTGAAGTCCAGGTGGAATTCTTCAAGGGCCTCCTTTCCGTGGGTCCATATGATGAAGATGTCATCAATGTAGCGCAAGTAGAGGAGGGGCACTAGGGGACGAGAGCTGAGGAAGCGTTGTTCTAAGTCAGCCATAAAAATGTTGGCATACTGTGGGGCCATGCGGGTACCCATAGCAGTGCCACTGACTTGAAGGTATAAGTTGTCCCCAAATCTGAAGTGGTTGTGGGTGAGGACAAAGTCACAAAGCTCAGCCACCAGGCTTGCTGTGGCCTCATCAGGGATACTGTTCCTGACAGCTTGTAGTCCATCCTCATGTGGAATATTGGTATAAAGTGCTTCTACATCCATGGTGGCCAGGATGGTGTTTTCAGGAAGAACATCAATGCACTGTAATTTCCTCAGGAAGTCAGTGGTGTCTCGAAGATAGCTGGGAGTGCTGGTAGCATAGGGCCTGAGGAGAGAGTCCAAATAGCCAGATAATCCTGCTGTCAGAGTGCCAATGCCTGAGATGATGGGGCGTCCAGGGTTTCCGGGTTTATGGATCTTGGGTAACAGATAGAATACCCCTGGTCGGGGTTCTGGGGGTGTGTCCATGTAGATTTGTTCCCGTACTGTAGCTGGGAGTTTCTTGAGCAGATGATGTAGTTTCTTTTGGTATTCCTCAGTGGGATCAGAGGATAGTGGCCTGTAGAATGTGGTCTTGGAGAGTTGCCTGGCAGCCTCCTGTTCATAATCTGACCTGTTCATTATGACTACAGCACCTCCTTTGTCAGCCCCTTTGATGATAATGTCAGAGTTGTTTCTGAGGCTGTGGATGGCATTGCGTTCTGTACGGCTGAGGTTATGGGACAAGTGATGTTGTTTGTCCACAATTTCAGCCTGTGCACGTCTGCGGAAACACTCTATGTAGAGGTCCAGTCTGTCATTTCGACCGTCAGGAGGAGTCCACGCAGAGTTCTTCTTCTTGTAGTGTTGGTAGGAGGGTTCCTGTGGGTCAGTGCACTGTTCAGTGGTGCGTTGAAAATATTCCTTGAGTCGGAGACGATGAAAGTAGGCTTCCAGATCACCGCAGAACTGTATCATATTCGTGGGGATGGTGGGACAGAAAGAGAGTCTGATATATACTGAAACTATGTTCTTAAATTCTGTATCAAAGTATGAGTCACCAATAGAGGTGAAGAAACAGGTTTTCTGTCACACAAAAGATGTTGATTGACCTGTCTCTCTATTGGGATGTCAGTTCAGCATCATTCAGCAGTTAGTAAGCTAACACAATGGATACTCATTTGCCTACAAAGTCAGTGAAGAAATGCAAAGTCAACAGGTCAGCAGCACATAGGAACAATCCAGGTGGGGTTATTGTGCCTCTGAGTATAGACAATGAACTTTCAGGACATAAGTAGAAGGCAAAGGAGACACCTACCCCATGCTCCCCAGGATGTAAATGGGAAGTGTGTTTAAATTCATGAAAACAGGATCTCAGCCGACCGTGGTTGAAAAGCTGCAGCGGATTTTGGGAGCAATATAAACTTCTTTAGACTGGAGGTTAACCTGTCAGTTAACTTTAGTCTCTAGACAACATGTTATGAATGTGTTTAATATGTCACCATTTGTTTCCAATATGCTTACTCACTATCACTTGAATATTTGGTAATAAATGTATCCATGTTTTCACTATAAATATATCTAAGTGCTGTGATATTAAACAAAATGCTGAGCCTGAGCTGAATCATACAAGTTGGTGTGTATTCAGTTCCCTTGGGGACAGCAGACCAGGTTTTCTCTGAGTGTTCAGTGGATAAGGGTCTGTTCTACAGGGAAACTCTTCAAAGGGTCTTGGGGACTGGAGTGCACCAATTGTTAAACTGTGAGTCAAAGTGAGGGCTGGCATAGCCCAAGGGAGAGTGCTGGGGTGGCTAACAAGCTGGTGGTGTCAGGGAGCTGACACTCAGTTAAGACAAGGAAGTCTCCCGCATGCTGGAGGCAGAGGGTTAACAAGATGACTTTCAGTGCCGGGTACTCTGAGAACGCTCACAAACAGCTCCTCCTATCTGTCTGGGGGATGGTTCTTTTTTGCCTTAAGTCAGTGGTTCTCAATTTATGGCCCGCGGGGCAGCTTGCGACCCAATCAGCACACAGCTGCTGATATCCTCAGGGCCATACAGGTAGTATATATATTGTGTGGATGTTGGCCACATAACACAGAGAGAGCTGCATATGCAGCCTACAGTGGTAAATAGGTTGAGAACCACTGCCTTAAGTACTAATGTTCTTGCTGCATACAGACCCCAAGGCTCCCAGATTGATTCTTGTTTTCAGTAATGTGCAGATGAGCAAGGATGGTCCAGTGGTTTGAGTACTACCTTTGGAATTGAACACCCAGTTTCAATTCCCTATTCTGCCACAGACTTCTTGGGGGGGGGGGGCCTTGAGCAAGTCACCTAGTCTTTCTGCCTCAGTTTCCCATCTATAAAATGGGAATAAATAGTACTTCCCTATTCATGAGAGTGTTGTGAGGAGAAATGTGAGACTGAGGTGTTCAGATACTGAGATAATGGGGCCATGTAACTCACTTACACACATTTGGCTATGTCAACCCAGAATGGGGAGACTCATGTCATTGCTTAAGGGCATGTTCCTCCTCAATCATCACCTTGATTTTGCTTTGACTTCTTTCCCCATTCTTGTTAATAGCACACACAGAGCAACAGTAGCCTTCCATACAAACCAGCTTGACTAAAGAATAATCTTGGAGCTAACATCATGCTGATTGCCCTTTTCTGAACCTTTTCCAATTCCAATATATCTTTTTTGAGATGGGGCAACCACATCTGCACGCAGTATTCAAGATGTGAGTGTACCCTGGATTTATATAGAGGCAATATGATATTTTCTATCTTATTATCTATCCCTTTCTTAATGATTCCCAACATTCTATTCACTTTTTTGACTGCTGCTGCACACTGAGTGGATGTTTTCAGAGAACTATCCACAGTGACTCCAAGATCTCTTTCTTGAGTGGTAACAGCTAATTTACACCCCATCATTTTATATGTATAGTTGGGATTACGTTTTCCAATGTACATTACTTTGCATTTATCAACATTGAATTTCATCTGTCATTTTTTTGCCCAGTCACCCAGTTTTGGAGATCCTCTTATAGCGCTTCGAAGTCTGCCTGGGACTTACGTATCTCGAGTAGTTTTGTATCATTTGCAATTTTTCCAGACCATTTATGAATACGTTGAATAGGACTGGTCCCAGTACAGACACCTGGGGGACACCACTATTTACCTCTCTCCATTCTGAAAACTGACCATTTATTCCTACCCTTTATTTCCTATCTTTTAACTAGTTACCAATCCATGAGAGAACCTTCCCGCTTATCCCATGACAGCTTACTTTGCTTAAGAGCCTTTGGTGAGGGACCTTGTCAAAGGCTTTCTGAAAATCTAAGTACACTATATCCACTGGATTCTCCATTGTCCACATCCTTTTTGACCCCTCTCAAAGAATTATAGTAGATTGGTGAGGCATAATTTTCCTTTACAAAAAACATGTTGACCCTATTACAGTGGTTCCCAAACTTGTTCCGCCGCTTGTGCAGGGAAAGCCCCTGGCAGGCTGGGCTGGTTTGTGTACCTGCCGCGTCTGCAGGTTCAGCTGATCGCGGCTCCCAGTGGCCGCTGTTCGCTGCTCCAGGCCAATGGGAGCTACTGGAAGCGGGAGCCAGTTAACCATTAATAGCTACTCTTTGAGTGTGGTCCTTCAACCAGTTTAGCACCAGCCCTACAGTCATTTAATCTAGACCACATTTCCCTACCTTGCTTATGAGAGTATCGTGGAACTATATCAAAAGCCTTACTAAAAATCAAGATATATCATGTCTCTTGCTTTACCCCCATCTATTAAGCCAGTAACCCTGTCAAAGAAGAAAATTAGATTGGTGTGGCATGACTCAGTTTTTGACAAATCCATATTGTCTATTCCTTATAACCCTATTATCCTGTAGATACTGACAAAATGATTGTTTAATAATTTGTATCTTTCCAGATATTGAAGCTAGGCTGACTGGTCTTGGTCCTGAGTCCTCTTTGTTCCCTTTTTAAAGATAGCTACTGGGTTTGCCCTTCTCCGCTCCTCTGGGACCTCCCCCCCATCCCCGACTCCATGAGTTGTGGAAGATAATTGCTAACAGTTCTGAGATTGCTTCAGCTAGTTCCTTAAGTACCCTAGGATGAATTTCATCAACATATCTAAATATTCTTTAACTGGTTCCTTTCCTATTTTGGCTTTCATTCCCTCCACCTTGTTAATATTAATTGTTTTGAGTACCTGGTCACCATTAACCTTTTTAGTGATGGCTGAAGAAAATAGGTGTAAACACCTCAGTCTTCTTGACGTCGTCAGTTATTAGCACTCCTTCCCTGCTAAATAGAGGACCTAAAGTTTCCTTTATCTTTCTCTTCCTCCCAGTGTGTTTAAAGAACCTGTTCTTACTACCTTTTATGTCCCTTGCTAAGTGAAACACATGTCATGTCTTAGCCTTTTCCTAATTAGCCTAATAGTTGAATTGTAAACATTTCTGTGTTGGGTATGAAGCTTAAAGGAGGGCAAAAAGTTGTTCTCTGATGCCATTTAACTTAGCGTTAGTATTTACAACTTGTATTACGGTTGGGTTTTTAGCCCTCAACAGAAATTGGAGCTCCATTATACTAGACAAACATACAGTGACTCCCTGCCCCTATTTATAGTGTAAATCGACAAGACAAAGGTGGCAGGGAGGGGAAATATGTAAAGAAATGGGAAGCTGAGAACAGAACTCAGATCTCCAGATTCCCAGACAAGTGTCTACGTGAACAAAGCTTCTTCTCCAAACCTTCCAGCTATGAGTAAGTGATCACTAGTTTAAAAAGCATAACCACAATGCAGTTACATTATAATGGGAGTGTAACCACAATTCAATGAAAGACACTGTATTATAAAGCGTAACTGACAATGCTTGTGTCTAAGGACTAATGTTCTTTTTACTATTTTACTTTCCCAGCCAAATGTGTTATTGATGTAATTTACACTAAAAGGGCCAACTTCTGTTCTCTTATAATTTGTGTAAATTTAGAGTAATTCCAAAGTAAGGATTGAAGCAGATGGCTGTTCAGGATTTGACCCATAATGATGTGAGTTTTATACTCGTGTATATTTTTTTAATTTGGAAAATATTTCCATTTTGTCTTCATTATATTTATGTAAGGTTTCAGAGTAGCAGCCGTGTTAGTCTGTATCCGCAAAAAGAAGAACAGGAGGACTTGTGGCACCTTAGAGACTAACAAATTTATTAGAGCATAAGCTTTCGTGGACTATAGCCCACTTCTTCGGATGCATATAGAATGGAACATATATTGAGGAGATATATATACACACATACAGAGAGCATAAACAGGTGGGAGTTGTCTTACCACCTCTGAGAGGCCAATTAATTAAGAGAAAAAAACTTTTGAAGTGATAATCAAGCTAGCCCAGCACAGACAGACAGTTAGATAACAAGTGTGAGAATACTTACAAGGGGAGATAGATTTCAATGTTTGTAATGGCCCAACCATTCCCAGTCCTTATTCAAACCGGAGTTGATTGTGTCTAGTTTGCATATCAATTCTAGCTCAGCAGTTTCTCGTTGGAGTCTGTTTTTGAAGTTTTTCTGTTGTAATATAGCCACCCGCAGGTCTGTCACTGAATGACCAGACAGGTTAAAGTGTTCTCCCACTGGTTTTTGAGTATTTTGATTCCTGATGTCAGATTTGTGTCCATTAATTCTTTTGCGTAGAGACTGTCCGGTTTGGCCAATGTACATGGCAGAGGGGCATTGCTGGCACATGATGGCATATATCACATTGGTAGATGTGCAGGTGAACGAGCCCCTGATGGTATGGCTGATGTGATTAGGTCCTATGATGATGTCACTGGAATAGATATGTGGACAGAGTTGACATCGGGGTTTGTTACAAGGATAGGTTCCTGGGTTAGTGGTTTTGTTCAGTGATGTGTGGTTGCTGGTGAGTATTTGCTTTAGGTTGGGGGGTTGTCTGTAAGCGAGGACAGGTCTGTCTCCCAAGATCTGTGAGAGTAAAGGATCATCTTTCAGGATAGGTTGTAGATCTCTGATGATGCGCTGGAGAGGTTTTAGTTGGGGGCTGAAGGTGACAGCTAGTGGTGTTCTGTTATTTTCTTTGTTGGGCCTGTCTTGTAGGAGGTGACTTCTGGGTACTCGTCTGGCTCTGTCAATCTGTTTTTTCACTTCAGCAGGTGGGTATTGTAGTTTTAAGAATGCTTGATAGAGATCTTGTAGGTGCTTGTCTCTATCCGAGGGATTGGAGCAAATGCGGTTATATCTTAGAGCTTGGCTGTAGACAATGGATCGTGTGGTGTGTCCTGGATGGAAGCTGGAGGCATGTAGGTAAGTGTAGCGGTCAGTAGGTTTCCGGTATAGGGTGGTATTTATGTGACCATCGCTTATTAGCACAGTAGTGTCCAGGAAATGGACCGCTTGTGTGGATTGATCTAGGCTGAGGTTGATGGTGGGATGGAAATTATTGAAATCATGGTGAAATTCCTCAAGGGCTTCTTTTCCATGGGTCCAGATGATGAAGATGTCATCAATGTAGCGCAAGTAGAGTAGGGGCGTTAGGGGACGAGAGCTAAGGAAGCGTTGTTCTAAGTCAGCCATAAAAATGTTGGCATATTGTGGGGCCATGCGGGTACCCATAGCAGTGCCGCTGACTTGAAGGTATATATTGTCCCCAAATGTGAAATAGTTGTGGGTGAGGACAAAATCACAAAGTTCAGCCACCAGGTTAGCTGTGATATTATCAGGGATACCACTAACCCAGGAACCTATCCTTGTAACAAACCCCGATGTCAACTCTGTCCACATATCTATTCCAGTGACATCATCATAGGACCTAATCACATCAGCCATACCATCAGGGGCTCGTTCACCTGCACATCTACCAATGTGATATATGCCATCATGTGCCAGCAATGCCCCTCTGCCATGTACATTGGCCAAACCGGACAGTCTCTACGCAAAAGAATTAATGGACACAAATCTGACATCAGGAATCAAAATACTCAAAAACCAGTGGGAGAACACTTTAACCTGTCTGGTCATTCAGTGACAGACCTGCGGGTGGCTATATTACAACAGAAAAACTTCAAAAACAGACTCCAACGAGAAACTGCTGAGCTAGAATTGATATGCAAACTAGACACAATCAACTCCGGTTTGAATAAGGACTGGGAATGGTTGGGCCATTACAAACATTGAAATCTATCTCCCCTTGTAAGTATTCTCACACTTGTTATCTAACTGTCTGTCTGTGCTGGGCTAGCTTGATTATCACTTCAAAAGTTTTTTTCTCTTAATTAATTGGCCTCTCAGAGGTGGTAAGACAACTCCCACCTGTTTATGCTCTCTGTATGTGTGTATATATATCTCCTCAATATATGTTCCATTCTATATGCATCCGAAGAAGTGGGCTATAGTCCACGAAAGCTTATGCTCTAATAAATTTGTTAGTCTCTAAGGTGCCACAAGTCCTCCTGTTCTTCTATATTTATGTAATATGTTTATATAGCTTTGTTGATGTGCATGACACTTTGTTGATGTGCACGGCCCTTGTCTATTTGCCTGCTTTGCGGTAATGCACACTCATGCCAATTGCTGTAGCCTTAGACTTTAAGTTGTGTGGCTCTGATTTACCCTGTCCCCTCTCAGAATAGTTCAGAATATCTGGGGGGTTTTCATGGAAACAAGAATGTTTTATTACTTGACTTCTTCTGCTCATGAACTATTATAATCCCCAGGCTTTTTTTTTCTACATTGATATATAGTTCTATACAAGCTCTTAAGGGCATTAAATCAGTGAAATATACTAATTATAATTAATAAACCTTTGGAGATTTCCTTTTAGATCTAACTATAAAAACTGGGTTTGAATCTAATAAATGAATCTGTTAACGCAGTGTTTCCCACACTTGGGACGCCGCTTGTGTAGGGAAAGCCCTGCCCTGTCCGCAGGTCTGGACGATTGCGGCTCCCACTGGCTGCGGTTTGCAGCTGCAGGCCAATGGGAGCTGCTGGAAATGGCGCGGGCCGAGGGGAGTACTGGCCGCCGCTTCCAGCAACTCCCATTGGACTGGAGCAGTGAACAGCGTGGCCAGTGGGAGCCGCGATCGGCCGGACCTGCGGACGTGGCAGGTACACAAACTGGCCTGGCCCGCCAGGGGCTTTCCCTACACAAGTGGCGTCCCAAGTTTGGGAAACACTGTGTTAAAGAATAGGGAAGTTGGTTAAATTCAGCTCAAAAGGAAACGAAGTTCAAACTGATCTATGGGGAGAGCAGGTGTATTTTGGGCAATAGGAATGCAACCTTCCCTACCACACCCACCCAATGTACATTATCCCTGAACTGGAGATACCATTTTGAAGGTAGTTCATTCTCCATCGCTCATTTAATTCTGAGCTTCTCTTCTGAGGCTAACAAGAAAGGTACCAGTCATGACAGCATTTTTATGATGTAGCCCTCTGTGAGGTAATAAGTTAAAAACACCCATTCATTTCACTTAGGCCCTTGTACAGCAATTAGATGTTGAACCACTTGCTGTCACCACCAGCCTAAAAATCCACCAGATTTGAACTAGCAGCCTAACACTGAAAGGCTATTTCCAATTCCCTGAGCCATCCAGTCCTCTACTGTTTGCCTTTAAACATTGTTTAATTTTTCAGAGCAAGGGTAATTAACCATTGGAACAGATTACCTAGGTATGTGGCAAATACTCCCCTCCACTCTATGTAGTCTTTAAATCAAGGCTGGATATCTTTCTAAAAGATATGCTCTAGTGCAGCCAGACATTGTTGAGGTAGATACAGGAATCACTGAGTGAAATTCTGTGGCCTTTGTTATGCAGGAGTTCAGACTAGATCAATGGTTTTCAAACTGTGAATCGCGACCCAGTACTGGGTCACGTAACGCACTGGGTCGTGGCGACTCTGGTCAGCACCGCCGACTGGACCGTTACAAGTCCTGTCGGAGGTGCTGCCTGGCTAAGGCAGGCTAGTTCCTACCTGTTCTGACACTCTGCTGTGCCCCAGAAGCGGCCAGCAGCAGGTCCAGCTCCTAGGCGAGGATGCCACAGGGCTCCGCGCACTGCCCCCACTCCAAGCACAGGCTCCGCACTCCAGATTTGGGCCGTGCCTCTGGGCAAGAGACATGCAGAACTGCTTGCATGCCTTCATCTAGGAGCTGGACCTGCTGCTGGCTGCTTCCAGGATGCAGCGCGGTCCGTGGTGCCAGGACAGGCGGGAAGCCTGCGCACCAACCCCGCACCCCAATCCCCTGCCCCAGCCCTGAGCCTCCCTCAAACCCAGAGCTCCTTCCTGCACCCCAAGCCCCTGATCCCCGGTCCCAGCCCAGAGCCCTGACCGCCTCCCGCACCCCAACCCCCTGCCCCATCCCAGAGCCCCCTCCCACATCCTGAACCCCTCATTCCTGGCCCCACCCCGCAGCCCTCACTCCCGTACCTCAACCCTCTGCCCCAGCCCTGAGCCCCTACCACACTCCAAACCCCTCATTCCCAGCTCCGTTGGGTCACAGGCATCAACAATTTTCTTCAACTGGGTCACCAGAAAAAAAGTTTGAAAACCACTGGACTAGATTATTACAATGGTTCTTTCTGACCTTAAAATCTACAACTTTTCCAAAGCTTCAGGCCAAATGCATACATTAGATAAACAGGATGACATAGTGAGTATATACAACACAACTTGTGCTCATGGAAACAAATACATTTATTTAAAAATGAAATAGGATATATTTAAAATAAAATATAAGATATTACAAGGAAGGGTCTTTATAAATGGTGAGATTTTCAGAAGCTTTCAGTCTTAACCCATCTCTTATTTCATTAAAATAGATGGAAAAACTCCTGTTGACTTTTATGGGGGGAGAGTAAGGCCAATGCTTTTGAAAATCCCAAGATTGTAGTGAAAAGCTAGGAGAGGGTTGCAACACCTGAGCCTTTCCTATCTAATTCCATTATGCCCTTCAGTTGTAACTAGTACAATAGTAAGTGGCCATATACATACTGTGACAGACCCAGACCAGTGGGGTACAGGAGTCTGGTAGAGGGCAAATAAACTGGTCACTGGATGAGTAGTTTTCTGTTCCCTGAGTGACCAGAGCAGGGGCTGCACTAGAGTAATCAGGAACCTGCTAGAACCAGTTAAGGCAGGCAGGCTAATTAGGACACCTGGAGCCAATTAAGAAGCTGCTGCTAGAATCCATTAAGGCAGGCTAATCAGGGCACCTGCGTTTTAAAAGGAGCTCACTTCAGTTTGTGGTGTGAGTGTGAGGAGCTGGGAGCAAGAGGCGCAAGGAGCTGAGAGTGAGGGTGTGCTGCTGGAGGACTGAGGAGCACAAGCGTTATCAGACACCAGGAGGAAAGTCCTGTGGTGAGAATAAGGAAGGTGTTTGGAGGAGGCCATGGGGAAGTAGCCCAGGGAGTTTTAGCTGTCATGCAGCTGTTACAGGAGGCACTATAGACAGCTGCTTTCCACAGGGCCCTGGGCTGGAACCCGGAGTAGAGGGCGGGCCTGGGTTCCCCCCAAACCTCCCAATTGACCTGGACTGTGGGTTCTTCCAGAGGGGAAGATCTCTGGGCTGTTCCCCAACCCACATGGTGAATCTCTGAGGCAAGAAAATCCGCAGGACCCACCAAGATAGAGGAGGAACTTTGTCACAATACAGAAATATCAATTACCCCTAAGGAATGAAACTCGTAGCTTTCAGCAGCATAATCCTACGCTATTTAGGGACCTAAAGAAGGATCCACACCAACTCAACTGCTGAGAGTCCTGATTTAAAATTGATAGTACACATAACACAACGAATAGGTTATTGTGTAAGCACTCTGCCCCAATGCTTTGTCGTTGTAGGGTTGCTAATGAAATGTGGGATGCTGGCAGCAGTGATTTATGTTCCGTAAGTAAAACAGTACTGAAATATTTTGAAAACCAAATAACCAAATCAATTTGCAGATTAGTGAATTACTTGGACTGTGCAAACAGGTTTAAAACATCAATTAAAATATTTTTTTTAGCCCACCCCTCCCCCCCATCTTTGAGTTCTACTTTTGGCTCCCTCTTGTCTACCTCAGCAATCAGAAATGTACTGTAATCACTTTCAAAGGCCTTCACGATTTAGTTCATTCTGCCTAGCCATCATATTATCTTATTGCAAGGTCAGCTTCCTGACCTCACCGTGTCAGTGAAACCAGGCTCAGTCGTCTGTTTCTTCCATGCATATTGTTATGTCTTCTACCATCCTACCCCATGCCCGTAGGAAAGCCTACTTGTCAAAATGTGCAAAGCCATCACATTACCCACCTTCAAAACCCTCTTTAAAACCTACTTCTACAGTGATCACTACAGAAAAGTGAAATCTGATAAGAGCTGATAGACAGGTAGAGACGCGTGATTGCTGCTACCTATTGACTTACTATGTCCACAAATTGCACACGGAGCTGGTTTATACATAAACATCCTCTTATTGCTACTTCCTCTTCCTCCTGCCTTCTTGTTGTTTCATCCACCTGTGAAATTGTAAGCTCCTTGGGGCAGAGACTGCCATTTACCATATACTTGTGTTAGGCACTGTTCAGTGGGGTCCTGATCTGGTTTAAGAGTCAGATTTACAAAGATATTTGGGCATGTAAGCAATTTATTTTTGTAAATCCAATAGGTGACTATCTGCAGCTTTAGGTGCCTAAATACCCTTGTCAGTCTGCCCCAGGCCTATAGGTGCTGCCACAATATACGTATTAAATATAATTTAAAGTTGGTAACGCCATTCGTTCTCCCGTTCATTTTAATAAGACACATTTCTTCATTATGTTTCCATGCTGTTTGAGCCTATTTGTTGCATGTATTATAGCTGGGGTGGTAGTGATATAATAGTGGCAGCTGCTTCAGTGTGGTAAACCTGTTAAAGTCTATAATAACTTTCTGAAATGTTTCCTATAAGGCTAAAAATTTTCCACAATTGAAGGTCAATTTGTTTGGCAAATTTGATTAGCTGTTTTTGAATGAGAGGATTATAAACCCCTGTTCCGTCCCAGGCCCTGCCTCCACCCCACCCCTTCTCCCAAGCCCCCACCTCTTTGCACTCCTTCCCTGCTTCTCTTCCTCCCCCCTAGCATCTCCTGCATCAGCTGTTTTGCAACATGCAAGAAGCGCTGGGGGGCGGGGAAGGAGTTGAGCGGGTGGATGGGAGGGAGCTGGCTACCCAGGGGTGCTAAGCACCCACTAATTTTTTTCCATTGGTGCTTCAGCCCTAGAGCACCCATGGCGTCGGTGCCTATGATTATGAGACACTCAGTAATGGAGGTCATAAATAACTAAGGCAGTAAATCACATTTTTGTCCCACAGCCCACCTGACTAAATACCTGAAACCCTGAGAGATGACAAGATCCAGAGATAGACAAATATATTCAGTTTCAGGTAGCCATCTCAATTTAGGTCTATTGTCCCATAATGTGTGGAAAATGCTCATGTTACTGTTCATGGGAGTTAGGTACCTCACTACTCACCTGCTATGGAGAATAAATATTTTATATTTGCATTTGTATGTTTGGTACGTACCTAATTTTAAAAGAAACTACATCACCAAATTGAGCCATTTCCATTTGATAGCTGCCAAGAAGCAGGCAGTACACTTCTCAGGAAACTTAGTAGCTAGCCAGTGTAATAACTAACTAAATTTAAAACCATTTTCAGGGTAAATAGTTTGCATTTTAAATATTAATGAATTGGGCTTTAATACAACAGCACAATGATTTGGCTTCTGTCCCCTTACACTTCAGTGTTTACAAAAACTGGCTCTAAGTAGCATGTTAAATTACAGCTTTAGAAACATTCAGATTGAAGCATTTAATCTCTCAGAGAAATCCTCAGCCATCTGTTTGCCCAGGGTTCATATTGCCATCTGAGTGGAAGAACTGAATACATCTTGGATTAATTTATACTGCTCTCACGTGTTGCCAGACTCTCTCAAAACTTCTGAGGATGTGTGACAGAGGGAGTGGATAGCAGCACACAGGCCAGACACTTAAGCTTGGTTTAGAGCAGACTCTAGAAAACAGACTCAACAGGACAGTTATTTAATTCTATTAAATAGAAAAACAAAAGCCACCTAACAGAATTAAATAATGAGATGAGAATGTTAGTGTTCACTCATCACTCAGTCCTTATGCAGTGTAATGCAGTCTAGTTACATGTCCACTTACTATTTCTCAAACAATATGATAGACGTTTTTGATAGATTTTTTTCTAAGACACACAAAGTAATATCTTCTCCTACTGTATCCTACTCTGTGTAAGCTGAAATAACATCCATTATGGCTATTTTTATACACAAGGAGAGTGAGGGAGGGGCTCCTCTAGAAGAGGAAGCCAGTGCCAGTGCTCAAAATCTTTAATGTACCAATTTTCACAATATACCTGTGAGATAGGGCAGTGCTATTATCCCCATTTTACAGATGGGGAACAACAGCATGGTGAAGTGACTTGTCCAAGGTCACAGCAGAGTAGGAAATTGAACTTAGATCTTAAGAATCTCAAACTAGTACCCTAACCACTAGACCATCCTTCCTCCCTAACTATAACTTGATGTTACTGCACATTATAATGAAATATATTTTACATACTGATCTATAGCAGGATTGTCAAAGTGTTTGGGTGTAAGTTGGCAAACCCAGCACTGCTGGCCAGGCATGCTTAGCTCCTGAATGATGACTGTAGTATTTGGTCCAATATGACTAGAGGCATGTCGGCTCATTGCACTGAAACTGATCTTCTTTCCTGGAAGAAACTATGCTATTGCTGTTCAAGAAGAATGAGATTTACAAGTCCAACGGGTTCTATTAATGGGATGGATTTAGTTTATATGATATTCCATTGTTTTGAAACCTCCATGTCTAGTGTATCAGTCTATATTTCTACCTAGGTGAATGAAAAGGCAGTTTACATAGAGACTGTTCTGTTTATTCAGCATCTAAATGTCTTATCTTTCAGATTTTATTTGGCAAGCTGGTTGTGGTGGTTGGTTTTGTAACTAGAGTCTGATTAAAGCAAAAATCAGTGATGCCAAATATTCAAATAATTAGGAGAGTGCATGGTGTAGAGACTACTAATTATTGGACCAGGAGCCATTGAGCTCTAATCTTGCTTCTGAGACTGGTTTTCTCTTATCTTGCGCAAATGGATTAAGCTCTCTGGTAGGATGGCCACCTTTTCAAAAGGCAGAAGCGAGACACATGCAGGAGCCCTGCCCCTCCTTTTCCCCTGAGGCTCCGTCCCCTGGCCAGGCTGGAAGTCAAAGCCAGGCCATGGTAGAGCCAGTCAGGGAGCCTGGACCACTGTGGGGAGTCCCGGGGGCTCTTGGGAGGGAAGAGAAGGAGCAGGGGTAGGACCTCATGGGAAGGGGAGCTAAGGTCCATCTTGCCCCCCCCCCCCCCCCCACTAGGAATAGGCTGGCACCACTCCTGAGCCTCGATCAGGCACGGAGAGGACCCACTGGGAATCTGGGACAAATGCTGTCCTGAAGTCATTCATTCCGGGACCGGGACTTGAACTCTGCATTTCGGGACTGTCCCACCCAATTTAGGTCTGGTGTCACCCTACTCTCTGGGTCAGTTTATACTAGGAAGAATAATGCTTTTTTAAACTGAGTTTGGGAACCTAGTTTAAAACATCACTTCATGCCTAGTATAGGCCCAGTTGAACACTTTTAAAATTATGTTAACTGGTTGTGTGTGGGAAGCATAGGTTATGTTTCGGTACCGGTGAAGGAAAATATTTGTTTTGTGGCCTGCCCAGCAATTCTTAAACTGGGTCTGTCCTCCATATGCCTGCTTTGCTCCTGCCCTCCTTTTACTAAAATCCCTAATCCTAAAATCCCTCTCTAAGAAATTTACCATGATCCACAACCTCTTTATCTCCTGCTACCTTTGCTTAAGAACTTAGGTTCTGACTTTCATTTACATGGAGGCCCCTTTATGCCATCAAAGGTGTATACAGTGGCCTTGTCAGTGAGAATCAGGCCCTTGAACGTTCCCAGTGATTCTAACTTCAAAGTCTGCTACATCTGGCTCTTTCTTTCCCTTTCAGTCTATTACCTACTGGCTTCTGATCCTTCTTTTCCCTAACTTTGACGTGTAGCGCGCTCTCTTCATTTCAACTCAGTTATCCACCGTTCTCCTCAGCGAGAGTGATCTCATAAATAATAGAGAGTGTACCAAGTACTTTGGGACATTGGCATTATTTTTCCTGTAGTCAGAGCATTGCCATTCTTTGGAAGACCATTGCTTTGGGACTGTAACCAACAGAAGAGTGCTAATGGCTTTAGCCATTTTTTATATAGTAAAGGCTTTTTGAATGCTAACAATGATCAGTGAGAAAAGCATTGTTGTACTTCTATGGCCCAGGGTCTGTGATAGATGAGTCTTTATTCAAAAAATTCATATCCTAAGTACTGCTAGATTCCCTTGGAGTGAGAGACATAACATACTCAATTAAAAAATAGTTTTGGAGTCACTAAAACTTTATACTTTCCCTCCTTCAGAGATGTGCTGTCTTGCCAAAGGGAAAGAAAGAAAGGAACAAAATTGCAGGCCTTTAAAGATGAGTGGGTGTATTTGATTTTGTTTTCACTGGTGGAATGTCTTTTCAGTAATATAAATCTTTTTCTCCCCTCTTATAAAATAATGTACTGTGTCAGTCACTGGCATTTTCCTCCTTGGTCACTTTTGCTGCTGCTTTCTTTGTTGGCTACAATACTGTGAGGAAGGAAAGCTTTGTGATTTTAGTAATTCAGTGTCACTCTGATAACTTGGGTATTTTTAGCCATTCAATATAATGTATATATTGATTATAATGAAAATCGAGGCAAAATTTTAAAAATACAGATGCTCCCCGACTTATGCAAGTGTTTCAGAACACCTTGCGTAACTCAAATTTTGCACAAGTCGGAAACGTATACCTGACCATTATGCACAAAAAAACCCTATTTCTAGTTCACGGAACTTTTTCTGTAAGTGCGGATTTGCCTAAGTCGGGTTTGCATAACCCAGGGGCCATCTGTAGAGCACTTAAAATCCTATCCAAAACAGAAATTCTATAATCCAAAACTGGAAAAGAGGCAGAGACTCCATGAAGCGCACTAGGGACCTCATTATTGCTAAGATAGACAGATAAGGTTCAGCAGATAAAACTCTATTTAAAGCATATAAATAAGTGGTTTGATTTTTTGAGAAGTACTGAGCAGCTAGAGCTTTCATTGACTTCAATTATAATTGATTCTCTGGCCTTCAGGCCACTTTATTATTGTGCCTAAATATGGGTGTAGGTACCAAACTTGTGGTACTGAAGTGTAAAAATGATGACTTTAGAGAGCTATTGATACTAAAGAGAGGAGGTAATGGGCATGATGAAGTTACTCCTGATGTAAATGAGATCAGAATCAGGCCCATTGACTTTGGAATTTCTTAACATAATAGACAATCATTTGTTACAGTCAACACACGGGGAATTGTATGTTGGACATTATTCTAACTTATAAAGAGGAAGTGATCACAGAACTAAACATTAATGGTAGCTTAGGTACAAGTGATCATGACTCGATCACATTTATAATGTGCAAACAAGATAAAGACCAGACTATAATATATATGCTTGTGCTTTAATGGGGCCAGCTCCACAAAGCTGAAAACAAGTATGGGGGAAATCAGCTGGAAGGAAGAATTCAATCAAAAAAAGTGAATGATAATTGGGAATCATTTAAGAACAACTTCTACCCCAAAAGCCACAATTGAAAAAGAAGGCTATGCCGGTTAAAATACTGACCCTGGTTACAGGGGGAGCAAGGGCAGCTGTAAAAATAACATTAAATAAAAATGGAAGAAAGGGGAAGTTGATAGCAATGAACATATTTCAGGAAATAAGAATTGTAGAAAATTCGTAAGGGAAGCCAAGGGACACAAGGTGAAATCAATGGCCAGCAGAGTTAAACACAATAAGAAGGAGTTTAAAAAAAAATCATCTTAGGAAGAAAAAGAATCCCGACAATGCTATTGGTCCATTACTGGACAGAAATGCCAGAAATATCAATAATAATGCAGAAAAGGCAGAAATATTCAATAAATATTTTTGTTCTGTATTTGTGGAAAAAACACATGATTTAGTCTCATCATATGGTGATAATGCTCTTTCCATTTCACTAGTATCTCTGATGGATGTTGAAGCTACTAAAGTTAGATATTTTTAAGTCAGCAAGTCCAGATAACTTACATACAAGAGTTTTTTAAAAAGCTGGGTGAGGAGCTCAATGGACTGTTAATGTTGATTTTCAATAAATTTTGGAGTGCTAAGAAAGTTCCAGAAGACTGGAAGAAAGCTAATATGCCAATTTTTTAAAAAGGTAAAATGGATGATCCAGGTAATTATAAGATAATGAAGTAGCTGATATGGGACTAAATGATTAAAATACTAGAACAATTTAAAATTAGCATGGCACACATTAAATGAATTAAAAACTGGTGAATTGATAAGGTGTCAAAATGTAACTGTAAGCAGGGAATTGTCATCCAGTGGAGTCCTGAAGTCATCAGTTCTTGACCATACACTATTTAATATTTTCATCAACGACCTGGAAGAAAACATAAAAATAATCAATTATGAAGTTGGCAGATGACACAAAAATTGGGGGAGTGGTAAATATGATGAAGACATGTCAATTATTTAGAGCAATTTGGATTGCTTGGCAAACTGCAAGCAAGCAAACAATTTGTGTTTTAATACACTAAATGTAAATGTATACATCTGGGAACAAAGAATGTAGGCCATATGGGGGCGCTCTACCCTGGGAAACAGTAACTCTGAAAAAGATTCAGAGGTCATGGTGGATAATCAACTGAACATGAGCTCTGGTGCTAATATGACCCTGGGGTGCATAAACGGGAAGCTTGAGTAGGAGTAGAAAAGTTATTTACTTCTGCATTTAGCACTGGTGCAACTGCTGTTGGAATATGATGTCCAGTTCTGGTGTTGACAATTCAGGAAGGATTTTGATTAATTGGAGAGAGTTCAAAGGAGAGCCATAAGAATGATTAAAGGATTAGAAAATATGCCTTATTAAGGATAGACTCAAGCAGCTCAATCTATTTAGCTTAAAAAAGAAAAGCTTTAAGGGTGACTTGATTACAGTCTGTCAGTACCTACACTGGAAAAAATATTTAATAATGGGTTTTTCAATCTAGTAGAGAAAGATATAAGAGGATCCAGTGCTTAAAAGTTGAAGTTAGACAATTTCAGACTGGAAATAAGGTGTACATTTTTAATAGGGTAAATAACCATTCGAACAGTTTACCAAAGGTGGTGATGGAATCTCCATCATTGGTAATATTTAAATCAGGATTGGCTTTTTTTGTTAACATATGATGTAGTTCAAAAGGAATTGTTTTGGGGGAGTTTTATGGCCTGCATTATACAGGAGGTCAGACTAGATGATCACAGTGGTTCCTTCTGACCTTGGAATCTATAAAAGCATGGTATTTTCACATAACAAATAATGTAACAAGCAACATGTGAGGAAAATAGGCATCAGCTATCTCTATGACTTTTGGTGTTCGTTTAGCTTCTTTTCCTGTCGTAGACCTTTTCCATATTGACCAATGCATTTTTATTCTGTGAGAAGAGATCCCATCAATGTATACAGAATTATTTATAACAAATCTTAGTCATGTTTGGTTTTGCAGCGATTAAGGGGTTTTGGGATGAAAGAAAAATGTCACCTCTAGCAATATTTTTGATTATCATTATTCCTGAGTGCTAATTTAGCTGAATGCTCATGAGAAGTTTCATATTGATAACGCTGGGAACTTAATTTCACTGTTTAGCCATAGTATATGTACAGTATAGGAAGTGCAGTCTTGTCACACAGACCCTTGCCAAAGTGTTTCATTTCCAGGTCCATTCAATCATTTGTCTTTCTGCTGACACTGTCAACTAGGGTATTGTTTCTAATGTGGGCACTCATCCACCAGCAGTGGTTCTCAAACTTATTTGATTGCACCCCCCTTCTTTGTGTCTGCAGTAGTTTATGCCCTTCCCAGCCCCCAGGCAGCCGACCAACAGCTGTCGCTCTCTGGCCGCCCGGCTCTGAAGGCTGAGCGGAGAACGGCGGCTGCTGGCTGGGTGCCCAGCCCTGAAGGCAGTGCCGTCACCAGCAGCCACTCTCCTCTGCTTTTGACGGCAACACTGCCGTCAGAGCTGGGCCATCAGAGAGCAGCACTTTTGAGTTGGTTTCTTCTGTTTTTAACCATGTGCGAATTGGGATTTTTGACTTTGACATGCAGGGTGTTGTAAATCATAGCAACAACAGAACACTAATCTTACTTAACAGTGGATATTCTTTGAAAACACGTATCCAAAACAATGACAAATTTAATGACTTGCGCTGTGTTTTGATTGTGCTATCACAGGTGAGTTGCAGCCGTTTTTTCTTCTTCAGGCATCAAGTTTAGCTCTATTATTGATTCAGGATTTTCAAAAGCTAAAGGATCTTTCACCCAGCACTTTTCCTTCAAATTTTAAAACCCATCTGCAGGGAAGTAGCGACTAAAATTGTCAGACAGAGCAGCGAGATGTAACTACATGACACTTTCCATTTCATCCATTTTTTCTTCACTGATGCTGTTCTCCTCAGTGTGTTGTAACAGTATTGGGAACATGTAGCTCGGACGATTACTTTTCAGTTGTGCTTGCCATAGTGCTAATGACTTTTGCAATGCTTGTATCTGTTCACGGTGTCGAAACAAATCAGTGTCTCATCCTTGTAATTTCAAATTCATTTTGTTTAAAATTGAGAAAATGTCAGCTAGATACGACAACTTTATTAGCCGTCATCTTCAAACAAATTTGCCAAATTAGACTTTCTCCACCAGAAAAATGTGAAACTTATTCTGGAGTTTGTACATCCTTGTAAACACCCTGCCCCTTGACAGCCACCATACTTCATTGTGAAATGAATATGCTCCGCTTCAAAAAGCCTGCTGTTCAGTGAACTTCCTTTAATGAAATTAACAATTTTCATTACTCTTTCAGTATTGCCATAAGATCAGGGGAAATACCCTTGGGTGCCAAAGCTTCACGGCAAATGAAACAGTGATTCCAAACAACATCATTGCCAGCTGCCTCAGATATTTTTTTTCACAACTTCGCTATTTCTACACATCACATATGCTGCACCATCACATGTAATTCCTTTGCAATTAGCCCAGTCTAATTTGTATTTTCCAACTACGCAGTCATGCAATGCTTTGATTACCAACAAAATACAACAGGAGCACAGATAAAGTCAGACAACACAGCAAATCTTGCCATACATACCTTACATAAAGTAACAGTGTTGCACAGTCTGAAATATCAATACCCTCATCAAGTTGGATAGCAAAATCCCTGGCTGACTGTAACTATGTAATAAGCTGGGCTTCCAAATGCTCTGCAATATCACATATTCACCGAAACATTGTGTTATCACTGAGTAGTATACTTCTCAATTTTTCAGCAGATTTCTTATTGAAAATTGTACGCACCCTATCCCGATATGCTGGAGAATAAGTTTTTCGTCAACTGTATGGGCCATTTTCTATTTTGCTACATGGTATGCTACGAAATATGTTGCTTGTTGTGCCTTATCATTCAAAGTAGTTGGCCAACTAAGAACTCATGCTGATAACTTTAATTTCCGTTGCTTCCTTTGAAAATATTCAAAAAGGCTTATCAGCGGCATCCCCATGTTTTGTTTCTAGATGTCTTTTTTTAAACTTTGACGGTTTTAAACTCTCGTTTACAAGCACTTCACTGCAAATAACACACTGCGGATTTCGATATTGGCTTGCGTTAGCACAATTGATGAAATCATATTTTTTTAAAAAGCATCACTAAACTGCCTCGTCAATAATTTGGTTTTCTTTTTGGTAGCTGGTTGAGATGAGGTTGATATGGCAGAAGTCTGTAATATTATAACTTTCTGTTGCAGATGATGTACTTACACTTGTATTTTCATTTTAGATGTAGATGATTTGATTGTATCAGAGGGGTAGCCGTGTTAGTCTGAATCTGTAAAAAGCAACAGAGGGTCCTGTGGCACCTTTGAGACTAACAGAAGTACTGGGAACATAAGCTTTCGTGGGTAAGAACCTCACTTCTTCAGATGCAAGACTTGCATCTGAAGAAGTGAGGTTCCTTACCCACGAAAGCTTATGCTCCCAGTACTTCTGTTAGTCTCAATGATTTGATTGGTTTCAGAGTAGCAGCTGTGTTAGTCTGTATCCGCAAGAAGAACAGGAGTACTTGTGGCACCTTAGAGACTAACACATTTATTAGAGCATCCGAAGAAGTGGGCTGTAGTCCACGAAAGCTTATGCTCTAATAAATGTGTTAGTCTCTAAGGTGCCACAAGTACTCCTGTTCTTTTTGATGATTTGATTGTTTCTGAACTTCTTTTCTTATTACGGAACGATCCATTTTTTCAGGATAAAGGTTTGTTGATTAAGCCTTGCAACTCAAATCTTCACAGCAGTCCCATTCGATGATTACATTCAAAACAGCTATGTTGTGCACACATATAGTGTGTAGTGCCAACTCTCTGTAAACGAATAGTCTTACCAGAAATAAATAAACATCGAATATTTAAATGATATTATGTTATTTTAAAACTCTAATGAAAGACATTCCAAGAGATCATGACATTTTAAATTTGCAAGTGATGCAGTGGCTAATATTCCGTGATCCAGTACCAGGTCATGACCCATACTTTGAAAACCATTGCAGCAGGAGCTGCACTTAACGTAGGCTAATAAACAGCCATAAGATGGCAATAAATGTAGTTACTCACAACTTGGTATAGTTTTGAATTGGTGACATAGAGGTGATAATATCTACCATCTATATAGCTATATAGTTCCTTGAGCCATCCAGTCACTCCAAACATCATCCTTTTTGACAAAATGTGTCATGTCGGCAAATTTGTTCAGATGTTATGTTTTCAATGACAAATGCTGCATTTGCATGCATTATGCCTGATGAATTTCATGTGTTGTTTACATTTTCTGGTAGCTGCATCTCCTCTTCCTCATCATGATCCCTAATGAATGGTATTCAAGTCTTCATCTCCAGAAAGAATTAAGTCTATGTCAACATTCTCAGTGCATAAAAGGTTCAAAGGTGCTTAAATTCATGCCAGATGCATCAGTGAGTCATTACCAAAGCTGGTGAAATGTTTGAGAGCTTAACAAGATATTATTTCTTCTTGCTGGAAACATCTTTACACAAAGGCATTTTTCAGTTAAGAGTCATCACTGATCACAGTTCCACAGTACACAGAATCAACAATAGCTGAACAGGCAGTTTACAAATCAGGGCAATTTGCCTTTACTGTCTGCATCAATATTGTAATTTTGAAAACTCGGATTTCTTTGGGAACTTTAAAAAGGATGCCTTTAAGAAAAACTTTCTGGAGCAAAAGACTTAATGTTTTATTAGCTGAAAAGACTATTATTTTGGAACCAGGAGATGTTTAGGAGCTCTGTTTTCTAAAAGCTTGACGACAGGCAAAGTAATTACCACTTGAATAGTTACAGAAATTGGATAATACATAATCAGGCCAAAAAGACAATTGGGTCCTCCAGTCCAGTCTACTTTGTTTTGTAGATCTGCTCAGTGCTTCACTGTTGCTGGCATTTTTTTGAGTCTGTTTTACCAACCTACAGCCCATCAACTTTCATTTTGGGGTTTAAATCCTTCTCCCACAAGGATCTTACTCATTTCCACTAAGGTAATGCAGTTTAATAAAGAATTATGGAAGAAATGTGTATTTTTAATATGAACTGGCATGCATTTCTCAGCCTTGATTGTCTGAATCTCCGTTATCTGAAATTCTCTTATAACCAAAACAAAGTCATGTCTCCAGACATCTTATTAATCACATTGATAATTCCCTCTTGTTATCGAAAACATTGATTATCTAAACTTATTCAACATCCCTCCAGACTCTTGGATAATTGAGGTTGGACTGTAATCAAGCATCACAAGCTCTGATTGCAATTTGCTCAGTATATCTGGATTTAGTTTACTTATTTGTCTGCATTTACCAGCAGTCTTTAAGCCAGTAGTTATAAACATCTGTGAATGGTGAGAACATTTTTTTTTTAAGAATTAAATATTATTGAACTTAAAAAGACATTATCGGGTTGGAACTCTCCCTTAAGAAAATAAAATTACTTACCTCCATTAATAATACCATTGATTACACAAAATGATTTAAAAATGTGTGTGCTTTTTGCAACTTGTTTGTGTGTTTGTTTGCTTTCTCTTTGTGCTTCATACTTACTTCCTACACTGAAAAGTAGTCATTTTTGTTTCTAGGTTGTTTCACCTTCTGGTTGCCATGCATTAGCACAATATTGTAATGTTTAGGGTACAGACATTATGGGGGAATGGTAAAAAATCAAATAAATCTTTCCCTTTTATTTATTTACTATGTAATGAATACTTAATGCTCAGCACGTTGAGCTTAATTTGAATGATCATTTAAATCAATGGAAATACTCCCATTACCTTAGTGTGACTTTGGATCAGGCCCTTCAACAATTTTACCAAAATGCACTCATGTTCCCATGCCCCTGGGGTAGGTGAGCGTTATGCTTATTATACAGTTGGTCATATTGATATATGGAGAGGGTGAGTAACTTGTCTAAGGCTATAAAGTGAGTCAGTGGGAAAGCCAAAACTGATATTTCCAGGCTCTTATTCTAGACCATACTGGTTCACTTTATTTTTGTAAAATTTATTTTTTCAGAAAACCCAATCTGTAGCCTAAAGTGTTCTTAGAATAAAAAGTCTTTAAAATGTGTTAAAACTATGCCACATGTATAAATAATTGAAAAATCTATATATGGAACACTGCAATGTACAAAATATAATGCCTGTAGTGGTCATAATTAAAAATCAATATTTGCCTACACCAGGGGTAGGCAACCTATGGCACACATGACGAAGGTGACACCCGAGCTGATTTTCAGTGGCACTCACACTGCCCGGGTGCTGGTCACAAATCTGGGGAAGCTCTGCATTTTAATTTAATTTTCAATGAAGCTTCTTTAACATTTTAAAAACCTTATTTACTTTACATACAACAATAGTTTAGTTATATATTGTAGACTTATAGAAAGAGACCTTCTAAAAGCATTAAAATGTATTACTGGCATGTGAAACCTTAAAATTAGAGTGAGTAAATGAAGACTCGGCATGTCACTTCTGAAAGGTTGCCGACCCGTGGCCTACACTTATTACACAGTGACATTTAAAATACCATATTGTTCTCTTGTATCTGAGAGAGAACTCCATCATTAATAGCTGAATAAATGCTGACATTTTCAGTAGAAGCTACTCTTTGCTAACTAAAGATTGTTTAGGCAGTAATCATCTGTGTATATGTATATATGTATGTGTAAGACATACACATCTGATATTAATCATCTGAAATAATTGTGATACTGTACAAAAAGGAAGATAGCTAGTTACACTAATAGTCACCAAAATTGCAATAAATCTTGTACAAAATGTCATGTAAGTCAGCATTTTTCAAAGTTCGGGTCTCGACCCAGTACTGGGTCATGGCATGTAAGGCACTAGGTCGCTCTGGTGAGCACCGCCGACTGGGACATTAAAAGTCCCATTGGCGGTGCTGCCCGGCTAAGGCAGGCTAGTGCCTACCTGTTCTGACACCGTACTGCGCCCCGGAAGCGGACAGCAGTGGGTCCAGCTTCTAGGCAGGGGGGCTACGGGGCTCCACGCGCTGTCTCCAGCCCGAGCACCAGCTCCGCACTCTGGTGGGAGGTGCCTGCAGGCGAGATCCACACAGAGCCGCTTGCATGCCTCCGCCTAGGAGTCAGACTTGCTGGTGGCTGCTTCAGGTGCAGCGCGGTCTGTGGGGACAGGACAGGCGGGAAGCCTGCCTCTGCACCTGGCTGCACTACTAACTGGGAGTCGACGGAGGTAAGTCCACGCCCCAATCCCCAGCCCTGAGCCCCCCCAACCCAGAATGCCCTCCTGCACCCCAAATCCCTCATCCCCAGCCCCAACCTAGAGCCTGCAGCCCCAGCCCAGAACCCTGACCCCCTCTCACAACCCAACCCCCTGTCCCAGCCCTGAGCACCCCCAAACCCAGAGTCCCTCCTGAACCATTCATCCCCGGTCCCAGGCCAGAGCCCTGACCCCCTCCTGCACCCCAACCCCCTGCCCCAACCCAGAGCCCACACCCTGAACCCCTCTGCCCCTACACCCCAAACCCCTCACCCCTCCATTGGGTCATGGGCATCACAATTTTCTTCAACTGGGTCCCCAGGAAAAAAGTTTGAAAACCACTGATGTGATCTATCTGGAAAATGCAGCCTATTTATAGTTTGGATTGTTTTGTTCCTTTAAAACCAATCTTTTTAATTTTGTAATTCACTTGGACGTCCGAGCAAGTGCAATATTTGATTGTTCTTTGGCATCTAATGCATTCGGTCCAGTCGAGCTTTCAAATGCAGGTTCAGAAGGTCTCAAGGATTTCAGACAGAAGCATAAATCAATATGCTTAGTATAATTTAGCTAAACTACTGCCACCGCTTTAAGGTTCAAGTCTCTTTGTCAGTGCCTTGACAAAGCACAGCACATTAGATTCATTGTGGAAGGAATGTCTGGACCAGACTAAGATGGCAAATATACTCTGTTCTGTTTCCTTATGTCCTTCACCCCTTGAAGTGAATGCAAGACATTTATTTTAGTGTAGTAAGATCTGGAGTGCAATGTTCTAGGTTAAATAGGAAAAAGAAATAGAGCAATGATATAGCCTGCAAGTCCTACTGACATTTGAGATCAGATTCATATATTAAATACTAGGCCAAACCTTGAGGTTGATCTTCCATTCCCTTCGTCTTTACTCAGACAAACTCCCATTAAATTTGACCTAAAGTAAGGATTGGAAGGCTGATATGAAATGTAAATGAAACTTCCAAAATGTACGTAAGATTGTGTGCTACTTACCTGCTATTGTTGGCAGTGGGACTTGGCCTTTTAACCTGGGGATTTTTACCACTGAATCGATGGGGCTCAGTTTCTGAAAAGGGGAACAGTTCCTTCTAAACAATCATCATTTGCCTCTTTCATAAGTGGAAATATGGAGTATCATAAGTGTAAAGTTCCCAGCTTTCACTTTATTATTATATATTTGTATTTTGGAAGCTCCCAAAGCCTGAATCAGTATCCAGACCTCATTGAGCCCCGCCAGGGGTGTCAAAGTCACTCAGTTTCTAATTATGATCAATGGAGTGTGTTTATATATTTTAGGATTCCATCTTCCCTTCAAGCCATCATTGGTTTCTTGATAATAGTAAAGGTATGTTTGCACAAAGACCAAGGGTAGGACCTTTACTTACTTGTTTGTAACCAAACTGTTAGTTATCACAATTGATTACTTGTTCAGTGCCTTATCACACTCAGATTCACTCAGTGTCTTTTGGACCACCTATGTTTCTATTTCTTGCACATCTTTCTTTCTCTGTTTCTCTGCAACTTCCTTGTCTGTGTCTCTTCTGTTCTTCCCTCTGCATTTCATCCCATGCAACAACTCCTAATTTCCAGTGGTGGGCTACACTGCCGTCCCTTTTCCTATTCTATCTGCTGAAATGATCAGTGATGAACTATAACTTGCATCAAAGTGTTGTTAGGCTTTTGAGTTACACTCCAATAAGAGTAATTATGGAGGGGTATTAACATGTCTCTAAGCTCCCCGCAGGTTCAGGAAGACATCACTGCATCCATTTACACTTAGTTCAGTTTTGGAAGGGTGTCTTTATGACCCTGGGAGCTAGAAGCACATCCTGAATATCTAAAGCTGGCTACCAAAATAGTGAAGTGGAGAGATTTGTCGTATGAGCCAATGTTTGACATTAAGTCAGGTCCTGTATAAATACATACAAAGCAACAATTCCTAGCCCACTGAAGCTAGGGGTCTGCCTGTATGGATCCTGTTGCAGGCCTGGGGCCTAACTTATTATAGAGTAACTCCTCACTTAAAGTCGTCCTGGTTAACATTGTTTCGTGCTTACGTTGCTGATCAATTAGGGAACATGCTCATTTAAAGTTGTGCAATGCTCCCTTATAACGTCGTTTGGCAGCCACCTGCTTGTCCACTGCTTGCAGGAAGAGCAGCCCATTGCACCTAGCTGGTGGGGGCTTGGAACCAGGTTGGACCAGCAGCCCCACTATCAGTTTCCTGAGCAACAGCCGCCCAGCAGGCTATCAATTGCCAGCAGTTCAGCTGTCCCTCCCCCCACTGCCATGTGCTGCTCCTGCCCTCTGCCTTGGAGCTGCTCCCTGGAGCCTCCTGCTTGCTCTGCGGGAGAGGGGGGAAGAAGAGGGTGGCTAATGTCAGGGTGTCCTCCCTCCCCGCTGCTCCTGCCCCCGCCCCCGCTTACCCCGTCTTCCATAGAGCGGGGGGACACACGACAGGGCTCAGGACGGAGGGAGCTTCCTGGCAACAGCTGCTGTCTCCGCTTGCTGATCTATTTAAAAAGGCAGTGTACTTAGAGTGGGGTCAGCGTACTTAAAGGGGCAATGCGCATCTCTCTCTCTCTCTCTCACACACATGGGGTGTGTGTGTCTCTCTCTCTCTCTGCCATGCTGACTCCCCTCCCTCCATCTGTGCTGCGTTGTAGGGTGTGAGGCTAGTTACAACAATGAGTTAACCCTTGAGGGTTCAGCCAATTGCTAGTTCATCATTTAGCAGTAAGGCATTCCCTGGGAAATATCCCACCCGCTGACTTCACCACCTGAACCAAGCTTCACAATCATCATTGCTGTGTACCAGTATTAAATTGTTTGTTTAAAACTTATACTGTGTGTGTATATATAGATATAATAAAACGATAGTCTTTTGTCTGGTGAAAAAAAATTTCCTGGAACCTAACCTCCGGTATTTACATTAATTCTTATGGGGAAATTGGATTCGCTTAACATTGTTTCGTTTAAAGTCACATTTTTCAGGAACATAACTACAATGTTAAGCTAGGAGTTACTGTACAAACTCTCCAGGCCCATTTCAATTTGTTAGAAAAGGCCAACACCAACAAGATGAAAAAAGGGAAAGCATCAAAGCAACTGAGTAATGGTGCAGCCTCACTTCTACGTAGACACCAATGTACATATGCCATTTTGGAAAATAATAAGGTATTAACTGATCATTAAACAGTATTTGACTGTTTCTCTCCTACAAACCATTCATTTGCTGTAGCATAATCTGATTCTTTTAATGGTTTCTTTCCATTGTAAACAATTTCTCAGTACTATAATAGTTTCTGTAAAAATAGTGGCTAATCCTTGATATTTGAGCAGCTGCCCTAGAAAACTGGCTTTCCCTGAAAGCTGACATTTGATAGTGAAGTGAATGCAAGATATTTTCTGATAAATCCTCAAATGGTGAATGTAGCAATAAATTACACTGATTGGTTTTGTGCAGCTAAGGTTCTGAGCAGCTAAAAGAGGTTAATCAGTTTAGCTATACTGCTCATTTCTGTTAGCTCTACTCCTCCTCTTACTCTGTGCAAACAGTTCTTCTCTATATCTGCTAACTCAGCCATGCCATTAGTCAGAGCCTCAGGAACTCTGCTCCCGTGAATGTCACATTAATCTTGGAGCTATATTGAAAATATTCCCAAACATCATAATGATAATTCCTCAGTTGCAGTCAACATCTCCTCTGTAGCATTTAGTTTGAAAAAACAAGGGTACTTATCTCAGGGTTGCATCCATTGTTCTCTTCTACAATTTAAAACTGCTTATCGGGGGGCAGATTATATATATATATATTAGGCACAGGCCTATCATAGTGTGCTATGAAGCTGCACTGGCGCACCTTTGGCTCTCAGAAGCATTGTGCTTCAGACAACATCATCCAGAGCTCCTGGGGATGTCAGCCACTGCCTCAGGCCTTAAGTAGGTGCAACATAAAATGCTCTTCATAGTCAGCCAGCTAGCCAGCTCTCCTGGGCCAGCGGTGTGGGATGCATGTAGGTCACTGAGTGCAGAATTTGGCCACTAATTTGAAAAAGACTAAATAAAAATGTGCAGCTGCATCATATTACTCTGAAGAATGCAGTAAGAAGCAAATCAATCCTGAAATCCTTAAATAAGAACTCCCATTGACTTAAGAAAGTTATGTAGGGACTGTGAGGTAGGCCCAAGGTGCTTATCTGAACCTCATCCCAAATATGCAGACATAAATCTGCTGAAAATCTGAATATCATGGCTATCCATGTCCCTGAATATCCAGTCCCATTTGTGAGCAGGAATTTCAGAGATGTGAAAAAGAAAAATAATTCAATCAAAAAGTAAATAACAAAAATTGAATTTACAAAAACATTGGGGTTCAGGTTTTTAAAATTTATTATATAAGTAGAATTTTACTTCAACATCTGGATTCCTGAGTGAAGATTTTGATTCGTTCTTACTCTGTCAGCTTGTTACTCCGAAAAATGGATTTTGGGATGCTGCTATAATAGTCTGCCTATTCCTCCCCACACCCGTCTATTCTTCCTGAAGTATAAGTTTCTAGAGTTGTTAAGGAAACATTAAAGGACACGGATATAACCTTCCGATAAAGTAATTGACACAGGCAGTATTCTTTTCCAAAACAAAGTATCTTTTTATTACTGTAACTAATAATCCCTAATACAGTATCCTAAAATCCTAAACAAAACACAATTCCTGACATAAATCCCTTATTGTAAGCTAAAGAGCATTCAAACCACAATGGCATATAGCTCAAATGATTCTGAGCGAAGCGATGTGATACAAATGGCCAGTTTGCAACAATCGCTGACAGCAGATCTTAAGTTTGCTTTTAAGTTTTACATAAGTAAGATACAATTAAAAGCGTGCACATATTAAATACTTATGCTAAACTATACTAAACTAAAAATTATATTAAAAACTGGCAAGCTTTATACATTCATTGGTATCCCTTTAAAATCACAGTTGCGGCTTTGTAAATCTTTAATCACTGTTGCTGTTTAGCTCCTGGTCAGTCAGCTTTGCTCTGCTCCAGTTTTTCTCTCTCTGCAGCAACTTTTCTGATTTCTTTCAAGTCGATTTTCTTTGGCTTTCCTCACTGACTTTCAATTCATCAGTCTCTTCCCGATTGAATCTCTCTCTCTCTCTCGCTCTTTTTGTGACTCAGACTTCAACTCTGAAACAACGCACTGCCAGTTGCCTTTTCAAGCTGCATTGTGGCTCTTTCCTGAGATACCTTGCTGTGCTTAGAAGCAATTACCTCATTAACACATGCCCAGTGTCATCAACCATTACTTCAGAGTTATGATTGACAGCTCTGACCTTTAAAACAAGTTGTTATTGGTATGAGTGGGCGCTGACCAGCTGGCTGCTCAGTTAACTGACCTCTCTGTCACCCCTTACTGCACATGCTCACTGTTGTCATTTA
The DNA here is from genome assembly GCF_011386835.1 of Chrysemys picta bellii. Lineage (NCBI taxonomy): Eukaryota > Metazoa > Chordata > Testudines > Emydidae > Chrysemys > Chrysemys picta. The sequence continues at coordinate 20,856,206 of NC_088791.1, forward strand.
CCTCAGAGCTGTGATTCTGCTGATCCCCATACGCACATACCTGGCTCTTTCCCAGGGCACCATTTTAGAAATTCTGGGCTTTCAACTGAGTAAACTCAGGGTCCTCAGGTTCATCTCAGGGTGGAGTGACTTTTGCTTATTCAGAATAAAGATCAGGCAGACAAAGTGGAGACGGGAGACTTCCTCTAATAACAAGCTGAGTATCTCATTACCAGTTCTAATAATTCAAAATTATTATATTATAGCTTCCCATGCATTTGAAATACAGCCTTCCCTTATTATTATGATTGCCATCAAGATCAATTATCCATATTTGTAAGACATTACAAAGGAATATCAGCTAAAATGAGTGTATTTATTATCCTTTTACAAATAATTGCTTTTTTCATTTAAAAACCAAAAGCCATCGCATAAGAGGAACACTAAAAACTCACAAGCAAACAATAGCCATTTGCTGTTCTGGTTATTAATATCCATGCTGTATCCCTTTGCCTTTTTCAATGTTTTCTGAATTCCTACAATCAAGTAACAAATGTATAGTAGCCTCGGGCTTAGTTAGTAACTGAACCCATAAGACCGCTGAGAGAAGTTCTACTTCATCTTGAATTCTCTGAAGCAGGAGTGGCCCAATAGATAGGGTGCTGTTGTGGGAGCTATAAGACAGTGGTTCTGTTCCTGGCTCTGCCCCTGAGCTCCTGTAGCAAGTCACTTCACCTTTGTGCTTCCCTTCTGTCTGTCTTACCTAGTTATATATGTGACATCTTTGAGACAAAGACTAGGTCTTTCTCTCTGTTTGAACAGTGCCTGGCACTATGGGTGTCTAATATCATTTGAGGCCTCTACTGTAATGTACATAATGAAGAATGGTAATCTGACATTGCGTGTTCATCTACCAAAAATGCCCTTTCTTCCCCCACTGCCTCCCCAAATTCATTAGGAGTTACATAGGGGTTTAGACTATTGGTCTATTAAGTAGTTTGGTATTTCCCATTGTTTGGTATTCACATTTACCCTATGTTTCAAAGGAAGGCAAATCCCACAATAATACAGTAGGGCCATTATTTTCAAACTGAAGCGAGCCAGCTAAATGCATATTTAGGCACCTATCTAATAATGGCCCAATTGTCAAGCATGCTGATGACCTGCTACTGTCAGAAAAATTAATCATTTTGACACCTTCTCATATAATATCCTCATAAGTAAATTAGGGAAATGTGGTCTAGATGAAATGACTGTAACGTAGGTGTACAACTGTTTGAAAGACCATACTCAAAGAGTAGTTATCAATAGTTCACTGTCAAACTGGGAGGACAACTGGGACCCTATACCCCATATTCTTCATAGACATATGCTTATGATATGAATGTGGCATAACTAAGGTGTTTTATGTAAGATGGGCCATGTGAGGTATCATTGGAAAGGTTACGAATTACTGAATATGATTATCCTATTTCTGTATCTGAAGGTATCATTTCTGTATCTGAAGTTAGGAATATTGACTATGTAACAATAACAACTCTCAGGGTAGCAGCCGTGTTAGTCTGTATCCTCAAAAAGAACAGGAGTACTTGTGGCACCTTAGAGACTAACAAATTTGTTAGTCTCATAAGCTTTCGTGGGCTACAACCCACTTCTTCGGATGCATCCGAAGAAGTGGGTTGTAGCCCACGAAAGCTTATGCTCTAATAAATTTGTTAGTCTCTAAGGTGCCACAAGTACTCCTGTTCTTTTTGAGAATAACAACTCTGTTTACACTTGGGAAACACCCACCAGACAGTAGGCAATCAGCCTGGATGGGCCATTAGGAAGGACAATAGGACTTTGAAGATGCTAATCTCTCTCCTTCCTGGGAACTGGGATGCTGCTTTGACACTGCAGGGTCATGTGATCATGTCACCCGGAACTGGACACCATCTTGGACTGCTTGTATTTTTTCACTAAAAGGGGTTGGGGGTCAAACTGGGAAACAAAGGATTCCCGCCATATGCAAATTTTATTTAAGGCTGGAGAGTGAGATAATTTAGGCTCTTCTCCACTGCCTCACTGCCCAATGAGGAAGACTGCTGAAAACACCTGAAGAAACAAAGGATCTAAGATGTGGGGGTGGGGGCAGGGCTGAGCCCAGGCAAGAAAGGTCAGCCTGTGAAAGGAATACCTGGAGATTTAAGCTGCACGCAGTGCAGTTTACCTTCAAGAAACTCTGCAGCCTGCATAAAACAACATTTAGGGTGAGAATTTGCAATTATTAACCTGTTACTTTAGTGTATTAAGCTTAGTTTGCGTGTTTTGTTTTATTTGCTCAGTAAGCTGCTTTGATCAGTGTACTATCCCTTATAATCACTTAAAATCTATCTTTCATAGTTAATAAACCTGCTTTTTGTTTATTTTAAAACCAGTTTGTGTAATCCACAACTGGGCAGGAGGGTGGGCAAAGAACTGTGCATATCTTTCTCCACATTGAGGGAGGGGGCGAATGTCATGAGTTTACACTGTATAGATCTCTATACTGCGCAAGACAATATAATTCTGGGTTTACACACCAGAGGGTGTGTGCACTTGAGTGCTGGGCAATCCCCGAGCTGAGTCTCCCCACACAGAGCTCATCTCAGTGTCTGTGTATCTTTCTAAAGCTGGGTGTGTCCCTACCTCTGTGTGTGCAGGGCTGCTGCGGGGAGGGACAAGTCGGGCAATTTACCCCAGGCCTCGGGCCCCACAGGGGCCCCCACGAGTATATAGTATTCTATAGTATTGCAACTTTTTGTTATGGAAGGGGCCCCTGAAATTGCTTTGACCCAGGCCCCCTGAGTCCTCTGGGCGGCCCTGTGTGTGTGTACATACGCATGCGCACACGCATCAGGACAGGGTGAGGGAGCCCAGGCTGGTGGAACAGGCGAGCTCAGTGGAACCCCAGAGCAGGGGGCAGTCCATCACAGTCACTCCATATCTAGTGGAGTACCACAGGGGTCTGGCTGGGGTCTAGTACTATACAATATTTTCATTAATGGCTTGGATAAGGGAGTAGAGAGTATGCTTATAAACTTTGTGATGCAGTTGCAAAAAAGGGCTAATATTCTGGGATGTATTAACAGGAGTATCATATGTAACGCGAGGGAGGTAATTGTCTCACTCTACTCGGAGCTGGTGAGGGCTCAGCTGGAGGACTGTATCCAATTCTGGGTGCCATACTTTGAAGAGATGAACAAAAATAAGAGGTTTAGAAAACCTGATCTATGAGGAAAAGTTAAAAAAACCACAGGTGTGTTAAGTCTTCAGAAAAGAAGACTGTGGGGTAGGCTGATAATCTTAAAGTGTGTTAAGAACTGTTACAAAGAGGATGGTGAAGGTGCACTGAAGTTAGGACAAGAAGTAATGGACGTAATCTGCCATCAGGGTGATCTAGATTAGATACTAGGAAAATCTTTCTAACTATAAGGATAATTAAACTCTGCAATAGGCTTCCAAGGGAAGTTGTGGAATCCCCACTAGTGGAGGTTTTACGGAATAGGTTGTTGGGTGGTGTAGGTTTACTGGGTCCTACCTCAGTGCAGAGGCCTGGACTTGATGACCTCCAGAGGTCCCTTCCAGGTTTAGATTTCCAGGCATAAAATGTTGCATGTAATGATCCAGCCCTTTTAAAAGCCCAATATACTATTTGACTCTCTGACATTTGTGTCAGGGAATTGCTAGAGCTGACAGAATGGTATGTGAAGAACTGTTTATTTTTTTCCTTTTTCTATTGTGTTTATAGGAAGCACTTCTGTTCCATTCTTTGGAAGATGTGCTGCTAAAATGTACATCCAATGGATAAATCAAAATTGAGTGTCATTTTAACCACAAGTTTCATTCAGATCTTAACCATGTTCCCACTTTTGCACCTCTAAAAATCTACATCCCATTAATTTTTTTAATACTGTCTGAAATTCTTGTCAAATTGTCCTTTAAGTAATTCATAGTACTTTGGCATCAGTTTCTCAGGAGCCATGGAAATTGGAATCACTTTCAGTCTTGAGGCAGTAATAATTTAAAAACTTTTTGTTTCCATTCCTTCTTTAAAATGATAATGAAGAAAAATACATGTTGAAATTATTCCAATACCAGTCAGAGCTTAATTTCAGTGGTTCAGAACTCATTACTTTCCTCTTTCATAGAGTTCTGAGGTACCTTGTCATAGATAAAATTGTTTTATTGCTACCTTAGCCCTAACCCTAGATATGTCTGTATCTAAATTTAAGGTTGCCATCTCCAAGACTCAGAAAAACTAGCCACTGCACTTCTGCACCAGCCTGACCCACCTTGTCTCCTTTCAAACGCCCCCTCCTTCACCAGTATGACCCTCCTCTTCCCCTCTCAGGTGCCCCCACCCTTACTAGCCTGGCCCATGAACCCCTATACGCATCCCCTCCCAGGAGCTTTAGCCCTCAAGGGAGTCCCACTACTGTCCCCTCCCAGGTCCCCAGGAGCCCCTCCTTCCCCACCCTGATCCTTGATCCTTACCCCTCCCTGCTGCTAAGCCTTGGGTCCATCCATCCCATTGCCTGGTCCCCGGTCCCAAGGGGAACAAGAACCTTAGCCACCACAGTTTCAGCACATTGAGGGCCTAGCACACAGAGCAGGACCCAGGTGTCACAAAAGCAGAGCTCCCAGCCCTGTGACCTGCATGTGATACTTACAAGATTGCTATAAAGCCACCAGTGTCAATCCTGTGTGTGAGAGCAGCTTACAAGTGTGTCAGGGGGGAGATGGGGAAGAAGGCACATTGCAACCAGCAAGGGAGTAGAAGAACTGGCCAGGCCAGTTAGAAAAACAGCGAGCTGGTAACCCTACCTAACATAGATATTGTAAATATTATAGATAGAAACCAAATACAGTAAACCAGCATGCACTGCATAAATATATTTAAAAATCAATTAACAATAACACGCTTTATTTTCATGCAAGGAAAATACTGCAGTCTTATTCCAATGGCTAGTTTGCGAATATTTCCTTCTAACTTTTACGTAATGCAGAAAACTGGAAGTTAGGGGACCTGTTTTTATAACCGGCTTCGTTCCCTATTCTGCAGGGTGACTATGCACCTGGAAAATTTCACATGTTGGGTGAACTGTCTGTATTGGCTGCTTCATACTTTGCCTGCAATTTTTGTTGCGCTCTTCAATCTACAAGGTAGTCATGGTTCATCTTGTCTGATTAAGTATCTTGCTGCAATGGGTGTGTCTTCCAAACTTTATCTTAAACTTTATTCAACAACATGTTTTCTTGCTATTCCTTTCCTCCACTTAAGTGATTATCAAGGGGTTAACTCGGGTATTCAGAGTATTATGGGTTGGAGCCATGCTCTCCATCCTTCCCTTACTTCCTGTTTAGTGAGTGGGAGTTTTTCCTTGTTTCCCCTGTTGTGATGCAGTTAAATAAAGCAGCAAGTTCCTAGCCTGCAATTCTGTGAGTAGACTTATTTTTGTTGCCCTGAACAGGCCTTATACAAAAGCCGTATTTGCTTTTTGTTTCATAGTTTATTCCAGTGGCACAACCATAGTAAAAAGCATAGAGGTAAAATCCTGGCCCTATTAAGGGAGTAGGAATTTTGCCATTGACTTCAGTTGGACCAGGATTTCACCCCAGGTTTGTAAAAAATGAATCAAAAGTTTGTGAAAGTTATGTTAGGTCCTCCCCTCACCCATCCTCCTGGTTCCCTGTGATACCTTATGGCAGGGGTCCCCAACGTGGTGCTCGCGGGCACCATAGCGCCCACCGGGGCATGTATGTGCGCCCGCCTACTGCCACCAGACAAGCAGCCCCGAAATGCTGCCGAGAACCAGCGTCATCAAGAAGCGTTGCCGTCAAAATGCCACTGATTTTCGGCGGCATTTCAGCGGCGACGCTTCCTGGCCATGCCGCTTCTCGGCGGCTAGTCGTCTGGCGCCCGTCACACAGAAAGGTTGGGGACCACTGCCTTATGGTGTTCTGATTAACTGAAGCCTTTCTATTAACTTTGGTTAAAACTGAAGTCCTAACTCCCACCCCCACGTTGCTTGAACAATGAAAGGTTCTCCTTTCGAAAAAGACTCCATGTACAGAGACTGCTGTATAGAAGTCTTTCTGTTCTGAACTGCAGCTGTCTGGCCACTCACATTTTTCAGTTTCTATATGGGAGCCAAACCTGTTTTTTAAATAACAATGTAAACTTCCCCACCCCTCTAATTTGTCTGTAATTGGGGGATCCGGCTCAGCAGATTCTGACATCTGTGTTCAGGTTCTGCTCGTTCAGATAATTGATGTTTCACTGTTGTTTGATATTTCCTAATGGAAAACTCTCAGCAAGAAAGTATCTAGGATTAAAGCTTAGGTGCAAAAGAAGAAGATTGCTTTACACACAAAAATTCCATGTCTTTGTCAGTGATATAGTACCTAGCCAGTCCATTACAAATACAATATCAAGCTGAAGATTCTATTATTCCATCCTCTTTTCAGGTTTCTTACCAAGTCCAATAAATCAAGGATTTACTTATATGAATAACTGACATCCCCTACTGAATACTTATATCTGTAGCACATAAAAGGTTAGCTATTGCAGCTGTATAATTATTTCCTCAACACACAAGTGTGTAAAGCTTCTGAAGCACAATGTCAGATTGCATAGTTCTGAAGAAGTGCTGAGCAACTGCACCCAGACTGATTGTTATGAAGCACTGATACAAGAATTGCTTCTAAAGTACTTTCCAAAGCTGTGTGCCGAGAGCTAAAATTCTGTGAGCCAAAAGCAGTTTGCAAAACAGATCTTATCCCTCATTAGAGCTGGTCAAAACTTGCAAATAACATTCACTGTGAATTTAGCTCTTTTTCTGGTTCATGAATCATTGTGAACCAATCCCTGTTTGCAAACTGATCTGGAGTCACAATTACTGCAAATACATTACTAGCAATTGTTGGTAGATAAATTATATTGGCAAACCGTTCAGTTACATTATTTGTCTGCTATTTGTTATTATTTTTATGAGTTCTTTGTCACCTAAATTACATAGGGTGAAATCCTGGTGCCACTGAAGTCAATGGAAAAGCTCATAAAAAAGCCACCTCCACGAGGGGCATAGCTACCAGCGCTGGGAGTGCGGATCCCAGAGCTGGTGCACTGTCTATACTGGCATGTTACAGTGCTGAAACTTGCAGCGCTCAGGGAAGGGGGGGTGTTTTTTCACACCCCTGAGCGAGAAAGTTTCAGCGCTGTAAAGTGCCAGTGTAGACAAGTATAGTCTTAGTTGGGTGATAGAAGTTTGCATCCAATGTGGCAACAACTCCCATGTTATTTGTGATCCCTTCAGCTCAATGTTGAGGCACATTGGTGGGACAGTGTAGAGACAACTAAAGTGGCTCTGGCCAGACTGGATCATTTCTATCTCAAAGACAGAACTTTGTTCTCCACTGCTATCAATATAATACCTTTCAGAAGTGCTAAATTTTGGCAAATGCTGACATTTTAATAATGAAAACTGCACCTGGTTGATACTATGTGCTTATGTATCTAAGGACAGCACTAGGTATGTGTTTTTCCTACCTTCCAGTTTCCTCATCTTTGCAATTTAGCTTTACAATGAAAATTACCAGTTCAGGTTGATGCTTCAACGTGATAAGATTCACGCTGAAGATGGAAGGGCTAAGCACTTCCCAGGCATACAAGAATGGACAGTCCCTGCTCTGAGGATGGGCAGACAGCATTCAGAATAGGGGATCCACAAAAGAGATTTTTCTGGACAAATCAACAAGATTCACTATGGGCACCACAGCAAAAGTGGGTTTTTAAGGCAAGTCTTAGAAATGGAAAAGGATGAGCTTCTGGATGGACTAAGTAAGGTCGGTCCATGAAGAGAGGGCCTCATGGAACAAGGTGCAAAGGCGAGTTGTTCAAGAGACTGACAAAGGAGTGGACAAAGGTGGGAAAACTGGAGCGGAGTAGGTTTAGGCAGTATGAATAGTGTTAGTAAAAATAAATCTTCTTCTTTCACCAAACCCACTATTGGGTGCAACTCCACATGTTCTTCATTGCTAGCTGCTTTTGGGGATGGGCACTGGCTGGATATTTAGCTCGGTGTTGCTTTTACCACTCTGACTCCTGTCAAAACCTCATATTTGCTACTGCAGAAAGTGAGAACATTGTCTTGTTGTACCTATATGGCTAAGATGCCTCCTGTGAGAGAAATAGGACCTAAGGGAGATATGCACATGTAAACAATTCAAGCAAACAGTAGCAGTAATTTCTAAATTAAAGTCCTCACAGAGCCCTGTTGGGTACTATACTTCATTTATCCTACAAAATATATGATGAGCAAAATATTAATTTTGCCAGTAGAAAGTTGACACATTTATTAAATCTTCCTTTTAGCTAACTGCTTGAAAGAGAGAAGTGAAGACAGATCAGACCGTTTGATGATTGATACCTCTCTAAGGCATTCAGAAACTGCTGTGATGAGCACAGTTTAAGAACACCAAGAGATGGAATGCCTTTCTCGTGTGGCATATTTGTACTGGGAAAAGTTGTGTTGTGACTAATATGGTGTTCTCCTCGGTAGCCACTGGATGTTGCAGGAATATCTGTCTTGTGAAATAGCTGCAGGTTAGTTTTATGGATACTTCATGAATGAAAATGTATATTATGGGGGATTTTATAGAGAAGTTCTTACCCCCTTACAATGAAAATCTTGACTATTATATTCTGGAGCCCGCAGAGGAGACAGAAAAACAGAGATGCAGAGAGAGCTAATGGACACACAGCTGTCTGCTGTGCTTATTTTATTGTTCTGGCTGCAAAACTGAAACTAACACAAAACTGATGCTTTGCAATGGGAAGGGGAAAGAGTACAGAGCCTGCTGAACATTTAAATGCAGAGGACTTCACATTCCTCCATCTTTCTTTAAAAAACTTTCCAGACACACATACATTATCATTTACACCGTTAACATGAAACACTAATATAACCTAACTAAAAGTTCTGGGTGTTCTACTGCAGACTTTTCAGTTGCAATGGATTATTTTGCCCTGGAATAGCAACTCCCTAACTGAACAATTTATAAGTTCAGGTGCACAACTGGTTTTTGCACTTTCTGGGGATAATGTGGTAGTTCAGCAATGTCCTGAACAACAGGAACAGTCAGTGGTAAGGAATCAGTTGGATTTGGTACTAAAGATTCTTCCACCAAATCATCAAAATTAGGAGTTTTAACAAAAGGAGGTTACAGTGGAGGAACACGGTCCTACTTAAATGTCCCTAACTCGGGTACTAGTTGAGGCTGCAACTGGTTCAACTATTGTTTCCATAAAATATCATGGGATCATTTTATTGCAAACAAAACAAGTCCCATGCATTTTATATGTTCTGAAGCTACCAATTTCACTCCAGAACTGTAGTTGCAAGTCCAAAGACTACGTCCCTGACTTGAAAAGTATGATGACAAGTCTCACGTCGTTGATCAGTTTGCATAGGCTTGCGATTTAGCTGCATGTGAGGCAATATCAGGATGTAGCAGGCCCAAACAGAAACGTAAATATCACTTCAAGAAATTAGTTGCAGGTGACTTTGGGTAGTAACATGTGGTGTGACAAACAAGTAATTGCTTGTCTGTAGACAAGCAAGAAATTGTCCTATTTCTGCTGATGACTCCAAATAGACTTGTTATCTTTTAAGGGATGCTTAAGCGTGCGTTTGTACAAAGTGTTCTACTAATCTGAAATGACTGGAGGATAGCTAATGTGACGCCAATTTTTAAAAAGGACTCCAGAGGTGATCCTGGCAATTACAGGCCAGTAAGCTTGACTTCAGTACCAGCCAAACTGATTGAAATTATAGTAAAGAACAAAATTGTCAGACACATAGGTGAACATAACTTGTTGGGGAAGAGTCAACATGGTTTTTGTAAAGGGAAATCATGCCTCACCAATCGACTAGAATTGTCTGAGGGGGTCAACAAGCATGTGGACAAGGGAGATCCAATGGATATAGTGTAGATTTTCAGAAAGCCTTTGATAAGGTCCCTCACCGAAGGCTTATAAGCAAAGTAAGCTGTCATGGGATAACTGAGAAGATCGTCTTATGGATTGCTAACTGGTTAAAAGATAGGAAACAAAGGGTAGGAATAAATGGTCAGTTTTCAGAATGGAGAGGTAAATAGTGGTGTCCTCCAGGGGTTTGTACTGGGACCAGTCCTATTAAACATATTCATAAATGATCTGGAAAAAAGGGGTAAACAGCGAGGTGGCAAAATTTGCAGATGATACAAAACTACTCAAGATAGTTAAATCTCAGGCAGACTGCAAAGAGCTACAAAAGGATGTCTACAAATTGGTGACTGGGCAACAAAATGGCAGATAAAATTCAGTGTTGATAAATGCAAAGTAATGCACATTGGAAAACGTAATCCCAACTATACATATAAAATGATGGGGTGTAAATTAGCTGTTACCACTCAAGAAAGAGATCTTGGAGTCATTGTGGATAGTTCTCTGAAAACATCCACTCAATGTGCAGCAGCAGTCAAAAAAGCGAACAGAATGTTGGGAATCATTAAGAAAGGGATAGAAGATAAGATAGAAAATATCATATTGCCTCTATATATATCCATGGTAATCCCACATCTTGAATACTGCATGCAGATGTAATCACCCCATCTAAAAAAAATATATTGGAATAGGTTCAGAAAAGGGTAACAGAAATGATCAGGGGTATGGAACAGCTTCTGTATGAGGAGGGATTAATAAAACTGGGACTTTTCAACTTGGAAAAGAGACAACTAAGGGGGGATATGATTGAGATCTATAAAATCACCTCACTGTTGACTGACTGGTATGGAGAAAGTAAATAAGGAAATATTATTTACTCCTTTTCATAACACAAGAACAAGGTGTTCAGCTGAAGGTTTGAAAAATTCACATTTGTCTCCGTGTAATCTCAGACCATGGTCTTCCAAACTTTGGAAGACTGTGTCCAAATTTCAAAGATGATCCTCTTGATCCTTTTCTGTAACACAGATGCCATCCAAATAGCTTTGAACTCCAATTAGTCCCTTCAGAATCTCACCCGTGGCTTTTTAGAACAGAGCAGGTGCTGATGTGATACCAAAAGGCAATCTGTTGTAACAAAATGAGCCTTTTGTGGTGTTTGAGATATTTACAAGATGACGGATCAACCTCCATTTGTAGGTATGCATATAGCAAATCCAATTTACTGAAATACTATCCACCACTAAGAGTAGCAAACAAATTTTCAGTAAGCGGTAGTGGATACTGATATGCATATAAAACTGGATTCGTGTCACTTTGAAATATCCACAAATTTAGACTGAGCCATCCTTCTTGATCACTGGTATGATGGGTATAATGCTCTCACTGTGTGTGAAACTGATGACAAGAGTCCAATGTTCACTAACCAATCCAAATCAACTTCTACCAGAGGCTTCTGTGCATAAGGTACAACTCTGGACTTGCAATATTTCAGCTACCAGACTGTCAGTCTTAACAGTGAGCTTCACTGATGTTGCTCATCTGTCTAACCTCTTGTTCAAAAACTTTGGAGTGCCAGTCCAGAATTTGTTGAAGATTTCAAGGTGCTTTTGTGATTGCCTTCATGTCAGTCCAATTCACTTTGAGCTTCTCAAGCCAAGATCTGCCAAATAACCATAGATACTTCCCTTCAATCACATACAATGGTAAAAGAATTGATTGCTCATCTAGTTGAACTTTCACCTAGAGTATCCCTTTTGGGACTAACTTTTCAGTGATGTAAGTCTTTAAAACTATGGAGGTTTCTTCCAGGGGACCTTGTGACAAAGTCTGGTGATAGGTAGATACAGAAATCAGTGAAATGGCAGCTCCAGCATCAAGCTCCATTCTTGTAGGAACTATTTCAATAAAGGGTGTAACCCAGATGCCTTCTCTGATAACATATGTAGTGCTAGATCTTGGTCAATCTCACTAGCGCTCTTGTCTTTTTTCCATATTATGAATTCCTGTCTTCTGTCTTTTCTTAGTTCAGTCTGGATAGGTGCCTTCTTGGATGTATGGTTACTCTGTGTTGCTGGTCGTTGAACTGTGTGACAGTTCACCGCGATGTGTCCTTTTTTCTGGCACTTTCTGCAAATAATCTGACATGCCCAGCAGTCCTACTGAAAGTGCATAATTTGCACACAAAAGCCATGTGGAAATCCCTTACCTTCCTGTGGCCCTCTGTCTCGCTGATGTAGGAGGTAAACTCAGCTCACGCTAAATTCCAGAGAATCTCCATTACAACACCTGCTTCAACCGCCTTTTTGAATATAAGTACTGATACAATCAATAACTTCTTCCAGATCTGGACATTGTGTAATCCAGAGACTACACGGGCATCACTTAATGGTTGTCCAAACTGACAGTGCTCTCACAGCTTCCTTAAAGCAGCAGTAAATTGTGCTACTGATTCTCTACCTCCCTGATATCACTGATGGAACAGATATCATTTTGCTATGATCGCTGGGATAGGAGAAAAATGTTCTTGCACTCCTGCAGTATTTGTGGCTTACATTGCAGTTCCAGGCACATTTGGAGAGAGCAGATCACACAACAGTCCACATACCTTTGGACCCATCACTTTCAGCAAGGTTGGAATGGTTACAAATGACAAAGGTTACAGATTACTCAAAATGTTTGAAGTACACCACTCAGGATTTATGGTTTTCTTCAAACACACCAATGTAAAGGTGTCATTTCTCTCTTTTCCTTTTGGACTTCATGCCTCCTGGACACCTGTTCCACCCAGAATTTTTTTTCCTTTTTATTTTTTTTTAAACTGTGTGCTATCTGCACTCAATCACCCTCTGCTGGCTTTGTGCTTACGTACACCTTTGTCTGTACGTGGGCTTATCTCTGCTGGCTGCAGACAGGGCCGCCCAAAGGATTCAGGGGGCCTGAGGCAAAACAATTTTGGGGGCCCCTTCCGTAAAAAAAAGTTGCAATACTATAGAATACTATATTCTCGTGGGGGCCTGGGGCAAATTGTCCCACTTGACCCCCCCGGGCAGCCCTGGCTGCAGATCCTCAGTGCAGGCTAAGGCTGTTTCTGTCTTTTTGTATGTGGTCAGTCAATATGGCTGCCTACTTACACTCACTGCTGTTTTGTTTGCACAAACTCTGGGCTGTAGCCTATTCCTTTGTTCTATCTTTATTTGTCTACTTGACCCTCTCTAGCTGGCTGGTTCATGCTGTCCCAGAAGCAAAAACAGCAGTCTGTCACCCAGTGCCTCAAGGCAAGCTTAATCTCTTTTTTATAGTATTATTTGCTTACTTTTTTTCTTCTTGGTCAGGCAATGAGAGCACTGGACATCCTTGGGATGGAAATTCGTCGTCATCAAATGTTATATTTCTGGAGCTAGCAGAAAAGGAGACAGACAGAAATACGCAGGGGGAGCTGATGGACCCACGGCTGTCTGATTTGCTCATTTTATTGTTCTGGCTCCAAAACTGAAACTAACAGAAAAGTGAGACTTTGCACTGAGCATGGGGGAATACAGAGCCCCCTGGACATTTAAAGGAACAGGACATCACATTGACATACCTTGAAGTAGTGGATGGTGTGATAGTTCAGATCCATTTAAATAAACCGAACATTTATGTATTCTTTTTTCCCCATCAGAACAAAATTTGGACCTTGTTGAGTCAGTACTCTTCCAGGATGAGAAGTTGAGAAGTGCAACATGCAAATATTTCATTTTACAAGGATAAGATGCTGTGAGGAATCAGCCTGAGAAATAATACAGCAAGGCAGAAACAGATAACATAGTCAAGTGATTCAAGGATAGATGTATGCAGGTGTGTATATGTGTACCTAATTTAGCCACATTCAGTATCTATATCCTGCCTTATTGCTCAAACAACTTCACAATAACTGTAAAGTGGATGATATTCCTATATTCTTTTGTATACTAAACTCGTAGAAAAAGTGCATCGAATGTGTCAGAATTGACTTCCTAAGAAGAAGAAGAAGAAGAATAGATACTCCAGGCAAAAAGTAAATGTATGATTGAAATAATCTTTCCCCGGATGATGAAAATCTTGAAAGACGTATTTTCTGTACCCTGAAATAGCAGATACATAGTTTGCTATGGCTGGAATGTAGCTTCAAAAAATCTCCTTTACAGGCCCTCTCAGAGGTCCAGAGAAACCTGGGCCACTTCCAGCTTTTGAGGCCCCTAGCCATAATAAAAATAAAAAATGATGACACATGAAAACAAAATAAGGCATCCAAAAAGTGAGACATAATTTGAATATTTTTTATTTTTGAAGTGATAATCAAGATAGCCCAGTACAGACAGTTTGATAAGAAGTGTGAGAATACTTACAAGGGGAGATAGATTCAATGTTTGTAATGGCTCAGCCATTCCCAGTCCTTATTCAATCCTGAGTTGATTGTATCTAGTTTGCATATCAATTCCAGCTCAGCAGTCTCTCCTTGGAGTCTGTTTTTGAAGTTTTTCTGTAGTTCTGTAGTTTTTCTCATACCCCCTGTAGTTACTGTCCTTTGTTTCAGTCTCCTTCAAGTATCCTGGGGGGGGAGGAAGGTGGAGAGGCTCCTTCTTTAGCCAGCTGAAGACCAAAACGGAGGGGTCTCCCACGGGTTTAAATAGACTCTCTTGTGGGTGGAGACCCCCCTCCTCCCTCCTATGCAAAGACCAGCTCCAACAGAAAAACTTCAAAAACAGACTCCAAGGAGAGACTGCTGAGCTGGAATTGATATGCAAACTAGATACAATCAACTCAGGATTGAATAAGGACTGGGAATGGCTGAGCCATTACAAACATTGAATCTATCTCCCCTTGTAAGTATTCTCACACTTCTTATCAAACTGTCTGTACTGGGCTAGCTTGATTATCACTTCAAAAGTCTTTTTCTCTTACTTAATTGGCCTCTCAGAGTTGGTAAGACAACTCCCACCTGTTCATGCTCTCTGTATGTGTGTATATATATCTCCTCAATATATATTCCACTCTATATGCATCCGAAGAAGTGGGCTGTAGTCCATGAAAGCTTATGCTCTAATAAATTTGTTAGTCTCTAAGGTGCCACAAGTACTCCTGTTCTTTTTGCAGATACAGACTAACACGGCTGCTACTCTGAAACCTGTAATGATGACAAGGAAGACATTGATCATATAGTGCTGCTCAACATCGGATTCAGGCTGTAGTCCACGAAAGCTTATGCTCTAATAAATTTGTTAGTCTCTAAGGTGCCACAAGTACTCCTGTTCTTTTTGCGGATACAGACTAACACGGCTGCTACTCTGAAACCTGTCAGTAGGTAAGTTGCGATTGGTGGAGAACTCAGATGAAATGCAAATATTCTGTGCTACTAATTTGGACTCAGTCAGGATCGCATCCCATTGTTCACAAATCTGTTGAATGTTATTGATAAGACTTTCAGTGTTATCCCTCTCAACATCAAGTGTAGGATTGAGTGCTTCAATTACCAGATTAGTTTGGTGAATCATTGTAAGTAGCTTCATCCACAAAGAAGACATCAGAATGCATTGAAATTTGGACATGTGCTTCTGAATAGCCTGAAGTTCAGTTCGAGCTTCTGCAGTTGAGACTGAGAGATTCAAACTCATTTAAAGCCTTTCTCACTGAATTAAAATGCTGCGCAACTGCTTGAACACCATCAATCCATGCAGACCATCTAGTTTTTGGACATCCCATGCACGAAACAGGAAGATATTACTTCAGAATTTCCTACCTTTGTGGACTGCTACTGAAGAGATTGTACATTTGCTGAACGGTTCCAAAGTAAGTAATTGCATCCTTGCATGATTTAGCATAGTCAACACCTACAAGGTTTAGTGTGTGGTTTCCACAGCTGGACAAAATACACTTTGAATTATGCTCAAACAGAACTGCTTGTACACCTTTGTACTTCTCAGCCATATTAGATCCATTGTTATAGGCTTGACCAATGCAGACTTGAAAATCTAACTTAGTCTTCTAGAATTGCTAGTACTTGACCAGCAATTTCTTTTCCATTTTTTTTCATGAAATTATCAAACAAAATCTTTCTTCAGTTGAAAATTTTGAACTGTCTAGGATCTTAACATATCGAATAATCATAGTAGTCAGTTCCTTGTGAGAACAATCTGGAGTGGCATCAACAATGATTGAAAAATACATGGCATTTCGAATCTCATCAAGAATTGTTGTTTGTACGAATGACCCACCTAGCTCAATAAAGTCGTTTTGTATGCGTGTGGAGAGATAATGAACTTGCATGCGCTTTTGACTCACTTGTGATTCTTGAACACATTTAACATGCTTTCATAAAAGTGGGTCATATTTGCTGAGGAGCACGATCACTGATACGTTGACTGGAACCAAAGAAAGCCAATCCCCGCTCAGAAAGAAAAAAGATGACATTCAGGATGTGCTCAGGAAGTTTTTTCCAGTTATTAGTTTCTGTAGAGAGTTCAGTCAAGAGTAAATTCTCAACTGAACTTTCAGCTGATGCTGCCCTACTGGCTGATTTACATAAGAAAATAAGAATGCCCCTACTGGGTCAGACCAAAGGTCCATCCAGCCCAGTATCCTGTCTGCCGACAGTGGCCAATGCCAGGTGCCCCAGAGGGAGTGAACCTAACAGGTAATGATCAAGTGATCTCTCTCCTGCCATCCATCTCCACCCTCTGACAAACAGAGGCTAGGGACACCATTTCTTACCCATCCTGGCTAATAGCCATTAATGGACTTAACCTACATGAATTTATCTAGTTCTCTTTTAAACCCTGTTATAGTCCTAGCCTTCACTACCTCCTCAGGCAAGTAGTTCCACAGGTTGATTGTGCGCTGTGTGAAGAAGAACTTCCTTTTATTTGTTCTAAACCTGCTGCCCATTAATTTCATTTGGTGGCCCCTAGTTCTTATATTATGTTATAGTTACCTCTTGGACCAGATCCTGCCTCCACTCAGGACTAAATCGAGAAATGCCTCTCCCCTTGTGGGTTCCTGTACCAGCTGCTCCAAGAAGCAGTCATTTAAAATATCAAGAAATTTTGTCTCTGCATTTTGTCCTGAGGTGACATGTACCCAGTCAATATGGGGATAATTGAAATCCCCCACTATTACTCAGTTCTTTATTTTGGTATCCTCTCTAATCTCCCTTAGCATTTCATAGTCACTATCACTGTCCTGGTCAGGTGGTCGATAATAGATCCCTACTGTTATATTCTTATTAAAGCATGGAATTACTATCCATAGAGATTCTATGGAACATGTGGATTCATTTAAGATTTTTACTTCATTTGATTTTACATTTTCTTTCACATATAGTGCCACTTCCCCCCGCCCCCGGCAGGACCAGTTCTGTCTTTCCGATATATTTTGTACCCAGAATGATTGTGTCTCATTGATTGTCCTCAGTCCACCAGGTTTCTGTGATGCCTATTATATCAATATCCTCCTAGGAGGCACTCTAGTTCACCCATCTTATTATTTAGACTTCTAGTATTTGTGTACAAGCTCTTTAAAAACTTGTCACTGTTTATTTGTCTGCCCTTTTCTGATGTGTCAGATTCTTTATGTGAATGTTTTTCATCTGGTCTGGCCCATACTTTATCCTCTTCCATCCTCTCCTCTTGACTAAAACCTAGAGAATCTCTATCAACATGCTCTCCTCTAAGAGAAGTCTCTGTCCGATCCACATGCTCCTCTGCAGCAATCGGCTTTCCCCCATCTCTTCGCTTAAAAACTGCTCTGCAACCTTTTTAATGTTAATTTCCATGCAACATAGTTTTCTTTGTGTGACGTTGAACTCTCATGTGATGGTATTCTGTGTTTCAACTTAGAATCATAGAATCATAGAATATCAGAGTTGGAAGGGACCTCAAGAGGTCATCTAGTCCAACCCCCTGCTCAAAGTAGGACCAATTCCCAGCTAAATCATCCCAGCCAGGGCTTTGTCAAGCCGGGCCTTAAAAACCTCCAAGGAAGGAGACTCCACCACCTCCCTAGGTAACGCATTCCAGTGTTTCACCACCCTCCTAGTGAAATAGTTTTTCCTGATATCCAACCTGGACCTCCCCCACTGCAACTTGAGACCATTGCTCCTTGTTCTGTCATCTGCCGCCACTGAGAACAGCCGAGCTCCATCCTCTTTGGAACCCCCCTTCAGGTAGTTGAAGGCTGCTATCAAATCCCCCCTCATTCTTCTCTTCTGTAGACTAAACAATCCCAGTTCCCTCAGC
Organism: Chrysemys picta bellii; assembly: GCF_011386835.1. Lineage (NCBI taxonomy): Eukaryota > Metazoa > Chordata > Testudines > Emydidae > Chrysemys > Chrysemys picta. The sequence goes on from NC_088791.1 coordinate 20,874,446, forward strand.
CTCTCCTCATAAGTCATGTGCTCCAGACCCCTAATCATTTTTGTTGCCCTCCGCTGGACTCTTTCCAATTTTTCCACATCCTTCTTGTAGTGTGGGGCCCAAAACTGGACACAGTATTCCAGATGAGGCCTCACCAATGTCGAATAAAGGGGAACGATCACGTTCCTCGATCTGCTGGCAATGCCCCTACTTATACAGCCCAAAATGCCGTTAGCCTTCTTGGCAACAAGAGCACACTGTTGACTCATATCCAGCTTCTCGTCCACTGTGACCCCTAGCTCCTTTTCTGCAGAACTGCTACCTAGCCATTCGGTCCCTAGTCTGTAGCAGTGCATGGGATTCTTCCGTCCTAAGTGCAGGACTCTGCACTTGTCCTTGTTGAACCTCATCAGGTTTTTTTCGGCCCAATCCTCTAATTTGTCTAGGTCCCTCTGTATCCGATCCCTACCCTCTAGTGTATCTACCACGCCTCCTAGTTTAGTGTCATCTGCAAACTTGCTGAGAGTGCAGTCCACACCATCCTCCAGATCATTAATAAAGATATTAAACAAAACCGACCCTTGGGGCACTCCGCTTGAAACCGGCTGACAACTAGACATGGAGCCATTGATCACTACCCGTTCAGCCCGACGATCTAGCCAGCTTTCTATCCACCTTACAGTCCATTCATCCAGCCCATACTTCTTTAACTTGGCGGCAAGAATACTGTGGGAGACCGTATCAAAAGCTTTGCTAAAGTCAAGGAACAACACATCCACTGCTTTCCCCTCATCCACAGAGTCAGTTATCTCATCATAGAAGGCAATTAGGTTAGTCAGGCACGACTTCCCCTTCGTGAATCCATGCTGACTGTTCCTGATCACTTTCCTCTCCTCTAAATGTTTCATAATTGATTCCATGAGGACCTGCTCCATGATTTTTCTAGGGACTGAGGTTAGGCTGACTGGTCTGTAGTTCCCCGGATCCTCCTTCTTCCCTTTTTTAAAGATGGGCACTACATTAGCCTTTTCCCTCCAACCTCTGCTGATGCACCATCCTGATTGATCAGAGAGAACTGATGCATTTGCAGAACTTTTGTTCAAAATAAAGCAGGGTGCACAGTACAGATATTGTATTTCCATACTCCAGCATAACCAGTCTCTTGTGCAGGTTTCATCATTTGGAAGAGTTTTTGTCAGCAGACGAGTAGGGAAAGCATGATTATCGCCATCTCATGGAGTGTTACTTGGAATTTTAAAACAACTAATTTGAAGAAAAGATTGCATTTGGGCAGCATTGTTCTTGTCCGTAATTCCAATGTCAGTTACAGTCAAACCTGTAGTACTCATGAATTGCTCTTGCTGCGTCAGATCTACATCTTCCTGTTGCTGTTGAGTTTCTTGATCGTACACAGGATCTTCTAACGCATCTGTTACTGTTGGCACATCTCCTTTTTTGACTACTGTCCTCATGTTCAGGTATTGGCATTGAAATATCACCTGTTTCAGTTGCGGAGTTTTTATTATCGGTAGCATTGTTTGTTGGGTAAGGTGTGTTTTCCAGTGGTGTGAGAAATGAAGTTATTGGCTTTGAGCTCTTAGTTGCTGCTTCACTCAGTTGTTTTTGCTGTCTCTTGCTTGCACCACTTTCAAATCTCCTCTTCATAGTGATCAATCTGGTCAATATGTAGCCTATCCACACTTGAAATATTCTGCTGTAAATAAGTAGGTTATCTACACTTGAAATCTTCTACTGTAAACATGTACACAAATGCTGAAAAGACTTAAAATGAAGGAATACTAATTAAGAAAACAAAATGAAACAGTCAGGTTATTATCCTTATCACTGAATTAAAACTCAAGCACACAAGGTAAAATATAACAGGCTGAGCTGAAGACAAAGGGATGACATATATATATAGTAAACACAGACACAGATACAGACAAAGGGATAACATACAAAAATTTCAAGCATGTGTCCTCACAAAATTCACTGTACAAGATTGTCCTCACAAATTTTCACCTTGAATCTGGGCCTATAGACTACAAAAGCCTATGATGATGGCCAAGCAACCAAGCTAGGGGTCAACCCACCAACCAGTCATCTCTTTTAGCTACCATATGAAGATAATAACGAGGAATTCTCACACATAAATAATTCCTTAGTCAACTAGACGTAAAACTATAAAGACATTAAAATGTAACCATTCCCTACCTTTCAACACACAGATGATCCAGCACCAGCCACCAGTAATGGTTTGTTTATATAATCAGCTGATCTGCGAGGACATGTTCATCATGGTCTAATCTTGTGCCGTCAGAACCGATATATTTTATTAATATTTATGAACATTTTTAACTCTTTAATATGAGAAAATCTATATCAGTTAACAAAAAAAGAAAATTGTCTTTTACCAAATCACATCTCTTATTTGCTTACATTTGCAGCTCTAAGCTGAGAGTGTGTGTCACATTTTGGTCCAATAGGGATGCGCATAAAAACAAGTTGTGAAACTTAGCGAATGCCAAAAAATTAACGAGTGTCTAAATTTGAGGCCCCCTTTGATCTTGAGGCCCAGGCCAAATGGCCCACCTATGGCCCACCTGCGCCCCCCCCCCCCCCCCCCCCCCGATTGGCCCTGCTCCTTATAAAGATGAAAAACTCCTGTTATGTCTGTAGTTCATATTTATTAAATTCCTGCTTTTTCTCTATGTTCATTTCATACTTGTGCCTTTAAGACCGAAAGAGATTAATTTAGTTAAATGGATATGACCTTTAAATGATGCTTGGAATAGAAAGTTTAAGTCTCCTTTTAGAATAACCTTCATTTTTCAGTGTTTCCTGTGGACTTCATTTTCTCTGTCTAGAACACTATAACATTTTTCATGCTATTGTGCCTTGATTCTTGCAGAAATAAGAGCACATTAGTGGCTTTCTACAGCATTGCATAACTATCAGCAATCTCACTGCCAGTATATTGCATCCAGTGATTACAGTTTAATTTGATGAAAGGTAACAACATACTATAAACTGCACGCAGAGAAATGAGAACAAAAAAAAATTCTAGCAATACAGACAAACCTCCAGACAGTGCCTCAGATCCACACTGCTGTTTTCTTCAGAGTATAGATATGTCCGTTTCTCTAGGTTTTCCCTTAATGAAAGTTCCTCTCCTTTGTACTAAGAAACTGAACGCAGTGTTCTAGAGAGTGACCCTACTGCCCTAGAAATGGAATTGCTTTTCCTATCATTTGGAACCATAAGCCAATTAATTGCTTTGCATTAGGAAATAGCCATGTCTCTGTATGCAGAGGGAGTAATGTATTTTCTGGAGCACTTGCCATCCAGTGCTGGCATTCATTCCTTTTTTCATAACAAGTTAATCTTTCTCTATTTTGGGTGAACAAACCCTTTGACTCCTTGCCGCCTGATTTTATAGTAAAATGGGGGAAACCATGCAATTAACAGATCTTAACCTGATTTGTATATTAGAGTGATAATTTCCCACTGATCTGCTTAAAATGTTCAGGAAAGATTATTGAATGTGGCAGCCAGTGATAAAAGGATCTGCCCGAAGTAGGGAGAGGAAATACATTATTTGCCATTACAGGACAGATTTAAACATTGGAGAAAGTCTTTATTCATGTCTGTATCATAATAAGTTGTATTTATGTCCAAGGAATTAGGAAGCATGGGAAAGGGAGAAATCCTTTTGTGAAGTTCAGTAAGCACATGGTGAAGAGAAGGAACAACATTTGTACTAACTGCAAGAGCACTCTTCTCGGTCTGACTCTGCTCATGTTTCTGGAAACCTCTAGTTTACAGGTGGCATGTGATGAGGCAGTGCGGAAGCTCCATGATTTATCAATCGGTAGATGTAAAAAGTAAAGTCCAAGCTTGAGGGGAGCAAATAGTAATGGGATTGGTACTCATTTCCACCTATGCAACTCCATTGGCTTCAGTGGGGTTGCATGGCTGTAAGTGAAGGCAGAAGTTGATCCACAGTGCAATATTGCAAGGTGCTGAGTATCTCCTGCGAGTTGCTGAATTCCCACGGGAGCTGAGGCTATGGAGCAACTAGCAGGCTCTGGGCCTTTATGTCTGTTGGAGGGGATAGAATTTTGATTTTTTTTTTCTTACCTGGAATGATTTGACGGTGACACTGTATAATTTATTACTATTACTATGACTTACTGTGTTGCTGCACTGGGAATTCCATGGAAATCAAGGTAGCTGTATGAGAGAGCTGACTAAACGTTATGATATTAATTTGATAATATATGGCCTGGGAGTCTTGCCATTGATTTCAATGGGCATTGGGTCAGGCCCAAGATGAATAGACTGTCAGATGTTCCCTACCAATGTATCTTTTTAAAACTATGTCAATCCAATTAGGTAAGAAGCTCACCACTTTTACTGGGGGTGTGACTATATTTAGTAAACTTGTTATGTTACTACAGATCAGCATGGTAAGTATTCCTTTTTTATAGTTAATTGGGAACCTTCTTAAAGGTAGGGAGTGGTGTGTGTGTGTGTGTGTGTATACAAACAAACACTCCACCCATTCAGGAGTGCTGGAAGCACCCTAGAAGTTTGGGGGGGCACCATGGCTTCACCCCCAGTTCTCCCCTTCTCTGAGGCTCTGCCCAGACTCCACCCCTGCTCCGCTCTGAGGCCCTGCCCTCACTCCACCTCTCCCCGCCCCCTTCTGACTCTTCCCCCAAGACCTGCCCTTGCTCCACCTCTTCCTGCTCCACAGCTTCCCCTGAGGCTCCACCCACTGCTCACTCCACTCTGCCACTCGCCCATCACTCGCCCTTAAAGCAGGAAAAAAAATTGCTAATAAATATACACACTGAGATGGATAATTGTGATACAGGAAGAGCAGATTCCTATAGTGGAGACTACAGCACTTTGTTTACCATCAGAGATTAATCTTTGAGACCTTGTCTACACTTGTGGCATGAAGGGTACATATAGCTGCATGCTGCTGTGAAAGACAGTCTCACTTTTGCATGCCGCACATGTATTCCTTAAATGTTCTCAGGACATAAAAAGTGAAGCAAGAGGAAGGGCTGCATTAAGTACACAGAGTTATTGGATTGAATTCTGGGCCCATGGAAGTAAATGGCAAAATGACACTTAATGTCAATGAGACCAGGATCTCATCCATTATCTAATCTATATAATGTCATGTTTTAAAAGACACTGTACAAAACAACTATGAATGTAGAGCCCATATCCCTTTTAGATACCATATAGCTGATGAGTTATGAAGTAGCATAATATGTGTGACACATAGCTGAGCATTTCTGACTCTATCTGGTAGAACGGAGTGGTGCACATGCTCTCTTGCTGATTCGTACTAATTTTAATAATTAGATCTTGTTGAACAAAGATTTTTTTTAAACAGAAAAAAAATTCCTTATTGTTTAAATTGACAAATTTCCATCTAAACTTTTTTGAAAATTGAAATGTTGAGTAACTTGCTTACAAAATCAAAATTTGGAAAATGTCAGCCCTCTCCATTAACACACAATTTGGCAGGGAGAGTTCACACTTTAAATGGAAGGGCCAAGCTATTGGCAAGGCTGGCATTTTGAAGAGAGATTGTCAATCAATTTTGACCTGTCATAAGATATTTATGATCTGATGGAGCAAACCTCCCGGATAAGAAATATATTGGGTGTTAGAAAACCTCTCATTCCATCAGTAATGAGCAGCTAGAACAAAATAATTGAGGCCTGCAAAACAGGACTTGTGTTCCCTCTTCTTGATCTTTCACAGAAATGAACTAATGGTATTTCCAGAAACCATGATGAAGCATAAACCAATGGGTAAATTCCTGCTCAGAAGCCTCCCCCCACTTTTCCTTTGAAGACTACTCCTCACAGAGCCCTGAAGGCTTTAACTGGGATAGATATTGTATTAGTAACACACAAGAATAGGAAATGGAAGTTTGAGGAAGTCTGAGGTGGGGCTAGGGAAGAGGAACTGAGGGAGCAGCTGCTGAAAGATCCTCAGTTTAAAAGGGGAGTCTAGGTAGCCAGTGGTGCATGAGGAGCTGAAGCAACAGTTACTTTGAGTGGGGGGTTCTGAAAGCAGGAAGAATTCAGAGGCAGGAATATAGGAATTACCATACTGGATCAGGTCAGTGGCGTGTCTAATCTAATACTCTGTCTCTGACAGTAGCCAGTAAAAGCCCCTTCATAAGAAGGGCGCAAGAAACCCTTTGATAGGCAGTTATGGGATACCATACACATAGGGGTAGTTTTTTCTTACTCTCTCGCAATTAGTGGGTGGCTTATGCCCAGACAGTGGTAAAGTATGTACCCCTTCCAAAATGCTTGCTTATTGTTTCTATCATTGATAGTATAAAAATAGGTAAACTATCCATAAAATGTCCACAAGCAGTGAGTTCCACAGGCCAGATGTGAGTTGTGTGAAAATATTTTTCTTCTACTAGTATAAATTCACTGTGCATGTATGGAAGCAGCACTTTGAGTGTATTGAGGTTGTGACAGTCAGTATCTATATATTCACCCATTTTACAAAACTACAATGGATTTTGTACAAAATATGCCTTGTGAGGTATCATTTGAAAACTCCTAATGTGCTAATCATTATTGTCCTAGTAAAATGTGTGTGGCAACACTGTATGTAAAGTTACAGAATTCTACTGTATAACATTACTGAGATATATTCCAAGTTTACAAAAGTGGGTACAAACCGGTTCTTCAAAGACAAAAGGCAAACTGACATCTCAACCAGGTGTCAATAAATCAAATGGAATATCACCTGTTTAAGCAGCCAGTCTTTGGCAGGAAAAAAGGTATAAGTGAGGAAAAGATATAAAAATGGGGAACGGACGCCCCAAATCATCTCTCCTTTCATCTCTACTCACGGCATCAACAACACCTGAAGGGCAAGAAAATTAACGTTGAACAGGGAAAGGGGTCCGGCTGAAATGGTTCCAGCCAGTAAGACTGCTAGAGCATGTGGTGAGAGAAACCTTTGCTTTGAATTCACTTAGCTTGTTAAGTTAGATATTGGATACATTTTACCTTGTATTTACTTTGCAACCAATTCTGACTTTTATGCCCCGTTACTTGTAAACACTTAAAATCTATCTTTCTGTAGTTAATAAACTTGCTTTATTGTTTTATCTAAACCAGTGTGAGGTTCGATTGAAGTGTTTGGGAAACTCCATTTGAGATGATAAGGTTTGTGCATATCATTTTCTATTAATGAAATGACGGACTTTATATGAGCTTGTATTGTCCAGGAGGGTGCTGGGCAGTACAAGACACACATTTCTGGGGAAAGTCTGGGACTGGGAGTTTACTGGTGTTGCCCTGCAATGTAATTCATGAGTGGCTGCCTATAGCACTCATACAATGTAGATGGGAGTGATTTACATGCTCAAGGTTGTATGTGAGCAGACCAGGCATGGTTGCTGTCACAGCAAAGCAGTGTAAGAGGCACCCCAAGTTGGTAAATTGAGGGCAGATAGCTGTCCGTCAATCCAGATTGTACCCTGGGTAATGTCAGAGAGGTCCAATGCACGACCTACCAAAGTGAGAATAAATGAAAGGATTTTAGCTTTCTATGAAACTAAGGACCAAAATGCTGCTGGGAGAGAGGCTGAAATTTTGAAGCTAATTTATTAGAGTTTGAAAGAGTTAAAATGTTGAGGCCAGGCATATGATGGTGTTTGTTTACTCAGGTGTCTAAATTAGGCTGATAGAACAGGTGCCAATCATTCTGTATTTATATACTGTGCTATATATATCTAGCATGAGATGATACTGTTAAGTATGCAAGATTATTTTTTAAAAAAACAGCTCTACGCTTTTTTGGACACAGTCGCAGAGTGGGGACTTTCATCTACATTTATTATGAATTCTACCTCAGCTTGAAAAAAATGATGTCTGCTATGCCTATTATCTCAAAATGATGGCCGGCTGCTTCTATTATGTGAACATGCTGAAAGCACAGATCATTCTCGAAACTAAAAATACTGAAGTTAGTAAAGAAGCTTCTTGGTCTGAAAATGGAAAATGCTTCAGTGTGTATTTTTTTTTTGGGTGTTCTTGCAGTCCAAGAGCCTTAGTCGTGTAAATGTACTGTCACCGCTGTTGCAGTCAGAAGATATAGACCTAAGGGAAACTGCCTATACTCTGCAAATTGTGACAGTAGACACGATAGCTTACCAAAACCAATTTGAACATGCCAAGATGACTGCCATTTCACTTGAGCTACAGTATTGATCCAAAACCTGCAGCCAGGAAAATACATAGACAAAGACTCTTCAACACACTGTAAAAATTGCAGAACAGTTCCTGGAAAAACAATTCCAAGTTGCTATTTCCAACGTAAACTTACATGTAACAAACTGGTGGGACTGAAAAGTGGTACAAAGATCCAGCTTTCTAACTCAGACGATGCTGATTACACCGACTGATGCTGACATATACATGTAGCTAATTAATCACCTATCCAGTATAATGATGACCTTTCCACAACATTTCCCAAACAATTGCTCCATTTCTGAAGTGTGTTGAGACATGGTATTGCTAAGAAACCCAGAGTGAAGGATTTGGCAGGGCTGCAGCTTGTAGAGAACAATGCCATTACTCCCAGTGTTTCAGATGTGTGTACAGTTGTATTAATATTCCCGGCCCTCCCTGTGACCATAGCAAGTGCTGAAAGATCACTGTCAAAATTTAAAATGATAAAATGCTATCTTTATGGCACAATGGGCCAAATAGCCTCCAAGGACCTAGTATATTGACTAGACATGCATCTGAGCATGGGAAACAACATAACCTACTAGATTTATTTATAGGCTTCATCATCATGGTATCTAAGTGACTTTACATTAGTGAATATTATCTTTGCAACACCTGTGTAAATTCTTATTATTTTCATTTTTACAGATAAAGAACTGAGGCATAGAAAGACTAAGGGTTAGATTTTTAATAGCATTTAATTACCTGGAGGTGCAGACAGGTGCCTTGGCACTTTTGAAAATCCTAATAGATGCCTAAATATGTTTAAAAAGCTGGTGCTAAGTGACTGGCCTAAGGTCATATGGGGCAGAGCCAAGATTAGAAACTGCCTCATCTGAATCCTACTCCGGGGCCTTAACTATACCACCCTTCTCTGGATATGGTGATTGTCATGCTGTCTGGAGTGACTCACAACCAGGAGTGCCTACCTCAGGGCAGATTGTCAGAAAACAAAGGCAGAAACCCCAAACTGGTGGATATGCTCTATAATTAAATTTCACTAACCCAGTAACAAATGTGAAGTCCTGGATCACTATAACAATCTTACCATGGAGTCACAGAGTCCTCTTAAAATAAAATATATGCAGATATAGCTATCTCATAGAGCTGGAAGGTCATTGAGTTGAGTCCAACCCCCTCATTTCACTAGGGGCCCAAGTACTGATTTTTGGCCTGGATTTCTAAGTGGCCTTCTCAAGGATTGAACTCACAACGCTAGGTTTAACAGGCTAATGCTCAAACCACTGAGCTATCCCTCCTCTCTGAAGGCCTCTTAGGCTTTCTAGTCTATCTTGCCACACAGACAAACTGGACTTGGTGATTAAAGGTCACTTACACCAAAAATCTCACAAAATATTCAGGTTGCTCCCAGGCTGAGGAGAGCAGTCACTTACCCCAGATCAATTTGTACCTTATATCTCACACAAAAGACAACACGTGTAGCCAGTCCTGTAATAAACAAAGCAAAGCTTTATTAACTAAGAAAAATAAATAAGAGTTTTTTACAGGTTAAAGGGAGTAAACACACACACAAATTAGTTACAATCTATATCCTAAAAGGCACAGAACTGTAGAATTCTGTCAATTCAAAATATCTTTCTGAGCGGACCCAGGATAACCCTGGGGATCTCTTCTTTAGCTCAGAATCTCTAATCCTGTGAGAGTACAAACAGCAAAGAGCTAAAAAAATCTTCATGCTAGCTATTTTTATTTTCCTTTTCCAGCATTCAAACGGATGGGATGAGGCCTTCTGCATGTATTTCTCCATGTGTGGATGGGGCAATCAACAAAACTGTTGTCCCACAATGAACCACTTTCTGATAGTCCTCCTGGATGGGCTGGGGCTGGGGAGGGGAGCCGCTCTTCCCGTCTGAGTTCACAAGCATTTTTACAATGACAAAACTAACTTATATTTTACCTTGTTGCATTGAATACAAACATTACACGTAAAATTAATGTGGGCAGCAACTTACAAGCATTTCATAGGGTCTGAACACTGAATACAATCTTATAAGAATAATACCTATTTTGAACAAAACTAACATGAACTGATTTGGTTTCCAGCTATGAGTTCTTAGCTAACACCGATGGCCTTGGCCAGAGCTGGTATTTGATTACCGTGTCACAATGACGGCAAATGTTTTTTGTTTATCTGCCTCTTTGTTTATCTTATTTTGGATATGGGTTTGGCACACAGAAGGGGGACTTCAGAGATTTGTAGTAGGAGGTATAACCCACTCCAAGGTTTTGCTTTGGGCCCCATTCAAAAATGCCCATTATGGCTTTGCAGGAGGAGGTTCAATATGAGTCATTAAAATACAAACGGACACACTTAATTCTGCTCTGCTGAAAACACAGGATAACTTCAATACTTGAAAAATGGACAGAGCAAAATAAACATAGAAACAAATTATCAGTAAGCCTCTAAAAAGTGTTACAGATAATGGGAAGGAGGAAAAGAGTGGTGGGGGGGAGGAAGAAAGAGAATCTGAGATCCTTACTGATTCTTTCAAAATTTGTAAGATGCTTTAAATACCACAATGAGGCCTAGACACATACATAGGGTACAATCCTCAGTGGAAGTAAATAGGCCTGGCTCTGGTGAAGTAAATGGAGTGATGTCAATTTACATCAGTTGAGGATCTGCCCTTAGATTTCATTCCTTTGTTTGCTTTCCATGGTGTGCAAAAAAACCCCAGGACAATTAATGCCCTAATAAAATGTCTCCCTTCTAAGTGAACTTCAAAACATGTAGAAATCAGCAACCATAACAGGAGGAAATATTATGAACAAATTATTTTGCTCATTGCCAAATAAGATTTGCAAACTCACTTGATAAAGAGTTACTGTCTATGTATGGAGCTGGCAAGACGGGGGACAAAAATTGGGTGTGAATAATTTTTTTAACCAATTGTTAGAATAACATTAGCTTAAATAAAGCTTGCAGGCCTTCCTCCCCGTACCCCTCAATTCACTTGAGTGGTGTGACAGTAAGCGGGGAGAGGAATGTGTGTGACTCCCACTCAGGCAGTAAGAATGGTAGGTGCTGGCAGCCATCTAGAGATGTGCTTGTGTGTGAGAGGGTAGGTCATGTGCCAAAGATTTTTGGATCTGGGTCAAATATGGTCTTAATCTCTGTGTATGCCTGTGTGCATATATGTACATTAAGTGTATTACTGATGCTTTTCCAGATTAAACTAAAATGGATTTTTGGAAGCTTTAGATAATAAAGCAACCAAAGACACCATCAAAGTGAATACATCTACAGTGCATGCTTGCACTAAAAATAATTGCTTGCTTTTGTAAAATATAGCTTGAATTTCATGAACCTTACATAAGAGGGTTACATTATAAAGAACTGTGTGGATTCAATATTTTTTTTCTTGCTACCTTGAATTGGGATCACTGATGTCGCAATCCCTGTTCAGTATTAGGGGTTACACAAAGCACTCAGTTGTTCCAAGGAGGATATGAAGAGATTAGAGAGCCCAATATATCTCAGACTAACCTCTCTGCACTGGACATTCACAGCAAGACAGGCACTTTTTATTCTTCCTACTGCTACTGGGAGCAGCTAGCTACCCTGACAAAAACATAAAGATTGCAAGGATCTCTGAAATCTAAGGTATGCATTTCTGTTTTATTAGTTACAACTTTATATGTTAAATTGGACCTTTCCCATTTTAAATTATGAATGCAGGCATAATGTATTGGTAATATTAAATCTTACTAGCCCAAAAGTTTGTTAGTAAATAATTAATTCTTAATTCTAGGAATTTTTAACAGAATTCTGCAATAGCAGTATTTTTGATCCTGTAAGATTTCCCAGCAATATTAAGAAGAACTATTACAAATGTTTTTACCAAATAATGCACTGAAAATAATGTGCCATTAGCAAGAGCTTATTCCTTGAAAACATAAACTGTGATAGGAATAGTATTGGACAACTCCTATGTGGCAATAAAGATTATAAGTATTTTGGATCCTTTTCCGTAACAATATGTAATTCACTAAACCTAAGCATAAATGGATGTACTATATATTCTCTCTTTATAGATAGTGACTTATAAACTAAGTTAATAATAATAATAATAATAGGTAATAGTAATTCATAATTAAACATTTCACTTATGCAACATTTTTCATTAGTGCCTATCCAAAACACTAGTGAATAAATGGATAACCTCATCTGCCTGGTACCGAAAGACAAGTAAATGAGTAGCTAGTATTCGAGGAATTTAACTGCATGATGAGTTTCTGGGATCCTCTCAAGTCCTTCCAGCAGTCAATATTGCTCTCCTGAGGGATGCACCTGCAGAATCCATGCCCTGCCAGAGAGATCAGCAGCTCTGTGGCGAGTTGGAGAGCAGGAGGCCTACATGGCTACCCACTCGTACACAGTAATGACACGCAGTTTTGCACTATGAAGAGATTAGTTCAGGGTATCTTTGCTATGTGTAGAAACAATGCATTCTGATTAAGGGAAACCAGAGTGAAAGGGTGATTTTGGATGCCCAACCTGAGACCCCTGAAATGGGCCTGATTTTGAGACAGTGCTGAGCACCCACTTTCTGAAAATCTGGCCCCTTAAAGCACCCAAAACTACTACATACTTTTCAAAACCTCATCACCATTGTCAGGAGAAGTAACAAATCAAATGTGCTGTTGAGCTCGTAAGTGATGTGTGACGCACATCTGTGTCCAGTTTTGGGCCCCACACTACAAGAAGGATGTGGAAAAATTGGAAAGAGTCCAGCGGAGGGCAACAAAAATGATTAGGGGTCTGGAGCACATGACTTATGAGGAGAGGCTGAGAGAACTGGGATTGTTTAGTCTCCAGAAGAGAAGAATGAGGGGGGATTTGATAGCAGCCTTCAACTACCTGAAGGGGGGTTCCAAAGAGGATGGAGCTCGGCTGTTCTCAGTGGTGGCAGATGACAGAACAAGGAGCAATGGTCTCAAGTTGCGGTGGGGGAGGTCCAGGTTGGATATCAGGAAAAACTATTTCACTAGGAGGGTGGTGAAACACTGGAATGCGTTACCTAGGGAGGTGGTGGAGTCTCCTTCCTTGGAGGTTTTTAAGGCCCGGCTTGACAAAGCCCTGGCTGGGATGATTTAGATGGGAATTGGTCCTGCTTTGAGCAGGGGGTTGGACTAGATGACCTCTTGAGGTCCCTTCCAACTCTGATATTCTATGATTCTATGATTCTATGATTCAGTAGACAGATCAGCAAACAGCACAATTTTACAGTGCCGATATGGCAAGTTGAGAAAGAACATAAAATCTTTTTTAAAAGATGCTCTTAATAAAAAATAACCAAGTGAGCTGTTGTGTACAGCACTGTGAGGTGTGGGAAGTACACCATGTGTCATTGCTAGAAGTTATTTATTTAGCTGACGTAAAAACATTGCTGGAGACTTCAAAAATGTCTAGTAAATAAGCACTTCATTTAGCCTCGGGTGTGTCACTTAAGTAATGAGGTACTTCTGCAAACTAAAAATTGTTCAGAGTTCATAACATCCCCCATGCTCCAAATCTTAAGCTACTTGCAATATTTTATTTAATTATTTTCTCAGGGGAAGATTTTCTAAGGCAGAAATGGGAGCTAGGTACCTAACTCCCATTCACTTTCCATCCCACTAGTATCTTTGGAGGATGCTAAACGGAAACTATTAAAGTCAGACATTTTTAAATCAGCATGTCTGGATAACTAGCATCCAAGAGTTTTTAAAAACTGGCAGAGGAGCTCAATGGACTTTTACTGTTAATTTTCAATGCATCTTGGGGTGCTAGCAAAGTTCCAAAGAACTGTAAGAAAGCTAATGTTGTGCCACTTTTTAAAAAAGAGTAAACAAAATTATCTGGATAAGTGTAGGCCTGTCAGTCTAACATTGATCCCTGGCAAGATAATGAAGTGGCTGGTATGGGACTTGAGTAATAAAGAATTAAAACAGGGTAAATATAATTAATGAGTAAACATAGTTTTCTAGAAAATAGATCTTGTCAAACTAGCTTTATATTTCTTTTTTTGATGAGATTCCAAGGTTGGTTGATAATTATAATAGTGTTAATATACTTTGACTTCTGTAAGGTGCTTGACTTGTTACTGCATGATATTTTGATTAAAATAACTAGAACAATGTAAAATTAACATGGTACACATTAAATGGATTAAAACCTGGCTAACTGATAGATCTCAAGTGTATTTGTAAATGGGGAACTGTCATTGAGCAGGTGTGTTTCCAATGAGATATTTTGTCCTTGGCCGTACGGTATTTAACATTTTTATTAATGACCTGGAAGAAAGCATAAAATCATTGCTGATCAAATTTTCAGATGATGCAAAAACTGGGGGGAGAGGTAAATAATGAAGAGGACATGTCACTGATTCAGAGCAATCTAGATGGCTTGGTAAACTGGGCACCAGCCATCAATATGCATTTTAATATGGCTAAATGTAAAAGTATACATCCAGAAACAATGAATGTAGTCCATGCTTATATGAGGGGGGACTCTGTGCAGGGAAGCAGTGACTCTGAAAAAGATTTGTGGGTCATGGTGGATATTCAGTTGAATATGCACTGCCAGTGTGATATTGTGGCCAAAGAGCTAATGTGATTTCTGGATGCATAAACAGGGGAATCTCAAGTAGGACTAGAGGCTATTTTACTTCTGTATTTGGCAGCGGTGTGAACACTCCTGAAATACTCTGACCAGTTCTGGAACCCACTATTCAAAAACAATGTTGATAAATTGGAGAAGATTCAGAGAAGAACCACAAGAATCATTAAAGGATTTGAAAACATGCCTTATAGTGATAGACTCAAGGAGCTCAATCTATTTATCTTAACAAAGAGAAGGTTAAGTGGTGACTTGATTTCCGTCTGTAAATATCTACATGGGGAGCAAATATTTAATAGCAGGGTCTTCAATCCCTGGGACCCAATGGCTGGAAGTTGAAGCTAGAAAAATCAGAGTGGAAATAAGGTGTAGATTTTTAACAGTAAGAGTAATTAGCAATTGGAACAATTTACCAAGTTTTGTGGTGGATTCTCCATCATTGACAATATTTAAATCAAGACTGGATGTTTTTCTAAGTGATATGCTCTAGGAATTATTTTGGGAAAGGTCTATGCTTTGTGTTATGCAAGAGGTCAGACTAGATGGTCACAATGGTCCCTTCTGACCTTGAAATCTATGGCATTATGAAATGACCTAGAAGAAACTAATGTAGTTGAGATTGATATTTGCCCATCTCTTCTAACCATATCAGGGTTATTGTAGGCATTGGAGTAATAACGGTTAATGCTTGATAGCCTCATGGCAGAAGTGACTCTTTGAATGGATTTGACACCCTGGGATTGGGATAGGTACCTATTCTCCACAAATGATATTTATAGATTAATTTTGGCTTTGTAACCTACTTATGAGTTGGCCAAACAGCAGATCATTTGGGTTAAGCAAATGTTTTTGACCTATATGTGTGAAGTTTAATGAACCTTCCCAAATCTTTAAGAACCCATATGACATATGTCCCACATGACATTCTGATAAAAAGCTGGAGAAATGTGAGCTCAACAGACCTACCATTAAGTGGATACATAATTGGTTAAACAACCGCAAACAATGAGAAACTGGCAATGGAATGATGTCAGACTGGAGGGAGGTCTCAAGTGGGGTTCCACAAGGAGCTGTTCTGAGTCCCCGATGTTGTTTAACATTTTTATTAATGATCTGGATGTGGGTATAGAGAGCATACTGATCAAGTCTGTAGATGATACAAAGCAAGGGGATGTTTCCAATACTTTGGTGGATAGAGCTAAAATTCAGAGGGATCTTGATAAATTGAAAACTGGGCTATAGACAACAAAATGAAATTCAACAAAGAACAAATGTCAGGTACTTCCCTTAGGAAAGAAAAACCAAATGCACAAATACAGAATGGAGGAAAACTGGCTTGGCAGAAGGATATGGGAGTTGTGGTGGATCACAACCTCAACATGAGTCAGCAATGTGGTGCTGTTGCAAAAAAAAAAAAAAAAAAGTAAATGCAATTTTAGGTTGTGTTAACAGAGGCATAGCACGCAAGTCATGGGAGTGATAGTACCACTCTACTCGGCACTGCTTAGGCCTCTGTGTCCCATTTTGGTCACCAGTGTATAGAAAGGATGTAGAGGAACTGGAAAGGATCTAGAAGCAAGCAACAAAGATGATCAAAGGGATGGAATGCAAGCCATATGTGCAAAGGCTGAAAGAACTGGGTATGTTTAGCTTGGAAAAGAGGAGATTAAGGGGGGATATAATAGTTGTCTTCAGATACCTAAAAGGCTGCTATAAGAATGATGGAGAAAAGTTGTTCTCATTTTGCCATAGAGGGCAGGACAAGAGGCAATGGGTTCAAACTGCAGCATAGCAGATTTAGATTAAATCTTAGGAAAAACTTCCTAACTGTAAGAATAATAGGACAATGGAACTGGCTGCTCTGAGAGATTGTAGAAGCTTCTTCACTGGAGTTTTTCAAAGGAGGCTGGATAGCCATCTGTCTTGGATGGTTTAGACACAACACATTCTGCATTTTGGCAGGGGATTAGACTAGATGACCCTTGTGGTCCCTTCAAATCCTATGATTCTGTAATTCTATATGCAATTGCTTATAGCTTAACAAGGCTGACTGGACTGTGGTGAGAGTTCTGTCTTTGCCATGTTAGGAATGAACCCATGTCTTAAAACTAAATGTAACGGATATGAACTAAAATGAATGAAAAAGTTTGATGGATCCCAAGTAGGTGAGTTTTAAATTAATGGAGCTATCCTATCTCCTAGAACTGGAAGGGACCTTGAAAGGTCATCAAGTCCAGCCCCCTGCCTTTACTGGCAGGACCAAGTACTGATTTTGCCCCAGATCCCTAAGTGGTCCCCTCAAGGATTGAACTCACAATCCTGGATTTAGTAGGCCAATGCTCAAACCACTGAGCTAACCCTCTCCCCCTGGTGAACCTTGAACAGTTTATAGTGTTTATTGTGGAAACTCTTGGTGGTCTACGTGAACCAAAATCAGCAAGTTTAGCACAGTTCTTTTCCTGTCCTACTTGTTGAAGCGCAATCTGGATATGCGTGTATATGCAGTCACAAAAATGCTACACTTGCATAGTAAAGTCTCTGGGTTAAATCCTGCCTTGTTTAAGTCAATGTGAGTTTTACTGAATCTAGAAAATACCAGGATACAGAGGGTGGCACCCAATTAATAGTAATGCATTACATTATAGTGAGGACTTATTTAGTGCATGATTTAGTGTACAATAAAAGAGCATATTATTTATCAGAAATCCCCCTTCTGGAGAGGAGATCATAACATACACAAATACATTGCTGCATAAATTAGATGAGACTACATAACTGTGCATACAGCCCTTGTGATGAAATATTGTTTATTAGACTCTGACCATATTTTAAGTATACCACTATTAGTTACTGTACATGATGATGATGATAAAAAGAGAGAAAGAGAAATGCATTTCTATTATTTGGAACAGGATATTGAGAGTCAAAGCTCCTGGATTCTAGTTCTGTTACTATGTTGCTCTGTGCCTGGACAATAATAATGGTAGGCTCTGGTTCGGAAAAGTAATTAATTACAAGCATTTGCTTTAGGACCCTTCCTAAATAAAAATGCTTTCCTGAATAAGGATCATCATTTGTCCCTGTTACAGTATTACATAAGCAGAGAAGTAACTCGCAAGAAGCCAGGATCCACATTATTTAGGGTTTTATAGATCAAAATGAACATCTTAAATTTCACTAGCAAATCAACTTTGTGTCTTTACTTAGGGAGGAGGGATAGCTCAGTGGTTTGAGCATTGGCCTGCTAAACCCAGGGTTGTGAGTTCAATCCTTGAGGGGGCCACTTAGGGATCTGGGGCAAAATCAGTACTTGATCCTGCTAGTAAAGGCAGGGGGCTGGACTTGATGACCTTTCAAGGTCCCTTTTAGCTCTAGGAGATAGGATATCTCTTCTATTATTATTATTATTATTATTATTATAACTTCCAGCCAGTGCAGATAATGTAGTACAGGTATAATGTGCTGTCTCCACAATGCACCACTTAGGTGGAGTGGACTGCACATAACAGTGGTTTGACCAATTGAGGAGAAGGGAATATAATGTTGTGTTTACTGTAGAAATGGGGGCCTGACCAAAATCTTGTATCCAAACAGCCCATAAGTTTGCATCCAGACTTGGAAGTTCAGATCTGTCACTAGCTAAGAGATTTGCAAAAAATTGTTCTGTTAAAAACTTTCTGAATGATTTGGACTAAGTTTAAATAAGGCTATACCTATACTACACACACAGTTGCTGGCAGCATGTAGGGTACATGTAGCTACACGTTACAGTGAAAAGCAGGTTGCATCCACACTGCGGTGTGTAGCTGAGTGTGTCAGTGAAAGGCTGGGCAGCATGGATCAGCCTTCACGTCGCACTCCCTGTCAGTACCCAGCCCAGACTGGGGAAGCTAATGCTCCAACCAGCGGCCCAAATGTGATGATAAATCCTGGTTACGTGCCACCTGAGGCACGTTGCGCATATGCTAAGAAGAAGTGAAAGGCTCTGGCAGAGGGGTGGCAGCAGGGAAAGGTTTCATCAGCTCCCTGATGCTGAAGCCTTTCACTCGGATAAGGAAAGCTCTGGAAGGGGGGAGGGAGGCAGCTGGAGCCATTCCCTGCTGCTGGAGTCCCCCACTGTGGGGGAGAAAGGTGCCAGCAGTGGTGAGACACTGGGATGTTATATGAATTATAAATAGCACCCTACATGGCTTGGGTGAGTAGAGAGCTGTGTAGGATACGTACATGAGTACGTACCCACACCCTTCTGGTGTGTCTTTACTCATCTAAGCCTGCTATTTATACCCGTGCTGAGGGACTATGCCAGTATGTGTGCTACACGCAACTGAAAGGAGCATGCACTGTAGATGTACCTAAAGGTTGACTGATGTTGGTGCTCTTTTCAGGTGAATTGGCCATGTTTCAAGTGAATTTGGCTCAGTACATTGTTTTGATGGGACCCCACCTGAAAACTGTTGGTTTCACATGGCTTCCACTAAGAAACAGGCAACTCTTGGCTGAGTTTTTGTGTTCAAACTCTGAAACTTAAAGTAAAAGATCAGAGGGATGTGAACCTATATAATCCCAACTGCAATAATGGGTTACACCAAACCCAGTGCAGAGAAACCTCTCAATTTTGTACAGTCTTGTTATGTTCCCTACCAGGATCTCCAAATAAGCTTGAAGGCAGCTTTTCTGCAGAAATACTGTCACGTTGTCCTACCCAATTTTTTCCTGTAATAATGAATAATTAATATAACAGGTAATGTAAATAAGAATTGTTACTAAAATAGCACTTAAGGTCCCAACCAAGACTAGGACCCCATTGTGCTATGTGCATTTTGTACACATGGTAACAGTTGATCTGTGTCAAACCTAAGTAGAAAAGACAGACAAAGGGTGGGAGGAAGAAAAATTATCCCCATTGTTCAAATGGGAAAATGGAACACAAACACATCTAGGATCACATTTCCCAGAAGAGCTTAGCATGCACAATGGAGGTAAGATTTTCCAGATCGCCATTCACATTTAGTGACCTAAATATATGACCAGATTTTCAAGGTTGCTCAGCAGCCCCTGTTTTCTTGCGTATGGCCAGATTTTTAAAAGTGCTCCCCATCACCCCAAGTACTGAACACTTCCCAAACTCTTGTCATTTATTTGAAGGGACCTGGGCACTCTTGAACGTCTGGCCCTGATAGAGGGGACTGAGCTCTTTTGAAAATCCAGCTATAACACACATCTCCTGATTGCCAGTTCTGTGCCATAACCACAAGACCCATCTTCCTGCTTCCTCTATTTACATTATACGCTTCTCATCAAGGAGATTTCATGTTCTTATTTATCTGTAAAGCCCCTAATACATTCTGGACACTGAGGTGGATTTTCAAAAACACCCAATGGGGAAATAGGATGGTTGAAAATCCTACCATGTAAAGAATAATCATCTTTAGAGAGACATCCTTAGGTCCTCATTTGTTTTTTCTACTGAGGCAGATCAACTCCTATTGATGTAGGTGAAACAAAGGGCATCAGGGATTGGCCTATTTGTTTTGTTGTGATCTGTCAGATTTGGCACTCTGAAATATTCACAGACATTCCAACCTTCCCCCAGCTACTTCCTAACTGATTGCAGTTGCTGCTGTTTTTTGCAGTGATTTCAACTGTGAGTGCTTAGCAGAGAAGCAAATCAGCAGAGAGCGCTCTGTGATGATGTCAGCAGCAGGCTCTGGATAGGACCCATTTGAGACAATTGGATAAGCTCAAGCAATAGGAGAAAAGCAGGGAGATTACTATGTACAGTATTTCCATTGACAGAGGCTCAGAATGGATGTTGCAAGATGAGGGATTTTGAATCCAGAATGGAAGAATAGGAAAAGATCATTATTTGTGTATTAAATCCATTGACCACAAATAAGCTTATGACTCATCCACTAAGGGTGCCCATAAGGTGAACATGTACAATGTTATTGCTATGCTGGAGGCAGCTGACAGGCCATTGTGATTGGATTGTTGGAAATTGGATTTATCTAGCTGCTGTGGCTGTGCAAAACAATGATTTAGCTAAAAAAATAGGGTGCAGTGATGTGAATAGGGTTGTGGTAGGTTCTCTACTCTCTTGATTATCTCTATCTGGTCTTCATGTAACTAGATCTGGCCAAAGAAAACTGTCTGTGCTCACTGTTTGAATTTATATTAAAACTGGCACAGATATCTAAGGGTCTTACTCTTACTGTGCTAAATTTTCAAGCCATTTTGCCTAAATGTAGGTAGAACAGAACTTTGCAGGAACCTCCAGACAGAGGAGCAATGGCTTCAGTTTCTCAACCTGTGCTCACAAAGAGCTAGAACATGTATATTATGCATTGCACATCCCTGAGTAAAGGATGATGTATAGCTGTTTTGCCCCAGGGAGATGTTATTTCATACTGGGGATGTGTAATTTACTTTGTTCCCTCTACAAGTTGCAACTTACTCCCATCACATGGCTAGCCAGTGTGTAGGAGGTAACCACAGCTCACTCTGTTTGTGGAGGGCACTCTTTGTTTAGCTCCTATGTTCCCCTTGACACCTGGAGCTGAGATCTGAGTATCCTTAACACAGAACTGGTATTCATGGGAGGAATTCTAACTACCCTGTGAGCCTGTTTCAGAGCAAGCAATAATTTAGTCCAAAATATGTGGATATATTCATTTGTACTGCCAAACAAGTGTGTCCCTGTGGTTTGGGCATTTGTCAAGTACTTTGCCAAGGACTTTCTTGCAAGCCTCTGGTTTATAAGTGCATGAAGTGCTTCAACATATTTTGTAGCCACTGTTTATGTGGCAGGTTTGAAAATGTCTCCTCCTAAGGTGTCACATATCATTTTTCCAGATGATGGAATCAGCGTTATTTTATTTCATCCATTAAAAATTACATCAGTTATAATATTGGATGGACTCTGTTCAGTATGCTTTGGTTAAATAGGTTTTGACATTTTCCCAGTTATATTAAAACTAATATGTCGGATACAGCATGCTCCATTTTATTTTGTGTGGTCCAGTGAATTGTTCATAAAACAGGGAGGCAATCCTATTTCCTGGTGTGCCATTGACATATTTGGGCAATTGACGTAACGTCCCTGTTTCTTATTTTCCCAATTTGGGAAAATTTCTTTTACTTCATACTCTTTAACTTAGCCTTCTCTTCTGTTGCCCAGCACAGCCCCCAGGAGTCCAACTGATTAATATATTGGCTTTTCTTCTCCTTTGTTTTTTATTTTTGCATATAGCCAGGCATACTACCAAGCCTCAGGAGTGTTTTTCTCTTCACCACATGTCCTGGTTCTGCTGTGCTCTCCTTCTGCTCCTTCCTCCCTTTTTTGTGATAATCTTAATGTTACCCCTTCCCACTCCACCCAGCATTTATGCTATTGTTTTTACTTCAAATTAGTAGGGTACTTTTATATTAACAAGGCCTCTGGAATGTCCCGATCTTACTAGTAAGTGAATTAATTTTGAGTGTCAATTTTAGCACTCAGGGTACAATCTTTATTCATACCTACTCTTTAGATAACACCTTGGAGCTGGCAACTTGTTTTTATATTTCTGCCTGTAAATTGCCATGCTTACTTATAGAGCCATATCAACAAATAAATAATAGTAATAATAAAGTCTATTTAACGCCTAGTTTTTCTGTTGACTGGTAAAGGTGCCAATTAGCATTCAACCAAGATGGAATTTTTCAAGATGTGGCTATGTGTCCAGTAGGGGCTCAATCAAACACTCATTCATGTCAGTGACAAGGCTCCTTTTGCCTTTGACAAGAATGGTATTTAGCTGAGGACCGCCCACTTGTTTCATACCAGCCACTGAATAACAATGATGGAAATTATAACTTTTGATAAAAAAGCTGATTCATTTAATAGCTGTTATGTATTTGCAACAACAGAGTGCTGTGCCTCATTATCTTGTGATATTGTCAGTAAGAGCAAAACCAGTGAACTAGTGTCACTTTCAGATAGCATAAGAAGCTGTTAGAGCAAAAAAAGATGTGTGGAAATTATGGGGCAAAGTGTAGGAGAAAGTAGACATACCATGGGACTTCTGGGACATATTTCTGTTGATTTATGGTTCATAAGGAAAGGAAAGTAAGGGTAGGTGCACAAGGCCTGCTACTGATACCACCATGTAACGCAGTACATCCTGCCACAGGTTGAGTGCTCGGCAGCTAAACCAGGAACCCCACCACTTAGAATGAGGGGGATATGCCAGATACCCATAGGATGGGAAAAATAATATCCATAAAGGAATAACTCCATCTGGCACTGCTGCCTTGCAGCTACTTCTTGGGTAAACAAAGGCTAGGGGAGAAAACACTGAATTAAACCTGCAGTGGATAAAATGTTATGTCGTTGGCATAGCAACTCGGCTTTGCCCTCCGTTATCTCCTGCAGCTGTTCTGGCTTCTGAATGTGTTGGTCTCCAAGCCTTTGGGCTTAGTCAGTACTGCCAAGAGGGTGGGCTTTGGTCCTGAGGCAAGCCTCCTTATCTTTTTCCTGACTAGGTGTACACACTGAACATTCAGGTACAATGGTTGCCCTCTTCAAACTTGCTTGTTGGAAAGGATGGACAATGAGCACTGGTGTGTCAAAGGATCTAGAGGAGGTCAACCACCCTAGAAAGTCCACCATCATTGACAAGGGAGTTGAGGAAGCTTGACATTGATGTAGCCACTGTCTCTGAAACCAGTCTCACTGGCGTGGGCTCTTTCTATGAGGTGCATAACACCTTTCTCTGGAAATGGAAAAAGTAAACAAGACCACCGTGAACATCAGCTGGGTTTCCCAATCAAAAACTCATTAGCACACATGGTTAAATGGCCCGTTGCAACATCAGAACATATTATATTGCTAAGAATACCTACAGGAGACTTTGCTAACATCATCACTTATATGCCCCAACACTTTGTTCTATCTCTGAAGAGAAGGACTTTTTCAGCAACTCAGCTGTGTCATTAGTAAGCTACCACTGCTACTGGAAGACTGCAAGCTAAAGTTGGCTCAGATTACAAGACCTGGCCACTATACATTGGCCACCATGGAGAAGGAAAAATGAATGACAGTGGGCAAAGATTACTGAAGTTCTGCACCCAAGGGCTGTGCATTACCGACACCTACTTCCAAGGCAGTTACTGTCAAAAGGTTTTGTGGAGACACTCATGACCGGGCACCAACCGGATTTAATTGTAACCTGTAGAAAACACCTACAAGATGATCTCCATACTTGCAGTTTTCACAGTGTAAACTGACACAGACCATGTGCTTGTATGCTGTCAAATAAGACTTTCACTATGGAAATTCCAGTGTACCAAACAAAGTTGTTGCCCACACATTAACATTAACCACACAAAAGACCAAGGAAGAAGAAGAAATTTTGAAGAAGACAATGATTATGGTGCCAGGTGTGTTGACTACACACAAAGTTTAATAGCTAGCACTACATTAAAAGTTATGCACCAGTTCTGTTATCTAGGATCAGTTGTATCAGATAACCTCTCTATATGATGAACTTAATTCTTGCATTGGAAAGGCAGTCACCATATTTGACCAATTGACCAAGTGTGTGTGGGATAACAGGAAACTGACATTGAACCTAGGCTCAGGTTTAAGGATATTTGCAAAAAGGACTTGACAACTTTCAACATCAACAAGCTGGAAAGATGTGGATAGCAATAGGTTGCAATGGAGGGCTGTGCTGCACAAAGGAGTCAAAGACCCTGAAGAGAGGTGGTTGAGAAAGAAGAAAGTGAAGAGTATGAAGAGAAAAGCACAGCAGGCATCAGGCGCTAGTAATGTAGTGGCTTCATCCTCTGGCCCTGAACTTTACTCCTGCATTATCCGTGGCAAGGACTATTGATTGAGAATTAGATGTTTTAGCCACTCGCGATGCTGCATTGACACATAGTAACTGAACGGCTTTGGCACTTACACCATCATCTTTTAAGATGGACAGTTGCCATTCATAAGTGAAGGTAAATGTCACAACATTTTGAAGAAAGCCAGTTTCCACAAATATTCATGTAATTTTTTAGATTCATGAATACTTAGGGTAAAATCAAGGCCCCATTGAAGTCAGCAGCAAAACTCCCATTGGATTCAAGGGGGCAACAATGATTTCACCCTTTGCTTTCCTATCAGTTATATTTGATTCTGTATGCAACCACCACACCTTACACAGATGCACACCCCAGTCCACCACATCGGACAGATAGGTATCCCTTGCACTTATGGCACACCTTTATTCTTCCCTTTGATGGTTTCTACTCTCCTTCTTCCGATGTTTTGCACTGAGCTATTTTTAAAGTGCAGTGCACAAACTTTTGGTTTGGAGGAAAAAGGTAAAAGCTAAATCCTGCCATTTTGGGGGATCCAGACCCTAAAATGCCATAAGGTTGAGCAAGTCTAGCTGCCCCAGTGCATCAAAACAAAGTAAAATAAACCCAGACTCCAACTCATCATGCAAAAGTGCCATCACAATATGGAGCCAGCAGCTGGATCCAGCCAAGTTTTGGCCCCTCCTTTCTTTTATGTTGAAGAATTTAGAGGGGAGAGTAGCCATTCATAGAGCACCATGAAAACAAGACCCTGACATAACCCACCACAACATCTCTGCACAAAAAGCTGGGGTGCTATAGGGTCCAGGAGTTGAAGGTACAGTAGGAGCTGTAAAATGTGAACCCTGTCTCAGCAGTGGACTTTGTAAGATGCGGCCAAAATCTGGCAGAACCCAGAAGGGTGAATTGGGGATTTTGAGCTGCTGCTGCACTCAGCGGCGCTGGAACAATTTTTTATAACGGAGTGCTAGAGCCATTGAACCAAACAGTAAACTCTGTATGGGATGGAAACCTCTTCAAGCCAGTGGGTGTGGCAGCACCCCTAGCTCCAGCACTGGTATCTCTCCGGGTCTGTGGCGTGGGATGTAGTTGGAGCCTCTAACTTGTCTGTCTATGAATCGGGGTGGGGGTTTTTGGGGAGGAGGCCCAAACTGGCTGGATCCGGGCGCCAGATGCAGCTTTTTTGCGGCACTTATGAGTTGGAGGGGGGGTGTCTCGTATGTGTGTGTGTGTGGGGGGGGGGGTACTGGGACTCCGCGTCTCCTTTAAATGCCCGGGTAAGGAGGGGGCCGCTGATGTGGGCGCGGGGAGGGAAGGAAGCCACCTGCGCTCCGCACGGAGCATGCGCTCGGCGGGAGGCGGGGAGGCGGTGGCAGAGCGAGGCTGGCAGCGCCCGGGTGCCCGCTCTCTCTGTCGCCCCGGCAGCGGCAGCAGCGGCCGGAGCCAGCGCCCCGGAGCCATGCAGGCAGCGGCGCCCGCCGCCGAGGACTAACTGCCCCGCTCCCCACCGGGGCAGAGGCGAGCCGAGCCGGGGCCGGAGCCGCCCAGCAGCCCAGCCCGCCTTGCCTGCGCCTAGGAGCGGCGGGAGCTCGCCTGTAGGGAGCCAGCCCTCCAGCCATGGGCAACGAAGCGAGCCTGGAGGGAGGAGAAGCGCTGGCCGGGCTGCCCGAAGGGGTGGCGGCTGCCGCAGCCGGGGATGGCGGAGGGCAAGGGCTGGCAGCCGGCGTGGAGGCGGATCTGAGCCAGCTCAGCGAGGAGGAGAGGAGACAGATCGCCGCTGTCATGTCAAGGGCGCAGGGGCTGCCCAAAGGAAACCTCCCCGGCGCGACCAGCGCGGAGCCGCCTCCCATGCAAAGGCACGCCACGAAACCTCCCTCTACCGGCCCCCTTCCCGGCGGGGTGGGGGGCTGCTCCCGCTGCCGTAGCCCTGCGAGCCGGGTGCATTGCATCAGGAGCAGGCGGTGCATGGTGCAGGCGGGGAGTAGATGGGGAGGTAGCGTGAGTAGGGACCCTGGGATGGAGCGTCTGCTCCCCCCACGGCGAGGATTTCTAATCATCACGAATAATCCGCCTCTCTTCCAGTGGGCTGCTTCCTCTCCCCCACCCCCTTTCCTGGACCAGACCCAGGGGTTGGTTAGCTTCGGTGGCAAGGGAGCGGGCGGTTTGCAGATAAGAACAATCGGGGTTTTTTATGTATAAAGGGGCTTGGGATGCTTCCCCTTCCCCCCAGCTAGAATGGGAGCCGGGAGAGCTTTGCCCACACCGAGCAGTTCTGTAGCGGCTGCTGCTGGAGCGATGGAGTCTCTCTGAATCTTCCCAAACTCTAAGGCATTATTTTATCTGAAAGTCCTTAATCTGCCTCTGCGAGTAACCATTGGTTTATATAGATAGCCAAAGTCCAAAGGCTCTGTGTTTTCACTTATATTGTCCCCCCTTATGTCTTTTCTCATTTTGGGGGGAGGGAGGGAAGGTGAAGACAAATAGGGAGCATGGGCTGTATTGTCAAATAGCGATTCTGTATCTTGTGTGGGGTTGACTTCACCTATTCATGTATATCTAAAAGCTAAGATAATTTACTTCCTTATTCTCCCTCTTACCCCCAATCCATTGCTTGTCCCCCCAAAAAATACTACTTATCTTTGTGTGTTGGTAATACAGTAGTACTGTTAACTCATATTATGGTCAGGCGAAGATAGAGGTTTCCCTTTCCCTTGTCCAGGGTCCTGAAGTTGCCCGTTTTTTCAGGACCACAATCCAGGTATGGCTAGTTTGGAGCCTACAGTTTTCAGGGGCTGTGTGTGTTGTTTGTCTTGAAGCAGGCTACAAAAAGGAACCTCCTTTGACTCCCTGTTCCACAGGTTCTTGTGGCCTACTGACCTCATCCCAGATAAATGCCAATTCAGTTTATATAATGTCAGGCACAAAAAAGGAGGATTGGACCAAATCCCCCCTTAGAGGAACTCCACAGAGGTCAGTGGAATTACACCTGGGATGAATTTGCCTCCATTTTGCTTGAAACTGAGGTTTCATCCTATATCTCTTGCGTGTTTGTTAAGAATGGACAAATAATGAAAGTTTGTGTGGAATATAATTCTATAGCTAATTTAGGGCCTGCCCTGGCTCCCACTGAAACCAGTGGGGACTCCTCCAGCGGTGCATAATCAAGCTCAAAATTCCCTTTTGTGTAGCAGTTTGGGATACCACAAAGACACACAGGTTTTAAAAGTTTATTGTTTTCAAGTTAACCTGCCAGTTCAGAGGACGATAAACATTCCCAGTACATTGTTAGGGGTGGCTAAAATGATGTTATTTGGCCACATCTTTATATCTGCAGACAGTTGTTACCCTAAAATTATGTTCTGGGATAACTGGAATAATTAGATGATTGTTATAGTTATATAAATTAACTTCGCTTTTCATTAAAATAAAGCCTGTCTGTATTTGGTAAAATTGACATTTTAATAATCCAGTGTGCTTTGCTATGCTGGGTAAAAGGATGACTTATGTTATCATCTACACTATCTCAGAGTTGTGTACTAGTGCTCATCACCACAATATCTGCATGCCTATCGGTATTCTCAAGTATCTAGTAGCTTTACTTGCTCTTTGCTGCTGCTGGGATTCTCTGGCAAAGGTGGGAAGCCTGATTTTTGAGGGCCTAATCCAAAGTCCATGGATCTCAATGGGAGTCCTTCAGATGACTACCACGGTCTTTGGATCAGGCACACAATGACTTTGACTTAAGCAACTGACTAGATTAGCGATGTTGAGATTCCTTAGCTTCAAACTTTTTTGCTCTTCCAGAGGCTGTTGCTTTGAAGAGTAACACTATGTGAGCAAAGAAATTAGATATGGGAAAGAGCTTTTTAAGTCATTTAGTCCATCTATTTTCCAGTGCAGGATTGTTCCCAACAATACATTCATAGCCGGCTTATTCCAGTTTCATTTTGAAATGGTTCAGGTGGTGATGCCGAAGTTCAGGCTCAGTATCTGCACAGTATCACATTGCTATGGTGCCCTTATTGCACTGGCTTTTAGATTTTTGTTTTATAAAAATTAGTTTTGTTTTCAGTGTACAGTGGTTGCCATATTAAGGACAGCATATACCAACTGTTATACAGTGTATCTGAGATTCTGAGTTACCTCCGTTATTTCCTGTTCTAAATATAACAAGAACTGATATTCCATATACCATTGTGTGACACATCTTGTCAACTACTGACTTATTAATAGCAAGCAATATAAGTAGTAGGATACAGAGTTGCCCCTTCACCTGAATAAAATAAGTGCTGTAGTTATATCTATTTTTAGAGGCTTTGTGCTTTCAAGTAATTGGAAATGCAGCCGCTGGTATTAGAGCAAGTAATGCATATTATGACACTTTAACCATTTTATTATAAGCACTAAGACCATGTTTTTCCAAACCTGAGTACTTAAAAAGAGCTACTTAAATAAAATTGACCTGATTTTTCAGAGGTGTTGAACAACTGTAGCACCAGTTAGTTTCAATGGGAGATTTGGGTGCTCAGCACCTCTGAAGAAAATCAGACAACTTTTAGTTAGTAGTCTGCAAACTGTGACTGAATTACAAAGAGCCATACCCTCAGCTAGTGGAAATCAGTTTAGCTCCATAGAATGTTAGTGGCACTATGTCAGTTTACACTAGCAGAGGATCTGTTCCATATCATCAGAAATGATTAGATGATCAAACCTCGTTCTAGCACAGCCACTTCATTTTTAGGTAAACTTAATTTTGTGATTAAATGGATTAGCAATCTCCTTTCACTGGCAAAAAAATTGCTGTTGTATTTTGAGAGTATATGCTGTGAAAGTAGCCCAGCCTGAGAACCACGCTTCCTAAGTATTGCATTTATTCTTCCAGAATAAATACAGTCTGTTGTCAGTACCATGATTCTACTGACTCTAAGAAAGTAAACAATGACCAGCAGGAAATATCTGTTTTTGAATACATGTATGTTCTGTAAATATGAAGGATCATTTAATTTGTGTTCATTGTTAATAATTTATTTTTGGCTTTAAAAGAATGAATTGTAATTGACGGTATAAACAGTTTGGTTTAACTAATTTTATCATGAAGGTTTTCAGGCTAATAAAGACTTGATCCAAAGCCTGCTGATATCAATAGTAAAACCTCAATTGGTTTCCATGGGCTTTGGATCAGGCCCTATAAATTACATAATTGAAATTGAGTGCTTTGTTGAATCAGGGCCTAAATGAGGAAGAGAAACAAAAGAATCAGGGCATTGGGGAGTGAAGAAAGGCGGTTTGTTTTTGGTCTAACAACTCAAAAACCGCCTCCCTTTAAAAATTATGGAGTTCCTCTCCCCATTTAAAAATGTTTGGCAACAGGAAATTCCCTGCCAGACAAAAATGAAGATTAAGTTCTGAGATTTACAGAAGTATCAACAATTATAAATGCAATATGTGACTACAATAACTGAGTTCTTAAAACTCAGTTGTCACATGGATGTAGAAAAGATTAGAAAAACTGTGCTCCCACACACATCTGCCCAAAAATAAATAGCCTAAATCCAGGTTTATTATTACAGAGGTAAAAGTCTTCAATAAATTTGTCCTCTGAAGTCATTTTCTTCCACATTTTAGGTACAGTCTGTTTTCCTTCATATAGAAACATTCATTTATGCAGAATGGCAAAACAAATCTGGTTTGCGCAGTAAACATGCAGTCTGGCAGCATCGAGCAGTAATTGTCCTTCATCCATAAGGAATTGTAATTAACCTCATATTTCCTGACCTGAACTTTGAATTTTGTTTCTCAAAGCATATTCAATATTCTCAGCCATTAGGCAGTATTTATGTCCATGCATTGTTAATGGTCATACCTCCATTTTTTCTCTTAGGGTCTTGCTGTTTTGAACCTAAACTTTCAAACTTCTTGAACAGTTGCAAGCATTAATACCAGAACCATACTCAGCCTTTTCTAGTATAATAGCTGATACATTTTTGCTAAGCAAGCACTACGTCTTTGGATGAATCCAATTTGTACCACAAATTGGCATGGAACTAAAACCAAATAGGCCTGACTGGCAGCTAGCAAAAGCTTTATAGTACATTTGCAAACATTGTATGGACTCAGTTTATGGTTGGGCCATGCTGGATATACCTTTCTTCCTGGTAAGTAAGGGCCCACTCAAATACTCATCGAAGTCAATGAAACAACTCTCATTGACTTCAGTGGGTCATGTAATAAAGCTCCCAATAATCCATGTGGTTATCCTGGGGGAAAAAAACAAAAAGTGTAGCACTGAAAGCAGCTTGCTAGTCAGAGTTAATGTTAGGGTTGCCAACCTTCTAAGATAGGCCTGGAGTCTCCAGGAATTAAAGATTAATCTTTAATTAAGTATTATGTCATGTGATGAAATCTCCAGGAAAACATCCAACCAAAATTGGCAACCCTAGTTAATGTGATGACAATAAAAGCAATTAGCCATCCATGGGAATCCTGTTCCCTACATCCTTGTTTTGGATAATTGCAATTAACTTTTTAAAAAGCATGTCAGGATTGATGTGAAATTGCGAACTGCCAGAATCTTGAGAACCAAAATGGTTACCATATAGATTTTCTTAGCGTAGTTCATTGTCATCAGGGATTTAATGAAAGCTCAAAATATTCACGAATTAAAGTAGCGTGTTTATAGTAACATTAGCTGTTTGAAATCCAGTGTAGCATGTTACTACTATTTATAACTATGGCAGTGTTCTGATGTAACCCTTAATTAAAAATTATCGTACTGCTAGTTTGTTTTTATTGTAGTCATGGACCTCAGATTCTTTAATAGGCTAACTGTAATGAATGACTGCCTGATTTTCATGAATGTACATTAAGAAATAACAAGTTTGGAAATGTGGGACTATATTTAACTTGAGATGTCTGAAAACTGATCACAATGGTGGCACAGGAGAGAGTATCGTATCCTCCTGGAAAGACTAAATGATAGCACAAAACAGAACATCACATCACACCCTTTAGGTAAAATACAATAGCACTGAATAGAATATCATCCCCTCCAGGTACAAACCAACAGAGCAACAATTAAAACACCATACTACATCTAGAGGTATTCTCTGGATTTGCCTCCCTTCTTTCCCTAGCTTAACCTTCTATATTCTATTATAAAATAAAGGGAAATGAGACCTCGCGAAGGAAAACCCCCTGCAGAATAAGACAGAGATATTTTTGTTGTCAGATAAATTCTGATTTTTTTAGGTGGGGGAAAGAGGGATAGTTTCAGTGCTATTAATGAAAAAGCTAAAAAGAAGTGATTCTCTTAGCTAGCTTGTACGTCATCTTAATGAAGAGATACTTTTTCTTTATTATTCATGAATGTCAGTGTAAATACTATAATAAAAGACATCTCTACATTTTGATCTCCTGGGATTTTTGGTGCCTGAATCACTGCTGCATATTCAGTTGTAAATACACCATTAAAAGTAGGTACAAATAGCCAGAGCACAATTATATAAATGTTTTGCAACATGTGAGTATTTTTCCTGGATGGCCGTGCTTTGATCTGCTGATCATGGAACACCTCTCTCTTTTACTGTTCTTTTGTCTCCATGTTTGAATTGTACACCCCAAGAGATACTGTGAAGAGTTAGTCATCTGGGTTTAGATGAAATGGAAAACCACAGCTTAATTTTGTAGTGCTTCAGACTTCTGAAAGAAAATTCTCTGGATAAAGATGGTTCTTCTGTTAGATTAGTTTCTAAATACTAAACCAGACATCTACTAAATATTCAGAGAAATGTTTCTGGAACAAAAAATATGATAATCCTTGTAGTAATAAGCCCTGATCCTGCAAACACTAAACCACATGAGTAATTTTACTCATCTGAATAGTCCCATTGAGGACTACTCACATGCTTGAAGTTAAGCAGTTGAAGATTCAGGGGCCATAATCTTTAATTTTTCCTACCTTATTTGTCTTTACATTTTCTTCCAAAGCATTCAATAATTGCAACTAATTTATAGTTAGTCTTTCACTATTTTTATTTTACTGTATTTCTCTCCCCACAGACATCCTGAGCTTGATATAAACCACTATGCAAGACAGCCAGGTAAGTCTCCATCCAGTTTAAGCAAAAGCAGAACAGTAGATGTGTTGAAGACAGAACAACGGTCACCTGGAAGGAGCCCTTCTTCCATTAGTCTGAGAGAATCTAAATCCAGGACTGATTTTAAAGAAGATCAGAAGCCAAGTATGATGCCTAGCTTCCTCTCTGAGGCCAATCCATTAAGTGCAGTCACTTCAGTCGTAAACAAGTTCAATCCTTTTGATTTGATATCGGACTCAGATGCAGCCCAGGAAGAAGCCAACAGGAAACTAAAAGCAGTTCAGAAGGACCAGGGAAAGCCTGAGGAGCAAAAGGGACATGCAAAGCATCCAACTCAGCAACAACCTCCAAAGCCAACAGTTCAGCAAAAAGAGCCTGTCAAATCTGCACCCCAGCAAGCAGGGCCTTCCAAACTGCCACCCCAACAGCAGCAACCAGGGGCAGCTAAGCAAGCTCCGAAACCTGGGCCTGGTCAGCCAACAGGCCCTCCATCAGAACAAGCAAAACAACCATCTCAACAACGAGGGCCACAGAGAACTCAGCCCCAGCAATCAGAACCCACAAAGCAGGTACCTCAACAACAGAGTCCTGCAAAACCTTCACCACAGCAACCGGGCCCAACCAAAACATTACCACAGCTACCGGATGCTGCTAGAGCACCATCCCACGCACCAGCTCCCGCAAAGCCATCAGCACAGCAGCCAGGTCCTACAAAACAACCTTCTCAGCAACCAGGACAGCAAGCAGGTCCTGCAAAGCTATCCCCTCAGCAAGCAGGACCTGCTAAACAACCATCTCAGCAGCCTGGGCCTGGGAAGCCATCCCCTCAGCAAGCAGGACCTGCTAAACAACCATCTCAGCAGCCAGGGCCTGCAAAACCATCTCCTCAGCCAGCAGGGCCTGCAAAGCTACCGTCACAACAACCAGGACTTACAAAACTATCAGGCCAGCAACCAGGGCCTGGTAAACCTTCACAGCAACAAGTAACTGCAGCCACACCTGGTGAATCAGCCCCAAAGAAAACTTTCTGTCCTCTTTGCACTAGCACTGAACTGCTGCTGCACACTCCAGAACAGGCCAATTACAATACATGCACACAGTGTCAAACCATGGTCTGCAGCCTGTGTGGCTTTAATCCCAATCCGCATATAATAGAGGTGAGTAGTGTCTAACATTGATTTTCATGCTAGGCCCCAAAATTGGGCTAAAACTCACTATGGCTAAGTCCAGAAGCTATTATGGTTTGTGATACATCACGTAGGCCCATTATAGCAAGTTAAGAGGAGAAGGTTAGGTTGTTTAGGCAAACAATTCACGTTTCATTTGCAGGGAAATGACAGTTCTATGTTTGCACAGTATCTAACACAATGGGGTCCTGGTCTGTGACTGGGCTCCTAAGCATGACTGCAATAGAAATAAGAAGACCAAATCTAATATGAACATTGTTTTTAAAACAATTACTTTTGTTTGGATTTAAACACTCCCCTGCTGTGTTTGTAGCCCAGATACCATAGTCTTGTGCTGATGTCTGTGAACTAGAAAGATAAATGATATAGGAAATGACTAAGCAATAAAAGTGACACTGACTAGCCTGTATTTAGTATCTCTGCTGAGGGAGGTGCAAAAGTAAACAAGCAGTTCAGATGGTGAAAAAATAAATTAGAATTTTAAAAAATTCTTTCTGTTTTAATATCTGGAGCAGTTAGTCACACATTAGTGAAAATTTGTGCTTGAAATGGATACAGGGTCAGCTCCTTAAGTGGTCTAGATTGACACAGTTTTGGAGCTACACTGGTGTGTAGACCACTTAAGAATCTGGCCGATGATTTGTAATTTGATGGTTTACAATTTTTTTTTCCAATAAGGTGGACCATTCTTTAGTTCACAGAAGGATCTCTCAGACTTATCTCCACTCCTAACCCTGATCTCCTGTAGTTATAGTACTGGGTACATAAAAATAATATTAGGACGGTATTTTTTAAAATGAACTTGTTTTAATTTGATGTGTATGGTGGCTTGATTAACTACCCATATACTACATTTGTGCTGTTTGCATCATTTCCATGGGAATTCACATTAATATCTGGACCCTTCTTTTTGCTTTTAAACCCCCATTACTCTAATTTCCCAAAGTTGCTTTGCAGTTGGGTTTGTTATTTTCAATGCCTGCATTCTTGGCATAACCCAGAAATTTGAGCACAGTAGAACTGGTACCAGAGAAGAACCCAACAAACCAGTCATGAAGCAACCAGAGAGGATGTTAGAGAGGACCGTGGTTTTTGGTTTAGTTGGGCAGGAAAGCTAATGGAAAGAAGCCTGAACTGGTAACAGCTAGAACTTGAACGTGAATTTTGAGAAAAAGTCACCAGTTGTGCTTAGCTTGGTAAGGAATATAAAGACTACAATAAACAACAAGAAAGAACATTGATAATTGATACATCTCATTCACATGCACATCTTGTATTAGCGGCATTTTTGGATGGTACCTGGTGACAAATGGCATGTTTGCATCTGTCAACCTTGATTATTCATTAGTTTGCAGTCTTTTTAATAAAGAAATGAAATAAAAAAGGTTTGTTGTAGTTATGCAGTGGTAACTCTCTGCACCTCTATGCAGAGGATACAAACTTAAGCCCATTTGAGCCCTTCCTGGGATATCAAAAGGTTGCATTGGAGTTGATGCATGCAAATTCTAAGATTAGCAGAGGTGTGAATTGGGCTTTATAGCCTGTGGGTTCTAGGGCCAGTTGCAGGACAAGTTCAAGGGGAGTGACCAGAGAATACTGCTGCTGGAGAATGTTATATGGGACATTTTAGGCAGGAGTGTTCTTTAATGAGGGGCAAAGGGGAAACACTGGTACACTGAAACTTTACTGCCACACTCCCACCTCCTGAGTCTGGCTAGCTGGGTGGGACCTTGTGCTGCATCAAATTATAGGAAAATAATTGGATGTTTGTCTAGGTTTGGAATAATTGATCTCAAGAGAATTGATCTCAGAAAGAGTGTTTAGAAATAAAAATCATTAAGCATACACAGGAAATATTATAGTATGACAGTCATGATGTTATATGCAGTGTTGTTGTAGCCTTGTTGGTCCCAGGATATTAGAAAGATAAGGTGGGTGAGTTAATATCTTTATTGGACCAACTTTGCTTTTTAATCGGCCACTTCACCTTGAATGGTCCATTGAAATATGTGTTAACTACTTATGCTAAACAAACTGTTCCATCTTGTATTTCGCTGTGACACTCTGAGTAAGTTTCTCAGACCTGAAGAAGAGCTCTGTGTAAGGTCAAAAGTTCGTCTCTCTCACTAACAGGAGTTGGTACAATAAAAGATATTACCTCACTCACCTTGTCTCCATAGTATTGATGTTAGCTGTATTCAAAGATGAAATTCTTATAAACCTTTGTTTTCAAGCCTTTGCAGCTTTCTTGTACAGGGGGGAAAGAGAGAAACCATTTTAGTTGTTTAGTTGAAATTTCTCCTGCTTGTTCGGCACTCCCAATTGATAACATTTCTGTGGCCCATTTTGTATTCAGTTATTGGAGCATTGGCTTTTCTTTCTTTCTTTCTTGTGTGTTCCTTAGTGGGATTCTGATAGCTCAAAAGTTGGCTTATGTTTAAAATATCAGATTTCCATGAAGACAGGGCCGGCGCTTACATTTAGGCGACCTAGGCGGTCGCTTAGGGTGCCAGGATTTGGGGGGGGCGGCAATTCGGCGGTGGGGTGTCCTTCCGCGCTCCGGGTCTTCGGCGGCAATTCTGTGGCGGGTCCTTCACTCGCTCCGGGACCCGCCGCCGAAGTGCCCGGAAGACCGGGAGCGCGGAAGGACCCCCCCCGCCACAGAATTGCTGATGACAACTGGGAGCGTGGAAGAACCCCCGCCTAGGGTGCCAAAAACTCTGGTGCCACTCCTGCATGAAGATAGTCAAGAGCCTTCAGTGTATTTGAACCAAACTGGTTTAGAGAAAACTGTAAGTATTTGAAAAATCTTTGATTTTTCCACTAACTTTTTAAGTAGGCACTATTCCTGGGTATGAAATTCAATACATTGAGACAATAAATACAGCTGCCTTTAAGACCATCTGATTGCATACATATGTAAAAGGAAATTTGAATTTCATATCATACTTTGAAATAAACATGGGTAAGGCATTTATTTCACAGTGCAATCATTTCAATAAATGAAGGAGGAGTGCTTCTAATCTAGTCAGCTATAAGCTCTATGCTGATGACTCCCATATCTACCTCTCCTCTTCTGCTCAGCCTCTCATCTCCAATCTTACTGAAATCTCATTCTGGATGTTCTGTGACCATCTGAAATGGAATATAACAGAACCAGAACTCCTGATCTTTTCCCTCCATTATATAGCTCAAAATCATCTTCTTATCCCCCTTTTCATCCAATGCCCAGGCTATTGCCAAATCTTGCTGCTTCTTCCTATACCACATCTCCTACATTCTTTTCACCATACTGCTTGAAAACAAAACTTTGTTACTTGGTTGTCTGTTGCTGTGACTACTGTGAAAACTTTCTTTTCCTGGTTTATCCTTATTCCTCTCCAGTCCATCCAGAATGCTGCTAAAATAATCTTCCCTCTCACCCCTCAGATCACACCATTTACCTAAAGAAATCCTTTCTTTGACTTCTTCTCACTTGCTGCGTAACAGTTAAGCTTCTCATGTTCCCATTCAAGACTGTTTAGTTTTCCTTGCATAAACTCTCATTTCCTCCTGCTCACTCTTTCAAGTCAATGTTCCTACTACATTGCCCTACTGTGCATTTTGTATCACCTCTTCATGTCTTTGTGTCTTCCATTCATATCTCTTTCATTTGGAACTCTCTCTTATTCAGGCACAGTCCCTGTCCCAAAAAATGACAATTCTAAATGAAAAAGAGACAGATGAACAAAACGTAGGGGGAAGAGCTACAGCATGTAACAGAGGATATTCATTGTTTAGTTCCACGACTATTCCTTTGTAAACTACTATAACAGCCTTCTGCAGGGGTTCTTGCGCCTTCCTCTGGAGCATCAGGTTCTGGGCACTGTCAGTGATGGGAGATTGAACCACTAGTCTGATCCAGTATGGCAGTCCGTAAATTTCTATGTTACTAGTTGGCAGATTTCTTGTAGGCATCACAATAGAAGTGGCTCTTGAAGAGGAGGGTTGAATAAGGACAGGGTAGTGGCCGTGCGGACTAGCTCTAGAAGAGCATTGCGTGAATCAGGACAGCATGGAAGAAAGTACAAAATAACACCAGAGGTTCACCCTCTCTTCATTTAAATTGCTTCTTAAAATTCACATCCTATATGAAGCCTGTCCACCTCAATTCAATATAGAGAACTTTGTAACCAAGACCCAAAAGTGATACTGTACTGCCAGGAGATCAGATCATCATTTGCACCATGTGACTGAACTAACTTACATTGCAAATGTCTTTGGACAAGGTATTGTCTGTCTTCTGTTTTATGCAGCACATTCTAGACTGAAAGCACACCATAAATAGCATGTGTCTGGCAACGTATGTCTCTCTAATGTGTCTAGGTATTTATATTCAATTCATCACTGTATTATATGTGTGCCTAGAAACAATTACATAAGGTAAAAAAAAATCTAAACACGGTTGATGTTTGTTCGTCCATTCTACTTCTCATATACACACTTTCGAATTTCACATCAAAGAGAATGAGAATGTCTCTCAAATAACCAGCCTCCTAACTATGTGTTTTATTGTGTGATCATTTGGAATTTCCCCCCCATCATTTTATTTTCATTCTTACATTCTCTATTCTAAAAACCAACAACACAGGTCCTCAGTGATGACTGTATCAGCACCTCCAGATTGTTTAAGCACTACTAATATGTTTAAACACTTGCTTTGCTAGAACCAGGGGCAAAACGCATGAACTTCTATACTTTGTTTTCTTTGGCTGGTAGTTGTAGCAGTCGGTCATCCTCTGTGAACCAGCCACTAAAGATGATGCATAACACATACTCAGCCAGGGATTGTGCTGAGATAATGCACCTGTATGCATATTACACTAGATGTCTATAAAGGGGCAGATTGACTCAAGTTCTAGAGCTCTTAATGTTGTAGACCCTAGTTATATATTTCAGATCTCCTCCCTGGGCTTCTCTTTGATATCACATGCCTTTAGAGATCCTACAATTCATTCCACCTTTAAATCTATCTGTCCATCTCTTCTGACCTTCAATAACCCTTTTCCACATGTTTTCAGTGGTGTAATATGGATACTCTTCCCTTCTACTTTCCTGTTACCTTCTATTTCCATTTTGTTACTGAATTGGAATGTTCTTCATGATAAATAATAGTTATTTACCAATACTTGTCATTATTTATATGTTTGATATATCTATATGCCATGTCTTTGGTGAGGGGATGATTTGGTAAGGTGCATGTTAAATACATATTATTAAGAATTTAAACAGAGAAATTGAAGAAACTCATTGATGGTATCCACTGCAATTATAACTCAACAGCTTTGCACATCTATTATTAAGAAACTCATTTAAAAGTACATACAGTAGTTCAAAATACTGTTCTTACACAAGGGAGTATCTTGTTATTCAGAGGAACATAGGACTGGAAGGAACCTCTTGGGTCATCTAATCCAGTTCCCTGCTATCCAAGGGAACCTCATTATATAGTCCCATTCATGAATTTATCAAGCCCCACCCTGATAAGTACATTCCATTCCTGGGGGAACCCTCATTATGACTTTTTTGAATTTGAATTAACAAACATAATGTTGCATTAAAGGCACACCATTTTGTATAAACCTAATACAGTATTGATAGACGTGTTTTCATTATTTTCTTTTTTGTCATATGCTAATGAAGACAGCCTTTTATTAGATCTAAACATTCTCTGCAATGCTTACAGTTCAAAAACTGCAGCATTGTGCTAGTGCATGAGAACCAGAAAGTGACATGGACTAGAAACTTACTGTAAACAAAAATAAGTCTACAATCCTAGACTCCAAGTCTAGGCTTTATTAGAGCAGTAGAAATAGCTGTGACGCAGCAAGTCCTCTGTAAAATACTCTGAGTCCTGAAGAGTATTTATTACTGATGGCAACATGAAGAAGGCAGTGCAAAAGAGAAAAGTAGTAAGTGTTTGAATCCTTCCATAAACTATTGTAAGTATGAAGACAAAATGAAAGATCAAGATTATGTATTTATTTTATTTATTAGTATCTAAATATATCATATCAGATTCAACTCTTAGATTCACTGGTGTAAAGCCAGATCTACTCCATTAAAGTGGGTGGAGTTACACCAGGATAGTAGAGATCAGGATCTGACCCAAAAAATATTCAGTCAGTTATCTAAAAAGTTTCTTATCTCCTGGTGTTAAAATGAAATATCTGCAGTAAAATCCTCCAGTAATAAAATGCTTTTTCCCCCTCCACAGAATGATTGGAGATTCACTGTTACTAAATTGCAGTTTAAACATTGCTGTGTACTGAAATAATTTGGGACTTTGGATCAAATTAATCTCTAGTGTAACTCCTTTAATTCTACTTTGCTATAAGAAAGATCCACTTAAAGTAGAATATAGTGTATATTTTTACACAAAGTGGAATTTGTTGGAAGAATTGATGAGCTCCTCAAATGAAAAGTGCTCAGTACATACACAATAGTATTATTCCATTCTGAAGTATTCCTGTTTAAGAACCCAATACACTGTCCATTATTCTTTATCAGAGGAAGATTGCATGTCTACATTAGTACTCTTTAATTCAGGGCAGAATGGTATTAAAAGCATTGTTGTCCTGTAGCTTCTAGTTTCTTTAATGCAAAAAAAAAAAAAAAAAAAAAGAGCTGAACAATCCTCAGTGTATGGCAAGAAATGTCTGACCTTCCAACATGTAGGCTGATCATTTTAAATAGAAAATACTCTAAAAGGCTTTTAAGTAAGTTACCACTAGCCCAGGAAACTCTTCTGTCCAGTTTTTAACACAAGTAAATTATAAATTAATCTGCATAGCTAAAGATGTCAACTGCAGTGAGCCATCTGCACTGGTATTACTGTTGCCCAGCAACTGTAATTTACTACTGCATCAGGTCATGTGATTTGGGATGCTGTTTTCTGGGTAATCACTGGGCAGGAAGTGTGGATGATTCCTTCTTTGAACAGAAAGGATAATCTATTGTCAAATCCCAATGATATTCACTTGGTTGTATGCTTTTTATGCAGAACAGATGAACTTTTATTTGTTAACCATTTGTGTTCTATACTGTTAGTGGTAACAGCTAATTTGGAACCTGTTGTTTTGTACGTATATTTGGCATTATTTTGCATTTGTCAACATTACATTTCATCTGCCTTTTTGTTTGCCTAATCACCCAGTTTAGTGAGATTCCTTTGTAACTTTTTGTGGTCAGCTTCGGACTTAACTGTCTTGAGTAATTTTGTGTCATCTGCCAATTTTGCCACCTTATTATTCACTGCTTTGTTTCCAGATAATTAATGAATATGTTGTCCCAGTACATAGCCTGGGGGGACCATGCTATTTACCTCTCTCCATTTATTTCTACCTTTTGTTTCCTATCTTTTAACCAGTTACTGATTCATGAGAGGATGTTCCCTCTTTTCTCATGACTGTTTAATTTGATTAAGAGACTATGGTGAAGGATCTCGTAAAGGGCTTTCTGAAAGTCCAAGTTCAGAATATCCACTGGATCACCCTCGTCCACATGCTTGTTGAATGACCCCCTCAAAGAATTCTAATAGATTTGTAAAGGCATGATTTCCCTTTACAAAAGCTGTGCTGACTCTACTCCAACGTATCATGTTTAACTAGGTTTCTGATAATGCTGTTTTTTACTAAAGCCAACTTGCCTGTACTGAAGTTAGGCTTTCTGGCCTGTAATTGCCAGGATCGCCTCTGGAACATTTACCAAAAATGGCATTACATTTAGCTACCCTCCAGTCATCTGCTGCACAGACTGATTTAACTGATGCGTTACATACCTGAGTTTAGAATGGCCATGTCATCCCTGTTGTATTTGGGCTGGAGCTGAACCGACTCCTGCTTTGCCCACTCCAGGATTCTGAGACTTAGCTTCTTATCTGTTATGATGTTTTACCAGCATACATGAATTATTGCTGACTTGCATTTTTAGGGCCTAATATTATCTAGGTAAAAATTTGTTCTATAAATCAAGTTTAGATTCCTGTCTCTGGCTCCTGTTGGAGGCTTTGGGAGCCATAAACACATGTTTGTTCCCGTGCTGGGAATTGACTTCTAGGTCACGCTTCGGTGCAGAGTTGGGCCTTTTAAATACATTGGACCTGATTCTCATTTATACTGAGGCTCCTTTACAATCCCCTACAGGGTTCATAAATCTTTACCCTGTGCTGGGAATATACAGGGTCCTTATGTTTTCTACACCCTTTAAGGCTCCTTCACACTGCCAGGACACTTAGCGTAAATGATCATTAGTTTCATTATCTTAAAATGTAGCTTTGCTCTGAGAAATGGCTGTCAGAATAGCTCCATTTTTATTGTGTCTCAGTGAATGTTGTTTCAAATGTGCTCAATCTGAAATGTAAAGAAGATGTGGGGACCCTGCAGGTCAGCTAAAGCATTCTGTGACACCCGTGCTAGTCCTGTGCCTTCAATGGGTTTGCACAGGTGTAACCATTCTATTGATAATGCACAAGAAGGAGTAGAATCCAGCTCGTCCTGAGCTGTCTTGTCTCTGTAGGGCTAAAGAAAGTTAAACATGAAAGCAATAAATATGTATTTTTGTCACTGGAGTCAGCAGTTCTGACTCTGAATGGACAGAGAAAGAAGAGCTGTTGAATAAGATGGTACAGGTCTTTCGTTCATGGTCACGCTTCATAGATGGTATTGCTAGAAAATAGACAATACGCTTACTTTGGAGCTCCCATTTTTAACTAGTACAGTCATTAGAAAGCTGTTATTATTTCTCTGAACATACGGCTCGTCTGTTTGTGAAATATATTTTAGTGTTTGCTTGTTATTTTGAAATAACATAATTTCACATCAGAGAGCTAGGAGATGAGGATAGTGGTTTCCATATTACAGTGCTGAAAACTGAACAAAAGTGTTAGTAGGGATATGTGCAACAGGAAATCTGTTAAATTTTAACAGGGCTGAGGGGCAAGAGAAAGGAAGAAACCCGTGGCAGATGTCAGACTTTTCATTGTATCTGTGGCAAAAAGTTTCACTGAAATTATTAAGGAAAGTATGTTTGGAAGCACATTAATCTGACGTGAGTCCTTAAGGATACTGAATTGTTGAAGTGGAAAAGAACAATCTTATTCTACTATGCTTGTGTCCATGAGATTTTAGTACAGGTTGTGCCAATGTTCTTTTCTTTATCAAAATCTATTTTCATTGATTTTAGAAAAACTCTCTTTGGAATGAACTTGGAATGAAAGGCTTTGGACTGAAAGTTTTTAAATTTGAAATGATTGTGAAGGAGATAAAAGATTAAAAAAAATTGGTGGGGGGAGGAGGCGCAGATGACTGTAGTTACTATTAGGGCAGTGTTCAGTTCCTTCACAGATGTGTGCAGCTATCTTGGCTTTCTGTGCAAATCTCTCCTCGAGTTATTGGGTGCTTATTCTCAGTATTTTGTCAGTCCTTTAAATAAAATG
The DNA here is from genome assembly GCF_011386835.1 of Chrysemys picta bellii. Lineage (NCBI taxonomy): Eukaryota > Metazoa > Chordata > Testudines > Emydidae > Chrysemys > Chrysemys picta. The sequence continues at coordinate 20,917,948 of NC_088791.1, forward strand.
CCCATCTCAAACACATTTCTATCACCATGTATGACACATACAGTCCTTATTTATGAAGCATTCTGGACTGTATCGTGGAGACTGGCGGATGCTCCCTGAATGCAGGTTACGGGGAGTATGAAAGGCTGTGTAAAGCTTATCTTTCACTCCTCTGGTCTTTCCATACTCTGTGCATTGCTGGTCTTGCCTTTCGGGTTAGAGCCATCTCAGGGAGTTGCAGATGGCCCCAAATGGCCAGAAACTAAGCCAAGAGATCAATATGGTTGGAGATGATCTGGCAATGTCCCATTTTCCTTGTTATACTGGCAGAAGAGATGAAGAGGTGTAGCATAGGAGCCTCTACTCCACCAAAGAATCCACTGGGGTGATTGTTCCTTGGTCAATTACACTAGCTTCAGATCAGTGGTGAGGCCACACTGCACTAGGGGGTTTGGCCATTTTTGGCTCTGGGAAGAAATACATATAACTTAGAGTTTGGGATTTGGGCCAGGGCATTGCTGCCCATGACACATTGCTCTGACTGCTGACTCTTTCTCCTTTTATGATGATGGTCATTGAATAGAGGGGAAATGGAGAGTGAGGCGCTCACCCTCCCACAATGCAAATTTTACATTCTCTGTAAAAATATGGAAGAGCAGCCCTGGATATAGCCCAAGCCTACTCCCGTTGAAATCAAAAGCAAACTCTTTGATGGCAGTAGACACATGATCAGGCCCATATTTCAATATGTTTTAGTTGATAAAATACAGCTCTTAACATAATTTATTTTACAACTCCTTCAGTTAAAACACGTGCAAACTACAGTTCTTTGAATTTAAGATGAAATGTATTGGTTATAATGGCTTTGGGGTTTTGGCACTTAATTCCTCCAACTAAAATGCCTGGGAGGAATTTATGGCTAAAACAGAGGGATTAAAAAAAAGTAAAATCTCTGTTTTTCTTTCTTAATTTCAGTTGTAGAAGTTATTCATTAACTTTTATTTTAAAAGCTTTATTTTGATTCAGAAAGTACAAAATAAAAAATGAAAACCTAGAATACAGAGGCAGTTAACATTGTTGGTGCTCAAGTTATAATATATTGCAAACTTCAGAACAGAGTGGACTCATATTTATTTATTTAGATTCTAATTGGACACTATAATCAGGCTGGACTTAACTAGGTGCTGTGTTTACCATTCATTGTATCACATGGTGAAGAAAGCATTTGATAAAATTAAAAGGACATCATTATTTTTTTAAATGACTTTATTGGTGGTAAGAGAGACAAGGTGGGTGAGGGAATTTCTTTTATTGGATCAACGTCTGTTGGTGAGAGAGACAGGCTTTCAAACTTACACAGCACTCTTCTTCAGGTCTCGGAAACGAACTCAGTGTCACTGCTAAATACAAGGTGGAACAGATTGTTTACCAAAAGTAATTACCATAATACATATTTCAAGGGACCATATAAGGGAAAGTGACCCATTAACACCCCGCCAGTCATAGGAAGAAAATGAAGGGGATGGGAAGAAACAGCTGGATGGAGTTATTAGTGGGTTACAGATTGCTGTAATAAGTCATAAATCCATCTGTTTAGTCCCTGATTTTTAGTGTCTAGCAAAGTTATGAATTTAAGCTCCCAGGCTTGTCTTTTGAAAGTGTTGTGCAAGTTTCCTTTGATGATGAGGACTGATAGGTCAGATATTGAATGATGACTTTGTGAAAAGTGTTCACCCATAGGTGCTAGGGTGTTTTTGTCTTTTATCATTTTCCTCTGTGAGTTCATTGGAGAGTGTAGTGATTGTTTAGTTTCACCCATATAGTTTGCTATTGAGGCATTTAGTGCACTGGATGAGGTACACCCCATGTTGTGATTGGTATGGATCCTGAAAGGTATGTTGTGTGGGGTGTTGATCATTGTAGCAGTGGAGATATGTCTGCAGGTTTTTTATCTGTTGTTCTGTCAGGGTCTGATGCCGCTTTGAGTTGGTGTGTCCTGGTCTGTTGGGAACTAGCTGCTGAAGGTGAGCTTGCAGGGATTGGGGGTTGTTTGAAGGCCAAAAGAGGAGGTTCAGGAAAGCTTTCTTTCAGGATGGGGTCCCCATCAAGTATGGGTTGTAGTTGTTTGATGCTACTCTATATGAGTTCTGTGTGGAGTGGTAGATGACAACTAAGAGTGTGCAGTCGAAGGGGGTTTTATTTCTGTATTGAAACAGGTTCTCTCGGGGTATTTGGGTGACCTGTTCCATGAGGTAATCTACTTCTCTGGTGGAGTGTCCTAGTTTGGTGAAGGTGTTTTTGAGCATCTTAAGGTGTATATCCAGGACTTTCTCCTCAGAGCATATTCTGTGGTATCTGAGTGCCTGGCTGTAGATAACCAATTTCTTGGTGTGTTTGGGGTGGTTACTGGATCTATGAAGATGGGTGCAATGATCTGTGGGTTTTTTTGTATATAGTTATTTGTAGGGCTCCATTTTGTGGAGCTGATCTTGGTGTCCAGGAAGTTGATGCTGGTGTGGGAGTGTGCCATAGAGAGTTTTATAGATGGGTGATGGTGGTTGAAGTTGTGGTGGAAATCTATGAGGGAGTTTAAGTCATCTGTCCAGAGGATGAAAATATCATTGATGTATCTCAGGTATATCATTGGCTTTGTGGTGCATTTGTCCAGAAATTCTTCTTCAAGGTGGCCCATGAAGAGGTTGGCGTATTGGGGAGCCATCCTAGTGTCCAGGTCTGTGGTACTATTGCTGGTAAAATCAGAAGTTAGGACGAAAATAGCAACACATTTTATTCATTGAGGTTACTTTGATATGTATCATTTAAGCCATCAAAATACGACTTCAGAGCCTTTGCGCCTGCCCTATGTACAGCAGTAAATTTCATTCTTTTTTAAGTCAGTCAGCTGAAATTAAACTGGCCTGTTTCAGTTTTGTTTTTAGTCAGTTTCACTTTTTGGCTGCCTGCACTAATCAGATATTTGAGTTGCGAACGCTGCAGAGGAGTGTTTAAACACAAACCAAAAACAGTCTTAGGAAGACAAAAGACGGTGTCAGTATGACAACATTCATACTAATACAGTTTTGGTTATTGCTAAACCTACATCTGGGGCCTAACCAGTGTTCCTATAAGGGAAGCAGTTATTGTTGTTGAGATTGTCTTTCATAACATATGTATATTGTACATATCTGAATAGTTAGGGACAATCTAGGTGGTGTTTAAAGATACTTTGTCGAAATGTTAAAATCCCTTTTCTGGTCATTGTTGAAAATGTGTTGCTGGGTAAGTACAGAGGGAAATGTAGTAATTAAAAAGCAGTCTGGGCCAATTCAGTTTTCATTTCCATGGGTGTAACTTGCAGTGAATTCAATGGGAGTTGCACACACTTGAAGTGGAAGCTGAAGTTGTCTCTTAATTATTTTGTCCTGTAAGCTTGGCTCATCCCCTTGAATACCAAAACCTTCATCACATAAAATGTCCTAGTTTTCACCTTGGTTGGTGGTAGGGAGGAGCTTTTGCAAGTCTGGGGAGGGAGCAGGATGCATGAATCTCCTCTCACCTGGGGCAGCCAAGAGCCTATAAGGAATTCTGTACTACCCCTGTGATCTGCCCCTGTGAGCAGCTCCCTTTGTCCCTTGGCAGTGTGGCTTATGCAGAAGATGTGATATCACTGGCTTCGTGGCTGAACCTGTGCCCTACTTTCCCCTCCAAAGGGAATAGAGAGTGTGGAGGAATAGGAGATAATGCTGTAATGAGCAGAACTAACTCTCCTGTTGGAAATCGTCGCCATGCAGGATACCATGCCAAACTGAGTAGCAATGAAAAGCATGGGGAATGCCATGTGGAGCAGATGTTTTCCTGGCTTCATCTCCCTCTTCCTCTGGCCTGACATGTCCTTTCTGAAATCCTATGGTGCCCCAACCGCAATTGTGCAGATAGCCTTCAGGGGAAAACAATGCTGTATTTGTTCTGCTCTTCTCTCTTAAAACAGTTATGGGGGCATAAGAAGAGAGCAAGAATGGTCCAGAGATTAGGGTCGTAACCTGTGACTCAGAAGAGCTCAGTTCAATTCTTTGCTCTGCCATACTTCCTGTGAGCCTTTGGGCAAGTCATGTAGTCTGTTCCCCATCTGTAAAATAGCATTTATTTCCCTCACAGGGTTGTTGTGAGGTGAAATACATTACAAATTGTGAGTTTCCTGGATACTACAGTAATAGAGGCCTAGAGGTACAGACAATAGATGAATTATTTACCTTATTCCTTCCCTTTGTGCTGAATAACGAAGAGTACAATGGGGCTTATGGTAATTACTTTTGGATCTAGTAAGCCTAATAACGATATGATTGCAGGAACACATAATTATGGTTCATGTAGGGCCATCATTTTTTAAGCAGAGCTCCTCATTCATTTCAGATGAAGACTTGTGCTCAGAAGTTGATGGTATGAAATGGGTCTACATAAATATATGGAATTGATTAGCACACCTTTATTGTTAGTTCAATATGTGCATATAGAGCACCACTATGACTTTTTTGCTGCTATTATATAAAACATAACCAAAACTATAAACTAGACCAGGAACTTGATAATTGCACAGTTAAAGGTAATTATGCATTCACTTTTGTCCTAATCATTATAATTATGCTTTCAATTGGCAGCATTCATTTGCCAATCTATTTTTTGAGTATTATTATTATTTCATTAATTATTACTGTTTTCTTTTTTAACTTTTTTTTGGCAAATCAGTATTGCTGATGAATCAATGCTGGCAAATCAATGCTGCCCCCATCAATTTCCACAGTGCCTGAAGTGTGGACTTGTTCTGATGGCCTGGACTGCAGGAATCAGAAGTGAAATGAAAAATTCAGTTGTATTTTTTAACCATAAAGCAATATTTAGTGGTAATATTTCCCCCTCTTTTGTTGAACTTTTATCTGATTTACTAATTCTAGCCAAAAGTTGATTTACTAATATTAGCATTGCATGACCCTAATTGTAAATCTTTTTCTGCAGGTTAAAGAATGGCTCTGTTTAAACTGCCAGATGCAAAGAGCACTAGGTGGTGATTTAGCTTCAGTTCATGGTCCTGTGCCACAGTCTCTTCCGCCCAAACAGAAGACAACCTTTCCACCTTTAACAACCAAACCACCCTCCCAGCCCCAGCAGCCTACTCAAAAGAAAGATATTTCTCAAACACCTGCTCCTTCCCAGCCCCCAGAGCCTAAAAAGCCCCCACCACTGACAAAGCAACCATCCATGCCTGGCTCTCCCCCTGTGAAATCAAAGCAGCCACCCACTGAGCCTGTTACCCCGCACATCTCTCAGCAAATTGAACCCACTCCAAAATTTGGCCAGATCAAGCCAACTTTGGTTGAAGATAAGCAAAAGAAGCCCACAACTGACGGTGTGCCTACCTCTTCAGCATCCGGTCTGAAACAGGATTCACAAGGTCACAAAGCTCCATCAACTCAACAGAAAGCAATGGAACCTCAGAGATCAGAACATGCCAAGCTATTTCAGGACACCCATCTGGCTGGGGATAAAGCTGTCCTGCCAGATTCCAAAACCTTACCACAGGCGTCACGGCAAAAGTCAGATCCTAAATTTGTTTCTCACCCTGGATCAGACACTAAAGGTCAAAAAGCTGTTGAGCCAACACAAATGAAAGAAGACCCTAAGAAGACACAAATAAAAGTAACCCCAAAACCCGATGCCAAGCAGGTTCCAAAAGGACAACAAGCAGCTGTAGGCCCAAAGCCTACCCCAGTGCAGCCAACACCTCACCCTCAACAGCCTCAGAGAGCTCAAGAACAACCAAGGCGTTTCAGTCTAAATCTGGGAGGTATTACTGACGCCCCTAAACCACAGCCTACAACTCCACAAGAAACAGTTACTGGGAAACTCTTTGGATTTGGCGCTTCAATCTTTAGCCAGGCTTCAAATTTAATCTCCACATCAGGCCAACAGGGAGCTCAGTCCTCGGGCCCTCTACTGGGGCCTGCTACTAAGCAACCCCCTCTGCCATCTCAGGTACCACCCAAAGAGGCCAGTCAGGCTCAGCCATCTCCAAAAGCAGCACCTGTGAAAAAAGAAGCCAAGCCTCCTGTGGCAGAAAAATCACAGCCACCCAAGTCAGATAACATTGTAACCGTTAAAGGATCTGAATTAGAAAAGAAACCTATTGCTGCTAAAGACAGCAAGTCTCACATTGCTGAATCTACAAAAACTGCTGGGCCACCGGGACTGGAAAAAACTTCTCTACCTAAATCAACTTGTACTCTTTGTAAAACTGGACTAAACATTGGTTCTAAGGATCCTCCCAACTTTAATACATGTACAGAATGCAAGACTATTGTGTGCAATCTCTGTGGATTTAACCCAATGCCGCACATAGTTGAGGTAGGCAGTGGCATTTATATTTACTCTATATATGTTAGTAACTGGTTTTCTAGATTGTGAATGTCAAAGCATATTTTTAATTAACAAGTGGTGCTGAACAATTCTAATGCTTCATTTGAGAGCTTGTATTTTTTTAATTAAATATTTCTGAAACTTGGAGGGTAGTCAAAAGCTACTTTAGATTAATTTCCTGTATTTTAAAGGCAGCTACTGCAGTAGATCTCCTAGGTTTTGAGGCAAAGGCAGACTAATAATGATGATGATTACTGAACCCTTTGAAATTAGAGGTATTATAGCATGGCAGATTATTGTACTCATTCTTTGGAGCTCACCCTGGGGTAAAAGTTCTCTTTCATGTCTGTCAGTATAGCAACATTAACATGGTTTATTCCCCTCTCCTCCTCCTTTGATCAGTGAGCACTATTGAATGAAAGGATTTATTAATTGTTAGTCACTTTTCCCCAGCACAGTCTTTTAACTTCTCCCTAAATCCGTTAGGCAGAGTTGTACCTATACCTTCAGGTTCCATTAATCACATTCTGACTCTTGACTGTATGTGGGAGGCAGACTCATTTTTAGGTGCCCAAACCCCTGAAGTTTGAGGGATACGTGTGTACAAAGTGCGGCAGGATTTAAACAGGCAACGATCAGAAAAGCATTTAACTGATAAAAGGACTGGAGTTTGAATGGGATTGTTCATTGTTAAAATACGACAGTATGGGTAGTTTCTTTTCCATGTAGCTATGCAGCAAAATGTTTCCACAAAAGACAATTATTGGATCAGGTTTAACTTTTGTAACCACCATTCTTTCCAAAAAGGCAACATTTGATCATTTATTTATTCTTTCTTGCAAGGGATTTTTGAAAAAGAGGGAAGGGGTAAGGAACTTTATGTCAACTTATAAGCAGGGCAGAAAAATGCCATACTTTCCTTATTGATTTAGCAAGACCTTACTTGGTAAAAATAGACCACCAGCAAAATACTTGCAGGTAATTCAAGTGTGTAACTCAATCTACTTGGTACCTGAGAAAATAAACTATTAGTTAAGGGTGTTTGGTATCCAAGTAAATAAACTAGAAATGGCTATCTGGGTTAGATCATTGTGACATCACTGCCATAGCATGAGTAGAAGCATAGGAAGAATACTGAAAAGAAAAGAACATTCAATGTGTGTGGACTTTATATCCTGGATTCTCTTCCACCACAGTATTGCCAACCCTTGAGAGTGTGGAAAACCTGAGTCAGAGCTTCTTCCCCTTCAAAAAACCCCAAACTAAACAAACAACAAACTCTCATGTTTTTGTGTCTGTCGTCTGAATTTTTCAGTTTTTAGGGCAGAAATCCTGCACCTCCAGAATTTGAGATAATTTGGGTTTAAAATTCAGGTAGAGATTTTTCAAAAGTGACAAAAGGATTCAGGTGCAAAAGTCCCATTACTTTTAATGCGGCTTATACTCCTAAATCCCATCATCACTTTTGAAAGCCCCACACTTGGCTGTTAAATAAATGCATTCACAAAAATGTGAGGCTTCCCCCTGACTTCCCTGCTGGTTCCATGTACCTTCTCCTAACACCTCAGGTGGGAAACTGGCATGCTATTTCCTGTTTTCCTCCCTTATCACTGTCCAACCTTCCTGCCTGGACTCCTCCTGTCAGCCTCCTAGTATTCCTCTCTCCCATATCTCCCTTTCTGCTCCCCTTAATATTCACCCCCACATTCTCTTCCCTTCAAAGTCTCCTTCCATTTCTGCTCAGTTTCCTGCCCGTTATAATCTCTTTCACTCCCTCTCACAATATCCAGCACCTCACATTCTAATTTCCTTCCCCTTTAGTCTGTTTGCCCCCATGTCTCTCCTTCCCACCTAGTTGTCTTCCTCTTTCCCACATTCCTTTGTCTATTTTCCTTCCTGAACTGCAAATTTCCTTAGCTGCTGTCCCATTCCTATGTTACCCTGCACGCCCTTTTCTGTTACTCATACCCCATGGTTTCCATCTTACTTGTGTCTTTCCTCTACTTCCCTCCCTCATTTAGCAAGCACTCTAGCTAAATGTCTTTGTCTCCTCCTGGCCACAGAGTTTGAAGAGGATGCAGGGTTCTGTCCCCTTGAGAAGAATGGGAGGTGGTAATCCTTTTCCAATGGGCAAAAAATCATGAGGAAGCCCAAGTAATCCAGACATAAAAACCACCTGAAATTGTGAAAATTGCAAGTAATATAATGGGAGTTAGCATTGTATTCATTCTGTAGTGCTCAATACAGCTGGAGTGTGATATGTTCTGTCAAGGGACAAACAGTTAGTCAGATTGCATTTATTACCAAACTTCACATTGTCCAGCAACTATTTTGGAAGGGAGGGCGGGGAGTGCTTTATATGGGGATCAGAGGAAGGAATGCTCATAATTGTTAGAATGAGATCATGAGGGAAATTTCACTTCCTCTCTTTAACACACACACTCTCCTTTTATCCTTACTCTCAGGGCTGGCTCACAACATTTTGGCACCAGAGGCAGGGAGATCAAATGACACCCCCATGCCTCCTCGCTTGGGCCAAAACTTTGAAAGGTCTCAATTCTGCCTTCTTCCTGTTCTGCTCCTCTCATGGTACTGCTCTGCTACCTACCCCAATAAAGGAGAACTAACAACTTAAAATGCTTTGTTCAAAAATTTTAAGTAACACTTAACTTTCAAATGCCTGAACAGCAAATGTAACTTTTCTGGTCTGCATAGTAAACACTGGCATTTTTATCTGTTTGCATAATCCAAGTGGTGCTTTCTGTGCCTTCTTGGTTGCAAAGATTTGAACTGCTTCCTTAAGGTCCACAATCTGGGACAGCTCATGCTCTATTGAGATGGTTGCAAGGTCGACCAGCCTCTCCTGTGTCATTGTGGAGCGTAGATGTGTTTTTATTAACTTCAGCTTGGAGAAGCTGCATTCTCCACTGACAACTGTTACAGGAAGTGTTAGAAGCATGCACAGAGCATTTGGAAAGAGGATGGTCATCTTATTTGTGCACATATATTCCAGAACAGCCTTTGGAGTTGATCCTACTGAAATGTAGCTTGAAAGGGCTTTCAGTTCATCACATAAATCACTCAAATTAATATTGCACATGTCATCATGTGTCAACACTGTCTCTAGTCCCCTATTGCTGGTGTAGGTCTTCTTCAGGTATAGTGAGGAGTTTTGGAACATCCTACAACATCCCAAATATACTGCTGTGTTCCTTGAGCTGCATGAAACATTCTTCAACTGACTGTATTGCACAATCTAGCACCTGATTAAAGAATTCAACTTTGAATTGTTGTTTGGGGTCTCTTATGGGATTATCCCGTGCCTCGTAATCAAAATGTCTTCTTCTTTGGTGACTCTTGTATTCTTGAATGGGTGGGAAAATAGCTTCAGTGTGAAGTTCCTCTGCCAACTTCTATGCACTCTTCAGAACGTTTTGAAATCCCTCATCTGACCGATAAGACTGTAGGTATGACTTTGCTTTGTCCAGTTGTTCCATGGCTCCAGATATATCAAGGTCAACACCTTGGAGTCTCTTGCTTACAACATTTATTTCAAACAATATGTCATGCCGCAACACTAAGCCACACAGAAATTTGAAGTTATGTATGTTTCTGGTGATTCCATTTCCCTCTGCCACTGTTCTCCCACAAACAGTTCCTGTCATAGCATTATCCTCCATAATGGCAACTATGGCATCATCTATCTTCCCAATTTGGTGTTTGATAGGCTTTATATCCTCCACTCGACTTTCCCATCATGTGGCACTCAGTGGTTTCAGTGTCAGAGAGGATGTTCCCAAATGTTGCTTCAAAATTTGCCATCGATGAGTTGATGCAGAGAAAAATACATAGATGCTTTGAATTACATTAAAAAACTCAGCAGCTTCACTGATGCAACTCAGCTGACCACCAAGTTCAATGAATGAGAACTGCATGGGACAAAAAAAGCTCGAGGGTTTAACTCTCGGATCCGTGTCTGCACATCTCTGTTCTTTCCTCTCATGTTGGCACCATTATCGTAGCCCTGACCTCTCATGTCAGCTATCGCAATTCCTGTATCTTCCAGCTTTTTAAGAAGCACATTTGTCATACCAGCTCCAGTAGTATCACTTTTCTTCCGGAATATGCATGGTTACATCCATTTGAGATGGAGATATGGATGCTACAATAGCTGCCAGGTCACCTGTACTCTAACTGGAAGATCACCACTCACATCTTCACTGGGGCCGGAAGGCTCACCGTGAACATTTGTGTCTATATATCTCAGGAAAGCTCCTTCCTGCTTAGATAGAAAAGCTTCCTTTGCTTTCTTTCTTTTTCTGAATGCTCTTCTTTCACTCATGACTGCTGTTCTGTGCCAGCTATAGTGGCTGTCAACACTCAGTTGAAGGGAACAAATAAGCAGGCTAGTAGCAGGGCCTGAGTGAGGGAAGATATCAGCATCTTAAGAGTGTAACTGGCTCCTACTACTTCAGTTGACTGCCTGTTCTCCTCAAGTGGATTCAGGGAAGCAGCAGGAAACAGGAAGCTCCCTGAGAAGTTGGTGTTAATCAGTCCAGGCTCCTGGGGGTGCTAGAGAGGTATATAAGAGGCTCCTCCTCCTCTCTCTCCCTGAAGCTCCTGCTGCTTTCTGTTATTCCCTCTCACCTTTTCTCCTGCTTGTCTGTTATGTCTCCTCCTTCCTCCAGCACGCCACCATCTCTGTGCATCTAGAGCAGAGAGAATACATATGCACCAGCAGCAGACACAATTTTCTACACTCTGGGTCTAAGTGGCACCCCTCCCGCCCCCCCGCAGTCTGGCACCTGAGGTGACTGCCTCTGTTCGCCTCATGGTAAGGCCAGCCTGCTTACTCTCTGAGTTCTAATCTAGAAAGACCAAATTCGGCTGTTTTAAAGTCTGTATCTTTCCTTTTTGTAAAAAAAATCCTTCTGCCTCTTTATACTGAAGTCAGGATGGGTTTTGGATCAGAAAACAATGCAAAATTAGTCCTAAAATGAGCTTTATTTTGCAGTTGCTAATGCACCAGGGTCGTTCTTACTGGTGGTTGTGCATCAGTCTATGAATTGTTACCTGGTACCTGTCAAAACATGAGATGTGTCCTTTCATCACTTGGGAAACCAGAGGGAATGCTTTGGGTATGGATAATAGAGAAGGGCCTGGAGGGTGACACAGGAATGAAGGCAGCATCTATGCAAATGTGTTTGAGTAATTCTGATCCTGCCCCATTTAAGGAGTGCACAGTGAGGCTCAAAGAGCAAGAAAACGCATGTTGAGTTGACAAATACTCAGGAAAATCTAACCGACCAGTGTATGTCAATCTTTGAGTACTTTTAACATGGAATATCCAACATGCAGCCTGCTATCATGCTGTGGACAAAGGTGGCTGATACTTACGAGGGAACGAGATGCCAGTTTATAATAAAGGATATTTGTTCCTGTCGTTATGTGACAGCACCTCACCTTTTAAAGATTCAGAGTAGCAGCCGTGTTAGTCTGTATCCGCAAAAAGAAGAACAGGAGGACTTGTGGCACCTTAGAGTATTTCCTTCTCTGAATCCATTGAAAACAATCCCTGTGCTGATGAGCTCCAGTTAAACCTACAAGGCCAGTCTCCCAGTGGCAGGGCCGGCTCTAGGTTTTTTGCTGCCCTAAGCAAAAAAAAAAATTTGGCTGTCCCCCACCCCAACCCTGGGCTCTCTCCCTCCCCCCGCCCCTGAACCCTCCTTCTGCCCCAGCTCTGGGTCACTGGTAACTCACTCCTAGGGTGAGTCGTGCAGCAGGAATTTTGGATGTGCACAGAACACAGACAGGATTGGTTCCCATATGGTTACAGAACTGCAGTAAAATGGAACAATTTTCAGTTTGTGTGATTGGAGGATATCTGGATGCATATTATAAGACTGTCCTACATAAATGAGGAAAAGCTGAGGTGCCTTTATTATTCTTTTGTTCCACTCTTTGTTTCTATGGGGAATTTGCCAATGCAATATCACTGTCTTCCTTTTAAACAAATAAAACTAAAAAAAAAAAAAAGGCAATGGCTGTTGAAAATAGCAATTCCAGTCCTAATAACCACTGGGAAGCATTTCTTGCTCAATTTCATCCTACCTTTTCTACAGCAAGTTACAGTGGATCAGTACATTTGGTTTGGGAGAAATGAAGTAACAGCTGCCCAAATTGAGCTTGAGCACTCCTGAATTTTGAGGTGTTCAAATCTGGAAGGCAGGTGCTAGATTCCCTTTCTGAATATTAGCTAAATCTGGAAAGGAAAAGTCAATTTCTGCTTCCATGGCTCAGAAGTGTAAATCCTCCTATTTGCCTGGTACTGTATCTAAAGCTGCCCAGGTCCTTTAGTAGAGCCTCCCCTCCCTTACTTTTCATTTTAAATTCTAGTGGGATCCACGTACCTCCCTTGCTAGGCTTCAGACAGAGAGGGGCACTGTCCATTTAGTCCACCCAATTCCTTCTTGGGGGCTGCAAGGTGAGGTCACACCAGTATCCCTAAACCAGTCTGGGGAAGTCTTCTGAAGGGGATATCTGGGCCAAAGCCTACTCCTTGGGCATACTACTAGGGTTATCATTTGTCCGTATTTTCACAAACATGTCCGGCTTTTTTGGTTTTAAATGGCCATCGGGAGGAATTTTGTAAAACTCTCAAAAGGTCCGGGATTTCCCTCCCAATGCAGAGCGCGGTGCGGCTGACAGGGCGGCTCGACCGGACGGAGCTGCTCGCATGGGGCCTCCAGCAGCCAGAGCCCCTCCCCTGCAGCCTCAGCGCGCTACGCCGGCAGCACTTGGGAGGGGGGGCGGGGCTGTGCGCTCCGTAGGGGACAGCAGCAGCGTGTCTGCGGCAGCGTGTCAGGCTCCGTGCGGAGCCCAACATACTGGTCTGAGCAGCATGGTAAGGGGGCCGGAGGGTTGGAGAAGGGGTAGCGGGTCCCGGGGGGGGAGTCAAGGAACAGGGAGCGGGGGGAGGTTAGATGGGTTGGGAGTTCTAGGGGGCCCTGTCAGGGGGCAGGGGTGTGGAGAGGGGTCAGGGCAGTCAAGGGACTGGGAGCGGGGGGGTTTGGATGTGTCAGGGGTTCTGGGGGGGGCTGTCAGGGGATGGGGGTTTGGAGAGGGGTCGGGGCAGTCAGGGGACAGGGAGCACGGGGGTTGGATGGGGCGGAGGTTCAAGGAGGCAGTCAGGGGCAGGGAGAAGGGGGGGGTTAGATGGGTCAGGGGTTTGGGCGGGCAGTCAGGGGACAGGCAGCAGTTGGATAGGCGTGGGAATCCTGGGGGTCTGTCAGGAGCGGGGGTGTGGATAGGGGTCAGGGCAGTCAGGGGACAGGTAGGGGGTGGGATCCTAGGGGGGCAGTTAGGGTGGGGGGGTCTCAGGTAGGGGCAGTCGGGGACAAAGAGAAAGGAGGCTTAGATAGGGGGTGGGGTCCCGGGGGGTGGTTAGGGGCAGGGGTTCTGGGAGGAGGTGATCAGGGGACAAGGAGAAGCGGGGCATTGGATGGGTTGGGATTTCTGTGGGGGGCAGTCAGGGGGTGGGAATTGGGAGGGAGTGGATGAGGGCGGGGCTACCCCCCCACCCTGTGGAGTGTCCTCTTTTTTGAATATTAAAATATGGTATCCCTACCCTTCACCGTGCAGCTCTCCATTCACAGCAAGCTGCAGCATGAGGTCTCAGCTACCTCACTCCCTCCCCCTCCCTTTCCTGTTGATAGCGGCCAAGGGAATGCTGGGAAATGTAGTTCTTTCCCTGCTCCAGGGCTGGCTCTATAGGCAGGGAGCTAACCAAGGAACTACAGCTCCCAGGCCCCCCCTGGTGGTTCTTAGCTCCCATGCTGGATCCCTGCCACCGCTGCAAATGGGCCGCCCCAAGCACCTGCTTGCTTTGCTGGTGCCTAGAGCCGCACCTGCTCAGCGGGTGTAAATCAGCGAAGTTCCATTGATATCAATGTAGCTGCACTGATTTTCACAAACTGAGGGTATGGCCCAGATTGTCTTTTTTTAAAAAAGAAGTGATTGCTCGTTTTTCTCATTTGTTGATCTAGCAGTCAAATATTTATTTACCTAAATGATAATTTATCTCTGAAGTAAACAACAAAGAATAATTAAATAAATTACACTTGAAAGATTTCAAAGATTTGCAGGGGCACATAAATCTGGTTCATTAACACAGATCTGAGCCACTGTTCTTATCCTACCATTTACACAATGGGGAGGAGCATTGTTTACCGACTGTTTAATTAGCTTTCCTGTGAGTTTCCAGATCAGGTAGTTGGAAGCAGTTCTATTTTTAGTAACAGAATACAAGAAAATTGCAACTGTCAAAGCTCAGAAATGAAGACCGTGGCAACGACCATTTTGTGCATTTAAAGCTCAGTGTATTTTTTGAGAAAATACTGAACAGGATCAGAACTGGGTGGCTAATGTAATTGTTTGACATGCTGCGGGGGTGTGGGTAGGGGGGGTGGCAGGAGGGAGGCATCGTGCCATGAAATAGTGTGGCAATAAACTACAAGGAGGATTTTCAAAAAAGGAAGGTGAGTTAGAAACATCCAGAGGGAAAAGCTAGGACATTAAAATCATAGAATCAGGATAGATCCTCTATAAATATAACATCTTAATATAATCACATAGCCTATGAACAAAAAAGGAAGCAAAATGATATATGTGGTGTGTATATAATGTTAGCATATGCAGTATGCCTAATCTAATAGAAATGCCAAGGGAACAACAGACCTAGAGTTCTTTAGTCTTTTGATAGCTGTAAAATTATCCATAAATATTGGAAGGAAAAAATCGTTCCATCTGTGAAAGAATTTATTATGGAAATGGTAAGAAGAATATTTTTGGAATGGAAAATAAGTTTGGGAGAATTTTTGGGGAAAATGGATGTAATTTCTAAAACCTGTGAAGGAACTATAATTCTAAGAAAGGGATATGCGCATGAAGACATAGCTGACATATGACAATCTTAAATAGGGAAAGGGAATATTTATTATTAGGCTTATTTGATGGGGTTGTCTTCTGTGTAAAATTCTACAATTTGACTAATAAATGGAATGTTAATGTTTTTGCTATCTTGGGCCCCGACTTGTATTTACTAGACTTTATTAACATTAACACATAAATAATGATCTTCCCCAAAATAAAACAATGGTGAAAGGAGTGGGGAAAGTGGCTACATTGTGAAGTCCTTCCCCAGGCAAACTTGGTGGTATCATAAAAGAGAAGAGCTTAGCAGGATTCAAAGATCAGCCATTTATTTGGGCAATGAGAGCACCCAGAGTTATAATACAAAATATGAAAAAAAATAAAGTTTTGCAATGAATATAAACCTTCATGCTTCAAGACCTAAACAAACTTCTAACTTTTGGAGCTAGCAGGACATTTTCCATGATCCCATAACCGCATACTGCAGGGTCTCTTGTACTTTTCTCTGAAGCAGTTGGCACTAGCCACTCTGAGAGAGGATAAAGGTGTAGATGGCCGCTGATTTAACTCAGGATGGGGATTCCTATTTTCCAAACTCCCATTGAAGTTTGAGGGGAAAATGGAGCATCAACATCAGCAGGTGACCCATTTTGTTTAAATGGATCAGGAGTTTATTCAGGCCCAAATACTTTCCTTTAAAAATAATGGAAATCCAGCCCAGTTGAAATGAGTCCTGTAATTAAATATCCAAATGTGGCAGGGGCTCTTTAAAGCAAGTCTTTGGAACCCTTTAAAGTAATGAGCCATCCAAGATGGTAATGAAAATGTCCCAAAAGATGTACTGTATCATCTGCGATATCCATTACTTCTCTTTTTAATTTAGTAGCAATTGTGCACTACACTATCTGCCCTTTAGAGAAAACCTGGACATGCAGCTAGTTTATCTCCTATTAGAGTTTTATAAACTTATTTGTTGTGTTGGGGATTTGTTTATAGAATAGAGGGTATCTAGAAAACCTAGAACACAGCAGAAAAATCTGCTGGTTGAAATACAGAGGAATCCATACCATCCTCCACAGCGAAGGGGTTTATCTATTTTCAGCAGCAATATTTTTTACTTCTGACATTTAAAGCCTTTCTCTAAATTCTGATTATAAAAAGTTGCATGTTAGGAATGCTTTGTTTCATAACAGTGCCTTTATTACGCAAAAATGGACAGGAAAATACAATGTATAGGAATTCACCATGGTTCATAGAAGTTGTATCCATTAATTGATAACAACCACTTATAATCAAGAGAATTGTAAAATTCCTTTTACAAAAGATTATCTTGCATTTGAGCCAGACAAAAAATAACCAATCACATAATATGCAGAATTAATAAAAAAAACATTTCTTCATTATCAGCACAAAATGAAATTAATTTTACACCATTTCAAGTATTCCACATTTCATAATGAACTTTGATTGTGTAGTTTGTGTTAAAAAAACCTTGATAACTGAGCAATTGATGTTTGCCATATTTTTATAAAACACATATACAATTGAAAGAACTAATTCATAGATTCCAAGGTCAGAAAGGACCATTGTGAACATCTTGTCTGACTTCCTGTATAACACAGGTCATAGAACTTCCTTAAAATATTTCATGGAACATATTTATTAGGCAAAATATCCAATCTTGATTTAAAAATTCCCAGTGATGGAGAATCCACCATGTCCTATGTTAAGTTGTTCCAACGGTTAATTACTTTCATTGCTAAAAATGTATATCTTATTTCCAGTCTGAATTTGTCTAGCTTCAGATTCCAGCTTTCCAGCTAATGGATAGGGTGACCAGATCACCACACTAAAATATTGGGACACATTGGGGTGCCATCAGCCCTGCCCACGGTCCACCCCTGCTCCTCCCAGGCTCTGCCCCCACTCTGCCCCAGGTCCTGCCCCGTCTCCGCTCGCCCCCCCCCCCCCACGCCCTTCCTCATCCCCTGGCCTGCCATTGGCTTGCTGCGTCCCTCCTCAGTCCCCCACCCCACCGCTCGCCAGTTCGCTTGCCTGCCCGCCGCTTGCCTCTTCACCCCCCTCCCACCACTCACCCCTACGGCGCCAACTTCCCCTCTGCTGGGTAGGTGCTCGCCCACTCCCTGCCTCTTCCCACCCCTTCACCGCCCTTGCTCAGCCCCCATTGCACCCTCTTCCCCCAAGTCCCCACCTCTGCCCTTCCTCTTCTCCACCTCCTCCCCTGAGCGTGCCACGTACCTGCTCCTCCCCCCTCCCTCCTGGAAGGCACTAAGCGCCGCCAAACAGCTGTTAGGCAGTTGGAAGCGCTGGAGGGGGGAGGAGCGGGGACGCGGCATGCTGGGGGGGTGGGGAGGGAGGGAGAAGAAGGCGAGGAGGGGGGAGCTTGGCTGCAATTTTTCCCTGTGGGTTCAATTCCTCCCTCTTCCTCTCAGGTGAGTGCCCAAACCGCTGGACTCTAAAGTAATTCTCTCTTTCTCTGGCCCAATGCATACTTAATTATTTCTACACCGTGGAACAGCTTCAACAGGAGGGACTGAGAAACCCACACCAGAATACCTCATAGCTCAGTGGTTAGGGCACTGACATGAGAGGTGGGAGACCCATGTTCAACTGCTTTCTCCCCATCAGGCAGAGAGAGGAATTGAACAGGGTATTTCCATATCCTGGGTGAGTGAACTCAATGATATAGGAGAGGCCTCCCCCAGTTTTGTATGGAGTTAGGCAGGCAAGATGGACGGAGCAGTGCCTAGTTTAAGAATCCTGCTGAGGCTTAGGTAAGAGAGAGGCTTCCGGGCGCCTGCCTGAGACAGCAGTGCTTATGCTCAGTGGCAGAATCTTACGTGCTATGGGAACTTTGGCCCCTCTAGAGCTAGGTGGCATCTCAGTGGGTGGTTTTGTGAATGCCAGTGACACTTAAATATTGGGTCCCTACAGCAGGAGTTAGGTATGTAAGTTCCTTTGTGAATCTGGCCCTTAGAAGTCTGTTCCATTGCCTTTCAGTGAGACTTCGACTCCTAAGGGTTAGATTTGCAAAGATGCTCATAGACACTTAGTAGGATTTTTAAAAGCACCTCAGAGTGTTAGGTGCCTAGGTCCTATTGAAATCAATGGGAGTTAGATGCCTAAGCTGCTTAGGCATCTTGAGAATCCCACTGGACACCTATCTTTAAGTGCCCAAATATCTTTGTAAATCTGGCCTCAGGTATTTAAGTGTCTTTTGAAAATGGGATTTAGGCTTAGTCTACATTAGAAAAGGTTTGCTGGTATACCTACACCAGTAAACCGTTCTAGTATATATACAAATAGAAGTAGTGTAGAACCATTCTTTTGCAGATAGAGCTTAGTTTGAATAAAATAATTTAGTCTACTTTATGGCTTTTGCTGATATAAAAATTCATAGAAAATCATACCCCTAACCGACATTACTATACTGGCAAAACTTTTAAGTGTAGACCGGGTGCGAGTTTTCTAAGTCATTTCTGTGCTTTTGAAAATTTTTACTCGTAAAAATTGTTACTGTGTCTTTCTTAAAATTAAATTTATTATTGATGACCCTGCTTTTGCATTTGGATCTTTCATGGAGAGACCACTGAGTCCAGGTAAAACCCCATCATTGGGGCTCAGAAAACACTGTTTCCATGGATTCAGTTTTCCAGATTGTGGCCTAAATCTTCACTTACTCAGGTTTTGGTCTAGGTTACTGCAAGACTTTACTGCTCTAGGGGGAGACTAAAGGCACAAATGTTAGTTTGACTTTCAGTGGGAGTTGGGCACTAGAACTGGATGTGAATGTTTTGATGATTAATCAAAACTAAAACTGTCTTGGGTCGGGGTCAGTTTCAAAGAATTTCCCAACGGAAAAAATGTTGGAGAAAAAAGTTTTGAAATTGTCTGTCCTGTTTCGTCACTTTCAAAATGAAAAGGTTCATTTTTTCAGAACGACTTTCTGTTTTCAAATTTAGCTCACTGTATACTAAAACAAGTTTAAAAAGTCAAAATTAAAAAGAAACATGTAGAAATTATCAAGATGAAATGTATTGATTGACTCAAAGCAAATAGTTTTTTCAGCTTGGTGGATAGAGAAAATTTCCAGGATTTAGTCTTTTTGTCTCAGTTCATAACAGGAAAAAAATTTGAAATCTCAAAAATTCTGACAGGATACTGATTCCCATAAAAAACAAGGAGTTCTGTGGCACCTTAGAGACTAACAAATTTATTTGGGCATAAGCTTTTGTGGGCTAGAACCCACTTCATCCGATGCATGGAGTGGAAAATACAGGAGCAGGTATAAATACATGAAAGGATGGGGGTTGCTTTACCAAGTGTGAGGACAGTCTAATGAGATAAATCAATTAACAGCGGGATACCAACGGTAATTGATTTATCTCGTTAGACTGACCTCACACTTGGTAAAGCATGTATTTATACCTACTCCTGTATTTTCCACTCCAGGCATCTGATGAAGTGGGTTCTAGCCCACGAAACCTTATGCCCAAATACGTTTGTTAGTCTCTAAGGTGCCACAGGGATTCCTCCTTGTTTCTGCTGCTACAGACTAACAGTGGTTCCAGGAAGTCTAATGGTATGCCCACACTGCAGCTGGGAGGTGTGATTCCCAGTGTGTAGACAGCTAGTGTGCTAAAATAGCAGTGTGGGTGTTGCAGCACAGGTGGTGGCTTGGGTTAGCCACCCGACCTTGGACCTACGGGGTTGGGCAGGTTTGGACTCAGGTGACTAGCTTGAGCTGCTGGCTGTGCCAAAACATCTATACTGCCATTTTTGGCAAATTAGCTCAAGCAGAGCCGGCGCTCTGTCTCTCTGTCTACCTATGCTGGGAATCACGCCTCACAGCTGCAATGTAGACATACCCTTAATAGTTTAAACTGAAAACTTGGGCCAGTAAGATAGCACACTACCTTTCTGCAAACTCAGTTTAAAGGCCAAGCCAGTGTAATAGGCAGTCAAAAAAGAAAACCCTCAGCATTCTTCAGATGCAGGGCTGGCTCCAGGCACCAGCTTAACAAGCAGGTGCTTGGGGTGGCCAAGGGAGAGGGGCGGCACCTGCGGCAATTTGGGGGGCGGCAAGTCCCTCACTCCCTCTAGGAGCGAAGGCCCTGACGCTGAACTGCTGCCGATCGCGGCTTTTTTTTTTTTTTTTTTTTTTTGCTTGGGGCGGCAGAAATGCTGGAGCCGGCCCTGTTCAGATGCACGGAGACAAATGGAGAAGGGTAAAAAATATGGATCATAAAGTTAAAAAAACCTTTCTTTTATTTGGGGGACATGGCTGGCCTAAAGGCTAAAAGCAAGGCCCTCCTGTTGCTGACACTGGGCTAATCCTTCCACCGGGAATGAAATGTCACGGTGGAAAAAAGTGTCTGGACCACCCCCGACCTCCATTAGGGCAATTCTGCCTATATCATTATTGTGTGTTGGATTGACAAGGGGGGGGGGGGGATGAATCATAGGTAGGGGAAACTAAATTAAAATTTAAAAAGGACATAATTTAAAATAAAAACCAAGAAAACAGTCAATAATATGAAAGATTTGAAAAATATTTCAGGACAAACAATAAAAATAGCAATTGAGGACTTGATTGGATTTCACCCTTTGGTGTGAAGGAGGAACAACAGCCTGCCTTCCCCACAGACTTTGCCAACGGTCTTCTGCAAGGTTTGGGTAGCTGGGGTGGTGGTGGGGGGGTAGGCTGGAGCAAGGGACCCAGAGATTGTGTATATCTCCTTCCTAGCACTACTGGGAATCCACTTAGAAATTAATGCAGCCTAAGTGTGGATAAACTTCTGAGCAGAATCCTCTCTTTTAATAGTGATTCTAAGGGCTACTGCCTATGGGTACTTGTAAGCAGTGCCCCATGGGCCACTCCCTGGAAGAGACAGTGTGGAGACACTAGGGCACCAAAATCCACTAAGATCAATGTAGGTTGGGGGAACCCTGTGCTGGGAGGACACACAGCAAGCCTCAATGGAAAAAATTAAGAATGATTGCTATCTCAGTACTTTTATGGTCTCCTGTAGTATCTGAGCACCATGCAGTCACCAACTTTTGACAACCCGCAGAAACCTCTTTGAAGTAGGGAAACATTATCCTCATTTAACAGAAGGTAAACTGAAGCAGAGACCGATTGTGGCTTGTGAAACAGTTTGGAATTGAACCCAGATATTCTGAGTTCTAGTTCAGTGCCTTCACCACAAGGACATCTGCCCTCCTCTTGCAAAAAAATTTCTTCTCCCTGGCACCTCCTTTGGATTTTACCGATAAGGAGAAAATCTGGCACTAAATCTAGACTCTAAAAAGACTGACAGTGCCTCTCAAAGTAGGTATTTGATCTTTTGCTAGTGTTAGCCTCTTAATTATTTTGCTTCTGTTTCCTCTCCTTCTAAAAGTTTCCATTTTGCCCTCCAGAACCCAGAACTGCAGGAGTGACTAAACATTGTAGATACAGACAGCGGCGTGGAGATGTAAAGCTACACAAGGCCAGATGGCTTTTATTAGTGTTGTAATGTTTGTTGTTAGTATGAACTCCGAAAGAGATGACGGCTGCAGCAATACATTTCATATATGAACTGCTCCTGTCTAGCTGGCAATTCTCCATATCCAGAAGGAATTCATATAGACTGAATTCTTCACCTGTAGATCTTGTCTATTTCTTAGCACCTTTCAGGATGAAAAACACTTGATCATCATGATTGGCATAAGGCTTTAAATGCTGCTCTTGCAGTCTAGTTTTTTCCCTGCTATTAGAACATCAGACAGGCTATAGACTAGAGCATTAGTGAGGGACAAAGTGAAGTCTGAAACCTAAAGTAGATAATCTGAAGAATTACTGACTTGGCCTTAAGCCAGGTGATTTTCTTCTATTTTATTTCATCAGGAATTTGCATCATGCAGCCATTATTAAAGAAATTTTCTAAAGTCTTAGTTTAGCTTGATTGTATCTAAACTTGACATCACCCAATGAACTTTTTATATTTATATTAACATTTTAAGGTATTTTTTTCCTACAGCGTTTCTTTTGTTACAGGATCTTTCTTGTCTTTCACCTCAAGTGAATGCATAATTTTAGTTCATATTGTCTTGAGAAAGAAACAAAAATGCTGATTTTAGGCATTTTAAAAACTGGTCTAGGCTTCATGCACTTTGATGATCAAAACAGAGGAGACTCTGTAAGATACCATGACCTATTTTTTCAAAAATGACTTGTGATTTTGGGTGCCTCAATTTTTGGGTGTCTGAATTGAGATACTTTTAAGAGGTTTTATTTTTCAAAGGTTCTGAGCACCTTTAAACATCCAACTGCATTAATAATATACACATGCACAGTCCCAGGTTATCTTTCTAACATGACCAGAAAAATAAATAGCACAAAATCTTTTTTAAGTATCACTGGATTGAGAGAAGATTTGGTCTTGCCATAGACACATCATGGAGTGTCTTATTGATGTTGTAACCTCCCTGTAGGCAAAATGAACAGCCTGGACTCTTCCTGGGAAGAAATACAAAGGACATGATTGGGGCATATCTGTGGTGAGACTTTGATGTGTCTGAAACCTACAGCCAGACTTCTTGACAATTGCTAGCTCTCATGGACTCACATAGTCCCCTCTTTATGCATTGTAAGCATACATGCTCTTTTCTATCCAACTTGTAAAGGACTGGTATCCATCTTTTATAGTCAAATTACTGGGACCGATAAGATGGCTTTGTAGATCTAGTAAAACTCTGACAAGAAGTTCTACTGTAACATGAATGTACATTCACTGAGGTCATATCTTATTTCCCACAAGACAGTCTGTGTTGTCAAAGTAGTTAATAAGTCCCAGGTAGCACACGCAGTTAACATTTCATAGTACACTGTGCCAACCAAGAGGCTAGTGCTCATCAAAATACTACAGTAAATTAATAAAGAAATTTTAATGCTGTGTACAATATAAATCCAGAAAAGCACTTGGCAATCAGTACTGCACCCTTTTACACGCAGTAAGGTTGTGCGCTTGTAATCAAGAGCAGTATTTCAATACATTATAACCATCTGCATGATGAATAATAACAGTAAAAGTATGAGGGGAATCTTAAGATGTAAAGAGAGAGGCCCACGCATGAATACAGAGGAAATATTCTAACACTATATTATGTAAAGAATAGGAAACTTATTAGAAATTGCCTGTGTAACTGTGACCACTATTTTTGGAAGCATTTTGTGGAGATTGACAAGGTTCTGTGGACCAAAACCAAAATGATTCAGGATTTTGGGAGAATGTTACTTATGAAGAAGATTGATTTGGCCAATATAATTGGGGACCTGGAATTCTTATGTCATTAAAGTGAAGTGGAAAAGAGAGGATTAGATTCATGCCAGTAAGCTGTTTGAGTTGCTGTCTTACAGTATTTGAAAACAAGAGGTCATGGACTGATGCTGAAGAAAGGATTAGCAACATCTAGGCATTCAGGCAGAATTTCTTTACACAAAGGGTGGTTGGAGCAGAAAGAAATTGTCATATTTTGTTACAATCATCAACAAAAGGAAATAAGGTAGTGTGTATCCATTTTTGAGGGTCCAGGGCATGTTTTTGGGTGGAACAATAAAAATATACTAGTCACTAATTGCATTTTGGGGGTTAAGCCAGATGCTGAGACAGTGAGGTAGCCTGGGCTTCTGAGGACAGGGCTCAGTAGACCATATGGTGGTCTTCTGTTTTTAGAGCTGTCCTAGGTTAACGTCTTGTTGGGTTTTTATCAGACTGACTCACTATTGTAAATAGTCCAGTTGTCATGTAAGGAAATATTAAACAGCATAAGAAACTTGTCTTCTAATTTATATCCTCAACCAATGCAATGATTTTGGGAGAGTTTGTCCTAGCAGACGGACAGAGTTACTAAACAATTCCAGCTAGTCAGAAAACTGTAAATATTTTTTTCAGTTCTTAATTTAAAAAAATAATAATTGAGTACGTTTTCAGGCTGATTTTCTGCTTTGGAACTCCACTCCTATCTATAAAGTGACTGAGTTAAACAAATTGATCTTTTATTGTAGAAATCAGTATACATTTCCACTAATACAATTTCATCTAAGTTAATGGCAAAGCCATATAGTCAACTTTCTGATTTAACTTAAAGTGTCTGAGCCTTTCCAAAACTCTGAAAAGTTAAGAAAAATGCATGTTACTTTTTGTAGGTAGCCTTGAGATTAATCTTTTTAATGCAGTGCAATATTTTTGTTTATATGAAATGAGTTACAATGTTGAGGCGTGTATTCTTCTCTAAAATGCTGATAAATATTCTGCAGAATATTGTTGAGCTGTATTTACTAGAGATTTTCATTAGACTTCTGCTGTAGCCTCACTATGTAATCTACTCTGTCAGTAATCCATATGATGAAAATATAATATCTTTGCACATACATGAATATTCAGATGGTCATTTATTAATTAAGATCTGGTTCTCTACTGTTATCTTTGTGAAGTCTTGCAGATAGGTTGTGTTTTGAATGAACAATGTTTATTTCTGTATGATATGCAGACCCATTTGGGTTCTTCCTGGCACACTTTTTTTTTCATCTGGGCCGAAGTGAGTTATTACAAGAGCATTATCTCACGGACGGTGACTATTTACAGAGTTGGCTATCCAATGTGGTATCCTAAATTCTTCACCTACTCCTTAATTCTGTGCTGCTGATCCTCCATTTATACCTACATATCTGTAGTTTAATAATTGCTTCTGGTATCCACTTTGGTCTCAAGAAGGAGCATTCAGAGTGATTTCCCTTCAGAACCTGAGAATACAACCTGTATAATGCTTCTACTTATGTTGCATGCAGAGTTCCTCTATCTAGTCCCCTCTCTCCATGCAGTAGAATTGTGGTATTTAGGAAATTCCCTGTACACAGAGGAAGCGGAACAGGAAGATTTGCAAATTTCAGAAATTTAGATTTTAAATATATCATGTTCCTGATGGTTAAGCATAGAGGGATACCAATAGCTAAAAACAATCTTTCCACTGGTGCATTTTTCCAGTTTTGTCACATCTTTAAATGTATTTTTCATGTACTGTTTACATTCAGATAAAAACTCTTACCTGCTGTTGACAGATCTATTCTGCTGTTGCCTTTGTTGCTTGTTTCTCTCTGTTGACCTTTTTATGAAGTCTGTCACACTAAGACACTCTGGAATGAGTTGTAAGTCTGCATTTTGTACAAAAGCAAAACTGACATAAAAGCCTCTTTCCTGCTACTGTGCATCATTTTCTCTTCTCTTATTTTCAGCCATACCATAGCAGTTATTCTTATTGCCTATTTTCCACCTCATAGAAATGTTAAATGTGTGAACATCTCACTTTATTTAATTACTGAAAACTAAGACCCATTTTTTAAACATTACTAGAAATGAAATTAGACATGTGGAAAAGAAAAGGTGCTGATGTGAAGCTGATTATTTTCAGGTTACTGAAATAAAAAAGTAATAAGACCAATTGTTAACATAAGTGTGTTTCTATTCAATTATATTCTGTTCACATATTGAACTAAAAGAGAATATACCAAACTTGAAGCCAGCCTTTCAGCCCAGCCCAGTGCATGGAGTAATTTCTAGACAATAATTGGAGTTTGAGGACTATGTTATCTATGTAGTCATCTATTTATGTGGCTTCCATTACTGTAGTATTAAAGGTACCTTCAGGATCAGAGTAAAGACCACTTGGGTTTCAAGTTTGCAGGTCTTCATCCTACATCAGCATCTTGAATGGCTAGACATGGTGCCAAGCTACATTGTAAGATATGAACTTTCCCAAAGTTCATCAGTGTTCAGATTGGGCAGCATGAAATTTTAGGCATCTGTACTTGGTATGAGTGACTTGCAGAATCAGGCCTGCTGCCTTCTCAGAATTTTATGTACATTTTGTAATCCTAATATTTTATTTTCGTTACAGACCATGAGTTGTTGGATTGTTTATTGTTGATTCTTTTTATTTTTTGTTTAGTTGTTCTCTCCTTTTGCTGTCCTTCCCTGATTTGTTCAATCAAAAGCTCCATGGGCTTGATCACTTAGGCACCCAGATGCTGCAGTCTTGAGGGCCATATATCTACCTGGATAAATAGATCCATAGCCCAGTAAAGTCAGTGGATGCATCTCCATTGACTTCATTGGGCTTTGGATCAGGCCCTATATCTGGAGAAACAGTGTAATTTAATATAATTTTTAAGTGTGTGGGGGAGAAATAATTTTGTTTGTTTAAAACAAGTTGTGTATATATTTTACTGAATATAATGTATAAACTATGAGTAAGGACAGGATATCAATTGGGGGATGGTTTTTAAAAATAGGACAAACTGGGTTAAAATTCTTAGTGGCAAAAATAATGTGGGGTGTATATTTGGGAGCTAAAAATGGAAAATATGAAGAATTTTCTTGATTGCAGAGGTTCCGTCCATGCTTACTTGTTGAGTAGTATCTTAGTAAACAAACACTCTTACTGAAACTGAATAGTAAGGTAACTAATGAAAGTAAACATGGCTTCAAAAGAAAAAAATAGGAACACATTTCTATCACTTCAGCTACCAGTTAGTTCTTACTTTTAGTTTTGATTTGTAATAAGCTTCTGCTGATGACTTTTAGGCGTTTTAATTCTTTTTGTGATTAAAACTATAAATAATATTGCATGTGTTTTTAAGAAAAAGAGGTATTCAAAAACATTCAAGTCAGTTGAACTGGGCCACTCAGTAAAGTTATTCATGTCCATATGTGTTTGAAGGATCAGACCCTAACTAGCAGCCAGACACCTTAAACTCCTCAGAACACTTTAAAAACTTCTCTCTCTCTTAGCAGATTCCATTATGGAGGAAGTTTAAATGATACTTTTAAAGTCTCCACTCGGAAGGATTTTCAGACAAAATTCAGCAAGTGATGCATAAATCCATTTACTCAATTAACTTGCCAAGACTTGTTGGAAAGACTATTGATTTCAGTGAGACTATTTGTGTAGAAAAGTACTTCTCAAGGAGCCTAGTTTAGCTTTGTGGTGTTAATTGTGAATGTTTAGAGCCATTATTCAAAGTGGCCAATAGGGGGGCATATAGCAAGGGTGTAATGATCTGTGTAAACAGGAAATAAAGATGGTCTTGCATTCTCCTTTACAGTTCCTATTCAGGTCAATGAAAAGATTCCTACTGACTTTAGTGGAATCTGAATGTTAGTAAAAGTGGTCAAAACTTTGAAACCCTTTGAAACTTAGATCAAAGTATTTGTCATCTGCCTACTAGGATACACTTTTACAGTGAAGATTTGGAGCTTTAGGGTCTGATCTTCCAAAAGGATTATATATGTTAGTAACTTGACTAACATTAGGTTTCAGAGTAGCAGCCGTGTTAGTCTGTATCCGCAAAAAGAAGAACAGGAGGACTTGTGGCACCTTAGAGACTAACAAATTTATTAGAGCATAAGCTTTCGTGGACTATAGCCCACTTCTTCGGATGCATATAGAATGGAACATATATTAATTAAGAGGGGTTTTCTCTTAATTAATTGGCCTCTCAGAGGTGGTAAGACAACTCCCACCTGTTTATGCTCTCTGTATGTGTGTATATATATCTCCTCAATATATGTTCCATTCTATATGCATCCGAAGAAGTGGGCTATAGTCCACGAAAGCTTATGCTCTAATAAATTTGTTAGTCTCTAAGGTGCCACAAGTCCTCCTGTTCTTCTTTTGACTAACATTAGTTGCCCACTTGAAATTTCTAGCTGTATATCTGTGTACAAAGATATATTGCTGGAATCCTTACGGGAAAACTTGTCATATATGAGAATTTTCAAATAGATTGCATTTGGAGGGCTAACAACTCACGGCTCCATCTTACAAACATTCATATTAGCAGTCTTCACCTCTGTGAGTAGTCAATGGGGTTGCTTCTGGGCTAGATTCCACTATCCTAAATTCTGCCACACTGAGTAGCACCTTTTTCTGCAAGTGGCCCAATGGGTGTGAATGGGGCCGATCACTAAGTAAGGTGGTATTCATTGTAAGTGTGACAAAATGTGGTCCTATATGAGTAAAGAGTACCAGCATGAGTAAGGGTTCGTAGGATGGTGAGTAATGCTAGACAATTACTCTAAATAATGTTTTTAATGCATTTCTGTATTTCTACATACAACTATTTGGTGCATACACAGCAAACTCTTGAAAATATATCAAGTTAAAATATAGATATTTTATTCACACAGGCATAATTAGGAAAAATATACAATGCCAAAGGATCTTTTGGATGACTGCTTAATATTGTTTTGATTGTCTCTCAAACCTGAACTGCAGTTTAATGTATTTTTGGCTCTTTTTGGAAAGATGTCACAGCATGTTTCATATAAGCAAATGCATTTATTATTAGAAAATGTTAAATTTTTAATGTATCTGCCAATATTATGGCAAGGAGAAGAATTTAGACTTTTAAGAAATGATTTGGAGGGTTGGCAGCAGGAATGTGCAGTGCTAATGAATACTGTGCTGAGGATACAAAATTGGAGGCAGGCCCAGAACTGTTCAAGTTCAGGAGGTCACCCAGATTGCAAGGCATTTTGTTGGAAAGGCGATGGCTGTTTGTTCTTTCTTTCTTTCTTTTTTTATGTTCCTGCAAGGTGTTGAGAACTGTTACCTCCCATTGGCTTCAGTGATAGTTGAAGGTGCACAGAACCAAGAGGATAGTTAATAGGATTAGTAGCCGTTGATCCTAATTGGAGGTTATGAGCATGCTTAGGGTAGTTCTCTATGAGGAATGGGAAGAGTCAACAAGGTAAATGGGAAAGAAGTTTGTCCCAAAGAAATTGAATGGAGAAATCATCTCTTAGAACAGTGGTGGCAACCTGTGTCCCACGGGCCGCATGCAGCCTGTCAGGTAATCCACTGGTGGGGGCCACAAGACAGTTTGTTTACATTGACACGGCTGTCCACAGCTCCTAGTGGCCCCAGTTCGCCATTCCCAGCCAATGGGAGCTGCGGGAAGTGGCAACCAGCATGTCCCTGTGGCCCGCGCTGCTTCCTATAGCTCTTGTTGGCTGGGAACGGTGAACCGCAGTCACTGGGAGCTGTGGGCGGTCGTGCCACTGTAAACAAACTGTCTCGCTCGCGGCCTGCCAGCGGATTACCCTGATGGGCTGCATGCGGCCCATGGGCCACAGGTTTCCCACCACTGTCTTAGAACCATAACTAATGAATACTTCTGTAATGCCTTTGGGTCAGGGTCAAGAATGTGAAGTAAGAATCTATATGCAGATGCATAAGGACCAAAAGGAAAAAAAGCACTGTAAAAAACTTTGATTGCAACACTTGTCTGTCTTATGCTAGGTTGGGTAAATAAGATGGAATCTTTTTTCCCCCCTTTTGTTGAAAATAAGCTGTCATGTTTACAGAGCTAGCAGCATCTCTGTTCCTGGTCTGTCTGAGTGCACCCCCTCAGGGGCCAGATCTCATGTTTTTACCTTTCCTGCAGTAGAATTCCACAATTCTCCAACTCTTAGGGTATGTCTACACGTGGAGCTGGGGTGTAATTCTCAGTTCAAGGAGACATACCTACACTAGCTCTAATCAAGGTAGCATGTTAAAAATAGAGTGTATAAATATAAAAAATAGAGTGACAGGCTCCATGCAAGACTATAGACACATACTTGGGGTGGCTTGCGCCGCTTTCTCTGCACTCTATTTTTAGCAAGCTAGCTCAATTAGAGATGGTGCAGGTATGTTTCCTCATGCTAGGAATCACACACACCCCAGCTCCAACTGTAGCCGTACTTATAGACGGGGCCAGGGCTCAAGTACCCAATGTATCAACTATGATTACTTGGCTGGCACCTGCAGTTCTTCTCTTTGGAGTCTGTGACCAGTAGCACTCAGTGTCAAAACATCCTTCTTAAGACCAAAATATTATTTGGTTTGCAACAGGAATGAAGCATAAGAGAGAGATAGAAGGGGGTTTAAAACAGCAAACAGTTTACAAGTATGTGTCTCTGACCTAAAAGCTATCCCTAATGTTGACCAAGGCAGGCCTAATTTCATCAGACACCCCAGTAAGTACATGTCTCAGTCTATATTCCCCCAAACAGCTCCTCTGAACAATTACCTCCATCTCTTGAGAGAAAAGCCCGTTTTAAACAGCCAGAGTTACTTTTTTCTTCTCTGTTCCCAGGTTTTGGACCTTCTGGACAGAACTAGTTTTGCAGGTTGGCTGGGGAGGAGGTAAAAATCTTCAAAGCTAATAGTCCGGGCATTGTCCCATAACAATTCTCAATTGTTTCCTGAGGGGTAGCTTATCTTGAGCCATTCTTTTGCTTTCTGCTTGCTTTACCTTAAGGTCCTCTGTTAACATAAAAATATGGTCATACAATAAACATCCCAATAAATCCAGTAAATACAGTATTCATAAATTATTACATAGCAACTCCAATTCTGTCACAGGAGCAAAACCAGATATCTGAGGAGAAACACAGGAATTGTCTCCTCTGATCAGTTGTCCATGTGGTCTGGTGTCCCATCTCCAACACTGGTCAGTGCCAGATGCTTCCAAGGAAAGTGCTTCATAACTCATCACAGACAATTATGAAATAGTGTCTCCATAGAGGAAGTTTCTTACTCTGGTTGGCTTATAGCAGGATGGTTTATATCATTTATACATTTTATCCTGTCAAATACAACTATGAATCCTTTAGCTTTTTGGCTGTAACTTAGTCCAAGCCAACTTGAACACTTATAGATAAAGGCTGGGTGGGAAGCTGAGAGGAAGGTATTATGTTTGGTGATGCAAGATCATGAAAGTAAAACAAAATCTAAGTTCACCTCTATGTTGCTTGAGGGCCACACAGAACAATAAACTGTGAATACAGAACTGGTTGAGATCTTATTCAAAGATTTCACAATTAATGAGGTTCCTAAGTAAGAAGCATCATCTTTCAAGATCAGATAATTTCTGCAGTTTTCAGTCGCAGGGCTTAGTGAAGTATTGCAGTTTCTTAGCCATCCTGGATATGAGTCAACAGTGTGCCCTTGTGGCCAAGAAGGCTAACAGCATTTGGGGCTGTATACGTAGGGGCATTGCCAGCAGATCGAGGGATGTAACCATTCCCCTCTATTCGGAATTGGTGAGGCCTCATCTGGAGTAGTGTGTCCAGTTTTGGGCCCCACACTACAAGAAGGATGTGGAAAAATTGGAAAGAGTCCAGCGGAGGGCAACAAAAATGATTAGGGGGCTGGAGCACATGACTTATGAGGAGAGGCTGAGGGAACTGGGATTGTTTAGTCTGCAGAAGAGAAGGAGGAGGGGGGATTTGATAGCTGCTTTCAACTACCTGAAAGGGGGTTCCAAAGAGGATGGAGCTAGACTGTTCTCAATGGTACCAGATGACAGAACAAGTAGTGATGGTCTCAAGTTGCAGTGTGGGAGGTTTAGGTTGGCTATTAGGAAAAACTTTTTCACTAGGAGTGTGGTGAAGCACTGGAATGGGTTAGGGAGGGGGTGGAATCTCCTTTCATAGAGCTTTTTAAGGTCAGGCTTGACAAAGCCCTGGCTGGGATGATTAAGTTGGGAATTGGTCCTGCTCTGAGCAGGGAGCTGGACTAGATGACCTCCTGAGGTCCCTTCTAACTCTGATATTCTATAATTCTATGATTCTTGGAAATCTAACTCTTTTCTGATACCTTTCTCCTAACTTAAAGCAAATCAGGTTACATGAAGATGCTGTTAGGTGACTTTGGCATTTAGTTCATCTTCCCAGTCAAGAGGCAAATATCCATTTTAATATGGCAAGTTTAAATGAGACCTTCACAGTAAACCACAGGTGCTGGAATGAGGGGTGCTGACCTCTGGCTTGAAGTGGTTTCCATCATATACAGGGTTTACAGTTTGGTTCAATGGCTCTTACCATCCCCACTATACAAATTGTTCCAGCACCCCTGCAATAAATAGTTTTTGTTAATGACAAAATAAGACAAGTGGATATGCAGCTGAAGCAAAGTGAAGAGTTTTGAAGATTATATTAACTCAAAATTCTCTCAAGCTCTCATTTTTCTTTAAATGCACAATCAACTGGACATTTATTAGATGGCACAAAATTCATTTAGAGAAGAAATGAAAGTAAATTCAGAAAATTCTAGAACAGTTCTTTTCTGAGTGTGTTTAATGAAATACATGGAATCATAGAAATGTAGGTCAAAATGATCTCAAGCTGTTATCTAGTCTATCTCACTGTGCAAAGTATACCTAGACTATCCCTGACAGGTCTCTGTCTAATCTGTTCTTAAAAACCTCCAGAAACAGAGATTCCACAATCTCCCTAGGTAACCTGTTCCAGTGCTTAACTATTCTTATGGTTAGAAAGTTTTTCTTAATATCTAACCTAAATCTCCCTTGATGCAAACTAAGCCAATTACTACTTGTCCTACCTTCAGTAGATGTGGAGAAAAACCTTTTACATATTCAAAGTCTGTTATGTCTCCCCTCAGCCTTCTCTTCTCTAGACTAAACATTTCTAGATCTTTCAACCTTTCCTCATAGATCATGTCTTATAAATTTTACACTCCTGTTAATACATAAAAGTCTACAACTGACTAAATTTTTAGCTTTAATAATCACAGCAAACTTTACTTTTGAGATTACATTGATCTCATTCGGTGGCTCTAAAATAAGAGTAGGGGTGGGGTCTTTTTTTGTCTGTCTAGCCTATCATGAAAATGACTTATTAGTGGTGGAAATATGCATGTTCATTTACTGGTTGCAGAAAATATAGATTGTCAAATGAGTCCCATCTACAGTGTCAAACTATGTATAGCAAAAAAGCCAGTGTTCTGTTTGTGAATCAAAGAGATTTTGCTCAGACAGGTCATTGAATTGATAAGTGTATGAAGATGTTTCTTTGCTGCTTGCTCTGTCCCAGATCAAGAAAAGTGAAATTACCTGATACTTTGCAATCACAGTTGTCTATTGAATTGGCGATTGGCAAATCTCCATTTATTTCATCTATAAAAGTCCTTTGAACATTTGTAGCACATTCTGTTCCACTATCTAGCATAAATGAAGCAGTAAAAACATAGACAAAAACAACGCAAGATGGTGAAGGAGTAGAGAAACCAATTGTGTTAATTGAAGAACATAGCAGGGGCTATTTCAGTACATTTCATTTAGCTTCCTTCCCTAACAGATGTGTTGAAGGTAATAAGGGTTTTTTTTTGCTTGTATTACATCCTGAATCGGTTCATAACAGCACAATATGAAATACATGATATTGTTAATGTAAACAAATGTTAAAAACCACACACTAAATGATAATACAAAGTTCCACAAATTCCATGTTTTTGTGTCAGTGAGTCTTTCTGGGCCCATTATTAAAAGGACAGGAGGGTATTGTGCTCAGTGTAATGGGCTGAACCAGGAGATCTGGTTTCAAATTGTGGCTCTGCCAGACTTTTTGTGTGTCTTTGAGCCCAAATCACTTCATTTCTCTGCCTCAGTTTCTCATCTTTACAGTGGGGGTAATAACACTTTTTTCTCATATCCTTTGTCTGTCTTACCCAATTAGATTGCTGTTAGATAATAGGAACCTCTTGGAAGTACATTAATAAGTGTGTAAAGATATACAAATATGATTTTTCTTATATATCATTTGGTTTTCACAGCTGCACCTATTAATTTAAACCTTTTTTGATAATCTTGGATGTACAGGTGATAGCGCTTTATATTTTAGATAGCCATAAGAATCCATTTCAGTCCCCCCAGAGCTCAGCAAGCTATTACCACTCTGAGTCAAACTTCCTGGAACATTAATGCAGTTGTCCCTGCAAGCGTTATGATGATGATTTGTTTTTCTGCATGGAACTACTTGACACTATTATATCTGTCAGATTCGATAAAAATACACGCCTCCTCAGCTTTATTGATATGTAGAAATTGTCAAATTTAGCATATCTTCACATCTAGTAGCATCATTGTTTATTTGAGACCATGTTGGTTTACCATGCAAGGAGTTTGTCCTTCAAGCTGGAAGAATCTAGTCAATGTGTTTATCATTACTCCTGACAATACATATTATAGTATTAATAATATCTAATTGAAATTTCTGTCAAATTTTCTGGGGTTGTCTGAGAAATGTATTACTACGCCTTATAGTCGCAAGTGACTATTCATTTGTATCTGTTCTTTCATTATCTTTAACCAAAGCTGACACTGTATAATGGGGAAAATCTCAGGTTTAACTGGACTGGCAAAAAGACTGAGATGTATTCTCTTCTAGTGCTCTAAATGCAAAATGATCCCAATAATTAAGACAGGCAGAGGAGAGACATGATTTTGAATTGTGAATAGATTTTAATGGTCAACTATGCCAAATTTGTGAATTAAATATTTCTTACCTAAAATCAATATTTAGGAAATCAGTGGGGATTTAATCACCACTAACAGAATAAGGATAATTTAATTTAATGTACCTAATTATTAATAATATATAATTACAGCTATGGTGAGGAGGTGCTGTTCTCATCTGGATCAAGTTTAGGCAATGGTTCAGTTTCAATACTTGAATCGGGAGTTAGAAATCAGATTTGAGATATGAATTGGAGATAAGGGTTAGAGGCATTACATCTTGTATACTACTCTCAATGCTGACTCCAGATGGTGGAAGTCTAAAACAGATCAGCTATTCTCATGAGATTTCAGCTGCATCTAGTGGTATTGCAGCTTCCTTATAAAAACCTATATTTTGCTTAGTGCTTAAAAGAGAGCAACTGTAGGGATTCAGAGAGACCACTTCTCTTCTGGAGAGGTCACCATTAAGAATGACAGGGTAGCTCAGAATCCATGTCCACTCAATTATTTTACCTGCCTGCTGGGACTGCCGTTAACCAGACTGCCAGTTAGTGTAAATTGTGATAGTCCTTTACACACATCAGCTAGCAACTAGCTCGAGACACCAGCTGATTTTTTTGCATAGGCAACCGATTGGCTATCCGATGGTGATGTAGAGATGGAAAGCTGTATTCCCCATTACGAT
Source organism: Chrysemys picta bellii (assembly GCF_011386835.1). Taxonomy (NCBI): domain Eukaryota; kingdom Metazoa; phylum Chordata; order Testudines; family Emydidae; genus Chrysemys; species Chrysemys picta. The sequence goes on from NC_088791.1 coordinate 20,953,317, forward strand.
CCTCTGAGACATTAATAGAACAAAATAGAATACGTCCTAAATTCTGCTCTCATTTAAATCAGTATAGATCTGGAGTAAGCTTCACTGACTTTAGTGGAGTGATACCTGCTATATGGAAGCATTGAGAATTTATAGAATTTGATTTGATTCTTATCTAAATGACTTCCTCAGAGTTAATTCATAACATTTAGCATAAGGCAATGGACTGAGACTTAGGAGATCTTGGTTCTACCCCCGGCGCTGTCCCTGACCCACTGTGTGACCTTGAACAAGTCACTTCATCTGTTGTTCCTTTGTGTGCCCTCCTACCCTTTGTCTTGCTTGTTTGCTTTTCAAAGCAGGGGCTGTCTCTTATTTCTGTTTGGACAGTGTCCAACTGTCAGGGCCAGGTCATGGGTGATACAGCCTAAGGGTTAGCATCAGGCACAGGCCGAGGGGCTGGGACCCAGGAGCCAATTACCAGGAATCAAGGTGGGTTGGAATGCCAGGAGATCAGAATAGAGAGAGAAACCGGAGGGCAGAAACCAGGAGGCAGTTACTAAGAGTCATGCCGAGTCAGGATACCAGAAGGCAGGAACAGGTAAAACCAGGCAAGCAGTCCATGAAAGGGCGAAGCCCAGTTGTACAGACAACTTCCTGTTTCTTCCTCCGGCTTAAATAGGAGCTGTGGCCCAATCAGAATCCTTGGAGCACAGGGGAGGGGCTTATGCCCCAAGGGGCTTCATGGACCCCAGCCCCTGTTGTTGTCTGTGAGCTGGTGGGTGGAGGATTGGAGCGTGATGACTCCCAGGTGCTCCACAGACCTGGATTCAAGCCCCTTGGGGTCTGCCACCCGCACAATCTCAGTTGGGGCCTCAAGGGGTACATCTACACAGCCCACAGCAGCAAGCCCCCCATCCCTAGTCCAGATGCACTAGCAGGGCTTGCATTAGTGCTCTAAAAACAGCTGTGTATACAGTGCTTTGAAGCTGTAGCTTGGGCTGGATCCTTGGGCTCTGAAGCTCTGTTGACTTGGACTGTGAGGCTCATTGTGGTTGGCTGTGTAGATATAGACTCAGCGTCACTGAAATATAAATGACAACAGACCTTAAGATGGGAATTATTTTTCTCTTAAAAAAAAAAATCTATCGGTATGATGAATGTTTATTTTCAAGTAATGGGTATACTTTTTTACGTAATGGGGAGTAATTTTTGTTCCTCTCCTTTTACTTGACCATAACATTTCTCTCCCTTTTGGCATTGTCCTGCATATGGAAATACAGAGATGTTTTAATGCCTCAAGAGATTCTGCTCTCTGGCCCAACTAAAAATACAAAACCCCAGAACTCTTGTAAGGAAGCCTGTTCTTGTGAGATTATGCCCAATTTTGCAGGCAAAAGAGATCTGTAGGGTTCAGATAAGTGTTTCAACTGTTGTGTGCTTATCCAAATTGAACCTACAAAACTGTATGTTTGACTGTAGGATGTTTCATTAATACATTCTATGGAGACAAATGCTGCTTGTTGGGCACTTGAAAAAGAGGAGGCCTAGATTCTATTTCTGGCTCAATCACAGGCTTTCTGTGTGACATTGGGCAACTTTTCTGTGCCTTGGCTTCCCATTCTTTAAAATTAAGATAATTATGCTAACTATCTCAGGGAGGTTTTGTGGACTTAATTAAAGCTTGTAAAACACTTTGCATTTCTCAAATGGAAGATGCTACTCAAGTGCCAATTATTATTTTATTTATAAGACACTTGTTCTGGTGTCCATAGTTCAAAAAAGATATTGAAATATTTGAAAGGGTTCAGAAAAACCATAATAATTCGAGATCTGGAAATCATGCCTTTTATTGAGAGACTTAGAAAGTTCAATATATTTAGTTTTGTCAAGACAAGATTAAGAGGTTCCTTGATCAAGGTTTACAAGTACCTTCATGGGGAAGAGATTTCTGATTATAGACAGCTCTTTAATCTAGTAGGAAAGGCCATAATGATTCCAGTGATTGGAAGATGAAGCTAGACATATTCAAACAAGAAATAAGGTGCAAATTTTTAACAGTGGGGATAATTAACAATTGGAACAACTTACCCAAGGTTGGGGTGGATTCTCAATCACTTGAAGGTGAGCTGAGAAGCAGATAAAACAGTATTAACTCTGCAAAATAAAGAGCAGAATTTCTGCAATTAGTCAAAGAACATTTTCAACAGCATGTCCACCACTCGTTCTAGCAGTAAACTAAAAAGCAGTAAAACAATATAGGAAACAGAACTGGAGTATTTTGCAACCAGACAAGGGAGAGAATTTTTTAAAAACTTGTTATTTTCCACGTACTCCTTTTGTAGACTTCACTGGGATTCGAGGGTATCTTTTGCTCACAATATCACAGGACTGAGTAATAAGTGTGGTACTCATAACTGCCAATATTTAAGATCAGATCAGATGAGTCATTACTAGAAGTGGACTTGAATTCGCTGGACCTGAGCACCTCAGAATCTTGGAAAAGTTCAGCTATAGATCTGGATCTAAACTTTGTGGCTTAGCATCATTTCTGTTCTTTAGTGGGGGGTATTTAGGATACTAGACTGAAAAACGTGTTCTTTTCTATGATTAACTTGTTACAGAGCTTTCTGTTTTCAGAGATGGTCTATAAATTGTTACATATTGTGTATCCTATGGAAAGAGGTTGTATTTAGGTTTAGCACTTTTTCTTTTAGTTCAATAAATGGAGTATAACTGAATGAAAATATGCCTATGCCAGGAACTTATCTTTTATTGCATTAGCCAGCAATAATCAGCTAAAAGTAGGCACCTTCTCTTTTCCACTTGTCTAGTTTCATTTATATTAATAAATGAGGTGAATTGAGGTTTTTGATAATTACATACCCACTTTAAACCTTCTCTCTCTCAGTTCTAATTGCTTTTGGTTGCCAATTTACTTCTCTGAATAGTGAGATTATACTTTGAGACCAGAAGTCAAAGAAGTGACTTTTCACTGTCAGAAGAAGGCTTTGATGATAACCTCTTCTTCTAAACAATACAGTGTATAATTATAAAATCTATACAATATCTTTTAATATAACCAGGGAAAGTAGTGCAACTTTGCTATCCGTGGTTTGTTCTTTGTGTCAAATCTCTTTGTAGAATGTTGCAAATGTTATACATCCTATTTACTGTAAATATAACTTGAGCATTGTTCCGAGGATGTGGCATAGAGATTTTTTTTCTCCCATTAACAATCAGTTTACTCTTCCTTTTCACAGCTTTCTCAAATGGTATTTTACAAGGACTATTCTTCCATAAAAATAACAGTTGCATGGACTTTCAATACTTATGAAGAATGCTAGATTAAGCACACTGTAAATTGAACAGGTACAATGGTAATTTCCACTCCACGTACTGCCCTGCTAGTACGCCTTGGCTTCTACCTTGTAGAGCACACCACAAGGAATGAGCACATACTTCAATATACATTCCTATTTATTCCTTGGCTTTTCTGCACTCTCTAAACTACTGTCAGTTGTGATTTTTTGGGGGGTGAGGTAACTATGCACTGAGACTGAGAACGCTACACACATTTCACACAGCTCCCAAAGAGCCACTAGTTGGTAATGTCTTTTCAGCTCTACCAATGTGGGCTGGATTTGAACCAGCAATGGAGAAAGGCTTTTTACCCATTTCCTTCCCTCTAAACCAGCCCACCCCCCATAAAGAATATTCTGAGGCATGCACATTACTGTGAACTAGTTGATGAAGACAAGAGAGACCTTCCTCCTAATATCCATCTTGTCTCTTTGCAGTGCACATTGCTTGTGCTTGGGTGGAGCATTGAGGATTTTTACCTTTTGTGATAAAAAAAAATAATTAAAATTTCATCCTGAGGTTTAAAACCTGGCCCCAACCTTGCAGATGCTGAACTTTCAAAATTGACCAGCTTTCTAGACCTGTGGTGCAAATGCAGCATTGATCAGGGAAAAATCCTAAGTGTAAACTCCCCTGAACTCCATGTTATAGACTAAAAGTCTGATTCTCACCTTACTTAACCCAGTGTTACACCAAGGTAACTCCATTATAGATCTTACACTGTGTGAGATCACATTCAAAGGATGTCAATTCCCCATTTTCAATATATATTATCTTTTACCATAATTTCTAGTATACTGTTAGTAAAATCACAATTGCATTCAGGAAAACAGAAGGGTTCAGAGGAATTTCACAGATGTTAGAGGCTTCAATTATTTTTTTGGTATGTAATATGCTCCCTAATGGTTTAAATATCTGAAGGAATTTGACCCCTGTATTGCTCCGTGTAAGTAAATGATGATAAAAACTTGAATGAATTATTGTGCTTAAGCTTTTATTTTGGCAAGCTTCAAATTTTTGCCATCTTCTCAAACCATGTGTAGTTGTTAACACTAACACCTTATAAATAGAGCTTCCCATATTTTTCCCTAGTTTCTTTGCAGCTATTTTAGTCTCTTGTCGAATACTCTCACATCTTTCACACCTCAAAATTTGATAATACGTCAATTCCTTTTCTCACTGAATTTGTCATGCTGTCAATCTCTGTATCCCTGTGAACCCATGCCAAGTTGGGCTTTTCTTTTTGGGGGCTTTATTATTTCATACAGCATTTAATGTACTTAGAACTGAAAAGCAGCAAAAGACTTAGGAAACATAATTGCTCTTGGTTATTGGTATGGTTATTAATAAGTAGCAGATGGGCTAATTCTCCACCTGTTCATTGTAGCATCCAGCTGTTTCAAATGATAATTATAAATTATCAACAGGGGAACAGTCCCAGACAGATTCAGAAGTGTAAAGTCCATTAAGGTTTGGACCAAAGAAATAGTCAAGCAAAACCAAAACGTTTATCCCAGTCATCGCAGGAAGGAAGACAAGACATCAGAAGTGTGGTTTAACTATGCTAGCCTGCAACTTTATTAAGTAACACATCTGGGAACTATCTAGCAATGGCTTTCTCCAATGAAGGCCATCCTTCCTAGAGTAATCTGTTCCACCTGGTAGAGGGCTGCCATCCTTCTCTCACCATTAACCTGGTCCCAGCTCTGCTGCTGAGACCCCACTACCCTCCCTCATCTAAGGGTTAAGAGAATAGGAAAAGGGGGTTTTCTCCTTGCTCTATCAGTCATTGGGAACCCCAATCTCATTTCCTACCTTATTTAGGGGTTGCTTTCTTATGATCTGTTTCTAAATTCTCATATGTCAGGGAACCAGACCCCCTTGTACTTGGCATCTGCCACTAGGAGGCACCCATAATTTGCTTGTCTGCCTCCCGCCACTCCTGAAGTGGCTTGATGTAAGTCTGAGATGCCATCAGCAAAGGATGAAAGCAAGCATTGATTTAATAAGTGGTCCATAGTTGGCAACTGGTGTCCAGTCATATTGTGCATTGTCTCTCATCTTCTAGGGATATAAGAGATGACAGCATCTGCCATCTGATATTCTGAAATGGTTCAATGTAGACCATTGTTTCAGGGTAGGGTAAAGGTTGGATATTCTTTTATGGGGTCGGTAGGCAAGTGTGTGTTTGGAACATTAGTATTATCATTAGATAATCATAGTACTAGAATTCTTTCCTGTATGCCTCAAGATTGAATGAGGATGCTTTAAGAGCTTTAGCCTGATCTCAAAAAGGCTTGCAAGATTTCAGGAGTGTCTTTGGAAGGTTCTGGATGTCCTCATAAATTGGTAAATTCAGGTTGGCCATGGTTTGATTGTATTCACTAGCAGTGTGTGTGTGTGTGTGTGTGTGTGTGTGTGTGTGTGTGTCTGTCTCTCTCTCTCGCTCTCTCGCTCTCTCTCTGAATTTTGGGTCCAGGTATATGTGCCAGAGTGGGCAACCATTGAAGGCGTGTTAATTTTAATGTTCCAGTTATGATTCTCATGACAGCATTAAGCTGAACATCCAGATATTTGGTAAGTGAGCTTCCCACTCAGACTGGTGCACAATATTCAGCATTGAGTATACCAGTACTAGCCTTGGTGTTTGAAGCATATGTGAATGGGCACCCCATGTTGAGTCTGCAAGTTTTCCGATGGGACTAGTTTTTGCTTGTATCTTTTCATGTGTTTTCCAGATGAACCTTAAAAGTCAAGTTTTTGTCCAAGGTTACACCCACGTACTTCAGATAGGGCTTATTTTGGACCTGTTGCCTACAGAAGGTGACATTGGGTGGTTTCTTGGTGGCTTTGTTGTTTACTTGAAAGGCTATTACTAAGGGTTTTGAGGCATTATAGCAGAGCTTCTAGTATTGAAAGTATTCTGCCATTATCTTGAGGTTGAGGTGGAGAGGTTGTCATTGATAGTGGCGAGGTCTTTGCCTAGTACCTCGAGTGATGTCAGCACAAATGAACTTACATGAACTAATGTATCAGGTAAGTCACTAATGTAAGTGTTAAATAGTGAAAGAGCCAGCACAAGTCCTTGAGGATGCATGCTTTGCTGATCTGCCCATTCAAAAGGAAATGGTCTCTACAGTTACTCAACATTGTTGCCAGGAGTTGCATAGTGCAACGGCATTTGATGACCCCAGATGCCCATATCACCATAGCATGCTGTAGGTGGTGGATAAATCTATCAACACTGTTCCAGTTTTTAGATTCCACTGGAAGCCAGCCTCAGTGTGACTAGTAATGGCAAGATCCTGGTTGCAGCAACTCCATCCTGTTCCTTTGGCAGGATGGCCTCATAGATGGGATGAGATGGACCAGTAAGACCCTCTCCATTAACTTGCAAATTGTGGACAAGAGTGCTATTGGGTGATGGCTGGTGGCATCATTTGTTGGTTTCCCATGTTTGAGGAGGGTAATGACTACAGCCTTAAACTAGCTTTTTGGGATCTTTCCCTTGAATGTAAGGCAGGGATTCGGTCTGTGAACCATGCTTGTCCGTTTGGTCCCAAATTCTTAAGGAATTTGGGGTAAATGTGGTCCTTGCCACGTCTAATGGTCATGAGGGCCTTGTTTATTTCTTCTTTAATATATGGGAATGATAGCAGTGAGGTGGCAGGGCTTGGTGGGACATTTAAAAAGAGCTCTTTCTGAACCTTCTATCTAGTCAGCTTTTCAATTTTCGTCTTCCAATTATGGAGAAGGTGTGAAACAACAGCACTGGCCATCACTTTTGGTTAGTGGTGTTTTACTAGGTCAGCAGCTTCAAGCTTATGGAGTGCCAGGCTTTCTGACTGGAATGAGTGAACTCAAGTCCACTGTCTAGTTCCATCTCTTAGGTGGGAATTATTCAGTGACTCTAGTACATTGGCCAAACCGGACAGTCTCTACGCAAAAGAATTAATGGATACAAATCTGACATCAGGAATCAAAATACTCGAAAACCAGTGGGAGAACACTTTAACCTGTCTGGTCATTCAGTGACAGACCTGCGGGTGGCTATATTACAACAGAAAAACTTCACAAACAGACTCCAACGAGAGACTGCTGAGCTAGAATTGATATGCAAACTAGACACAATCAACTCCGGTTTGAATAAGGACTGGGAATGGCTGAGCCATTACAAACATTGATTCTATCTCCCCTTGTAAGTATGCTCACACTTCTTATCAAACTGTCTGTACTGGGCTATCTTGATTATCACTTCAAAAGTTTTTTTTCTCTTAATTAATTGGCCTCTCAGAGTTGGTAAGACAACTCCCACCTGTTTATGCTCTCTGTATGTGTGTATATATATCCCCTCAATATATGTTCCATTCTATATGCATCCGAAGAAGTGGGCTGTAGTCCACGAAAACTTATGCTCTAATAAATTTGTTAGTCTCTAAGGTGCCACAAGTACTCCTGTTCTTCTTTTTGCGGATACAGACTAACACGGCTGCTACTCTGAAACCAGTTTTTTTTCTGTGTCTGGATCATTGCTCTGTCATACTATTTGAATAGTGCTTCCGTCTCTGACTGCCAGCAAGGAGTACAGACCTTGCAGTAGCAGTGCAGAATGTGTTTTGTGATGTCTTTGAGAAGGTGAACAAAGCAGTTGTAGTTTTGTTGGATTGATTTAATATGGTGTATCCTGCCTTCAACTTCTGCAGTATATGCAACCAAGTCTACGTAGACGAAACTCCAGTGTAGGTGGTTATGGCATGGGAATCGAAACTCAGAGATCTGGGTTCTACCACAGACTTCGGAGTGACCTTGGACAAACTTTCTACATGCTCTGTCTCAGTTTTCCCATCTGTAAATTTGGGATAATAATCTCACTATTGCGAGATTGATACCTATATGGTGCTTGGAGATACATAGTTGGAAGGCAATATATAAGCTAAACATATCTTCCAAAAGAAGATATTCACATAGCTGAAGTTTTATATATTGCACTCTTTGAAGTGTATGGGGCCTCATTTTCAGATGTTTTGGCCACTTGCAGCTTCCATTGACTTAATTGGAACTGTGGGTATTCCACAGCTCTGCAAATCAAATTAATAAAATGTGCTTAAGTGGTCCCTATTTAAATAGGGTGACCGGATGTCCCGATTTTATAGGGACAGTTCCGATTTTTGGTTCTTTTTCTTATATAGGCTCCTATTACTCCCCACCCTGTCCCAATTTTTCACATTTGCTGTCTGGTCACCCCACTATTAAAATGTCATATTCACCAATTTATTCCATGACATGACACTAGAAAATAATCTCAATGTCTCAGATACCATTGTGCTGTAACTCAAAGTAAAGGCTGACTTTAGGATGAGGATTTGTTCTTTACATGCATTAATGAATTATAGTTCACCACTTTGTGAGGTAGAGAAGTGGTATTATATCAATTTTATATTCATACTTTATGGTTATAATCTTATGCCAGGGACATGTCTCTTACTTGTCTGTAAAACACCATGCATGTAATATTATGTTAATAATTTTACAGATGCATAAATTGTGGTTAGTAATTGACTCAGCATCTGAAATGCGAGAAGAAACATCCCTTCCCTCTGTATAGTGTAATGGAAATGTATTTTAGTCTTGTGAAACTAATTTTTTCAATTAACTCAAGAGGGTGTGTCAAGTTAACTGCAGCTTTCTTGTATTCTATTTTTGTGTGGCTCTAAAGTCAGGTTGTAGGTATTTCATCAGGTTTATCCCATCATAATAGAAAATAATCTGCCTTATTTTTCCTCAGGCAGTGCATTGCAGGAGAAAGCTTTATATTAGATATGGTAATCCCTGATTAAACAGAGATCTGTATTACAGGAACTGTTCAAAATTCAGGTATTGTGTGAGTCACAGTGACTTCCCAGCGATCATAGATATGCATTTCTCAGGAAGTCATCCTCTGCCTGAGTTAACTTCAGCAAATGTGTAATGCCATCCAGATTGATTTCTGAGGTTGATATAGAAATTGTCACATGGATCTGGGTGGTGGGGAGAGGGGAAGTTCTCCATTTAAAATTGTAAAAAGATATATTTTTAGAATGGGCTAAAAAGACTCTGGAAAGAAAGTCTGGAGGCGTCGTATTCTGCTGCATCTATGGAGTGTTTGAGATGAACAAGGCTGTGGCTGATAAAATGCAAAGAAAAGACCTTGTCAATTTAATACAAATGAGACCAATAGGGACAAAATAGGGAGCTAACCAAGCTAAACAGGAAAACAGATATAAAACTTTGCAGGTAGCATGTTTCAGTAACACAGACAATATTGTCTGGGGTTTTATTTATTGATTTTTGTGGTGTCAGAGTGTAACGCTGACAGACCCTGGTCGTTGGCGGGCGGGATCCAACCTGGGGCCTCGTGCATGAGCTAAAAGCCCACCTGGCTGTTAACTAAGGCTGTAGAGCAGACTTGTTTTATCTCTCTCTCTCTGAGTGGTCTCGGTGCCACTAGATGGGATGGAACACCACACCCAGGAGGTGCATGGTTTACAAGAGCACATCTCCAATATAGTGTAAATTAGTTATCTGAAAGTATTGGGACAGATCTGGCAAAGTGACTTCAATTTTTATCAAAGTAAATGGGAATTCATAGTGTTCAGCATCTCAAAAGTGGGGTTAAAGAACTGTTAGGGTTTGCTCCTGTAATGTGATGAGAATCTCCTGCAAATTACTGAATATCTTACCTGCAGTTGGAGTTTAGGGGGCCCATCACCTCACCGCACCAAGAGTACTCTTTTCACTCTACACTCCTGACCCCAAAACCACTCTCCAACTTTCTTCCAGGGTCATGTTTTCAGTTGTCCCTCCCTCTCTGACGCTCTCTCTCTCTCTCTTCCTCACCCCCAACCCTGTCTTTCTTGTCTCTTCTCAGTTTCTAAGTTCTGCCTCTGCCCCCCATTCTCCCCCAAACACACACATATACCCAAAACAATACTCAGCAAAAGCGCTTGGGTGGGTTCACACACTCCATTTGTCTTAGGTGGGACTTATGTTTAGTTATGTTAATTGAAGCGTGAGTTACACCTGTCAGTCTCAATCACATAACAAGGTTTCACCCAGCTCATAACAGTACTATGGTCATTGTTAGTGGGGGCCTAGCTCTAATAGCACTTAATAACTAGCTGCCTCTACTTTTTGCACCACAACCAAAAAATGTATCTTTGTAATGTAATTGCAATGAAATTAAGATGCCAGCAGCTCAAAGCTGTCTGCTGTAGCATGTTATCTTACTCCCTGGGAGACAGCACTAGACAGTCAACCATTAATTCAAAACAATGATGTTTGATGGTTGTACTCTAGTTTTCTTGTTTCTTTGACTGTCCCTTGGCTCTCTTGTTCTGCTTCGTTTAGAGGACTCTAATTAGAATGGTTTCCTCCGGTGCATTTTCTCAGAGGAATGTCAGAAGTATTATTTGAGCACATATTTTTGCTTTAAGAGTCTATGGATCTGCAAGCATGTTTGTGCTTTTTTCCCTTCAATGTATTGCCCAATTTTAATTGTTAACAAATTGAGGTGTACAGGCCTATACCCAAAGTGGCTGTATGCACATACATTTACAGATTAAATTTACCATACACTTGTCTTGGTTGCTTTGGCTTGAATCCCACAGTAAGATGAGCACTAAGATGCATACATGCAAGGTCTGTCACTCCAACTAGGGGCTGGATCCTACAAGGTGGTGAGTGTCCTCTGCTCCCACTGAAGTCCATGTTGAAGGTACTCTGTGCTTCAGCAGTTGGGCAGATCGGGCCCCGAAATAGCATGGGTTTTCTTTACACAGGTATATTATACAACAAAATAACAAGTAACTGGGAATTATGGGGCTGTTTTTCAAAGATGGTTAACCATGTGTACAAAGCTAACTGGGTTATCACCTTGCATTTTTCCACTTCAACTCATACTGCTCTCTCTTTTTGCTGCAGTCTTCACCTTCTGCTGTTTCTTTCCCATTTTTCCTCTACTCTTGCTGCCTTCTCCCCTTTCATCCTCTTACAGATGGCTAGATGCCTCTGTGGTTCTCTGACTGCTGCAACGGATTTCTATCCTACTCTGGAGGCTTCTCCTGAGTTACTAAGCATTGCAGTCAATTCTCATTCTGGATGCTCTTTTGCTGTTATGTGGGGAAGCAGTGTCTAGCTATTGTTCAGTTCTTTCTCATAGCAATTTACAGACTATACTGTTATAAATCACGAAGGTTAGGTCTAGAGAGCATGGAGTGCTGGATATTGTAAGAGAGTGTGTTATTGCTTTGGTGATTTACTCATTAGTATTGTCTCCTCATTGATTAACATTTAGTTTTTGCAGGGTATATAAAAGTGCCTTCACAGTTTTTTATGTTGTTTTCACCTCTTCATTATCTTACATGCCCTGGTACAGTCCAGGCTGCAAATGTCAGTTTTTTATCTGAGCTCCAGAGTTGAAACTTATTTGCCTGGTTTTATTCTTCAATGGTGTGGATATCAACCCAGCCCTAGAAATAGCATTTTCTTGCTAACTTCTTGCTAACCAGATTTCTCTTACACTCAGGGTTGGGTGAACTGTGGGTCAATGACAACATATGGGCTGTCTCCTTTGCAAACCTACCTTCTGACCAATACACACTTTCCTTCTGTCAATAGTTAACATGTCTTGCATCAGAGAAGGAAGCACTATAGTAAGTGAAGATGCAGTACTTCCTCTTCCCTTGTTGGCATGATATCTAGCTTGGTCTCTTGTAACAGATAAGGTAGTATCAATAAGGTGAAGATGTGGATGAAGGGCCTGAGAGAGGGGAATGACAATGCAAATGATAGGACTAGAATCAATGGAAAGGGAAGGGAAGCAGTAGGGAGGGAGTAAGAAGAAAGGATGAAAGATAATAGGGCAGGAAAGAAAAAATATGGTAAGTGTGATGTTCTCTGATTAAAGTATAACCGTGCAAATCATTATTGCTACCACCGTTATGTAATTGCAATGAATCTTCTACAAATGGCCAGAAAAGGGTTAAACAGCTTGCAGGCTGAATGACCCAAAACCAACCTTTAAAGTCATGTTAGAAAGTATGGGAATGGTAATGAGGGCCATTCAATGCTAGATAGGCTAAAACTTTGAAATGCAAACCTATGTTGTTAAGTTAGAAGTGATGCTACTTGTATATGTATATTCATAAATGTTAGCCAAATGTTCCTGTCTGTCACTATAGCTAGTAATTCAGAGACAAAAGGGAACACTTAAATGAATCTTGGGTTAAATAATGTCATTATCTATATGTCTCTTTGAAGTTTGTGATAGACTGCCTAATGGATAAATTGCCCTATATTAATTTGTGTAACTAATTACCGATGGTGCTTAGAAAGCAGAAGGTTACTTCAAAAGCCTATTGTTAACGCTGGTCTGTGTCTTCAAGTGGCTGCTAGAACACTGTATATAAGAACCTTGGGTCAGATCTGCTTAAGCTTCATCAGGGGAAGTTTGAGTCACAAGACTGAGATCCCAGTTAAGCTGGAACACCCTGAATTTGATGTTGGACATTGGACTATAACCTATGGACTAAATTCTAAAAGAACTCTTTGCAACTAGAAAGCTCACCTCTGCTATGAGTCTGAGCCTCAAGAATTGAACTCGTGTCTATATGCATATTAAACTTTTAACCATACTCACTCTCTTTTCTTTTTTAACAAATTTTAGTTTAGTTAATAAGAACTGGCTGTAAGCATGTACTTGCGTAAGATCTGGAATATTCATTAACTGGGAGGTAATGTGTCCAGTCCTTTGGGATTGGTAGAACCTTTTTAGTATGATGAAATAAGATTTTCAGAAATCCTCATCATACCTGACTTGGGTGCCTACGTGAAGGCCTGCGGCTGGGTTACTTTAAGGGATCTGTGTTGTTGACTTCTGAGTAACCAGTGAGGTCTAACAGAAGCTGTTTTGTGCTGGCTTGGTAAATCTAAGTATTGGAATATCCACCAGTTTTGGGGATTGCCTGCTTCATTCTTTGCAAAAAGAACAGGAGTACTTGTGGCACCTTAGAGACTAACAAATTTATTTGAACATAAGCTTTTGTGGGCTACAGCCCACTTCATCGGATGCATATGCTTATGCTCCAATAAATTTGTTAGTCGCTAAGGTGCCACAAGTACTCCTGTTCTTTTTGTGGATACAGACTAACACGGCTGCTACTCTGAAACCTGTCATTCTTTGCAGTTCACCCTAATTGAGTGATGTCAGCTGGCTCCCCTGTGACCCCAGTCACAGTAGGCATAATAGGAGAGAGTTTGGAGAAAAACAGAGGAATATAGAAATTAAAATTCTGCCTCAGCCCAATGGTGAATCTAGTCCCATATTCCTTCTCCGACAGTGGCCAACCCCAGATGCTTCAGAGGAAGGTTGAGAAATTCTGCAGCGGGCAAGTATGGAATCACCTGGACAAGGGAGATGATTCTTCTAATCCCTGTAATTAGTAGAGGGTGTGTGCCTGATGCATAAGGATTTATACCCCCATATTTTATTTTACTTTCTTCCATTCCATCCAGTCCAACTGAAATGTTTTCATATCTATGCAAGTTCTGAGCCTTTTTGCAAATTTCATTATACCATTTTCTAGACAATTTTTTCTACACGCTTTTGTTTTAATTGATTCATTCAGCACATGGATGAGAGGGGGTTCAATGGGCTACAGTTGCACTGAGGTCCCTTTCCTGAGTGCCTAAAATTATTTTAGAACCCAGCAGTATGTAGTCCTTCTAGACTGTATTATCTTGTTAGCTATGATTTTCATCTATTTGTGTTCTCCAGTCACTTACTTTTGATAGGCCCCTCTGAGGTTCCTTGCAGTCTTTTCTTGACTTGACTTCAAAAGGAGAAATTAGAGGTGTTTTAGTGTCATATACAGAAGCACCTGAACCCCTATGAACTTCTATTCTCTGTAGATGATCTTGAATAAAATGAAGGCATTAGTGGGCAAACACATTACCACAGAATATTAGTCTTTGAAAACTAGCACGTGTTTTCTATTAAACTCCTTCGCAATGGAGCGATGCATTTTTTAAAAAAATAATTACAATCCAGAAAACACATTCTCTGGCAGATTATAGCAATTTTAAACAGATAAATTTTGGGCCTGTCTGCTACTTGTGTTTAACATTTATGACTTGACATTTAGTAACATAATTTTGGCATTTCGAAATTGAGCTATATATTCAACTATCAACTGTGGATGATTGATTATTGAGCAGTGTAACATCTATCAGTTAAAAGAAGGACAGAGTACTTGTGAATATACTGTAGGGAACAATTTTTATTGTCAGGAAGATAGCCAAGATGTCATAATGGCATTTTTTTCCCTTTCCTGATTTCTAGGAGTCTGTGAACCATACAGTGGAATGTAGAGGTTTTCCCATGAACTACGTAAATGGAAACATATTTTACAACCACTCATTTGAAGGATTCTTCAGATATATCAGTAGTTGTGCTAACGTACTATATTATGGAAGGGAAATGACATATACTGAGCCAATGTTTAGGTTGCAGTGCCTAAAGTTTTATACACTTAAGGAATGTAATAGTTGGGTAAAGCACAGAAATCATGACTACATAGTAAGCATAGACTTGGCTATAATATGCCATTAGGGCTCTTTTTAAAAGCTTTTTGACTTTCCAGTACTTTATTATGCCATGACTGGCTTTTTTTAAATGTGTAAATCTCCTATTGGAACTTCTTCCTAATCTTTGATCTTTTTATAATATTTTACTTTAGAGATACAAGCTTTACATTTGATACTGAATAGAGTTATTTTCATCATTGTCTATTGAGATATATGGTATTAGATAACAAGTGATATTCCATTTAAGAGCAGTATAACATTTCAAAACTTTAAAAGTCTGGCATTTTCCCATATGATGTTGACAGAGGAGACCATGGTTCTATTGGCTATCACTGTATATTGATGCTATTGTTCAACCTACTTACTGTAACTGTTATTCAATTCTCTTATATTTACGTGTGAAATGTGGTAGAGATCATTTAACATGTCGATGTGAACTGATTTCAGATGCATGGAATGTAGCTCCGTCCAAGTTCCAGTTCCACAGAGGACCAACTGAAATCTGTTATACATGTTTGGATTTGTAATTTCAGAATTTTAATGGCTTATCCTGCTTGCCATTAAGCTCTAATGACAGTTACCACACAGTGCTGTCTCAGATACTGCGGTTAATTTTCTAAACTTATTTCTTATGCTGCATGGTAATGATGGGTCTTATGACTTTTTAATGGCCACTGCAGTATTTTAACAATGAAAATAAATTTACATTCCCTACCAAATATATATACATACATATACACACACATTGGAAAAAAATTAGTCACCCATTTTTTTGGGGACAAATAGTTGGATGTAGGTTGAAGAGCTAATAGAAAGCATTGGAAGATTACTGACCAGGTTAACAGGACACTCAAAGCACTGAAGCACAGAGTACCTTCAACATGGACTTCAGTAGGAACTGAGGACATTCAAAATTAGGATGCAACTGTTAATTGCTCCTTGTTCCCCTACCCCCATATCTTACTCTGGCGCTTTGATTTGTGACAATACTTACTACTTAATTGAAATTTGCAAAATTTGCTGTGATACCCATCAGATGTTAGCAGCTTAGCACAAATCTTAAAACTGCCATCAGCAGCTCTGCAGGACAGGCCATCATGTGGTCCATTCAGACAAACACTGGTACTTAGTTATTTTTATCAGTTTATATTACACTAGCACCTAGCCTATCCAAACAAGGTTGCGTCTCTGTTGCACTACAGCAGTAGGTCTCAACCTGTGGGCCACTTGCGGCCCAATCAGCACACAGCTGCGGCCCATGTGACATTCTCAGGGCCATATAGGTAGTATATATATCATGTGATGCAGCCCACGTAACACAGAGATCTGCATATGCAGCCCACAGTGGTAAATAGGTTGAGAACCACTGCACTAGACACTGTACAAACATATAATAGCTGTTCTCTACCTTGAAGATCTTACAATCTAAGATTACAGTGCATCAAAGCTGCATACCTTTTAGTACTTACTTATTTCCTCAGAGATTTCAGTTGGATTTATCCTTGTGCCTAAACACTTTGCTGAATCTTCATCTAAAGACAGACAAAGGATGGCGGAAGCAGCAAGAGACAGAGTTGAAGTGACTTGCCCAACACCACAGAGCAGGCCAGTGGCAGAGGCAGGAGTAGAACCAGGTCCCTAATTTCCAGTCCAGACTTTCACTTCATGAGCCAGGAATGAAGCCAAAGGGCAAAAATCTCAGCAGAAAATGGAGAAGGCAACTAGAAAATTAAATATCTGCAGCAATGGATTGTGAGACCCAGGGGCTCACTTGATGCCTGCTTGGTGGTGAGCTTAGTAGCAGTGCGATGAGGGGAACAGTTTCTGTCCTGGGATTGGCTACAGCAATCTATTTAGCCAACTACATAGATTGTATAGGCCGTCAATAGATTTTATTCAGTGGTAATTGACTTAGTACAGTGCCCCCTGCCTCAGTAGCTTGACAGACTTTGTGTTGACTGAAAAAAATAGATCAGAAGTCATGTTGGCAAAGTTTGCTCAGTTTGTCATTAGCGGTGTGCAATGACCATGTGTTGGGTGAGATTACATTGGGAAAACTCAATGAAACACACAACTTGATTAAGGAGAGTTAACATGGTCTGGTAGGGAAGGTTGTAGCAGAGAATATTACTGCTTTTACTTGCGCCTACTAGAGAATTAGTTGGACTTCGGCATCACTTTCAGTGGTACCTCCAGTTGTATAATCTCTGTCTTTCTCTGTCTCTCTTGCCTCTCTTACCTCAAATGACAGTGGTTCTAATGCTGCAAATTGAATGGGTTGTGCTGCCCAGTCTCCTGTAAAGGCAGCAGCTTTGCAGTGACAGTGGCTCTGGCTCTTAGGAATATGTGTCTTGAGGGAGGAGAAAATATCTAGCAACGATGCTGATCAGGATCTTTTCCCTCCCTTTCAACGTCCACAGTGCTAATGAAGTTACAATGTCATATCTAAAAGTGAGGCTGATAAAATTCAGAACATTTTAGGGTTTTAATTAAGAAAGAACATTCCTCTGCAAATTTAAAAATGAGGATGCAGTCAGTTTTTCCATCTGAGTTCATGTACTTCTCTTGTTTATGCAGTTTTTAAAATTGTTCAGTTGGCTGCGGATTTACCCAAGAAGCAGCACAGGAATACCTGCAAATTGTAAAACCTGAATTGAGCTGGCATTTGTCTGGTACTATGAAGCTGTCATGGTGGGTGCTTGGCTTTCTTCATGGGAGCCAGTGATATTATTTTGGTCATATGTCACTGTAGACAGTTTACTAGTCTAGACTCATTTCCCCCAAAGCATTTGTATTCATGCGAGTTCATAGAATGGACTGAAATCTGTTTAGTTGGTTTGTGATTTTAAGACAGAAGGATCTATTAGATCATTCAAATCTAACCTCACGATTTCAGCTGGTTACCTCTATACTGAGAGCAATTACTTATGTTTGACTAAAGCACATCTTCCAGAAAAGTTTCCAGTTTTGTTCTGAAGACTTCAAGAGATGGAGAATATACCACTTTCCTTGGTAGTTTGTTTCAGTAATTAATCACCCTCACTGTTAAAAATTTGGGCCTTATTTCTAAGGGCTAGTCCCAGTGTTCTAAAAAACCCACCTCCACAAGAGGCGTAACTACCAGCGCTAGGAGCCGTGCTGGTGAACTGTCTACACTGGTACTTTACAGTGCTGAAACTTGCTGCGCTAAGGGGAGTGTTTTTTCACACCCCTGAACGAGAAAGTAGCAGCACTGTAAAGTGCCAATGTAGACAAGCCCTAAATGGAATTTGTTTGTCTTAAACTTCTAGCCATTGGTCCTTTTTTTGCCTTTCTCTGATAGATTAAAAAGCCTATTAATACCTGTGAAGATTCCTTTAGTCTCCTTTTGAAAGGTGCTAATACACCATAATGAGTCCTCTTTCAGTCTTCTTTTTGATATACTAAACAGATTTTGCTGCTTTAGTCTCTCACTTTAAGGCTACATTGCTAATTTGGAAAACAAAATCACTGCCAGTAAAGTATTAGATGCTCTACTACCGTGGCATTGGCATCCAATGGATGGATATAGATAGATTTATGAAAAACTGGATAGTTTTATGATCAATAATTTATAGTTATGCAGTATACTGTAAGGATAATGATATGATGAGATAACTGGCTCTTACGATGAGATAACTGGCTCTGTGGATATAGGGAAAGTGGTGGATGTGATGTATCTTGACTTTAGCAAAGCTTTTGATACAATCTCCCATAGTATTCTTGCCAGCAAGTTAAAGAAGTATGGATTGAATGAATAGACTATAAGGTGGATAGAAAGCTGGATAGTTTGTCGGGCTCAACAGGTAGTGATCAACGGCTTCATGTCTAGTTGGCAGCAGGTATCAAGTGGAGTGCCCCAGGGATCGGTCCTGGGCCGGTTTTGTTCAACATCTTTATTAATGATCTGGATGATGAGATGAATTGCACCATCAGCAAGTTCGCAGATGACTCTAAGTTGGGGGAGAGGTAGATACACTGGAGGGTAGTGATAGGGTCCAGAGTGATCTAGACAAATTGGAGGATTGGGCCAAAAGAAATCTGATGAGGTTCAACAAGGACAAGTGCAGAGTCCTGCACTTAGGACGGAAGAATTCCATGCACTGCTACAGGTTGGGGACCGACTGGTGAAGCAGCAGTTCTGCAGAAAAGGACCTGGGGATTACAGTGGATGAGAAGCTGGATATGAGTCAGCAGTGTGCCCTTATTGCCAAGAAGGCCAACGGCATATTGGGTTGTATGAGTAGGAGCATTGCCAGCAGATCGAGGGAAGTGATTATTCCCCTCTATACGGCACTGGTGAGGCCACACCTGGAGTACTGAGTCCAGTTTTGGTCCCCCCACTACAGAAGGGATGTGGACAAATTGGAGAGAGTCCAGCGGAGGGTAACGAAAATGATTAGGGGGCTACGGCACATGACCTACGAGGAGAGGCTGAGGGAACTGGGGTTATTTAGTCTGAAGAAGAGAAGAGTGAGGGGGGGATTTGATAGCAGCCTTCAACTACCTGAAGGGGGGTTCCAAAGAGGATGGAGCTAGGCTGTTCTCAGTGGTGGCAGCTGACAGAACAAGGAGCAGTGGTCTCAAGTTGCAGTGGGGGAGGTCTAGGTTGTTTATTAGGAAACACCATTTCACTAGGAGGGTGGTGAAGCACTGGAATGGGTTACCTAGGGAGGTGGTGGAATCTCTATCCTTAGAGGTTTGTAAGGCCCGGCTTGACAAAGCCCTGGCTGGGATGATTTAGTTGGGGATTGGTCCTACTTTGAGCAGGGGCTTGGACTAGATGACCTCCTGAGGTCTCTTCCATCCCTAATCTTCTATTATTCTATGATAATCAAATCCCATGCTTCAGGGCTTAATTTGATTGAGTTCAGGAAAGGAGTTTTCTTCTTCGAGTGCTTGCTCATATCCATTCCATTAGGTGTGTGCGCGCCGCGTGCACGATCGTCGGAAGATTTTTACCCTAGCAACACCGGCGGGTCGGCTGTGGAGCCCCCTAGAGTGGCGCCTTCATGGCGCTGAATATATACCCCAGCCGACCCGGCGCCCCCTCAGTTCCTTCTTACCGCCCCTGACGGTCGTTGGAACTGTGGAGCGCTGCTTAGCTGTTCTCCACTTTCCCTAGCTTATCTTGTTGTATCATAGTTGTAGTTATAGTTATAGTCCTAGAGTTTGTTGTAAATTAGTTAAGTAGTTTTAAAGTTGTTCTAAGTAGTCCAGGGGATTAAGGGGGTCGTCTCCCCCCTTTCTCCCCCGGCCGCGGGGCCGGGCTCATGCCCAACGCTCCCGGCTTCAAGCTGTGCGCCTCCTGCGCTAAACCTATGCCCACGAGCGACCCGCACGACTCCTGTCTGAAGTGCCTGGGAGAGTCACACCAGACAGACAAGTGTAAAATCTGTAAGGCCTTCCGTCCGAGGACCAAGAAGGAGCGGGACTTTCGGCTCAGGCAACTTCTGATGGAGGCGGCTCTTAGCCCGGACACTCCTTCCACGAGCAAGGCCCCGGCACCTAGCACCTCGGTGCGCAGTGCCCCGGCGGCACCGGCTGCGACGACCACGCGAGTGGCGTCAGACAAGCCTCCCCGGCACCGGACCTCGTCGGCACCGCAGACACAGCAAGTGCCTCGGCGCCGGTCCTTATCCCCAGGGCATAAAAAAGCCCATAAGACGGGGACATCCGTGCCGAAGACGCCAGCTCCCCCAGTGCCGGGGGTAGAGCCGCGTCCGCCAGTGGAGCAACGAAAACAGGTGCCTCCGGCACCGTCGACTCCGGCGCCGAGGCCGTTGAGTCCGGTGCAAATAGCGTCTCCCCCCAGGCCGGCGGTGATACAGTGCCTCCCGTCGACTCCAGAGACCTTCGCGGCGGCGAGAGACTTAATAGCTCTCACGGAGCCGGCACCGCCTCAACCACCGGCACCGACTGCACCGCTGACTCGCACGGTCCAGTCGAGGGGGAAACCTGCCTTAATGCGCCCGCCATCACAAGGGCTGGAACCTCGGCACCGATCCAGGTCCCGAAGCAGGTCCCCACGCCGCTCGCAGTCCCGGCACCGAATACCGTCTCGGCACCGGTCGTACTCGCGGCCAAGATCTTCTTCGCGGCACCGCTCTTCGTCTCGGCACCGATATGATCGTCGGCGCCGATCAACGTCGAGACGTAGCTCTCGGCACCGCTACGGCCGACGCTCGACGTCGAGGGGTCGCTCCCGGCACCGGGCATACTCCAGGTCCTCGTCGAGGTCCAGATCCGACTCCCGGCACCGACGAGGTCATCGGCACCGGTCGCGGTCCCGGCACCGATCGCCGGCACCACGCAGAGATAGATCATCTCCGGACCGGCACCGTGCGGCACCGCAGCCCACCGGGATGGTTTCATCTCTCTCGGCACCGCCATGGCCGTCAAGATCGGTGTCTCGTTCCTCGGAGGACCTGTCGAGATCGGCATACCCCCCTCAAGGGCACGCCGAGGAACAAAATTTCGGCCACTGGCAAGAGATGGCAGAGGACCACTCTCATGGACCATCTCACTGGTCGTTTTGGACCCCGTGGGCGTACCACCAAGAGCAAGGGGCTCCAATACCATCGACCTCTCGCTCGGGTCACTCGGTCAGAAGGGCCCCAGAATCCACCATCTCTCGGCCTCCGCCAGGAGGCATGGAGGCTTCGGTGTCCACGCCACCCGACACCAGGGACCCAAGTGCAGGTGATGCCCCGGCCCAAGAGCAAGGGGATCAGGACCCCCCCTTGGATCCGGTACCACCGGAGGCATCCTCTTCCTCCTCTCCGGACGAGGCAGTGGCGGGCACTTCATGTACGGGTCCCCCTCCGATAGATCTTCGGGCTCACCAGGATCTCCTGCGTAGGATGGCCCGTAATATGGACCTGCAGGCGGAGGAGATAGTGGAGGTGCACGACCCGATCGTGAACATCCTTGGAGCAGATGCCCCATCGAGGGTGGCGTTACCTCTGATCCGCACGATACAATCGAATGCGGATACGATATGGCAAACTCCTGCCTCCATTCCACCCACAGCGAGAGGGGTGGAAAGAAAATACTTTGTCCCCTCTAAGAACTATGGGTACTTGTATACCCACCCCCAACCGTGTTCACTGGTGGTGGAATCAGTGAATGCACGAGAGCGCCACGGCCAGCAGGCTGCAGCGCCTAAATCAAAAGAGGCTAAGCGGCTCGATCTGTTTGGCCGTAAGGTTTACTCAGCCGGAGGGCTACAACTTAGAGCGGCGAACCAACAGGCGCTACTGAGCCGCTACAATTTCAACTCCTGGAACTCTATGGGGAAGTTTAAGGAGTTGATTCCCCAAGAGTCCAGGGAAGAGTTTGGAGCCATGGTAGAGGAGGGTAAGAAGGTGGCTCGGACCTCCTTGCAGGCCTCCTTGGACATTGCAGACTCAGCTGCGAGAACCCTGGCTTCGGGTATTGCTATGCGTAGGATCTCCTGGCTTCAGGTTTCGGGTTTGCCTCCGGAGCTGCAGCAAACCCTACAAGATCTGCCTTTTGAGGGTCATGGATTGTTCTCAGATAAGACGGACTCTCGCCTGCAGAGCCTCAAGGACTCGAGAACAATCATGCGCTCCCTCGGGATGCATGTTGTGGGCCCTCAGCGCAGGCCATTTAGGCCGCAGCCTCAGCGCTTCTACCCCCCCCCGCCTCGTCAGAGACAGGACTCGACCCGGAGGCGAGGGCGAGGTGGTAGAAGAAGGTGGACCGGCCCTCAACCCGGCCAGAACCAGGGGCCACCTAGACCACCTTCAGGCCCCAGGCAGAACTTTTGAAGGTGCGGTCGAGGACGGCGCCCCAGTCATCCCCCAGGATCCAGCCCCCTCCTTTCGGGATCGCCTCTCCCACTTCCACCGTGCTTGGTCCCTTATAACTTCGGACCGTTGGGTCCTCCGCACGGTGGAGAGGGGATACGCTATCCAGTTTTCTTCATTTCCCCCCTCCTCCCCCCCTTCCCCGTCCCTCTTCAGGGACCCTTCTCACGAGCAACTTCTTATACAGGAAGTCTCTACGCTCCTCGCCATGGGGGCCATAGAGGAGGTTCCGGTGGATTTAAGGGGCAGGGGATTCTATTCCCGTTACTTCCTCATCCCCAAGTCCAAAGGAGGTCTGCGACCCATCTTGGACTTGCGCGGACTCAACAAATTCGTAGTAAAGTTGAAGTTCCGCATGGTCTCTCTGGGGGCCATTATCCCTTCCCTCGATCCTGGAGACTGGTTTGCCGCCCTCGACATGAAAGACGCATACTTTCACATTGCTATTTACCCGCCTCACAGACGCTTCCTCCGATTCGTGGTAAACAGGGTGCACTACCAATTTGCAGTCCTTCCCTTCGGCCTATCCTCGGCCCCACGGGTGTTCACGAAATGTATGGCTGTCGTGGCAGCGTACCTTCGTCGGCAAGGGATACAGGTGTTCCCGTACCTAGACGACTGGCTGGTACGCGGTCGCACCAAGGAACAAGTTCGCGATCACGTCCACATAATAGTGCGCACATTCAACAAGTTGGGTATCCTACTCAACAAGGAAAAATCCACTCTAGAACCTACCCAGAGAATAGAATTCATCGGTGCGGTTCTAGACTCCAGACGCGCACAAGCCATCCTGCCAGACAATCGCTTTTGCACCATCACGAGCCTCATCCAAGGACTCAAGGCCTTCCCAACTACCACGGTGAGGTCGTGCCTTACCCTCCTGGGTCACATGGCTTCCTGCACGTACGTAACCAGGCATGCCAGACTTCGGCTTCGCCCACTCCAGACCTGGGTGTCATCAATATACCGCCCACATCGGGACAGCCCGAATATGGTGGTCACAATCCCGAACTCGGTCCTGACCTCCCTCACATGGTGGCTAGATCACAGTGTAGTTTGCGAGGGGATGCCGTTTCACGCCCCACAACCCTCTCTGCACCTGGTCACAGACGCTTCATCTCTGGGGCTTCATCTCTGGGTTGGGGTGCCCATCTCAACGAGCACCATACCCAGGGCCTGTGGACGGCACCTCAGCTAGCCCTACACATCAATGTTCGGGAACTGATGGCGGTGCGCCTGGCGTGCCAGGCATTTCTCAATCTCCTACGGGGCCGCTGTGTGTTAGTTCTCACCGACAACACCACGGCCATGTTTTACATCAACAAGCAAGGAGGAGCACGTTCGTCAATTCTATGCCAAGAGGCCATTCGCCTGTGGGACTTCTGCATCGCCCACTCAATCCATCTCACGGCATCGTTCCTCCCTGGAGTCCAGAACACTTTAGCGGACCGACTCAGCAGGTCCTTTCAAACGCACGAGTGGTCTATCCGTCCGGACATCATACATTCCGTCTTCCAGAAGTGGGGGTTTCCCCAGATAGACCTGTTTGCATCTCGAGACAACAGGAAGTGCCACGTGTTCTGCTCCCTGCAAGGTCGAGCCCCGGGCTCCCTCTCGGACGCGTTTCTCCTTCCCTGGAAGGACCACCTGTTTTATGCCTTCCCTCCGTTTCCTCTGGTCCACAAGGTACTGCTCAAATTGCGCAGAGACCAGGCACAGGTAATTCTGGTCGCTCCAGCGTGGCCGAGACAACATTGGTACACCACGCTGTTGGAACTCTCGGTTCAGACACCGATCCCGCTTCCGTTGTATCCGGATCTCATCACGCAGAACCACGGCCGGCTGCGTCACCCCGACCTGCAATCACTCCACCTCACGGCGTGGCTGCTCCATGGTTCACCCAGGCAGAGCAACAGTGTTCACACTCTGTCCAACAGATTCTGCTGAGCAGTAGGAAGCCCTCAACACGGACCACATACTTGGCCAAGTGGAAGCGGTTCTCCTGTTGGTGCGAACAACGAGCCACGTCCCCATTGCACGCACCTATTCCTCTTATTTTGGAATATCTCCTCTCCCTAAAACAGCAGGGGTTGGCGATATCTTCAATTAGAGTTCACCTGGCCGCTATATCGGCCTTCCATCCAGGGGAACTCGCGTCCTCGGTATTCTCTAACCCGATGGTCGTTAGATTCCTCAAGGGCTTAGACCGGATGTACCCACAACAACGTCAGCCCGTTCCGACGTGGGACCTCAACCTGGTTCTCTCCAAGCTCACAGGTCCTCCATTCGAGCCACTGGCCACCTGTTCACTTCTGTACCTATCCTGGAAGACAGCCTTCCTCGTAGCCATCACCTCAGCAAGGCGCGTTTCTGAACTCAGGGCGCTTACATCCGAGCCCCCTTACACAGTTTTCCATAAGGATAAAGTGCAGCTTCGTCCACATCCTGCCTTTCTCCCTAAGGTGGTTTCTCCATTTCATATCAACCAGGATATATTTCTCCCGGTCTTTCACCCTAAACCACATGCTTCTCGCCAGGATCAGCGTTTGCATTCTCTGGACGTACGCAGGGCCCTGGCCTTCTATATTGACCGCACAAGGCACTTTAGAAAGACGACGCAACTCTTCGTTGCAGTGGCCGACCGAATGAAAGGTTCACCGGTCTCCTCACAACGCCTATCCTCATGGATTACGTCTTGCATCCGGACTTGCTATGACCTGGCAGGTGTCTCAGCACCGCACCTCACCGCTCACTCCACGAGGGCCCAAGCTTCCTCGACGGCTTTCCTGGCGCAAGTTCCGATCCAGGACATTTGTAGAGCTGCGGTTTGGTCGTCAGTCCACACGTTTACAGAACACTATGCACTAGTGCAGCAGTCCAGGGACGATGCTGCCTTTGGTTCAGCGGTTTTGCACACAGCAATGTCTCACTCCGACCCCACCACCTAAGTCGGGCTTGGGAGTCACCTAATGGAATGGATATGAGCAAGCACTCGAAGAAGAAAAGACGGTTACTCACCGTTGTAACTGTTGTTCTTCGAGATGTGTTGCTCATATCCATTCCAAACCCGCCCTCCGTCCCCACTGTCGGAGTAGCCGGCAAGAAGGAACTGAGGGGGCGCCGGGTCGGCTGGGGTATATATTCAGCGCCATGAAGGCGCCACTCTAGGGGGCTCCACAGCCGACCCGCCGGTGTTGCTAGGGTAAAAATCTTCCGACGATCGTGCACGCGGCGCGCACACACCTAATGGAATGGATATGAGCAACACATCTCGAAGAACAACAGTTACAACGGTGAGTAACCGTCTTTTCTCTTATGTAAAGCATTGTACCATTGGCTAGAACAGTGGTCCCCAAACTGGGGGTGGGGAGGGGGGTATGGAGGAACATTCGGGAGGCACAGCAGGACCTGGGCCAGCACCCATGGGGGCGGGGGCGGGAGTGCTACTCAGCTCTGCTCCCTGTTCCGTTTCGGCACTGCCCCAGCTTTGGCTCCCGATTGTGGGCCTGGATCCTGACTGCAGCCCTGGGGTGGGGTGGAGTGAGGGGCACAGACAGTTTCCATTATAGGTAAGAGTGAAATAGGAGTACAAATATAATACACAATTGTGAGTGCTATCAATGGATCTTAGGGTAGGCACTCATTTACCAGGGTCATGATTGGGAGATATGTAAATAGGTGTAAGGAGAAGTATGAGATGAAAGAGCTATTACTTGCTGTCAGTTTGTTTGAATACAGAATCAAGTTTAATTTTGCTTATTTAAGTCAAAATAAAACACTGGTGTGAGCAAGTTTATTGCTCAGATACTCAAGTCTCCACTGTCACATACTGTAATGTAACACTTCAATAAAGGTTGGATGATACAAGTTGTTGAGAGTTGCAGAGCCATCCTCAGCACCCCTTGTCCCCCAATGTAAATGCAAGATCAGGCATTATAGGGAATAATAAACTTATGTACAAGTGCAATGACAAAAAATCAGGTGCAAGAGGATCAAGACTGATTTCAAATCTACAATATCCAAATTCAGGTATAAGAAACAAAACATTACTGTACCAAATGTCTAGTGATTATTAGCAAGGCTGCTCTGAGGGATTTTGTGCATTCAATAGAATTGAGAAGAACACTTTTCAGACTCTGGTCACATCAAAAGTATTTTATCTACATTTTGTGGTAACCCCTTTCCTATCTTAGTTCAAAGTTATTCCATGTAGGCTTTAGATTACCCTAAACAGTCCCTTGAACAATATGTTTAAGTGGTGAAATTGGCTGAGATACTGCAAGAGAATGCCTCAGACTGCTTTTTGCTTCTTCTCCAGAACAAGCATTTCTTCTTTGTGTTTCAATAACTACTTTTCACCAGCTGGATTTTAAATTGGTGAGACACACAATGAGACCATCTGTTTTCTCTTCATTTGCTAGTGTGTCTTAGAGAGAATTTCAGAACAAAGATAGTCAATGTTTTATTGACCTACAATGAATCCTGATTATTAGAAGGCTAATTTAGAAGACTAGGTGCCCATATAAAAGGAAAAAGCAGTAACTGTTTTATACTACTTGACAATTCTGGGCTAGAGTAAGTCTGGTCCTAGACTTTCATATAGGTATTTGGATACTTTCTTTAGTAGGTTACTGTCAAAGGCATTTTCCTCTCATTAAAGTTTAGCTTGTTTTATGAATATATGTATCTTTCCGATACTTACTTTTTTGTGCATATCCCCCTAGGTTCAATAATAGCAATGACAGTATATAAAGCAAGAGTGCAGATTGTCAGCTTGAAGTTGTCCTAGGCACGCGGTTTAAAAAAGTGAAGGCTTGTTTGTTGACAAAATACCTAGTGAACTGCTTTGCATAGTCGGAGCTGTGTCAGTCTCAGGATATTAAAGAATCAAGGTGAATGAGTTTACAGCAGAACTCTTCTTCAGGTCTGGAAAACTTACTGTGAATATCTGCACTGCAGTTGGATAGTCCCTTTGCCCAAGCCCCATAGGTCTGAGTCAGCTGGCATGGGCCAGCTGCAGGTTTTTGGTTGTAGTGTAGATATGCCCTGAGTAAGTTTCCCAGACCTAAAGAAGATCT
Source organism: Chrysemys picta bellii (assembly GCF_011386835.1). NCBI lineage: Eukaryota > Metazoa > Chordata > Testudines > Emydidae > Chrysemys > Chrysemys picta. Next base: position 20,981,209 of record NC_088791.1, read on the forward strand.
CTGTGTAAACTCGAAAGTTGGACCAATAGAAGATATTACCTCACCCACTTTGTCTCTCTAGTGAGCAGGTAGGCAGTTAGATAAAAAGTGATACAATCTTTTAGGGTGTTTGTCCAGTGTGACATATAGCTTGTGTGATATTCATATCAGCAGAGGGTAAGAAGCCCAAGCTTTAACAAAGAGATTATGCTCCAGAATTCTATCTAAAGATTTATTTTTACACAATTTACAAATTTATTTGAAGCAAAAGATCTGCTCGGAGAGTCACTTTCTATTCCTTATTACAAATAATGATAAAATGCATTATAGAAAACCAAATTCAGACTATTTGGAGCTAGGCTTGGCTTTTGAAACTCCAAACCCATTAATGTATTTTAGGATGGTTGGTCAAAATATCCCTATTAGTACAGGTTTCAGAGTAGTAGCCGTGTTAGTCTGTATCCGCAAACAGGAGTACTTGTGGCACCTTAGAGACTAACAAATTTATTAGAGCATAAGCTTTCGTGTACTACAGCCCACTTCTTCGGATGCATATAGAATGGAAAACATTGAATCTATCTCCCCTTGTAAGTATTCTCACACTTCTTATCAAACTGTCTGTACTGGGCTATCTTGATTATCACTTCAAAAGTTTTTTTTCTCTTACTTAATTGGCCTCTCAGAGTTGGTAAGACAACTCCCACCTGTTTATGCTCTCTGTATGTGTGTATATATATCTCCTCAATATATGTTCCATTCTATATGCATCCGAAGAAGTGGGCTGTAGTCCACGAAAGCGTATGCTCTAATAAATTTGTTAGTCTCTAAGGTGCCACAAGTACTCCTGTTCCTATTAGTACAGCGGTTTCATAGCTGTACATACTGATTCAGAGTGATACTGCACTGCCTTGCATTTTGTGTAGTTATTTACACCCATGGGAAGAGTGTGTAAAATGCTACTAAATTGGAACAGTAGCATTTTATACCCACTTTTCATAGCTACTCTAATCATATAGTCTGAAATAAAACCTACTTCCTTACCTGGAACTTGAATCCTGGACCCTCACATTAAAAATCAGATGCTTTACTGACTGAAGCCCTCCCTGTGTGAAGGTGTAACATACGGTGCATGACCCTGGAAAATTCAGGCCCACAGTAATTAATTTGTACCATATCTGTTGTACTTGGTACTATTTCATACAATTTTTGTGGTATGCATGTTTAAAATATTAGCATCCTATCTTAATGTGTTCAGTGCCCTTCCCCTTCATCTTTTCACTTGTATAATACGTTTAGCACTTGTAAAAAGTTCCTTATTGACTGTCCTAGATATGAAAGGTCTTTCATTACCCAAAGAATAAGCATAGCATAACCAACAAAAGTGCATGGATCCTTAAAACCTCTTAACAGTATGCCTCAACCTCAAACTATAGGGATAAGGGGCATGTTCACTTTCCATGCCTATTTAATTCCTGGCCTCTCTGCTACTATCTGGGTTGCCAGTTTGTGACTATTATAATGGTGATTTTGAGGCTTGGACACTTGTTCATAAAGAACTGGATTGCAACTTATTTCTTATTTGCCACCAACAGCTATCCGCATGTAAACTCAGTGTCAGATTCAGTGGTGAATCTACAGGGAGTTTTAGTTGATGTACTTTCTTGTCCAGGGGTTCTCAAACTGGGCATCGGGACCCCTCAGGGGGTCATGAGTTTATTACATGGGGGGTCACGAGCGGTCAGCTTACACCCCAAACCTCACTTTACCTCCAGCATTTATAATGGTGTTAAATATATAAAAAAGTGTTTTTAGTTGATAAGGAGGGTCGCACTCAGAGGCTTGCTATGTGAATGGGGTCACCGGTACAGAAGTTTGAGAACCACTGTTCTTGTCCCTTCATCATGCCCATTTCCATAATTTCCCTTGGGGACTGTATTACATAAACTTAGAGTAACTCACATCTTTACTCATCACCTCTGATTTTGTCTCACTTGAGGCTAACTGGGTCTAAGCTGGTGAAATGCACATATCAAACATCTGGAAGAGAGAAGTGTAGTAGAAAAAGCAAAATATCCGTCACTCCTTATTCTAATCTGCACTATTTTACAACTTTTTTTCCATCTCCTTGGCATGCACTGAAAATAGACCAATTTAGACTCACTTAGACCTAATTACACCCACTTACCAATCTGTGACTTAGAAGTCACCTCTGCATTTGTTCATGAGACACTACTTATCATAGAATGTGTTTAAAAGTAGCTTACCAATCATTATGGTAAATGAAGATTGCCTGCTGAAGGCTAGTATGATTGCTAGGAGACAGAGTTAGAAATTGGATTGAATATTACTAATGTGACTGAGTGGTATTTAGGTCCTAGCTAACTGGCCATCAGAAAAGGTCACTTGCCAAATAGATAATAGACAAGACATTTCAGGAATATATATGACTCAATTGTTGACCCTTTAGTGCATAGGTAGCAGGAAGTGGCTGGAAAGCTATCCTAAAGGAACAGCTGAAGATTCCTCATCTTAAAGGAATCTACAGGTGGCATGAAACCAGTGCATTGGGGCATATGCCACCCACTCGGTCCCTTTGTGTTGGGGCCAGAGAGAGGTGGGCTGGGCCACCGGGGGAAGGAGACCAAAGCCCTGAGGTAAGTGGGGAAATGGGATCCTGGGAGGAAGCACAAGCAGGAGAGCGCAAGAGGGGAGGACTCCTGTCTCGTGCTGTGAAAGAGGGACGATCATTGAGTTATCTCAAGTGCCTATACACAAATGCAAGAAGCCTGGGAAACAAGCAGGGAGAACTGGAAGTCCTGGCACAGTCAGGGAATTATGATGTGATTGGAATAACAGAGACTTGGTGGGATAACTCACATGACTGGAGTACTGACATGGATGGATATAAACTGTTCAGGAAGGACAGGCAGGGCAGAAAAGGTGGGGGAGTTGCGTTGTATGTAAGAGAGGAGTATGACTGCTCAGAGCTCCGGTATGATACTGCAGAAAAACCTGAGTGTCTCTGGATAAAGTTGAGAAGTGGGAGCAACAAGGGTGATGTCGTGGTTGGAGTCTGCTATAGACCACCAGACCAGGGGGATGAGGTGGACGAGGCTTTCTTCTGGCAACTAGCAGAAGTTGCTAGATCGCAGGCCCTGGTTCTCATGGGAGACTTTAATCACCCTGATATCTGCTGGGAGAGCAATACAGCGGTGCACAGGCAATCCAGGAAATTTTTGGAAAGCGTAGGGGACAATTTCCTGGTGCAAGTGCTGGAGGAACCAACTAGGGGCAAAGCTTTTCTTGACCTGCTGCTCACAAACAGGGAAGAACTAGTAGGGGAAGCAAAAGTGGATGGGAACCTGGGAGGCACTGACCATGAGATGGTCGAGTTCAGGATCCTGACACAAGGAAGAAAGGAGAGCAGCAGAATATGGACCCTGGACTTCAGAAAAGCAGACTTTGACTCCCTCAGGGAACAGATGGGCAGGATCCCCTGGGAGAATAACATGAAGGGCAAAGGGGTCCAGGAGAGCTGGCTGTATTTTAAAGAATCCTTATTGAGGTTGCAGGAACAAACCATCCCGATGTGTAGAAAGAATAGTAAATATGGCAGGCGACCAGCTTGGCTAAACAGTGAAATCCTTGCTGATCTTAAACGCAAAAAAGAGGCTTATAAGAAGTGGAAGATTGGACAAATGACCAGGGAGGAGTATAAAAATATTGCTCAGGCGTGCAGGAGTGAAATCAGGAAGGCCAAATCACACTTGGAGTTGCAGTTAGCAAGAGATGTTAAGAGTAACAAGAAGGGTTTCTTCAGGTATGTTAGCAACAAGAAGAAAATCAAGGAAAGTGTGGGCCCCTTACTGAATGAGGGAGGCAACCTAGTGACCGAGGATGTGGAAAAAGCTAATGTACTCAATGATTTTTTTGCCTCTGTCTTCACGCACAAGGTCAGCTCCCAGATTGCTGCACTGGGCAGTACAGCATGGGGAGAAGGTGACCAGCCCTCTGTGGAGAAAGAAGTGGTTCGGGACTATTTAGAAAAGCTGGACGTGCACAAGTCCATGGGGCCGGATGCGCTGCATCCGAGGGTGCTAAAGGAGTTGGCGGGTGAGATTGCAGAGCCATTAGCCATTATTTTTGAAAACTAATGGCGATCGGGGGAGGTCCCAGATGACTGGAAAAAGGCTAATGTAGTGCCCATCTTTAAAAAAGGGAAGAAGGAGGATCCGGGGAACTACAGGCCAGTCAGCCTCACCTCAGTCCCTGGAAAAATTATGGAGCAGGTCCTCAAGGAATCAATTATGAAACATTTAGAGGAAAGGAAAGTGATCAGGAACAGTCAGCATGGATTCACGAAGGGGAAGTCGTGCCTGACTAACCTAATTGCCTTCTATGATGAGATAACTGGCTCTGTGGATGAGGGGAAAGCAGTGGATGTGTTATTTCTTGACTTTAGCAAAGCTTTTGATACTGTCTCCCACAGTATTCTTGCCACCAAGTTAAAGAAGTATGGGCTGGATGAATGGACTGTAAGGTGGATAGAAAGCTGGCTAGATCGTCGGGCTCAACGGGTAGTGATCAATGGCTCCATGTCTAGTTGGCAGCCGGTTTCAAGTGGAGTGCCCCAAGGGTCGGTCCTGGGGCCGGTTTTGTTTAATATCTTTATTAATGATCTGGAGGATGGTGTGGACTGCACTCTCAGCAAGTTTGCAGATGACACTAAACTAGGAGGCGTGGTAGATACACTAGAGGGTAGGGATCGGATACAGAGGGACCTAGACAAATTAGAGGATTGGGCAGAAAAAAACCTGATGAGGTTCAACAAGGACAAGTGCAGAGTCCTGCACTTAGGACGGAAGAATCCCATGCACTGCTACAGACTAGGGACCGAATGGCTAGGTAGCAGTTCTGCTGAAAAGGACCTAGGGGTCACAGTGGATGAGAAGCTGGATATGAGTCAACAGTGTGCTCTTGTTGCCAAGAAGGCTAACGGCATTTTGGGCTGTATAAGTAGGGGCATTGCCAGCAGATCGAGGAACGTGATCGTTCCCCTTTATTCGACATTGGTGAGGCCTCATCTGGAATACTGTGTCCAGTTTTGGGCCCCACACTACAAGAAGGATGTGGAAAAATTGGAAAGAGTCCAGCGGAGGGCAACAAAAATGATTAGGGGTCTGGAGCATATGACTTATGAGGAGAGGCTGAGAGAACTGGGATTGTTTAGTCTCCAGAAGAGAAGAATGAGGGGGGATTTGATAGCAGCCTTCAACTACCTGAAGGGGGGTTCCAAAGAGGATGGAGCTCGGCTGTTCTCAGTGGTGGCAGATGACAGAACAAGGAGCAATGGTCTCAAGTTGCGGTGGGGGAAGTCCAGGTTGGATATCAGGAAAAACTATTTCACTAGGAGGGTGGTGAAACACTGGAATGCGTTGCCTAGGGAGGTGGTGGAGTCTCCTTCCTTGGAGGTTTTTAAGGCCCGGCTTGACAAAGCCCTGGCTGGGATGATTTAGCTGGGAATTGGTCCTGCTTTGAGCAGGGGGTTGGACTAGATGACCTCTTGAGGTCCCTTCCAACTCTGATATTCTATGATTCTATGATTCTAAAGTGTAAGGTGTTCAGCCAATAGCTCAGGTCATGTAGCAGTCCCTATCTATTTTTTATTATCATTTGTTCCTTTTCTGCAATACAGAGTACCTGTTTCCAGAGCACCTATTAAGCTAAAATGTATGTGCTGGTTTGCAAGCCTCATCAATAATGTCATCACAGTTTGAGGATTAATACTTGTTCCTGAAATGTTGCTGCAGAATTAGAAGAACAAGCACAAAGTATTGTTTCGTGAATCCTGTGCAATCATATCTGCGGTTGATATTATAATCAAAAGAGAATTTTAAAAGGCTATCATGAGTTAAATATCCTATAGGTGATGTTTATGATGCTATGATATAGAATGCTGTGTCTGAATTTCTCCTTTCAAAAATTCAAGGCATAGGTCTTGATTTTCCTCTCGTTTGCACACATATAAATTAGTGGTAACTGCCACTGACATCAAAGGAGTTGCATGCAACAGTTTTAACACCAATGTAAGAAAAGGAAGGATGTCTAGTGGTTAGGGCATTACCCTAGGACACAAGGAGACCTTAATTCACATCTCCTTTCCACCACCTCTTTCCTATGTGACTCTAAGTGAGTCACTTAGCTTCCCTGTACCTCAGTTCCGCATCTTACAGTTGGGAATAAACTGTACTTCCCTCTATATTTAACAAAGGGGGTTGTGACACATGTAGATAATGTGATAATAGGCATCCCCAGCATTCCCTCCCCAGGAGCCTGCAACACACCTCTGCTTCCTTCAGCAGTCAGTCCAGACTAAGCTGAGCTGCTCCTTTTTATATCCTGGTTCCAGCTGGAGCTTGCCCAGCAGAGATGAGAGAGTGTGGCCGCCTGGTGTGATTAACCACTGCTGAACCAATGTGGGGTAGGTGTACCCTGTCACCGGGTGGCACAACAAATAATGAGGGAGAATTACTTGACATTTTCTTGTTTACTGGAAATAAATGGACTACGGATCTGATCCTGCAACCACTAAAGTAAATGGTGACTTTTCTATTTATTTCAAAGAAAGTAGAATCAGGATTGTGCCATAGGAATGCAAAGAAAATAGAAATTACCTTACTTTTAATTATTTCTGTCTTTCCAAATGGCCATATTCTGCCTGATTTTCTAATAAAATATTTAAATCTAGCTTTTTTAGCAAGCAAGCAAACGGAGATTCAACAGCTTCATTTCTTAGAATCATAGACTTTAAGGTCAGAAGGGACCATTATGATAATCTAGTCTGACGTCCTGCACAATGCAGGCCACAGAATCTCACCCACCCACCCCATATCAAACATATGTCTGAGCCATTGAAGTCCTCAAATCATGGTTTAAAGACTTCAAGGTGCAGAGAATCTTCCAGCAAGAGACCCAGGCTGCAGAGGAAGGCAAAAAAAACCCAGGGCCTCTGCCAATCTGCCCTGGAGGAATATGGCGATCAGCTAAACCCTGAGCATGTGGGCAAGACTCACCAGCCAGACACCCAGGAAAGAATTCTCTGTAGTAACTCAGATCCCACCCATCTAACATGTACAGAAGGGAAATACATGTACAGAGACACACCATGATGCAGGAAGGTGAGTCCCTTCAGATACAATCCTGGTGGGACAACAACTGGAGTACTGAGAACAGTTACAGAAATCTCATTGCCCCAAAAATTTAGATACTGTTCTCTAAACTTTCTGCAAATTAACAAAAACTGAGGCAGCTAAAAGGACCAATGTTCTGTTTACATATATTTATTGTAGGGTTGTGAGCATCAGAAGTGGAGAAAAAATATTTAAGGATGATATAAACAGGAGTAAGAGGATGGAGTAAAGACATGGAAAATTCATGGTGAATATCAGGAATGAAAGCTATATGATTTTGGAAGAGTCTCCCAAAAGAAATCACATAGATGGACATATTTAAGATTGGTTTCAGAGTAGCAGCCGTGTTAGTCTGTATCCGCAAAAAGAACAGGAGTACTTGTGGTACCTTAGAGACTAACAAATTTATTAGAGCATAAGCTTTCGTGGACTACAGCCCACTTCTTCCCATCCGAAGAAGTGGGCTGTAGTCCACGAAAGCTTATGCTCTAATAAATTTGTTAGTCTCTAAGGTGCCACAAGTACTCCTGCTCTTTATATTTAAGATTGGACTTGACAAAACATTGTAGGGGGAAAAAAAGGCCACACTGTCTAGATGACTTATCTGGACTTTTCCAATACCTATTTCTATGACTCTTAAATTCAGTCTCCTGCACTGTCAATTTGCACATGCTACATTTTTTAAATAACAAAGTGTAAAATGTTTTCCCCTTAAAGTATCCTTTTCTGTTCAGGAAACAATATTGATTTTGATGTGTGTTTTCAAGAGAGAAGAGGTTAATATATCTTTTTTCAGGCTTGCAACAAAAGTTGCAACCTTAATTTTAAATGGCAACTTTTAATGGTGAAACATATTTGCAACTGACCTTGCTCCCAAAGAAGTGTACAGGAATTTTCGATGGATTTCTTTGGGAGCTGGATTTTCTTTGGATGCCATCCTCATTCAACAATGTTGGAATAAATATTGAGCCTCATCCTGCAAAGTACTACGTGCCCTCAACTCCCATGAAGTCATTAGATGGGAGGACTCAGCTTCTCTCCTACGGCAGTTGGTAATTTAGAAAGTCAGGATTTACTGTGCAAAGACATCATAGGAAGCGTAAATCACTGGATCTCCTGAAGAGCATTACCAGTAGACTAGTTGGTCCCAGTTATCGATGAAAAAGATAGGTTACATCCATTGTAATGAGAATTTGTGTTTGTCATTTTTTCCCCCTGTATCAAACAGATATGTAGGTATCTGTTTGAGATTCTGGAGACATTAACGCTGTTTTTCAAGCACCAGGGTGGTTTGAGTAATCTACTTCCCATTTAGGGCAGCTCCTAAGGAAAACTAGTATTCATCTCCTATCTGTCTCAAATGTCTGCACTGTATCTGTATGAATGGAGACAGCTGGAAATGATTAGAATAGACTGAGATGTGAAGTCACATAAGAAAGAATTTTAAATAAAAAAGAAAAGCTGACGCTCAGTGCTGTATTAACTCTCTCTGTCAAACACAGCTCTGCTGAAATACTTTGTCCAGCACACGTATTTTTGGTTCTTCCTCAACACAAATTACAATGTAAATGTCAAATAAACACTTCTTCTCTTAGAAATAGCTAAGTGACAGTCTGTACAAACCTGCATCCTTTCAGAAAAGAACCAGCTTTTTTTTCTGGCATGGTCTTCTACTGACCCAGACATGTACTTTAAATGGAATTTATCTATTCGATACTTTAGGGAAAACATAACGGATGATGATGATGCTTAGTGCTTATGTAAATGATGAGATATAATAGTACGTGTATTTGATTTAATTGTCCATGTGGATTAAGTGTTTTTCCTCATTGATTTGAGCTTATAACCTACAGGATAATACTGGACCAGTCTTGGGAGGGTGGTTTCAAGTTCAGCACATTTGGAACAACTTTGTATTTTTTTTTATTTAAATTAGCCATGATCTGGCCATTACCTCTTCCATGTTGTTGTTGTTTTTTGTTTTTTTGTTTTTTGTAGAAACTGATGGACCTAATTTGGTCTCAGGTATCCCTATGGATAACTTTCCATAGAAGATGAGTCATCCTGTTGATGGCCTAATGAGTCACAACTGTCTGCTGTCCAGGAGTATTGATAGCTCCTAAAAGTTCTCAGTTTGTATGTCTTCCTGGAAAATCATTTCCATGTATAAGTGTCCTGTGTCACTAGGTTAATCAACTGCAGCATGCAGAGTGTTTGAAATCTTGTGCTGTGGTCATTATGGAGGGAAATAAGACCTTTCTTCCTCAATCACATATGCAAAATCCAGCAGAACTGTTCTGAGTTGTGGTGCTAGCCCAAAAAAACAGATTTAGGGTACCCCCAGAATAGTTCATCTACTAACCAATCTGTTTTCCTAAGGTCTGGGTCTCTAGGGTGGCTAAGGAAATACCTGGAGGACACAGATACCGCCTTACGATCAATAATTGACACAAAGAGTTTTTTCCAAAACAAGACATCTCTTTACTGGTGCAAATAATAATTCCTAACACCATAATAATCTAAAACACATCCCTTCAAGTTATACCCCAACCGCAATTGAGATAATTTTAAGCAGTTGCACCCTGTCAGAGATGGTCATCTGTCACAGGCTGCTTACAGCAGTTCTTAAACACTTTAAATCTTATACATTTCTTTAATCATCAACACACATGCATACATCCTTATTAGTCCACATACACATACTAACAGTATACTATGCTATGCTATACGATAACAGGAACTGACAAGCTTACTCTGTCTGCGGACACAGGACTCTTTCTGGTACTGCTGCTGTCTTCTTGCCTGCTTCTTTAGGTCTCCTTGCTACACTTTTCTCCACTCCGCTCTCCTCAGCTCCTACTTCTCTGGCTGCTCCCCTCCTAACCTCTCAGCTGCCCACTGACTGTCTGCCTTTTATAGTGTCTTGTCAGAACCTTCTAGACACTTATCTACTACCGACATTCCATTGGAACCTGTCCGTTCTATTTTTAGCCTCCAGTCATAATCATTGAGTTATCTGTCAATCATTGTTGTTTACCATCTCCGTAACCTTTCTCCTACTTTTGAAGCATCGTGTGACCTGCAGCTTCCAATCATTCTTTACCTCACAATGTTATGACCTGTATACCACAGTGACCTTTAGTCTACATTCAATGGCTGTGTGACCTTTAGCCTACTTTTGTATTGCAGAGGCTCAGTAATATGTGACCTGCAGCTTCCAATGGTGGAATGATTCTTGCTTATTCAAAATGGGGGTCAGGAATAGGGTTACCATACGTCCGGATTTCCCCGGACATGTCCGGCTTTTTGGTACTCAAATCTCCGTCCGGGGGAAATTGCCAAAAAGCCAGACATGTCCAGGGAAATAGGAAGGCAGCATAAGCCAGGGTCCGCCCGGCCCCAGCAGGACCCGTTGGGTCCGCAGCGCAGCCCAGCTGCCCGGCTACATTGTAGCGAGCTCGGGTGGGGGAGGAGGGGCGCAGCCACAGAAAGTGGTGGAGGGGCCGCTGCTGCCCCGGAGGCCAGGCGGACCGCGTGCCCCAGCCGAGCCCACAGGACCATGGGGAGGCCGGGCCCAGCCAGCGGCTCGGGCTTCCCTCGCGGGCGGGGACTCCCCTCCCACTGGGGGACCCTTCCTGCAGCAGGAAGGAGGCTGCGGCGCGGGGCAGGGAGTGCAGCGTGTGCCGGGGCTGCAGGGACCCACGGTGCCCCGGTCGCCGCTGAGCATCTGAAGCCCCCGCCAGGCAGAGGCTGCCGGGTGAGCGGGAGAGCAGAGCAGGCGGGGGGGGAGAGCAGAGCAGGCGGGGGGGGTGCAGAGGCTGCAGGGCGAGGAGGAGCAGGGCAGCCGGGGGCGCAGAGGCTGCAGGGGCGGGGGGGTGCAGGGGCTGCAGGGCAAGGAGGAGCAGGGGGCGCAGGGGCATAGAGGCTGCAGGGGGGCACAGGGGCAGGGCAGGCGGGGGGCGCAGAGGCTGCAGGGGTGGGGGGGTGCAGGGGCTGCAGGGCCAGTGGGGAGCAGGGAGCACAGAGGCTGCAGGGGCGGGGGGAGGTGCAGAGGCTGCAGGGCGAGTGGGGAGCAGGGAAGCACTTAGCAACCCCCAACCAAGCTCAGAGCGGGAGGGAGGAGGGGGAATGCGGGGTGCTCAGAGGAGGGGGCAGAGTTGTGGCAAGGACTTTGTGGAAGGGGTTGGAATGGGGGTGGGGGAGGGATGGGGTTGGGCCGGGGGCAGGGAAGGGGCAGAGTTGGGGCGGGGCTGGGGGTGGGACTGGGACCCCGTGAAGTGTCCTCTTTTTTTAAATATTTGAATATGGTAACCCTAGTCAGGAATGCAAAGTGGAGTCTGGGGAATTTCTCTGGTATCAGTGGATTGTTATAGAAATATTGTGCACTATGTAGATGTATTAGAAATAAGAGTGGCTGAAAAAATATTCTTTCCTGAGAGAACCTTCTCTCCCCTCATCAAGCAATCTCTGCATTAGCTCTTGACTCAGTCAGAGCTCCCTCCACCCTCATTCATCTTTAAGTTACTGTATTACAGGTTATAGATTTATTTTCAGGCCAGAATGAACCACTATGATCAGCAAAAGTGCATCTACAGCTGGGAGCTTGCTTTCCAGTGTGTGTAAATAGACACCCATTAGCTTCTGCTTGAGCTAGCGAGCTAAAACTAAATATAGCCCGGGGAGCATGAATGGCAGCTCAGGCTCACCACCTGAGTGCAAATCCTCCCAGATCCTCTGGGTCTACAGCTGATTACATGGCTATTTTTAGTGTGCTATCTTGAGCAGAATTTGCGTGGTGTCTGTTTACTCATGCTGGGAAGCATGCTCCCACCTGCAGTGTAGGCCTTTGTCAGGTATAACACAGGCCAAAAACCTGTGGATGGAATTATACTCCCTCACTGTATAAGTGAACACTGTAAAGTCCAATAATGTACAAAGAGAAGCCAAAAAGGAGGTAATCAACAACAACAACAAAAAATTCTCAAAACATAGAAATCATTTTTGCGCAAGAAGGTAATAGAATAGCAGAACCTTTTCACCTGGATAAGCGGGGAGCGGCTGCAGCACACAACTGAAGAGAGAGCCACGGAAACCCAACTCTACTCGTCATGGAACCCTAGACCAGGTGTGGGCAAACTTTTTGGTCCGAGGGCGACATCTGGGTATGGAAATGGTGGGCTATGAATGGTCACAAAATTGGGGGTTGGGGTGCGGGAGGAGGTGAGGGCTCTGTCTGGGGGTGCAGGCTCTTGGTTGGGGCCAGAAATTAGGAGTTCAGGGTGCGGGAGGGGGCTCCAGGCTGGGGCAGGGGGTTGGAGTGGGGGGGGGGAGGGCTCCAGCTGGGGGTGCGGGCTCTGGGGTGGGGCTGGGGATGAGGGGTTGGGGGTGCAGGAGGTTGCTCTGGGCTGGGATGGAGGGATTAGGATGGTGGGAGGTGGATCAAGGGGTGTGGTGTGTGGGAGGGGGTCAGAGGTGCAGGGTCTGGGCGGTGCTTACCTCAAGCAGCTCCCACAAGCAGCAGCATGTTCCCCCTCTGACTCCTATGCAGAGGCATGGCCAGGCGGCTTTGCATGCTGCTCTGTCCGCAGGTGCCGCCCCTGCAGCTCCAATTGGCCGCGGTTGCCAGCCAATGGGAGCTGCGGGGGCAGCGCTTAGGGCGAGGGCAGCGTGCAGAGCCCCCTGGCTGCCCCTGTGTGTAGAAGCCGGAGTGAGGACATGCCACTGCTTCCGGTAGCTGCGTGGAGCAGGGCAAGCCCCAGACCCTGCCCCCTGGCAGGAGCTCGAGGTCCAGATTAAAATGTCTGGAGGGCCAGATGCGGCCCCCAGGCAGTAGTTTGCCCACCCCTGCCCTAAGCCCACCCACTAACCCATGACAACAATTCAAACCAGAGGAGTCCAACACAAAAATTAATCAAGACAGCACAGAAAATACTGTTAAAGATGTTCTAAAACGTCACTGAACAGGCCCTTTAAAAAAAATCTGGATTAAAAACAAATTAAACAAACAAAACAAAAAACTCCACAATGCTATGTAGTGTGCCTACAAACTGGTATAATTTATTGTCGGGAAGAAATGGACAGGAACAGGGGGAAAATGCCCTTTAAACAACTTATAATTGAGTAGTGGAACAACGGAATAAACTGTCATTTAGAATAGTAACCCTGCACCCGCTAATTAATACAAACAGCTAAAACCACATAAATGCCACCTACCAGTCAACCAGCAAACTTTAACAACACCCACTTTACTGCTGTTGGGAGTGTCTGATTCCACCAACAGCGAGCACTAGTTGACACAGAAATGTAACCCCACCTACGTATGTTTTAAGCTGTTTTTCTAACTTTTGAAAAGAATCAAATTTATTTAAAATTAAAGAAAAAAAATCCAATGAGTTATGTTAAATGGACTCTTAGAAGGTAGGTGCAGTGCTATGAGAAATAATTTAATACTTTTAAGGAAGATCTGTATTCTAAACGGTAACTCAACTTTAAAACACTTAGCTCACTTTCTACTCATATAATATGTGTTTATGTGAGTGTGTGTCTGTATACCGCATATTTATCATCTAGATAAATTTCACAGAGCTACAATAATTGAGATAGAAAAACATGCAAGGGAAACCTTAGATTGGAGAGATTACAATTTCAGAGGCAAAACATAAACTCATTCCGTCATCCATTCGTCTATATAAAATGCTGCCACCAGAATGATCTCCTTTATTTTTTCAGTCTAACTGCATTCCTCCCCCACTTACTGGATCCTGCATTTCCATGGTACTGAGTTTAAAGTTCTCATCCTCATCTTTGGAGCCCTGCACCCCCAGTAAACATTTTCACCGTAGTGTCAGATTGAACTTTGCACCTGGCTATCTGTCAGTGATGCCAGTCTTGATGCCACATTTATTTCCTTTATCCTCTCCTGTTCCTATTTCCAGGCTATTCCTTTTGCATGGACCATTTTTTCAATCCCAATATGCTAAGCCCTCTATCCTTTCCACATTCAAAACCTACCAAGAATCTTACTTTGTCTATTTGATGGGTATTTTTCCAGCTAAAAGAATCTTGTCCACTCAAAATTACTGTTTTTGAAAATAATTAATATCTACAATCCCTGTCTCTTCAGCAGCCTTTTTGTCATTACATTAAAAAACAAAACAAACAAAACTACATTAAAAGAATGTTAAGGTTGCAAAGTTGAGCACTGAAAAAGTTAGGAAATGTTGAATTAAGGTTGCTGAATTTGGCCCTTGTGTGTATACATTGTAATAGTTTTTAATTACATACTGTTCTGTTTTTCCCTGCTATATTTAGTGCACAGTATGAATGGAGCTCTCTAAATGGATAGTTATTCAGTCCTAGATGTTGAGTGGCATCCTGTGTGATGAGAGTATTCATTTAAAACAGTTACAACAGCAAATGAACACTTAAATAAGCACCCTGTATGGAGAAAAGTACAGTAACTACACTGGAAGCATGTGAGAGAAAGCCACATCCAATTTTTAGAATGCCTGTTAGAGTTGCATTCCAGGTATGTTTCTTATGAATTTTTCATGACGATGTGTGACCTTTCTTTGCCCTGGAGGTGTCTTGTGACTCTAATACAGTGACCTGTGACGGATTGCTTGAATAGAATAGCCCCAGAGCACTGCTACAGATGAGAAGAGGATGCGCCTTACTTACAGTGAAGCATGTCAAACAAGGGGACAAAAGGGATCCTTAAAATAAATACAATACATGAATAATAACAGGCAGCCAATAAAACCAGAGAGAAGTCAGGGACCCTTTTAGGACAGAAGCATTCCCAGCTTTTTCTGGCATGGCTAATTCTGATTTCATATACATGCTTACATAGGGATAGATTGGGCTCTTTGCAATCTATCCCAGTAAGGGGTAGTACCTGGCCGTACTGCCTCAGGACCACAGCTGGGAGTGACAGTTTGGTTGCTGCTTCCCTCTTGCTTAATGGGGGAAGTAAAACGCACCAGCCTTTTCGTGGTACAGATTAGTTCCTTCTCCATGCTAACTCAGCTCCGCTTAGGGTGACCAGCTGTCCCGATTTTAAAGGGACGGTTCATATATTTGGGGCTTTTTCTTACATAGGTGCCTATTACCCTCCACCCTCTGTCACGATTTTTCACACTTGCTCTCTGGACACCCTAGTTCCGCTACCTGGTGCGTTGAGGGAGCAGAGCCTCACTCCTTGTGTGGAGTGGCAGGAGGAGGAGCAGCCTTGGGGAATGGTCTGACCCTTGCATAGTGAGCTGTGATGTGGGTAGCTCATGCAGGGGATCACTGTACAGCTCCTTACTCCTTTGTGTGGCTGGGCAGGCTGGCTCACAGCTGAGCACATCATATTTTGTGAAATTAGGCACTGCACAGGCCCTTGGAGTTCATATTGCTCTGCTCAGTTATTTTCCTCCAAGTATTTCTCACCACTAAGACCAAACATACTTTGCAAGTATAATTGAACCAGGGCATGATATGTGCAACTCCTGCAGGAGGGGATGAAATATCTTGAATATATGCAACTCCTGCAGGTGGGATAGCTCAGTGGTTTGAGCATTGGCCTGCTAAACCTAGGGTTGTGAGTTCAATCCTTGTGGGGGCCACTTAGGGATCTGGGGCAAAATCAGTACTTGGTCCTGCTAGTGAAGGCAGGGCGCTGGACTTGATGACCTTTCAAGGTCCCTTCCAGTTCTAGGAGATGGGATATCTCTATTAATTAATTAAAAATTAAAAAAAATTAATGCTCTATCAATGGTAAGGCAAACCTCTTCTGCTTCCTAGAGGAAAGTAAAAAGGAACTGGTTTATAGAAATTAAACACTTTACTTAGATACGGTACTAATAGAGTTGCCAACCCTCCAGGAGTCTCCAGGAATTAAACATTAATCTTCAATTAAAGATTGTCATGTGATGAAACCTCCAGGAATATGTCCAACCAAAATTGGCAACCCTAGGTACTAACCCCAGAAGCACATGAGTTGAGGTGTGGGAGTCACTGTTGCCAAGGGAATGGGTGGGAGATACGGAAGGCACTATTGCTGAGGCAGTGGGGGGTGGGAAATAGAGGGGACACTCCTGATGAGAAGAGAAGGGCATGACACTGGGGGGGACCACAGCTGCCAAGGGGAGAGGTCATTACTGCTATTTAGGAAAAGGGAGGCAGACACTGAGGGGCAGATTCTGCCCAGTGAGAGGGAGTGGCAGCTTTCAGGGAGCTGGTTATGGCTCCCTGAGTCTCCGGCACAGGTTAGAGCATCGAGGGGTTGCTCTAACTTGTGACTGCTAGCTATGGTTCCTAAGAGATCACATGCCAGCTGGAGATTGTCAGGGTTGATCATGATTTAATCACTCCTCCTCCCCACTCCAACCCTGTCAACGTGTCCTCTGTGTTGGAAGCTACAAGGTGGGAGGCATAGGAGCTCACTGTGTTGGCTGTAAGCCTGCAGGGAGCACTCCCATGCTAGGGGTATCCCCATCTTAGGGCTTTAGAATTAGTCTCTGCTTTTTTCACATTGTATATTGAATACCCACTATTACTAGTCACCCGTGAAAATTTTAAAGCCAGGATTTTTGAGAGCTTTTATTCTATTTTTGCATTTTATATTTCAAATAAAATATAAAACAGTGAATTCCTCTTCACAAGGAGAGAAGTATATTGAATTCACTCTTTCCTGATGTAGATGGGAGTCAGGATACAGCACTTTCAAATATGGATTAGGTCAAGTGGTGACATTTAGTATATTAGTCTCAAAGGAACTGCTAATGGACACACCTCACAAAACTATCACTCTTACTGGCATGACTTCTAATGTGCTCAGAGAGCCCCAGGTACTAAAATTATAGGTAAAGTGTGTGGATAGAGACTCGTTGGTAGACCTGCCTGAAGAATCCTACATAGGGAGTGCTTAGCTCACCTTCCATTTCCTTTCCTTTCATGATATTAAAATGCACATGACCATTTTAAAAGATAATCCCCAAAACAAATACACACACAAAGACATAACCAAGGAATCAAAATGAAGTTCTCTAACTCAATACTTTATGCCAGGGTGCAATGGTATCTATTAAAAAGTCAACTTTTGACAACAAATACTGCACAGAATTACCTGAGATACCAAAACTTCTCCCTCTACTCTAGGAAATAGTTGTGCTAAGTGTAAGTGGGGGAATGGTCCTGCTATTATGGGGAACTTTCCTGGCTTCTGCACTACCTCGGTGAAGTGGGCTAGTGAAAGGATCTGAATCCTCGCTCCCACTTCCTTTACCCAGAGGGCTCCCTGCCCTTGAGGACTCCCCTTCCACTCTCCTGTCTGGCAGAGTCCTTGTGTTGGTGTCACTAGGCATAACCCTAGGTAACTCGTGAGGGTGGAAGACCACGAGTGTCGATGAAGCCTTCCTGCACGAGGCCTAAATGAACCAAAGTTCCTCCATGTTTAACTCTAATCGACCTCAACAGCCAGGGGCAGAAATTGGAATGGGTAACAGCCAGTTATCAATTGCAACCCCCCTCATACCGGTACCAAGTGGTAATAATGAGGCCTGTATGTTTCTGGCTGAAGGGGAGATAATAAATCAAAGGGAAACAGGACCAGATAATGGTTTAGAGAAGTGGTACTAACCAGCTAGACTTATAGCAGCCAAAATGATTTAACTGCTTAAATGTATAAACATGGCTTTTGTAGAAGAAGGGAGGGGGAATGGGGGGGGGCGAGAAGGAAGGGGGGGAAGAGGGAGGAACTTAGCTGTGAAATGTATAAAAAGAGAAAAACTGCTTGTCTCAGTGTGCTTGATCTGAGACATGCCAATCTCCTTGCACCGCTTTGAGATCTCAAATAAACCTTGTTTGCTTCTCCACCCTGGTGTGTTCATTGGCGTGAAGCACACCGGGCAATGAACCCCGCTGTTGCTGTCCTCGGGCCCTCTGTGTCGGCAACACTTGTAACCCCAACAAAGCTGGGCCCAGGATTCCTGGGGGGCTTGACCCCCATCCCTGCTGTGGTCACCTAGGACAGGGGCTAGGTGTCCGCACTCTGGGGTACTCTCTCTGCACTGGGCACCTTCCTGACCCACTGATCATTTCATACAATTTAAAGCAAATACAAGTTGTTTAATTAACAATTAATTTAAAAAAAGAATAAGGAAAAATGGGAAAGGTTAAAGGAAAACACATCACCTGCTCTGTGGCAGGGAACATTACAGTGTTTCTGGATGTCAGGGCACTTCACAGACTGTTCCTTGTAGGTCCCAGGTCTCCTTCTTTGGCCCTGGCTGTGCTGCAGGAATGCTGCAGTTTGGACACTTGCAATGGTGATGGTCACATACCTCCGGGCTTTGGGTGGTGGGACCCTTCTTCCCAGTGTCAGCCCCCCATTGGGTTAAGATACCCCTCCCAGTCTGGCCTGCAAGGACCCCTGGCTGGGGGTGTCTTTCTGCGCTGGGCCCTTTTGCCCAAGGTCCCCCCTTGGCTGGCCCCAGTTGCTCACCACACCTGGCCCTGTGGCTGCGGCCCTGCTCCCAGCCCAGGATCTGCTCTTTCCCTGGGCTGTGTCTCTGGCTCTGTGGTTGCTCTGTGGTCCCTCTGGATCTGGCACGGCTGTGCTCCCCAGCTCAGCTTGGGCCCCTGCTTTCTCCTTAGCTCAGCCCCATTCTGTCTGACCCAGGCAATTCCAGATCACACGGAGGACAGGACCCCCTGGCCTCCCGACTCCCTGATTAGCCTGCCCGCCCTGTCAATCAGGCTGGCCTGGAGCATTGGCCTCTCCCCATTGTTCCTGAGGACTGTCAGTCTCAGGGTCCTGATTTCCCATCACCCTTCCCTTTTAGTACTGGGAGCTAGCCAACCAAAACACCCTCACTGAATGTTAGTAAGGGGGCAACGGTCCCCTTACATAAGCTAGATACTTCTGTGTGGTAACCATTGGCCAGTATTGATATTTTATGGAGATAATTGTATTGTATTAGCAGCTGTTCTGTAAAATCATTGAAGGTATATCTACACTAGAAAAAATTAGTACCCGTATTACAGCAACCATTGAGGGGGGGATTAGCGATCCATCCTCCAAGATATTTTCAGAACAGATCCTTAGAGTAGTGAAGAGAGAGGGGGTTATTTTTTTGCTGTCTTTGTTTGCTGCTTCTGAATGTCCAAAATCCAGCTTAAGGCAAGAAATGGATTATATTTATTGGCTGCAAAGAATGGAATGACTTAGGTCCTGATTTGTGCAAGTGGTCAGCCTTTGCACTTCTTTGGAGTTCAGTTGAGGTTGAGTTCTGTGCAGACATAGTAGTGTATTATGTGGTGAGAATCCCAGCAAATGCACGATGGATCCTATGCCCAGGAAGTTCTGCTCCAAAGATAGCTTAGCAGAGATGGGAGAAAGAGCCTTCTTGAAGCAGAGAGAATCTGAGGAAGAGTGTTCATGGGCAAGGTAGAGAAGTTAAGGGGATTCCAGCCTCGTCACTCTCTGTCACTTGCCATCCTGGATTGGATACAAATTGAATACAGCATACACCTATTGCTTCCTACCCCAGAAAAGGTCTAAGGTCTTCAGAGTTCCAATGCGATATGAATTTCCTCTTCAAACAGGCAGCAGAAAGATTGAAAGATTGCACTACCTTTTACTTTACTGCACTAGCTGGAAAGCTTGACTCTCAGAGCCTGATTCTGATTACATTGGTGTAAACCTGGAGTAATTTCACTGTTGTCCCTGGGGTTACACTGGTGTAAAATAGTTAAGTGAGAGAGGAGAATCAGATCCTCAGATCCTTGGTGATTTCCAGAGCTGTCCACTAGGGGGAAAACCCCATTTGCTTGAAAACTGAATAGTGTTCATCTGGAGTCACTGAACCCCACAATGCTGTTTTCACAAAGGTTCTTTTTCATAGTATAACAAGCTTTTGAGTCTCCATAATGTCTTCCTTAGTGCAGCGTTCATTTTGGTTTTTTTTGACACTGCTGTATTTTTCACCCAGGTGGCAAGTACTGGCAAGCATAATTGAAAGAGATTGTCATGTTTAAGGCAGAGGTAACAATCAAAAATTTGTTTTTATGGTAAAATTAATTTCAGTAAATAGCTCGCTGGCCTACTCAGCAGGAATGAACACAACATTTTTCTAAAAGAGACAAAAACAACCTCTTAGAGCGTTTCCAAAGCAGACATATTAAAACTGCAGTGAATCATAGGTCTGCAAGGGACCTCAAGAGGTCATCTAGTCCAGTCCCCTGCACTCATGGCAGGACTCAGTATTATCTAGACCATCCCTGACAGGTGTTTGTCTAACATGCTCTTAAAAATCTCCAATGACAGAGATTCCACAACCTCCCTAGGCAATTTATTCTGGTGCTTAATCTACCCTGATAATTAGGAAGTGTTTCTTAATGTCCAACCTAAATCTCCCTTGCTGCAATTTAAACCCATTGCTTCTTGTTCTATCCTCAGAGGTTAACGAGAACAATTTTTCTCCCTCTTCCTTGTAACAATCTTTTGAGTACTTGAGAACTGTTATGTCCCCTCTCAGTCTTTTCTTCTCCAGAGTAAACAAACCAATTTTTTTTCAATCTTTTCTCATAGGTCATGTTTTCTAGACCTTTAATTATTTTTGTTGCTCTCCTCTGGACTTTCTCCAATTTGTCCACGTCTTTCCTGAAATGTGGCGCCCAGAACTGGACACAATACTCCAGTTCAGGCCTAATCAGTGCAGAGAAAAGTGGAAGAATTACTTCTCATGTCTTTCTTATAACACTCCTGCTAATACATCCCAGAATGATGTCTGCTTTTTTTGCAACAGTGTTACATTGCCTATTCATATTTCGCTTGTGATCCACTAATACCCCCAGATTCCTTTCTGCAGTACTCCTTCGTAGGCAGTCATTTCCCATTTTGTATGTGTGCAACTGATTGTTCCTTCCTAAGTGGAATACTTTGCATTTGTCCTTATTTAATTTCATCCTATTTACTTCAGACCATTTCTCCAGTTTGTCCAGCTCATTTTGAATTTTAATCCTAGCCTCCAAAGCACTTGCAACCCCTCCAAGCTTGTTATCATCCGCAAACTTTATAAATGTACTCTGTATGCCATTATCTAAATCATTGCTGAAGATATTGAACAGAACCAGACCCAGAACTGATCCCTGTGGGACCCCTCTCGTTATGTCCTTCCAGCATGACTGTGAACCACTGATAACTTCTCTCTGGGAATGATTTTCCAACCAGTTTTGCACCCACCTTATAGTAGCTCCATCTAGGTTGCATTTCCCTAGTTTGTTTATGAGAAGGTAATGCGAGACAGTGTCAAAAGCTTTACTAAAGTCAAGATATACCATGTCTACCATTTCCTCCCTATCCACAAGGCTTGTTACCCTGTCAAAGAAAGTTATCAGGTTGATTTGACATGATTTGTTCTTGACAAATCCATACTGACTGTTACTTATCACCTTATTATCTTCTAGGTGTTTGAAAATTGATTGCTTGATTATTTGCTCCATTATCTTTCTGGGTACTGAAGTTAAGATGTAATTCCCCAGTTGTCTTTATTCCCCTTTTTATAGATTGACACTATATTTGCCCTTTTCCAATCCTCTGGAATCTCTCCTATCTTCCGTGACTTTTCAAAGATAATCGCTAATGGCTGAAATATCTCCTGAGTCACCTCCTTGAGTATTCTAAGATATATGTCATCAGGCCCTGGTGACCTGAAGACATCTAACTTGTCTAAGTAATTTTTAACTTGTTTTTTCTCTATTTTAGTCTCAGATCCTACCTCATTTTCACTGGTGTTCACTATGTTAGATGTCCGGTGTCTGTTAAACTTTTTGGTAAAAACTGAAACAAAAAAAGTTGATTAGTGCAGTGGTTCTCAACCAGGAGTATGCAGAGGGCTTCCAGGGGGTACGTCAACTCATCTAGATTATTGCCTACTTTTAGAACAGGCTACATAAAAAGCAAGAGTGAAGTCAGTACAAACTAAAATTTCATACAGACAATGACTTGTTTATACTGCTCTATATACTATATCAGTGTTTCTCAACCTGCAGGTCGTGATTTATTTTATAATTATATGGTATAAATGAAAAAATAAGCAATTTTTCAGTAACAGTGTGCTGTGACACATGTATTTTTATGTCTATACTATATCAGTGTTTCTCAACCTGCAGGTTGTGATTTATTTTATAATTATATGGTATAAATGAAAAAGTAAACAATTTTTCAGTAATAGTGTGCTGACACATGTATTTTTATGTCTGATTTTGTAAGCAAGTAGTTTTTAAGTGAGGTAAAACTTGGGGTACACAAGACCAATCAGCCTCCTGAAGAGGGAACAGTAGTCTGGAAATGTTGAGAACCACTGGTTTAGCACCTTGCCATTTTCACATTTTCTGTTATTTCCCCTCTTCCCCCCACACTGAGTAATGGGTTTCCCCTTTCCTTGGTCTTCCTCTTCTGATGTATTTGTAGAATGTTTTATTGTTATCCTTTATGTCTCTAGCTAGTTTAATCTCATTTTGTGCCTTGGCCTTTCTAATTTTATTCCTACATGCTTGTGTTGTTTGTTTGTATTCATCCTTTGTAATTTGACCTAGTTTTCACTTTTTGTAGGACTCTTTTTTGAGTTTCAGGTCACTGAAGTTCTCCCGGTTAAGCCAGGGTGGTGTCTTGCCTATCTTTCCTATGCAGTGGGATAATTTTCTCTTGTGTTCTTAATGTCTCCTAGAAAAATTGTCAACTCTCTTGAACTCTTTTTCCCCTTAGACTTGCTTCCCATGGGATCTTATCTACCAACTCCCTAAGTTTGCTAAAGTCTACCTTCTTTAAATCCATTGTCTTTATTGTGTCATTTTCCCTCCAACCATTTCTTAGAATCATGTACTCATCATTTCATGATCACTTTCACCCAAGCTGCCTTCCACTTTCAAATTCTCACCCATTTCCTCCATATTTGTCAAAATCAGATCTCTCCTAGTAGCTTTCTCCACCTTTTGAAATAAAAAAAATGTGTCTCCAATTTGTTGGATGATCGTTGCTATGCTGTGTTATTTTTCCAATAAATGTCTGGGTAGTTGAAGTCCCCTATCACCACCAAGTCCTGTGCTTTGGATGCTTTTGTTAGTTGTTTAAAAAATGCCTCAGACACCTCTTCTTCCTTTTTAGGTTGTCTGTAGTATACTCCCACCATGACATCACCCTTGGTTTTTTACGCCTTTTATACTTACCCAGAGACTTTCAAATAGTCTGACTCCTATTTCCATCTCAACATCAGTCCAAGTGTATACATCTTTAATATGTAAGAGAATACCTCATCCCTTTTTTCCCTGTCTGTCCTTCCTGAGCAAGCTGTACTCTTCTGTACCAATATTCTAGTCGTGTATTATCCCATCAAGTCAAGCATTCCACCACCAGGATGCATCTGTCTCTGCCTGGGCTTGTACGGTGGGTGTACAGTAGATATTTATGTTTATTAGGAACTGGGGAACCTTTTGGAAAGGAGGAACCTATACAGGAAGGATGGGCTCCACCTAAACCAAAGTGAAACCAGATTGCTGGCATGTAAAATTAAGGTGGCCATAGAGGAGTTTTTAAACTATGGGCTGAAGGAAAGCTGACAGGTGCAGAAAAGCATACAATTTGGTGCACCCATCTCTTAGAGGAGGATCTATTCATGGGGAGTCTCTATATGCTAGTAAAGGGGGGAAGATAGAATTTGATAAAGTACACGTAGGAGCTGAAGAGAAACAGTCAAATGGAAGAGTCCCATTCAGTTACATCACATGAAGGCAGACAGTTAAATATTCACAAATGTTATAAATACTTATACACAAATGCAAGAAGTCGAAATACTAAGGTGAGTGAACTTGAGTGCCTTGTATTAAATTAGGATATTGATATAATAGGCATCACAGAAACTTGTTAGAATGATGATAATCAATGGGACACGGTATAAAATATTTAGGCATGATAGAGTAGATTGTGCTGATGGGGAACTGGCACTATATTTGAAAGAAAATATATAGTGAAATATAGTAAAAATCTTAAATAAATCAGGCAAACTACCATAGAATGTCTTTGAATAGATATTCCATGCTTGAATAATAAAGAGTATAGCAGTAAGAATATACTACTGACCACCTGACCAGGATGGTGATGGTGATTGTGAAATGCTCAGGGAGAGACTATAAAGATAGAAAACTCAGTAATAAATGGGGGATTTGAAATATCCCCATATTGACTGGGTACATGTCACCTCAGGATGGGATGCAGAGATAAAATTTCTAGATACCATTAATGACTGCTTTTTGGGGCAGCTAATCCTGGAACCCACAAGGGGAGAGGCAATTCTAGATTTGGTCCTAAGCAGAGCATAGGATCTGGTCCAAGAGGTGAATATAGTTGAACTGCTCGGCAATAGTGACCATAATATAATTAAATCTAACATCCTTGTGATGGGGGGTGGGGGAATACCAAAGAAGTCCACCACAGTATCATTTAACTTCAAAAAGGGGAACTACACAAAAATAAGGAAGCTAGTTAAACGGAAATTAAAAGGAACAGTCAAAAGAGTGAAATGCCTGCCAGTTGCATGGAAACTTTCTAAAAACACCGTAATCGAATGTATACCCCAAATAATAAAACAGTAAGAACTTAAACAGAGTAAAAGAGCGGAGTAGAGACAAAAAAGCATCCTTTAAAAATAGAAGTGAAATCCTACTGAGGAAAACAGAAAGGAGCATAAACTCTGGCAAGTCAAATGTAAAAATGTAATTAGACAGGCCAAAACAGAATGTGAAGAGCAACTAGCAACATTTTACTGTTAATTTTTGTAAGTACATTGTTTGTCAGGCGCCCTGCTTCCAATCAGTGGGGCCATGGGACGATCAAGATGCTAAAGGAGCACTGAAGGATGATAATGCCATTGAGGAGAAACTAAATGCATTGGTTTTCATGGCCGAGGATGTGAGGGAAATTCTCAAACCTGAGCCATTCTTTTTAGGTGACAAATCTGAGGAACTGTCCCAGATTGAGGTGTCATCAGAGGAGATTTTGGAACAAATTGATAAATTAAACAGTAATAAATCACCAGGACCAGATGGTATTCACCTAAGAGTTCTGAAGGTAGTCAAATATGAAATTACAGAACTACTTACTGTGATATGTATCAGGGGGTAGCCGTGTTAGTCTGGATCTGTAAAAAGCAACAGAGAGTTCTGTGGCACCTTTAAGACTAACAGATGTATTGGAGCATAAGCTTTCGTGGGTGACATGCATCCGACAAAGTGGGCATTCACCCACGAAAGCTTATGCTCCAATACATCTGTTAGTCTTAAAGGTGCCACAGGACTCTGTTGCTTTTTACTGTGATATGTAACTTATCACTTAAATCAGCCTCTGTACCAGATGACTAGAGGATAGCTAATGTGTATATATATGAACATGATTTGTTGGGGGAAAAGTCTACATGGCTTTTGTATAGGGAAATCACACCTTAACAGTCCATTAGAATTCTTTCAGGGGGTCGACAAATGTGGACAAGGGTGAACCAGTGGATATAGTGTACTTGGACTTTCAGAAAGCCTTTGTCAAGGTTCCTGACCAAAGGCTCTTAAGCAAACTAAGCAGTCATGGGATAAGAGGGTAGGTCCTTTCGTGGATCAGTAACTGGTTAAAAGACAGGAAACAAATGGTAGGAATAAATGGTCAGTTTTCACAGTGGAAAGAGATAAAGAGTAGGATTCCCCAAGAATCTGTACTGGAACAAGTGCTGTTCAACATATTTATAAATGATCTTGAAAAGGGGTAAACAGTGAGGTGGCAAAGAGTGTGGATGATAGAAAATAAACTACAAGGTAGTTAAGTCCAAAGCAGAGCTACAAAGGGATCTCACAAAACTGTGGTGACTGGGCAACAAAATGACAGATGAAATTCAGTGTTGTTAAATGCAAAGTAATGTACATTGGAAAAAAAAAATCCTAACTATATATACAAAATGATGTAAATTAGCTATTACCACTCAAGAAAGAGATCCTGGAGTCACTGTGGATAGTTTTCTGAAAACACCTATTCAGTGTGCAGCAGCAGTGAAAAAAAAGCTAACAGAATATTAGGAACCATTGGAAAAGGGATAGATAACAAGTCAGATAATATTATACCGCTGTAAAAAGTCGTGGTACACCACACTTTAAATATTGTGTTAAATTCTCAAAAAATATATATATTAGAATTGGAAAAAGTACAGAGGACAACAAAAATGATTAGGGGTATGGAACAGCTTCCATATGAGGAGAGATTAAATAGAGTGGGACTGTTCATCTTAAAAAAGAAATGACTAAGGAAGGTATGATAGAGGTCTATAAAATCATGAATGGTGTGGAGAAAGTAAATAAGTGTTATTTACCCTTTCACATAACATGAGAACCAGGTGTTACCCAATGAAATTAATAGGCAGCAGGTTTAAAATGAACTGAAGGAAGTATTTCTTCACACATTGCACAGTCAACCCATGAAACTCGTCGCCAAGGGATATTGTGAAGGCCAAAAGTATAACTGGGTTAAAAAAAGAATTAGATAAATTCCTGGGGGATAGGTCCATCAGTGGCTATTAGACAAGATGATCAGGGATGCAACCCCATGCTCTGAGTTTCCCTAAGCCACTGACTGCCAGATGCTGGCACTGGACAGACATGGAGTGTCTGGTAATTAACAACTTGGGTAGACTGATCTGGGGAGACTCTGGATTGGAAGGGTAGTTGGGGTCACTGTACAAGGAGTAATTAGGCTGGTGGAAGCCTAGTTGGAAGCCAGGGTCAGACTGGTTACTGGTGTCAGGGGTCTGAGCCATGGCAGCAGAGCATTAAGGCTTCCACAGTGACAAGGCACTTACAAGGCAGAACCCCTTACTGGTCTGGGTGATCCCCAGAACATCACAGTTGGGCTAAATTAATTCTCTGTTCTTATGTCATCTTCTTATCCCTTAAAATACTAGCAGAGTGAAGGATCCTAGGTTAGTGTAAGGGGTGGATCTAACTTACAGTATCTTAGGTCTTACATCTGTTTTTTCTCATCTATTTTGTCATCAGCCGGGGTAACTCCACTGAAGTGAAGTGAATTACATCAGTGTAAAGCCAGCACGAGAGCAGAACCAGGCCCTTTAAGTCTTTCATTTGCAGCTTTTGTAAGTTAATGATAGGGGGGAAATTGTTTTAAAATAAAGGATTTCTAGAGATCAGGGTTTTCATCTTGGGGTCATGAACGGGTATCAGGGTGTTAAATGGGGGAAGGGTCCCAGCTAGGTGGGAGGGGAGTCTTGGGGTGCTCCCAGTATTAAAAAAGACTGAAACCCCTCCAAACTTGGTCATATAAAATTACTCAAATCCATCATCCTTTTTTCCCTCCACCCATCCCAGTAACACTTGTTTTGCATTTGAGTAGTGAGGAAGGCTGGTCCATTGGTTTATAGCCTTAGCCTGAGACTGGGGCGATCTGGGTTCAAGTCCCTCTTCTGCCACTGACTTCCTGTATGACGTTGGTCAAGTCTCTTATAATTTCTGTGCCCCTATTCCCCAATCAATGAAATGGGGATAATAGTACTTTCCTACTTCATAAATGTATGGTAAGAGTAAATATATTAACGGTTGTGACACACTCAGATATTATGATAATAGGAGCCATACAAGTTCCTAAAATGGAAGGTATGGATTAGTTTTCCTTTTCTTTTGCACAACATCACTTCTGTGTATTCCAGCTCCACAAGCTGGCTTTCAGTTTCTGGGTAATATGGAAGGATTTAAGATTCCTATTTGCAGAGGAAGAGTTGCCCCCTGTTGAGTGGAAGGAAAGTGCAATCTTTGATCACCATTGAAAATATACAGGTTGCCCAACTGAGCTTTGTTTAGTCTGTTGTGGGGAGGCAGGAAGCGGCTTATTTCTTTGCTGTGATTAAGGCCAAAAATCACTGTAGTTCAGTTATGTGGTTGTGGAGGATGGTATCAATGTGACTACCTAGAAAAAACAGCCTGCTTCATAAAACTTGAATGGCAATAGGCAATCAAAGACTGTTTTTTTAAGAGAACGTCAGGGTCATGCATTTGATAAGCTCTGTTTATCTGTAAGAGTTTTCATTGCCTGGGGTTAGCCCAGTTGATTAATGACTTGAGGGAAAAGTGCTGGCCCATTACAGGGACTCCTGAATCTCCTTCTGTCACCAAACAGCTTCTTGTATCTCACTGTTTTTTTTTAGTATAGCCATATCCTGGTGCTTTGGATGTCTGGCAGCAAAGCATTGCATTGGAGATAAATGCTTTAAACTCTTCAAGCAACATTGGGCCTTTTGGTTTGCTGTCTCTTTTTAAAATGTAGCATACAAAGTCTAGGGCACAGAGGATGAAAGCTTCCACAGATGATGACAGCCTTAAGCTGACATTGAGAATTTGAGCCACTTGGCTGATAACTCTATTCATACCATTTGATGGACCAGCAAACAGATTCCTTGGGCATTCCCTGCACTTTCCAGTAGTCTCTAAATAATGTGGATGGGCTGTACTGGCCTTCACAGGGTCATTGACATTACCTCTTTTGGGCATCAGGTAGATTGGGGATTGATTAAGCCACTAATACTGCTCAGCTCATAAACTCTAACTAGATGTTATCGTTATAAATTTGCTTTGGACATTGTAAGAAAATATAAACAAGCATTGAATATTATAATCAAGCTGGGAGAGAAAAATATAAGTATGTCATTAAAATAGAATATGTGTCAAAATGTTGGGCCTGATTCTCTACTGACTTGTGCTTTTTGTAGTCGTTCACATGTGCAAAGTGGGTGGGTATAAACATCACTCCTCTGACTTGCACAGGTAAATGACTATGCAATGTGAAAGGCATTGGAGAATCAAGCCCATTACTTTTTCTTAGAGGGATAGAAGCCAGGTCTACAGTTAAGTTGGCCCAGCTACATCACTGAGGGGTGTGAATAATCCACTCCCTTGAGCGATGAAGTTAAACAACCTAAACTCCCAATATAGACAGCGCTAGGTTGACGGAAGATTTCTTCCAGCAGCCTAGCTACAGGGTCATTCTCAGGGAGGTCGATAATCTATGCTGATGGATATGAATTTGTTAGTCTCTAAGGTGCCCCAAGTACTCCTGTTCTTCTTTATGCTGATGGGAGTACCCTACCCGTTGGTGTAGTGAGTGTCTCCACTGAAGCACCATAGCTGTGCCACTGTAGCATTTCAAGTGTAGATAAACCCAAACAAGGAAATGACTTATGCCCTGATGCAGCAAGGCCCTTAAACATGTACTTGCCTTTAAGCACATGAATAATCCCCTTGGCTTCAGAAGGGCTAATCACATGCTTAAAGTTAAGCATATGCTTAAATATCCTGCTAGATCAGATCTCTGATTTGTTAGTTCATCTTTCTTCCTATCTTTGTTTGTGGGTGGTTGTGAGGGACCAGCTGAATTATCCAAGACAATGTGCTCTGGCATCCCTGGTAAGAACAACGCAATGTTAAGGAGATGGAGAGAAGCATGTTTGACAATGGAAATTTGAATGCATCAGTCCAAAAAGCCAGATAGCAGAAAAGAAAAGGCTGATGAAGGGCAGGGACTTTTTGAAGGAGGGGAAAATCGATGATCCGTAAATCTTAAATTTAGCCTGTCTTGTAAATTAGCTTCTCTTTTTACCCAAATTAAACCTTCTCATCCATAGGTGCTGGAACTAGGGGTGCTAGGGGCGGTGCCACACCCCCTGGCTTGAAGCGCTTTCCATCATCTACAGAGTTTATTTATGGTTCAGTTCAATGGTTCTCTGCACCCCCACTATACAAATTGCTCCAGCACCCCTTTTTCCCACCCTATCCTTATCTTTTACACTACTGCCCGTGTAAGCAGTCAGTTTGGTATTGGCAAAAGCTGTGTCTAGCCAACTTCCTGAATAAAATGCATCTGCCTTTACACAGATCACTTAACTATAACCGAATTTGTCTGCAGATCTCTCAACATGTAATTTTACCACTTTTTTTTCCCCTGAGCAATTAAGCAATTTAAAAACAGCTGGCACCATAGGTAACTTGTAGCATCCTAGGTTCAGATCTAATTAGATCAAGGCCACACTGTTGTAAACATAATCTGTTAAATGTGGTTGAAGGAAAACAATAGGGTAAACTTGTATGTTTAATTATTTCATTGTGTCTGGTTCTAAAGAAGCTGGACTTTCACACTGCAGAAAACCTGATATCATCATGGGCCAGATTTCCAAACAGGCCTCAGCAAGGCCTCCATTTGAGCTCATGTGACAATGTATGCCTAAATCACTTACACACACGAAATAGTATGCTGCCATGTGGGTCAAAGCCATTTGTATTCTGTTTATGTTTGCAAGTGATTGTGCTGTTCACATGCCTATAAGTTATTGCCACATCGGCAAATGGAGTACAAGTTTAGTCTGATTTATAAGTTTGGCCAACTGCCCTTAAAAATATTCTGTGCAAATGGAGCCCACAGTTCTTCTTCGAGTGCTTGCTCATATCCATTCCATTAGGTGTGTGCGCGCCGCGTGCACGATCGTCGGAAGATTTTTACCCTAGCAACACCGGCGGGTCGGCTGTGGAGCCCCCTAGAGTGGCGCCTTCATGGCGCTGAATATATACCCCAGCCGACCCGGCGCCCCCTCAGTTCCTTCTTACCGCCCCTGACGGTCGTTGGAACTGTGGAGCGCTGCTTAGCTGTTCTCCACTTTCCCTAGCTTATCTTGTTGTATCATAGTTGTAGTTATAGTTATAGTCTTAGAGTTTGTTGTAAGTTAGTTAAGTAGTTTTAAAGTTGTTCTAAATAGTCCAGGGGATTAAGGGGGTCGTCTCCCCCCTTTCTCCCCCGGCCGCGGGGCCGGGCTCATGCCCAACGCTCCCGGCTTCAAGCTGTGCGCCTCCTGCGCTAAACCTATGCCCACGAGCGACCCGCACGAATCCTGTCTGAAGTGCCTGGGAGAGTCACACCAGACAGACAAGTGTAAAATCTGTAAGGCCTTCCGTCCGAGAACCAAGAAGGAGCGGGACTTTCGGCTCAGGCAACTTCTGATGGAGGCGGCTCTTAGCCCGGACGCTCCTTCCACGAGCAAGGCCCTGGCACCTAGCACCTCGGTGCGCAGTGCCCCGGCGGCACCGGCTGCGACGACCACGCGAGTGGCGTCAGACAAGCCTCCCCGGCACCGGACCTCGTCGGCACCGCAGACACAGCAAGTGCCTCGGCGCCGGTCCTTATCCCCAGGGCATAAAAAAGCCCATAAGACGGGGACATCAGTGCCGAAGACGCCAGCTCCCCCAGTGTCGGGGGTAGAGCCGCGTCCACCGGTGGAGCAACGAAAACAGGTGCCTCCGGCACCGTCGACTCCGGCGCCGAGGCCGTTGAGTCCGGTGCAAATAGCGTCTCCCCCCAGGCCGGCGGTGATACAGTGCCTCCCGTCGACTCCAGAGACCTTCGCGGCGGCGAGAGACTTAATAGCTCTCACGGAGCCGGCACCGCCTCAACCACCGGCACCGACTGCACCGTTGACTCGCCCGGTCCAGTCGAGGGGGAAACCTGCCTTGATGCGCCCGCCATCACAAGGGCTGGAACCTCGGCACCGATCCAGGTCCCGAAGCAGGTCCCCACGCCGCTCGCAGTCCCGGCACCGAATATCGTCTCGGCACCGGTCGTACTCGCGGCCAAGATCTTCTTCGCGGCACCGCTCTTCGTCTCGGCACCGATATGATCGTCGGCACCGATCAACGTCGAGACGTAGTTCTCGGCACCGCTACGGTCGACGCTCGACGTCGAGGGGTCGCTCCCGGCACCGGGCATACTCCAGGTCCTCGTCGAGGTCCAGATCCGACTCCCGGCACCGACGAGGTCATCGGCACCGGTCGCGGTCCCGGCACCGATCGCCGGCACCGCGCAGAGATAGATCATCTCCGGACCGGCACCGTGCGGCACCGCAGCCCACCGGGATGGTTTCATCTCTCTCGGCACCGCCATGGCCGTCTAGATCGGTGTCTCGTTCCTCGGAGGACCTGTCGAGATCGGCATACCCCCCTCAAGGGCACGCCGAGGAACAAAATTTCGGCCACTGGCAAGAGATGGCAGAGGACCACTCTCATGGACCATCTCACTGGTCGTTTTGGACCCCGTGGGCGTACCACCAAGAGCAAGGGGCTCCAATACCATCGACCTCTCGCTCGGGTCACTCGGTCAGAAGGGCCCCAGAATCCACCATCTCTCGGCCTCCGCCAGGAGGCATGGAGGCTTCGGTGTCCACGCCACCCGACACCAGGGACCCAAGTGCAGGTGATGCCCCGGCCCAAGAGCAAGGGGATCAGGACCCCCCCTTGGATCCGGTACCACCGGAGGCATCCTCTTCCTCCTCTCCGGACGAGGCAGTGGCGGGCACTTCATGTACGGGTCCCCCTCCGATAGATCTTCGGGCTCACCAGGATCTCCTGCGTAGGATGGCCCGTAATATGGACCTGCAGGCGGAGGAGATAGTGGAGGTGCACGACCCGATCGTGAACATCCTTGGAGCAGATGCCCCATCGAGGGTGGCGTTACCTCTGATCCGCACGATCCAAACGAATGCGGATACGATATGGCAAACTCCTGCCTCCATTCCACCCACAGCGAGAGGGGTGGAAAGAAAATACTTTGTCCCCTCTAAGGACTATGGGTACTTGTATACCCACCCCCAACCGTGCTCACTGGTGGTGGAATCAGTGAATGCACGAGAGCGCCACGGCCAGCAGGCTGCAGCGCCTAAATCAAAAGAGGCTAAGCGGCTCGACCTGTTTGGCCGTAAGGTTTACTCAGCCGGAGGGCTACAACTTAGAGCGGCGAACCAACAGGCGCTACTGAGCCGCTACAATTTCAACTCCTGGAACTCTATGGGGAAGTTTAAGGAGTTGATTCCCCAAGAGTCCAGGGAAGAGTTTGGAGCCATGGTAGAGGAGGGCAAGAAGGTGGCTCGGACCTCCTTGCAGGCCTCCTTGGACATTGCAGACTCAGCGGCGAGGACCCTGGCTTCGGGTATCGCTATGCGCAGGATCTCCTGGCTTCAGGTTTCGGGTTTGCCTCCGGAGCTGCAGCAAACCCTACAAGATCTGCCTTTTGAGGGTCATGGATTGTTCTCAGATAAGACGGACTCTCGCCTGCAGAGCCTCAAGGACTCGAGAACAATCATGCGCTCCCTGGGGATGCATGTTGTGGGCCCCCAGCGCAGGCCATTTAGGCCGCAGCCTCAGCGCTTCTACCCCCCCCCCGCCTCGTCAGAGACAGGACTCGACCCGGAGGCGAGGGCGAGGTGGTAGAAGAAGGTGGACCGGCCCTCAACCCGGCCAGAACCAGGGGCCACCTCGACCACCTTCAGGCCCCAGGCAGAACTTTTGAAGGTGCGGTCGAGGACGGCGCCCCAGTCATCCCCCAGGATCCAGCCCCCTCCTTTCGGGATCGCCTCTCCCACTTCCACCGTGCTTGGTCCCTTATAACTTCGGACCGTTGGGTCCTCCGCACGGTGGAGAGGGGATACGCTATCCAGTTTTCTTCTATCCTCCCCTCTTCCCCCCCTTCCCCGTCCCTCTTCAGGGACCCTTCTCACGAGCAACTTCTTATACAGGAAGTTTCTACGCTCCTCGCTATGGGGGCCATAGAGGAGGTTCCAGTGGAATTAAGGGGCAGGGGATTCTATTCCCGTTATTTCCTCATCCCCAAGTCCAAAGGAGGTCTGCGACCCATCTTGGACTTGCGCGGACTCAACAAATTCGTAGTAAAGTTGAAGTTCCGCATGGTCTCTCTGGGGGCCATTATCCCTTCCCTCGATCCTGGAGACTGGTTTGCCGCCCTCGACATGAAAGACGCATACTTTCACATTGCTATTTACCCGCCTCACAGACGCTTCCTCCGATTCGTGGTAAACAGGGTGCACTACCAATTTGCAGTCCTTCCCTTCGGACTATCTTCGGCCCCACGGGTCTTCACGAAATGTATGGCTGTCGTGGCAGCGTACCTTCGTCGGCAAGGGATACAGGTGTTCCCGTACCTAGACGACTGGCTGGTACGCGGTCGCACCAAGGAACAAGTTCGCGATCACGTCCACATAATAGTGCGCACATTCAACAAGTTGGGTATCCTACTCAACAAGGACAAATCCACTCTAGAACCTACCCAGAGAATAGAATTCATCGGTGCGGTTCTAGACTCCAGACGCGCACAAGCCATCCTTCCAGACAATCGCTTTTGCACCATCACGAGCCTCATCCAGGGACTCAAGGCCTTCCCAACTACCACGGTGAGGTCGTGCCTTACCCTCCTGGGTCACATGGCTTCATGCACGTACGTAACCAGGCATGCCAGACTTCGGCTTCGCCCACTCCAGACCTGGGTGTCATCAATATACCGCCCACATCGGGACAGCCTGAATATGGTGGTCACAATCCCGAACTCGGTCCTGACCTCCCTCACATGGTGGCTAGATCACAATGTGGTTTGCGAGGGGATGCCGTTTCACGGCCCACAACCCTCTCTGCACCTGGTCACAGACGCTTCATCTCTGGGTTGGGGCGCCCATCTCAACGAGCACCATACCCAGGGCCTGTGGACTGCACCTCAGCTAGCCCTACACATCAATGTTCGGGAACTGATGGCGGTGCGCCTGGCGTGCCAGGCATTTCTCAATCTCCTACGTGGCCGCTGTGTGTTAGTTCTCACCGACAACACCACGGCCATGTTTTACATCAACAAGCAAGGAGGAGCACGTTCGTCAATTCTATGCCAAGAGGCCATTCGCCTGTGGGACTTTTGCATCGCCCACTCAATCCATCTCACGGCATCGTTCCTCCCTGGAGTCCAGAACACTTTAGCGGACCGACTCAGCAGGTCCTTTCAAACGCACGAGTGGTCTATCCGTCCGGACATCATACATTCCGTCTTCCAGAAGTGGGGGTTTCCCCAGATAGACCTGTTTGCATCTCGAGACAACAGGAAGTGCCACGTGTTCTGCTCCCTGCAAGGTCGAGCTCCGGGCTCCCTCTCGGATGCGTTTCTCCTTCCCTGGAAAGACCACCTGTTTTATGCCTTCCCTCCGTTTCCTCTGGTCCACAAGGTACTGCTCAAATTGCGCAGAGACCAGGCACAGGTGATTCTGATCGCTCCAGCGTGGCCGAGACAACATTGGTACACCACGCTGTTGGAACTCTCGGTTCAGACACCGATCCCGCTTCCGTTGTATCCGGATCTCATCACGCAGAACCACGGCCGGCTGCGTCACCCCGACCTGCAATCACTCCACCTCACGGCGTGGCTGCTCCATGGTTCACCCAGGCAGAGCAACAGTGTTCTCACTCTGTCCAACAGATTCTGCTGAGCAGTAGGAAGCCCTCAACACGGACCACATACTTGGCCAAGTGGAAGCGGTTCTCCTGTTGGTGCGAACAACGAGCCACGTCCCCATTGCACGCACCTATTCCTCTTATTTTGGAATATCTCCTCTTCCTAAAACAGCAAGGGTTGGCGATATCTTCAATTAGAGTTCACCTGGCCGCTATATCGGCCTTCCATCCAGGGGAACTCGCGTCCTCGGTATTCTCTAACCCGATGGTCGTTAGATTCCTCAAGGGCTTAGACCGGATGTACCCACAACAACGTCAGCCCGTTCCGACGTGGGACCTCAACCTGGTTCTCTCCAAGCTCACAGGTCCTCCATTCGAGCCACTGGCCACCTGTTCACTTCTGTACCTGTCCTGGAAGACAGCCTTCCTCGTAGCCATCACCTCAGCAAGGCGCGTTTCTGAACTCAGGGCGCTTACATCCGAGCCCCCTTACACAGTTTTCCATAAGGATAAAGTGCAGCTCCGCCCACATCCTGCCTTTCTCCCTAAGGTGGTTTCTCCATTTCATATCAACCAGGATATATTTCTCCCGGTTTTTCACCCTAAACCACATGCTTCTCGCCAGGATCAACGTTTGCATTCCCTGGACGTACGCAGGGCCCTGGCCTTCTACATTGACCGCACAAGGCCCTTTAGAAAGACGACGCAACTCTTCGTTGCAGTAGCTGACCGAATGAAAGGCTCACCGGTCTCCTCACAACGCCTATCCTCCTGGATTACGTCTTGCATCCGGACTTGCTATGACCTGGCAGGTGTCTCAGCACCGCACCTCACCGCTCACTCCACGAGGGCCCAAGCGTCCTCGACGGCTTTCCTGGCGCAAGTTCCGATCCAGGACATTTGTAGAGCTGCGGTTTGGTCGTCAGTCCACACGTTTACAGAACACTATGCACTAGTGCAGCAGTCCAGGGACGATGCTGCCTTCGGATCAGCAGTTTTGCACACAGCAATGTCTCACTCCGACCCCACCACCTAAGTTGGGCTTGGGAGTCACCTAATGGAATGGATATGAGCAAGCACTCGAAGAAGAAAAGACGGTTACTCACCGTTGTAACTGTTGTTCTTCGAGATGTGTTGCTCATATCCATTCCAAACCCGCCCCCCTTCCCCACTGTCGGAGTAGCCGGCAAGAAGGAACTGAGGGGGCGCCGGGTCGGCTGGGGTATATATTCAGCGCCATGAAGGCGCCACTCTAGGGGGCTCCACAGCCGACCCGCCGGTGTTGCTAGGGTAAAAATCTTCCGACGATCGTGCACGCGGCGCGCACACACCTAATGGAATGGATATGAGCAACACATCTCGAAGAACAACAGTTACAACGGTGAGTAACCGTCTTTTTCTCACATAATATGGAAATGAAAGAGTGTAAAAAGCTAGATAGAATCAACATATTGAAACTTTTACCTTTTAAATTCTTTTTACTGCAAGATATTTTTAAAATAGTTTTCCTGGTGACGGTTGACTGTCAAGCAATGTTTCCCTTTCCGCATTATTCTCCTATTGCTCCTGAAGTAAAATCACAATTTTAGACAGTTGATATCACAGGAATTTTCATGGCAACAGACCGCATTTTGTGACCCTTGAATTACGATTACCACCACCTTTCCCTGATTGACCCTTTGGTGAAGGCTACTCAAATAAAATATCTGCAGTGAAAAGAATGAGGAATAAAATTACAGGCCAAGTAACCTTCTTATATTAATGATTCCTCTTATCATGTTGGCATTATTATATTGGTGGTCATGGGGGACTTCAACTACTCAGACATCTGTTGGGAAAACAACACAGCAGGGCACAGATTATCCAACAAGTTCTTGGAATGTATTGGAGAGAATTTTTTATTTCAAAAGTTGGAGAAAGCTACTAGGGGAAAGACTGTTCTAGATTTAATTTTGACACATAGGGAAGAACTGGTTGAGAATTTGAAAGTGGAAGGCAGGTTGGGTGAAAGTGATCATGAAATGATAGAGTTCATGAGTCTAAGGAATGGTAGGAGGGAGAACAGCAAAATAAAGATAATGGATTTCAGGAAGGCAGACTTCAGCAAACGCAGGGAATAGATAGACTTCTTCCCATGGGATCTTACCTAAGGAGAAAAGCAATTGAAGACAGTTGGCAGTGTTTCAAAGAGACGTTATTAAGTGCACAAAAGCAAACTATCCCACTGAGTAGGAAAGATAGGAAGTATGGCAAAAGACCACCGTGGCTTAACCAGGAGATCTTCAATGATCTAAAAATCAAAAAAGAATCCTACAAAAAATAGAAACTAGATCAAATTACAAAGGATGAATATAAACAAATAACACAAATATATAGGGACAAAATTAGAAAGACCAAGGCACAAAACGAGATCAAACTAGCTAGAGACATAAAGGGTAACAAGAAAACATTCTACAAATACATTAGAAGCAAGGGGAAGACCAAGGATAGGGTAGGACCGTTACTCAATGAAGGAGGAAAAACAATAACAGAAAATGTGGAAATGGCTGAGGTGCTTAATGACTTCTTTGTTTCAGTTTTCACCAAGACGGTTGGTGGTGATTGAATGTCTAACATAGTGAATATCAGTGAAAATGAGGTAGGATCAGAAGAGGCTAAAATAGGGCAAGAAGTTGTTAAAAATTACTTAGACAAATTAGATGTCTTCAGGTGACCAGGGCCTGATGAAATGCATCCGAGAATACTCAAAGAGCTGACTGAGGAGATATCTAAGCCATTAGCAATTATATTTCAAAAAGCAACAGAGGGTCCTGTGGCACCTTTGAGACTAACAGAAGTACTGGGAGCATAAGCTTTCGTGGGTAAGAACCTCACTTCTTCAGATGCAAGAAATGGAAATATTTCAAAAGACATGGAAGACAGGAGAGATTCCAGAAGACTGGAAAAGGGCAAATATAGTGCCCATCGGTAAAAAAGGGAAATAAGGACAACCCATGGAATTACAGACCAGTCAGCTTAACTTCTGTACCCGGAAAGATAATGGAGCAAATAATTAAGCAATCAGTTTGCAAACATCTAGAAGATAATAAGGTGATAAGTAACAGTCAGTCTGGATTTGTCAAGAACAAATCCTGTCAAACCAATCTGATAGCTTTCTTTGATAGGGTAACAAGCCTTGTGGATAGGGAGGAAATGGTAGACATGGTATATTTTGACTTTAGTAAAGCTTTTGACACTGTCTCGCATGACCTTCTCATAAACAAACTAGGGAAATGCAACCTAGATGGAGCTACTATAAGGTGCGTGCAAAACTGGTTGGAAAACATGCCAGTGAGTGGCCTAACTACTGGGTTAGAAGTTTGGGTCTAAACATTGTCCACTGGTTTTGCTGAGGATTCTAGCCTAAAATTTAAATGAGATGTTTTGTTAATATCAAAACAGTTCACTTTGACATTTCCAACATTAATTCTTTTCTTTATTTGGCTGAAACAATTTTCCGAATGTGATGCAAATTTGGAAACGTTGCATTTTTTTGCAAAAACATTTTTTGCCCAGCTGTACTCAAGTGTAGTCCCATTGAAATCAGTGAGACTACTTGTGAGCATAACTTCTCACTAGTGGAAGTAAGAATTTCACAGTCTTGCCCAAAATAAAAAAATCATTTTCCAAGGGGATTCACCTGTGAAATGTGCTTATGGTTTTAACTGCAGTTAGTGCATTTGAGCCCACAGGAGCTCTGGGGGCAGATTTTTGGAAAATTATGTCATTTGTGATACTACCAGTATGAGAGCCCTATGAAAGAGCAAACAATACTAGCAGCCATCTAAGTTTGCATCCTGTTTAAGAATCTAAACAGAACTCAAATATTTAAACTATTTAAGTGGTACAAACAGTTACATGGTTCTTTGACCATTAAACCGTTATTATAGCAATTTGGAAATTTTACACAGAGCTGTTGATGTCACAGCTAACATTTGTTTTCAGAAAGCTGGATGCCTCTTGCAGTGTTCATAAACACCTGCTGGAATTAAATTAAACACCAGTGGGCCTGGCTTTCTGCTAGGGTTACCATACGTCCGGTTTTTCCCGGACATGTCCGGCTTTTCGGCAATCAAGCCCCCATCCGGGGGGAATTGCCAAAAAGCCGAACATGTCCGGGAAAATGCCGGCCGGGCACCTCCCCTCCCGCGGCTGCTCTGCTCCTCCCCTGACTCTTCGGCTCTGTTTAAGAGCCGGGCTGCCCGAGCGCTATGGGCTTCAGGCAGCCCCCTTGCCTCTGGACCCCAGCCGCTGGCCGGGCACTTCCCCTCCAGGGCTCCGGCGGCGCAGGGTCCGGAGGCATGGGGGCTGCCCGAAGTCGGTAGCGCTCGGGCAGCTCGGCTCTTAAACAGAGCCGAAGAGTCAGGGGAGGAGCAGAGCCTCCGGCCACGGCGGCTCTGCTCCTCCCCTGACTCTTTGGCTCTGTTTAAGAGCCGAGCGCTACGGGCTTTGGGCAGCCCCCATGCCTCCGGACCCTGCGCCGGAGGGGAAGTGCCCGGCTGGGGGCGCAGGGTCCGGAGGCATAGGGGCTGCCCGAAGCCCAAGCGGTACCGGCTTCACGGTTTGCCGGGCAGCCTCCAGACCCTGCGCCCCCGGCTGGGCGCTTCCCCTCCCGGGCTCCAGCTGCACTGGGGAAGCGCCGGCCGGGGGCGCAGGGTCTGGGGGGCTGCCGGGCAAACTGTGAAGCCGGTAGCGCTCGGGCAGCCCTTTTCGCATGGCTGGGAGTGGGAGGGAGAAGGGGGCGGAGTTAGGGTGGGGTTGGGGTGGGGAATGGGCGGGGCCAGGGCCCCGTGTAGGGTCCTCTTTTTTTATTTATTAAATATGGTAACCCTATTTCTGCTCCCTTACAATGTGTGTGTCTGTAATCAACTACACCTGTAAAGTGTGAGTGCAAAGGACGTGTAAACTGCTACCAAAATCAGAATTTTATGGTGGCTTACTCTCCCTTTGCTCAGGTGTAGACGATTATAAGAGGTGCAAGGCAGTAGAGAAGCAGGCTCAGTATAGTTTCAGTTTTATTCACTGTTTTTATTTTATCCCCTTTTTTCTTCCACCTGACGAATTTTAAATAGTGCTCTGCTTTGAAAACTGGCTATCGCTGCCTATTAGTGGGAATCCTACTTTACTGCGTATGTGCTAAAAAAGAGGAGGTGCAGGCCCCAATCCTGCAAATACTTAAGCATAGCAATAATTTAATCATTGCAGTATTTTCAAAGTGCTTACATGTTTAAAGTTAAGCAGGTGCATAAGTGTTTGCAAGATCAGGGTTTTACAGTCTGCCTTGTTCTTAAGATTGCAGTCTATGGGTTAAACTCTGGCCTCTGCACCAAGACCAAGAGAATGAGCTTGGCACAAAGGGTTCCACAACATGTGATGGAATCCACTAGGAAGGTTCAGGGCTACAGTAGCCCTTTATGGTTGCTATGATCCACCTCCCTTTTGCAGAGATTTTGGCAGGAGAATTACCTGCTCAAAGCTCTCCTTGGCCTTCCCTATCTTTGCACAAGGAAAAGGATCTGTTCCATTCAATATGGGGCCTCTTGCACCCATGGGAGTGAAAGACTCTGCTCCAATGGAAGACTCAGCTGACATAAATGGATTAGCAGCAGCACTACTACATAAGCTTTCAACTCCTGGAGGACCATTCTGGATAACTGATTCAGCAGTGTTAAATGACCTTTCTGTCCACATTGGTGAATTGAAGTCTTGAAAATTAAATTTCAAGTTAAGGAATTGCACCTTTATTGACAAGACACTGGCATTTGCACTCATGTTCTTCATATGCAAAATATTAGAACACTTGTGATAGCATTTTACTAAATGCTTGTTGCCAAATGGCTTTTTGAATTTTGTACTAGATGTGTTGCTATGTAAATTCTGACTTTGAAAGCCACATTATGGTAAATGGGGTAATTTTTGCTGGATTTTTGTACATACCTAAATACTTGCTTAAACTATGCCTGCATGCTTCTGCAAATTCTACATAATATATTTGACATTTTTGTCTTGCTTTGCATAAGGGTCAGAGACCTGATTCTAGGCTGTTTTGTTTTTTTCTCCACAGTTGTTTCCTTATCTTTTAAATCAACAGGTTAAGCCTAGAAACTTGTCATTGTAAACCAAAGAGACTTGGAACATTTGATAAACTTGGCACAAGCAAACATTATATGTTGTAATATGGCTAAATATAAATGTATACATCTAGGATAGGGTTACCATACGTCCAGATTTTCCCAGACATGTCCGGCTTTTTGGTCCTCAAATACCCGTCCGGGGGAATTGCCAAAAAGCCAGACATGTCCGGGAAAATAGGGAAGGGTCTTGGGGCTTGGGTCCGGGCTGGAGCCTCTGGGGCTGGAGCTGGAGCGGGAGCCGCTGGGGCCGGTGCTGCTCGACCAGGGCCGGTGCTGGGCCAGGGCCGGGCCCGAGCCGCTCGGCCGGAACCGGGGCCCAAGCCGAGCTGGGCCGGAGCTGCTGGGACCGTGGCTCGGGGTGCTCAGCTGGGACCGGGGCCAGTGCCCTGGGGCCCGAGCCGAGCTGGAGTTGCTAGGGCCGGGGGTGCTCGGCCGGGGCTGGGGGTGGTCGGCTGGGGACAGCGCGCTCGGCCGGAACTAGGGCCGGCGCCCCAGGGCCCGAGCCGGGCCGGAAACGCCGGGGCCAGAGCCTCTTGGCCGGGGCCGGCCAGCCGCCAGAGGGAGCCGCTCGGCCGGGGGAGGCCAGACTGGATCGCTCCTCCCCTGTCACCACCTCAGCCCCAGCCTACCTCCTGCCTCCCTGTTTCAGGCTTCCCGTGAACATTTGATTCACGGGAAGCAGGGCAGGGGGAGGAGTTGGGGCGGGGACTTTGGGGAAGGGGCGGAGTCGGGGCAGGTCCAGGGCGGGGCTGGGGGCGGAGTTGGGGCAGGGGCAGGGCCCTGTGGAGTGTCCTCCTTTTTTTTAATTAAAATATGGTAACCCTAATCTAGGATGACAGAATGTAGGCCCTACATACAGGATGGGGGAATCTAGTTTGGGAAGAAGTGGCTCTAAAAAAGATGTGTGGGTCATGGTGGATAATCAGATGAACATGAGCTCACAGTGTGACACTGTGATCAAAAGAGCTAATGAGGGATCTCAAACTGGGGGTCGGGACCCCTCAGGGGCAGGGGCGGCTCTATGTATTTTTCCGCCCGAAGCACGGCAGGCAGGCTGCCTTCGGCGGCATGCCTGCGGGAGGTCCATCGGTGCTGTGGTTTCAGTGGCATGCATGCGGGAGGTCCTCTGGTCCTGCACCTTTGGCGTACCCGTCGCCGAATTGCCACCGAAGCCGTGGGACTGGCAGACCTCCCGCAGGCAAGCCGCCAAAGGCAGCCTGACTGCCACCATCGTGGCAACCATCAGGCCGCCCCCCGCGGCTTGCCGCCCCAGGCACGCTCTTGGGGTGCTGGTGCCTGGAGCTGCCCCTGCTCAGGGCATCACAAGGTTATTACATGGGGGGTCACGAGCTGTCAGCCTCCACACCAAATCCGCTTTGCCTCCAGCATTTATAATGGTATTAAATATATTGTGACAAAGTTCCTCCTCTACCTTGGTGGGTCCTGTGCTTATTGGCGGATTTTCTTGCCTCAGAGATTCACCATGTGGGTTGGGGAACAGCCCAGAGACCTTCCCTCTGGAAGA
The DNA here is from genome assembly GCF_011386835.1 of Chrysemys picta bellii. NCBI lineage: Eukaryota > Metazoa > Chordata > Testudines > Emydidae > Chrysemys > Chrysemys picta. The sequence goes on from NC_088791.1 coordinate 21,024,423, forward strand.
ACCCACAATCCAGGTCAGTTGGGAGGTTTGGGGGGAACCCGGGCCCGCCCTCTACTCTGGGTTCCAGCCCAGGGCCCTGTGCACTGCAGCTGTCTATAGTGACTCCTGTAACAGCTGCATGACAGCTACAACTCCCTGGGCTACTTCCCCGTGGCCTCCTCCAAACACCTTCCTTATTCTCACCACAGGACCTTCCTCCCGGTGTCTGATAATGCTTGTGCTCCTCAGTCCTCCAGCAGCACACCCTCTCACTCTCAGCTCCTTGTGCCTCTTGCTCCCAGCTCCTCACACAGTCACCACAAACTGAAGTGAGCTCCTTTTAAAACACAGGTGCCCTGATTAGCCTACCTTAATGGATTCTAGCAGCTTCTTCTTAATTGGCTCCAGGTGTCCTAATTAGCCTGCCTGCCTTAACTGGTTCTAGCAGGTTCCTGATTACTCTAGTGCAGCCCCTGCTCTGGTCACTCAGGGAACAGAAAACTACTCATCCAGTGACCAGTATATTTGGCCTCTACAAGACTCCTGTACCCCACTGGTCTGGGTCTGTCACAATATAAACAACTGTTTTTAATTTATAATGGGGGTCACACTCAGAGGCGTGCTATGTGAAAGGGGTCACCACTAAAATAGTTTGAGAACCACTGAGCTAATGCAATCCTGGGATGCATAAACAGGAGAATCTCGAGTATGAGTAGAGAGGTTATTCTGCCTCTGTATTTGGCACTGGTGGAATTGCTGTAGGAATACTCTGTCCAGTTCTGATGCCCACCGTTCAAGAAAGATGTTGATAAATTGGAGAGAGTTCCGAGAAGAGCAGTGAGAATGATTAAAGAATCAGGAAATGTGCCTTTTAGAGATCAATTTATTTATCTTAACAAAGAGAGGGTTAAGGAGTGGCTTAATTACAGTCTATAAATGTCTACATGGTGAACAAATATTTAATAATGAGCTCTTTATTCTAACCAAGAAAGGTATAACACAATACCATTGCTGGAAGTTGAAGCTAGACAAATAAGACTCCTGGAAATATTTAACAGTAAGAATGATTAACCATTGGAACATTTTATCAAGGGGTGTGGTGGATTCTTCATCACTGACAATTTTTAATTCAAAATTGGATTTTTTCCTAAAAAATCTGGTCTGGGAATTATTTTGGGGGAAGTTCTATGGCCTGTGTTATATAGAAGGTCAGACTAGATAATCATAATGGTGCCTTCTGCCCTTGGAATTCATGCATATATGAAATATAGCAAATGAGTAAATAGTTGTGTTACTGAGCAAAAAGTGGTGGTTGATTGAAACATATACAAGTTTTTTTCCCATGTATTTTTTAAAATCTAGTACAAAATTGAAAAATTGTCCTGAAAATTTCCCAACCCAGTCACAAAGATTTACTTCCTATTACTGCCATGATCATATTGCTCAATGGAACCCCCTACAGACCTCCCCCAATATATTTATTCACATGTCAAAGAATTTCGCATGGCTGAGCTAATAGTTTGCATGTGCCAATTGAGTTTGAAAGGCTCAATATGCACTTGTCAGTTCATTTAGACATGCAGGCTTTTCCCATCCTCATTTTCAGTTGTTGTTCACATTACAGTTATGAAAATATTTCCATTTGTTTGGTTTTGCTGTTGTACCTAATTGCATGCTCTTCATGCGCATCCTTTACAAATTACCTCCTGGTATTTCCATGCAACCAGAAAAAAAAAATCTCAGTTTTTGAGGTTCCACAGAAGATTTTTTTCCTTTGGAATAATTATTTTCTTTTAAAGGAGACTGGCAATGCACTTCGAAAAGTAAATGTTTTCAACCAAAGATAGTAGTCTGAACAACATGTCGGTGAACTTCATCTTGCTCTACACCGGTAATTCAATGCGACACTTTTGCATTATATTATCATCAGACTCTGAAAACTTATTAAATCATGTTCCAAGTGATCAATGGATTTACCCTTCACAAACTAATGCCTTCATCACTCATTGCTTTCCTTCTTTGTTCCAGCAGAATGCAGATAGTTATAAAGCATCTTGTCAGTTCCTCATTTTCTTTGTTTCTTCGAACATGGGCTTGACTATTCCATAAGAAATTAGAAAAGTGGGCACTAGGCAGCAGCCAGCTAAATTTGCTTGACAGAAATACAAATAACCACATGATTTTCATTTGGAAGAACAGTCAACCATGGCCATTCCATGTGTTCAAAGTATTTCTGCAGAAAGGTTTATCATTTTACAAATTGTGCAAAATTGACTTGTCGGTGGAAGTGCATTTCATAAAAGTATAACCCAAACACATGTTTTCAAATTCATCATAGGGGATGGAGGAAGAAATCAGATATTTGACTCAGTCCAATCTGTAAATGGTCCAGATAAATGATTAAGTGTGTATGTGTGTGTGTGTGTGTGTGTGTGTGTAAGAACATACAGAACAAAGCATCAAGCTTTTGCCAAGGCACACTACACGTACTTTGCAGTTTTCTTGCAGGCCGATTTTCAGGGCTGATTTTAGAGGAAAGAATAGCTGAAGAAAGCTATTCTTCAATCCTCCTAATTTTAGGAAATTAAATGAGAGAGCTGCTAGGGTGAAGGACATTTGGATAGGTGAATGACCTCCACCTGCCCACACCATGTGATTTACCAGCCAGCTGTTAATTTTATAAAAGGTGACTGTTCAGAGCCAGAAATTATAGAGTGTGCATGTTAACACTGTTCAAAAGCTGGAAATGATACTCACTGGGGTTTTTAATAATCAGTCGGCCTGCCAGCTGCATTCTCCTTTGTTCTATATTGCAACTATATTGTACAAGATTTCTCCAATTGCAGTAAAAATCCTGCTATTAGTATGAAGAGAAGAAGAAGATCTAGTTTGTGTCTTGGGAAACAAAATTTTATATTATGGGGGGAAAGAGAAAAGAATAGGCAGGGCTGCTGCTTCTTAATTCTGAAACGAAGTATAGACCCACCCAAAGGGCAGTTGTTTGCATCTGGAAGCCATGTTTTAGTTCGCTTGCAACATAGGCAGGTGTCACTAGTAGAGCTGGCCAGAGATCCACAATTCCATTTTGTGACCACTTTTGAGGTTTAAAAATGTTTTAGTTCCTCATTGGAATGAAAACAAAATATTTTGAATATTTTCATGAAACAGAATAGCATCAAAATGTCAGTTTTCCACTCAAAAAGAGCAAGTTTTCAATTTCTCTTTTTCTTTCTCTCTGGAATTCATCAGTGTCCACCCGGAACCTCAGAAACCTTCCCAGTGAAGACTTAATCTAAATGGATTAGTCTCTGCAAAATGTTTCGGGCTTTAATGAAACAACTGGCTTTTTTTTTTTGATTGAAAAAAAAGTTCTGTCAAATGTTCCATCCTGCTCTTGTAAGTAGATGGAGAAGATAGCAAAAGAAAATACTGGGGATTGGTGAACAGGTAGTTTTTGTTACTGTTGTTCATCATAGGAAGAACAGATCACAGCAGAAATGTACTGGATTACCTTTTGCAGCATGTTTCTTAAATCTGAGAACAACACATCAGAATTGTGTTACATGATTTGCCTTGTTAAAAGGAGGAGGCGAGAAAAATATCAAAATTGCATTAGTTTTCCCAAATAGTTTATAATATTAGGGATCCCTTATGTTTCAAGGAAAACATCTTGTTAAGGGGTTTTATTTGTGGTACCAAATTATATACAGAAAACAATAATATATTTGTTGCAAATTTTATTATCCTTCACATGATTATTGTTGAGATATGGGATAAAGTATAATTTACATTGACCTGATGTGGGGGTGGGGGAGAGCGAAAAAGGGGCTGTCCCTTTTAAAATAGCTACAAGATTTTACTTTTTTTCTAATATATCTCTGTGTGTGACTCCCATTACCATAATTTCTAAGCAGATTCCAGTTATTTTAAAAAAGAGCTAACTAACAATAACCATCTCTCTCTCTTCCCACTGTGATGACTCCCCCATGGGGTGCCACCTGGAACTGAGGTACAACTGAGCCCTTTGTCTCACCAGTCTGGGTTCCTTCTTGTACTGTGACAAGCTGTAAAGCCCTCCAAGCTTGTACTCACACCAACATCCACAGGCCAGCCAATCATGAATCCACAATAGAGAAGCTACAGCCAAAATACTCCCAGCTCCCCAGCCTAAGACCCCAGAGCTGTACCATCCTGACCTGGTCAAAACACAACCAGTATGAATTTATTACCCAGTCTGCCACTGCTACAAAGGAAAGTGGATGTGCACCAACTCTTGTTCATGAGCTGAGATTTATCCCCTTTGCATTTCAAACAACACACAGTGTTTTAGGTAAAATATAAAATAGATTTATTAACTACAGAAATATAGCTTTTAAGTGATTATAGGGCAGTGGCGGGTGAACCGCGGCCACTAGGAGCTGCAGGGGGCCGTGCCTGCGGATGGTCAACATCCGCAAAATGTCTCCTGGCCCACAATCAGCTTACCCTGATGGGCCTCATGCGGCCTGTGGGCCGCAGGTTGTCCACCACTGTTATAAGGGATAGCAAACAGATCAAAGTAGATTATCATAAGAAATAAAACAAAACCACAATCTAAGCCTAATGTACTAGTTAGTATTTGAATCAAGCAGTGTCTCGCCCAGTTAGATAGTACAAGCAGGTTAGCTTTTGCATACCCAGGCAGGCTTCCTTCTTTCCTGCCTGGGATCTGCACTTCCCCCCCAGTTCAGACTTTTTTCCTCCGGTACTTTCAGGTGTGTTGTTGTAGGGAGAGTGACTGTCCTGATGTCATTTCGTCCTTTTATATCTTCTTCCAACTTGCTGGAAAGATCTTTTGCTGTGACCTGGGTCAAACAGTTCCCATTTTATTGTGCTATCTCTGAGAGGTTTCTGTTGTACACAGTTCCTGGGGTAGTCCTTGTGCTTGTGCTCAATAAACCATTAACATTGTTTGGCCTTTCTATTGTTGTATCTGAAAGGCTACTTGTGAGTATTCTCAACCTCACATGTTTCAGTAGCACATACATAGCCAAACTTCACATACAATGATAGCCTATACAATCCAATGAGATATTAATGTCTAGCAGATCAAGCCTTTTAGAATGTTACCTCACAAGGCATACTTTGTACAAAATATATCCTAATTATATGACAATGGTGAATATGGGGGTGCCAGGGTGTCACACCCACCCTGTAGCAGAATGAGTTTGATTCATTTATAGTTTGAGAGTTGTTGTTTTTTTGGTTGCCTGATACTCTGACCTGAGAGAAATAATCTGATACTGCTTGCCTGTGAGTTTCATTGATTTTTCTCTTTATTTTCTAATAAACATGGTTTTCTTTAAGATATATTTAAGCTGCATCAACCATTGCAGGCCATGGGAAAGGGAGAGGGAATAGGAGGAAGAGGGAGTAGGAGGCGAGAAATTACCTGGACTTGGTCTTGTCTACATGGGGAGTTCCATGAACATTAATCCAAATTATTTAAAAGGTGTGAAGTTGAAGTGGATTAAGTTAGGGTTACCATACGTCCGGTTTTTCCCGGACATGTCCGGCTTTTCGGCAATCAAACCCCCATCCGGGGGGAATTGCCAAAAAGCCGAACATGTCCGGGAAAAATACCGGCCGGGCACTTCCTCTCCCGTGGCTGCTCTGCTCCTCCCCGGACTCAGACTTTGGCTCTGTTTAAGAGCCAAGCTGCCTGAGCCAGCGCTACCGGCTTCGGGCAGCCCCCGTGCCTCCGGACCCTGCGCCGCCAGAGCAGAGCAGCTGGAGCCGGGAAGGAGAAGTGCCCAGCCGGCGACTCGGGGTCCGGAGGCAAGGGGGGCTGCCCGAAGCCGGTAGCGCTGGCTCGGGCAGCTTGGCTCTTAAACAGAGCCAAAGTCTGAGTCCGGGGAGGAGCAGAGCAGCTGGAGCCGGGGAGGAGAAGTGCCCGGCTGGGGGCACAGGGTTCGGAGGTATAGGGGCTGCCCAAAGCCCGAGTGCTACCAGGTTCATGGTTTGCTGGGCAGCCTCCAGACCCTGCGCCCCCGGCTGGGCACTTCCCCTCCCTGGCTCCAGCTGCGCTGGGGAAGCGCCGGCCGGGGGCGCAGGGTCTGGAGGCTGCCCGGCAAACCGTAAAGCCCGTAGCGCTCGGGCAGCCCTTTTCGCGTGGCTGGGAGGGAGGAGGGGGAGTTAGGGCGGGGACTTTGGGGAAGGGGCGGGGAAAGGGCGGGGGTGGGAAAGGAGCGGGGCTAGGGCCCGTGGAGTGTCCTCTTTTTTTATTTTTTAAATATGGTAACCCTAATTAAGTTAAACTGTATTAAATTCCTGTGTGAACTCTGTTATTCTTAATTCTGTTTAGTTTAATTTACCCATAGTTCTTTGAGTAGATGCAGCTGCGTATTCCATGTAGATGTGAGAGCGCCCAGCACTCTGAAGCCAGAGAACTTTACATAGCAGTGCTTGCACCCTGTGGCCCTATTCCTCCCCTGCCATATAAGTGTGGCACCTCCCCAACCTTCCTCAGTTCCTTTTCACTGCCTAGCAGATAGAGTCAGAGCTCTGTGTGGTGTTTTTACTTCACGTTTTCAGTCTCTGTTTTCTGATTTTTTTCTCTAGATGGCGGTAGTACCTTAGGTTTAGTTTAGTGTTAGAGTAGTTGGTTGCCCTTTGTGATGCCCTCACCAGCTTCAAGCATTGTCCGTCATGTGAGTGGGGCATCTCTATTAGTGATCCCAACACTAGGTGCTTGTTGGGAATCAGCACTCCTCTGTGCTTTCCCTCCAATTCCAATCATCCTGCAAGTCATTCTCAAGCTGAAACTGGATTTGTGCCAAGCTCATTCTCACTGCTCCAGCATGGCCAAGATAATGTTGGTTTTCTGACCTCCTCACCTTATCAGTTTGGCCTCCCATATCTCTTCCTCTTCACCCTAACCTCCTGATTCAGCATCACAGTCAGATTTTGCATCCAGCCCGCAGCTCCCTGCATCTCACGGCGTGGATACTGCGTGGTTATATGAAGAAGAGGAATGATGTTTGGAACTGGTCTGGCAAATCTTGCTTAATAGTGGAAATCCCTCCACCAGAGCAGTCTATTTGGCCAAGTGGAAATGGTTCTCAATGTGGTCATTCGCTCAGGGAATGCAACTAAAGATGGCTTGTATCCAGTACATCTTGGATTACCTGTTATACCTTCAGTCTTCTGGTCCTGGTCTTAGTTGGTTGCACCTGGTGCAATTTCAGCATTTCATCCCCTCATCTATGGGAAGTCAATGTTTTTGAACTCCATGGTAGTGAGGTTCTTGAAAACAGTCACTCGTCTCTCCCCCTCCAATTAAAGACCCGGTTCCTCATGGGACCTTAATATTGTCTTACCGGCTCTTAAAGGACCTCTGTTTGAACCTCTGGCAACATCTTTTTCCCCTCTGTGTCTGAAAACTGCTTTCCTTGTGGCAAAGAGGGTGTGTGATTTGCAACCTTAGGTAGCAGAGCCTTATTACATGAGACAAAGTTACCTTGGGCCACACCCTATGCTTTTTTAAATTTAAATTGGTCCCTCATTTTCCCTTGAACCAAATTATAGATCTACCAGTGTTTTTCCCTAAGCCACATTCAACTCCAGATGAGCAGCATCTTCACATGTTGGCTGTCAGGAGATGTTTAGATTTTTACCTGGATAGGACTAAACCTTTCTGTTCTTCATCTAGTCTGTTTCAAATGCAGACCAAATGAAGGAGCAAGCAGTCTTTTCCCAGACAATCTCCAGGTGGGTATCTCCTGTATCATGACAGCATATGAACTAGCTCAGTCTGCACCTTCTCAAAGGGTGTGAGATCATTCCACGAGGGCCCAGGCAGTGTCAGTGGCATTTCTAAGTGACGTTAGTGTATTGGACATTTGCATAATACGTCCTCTGTATGTATGTTTATTAACCACTGTCCCATTACTTCTGCATCCAGATCAGATGTAAACTTTGGGAAAGCGATCTTGCACTCCTTGTTTGAATGGACTCAGAGCCCCACTTCCTGCACCTCCTACTTGAGAATCACCTACATGGAATACACGGCTGCATCTGCTCAAAGAAGAAAAAATGGTTATTTGCCTGTACTGTAACTGTTGTTCTTTGAGATGTGATGCAGGTGAGTATTCCACAACCCTTCTGCATTGGAATCTGTACTTTTGATGTTCAATGCGAAGGAACAGAGGCGGGGGTCAGGGCAGTGCTGTCCTTATTCATTTGTGTGATAAATATAAAGATATCCGTTATCCTGAACACTTATGAGCACTTTTACAGAAATGGGGGCACAAATACTGTCAATCCAGATTTCAGGGTGTCTTCTTGGCTTAACAACTCATGTGCAACACACAGATGTGTTCATAAATCAGTGTCAGTATCTGCATGCTCAGTGTAGCTTATTTTTTGATTTACAAACATCTGTGGAACCATATGGGGTTCCTGTTTATATGCTGTCTCCAGATTTTGACTATTTTATTCAAACTCTATAGTGATTTAAATAACAGCCCACTTTATAGCAATCAGAAGGCCCTGTGATAACAATTCTTACTAAATTCGAGCACAGAAGAGTGGCAACAGCTGACAAACTTCAAAACGAGGGAGACCGGAATTTTGCCCATTTTCTCCGGTGACTTCAATTTAAGAATTTTGTCTTTCTTCACAGGTTGTAAACAGTTTCTGAAAAGCATCTCTGTTTTTTTGTTGTTGTTTTTTTAAATCAGAGCAAGAATATAAGAAATTTTAGCAGTGTTGTCTCTATCAGCTGCTTTGTGTGTTCCGTGGAAAACTCCCACAGAGGATACTCTGCTTTCAAGGGGGAAATCATTATTTTATTAGCCTATTAGAACTGTGATTGTAACGTATTGCATACTATACAATGCTGTTAGTATTTCACTGCACTCTTGGTTTTGCAAGTCCTGATGTAAAAATGACAAGAAGCATTAGAACAAATTAATTTTATTTGAAGTTTTAAAAACAACTTATTTGTAATAAAATATTCTCATTAACAGTAGAATTAACAGAACCACTGAATCCATATTTTAACATTTTTGTTTTTGTTTCAGGCAGAACTGCTTTTAATGACCAACTATTAATTATAGACATTTTTAATGGTCGGTGTGTGCCTATATTTATAATATTAAAGTCCAAAAGAGTCCAACAAAATGTGTCCTTTAAAATGAATATAGGTGGCAAATGAATAGTGTTCACAGTTAATTCTGAATACCAAAACCTATTCCATTCACGTTATCCAGCACTTTGCCACAATATTATTAGAAAGGTTTATATGCGGTGGTTACAGTCTGCTCGAAGGTATAAATCGTGTCTTATGCCCATAAAGCTGGAGAAGTCTGGTGATGCATCTTAAAAAGCAGATGTTATGTAATACAGTAGGTTTGCTATGCCTTCTGCCTCATCATTGTTTCTAAACAGGAAAAATATTGCAGTGTCACATCATAAAATAGAAGGGAATATTATGATAATCTAATCTGATTTCCTGCATAATACTGGCCATGGAACTTCACCCGCTAATTTCTGTATCAAGCCCAAAGTATCAAATAGCACAATAACATTTTCACTATAGCTGCTATATGAATCTGGTTGTGTTATTTTATAATTTATAATGGCTGTTTAATCTCTCTCCCCTGCTTCCCTCTCCCTGCGCCCTTAGATGAATGAAGAGAACCAAGTCTGGTTCAAGCCAATCTGGGTCTCTCTCTTGTGCAATCAATCAGTTTGGGCCCTGGATTTGGAAGACCCAAGCTTCAGTGTTTGACTTGTTCCCCACCACCTTCCCCAGATGCCTACGCCTTGCAAACTTTAGGGGGTTCAGCTATTCAGGAAGAACAGATCTTATATGAACTAGTATGTGTGTGTGTTTGGAGGAAATTCAGAGAGTAATAGATGGAGGTTTCCTCTGAAATAAGAAATGGGAGGTAAATAGGGGAACCTTTACTATGTCCCTGCCAGAACAGTGATAAAGGGGGTGACATCTGATTCCTCCATGGGGCTCAGGTTGTCATTCCCCAACCCCCATGATGATTGAGAGCTCTGGAGTACTTGGGCATAAGCAGTAAACAGCACAGCACCATTTTAACTTTTTCCTGGATGGATGGAATCCAGATGACTTCTGGGCCCCCTATGGCATCATTGCCTAAATAAGCCCTGAAAAGAAACTTTGACTTTACCCTATATAGGTTAAGGGTATATCTCTACAGTGCCCATGGCAGGAATGGCTATAGTAGCATATATTCCATCTTACAAAGATTTCCATAATAATAAAGATCTCCTTTGAGGAAAATACTCACTGTTATTAGAAAAAAAAACTCATGTTAAATGCTCATAGTTCAATACTCTTGAAATGTTTACCCCATCTGATTAATGTATTAATTTCTGATTTAGATCCTCTAGATTCAATAGAGACACTAGATATGGGAACACATTATAAAGAGTAGTTACTATGCATGTTGATTAGACCATATGCAGGCTTAAAAGACTCAAATGCATCCCTGAAAACAGTGGAGTTCTCCCAGGGTGAATTTGACCCCCAGAATCTTCAAATCTGTGTTTGATAAGCACTCATTCAGCTTCTGTTCAATTTTACTGACTTCAGTATACATTTTCACAGAGAATTCATTTTGCCTTCATGATAGCACAGGTCACTTCATACTGATGAAGAACACACCATTACTTTTTCATCACGGTTTTAAGCTATATTCAACAGCTGCAAGCCACTTGTAATATATGTGTAAGCAGTAGAAATGGTGTTGGTTTTTCTTGGGGGGTGGGTGTGCTTAAAAAGAACAGAAACATCAGCCGAACAGTCTTCATAAATTTAGGGACGAGCATTAAGTTCAGAACGATCATAGTGTTTTCTTTAGCCATAAAACCTCCTCAATTAAATGACATTTTAATATGGACATAAATAGTTCAGTGGTGCGCTTTAAAATGAGTTTCAGTGAGGAATGGTGGGTTGTACTATATAAAGCACAATTCACTCAGCTTTAAAAATAAATCTTTTCTATTGTTGCAGCTATTAGTGGGCAATTACTGTATAGTTATTGAAGCATTGCAGAAGTATATCAATCAGAAGTATAAATGGAAGGCATGTTCAATCCATAGGACCAGGATGAATAATCAGGCTGCTTGATGCACAGTTCTGTCCATGACTTGGTAGGAGAAAACAATGATTTTCTATCCTCTACGATCAATACCATGGGCAGGATGTATTTTCGTGGACGTCAGTGGAGATCTACCAGTTTACATCAGGTGAGGTTCTGGCCATGGGGTTGTAAGTGCTCTCTCATCCTCACATAACACTGGTAAAATGATGACCTGTGATTGCTAATTCAATGAGAGACAACTAGAGCACTGTGCTGAGTCTGTCCAATTATGTCACAAGGAATTTTTGGAGTCTTACATTATGAATACATAGAATGCAGAAGGGAGTTCTCCATTGTTGCACTTCACCTGTATTCCCCTCTAGGGTCCACTTCAGGAATTACCAGTCACGTCTCAGATCTGTCACCTGTCTCTGATCAGGGATCTTTGTCTCACTCCCTTCTGACCGAAAGGATTTAGGAGGCACAACTCCCTGGATTATACTGTAATATCCCCAGGAAGCCAGTCTGCCTAAAGGCCAGCACCTGTGCTTTGCTTTCTCTGAACAGTGTATTGCCAGCAGTTACAAGATACCACCCCGCCCTTTCTAAGTAAGCACATGTATTCTTAAGGTAAAAGCATTATGGAGCAAACATATACAAACAATAAACAGATTTAAACACACATTAAACATATATACCCATCCGCCTTATGGGGTTCTAGTAGGCCAAAGTCTTTCCAATCATTCTTCAAGGGTTGGGTCCCCCATTGGACAGACGATTCTGTCCATTTGTTGGATCAGAAAGAAGGCCTTGAATCATTTTAAACCCAGCCTTTTTATATCAAAAGCCCTTTCTTGTCTGATGGTTTCTGGAGAAACCAGTTTGAACTAGTGTATGTGGGTGGTGCGTCTCTGGAGTTGTTTACAACCTAAGTGATTTACCTTAATTACCACCATCCCCCCCCACCCCCCACACACTCTTTTAGTTCCTGGAAGAGCTGTGGCAAAATTTGTACCTGGAGTTATATACACCCCTCTGGCCCACAGTGTTACAGAAATCATTCATACATTTCACACAAATATGGTTCCCAAAGATATTGCAACATCTGTCATACACTTCATCACACCCATTCAGGTAGTTTGGATCAACAGAACTCTTCTGAGAGAATAGCCTGGTTAATATGATCTCTGTCCACTTGGCAAAAGAGCTGAATATTTCACAGCATGAGGATAGTTTGTTACTTTTTCTATAAGATTTCTTGGCACTATCCGTCTTGCTCGCTTGATGGCCAAACTCAGAGTCTGGATCGAGAGAATATATATTCACTGGGAATGGTGCATCAAGCTTTAGGCAGCAAACTGTCAAAGGCACCCAGGTTCTTCTTGACTGACAAGGTCCAGTGGGGGATAGGAAGGGTACTAGGTTCATTCATGAAGAAATAAATGCTTGTCTCCTGCTCTTTTCCCCTCTCCTTTTGGACTAGATGATTTCCTGAGGTCTCTTCCAACCCTAATCTTCTATGATTCTGTGATATACCATAATTGAGGGAGTTTGCTGATTTGTACCCATGTTTACAATGTAGACTTCACCACTGTGATTCATGCCTTAATAAATTCAGAGCTGATTACTGCAGTGTGCTCTACTTGGGGCTTTACCTTGCATCCGGTTTGCAGCCTGTCAGTTAGGTACTGTGTCTTTCAGCTGGTGCTATCTGGTCTGTGTGGGTTTCCAGCTTATTTCCAGGTGCTCTGTAAAGTGTTGGCTTTGACCTTTTTAAGCTCTAAATGGGTTAAATCCTGTTTACCTTAGAAATCTGCTCCCATCTCACTTGAGACCCCAGACGTTGCAATTATATGATTTAACTAAATGCTAAATTTCACATTAGAGCTGGGCAAATAACAGATGTTTTCCATTCACCATCAATTCTGAAAAATTGGAAAAAAAAATATTTTGGGTCAAACTGAGAATGCAATTTTCCAACATTTCCTCCTAGTGAAATAGTGTTTCCTAATATCCAACCTAAACCTCCCCCACTGCAACTTGAGACCATTGCTCCTTGTTCTGTCATCTGCCACCACTGAGAACAGCTGAGCTTCATCCTCTTTGGAACCCCCTTCAGGTAGTTGAAGGCTGCTATCAAATCCCCCCTCACTCTTCTCTTCTGCAGACTAAATAAGGCCAGTTCCCTCAGCCTATCCTCATAAGTCATGTGCCCCAGCCCCCTGATCATTTTTGTTGCCCTCCGCTGCACTCTCTCCAATTTGTCCACATAATTTCTGTAGTGGGGGGCCCGAAACTGGACACAATACTCCAGATGTGGCCACACCAGTGCCCAATAGAGGGGAATAATCACTTCCCTCAATCTGCTGGCAGTGCTCCTACTAATGCAGCCCAGTATGCCATTAGCCTTCTTGGCAACAAGGGCACACTGCTAACTCATATCCAGCTTCTCATCCACTGTAATCCCCAGGTCCTTTTCTGCAGAACTGCTGCTTAGCCAGTCGGTCCCCAGCCTGTAGCGGTGCAAGGGATTCTTCTGTCCTAAGTGCAGATCTCTGCACTTGTCCTTGTTGAATCTCATCAGATTTCTTTTGGCCCAATCCTCCAGTTTGTCTAGGTCACTCTGGACCCTATCCCTACCCTCCAGTGTATCTATCTCTCCCCCCAGCTTAGAGTCATCTGCGAACTTGCTGAGGGTGCAATTCATCTCCTCATCCAGATCATCAATAAAGATGTTGAACAAAACCGGCCCCAGGACCGACCCCCAGGGTACTCCGCTTGATACCGGCTGCCAACTAGTTCAACAGAATCAACATGCATTTATGGAATGGTTTCAGTGTTGACAAATCTGTATTTTTCACTGAGAAAGAATTTTTGTTAAAAAAAAAAATCAGTCCAATGCTAGTTCACATCCCACTTTTCTTCCAATGTTTTTCAGTGCGTTGGCTCTTCAGGCATGTTGCAAAGCCTCTCTGCTGTCCCAGACATTCCCTGGGTTGATTGGTTAGACTGATTTGTGGCAGGATTGAGAGGGAGAATTCTATTTTAATGTGGATTGGAGGATTTATTGGGGGTATTATTTGGGGTAATATTCTTTTAAGGCACTTAGGACCAGATTCTCCTCCATCACCAGAATTAGTAGAATTACTCGTGATTTACAAAGTCTTAGCCAATCTAAAAATGTACAGAGAGAATAAATTGCTGTTTAATCTACAGATGCATGTTGTGCTGCTTCAGTACTTTCCTGTCAGAAAAGGCTAATGATACATGTATCATCTAAGAAGAAACTAATGGTTTGGGGAAGTGGGTGTCCTCCAGTTCAAGACTAGGAATGAGGCGAGCAGGCAAATGGGTTGCCTTCTGCAGATCTGGGAGATGGCCTGCTGGCTCCCTTGTGCAGGCTAGATGTGGGGGATTGAAGATCCTTCCCCCCTAGAAGACACCACTAGATGACAGAGTAGTTGAAGCCTATTGGTGAGGTTTTTGGCTGCTTTGGTAACAAAACCATAAAAGTGAAACTGTGTTTGTTTTTAATGAACATTTTGCTCAGATCTAGATTACCGGCCCTTTAATACAAGGCCTCTGGCTCAGAATCATCAGTTAGGTCTTCCAGAGTAGTAAATTCTAGGCACTCTCTTTGACTTTAAAATACTAACTTCTTGAACAGTAACAGCCAAGTGGGCGCCAGGCCCAGTATAGAGTGGCTAATTGTCTGACATATCTATTTGAAAATCAAGTCTCTGTCAATGTTTGTCCATTAGGAGTATGGCAGCCTAGCAACCTGTTTTAGTCTGATCAATGAGTACATTTGTTTAACAAATACTAAGGACAAGATTATGTCCCACCCTGCTTGGTGGTCAAAGGGCCTTTCCCTGTCTGTGCCTAGCACAAGTACCAGGCTTTGTGTGGTATGTACATTCCTCTGAATGCAAGGACTATAGGGGAGTGCCTCTTTCAGTACTACTGGCAGATGTGGCAGTCTCTTTAAGAGTTGCACAATAACAGCACTCCCTGGATCTCCAAGTGACATTGCGCTTGCCTCAGGTAAAAGCCTCAATGAGCTCCTATTGAGTAGGGTTATCATATTTGCACAGTCAAAAAAGAGGACACGGGGGGAGGAGCCCTGCTCTAGCCCCGCCCCTGCCCTGCCCCACCCCCAATCACTCCCTCCCACCCTCTGACTGCCCCTCTCAGAACTCCCAAATCCCCCCTGCTCCTTGTCCCCTGACTGCCCCCTCCTGGGACCCCTGCCACTAACTGCCCCCCTAGGAACCTACCTGTCCCCTGACTGCCCCGACCCTTATCCACATCCCCACCCCATATTCACACCCCCGCCCCCAGAGAGACCCCTGGGACTCCCATGCCCTATCCAACTGCTCCCCGCCCACTGACAGGACCCCCAGAACTCCTGACCCATCACACCCCCTCTGCTCCCTGCCTGCCTCGAACCCTCTCCGCACCCTTGCCCCCCGATAGCTCCCCCGAACTCCCGACCCATCCAACCCCCCACTCCCTGTTCCCTGACCAGGGCTGGCTTTAACAAGAGCCCAGGAATCGGGCTGCGCTCCGGCCAGAGTCACGGGGTTTGGGGCTGGGATGGAGGTGCTCAGCCGGGGTTGGGCCGGCCGCCCTGGGGCCCGAGCCAGGCCGGAGCCGCTGGGGTCAGGGCCAGCGCGCTTGGCTGGAACTGGGGCCGGTGCCCCGGGGCCCGAGCCGGGCCAGGCTGGAGCCGCTGGGACCGGCCGGGCCGGAGGTGCTCGGCCAGGGCCGGGCCAGCCGCCCTGGGGCCCGAGCTGGGCCAGAGCCGCTGGGGTCGGGGCCGGCGCGCTCGGCCAGAACCGGAGCTGCTGGGGCCGGGGCCGGGCCGGCGCACTCAGTCGGAACTGGGGCCGGTGCCCCAGGGCCCAGGCCGGGCTGGAGGCTCTGGGGCCGGCCGGGGCCGGACTGGGCCGCGCTGCGCCTCCCCGGAGCCCTCCTCCTCGCATCCCACCCGCCACAGCTTACCTGCTGCTGCCCGCCTGCCCCTTTATTTAGCTTTATTTAGTTATACATCTTTTTTCCCCTCTCCTTAGATGGCATTTTCAAAATGCTATAATTGCAGGATAGGATTCAGAAAGAAAGTACTACAAGTCCCTTTTCCCTGAATACAGAAGCTGTACTGCCCTTAGCCCCACCCCCAGCCCCTCTACACAGCTGCGTCTCTTGAGTCCTGTCCGGGGTCTGTACAGCAGCCCCGCCGGAGGACAGGGATGAGGGGGTGAGGCTGGGGAGGTACAGCCGTGCCAGCGGAGCTGCCGGCATGGGGCTCTGCTCCTTTCACCGCTGCGGTTCCCAGGAGAGCCCCGAAAAAAGCAGAACGTGAGAGCCCCGGGCAGCCCCACGGTTAAGGTGGGCTATATACGTCTTTGTTGTTATAGCACAAGGGGGTGCAGTTGCTAAGCTTCTGTTCTGTCTTGTGCATAACCATTGAGTTTAGTGCTTTGGTTTAAATTTACAGCTGAACTGCAGCTGATTTTTTCTCACTGTGTTAATGAGAATATTAATATAAAGGTTTTACACGTGTGTAGATATTCAGTTATTTACTTCTGCATGTGTGGTTATTCAGTTAATTAGATAACACTTTTTCTTGGCCTGCCCAACAGAATCGGCCCCATCACACCTTCGGAGGTTGGCCTTCTGAAAGAACACTAACAGTATGTTTGTTAGTAAAGTGTCTTTATATGTTGACACTTTACCAACTTCATATGTTGTTAGATCAGCAAGATGAACAATTTGCTCTGATATGCTTTATGCCTCTCCCCCTTTATGAAGGTGTTGTTATGGATTTGAAAAATGTGCAGGGGAAAGATGGAACAGAAAAAGCTGTTTGTTTTTTAATATTACCACAGTGTCTTTAGCGTTTTCAGCAAAGATTTTAATTAAATAATTTTAAAGTTTAAAACCATTTGTTTCATTTCAACATCTCTTGTTTTATGTGGCTACATGCACTGTACTCCTGTTGCTATTAGTATAGCAGCTAAACACTCAGATTGATATGCTACTGATAGGTGTCCATGTGTGGATGAATGGGAATGTTGTACTTTGTATTCTAGGTATTCACTTAATAATGGTATAGGCAGGTGAATCGAGAGGGAATTTGGAAAATGTAAATGCTCCTGGTAGTCCAAATTGGAATACCCCATGCACTGTTTGGGTTGCAGGCTTTGATATCCCACCATGACTTTCTGTGAATGAACAGTTTTCAGATATCCAGTCCTGTATGATGAAAACTTTGATACATTTGCTCAATTCCCAAAATTTAGATTGCTTGGAAAGCAAACTTTATTCTTAATTAGGTTAGATGCTAAATTAAGGTACAATATAAATAATTCGCAATTCATTCCTCCCAGTCTGCCAATCTAGGCAATTACATATTTGCTATACAGGTACATAATTCAAGGCAAATACAATCTAATTTGCAGGTGTGATTAACTTATCCCAAAAAGTAACAATGACATCACTTCTAACTAATTATTACTAATGCCTGTTACTGTATGGGAAAAGTAAGCGAATGAACATTCTGAAATTTCTGTGGTAAGTGTCTAAGGAAACAAGAAAAAAGTAGATACAGTTTGGAGCAAGACACTGATGTTTGTGTCCATCACATAGTTCTTTACACCCTCTCCCAGATGATTAATGGAGCTGCACTGATTGCTGGTTCAGAGAACTCTGGGTCTTGGTTTCCCCAGGCTAGAGAAAAAGTGAATACATGGTAGTTGCCAGTTTGCGCAAGGAGAAACTGTATGAAAACTATCAGTGTGAGGAGCTTGGTTGTCTGAGAACCCATTTCTTCAGGAAGTTCTTCCAGGATCTGAGCCTTATATAGTATGAAGTGGAAAACTTGCACTAGAATGATATAAAGGTCTGACTTAAACTGAAAAAGCCAGACAATTCAAAGGTAAAACTCAACACATTGTACCTGGGTAAATGCCTGGGTCTCTCAGAAGGGTGATGTTTAGTCTGCAATAAATGTCACAGCAGGAATGAATGGAGGTATGGAGTGGGATTCAACTCAGAGTTTATCATGCATTCAGCATTTGGCATTGGCTCAGACTCAGCTGTAGTATAACTCAATTGACATGGGTGGATTTACACTAGAAAGAATTTGACCCATTAACCATAAACATTGTAGTAACATAATTTTGGTGTTTAATTTTTTGGTCAATGGTGTTGGAAGTTCAAAACGAACTCCCACCCACCCTATCCTCTTTTGTTTATTTTATACTGGGCTGCGAGCCTTTTCATTGCATGTGTTATATGTAGCTCTGTAACCATTCTGATTGCATTCTGTGTAGTTTCAAGGAGTCTGCAGAAGAGAGGTGCTGTTTGATGATGCAGAGTGGTGCAGATGGGTAGCAAGCAGAAATATTGTGCTCCCTCGTGGTGACTTGGCTTTTGTTCTCTTTTGGTTTGTTGTTCCTCATATATGAATTGTGTATGGAACAACCCCACAATAGTATACTTATAATCTTGCAGACTTTACTCAGTTTACAGATGGATAAATTGAGGCAAAGCAAGATTACATGACCTTTTCAACTTCAGTTGCAAAGATGTCAGACAATGAATCAGTTGCAGGAATAGAACCCTTTAATCCACACTCTCAATTTCCTGTGTTATTCAACTGTAGAACCCCTCCATGATACAGTAGAGAGAGTAGCTGCATATAGTCAAGTTGCAGGATTGTAAATTGCATTGTGGGGATTGCCATTGCATTTTTGAGATTTGTGTTATATGTGACACTCTTCCCTTACAAAAGCCTCTACTGTGCTACTTTTCCACTACTGTAGAGGAATCTTTGCCTATTGCTTAGATTTGTAGATCAAGAAAACATTTTAGCTGCAGATCCTTGTTTCCAAGTTGTGTAATATTACATGCCCTGGAAAGAATTATGGAGCATTTCCCTTACTTATACAAGAGTCATACAATAGCTCCCAGGTGCCTCCAGCATAAATGACTCATTTGAGGGCTCTATAATATGTGCGATAAACCCATAACTCACTTCTGTCCACAGAGGTTTTTTTATATAACATGAAGGATGAAGAATTTGCTTTTGAAGATACTGATTTTTCTCAGTAGTCTGGGCTTGTGCAATGGCATAGACCAATTGTGTATAATTTGCTGCATAATGAATGCTGACTTTTATAAAACAGATGCAGGATGAAACTACATGCACGTGGTGTTTCTGCATTTAACCAGCTTGTTGAAGCTGATTTGCATTCATCCAAGAGCTCATCAATATTACATGTTCAGACAGTTTGGGACAGGACCAAATCCTACCTTTTTGCCTGAGTCATCAGTTCTGAGTAGATGTTCACAAACTGTAAAATTTCATTAACCCAGATTTGCAATTTAGTGGGATAGTCTCATCTCAGTGCAAAGAGATTTATTTATATGTGTAGCTTACCATGCACCAAGATAGCAATATAAGAAGAGAGATGAGGTATATATTAGGGAACCTTCTAGGTTCTTTCTATCTCTAATTTCTCGGATCCTTTGATTTACTCTTGTCCACATTTTTTCTTAAATAAACTGCATATGAGTTTTGGGATTTCATATAGTTTTTCTGTGGAATCCATTAACGGAAAGAAAGTTTGGATAGACTATCTAAAATAGTAGATGAAAGAAGCGCAGTAGACACCAGCTAATTGGATTTTTGTAAAGTAGTTGGATAGTATCTCACCAACTCTTACGCTCAACATCAATTGAAATTGATTTGGATATTTTCATGGGCTAAGTGACTGAGATAGGTTTGTGAAAAAACACATAGCAGATCAAATTTGATGGTGACAAATGAGAGGGTAATGCACATTGGTGGGAGTAAGAAGAAATACTCATATATATTGCTGGATTCTAAATTAACTGTAACTCAAGCAAAAGACCTAGCTGTCATTGTGGAAAGCTCATGAAAACATCCGCTCACTGTGCAAACAAAAGGAGGGATGTATAAGGAATGGAACCGAAAAGAATACTATGACTATTGTAATGCCATTATATAAATCAATGACGTGCCATCACCTGGAGGGCTGTGGTGGGTTCCAGTTGCCCTATCTCAACAGAGTTATTAATAAAATGGAAGGCTCTTCTGAGATGGTGATGAAAATAATTAGAGGCATAAAAAGACTTCCATTAGAAGAGAGATTGAAAAGTTGGGATGACTTAGCCTAGAGAAGAGAGAAAATTGGATGCACCGATATTTATCCTTTCCCATCATACAAAAATAAAGGGAAATTAAATGAAATTGAAAGACAAAAATTAAAATTGGTACTAGGCAATATGTTTTACAGAACATATTTGCCTGTGAATCTCATTGCAACAATACGTCATTAAGGGCAAAATCTTAATGTGATTGAACATTTATATATTGTTATTGATAATGAAAACATCTACAATTTGCTTATACATACGCACACAAGAAGGGTTATAAACCTACATGGTTCAGTGTAATTAGTACTGTACTGATAGCATTATGAAGAAACTTCTCATATGAGTGGTTGTTCCATAATCCCCATTACTGCTTTTCTTGCACTTTCCTCTAAAGTATTTTATACTGATCATTGTCATAGACAGTATATCAGAGTGACCATGGATCTCATCTGCTGTGGCAATTCTTGTGTTCCTAAGGATCTTAAGTTTGGCACTCAAACTGGAGACACCCAAAAATCAATGGCCACTTTGGAAAATATTAGCATATAAGTACAGGTGGCAAAGTTATAGTACTTTACTATATGAATGAATTTATGAATGAAGTTAATAGAATGTTTGGTCAATGGAGTGCAGACTTATGCCCAATGATACAGAAATATTAAAAAGGCCCATGAGATAAATACATGTTTATTATGCAACTAATTTCTGCTTAGCCATTTGTAAAGTCTTTTCTTAAAATATCAAACACTCTAACAGGTTTTCTTTCTTATATCTTGAGTTACTACTACTTTGATGGACTTCTTTTAAATCACAGCTGTTATCGATTAGTGTTGATAACTAACATTTTTCTGCGGTAAAGGATAATATATTTCAGTATCAATAAAACCCAAATGATAGAATGATTTAATTAAAATTCCTTCTGTTTCCTCATAATAATGTCCTTCCCGTGGTAATTATGAGTTTGCTATTCAGTATGCATAAAAGAAAATGTTGGCTTCTCCTGTATTGCTGTTCCATCAGCTAGTGAAATGATATTTATCAAGATAAGCACAACCTGAGTTAATTTTACATTGAATGATTTCTCTATAATGGATCATGTGAAGCAGTAGAATCTTAAAAAGAAAAAAAAGTAGCAACTTCCTATTTTTTCAATATTAATAAAAGAAAATGAATGCCTGACAGAGGGGCTTGGGTCATTTACTTTATTGTATGAGCTGTAAGAATAAAAAACTAAATGCATTGACTTCTCCTGCTACTTCTAGAGCTAGAGCCCAACTTAGAGACTTTTGTTCTATCTGAAAGTCTTTGATATCTCTGTGGGAGGCTTTGTTGAACTACCCAAAATAAACCCAGCTAGGAAGGACTATAGGGACCAGAACACTGGACAAAGTGAAATAGTTCTTTCTTCTTTTCCTCACAAAGTCTTCAGGTTGATTTCAAAGCATAAATATAAAATAATAAAAATGCTTCAGGGAGAAGGCATAAAGAAAAAACAATATAACTTTTATAGCTACTAGCTAAAGCATTACAGCTTTATACTGTAAGCTCTCCAGGGCAGGGACTTCGTTTTTAGCTGTTTGTTTTACTGCTTGTAAAGTGCTATGTACAGTTTGAGCTCTCTATATTTCCAGGCAAAAAGACTAAGTTAAAATGGAATTAAGGGTGAAAGTACATATCAGTAATTTAAATACAGTACATTACAGGTACGTTGTACTATCCCCAAAAGCCAGGAAATTCAGAGATAACATTAAACTTAAAAGAAAATCAAACATACTAAGGTACGGAAATACTCCGTTAAGGCACCCAAACAATGTAACTCTGCCCTGTAGTGATGCCATGCATGGTATTACTTGTGATCATAGATTAAACTGATTTTATATGTGTCTTAAAAAATCAGTTTAGATTAGATCTGACTTAGGACCACAAGCACTAGCATGTATATATTCCTCAGTGTCACGCAATAGAGGGTGGCGTTAAAGTTCTTCCATGTGCCTTGCAGATAGGGTTGCCACCTTTCTAATTGGACAAAACCGAACACCCTTTTCCCACCACTTGCCCCGCTCCTTCTCCGAGGCCCCACCCTCTCCTCACTCCATCCCTCCTCCCTCTGTCGCTCACTCTCCCACACCCTCACTCACTCACTCACTGATTTTTACCAGGCTGGGGTGGGGGGTTGGGGTGCGGAAGGGGGTGAGGGCTGCAGCTGGGAGCGCAGGCTCTGAGATGGGGCTGGGGATGAAGGGTTTGGGGTGCAGGAGGGGGATCTGGGCTGGGGGTTGGGGCCGAGGGTTTTGGCATGTGGGAGAGGGCTCCAGGCTGATGCAGGGTGTTGGCGCATGGGAGGGGGGTACAGGCTCTGGGCTGGGGGCATGGGCTCTGGAGTGAGGCCAGAAATGAGCGGTTCTGGGTGCGGGAGAGGGCTCTGGGCTGGGGCTGAGGGGTTTGGAGTGTGTGTGGGGGTGGGGACTCTGTATGGGGGTGCGAGCTCTGGGATGCGGCCGGGGATGAGGGATTTGGGGTGTAGGAGGCTGTTCTGGGCTAGGGCAGAGGGGTTCGGAAAGTGCCAACCCCATGCCAACTGAACTTTTCATGGCCTGGTCAGCAGTGCTGATCAGAGCTGCCAGGGTCCCTTTTCGACTGGGTGTTCGTGTTGAAAACCGGACACGTGGCAAGCTTACCTGTAGAGTATGGAGAGCCTCAAAACTTGCAGGGAAGAGACAATGTGGTGCAACTACTGCTCCCACTATAAAGGGATTTCCTAACAATATCTAGTTTATTTAATAATATACTCTACTTACACTTTAAAGTGTGTGCGTCATTGGCTTTGCAGATCCCAGTGGTCACAACAAAGCTGGAATGATACATTTGTTAAGTGAGGAATCATCATATTTGCAGTTATTGTGCTGAGACTCCATGGAAAAAATATCATAAAGCACACAAGTGATATACAATAATTTATTCTTGAAGTTAAATATTACTGGGTCTGATCCCAAGAGATGATGAACACGTTTATCTCTAGTTGTATGTAGTGAGAGTTATAGGACTAAGTACCTCTTAGGATCAGGCTCATGGTCATTTTGTTTTACCTGCCAAAATAATGACTCGATATAAGAGGTAAATGAGGTGTTTTGAGTTTGTTGGAGGGTAAAACAACATCTAAATATTGCATTTTCTTATCCTCTCATAGTTGAGAAACAGCCAAGCATATTTTAAGATATTTTATTAGGGAGATCAGGAAAGTGCAGAAAAATGTAAGGATAAACTAGATGCAATACTGTACACTTTTATACACATACCACACCAACCAGTGACCTCCATCTTGCGAAGAGATCCACATGGGAAGATCTTTAGGTGTGTTTCTTGTCCCATTGAAACACTTTTCTTATGCACATTTTAATCCCTGAAATGAATGTGTGAATCCCAGATAATATGTATTTATAACAGAAAATCTGGCAAATACTCAACTATATAGGCAGGGGTGTTATATTGTACCATGAGGCTGTCCTGGCTTTTCACAGAAAATTCTATTTTAAAAGGAAATTGCAGTAGTATTGATTATTTTCCTCTTTCAAAGTGATATACTACTTTTGCTATTCCACATTAAGCATCTGAAAGCTCTGCCGGGCCTAATGCTAGTAAGAATCAGGTTGCTAAATCTTTTGGTAGCTGAGTTGTTTCAACAGTACTTACTCTGAGGAGTTTGCCTTTGAACATTTGTTATAAGGATCAGAATCTAATGGTGGTGTATGTGCAGATGGTGAGTGTCTTTAGAGAATGGCAGGGACTGCAAGATTCTCTAAGCAACTGGCATTATCTTGCTAACAGGACTTCTTGCTTGGATGTGTTACCTATTCTTAGTGTCTTAAATGTTGAGGGTTCATGAAAAACTCCCTAGAATCTATACTAGCTTTTACTCTGAAACAAAATGTCTAGCTGTACCGGACTGTATTGCGGCTAATTGTATTACTATTTGACTCAGTATTATCAACATTTCTTTCATGTTGTTACATGCAAGTCTTGTAGGTTCATTTTTTATCATCATCATCTTTATTTTTCACATTTTTTCCCGATCCATTACGAAGCCAGGGCCTCCCTAGGATTACTGTATTGTGTTGGTTATTAGTAGGGCCCTACCAAATTCATGGTCCATTTTGGTCAATTTCACGACCATAGGATTTAAAAAGTCATCAATTTCATGATTTCAGCTATTTAAATCTGAAATTTCATGGTGTTGTAATTGTAGAGGTCCTGACACAAAAAGGAGTTGTGTGTGTGTGTGTGTGTGTGTGTGTGTGTGAAGGTTATTGCAGAGGGGGTTGCAGTACTGATACCCTTACTTCTGCACTGCTGCTGGTGGCGGTGCTGCTTTCAGAGCTGGGCAGCTGGAGAGCGGCAGCTGCTGGCTGGGAGCCCAGATTTGAAGGCAGAGCCATCGCCACCAGCAGCAGCGCAGATGTAAGGAAGGCAGGGTATGGTATTGCCACCCTTACTTCTGCACTGCTGCCTGCAGAGCTGGGCCCTCAATCAGCGGCTGCCATTCTCTGGCTGCCCAGCTCTGAAGGCAGTAGTATAGAAGTAAAGGAGGCATGGTATGATATTGCCACCTTTACTTCTATGCTGCTGCTGATGGGGCGCTGCCTTAAGAGCTGGGTGCCCGGCCAACAGCCCGCCACTTTCCGGCCGCCCAACTCTGAAGGCAGCGTAGAGGTAAGGGTGGCAATACCCCGATCCCCCTAAAATAGCCTTGTGATATTCCCCCTCCCCCAACTCCTTTTTGGGTCAGGATCAAGAACAAACCAGAACAAAACAATGGAACTAATCCCCCCTCCTCGTTGGAGTGTATATCTCTTGTTTATCTTATTGGAATGCCTTATCACTTGTACAGAGAGGGAGAATAGCTTCCCCCACGATGTTATCTGATGGTTCATGA
The DNA here is from genome assembly GCF_011386835.1 of Chrysemys picta bellii. Taxonomy (NCBI): domain Eukaryota; kingdom Metazoa; phylum Chordata; order Testudines; family Emydidae; genus Chrysemys; species Chrysemys picta. The sequence goes on from NC_088791.1 coordinate 21,049,614, forward strand.
GTTAGGTACTCATCCAGTGCTTTGAGTTACAGGAAACATGTCTTGTACATAAGATACAAGATCACACATGGTTTTAATAAGAACTGAAACTGCTAAGAAGCAAAATCTATGTCATAGTTGTGTTTCACTTTGGCTCTTGGCCATTCTGAAAAGCTCGTTGCAACAGACACCTGCCTGTAGCGTATGAAATGGCTGTAATCCAGAAAGAACACTTATCAAGAAAGAAATCAGTATTGAAGCAATAACAGCCTAACGTCAGAATGGGGAAGCTGCTGCTGCTTAATGCTGCACAGGACAAAAGCTGCTCCTTTGTGCCAGTAATAATGAATGGCCTGTGGTTAGCACCTTATCCACAGCAGCTTAAAAGGACTTGAGAGCAATATAGTGTAACAAACTCTATGTCCTGTTATTTCAGTTTGTCTTGATATTATTCATATAAATCAGGTTTTAATGCACGCTAAAATAAAAATTTGATACAGGTCACTTGACGAGTTATAGTTATATAGAGAATACATGGAGAGCTCTTTTCACCCTCAGTGCGTGCATTAAGTTAACATTTACTTGGTATGGGACATTGGGTTGAAGCTAGGGTTACCATATCCAGCAAATAAAAAAAGAGGACCCTCCACGGGCCCTGGCCCCGCCCATTCCCCCACCCCAGCCCCGCCCCAACCCCGCCCCTTCCCCGCCCTAACTCCGCCCCCTCTTCCCTCCCACTCTCAGCCATGAGGAAAGAGCTGCCCGAGCGCTACCGGCTTCCCGGTTTGCCGGGCAGCCCCCAGACCCTGCGCCCCCAGCCGGCGCTTCCCCAGCGCAGCTGGAGCCTGGGAGGGGAAGCGCCCAGCCGGGGGCGCAGGGTCTGGAGGCTGCCCGGCAAACCGTGAAGCCGGTAGCGCTTGGGCTTCGGGCAGCCCCCTTGCCTCCGGACCCTGCGCCCCCAGCCGGGCACTTCCCCTCCTGGGCTCCGGCGGCGCAGGGTCCGGAGGCAAGGGGGCTGCCCGAAGCTGGTAGTGCTCGGGCAGCCCGGCTCTTAAACAGAGCCGAAGAGTCAGGGGAGGAGCAGAGCCGCCATTTTCCTGGACATGTTCGGCTTTTTGGCAGTTCCCCCCGGACGGGGGTTTGAGTGCCGAAAAGCCGGACATGTCCGGGAAAAAGAGAACGTATGGTAACCCTAGTTGAAGCTCATAAGTTTTGCAAAACTCTCAAACTGTTCATGCAGTTAAACATCCGGTTTGAGTTCTGGCATTTTTTCTTGCAATTCCTTTCCACCAACGGTTAGTTAATTGAGACAAAATAAACATTCATTCTAAAGGAAATATGTGCTATGGAATAAATTTAGTAATTTAACAACCCAGCCACTACCCTGCAGTCCTCATCCTGCAAAGGGGTTCTGATTCCTAGTGGAGACCCAGGTACTTCAGTGGGACAAGGCTAAGACCTAAAGTTCTGCTCATGTGGACCCTCTCTGCAAGAGGCCTTAGGTTGTGCATATTGGTGGTCTGTATACAGTAGATGTACAGTACTGTATTATCATTGCATTTTTCCTCACTTTCCCTCTCTGCTCCTTTTTTCTTTCTAATTGTTTTTGAGCTGTTCCATTTCCTCCCTTTTTTCCCCCGTGCTTGATTCCCCCCGCCCACATTTTTCCTAAGTGCAATATAAAAGCAATAATATTCGCATTCAAGATGCACCTCCAAACTCAACAAGTTTGGTTCTTTTCAAAATCAATCAAAATTAGATGAATTTGCCTATCTGCGTTTAGTGAGTGTTTTTTTAGAGGGAGGAGGAAAGGATATAATGTCCCACTTTTCTTAAGTATTTAGGGCTTTATCCAGCAATGTGCCTTTTATTTTGTTTTTATTTATTTATTGTTACTTTTGCGACCATGTTTTGATACAAACACAAAATTAGCACCTACCTTGGAGAATCAAATCCTGCTCATCTTACCTAAAGACTACCATTGTCTTCAGTGGGACTCCTCATGTGATGAAGGAGAGCAAGATGAGGCCTGGAAAAGCCCCATGATCATTTTGGAAGGCTCTTCCTGATTTTGTTTTAGATGGCAGAACGGTTATAAAATATATTTCACTGATCGCCTGAGACAATTTGCTGACTGATAGCTGAGAAATTAACTGCTGCTATTTCTAATCTTTCCAGTGTGCTTTCCTGTGTAGTACTGGATATAGTTATGCAAGTTTGTCGGGATGAGATTTTATTTATTGTTTTCCTCTTCAGTGTAGAATGGAAATAGGGAAGTATTTACTGCTCTGTGTGTAAAGCAGAGCTATACTAACAAATTATTTTCATTTCACCTCAGAGGTTTTCATCTCAATCTGGGGCCTGATTCTACTCTCACTAATGCTGTTGTGAATGAAGAGTATCTCCACTGAAGTTAGAGAAGTTAAACCTGAATAAAAGGTGTAAAAAGGAAGAGAACCAGGTTTCAGCATCCTATGTTCAACAGAAATAGCTGTGCAGGGAGGGAGACAGACAGGAAATGGCTCCATAGAATAGAAAAATGTTATGCAGGCCAAAGAGAAAATGCACAGTCATTTTAAAAAGGTGCCAAAAGGTTGATAAGAATGGGGAAGGGTGCAGGAACAGACTTACCATAGAGAAAGAGAATGAGAAAAATGAGCGAGATCACAGTTGGAGGAAGAAATGTAGCAGATGGAGATCATAGGAAACGACAAGGGAAGACCAATGGGGGGACCAACAATAGAAAGATCAAAGGTATGTAAAAAAAGAAGCTGAGAGAATACCTAGCTGGAAAGCTTAAATAGACAGAAGGATGGCTCTGTTTTTTCTCCTGTCCATGCACTTTGAGGCAATGGGCACCTGCAGCTCTTTGGTGGCAGTGGGAGTTATAGGTTCTCAGCACCTCTCAGAATCACACCATGAAAGCTTAATATTTTTAATAGCAAACTGGAATGGTGAGAGAGGGGAAAAAGCCACCTGAAAATGGCCTAAATAAACACAATACATAACACACATTCCATGACACTAAGCCATTTTGTAAAGTTTCATATTTGAATTTAGGTTGCTTTTTCAGGTCAGGTCAGCAAGTTCATATTGAGCCCTGTTAGATGTCTTGCCTCCTCCGAGTGTCTACACTGCTGAATCATTGAGAAAATGAATGTGCCAAGTTGACACATCATTTTGTGGGTAAATTCTAGTTTTCCTTTTTGAGATGTTTTACAATTCTCTGCCACAACTACTTATCCCTGGGAAGAAATTGCCATGCAAACCTGTCAAATCCAGACAGTTGTCATAGATCATTTGTTGTGTTTGCTCGCATTTCTCAGGTCAGATGTAGGGTTTCACAGGCAGTTTGTAGCAAACATAATGACAACTTTCAAAAGGAGCTGAACGCTTTCCAAAGAAGAGTTGAAGAAAGCTTCAGTGCCTCACCAAATCACTCATTACTTATATAGGCCTCAGTCATGCACTCATTGAAGTCAGTGAGAGTTTTACCATTGATTTAAGGCCATATCCATAGCCTGTTAAAATCAGTGGGAGTCTTTCTATTAACTTCAATGTGCTTTGGATCAGGCCTTAAATGTGTATAGGTAGGGTTACCATTCGTCCGGATTTACCCGGACATGTCCTCCTTTTGTGCGCTAAAAATAGCGTCCGGGGGAATTGTAAAGCACTCACAATGTCCGGGATTTCCCCCTCCCCCGGCAGAGCGAGCGGCTGGGAGGGCTGCAGGAAAGTCCCGGGCTGGACTCCGGAGCAGCTTCCTCCTCCCACCCCCCCCCCTGCATTCTGAGCCAGCAGCAGCTCCTCCTCCTGCAGCCCGCTCCGGCAGCCCTGTGCAGGGCCAGGGACCGGGTTTTGTGTTGTGCAGGGAAGCTCAGCCATGTGTCCGGCTGGCACAGAGCCCAACACCCTGTTCTGAGCAGCAGGGTAAGGGGGGGCAGGAGAAGGGACAGGAAGGTTCTGGAGGGGGCAGTCAAGAAACGGGGGGGGGCTTTTGGAGGGGAGTGGAGAAAGTTTTGGGCAGTCAGGGTACAGGTAGGGGGTAGGGTCCTGGGGGGCAGTTGGGGGGGGTCTTAGGAGGGGGCAGTTAGGGGACAAGGAACAGGGAGTCTTAGGTAGGCGGTGGGGTTCTGGAGGGCAGTTAGGAGCAGGGGTCCCAGGAGGGGGCAGTCAGGGGACAAGGAGCGGGGGGTAGGGGGCTGGGAGTTCTGGGGGGGAGCTGTCAGGGGGCAGGAGTGGGGAGAGGGATCGGAGCAGTCAGGGGACAGGGAGCAGAGGGGTTTAGATGGGTTGGGAGTTCTGGGGGGGCTGTCAGGGGGCAGGAGTGTGGAGAGGGATCGGAGCAGTCAGGGGACAGGGAGCAGAGGGGTTTAGATGGGTTGGGAGTTCTGGGGGGGGCTGTCAGGGGGTGGGGAGTGGTTGGATGGGGCGTGGGAGTCCCAGGGATCTGTCTGGGGGTGGGGGTGTGGATAAGGGTTGGGGCAGTCAGGGGACAAGAGGCAAGGAGGCTTAGATAGGGAGTGGAGTCCCGGGGGGCAGTTAGGGGCAGGGGTCCCAGGAGGGGGCAGTCAGGGGACAAGGAACGGGGGGAGGGTTGGGGGTTCTGGGGGGGGGCGGGAAGTGGGAGGGGCAGGGGCGGGGCTAGGGCGGGGCTCCTCCCGTCCTCTTTTTTGCTTGTTGAAATATGGTAACCCTAGTATAGGTCTGGGCCCCAAACAACCAAGAATGTGTTGTAAGCACTTTACAGACATGAACCATGATGAGGCATCCTCCTTGCAAAAAAAAATTAAAATATAAGATCTGATCCTGTATTCCCAGTCTCTGTTTAGACCTAAGTTAATTGTGTCTAATTTGCATATTAATTCGAGTTCAGCAGTCTCTCTTTGGAGTCTGTTTTTGAAGTTTTTTTGTTGCAAAACTGACACCTTCAAGTCTGTCACTGAGTGATTAGAGAGGTTGAAGTGTTCTCCCACAAAGTTCAGTCACCAGGTTTGCCGATTCTACATCCATAGTGGCCAGGATGGTGTTTTCTGGAAGATCACCGATGGATTGTAGTTTCCTCAGGAAGTCAGTGGTGTCTCGAAGATAGCTGGGAGTGCTGGTAGCGTAGAATCCCTCTACACCAACATTCCACACAAAGATGGACTACAAGCCATCAGGAATAGCATCCCCGATACCATCACGGCAAACCTGGTGACTGAACTTTGTGACTTTGTCCTCACCCACAACTATTTCACATTTGGGGACAATATATACCTTCAAGTCAGCGGCACTGCTATGGGTACCCGCATGGCCGCACAGTATGCCAACATCTTTATGGCTGATTTAGAACAACGCTTCCTTAGCTCTCGTCCCCTAACACCCCTACTCTACTTGCGCTACATTGATGATACCTTCATCATCTGGACCCATGGAAAAGAAGCCCTCGATGAATTCCACCATGATTTTAACAATTTCCATCCCACCATCAACCTCAGCCTAGACCAATCCACACAAGCGATCCATTTCCTAGACACTACTGTGCTAATAAGCGATGGTCACATAAACACCACCCTATACCGGAAACCCACTGACCGCTACATTTACCTACATGCCTCCAGCTTCCATCCAGGACACACCACACGATCCATTGTCTACAGCCAAGCTCTAAGATACAACCGCATTTGCTCCAATCCCTCAGACAGAGATAAACACCTATAAGATCTCTATCAAGCATTCTTAAAACTACAATACCCACCTGCTGAAGTGAAAAAACAGATTGACAGAGCCAGAAGAGTACCCAGAAGCCACCTACTACAGGACAGGCCCAACAAAGAAAATAACAGAACGCCACTAGCCGCCACCTTCAGCCCTCAACTGAAACCACTCCAGCGCATCATCAAAGATCTACAACCTATCCTGAAAGATGATCCCTCACTTTCACAGATCTTGGGAGACAGACCAGTCCTCGCTTACAGACAGCCTCCCAACCTTAAGCAAATACTCACCAGCAACCGCACACCAAAAAACAGAAACACTAATCCAGGAAGCTATCCTTGCAACAAAGCCCGATGCCAGCTCTGTCCACATATCTATTCAAGTGACACCATCATAGGACCTAACCACATCAGCCACACCATCAGGGGCTCGTTCACATGCACATCTACCAACGTAATATATGCCATCATGTGCCAGCAATGCCCCTCTGCCATGTACATTGGCCAAACTGGACAGTCTCTACGCAAAAGAATACATGGACACAAATCTGACATCAGGAATCATAACATTCAAAAACTAGTGGGAGAACACTTCAACCTCTCTAGTCACTCAGTGACAGACTTGAAGGTGTCAGTTTTGCAACAAAAAAACTTCAAAAACAGACTCCAAAGAGAGACTGCTGAACTCGAATTAATATGCAAATTAGACACAATTAACTTAGGTCTAAACAGAGACTGGGAATGGTTGGGTCATTACACTAATTGAATTTTTTCCCCCCATATTAAGTTCTCCTCACACCTTCTATGGGTCATCTCGATTATCACTTCAAAGTTTTTTCTTCTGCTGCTACTGATAGCTCATCTCAATTGATTGGCCTCTTACAATTGGTATGCGTACTTCCACCTTTTCATGTTCTCTGTATGTATAAATATCTTCTGTCTGTGTGTTCCACTCTATGCATCTGAAGAAGTGAGCTGTAGCCCATGAAAGCTTATACTGAAATAAATTTGTTAGTCTCTAAGGTGCTACAAGTACTCCTGTTCTTTTTGCAGATACAGACTAACACGGCTGCTACTTTGAAACCTGTCAATTTTTGGTGGTTTTTAGTGAATTTAACTTGTGTGTTTATCAGGTCTTACAATTATTATAATTAGCAGGAAAAAAATTTCTAAAGACCTCCAAGCATGGACGTCTTTAAGGGAGTCCAAAGAAAATCAATAGTAATTATTTTAAAAGATAATGATATTTTTCAGTATATGATGTGTTATATTAAATGAAGTGCTTGCCAGTGGATTTTGCAACCATTATTTATTTATTTTTAAAAAAATCTAATATAGGGGTGGGGTCCAAAATTGGTTTCATGGCTTGACTTTAGTTGTGTAATTTTCCATGTTAAATTGAAAAGGGTTTATTATTTTGACTTCAGGGCTGAAAAGAAAATCTATTCCCCCTTAGAGCAATGGAAATAAAACTTCAATTAACAGTAACATCAAGTTCAATCCTTACACTACAGCATAAGGACGTGTTTATTGCTCTGTGGAGATTGTGAGCCAATTTCTCTGCTGGTGTTAATGGAGCTGTGCCAGTTTATATTAGCAGAGACCCTGTTGTTATGCTTACACAGACTTCTTCAGCACCAGTTATATAATCACATAGCACATAAGAAATTATGAAGACCCATACTGTAGGTGCCATTTGGACCATTCACATCCCCATTGCAGGCAGTAAAATATTAGAGAAAACAAACAAACAAAACAGCTCTGTGAAAACTATACTAAATCCTAACTATCCAGGGGGTTGGACTAGATGACCTCCCGAGGTCCCTTCCAAGCCTGATATTCTCTGATTCTTTGATTCTATGAATGTGATTGTTAGGGCCTCTTTCCTTTGTTCTATCCATTTTTGGACATGCTGATACAGTACAGTAAGATGAAGTGTACAAGATACTGGGCCTGATCAGCTCATTTTCCGACTCCTGCCTGCATATCTTTTTTATCGCCTTCCCTTATTCATAGGGAACCCTCCATCTTCCCTCTGACCAGGTTATTATCCTTCCTCCATTCCGTTCTCTCCTAAAGATTCACTTGGTTGGCCACGTCTACACTAGAAAGTTTTCCAGGTGGTATTTGTGCCAGCATACATCTGCCCATGTTGCAAGTTTTTGAAGGTGCAGCACATTCTTGCAGAGGGGGGTTGTTATCGGCAAAAGACGTGCGGCAGTGTGGGTAGGTATGCCCGTGTCTTTGTGCCAGTGTTTGGTGTGCTACCGGGTGGGAAAAGTTTCCCATAGATATACATACCAGCACTCCTCTCAGGGAATTGTGTGAGCTTTGGATCAAGTTCCCACACAATTCTCTGTGCCTCATCCCATAATTTTCTTTTTGTGCTATTTCTCTAAATTTCCACAGTTCTTCCAATACAGCCCATAATCCTTCCTTACTCTGGCTTTCAATCTCTCTGCCCTCTTACTGACAGAACCATGGATGCTGAACAGGTCAATGGAGTTTTGTGCTTGGTTTAGAGACGGGGTGACTGATTCTTCTGTGTTTATCAAATTTTCAACGATTATGATGGCGGACGCTCATATAGCAGCGAAAATGAGAAGACTGGAGAGAAGAGAGTGATGCAGACAGTGAATGAAAGTCAGCGGGTGCTGCAAACAGTAACTGGGCCCATGAAACAAGCACAGAATGGTGGGATTAGATCTTGATGGAAATCTGGGACAATCAGTAGTGGCTGCACAACTTTCAGATGTGGAAGGTCAGATTCCTGGAGTTTTGTCTCAAAACCACCCCATCCCTTCTGCTCAAAGACACCAAAATGAGAGCTGTTTGGACAGTGAAGAAACATGGCACTTGAGCTGGGGAAACTTACAGCCCCTGATTGCTATTGTTTGGTGGACATCAATTTGGTATTGGAAAGTCTATGGTGGGTGCCGCCATCATCCACGTGTGCAGGGCCATTGTGTCCTGCTGCACAGGATTGTGCTTTGGTGAATGTGCAGGAAATAATAGAGGGATTCAGGACAATAGGTTTCCTAAACTGTGGTGTGGTGATAATAGAGATGCATAGCCTGATTCCCGCCTCTCTTCACGCCCCTTGCTTCTCAGTACGTAAACAGAAAAGGGTACTGTGATGGGGTGTAAACCTCACACTGGCACTTAAGGAGTTAAGAGGAGCTGGAGAGCTCAATAAGTGAATCCAGTTGCACTTGGAGGAGGGACCATGCCCAATTTGGGATGAAACCCAGCTGGACAGGAACTGGGTGGCTACTATAAAAGTAGGGCTTCCAGCTAGAGAAAAAGAGGCCAAGGAAGAAAGTAAGCCTTGGGATCCTTTCCTGAGATGAAGCTGTGAAAAAGCATCAGGAAAGTTAGGCTGTCTGGGAAGGGAACATCCCTGGACATGGGGTCCTGAAAGAAGAACAAGACTAGGAGAAAGCTTGGAAGAAAAGCTGGGCTGCAGGGGAAGGGAATAGCCCTGGGCAGTGGGCCCCTGAAAGATGGGCAGGACTGAGTGAGGGCTTTGAAAAGGGAGTTTAACTCTGAAAGAGGGGCAAGACTAGGAAAGCCGAGCTTTGGAAGAAGGCATGGACAAAGGGGAAAGGAACCATAGAAGGGTCTTCGGGAAGGAACTTGTATTTGTCCCTGAAGGGAGAGAGCAACTGGGGAGAAGGAGACCCCTAAAGCAGGTCTGGAAGAAGAGAGACTCCAGGGAAGAATCCATGAAGGTCAGTGGCTCAGGAGGATCTGGGACTCCAGGGAGAAGGCCCTGGGGGGCAACGCTCTGTGATAGCGAGGAGGAACTCTGCAAAGTCTGGGAAGGGCAAAAAGTGTTCAGAGGATTGAGTCTGGGAAGGATGGAAGAGCTTTTGTTTAGTCAAAAGGAGTGGGACTCAATCAGCCTCCACCCCAAATCCGCTTTGCCTCCAGCATTTATAATGGTGTTAAATATATAAACAACTGTTTTTAATTTATAAGGGGGGTCACACTCAGAGGCGTGCTATGTGAAAGGGGTCAGCACTACAATAGTTTGAGAACCACTGAGCTAATGCAATCCTGGGATGCATAAACAGGAGAATCTCGAGTATGAGTAGAGAGGTTATTCTACCTCTGTATTTGGCACCGGTGGAATTGCTGTAGGAATACTCTGTCCAGTTCTGATGCCCACCGTTCAAGAAAGACGTTGATAAATTGGAGAGAGTTCCGAGAAGAGCCATGAGAATGATTAAAGAATCAGGAAATGTGCCTTTTAGAGATCAATTTATTTATCTTAACAAAGAGAGGGTTAAGGGGTGGCTTAATTACAGTCTATAAATGTCTACATGGTGAACAAATATTTAATAATGAGCTCTTTATTCTAACCAAGAAAGGTATAACACAATACCATTGCTGGAAGTTGAAGCTACACAAATAAGACTCCTGACCTGGCTAGAGGACTGAGTTATAGGAAGAGTGGTCAGGGACATTTTTCCTGGACTGGCCCGTTCACACTGGTGGGGTGGCAGTGCCAGCAGTGTTCCTGAGGATCTAGCCTTCCCTTTGCCATAAACTAGAGCACCTGGACAGCAACAGGGAAACATTTAACTGTTGTCTGAGCTTATGCAGGATGACCATGGTGTGTGCATTTGGCAGATTAAAGACACGTTGGAGTTGTCAGAAGACTAAGCTAGGTCTCAGTGAGACAAGAATATTCCTATTGTTATTGTTGCATGTTGTGTTTCACATGATTCTTACGAAGACAAGGAGGCAGTGGGAAGACTGGTGATTTTGAACAGCCTGAGACCAGGGCAGTTACCAGGATATATCAAAGTGCTGTATGGCTGAGGGAGGCCTTAAAAGCACACTTTGACATTGTGCAGGCCCAAGTGTGTGCTGCTTTGTGTAATTGTGTGTTGGGTCACAAATAAACAGTGCTTGGCCTGCATGTGAATTTTACCATGAGTTGTTGACAATTTTTATTACTCTGGTAAGGGGATATTGATCTGGGGGTTTCTCATCTGGTTGGCAACACAAAGTAAACAAATAATGGTTTTCACAAAGCTGTTGTTAGTTATTGTGCAATAAACAACAAATAGTCTTCTAAAAACAATTTCAAAACTACTAAATACATAGTGCAAGGTGCCAACCACTCCTGGGTGATTCACAGATCAGTGTAGATGTAATCGTAGCAGTTCTTCTTATGGGGGTGGAGTGGAAAGGATATACTGGCAGGATATGTTGGCACTTTGGGGAGAATGTGTGTGTGAGGGAGGGAGGTAAGAAGGAATTGTCCATGCAGTACAAGAGCTGCTGGGGTGTAGATCTTTGGAGTATAGGCCTTTGTAGCATCTGAGTTTGTTGTCTGAGGAGCTGCAGCATGTCTTGGTGCACTTCCTTATGCCCATCTAGGTCCTTCTGCTTCTCCTCAAGCATGTGTTCCCTCCAATCACCAGAGTCGCGGGAACCAGACTTGGAGTTCCAAAGCAGTTCAGAGAACATGTCCTCTCTTGGTCATTTTTTCCCCCTCCAATGCAGTCTTACAGCAGGTGTGGATAGTGCCTCTCAAAGATACCCAAGCAACGACCACAGAAAAACAAGACAGAAAGATAGAGGTCATTGTTAAATTTAAAGCAGCAAACGGCAAAAATGAGTGTCAAAACTACCTAAAATTTTCCCATGAAGCTCTTCATACTAATACGAAATGTGTCAGAGGCGCTATTGCTTGCTTCTCCCAGACTAGTCCAGGTAGTAAACACACTCCCTGATAATAAATGTTAGCAGGATTGTAACCTTAGGCTTGGAGCCTGCAATGATTTATGCATGTGCTTAACTTTGAAATCAAGGAAATTATGTATAGTACATAGAGTTAAGCATGCACAAGACTTTGCAGAGTCAAGGCCTTAGACTGTAATCTTTTCAGAGCAGGAGTTGTCTTAATTTTGTGTTTTGTGCAATACCAAGTACATCATTTGGCATTTAAAGAGAGACCGTCCGACTTAGAAATCACACCTTTCTCTCAACACTTTTTGTTGGATATGTTTAACTGGAGACATTAATGTTACTGTAACTGAAAGATTTTAGAGGGGAAAATAATCTTTATTCAGTTTGTTTACTCTGTGCATTCCAATAGCACTTTGTGTCAAATTACTTTTACCATTTCCCCTGTTTGTGTGCGTCTTCCACACTTCCACCAGGAAGATAATCCCCCTTTTTTAATATAGGAAAATGTCGTTTTAAAGCTACAAAAATTGAGATGGGGACTCAGGTGAAATACCAGAAATTAATTGTAACTCATATTCTGAAAATGACTAGATTTCAAGTTGACAGTGTCCCTTTAGCTAATAAATAACAATAATACTAGATGCTAATGGATAGATTTTTCACATCAGAAAATCTGCAAACCATTGTAGGATTTCTGAGACTACAGCATGGGGTGCAGCTCTTTGTAGCCAATGGCACCATGTAGATTGGCTTTTGGAATTGTATTAAAATTAGTGCCTGTAATTCCTATCCATGATGCTGGAGGTTAAGCATAAAATGAAAGTTGTACCTTTTGATTTTTCTTGGCTATTTATAGTTCATCACCCTAGGGTGGACTAGCTACCATCCTTGGCAACCCTATTTGGTATAGACTAGAATTATTGATGACCATAGTAACTTCAAGATTGTGAATGAAAAGAGGTAGTTGCCTTCTAGGTGAAACTTCAGGCAAAGTAGATAACCAACATCAAAGAGAACATGCAGATTGATTTTATTGTAATAAAGCCATAGACTAAAAGCTTCACGGGGTTGGTCTGAAATGCTATGCAGCACATAAGAAGAAGTTACAAAAATACCGTCACCTAGAAATATTGTTGTTTCATTATTCAAAGATTGTTGTGCCTGTGAGAGAACAGTATTATTCTTATTTCCAGGTGCTAAATATGAGAGTTGTTCATTGCCCAGATGCTGATAAAAAGGGTGACTTCATCGCTAAAATTGTAATGCAGAATCTTCATACCTAAAGAGAGGGGGGCTTCACTTGAAGGGAGAGAGGCTTGACTTTTGCATGGCCAAGTCACAGTCTCCAAAAGAGGGTGTAATTTTTTTCAGAGCTGCGTTCTGAAGATTAAGAAGCTCTCTTTATTGAATGATGATCCCCTGGCTGTTTAAACATAATGGATCTTAGAGAGAGAATTCTTCTATAAAAACAGGGGAAAAGCTGAATTTGTAATGAAGTCACCTCTAAATATAAATTAATTTAGGTCCTTATCTTTCAAAGATTAATGCACATTCTTAACTTTGCAATGTGAGTAGTCCCATTTATTTTAACAAAATTACATAACGTTAAACATGTGCATAAGTCTTCGCAGGATCAGGGCATTGATCATGTTTCTAGACTGAGGGAGAGGTTGACTTTCATTATTTTTCTTCCAAAAAAACAAAACAAAACAAATGAACTTCAATCCTGGAATATAATCCTTGTTACATCTGCCCCGGGCCTGTGTTAAAATCCCATTGACTTCATTAAAACCAGGTCTACACTACAGACATATATTGGTATAACTACGTCACTCAAGAGTGTGAAAAATCCACACCTGTGAGTGATGTAGTTATACTGCCCTAACCCCCTCATATAGACAGAGCTATGTTGATGGGACAGCTTCTCCCGTCAACAGAGCTACTGCCCTTCAGGGAGATGGGTTAACTACATTAAGCTTCTTGCATAGTAGCGTCTTCACTGGAGCGTTATAGAGATGTAGCTGCACTGCTGTAGCGCTCTAGTGAAGACAAGCCGTGCAGGAGTAAGGCTCTATCCATGTGGATCAGATTGTGGGATTAGGATTTTAAACACTATCCAGAACCTGTATTTTCTCTTCTGCAGATGAAAAGATCATCACCCCTCTTTAAGGCTTTGTGAAAATTGTTTTGCAGGGGTTTTTCCCAAGAGTTTCATGCCTGGAGTATTTCACCTTTGCACAACGTTTTGCAAATTTGTTTTTCAGTGAAAACGTGCAGAGATCGGCATAATAGAAGTTCTGTCCATTTTTAATAAAGTTTTGCAATTTTTCTGCTCAAAAAAGTCCTTTTTGGAGTGAAAATTGAATTAAATGTGCATGTTTTTTTTTAAATAAAACTATATCAGTGTTTGAAATCACAACAAAATGTGAAAGGACTCAGTTTATTAGGGCTTTCCATTTTATTGTGAAAATGTTGTACAGCTCTAGTGCTTGATTCTTGTAACTCTTACTCATTTAAGTAAGCACAATGGGTTTGAGTCCCTACCTTGGAACATTCTAATTAGTATTAGACTAGAATATCAGTATTTGTCTACCCTTTTCCTGCTAACAAAGCCAACAATGTCTGTAGAGTTAAATCAGGGGTCGGCAACCTTTCAGAAGTGGTGTGCCGAGTCTTCATTTATTCACTCTAACTTAAGATTTCGCGTGCCAGTCATACATTTTACGTTTTTAGAAGGTTTCTTTCTATAAGTCTATAATATATAACTAAACTATTGTTGTATGTAAAGTAAATAATGTTTTTAAAATGTTTAAGAAGCTTCATTTAAAATTAAATTAAAATGCAGAGCGCCCTGGACCGGTGGCCAGGACCTGGGCAGTGTGAGTGCCACTGAAAATCAGCTCACATGCCGCCTTTGGCACGCATGCCATAGGTTGCTTACCCCTGTGTTAAATGCTAAGATTCTATGGATGAATCTATTGTAAATTCATTATAAAATCCAATATGTGTAATATTTTCTCATATCCATCTGGGCTAATTGCTTTGACTTTGTTGAACACTGAAGTTAACTGATATGCTGGAATATTAACAAAGTATGAGCCATTTATTGGAGATCTCTGAGATCATGGGATTCTCTTCTTGTAGCCTTTGAAAGTCCTTTCCTAAATGTCTCTGCTGAGCAAGGAGAGATTTCTTAGCCTCTCTGATGTATGTTAATGCCAGTTGATGGAGTATGGCAGTAATCAGCCACCTACCTGGCTGTCAGTGGGGAGAATTTGTCATCTCCCCCATTTGCCATCAACTTTGCAAACAGTTGAAAATCCAGAGGCAGGTATAAATATGCAAGCAAGAGTGAGTCAGGCTAGAGATAACGAGGTTAGTTCAATCAGGGAGGATGAGGCCCTCTTCTAGCAGTTGAGGTGTGAACACCAAGGGAGGAGAAACTGCTTTTGTAGTTGGCTAGCCATTCACAGTCTTTGTTTAATCCTGAGCTGATGGTGTCAAATTTGCAGATGAACTGAAGCTCAGCAGTTTCTCTTTGAAGTCTGGTCCTGAAGTTTTTTTGCTGCAGGATGGCTACCTTTAAATCTGCTATTGTGTGTCCAGGGAGACTGAAGTGTTCTCCTACAGGTTTTTGTATATTGCCGTTCCTAATATCTGATTTGTGTCCATTTATCCTTTTACTTAGGGACTGTCCAGTTTGGCTGATGTACATAGCAGAGGGGCATTGCTGGCATATGATGAAATGCAGTGTGTGAAATCAGACTCCTAGGGGTTTCATAGAACATAATGGGTCACCAGTCCTATATCTAGTAGAGATTTTGTTTGTTTTTTAAAAAGAGCTTATTTCACATTTGAGTCTGGAAATTGTCTAAAGACCCTTAGGTTGACAACTTTGCTGTTCTGGCACAATAAGCCTTTCTACAAAAAGGGTAAAGCCCATCTGTGCATTAGACACCTTTCTTGAGGGGCAGCCCAAGACTGGGGAACAGACTTCCAGAGGAACTAAGGACCATGGCAAACCTCACCACTTCCTGCTCCAAGTGCAAGATGCATTTCTCTGACTTTGCCTTTTCTAACATAAACATAGTATCTGTGTGTGAGTTCCAAAATAAAGCACTTCGCTGCACACGCTTCTCCTAATAGGGAGAGGATGAGAGACCAAACGTGTCAGATATGCTTAATGCACTATTGGGAAGTTCTCGGATACTGTGGTGATGAGAGCAGTATAAGCGTCTATGTAGAATAAAATAGAATAACATCAGGTGAGATAAGCCTGCTGCAGTCTGGCCCAGCACTGATCTCCATCATTAGCATAGAGCAATAGTGTCACAGCTCCAAGCAGCTTTTAGGCCAGAAGGTAAATAAATGAAATTAAAAAAATGAGGATCTCTCAAGTTATGGGAAATTCCTGTGTTTGGATTTTCATCTTTATTATGGGTCCAATTAACTATAAGGGAGTGAATTATATTTATGTATGGGAATTATGATTCTAAAAACAAACAAAAATCACTCAGAAAACTATTAAAATTGCCGTTTCAATCCTTCTTGTTCTAAAAATAGTTGAACACCTGGGGAATTCACCTCTGTATGGTGGTTGATCTGTAGTGGCTACCCTGGAGCCAAGAAGCTTCAAAGCAGCTGTAAGCTTTCTCTGGGGATTACTCTCAATGTAGAGGTCTTCTTGACACACAGAATGCAGGCCTAGCTGGTTCAATGGCACCCTTGGTGCGGGGCACGTGCCCTGGATGGACCAGGTAAAAGAGGAGTATGGTCTGGTCCAGGGGCAGCAAAAATGGGGATGGAGGGGACTAGCCATACACACAGTGGAAATATTGTGTGTGTGTATGGGGGGTGGAGGGAACTCCATCCCTGCATAAATGTGTATATGGTCAGGGAGCACAGATTGGGACCTGGAGCAGCCACCACAGTGCCCAGGATCGGGCCAGGGAGCAGGGAGTGGGACCTAGAGGGGCTGGAATGGGCCCAGGAGCAGGTACAACCCCCTCCTTCATAGCCAGGAGCCAAGTTCTCACCCCTTTTCCTGCTCCCCCACCAAGTCTCAGTATCTCCCCTCATTCCCCCTCTTATCTCTCTACTCCCCCATTTGGAGGGAGCTTCTGCCCCCGATTCTGGTCAACTCATTATTACATCCCAGCTGCCAGAATGGCCCTTAGGAGCCTTTGTGGCCAGGACACAAGTTAAGTGTGTCTAACCTGTGTCTGGGGCCACTTTCACGCCCAGTAGCCACAGAGAGGTGTATTGCCTCCCCTCTCATTCCCTGAACTGGGCTCAGCACCATCACAAGACTTAGTTCTCCCCTTGGGGGCTGATTCTTTATCAATCCACACTATCAATACCCACAGGAGTAACTGCACCGACCTCACTGGATTAAGGCCTGGTCCCCACTAAGCCCCCACTTCGGACTAAGGTACACAAATTCAGCTACGTTAATAACGTAGCTGAATTCGAAGTACCTTAGTCCGAACTTACCGCGGTCCAGACGCGGCAGGAAGGCTCCCCCGTCGATGCCGCGTACTCCTCTCGGCGAGCTGGAGTACCGGCGTCGACGGCGAGCACTTCCGGGATCGATCCGGGATCGATTTATCGCGTCTTAACCAGACGCGATAAATCGATCCCAGAACATCAATTGCCTGCCGCCGGACCCTCCGGTAAGTGAAGACGTACCCTTATTCCTGATTTACAACTGACTCAGGGCCATAGTGTGTGTTAGCCACTTGGATATTTTAACACCAATGCTACGGCTTTATAGTTTACTAATCTGATGCACTCCAATGCTACACTAATGAGTTTAGTTTATTGAAGGAAGAGAAGATTTATGGACAGCATGCATTGTGATTACTGGAAGCATCCTACGTTCCAGTTTGGCGTGTTTACAAGGAATTCAAAAATAAGTGTCTTTGACATGTTTCTCTATTTTCTGCCTTGCTCTGGAACAGCACGCGCCTTTGGCAGTTTGCTGTTATGCTCTAAGTGTTTTCATTGTTTTAGCAGCTTTAATCCTTTAAGAAAAGTTCATTTCAGTTGGCTTTTGTGCTGTTCATAAAACATCTTTAATTAATCTGACCCTGAACTGGACTTCGCTGTGCCTTCCCTGTGCAACTGATTGATTTATAATTAGCCTGCTCATTTTCAGCTTTACAAAAAATATCCTGTATCTCTTTCCATTTAGTTTTGTCTGTTATAGTGCTCTCTGCTTCTTTTTCCTTTTTGTTCTAAATCATCCTGGAGTGTGTGTTGCTGAAAGAATACTGTAATTATACCCTTGTGCATCATAACCTCTCCTTTTAATTGCAATTAAGGGAATCCATATATTATTATATTTAGGTTTCTGCATAAATCGAGGAAACAACATGGAACAAAGTGGGTTTTGAAAGCTGAAAAAATGATGAAAAAATTAGTTTGTATGTATAAAAATGCTGACTTTTTTTTTTAAACTGCTTATGCTTTCAAAATTCAGGGATACAGATAGAGTTTCGAATCTTTCCAGCTTATAGCTCACAGAATTTTATTGATATTATTAAGGGAGGAGAGTCATGTTCAAAATTTTTCCCCATCCTTCCCTCTCTACCTTCTCTTTCTACAATGGTCTCTGTGAAGTATTCTGCTTATTCTGGATGTGCTGACCTTTCGTTTTATGTAGCTTAAAATAGAACTTCTTCCACTCATTAGCAGCAGAACAATCTAAAGATTTTACATGGTGAGAACTACATCTGAACATACATAATCTCTGAAATACATGTGAAAATAGTTTCTCGGTGCCTATGCAAAACTTGCCACGCCTCAACAGCTGATGGAGGTCTTCTGCAGAAGAATTGCTTCATGTGGGACACTGGTGTCATATGATCTCTATTTATGAGACTTTAATTAGTGACTGTCATATTCCCCTTTTACATGTTCGGCTGCAGGGCTGCTACTAACAGGTCAGGCCTCTGTACCAGATACTTACTGGCTACAGAGCTTCCTTCCCAAAGAGATACATCAGGCGTGTTCACTATAAGATCCTTTAATGAACTGCCAGGAATGGCTATTGTGAGCATAAGATAGATATGTTAGACATGGTGCCACCTAGTGGCTGAAAAGTATAATACAGTTTAGCATTCCATTACCTCTTCCTTTAATTTTTACATTTCTACATTTTACAAAATTTACACGATCATGCTATCTTTAAAGTTAAATAAGGATCAGTCTGTTAAATGTCTCTGAATCATACTGGTTTTCTAATTACAAGGCCCGAACTTTTAATAATTTGGCCATCTGGGTGTCCATTAGTTGCAATGACTGGCTGTGGTTGGTTTGGAATCTTTGAGTTGTCTTCTTTTTGTTTTGCATCTGCCATATATGGAATTTATTTTGTTGATTGATCTTTCTGAGGAATAAACTGTACATGTCAATGGTTTCTGATGAATATCTTCATTGTCAGTCTTGAGCACATATGATCAAGGCGATGAATTCATTTTCTTTGCAACAGCTGGAGTTGCCCGTCTTTTTTCTCCCACCAGTTTGACACAAACATAGTCAGCCGGCAGTTCTCTGAGTAACATATGTTGCGAAAGTGTTTGTTAGCTCTCTTTGCCTTTTTTTGCCAATTAGGTTACCCTTTTCAAGTCTGGCTTCATTGGACATAGGTTCTTTTCCATAGTTGGAACAGTAGTTCTGAGTTGTCCTCCCATCAGGAGTTGTACTGGACTATATCCAGTAGCTTATATTGGTGTCAATCTGTAACTCAGAAGAGCCAGGAATGGATGTTCCTGTTGTAGGATTATCTTGGCTGTCGATATAGCTCTCATGGCCTCTCCATTCACTGGTGGGTAATATGGGTGGCTAATAATATAATCAAAATCATATTTAGTTTGGAGTGACTTAAATTCCACTGTGGTGAATTGTGGTCCATTGTCTGTCACTAGTTGTTCAGGAAAACTGAAATGAGAAAAGTACACTTCAGTTTCTTGATAACACTGCGACATATGTCTTTTAAGTACATTTTTATATATCTGAAAACATAGTCCACTACGATTAGGTAATGATGTCCTCTGAATTCACATAAATCTACAACTAGTCTCTTCCACCTCTTCTGGTAGAGGTGTTTGCACACTGTATTGGTCATCATTGTCTCTTCAGTTGATTTGTACTGGATCTCCTTTCAAAATTCCAATATCGTCAAATCCTAAATTGAGTTCTTGCACCTTTCCCACTAGGCCCATCATGGCACCACACTGCAACAGAGAAGGTTTTTGGTCTTTGATCCTTTGATTGCATGCACTCTGAATGCATAGTGTTTGTCTTTGTTAGTTGTTTCCATGGAAACTGGCCCATGCAGTTCAGAATGCCTCCAGGGATAGTCAAGGCTGTATCAGGTGATTTCAGCTCCTGAGTCAATTTTAAAGTTACTAGTCATTCCATGAATATTCAGTTTCACTTTCCAGGTAGGCTCTGTCATCACATGTGACAGATCCCAGAAACAATGACTCTTGATAGTCTGTAATCGTAGTCAGCACCCTGACTGCCTTAGTACTGCAAACAGCAAAATGTCCATATTTTATGCATTTATTACATATTACATATTTCACCTTTAGCTGGACACACATCTCTTGAGCTATGACATTTTCCACATCTTATACATTTAGTCCGAAAGGTTTTGTAGTTAACCTGGGACTCGCTCGTAGCCTCAGGTCTTTCATGGTAATGACTTTTAACATTGTTTACAGCTTCTAAGCTAGTTTCAGGCTTTTCTAGTTGCTCCTGCCTTTTGTTCTGTTCTTTGACTAGTTCATATTGCTTTGCTGTCTGCATAGCTGTGCATAGATTTAAATCTGTTTTGAATTGTAGTTGTTAAGACAAGCTTTTGTCTGTTAACCCAATAAACAGCATGTCTCTGATACTTTCATGTGAAAATATGCTCTTTCATAAACCACATCTCTCTGAGGTATAAAGGTATGCATCAGTCATAGCCAGAACCCTTTCATAGTCATATTTGTGACTGTCTTTAGTAAAGTCAAAGGACTGAAAGATATAAATCCTCTGTCTGCTTTCCTATAATATAAATTAAAGATGATACCTGAATATCTCCAGTTTCATTATGGAGTTTTGAAGCAATGTGAAATCTTGCAAAATACTGCTTCCAGTCTGTCCATACTGAAGGCCTATAAAAACTGAAGTTCTCCGGTGCATTGAAAAGTGTCATGTTGATGAGATTGTGCCACCTTTGTTACCTTTTTTTTCTGTCTGTAACCTTTGTTGCTGTTTTCCGTTTGTTTTTGTTCTCCTCTGGCACTAGTTTACTGCCTTTGCTTCTGACACCATGTCATGTACTCCTTGTACATAGTAGGTGTAGTAGAAAGCGAGCCTTTTGACAGGGCCTGACTTTTCCTCATAGGATAACTTTTGCTGACTTTGGTTCAGGCCTCAGGTCTTGCACCAGGCTCATGCTTCAAACTCCCTCTTCCTATTACAGTAGGTGGCAGGGCTGCTATAAGCAGGTGAGGGTTCTTTACCAGATATGGACTGGCCATAGCGCTTCCTTTGCAAAGAGATACAGTATTTCCAACCTCATTAGATCAAAAATCATGAGTTGGACCCCCCAAAATCATGACATTTAAAAAAAGATTATATTGTGGTTTTTAGGTCAGTCTCTTGATTTTTGAACTCCCCCTGCCCATTCCCTGGGTGTGGGCATGTGGCAATTAGTGTTGCCCACGCTTCTGCATGTTCTGGATATGGTGATTTTGTCCCCTGCTGCATTAATCCTGTCCTCTAGTGCCACCTCAGCTCAGTTCCCCAGTCCCCATTATCACAACTCCATCGACCCCTGCCACCCTCAGTTCACCCTTCCAGCACTCACCCGATCTGCTCAGAACCCACCATCAATACAGCGCCCCCTCACTTCAGCCTCCCTGCAGCCCGCAGGCCATAGTTTATCTCTCCCAGCCTCACCTCTGTCCTCTTAGTGTTCTTCACCCTATCCAGGCCTGGGGGTGACTGCAGTGGGGTCCCATCTCCCACTTCCCAGGCAGACTGTGGGAGCCCCAACTCCTGGGGCTGAAAAAAAAAAATCCTGAAAATTGATAGTCCTCTCACAAGATCATGAGTGAGGTTTAATTTTACTTAGAAACCGCATCTCTTGCGATAAATTCGCAAGAGTTGGCATGGCTGGTGATCCTTTAATGCACTGCCAGAAATGGCTGTTGCAAGCTTAAGTAAGATACATTACACATGATGCCACATAGTGGCTGAACAGGATAATACAGTTTAGCATTCCATTACATTGAACACCTTGGAAAACTGAGGAGCTTGACAACTGGGGCAGTTGTCCTAGGCAGAGGCCTGGCTGTGTGAATCCTTAGCTTCTGTGTTTCTTCCTTACTAGCTGATTTCTTCCTCTTGTGTAATTGTACTGATCTGTTGCCCAGTTCTTCCCTCTCTGACTACTGGCAGGAACTGCCCTGGCTTCATGGCTGCTCCCAACTGGCATTGGTAACTATAGTTCTCTTTTTTTCCCGAGCTGCTTTTCAGCCAGGATCTTCAGAGATGAATTAATCATGTGTAAATATTGTGTCACACTCATGTTCAGCAGAACTATGATAATCTGCACTTCATTAAACCACATACTTTATAATCTGCCAACAAAAAAAGGGGAGGACCAAAATTTGTCTCTCCACAGACTTCAGTGGAAATTTAATAGCAGATGCTGTAGTGAAATTTCATATTATTAAGACTTGATTTCTTTCACAAACGATACTATAACACAGGCGTCGGCAATGTTTGGCACGCGGCTTGGGCCAGTTTATTTACCTGCTGACGCGGCAGGTTCGGCCGATCGCGGTCCCCACTGGCCGTAGTTCGCTGTCCCGGGCCAGTGGGGGTGGCAGGAAGCTGTGGCCAGCACATCCCTCGCCCGCGCCGCTTCCCGCCGCCCCCATTGGCTCGGGACGGCGAACCGCGGCGAGTGGGGGCCGCGATCGGCCGAACCTGCCGTGTCAGCAGGTAAATAAACTGGTCCGGCCCACTAGGGTGCTTACCCTGGCAAGCTGTGTGCCAAACCATGAACCATGACAACATTGTGCTAGGAGCTGTACAAACATTGAACAAAAAGACAGTCTCTGTCCCCAAAGAGTTTATTATCCAAATCATAAATTTTTTTTGTAGTCAGTCTTGCTGATAGATTTGGAGTGAAGAAGTTTTGTTTAGATTTACAACAGTAAAAAAAGGAAAGAATTGTCTCTTGAATTTATGGATGTTCATAGTATACATGCGGATCCCACTGATGTAAATTTTGAATCTCACAAACTTAACGAGTCTGTAGTTTACTGTTGTAAACTAGGCCATTTGCTTCAATCAAAAGTGATTTTTCTTTACTCACTACTGTTGTGATTTAGATAGATGCCTGCAAATGCTTTGTGCTCTCCTCTTGATGTTCTCAAGAAAAAGAAAATGTCGAGTTGAAGAGAAAAACGTGCTTGGCAGAGAGATTTGTTGGTTATCTGAAAAATGTGTTTAGATTACAGTACTGTATTCTCCTTTGAGCATTAATTACAGGGAAGTGGAAGTTATTTTATTAAATTACAGATTCTTGGCATGGAACCAGTCAGTTCCCTCGAGATTTTTTTTTTTTTTTTTGGCAGTAGAAGGCTGTTCATTATGCTCCTGTGCCTCACCTGCATGTAGAATGCTAGGAACAAGTAAGATGTTTTACATGTGACTTGTACACTTTAGGGTACAATCCTGCATCCACTGATGTCAGCAAGACCCTTGAAACTGTAGGGCTTGTTGTTCCAAATTGCTGTATTTGCTAAAGCTAATTGATAGAATGTCTTTGGGTCAATCACATAATCTAAAACAGAAACTGAATTGGCACAGATTTGTGACAGGTTCTTCTTGAAGATTTGGGTTTGTTTGTTGTAAGAGAGAACAAGAGACAATTTACCTGTTGGTACATGCATTCTCTCATTTATGGGTACCCAATTTGATATTCTCTTGCTAATGTTCCACAGTCTGATTCTGTGGTTCATTCACAAGAAAAATACACTCTGTATAATTCAGATCTCTCTTACTTCCTAGAGCTGATAGAGAATCAAGATGTTTGGAGATCTCAAATGATAGCCACACAGAAAAAAATACCATAGGGACAGCAAGCACTGCTGACTTATGTTATATCCAATTCTAATCCAACATAGCTCCAAGTTTGCTACTGTCCCTAAGCCATCACTAACCCTTATATATTAGACTTCTCTGTGTTAAAGCAACTGTGGACTGAACTGAAATCTGTACAGAAACAGTTCATACCTTATATAGGCAGGGCTGGCTCCAGGGTTTTTGCCACCCCAAGCGGCAGGGGAAAAAAAAAGCCGCGATCGCGATCGGCGGCAGCTCCACCGCATCGCTTTCTTCTTCGGCGGCAATTCGGGGGCAGGTCCTTCCCTCCGAGAGGGACCGAGGGACCCGCCGAAGAGCCTGACGTGCCGCCCCTTCCACTTGGCCACCCCAAGCACCTGCTTGCTCAGCTGGTGCCTGGAGCCAGCCCTGTATCTAGGCTTTACAGATAAATTATCTATTTTTCTCAGTCAGTTGTTTTACGAAATCTGATTTTTGTTGCTTTAATCTTGGCCAAATCATCCCCCGTAGCAAACCGGTGGAGGAGGAGGCCTTATTGAACAAAGTGTCCATCATTATTATTCATGTCATGAGGCTGTCTGAATCACTATTAGACAGATGAATAACTTGTAGTATGTGTGCAAATTTCTTGCAGGATTAGAGAAATAATTGGAGGAAATGTGTTTGTAAAAAATTTTCTTCATGGCATTGATTTTGTATTTTTTGTTTTAAGATTGTAAACACAATAAGCGCCCTTTCAACTCTTAATCACAGATAGAGGAGGACAATCTTTTTTTATTTTTATTTTTATTTTTCCCACCAGGAAATGAAATCTAATGCTATTGCCTCAATGGAAACCTTGAGTAGGTCTTAGGTAATGGGAATGAATGAAGGTTAGTGGTGTTATTGTATCCAGTGCATTTATCTGCAAGGTTTACAATAAGAATTTCAGCTAGTGTGTTTTGCCAAACCATGGTTGTTTGGGGAGGGTGATATTTTATCTACCTGGGTCTTACCAGGCTGCTGATTTTCAAGACATGGGCCAGAGCATCACAGAGTACAATAAAGAGGTTTTCACACTGTCATATTACTAACTCACAATGTGAGGAGGGGATATTGTCAAAGAGGAACAAGAATCATTTTCTCTTCCCATATTTTCTTAAAATTATCCTCATTTCTTTTAATGTTTGGACTTTTGACCTTCCCATGACTTTTTCGTATCAGAGAGGG
This sequence comes from Chrysemys picta bellii, assembly GCF_011386835.1. NCBI lineage: Eukaryota > Metazoa > Chordata > Testudines > Emydidae > Chrysemys > Chrysemys picta. The sequence goes on from NC_088791.1 coordinate 21,074,336, forward strand.
GTTCTGATCTCTTATACTAGTAGTATTTCTCTGTGTTCAGTGTCCTAACACATTTAGCATCAGCATTCATCTTCAAAATGCATCACTTCTGTATACAGTATGTTCCATTCCGACCCCAACGACTCAGGTATAAACACTAGAAGTTGAATTATTATATATTACATTTGAACACCCAAAAATGTGCTGTGCTCTTGATGTACACTAAAATATAGGTATGTTGCTGGCGCAGGGGTCCGAGGACAGCAACAGTGGGGTTCGTTGCCCGGTGTGCTTCGTGCCAATAAACATACCGGGGTGGAGAAACAACCAAAGTTTATTTGAGATCTCAAAGTGATGCAAGGAGACAGGCAAGTCTCAAATCAAGCACACCAGCAAAAACAGTTTCTCTCTTCTTTATACATTTTACAACTAAGCCCCCCCTCTCTCCCCCTCTCTACCAACCCCCCTCTACTCCCTCTCCCCTCTCTACCAAAGGCATGTTTATACATTTAAGCAATTAAATCAGTCTGGGGCTATAAATCTAGCTTGTTAGTAACATTCCTCTAAACAGTTATTTGGTTCTGTTTACCCTTAGTTTATTACCCCTTCCCCAGCTAGAAACATGCAAACCTCATCATTATCGTTTGGTACCTGGTATGAGCAAGGTCGTAATTGCTAACTGGCTGTTTACACATTCCAATTCCTGTCCTTGGCTTTTGAGGTCGATCAGAGTTTAAACATGGAAGAACTCTGGCTCAGGTAGGCCTAGTGACCCCAACGGGTACATGCAGATCATACCCTCTAAACTGATAAAGATGGACAAAGAATAGAAAGGGGAGTTACGGATAAGCGGAGTGACCATTCTGTCAGAGTTCCTGTTGATAGAAGTTAGCAGGATCAGCTAGCAGTTGGTGGTTCTGGGGAGAGGTTGGCACCTCTTTATCAGACTGTTTATCAGACTGGGAAACAGGTAGTCAGTTTTCTCATTGCAGAAAAACACTCAGAGGTAAACTGATTTTACAGTGGTGTAACTTGTTGACTTCAGTGGAGTTAGTCTCGATTAATACTGTTGCAAACGACAGGAGACTATCATATGTAGTAATAGTTATTTTATGAGTTTGTTCAACTTTTGGAACCTTAATGTCATGTTAAGAGAAATTCTTGGTTTTAAGCCTTATTGATGTAGTCAATAAACTTTTGCTATCCCATGCATCCTTGCAAGTGCTAGGTGCAGGCCGTGAGCCTCCAATACTAATGAATAAGTTTACAATGATGAGTGCTCTCTTTGAACTCAGTGCAGCTACTCACATATGAAAAATGACCCAAATGTGTAAAAGTTTGCCAGAACGAGTCCTTATTTTGTAGCCTAGACACCATTCTCACATAGGCTGCTGCTTGGGTAAGAGAGGACTCCCTTTGTTTTTAATATTCTAACTTCACTTTTGACACATTATTAAAGCCATTTGTTGGATAAACACGTTTTCTGTCCTGCTGCCCATCAGCACTTCTCTGGTGGAGTCACTAATCCTGAAATTGTGATGTGCAATCCCTTTGTTGACAGAAGTCTGTGAAGTCATAAATTTTGGATTATATAGGAGATAACTTGAAGGTACTTCTTTACAATGTAATAACCATATACTGGCTATATAAAATCTGAGGCTGAACCACGGTGTTTATTAAACTAGGATTGCTTTTACTGACTTACCAGGAACCGCCAACAGGGTGGTGGTATTTATTTGGTAGTAATTTGATTCCCCTACATTACATTATTTTAAAGCTCCCAAGGCCATAACTTTTTCATAAAGTTGTATTTAAAATTACCTATGATTTAACAATTCTGCTGAAAAGAGAGAAGAGGGAGGTGAGCCAGGGTGCATGTGAAGAGCACAGCTCAGAGGCTCATTCCAGATGAAATGTTAAAAGCACGGCGCTTTTTCCTCCCTAAGCCAATTGGCAGTGCCTTGGAGCTGTATATTTCGGCTGAAAATAAATTATTGTTTTTGAAGGTTTAAGGGGGTGATTAGAGGGAAACAGCAAGAGCTTTACATGTAAATGAGATAGGGGCCAAGGAGGCAGTGTTGGGATCTGGAATAGTTTAGGGCTAAGGTTTAGGTTCTGTGATGGAAGTTTGAATCTATCAGCCTGTAGTCTCATAAGTGGCTCTCACAGGTTCAGGTGGCTGATCTGGTGGGACTGTCGCCCTTTTGGCTGGTGGAAGTTTCACAGGGTGACAGTTCTCAGGAAATTTCACTGTTGTGAGCCACGGTCATTGAAGAATGGCTGTTGTCTCTAGGGAATCCAAACCAGAAAACAAGTTTAGGGAACAAAACTGGAGCCAGAACAACAGAATCCAGTTGGGATTTGGGCTTCAAATGCACACACACAAACACACCCAAACAAAATTGGCAGTGGCAGGAAGTTTTTGATTAGGAGTTCCAGTTTTGCCTGATCTCCCCACCTCATTGTCTGCCAATAAATAAACAATTGAACATTTTTTTTCTTGTGAAAAGTTTGCTTTCCATGGAAAATTTCGATTTATTTCAATAAAAAATGGAGTTCACCCCCCTTATGCGCCATCTCCCCTAACCAAGAGCAGAGTCTGTGGTGCATCATGAGAATGTAGTCCCCCGCCCCCTGCCATGGATGGGTAGCTGCAGGGAGTCCCCCCCACCTCCGTCTGAAGCAGCTGGACAGCTGAAGGGTCTGCTAGCCCCCTGCTGCATCTGGGCAGCTGTGAGGTCCCCCCACCAGGGAGGGCGGGGGTTGGAAGTTGCGGGGCTGGGGCTGGCTGGGAGCTCCAGCCCTGGGGCAGAAAATGTCACAGAGGTCAATGGAAGTCATGGATTCTGTGACTTCCGTGACCTCCATGACATAATCGTAGCCTTAATTATTATTGTTACTGCAGTGCCTAGGAACCCTAGTCATGGACCAGGTTCCACTAACAGTAAATGTCTACATTTTTAATAACTATTTACCATTCATAATAAATAGTTGGATCAGTTCTACAAATATCCAGACAGCTCTGAGTTAGCAATTGTACATATGCACTAAATGGCTGCAACACTTTCACTGCAATTTAATTTGACTCTACTGTAGAATCAAGCAAATGGAGACGCATGGTAGTGAAGGGAGAATGCTTTTATTGAAACTAAGAGTGTGGGACAACACAACAGTTAGTAGTAAAGTAAATTTAGGTGTAAATCTTTTCTACTTTTCAGTTTCCTCCAGTGTTATAACCCCTGCCTCAGTTATGTGCTCTCATTGGGCCTTCTTATTTTTAAAGGTTAAAACAACATTATTTGCAATGTTAATGGTTAATCAACATTGAGGGCCTCCATAGTACAACATAGTATTATGCAAAGCTATGTAAGTAGAATATTACACTTGTACAATAAAGGAAAGTGTCGTACTTCGGAAACATCACTAACTCCTCACTTCCTACAAGAAAGCATAGATTGTTACTGACTGGATGATACCGGTTAGATAAAGTATGAACAATGTCTTACTATTTCCGTACAGTGACCAGGTGTGTCTTTCACTAGACATATGATGACTATTATTTCTACCATGACATCAAATCATTTAATAACTGCAGTTTGATATAACATGTTATCAATGATCATGAAGCAGAGAAGTTTAGAAAGTGAAACAATGGGCGCTTAGAGCATATAGTTGCTGTGCTGATGATTAGAACAATCACAACACAGAATTCACAGTGAAGAGATTATATAAAATAGGATTCCTTAAAGTGCGACAGAGGCATGTTGTCTCCTAAGAACACCAAATTGTATAATACAGAATCAGTGTTAATGAAAGTACTACTATATTCCCATAGCATCTGTTGCCTGTCTCTCATTCTGAACTGGAAAATTAATATATGATGATACTTTAGATATCTAGAGTACTTTACATCTGAGTTGCTTACAAACATTAGTTAGGCCTGTGCTGAGGTAGGAGCAGGGGTGCTGGAACAATTTCTGTAGTGGGGATGCTGAGAGCAAACTGTAAACCCTATATATGATGGAAACCGCTTCAAGTCAGGGGTATGGCAGCACCCCCAGTTCCAGCATCTATGGGTAAGAAATATCAGTATTATTATCTCCATTTTACAGATGGGGAAACTAAGACACTGGAAGGTTATGTGACTTGCTCAAGGTAACATTGTGAGGGATTCAGATTCCCAGAACCTTTCTTAAAGCACATGACCGCCCTACCTCCCCAACAGTACTTAGAAAGGAAATGGCAAAGATAGCAATGAAAGATATGCTCAAGAGTTTGATGGCATCATCAGAAACCACAAGGCGAAATCCTGGCCCCATTGAAGTCAAAGCTCTCACTGATTAAAATGGGTCCAGGATCGCATCCACAATGGTATCATCAGAACCACAGGGACTATATAGCCTTTCCGTTGTTTTCCAGTAATTGCTGTATTTTCCTGTATTTTCTTATAGCCGAATATTCTTCAATGTTCTTTACAATTAGCAGATCAGATGAATGGTAGCACATGTTTATATTTGTAATATATATTTGTAATAATGTTTTATTGAAATATCCAAATAATTGTATTTTCAGTCTATATGCCCCTTAGTGAACAAAAAGAAAATTTCAGATTCCCCCCCCCATATTAAAGAGTCATTATATGTATTTTTATTATTTTAACTAAAATTTAAGATAATAAATGTAAGATCGTCCAGAAAAAAAGCCCAAACGAGCAAGATTTGGCATCTCCTTCTTGATCAGAATCATGCATGCACGACAGTAATATAGTTAATTATGTTTGGCTATAACATTATGTATGGACGAGGAGCAGAAATAGGTATAGAATACTGTATTTTATGTATATCTAGAATAGCTAGTACCATATTTTAACAAGATAACAAAGCATTCTTTCAGGAGGTGAAGCTGCCTGTTGCCAGCTTTAGGGGTGATAGATAGGTGGTGTTGTCTGAGTGCTCTAGCTGCACGAAAATTGGCTGGATTTTTTTTCACACTGTGGTCTCTCCTCTTTCCTTCTAATAATGTTAATGCTACAATAATTTCAGTGCATTGTCCTGCTAGCCGTATCGTATGCCTTTCATATTGATTATTTTAGAGCTGTTCAAAATGCAGGGAAATTATAAAATGAAGGCACTGGCCCCCTTTTGTTAATAAAAGTACTGGTGAAATGCACGTGTGTTCTGTTTCCACTTGCTGGTGTAGAATCTTGTTCCATGAGCTGTGCAGAAATTCTGCTTTAAGTAGGTATTGAGCAGAATCCTGGACTGAGTCTGGCTTCTGTGGCTTCAATCCAATATTTTTGTGGTTTCCTTTTGAAAACTAGAAGACTGTAGGTTTGAGGTTTCTGTGGCAGCTACTTTTAGTTTTGCAGTTGGTATTTTAAAGGGGCAATCCTGCCAGCTGATGACAATGACAAGCAGTTATGTAATGGGAATTATATATGGAGCAAGTAATATCAAACTAATATATTCTGTGTTTTGAGACTGACTCAGTATTGGCATTGCTTTTTTCCCCCTATAACTTGTGTGGTGAAACAAATACCGGTAATCACCTGTAATATATTCCATTGTTTTCTTGATCTTATCACTGTTTGGCTTCTAATGTGACTTCACAAGAACAAAATACACTTCCAAGTTTTTCATTATTGTGTCTGATATTACAAATTTGGTACAATCATGCATCTAGTACAACCCTGGGGTCTGATTCCACAAGAGTAACAAATAAATCATTAGAAGTTGAAAATGGGCAGAACCGTCTGGGATTGGGCCATGTGGAACTATGCAGTAGAGCGTGTTCCTGAAGTCACTGGAAGGTTTGACCTGGATTTTGATGGGAGCAGGATCAGTCAAGTTGTTAACATACAGGTGCTATAATTTCTCATTCAGATGCTGCACAGCTACCATAAACTATACCAAGGTGTGTTGTAGCTGTGCTATACCTGTGCTAAAGTAATTGATAATATATCAACTGTGTGCTGCTTTCCTCTTTTGACCCTACAGTAATGTACTGAAGTTAAGTGCCATAAATTTCATAATCTCTGTTATCCTACATCCCCTCCAGAGGATTCTAGCTTGCAGGCTGCTGTCTGAAGGGAAATCAGTTGTTTTGTACGATTTTTTTTCCTTTATCAAACTGATTGAAAAATTATGACAGATTTTGTGTCATTTTAGAATTTAAGATTTTATTTTACTTACTGAGGTCACAAAGTTTGAAAGTGAGGACAAGAAGTTTGTGTTTGTGGTGAAAAGGGGGAACCATTGGAAGAACTTAAAGATGGCGGGAGACATAGCCAGAGTGACAAACTAGGAAAATTATCTTACTTGTGAGTAGAGGTGGAGCATAACTGATTTTTTGGTTCACTAGCAGCTCTGAATTTTTTTTTTTTAAAATTGGTTCAACCTGAAATGAATCTGAAATTTATTGGAATGTTCAGCAAATCAAAAATGTCTGTTTTGTGTCTAACAAAACTGTTCAATCCACAATATTTGGTTTCTTGGCATTTTAAAGGGTTAGATTCATAAAACAGGGAGGGGGTAAGCCCGCTAATAACTTTTAGCCCAGAAGTTAGGGCACTTGCCCAGGATGTGGGAGACCCATGTTCTGTTTCTTCCTCCGTTTCATGAGGAGCAGGGATCAGAATTTGGATCTCCTGCCTCTCATGAGGAGTGGTCTAGCGACTGGGCTATGACTCTCTCAATTTCTGCTGTTGAAGCTCTTCCACATTGTATAAATACATAATCAGGATCCAGGACTTGCACTTGGATCTCCCACCTGCTGGATGAGTGCACTCACCACCAGATATAGGGTTATTCACGCTCTCTCTCTGGCCTGTGACTATTCATGTATTTTACATAAAGTGGAACAGGTTCAACAGGACAGACTGAGAAAGACCTGCCTCAGAATACCCCGAAGGCCAATGGTTAGGGCACTCTCTTGAGAGATAGGAGACTGACTGTTCAAATGACTGCTTCACATCGGCAGAGAGGGGAATTGAACCCAGATTTCCTGTGTCATGGGTGAATGCTCAACAGTGAGCTAAAGGTTATAAGGGGAACAACTCCTCCAGCCATTTTGTGAATGGCACCAAAGTTCCTTTGTGACTCTAGCCCGAAAAAATAATTTTGGATAAAACTATTTGGTGAATTTCTGTCAAATTTATGAATAGTTTTGAGTCAACACAAATTGTCCAATTTTTTTTTGCCCAGCTCTTCTTGTGGGAAATGGAAATTAACATTTTTGGATCTAGACGCAGCACAGTACAGCTGGAGATAGGCCTGAGTCATGAAGCTCTCTCCCAAATCTGGGTCAAGGGTTCCACCACCCTTATAAGTAATGTTGGTTTGTGGTCTAAAGTTGGTGTCTAAAATGAGAGAACAATATGCTCAGGCAAAAGTCAGCAGGCCTGCAGGGAATTCAGAAGTGTCTTATATGAAGTGGCGCAGAAGGTGATGTAGAAATACACCCTTTATGGATGCCTTGAAGGACGGGGCTTCCAAACTCAAGCCAGCAGTACCAACTTCAAAATTATTTAGACAGCACCAGTTCAATATCCTTGCGTTCTTTGTCAATGCTAGATGGAGGACTTGGTTTCAATAACCAGTCCTGGTTTCCCACAGAGCTGACAGAGACTGTGAAAATTCTTTGTTGCGTCTCAGTAACTATCCTTTCAGCTAATCAAGGAAGTATGGTGACTGACGGTGGCTAATGTGGGATCTGGAGCTTGGTAAAAAGGTTTGACATAGGAAAAGTAAGTTGATCCCTCAGGGTTTTGACAGAGACATGGTAGGAAAAATAAATTGGTACAATAACCTTTTAAAAGATTACTACAATATGTCATTTAAAATTCAGTTTCAAATATATGTGTTAGTCTCTCCCTTAGCACAACCTATCATTCAGGACTGTATCTGTGAACAACAGTTTCCATTGGCAGAGAGGAGAGATATAAGATATATACCCATAAACCATAGCTTTCCATTTGTTGGACACATGCTGCATGTCTTAAGGCCAAGATACACTGGAGTATAATCTTCCTTTAGATATGTTTCCACCTTACCATTTTTGGAAGCTCCCAGGTTTGATCTGTGCTATCTCTAAATACCTTTGATTTTATATAATTTGAAATGCCCCTACAGCCATCTGCAAAAGAGCTGCTGCCTCCCAGAAGCTGAAAACCAATAACAACCTGATTACATGATAATTCCAAACTATGACTAATTGTTGCTAAAGAAGTGGGAAAGGAACAAATGAAAATGTAAGAGGGAAAGGGTGTGCTGTATCTGAAAAGCTGGCCCTCCGCCCCATCCCAAATAATTGAAATTACTCCATTTTTCTCTTGAGAAAGATGCCTGCTCTGTGGAACACTGTGATTTAGAACCACAGGGCAGCATTGGTAGGTAAAATCACCTATTCACTGTTTATATGTTATGACTGCCGAGGATGATGTTTAATTTCCTTTTGTCTTATTTTCATCTCATTTCCTGACAGCCAAGTAAAATTATGTTCTCTGTCTTTGATTAATTAGTTACTATTTGTAAAGCACTTTGAGGATGAGCAGTGCTGTTTAAGTGCTTCTGGGTATAATTGTTATACGTGTATTGTGCAAAATCTTACTGTTTTATTCCCACTTTAGAGGACTTTTTGTTACAATTATAGATCACTTTCTAATTTTAGCACTGTTAACATGCTATTTTTATGGACAGATGGAAATGTCATTTGGGTTCAAGTAAAAATATTGTCAGTTCTACTGGCTCCTGTAGCTTTCCTAATAGCTTTGAACATATTTTGGATTCCTTAGTCAGACAGAGTTGATGGCAGGAGAAGGAAATCTGTTGAGAAGCTGAGTAGAACAGTGATTTCTCCCTCTGCTGAGGGCATGTTCCAGCCAAAACATAAAGGATGGTTCTCAGTTTCAAGGATCCACTGCAGTTGATCCTGCTCCTAGACATACATTTAGCAGCAATGCTGAGAAGTGGCATCGGCCATCTTCAGCTAGTGCCCATTCTTCTTGCTCAATAATTTTGTAAAAGTTAATTATATATTCATTACCTTCAGGTTGAATGGGTCTTAGTGTCAGTGGGGTTAGTTCAAGGAAGGAGAATGGTCTGTTGGATAGGGAACTGGCTGGTGAATTGAGCTACATGAGTTCTGTTCCCAGGTCTGACCTACTGCATGGCCTTGGGTAAGTCACTTTACCTTTCTGTGCCTCAGCTTCCCCATCTGTGCAATGGGGATAATGAGATGGTTTAGAGATGTATGGATTAAAAGTGCTTTATAAGGTCTTAGTATTTATGATTATAAGCAAGAGTTTTTTCGGATTTTTTTATTATTTTCTCCAGCCACACTGCAACTACTAATATTAATGAAGGTTAAGAGACAATGGCCAACATTTTTCAAACTGGGTCCATAAGGTTTGCTCCTAAATTGGTATTTAGGCTCCTATTCATCAAGTTGAGTGATTAAAGTTGGGCACTTAAAATGAGTAGCCGCTTTTGAATATTTACCTGTCTTTCTGTAAAATGTGACAAATTCCAAACCCTGGAAGTAAATCACTTTCCTTGGGACTTAAAATGAACAAATAGTGGAATCCATCCTGGCCTCAGCTATGTTGGCATTAATTTTCCATGTCTTGTAAAATCAATTACCACTCTAGTATATGCAAGCATAGTACAGTAGCTATTTTTTCAAACTACTGTACATGCCAAAGTGTGTCCTCAGACCTTAGGTCAGGATGAAGCGCAATATCTTTTCTAGTGCGTGAGGGCATTGTGGGGAGATTGCGTGGTTCGGATTAGTTACCCTTTCTGGGATAATAAAACAGGAGTACATTGTAAAGTGTGGTTTTCAAATAGTAACCACTAATGCTGTAGGAGAGAAGGGAGACTGGTAGGAAATTATCAAGGGGACATAAATCTATCCCAGAGATGACTGGTGAGATCTTTAACTGAGTAAGTATGAGTTAGTGCTTATCACTGCACAAGAATGGAAGCCTTAGGGCTTTGTACACACTAGGCTTACATTGGCATCACTTAAGTCGCTCAGGGGTGTGAAAAAGCGACCTAAGCTCCAGTGTGGACAGCACTATGTCATTGGGAGATTCTCGCCCGCCAACATAGCTACCACTGTTCGGAGAGGTGGAGTAATTATGCTGACAGGAGAGCTCTCTCCCATCAGCATACAGCGCCTGCACTAGCAGCGCTAAACCAGCCTAGCTCCATTGGTATAGGTGTGCCACTGAAGCGATTCTAGTGTAAACTAGACCTTAGAGTGGGGATGTAATCGTCACAACTCCTCCAGGTGACAGGCCCTGAGCCTTTACTTCTCTAGGGTGGAATCCTGTGATTCCCTTCCTCTTTAGATTGGGTCCTTGGACGTGGAGGAGTCCGCTTACCACCTGTGATTGCGCAACTAAATTCAGCTGGCCTGCAAGACTTCCCTTGGGGAGCTGTGACCAGTATGAACATAGTGACATATAGAACAAAGTTGCTTAACCTCATCAGAAGGAATGCGGAATAACAAGAAAGGGCCTTTTAACATGACAAACAGTCTATCCACAATAAAGTTTAGGTAGGTTTAGCTTATCCAGACACCCTCACTTCTAGAACTGGGAATCAGTCTGTTTCCATGTACCTCCCCAAGCACAAGGGCTCAGGTTTTTAATCTGTTTCAAAGCTCTTCAAGTTTTCTCACTTGAAGATCCCTGTGGACTCACCGCTGGATGGCGCCACCTCCTGGCAACCCTGGGGATTAGCTTGGTCAGGCCGACACCACTTCCAATGGATACACCCCATCAGTTTCTCCTCTGCAGCCCTTCTCTGGCTCCAGGAACCGCAGTATCCTCTTCATCACTCAGCCCTCTGGCCAGGTCACTATTGTGGTTTCCCCTTCCAAGGGGGAGGGAGAGAGGTGTATCAAGCAATCTTCCACTTCACTGCCTCACAGTCCCACTCCCACAGTGGCTGGCAGGAGAACCTGGGCCCACCCTCTACTCTGGGTTCCAGCTCAGGGACCTTCGACACAACAGCCAAAGTCTGTTCCCTGCACCTTGCTGCCTTTCCCTGAGCCGCTTCCATACCTCCTGGCCTTCCCCACTCCTCATGGTTTGCCAGTCTCTTCAGTAACTTTATCTAAATTATCTTTGCAGCCCCCTAGACACACCTGCCTTTTCCCAGGGAGTGATTGCAGGTTCCTTCCCTGCAGCCCTCCTTGCATCCAATTTCCTGTCTTTTGTAGAGCCCTGCCTGTCCCTTGCAGGTGAGCTTCTCTCTAATTAGCTGCTTAAAGCTCCCCTGATTAGCTGATTGGGCCCACCTGACCTAATTCAGCTCTTGCAGGGCTAGTGTAGGGAACACACCCCATCACAATCTGATACAAATCTGGACCTTTCCCCAGTAGGGCCAACTGGACAGATTAATTTCTGCAGGGTCAAGAGTAAACTTCAAAGGAATTAGCATGAGAATTATCCTTTTAATTGGAGTACTACGGGAAATGTTTCTCTTCTTTCCCATTGGAATTAACCCCTTGTAAATTCTGTAGTAAACAACAAAATAACAATCGGGCAGAGAGACCGAACATAGAATATTAATAAAATATTAGCAGAATCTTCCAGGTCCTTCACAATAATGTATTAGAAATTTGAAAGTTTTGCATGGAAAATTGAAGCGATAAACTTCGCTGTCTCCATGTGTGTACACCTCATACATATAGAGGTTTTCAAGAAACAATGATAAAGTCAATAGGTCAGACAAGTGACACCTTAAAAGCAGTAGTTCTTGTTTCATGTGTCTTGCTGATAAGATTAGTTTGTTTTGTTAGTTTATATATATAACATTTATATATCAGGGGATGTAAAGCCAAGTGTTTGATAAACAAACTACCTGCAACCCAGTAATAATAAACCTCCTAGGATGACCCCATGCACACACTTCTTTCCCCTATTATGCCTTTTATTCTATATAGGAATGGGATTCTTGTAAATTTCATTACTTTTTCTACTCACGAAATGGAACAGGCAGGCACAGAGGGGAAAAATAGAGTACTCATATACACATCTGTGATTCATAACACAGGTCATTTGTGGTATCAACACTGTCCATTTTACAAAAAGGCAGCAAGCAAAATTATTAGGGAATGGAAAATGAACAAGCAGACTGTATAGGCCAAATCCTAAGGTCTGCTCTCAGGAGTCCACCTGGGCCTTACATTGAGTTTGTGCAGTGGGATAACATGGTGGAAATACCTTCCCCCTACCTTTCCGGTGGCTCACAGAGGGGCAAAGCAGAATCACAGCTCCTCTGTGCTCTGGAGGATGCAGGGTGACTTCATCCCTTCATCCTTGAGAGTGAGCATGTTCCAAAGAGGGATGGCAGGAGGCTAGGACCTGCCTTTGCTAACTCTGTGCATCAGCTATCAAAATAGGCTGTCGGGGAGTGAACAACTACTCAGATTCAGAGAAAAACTAAATCCCATTGGTGACTTCAGTTAACACACAACATAAAAACAAAACATCAAACAGCTGGAATTGTCTTTTTTCACCCTTCTTCTGTCTTGTAATTTTTACATTTGTCTTGAAGTATCTATTTCAGTAACTCACAGAATAGTAGCTAATAAGGGCACAGGGACAACTGTGTCTTACAGCATCCTGTTTCAGTGGCGTATTATTGTCTAGGCCGACAAAGCCTAGGCCTAGGGTGGCAAATTTGCAGGGGCGGCAAATTTATAATAGCATCATTTTTGTAATCACGGCATGTTTTCACAAGCCCACTGTCTGTCGGATGCCTGTACACAGGCGTCAACTTTTGTCCACGTCAATGGGTGCTCGTGCCCCCCCGGCCCCTCCCCGACTCCACCCCTGCCCCAGAGTCCCTGCCCCAACTCCACCCCTCCCTGCCCCTATTGGATCCCTCCCCAAATCCCCGCCCTGGCCCCACCTCCTCCCCCAAGTGCGCCGCGTTCCCCCTCCTCCCTCCCAGGCTTGCCACACAAATCAGCTGTTTCGTGGCGCAAGCGTTGGGGAGGGAGGGGGGAGAAGCAGGACCCAGCAGCGCGCTCAGGGGAGGAGGTGGAGGTGAGCTGGGGCGGGGGGTGGTGTGGGGAGCTGCCAGTGGAAGAAATTAAGTTCATATGGGGGCGGCAATTATTTCAGGGGCTATGGGCGGGAAAATCATTAATCCGCCACTGTCCTGTTTATCGAATGATGTTTTAAACTTTTGTTGACTTTATGAATTTGATCTTTCATATCCTTTCAGTCATGTAAGAGTGATTTTTCTTCTGTCTTTGCATTAGTGTCTGTTAATGCATTTATAACCATTTTTCTACAATAAATATTTGGGAAATTATATATTATCTTCTTCATAGAAGACCCCATATTATTTACTGTTTTGCCTATTACCTTGTTCAAGCAATTAGTTCCCTTTTCTCCTAAGGCTGGGGTTTGCCACCTTTTCTACCAGCTGGAGCATGCAACTGTCTGTCTTCTCAGCTATCAGCAGTATGTTCCTTATTTTTCATTAGGGAGTGTTTAAATATTTATAAGAAATCTACTCCATTCTTGTGTTTTGGGGAATTCATGCCCCATCTCTGAAAAGCCAAATTCCTCAGCTGGCTCATTCATGGGAATAGGAGTCTTGATCTTTGTGTCTCACGCCAAGAGCTCCATCAAATGTCAGCAACCAGGAAATCTTCTCGTAGGGTAAATCCTAACAATAGGAGGGTAGCAGTAACTTTGCTTCTGTACAAATGCTGTTTCAACTGACTGCAATTTACAAAAGAGGATTACACTGTATTTTGAATGTGATGTACTGCCTGTCAGTTGTTGCTGTTCTCATAAAAAAGGCAAACACAAAGTTGTAAATAGATTAATTAAGCATTTTTTCCATTCCGGCTTGGTTTCCTCAATCATTTTCTTTGTGAAGACATGTGACGTTATTGTTCTCACATAGCGTGCATACTTAAAAAAAATGGTTGGATAGATTGGTCCACATTGTTGTTGTCATTTTTCTAGTGGTTCTTCCATGAAATATCTGTTTTCTGTTCCCAGTTTTGACTGTGTTTAGGACCAAATCTAGATACCTCTTGAGGTCATTAGCTAATTCCCATTGATCTCAATGAGCTCAAGATTTGGGGTAAAATTTTCAAAGACACCTAAGACTCATTATCAGAAGTTACTCAGGTCCTTCAGAGTCTAAGTTTCATTGAGGCATAGGTTCATAAGGCCCAGATCTCAAAGGTATTGAGGTGCCAGATCTCAAAGGTATTGAGGTGCCTAATTCTCATTGAAGGCAATGGCAATTAGGTGCCTAAACCCTTTGAGGATCTGGGCCAAACTGCCTAAATGACTTTGAAAATGGGATTGGCTCCTAAGTCACTTAGGTGCTCTTGAAAGTTTTATCCTTGGCCTTCATGTTTGACTCATGAGCCAGATACAGAGTAGTAACTCAGCTAGACTTTGTTTATAACATTTGGTATGTTCATATTGACATTTGAGTAATTAATTATCTGATCTTTTTTCTAGCTAATAAATATTTACTTCTTTAGTGTGTCCTCACAGATCACATCTCTTAGCCTTGTGTGCCTTTCAATCAATCTCTTCGCTTTCACTGTATCATTTTGAATGAGAGGGAGAGATTTGATTTTTGATAAAGTAACCAATATTCTCAATGATGTCTTGCCAGGGAATTGCAAAATTACCTATGTGTCTTTTGTTAGGATATTTATTTATCATAGTTAATGAAATGTTTATGTTATGATGCTCATTTTCCTTGTATTTATACAATGCATTGTCATATTTTCTCACCTAACATTTACAGAGAGCTGTCTGCTGTTACTGCAAACAAGTCAAATGCTGAGAGGTGCAAAACAGTAGGTTACGTAGTATGTAGAGAGGCAGGAGATCAATTGGATTACAGTAATCGTGAGCGCATCCTTAGTATCAATTCAGTTTCAATTACAGGAACTGCATCTCTGGGTTTTTTGTCCCATTTGCACCACTGGTTTTGACTTGGTTAAATATGTAGATTGAATCTGGTTTTGCAATCTGTATGCTGTTCACAGTACTGAATAACAATCTGCCATGAAAATGGGTTTTTATTTTCCAGCTTGTAAGTGCTGTACATTGTCCAGTTGTCTGTTCATTTAATACTTCACAGTATTTCTACTTCTTCAATCTGTGATTCAGTTTCCTGTCTGATGCCACAATTACAAAGCTTCCTTCTTTTTCTGCTTTCTTCTTGGTTTAATAGCACTGGAGGAAAAAAATCAGGTTCCATATTTATATTGGACATTTGTAAAGCCTCTCCTCCATGGCTCAGTACTCTTCATTTATTTGAGGGGAGAGATTTAAATTTGATACCTGTAAAAACATTATCAACATTATCCTGTGATGAAAAGGGGGAGGAACTCATTCTTTCAACAGCTGATTTTTCTATTTTAGCATAGTTAGAAAACCATTAAGCTCTTCTGTTGACTTGAAAGCAGACGGCACTGCTTAAAATTGCACCTTGTTATGGCACCATGTTAACAGTTGCTGAAGTTGCAGATGATTAACTTGTGTTGGCATTTAAACAGCCTGGTATTCCAGTGGCTTTCATAGTTTCGAAAAATACGGGGTATCCAAAAAGTGACACAAGTGAATGTGTCTAGTTGCAGTATGACAATGATTCCCAACCTTTTTGGCCATCGGTGTCTTTTTACCAGATTGTTTTCTCAACTGAACCAACCAGTGTCCACTACCTCCTATGAAATCTGTGCACTAATCTAGTGCTTGAAACCTACTCTCTCAATTTCACTACTAGTAGGGTGACCAGATAGCAAGTGTGAAAAATCGGGACGGGTGGGGGGGGTAATAGGAGCCTATATAAGAAAAAGACCCCAAAATTGGGACTGTCCCTATAAAATCAGGACATCTGGTCATCCTAACTACTAGGGTTTGGGAGTAGCCTTCACTCTACTGTAGATTAGAGAGCACATAACATAAAGGAATGTGAGTTGTCATTGTTTCACAGGGACTCGTTGTTAAGAACGTGTTTTTGCTGGGCTGCTCCATAAGTGTGTGTGGGGGCAGGGGAGGGGCACAAGGAGACACATTATAGTCCCTGCTCTCCCTGAAGCACCTTCATGCACCTTCTGGACCTCAAAGTGGGTGATAAGAGGAGGTGGAGCCATACCCTGACCGCTCAAGGCACTTGCCAGTACAGTAGCTCGCTACACAATTGGAAATCTCTCCCTGGCCTGATGCAGCTCTGCACCAACCCTAATGTGGTGCTGTGCGTAAAGGCATGACTGAGCCTGAAATAAGTTATGGGTAGCCTTAGGTTGCTGTCCCATGCAAATGGTTGGGAATTACTGCTATACAGTCTATGCAATGAAGTATTCAACACTTTCTTTAAAAAAAAAACCTGAGGATGAATACCAGGATGGCAGAAGAAAGAAGCAAATGTTGACTAGGTTGCTCCTGCCCCAGATAGTTAGTGATGCCTGATAATTACTTAACAGTGTCACACAGCATTAAACTGTCATTTTTAAATCCAGTTATGACTGCTCCATCTTGGGCCTGGTCTACACTAGGAGACACCTGGTCTACACTACACTTGGGCCTGGTCTACACTATGTCAAATTTAGCAGCGTTAAATCGAATTAACCCTGCACCCGTCCACACAACGAAGCTATTTAGTTTGACATAGAGGTCTCTTAAAATCGATTTCTGTACTCCTCCCCAACGAGGGGAGTAGCGCTAAATGCGACATGGTCATGTCGAATTAGGGTAGGTGTGGATGGAAATCGACGCTAATAGCGCCGGGAGCTATCCCACAGTGCACCACTCTGTTGACGCTCTGGACAGCAGTCCGAGCTCGGATGCTCTGACCAGCCACACAGGGAAAGCCCCGGGAAAATTTGAATTCCTTTTCCTCTCTGGGCAGTTTGAATCTCATTTCCTGTTTGGACATCGTGGTGAGCTCAGCAGCACTGGCAACGATGCAGAGTTCTCCAGCAGAGGTGACCATGCAATCTCAGAATAGAAAGAGGGCCCCAGCATGGACTGATCGGGAAGTCTTGGATCTGATCGCTGTGTGGGGCGATGAGTCCATGCTTTCGGAGCTGCGATTGAAAAGACGGAATGCAAAGATCTACGAGACAATCTCAAAAGCCATGACAGAGAGAGGATACAGCCGGGATGCAACACAGTGCCGTGTGAAAATCAAGATGCTGAGACAAGTGTACCAGAAGATCAAAGAGTCAAACGGACGCTCTGGATCCCAGCCCCAGACATGCCGTTTCTACGAGGCACTGCATTCCATTCTGCAGCCGTCTAAACAGACCAGAGTTCCTGAAAACACGAACGTCATGAACCTTGCCCGGCCATCCTACGTTGATGTTTGTAAAACGTCCCCTATGGTCCACCAGTGCTTGCAGCACCATTGAAACGTAGCCCTTTCGGTTAATGTACTGGCTGGCCTGGTGGTCCGGTCCCAGGATAGGAATGTGAGTTCCATCTATAGCCCCACCGCAGTTTGGGAATCCCATTGCGGCGAAGCCATCTATGATGACCTGGATGTTTCCAAGGGTCACTACCTTTGACAGCAGTAGCTCAACGATTGCGTTGGCTACTTGCATCACAGCAACCCCCACGGTAGATTTGCTGATGCCAAAGTGATTCGCAACTGACCGGTAGCTGTCTGGCGTTGCAAGCTTCCAGAGGGCTATGGCCACTCACTTCTGGACAGTCAGGGCTGCTCGCCTCCGGGTGTCCTTGCGCTTCAGGGCAGGGGACAGCAACTCACAAAGTTCCAGGAAAGTTCCCTTCCGCATACGAAAGTTTCGCAGCCACTGTGATTCATCCCAGACCTGCAGCACTATACGGTCCCACCAGTCCATGCTTGTTTCCTGGGCCCAGAATCGCCGTTCCACAGCATCAACATGACCCATTGCCACCATGATGTTCACGGCGCGGGGTCCCGTGCTTTGTGAGAGGTCTGTGCCACTCTCAGACTTCATGTCCTCACTGCGCTGCCGTAGCCTCCTCGCCCGATTTCTCAGCATCTGCCTCTGGAAAAGGTGGATGATAAGGTGCGAGGTGTTGACAACGGCCATAACTGCAGCGATGGTCGCAGCGGGCTCCATGCTCGCAGTGCTGTGGCGTCCGCACTGTCACTCACCAGAAAAGTGCGTGAACTGATTGCTCGCCGGCGCTTTCAGGGAGGGAGGGCAGGAGTGACGGTTGGATGACGACAGTTACCCAAAACCACCCTCGACACATTTTTTTCCCCAGCAGGCATTGGGGGCTCAACTCAGAATTCCAATGGGCAGCGGGGACTGCGGGAACTGTGGGATAGCTGCCCACAGTGCACCGCTTCCAATGTCAATGCTTGCCCCGTTAGTGTGGACTCTCAAAGTCAAATTACTGTCCTTAGTGTGGATACATACGTTCGACTTTGTAATATCGATTCCACATATTCGATTTAAGTACAATCGAACTACTCTCGTAGGGCAGACATACCCTTGGTATCCAAGGTGCTTGTTACATAAAAATTGACTGATAGATGAAAAAGAACAGACACAACCAAACGTTTTGGTTTATCATTTTTGGAAGCTTCTTTTTATTGCAGTGAGTGCTTGAGAAGCTACTGAGGAACCATGAGAATTATTTTCACTGAATGTTTGTTTGGGCTTTAAATATTTAATAGAAAAATAACAGGCAGTTGTAAAACTGGACATAAATCAGCCTGCATATACATGTATCATTTAGTAAGCTCCTTCATATTGTGCATTATACTTAAACAGATGGGCAATGTAATAAAAATTATGAATTACTAAACATAGTGAAGTGTTTATATTAGGTGCAAATAATTCAAATATATGGTACAAGAATGACTCTGAGAACATGTTGTGCTAAAAAGCTATTTATGCTAACTGTAAACTGGAATTCTCAGGGGACCTCAGGCTTCCCATAATGAAGTGCACCTAAGTAGGGGTGAAACTGATACCAGTGTTATTTAGAGCAAAGAATAAGTGTATTACAGAGGAGAAACTCACATACCTAAAATAGAATTGAAGAAATAGGCGATTGGAAAAAATCTGTTTGGTCATCTAGTCCATATCCCTAAATGCTTAGTGCTTTACCAGTCTTATTTTAAATGTTCCAAAAATGGGGTTGAAATTGTTCTCTGGTCTCATTTCACACACAGCTTGCCATTAGAGCTGGTTGGAATTTGTAACTACAGCTTCCATGAGGCATCATGCATAACTCACATGGTCACAGATTAATACCAAAGTGACTTAAAAACAAGGCATTTTGATTTGGGTCGACCAGACTGAAGCAAAATACTTAATTTGGATTTTCCCAGTGAAAAAAATGAACAGAAATTGCCATAATCAACAATTTCCTCTATAAAATTTAAAATTTCAGGAAATCTCATCAAAAATCATGTTGATGGAAAATTCACAACCAGCTCTACTTGTCACTATGCTTGACTTTTTAAAGGCTGTATAGGAATGATTGTTGCAAAGATTACTCCTATCCCTGTGCTAAAAAATAAAGGGCTGAATTAACAACAATCCTGTTTTCATCTCTCTCTTCCCGCCCACCCCCCGAATATGGTTCTGAAGAGACAAAGCAAGATCTATAGGTATATAGCAGTGCATACAACTTTGAAAACCATTGCCATAAATGTTTATTAACTTGGCATTTGTTTTTTATTCTCATAAGTTCCTGAGTTGCATTATTTGAAAGGCTATTGAGGTATAGTATAATTTACTGAATGCTTAGAGTGCAACAATATTAAATGTCTTACGTTGATGTGCAGTAATTTGCCACAAATTGATCATATAAATGGCAAAATTGTTCAAGTGAAACAATGTTAATAACTGAATTCGGACAAAAATAAGTGAAATGACCATCTCAAAGAAGACAAGAATGTTTGTGTCGCTTGTTTGTATGAAGTCATTTAATCGGTCATTGACAATTCAAGAGGGAAAAAGTCTCTTTTGAGAAGCTTTGAGGACTCTGAGTTTCAGCCAAAAGGAAAAAAAGAAAAGAATCAAAGTTGTGGTACAAGATGTAAGAAACTCCATAAACATTTAAAACATAAGACATTCTGGTGCATATTAATGAAATATGACTTTAGCATTGCTATCAGAATGACAGTGTTTTAGATTAATCTGCAACTTCTCATAGTGCTATACATTAAAATATAAAATAGGAGTTCAAATAATTCTGTGCTTATATCTTCCTCCTGCCATTTGCAGTGTAATAGTGGCATTGTTGATTCCTACTAATCATTGGGCAGTAATACACCTGAAGGTGTGCTTCAGAACAGAAGATCTCCAACCAACACCACCTATATAAAATTCTTTGTAAAAAGTCTTTAGTTGTCATGGTGTTAGGCTGTGTTTACTGTTAAATGTGGTATTTTATTTCTCCAGATTTCAGCCATTGCACATTGGTAAATAATTGTAAGGGTATATGGCAGAATCTGAGTATTAGGGAGTCTATGTTAGTATAACTCACGCTCTGAGGATTAGGACGTAGGAGAATGAAGATGTAAATTAATGTGGGGAGTGGCTTACTTGAATTTAAAATTTCTTATACTCTTATTAGTTCCTTTGCTTGCTACACTCTTTTCTTCCAGGTTCTTAGTATGTGAATGACACCTATATAGAGTCAGTAGGGTACACTTTGTAGTGATGCATAAACTATATAAATTGCATATCTGTAAGTAATTGAGCTTGCAAGGGATTTTAAGTTAGTCTAAAATATGTCTACATTAGTGACTGTACATGTGTTCATGCTGTGGGCTTGTGACATAAACCCCCACCCCACCCCATTCTCCACACTTAGGGTACTCCTCCACATATAGCGGCATGTAAGTACATCCACTGCACACCCAGCTAGCACGGATATAAATAACAGTGTAGATGACGAGGCATGGCTTAGTAGAGTAGAGTGCCCTACATGCCTGAACCCCCAATACCCTACACAGCTCCCTACATGCCCAAGCACTGCTTCCCACATCTACACTTCTATTTTTAGCAGTGTCCCACTGCCTCCCTGCTGCTGGAGCCTTTCTCTGCCACAGTGAAAATTCCCCGCTGAGAATTATCCAGCAGTGGGTAGAAGGCTCTGGCCAGGGTAGAGGCAGAGGGGAAAGGCTCTGATAGGGAGGAAGCAGCTGGGAAAGGCTCTGGCAATGGGAGGCAACAAGGAAATGCTCCAGCAGGAGGAGCTACTGGAGCCTATCCCAGCTGCCTTTCCCCTGACAGAGCCTTTCCCCACTGCCTTCCCACGGTCAGAGCCTTTCCCCACTGCCTCCCTGCTGTTGGAGCCTTTCACTGCAGTGTGCAGCTACTCACTACAGTGGCAAGTGTGGATGGAGTCTGTCTTTCTCTGTGGCATGTAACTGTGCGTGTAGTGCCTGTACGCTACACATGCTGTAAGTGTAGACATAGCCTATAACCCCTGAAGCACATGTCTCAAGGTGAGTAGCGGGGAAGTAAGCTAGTGTGCCAAGTCAGCGACGTAACATACATGCTGAGGAGAGTGGAAGGAGGTGTGCTACCCCAATTTAAACTCCCTTAGATTTAGTTAGATTTGCCTCTGATTTTGGCCCTTAGTGTTCCACTTGTTTAGTGATATAACAAAAAAGTGCAAAATACGTAATCACACATTGGTTGGTACATTTCCCAGAGTCTCCGATTGCTATCATTTTCTTAATAGTAAGAATTGATCACCATATTTAGCAGTTTTATTTTAAACAAAGTATAAAATAAAATAATGTAAATTATTCATTCTCAAGCTGCTCCAGTATGAAAACAAATTGTCGTATCAGGTTGCGAAGAAGTCATTTTGCTAACAGTGTTCACAGTAAAGGAAAGTAAAATAGTGACCCATTCCAAGAATTAAACAAAGGTAAATCTATCTTGGATTTTCTAACTTATCGAACCTATTCACTCCATATAGTGAGTACCATTACAATAAAATTTACTGTTGCAGGCACCTGTGCTAAACTTAGTATCTTCCTGTACTTGCACTTAAATAAGTAATATTGGGGTAATGCACTCACTGCAAAATGTCAAATGTTGGCTTTTCAATAGTGCCCGCTGTACAATAACTTGATGCAGTAATTGGTGCACTTCCAATTAAACTCTAACCTCACTCTAGTAGTACATTTTATCATTCTGTCTGTGGGGATAGCATTCTACTTGCAAATTCTAAGCAAAACGTCTCTTTCTCTAGAAGGCCATCACTATCACAACCAAAAAATGCTGCAAACAACACAGCAGATGGTCAAATATTTTTTAGCTGATAGAGCTGTGAATGTGTATGATAAGTGCACTGAAGTCACATGCTTAATTCCCATTGATATATTTGACCGCAGATTATTTGAAACAAAAATAACACCCCCAAACCCTCACAGTTCAAAAGTGTGGGAGCAATTATCTTGCAAAATAAGTAATTATTTTGATTTAAACTGTGATATAAACCCAACTGATTTGTGTGCTCACAGCTCCCTTGATGCCTTATGTTACTATAGAAATAAAAAGAAAACTGGAATGGATTTATGCAGTTGTTTAAAAAAGCTGAACTGGTGTGTGGATCTGCTTGAGACTGAGAATCGGGTGTCTTGAGTACCTGTATTTTAATGGAGTCACAAGCTGTGCTTGAGAGCATCATGTTTCTAAGTAAAACGGTCAGTAATAATATAGCTGTCTTGACCCAACAAAAATGTATATTTATTTGTTGTTGCACTAGAACTGGCTTTTCTTGCTAAGTAAATATCTATAATGATTAACTTGGTGATAGTTCTACAGATTCTGAGAGGATGTGGCTATAATTTTCATTTTGGTCTAGAATAAGGACTGCAGGATTTTTCTCATTTTCATCTTGCTAAGAACTACTGAGTTGCTGGGAATTTTTTTCTTTTTTAAACAAATAAAATATAAACTTGTTTTAAAGACATAGTAAGTATTTAATCTTAGAAAACACATAAGAGAGAAACAAATACTAACGCTCCTTCGGTGGGATTTTTGGTCACCTACCATGTGATAATATTCATTTTTAATAACTTATAGTGAATTTTTTTCTTCTTTCCATTAAAATGGAACCTTCAGGGAATCACAACCAGCCTGCCCTTATCATATTGCTAATTAGGATAGCGGTCCTGGCTAGCTGGGAAGAAAGTCCTCAGGGAGGGGTCATTGGTATGGAAAAGATTGATAACCACTGAATTTTCTCATTTGTTGGGGTTTATAGCGTTCATCTGTAGAATCATAGAATAATGGAAGTGTAGGGCTGGAAGAAACCTTGAGAAGTCATCAAGTCCATCGCCGTGCCGAGGCAGGACCAAGTTAACCTAGACCATCCCTGACAGGTGTTTGTCCAACGTGTTCTTAAAAACCTCCAATGATGGGAATTGCATAACCTCCCTTGGAAGCCTAGTCCACAGCTTAACAACCCTGATAGTTAGAAAGTTTTTCCTGATATCTAAACTAAATCTGTCTTGCTGCAGATTAAGCCCATTACTTCTTGTCCTACCTTCAGTGGACATGGAAGCCCATTACTTCTTGTCCTACCTTCAGTGGACATTGATCACATTCCTCTTTATAACAGCCCTTAACATATTTGGAGACTGTTACATCATAGGGAAAAATTATTCCCCCTGTTGAAGGAAGTAGAATGGAACTACAGTGAAATTCTATGCTGTGTTATGTAGGAGGCTTCTGGCTTTAAAATCAATGGGTGAAATCTTTGCACCGTTGAAGCCAATGGATAAATCTTGGCCCATTGAAGACAATGGCAAAACAGGATTTCACTCAATGAATCTACAACGAATCCTATTTTTACTTCATATTTATAACCACGGTATATTGTCTTAGCCACAGTACATCCCCAATCAGGAGCTAGAACATGTAGAAAAACAGTCATGGGGACCACTTTTATTTTTTTCTTTCTCCCTTTCTTTCAGTAATTCTTCTAGAAGTCCCTTACATTTTAGCCATAGAGCGTAAAATCATTAAATGTAATGACTAAATATGAAATTTGGTTTCGTCTTCTAATTCTTGAGTATAAGAAATGGGAGTGATCAGAGAGAGCCTAATTCTGCTCTCCCTTGCACTTTGGTAAATAGGAGTAAGTTAATTAAAGTAAATGGAGTTACACTGGTGTAAAATTGGTGTGAGAACAGAACTGGGCCCAGAGGTAGACATATTGCCTGGCTCTTAAATAGGTGTCTGGGGAGGGCACAAGAAATTTTCCTTCTCCCCCATATGATGCTGACAAATTTCTTCTGTGTTTAGAGATCCATGGAGGGGGCATAGCATTTAGCTCAGTCTTAATACATGTGCTATAATGCCTGCAACGTTTATGGCCAGTTAAACTGAAGCAATAGCTCTAGAGAAGAAAATGTTATGCTGCCCCAGCAAGAGTGTTTTGCACACATCTGCTCATTGGGGAATGTGTTGTAATAGTTTTGTCTACTAGAAAAGCAAGTAAGCACAGGGAAGATTCAGGGCATTATATATTTTAGACTAATTTGGCCTTGTGGAAAGCGCTGCACTGCCTTTCTGATATACACAGAAACTGCTATTTTAAAACAAATCAATGTCATAGCAACTGAACAGTCGTATCCCATCTGGTATACCAGTGACCCAATCTACCTGCTTTGAAGGAGAGCACCAAAACCAACCTGCAATGTTCTATAACTGGAGGACATTTCTTCCTGACTGATTAACACTGTAATTTTTTACCTTGATGCCTGAGGAGGATTACTAGCCCTAGTGAGAGGTATCATAGCTAATGTAACCACAGACACTGTTCTTTATTAATATGATGATCTAATCTTGCCTTGAATCTGTTAGCTATTCAACTGACTCTCTACCAGTGAATTTTATTGTAATTATAATTTTTTAACTTTCATTTAGTACCCTCTTGAGAGTAACAAAGAGGGACGCAACTGGTCTGTATTCATTCTAGTCTAGTCTGGTCTAGTCTATTCAAGTTCTTACACCACTCTCATCATCATAGTATCTTCATGCCTTCTGTTTTATTTACCTCTATCCTATTTCCTCCTACTGTTCTCCGCTCCAAACTAAATACTCTTTCTCCCCCTTAGAACTACTACAAAAATTGTATTTTGGGTATGTGTCCATTTCCTGAACCATACTGCAGACAGTGAACATTTATCATGTACCAATTACTGTATAGAAAAGTACTGAGCTTCAGATGTTAATAGTATTTGTTCACGTGTAGTCTGGCTGTTATACTTAGATCAAAGTGCCAAAACCAGTTAACACCAGCTGGACAGAGAGGCATCTTTAAAGGATGGCTGAAATCAGGGCTTCACACATCCATTCAATTGCTTGCCAAGTAGAAAACTTTACACGGTGAGAGGGAACACTGAGGATTTGTCATATTCTCAGTGATGGGAGACAGAAAGCTACAAGGAAACATGGAGTGAAGAATGTTAGTGTTCTTAGTCCACAGTTTGAAACGTGTTGCAGCCAATAACAACCTCATACTTGATTAGCAGATGGTTATTAGCGGCAAAATTAGTTCTGTTTAAGGTGCTCAGTCAGTCCAGTTCTTGAAGTGATTAGCAGGTTAAAACTGAAAAACTGGTCTCACAAAATAAGCCTTCTGGTCTCACAAAATAATCTGGGACACACTGATGAAATCTGGGACACACCAAGAAAGGTCTGGTTAACATTATTCTCTAAACTCCCAATTTGTTTGCAAATGAGTGGAAATAAACATGAAAAGGCAGCCAATCTAACCTTCATCACTTACATTTAAACCTTTATCACTGATTCAAAAGTTCCGAACAGCCAGACTTTTCTCATCAAATTTAAGGGCTAGTGCTTATTCCTCTGCTGAATTTTCTGTATACCATGGTTAGGTTGTTTGCGTTTGTGCACAATACTCATTCATAAGAAGGCAGCCAAGCCTGTTCTCACCTTTTACAGTCTAAATTCTGTTCAATAAAACATTAGGATCTTATTGAACCATTTTACCAAGAATAATGGAGCAAATCATTTGAAATGGGAAATAATCACCATTGACTCCACCTCATTAATACTGCACCAAATTCAGCCCATTAGTTTGTACATCACCCAAAGAATGAGAGTGATGTTATTCATGCACAGTTTTCTCCTCAGCCCGTACAACTGATAAAAGGTATGCAAATATTATATTTATTATAGTATTATTGGTTGGGTTAAACTTCACTGAAGCTGATGGGTATCACTGTCACCCTTCATTTAAGAGTAGAACTGGTTGAGCTTGTATATGAAAGAATAGCAGTTTCCAAACCAAAATAAAAACACATGTCACCACCCAAAAGAAAGGCACATCAAATTCCAAGGCCACTCAGAAATTAGAAAGATGGGGGCAAAGTGGCGTAGCTGGACATTGTTTTGGGCAAGGGTATTGGGGGGCGGGGGAGAGAAGAGCAGAGAGGCACATACAGAAATACCAGAGAAACGGAGAGAAAAGGCAATAAGGAAGCACCAGTAACAGCCTGAACAAGCATGAGTGCGTGGTCCTGAAAAAGCTGAAGAGAGAGCTTTTGGGTCAGATGCTGGCTAAAAGAGGTTTGAGGCTCTGAGTGAGGAAACTATCTCCTATGGTGTGGTTCCTGCTGTGCTCAGGGAAGCAGAACTTTACACATTCTTTGTAAATAGACAAGATTGCATCAAAGGTGCCTGACTTCAATATCAGTGTCTCCTTTTAACTAGAAAAACCTACAAGACCCCAAATTTCTAGCTAGCCACTTGGGCCAAAAGGAGTAAAAATATACATACCAGCTCAGTAAAGGTAAAGCATTTCTTTATAACAATCTAGGTAGTGGTCCCTAGTGGTGGTTTTATAAAGAGATTTCTGTGTGCTGGAGCTTTTTTGCTAATTCCAAGCAGGGCATTTATAAGATGTGACACAACTAAAATATTTGGCATTCGGTCATCTTTCTTGTAACAAGAAACAGGGGGCTTGTTATGCTCCATATTAGAATGTCTCTAGAGTGGCAACTTGTTTAGTAAATAGCACTGTGTGCTTCTTGGGAACACTACTCTGTGAGACACATTAACAGCACTTCTAACGTTTTATTCATTGCAGCACTGCGTTCCAGTGCACTGATTCTGGTAGGCTGCCACCTTATTTCCTACTGCTTTGTACCATTAGCGTCACACGTAGAGTTTACCTGCTGCAAGCCCAGTCTTCCAGAGCAGAGTTCATCCCTGCCTCTACTCAGACAGCTGAGAGCAGGGTTGATAATTGAAATTGGATTTTTCTTGATTTTGTTATTTAGATTACCGTATAATGTTTTTTCTTTTTAAAAATAAACCTGTTTAAAATTAAATCTACATTTAGTACACAATATGTTAAGGCCTACATTTATTATAATCTCTTAAAACATTGAAATAAAAAATCTATATGCTTGTTCATGCCTGAGCCTTTATCAAAAAAAGGCTACTTTTCTATATATCCATTAATTTCTCAACTGCCTCCCTCTCTGTTTCTAAACAAATAAAATACTGCAGTAGAACAGGCATGTGTATGAGCAGAAGTCTTAGATTGTTGTTAGCTTTTTGTTTTTCTGGGGGTAGGGGTGGGGCGGGGAGTTACATAACAAGAGAGAAAGAGCAGAGTGTGCAACCAGAAAGGAGCAACACTGGGATCAAAGCAGGACACTGTGGGAAGACGGGACAACATTCTTCGGAGCACAGCCTCTAATGTTGATTTCAACACGTAGTAATGGGAGAAAAAAAACCCTGCAGATCATAAAAAAGACTATTTGGGAATTTTTTCAAGAAATTCCTGTACCTTTGGGTAAAAAAGGAACACATGCCACATGTAAACATTGCAACAGAGATGCAAGAATAAACATTGTCAGAATGAAACATTATGAAAAATTGTCTTTGGAAGGCAGTGAGTTTGAAGACGGTGATGTGGACATGTGTGAACAATCTGGATCAATGGGTTCATAAACTTATTTTTTTGCACCATTCTTGTGAACTACCTACAATGTTTTGCTATGCTAGTAAGTGATAATTTGGATTATTGTCATAAATTTGTGCTTTGGGTGGGTTACTTACTTATGAATTTCAAAATGTTTGAGATCAAAATGTAATCGGTATGTTAGTTTGTTTTTGGTGCATTTATCCAATTATATTTTTATCGTTCCTGCTGGACATCCAAAACGATTGGTTTTTTTGCTCAATATAACCAAACATCTTAGGTGAAAATTTCCTGTCTACAAGTCAAGTTTTATTATGAATTTATGAATTTTAACATTTAATACATTTTTTCATGTTATTTGGCATGTTGCTAGACATAAACACTTAAAGAGATTTAGATAATCCTTACGATTTATTTATTATTTCCCCTATAAAACTGGATTTAGAATAAATGATATCATTTAACCAGTGGTACAAACAGCTGCAGTAGGAGGAATCTTTCATTAACAATATCAATTTTTTAAAGCACTGCATTAATACTCAGTGAGTGTGAATGACTTTTGCATCGTTTTGTTTCATATTCTAACGTAAACACATAAAGGATATGAACATCCATCCTCTGCAGTGTGTACAACTTCAGAGTCATCTGCTGGTACCACCAGTACTGCTGCAACCACATATATATATATATGTGAGAGACAGTAATTTACCTGTATAAAACAACAAAACACTTTCTTCATCATCCAGTCAAACCATGGATGATTTTGTAATTAGGACCAGCCAATTCCAGCATGACTCCATAGATGAAAAGATTGCTCAGTTCATTTATACAATATATTCTCCCTTTCTCTACACTCCACCCAGCAGAGCAGAAGTTGCAGAAAGGTTGCTGGATACAGTGTATGAAAAGGATATTGAATAGTGGGCAAAAAACATTGACAGAAAATTTGTTAATCTGTCTCATGATGGGTGGAGCAATGTACTCAATGATCCCTTGTGCTTGTGTGACAACAGAAGAAGGGGTTGTCTATCTTATAGAAACAAGTGATACATCAGGAAATGCGCACACAGCAGAACACTAAAAAGAAGTAGCTGTAAAAGCTATAACAAACTGAACAAAAATTCAAGTTTGCAGAAGGTAACAGAAGTGCAAATGGAAAAGTTGTTTAAAATTGGTGATTCAAATTGCAGCTTTCCACTTGGTGATTTAAATCATGTTTACATTGCTGATTCCCTTTATAGGTGCCATATATAAACCCACTTTCTGCATTTGGTGGGGAGAAGGCTAGCACGCACTCCCTGTGCAGAGCAAACATCACAGCCGCTTGCCCTCAGTGCAGGCATTGCTGAGGAGCCCAGCCATAGGGAAAATATGGTTGGGCGCAGTTGCAATGAATTTCTGAATCCCAAAGCAGACTATAAGAGGAATGTGCTCTCAGTCTGGCCTAGACTGTACCACACATGAAGAAGAGGAAAATGTGTTGGAAAAAAATCCTCTTAAATTAATTGAATGAACTTTGTTCTGTCTGATTTAAGGTTGACACCTTAGATGCAAGAACCAGGGAGCCCTTTTCTATCATTTTAATATCAGAAGGTTATGGAAAGCCCAATTCAAAATCCTTTAGCACATTGATGCCCCATCCAGCCATGGTTCACCAGAGCTGTCACAGGCTACATCAGGGATTGGCAACCTTTGGCATGCGGCCCACCAAGGTAAGCACCCTGGTGAGCCGGGCCGGTTTGTTTACCTGCCGTGTCCGTAGGTTCGGCTGATCGCGGCTCCCACTGGCTGTGGTTCACTGCTCCAGGCCAATGGGGGCTGCGGGAAGCGGCGCAGGCCAAGGGATGTGCTGGCTGCCGCTTCCCGCCACCCCCATTGGCCTGGAGAGTGAACCACGGCCAGTGGAGGCTGCAATCGGCCGAACCTGCGGACGCGGCAGGTAAACAAATCGGCCCCGCCTGCCAGGGTGCTTAGCCTGGCGAGCCATGTGCCAAAGGTTGCCGATCCCTGGGCTACATCCTGCTAGGCTGCAGAATCTTTACACAAAGCATAAAGCAACTCTGAGCTGCATGCGGAACATAGTAACCTGTCTTCCTATCCTGTAGCCCTATGGTTGCACAGTCTGCAATTGTGTTGGTAACTGAGTCCTGATTGAACAACACAGTTTCCCAGAAGGAGTATTTAAAACAGAGACCCACAAGCCTGTTGCAGTTTCATATGCATATATCCATAGAAATAGTTCCAGATCCTGCTGGCCCAGTCAGCAGAAAGTTGGCAGTGCCTGTGCACTGTAAGCTGAGAATCTAAAGTGAGTAGAGACTCCATATTGATTTCCTCCACTTTTTACACAGCATGATTCCAACCCATACATTCCTTACCTAGTAGCAGCAGAAGCTATATTTTAATATGTACTTTCAAAATGCTAATTGAGGCAACAGCTGAATTAACATTGGCATATTGTTTTGGCCATGGGCTTGTGCATTCAGGGTAGGCAGCCACCTGGATCGTCCCTGGCGAGGTTTCTCAATTCATAGCAAATACACTGGATGCCAGTACATGCTCCCTTTGTTGTCTACACTTTTACCCATCTGGTCCAATGGCGTTGTTCCCACTTACAAGTTGGTCAGACCATCTCACATATTGGTGCCAAGTGAATGTGGGTTTAGATGGGCAGCTTCAAAAGCCAAATGCAATCTCTTCTGCAGGAAGTCTCTGCTCTGAAACAGCAGGGCCACATTGGTGCCACATGTTTCTGACTTGATGACATCTGTTAATGCAAATGTGCCAATAAAAGTACCTGTGCATGTTAAAAATGGAGTCAGCTATTGCTCGTACATGCTGACAAAACAAGCACCACTGTCTTATCTCTACACTGAAATTGCATAAGAACACATTATTTTCACATTATTTTTGTTACTGTTTTAAACCAGTTTTATTGCAGAGAATGGCACCAGGGAACAACATCAGTGCCAAACCAATCACTCACAGCCGAGTTCAAAAGCTGTGTCCTTACTTCCGGTGAATTTTGCTATTTCTTGATAAGTGAAGAACAGAATATGATGCAGTTTCATAGATTATGGGGTAACGGCTGAGTGGAATCATTCCTGAGTGGATTGATGTAAATCATCAAATTGAAAACCTTGAATTTAAATCGGTTTTAATCAAGTTTTCCATTTGTACTTCAGTTAATGTCTATAGAAAGGCACATTCTCATGGGTTGATATAACCATTAAAATGTTGATTTACAACTAAATACAGCTTTTACATTAGATTTGGTACATGTTTTTTACTATATAGGAGGGTAAATTATATTATTGTTATTAATTATACATTTTAGTATGTTAGACAATGGTGAATGATAGATTGCTTATTTACTAGATAATTAACTTTTTGCTCATGATTTGTGTCCAGCTGCATAAGGATGGAAACTGGAATTTAATTAAACACACAAAACAGCATATAAAATATATTTTTATTAAAGAAAACAACCTTATTGTTTTGGATACATAAAATTCTCTTAGCAAAACATGGTTCACATTTTCAACTAAATGATTTATTAAAGGAGCAGAGGGATTAACTATCGTCAGTGAATTGAACTGATTATTTCAAGTCAGCCTTGGAAAATTTTCAAATATGCCTAAGTGAAAGTGACTGGAACTTAAATTCCTACTTGTCTAAGTCTCTTGAAAATTAGACAGCATTCTCCTTAGTTAGTTAGGCTCTCTTTCAAACTTTTAAATCTAGTACATCTCATCGCCGGGCTCCTTCTTTTTATTCATAAGACAAAAAGAAAGACAACATTTTTGTGCTTTTTCAACTTCCAATTGATTTCTGAAATTTGAATGGGAATTAGTCCAAGTGAAGAAAATATTCTTTCGGTTCCTGCAGAAGAGGCTACTGCTGTCAAAAGCTGATTTAGCTAGCATAGGAACATAGGAATGGCCATACTGGGTCAGACCAAAGGTCCATCCAGCCCAGTATCCTGTCTACCGACAGTGACCAATGCCAGGTGTCCCAGAGGGAGTGACCCTAACAGTTAATGATCAAGTGATCTCTCTCCTGCCATCCATCTCCACCCTCTAACAAACAGAGGCTAGGGACACCATTCCTTACCCATCCTGGCTAATAGCCATTAATGGACTTAACAAGCACTTCAACAAACACTGGTTTCAGGTGCTTAGCTAGTGACTTCCACCAGTCCAGTGGTGTGACTTTCTTTAAAACATCCTGCCTGAATGGTTTGCCTGCAGCCCATGTCATAACAGAAGATGTTAGGCATCTACCCAGGCACTTTGGATTGAGAATATTGGCAAGAAAATGAGATGGAGTAAGTATTTGATCCATCTGTTTCTTTACTGCCTGCAGTTTAACTTTGTTGTTAGGTAGTTCTTTCTTCAACCTCTTGTCCAAGTTCTTTGGAAGTTCTTTCCAAATTTCAAAAGCATCAGCAATACAGCAGCAATCTTTCAGAAGTTTGTCCAAAGATATGGAAATACATGTTAATATATTCAGCATATCTTTTACATTTCTCTTTAGTCCCATGTTGACTACTTTGGCTGTGATAGTTCCATATGTTTTGTCATGATTTTCTTCACAAATTGTCAGAATAGGCCAGTTCTTAATAAATAGCTCAGAACAGTCAGTGATTGAATTCCATTGTAGATGTTGGGGAAGAATTAGTTTGAATCCTACTGCTGTCTTTGGAGAAGCTGAAACAAAGCGGTTGTTTGGAAGTATTTTGCAATTACAGCAATGTTTTCCTTTATTCCTGGGGTTGTACTTATGTCTTTGGTGAAAAGATGCATCAAATGAGCATTGCACCCATACGTTATAAATTACAGTTTCCATACCTGCTTCTAGATTTCTTTTTATCTTTGCCACATTTGCAGCACTGTCTGTGACCAAGATATGCATTAACTCTTGAATTTTTGTTCAGTTTGTTATAGCTTTCCCTGCTACTTTTTTAAAGTATTCTGCGGTATGGTTCTGTGTTTCTGCGACAACTAACCCCATCTTCAGTTGTCGCACAAGCACATATTATTGGATCACTGTGTGTCCATTGCTTCACCCATCAAGACAGATTAATGAATTTCCCATCAATGTTTATTGCACACAATTCAATTTCTTTCTCATAAACTGTGTCCAGCAACCTTACAGCAACTTCTGCTCTGCCAGGTGAAATGTAGCCTGGTCATAACGATAGAACCATGTGAATGCAATATTTGTTGTGAACGAGACGGAAGGGAGAATTTGTTGCATAAATGAACCAAACAATCTTTCCATCTATGGAATCTTGCAGGAATCTGCAGTCCAGACTACAGACTCATCCCTGATTTTACTGGATGATGAAGATAAGTCATATATACATATATATAATATAAGGTAATTTACTGTCTGATATATGTTTAGCTGCAGCACTGCTGCTGGTAGCCATTGCAGATGTTGGATGTTCATAACCTGTCATGTCTAAGCTGGACCATGAAACAAAATGACAAAAAAAAGTCATTTTCATTCACTGGGTATTACTCAGTGCACTGCTTTTAAAACTGAGATTGTTAATGAAAGATTCCTCCTACTGCAACTGTTTATACCACTGGTTAAATGATATAATTTACTCTAACTGCGGTTTTATTGGGGAAATAATAAATAAATTGTATAGATTACGTAAATCTATTGTAATTTTTATGTCTAGTAACATACCAAATAACATGAAAAATAGTTTTAGATGTTAAAACTCATAAATGTCTAATAAAACTTGATTGGACAGGAAATTTTGGTTATATTGAGCAAAAGACGTCATTTTGGATGTCCAGCTAGAACAGTAATTGATAAAACATTCCCACAACAAACTGACATACCAATTATATTGTGATCTCAACCATTTTGAAATTCATAAGTAAGCAACCCATTCAAAACACAAATTTATAATCACAATAAAAGTTATTTACTAGCATAATAAGCCATACTCGGTAGTGCACAAGAATGGTGCAAAAATAAGTTTACAAACCAGTTGATCCCGATTGTTCAGATATGTCCACATCAACTTGAAAACCATTGCCTTCTGAGGAGCATTTTTCATAATGCTTCATTCTGACAACCAGCCTTGCACCTCTGGTTGTCTCAGCTCTTTGTTGCACTGTTTTACATTTGGCATGTGTTCCTTTTTTACCCAGAGCTAGAGAAATGTCTTGAAAATATTCCCAAACAGAGTCTTTTTTATGATCTGCAGACATGGCAGTTTTAATTTTCTCCCATTCCTAGGTGCTGAAATGAACATTAGAGGCTGTACTCTGAAGAATGTTGTCCCCTCTTTCCACAGTGTCCTGCTTTGTTCCCAGTGTTGCTCCTTTCTGATTGTACAGTCGGCTCCTTCTCCTTCATTATGTAACTCCCCTTCCCACCGAAAAACAAAAGAGCTAACAACAATCCAAGACTTCTGCCCATGTAACCCATATGCCTGTTGCACTGCAGTATTTTATTTAGAGAGAGAGGGAGGCAGTTGAGAAATTAATGGATTTCTGCTTCTCTCTCTGTCTATGTACACGGGCAAGGAGACAGAGCAAGACCATTTAATTGACATGTCCAGAACCATCCAGAAGCAAGGGCTGTTAGTTACTGAACAGGTTTCCCATGAGCTGGAGAGTAAGTTTCCACAGTAGGTGGAATCATAAATATTCATAATTTGAGAACTGAGCTAATCAGAGCTCAGGCAGGGAAAAGTAATAAAATAGCAATATGAGACCACCAGGTGGGCTAAGTGGATGTTCCTGATGAGCTCCATGATGGTGTCTCCTGGAGTCAGAGCCCAGTTCCAACTAGGGTTGCCATCTATATTCAATTA
The DNA here is from genome assembly GCF_011386835.1 of Chrysemys picta bellii. Taxonomy (NCBI): domain Eukaryota; kingdom Metazoa; phylum Chordata; order Testudines; family Emydidae; genus Chrysemys; species Chrysemys picta. The sequence continues at coordinate 21,109,093 of NC_088791.1, forward strand.
AATATTATGTCATGTGATGAAACCTCCAGGAATACATCCAACCAGAATTGGCAACCCTAGTTCCCACCTGGTTTGACTTTGCCAGTCTCTAGTACCCAGGAGATCAAGCCCTTAATATAGTACATGACCTGTTATGCCATATTTCTAAAGCTTGATCTAAAAAGTTAAATATTTCCCTCAAGATTCTTTGTATAGAAAAGCAGCCTTTTAGTCAAAGTTTTTGATAGAGGCTCAGTCATGAATTCAGCATATTTATTTTTTTGTTTCAATGTTTTAAGAGATTATAAGAAATTTAGGCCTTAACATATTTTATATTCAATTCAGATTTCATTTTAAACAGGTTTATTTATTAAAAAGAGAAACTTCTTATAATTTAAATAACAAAATAACAAACCCTATTTAAACTTTTTAAAAATCCATGTTTTTTTCATTCCTGAATTGTTCCATTATATACATGGTATAAGTGAGGATTAAAGCACAAAAGATGGGTAATCTCACTCTTTATCCCTGTCAGCACTTGGCTAGAACTATTAGAGCTTGATGTACCATAGTAATTTAGCACTCTGCATATAACTCTTGGCAAAATACAGTGTAAATATGCGTATCTGAATATACTCTGTGCTTTAAAAAACACTTATTTTGGAAAGCAACTAGTCTTAAGCAATGTTCATGCAGGGACTGCTACAATGCAACTTCCATGTACATGCATGTTTGTATGTATATATGCAATATACATGTATGCATTCCTATAACAGGAAATGCGTTGCAGGAATGCTGTCATTCATCATTAGGGAACCTTCTCTGGTATGGTGACAGGATTTCGGGCACTGCACTGGTTCTAATAGATATTACCAATATCTGTAATTCAAACTCCATTGATGCAAAAATATCTCTTGCTACTCAATCACTATGACTCCATTACAGTTGAGCTACAGATGCCTTTGGGGCATTATAGTTAAATCTATGAAGGAATCTTCTGTTGATTAGAAATCTTGACAGATGTGCCACCATTTGCTTATACATTTATCACAAAATAATGCTGTTTACATAATTTTATCTGTTGGTGCACTTAGTGTTTTATTTAAAAAAACCTAAATCAGTGTTCTTTCTTTAAAATGATTAATTTGAAAAAGATTCACTTATTTTAGAATATACATGTATGTGGGAGTGTTTGTTTCCTCCTATCATTTGTGATATTTCTAACAGATTTTTTCTACTGTTCATATTTCTCATCTTAAGCTAGTAGAAATGAAAGAGGAATTGCATCTAATGGTTGCAATGGTTACAGAGAGTGGGATGTGATTAGGATGTGACCTGCTGTGTTTTTAGATCTGCCACTTATTTTTTGTTTCACCATTTTTAAGCCCCTTCTAGTCGCCATGTTTCTGTTTACCCTTTTGTAATGAGTAGATTAATACCTATCTAATGTTTGGCGTATTTAATGTTTTTAAAAAGCTGTGGTGTTGCTGGATGAAATAAGCTAGAAATGCAAAGTATCATTTAAAATATTAGGCCCATGGTGTTATGCCCAGTCTTGACACTCAAAAAATTATTAATATTATTATTTACTATAGAGGAATTTTCCCTCAGACAGAAGGATAAACATAGATGGAGCTGAATTATTATATATGATCAGACAAATTTTCTATCCACGCTGCAGCATTTTGCCTGCTAATTTTTCCAAATGCCACAAATGGGTTACTCTGCCTATCCAGGTGGGTGACCGTTTCAATCAGTGTTATGCAGTCATGCCTTTGCACATTGACTGTCACTGCAGACACGTGAGATTGTGTCCTTTCGCAACCATCATCTAGAACTGGAAATTCCTAGTATACTTATCTCTTGCTCTCACGTCTTTCGCTTTCTCTGTGTGTGAGTGAGGGAGTGAGGGACTGTCTCAGGACTTTATCTTTAATGGAAATGTTACCGAATTAAATTAGCTGCTTAAATAAACATCAAATAAGTTCGCTTAGTGGAAGTGAGTTAATTTTTTCTGAATACTGGCTGAACAGGAAAGTGAGATTGTCTTGGTAATATTTATAATAACTATTCAATAGGAACAAATCATTTCTGACTAAAGAGGTGACTAAAAATTTTAGAGAAAGTCTGATACCTCCCAACACCGAGATACACCTCTACCCCGATATAACGTGACCCAATATAACACAAATTTGGATATAATGCGGTAAAGCAGTGCTCCAGGGGGGTGGGGCTTTGCGCTCTGGCAGATCAAAGCAAGTTCGATATAATGTGGTTTCACCTATAATGCGGTAAGATTTTTTGGCTCCCAAGGACAGTGTTATAGAGGGGTAGAGGTGTATGTGAAAGGCACAGCTGGTGAGATCTTCTCTTCTTCTCAGTCACCTTTGAACATGGGGAGGTCCTAACTTTTCAGAGAGGATCATTCATCAAAATACTGTCTTGGAAGCTGGGTTGTGAACTCTTTGGGGGGCGGGACAATCATTTTTCCCCAGTGTTTGTACAGCACTTAGCGGAATGGAGTTCTGGTCTATGACTGAAAACCCAAAGTGCTACCACAATACAGAGAAATAATCATAATACATCTTCATAACACACTGACATGATTTCAATGCATAGTTTCCCTCTCCAGGTAGCAGTGAACACTGCTATTTAGAACTTGTGGGTGGAAATTGTATTACCCATTCGAGTATCTCTCCTTTGAACCCTAAAAATTAAGCCTGGATAAATAGATGCTAGGTCAATGCAGCCCCTCTGCTTTGCCCAGTTAGCATTCAGTGTATATTCTCAGTTGGTTTATGATGTCGTTTTTAAACAACTCAAGTGATAGTGCACCCATAAAATGACTCAGGGCTTGTCTACATGAGGACAGTCTGAAAAGTGAAGATGAATCAACTCAAAGTGTGAAGTTAATGTGCAGAAAATGAAGAAAATCAAGCTCCCGTGTGGATATTCTCATTAAGGAATAAAGTGTCCTTGGTGCACTGTAGCTTAATCCTCCTCCAATGTAAGCTAATCCAAGTAGGATTAAACTACAGTGAATTAAGGCCATGTTAGTCCTGAATGAATGTTTCCTCAGGGGGATTTAATTTATGGATTTGTCTTCACAACTGTATTTGATTTGTCTTAACTTTCTTCAGTGTCCCTGTGTAGACAAGCCCTCAGTGAGCATCCATTTAGAAATGGCAGTGGTTCCGATTTTTACCTATCATAAAGAAAAGTTAGCAATGTGCAGTGCAGATCATAGGAGATTGAGTAGTGAAAATGTTCTCCATTAAATCAAAAGTTGTCTTCTCTGACCTTAGCTCAGTAGGAAGAAAAAAGTGTGAATTACTCTTTCAGCCTTCATTAAAAACACAGGCGTAATTTGACTTCTATATTTGATGGGGCAGCTCTAGTCAGGCCAATGGGGCTGCATTTGGAGGGGGGGCAAATTCTATATCTGCCTGAGGCTTGCAGTTTATGGGGGGCAAAGCCCCCTCCCACCCGCCCACACACAAACTATGTCCATGATTAAAAACATAATGCATGTGGCTGAAATAGACACTGAAACAGTTTGTCAGTTACATCCCATAAGGCTAAGAAAAGGCAAGGACTTTGCACTTGTCTGAAAGATTACAAGGGAGGTGATGAGCATTAATATAGCCAGTGAACTCATTTGGTTCTTTGGAGCATTGCTTATTGAAGCTAAGTGTTCCGTTCCCATTAATTACTTGTAAAATGTGTTTTGCAACCTTTTTTTGCAGAAAACCGTGGTTTTCAAACTGGGGTATGTATACCCCTAAGGGTACTCGAGCTCTCATCAGGGGTACACATGAAAAATCCTCTAATGGCAGACAACACATCGTGTTATCCCTTACAGACCTTTTTTTCCTGTTTTCATAGGTATATTATGATTATTTGAAAAGGGTTAGGCAGCTTAAAAAGTGTGAAAACCACTGGCATAGAGCAATCCATCAGAGAGATGCTATACAGTTTGGACACCAACAACCATATTTTCAAAGGTGCCTCAGACCAGTCTCAATTGGTTCCTGTGCAGGCTTGCTTATATAAGTTACCTGTGTGTACAGTTTTTGTGTTATAAAAATATACATGTGCATGACTAATTTAGACCTGGTTGCAAATGGGATTTGCATATGCACATTGTCGTTTGCATATGCACAAGAGATGGTGAAAAAAAAATTATGGATCCCATTGATTTTGTGTGCATTATTTAATATAGAAAAAAATAAAAATTTGCCACATTTAAATTTTGATATAAATAGAAGGGAGCTGGCTACTATAGAAAAGTAGATTCTGTTTTGCATAGTTTGTTAACATATTTCTGAGCTAAGTTCTGGAGGTTCACGTTTGGTTGTGATTGCGGCTCATGTAGTAAGCAGATAGAATGCAATTTAATATTGAATATTGAGATATTTGATTATACCTGCAGTGCCAGCTGTTAAGACAAATCCTGATTTGATTCTCACCGTAAATCAGAGGTAATTTTGATACTGGAAGATTTTCATCAAGTTGTTCTGAACATAATCACACTTCTGTGAGCCTACATTCATTTGACAAACCTTCTTGATCTAATTGACTGAGCATAAAACTGGGAGCAAAAGCCTATCGTTCTGACTCTGGCTGTGCCACTGATTTGCTGTGGGGTCTTGCGCAAAACATGTAGGCTAGGATCTTCAAATATGTCTAGGGGCATTAGGCACCCAAATCTCATTGATGGGATTTGGGCACTTAGGCTCCTTTGAAAATCGTGGGATTTGGGCACTTAGGCTCCTTTGAAAATCCCAGTCTTAAAACCTGGGCCTCAATTTTCCCCACTTGTTAAATGATGATACCCACATCTTTCTAAAGCCAATCAACTCTTTGGGTGAAAGGTGCTATATAACTTCCAGCTGGTATTAGTAATTCAAAGTTTTATATGAAAAAGGTCCACAGTTATGCCCTCACTTGTGTGAAATCTATTATTTCTTTAAATTTAAGCCGCTGTTGCCTGTGTGATTATTGGGGCTGCTCAGTGCTAGAGTATACCTACGGTGCCAGTAGTGTGCCAGATGTACCATGAATCAGAGGCAAATACTGAAGTGCTTCAGCAGCTTGACCTTGTAGGCGGTAGCCCTAGTAGGCCCCATTAGCCACTCAGACACAGGGCTAAGTGAAAAGGGAATTTTACTAGGGCTGGCAGGAAAGGAAACGGTTCCAAACACCCTAGGGGCAGAGGCTTAAACAGTTACAGTTCAAAGTGAGCAATAGCGTTTCCTGTTTGGTCCCCTGGGGCAGTCAAATTGAGAGTCAGGGTCCTCAGGCCTAGCGCCTGGGTAGCTCTCTTCTAGGGTGACTAGACAGCAAGTGTGAAAAATCAGGACAGGGGGCGGGGGGTAATAGGCGCCTATATAAGAAAAAGCCCAGAATATCAGGACTGTCCCTATAAAATCGGGACATCTAGTCATCCTACTCTCTTCAGTTCAGTCTCTATTCAAGCAAATAGGAGCAGGTTTCCAGGCCAGGCTCAGTTAGTGTGTCTCCTTGGGGCTCCTCTGTAATGGCTCCCTGCCCAGATTTTTCCTCTCTGCGTACAGCTTCACTGGAGCTCCTGGCTAGCTGTGGCCAGCCACTGATTCCCTAAAGGAGCCCGAGCACTTCCTGGTTCAGAACCCTTCACCTTACCGGACCAGTGGGGAGAGCTGATGGGAAACATAGTCCTTGCTTAGCAGATCCATCACTCTTGCACTGGGATTAGAGTTCAGTGGAAAGACGGTCATCCACAGTAGGTGGATGGTGGTGGGTCCCATTAGGAGTCCAATGCAGAGACCTTACCCCTCCTATCAACAGAGGCAAATTAGAGAAGTCACTGGGCATATGATCCTGGGAAAAGATATTTTGCATTCATCACCAACAGAGGCATTTTCTAGACCTGACCCCGGGTGTTGGAGCGTCTGTGATTTTAGCACCAAGGTTTAATGTGGGCTGTGGACTAAGTGCCTAGATCTCTTTTGAAAATGGAACGTAGGCACTTAAAAAAAAATACCCTTAATCTTTATAAAGTAATTTGAGATCATAATATCTGTTCAATAGGAATCCATGATTTAAGATATTGCACAATATCCAGATATTTTTCTCTTGTTCAGGTCTTAATTCTTTTTCAGTTTAGGACTTTTTCAAATCTGATAGACTGTGTTTGTCACCGTAAAGTGTTTAGCCACTTGGTTTATTAAATTTTTTAGTAGGGATAATTGATCTGGGATTTCCAGTTTGTGTAGACATCACTGACGGTATTCCTTATGTATTGCATTTTTCATTCAGACAGATAACTCAGAATATGGTATATACATTTTGTTATACTTCTTCTATATAATAGGGTCTACTTTTAGTAGGAAGTGTGAATTTTAAGGATGGATTAAAGCCACAAAATCAAAATCCAGATGTGAAACACTTAAAAGCTGAGGTTTGCTTATATCCAAGGATTTGCTTCAGCCTGTTACAAAAATAAGGCAAAAAATTCTGATCTAGTTCAGTACACTTAATTATTCAAAGTATGGGACCTCTTAATCAAGATTTCCACATCAACATTCCAGATGCAACAAGAAATGTAGAGAGTTTTGAAAAACTACAATATGTTAAAATTCAAAATCAATCAAAGGAAATGCTTTTTAACACAACATATGCCACAGGATGTTGATGAGGCCAAAGTTGTAGCAAGAATAAAAAAAATTGGACATTTATATGGATAAATAGAATATTCAGAGTTGTTTTAGTTAATGATAAAAATATTGGAAGAGATACTAAACCTCATGCTTAGGGGTTAAACCAATCTCTAACTAGTAGGGATTAGGAGGTTTATTGCACCTTCCTCTGAAGCCTATGGTGCTGGCTACTGTTGGAGACAAGATATTGGACTATGATATGATAATCCCTGTTTCTAAATGCTATACAAGCATTTGAAAACACTGGAATAATGCCAACTTCTGCCCTGGCCTGTACATGCAGAATTCCCATTCGATAGTAATCGGATTTAAAAAACTGTTTAGAATTGTGGAGAGAATTAAGGTATTCTGAGATGCTTGGGCTCACTTTAAAGTTTGGGGAAAGTTCAAGGAGGGGCAAGAGATTTTTCTTTTAGCCAAATTGGTTTATGTATTGATTACCTGAGTGCTTATTCTGTTAACATCTGTTGCTAAGGTACAAAATAAAAAGGACAGATCTACAGCACTGTGAAAAGTGACTGTAAAAAAGGCTTTGTGAGTTCCATATTTGTTTCTCAATAACTTCCTTATCAAATGGGCTTTTGTATGAATGCGTATCAGTTCACATGTAAAAGGTTGTTTTTTTCTGTCAGATCAGCCTGGTGTGGTAGATATGGAGTTACTCTGTAATAACTTACGGATACTCTGTGTTGGCCTGGTTATTGGGATATTTACTGTATGAATGTATGTCTGGAGAAGCTAGGCCTGGTTAGGTTACATCACTGGATAGTAGCGCTTTAGGTAAAATAGACGTGAGTGTAGAGTATTGTTTAAAAATCCTTTTTTCTTTAATGCTTTGTTCCTACTGCTAAAATAAACGGTATTTTAAACAGACTATCTGATCACTACATTCACCACTGATCACAGACTCTGGAAGGGAAGAACCACCGGGGTACAAACTCAGTTGGACCCGCAGGGTAAGAATGGTGGATACACATGGTGTTGTAGCTAAAGGACCCCTGTATAAGAGTGGGAGAATTGTGGAATTCCATTCAAGAATAGGCAAAGGCATGAGGCCTGACACCTGAGGGGGTGCACTCTGAGAGACCACAAAGGGAGCAGAGGTGCACCAACACATTACTGTTTTCAGAAGTTCTTACGTGTATTTCTATTTGATGCTTTTCCAATGGCTTTTGCCAAGAGATTGAAAAAAACAATGCATGAATACAGCTCCAGTATACAATAGGCCTTGATTCAGTCCGATGCCAAGAACATTTGGAGGGTGGCCTTTTTGTCAGTTGTTTTCAGAGGAAGTGGATGTTAGTCAGGGCACCTCTGAAGAAGCTTAGCACACCTCTGGATCAGATCCTAATCAGTATCCTAAAAATCTGAATCACTTTTACTTGGGAAAAAAAAAGTAGGTGCACAAAGTAAACTTATGATTTTAAGTGAGGTAGCTCACTTGGAATTGCAGACTGTTGGTGAAGTTATTCTTTGAAAGCATTGCAGAGTCTTGACATAAACCGTTCTTCACAAATCCAGAATATATTGATAGCAGCTGGAACCTGGGTATAACGAAATAAGAGCCTGTAAAAGACTGGCTGGCATGAATTAGTAATGTGAAAATGCAAGACTTGGGAAAGGATACTGTTGGTTATTTGGTATCCTAATAGGCAGACATTGTCTTCCACAGAGGAATTAAAACTTTCTGCTTAAACACTGAGTTCCATAGAACGCATACAGTGATACTTTGAAACTTGTTCACTGAAGTTGTCTAGAGCTGTTGAAATTCATTACTATTTCTGTCCTCCTTTCAAATGGCATAAAATATCTTTTTACAGAAAAGCCTTCCTCGTGCTACTTTGTACCATAACTGTGGGACCATTGGTGGAACAATTACAAAAAAAAGGTAAAGACAGTACATCTGTCTGCTATAAATCAATCAATCAGTCAATCAATTCACATATTCTTCCCAGTGTAGATGTGAGCCTGTAGCATTTGCTTCTTTTCTTTTTTCTTTTTATCCATATATCTTTTTTAAAAATTCTGTGAAATGGACTATAATGTTCCTGAACTTTGCTGAATTGAACCTCTGTGGAAAAAAGTGTTCTTTGTAGCCAGAAAATTGGTACAGCCTGGGCATCCAGAGTGCAGTCTTCCCTATTCTTCCTTACCAATATCCCTCCACACTGTTCTTGAGGAGCTGTGTTTAGAGATAAAAGGGTAGTTCACTGTCTGGACCGATTCTCTGCTGGTGTAAATCTGTGTAACTCCCTCGAATTCAGAGGAGTCACATCTGTTCATGCCAACTGGGGCTCTGGCCTTGGGTCCACTTGGGCTCTCTGTTGAGACTATTAGCAAAGAATGCCATTTTATATCTATATATAAACTTTTCCACAGGGACTCATTAGTTAGTTTACTTAGTAAAGTGTTAAAAGATTTTGTGTCATTAATTAGGAACTGCTTTTTCAAAGCAAATCCAGGTAGAGCGGTGAGGAAAGCTTCTTAATTTCTATGCTTATATAGACCCTGTAACTTTTCACTATTATTAGATTTCTATTCTATGCAATTTGCAAACTGTGTTTAATGAGCAAGCTACAGTTCTAGCTTACCAGCCACCAGAAACTCCATATGCAGTAGTGCAGCGCATCCCAGACTAGTCTGAGAACTTGAATCAGCTGTTTATCTCACTCTTTCTCTACCAAGCATTGTTCAGCGGTGCAGCAGTAAATTGAAATGTAAATGTTTTGAAATTTGCTTTTGTCCTCTTACAGGACAAAAAGTCAAAATACTGAGATTTTCCCTGGAACAGAATAATTTAGATTCAGAAATATCAATACTCTTTGTTTTGGTTATTAAAATGAATTGAAACGTTTTTGTTTTGGGTCCATTTGACATAAAACTATGCTTGTCTGAACTGCTGTGGTTGCTAAAGGAATCTGATCCTATAGGCAGGGCTTCCTGGCCAGACTGCATCTTTTTTGATGAAGTGTGATCATTTGACACCGTGATGGTTCAACCAGAAGGCAAACCATGGTGCATCATGGGAGATATAGTGCATCCAGGAAGTCCAGCTATGGAGGAAAATGGGAGCATGAGGCACCTGAGTTACAACCCCTGGTGGTTTGGGGGGGATACAGATTTCACGTGTAAGTGACCCAAAATGAAACATTTCAGTTCAGTTGAAAAACTGATGAATTTTGATTCGAGTTAACTCCACCCAAACCAAAATATTTCTTTTTGATTTTCCCAACAGAGAATGAAAGAAAAATTCAGCAAAATCAAAATTATGCAGTGGGAAATTTTGATTTTGCCGAAACTGCATTGTATGTAAAAATAAATAAATAAATCAGTAACATTTAAACAAAAAATTCCTAACCAGCTCTAATATTAACTAACATACAGGTGAGGAGGTTTCTCCAGAGTATAACAGAATCTGTAAATCTGTTAGCAAATTATATATTAGATACAACTGTATATTAGACATTAAGGTTGGGATCATTGACTCCTTCAGTTATTTTATACCCTGAAGCATGAAATATAATTAGCTTTAATTTAGCATTTGTATTTACAGGTTTTATTGGTTATGAAATTATACAGACCCTTAAAAATCCATACACTTTTTAAATTTGATTATGGCTCTTTTGATTTGATGAGGCCTAAAGGGGAAAATTCTATAGATTTATTATAATATGTGAGCCATATTCTCATTGTAATTTGGACAAACTTCAGCTACAGTTAATGGATATACTCTGGATTTACACTGGTGTAACTGTGGTCAGAATGTGGCTCTGTTTATGTGGATTTTTTGTTTATGGGATGCATAAAGCAGTATCCCAATGATCATGGTTTCTAGCAAGTTTCTAGCAAAGACAATGAGGAACAGCAGAATATGGCTAGTGTCCATTTTGCTAATAAACACATTTAATTATTTGATATTTTTATGACATCAGTTCAAAAACATCCCCAATCAGATTATGGCCCTATCATGCTACATACTATATAAAAGAAGTAGACAGTGGAGCTGTCTAACAGACAACCGATCTGTTAAAACTGAAACTGTTTCAGAAACAGGTTCATGTTTGATTTTCCTGACTCAAAAAAAAAGAAAAAAAAAAAGTTACCAAAACAGTTCTGAAATGGTTGAAATATTTAATTTAAACATTGCTGTAAAGAAAATGTCCAGTTTCTGGTTTGAATTGACTTTCTGTTTTGAATTTTTAGCTAATTAGACAGAAAAAAAGGTTGAAACATCTTAGAAATATTGAAATGAAACATTTTGATTGACCTAAAATGAAAACAAAAATCTTTTGGTTCGCAACTATTTTTGAGATTTTGACTTTCGTCCTGTTTTGAGAAAAATTTCCCTGGACCGGAAAACCATTTCCTGCCTAGTTTTAATAGACAGAGACGCTGCCCCAATGAGCCTATTGTCTATAAAGATAAGAAATATAAAAAGGTGGGAAGTTGAAGTCAATGCGTCACATACAATGTGTATATACATTTGTTATGTTTTCTTTGTTTTGTAATCTGCAGAAAAATTATCCTGCCTGCCCCACCTCTCTGAAAGACATTTAATAGTAGTTTAGTCTAGTGAAGTCTCATAGCGCTAAAGCTTCGTTATTTTTAATGACTAGAATGCCATGCATTAAATAGTACTTCCTGAATTACACTATATCTCATAAAATTGAACTACAGTTTTCAAAATACACCAATAAAGTATTTATCATGTATTATACTTTGTTCTTGTTGCCATTCATTTGGCTGAACCCTGCAACTACTTGCTAATATAAATAGTGTTTGCTATAGTCAGTAAGTTCCACTGACACTTTTGCAGGATCTGGCCCTTGTGCAAGTAATTTTCAAAATTCAAGTAAGACAACTATTGTCCCAGTTAATTGGGGGAGAAGCGAGAAATAAAGATGAGAGGTTTTATTTTTTTCCAAACTTTCTTGAGTTGCTTTTTTCCCCAAATTGTTCATAGTCTTCATATTGAAGGTCTGAATATTTCTCACACCAAGCTAGCAACCATTTCAAGTATTCTGTTATTGAGTATCACCCTTAGGGGACTCAACAAATCGAATTGATTTTCACTGTTAACTCCTCTAACCAAGTCACAGTTATTGACCTTCCTGCAATTTAAATAATCTAAGAGATCATAAATTCTGCATAGGGATCAGCTTCATTACTTTATAGTATCGTCAGTGAATCTTAATTGTATGTGGCCTGTTAAGAATGGTCTTGAACAGACAAATCTGAGATCACGATTCACTGAATAACAAGTCAGATTCTTTTTATGGGAGACAGACAATCTCATGATGCCCATCATTACAAATTGGCACTCTTTCCACTTGTGATTGCTGATATGAAGGGAAACAAATTAATAATAGTTGACCCAGCTACTACATCCACTACTGTGTTGTCTGTGTTTGAGATGAACTGTGTAAGTATTCAGTAGGGTAAAGGGTGGTGATTTTCCCTAAGTAAAAGTTCCTCATTCAAGATTTGTTTACATCTAGAGATTTGTTTGCAAGCATAATGTTGCCTTAAATTAGTCTTCCAAAAGCAACTGGATAGGATTGCCAACTTTGTAAACTTTAAAAACCAGACACTCCAGCAGGAGTGCCGGAGCCTCCCCTGCCCCATCTCTTTCACCCCAAGGTGGGATATGATAGAGGTCAATAAAATCATGATTGGCGTGGAGAAAGTAAATAAGGAAGTGTTACTGACTCTTTCTTATAACACAAGCACTAGGGGTCACCAAATGAAATTAATAGCAGCAGGTTTAAAACAAACAAAAGGAAGTATTTCTTCACTTCACACAACACATAGTCAACCTGTGGAACTCTTTGCCAGAGGACGTTGTTAAGGCCAAGACTATAACAGGGTTCAAAAAAGAAGTAGATAGATTCATGGAGGATAGGGCCATCAATGGGTATTAGCCAAGATGGGCAAGGATGGTGTTCCAAGCCTCTGTTTACCAGAGTCTGGGAGTAGGAGGCAGGGGATGGATCACTTGGTGATTGCCTGTTCTGTTCATTTCCTCTGCGGCACCTGACAATGGCTGCTGTTGGAAAACAGGATACTGGGCTCAATGGATGTTTGGTATGACTCAGTATGGACATTTTTATGTTCTTATGACCTTTGCCCATAAAGGACTTATTTCTACCTATGCCACTTGAAAGCTTGACTAGTCGCCTGTTAAAAAGGCAAATTCAAAATTAAAGTCAGCTACTAAATCAGATACTGCATTTCTATCTATCTATCTATCTATCTATCTATCTATCTATCTATCTATCTATCTATCTATCTATCTATCTATCTATCTATCTGATATGCATGGAATGATAATCAATCAGGTAAGAAATGCTGGGGTAACTCATTCTTAGGGCAATGATTGTCAAAGGAATGAAAATGGCAAAATTATAATGCATTCTTGTCACAGATTGTAATGAGAATAGAAAATGGCACAAATTTTATTCACTAAAGTGACAATTGTAAGACCGTAATGAGAACAGAAGACAGCAAAAATTCTGTGAGCTTTCTAAAATGCAATCTCGCTGTTATCCTCAGATGCCGTTTTCCAGGTTCTCTAGATTGGCATCATTTAACACAGTACAGTGAATTTCCTGCAACTCCACTCAACCATCCCCTAGTGCCTCATTACACATATGCCCACTTTTTAATAATATAATTTGATTTTTTTTCACAAGAAGGCATATTTTTGAAAAATATTTTATACAATCCATTGTAGAAAAATGCAGTGTAATATGACAAGGCACCCAAAGTAATGATAGAGACTGTATACCAGGGGGTAGTCGATAGGCAGACCACGGGCCAAATCCAGACCACCAGATGCTTTTGAACATACCTGGAAATCTTTCTATTTACTTATTATGATCATGTTATTAATTTTTTTTATTATTTTCTCTGGAGTCTTGACCTTGACTATATCTTGACCAGGAAATTTGGACCTTGACAAAAAATAATTGACTACCCCTGAAAATGGAAGCACTCTGCAATAGACAGCATTAGCTTGGGGACAGGATTCTGGATGACTGTAGCTGACATACTGAACTATCTGCACACATTTGTGTAGCATTTAAAGATGACAAAGTAAGTCTCGATCTATAATAAATGTCTGATATTTAGTAGTGCTGGGAGTACTTTCAAGACCATCCATCAAGTCTCTGATATAATTTTAAAGTACCTAAGCCAAGATATCAGTGGTTTTGGGGGATTTTCCAGTAATTCTGAATATAAATTTGAGTTTATTTTCAAATGGATTAGAAGAAAGAAAACTGTACTAAATGCACATACTTTGGGTGAAGTGGACTCACTGTTCTAACACAGTGATTAATACTGATTCACTTTCAGATGAAGATCTTAAATATTTATTTTAAAACATCAATTCTCAGCCCCTTGTTTTGTCAGACATTCAGGTTTTGTAATATATTCACAATGGCATGCTTATCAAATCTGTCAAGCAAACATGCAACTTCCTATGGCTTTCATCAGGTTTCAAAGAGGAAGCTCTCAAAGCAGATTAGCTAGTCCTACAGATGTGTGTTTTTCTTAAACTGTATTATTGCCATAGTTACTGCTGACATGTTATATAAAACAAATTGCTTATTGATGCATAAAGGCCTGGCAGAGCAGCGGTATTATTAAAAAAAAAATCTCTGCATTTCTCTCAGCATGCTCACCACTGGTAGGGAGATTTTAAAAGGCTGCATTTTTTAGACTGGAGATCTGTCAGTTGAGTATTTTATTGGTTTTGCCATGATCAATTTTTAGGCAATTCTATTTCCTATTATGCCCATTAGTGTTTGTCTTTGCGCACTGGAGGATTGCCCTCATTCTGGCAGGTCTAAGATTAATTATCTCATCCTGGATCTTACACACTAATACTTTTCTCCCCAAGTTGTGGTAAATTTGATATGTTGATTTTTTTACTAAGAATGTTGGTACCCTGAATCAGCAATTCCTGCTATACTTTGTCTGTTAGAGCATTTCACTGGATTCAGTTGGCAAATCTGGTTACCTAAAAGGAAAGTTCAGAACCAGTAGCAGCCAACAGTTCATGAATGTATTTAGTAAAGCTTTAGCCACCATTACTTATGTCACAAAATATTTAGTTTGTTTGGATTTGCTATCTTGATTGTCAATGTCGTTAATGAAATTAAGTATCAGAAGGATAGCCGTATTAGTCTGAATCTGTAAAAGCAGCAAAGAGTCCTGTGGCACCTTATAGACTAATAGACGTATTTGAGCATGAGCTTTTGTGGGTGAATCCGTGCTTTTAATGAAATTGTCATCTTTAAACCGTTATTAAAACAGATAGCAATAGTGTAATGTTAAGATAACTGCTGAGCAATGATTTGTTAAAATTACACTTAATCGTTTATTTATAAACCTAAACAAAAGTACATTGCCAGTACAAGATGCAGTGAATGATGCAGCTTGATCAGGAAAATACTCCGTGCCCCAGATACAGTCGTTTATGGGCTATTTGCCGTCCAGCTGTAATACCGAGTATTGCAGTTGTGCATTTTTTTTAAAGTCTGACTCAAACATTGTTAATAAGAGATACATACTGGAGTAGTGGATATCTTCTACATTGTCTAGTTTATCTCATTAAGGAACCTTTACAGGTTTACTTTAAAAGATTTATAATAACAAAATGCTGAGTTCCTAAATCCACATAAAGTTTGAAACTTTCTGGGCTGCAGATTTCAGACCTGGAGTCAGTTACTCTCTCTCACTCATGTTCACACTCAAACATGCACAGTTTAGGGTATATGATCATATAATGTTAGGTGTACATGTGCATTTAGTATGAAGTCTTAATGATGATGAACCCACTGTTCCTGCAACACTATTTCACTTCAGATCAGTATTTCTGCAATGCGTTGCCTAACAAGATTTGACAAAACTTTCCTTTTTTCCCCTCTCTTCTTTTACATAATTTAACTTATTTAAATACCCTGGCTAGGAATTAGTTTCTTTTGCTCCGTATTTATTATTGTTTTCCATGCCTTGAAATGGGCACTGAAAAAATGTAGTAAAATTGGTTGCAGGTAGTCTACATGCACTTTAATTCAATAAATTACAATTGTGCATTCTCTTAAAATTCTATTTGAGTTTATAGCTCTTTATTCATTGTTAAGCTACAGCAGTTTAGTCAGGGATATACGAGGCTCACAGTACAAACAGTGTGTTCCCTGAAGAGTGTACTATCTAAACAAGACAGACATAAAGTAGACAGGATGCCCTGGAAATACCAATAGAGAGGGAATTACTATGATTTTTATTTCATGTTTACATTTTTTTATTCTTCTGATTTTACTTAGGTGTCCTCGCCTGAACAACACATTTCTACACATTTCTAAAGAGACTAGTGAATGTAACAGTGCCTTTTGTGAATCCAGTTACTATTTTGGGCTACATTTTGACTTCAGGTATAGCTTTGAACAATGGGTGGTGCATAGACTACACCATCCTAGGGTACCCCCGAAAAGCATTGTGAATGAGAGAGAGACAGCCCTCTGAATCACAATTCCCTCTCTGCTCCCCCCCCCCATAGCAATCTGCATGGTATTTGGAAGAGGGAGCACAGGTTGAAGGAGGGAAGAGTTTAGAGGAAGCACCAGGAGGTTAGTCTACCTGCATGTGGCATGAATGCTAAGTGCAGTTGCAGCACCTCTGTAAATAGATCTCTTAATAAAGAGCCAGTTTTACAAGCATGGAGGCTTCTCATGATAGTACCCAACATGCAATTTATGAAACACCCCTTTAGGGAGAGGAAGATCATAGTAATTTGCTGTTGGCCCATAACAGCACCAAACTGTGACACACCCTGCACTGGCTCAGCCCTGCTGGCCAATGAATAGGGAAGGCAGATCCAGTGATTCCATGCTCCTGCCTGCCAAATGCTCACTCTTCCTTACCCACATGCTCTTGGGAGAAAGTAAGAGGGCGTGTAGGCCCACTTATTTCTCTGCACCCCACCCACATACGGGCAATGGGATGGATGGAATTACCTGTTTCTATATGTAGGCACGATTTGAGTACCTGAGTACTGGAAATTCTGCTCTAAGACCTCAATTTTGAGAGGTACGAAGCACTGATAACTTCCTATATGGAGGATTGTAGGTTCAAGCCCTTGAGTGATTATTTCCGAGGTATTTCAAGCAGTGCTGGTAAATTCATCCTGCAAATAATCCTAAAACAGTGCAGTAAAAATCTAGCCTGTGCCTCTTCAGTTGTCATTTTAGATATGGTTAGGGAATGACTGCAGCAGAGCACTGTCCTTCAGTACAAGGTAGTGTAACAGCAGTCGTGCATCCAGATTCTTTCAAATCCAGATTCTTCTGGGGCATAATGCAAACTGCTTTAATGTACAAACATTTACTTGCCTACCATGGAAACTGCTTCCAATTCTGCCCTTGAACACAGATGTGAACTTTCCACTCCATTGCCTAGAGATGTGTTTTCCAAGACAGCCACATAAATGGTTCATTTATAGGCATATGTATATTATCTTAGTGTTGAAAGTTTGGGAATTGATTATACAGACTTTAGTGTGGATCTGATGATTCTTGTTATGTTTTGGAATTAATTTTTAATCCTCCCTTCCTCTCATCTGCAATTATGATCTTCATAGTATTCTGTTTTGAAGTATCTATGTCTGCTACTCTAAACAAAAAGTCATTTACCAAGGCATCTGCAGTCTGGTTATTGATTTAGCATTTTTAGCAGCTGTTGGTTGATATATTTATTGAATTCTTACCCAAGTCGATGCTTATTTCAGAATCAAATAATTATCATAAAGACAAAAATAGTTTATTTTTATTTTAAATTGCCTATGGAGGTGAATTTGAACATGTTTACTATTTGTATTATGATAGCACCTAGAGACCCCAGCTGATATCACTCTGGTAGGAATGTACCTACCATTAAGATTTTCCAATCTAAATAAAGTTTTCTTATCCCTATTTCACAGATGGGGATCTGAGAAGAGAATACCCAAGGTGACACAGGAGGTCTGAGGCAGAACTAGGAATTGAACCCATTTTCTGGTGTTTCATTCAGTGCTTTAGCTACAAAGCCAGCTTCTTTTGATTTACTTGTAAAAACGCTTCTGTTTATCTTTTTTATCATTTCCCCTTGATTCTCAATGATTAACAAAAATCAGGGGGAGATAGCTCAGTGGTTTGAGCATTGGCCTGCTAAACCCAGGGTTGTGAGCTCAGTCCTTGAGAGAGGGCATTTAGGGATCTGGGGAAAAAATCTGTCTGGGGTTTGGTCCTGCTTTGAGCAGGGGGTTGGACTAGATGACCTCCAGAGGTCCCTTCCAAACCTGATATTCTATGATTCCATGAAGAGGTAGAGAAGTCCTGTTAGGTTGTCTAATCCATTCTGCAGTTTTGTAGAAAAGTTCACCCTTTTATTATTTTCTAGTGTTCTGTCCAGTTCTATTGTAAATAATCTAAGAAGAAATTAATACAGCTTGAATTGAGAAAATGGTGATGTGGGCCTTTAAAACTGAAGATCAGAAGACATGCCATAAAAATAAAGTTAGAGGATTTCATTTTGGAAAGATGATGGGGTGTGTGGGCATAGTCCAATAGATGTGGCAAGAGATAAGGGAGCAGAACCTCAGCTAATGTTAATCAACTTAGCTCCATTGACTTCGCTAGAGCTAAGCTGATTTATATCAGCTGAGGATCTACCCCAAAAGTACCATCTGGTGCCCACAATTAAAAAGGGTGTTGGCAACTGGAAAAGATTCAGATAAGAGCTACAAGAATGTTTTGTGATTTGGAACTTGTCTTACAGTCAGAGTCTAAAGAAGTTCAAACTACATAGTTTAGCAAAGAAAGTTAAATGATAACTTAATAAAAGTCTGTAAGTAGCTACATAGAAGGAAGATTTCTGATAGTTGGCAACTCTTTAACCTAGCAGAGAAAGGCATAACAAGATCCAATGGATTGGAACTAAAGATAGACAAATTCAGACTAGAAATATGGTGCAGTAGTTTTACAGTGGCAATAATTAACAATTGGAGCAACTGACTTCAGGATGTGGTGGATTCTTCTTCACTTGCGGTGTTTATATCAAAATTGTATGTCTCTTGAAAAGATCTGGGCTAACTCAGCCACAAGTTATGGGTTGGATGCAGGAACCTGTTGGTGAAATTCTATGGCCTGTGTTATGCAGGATGTCAAACTAAATGATCATAATTGTCCTTTCTGGCCTTAAACATTATTAATCCATGAAGGGTTTTTGTTTTTGATTTACTGCTAAATTCTTCATGAAAAAAAATATTATATATGAGGAATTGGTTGAAGATGTGGGGAGAATAAATCTGTCTGGTGATGATTAACAAGAAATTTGGAACCATAAGAAAAGTTCTAAATAATTGTGCAATAAACAATGAGGGTGAGCTAACGTAACATTTGACTGGTAAGGCTCTTCTGTTGATTGAGGTCAGGAGGGATTAGAAAGATTAGGAAGGTGTGACGCAGTCACCAGGGTGCAGCCTGGACCACTGGGACCACTGAGCCCTCTGTCCCACCAATCTGGGTTGCCTCTTGCACTGTGATGCTGTGTCAAGCTACAAACCTCTGACAAGTACTACTTACACAGACATCCACAGGCAGGGACACACCCAACTACACGAATTACCTCCCAGCCACTCATAAACCAACAATAGAGAGGCTTCAGCCAGTTCCCGCCAGCTGCCCAGTCTTGCACCCTAGGACTGTACCATCTTACACTGCTCCGTTGGGCAATGCAGGTTCATTAAGTAGTGACACCACTCCCTCAGCATGGAGTGGACACACACTAGCCTTTGGAAACTGAGCAGAGATGTCCCAAAAACTTCAACCAAAACACACTGTTTTAGATAAAATATAAAACAGATTTATTAACTACAGAAAGATAGATGTTAAGTGATTATAAGTGGTAGGCATAAAAGTCAGAGATGTTTACATTAAGAAAATAAAAGGTAAACACACTTTCTAAATTCTAAACTTTTGGTCTAAGCAAGAGTTAAAACATACAGCTTTTCTGACCCTGACAGATAGTACAAGCAGATTACAGTTTCTCAGTACACAAGTTGTGACTACCTTCCAGCCTAGGATCACCCTTCCCCAGTTCAAAGTCTTTGTCTGCCAGACGTTCCTCTAGGTGTTGAGATGGAGGAGAGGGAAAGAGAGAGGCTAAGTGATGATGTCACTGGCTTTCTTTTTATATTGTTTTCCAGCTTGCTAGAAAGATTCTTGCTGTGTTGTGGGAATCAGGCAGTCCCTATTGGTCAAGCAGTCTCCATTGCATATGACAGGTTTCAGAGTAGCAGCCGTGTTAGTCTGTATCCGCAAAAAGAACAGGAGTACTTGTGGCACCTTAGAGACTAACAAATTTATTTGAGCCTAAGCTTTCGTGGGCTACAGCCCACTTCTTCGGATGCATAGAATGGAACATATATTGAGGAGATATATATACACATCCAGAGAGCATGAAAAGGTGGGAGTTGCATATGTGAGAAGTCTCTGGAATGGCCATTGTGAGAGTGGATTCCCTTTAGTGGACCATCAGTACATGTCTGGCTGGTCCTTCATTGTAACCGAAAGGTTGGCTGTGGGTGTCTCCTAACCTCACAACATATTTCAATAACACACATAGATAGCAATGCTTCATAGCTTCACATCTAATGACAACACATACAATCCAACAGGTTATTGTACAGGTTATGGTACAGCAGATCAAGACTTTTAAAATGATACCTGACAAGGCATAGCTTGTACAAAACATATCATAATAATATTGCAGTGGTGAATATAGGGCAGGGATCAGCAACCTTTGGCATGCGGCCCTCCAGGGTAAGCCCCCTGGTGGGCCGGGCCAGTTTGTTTACCTTCTGCGTCCACAGGTTCTGCCGATTGCAGCTCCCACTGGCAGCGGTTTGCCATTCCATGCCAATGGGGGCTGCGGGAAGTGGCGGCCAGCACATCCCTCAGCCCGCACCGCTTCCCGCAGCCCCCATTGGCCTCGGACAGCGAACTGCAGCCAGTGGGAACTGCGATCGGCCAAACCTGTGAACACGGCAGGTAAACAAACGGCCCGGCCTGCTGGGGGCTTACTCTGGAGGGCTGCATGCCAGAGGTTGCTGATCCCTGATATAGGGATTCCAAGGTGCTTACTTTGAGGTACAGAAGTGTTGTAGGGAAATGAGAAGAGACTGATTATTTCTGGGGGATTATTATTTTCTACCTTTGAAAATAAGAAGATTATATTTGGTAAAGTCAACATTGTACAGGTGCTCTGAGTCATGTAAGAGGGTGAATTTTATAAAAACTAAAAATACTTCTTAAAAATTATTATGATCTAAAAGTAAGATTTGGCCAGAATATTAGACATGCAGCAATTCCAAGAAGTTAGGAGTGGTTTGGCTGAGAAGGAAGTATTTAAAGGGGCTTTTTGTTAAAAGATGAAACATAGGTTATACAGAATGCTCAGAAATAAATATTTGAGCAAAGATCACAGCTTGTATTAATTAATACTCTTTTAAATGACTGCACTCAAAAGAAGTGTGATCAGCATCTTGGATTCTCTGCATGGTAGGATTTTATGGGTTGTTACCGACTATGCAAAGTCTGACGCATATCTGCATGGAGTAGCCTCATAGACTTTAAAGCCAGAAGGGACCACCATCTAGTCTAACCTCCTGCACATTGCAGGCCACAGAACCTCACCACCTACTCCTGTAATAGACCCATAACCTCTGGCTGAACTACTGAAATCCTCAAATCATGATTTAAAGATTTCAAGTTACAATTAATCCACAATTTACATTAGTAAACCTGCAAGTGACCTGTGCCCCATGCTGCAGAGGAAGGCAAAAAAAAAAACAACCCAGGGTCTCTGTCAATCTGACCTTGGGGAAAATTCCTTCCCGACGCCAAATATGGCTATCAGTTAGACCCTGAGCATGTGGCAAGACGCACCAGACAAACACCTAGGAAAGAATTATGTGTAGTAAATTAGAGCCCTGGATCTATTGTCCCATCTCCAGCTGTTGGGGATTTGTGCTACTGGCAGTCACTGATGGGCCACATGCCATTGTTTGTAATCCCATTGTACCATTCGTACCATTGTACTAAGGTGGAATCTCCTTCCTTAGAGGTTTTTAAGGTCAGGCTTGACAAAGCCCTGGCTGGGATGATTTAGTTGGAGATTGGTCCTGCTTTGAGCAGGGGGTTGGACTATATGACCTCCTGAAGTCCCTTCCAACCCTGATATTCTATGATTCTATGATTCCCTCCATACACTTATCAAGTGCTGTCTTGAAAACAGTTAGGTTTTTTGCCCCCACTGATCCAATTGGAAGGCTGTTCCAGAACTTCATTCCTCTGATGGTTAGAAACCTTTACCTAATTACGAGCCTACACTTGTTGATGGTCACTTTATATCCATTTGTTCTTGTGTTAACATTAGCACTTAACCTAAATAAATCCTATCCCTCCCAGTTATTTATTCCTCTGATGCATTTATAGAGAGAAATCATATCTCCCCTCAGCCTTCGTTTGATTAGGCTAAACACGCCAAGCTCTTTGAGTCTTTCCATTCCTTTGATCATTCTTGTAACCCTTCTCTGCAACTATTCCAGTTTGAGTTCATCTTTCTTAAACGTGGAAGAACAGAATTACACACAGTATTCCAGATGAGGTCTCACCAGTGACTTGTATAATGGTATTAACACTTCCCTATCTCTACTGGAGATATCTCGCCTGATGCATTCTAGGATTGCATTAGCCTTTCACAGCCACATCACATTGGCGTCTCATATACATCCTGTGATCAACCATACACCTGGGTCTTTCTCTTCCTGTGTCACTTCCAATTGATAAGTCCCCAGCTTATAGCAAAAATTCTTGTTGTTAGTCCTGAAGTGCATGACTTTGCACTATTAAATTTCATCCTATTTGCATTACTTCAGTTTTCAAGGTTGTCCAGATCTTCTTGTATGATATTCCAGTCCTCCTCTGTACTGGCAATACCTCCCAACTTTGTGTCACCTACAAATTTAATAGTACACTCCCACTTTTTTTGGCAAGGTCATTAATAAAAATGTTAAATAAGATTGGTCCCAAGACCGATCCCTGAGAAACTCCACTAGTAACCTCCCTCCACTCTGACAGTTCCTCTTTCAGTCTGACCCATTGTAGTCTCCCCTTTAACCAGTTCCTTATCCACCTTTCAGTTCTCATATTAATCCCCATCTTCTCCAATTTTACTAACAACTTCCCATGTGGAATTGTATCAAATGCCTTACTGAAATCCAGGTGTATTAGATCAACTGCATTTCGTTTGTCTAAAAAATCAGTTATCTTCTCAGAGTAGTAGATCAGGTTAGTCTGACACGATCTCGCTTTTGTAAAACCATGTTGTATTTGCCCCAATTACCATTTACCTCTATATCCTTAACTACTTTCTCTTTCAAAATTTATTCTAAAACGCTGCATACAATTGAGATCAAACTCATGGGCCTGTAGTTTCCCAGATCACACATTTTCCCTTTCTTAAAAATAGATACTAAATTAGCAATTCTACAGTCATAGGGTACGACCCCAAAGTTTACAGATTCATTAAAAATCCTTGCTACTGGGCTTGCAATTACATGTGCCAGTTTCTTTAATATTCTTGGATGGGGATTATCTGGGACCCCTGATTTAGTGCCATTAAGCTGTTTAAGTTTGATTTCCACCTCAGATGCGGTAATTCCTACTTCCGTATCCTCATTTCCATTAGCCACCCTGTCACTACCCCGAAGCTCCTCATTACCCTTATGAAAAACTGAGGCAAAATAAAAACACTTTGCTTATTTACTTTATTAATTTTATATAGTAGCAGCCAGAACATCAGGAAATGGTTATATTTGGTCCTTTTATTATAGTTCTAAGTTAATATTTTTGGACCTGATCCTTCTTTACTACAACTGTTTCACACCAGTGTAATGTTGCTGATTTCTGTAGAGCTCCTGCTGACTTATACTGAGAGGAGGCTCAAGTGCATTGACTTCAATAGAATTAGTCCTAATTTACACTACTATAAGTTAGGTCTGAATCAGGCCCTTCATTTATAGATTTGACCTTAATATTCCTAGTTGAAGGTATATTTGTTTCTTGTGCATCTCCATGAGTCTAGGCAATTCCTTCAGTGTGTGCATGGTTATACTCATGATACCTGCTGAAAATCAACTAGTAGTTTATTGCATATGATTGTCAGACTCTATAAGATTTATTTTCACATTAGAGATCAAGAAAACATCTGCTTTTAGCCAAGCTGTAGCATTACAGTATGGTCTGCCTTTAAACAGATTACAAGCACATTTCAACAAGAGAAATTGGAAAGGAATTTCAATGATTGCTGGCTTGAAGTTTTCACAAGAAAACGTTTCATTTTAATCAATTCATGTAAATGGTTCAGTCATATAAATTGCTAAATTATAGCAGCATCCAGTAATGTCATCTTATTTTGTTCCTGTCACAGGAACACTGAGATAAAAATGCAGCCGTAGGGCCAGATTCTGCTTCTGGATTCATATTAGCAGCTCCCATTGATTTAATTTGAGAAAAAGATGGACATTCTTGTATAAAGCACAGGTATTCGGTGTAAATGTATGTCCAACAATTACTAACACGTTTGTGTTGACCCACAATGTGCAGCAAGGTGCCTAGTGCTTAGCTCTGACTCTGGGCCCGCATTTCTCAAAACCAGCCATTGTTTGGGTGAGGCTAGTCCTGAGCTGAGAGAGTGGGTGGCAGCCATTATTCTACCCCTGTCAACTGCAACCATTGCCTCCCTCCCTCACCCCTTTCAAGGCCCAAAAGCTTTAGCCTAAAGAAGTGAACACACCTCTTTCTCACTGCAGCATCTAAAGGAAGGAAGGCGTCATCCAGAAGTACTGGAGGGGTGGCAGGAAAGTGTATTGTGTACAAAGTCTGGCTCACTCCAGCCTGGAGTAACAGCTCTGTATTTATTTACTTTATTAATTTTATAACCTGTCTATTGCCATGGCAGCTGCAAGCACATCAGGAAGTGGTGACCTGTGGCAACTCTTATTATAGTTCTAGTTAATGAGTAACATTTTCCAGAGCTCGTAAGTGACTTTCCTCCATTTTCACCTGGTTATTAGATAATGAGGTATGTCTGCTGGGGATAAAACTATTCTTTACACTACTAATCACTACTCCCATCTCTTTCCATATAAAAATTTATCTCCTGGGAAAGGATTTGGATACCAATCATATGAAACAAAGATCAAAAATGAAATACAAAATAATACTAAGTGGCTCACATTTAGTTGGTAACCCAAGTGACAAAACGAGATCATCTACAGTGACCCTGATTTGCATGAGTCCCAAATTAAAGGACTTGAATTCGGAAACTGAAGTCAGTGGATGAGATTCGTGCTTTTGAAAATTAGATCACTTATTTAGGTGTCAAACTATGGGCTTAAGACTTACCTTCAGACCCTCATTTTTAAAAATCTTGTCTTTGGTCTTCAGTCCATATTACCCATAGACACCGAGAACAAGATGCACAACTCTCATCTAGAACTATTTTTGGGTGAAAAGAGCTCTCTCTCTTCTGCCGAGAGCAGAAACAGAGTCTCAAAGTGAATGGGAAAAGGGGGGGGGAGTGAAATGTCTTCTGGTTCTCCTCTGGTAAGGTGGAACTCCACACCATTTCCAATGCAGGGTCGTGCTTTAAACACTCAGTCGGGCCTTAAACAAGTTGCTTGTGCTGCAGAACAAATACATTATTTAATAGATATTTCAATCCTCCACTATAGCAACTCATTTTGGGTCTGGGTTTGGCACCCTCACTCACATGAAGTAGTATCTTACTGCCCAAGTAAGTCCCAGTGAATGCAGAAGGATTACTCATGCAGTAAGGTACCACTCAGCATGAGCAAGTGCCACAAAAATGGGCCCTTAAGCAGTTTTAGCATTGGTTCTAATTTATGCAAAACAAATGATTGAAATGTACTACATAGGTCAATTTGAGGATAATCATCCTAGTTGGAATGTTTCATTGGTACAAAAACAGTGACTTTCTGGAATAGCGATATGTAGAAGTGATCTCTGTAATTTGAGTAAGGATTTCCCAAGGAAACCAGGTTTGGGTTTTGTAAAGATGGTTCAGATCCAGGTTCCCATTAATCTGATCTACCAAGTTTCAGATAAAATGTTCTGGTTGTGATCTGTCCTTAAATTTCAGATTCTGAGATTTGACAAGAATCCATTAATTGTTGTGGTCCCCGGATTATTAAAAGCAGACTCCTTGTTGAGCTATACAGCTGTATAATTGCATTCCAGTTTGAGAACTTTATTAATTATTATTATTATCTATTAATATACTTGTATTACTATAATGCCAAGAAGCCCTACTTATGAATCAGGACGTCGTTGTACTAGGTGCTGTACAAACACAGAACAAAAAATGGATCTTGCCCCAAAGAGCTTACAAAAGATAGCAGATGGATACAGATAAATGATGATAGAGTACATGTAAATAATGGTCATCGTGATAGGCAGTGGTATCAGCACACAAGTAGCCCAACTGTGGTCAAGAAGATGTCAAAGAGACAGGGTGAGGTTTTAATTTGGACAGAAGGAGGCAGGTGTGGAGTACAAAGGTATCTCTGTGAGTCATCAGCATAGATATGGTAAATGAATTTGTGTTTGCAGATGAGATTATCAGAGATAAGATGTAGAGATAGAAGAGAAGGTGGACCAAGGACCAAGACCTGTAGAAAGTTGGAGGATGTAATGAGGAGGATCCTCCAGAGGAGATGCTGAAGGACTGATTAGAGAGGTAGGAAGAGAACCAGGAGAGGAAAGAATCATGGAAACTAATAGAGGACAAAATTTCAAGAAAAGAAGCATGGTCAGTGTGTCAAAGGTGGCTGACAGGTCAAAGAGGAGGATAAGGATGGAGACCTGGTTCTAAGTTTTTTCTAGGAAGAGGACTTTGATGAGAGTGCTTTCAGCAGAGTGCAAGGAGTGGAAGCCAGATTGCAGAGGACCTAGTATGGAATTTGAGGGGAGGAACTCTAGATACCAATTGTAGCTAGCACATTCAATGAGCTTAGAGATGAAAAGAGGCAAATAGGGTGCATTTTTTTAAGATGGAAGAGAATCATAGGATATCAGGGTGGGAAGGGACCTCAGGAGGTCATCTAGTCCAACCCCCTGCTCAAAGAAGGACCAATCCCCAACTAAATCATCCCAGCCAGGGCTTTGTCAATTCTGACCTTAAAAACCTCTAAGGAAGGAGA
Source organism: Chrysemys picta bellii (assembly GCF_011386835.1). NCBI lineage: Eukaryota > Metazoa > Chordata > Testudines > Emydidae > Chrysemys > Chrysemys picta. The sequence goes on from NC_088791.1 coordinate 21,136,102, forward strand.
TTCCACCACCTCCCTAGGTAACCCATTCCAATGCTTCACCACCCTTCTAGTGAAAAAGTTTTTCCTAATATCCAACCTAACCCTCCCCCACTGCAACTTGAGACCATTACTCCTTGTTCTGTCATCTGGTACCACTGAGAACAGTCTAGATCCATCCTCTTTGGAACCCCCTTTCAGGTAGTTGAAAGCAGCTATCAAATCCCCCCTCATTCTTCTCTTCTGCAGACTAAATAATCCCAATTCTCTCAGCCTCTCCTCATAAGTCATGTGCTCCAGCCCCCTAATCATTTTTGTTGCCCTCCGCTGGACTCTTTCCAATTTTTCCACATCCTTCTTGTAGTGTGGGGCCCAAAACTGGACACAGTACTCCAGATGAGGTCTCACCAATTCCGAATAGAGGGGAATGATCACGTCCCTCGATCTGCTGGCAATGCTCCTACTTATACAGCCCAAAATGCCATTAGCCTTCTTGGCAACAAGGGCACACTGTTGACTCATATCCAGCTTCTCATCCACTGTAATCCCTAGGTCCTTTTTTGCAGAACTGCTGCCTAGCCACTCGGTCCCTAGTTTGTAGCAGTGCATGGAATTCTTCCATCCTAAGTGCAGGACTCTGCACTTTTCCTTGTTGAACTTCATCAGATTTCTTTTGTCCCAATCCTCTAATTTGTCTAGGTCCCTCTGTATCCCATCCCTACCCTCCAGCGTATCTACCATGCCTCCCAGTTTAGTGTCATCTGCAGACTTGCTGAGGGTGCAATCCACGGCATTCTCCAGATTGTTAATGAAGATACTGAACAAAACCGGCCCCAGGACTGACCTTTGGGGCACTCCGCTTGATACAGGCTGCCAACTAGATATGGGGCCATTGATCACTACCCGTTGAGCCCGATGATCTAGCCAGATTTCTAATCACCTTATAGTCCAAGTAAAGCATGATTGAATTTTGAGGAGAAAGAGCTAACGACCAGTGAGAAGTTAAGGAGAAGAGTGAGGGAAAGGATGAGAATGGTCTCAAGGGAGATCAGGAGATGGGATAGGATGGGGTCAATGAGGCAAGTGGAGAGGTTACAGGAGATGAGCGAATAAGAAATGTTCCTTTAGATTCCCCATAAGTGGTTAAGCACTGAACCAAAACATTATGCAGATTTTGAGCTCTTCAGAGGAGGGCAACTGCGTTTGGTATTTTTGTGTCATGTATGGCACTGGACACTGTGTCAGCTCAGAACAAATAATAAATAGTAATGATGCCTAGGACTGTTACTATCAAAGCACTGCCCTGGCCAGTTGTTACTGGGTACTGGGGTTTCCACTATCGCTGCCACAAAAACAACTATTCTTTTAAATCTTTGTGTTGTAATAAAGAGTAAACATGGAAGGTGTGTGGCTATGAAACATCTACAAAATAGCAAGTGACTAGTTGAAAAAGATTAAGGCAACTGACTTTTTCTTGGACTTAGTGTAGTTTTTCCAGTTGGAAATAATTCACTATACAATTATGACCGAGGAAATGAACACAACCTATGATGTACTTATCCTATGTGATCTAAATGATACAATTAACCAGAATAATCCTACCAAAGCAAGTAAAAATAATGCAAATGGAGGTCATATACTGCCATTTAATTAACCTAGTGTGGCATGTTCATTTGTCACAGACGCAAGTACTGCAAATGCTAATTGTTTCAGTCAGCTAATTGGGAAACTGCTTGAAAGAACCTGGGAAGAGTAGTACCATAGCAACAACTGGTCACGTGACCATGTGGCTTGCAGATATGTGCATAAATATGATTTTTACCAGGTTTAATATCTGCTTAGTCTGGAAGTAAATACTGAATGATGACCTTTTTTACTGAGCCGGGCAAGTGATGTAACAAGACAATTTTGACAGAATGTACTGGGAAAGACCTTATGGGCTGAAAGACATAGCTTGGTATTCAGAATTTTTGGTGTATTATGTGGCAAACTCTGCCCTCCCTGCATCATCACATTCAGGGAGAATAGTGTTGCCAACTTTTCAATGTTATCACGTGTTTCCTGATATTTTTTGTTTAAAGATCAGCTCCTCCAAACATGTGATTAAGTGATTATCTCAGCTTTCGTTTTAAAAAAAACGTCTAGCCCTCCTCGATGCAAAGAAAAGATTGAAAGACTCCAAAAACCGCAGGCAAATAAAAAGAGGCACAAATGGTTTATTTTTTAAAAGTTCATGATTTTGAATGTCAATTTCATGAATTTTGGCGGTCTGAGGTTGGCAATACTGGTTGTGTTAATAGTAGCAGAGTGGGAGACACTGGGATGGGTAGGGATGGATCCATTACCCCTGTGGATCCCTTGGCCGTTGTGTTTTGTGTAGTAGGTCACAGGAAAGGCAGGGGCTGAAGGAGTGACTGCAGATTCTCAGGTATTGGAGACAGGGCCGGTGCAAGGAAGTTTCGCACCCTAGGCGAAACTTCCACCTTGCGCACCTCCCCCCAGCCCTGCGGCAGCTCCCCACCCCCCCTGTTCTGAGGCCCCCCCCCCCGCGGCAGCTCCCCACCACAGCTCTGCTCCGCCTCCTCCCCGAACATGCTGCCCCCTCTCTAATTCTCCTTCCCTCCCAGGCTTGTGGTGACAAACAGCTGATTGGCGCCACAAGCCTGGGAGCCGGGAGAAGTGGAGCAGCGACGGCGTGCTCAGGGAAGGGGCGTAGCAGAGATGAGCTGGGGTGGGGAGCCCTGCGGCAGCTGAGGCACCCCCGCAGCAGCTCCCCACGCCCCCAGCCTGGGGAGCCGTGCGGCAGCTCCCCATCCCAGCTCACCTCTACTCCGCCTCTTCCCCGAGCACGCCACCCCTGCTCTAACTCTCCTCCCCTCTCAGGCTTGTGGCGCCAAAGAGCCGATTGGCGCTGCAAGCCTGGGAGGCGGGAGAAGTGGAGCAGCGACCGCGCGCTCGGGGAGGGGGCGTAGGAATGCTGTAAAAAAAAATTGGGGGCACCGCTTTTTGGTTGAAATAATGTGAAAATGAAAAGCCTGTGTTTCAGGATGGACCATTTAAACAAAGAGCACTGCAGTTAGGGCAGGGATAAAGGCAAGTTTCTTATAATGTTCCATACAGAAAAAAAAAGAATAAACTTATTTCTGCACAGTTTGGCTTCAGCATTATTCATGATGCAGTTGATAACAACATAAGAACGGCCATACTGGGTCAGACCAAAGGTCCATCTAGCCCAGTATCCTGTCTTCCGACAGTGGCCAATGCCAGGCGTCCCAGAGGGAATGAACAGAACAGGTAATCATCAAGTGATCCATGCCCTGTCGCCCATTCCCAGCTTCTGGGCAAACAGAGGCTAGGGACAGCAACCCTGCCCATCCTGGCTAATAACCATTGATGGACCTATCCTCCATGAATTTATCTACTTCTTTTATTAACCCTATTATAGTCTTGGCCTTCACAAGATCCTCTGGCAAGAAGTTCCACAGGTTGAGTGTGAAAAAATACTTCCTTTTCTTTATTCATGATGTGGTTGATAACAACATTAATAATATATTTTAGTGTATAACCTCCACATCTGAAGGCATCTGGGATCCTAATTGAAATAACTACAAAACAAATTACAATATCTGCAGTCATGATGCCTGTAAAAATGTCTAAGAGCCAGAAAACTAAATTATAACACCATAAACCCCACAAACCACAGAACTACTCCAGCCAAGAAACAAGATTTGAGCTTTGCTCTGAAGGTGCCACAGATGTACCTTTGGAATACATGGAGGGAAATGACATTCCAGAGTTGAGGTCTCTCAATGGAGTAGGCCTGCCTTGCTGTCCCCTTGCTTTATTCTGTAGCCCACTCATTTCCTGATCATGTGGGATGCTCAGCAATTCCAACCTGGTCAATCTTAAAACCACTGTGATGGGTTAAAGTGGCAGACAATCTTTTATACAGGGGCAGATTCTTTTTGCCCCAGTCTGCTCCCTCTTCCCTTCTTAGGCATGTCTTGTGGTAGGGGAGTCACCTGCATGCAACTATACCTCTTTACCTGCAACCCCTGGCTCAGGGTTGGAGAACAGAGACTTTCCAAGGGGACTGTAAGCATCTGGCACCGATTAGAGCAGCCCCCAGACCGCTTTAACCTGTGTTGGAGCCAGAGCTGAGTAAAGATTCAGGAAACTATAACCAACTTCTTGGCTGCCCTGGCACTCTATAAAATAATGGCATACTATTTAAGCGTTTATATCTTAATAAAAACAACGAGGAGTCCTTGTGGCACCTTAGAGACTAACAAATGTATTTGGGCATAAGCTTTCGTGGGCTACAACCCACTTCATCAGATGCACTACTGTTTTTTTCACTCCATGCATCTGATGAAGTAACCCATGAAAGCTTATGCCCAAATAAATTTGTTAGTCTCTAAGGTGCCACAATGACTCCTTGCTGTTTTTGCTGATACAGACTAACATGCTACCCCTCTAAATCTTAATAGTAAGTCCTTGGAGTGTTCTCAGTGGATAAAAGGCATTTGTTCATGGAGCCATGGCATTACCCTTTAGCAAGGGCCTTTTAAGGCAGTACAAAGTAGTAGAACAAAGTCTTACTGGGCTATTTCGTATTCTTTGTGAATGGTATTACTTGTTCATCTGTCCAGGTTCTCATACTATGCCCATTACTGTGGTATCCAAGAAGCAAGTAAAAAAGCTGAAAAATGTGTGCTATGTACAAATTTGGATAAAAACTTTATAATAACCATTAAGAATTTAGAAAAAAAGGTGGGTCCTGATCAGGAGGATTGTACATAGTAATTAGATTGGGTGTGGGGGAAGATCTCTGCACTAAATTCCAAGCTGAACTTTATACCTGGAACTAATCTGTAAGGCTGCTAATTCCCACTTCAGATTCCTCCTCAAGATGCATTCCTCCTGTCACACCTATAACATATTGATCAACTAATGTTGGCTAGATTGATCTGCAGTCAAATTAGCAGATACTGTTTATATTTTTTAAAAATAATTATCTTAAATGATCTGGAACAATCAAGTTGTGTGCCCTATGTAACTGTGATCTTATGGTCATTACTTTCATTCCCTTTCCTCCTGTTGTTTGTTACACACTTGTTTCATCTTCATTCAAATTAGATAGTAAATTCTTTGGGGACAGAGACCATTTTCCTTTACCTGTTTGTGTAGTGCCTTGTCCAATGGAGTGTTGACTGGGCCTGTGTGCAACACCCAATTATAAATAATACAAAGCCGTCTAAACAGATGTGTTCAATTTGATCCTATCGAGTAATAGTAAAGTAATTCTACCTACTCTGCATTTAACCTACAGGATTATAGACACACTTTATTAATGAAAATTATTTTTTTTAATGAGAGAAAGAGTAATCCAAAATACCTAGGGGAACTGAAGGCAAATAAAGTAAATCAAGAAAAAGTGTCTCTAAAAATGTCAAGCTAAACAAAGCCTTACTAAATTAATGAATATTTTTTTTTTTTGGAAGACTGCCTTTCCTTCAGCGAAACACAAATTGAATAGCTTTCCCATAATCTAAGACGGGGAGTCTGGACTCTAGCCATATAGTATAATACCTTCTACTTTTATTACTGCTTATTGGATGGCAAGAAATCAAAAAGGTAAATCCCATTACAGCACCATGCAGAAAGACAGTTCATACACTGAATAGCAAAATCAAGCAGACTGCATGTTGTGGTAACATCACATTTCTGTTCAAATAACTTCATTGTCAGGGACAGTAGACTTAACTAGGCAAAAGGTTTTGTAGTACTCAGGTAACACTGAAACTTTTCATTGCTGTTTACTTCTGTTTAAAACCACTGTAGAGCCAACACAGCCAAAAGAGAGTGAGCTGGATTCTGTTTTTTCTTGGGCTTCAGCAGATATGTTTACTGCATTGAATGAAGCCAGTGAGACTTAAGCGTATTGATAAGCCCTTAGCCGAATTGGAGGCTTAATGACAACTATGCAAACCCATTGTCCTCAATGAGTGTGCATCTGATCAGGATATAGCAAACTATTCTGCTGATACCCAAGAAAAAAGAGAATCCACCTCACTCTATTTTAGCTGTTTGCAATGGTAACAGGAGTAAAAAGTATGAAAAGATATTTTTATCACTAAAGGCAGCAAATATGACTCTGAATATTCATAGGGAACAGATCTGTAAAGGAAGAAGATGGAATTTTTCATAGTCATTTTTCAGAGTAAAACTGCAGTTTAACTACAACTTTAAATAGAAAAAAAAGTTCCTGAATAACACTCTTATTCTGGAATAAGAATACCTTGTTTGAAAGCTATTGCACTTCAAACTCCTCCAACCCTATTTTAATCCAAACTTTCAAGTGTAGTCAAACGAGTAAGTCTGTTTATTTGGAAGCTGAAACAAGGGAGCTTGGTAGTCAGTACAGTTAAAAGATGTGAATTTCTTCAATGTTATTAACATGCTTGAGAATATTGTTAATCATGTTAAAACAGTGGAAAAACTACCTCAAAAAAAGTACACTGGTTAAAATTGCTTTTGAGTCCTATGACTGCACAATATTAATGTTAATATCAACGTTATATTTTTAAATGCAATTGACTTGTTACCTGAACTTTCTAAGAAAACAATCTTCAGAGCCTGTATACTACAAAGGCAAAAGAAAAGCAAGCAGATTTTGATAGCAATGAAAGTATTTTACAGAGCATCTGAGAGTACATTCTTTTTTTTTAACTAAAATAAAGGGCTATTTTTTCTCACTTTTCATTTATTATGGATATTTTTGTCTTCTTGCAATGAATGTGTGTTGCTTGATAATATAAGAAGTAATTTGTCTTTGCAAATGTGTTCATTGTATCTTATGTTTTAAAGTCAGTGATTTGGAGCAGTGATTTTTTCAGTGATGCTGCCATGATTTCTCTATGTTGCTCCTCTTCATAGTAATACTTTTTTTTTCTGGCAGAAGAATAAACATATGTTCCAGACATTCCAAGGAAACTTGCTAGGCTGATCTCTAGGTTAAACTACAGACATTTGTATTCCAGAACAAACTGACAATCAGTTAACTCCATGTAAAAACTCTAGTATAGTCGTACCCTAGGCATTTAAAACTAGACTGGATAAAGGATCACTATAGACTCTAATAAAAATTCTACACAGGCAGGGAGATGGATTAGTTGACCTGATCAACATTTTCAACTTTAACTTTTCTGACACTGTAATATATGAATACATGAGCCTAGGAACTGCAGTGCCTAAGCTCTTGCGTGACTTGAAAAACAGAGACAATACGTTAGTATTGAATGGCTAGATGTGTGCCCTTTTCATGGTGGTATTTGTATATAAGAAAGCTGAATTGGTATAACAGCTGCTTTTACTATGTCCAGCAGGATGGGATTGTCGGGATTCCCGATAAAACAGGAAAGAGCTGTGGAGTTGGAACACTAAGGCACATTAGTGTTGTTTATAATACTGATAACTAGTACACCCAACTCAGTGATAAAAGGGTGTAAAGTCTTTAAGGAGTCGAAAGGGAGCAAGAGGAATTATCCAGTGAAGACTGCTGAAGGAAGATGATGTCCATTTACCAAGTCATAATAAATGTGGGTTGACAGGCAAACTGAAAATATAGCCCTGGGGAAAAGCTTGTATTCAGGGCATGAGGTTAACTGAGGAAAAGACAAGGCTAAAACTCAGGCATATGACTTTATGGTACAGAATCTGATTTTACAGATTCTGACAGGGAATCAAGATCTGACATAAAAAGGATTTATAAACTTTATTGTGATGAGATACACACATGGTTCTGAAAATGCAGTTTGCATTTCAGAGGCAATTTAAAATTGTGCAGTTTAGAAAAGGAATGTTACCCCTGCTTGTTCATTAGAGAATCCCAAGATCTGAGAACTGATGACTCGGTGAAAACATAACCAGAGAGTGCGAGGAGAAAGATGAGGAGTCTTTAACCCATACTCATACGAGCAGTTAAATTTGCTGTCGTGTAACGAATTTACCTTTATGTCCTGAAGACAGACAGTTAAAAAAATCAGCAGTTTATCTCATCAGCTTTTTTTTTTCTTTTTATGGGCTTGACAAAATGAGGCACAAAATGCAGACAGTCCCTGCCTTGGAGAGATTATAATATAAGCAAAACAGACACAGAATAGATAGCATGCACAGGGAAGACCAGAGGAGAGAGTGACTGGGTTGTTTTGTATTCTCATTTTGAATATATCAGTAACATTATTGAAATGCCTGACTCATTTCATGTGGGCAGGGCACAAGAAGTGAATCTTGATGAAGGATTGAAGTGGAGAGCGGATAGTGGGTTGATGACTCAGAATTGGGAAGACATAGGGGCAGCATATTGATGGTTGCAGGGGAAGCAGATAAGAGGGACTGGCATAATTGGCAAAGCAAGGAGTGGAAGTGACATGATAAGATATTAACACATAGATGTAGATTGGATTGGAATTATGCAGGGATGAGGAGATAGGGATATTTTTTGGTAAGTAAGAGGGAAAACATGAGAAACAATTAGGGGGTATGGAGAGCAACTGGTCAAGTGTTTTGTTTTTACATTGAGTCTCTTCAGTTTAATCCAAAATATAAGTGTGTGACCATTGACTTACGAGGAGAGGCTGAGGGAACTGGGGTTATTTAGTCTGCAGAAGAGAAGAGTGAGGGGGGATTTGATAACAGCCTTCAACTACATGAAGGAGGGTTCCAAAGAGGATGGAGCTCAGCTGTTCTTAGTGGTGGCAGATGACAGAACAAGAAGCAATGGTCTCAAGTTGCAGTGGGGGAGGTCTAGGTTGGATATTAGGAAACACTATTTCACTAGGAGGATGGTGAAGCACTGGAATGGGTTACCTAGGGAGGTAGTGGAATCTCCCTCCTTAGAGGTTTTTAAGGCCCGGCTTGACAAAGCCCTGGCTGGGATGATTTAGTTGGTGTTGGTCCTGCTTTGAGCAGGGGGTTGGATTAGATGACCTCCTGAGGACTCCTCCAACCCTAATATTCTATGATTCTATGATTGTACATGTTTTCAGATAGACATTTGCAACTCCCAGTATTTTCTACTGGGTCACCCTGCAAAAAATAGGCCAAGTAGATTCTTAGTATTAAAAAAACGGCTACTTTTGATTAAAATTCATGAATGTTTTCAGTTGCACTTCAATAACATTACTGTAAAAGACATTTCCTCTATTTAATATACTGGGCAATGTGCTCGTAAAGGATATCAGTCTAAGCTGTACGTAGAACTCAGTGAACTCTTGGATGAAATATTACAGAATCACGGTGTATTTTTACTTCATGGGTTTTTAATGAACATTTTTACGAGTTTTATGCCAAATCAATACAGTTAAGGTTAGATTCTGATACCTTTATTCATGCTTAAGTCGTACCATACATCATGAACAGTCCCAGTGAAACAATTGAATTACTTGTGGAATAAAGTGCTACTCATTGTGACTAAAGGTATCAAAATCTGACCTGTATTTCTCCAGTGTTGCCATTTAGCAGTTTTAAATAAAAATCTATGGCATTTGATCAAGTTATTTTGGAAGACAGAAACTTTACAAAACTCATGAGACAGAGCAAGCATCAATGATATTGTGGGAGATTGTTCTCCATTTGCTATATATTAGTCATACTGTAGCAGTACATGTTATACTTAGTTACTGTAATGGTCAAATGATCATTTTTGCATTGGTTTTATGCCCAAATTTGTTTCTGGCTGTGCTGCTTTCATCTGGGATAATAAAAATCAATGCACGGTTTTTAGTGTTTCTAATATTGCTCAGATAATTTCTGCAACATGAAATAACTAGACTGGACAGAGACTTTATGAAACAAATAGTGAAAATATTTTCAGGTAAACTTGGTTGTATCTTATTTGTGTTCTTCACGAATAAAGAAGCTTCTTCATTCTTTGTAACTGATGCCTCTCAAAGACAGAACCAGGACCAGACTATTCAATCTAGCGGGGAAAGTTATAACATTATCCAATGACTGGAAGTTGAAGCTAGACAAACTCAGACTGGAAATAAGGTGTAAACTTTTAAGGGTGAGAGTTATTAACTATTGGAACAATTTACCAAGGGTTGTAGTGTATTCGTCATCACTGACTCCTTTTCAATATAGAGTGGATGTTTTTTCTAAAAGCAGTGCTCTAGGAATTATTTTTGGGGAAGTTCTCTGGCCTGTGTTATACAGGAGATCTGACTATATGATCATAAAGGTCCCTTCTGATCTGGGAATCTACTTTTTCCCAATTGTAAATCTAGGATCATTGATTAAGGTTTAAAACTGCCAGCATGCATCCAAGATGAAAAGAAAATGGTGATATAATTTGGCCATTTATTGAAAGATCAAATTTCTTTCAGAACTAATTATCAGGGGAGAAAGGAGGGTAGTTTATATGCTTTGAGTGCTGAGCACCAGTGGCCTTGGAGCGGAAAAAGAATTGATTAAAAAAAAGGCTTATGAGCATGGTTCAGTGCCCACTGTAGTCTGTAAGATTCTTTCCATAGTTTTGAATGGACTTTGGATCAGGCTATTTATTATCTTTGATCAGGACTGTACATACAAGTATCATAAGCCAGCTTCCTCATGACTTGGCTGTTCCAAGGGCTTTTAACTATTTGACCTACCTCAGAGAGATGGTCAGGACCAGAGTCTGCTCTCACTTACACCATTGCTAACCTAGAGCAATCCCACTTAGCTGGTTTCTTGTGTGAGTCAGTAGAATAGCTCTGCATCTCCATATAGAATGAAAAAACTTGACAGTTCCAAGGCTCAGTCCTTCAAGGCCCTCTGCACATGGCACAACCCCTGAAGTCAATAGGTGTTCAACGAGCATAGATCATTACCATACCCAACATGGTGGGAGATGCTGAAGATATAAATTCTGTAGAAACTAGGACTGTACTAATCTCAGGAATATGCAACAAAAAGTCCCAATGGATTATTAATAGAGCTTTCGAATTTGCCGATTGACTGAAATCAAAATGTTGACAAAGTTCCTCCAGAAACCACATAAGGGTCTGATAGTTTCTTGCCAGCTAGACTGCCTGTCTCTAGGAAAGCCTGCCAGGCAGACTATCCCAGAGTCAAGGCCCTTAGGCCTTCCAATGTACATGCTCCAGATGAGCTGGCAGGAAACCAGGTAGGTTTCAAAACAAAATTGGAATGAAAGCAAATTTCAGCAAATGGAATTATCTCCACAGAGCAATAATCATTAAGAACTTTTGTACCACATCTGCAACATATTGGATTATACTTCATACATAAATACAACTCATACGTTAATACTTTGGGATATTAGCAACAACAGCTTGCTACCTTGAGGTGGAATACAGTAAACTTATTCATAAGGAGTCTGAGTATAAAATAAATTTAGTACACATCAAGCATAATGTGAGGCCAAATCCTTAGCTGATATAAATCACATAGGTCTATTGACTTCAGTGGAACAACACTAATTTATACAAGCAAAGGATATAGCTCATGGAGGACCGCCAACCCAAACATTCCAAACTCATGAGTCTGGCAGTGTAGTCGTGTGGTGGTCGGTCCTCCCCCTCTGAGTTGGAGGGAGGCCATCCCACCTCACTACATCATTGGGATCTCAGCCTAGTATTGGGGAACTAGCAGTTTGGCGATAGTGTCCCAACTGGCCCTAATCTCCTCCTGCAGAGAAGGGCACACCCAGTAATCACTCAGCTCTGGGCTCTTGCAGCAGAGTCGGAGAAAAACCCAGTAGTCAATTAGCCCCGGTCTCTTGATTCAGCGATAGGGCAAGCCCAGGGGTCAGACGTCCTAGCTTCAGCAGACAACCAATTAACCCAGGCCCTGGTGGTGGCAGGTGAGGTCTGGGCCTATTCCACCGGACCCCCAACCCAGAGCCCTAACAGTGTCGGAGTGGTCTGCCACTGGGTCAGCAGGGCTCCCAACCGCAACACACTGGCCGTACCTGAGGCAAAGCTGCAGCCAGACTGCCACTTTGGTTGGCTGCCCCTGGGCCACTTCCTCCCCTCCCCTTGGGGTGTACCTGGATTAGCGGGGCGTCATCTGCCTCTTCTGGGTAGGTGTCCCATGGCAGGCATCACTGGGCTCAACAGCAGTGTCAGCAGCTGGGAATGTCTGTCTCCCTCTGTGTCTCAGCCCAAACTGAGCGGGAGGCCCTGCCCTTTATATTTCCTGTTCTGGTGTCGTACTTCCGGTGGGAGGGGTGAGGCAGTCCCGGCACCACCCACGTGGGCAGGGAGAGTGGTTCTTCCCCCTCTGGCTCAGAAGGAGACCACACGGCCTCACTACAGGCCCCAAAAATCATTAAATTGATTTATGAATCATGAGACCAATTACAAAAATACATTTTGGTTCCTTTTATTTGTATTCTGGTTTTGTGCCCTGTTACACTATACTGGAGTCACGTTTTCATGCTTTTCTCCCCAACCATGCAGGTTAAAAAATTACCTTAAAAATAAAAATACATCTGAGATTCCCACATAGTCACATGACTGTAGAATCTGAGTCTTTAAGAAAAACATGAATTATTGCAAATCTCAGAATTAAAATATTGAAAGATGGCAACAGAGCTTAAGGTTTGTTCAACTAAACTGATAGATCATTTGCCAGGATCATCTCGGTATATCTCATCTAATCAATCCCCTGCCGTTTGGGGGCCTCGGGGATTGGTGCACCGCAGTCCCTCCTATTCGCTGCCTGTGACGTAGAATAGTTTAGTTTTCTGAGGGCTCTAGTACTTTTAGACCAGTAGTGTCCAAAGTGGGGTGCGCAAGAGGATCCTTGGGGGTGCGCGGCAGGAGGAGCACTTTTTTTGTTTGTTTGGGGTTTTTTGCTTCGGCGCAGCAAGGGGTGCGTGCTCAACATTTTTTTACTGGTAGGGGAGCGCGATCAAAAAAGTTTGGAAACCGCTGCTTTAGACTAATTTCAGTTGTTGGGTTTGTTGTGGGTGCTGGGTGGCATTGGTAACCTGTGATGTACAGGAAGTCAGACTAAATGATCTTGTGGTCCCTTCTTACCTTTAACTCTATGACTTTATGACTCTAGTAGCCCACATTACTTTGGAGATGGTCTTTCTTATTGTGTAAGATCCATGGCAGCTGTTGGGCTTGGGTTAGCATCTCCTTGATTTAAAATGGAGGAGACTGTAATGGTGGGGGCCATTGACCCAAGTTCATTCAGGCAAAATAACCTCTTTATCCATACAGCTTGTTGCCTGAAGGGTTAGTGGAGAGCATTCTTTGGTTGTTTTTTTGTTTAAGGAGAAAGTGTTGGAGTCTGTATTGGCACTGGGCCCAATTTTTATTTATAGTGAGGGCAGGTCTACACTTAAAATGTTGCTGAAGCGCTTTAGTGAAGATGCTCCTATGATGCTAACAGGAGAGCATAGTTAATCCACCTCCCTGAGAGGCAATAGCTGTGTCAATGGGAGAAGCTCTCCTGCCAACATAGTGCTGTCTACACAGGGGGTTAGGTTGGTATAACGGCCAAACACACCCCAGAGCAATGTCTGTACTGGATATAAGTCTGTACTGGAGACCTGACCTGACCATAAACTCACACAGGCACGTGTACACACATTCTCTAATTTTGAGCTAAGGTCCTGATTCAGTGTCCACTAAAGTCATGGGAGCCTTTCTTTTACTTTCTGTGGGTGTTGGATCAGGCTTTTATGTGACTGTCCTGATTAGCTCCTTATAGAAATCAATATAAGAAGCTACAGATGACTCAGTAAAGAGTTAGATCTTGCAGTCTTTTTTGGGGGAAAATTACCAATTATTTCAAATGCTTTATGTGCTTCTGTGTCAGTGACAATTACTAATACTCATGTGTATGGGGCATTGTAATGAAAAGTAAAATAATAAGTAGGCAAGTGCAATTTTTAGACAAAATATGTGAACCATGCTAAAGTGCAGATATCCCTCATTTTGGATGCTAGCAACATAATGATCTATTTGCTGACAAAGAAGGCTACTTCTATTTTAAATATTAAACAATCCCTTCTTCATACCTTGTCGTGTTTGCAGTTTAGTTTTTATAAGCGTTTGATTCACACATAACACTCTTTTCATGTGCAATTCTAATAAATAATTTACAATTCTTATTATTTATTATATTTTCTAAATCTGTTTTGGCCTAGAGCCAGCAAGATATTGGTGGAATGCTTAACAGAATTCCGTTTATTATTCTTGGCCTTGTAAGACTTCATAAGCAGCCTGTAAGGACAGAAACAAAATGACAGGGCAATTGCTAGTTTTAATCTGGTTGACGTTCAGTTGCGACCATTCTTGAGTATGACAGAGCAAAATATAAACTGCACTGTGGGAAGAAAAGAAGAATACAAGGGCTGAGCACCTCATGTGAGGTGCTTGGTGGCTAAGGCCCAGATTTACAAAGGCATTTAGGTGCCAAAACATGCAGATAGGCACTTAGTGGTATTTACAAAAGTGCCATAGTGAAATAGGCACCTATGTCTCATTGACTTTCAATGGCAGTTAGACGCCTAGCCATTTGGCACCCATCTCTATCTTAGGGTGCCTCAATACCTTTGTAAATCTGGCCCTGGACACCTTGCAGAACTGGATGCACATTTTTCTGTTTTCTTCCCAGGTCAGTAACATAATCCCTTCCAGCTCTACCTCTGTGATTGTAGGATTAGCCTTTAAAGACCTTTTTTTTTTTTTGCAAGAATACTTCCATTCTAAAATTATCTGAAGCATGTCTTTGATGTAGAAATTAAAAGGGTCTCTGTTCTTCAGCCACTGTTTTCTAACATATTATTACTATCACTGTTATTTCTCTGTTTATTATATTCTATGTTTCCAAATAACACCCTCCAAGTGATAGGTGTTTCAACAGACACTAAGCCACTGGGTTGGCACTATGAAGAAAATAGGAGCTCCAGTCCAAATGCTGTAAAAGATATTGAATCTATTAGGCCTTCCCCCATCTTGCTGAAAAGAACAAAAAGAAACACACAACAAAGGTTTCTGTAATTTACAGCGTAAGGATCTTGGTCCAATAATGGGGCTCATTAGCTGGCTCTGAATTAAAGTTTCCAGGCTAACTCCTTCTCCAGAGGTTTCTGGGTTTTTTTTAATACTGTTTACTATGTCTCAGGTTCTCATTTGAAACCTGCTGCAACTATAGCCAAGTTCTGCTGAAAGCAATCTGACTCTTCTGTAGCCAGGCAACCACCAACATGAGTTTATGCACAGGTGCCCATTTGCCATTTGTCCTTTTCCTAGTTTTCTGTGAAAGGTAGAAAGAGAGACAGAATGCAGCAACGATTTACCAAAGGAAGAAAACAAAAGAAGGATGACCTATCTTTCATTCATATCCCATTGTCTCACACACACACTTTTATCACACAAAACTAGAAAATCCAGAATAGGGAAAAAGAACTAATCTCTATCGGAAAAACAGATAAACAAAAGTCCAAAGCAGTCCATTAAACAGACAGACCATCCTATTACAATGATGAACAAACATACAGGAAGGTATTGTCTCAATGTGTATAAGAGGCTTAGATGTTAGGCATATATGGACAAGCTTTCTAGAAAAGAACAGCAATATTTTGGGTGAATGATAAAATTGTCAAGGGTATTTATGCCCTCCTGTTACTTTTGATGCATTAAATTTTGCATTAAAATGTTGCATTCTGTGTGGTTTAGATGAATGGTGTGAGTCTTCCAGCAAAAGCTATCTATGGGAACCAGGAAAATAATTGTGTACAATGTGCATAGGATTTTGATTACAAGTACTGTAGTGACAACAATAACAGCCAAAAGCACAATATGATTTTACTTTCAAAAATATTTATTTTATTTAATGTTGTTTGTTATGTTATAGGTACAAGAATGGCTGTGCTTAAACTGCCAGAGACAAAGAGCAATATCAGGACAACTTGGGGATATGGGCAAAATGCCACCTCCAATGGCAGCCCCTTCACAATCAGTATCCAAACCATCTGTTGTTCCTCAGCGCCAGCCTATGCCAACCGAGTCAGATCACCCTCCGAAAACTGCAGCACTGCCTACCCAAATAGTGGAAAAATCAAAAGAAGAACCAGGAATTCAGAAGAAAGTTCCAAAGTTTCCGCAGGGGAAATTGGCGAAGACTCTTTCAGCTGATAAAATTCAGCAGGGGATTCAGAAGGAAGATCCAAAACTTCAACAGGGGAAATTGGCAAAGACACTTTCAGCTGATAAAATCCACCAGGGGATTCCGAAGGAAGATCCAAAATTCCAGCTGGGGAAACTGGTTAAGATACCATCAGCTGATAAAATCCAGCAAGGAATTCAGAAGGAAGCTCCAAAAATTCAGCAGGGGAAACTGGCAAGGAAACCCTCAGCTGATAAAATTCACCAGGGAATACAGAAGGACGATCCAAAACATCAACAGGGGAAACTGGCAAAGACGGCGTCAGTGGATAAAATTCCTCCGGAGATAAGTTCAGATGTAAAGCAACTTATAAGCAAATTGGAAGAAGACAAAAAATGTGTACTCCCAGAAGAGAAACCATTCCTCCCAGAGGACAAAAAAGAGGATGTCAAAGTTGAGACTAAAGGACAAGGTATCAAGGAGAAGTTAGAAACCAAAGTACCTCCTGAAGAATTGCAGGTTAAGAAACAAGAGGAGATTAAGAAGGAAGATTTGGCCACTGGGATTCCACAAATGGTATCCAAACATGAAAAAATCCAGAAAGAAGAAACCCTAGCTCAAGTAGCACCTTTGCCAAGACCTGATCGTGTGGAAACAGTGAAAGAAAAAACAGTAAGATTTTTTTCTTTTCCTTTTGCTACTGTAGGCAATAAAGGACCTGCTTCTGCAAACCCGTACTTATGTGAGTGGTCCTTACTCTCAGAGCTGTTGCAATGACATGGGATGTCTCTCACTGGTAAGGGTGATAACTGTCAGTAAGGCTTTGCGCAACAGGGTTCATAGTGCCCTTTTATGGGTTTTCATTTGAGTTTGCATAATTTTCAGTCTCTACAGTTTAGAACTGAGACTAAACCAAAATTGCTTTTTTGAAGTCAGATTCAAACTTTTCTCTTTTTTTAATGGCTGTTGTAGATTCCTTTAGGCTTTTGTTCAGTTTTAATCGTTGAAGCTGATACACATATTTCATAGATCTCAATCCTTGGGAGAACCAAGCTGCAACAATGTTTCACTCTGTTAATGACTGTTTTCACTGGTCTCTCTTGATTAGTTTTTGCTGTAGAGATTTTGATTTGGAGGAAGTGACCAGTATAAATTATAAAATAGCTACATTTCTTTGTCCGGAAATGATGGGCAAACGTGCT
The DNA here is from genome assembly GCF_011386835.1 of Chrysemys picta bellii. Taxonomy (NCBI): domain Eukaryota; kingdom Metazoa; phylum Chordata; order Testudines; family Emydidae; genus Chrysemys; species Chrysemys picta. Next base: position 21,153,414 of record NC_088791.1, read on the forward strand.
GATTTCATGGGCCTTCATCCTTCGTTGGGATCTGCTAATACAGATTTTTATGTCCATGTGGGGTTGCATTGGCCCACCGAAGGCAAATGGGATTTGCATGATACAGGGGTCTGCAATACTAAATCCCAGTATAGGATTAATGCTTTGTTTTGTAGTAAACTTACATACATAATATGTAACTCATCCACATTGTATATCTTATTTCCTTCTCTTGTGAAAAATTGCATGTTTTCAAGTTGCAATTATATATGGACTTTCCATTCACATAAATCAATGAATGTTAGCATGTACTAACTGATATACCTGGCTGCACTGTACAGACAAATTTCCTGTACCTACTGTAATTGTTAAGCCATTCGTCAATTAAATGTGGCTAAAAAAATGATTTATACATATTTTGTGGGAGATGAAAAATTGTGCTCCTTCTAATTAACCTTGAACTAGTGATTGATCATTCATTAGAAAAGTATTGGGGTGGGTGAAGGGAAATTCTTTCATGTCTGCCAGGTGTGATATAAAGCTTTCAAATAGAGCTGGTCTATTTTTCAACAACAAAACCCGCCAAAATATTTTGGCTGAAAACTGAGAGAGCTTGATTTGGAAATGCAGTTGTAGTGCCTTGTGGGAGTTGCAACTGGGGTCCCTCATACTCTCATTCTCTTCTGAAAGACAGACTCCCTGGCTGGACTACATCCAGAGGTGAAAGTAAGCCGGTCTGGTCTGGTATGGCGTACCGGACTGGACCGGCTTCTCCAGTGGTGATTTAAAGGGCCCAGGGCTCTGGCCTCTGTGGGGAGCCCCAGGCCCTTTAAATTGCTACCAGAGGCTGGGGCTCTGGCAGCTGGGCTTGGGCGGGAATTTAGTGGGTCCGGTGCTCCTGCAATTGCAGGGATCCCTGGGCCCTTTAAATCACCCCCGGAGCCCTGCCGCCGCTGTTGCAGGAGCGCCGGGCTCTCTAAATCCCCGCCTGAGTCCTACCACCCCGGGGTTGCAGCGGCAGGGCTCCCACAGTGATTTAAAGGGCCTGGAGCTCCGTGGCGGCCGGAGCCTTTAATTTGCCCCTGAGCCCTGGGGCTCCCAGCCGCCTCTGCAGCTGGTAATTCAAGGGTGATTTAAAGGCCCTGGGGCTCCCAGCCACAGCTGGAGCCCCAGGGCCTTTAAATCTTGAAAGGTCCCGCCTCTTCCGGTTGAGGCCACACCCCCGCTCAGGACTCCGGCTTACTGGTAAGTCCTTTAAGTTACTTTCACTCCTGACAACATCTAACATGATACACCATGGTCTCTCCTTATGGTGAGGGGAGGTAATTGCACCATGGGAGTCCTAGCCATGATGCATCATGGGAGATGAGAAGATGCATTTTAAAAATGGGAGCCCAGTCTATAGAGAAGGATGGGGCTGTAAGGAAATGGAACTACAACTCTCATGCGGCACAGTGGCAGGATATCCAAAACAACATATTTTAATTTTTGGCTGAAAGATTTCATTTTGGGGGCATTTGATTTTTCAACAAAAAATCAGAATTTTCCATGGACAAGAGATACTTTTTCACAGAATATTTTGTTTTATGAAAAACCCAATTTTCTGTCTAACAACATTTTTGATGGACAATTTTCAACCAGCCCGATTCTTCAATTTCTATAATTTCATTTTGTATTATGCAAAGACTAAAAAATGTTGCCTAGTGTTTAAGGCATAGGTCTGAGATTCCAGGGTTCTGTTGCTAGTTCTCACACTCATACACTAATCATGGTATTTCACCTGATTTCTGTATAGAAAACTTGCTCACTTTCTTTTTGTGTTAGTACCACTAAATACTTATTACAATCAAGGAGACTACTGGAATAAGGTGAATGGGATTTAGCCTTCTGTACCTCACTTTACTGATCTGTACAATGAATATAATGATAAACACATACTCCACATTACCAGAGTGAAGCTTTGGTGTTTACTTAGTTAGTATCTGTAAAGCAATTGGAGTTGCACACATGAAAGGAGCTACTTATATATATAATTATTATTATTATTATTATTATTATTATTATTATTTATTAAAACCAGAACTCTTTGAAATGTAACACACATTTGATAAAGATACTAATTTTTAAATGCAAGGGTTACATTATTTTTTTCCTTTCCTTCTTTTTTTGGTCACTAGGGAAATCCTTCTTAGTTTCTACCAATGTGAAAATAAATTGTACATCTGTTAGTTTGTTTCCTAAAAGCAATTATGATAATTTATTGTTATTTATTGAACACCATTAATGTTTTCTCTGAAGTACAACAAACGGCAGGAGATACAATCTTGCCCCAGGGCTCTTGTAAACTAAGTAAGACAGAATATAACAATTTGAGTAGATTGCACATTTACACCTCTTGATTTGGTGCAGGTCAATCTCCAGGCAGTGCAGAATATTTTTTTAAATGAATTTTGGAGAGGAATAGTTAAAGGATTTCTATAAGAAGTATTTTTAAAGTAGGGATTTGAGAGAAAAGGTAATAAATTTTAGCACTTACAGTTGCTATATGCAGTTTGCTATCTCTATGCAAACATTAATTACATCTCACAGTATTCCCATGAGATAGATCAATATTAGTATTCCCATTTAACAGAGAGCGAAATTTAAGCATACATTGCAGCCAAGGTGCGTGGTTTCAGCACATGATCCGAGCTAGCTTTAATCTAGCTAGCGTGAGTACCATTAGTGAAATCACAACAGCAGGCTTCAGCATGGTCTGTACAAGCCCATCTAGAACCCTGAGTACTTACACGGGTAGCCCATGCTGACACCTGTGTAGCCACAGCTTCACTGCTGTTGGTACTTGCACGAGGTAAATTAAAGCTATATTGGGTATGTTTACACGTGCTGTCATCACACCTCCGATTGCAACATATACATACTCATACAGAGGTTAAGGTCCTCATCCACAGCCCAGTAACATCAATGGAAACGCTTCACTGGGCTTTGGCTCAGATTCTGAAGGACTTGCCCAAAGCCATTGAGTCAGTAATTAGACCCAAGATTAGACTTCATTAGATTCTGGCTCCTATTCCTGTGTTCGGTCCACTTGACAACACTGCCCTGCTACAATTATTTGGTTTTAGGTTTTGTCTATGCACTATCTTGACCATTATGTATTATCTGTCAAAACACCTGCTAAGTTTCAGAGTTACAAGATCAATAATTGGAGGAGGAAGGAAAGACTAGTTTAGAAGAGGCTTTTCTCTGAGTGCCTGGACATAGTGAGAAAGTAGAGCTGGTCATAATTTTTCAGTATTATGATTAATTTATTTTATCCAGAATATTTACACAAGATCTTTTGAAAATACTCCATAAAGAAGTCAGCATTTTTGACCAGCTGTAGTAAGGGAGGAGACTGGACAAATTCAAAAGGACCAAAACAAAGCCCTTTTTCTCCAGCATTTTAAAGGGTGATAAGTGACAACTTTGATGTCAAAGAATCATTTACTGGTTTGTAAAATTTGATGTGTCTTAGCAAATATACAGTTGCCAAAATGTGTATGTTCTTCTCATTGGTTAAAATCTTACACAACCACTGGTCTTTCTAGTAATTCATTGTTTCTTAATTAGAGCTGATTCAGAAAAGCTTTGACCAGAACATTTTCCATTGGAGGATTCAGTTCTGTTGAAATTTAAACAATTTAAAAAATTGCATCAATTTTGCCAGTATTTCATTTAATTGAATAAAAGTTCCAACAATATTGAAACATCCTGTTTTGAAGTTATAATGAAATGTTGCAATTTTTTCCTTTCAAAATGTCTTTTTCTTATGATTTTTTTTATTTTGTACTATATTATCTTTTATAAAATAAAATTAAATTAAAAAAAGTTTTTTACCAACCCCAAAGCACTTCTTTTTAAAAAAATTCTTTCCTCGAGAATTTCAAAATTATTGGGTTGAATTCCTAATCAGAACAATTTTTAAATCTCCAACTGCTTAACAAAACAGAGTTTCCATTCTCTGCACAGGTCTGTTCTTAATCCATGTAAGAATGACTCAGTCTTAGAAAATTTACATAGCATACCTTTTAAACATTCATTTTCTTTTGAACAATATTCTAATTTAATCTAAATAATTTGACATCTGTAAGCAATTTAGCCACAAAACATTTAAATATTACCCTCTCTACTTAGTAATGTCATTCCTACCATGCCAGGGAAAATTATAAAGAGATACCTTGAACAACATTGTCAGAATCTGAGTGATGGATAAATATGTAAGAATAAGGGGGATTTTGAAAATGAAAAACTCTTACAGGAAATAGTTAATAATACCTACCTCTTATACAGTGCTTGTCAAAGAAAGGTAGTATCACCATCCCCTTTAATAGATTGGGTAACAGACACACATCTCTAGTTAACAGGGCTGGTGCAAGGAAGTTTCGTGCCCTATGCGAAACTTCCACCTTGCGCCCCCCCACACTGCCCTGAGGCGCTTCCCCCACCCCTGGGAGCCATGTGGCAGCTCCCCACCCCAGCTCATCTCTGCTCCGCCTCCTCCCCAAGCATGCCGCCCCCGCTCTAATTCTCCTCCCCTCCCAGGCTTGCAGCGCCAAACAGCTGATTGGCACCGCAAGCCTGGGAGGCAGGAGAAGTGGAGCAGTGACGGTGTGCTCGGGGAGGAGGCGTAGCAGAGGTGAGCTGGGGTGGGGAGCCCTGCAGCAGCTCCCCCGCCCCCGCCCTGAGGCACCCCCGTGGCAGCTCCCAACCCCCCCCCCCCCCCGGCCCGGGAAGCCGTGCGGCAGCTCCCCACCCCAGCTCACCTCTGCTCTGCCTCCTCCCCAGCACGCCACCCCCGCTCTAATTCTTCTCCCCTCCCAGGCTTGCGGCGCCAAACAGCTGATTGGCGCTGGAAGCCTGGGAGGCGGGAGAAGTGGAGAGGTGACTGCGCGCTCGGGGGGGGGGGTATAAGAACGCTGTAAAAAAAAATGTGGGGGCACTGCTTTTTGGTGCCCCCAAATCTTGGTGCCCTAGGCAACTGCCTAGTTTGCCTAAATGGTAGCACTGGCCCTGCTAGTTAACAGACAGGTAAAGTGACTTCCTCAAGACTGTCTAGCAGGTGAGTGGCAGAACCCAGGAGAGAACCCAGGTCTCCTGAGTCCGAGTCAACTGCTGCAGCTGTTAGGCCACACCTGCCTCTAAGGCTGTAGTGATTTAGAGCTTTAAACAGACGGTTTAATTGCTGTACTATAGGTACCTCTGACACATTTTTAATTTTCATAGGAATGAAAATGAAAACTGCAAATGTAGCCTCTCTAGCAGGCCAGTCCAACTCCATGGAAAAATAATCTTGTCCTCTGCCAGTAGAAAGACATTACCATTGAGTTAGGTGGGAATTGGAGCAGGGTTTAAATTGGCAAGCTTACGGAAAAAAGGCCCTGTAGGCTTGTACACCATTCCGGAAAGCCTGCTGAACTTGACTGTATGAACCTGAGTCCCTCTTAGTTTTGACAGTGAAGCAGTTATATGTTTGCCATCAACTTCAGGCCCCTAATGTTGTTCTCTGACAGTGGTAACAGTAATTTCACCATCCCACCACATAGCCCTCACACGCACTGTATTTTCCTTCAAATATCATCATTCATCAAAACAAGTTGTTCTACAGTTATAATTGCCTTGAATGTAAGAAGTGATATGAGGCATGCAATGATACATCACAGGTAAATTAGATGTATGTTGCCTCAAAACACGATGATGTGTCTTATTATATTTGCATGATGTGTATCACCAGACACGCAACTATACACATGGGCGTAAGGCGTAAAATAAATTCTTGCAAATTGTTCTCCTCCCATAGTGGATTTTTAAAAAGCTCATTACATATATTCTTATAGCTCAGGGGTAGGCAACCTATGGCACATGTGCCAAAGGCAGCACACAAGCTGATTTTCAGTGGCACTCGCACTGCCCGGGTCCTGGCCACCAGTCCGGGGGGCTCTGCATTTCAATTTAATTTTAAATGAAGCTTCTTAAACATTTTTAAAACCTTATTTACTTTACATACAGCAATAGTTTAGTTATATATTATAGACTTATAGAAAGACACCTTCTAAAAACCTTAAAATGTATTACTGGCACTCGAAACCTTAAATTAGAGTGAATAAATGAAGACTCGGCACGCCGCTTCTGAAAGGTTGCTGACCCCGGTTATAGCTAATAGAAGCACGTTAATATTTTAGAGCAAATTCTGCTCCCCAGTTGTGCAATGTGGAACTCCTCTGCACAATGCAGGCCCCTATTACGGACTACACAATTCCATGAGTAGAGCTCCCTCTGGTAGCAAGGGGAGCTCTATGCAGAGAATGCAGTAAGAACGCTCATTGCGGATTAGAGACTAAATGTTTATAAGCTGTCATCTCATTTGTTATTCAGTGATTACAAGAGAGGCTGTTTCTAGGCAAAGGACCAAAGGGCACAGAAGAGCTTGGGCTGGCGGTGTTCAACGCTGGGATGACAGGCAGTAGAACTACCTCTAGCTCTCTTAGCTTGTTCTGTCAGGGGATAGCAGGGGATAAATTACAGTTTGGACTCCATAGATAGCCCTGTCAGCAGCAGCTAGAGGGGGATGTGCCTGAATCGGTTCATCTCCTGGCTGCCCTGACCCAGGGCTGTCCCTGCCCATACGCAAAGTATGCAGCCGTGTAGGGCACCAGGAAATTTGGAGCACCAAATTTCCTGGTGCCCTACGCAGCTGCATGCTGCTCCAGCCCCTGCGCTGCCTCTTCCCTATGGCCCCCACGCCAGCCCTGCCTCTTCCCGCCCCTTCTCCACCCCATCCCCGCCCCCACTTCAGCCCTTCCCCTGAAGACTGCCGCAGGGCAGGCCTGACCCTGCACTCACCGACCCGGCCCCAGCCCACTCTGCTCCGCTGCTCCCAGCTGTGCCGCTGATGAGTGCTGGGGGGCGGTTCCTCCCTGCCCCACAAGTCACAAGGCTGGGCGCCGGGAGAGCAGAGCAGAGTGGGCTGGGGCCAGGTTGCTCTACCCTGTGAGTGCGGGGTCGGGCCTGCCCTGCACTCACCGGTCGGCAGGAAGTGGAGTGACCTGGCCCCAACGTGCTCCCCTCCGCCAGCTCGTGCTGGGGGGCGGTTCCCCCCTGCCCTCCAAGCCTGCTCCTGTCCCCCGCGGAGGCCTGGGGCCAGATACCCCCCAACACACACACAGAGGCCTGCCGCGGGGGGGGAGGAGGGGGGCTGCGTATGGCACCAAAATGGCTAGGGATGGCCCTGCCCTGACCACTCATCCTGTCTGGTCTATGCCTGCTGGCTCCAGACCACAGCAAAACAGAGGCGACTGTCTCTTCTGGGCGGACTTTCCACAGCCAGGAACCTACAGCCCAGGTTCCATTGGCTTTCACCAATGGGACCCAGCGAGGCAGTCAAGCCCTAGGAGTCTGTTTGATCATGATTTTAATTTGATCTATGTTTTAATTTAGTAGCTCATCAAATTTATCCATGAAAGGCTCCATCTTATAAAGGCTAAAATAAATAAATAATTACAGCTAGATTTTGAATCAGTATAAAGTTTTAGGGTTACGTCTACACTTTGAGCTGGGGTGTCAAGGAGACATACTCATGCTAGTTCTCATCACATTAGAGAGCTAAAAACAGAATCAAACCGCAGTAGTGTGAGTGGCAGGAGGCATAGCTGCTCCAAGTACAAGCCCATGAGAGACCCTAAGCACGTACTGAGGGTGGCTGGCCCATCCCGCAGCTCATACTGCTGCAGCTACACTCTGTTTTTAGCATGGTAGCTCAATCAGCGCCCTGGTGAGTATGTCTCCTTGAGATGGGAATCACACCCCCAGCTCCAAGTCCAGATATACACCTCTACCTCGATATAACGCTGTCCTCGGGAGCCAAAAAATCTTACCGTGAAATCTTATAGGTGAAACCGTGTTATATCGAACTTGCTTTGATCTTCCAGAGCGCTGGTTTACCGTGTTATATCTGAATTCGTGTTATATCGGGTCGCAGTATATCGGGGTAGAGGTGTACCTTAAATGTGAAAACCGCATGGAAAAGTTCAAGTGACTAAAATAAGACATAGACATGCTCTGAAAAATTTCCTTTAAATGCTTGCTTTGTTGGCAAAAGGAAAGAAAACAGGCAAACCTGTTTTGTTTTGTTTTTTAAAGGTTATACTTTAGTGTGGCCCTTATATGAAGATTAGATGTGATGCTGTTGCTTTCCAGGGTAGTTTTCTCTGAGTAAGGAGAGATAAATGATGTCCTGGGTCATACTGATTTCCCAATTGTTATTGAACAAAAAATGTTTGGAGTCCAATAGATTAACTCTCAATAGCATTTTAGTGTCAGGGTTACCATCAGAATTGTCAAAAGAAGTGAGTACTTCTCGTGGCGCATGTCTTAGAAAATACAATGGCATGGGTCCTGATATCAGATATTTGGGCACACGGTACTGGTAAAAAGAGTTCTCGTCTATTCAAAGGTTAATACCTAATTTTGCAAAGTGTACGGTAAAGCATTTCAATGTAGGTGAGACTGATACCAATGTATTAATATAACATTAATTAATATACGATATGAAGAGGGTAGTTGTTTTAGCACAGTGTGTCTATACACCACACAACGCATCCAGCACAATGGTAAGATGCTTTGAATATAAATCATAATTATTTTAAAAATCTCACCCCGATTAATCTTCAAAACTCTAATAATTGGCAATAAGAAATATTTTTCTACAAGGGCTTTTTTAAATGGAATTGCAAATAAACTCTCTATAATTAAAAAGTCCTGAAGGTAAATGTAAGTGTAATAGTAAAAGTAACTGTTCACCCCATTTCAATAACAGATTTGCTTCACAATAAGTTTCCATTAAAAACAATTTTTTCTGATAAAATAAGTAGACAAAACAAAGCTTCAAATCAATCATTTGCTACAGTCCAGGGATGGCCAATATTGGTCAGCACAGGTGCCGAATATTGCTTAGTGATTTACTGAGGGCATAAACCTGCGTAGTGAACTTGTCATGGAATGGGGGGCAGGAGGCTTTTGGATAATGGCTTTCAAGATGCCAGTGGAGGCAGGGACACTTGTCAGTGAAAGTGGGATATGTTGTCAGCTAGGAGGCAGTATGGGTGCCTGTCATTTAGGGGAGGATAAGATATTTTATTAGCTGGATGGGGGGGCCCTTGTTGCTAGGAGGTGTAGGAATGTTTAGCAGCTGGGAGACAGTTTGGGGGATAAGTCTCATTCAAAAACAGGGGTATCCTCGGGGTGAAGGTATTGCCAGAAGAGATGGATGGGTGGTTTTGTCACCTTGAAAGGAGGCTAGATGCACTTGGTCATGTATGGAAAGTTCTGGAAGTTAGGAGGGTAGTCAGGGACTTTTAACTAGTGATAAGGAAGGCTAGTACAGCTGGGAAGATTGGGTTGGTTTTGGTGTTCAGTTAGGTGTGTCTGCCTCGTAGGCTTTTTTCTCTTCTCTTCAGATCACTGGCTGACCTTCCTGTTTTTCTCCTTATGACTCCACTTTTCTAGCAGCAGCAACTACCTACATTACCAAGGAACTTAGAGCCCATCTGCTTCTATACCTAGGCACTGGGAAAATTCCTCCCAGTTGAATTTTTGTGCCAGGCAGTAGATTCTGTGGTGTTCCAGATCCCATTCACTCACTTCAGTATTTCATGCATTCTGCTTCATGCTAGAGAGTTCAGCACTGGGAGGCAGAAACCAAAGGCCCATCATCCTGGCAGGTGAGGTTATTCTTGGGGATGGGAGATTACATTGGGAAAGGAGGCAGTAGATGCCAGAAATGCTGCAGGCTGCGATATAGCAATCCCTGTTCTACTATATCTACAACTACTTAGTCAGCTTTGTATCCTAGGTGATTAAAAAGACACATTTAAACTAAACCCATCAAAACCTTGCATTGATCATCTACTACTGTGCAACAGACTATAATTAGAAAGTGTTCTGAAAGATAGAGGACTACAGTATTTATTTATGTTTAAAAATAAAAGATCATTAAGCGCCTAACATGATTAAATCAGTTGCCTGTGTGAACTGTCATGCAAAGCATAATTAGATTAAATTGAAAAAACCTCATAATTTGAGGATCTTTTTTTAGATGTTTTAAGAGCTTTGCCTACTAAAATTAGTGTTTCATTAATTTATGGTTTGATCTTCTGGTTTAAAATACTTCTTATCATAATGTTTCATTGGGGACATTAACTCTTCTTTGAGAAAAAGCCTTGTATGTAATTGCCTGGTGACATTAAGAATTGATATATATATACATATTTATTTTCTAGGAGCAGGAGGTTGACAAATCAGACACATCAATCTCTCAGCAACAGAGAAGTCCACAAGGTCTGAGTGACACTGGGTATTCTTCTGATGGGATATCAAGTTCACTTGGTGAAATTCCAAGTCTTATCCCCAGTGATGAAAAAGATTTACTCAAGGAACTTTCTAAAAAAGATACTTTTTCGCAAGAAGGCAGTCCTTCAAGCCCCTCAGATCTTGCCAAGTTGGAAAGTACCGTTCTATCAATTTTGGAAGCTCGGGCAAGTACACTTGCTGAGGAAGAGTCTGGGAAGACCAAAGATCTTTATGGTATATATGGCGAACAGACAAAAGATCCACATAGAACAAAGCCTTTGCCAATGACTCCAGAACCTTACAGTTCAGATGAGGAGGATCTGGAAGACATTCAAGAAGAAGATGAAGAAGGTCTTGAAGAAGATGGAAAACAAAGTGTTCCAACTCAGAAAGACTATAAGGAAAAGGCAGATGCAGTAGATGATATATCAACAAGAAGGCAACGCTATGATTCTGTAGAAGACAGCAGTGAGAGTGAAAATTCACCTGTCCCAAGAAGAAAAAGACGAACTAGTGTTGGCTCTTCAAGTAGCGATGAGTACAAACGAGAAGACAGTCTAGGATCAGGTGATGATGAAGACTTCATTCGAAAACAGATTATAGAAATGAGTGCTGATGAAGATGCCTCAGCTTCTGAAGATGATGAATTCATTAGGAACCAGCTTAAAGAAATCAGTGTAATTGAAAGCCAAAAGAAGGAAGAAGTGAAAGTCAAAGCTAAAGGGACAGCTGGAAAACATAGAAGGATGATGCGGAAAAGTAGCACAAGCTATGATGAGGATGCTGGAAGACGTCACTCATGGCACGATGATGATGATGATGATGATGAAACTTTTGATGAAAGCCCAGAACCAAAATATAGGGAAACCAAAAGTCAAGACAGTGAAGAACTCACTGTAACTGGAGGAGGTGGAGGCCTTAGACGTTTCAAAACAATAGAACTCAACAGCACAATAACAAATACATATTCTGAGGAATCTGAACCACAGAAGGGTAGCTTATATTTTGATGAAGAGCCAGAGCTAGAGATGGAGAGTCTTACAGATTCACCAGAAGACAGATCCAGGGGAGAAGGATCTTCTAGTTTGCATGCCTCCAGTTTTACTCCAGGTACATCTCCCACATCTGTGTCATCTCTCGATGAAGATAGTGACAGCAGTCCTAGTCACAAAAAAATGGGAGGAGAAGGCAAACAGCAGCGCAAAGCCAGACACCGGTCACACGGTCCTCTTCTTCCAACCATTGAAGACTCTTCAGAAGAAGAGGAGCTAAGGGAGGAAGAAGAGCTGCTAAAGGAACAAGAGAAACAACGTGAATTAGAACAGCAGCAAAGAAAGAGTTCTAGCAAAAAATCTAAGAAAGACAAAGATGAACTAAGAGCACAGAGAAGACGGGAACGTCCAAAGACCCCACCAAGTAATCTTTCTCCTATTGAAGATGCATCTCCAACAGAAGAATTACGACAGGCAGCAGAAATGGAGGAGCTGCACCGATCTTCCTGTTCTGAATATTCACCAAGTATTGAGTCAGATCCTGAAGGATTTGAAATCAGTCCAGAAAAAATAATAGAAGTGCAAAAGGTTTATAAGTTGCCTACAGCTGTCTCTTTATATTCTCCAACAGATGAACAACCTGTTGGGGTCCTAAAAGAAGAAAGTAGCCAAAAAACATTAAAAAGTGCTGAAGAGGTATATGAGGAAATGATGCACAAATCCCATAAATCCAAACTATTTCAAAGTGCAAATGAAAAAGAAGTGTTTGAAAAAGACTCTTTATATGGTGGCATGTTAATAGAGGATTATATTTATGAATCTTTAGTAGAGGACACATATAATGGAACTATTGATGCTAATCTTGTAATGAGACAAGATGAAAGTAGTGAATTTATTCAGCAGAGAGGGAGAGAGAAAAAAATAAAACCTCCAGATCAGATTTATGAAGAAACTATGCAGAAAATTGTAGATCGACAGAGAGACTATTACAGTGTAGAGCCTTTGCATTCAATTGTGCCTCAAGAAGACATTGTGTCTAGTTCTTACATTATACCAGAAAGTCATGAGATAGTTGTACTTGACAGTGTTGTAACTTCCACCACTGAGGAAAAGCAGTTGTTAGATGCAGATGCTGCTTATGAGGAACTTATGAAACGACAAAGAATGCAGCTAACGCCAGGCTCCAGTCCAACTCAGCCGACATCTGATTTAATTCCTGCACCAGATACAAACGTATTTATAGTTGGAGATATAGGGGATGGTGAATCTTTAGCTTCAAGTGCTCCTCAGACAGTTTCAGATACAGCTTCAGTCAGCAGCACAGTGCTTTCTATTCCAGATGTTAAAATAACTCAGCACTTTACTACAGAAGAAATAGAAGATGAATACCTAACAGATTATGCCAGAGAAGTTCAGGAAATCATTTCTCACGAAACGTCAATGTTGACCTACTCTGAGGCATCAGAAAGTGCGACATCAGTTTTACCTTACGATACACCTTCTCTTACATCATCTACGTCTTCAATTTGTACCACTGATAGCTCATCACCTATTACTGGAATAGATAGCACAACTGCAGGTTATGTAGACATAGCAGATGTTGTAGGTAAATTAGTACATCCTGAAGGTATTGGCACAATAGTTCAAGTTCCCTTAAGTTTCACAAAAGAATATTCTGAAATAAGCACACCTTATGAACCTGTTACTGTTCTCCCTAAAAAGACAGTTGTATCCACAGATATGGCAAGTGTGGATCGTGGTGTAATTTCTTTGCCTGAAGATGCACCTTCTGTCGTCACACCTATGGCTATAAAACCCAAGCAATATACTTCTGACTTCGCTACCTTTGATTCACCCAAACCAGAAAAAGACACAGCCAGAAAAATTAAAAGTACAGCTGATGCTGGTATTGCTAAAGTACTTTCTGAGGATGTACACAAAGGAGCTGAGTTTGACATGACAAGGATTAACTTGGCTGAGGCAGCATCTGACCTACCTCTTGTGTGTGTAACCTCAGAGCCAGCCCCAGTCACATGCTCTGTATCTACTACCCATGTTACAACTAAGACCAGCACTATATCTGCATTACCATCTATTGCTTCTTCAGTTCCTACTGTAACATCCAAAGTATTCTCATTTTTTAGAAGCTCTCCTTTGGATTCTTCAACCCAACCATCTCCACCACCTCCACCCCCTCCTCCTCCACCTCCACCACCTCCACCTCCCCTACCATTACCCCCACCTACTCCACCAAAGCCAGCTATTTATCCCAAAAAGAAGCCACAGGTTAAGGCTCCAGTGACAACAGCTCCTGCAGTAGCACCTTCATTTACTAGTGTTGTAGCCATAGAGGCCACAGAGGTGTTAAAGAACAACATGGCATCTGCCCAAAAAATATACACCCCGACACCACCTCCTGTGCCACCCAAGCCATCCTTAATTCCAGCGGGGCTTGTGTTCAGTCACAGGCCCGTTGAGGTAACTAAGCCTCCAATTGCTCCTAAGCCAGCAATTCCTCAGCTCCCAACAGCTGCTCATCAGCCAGCAGAGAAACAGCCAAAACCAACAGGTCAGTCAAAACCAACAGGTTTGTCATTGAAAAGTATGACTTTGAATTTGGTCTCTTCAGCAGAGTGCAAGTTGACATCCCCTACATCCCCTTTGTCTCCACACTCTAATAAATCTTCACCAAGGCTGACCAAACCCTCGCAGGAAACCTATGTTGTTATCACATTGCCCTCTGAACCTGGAACTCCCACAGAGTCTATAACTAGTCAAGCTATTACCAGTTGGCCTTTCGGGTCATCCTCTAAGGAACAGCTTCCCCAAAATGTGCAGCCTCTGTTTATTCCATCTATGAAAGCCATGGAGATTCAAAGTATGGGAGATCACAGCATGTATGTTTCAGGTGCTTTGCAAACGCTTGCCACTGTTCCTGTCACAGCACAATCAACTTTTGAAACAGTCCCTAGTTCGGTAACACAGTTAATAACAACAGAGGTGACCAAGACCACAGTATCTGTGGTTAAAAGCTCAGTTCCCACTGTTGGTTTAGGTAATGTCTCCATTACTATACCTCCAGAGCCAACACAAATAGGTGAGCAACCCCGGTGTAGAGAGAATGGAAGATTCCATCTGTTTGGTGATGTTATTGACCTTCGTACTTTAACTAAAATGGATAAAATGGATATTGAAATGACAGACAGCTGTATGGATCTGTCTGCTGTTCCCATGGATGTGAGAAGACAAACTATGGCAAGTGATATATGTGGGCGGCCAGTAAGTGCAGTCCAACCAGCTATCATAAATCTTAGCACTGTGTCAGCTGCAGAACCCTCTCTAGCACTAGTCTCAGAAACAGTAACAATAATGACCTGCACAGCTACTGTAAGTTACACATCAAGTACAGAGAGCCTTGTAGATCAGGGGCATGCAATGACAACACCACTGCAGCTGACAACATCAAAACATTTTGAGCCTGCATACAGAGTAACAGGCAGCCAGGCATTCTCTGCAGGTAGAGATGAAGTGCCAATAAACTTATCCCTGGGTACTTCAACACATGCATTGTCATGGGCTACTGCAGTGCCTGTTACTGTACCTCCTGTTGGTATGACAAATGGTTGGACTGATGTCTCCACATCCCAGGAGCTAATAGAGAGTGGAGCAGTTGACCTTAGCACCACAAAATCCCACAGAACAGTGGTGACAGTGGATGAAGTTACTTCAGGAGTTGTCACCAGTGTAATAGAAGAAGATGAAAAGCCTGTTGATCTGACTGCAGGGAGAAGAGCTGTTTGTTGTGATGTGGTTTATAAATTACCATTTGGCAGTAGCTGTACAGCACAGCAGCCTCCAACCACACTGCCTGAAGATCGGTTTGGTTACAGAGATGACCATTATCAGTATGATCGCTCAGGGCCATATGGGTACAGAGGATTTGGAGGTATGAAACCATCCATGTCTGACACTAATTTATCAGAAGCTGGTCTTTTTGTGTACAAAAGCAAGAATAGCTTTGATTATCGAGTTGGGGCAACAGATGCAGCAGTAGATCTAACTTCTGGAAGAGTCACTACAGGTCAGTATGAAACAGCAGCAGATCTTTCTTTGAAATATAATTGTGGTGTTCCTCATCTCATATCAGGATAATTTTTTTTTTATTTTTCCTCCTGTTGTTATGTTTTCTGTTGGACAGTGTGACAAATTATTCTGGATTACACATGTATTTTATTTCTTCATTTTACATATGTGTTTTGCACAGAGGTCCTGCATGTGCCTGCATGTTCAGCAATGCTTTTTTCTTCACGTCTAAAGTAGATCATTAACCTGAAGATTTGCATGCAGTTCCCCACCCCTGTTTAATTCATCAAGATGGGATGGCTTTCAGAATCCACAAAGCAGCATTCCTTTTGGGGACTGGACTATAACTCTGCCCTATAATTTCAGGTGAGGTAATGGATTACTCAAGCAAGACCACTGGTCCTTATCCAGAGACTCGGCAGGTGATTTCAGGCATCGGAATTAGTGCACCACAGTATTCCCAAGCAAGAATAGTACCATCTCTGGGATCCCAATATGGTGTTGGAAGTGTGTTAAGATCCTCTAATGGTGTCGTTTATTCCTCGGTTGCAACTCCGATCCCAGCCACATTTGCCATAACTACACAGCCTGGTTCTATTTTCAGTACAACTGTCAGAGATTTATCTGCTGTCCAAACAATTGACTCAGTGTCCTCATTATCAACCTTGCAACAGAATCAGCCACTTCCAAGATCATACAGTTTCTTGACAACAGTGGCAGCTGAAAAAGACAATGCAGTTACTGGCATTGATATTGACACAGGGTTGCAGCCTGGCACTATAGAAACTATTACCACTGAGCCAACTAACCTGATGCCTGCTTTAACTATAGCTTCTGGAGCTTTTACAGATGTACTTGAAGATGAAGTTGCACTTCTCATTGCCCCTGAAGAAGACAAACAGCAGCAGCTTGACTTGCAGCGTGAACTGCTTGAGCTTGAGAAACTTAAGCAGCAGCGCTTTGCAGAGGAACTAGAGTGGGAACGTCAGGAAATCCAAAGGTTTAGAGAACAAGAAAAGTTAATGGTCCAAAAAAAACTTGAGGAGTTGCAATCCATGAAACACCATCTCTTATTTCAGCAAGAAGAGGAGCGACAAGCTCAATTCATGATGCGGCAGGAAACCTTAGCCCAGCAGCAATTACAGCTTGAACAATTTCAACAACTTCAACAGCAGCTTCATCAGCAGCTGGAAGAGCAAAAAATTCGCCAGATATATCAGTATAATTATGACCCTTCTGGAACTGTCTCTCCACAAACAAGCACAGACCAAGCCCTTCTGGAAGGGCAGTATGCTGCTACAGAAAATGGCCAGTTTTGGACTAGCGATGACCCAGCCACCACAGCTTCCACTGTGCTGGGCATTGAAATTCCACAAAGCCAAACATGGTACACAGTTCAGTCAGATGGTATTACCCAATATATATCTAGGCCTGGTATGCTAAGCTCTGTTTCAGAAATGTCTCTTAAGGACATGGATATGAGAGAGGAGAAACAACTGAAAAAGAGGAGCTCCATGCCAAAATTGCGTGGTCAGTATGACAAGCTTGATGAGACTCTGGAAAAAGAGCCCAGTTGTTTTAAAAAAATAGTGGACAGTGGAGTACAAACCGATGATGAAGATGGTGCAGACAGAAGTTACACAAACAGGAGAAGGAGAACTAAGAAGAGCGTTGACACAAGTGTTCAGACAGATGATGAAGATCAAGATGAATGGGATCTTTCTAACAGATCAAGAAGAAAGTCTCGTGTTGGGAAATATAACGAGGGTACCACTGAGGTAGACAAGGCTAAGCCATTTTCCAAAGTTTCTAGCATTGCAGTTCAGACAGTGGCAGAGATTTCTGTACAGACAGAACCTGTAGGGACGATAAGAACACCTTCAATAAGGGCCAGGCTGGATGCTAAAGTTGAAATCATTAAACATATTTCAGCTCCAGAGAAGACATACAAAGGAGAAAGTTTGGGATGTCAAACAGAAACAGACTCAGATACACAGAGTCCCCAGTACTTGACAGCCACGTCTCCACAGAAAGATAGAAAGCGTCCAACACCATTAGAAATAGGCTATTCATCTCATCTTCGTGCAGATTCCACACTACAGGTAGTCCCTTCCCCTCCTAAATCTCCCAAAGTTCTATATTCACCCATTTCACCTGTTTCACCAAGCAAAGTTATAGAATCTGCCTTTGTACCCTATGAAAAATCCATCACTGATGACATCAGCCCTCAGAAGATGCTACATGCTGATATTGCCAAGGGTCCTCCACCGAGCCCAAAATCTGCAAAGATGATGCAGCGCTCTATGTCGGATCCTAAGCCCTTGAGTCCAACAGCAGAAGACACTTCCAGATCTCAGTTTCAGTACACTGAGGGATTTGTGGTAAGAATTGTTTGTTTTTTCTTTCTTTAACATCAAAACTGTGAGGTTCACTTTTTATGCAACATGAGGGATGTTTCACTCATTAACAGGATCTGTTCACAAAAATTGTTTATACATCATGCTGAAAAAGTACCATGATGTGTCAGAAGCTTGTTGCGGTGATTATTTGTTTCATTGCTTATATTGGAAAATGAAGAGAGACCCACATTATTTTCTCAATGAGGTATTAAAAGACACACCATGGTATCACCTAAAACTAAGCGGGTACTTACAATTTTGGATGCTAAGGTTACTACCAACATTTTTTTCAGTGAACTACATTCACATGCATTCTAACAAGGATCCTTTTTTCCCCACCAAGTTCCTATGCTATAGTGTGGAATGCAGATACACTAAGGTGCTGAATGCATGTGCCTTTCAAGGTACCAATAACCCCAGACTTACTTCTGGCTGGTTGAACTATCCTTTTTGTCTCCATTGGAAAAGGAGAATTTCTCCCTGGAGTTCTCAATTAAGTAAGGATTCTCCTTGTTCTCTCAATTTGTACTTGTTTGACCACTCCCCATTCCTAGAAGTCTCATATCACAGCTACCATCTTTTTGGATAAGGAGAAGTAGGTGGGAGTCACCTATGTGTTCAGTGCTGCTTCTTATTGGCCATGGGGGTCAATTTGAAATAACAAGAGACTTTCCCACCCCAGGAAATCAGTGTATAATTTGTGGAGCATTCCCTGGGAAATGAAACATGCTGCTGGCTGAGAATCAAGCCTGTATTCTTTTTATTATTTGAGAAGGAGGAGAGAGTCATCATTTAGTATCAAGTATCAGAGGGGTAGCCGTGTTAGTCTGGATCTGTAAAAGCAGCAAAGAGTCCTGTGGCACCTTATAGACTAACAGACGTATTGGAGCATGAGCTTTCGTGGGTGAATACCCACTTTGTCGGATGCATGTAGCCACGAAGTGGGTATTCACCCACAAAAGCTCATGCTCCAATATGTCTGTTAGTCTATAAGGTGCCGCAGGACTCTTTGCATCATTTAGTATATTCCCAATTGTTCCATTTGTGTGTGGGTGTATCCTTTGTTCATTTGAATGTGCTGTTGTTTAGTCGTAAAAGGCCAGTGGGAGACCTCACTCTGGTTTCTCTATTAATATTCTGTGTTTTTCTTCTGTGTTTAGCTATGTTGGACGTGTGAGTGGTTCCAGGATATGGCATGGGCTCGAATAATGAGTGTTTCTCTCCTGCCTCTATGTTTGCATGTGTGTCATGTTTTCCAATTTCAGGCTATCTACTCCCACCCTCCAAGATCCAGATTGTGTGCGACTCCTGCACCAACACAGAAACATAGAAATATAGGACTGGAAGGGACTTTGACCGGGCATCTAGCCCAGTCCCCTGCACTGATGCAGGACTGAGTATAATCTAGATCATCCCTGACAGGTGTTCGTCTAACCTGTTCTTAAAAACCTCCAATGACAGCAAATCCAAACCTCCCTAAGTAATTTGTTCCGTGCTTAACTACCCTTACAGTTAGGAAGTTTTGCCTAATGTCTAACCTAACTCTCCGTTGCTTTAAGCCCATTTCAATTTAAGCCCATTACTTCTTCTCCTGCCCTCAGTGATTAAGAAGGACAATTTATCACCCTTTTACATACTAGAAGACTGTTATCATGTCCCTCCTTCTCCAGACTAAACAAATCCATTTGTTTTTCAATCTTTCCTCATAGGTCATATTTTCTAGACCTTTAAACATTTTTGTTGCTCTCCTCTGGACTAGCTCCAATTTGTCAGCACGTTTCCCGAAGTGTGGCACCCAGAACTGGACAACGTACTCCAGTTGAGGCTTTATCAGTGCTGAGTAGAGTGGAAGAATTACTTCTTGTGTATTGCTTACAATACTTCTGCTAATTCATCCCAGAAAGAAGTTTGCCCTTTTTTGCAACAGTATTACATTGTTGACCCATATTTAGTTTGTGATCCATGATAATCCCCAGATCTCTTCTGCAATACTGCTTCCTAGGCAGTCAGTTCCCATTTTGTATTTGTGCAGTTGATTATTCCTTTCTAAGTGTAATACTTTGCATTTATGCTGATTGAATTGCATTCTATTTATTTCAGACCATTTCTCCAGTTTGTCCAGATCATTTTGGATTCTAATCCTATCCTACAAAGCACTTGCAATCCCTCCCAGCTTGGTATTGTCCGCAAACTTTATGAGTGTACTCTCTACACCATTATCCAAATCATTCATGAAGATATTGAATAGAACCATAGCCAGGATAGATCCCATGGGATCCAGCTCAATATACCTTTCCATCTTGACTGTGAATCATTGATAACTGTCTAAGTTCTCTTTTCTAACCAGTTGTGCACCCACCTTATAGTAGGCTCCTCTAGGCTATATTTCCCTAGTTTGTTTATGAGAAGGTCATGTGAGACAGTATCAAAAGCCTTACTGAAGTTGAGATATATCACATCTACTTAAATCACATCCATGTTGACTTTTATTTACCACCTTATTTTCTTCTAGATGCTTACAAATTGATTGTCCAGTGATTTGTTCTCTTATCTTTCTAGGTGCCAAGGTTAAACTGACTGGTCAGTAATTCCCTGGGTTGTCCTCATTTCCCTTTTTTATGGCTAGGTACTATATTATCACTTTTCCAGTCCTCTTGGATCTTTCTTGTCCTCCATGAGTTCTCAGAGATAATCACTAATGTCTCAGAGAACTCTTCAACCAGTTTTTTAAGTCTTCTAGGGTAAATTTCATCACATCCTGCCCACTTGAAGAATCTAACTGGTGTAAGTAATTCTTAACTTGTTCTTTTCCTATTTAAGCCTCAGAACCTACCCCATTTACACTGATGTTCACTGTGTTAGTAATCCAATTACTGCTAACTTTTTTGGTGAAAACTGAAACAAAGAAGGCATTTAACACTTCGGCCATTGCTACATTTTCTGTTATTGTCTTGCCCTCCTCATTGAGTAATAGGCCTACCATGTCCTTGGTCTTCTCTTGTTTCTGTATTTGTAAAATGTTTTCATGTTACCCTTTATGTCCCTAGCCAGTTTAATCTCATTTTTTTGCCTTGGCCTTCCTAGTTTTGTCCCAGCATGCTTGTGTTGTTGTTGTTTTTATATATTCATCCTTCATAATTTGACCTAACTTCCACTTTTGTATGGCTGTTTTTTTTTTTTAATTTCAGGTCATTAAAGGTCTCCTGGTTAAGCCAGGGTGGTCACTTACCATGTTTCCATGCAGGTGTAACAATAACACAATAACAGGTGTTCCCTGTGCACTCCCTGAAGGACTCTGAAAAGGGGGAAGAAAAGTGGTGTGCTCATGGCACTGCCTCCCCTTTTATCCACCTCCCCAACCCTCCTGCCCCCACATCGTCTCCTGAAGTGGGACCAGCACACTGTGGGGAGCAAAGGAAGGAGCAGATTGCACTTCCCCTATAGGCTTGGAGCAGGTCCTGGAAGGACAGTGCATCTCTGGAGCTCATGGGACAGGACACCCCCAACTCACAGCTGCGGGTTAATTAAGCCATAATCTAGCTTGAATTGTCAGAGGATTATTCTTTCGCTATTATGGGTGCTGTGCTGCCTGCTGTCCTGTGCTGGGGAGAGTGGCTCTTGTCTTCCTCTTCACATCTGTCCTTAATCTGTCTCGTATCACATTCAAACATCACGTTTAAGCTCCTCCCTCCTCCAACATGATCTTGAATAAGCAGTGTTGGCCCCTTATATACATGCTTTCCATCTCCCCTTTTGTCTTGTTAGATGCCCCTAGTTATATGAGGGTGTTTTATTGCATTTTGTTTTTATTGCATGAATGTTGCTGTTGTGCCCCTCTCCAAGCACCTCTACGGAGTGGAGTGAGGTTCTTACCCACGAAAGCTTATGCTCCCAGTACTTCTGTTAGTCTCAAAGGTGCCACAGGACCCTCTGTTGCTTTCTACGGAGTGGGAAGCTGTAGAAATTACATTGTATTATTAACAGAGGCTTCACAGCAGAATGTTGCATATTCTAATCACAGCAGGCTTTAGATAGTGTCCTTAATAGGAATGATTAGATTAAGCTCACAGGGAATACAGAGAACTATTATTGAGTATGCAGATCAAGGCACACTTATTTCTATAAATAGATACAATTGGCATTGATTTATCAATTTGGATAAAGAGGAATGTGGGTCTTATGCACTTCGTAAAAAGTTGTATGTAACCTGAATAATGAAGTTTGTCTCTAAAAGGGTCTTAAATATTAGAGTTTGAAAATATACAGTGAATTAATGGATATGGAGTATGTTATTTTTAATTAATATTTATCATGTCTATTACTTTAGTGCCTAGATGCCAACTGAGAATGGGGCCCCATTGTGCTAGGCAATATATATAAGCAGCCATATGGAAGTAGACAGTCCCTGCCCCAAAGAGCATACAGTCTAAATAGACCCGGCATACACAGGGTGGGAGAAGGGTAGAACACACCAGCAGAGTGAACAATGTGATGATGCCAAACATCATGTTAGTTCCATGTTATTTTATTTTATTTTGTTACTTAAATCCTTTGGTGGGGTTATGTTAGGTGGAGATTAGCAAGATGGAAGGTGTAGCAAAATTGGAACAGCAGCCAATCAGCACAGGGGAGAGAATGTCCAGTGTGAAAACTACAGAAAGCGACCTGATGACATCATCAGCATCTGAACGTCTTTGCTTAAGCAGCTCCTGCAACTACTCTTTCAGCTTCAGTCTTTGGCTGGCTCCTCCCTGCGGTTTGTTTCCCCAAGCCCATGTGGCTGGAAGTAGGGGGTTAGGTGCTGATACCCCCAGAGAGGGCATCTTCCTTGCACAGTTTTGGATCAGGGGGTGCTGGGGAGGAGTGGCCCTGGCTGTTTGTGATATAAATGATACACTAGGCTGAGTTTGGTTCAAGAAGGCCTAGACAAATAAAAATTCCAATGGGGCTAAGCTGATTGATACCAGCTGAGGATCTAGCCCTAGGGCTCTAACATCTCAGAAGCACAGGGAGGAATTATTGTTTTCCCAATGCTTCTTTCATTGGTGTAAAAACTGTAGTTATCTTTCATACTCAAAGGGCCCTCCTGCAAGTTAGCATACACATATTGCCACAATTCCTTAGCTGCCAGTTTGTGTTATGTTATGCTAACGTATCATGGATCCCACTGCATTTGGATTTAAGTACTGCACCACTTCAAGTTTATCCTAATTTAAACATGCAAGCTGACATATTTTGCTTGTAGCAGAAGCTTTTTGGGGACCTGGGCTATGTTTTTGTTCTGTGTTTGTACAACACCTAGCACAATGGGGTCCTTGTCCATGACAAGGGCTCTTAGGTGCTGCAATAATGCAAATAATAATAATAATAATAAATAATAAATGCACACAGGAGTGTGTTACGTGAGGGGTATTCAGAAAATGCCCTTATTTAAAGGGTACAGGAGAAGGGAGTCAGAGTCGTCTCTCAAAACACCTTAGTTCAAAGAATTTATATGCACAACAAAACTTGGTCTGAGTCCTGATGTGCAGCAGGGAAAACGGCAGAGCTAAAAGCAAAATCAGGAGATGGTAAATTAGAAGTGATCTTTCATTGCATTCTGCAAGCTACATGTGTGTATGTGCGTGTTGGTCTGTGGGTGTGTCTACAGTGCAAAAAAACCCCATGGCAGTGAGTCTCAGAGTCTGGGTCGACTGACTCGGGCTTAAGTTACATGGCTCAAAACAGCAGTGTAGACATTCCGCTTGGACTGGAGCTCAAGTTCTGAGACCTAGTGAGGGGAATGGGTCTCAGAGCTCCAGCTTCAGCCTGATCGGGAACATTCACACTGCTATTTTTAGCCCCATAGCATGAACCCAAGTCAGAGACTCATTGCCACAGGGTTTTTTTTGTAGTGTAGACATACCCTGTGTCTAGTCATTGACCAGGTTTATATGGGTGCGCTCTTTAAAGTCTGTTTTGCCAGAGATGTCTCTCTGTAGGCCACATGATGTGTGTTTCAAACTGAGATGTCGTCAGTAGTGGGAACAGACTATACCTATGCAAAAGGCTTTTACACCCAAACTGAAACAAGCAAAAATGAGTCTCTCCATCATTTAGGTTTTGCAGCAGTTTATTTCCTGACATTTAGCTTTAGCAGAACACATGTTTCCTAATAGAACATTATCTTGATTTTGCAAATATCTTTTTCACCTGCTGGAAGAAAATATGTTAAAGTAACTACATGACTAAGGCAGGGCTGTTGAATCTGTAATCCAAGAGCCACGTGTGGCCCTTGAGGCTCTAAAATTTGGCCCTCAAGGCTGAAGAAGGAAATCTGTATTTCATTATAAATAAAACTTGATTCCTGAGCACTTTTAAACTGGAGTGTCTGAATCACACAGCATCTCTGACTGCCTCTGACTTTCCCCAGGAGTCCCCGATGTAAAATGGAGACACGCTGGGCATCTGGTGTCCTTTCCCTGCTGCACAGGCTCAGCAGCCCCCACGCTGGCCACCTCCCTCATCACATGAGAGGGAGGAGAGTAGCTTTGACTGCTCCACTGCCTGCTTTCCTGCTGGGTGTGAGAGCCTAAATGAGCATTTTGCTAAGAATGGCTCCACTCCTCTGCCTAGCCAGGTAAAAAGAGAAGAAGTTGAGAACCAGCAACCAGTTACAGCTCTCCCTGAATCTCACCTCAGCCCTATCCCCATCCTGGCCCTGGTCCCAGGACAGGCTAAACCAGCCTCCCCATGAATCACACATCAGTTGGGAATATCTGGAGCACAGTGCAATCTGCCTACTTCCACTTTCCAAGCCTTACATGCTCCCTATAGGGAGTGAGACACTTCCAGTTCTCATGGGTGCATAGACTTTAAGGCCAGAAGGGACCATCATGATCATCTAGTCTGACCTTCTGCACATTGTAGGCTACAAAACCTCACCCATCCACTCCTGTAAGAGACCCATAACCTCTGGCTGAGTTACTGAGGTCCTCAAATCATGATTTAAAGACTTAAAGTTACAGAGAATCCACCATTTACACTCATTTAAACCTGCAAGTGACCCATGCCCCATGCTGCAGAGAAAGGCAAACATGTGTCCCGCCTGTCCCGCCCCTCCCCCCCAGGTCTCTGCCAATCTGGCCTGGGGGCAAGACCCACCAGCCAGACACCCAGGAAAGAATTCTCAGTAATAACTCAGAGGCCTCCGCATCTAGTGTCCCATCACCAGCTGTTGGAGATATTTGCTGCTAGCAGTTGCATGTCTCATCGTAACTTGATAAACTTATCAAGCTCAGTCTTGAAACCAGTTAGGTTTTTTGACACCACTGCTCCGCTTGGAAGGCTGTTCCAGAACTTCGCTCCTCTGGTGGTTAGAAACTTTCATCTAATTTGTTGATGGCCAATTTATATCCATTTGTTCTTATGTCTTGTAACGAGGCCCTTCGCTCGCCCTCGCACCAATCAGCCAGAGACCTTCTTTAACTGCAATCATCAGTGCTTTTTTATTAACAGTGTCAGCTCCCACCACCTTGTAGTTACAGACAGTTGTAAACCAGCAACCTGGGGGACAGCCAGCTTCTCTAGCCAGCAGGAATGCACAGGCTGTGGCTCCTCCCTTGCCTTGCTCTTCCTTCCGTTCGTCCATCCATTCCCCCCCTTCCTTCCAGCCTGCCAGCTTTATATAACCCCCAGCTAAGAAGGCCTGCAGGTGCTTCTGTTCCACCAATTGGCGTGGCGTACCCAGCCAGCCCCAATTAATACTTCTGAATTGGAGCTGGGCTAACAGGGGCCTGCCTCAGGACCTCCTGGCCAGCACCCTGTTACATGTCTATATTGCTTAACTATAGATTTTAAGGTCAGAAGGGACCATTATTGTCATTAATTTGACCTCTTGCGTAACAGAAGCCACAGAAATTAGCAAGTGATTCCTGCATCATTTCCATAACTGTTCCCCTTTGCAATGCAGAATAGAACAGAGTATCTGCCCCCCAAAGAATTGATTGTGGCCCCTTAACTCCTTTGAAATAAGACATTTGGCCCTAAGGAGAAGTGACTATGTTACCTTGAAATGCTGTGATATGAGTTGCTATAGCAGTGTTTCTCAAACTGGGATCACTGCTTGTGCAGGGAAAGCCCCTGGCTGGCCGGGCCCGTTTGTTTACCTGCCACGTCTGCAGGTCCGGCCGATCGCGGCTCCCACTGGCTGCGGTTCGTTGCTTCAGGCCAATGAGAGCTGCTGGCCGAGGGACTTACTGGCCGCCGCTTCCAGCAGCTCCCATTGGCCTGCTGCGGCGAACCGCGCCCAGTGGGAGCCGCGATCGGCCGGACCTGCGGACGGGGCAGGTAAACAAACCGGCCCAGCCTGCCAGGGGCTTTCCCTACACAAGCGGCGACCCCAGTTTGAGAAACACTGTGCTATAGAATAAGTGTGTTTAGTGAAATTGTATGATAGGGTATAATGTTGGCTGAAGCCCAAAAGAACATATGCTGCAGGGTGTACAGAGACACAGAGGCTTGGACTGCTGGATGGTATCTCCACCTGGACTACTCATTTGGCGGGTAGGGGGTGTTGAATTTGATGGGTCATCAGCTGGCTCCTGAGGGGAGAGGGAGCAGGATCAGAGGGAATCCGAGAACTACACTGTGATCAGGAAGGGATGCACTGATGGGCACTTATAAGACTAGGCTTTCCCTAGCAAAGTAAGAAGTAGAAGAGATACTGAAAGCTACTGTTATGTAGACCCCCTGAGGCTCTGTCTGTCAGTCTTGGGCAGGGGTCTCTCCCAGGCCTCCCTCTGTGGAGAGCTTTCTTCTGCTTCCTGTTAGAGGCAGGAAGCCTGACAGTCTCAATTACACTCAACCACCCACTCACCCCTAGCATATTCTGCAGCTTCCTGCAGTTGCCTGCTACCTTTTACTCTGAGATCACCTCAGGTGGGACTCATCATGCAATCAGAGTTGGCTTAGCCCCTGGCTGTCCAGCCCACAGGAAAGCCACCATTTTACATGCTATAGCCATTAGAGAACCTGGAATTTAACCCATTATTTCTGGGTCTTTGTTTTCTAGAAAATACCTGAGAAACCCACTTGCAAAATTTGTGTCTCCATCCCCCACATCCACATTCAATTACTTATTAGTTCACATAGAAGAGAGCCTGCATGGTGGATGATCCCAATCCTGCTGATGTCCCATATAGGTGGTCAATATGGTTCCACCTGTTGAGATGTTTGAGGGTTTTTTTTTTTTTTTCAAATGTAAAGTTTTTTTTGTTTGTTTGTTTGTTTAAATAGGAAATTGCACTAAAAATCTCTACGTTAATTCAACACCTTGCACATATGCATTAGGATATAGTGTTAAATGGTCACATACTATTTTTACATAGGACTTCTGCCTCACTCACTGGACATAATGTACTCTGCTCTGGGGATGAATTAGGGTTGTGCAGTGAATGAGGCTGGAATCTTCAGGACCCTTGCTTCATCTGTGGCAGAAGTTGGAAGGTATGTGCTGAATGAGGCTGGGCACTACTGGAAGAAACAGGATAGTCTCACACTCAAGGAAGCTGAAGGCTGCCCGGGATTATTGGATTTTATCCCTTCCACTGCCACAAAGTTCCTGTGTGATGCTGGGCAAGTCACATAAGTTAAAAATTTCACTGGTGGCCACTAATTGCATGTACTTCTTTTTTCTGGGTACCCAACCTGAGACATTTGGGGTCTGATTTGCCAATGTGCTGAGCCCTCACAACTGCAAATGAGGCCAATGGGAGCTGTCATTGAACAAATAAAGTGCTACCAAATGCTGGACTCTCTGGGAAATCAGGTCCTCAGTTTCTCAGCTTGGACACCCAAAATCAGTTGACATTTTTAAACAATTTTGTCTTTAAATGCTGTGCCTTCATTCCCCATGAGTAAAATGAATAATAATACCATCTCACCTCTCAGGGGTATTATGAAGATAAATACATTAATGTTCATAAAGAATTATGCTAGTTTGAGGTGAGTGCAATAGAAAAGCCCAGGAGGATATTAATAATTCTCTGTGCAGTAGAATGATTGGGTGGTGTGGAATAAATAATGCATGGGACCACACATTGAATGATGAGGATAAAAAGATTGAATATTGAATAGCTGTGCCCACCATTCTCTGACCACCATTCATCCTGTGTACTGAATGAAGTAGAGGTGCTATGGAAAATACAGTATGTGATCATGTAATTCAAGACAGTACAAGAATGCAATAGAAGCCAAAATTTAGATTTAGTGTAATCTTGAGGCAACCATCTTTCCTAAGTAACTCCAAAATATCCATAGGATGTTTATGATTTAAAAATCTGCATTATCAGTATTAAGTGACCGCCTACAATATTACATATATGTATATATTATTTATATTACTAGTTTGAATATTCAAAACCTGTGCTAAATTTTTGTGGATTTTTGTAGATACATTTGTAACAGTTTCAATTGAGACCTAAACTCTAGTTGTTATTCCCAGCTATATAAATGTCTATACTCTTAGGGATATATAAAGGCTTAACAGCGGATGCTGGGATGACGTTCCCAGAAATATAGCTTTCCTGGTGTATTAGACAATAATTTCTAAATATCATGACCACTCCCTATATATGTGCATGCCCTTTGTGTGTGTGTGTGGTTTCTGTAGACAGAATCTGGGCCAAATTTCTGTACACGTAACAGGCACAAATCCATTGAGTTCAGTGGTATTTCTCCTATTTACATAATCATAATCTGACCTGCTGACTCCAATAGAATTATACCAGGGATAGATTTAGTTCATGGTGTGTTTCCATTTCACCACATATTTATGGTATACAGTACCTCATTTTACATAGATTAAGTATAGTTTTTGTTTATCAATTACACTGATGAATTCAATCCATTAACAGTTTGTATGACTATCTTTTTTTTTAACATCAAATTGTAATGTCTTCTGTAACTGCCTGACATATTAAATGTCATAATTTACATTACTATCATTGGAGTATAACGAATCACTCCAAGTCTGTGTTTTCCGATAAGGAGGTTCCCAATTAATGAAAGGGCAAGAGTACAACAAAGACCGACACATTCTCCTGCAGTGCTGTAAAAGAAACTGCAACACCCAGCTGATTGTGGAGTATTCTCCCAAAGGAAATGGTGGAAGCCTCTTTAGCAGTAGGAAATGTTAATGAAGACTCCTAAACTAGTAGAGCAAAGGTTAGCTGGTTGCACAGGTCTTTTCTATACTTAATTTTTAATTTGTTTTGATACTCTGCAATCATGATTAAAGCTTAATGGAGACTGGGTAGGAGTTCTGTTCAGAAAAGTGACTTTGTGAAAGTGTATTTGTGGGATTTATTCTTTTATTGCTTCTCGATGGTTTCTAGGTAAGATAACTTCAGTTTACAAGTTAAAATTATGTGTTTTTTCTCTCTTCCCTCCCCCCCCCCCCCGAACTACCAGCCCATCAAACTCAACCTCAGATCTGAGAGTCAAGCTCGGTTCTTTATTTTTCACACATCACTATCAATAATAAAGATTCTGCGGGTAAATTATAACTTCAATTATACATGTGTAAGCACATTGCATTCACATGTGTAACTGATTGCATTTTAATAAACAATTCTATTGATGCATGCACAAGAAGGAATAGAATCCAGGTCATTCTCTTTTCGCTGTGTTAACTCTGCAGCATGGGTCAGGAGTAAAAAAACAGTACAATTTATTTTGTCACTAACGTAGGCACATATCATTTTTGAGTGTGCACAAAAGGACAGATCTCTTGAGTAGGGAGATGCTATTTTAATACAGTCTCTTATCAAAGTACAACCACATTTTGAGCCTGTTTTTGAAACACGTTCACTACCTCCTGAGAGGGGCTAAGCACCCTCAATTCCTATAGAAGTCAATGGAAATTGTTGGCGCTTATCAAGGGCCATATAGTACTCTGTAAGACTGGGCCCTGTATGCCAAAATCTGAGTATTGGTGAAGTGATGTCTCAGTCAGGGTTAGCACAGGGTGAGCGCTCTCGCAGGAAAGTGAGAGCTTTTGCAGGGAGTTAAGTTTGTGAAGGCTAGGACTATAACAGAGTTTAAAAGAGAACTGGATAAATTCATGGTGGTTAAGTCCATTAATGGCTATTAGCCAGGACGGGTAAGGAATGGTGTCCCTAGCCTCTGTCTGTCAGGATGGAGATGGATGGCAGGAGAGAGATCACTTGATCATTGCCTGTTATCCAGTTTTGTCAGACAGCTTTGTAACTCTTCACAGTCTGCTTTAAACTTAACTATCTTGAGTAATTTTGTATTGTCTGCAATTTTTGCCACCTCATTGTTCACCTATTTTTTCCAGATCATTTCTGAATATGTTGAACAGTACTGGTCCTAGTACAGATCCCTGGGGGATACCACTATTCATCTTCCATTCTGAAAACTGACCATTTATTTCTACGCTCTGTGTCCTGTCTTTTAACCCGTTACTGATCTATGAGAGGACCTTCCCTCTTATCCTTAGAGCAAAGGATCAAGATCCAAAAATTACTGAGTTCTTGGGAGACCTTGAGCAAATTCCTTCATCTGTTTTTGTTTCAGTCAAACCCAGCTATGAAACTGGCTTGAAAACCCACTGAAAACTAGACACCGGCTCTGAGCTGAGCTTTCCTAGGTAAATAAACAACACAAAGAGCCATCTCATCTGTAAATTATATATTTTTAGAGAGTGTAAAGATTTTTCAGATAAAAGGGGGAAGCTGGTTAACATTTAGAGTCGTTAACATTTATAACCCTTTCTTCCTCTGATGCATTTGAAACCCTGCATTATCGACCTCCTGGAATAATCTCTTTGTGACTCAAATGAGGCATCCTATTTCCATCTGCCAGATCTTCCAAAGAGAAGGGGGTATCCAACATTTGATAAGCATGTCACATAAATGGGATTTTATAAAAGGTATTTAACTGGGTCAGTGTGCAGTGCCTATTACTTTTACATTTCTTTATTTCCCACCTACTCCCTGTTCCCTGAACAGACACTTCACCATTAGGGGAAATTAGCCTAATGATGTCTTTTGCTTTTCAAAGTGGGTCCTTCACAGTCTTTCAAAAAGCATGGTCACAAAAGGCCTGTTTTTCCCCCTTTCCTGCACACATGTTCTGCATCTTCCTCTCTGCAAATGGCCTCTCACATTCAGGCCAAAATTCCACTCTCTGTTCTACATGTGGGATAAAGAGGGAAGAAGGTATAAGGAGTCCCTCCCTGCTCAGATCCAACACGTATGCGTAACAACACACACAATTCCATCCAACCGTTATTTGAGCACTAAGCTTGGGGACAGTTAACTTGGGGACTGGCTAATCCATGGACTGAGAAACAAAGAAATGCTAGAACCAAGCAGAAGCTAGGGAGCATAAGAGGAGTGTTATGGTTGACAGTATGGATTTAAACCAGGACCTCCATAAACTTGGCCTAAAGATCCAGGCTCCAAGCTGAGACAGACTCACATCCTGTGTAGATCAGGCACAGAAGAGGACACATAACACATATTGACTAGAGGATGACAGAAGCTCACACCTCACACACTCCTTTTTACTGCTAATCCACCTCTGCTCTGCCCCCCTATCCTCCATCCTACTTGCACTGCCACACAGCCTGACTCCAACACTAAAACGTTCTTTAGTGGAAGAGCCCCTTCAAGATTCTATGGTGGCAACTACCACAATATCTTAAAGTGGCACCTTCAAGCATCAAACTTAGCTGGTTGTGTGTGCAGGGATGGGTGGAAGGAGTGAGTACCCACCAACCAGCAAGTAGTAATATCTATTACTTCAACACTTGTGTTATGTTTGTTTCTTTACTGGAAGCCTTTAAATCATTCTTGTGTAGGGAATTGTGAGAGGGGGGTCAGAAAAAATGATGTTCCTTAAACCATCTTTATTACTGGTACTGTGTAAATCCTCAGCATCCATAGTATCTGGGCCAAATGAAGTCCAGAGAGATTCTTTTGGTTACACTGATAGTGAATTTGGCCCTTTGCACTCTACTGGCTAAGCTAGCTTATGAGCATCTGTGGGGAAAAAATGTAGGAAAACAAAACTGCATTAGCACGTTTTGCAGCGGGACAATGCAGCAGAAGGCTGTCACTTGCAAAATCCTCCTTACTGTTATCTTTGGGTAAAATCTATTTAGCTGACTTGGGGGAAAACACTGATTTGGCAGACTGGATTATTACTGAAAAAAATAGCAAAGAAAAAGTGACACAATCCTGACATGGCATTGCATACCTATTGCATTTATATATAAATTACAGACATCTATGTATTTTTGTCAGCGCACTTCTGTATCCATTGCATACACATAAATTTGTTTCAGTGACTTCTCTTTATGCTTCTCTCCCACACAGTCATTTTGGAACCATTTTATTCACAAGACCAACATATTCATTAAACCATGTTCCTAGACCCACAATATCTATATGCATTGCATTGTAGATTCATACATTTCCATCCATTCATGCGCCCTCAAAAGTATATCAAGACATATTTTATCATATACCAGATATTTGGAGGACACAGCGGGACATGGATTGCCCACTGAGACAGCTGGGCTGAAGGGAGATGAAGCACCAGTGCTGTTGGATTGAGGCAGTGTCCACATCCCAATATGGAGAAGTCTAAAAAGGAGAGAGACAAAAATCAAAAATCATTATAATGTCTCAAACCTTCCTTTTCTATGACCCAGTTTGCGACTTACTCACTTTGCTCCATGTTTCATTTGTTTAATTACAGTCCCTGTATACAGGCACCTGCAGCTTAAAATTCTCATTGCAGCTACTAGACGCACTTTCCATGGAATTTCATGGGTCCAAACCCACAATACAGAATGAAAAATAAAACATTCCAGACTAAGTCCACCAAAACCGCTTATGACCTTTTTGTGCTCCCAGCTCCAGTATTCCTTTCTCACCTATTCTAGCCAACAAGGCCATTTCAGTTCTTCCTAAAAAACATGAAAAAATCAAATACAATTAACGTTTGATACAAGAACCCTTATATCAACACACACTAAGCTGCTTTTCAACCAATTATTATGGGTTTGTGTGTGTATCTATATAGACACACATGGGGAGAGAGGCTATATGTATATAATATTAAAGCTGGTCAACATTTTTCAATTGAAACTAGCTTTTCATGGAAAATAGGGTATACCTATTCACATACAGTGACTCAATAAGCACTTCCACCATCAATACATGTATGACACCCAAGTAGCTATATGAAGAAAAGCTCATTCCTTTGGTCAAAATGAGTAACAAGGTGGATTTAGTGAACATATTATTAACCATTTTCACCACCATTTGATCAGCTATTGTCCCTCAAACTCTTTATGCAAACTCTATTCTTGACTAGAGATGGCCAGAGAATGAAAATTCTATTTTGCAGAAAGTTTCGAGGTTTCAAAATCTGCATTGGTACAAAACAAATTGTGTTCAAATAGCTGTTTTCCACTCAAAAAGGTCATGTTTTTGATTCAGGTCTCTCTCTTGTCAGAAAGTCCACACTGTACCTCAAAGACTTTCCTATCAAAAACTTTATAGAAAAGAAAGTCTCTGTGACATGTTTCGACCTTCACAAAATAACATATTTTGATGACAATTTTTGTCAAAAATGTTCCATCCAGCTCTATTCTTGACTAAGTATTTCTAACACCAGTTCCACACTTCATATTATAGCAAAGTGTTATCTTTAATCTTAAGTGGTTCCTTTCACTAGGGTGACCATATTTCCCAAAGGGAAAAAGGGACACTACAAGGGGCTAGACCCAGTCGTCCCCCATTTCCCACATGGGGCTGGCCTCAGCCGTTCGCCCATCCCCCAATCCCCATGTGGGGCTGATGTCACTGCTTGCCCGAACCCCCATCCCTGAATGGGGCTGGCCCAAGTCCAGCCCCCTCCTCCCCGCACAGCGGGCTGGTGTTGCTGCTTGCCCAAGCCCTGCCTCTCCACCCTCCCTTCCCCTGGTGTGAGGCCACGGCTGGCGTTGCTGCTCGCTCAAGCCCTACCAGCCCCCTCCCTGAGCTCTGCCTCCCCCCGTGTGCAGGGTTGACATCGCCGCTTGCCCCCCTGCACATTTCTCCATACCCCACTTGTTTGACAAAGGTGGGCATATGTCCCATTTGCTCTTTCTAACTTGATCAGTTGGCAACAGCAAACAGGACAGATGCCCACTTTTGCCAAACAAGTTGTGACAGCTGGGACAGGGCTTAAAAAAGGGACTGTCCTGCCAAAACGGGACCCATGGTCACCCTATTCAAAACTCAGACATTTAACAACATTCCTCATACATTTTCTTGATGATCAAAATGTAATAAACTATTATTTGAAAATAATTTAAGATTGGAAAAAAATTGGATGCTTTATTAATCCTGTATGGAGGTCACAAGAAAGATCATAGAATATCAGGGTTGGAAGGGACCTCAGGAGGTCATCTAGTCCAACCCCCTACTCAAAGCAGGACCAATTCCCAGACAGATTTTTCCCCAGATCCCTAAGTGTCCCCCTCAAGGATTGAGCTCAACCTTGGGTTTAGCAGGCCAATGCTCAAAGCACTGAGCTA
The DNA here is from genome assembly GCF_011386835.1 of Chrysemys picta bellii. Lineage (NCBI taxonomy): Eukaryota > Metazoa > Chordata > Testudines > Emydidae > Chrysemys > Chrysemys picta. The sequence continues at coordinate 21,187,850 of NC_088791.1, forward strand.
TCCCTCCCCTTAAGTGTCTCCACAATTTATATTCCTACACGACTACAATATGAAATAAATACAGTGACAAGATCTTCTGTGTAAACCTTCCCTCCCCATAATAAGACTGATTCCCATAGGGTGCCTTTAAAGCAGATCAGTCTTCATTTTTTTAAATTGCTTGGAGTGTGTTATTGATGACACCTTTATTTTCAGGCCACATTTACCATAGGCTGAAGTGTGTACAACTATATTGAAGTCAACATGTGCACACTTCCAACCAAGGTCCATTTGGTAGTGTGTCCATGTGACACACTCCCATCTTCCTGCTTCCTACTGTATTTCTCAGTAGCGTTGCCCAGTTGAGTAGAGGCTTAGTGTATGAGAGAATGGAAATTTTCTTGCACTGTAGCTTTTCTCATAACAAGGGTATCTGAAAAGCCAGAGAAACCCTCCACCACCACCCCAAAAAAGAGAGAATAAGTGAGGAGGGCAATTAATCTCGAATCCTTGGGCTGGATCTGTGTTATTAAACACCTTCATTTAGTTATTAGCTTTGTAAGTCATCCTCTGGGGCTCTGAAAGTTTTACTTCCTGTCCAAAGGGTGTGCTTTGTGCCAGATTCTCTCTTTGCACAGCTGTTTCAGTTAATGCTGTAGGCAAGCAGTACCTCATAGTGTCCTCTGAAATAAGAGTTACTTTTTATGAGGCATGGAAATGCCCAATAGCCTACCACAATCTGAGTCAGTAATGCCTGAAGCTACGTGTTTAGGCAGTGAAAATACTTGATTTGTAAGTGATTGTAGAGGTTGTGCTGTGTCATCGATTCCTTCTGTTCCTGCAGCCTCTTTGAATATAGTTTAGATGAGAGAAATGTAGCCCAGGTGGAAGTCTCACCGTTATTTCCATTTCCCTGATCTTAGTGCAAAGAAATAGACTGCTACCTTGCTGAAGAAAAAAGTGTTACCAGATCCTCACCCAGTAGCCACAATAGCTGCACCTCTTTTCTATTCTAAACAAAACCCAAACGAATAACCCAGCGTGTCCTTCAGAGCCATGACCAATGTGATTTTCTCCCCTCTCTGCATAGCACCATCTATAAAACTCTTATAGAATCATAGAATATCAAGGTTGGAAGGGACTTCAGGAGGTCATCTAGTCCAACCTCTTGCTCAACGCAGGACCAATCCCCAGATAGATTTTTGCCCAGATCCTTAAGTGGTCCCCTCAAAGATTGAACTCACAACACTAGGTTTAGCTGGCCAATGCTCAAACCACTGAGCTACCCCTCCTCTCCCCAATCTTGCTTTGATGAAACCTATATGATATGAAAATAAACACTGTAATTCCTCCCTGCAGTATTGTACATCCCAGTTCCAGCACACCTGCCACTGGGGTGGGGGGGGAGGAAGAGAGCTGTGCATGATCTGGTGAATTTTAGCACTTGCATTGTGTTTTCAAACATTAATTAATTAATCTTCTCAGCCTGCAGTGAGATTGATTAGTAGCAGTATGGCCACTTTTACAAATGGGGAAACTCAGACAGAAAGGTTCAGTAACTTGACCAAACCGACAGTGCCAAAACCGGATTAGGACATAGTCTGTTCTTGGTCTCATGCTGTGTCCTCTAGACCATGCCACTTTTTATGCTGTAGAACTGCTACCTGTATTCAGAAGTCTTCGTTGGCTGTTGTACAGAGGAGCTGACTCAGCCATCTGGGGGAAACCTTGAAGCAACCGTGACAGCTTTGGTGGCACTGCTTCCTACAGTTCAGGAAATGATCGGGGTTATTCCTAAAATTAAGAGCTCTCTGCACGTGGGTGGATGGAGATGAGGAGTGAGATGTAGAAAGTAAAAATGATAAAAATTTCAGTTCTAGTGAACAGTTTATATTGGTTTAGTTTGGGAAAAGGGGAGTTGCGTGTTTAATGACAACTTCTCCTTCCTATTCTAGATCTCCAAAATAGACAGCCTCTGTTTATACCACTGGAGTGCTGTGAACCCATCTTTCCAACGGGACACAATGCTTCTTTATAGGCCTGCTTAGAACATGAAATACTGAATCTTAAAATTGTGACGTGAATATGGACAGAAAAGCTATTTTAAATCCACTCTAGAGATTATAACTGATACATGAGAGAAAATGTCTGTCCTTCCCAATGTGTGGATAGTTATACATGACTTTACTGGCAGAGGGATACAAAAAAACAGTTGCAATAACATTTTTTGAAAACTCTCTAGGACATCTCTAAAATAGCATTGTTATTCCCTTGGATTGATAACAAAAGTAAAAAAAGTGACTCCAATTCAAATATGATGATGGGTGTAAGAATAATATTTTACTGGCATAACCTACATTAATCACTATCTACCATTTTAGAACTACTGTCACAGTTTCAGGGTAACTGCACTTTATATCCTCTATTCATTGCCTGCTCTAGGAGTACCCAATCAGGTCTCAGGCCTCCAGCCATCACCCATATCTGGGCAGGGACCTGTATCCCACTCCCTTCTGATCATGTTTTAACCCTGCCATACAAGGGCAAGCTTCAAAGGCTGGACATCTGCATAACCAGCCTTGGGATTTTGCACTAATCATTCCCTAGTGATTCCAGATTGTCAGACACCCCCCTCTTCCCCCTCCCCACCCTTCCCCCATCCCCAGAGAGTCAGGAATACACAAATGCACATCACCTGTATTGATGGGAAGGGCTATGAATATTCTACATCTGGCCCATCTCCAAGTAATGGCTTTTTGAGGTTTTCATGTTTTCAGTGTAAAATACAATAAGGTCCCCAACGTTACTGCATGTGTTTGCAATATCTATCTACTATCCCAAACTCATCCCAATTACGAATGGCCAGAGAACAAGAATTCTGTTTTACAAATTATTTTGCAGTTTTGAAATTTGTTTTCATTCAGATCCCTGCTCTGAATCAAGGAGTACAAGGACTTGGGGTATCCCACATCCCAAGTGAATACCCTACTCACTGGGCTGTTCTGGGGTGGGTCTCTCTCACTCTCTGGTTCTGACCAGAAATTCCATCCAGTGAGCAAGCGGCCAACGAGCAGCGAGCAAGTGAGCGACCGACGAGCTTACTTAATACCATGTGCAGTGAGACAGTATTACAGCTTACATCTCCATGGAGAACAAAGGTATAGCTAAGAAGGGATATATAGGTAAAGCATTAAGATCCCAATTCAGCAAAGCACTTAAATGTGTACACATCTCCATGGAGAGCAAAAGGTATAGCTAAGAAGGGATATATAGGTAAAGCATTAAGATCCCAATTCAGCAAAGCACTTAAATGTACTTACATTTCATTGACTTCAAGCATGTGCTTCAGTCCTGATTAATTTAATCACCTGATTGTACATTCATATCTTTGATTTGAATATTTTCATGCATGGGATTGTGAATTGATTTTTAGAGGTACATATGCTGTTGTAAATTTTCAGATGGTTTTCATGATCAGTTATCATTTAATCCCCCAACTGAGCAGATGAACCCCACACTTACGTAGATCCATTACTGTGGGTAACCTTGTTTGAGTAATTAATAAGCAGTGCAAAAATTGTCTTCTTCCTCTGACCCCTTGTAAAGTAGTGAAAATAAGAGATTGACACATCTATTGAAATGATAGTAGGAAGGTGTCCCATTTGAGAAGATCTGATGTTGACTTAGAAGCAGATGGTAAGTGATGGAGGTGAAAAAGGAGCAAATACAGGAGAACAAATGATAGGTTGCAAGGTAAATAGAAAAGAAGAAAATTAACACTTCTCTTCTGTTTCCATTTCATTACAGCTCTCCACAGTCATTTTCATTAGATTCCTATTAGATGTTCTGCCCTTCACGTCCTTTCCCTATTTAACATTCCCCACCCACCTTTGCCTCTTTTCTCTGTGCTCTCTCTTTTTGTCCCTCTCTCTTCCATGTATTTTCTCATTATCTTTTTCTCTCCCAATTTTCTTTTATCTGTGCTCATCCAGTCTCTTCTCTTCTTCCCTCTTCTCACCTGTCCTTATTGCCTTTAAATATTTTCACTAGCTTTAAATCACTGTTATTTCATTAGCACTCATGCTGGTGTTCTTCAGGACTCTTACACCAGCTGTGCCAAGCTGCATCCTTTCCAGTCGGGGCTAGACAGGAGAGGGGGCCATGTCAGCAGTTCAGGGGGAGTATTAAATTAACCTCAGCAGCTCCAGAAAGATAATGTTAAACTTGTTGAAAACTTAATATTGAAAGAGATGAGCCTTGAACCTTTTGGTGTCCTTATTTGGCATAACAAGAGCTAGAGAAGCGGCATGCTGCTTTGGATGGTCTGCATGAGTTAGGATGGTTGCCAGCACTGGCTACTAAGTATTTTTAAATGTATAGATCTGTGAAACTTCTTATCTAATTTATTCCAAGGAACTGGTGGAATAACCATCAACATGATGCACTTCAAGCTAGCTAGTAAATACTCTGTAGGGAATGATGCTTAAAACCATAAGCTAACCTCGAGGCACCTCATCCAAAACTCATTAATGTCTTTCCATTGATTTCAATGGGTTTTGGATTAGGCCCTAACGGAGGAAGTTAGAAAGAAATGTCCCCTCTGAGCTGGTTATTCCACAATTGTCCACCACAGAGGTTTTTTGCCCTTTCTCTGAAGCTTGGTGTTCTGACCACTATAAAAGACTATATAGCCCGCCAGTCTGGTCCAGTAGGGAAGTTCTTGTGTAATAAAGTTTGTTCTGAGCTCAGCCATAAGAGCTGTTTCCATTATTGAATCATTTTTAAAATAAGGGAAATATTTTTGTTGAAAGGGAGAGTGTTCAGAGATCATAATCCCTGGGTAACTATTAGAGCTTTAGTTGCAAATGACTATCTGGTTAACATTCATGATGGAGCTTTTTAATTGTTATTCATTTAACAATAAGTAGAATTGACACACACAAAAAATACAATGCATTTGCCAGAATATGATTTGTCTATTTAAAAGGACAATTTTCGCACACAATTTTTGCACACAAATAATGTCAGTAAAAGCAGTAACACAAATAATGGATCAACTGACAGTCAGTCGTTGTCAGTGCCATTAACTTCAATGGGCATTTAGCCCATTTACCTCAGAAGGGAATTTGGCCCAGTATGTGAAATGCATCTGAATGTTCCATACCGAAGTGTAACAATGGTAATAGAATAGCTTCAGTTCAGACTGCATGAGGCTCCCTCTGCTTTTAGGCCTATCCTCATGATTCTGTTTCTATTGGTCTCCAGGGACTTATTTTGAACAACTATCTTATCCATACTGATGTGTAATGTTACTCAGAGAACAATAAATTATTAGGCACGGAATGGAACAAAAAGGATCTCTTGTTCACAAAGTATAGCATGTTGAAATAAAGCATGCACTGAATTCTCTATGCTTGACAACTGGTAATTATTTAATGGGGGGAAATGTGTTTGAACACTTTAAAATACAGGGGCATGTCTGATTCTCCACCCAAAAGCTTTAGGCACCCCTTGGGAAGTTTCCACTGAAATGTACAATATCAGGAGTGACAAGCTACTTAAATAATTACTGCTAAATACTACACAGTATATTGAAGGGAATATAATGGAACTGGTTGTGTATGACATTCAAATGTTCAGGGGTTGAGGTTGCTTTGGAAATCAGGTGGAGAACTGAGCAAGAACTGACTTTCTTGGGAGACTTTCAGTTCTTCCTAGTTTACCTTGATTATGAAATATAGCAAGAATAGCCTGAAGAGCAATTCCTTTTTATTTTCAGACTTGGTCAGGAAAGCCCTGAAGTGCAGCTACATGAATATAGGAATTGCCATACTAGAACAGACCCAAGGTCTATCTAGTCCAGAATTCGGTCTCCTACAGTGGCTTCAGAAGGTGGTGTAAGAACCACACTCTAGGCAGATGTGAGATAATCACACTTCTCACACACATACATACATATTAGGTGTCATCCTGGTCATTAATAGGCAGAGACTCGCTTAAGACCTGAAGTTTTTGGTGTAATGTTCATTCCAACCTTTTTGTTACTAACTGCTCAAACTCCAGACATTTTTGTTATACATATATATGTCCAATTTCTTTTTGAGACACACAAAAAATGAAAAATGTAAAAGGTGTTTGTTTTTTTGTTTGAATCTCATAAAAGATCTGGTTTCGGTTTGCATTTTAGGCAAAGGTTTGAAACAGGTTCTTGTTTTATCTGAACAAGTTCACTCACTCCTAATGGGGAGTCCACTGGAAAGTGATACTTAGGCATTATTTCCACACCTCTGAACTACAGCTGGTTGGTAAACAGGTTAAAATACCAATTTTTCCCTCAAAATTCAAAATCTTTCAAAAATTTAATCAAAATTTCAAAATCAGCAAATTTTCAACCAGCTCTACTCTCAGTTGTCCCTCATTACATGAGACTTCCTTGTTATATTTGATGATGATTTATTTGTATTACCGCAACACCTAAAATCCCTAGCCAGGACCAGGACCCGGTTATACTAGGTTCTATATAAACACAGAACAAAAAGAGTCTCCCTTCCCCAGTGGGCTTACAATCTAAGCATATGACATAAGAATGGCCACACTCTGTCAGAAACAATGGTCCATCTAGCCCAGTATCCTGTCTTCTGACTGCGTTACTTACAACTATTGTTGGCTGTCTTCTCAATTTCACGGCAGGAGCCGTGAAAATGACAAGAAAGCTGGGTAGCTAGAGCCGAGAGAGCTGGGCAGCTGGACCCTACTCCCAGCTGGGAGACAGGGTGAGAAGCCTGGGTGGCTTCCCTCCCCCCTGCTCCCAGCTACTAACATTGTCTCTCTTCTCAACTTCACAGCTTGGGGCGATGGGGGGGGGGTCTGAGGAGCTGGGGCAGCTGGACCCCTCTCCCTGCAGGGAATGGGGAACAGAGGGGGGATCCCAGCAGGAAGCTGCCAGCAGAGCTGGCATTGCTGCTCTTAGGTTGGGATCGCTCCTGGTGAGGGCACCGCAGACCAACGACTCAAGAAGGGTAGCGTGGACATGCACTGCGATAGCTGTAAGTCAACCTAATATAAGTTGATTTAAGTTTCTAGTATAGACACCCTTTCTATCATCTGCAGACTTTGCTAACTCACTGTTTACCCCTTTTACCAGATCGTTTATAAATATATTGAACAGTCCTGTTCCCAACAGATCCCTGGGGGTCAGCCTATTTACCATTTTGAAAACTGACCATTTATTCCTACCCTTTGTTCTTGTTTTTTAACCAGTTACTGATCCATGAGAGGACCTTCCCTCTTATCCCATGACTGTTTAGTTTGCTTAAGAGCCTTTGGTGAAGGACCTTGTCAAAGGCTTTCTGAAAGTCCAAGTATGTTATATCCACTGTAACACCCTTGCCCATACGTTTGTTGATCCCCTCAAAGAATTATAGTAGATTGGAGGGGCATGATTTCCCTGTACAAAAATAATGTTGACTAGTTCTGAAGTTTCACATTTGAGTTCCTTTCGAACTCTTGGATGAATACCATCTGGTACTGGTGACTTATTATTGTTTAATTTGTCAATTTGTTCCAAAATCACCTCCACTGACACCTCAGTCTGGGACAGTTCTTCAGATCTGTCACGTAAAAAGAAGGTCTTAAGTGTGGGATCCTCCCTCACATCCTCTGCAATTGAAGAGCAATGCAAAGAATTCATTTAGCTTCTCCTCAATGGCCTTGTCTTCCTTGAGTGCCCCTTTAGCACCGGAATCATCCAGTCACCCTACTGACTGTTTGGCAGGCTTCCTGCTGATGATAAACTTATTTGGTGTTAATTTTTGTGTCTTTTGCTAAATTGCTCTTCAGATGTTTTTGGCCTGCCTAATTATACTTGTCTTGCCAGAGCGTATGCTCCTTTCTATTTCCTCAGTAGGATTTGATTTTCAATTTTTAAAGGGTGCTTTTTTGCCTCTAACCATCTCTTTTACTGTGCTGGCTAACCATGATGGTATTTTTTGGTCTTCTTACAGTTTTGTTTCGTTGTGTTTTTTTTTTTAATTTGGAATATACATTTAACTTGAGTCTCTATTATAGTGCTTTTAAAAAGTCCCCAGGCAGTTTGCAGGCATTTCACTCTTGTGACTGTTTCTTTAATTTCCATTTACCTAGCTTCCTCATTTTTGTACAGTTCCCCTTCCTAAAGTTAAGAACTACTGTCGTGGGTTTCTTTGAAATTCCCCCTCTCAAGAATGTTAAATTTAATTATATTATGGTCATTATAACTGAGCAGTTCCTTTATACTCACCTCTTGAACCAGATCCTGTGTGCCCACCCCCCCTTGTGGTTTCCAGGACTAGGTGCTCCAAGAAGCAGTCATTAATGGTGTCTAGAAACTTTATCTCTGCATTCCATCCTGAGATGACACGGACCCAGTCAATATGGGGATAGTTCAAATTATTATTATTATTGAGTTTTCTATTTTTATAGCCTCTCTAATCTCCCTGAGCATTACACAGTCACCATCACCATCCTGCTCAGATGGTCGGTAGTATATTCCTACTGCTATACTCTTTTTATTCAAGCATGGATTTCTGTCTATAGATATTCAAGACAAGAGACAGATGTAGTCAAGAGAAATAGACAGAGGGAGGAGTACACCTAGACAATGAGACAATATTGTTCAACATGATGGGCTGTGGTCTCAACACATCAGCAGCCTAATTATTGTTTTTTGTGGGTATCAAGGCAAAAGAGCAATTTGAGGAGGTATCTGAGGGTGGATTATAAGGTAGCTTTGCAGATAGCACATTGTGGAATCCCCATCATTTGAGGTTTTTAAGAACAGGTTGGACAAACATCTGTCAGAGAGGATCGAGGTTTATTAGGTCCTACTTCTATGCAGGGGGATGGACTTGATGACTTCTTGAGGTCCCTTCCAACCATACATTTTATGATTCTTTTTTTACGGGGAGCAGCATGAGAGAAAGCACAAAGTTGTTTGTTTGAAAATTGAACAAGTGGGCAGTGAAGGCTGGCAACATAGGCTGACAGGAGGCAAACATCAACAGCTTGATATCGAATGAGAGATGGTAGGGAGGATGCAGATTGACTGTGAACTTGCCTCTGTCTCAAACAAGCATCAAGTCAAATGTGGCTGCAGAGTATAATTTAGTCTAAAATATGTCCTATTTCACAATTAAAGCCCTGGAAAGTGTTACATGTGTTCAATTGATCAATCATAAATCATTTAAAGGTAACCCTACCATTTTATCTTTTCTCCCTCATTCTGTGTCTGTATCTCATGCTGTGCCCTGCATTTTGGTCTTGGCAGAATGACAATGACAGCTGAGCTGTGATCCGTACTATGTACTTTAAATAGCATTCTCCATCTGTAGTTTGAAAATGCACTTTAGTGTGCATAAGGCCATCTCCTTAAAGAAAACCTGAAAGCCAGTGTCATGTCCCATGCCATTTTGTTTGAAAAAAAAAAAATATATATATATATATACATGGTTTGAGAAGCCAAATGTCATTATTAATAAATCCTAATGAATTTACTCAAGCAGGATTTCTATGTACCTGCACATTATAACTTTATTCTTAACTTCCCTATTGAATGCATTTAATTAATTGTTGAACAGTTGGTGGTCGAAAGATTAATGGGCTGGCCCAATCACTTAGTGTCCTGCTTTGCATGTATCTGCACTATAGGGAACATGGTTTTCATACCCTGTGTCTCTTTGCTTGGGCTGATGCCAGCTCTGAATTTGGTGGCTGAAGCATGATGATTTGCAAGAAAGTGTATCTCGTGTTGCTTGTCAATGAATGTTCCAGTTCATTAAGTTACCAGTAGCAATTATCTTGGAGATGGGGGAATTAAATTAGAAACATGGCAGGAGTCATCTTAAAGGCACAGTCTAGGCTGCATAACCTTCCGATAACCTGGAAGAACTGTTGCAAAAAGTACTGAAGAAGAAAAACCAGAAACTACATATTTTGGATTAATCTGCTCAAGGGAAACAAAAAACAAAAAAACCTAACTCCCGTATCCCAGTGAGTTAAAGTAAAAATCTTTCTTTTGCCTATCTTATGCCACGTGTTTTAGATTTGAGTGAAAGGTGTTTCTTGACTCCCTCTTGAAACTCTATGTATGAAACAGATAATTGTTCTCTTGGTTTTTAATTAATTTAATGAAGAAAGACTTTTTAATAATAATCTGTAGCCTGGCCTAGTGTCAACAACCAAAAATGGTGAATGAGAAAGCTATGAGAACCTTTAAAGAGTATTGGAGTTTTGTAAATGTCAAGGACATTTTTGTATAGGATAGGACATGGGGGTATAGCTAGGAATTAATAGGAGGAATTTAAATAAAAGGAAAAACACAATATCAAGGAAACATCCTCAATCATTGACCTTAGGGTATGTGTACACAGCAGGTGAGAGGTGTGATTCCCCACCCAGGTAAACAGACTCTTGCTAACTTAGCTCGAGCTAGCATGCTAAAAATAGCCGTGTGGAGACTGCGACATGGCATAGTTTATCCACCTGAGCTCAGACCCAGGGATTCGTGCAGGCTTGGACTCGAGTGGCTAATCCAAGCTGTCGCCCATGCCGTAATGTCCACATTGTTATCTTTAGCACACTAGCTGCAGCAGTGCTAGCACAAGTCTGACAATGCACGCTGGGACTCATACGTCCCAGCTGCAGTATAGACATACCTTTATAGAGGGAAAAGACCTTGTCAACAATTTGATCCCCCTGGTGAAAGCAACATTATTTGTTGTTCTACATTTATTAGTGTTTTGTCTAGTCTAGTTTTAAAAATGCACCTATCTCTCCTAGGAGGCTATTGTACGGCCTTAATAGATCTTGCTAACAGGTAATTTTACCAATACTGAGCCTTATTTTTGTCTTTCTTAATTTGTACTATTCTAATTATACCCCCTTTTTCTAAACAGTTCTGCTCTCTGTGTCCATGGTGTTTTCTCAGGACATAGGCTTAAACAAAAAACTGGAATCCAAACTCCCCCAAATTGAAGGCAAGTTTTGATCCAGGCCCAAACTTGCTGTTTCACTCTTTGTTGCTTATAGCCCTAATTAGTTGTAGGATGTTGTTCTGTCCAGTACTTAGTTGTTATTAAGTCAAACAATACATTTTGGACTCATAAAATCATGCTCCTAAGTCAATCCCTCCAATTCTCAGATGTTTTTTTCCCCCCATTCCCTTCAGTTTGTCAGCATTTTTTTGGAATTGAAAGCTGTTAGATGGTGAAACAGTCTTGTCCAATTATTATTATTACATTTACGTGGATTAGAGATAGAGTCTCATGACTGGGGATTAACTGAGTCTTGTTTTTCATTAATTAGTGTTATTATTATCATCCCTGTTATTTATTATTGCTATAAAGCCCAAAGGCCCCAACCAGGATTGGGCCCTGCTATGCCAGGTGCTGTACTAACACACGCAAAATACAGTCTCGGCCCTGAGGAGTTTACGAGACAAGATGTCATTTTTGCCATATTGGCTCCACATTTTTGGTTGGTTGGTTCATTGGATCCCCTGTTCGGGTTAGGGCTTGAGGAGCAGACAAGACCTGGCTTGGCACATTTCTCTCTCCCTCTCCCTATCTCACGACTGCTGTCGCCCTGAGCTTTTGCCAGGAAACTCTCTCTGCTCCCAACTGCTGCCTGCACCCCAGCTGCTTCAGCTCTTACTTCTCTGAGCCCTTACGGCTTCAGCCAGGGAAAGGGGCTGGAGGAGGAAAGAGGGTGGTTCTCAGGGCCTCGTGCCATAAAAGGTAGCTTGCCTTCAGAGGCCTGCTCTTCAGGTCTAAGAATGGGAGGGCAGGGGGACCCTTGTATGGCCTCATTCCTGCCCCACTGCTGCCTCACCTCCTTTGCTCTGCCACCTGGAAGGCAATAAAACCCCTTCCCCTGAGTAATTTAAAGCTGTACCGTCAAAGTTGGAAACAGTTTTGCACCGTTCTCTCAGGACACTGGCCAGGTATCGAGGTGAGGCAGAAGAGCTGTACAAGTTCTAGAGGGAGCAAACAATACAGAGAACAATTTACTGACCCATGAAAATAAATTCTGTCACTAGAAGATCACTCTCCTCGCACCAGTGGCATAGCCAGCTTTTAAGAGGAGGGGGAGCAAACCTAAAAAAGGCGCCCCCCTTGGCTCCTCCTCTGGCCACGCCCCCCGGCTCGTCCTCCGGCTGCTCCACGCCCCCCCCCCCCCCCCCCCCCGGGCTGGCTCCTCCAGCTGCACCGCCCCTCCCCCCCATGGCTCCTCCGGCCACGGCTGCCGCCCCCCTCCCTCTCCTCCTAGGCCCTGCACAGACATGTAACAAAGAAGACAGTCCCTACCCCAATGTGATCAGACAGGGTGCAACAGGTGCAAGCAGACTGGGTGGGGATAACTTGGGAGGATGTGATAGTTGTAAAGCAAATGCAGTTTAACACACTACTTGCCTAACCCATGCCAGCTAGGAGCAATTTGTAGGTATCATGAGGTAGGTTTTAAGGAGGGATTTAATGGAGGATAAGGCTTTATGAAGTTTGACAGGGAGATTTTCCCCTGCATGGGGAAAGCAGCATGGGATACAGTGCAGAAATTAGAGGGAAGATCCTTGTCAATTCTGTGTCCATATCTCTAAAACCACAATCATAATGGATACTAAATGCCAATCGTTTGGCAGTTTCAGCTGGAATGAACAATTATTGAGATTGAACCCCTGGCAGCTTTCTCTCCAGGTTAGGGTCAAACCACTTTGGCAAGGCAATGTTAGGGAATCTTGTACTATGCATACATGCAAAGCTGTCATTCTAGAGCCTTGAATGAGTACAAAGCACACTTTTTTTTGTTAAAAACACTTTTACAATAGTTAAAGTAATAATATACAGATCATCACTTAGATCTTGCTGATGCTAATTAGCTGCTTTAAAAAGTTGAGTCTTAGCCAGTTTTAGTTATGTGCGAGGAAATGTACAATAATACCATACATTGGGCTACTAAGGGGTACACCCTGTTTAGAAACTATTTAAAGCTCTGCACTGATCTTTTGGATTTGTATGAATTCTGGACATATGCAGTTCTGTCCAGTATGAATGCAAATCACTGCAGTATGTGAAGCTGTAACTCCAATGTTTTCATTAGTTCTCTTCAAATTGGAGTAAACCCTGCAGTTTTTACTCTAGCAATATTCTCATTAAGCCGCGCAGCAGGGATTTGTTTAGTATTTTTAACAGTTAATCTGGATTTACTCTGTTGTAAATTAAAAGAGATTCTGGCCCATTGGCTGCAGAGGAAGTGTTGTCATGGTAAGGACTTCCCCTTGTCTTTAAGCCATGAAACTTAAGCAGTAATGCCCTCATGAGTCGGACCCCCCAAAGTCATGAGATTAGCCCCAAAATCATAACATTTTAAAAAATATGATATGATGTTTTTAGGTCAGTTTCTTGATTTTTGAACTCCCCCTTCCATCACCAGGTGCATGCGACAATTAGTGCTGCCCAATCTTCCACTGGATAAGAGGATTTTTGGCCCCTGCTGCAGGAGCTCTCACACCCACATCTGCCCATCTCCTGCCCAGCAATTAATCTTGTCCTCTTGTTCAAATTCAGCCTCCAGGCTCTAAGTCTCAGCGGTCCAGCCCTTTGCAGATATTTTGGAGTCTATAGCATGCGGCTATAAGCATAGGAATATTGTCACAGGTCAGGTCCAGCCTCCCATGTAGGCAGTGCCAGCGGGCCTTTAAATGGCCAAAAGCACACTCAAAATCCATTCTGCACTTGGTCATCCTGTTGTTGAACTGCTCTTTGCTGCTGTCAAGGTGCCCTGTGTATGGCATTAAGGGGTAAGCGGGGTCTCCCAGGATCACAGTGGGCATTTCGACTTCACCTACAGTGATCTTCTGGTCTGGGAAGAAAGTCCCTGCTTGCAGCTTCCTGAACAGGCCACTGTTCCAAAAGATCCATGCATCATGCACCTTTCCAGACCAGTCTGCGTTAATGTCATGAAACGCCCACGGTTATCCACAAGCACCTGGAGAACCATTGAGAAATACCCCTTCTGATTAATGTACTGGGTGGCTAGGTGGTCTTGTGCCGGAATTGGAATATACGTGCCATCGATCGCCCCTCCGCAGTTAGGGAAGCCCATTTGTGCAAAGCCATCCACAATGTCACGCACGTTGCCCAGAGTCAGTCTTTCGAAGCAGGATGCGATTAATGGCCCCGCACACTTTCGTCAAGATCATGAGTGAGGCTTAATTTTACTAAAAATCACGATTTTCATGATCAATTCACAAGAATTGGCTTGTCTGCATAAGTATAAAAGAAAAAAAAAGCAGCAAGTTACGCAGACATATGTGCTACAAACCAACCTTACTGAATAGCTGATCTAAAACATTTAACAACCAAAAAAAGCCAGCTGTAAAACTAAATAGCTTCCTGTCTTTTTTTCAGGTTAAAGGAAGTGTAACAGAAGGGGATTAGGTCAGGACATGCTTTGCTGTTAATTTCATATGGTGATGGAATAAACTCCATTTTGTGCCACATGTTTTATGCTGAATGGGGCAGTCTCCGTAGATCTGGCCAATTACACAGATTTCTCACTTAGATCTCTGTAAATACATAGCGGGCAGCTTACCTGATATTGTCTTCTGTTGCCTAACCTGATCTCTCCACAGAGTGACAATGTGCACAAAGTGGAATGGCCAGGCTCAATTTTCAAAGACAGTCTTGTCCAGTCCTCCTTGAGTGAAAGGATGGTGTGGCCATTTGACTGGACCTTGGAGATCGTGGGTGAAGAGAGTGGCTATAAGGGGGAGGGAAAAGGGCCACAACAGTGAGATGGAAGGTTCCTGTCCTTCTCCCTCACCAATGAAACTGCACCCGGATGTAAGGTCAGCACTCTCTTGATGCTGCTCTCATATGAGCTACAATTGTTTTTAAGTGCTGGAACTAGTTATCATTGTTGTAAAAGTAGGTACGGAGATTGCAAGTGGCACTTCTTCCACATTACTCTTTCTTTTTCCACTGCCTTTTCTGTACTTTTCTGTTTCACTGATGTTTAAAAATGAGCTTGCTGAACTTCTACCTTCATGTTATGCTTCTCTCAGTAAGCAGAAGTAGAAAATCCTGGCTCTAACATAGTATAATTGGTATTAAAATTGGAGACGATCTTACTGTTAACGGTTACTGATTTCTCCTTCTCCAACCCTACACAGTTGACTAAATATTACGTTGACAGTAAGGGCATGATCAGATGGAATATGGGAATAGTTATAATGCTTACTCGTATGAAAATTAATTTTGATTTTGTCAGTCATATAATTCGGGAACTAATTCAAAAATGGTGAAAATTATCAGATATACAATTATATTCTTTTATTCTGAAACAAAATAAGGAAGTTAAACTTAGACTCATGGGACCTGCTCCTGATTTCGCTTACACTGGTGTAAATCAGGACTATTGTAGTTACTCTGATGAACAAGTAGAGTGAGTGAGAGAAGAGATGATGAAAAATGCCCTCTAGTCTGCTTTCCTGCAACTGCAAGAGTACATTGACTAGTGTTTCATCCAGTCTAGCTTTAACTAATCAGTTGATGGAGTTTCCACCGTTTCCTTTGGAAGACTATTCCACAGCCTAATGCAGGGATCAGCAACCTTTGGCCCGCGGCCCGCCAGGGTAAGCACCCTGGCGGGCCGGGCCGGTTTGTTTACCTGCCGCGTCTGCAGGTTTGGCTGATCGCGGCTCCCACTGGCCGCAGTTCGCTGTCCCAGGCCAATGGGGGCTGCGGGAAGCGGCGCAGGCCGAGGGATGTGCTGGCCGCCGCTCCCATTGGCCTGGAACAGCAAACCGCGGCCAGTGGGAGCTGCAATCGGCTGAACCTGCAGACACAGCAGGTAAACAAACCGGCCCGGCCCGCCAGGGTGCTTACCCTGGCAGGCCGTGTGCCAAAGGTTGCCGATCCCTGACCTACTGCATCACCCAGGAAGCCGTTGTTATGGTTATTTATTTTTACAATACCCAAAAATGTGCTAGTGGCTTTGACAAAGCAAGTTTACCCCTTCCATTACTCCTTGCTGTTACCTCTTTTATATGTTAACCAATTCTTTTTCCCTTCCTGGTGTTTATAATCCTTTAAATATATATGGACTGCTATTATGTGTCCTCTCAGTTCTCTCTTAGCCATGCTATACATGTTTCACTTTTAACCATTCCTGGTAAGTCAGTTTCTCCAAGTCTCCTAACCACCTGTGTTGCTCTTCGCTGAACATCTGCAAAATGGAATGCCATACTGATACCTGCTGGTGACAGTATACCCGTCCACACAGAAACAAAACAGTAAAAGGCTAGCTGCACATCTGAGACCTTGGCAGCATCAGAAAGTTTTTTGCTTTCTGTTTTTGGTAGAAGTGAAGGTTTGAATCTGAACAGTTATTATTAGAATGGTATAATCCCTTGTGTAGACACTTTTACTCCAGTATGAGTAGTGTGTGTGTGTGTGTGTGTGTGTGTGTGTGTGTGTGTGTGTGTGTGTGTGTGTGTGTGTGTGTGTGTGTGTGTGTGTGTGTAGCTTGGGAAGGCATTTAAGCTAAACTGAAAAATTACACTTTTCTACAGAATAAGTGTCCCCTTATATATTGATATAACATGTGCACTTATCCATGTAGACAAGCTTAATGGAAAGTATGTACACACTAAATTTTCAGTACACGTCACTGTGGGCCTGTCTCCATTGACTTCAGACATGCTGTCAATTTATTAAACTGTTCTTTCTGAGCTAGCTATCATTTATATTCATTTATTTTACTACATATTAAGTAAGTTAAACTTAGAATCATGGGACCTGTTCCTGTTTTCACTTACACTGAGGTAAAACACAACTAACTTCAGTGACTTCATTGGAGTTATTCTGACAAATAAGTGGGGTCAGTGAGAGGCAAATGATGCCCATAATATCATGATAATGAATTATGCCCTCTTAAGACATCCGGGTCTGATTTCCTGCCACTGTGGCCCTGCCTCAAAGGGCTCTTGGTTTAGATACAGATGGAGAGCACTACAGGACAGTATAATAGGGTACAAAGATGGAGCAGGAGGTGGTTGTTTTCAGTGGAATGTATTGCACATCAGACAAATTTTTAAGGTGCTTTTGGAAGGAAAGTGAGTGAACTTGTATGCAGGCTAATTAGGAGGCTGTTCCACATGTTTGGAGTGATGTGGACGAATTTAAGGACAAGCGAAGATAACAGTGAGAGGAGTTAGAAGTGTCACTTACATGCAGCCCAGGACTGTAGCCAGGAATTTGGACAATCTCACCAGGCAGTCTGTGCTCTACTGATCAACTGGCCACTCTCCTCTAGATCCCCAGCCCTGATCTAGGGAAAGTGTCTACTCTGTGCTCAGCTCACTCTGCCTGTTCTCCAGGTTTGATGGTGCAGAATGAGGCCGATGTCCTTATCTACTGTTGCAAGTAGCTACATGTCCCCCTTAGCCACAGCATAACAGTTAATTCTTTAAGTGCTGTATAATATGTGAGGGAAACTGAGGGAAATGCTAGTGTTTCTGGAATGTCTGCTTTTGAACCTCCCAGTATCAGCACCACACAGAATCTGCATCAGCATTACCTAATATGAAATCTGCTACAGAAGTCTGAATCACAGTCATTGTTAATTAAACAGAAGATATACTATACTGGAGACAAAGATGGCCATAGCTCACAGGGCACAGACACCCTGACCCAGCACAGACACCACTGACCCAGCTGCTTCTCAAAACTTCCCGGCACCACCTCCGAGGTAGACTCTTCCCCACTTAAATGCCTCTTTGGCTTTGAATGAAAAACAGTAAAAAATGTAAACTATTTAAAGAACACTAATTAAATTAATATCTTCTAGTACAAAGTCCACGTAATTTTGGAGCCTATGTCTCTGCATTGTCAAGCAGCTAAGGCAGGCTAGCTCTAGTTGTGCCATTAGTCTCTCTCTAGGGGTTGGATTGTCCAGTTCATTTCTGGTCTCTGATTCGTTCGTAGATAGTTCGCAGAGTTCACGCTGCATTCCACCTGTCCTTCACGGCCTCTTGCATCTCAGAATCTGTTGTGCTGTTTGGGTAGAATATTCTTTCTCCACCTTCATGAACAAGGTCGTTGGTGTCACGAATCCATTGACGTGAATCCTCACACTAAACTGTTTGTGAGCAATCCATTGGCCAAACATTATCCACACAAAAATTCAACTAGTCACAAAGAGCCTTTGTAAATTTCACAACCCATTGATCAATAATTTGCAAATGGGAAAAGGAGCTAAGTCCATACACAAACATATTTATTTAGTGAATTGTTTTCCCATCTTCATGATCTGGAGGGAGTACCCCAGCAATGGAAAAGTAGTCTTTCTGTGGCCTTACATGAAGGTTTCTTGGTAGTTAATAAATATCTAGCTGTTGATAAATAAAATAAAATGCTTCGGGATATTTAACTTCAAAAAAATCACTGAAGAAGGTCAGGAGGCCAGTTCTGTAAGACGCTGAGCACCTTATGAAAGATGGTCAGCCCCTTCAGCTCTGCTGCTACCTGCAGACCTCTTCTAGGTCTTTATTATGAAGTTTATGTGTAAGGCTACGATTTAGTCAGGGGTATTTTAAGTACAAGTCATGGGCAGGTCATGGGCAATAAACAAAAAATCGTGGCCCATGACCTGTCCATGACTTGTACTAAAAATACTCATGACTAAATCTTAGGTGCTCTGGGATGCTGCTGCTGCTCTGGGGGGCCCTGGGGCATTGCTGCTGCTGCCCTGGGGAGTCCCAGGGGGCCGCTGCTACTCTGGGGGGACCCCTCTGCGGTGTCGCGGCTGCTCTGGGGAGAGCCTTCCAGGGTGCCATGGCTGCTCCGAAGTGCTGCTGTTGCTCTGGGACCGCTGCTCTGGAGCTGCGCCCAGGACTGCTGCTGCTCCGACAGCCCCTGGGGCCAGCTGCTCAGAGCCGCCCGAGCAGCGGCCCATGCAGCTGGCCCCAGGGCCACCTGGGCAGTGGCTGATGCGGCTGGCCCTGAACTGTCCCAGCTGCTCAGGCAGCCCTGTGGTCAGTCACACCAGCTGCTGGAGACGCCATGGAGGTCCCGGAAAGTCACGTGCCTTATTTATGTGTTATAGACATTTGTTTATTTACATAATATGCTCAGTGGGTTTTTTGCTTGCTTGCTCACATCCTCATAGTATTTCCTGTCTTTCATCAGACAATAATGTCTTCTTCCCAGTAAATTAAAACGTAAAATGCATTTAAGTGCATGCCGAACCCCATTGTCCACATCTAATATTCTGTGTGTGTTTGTGCTTTGTAGGAACAGTGAAAAGTATTGAGGCTATTTGAATAGAATTTGGGATGTGTCTTTGCCATGCCAGGCGTGCATTACAGTATAACAGAAGTCAAAGCCCTTTTACATCATGTTTTCAAATCCGTCACTCAGCTATTAGGAGCAGAGATTCTGATCATGATTTACTCTATTCTGAGGACTTGAGATTTTTCCAGCTGGTTTATGCTTTTTTGCAATGGTTGAATGTAATGAAAAGATGACCTTACTCCTTTGGTACAGAGGTTCTGATGCTGACACAGTCCTCACCTCTGACTATCTGACCCTTTCTTTTGGCTTGGCAGATGTTTATTGTGCTGTCTGAATCAGGCTGCAGGAGGATTCTTTCCCCATTGTACAGTGAACACGGTACATGTACAATACAACATGGTGGAATAGAGCATCTCTCATTCAAACTGTATCTCAGACCACGTCAAAGTGCTAAATAATGTAATTGCCACCTTAAATAATAATAGCAGAGGGAGAGAGAAATGAAGAATAAGGGAGAAAATACATGTTTTCAAATCAGAGCTGGAGAGAGTTGGACAGTGGATGAGAGAAAGAAAGGAAAGCTGCCCACGTAGGAATCGAGACTAAAGCTTCAGATGAGAAAGCTTTCACAAAATAGTGCATAGATAGTGGGAATGGATAGAGAGGAGGCTAATGCTGGATGTACAGAGGGAGCAGAGGAAATGAATAAATATAGATTATGGATCTCTGGGAAGAAAGAGCTTGATAGTTCTTTGGACTGAGGAATATTTTAGTAAAAAAATTACCATTGTAAATATTTCCTATATCGATGTCTAACTCCAGTTAAACGTACGCACTTGGGGCTTTTTCCAAGGCAAAATATTAGGGGTTAAAGTTTCAGAACTTTGGGCCTGGTTCTTCTCTCATCCTGGTTTTACACCAGTGTAACTACTAACTTAAATTGAATTGCTCCTGATTTACACAGGTGTAAGGGAGAGGAAAATCAAGCCCCTGACCTCTGTTTGTGCACATGCACTGCGTTGCAAAGCCCATTTGCAATTGACCCTCAAATGGGTTTGCTTCTTATGAAAATCTGCCAGTTTCATGCACAAAAACTACCTGTAAATGATTACACACACAAAGTTGTGCATGCATAAAAGAAAGGCAGGTGGAGGCCTCCTTTGAAAGGCTACATATAAGAGCCACATACTTCTCTAGATCACATTTTGAATGTCTACAGCATTTGCCTCTCCCCCTCCTCCCATCCCGAAAGATCAAAGGAAGTCTGTGGACCTTAAGGTATTTAACTCAGAAGGAAGTCAATACTTTGTGTCACTTCAACAGTTAGGAAGTGCACTGTACTGTCCCCTTTGCATTTGAAGTGAAACTGGCAATTTTGAGCAATTTCACAGAGGAAATGAAAAGATTAATGGAATGGAAAGTACAGAACTGTTCAATTGAAGAACGACTAACCATCTGATTGACATGAATGAAAGCAAAAAATAAAATAAAAACAGCCGTGGAAAATGCTTATTGTTTTTCAGGTTCTAGGGGACTATTTAATAAAAACAAACAAAAAACTTCACACAGATTCAAGCACCAAAGAGAAATTAATCTCTGCAGGGCTTCCCGGAGAATGAAGAACTATGGGAGGAATCAGAGTGACTGGCATTTCAATGCTGCTGTCTAGTGATGTAGAAACTAGTTTTTTGCCTGACTGCTCAGACCCTAGAGCAAACTACTCGCAGAGAAGAAACAGACAAGACATGCATTAAAGAAAAGCTCTGAGATAACACTAGTGAAATAAAAAGAACGAGGAGTCCTTGTGGCACCTTAGAGCCTAACAAATTTATTTGGGCATAAACTTTTGTGGGCTAAAACCCACTTCATCGGATGCATGCAGTGGAAAACACAGTAGGAAGGTATATATATATATAGAGAGAGAACATGAAAAAATGGGTGTTGTCATACCAACTATAACAAGAGTAATCAATTAAGGTGGACTATTATCAGCAGGAGAAAAAAACTTCTGTAGTGATAATCAGGATGGCCCATTTCAAACAGTTGACAAGAAGGTGTGAGTAACAGTAGGGGAAAAATTAGCATGGGGAAATAGAAATACCCATTTTTTCATATTCTCTGTGTATTTTCCACTCCATGCATCCGATGAAGTGGGTTTTAGCCCACGAAAGCTTATGCCCAAATAAATTTGTTAGTCTCTATGGTGCCACAAGGACTCCTCGTTCTTTTTGCTGATACAGACTAACACGGCTACCACTGAAACCTGTCACTAGTGAAATAGCGAGTTTTCTTCAACATCAAAGGCCAAATTCAGCTCATCTGATTCCTGTGGGTATTCCCATTGAGGCCAGCGGAACATGAGTAAAGGGAGCAGAATTTGGCCCATAGTTAGCATGTATGCACAGTGTTTAGTATTCTGCTTTCAGTACTGACTGCAAGGTTGGCTTTTTTTCAAAATCCCAGTTTTAATATCTGTTCCTCGTACATTTCATCTTCTTCCCCTCCCTCTATTGGCTTCAGAGCAGGGAGCCCAAACTTCTGTGGTAGTTGTATTAATATTATTAACCCTGTTTATTACAGTAATGCCCAAGGACCAGCCAAGAATGGGGGCCCCATTGTGCAAGGCGCTGTATAACACAGAGTGGTAGATGGCTCCTGCCTCAAAGGGTTAACAGTCTAACTAGATTAATAGACAGGATGGGGGAAAGGGGTAGAACACACAAGCAGAGTGACTGATGTGGTGGCAGCAAACATGATGTTCCACAATTTTTTGGGAGTGGGTTTAGTTAGGAGAGGATCTGCTAAATGGCAAGGCCATGAAAGTGGGGGTGAGACTGGACAGGGAAGAAGAGAGTAAAAGGGCAGGTGCGAAGTGAAGCTCAGATGAAGAGACTATGAGGGCGGGGGAAGGAGAAGATTGGAGCAAACAGCCAATCAGCACAGAGCAAAGGAACTCCAGTCCAACCTGCAGAAAGTTCTCTGAATCTCCCTGCTTTGGCTGCTTCTGCAGCTGCTCCAACTGGCTCAAGTCTCCGGCTGGTTTCTTTCTGCAGTTTTCCCCCAGGCATGTAGTGGAGGAAAGGTGAGGCACCATCTGATACATAATTTTCCCAGAGAGCTGGGGTCTACCCTGCATACTTCTGGGTCCAGGGAGGGACTGCTGAAGGAACAAGTGACCATGGCTGTACCCCATTTTACTCCCTTCCCCCCAGTGTAGCAGTCCCTACTTTGGCTGCTCCTACCCACTGCAAACTCTGGCTGGTATCCCTCTGCAATTTTTCGTCAAGACCACATGGTGGGTGGGTAAGGAGACAACACCTGGGTCCTGTTGCCCCAGTGTGTGTGTGAGGGGAGGGAGGGTCTCTCATGCACTGTTCTGGGTCCAGGGGTGCTGGGAAGAGGGGTGGCCCTGGCTTGGCCCTATTTTACACCCTTCCCCTGCCTATCACCACCTGCATCAGCACCCATTACATAGGCAAAGCTCTGCAATTACACATGCAGTACAACATTTGCATGCACAAATAAGGCAGGTGAAACTGTAATTGCACTTGATATGCATGCACAGATCCTGGCTTGTACATGCTAATTCCAAGATTTGTCCCTGATGAAAGCAAAGATGATAGTCAAGTTCTTGGCGTGGATAGTAGGGAGGATGTTAGTTTTGTCAGCTGTAAAGGAGAAAAGAAGGGGGATTTTGGGTTGAAAGATTGAGCTGGCTTTTGTTGAGCTTGAGATAACAGTGAGCTCTCAAAACTGGGAGATGTCAAAGACAGTGAGGGATTGGAAACTGAAGTTAAAAGACAGAGGTCAGAGTATGAAATGTACATCTCAGAGTCATAAACATAAAGATGATCGCTGAGCTCTTGTGAACAAATGAGGTCACCCAATGATGGAGAAAAGTGTAGGGAGCAGAGGAGGGGACCAAGAGCCACAACCTTGGGGGAAAGGAAAAGGAGGTAGAGCATCAAGAAGAGATGGTGAAAGAATGGTCTAGAATCCAACAAAAACCGTAGAGGTTAAATCCCATTAGCAATTACTCTAAACCAGTCAGTCCCGCAAAATAAAGTGTTGCTTTTACACAAATGAGAAGCAATGGAAGTGTGAGTATTTCCTAGTGCATGGCTGGTTCCTGTAATGGGGCAGATTTCTGCTGTCCTGATCAACAATGCTTTCAAATTGGAGAAGACAAAAATCAGTAGAAAATATTCTACTTTTAAAGACTTTCTCTTCAAAAGAGAGAGAGAGAGAGATGCTGATCTCAAAGGAAAAATCCATATACTAAAACCAGCACAAAATTTAATAGGACTGACAACCTTTACACAGTTGTAAGCAGTGTAGTTGTAGCCTTGTCAGTCACCAGATATTAGAGAGACAAGGTGGGTGAGGTAATATTAGAGAGACAAGGTGGCCCAATTTCTGTTGGTGAGAGAGAGAGAAGCTTTCCAGCCACATAGAGCTCTTCTTCAGGTCTGGGAAAGGTACTCTGAGCCTGGCAGCTAAATGCAAGGTGGAACAGATTGTTTAGCATTAGTAGTTTGCACATATTCTAAAAGATTATTCAAGGTAGAGTGGCCCATTAACACCTCTGCAATCAGGGGTTAGTGGATTACAGATTGTTCTAATAACCCATTGTTGTCTGTAACCTACTAAAACAAGAAATTTATTTAACAAAGAACAGAGATTGGAGAAAAAGTGAATAGAATTAACAGAAAAATGGTTACATATAAAGTAAAATCATAACACACTTTCTAGAGACTAAGATAAAAACTATCAAGACATTCCCCTGCCTCATAAAGGTTAGCTCAGCCAATGGTTCTTTCCCAGTGTCAAACAGCCAGACCGGCTGTAATCCTCCATTCATAAAACAAACCAACTGGCAACTTGTTCCCTCAGTGAAGGATAACTTGGTGAACTTCTTGTGATGGGGTGGACTAGGCTGAGAGGTCCCCTGCTGGAGGCCTCAGAGTCCTGCCACACTTGTCCCAAGTAAGGAGCAGTGGAGAGGTCTTCCAAGTAGGCTACAGTGGTTGCAGGAGAAGCAGCTATCAGGGCCTATAAAAAGGAGCTACAGAGCCAGAGCCAGAGCAGTTCCTTATTAGAGCTGGAGGAGCATGGATGTTGAAGCTGGTTGAGGGTATGGCAGAACAGTGGACAGCCCAGTGCTAGTAGGCACCAAGGGAGCAAGGAAAAGCTCCTGGGCCTGAGCTTAGACGAGCCCTGAGCTAAGGGTAAGGCATCGGTGAAGGCTGGGGCCCAAAGTAGTGGGTGGGCCCGGGTCCTCTCCACTCCTCATAGGCCACAGGGGAAGGGCCTACAATTGGACATCAGTAAACCCCCCAGAAAGGGACTGAACTGTCAGAAGGCTCAGCTGAATACTGGGGCAAAACAAACTAAGAGGGCAAAACCATTGCCTCCAGGGAGGAGACCTGGTAGTACAACCCGATGGCAGGCCTGGGACTGGTTTAAAGACCACAGACATACCCAACCAGAGGGGGCGCGCGTGAGAGATGGGTGCCGACCCCGTTACACCTCTGTATCCCACATATAATTCCAGTGACCCATTGTCTTCACTTGTAAACAGGGAAACTCCCCCACTGCTTGTTTTTTCCTTTCTAGAATCTTCCCTGGAGGCTTTGCAATCACTTGATTAGTATTGTGCTTAGACTGTAAATAGGTGTTCATTGTGAAGTATAGTGCTCAATCTACATATAACCAGACAGGTGTCGATAAGTGTCTCCTGCCTGGAAGAAAGCTGTTTTTCATCTTCAGGTGACCAGCCCCAACTCACAGACCTTAAGAGCATAATTTTCAGTATCTATACATAACTCATTTCATATTATCTGTACATAACCCCTTACATGTTATCCATCCATACCTTTTTCATTGATTGATGATCAGTGTGACACAAGCTTTCAGTAAAGACTTTACATGATACCCTTCGGCAAACTAGTATGTAGGTACCAGAGCTAAGGGATCCCTTTGTAACCTGTATGCCAGATGGCATTAAGGTGTCCCTGTGTCACACCATAGAATTGTATTCACTGATTCTTGCACCTAGAGTATATCCTTCAGGTAGAGTTCCAGTCTTAAAGTATCCAATCTTATAGTAACTCACAGGGCTGTTATGAGGCATAATTAATATTTATAAATTAGCTGTTTGAGTAAATGCTGTATAAATTCATAGATGCCAAGGTCAGAAGGGACCACTTGTAAGCATCTCTTCAGCATCTCCTGTATAACACAGGCCATAGAACTTCCCTGAAACAATTCTTCTTTGAATTAGAGCAGATCTTTCAGAAAAATGTCCAGGCTAAGTTTTAAAAACTGCTAGTAAATTGTTCCAATGGTCAAATCATCCTTACTGTCAAAAAGTATGCCTCATTTCCATTTGGAACTTGTCTAGTTGCAAGTTCCAGCCCGTGGATAATAGATTCCCTACTTGACTGAAGAGCAAATATTTGTTCCCCATATAGACACTTATAGACTGCGATCAAGTCATCCGCTAATCTTCGCTTCGTTAAGATAAATGAATTGAACACCTTGAGTCTTTCACTGTAAGGCATGTTTTCCTACCCTTTAATCATTCTTGTGGCTCTTCTCTGAACCATCTGCAATTGAGCAAAATCCTTCTTAAATTGTGGACACCAGAAACAATTACAGTATTCCAGCAGTGGCTGCACCAGTGCCAAATACAGAGGTAATATGACTTCACTATTCCTACTCAAGATTCCCCTGTTTATGCATCTAAAGATCATGTTAACTCTTCTAGCCACAGCATTGCATTGGGAGCTCATGTTCATCCAATTATCCACCATAATCCCCAAAATTGGGCTGTAGTCCACGAAAGCTTATGCTCTAATAAATTTGTTAGTCTCTAAGGTGCCACAAGTACTCCTGTTCTTCTTTTTGCGGATACAGACTAACACGGCTGTTACTCTGAAACCCATAATCCCCAAGTCTCTTTTCAGAGTCACTGCTTCCTAGGATTGTTTATCATTATTTGTTTGTTTATTATTTGGGAAATTCAAGGAAAGAGTAACTTGAAGATTTGTTTGGGTTTTTTGTTTTTTTGTAATTGCTTGATTAATTTCTCTTATTGTGGACTGAAAAAATGAGCTTTTGGTGGAAACTTGAAAGAGAGGATTGGTGATTTGGCAAATCAAGATGTGGGAAGCTTTCCATGCAAGGGGTTGGGCATGGGGAGGGGAGTGGAAGAATGAGATGAAGGGAACATCAAGGGTAGAACAGAAGGGACCAACAAAATAAGAAATGAGAGCAAAAATGCAGGGTTGTATATACGCTAAAAAGGGAGGACAATAAATGTAATAGTGATACAGTGATATATAGGGAATAAATGGACAATTGTTAATTATGACACCAATAAAAGTAATAATAAAAATGCTAATGACAATAATTTATTTGTATGACGGGGTTGGTTGTGATGGCAGAGGGCAGGGCTCAACAGCCATCGGGCTCATTTCTGGTTTATGTCTTATGGTCCTAAAGCTGATGCTTCAGGATTTTATCTGGCAACCTGCAGGGGTCAGAAAGGTATTTTCCCCCAATGTATTCTGCAAGGGTTTTTTCTTTAATCTTCTTCTTCCTCTGAAGCATCAGGGATGGCCACAGCTGGAGATGGGACATTGGGCAGGGTGGGCCAGGGCTCTGAGTTGGTGCTGAACATTCCCTTTTTTGGGTGTTTGGCTGGCTGGTTCTTGCTCACATGCTCAGGGTTTAACTGATGGCAATCGGTGGGGTCGGGAAGGAATTTTTTCCTGGATTAGATTTGCAGTGACCTTGGGGATTTTTTTTTTTGCCTTCCTCTGCAGCGTGTGGGTGCGATGACTTGTGAGGATTATCTGGGTATATCTCACCTAATCATTTCTCTTCTATTGCAGGGGCCTCAAACAGAGGCACATTGGTCCCTCTTGTTCTATGCGTATGACACATAATAGTCTAGTCTCCTGTGGGTCTCATTTACTTTGGTCTAAGATTGATTATTGGGTTTTAGTCTGCGGGTGCTGGGTGATGTTGGTGTCCCATGATGTACAAGAGATCAGACTAGATGATTTGGTGGTCCTACTGGCCTTAAATTCTATTACTCTATTTGCTGACCAACACGATCTATTCTATTCTGTTCTGTTCTGTTCTGTTCAGGTTCTTATACTGCTCTCATCACTGTAGTATCTGAGCACTTTCCAGTAGAATACTAAGCAACAACATGACTAACATCTGTCACGTTTGTTCTCTCATCCTCTCCCCAGGGGGAGAATTGTGTGTTCAGTGCAGAGTTTGATTTTGGTAGGTTTGTTTTTGTTTGTTTGTTTTGGGGGGTTATGTACATATTGCTCTGTATTTATATTAGAGAAGGGAAATCAAAGAAACGCACTCTGCATTTAGCATGGAAGGCAGTGGGGTTAGTTTCTCCCACACAGACAGGCTTTATCTTTATTGTAGAAAGTTCCATTGTGCCACAATTGTCCATCTTGTTCTTCATCCCCGAGCTTTAGGTTCTTTTAGATATCCTGGGCCCAGGCCATTGAATTAATCATTATTTTCAAGGCACACCTTGAATTTGACTCCAATCCACAAAGGACTATAGCAAAAGTGGTGAATTCTTCAGGTTATGATGCTGAAACAAGAAACAGAGCAAACTATTACTACTCCTTGAGAGACAGTCCCTTCCTGGGGTCTTATGTAGGCCTAAACTATCCTCTGCTTGGACCGGTGTTTAAATACTACAGTTTGGACCTTAGGTCAAAATGCATTATTTAGGGTGGAACAAAGGAGTGAGAGGATGAAATTAAGAACATGGAAAATTAGGCAAAATATAAAGAACAACTTCATAAATTTTAAGGCCAGAAGGGACCACTATGATCATCTAACTTGTCTCCAACATAACCTTTAGCCATAGAAATCCCTGCACCCCAGTGATTCCTGTCTGTGGAACAGACTTCCAAGAGAGGTAGTGAAAGCCCCTTCCCCCAGGACATGTTAAAACTAGACTGGACACAGCTCTAGATCAGGTACTATAGGGAACAATACTGCCTTGGCAGTGAGGTGCACTATAGATACTCTAATAGGTCCTTTCTGTTTCTAATTGGTTCTATGTCTGTATCTATGGTTCTATGATACCAAGATTGAAGTTTGGGTCGGAACAGCTTCTGGGTTGTGTATGTCTGTTTCCTTGGTTATGCACAAATTAAAAAAAATACAAAAAATATTTGTCACCATTTTGTGTTATACAACCACTCACTGTCTTTGAATTTCTCTGACCATAGCTAGAAACTACCAGCACCATTACCAGAACTCCGTATAATGTTGCTAACATCATTGATGATGATGTTATCCAAAATAAAGAACTAGAAAAACCAGCAGGTGTTTTGAATATTGCAGCACTACAATGCAGCAAAATATCTCTTCCCTCCCCCTACCCCCCTCGCCCCATCCAAATGTAAACTGAACAAGCTCACTGTGCCTGCCCTGTACATCTAGGAAATAATATGTAGAGCTACAAATAAAAAAGATTAACTCACACATACTGAGACATGAGACTGAATAGTACTTTGTAGTTGGGGTCCCATCCCATGAGGTGCTGAGAACATCAAATAGAATCATAGAATATCAGGGTTGGAAGGGACCTCAGGAGGTCATCTAGTCCAACCCCCTGCTCAAAGCAGGACCAAACCCCAACTAAATCATCCCAGCCAGGGCTTTGTCAAGCCTGACCTTAAAAATCTCTAAGGAAGGAGACTCCACCACCTCCCTAGATAACCCATTCCACCCTCCTAGTGAAAAAGCTTTTCCTAATATCCAACCTAAAGCTCCCCCACTGCAAATTGAGACCATTACTTCTTGTTCTGTCACCTGGTACCACTGAACAGGCCTCACCAATGCCGAATAGAGGGAAACGATCACGTCCCTCGATCTTCTGGCAATGCTCCTACTTATACAGCCCAAAATGCCGTTAGCCTTCTTGGCAACAAGGGCACACTGTTGACTCATATCCAGCTTCTCGTCCATTGTAACCCCTAGTTACATGCGTCTGACAGAGTGGGTATTCACCCATGAAAGCTTATGCTCCAATACGTCTGTTAGTCTATAACAGGGGTAGGCAACCTTTCAGAAGTGGTGTGCCGAGTCTTCATTTATTCACTTTAATTTAAGGTTTCACGTGCTGGTAATACATTTTAACATTTTTTTTAGAAGGGGTCTCTCTCTAAGTGTATATTATATAACTAAACTATTGTTGTATGTAAAGTAAACAAGGTTTTCAAAATGTTTAAGAAGCTTCATTTAAAATTAAATTAAAATGCTGATCTTACGCCGCCAGCCTGCTCAGCCCGCTGGGTGGGGGCTGGGGGGTTCAGGGCAGAGGGCTGGGGTGTGGGGGGGTTCAGGGCAGAAGGCTGGGGGGTGTGGAGGTGCAGGGCAGAGGGATGGGGCTGTAGGGGTGCAGGGCAGAGGGATGGGTGTGTGTTGGGGTGGGGAGGTGCAGGGCAGAAGGCTGGGATGCTCGGCTCGTGGGGGTGCTCGGCTCGTGGGGGTGCTCCCAGCCCCCTGCCCTGAGCGGCTCATGGCAGGGGGCTGGGAGGGATATGACCTGTTCCACCCCCTTCCCCCAGGCTCCGTCCCTACCTCTCTCTGCCTCCTCTACGGAGCAGCCAGCACGCTGCGCTCGGCTCTGCTCCTCTGGGAGGAGGAGGGGCCGGAATGCACCACGTTGTGAGAAGAAACGGGAGGGGGGGGAGCGTGGCTGCCGCAGGACCAAGCTTCTGCGTCCTGCCCCCGCAGGGGAGAGCGGTGGGCGGGGGGGCTGAGTGGGGCCGGGGGCCGGGACCCTCCCCCCACCGCTGTCCCCTGCGGGGGCAGGAGGCAGAAGCTTGATCCTGCGGCAGCCAAGCTTCCCCCTCCCCCTTCTTCCCACAGCGTGGTGCTTTCCGGCCCCTCCTCCTCTCAGTGGGCAGCAGCGTGCCACTCAGAATCAGCTCGCGTGCCGTGTTTGGCACGTGTGCCGTAGGTTGCCGACCCCTGGTCTATAAGGTGCCACAGGACTCTTTGTCGCTTTTTACAGATCCAGACTAACACGGCTACTCCTCCGATACTTGTAACCCCTAGGTCCTTTTCTGCAGAACTGCTACCTAGCCATTCGGTCCCTAGTCTGTAACAGTGCATGGGATTCTTCCATCCTAAGTGCAGGACTCTGCACTTGTCCTTGTTGAACCTCATCAGACTTCTTTTGGCCCAATCCTCTAATTTGTCTAGGTCCCTCTGTATCCTATCCCTACCCTCCAGCGTACCTACCACTCCTCCCAGTTTAGTGTCATCTGCAAACTTGCTGACAGTGTAGTCCATGCCATCCTCCAGATCATTAATGAAGATATTGAACAAAACCGGCCCCAGGACCGACCCTTGGAGCACTCCGCTTGATACTGGCTGCCAACTAGACATGGAGCCACTGATCATTACCCGTTGAGCCTGATGATCTAGCCAGCTTTCTATCCACCTTGTAGTCCATTCATCCAGCCCATACTTCTTTAACTTGCTGGCAAGAATACTGTGGGAGACCGTATCAAAAGCTTTGCTAAAGTCATGGAATAACATGTCCACTGCTGACTGTTCCTGATCACTTTCCTCTCCTCTAAGTGCTTCAGAATTGATTCCTTGAGGACCTGCTCCATGATTTTTCCAGGGACTGAGGTAAGGCTGACTGGCCCGTAGTTCCCCGGATCCTCCTTCTTCCCTTTTTTAAAGATGGGCACTACATTAGCCTTTTTCCAGTCATCTGGGACCATGAGTTTTCAAAGATAATGGCCAATGGCTCTGTAATCACATCCGCCAACTCCTTTAGCAACCTCGGGTGCAGTGCATCTGGCCCCATGGACTTGTGCTCATCCAGTTTTTCTAAATAGTCCTGAACCACTTCTTTCTCCACAGAGGGCTGGTCGCCTCCTCCCCATGCTGCGCTGCTCAGTGCAGTAGTTAGGGAGCTGACCTTGGCAAAAACAGAGGCCAAAAAAGCATTAAGTACATTAGCTTTTTCCACATAGTCTGTCACTGGGGTGCCTTCCTTATTCAGTAAGGGGCCCACACTTTCCTTGACTTTCTTCTTATTGCTAACATACCTGAAGAAATCCTTCTTGTTACTCTTAACATTTCTTGCTAACTGCAACTCCAAGTGTGATTTGGCCTTCCTGATTTCACTCCTGCATGCCTGAGCAATATTTTTATAGGCCTGTACTACACAAATAGGAATTGAAGGTGCTCAGTTCTTCTAAGCATACATCTTTACTGAACATTAGTGACAGTGGCATGTAGCTACATGCTGCAGAGAAAAGGAAGCTGTGGTCACACTGCAGCGTGTAGCTACATGTGTCAGTGAAAGGCTCTGGTGGGAGGGGGGCAAAGTCGAGAACATTGTGGGTACATACATGCGTACATGCAATAGGTTTCAGGCATGTCTTTATTCGTCTAAGCCATGCCTTACCATCTACACTGTTACTTAGACTCATGGTTTTGGGGCTATACACCTTCATAAGATGTGTGCAGTATAGATGTTTCTTTAGAAGTTGTGATAAATAAAGTGGGGGATAGCTCCCTTTGATGGACACCCAGCCAGCCAGTTAGCTGTAAAATCCCTCTTGGTAGCTGTTCTTTACTTGCTTTACCTGAAAAGGGTTAAAAAGTCCCCCAGGCCAATGGGGGCTGCGGGAAGTGGCGCGGGCCGAGGGATGTGCTGGCCATCCTTCCCACAGCCCCCATTGGCTTGGAGCGGTGAACCGTGGCCAATGGGAGCCACGATTGGCTGAACCTGCGGACGCGGCAGGTAAACAAACCAGCCCAGCCCGCCAGGGGCTTTCCCTGAACAAGCGGCGGACCGGCTTTCAGAACCACTGCCCCAGGTAAAGAAAAAAAAGAAAGTGGGCACCTGACCAAAAGAGCCAATGGAAGATAGAACTTTTTAAAATTGGGAAAGAAACTTTCCCTCTGTCTGTTCTCTGGGCTGGAGATAGAGCAGCCATGCTATAAGCAATTTAAGCCAGGTACAGTCATAAATCATCAGATCATGCCTAGAACTACTTATCTGAACTCCAAATGGGTAAGAAGATAAGAATGTTTAGCTAAATGTGATTAGGGTTATTTCTTTTATTTCTTATTGGCTAGTGGACTCCTCTGTGCTAACCCCAGATGCTTTTGTTTGCTTGTAACCTTTAAGCTTGTAACCCCCAAGAAGCTCTTTTGGGTGCTTTATTTTTGGAATTGCTCTTTTAAAATCTAGCAAAAGCCTAAGTTCCAGATGTATTTTCTTCCTTTTTGTTTTTAATAAAATTTACCTTTTTTAAGAACAGGATTGGATTTTTGGTGTCTTAAGAGGTTTGTGCTTGTTGTTTCATTAGCTGGTAGCCCCAGCTAATTTCCTTTGTTTTCTTTCTCAGCTCTTCCCTGGAGGGGTGTGTGTGTGTGTGTGTGAAAGGCCTTGAGGGTACCCCACAGGGAGGAATTCCCAAGTGCTCCTTCCTGGGTTCAAAGGGTTTTTGTTATTTTTTTGCATTTGGGTGGTGGCAGCATT
This sequence comes from Chrysemys picta bellii, assembly GCF_011386835.1. Classification (NCBI taxonomy): domain Eukaryota; kingdom Metazoa; phylum Chordata; order Testudines; family Emydidae; genus Chrysemys; species Chrysemys picta. The sequence continues at coordinate 21,220,727 of NC_088791.1, forward strand.
TACCAAGCCAAGGTCAGAGAAAAGCTGTAACCTTGGGAGTTTAATACAAGCGTGGAGTGGCAAATATTAATTTTTAAAATCCTTGTGGGTCCCACTTCTGCATTGGGTGTGACAGAGTTGGGATTCAGCCTTGACAGAAGTACTCTGTACCTCATAGGATCAGGCCCTTAATTTGTCCTTTTTCCTCATGAGCAATCTATCCATTTTGACTTTTCAGTGTTTTAAATGAAAACAAGACACATTTTGTTAATAAAATGTGGTATAAACTGATGTACAGGTTTCCCCACTGGCATTGCCATCATTGCAGCATAATCATTCTTCAAAGTATTGTATACCTTTAATGAGTTTGCAGTTAATGGCTCTTCCCCAATATCAGTCACCTTCTGTGATTGCTATTTCAGATTGGGAGGGGGTGGGAGAATCATGGCTAGAGGCTGAATTTACAATATAAATTAACAGCCAACTAGACCTACTGTAGATGATTAATTTATCTTTGATTATAACTGTGCACTGAGTGAGAAAAAATTAGCTTCTTTGATTTGTTGGCACAATATGGGTTTGGGAAATGGCCACAGGAAGTTGAAACTAAAATGAAATTACATTTATTGAAATGCAAAGCATGCAAAAGTTGATGGAATTTAGATTATGAGGAAGAAAAGAGCTTTAAATGGCCCTTCAGAACGTGGTGAAAATTTGCTTAAAGACCCATGACAAATGACATTGGGTTGATTATTTTGACTTGATAAGGTTAAGGTTAACAGGGGGCCGGCAAAGAAGGCTGTTAGTACTTCTTTTTTTCAATTTTTTTCAACTATTAGTTGACAACACGCAGCTTGGAAATAATATCTCCTACGGTAATTAAAATTAATCTTGTTGACTTCTTATCTGATTGAAGTAACATTTACTTCAGCAAAAAGTAACATTTTAAATTGACAACAATTGCTAGAGTGCTACCCTTCTGTTGAACATACAGAGGTAGAAGCAGGTATCTAGTTGGCATATAAAATTCTTCAGTTCTTGTCTTAATCTGCTTTTTAGTGTTTACATAAGCTGTTAAATAGCTTCCATGTTCTACCATCACAGTGACTCCATTTCTATGGGGACAGAAGTGATTGTTCTACATGTATACTTAAGGAAACGAGTTCTGGTCTTTACTAAGGCAAAGCTTATGCGGAGCAGAGGGAGACAGAGTAAAATTTCCAGTGCATCAATGTAACTTAATAGTCCTATTTGCAAAACTGCCTGTTTCCCTTGAATGTGACTTGGGAGCTTTTGAAAAAATTACCTAAAGTTCATGACTTGTATTTATATAGGTCAGGGGTAGGCAACCTATGGCACACGTGCCAAAGGCGGCACGCAAGCTGATTTTCAGTGGCACTCACACTGCCCGGGTCCTGGCCACCAGTCTGGGGGGGGCGCTGCATTTCAATTTAATTTTAAAAGAAGCTTCTTAAACATTTTAAAAACCTTATTTACTTTATATACAACAATAGTTTAGTTCTATATTATAGACTTATAGAAAGACACCTTCTAAAAACATTAAAATATATTACTGCACGCGAAACCTTAAATTAGAGTGAATAAATGAAGACTCGGCACACGGCTTCTGAAGGTTGCTGATCCCTGATATAGGTCCTTCTGTGACCTCTCTTGGTATCACGTCCTGCCACTGCAACTAATGTCATGGAGAGTTCCCTAGTTTTGGAATTAATATCCCTCTGCAAGGACAGTCACATTTGAGGGGAGCCAAGCAGGGGTTGCTCACCTCTTGTGCAGAACAGAGCTCTGGCCTGCAGGGGCTCCCTCATGGCAGTGGGGATAAGGCAGTCAGTAGTGATGGGGTCAGACTATCATCCACTCTCCAGAGGGTCAGTCACAGCTTCTCCAGTTCTCCACCTCACAATGGGGCGTGTTGGCACCATAAAGAGCTGCTTCAGCCGCTGACTTTCAGTATGAGTTGTGGATGCTTAGCATGTGCTCAGGAGCTGGCCCAGAGTTGTCATGAGAATATTGTATGGAGGGAGTGTGTTTATATATATGTGTGTATACAGGTACTCACTGTGTGTCAGAGTATAAGAATAAAATGGCAAATCAAAAACTCAGTGGAACTGCAGTAGAACTGACAGAACAATTCTGAACCTTAAACTAATAAAGAAAAAGTCTTAGGCCGGTATGCCGTGTAAAACATCAGTGGCAATTCTTTGATGCCTGCCCTGTTTTTAGTTAGATGACTTATCTAAACAGGCTCTGAATGCACCCTTGCATGTCTTTTTCTGTTGCCTATTTTCAGATGTCACAAACTCCTCTACAGCAGGTATAGCATATGTTTAAGATCTGAAACAATGCTAAAAAGTGTTCTTACCAGCCTGCAGTGTATTAGAATTTAAGTTTCCAGAATAGTGACTCAGTTTTGTTTCTTTTATTATAGGCTAAAGGTTCTTCAGGTATAACATCGGGCACCCAGAAGAAAGTAAAGAGGACTCTACCCAACCCACCTCCAGAAGATGCTACCACAGGGACACAGTCAGCATTCACTACTGTGGGGTCAGTTTCACGCAGAAGGATCTGTAGAACCAACACCATGGCCAGAGCTAAAATTCTCCAGGATATAGACAGGGAATTGGATCTGGTCGAACGAGAGTCAGCCAAGCTTAGGAAGAAGCAAGCAGAGCTAGATGAGGAAGAAAAAGAAATAGATGCCAAACTGCGGTACTTGGAAATGGGCATCAATAGGCGGAAAGAAGCCTTGTTAAAGGAAAGAGAAAAGAGAGAGCGTGCCTATCTCCAAGGAGTAGCAGAAGAACGTGATTACATGTCAGACAGTGAAGTTAATAATACCAGGCCTACTAGAATGGAAGCCCAGCATGGCTTGGAAAGACCACGAACTGCACCACAGACAGAATTTGATCAATTCATGCCACCGCAGACCCAGCCAGAAACTCAGTTTGCTCCCCCTACAAGCCCTTATACACAATATCAATATTCTTCTCCTGCTCTCCCTACCCAAGCACCAACTCAGTATACACAACAGTCACATTACCAACAGCAGCAGACTTTATATCATCAACAGGTTTCACCCTATCAAACCCAGTCAGCCTTCCAGCCTGTGGCAACCATGTCCTTTACTCCCCAAGCTCAGCCTCCACCAACCCAACAGTCATCATATCAACTCCCATCACAAATGATGGTGATACAGCAAAAGCCAAGGCAAACTGCATTATATTTGGAGCCTAAGATAACATCAAACTATGATGTGATTCGTAATCAGCCTCTCATGATAGCACCTGTTTCCACTGATAGTACTTATGCGGTTTCCCATCTTGGCAGCAAATACAATACCTTGGATTTAAGGATAGGGCTGGATGAGAGAAGCAGCATGGCGAGCAGCCCCATATCAAGCATATCTGCAGATTCATTCTATGCAGACATAGACCATCATCACACACCACGAAACTATGTGCTGCTGGATGATATAGGAGAGCTTACAAAGGGAACGGCAGCACTGAGCTCTGCTTTTAGCCTCCACGAGAAGGAGCTGACAAAAACCGATCGGCTTCTTCGAACCACCGAAGCCCGGCGAGCACAGGAAGTGACGGACTTCCTAGCACCACTGCAAACTTCTTCTAGATTGCATACTTACGTGAAAGCAGATGAAGATCCAATGGAAGATCCTTATGAGCTAAAACTTCTGAAACATCAGATCAAGCAGGAGTTCCGCAGGGGTGCAGAAAGTCTCGATCACCTTGCTGGCCTTTCTCAGTATTACCATGCAGATACCAGCTACAGGCATTTCCCCAAATCTGAGAAATACAGCATCAGCAGGCTCACACTTGAGAAACAAGCGGCCAAGCAGCTCCCAGCAGCCCTCCTCTACCAAAAGCAGTCAAAGCACAAGAAGGCTTTGATAGACCCCAAACTGTCAAAGTTTTCACCTATCCAGGAAAGTCGAGACCTTGAGCCTGATTATTCAAGCTATATGACTTCTAGTACTTCATCACTTGGGGGCATCGCCTCCAGGGCAAGGCTTCTTCAGGATGACATCACTTTTGGCCTCCGAAAAAATATCACGGACCAACAGAAATTTATGGGGCCAACACTGACATCATCCCTTGGAGCCAGCCTTGGGACCACACTAGGTCCAACAATGAGATCCACATTACAAGATGAAGTTGACAAGTCCTATAGTAGTGGCAGTAGATCCAGGCCCTCATCTAGACCCTCTTCAGTCTATGGACTTGATTTATCATTAAAAAGAGATTCCTCTAGCTCTTCTTTAAGACTGAAAGCTCAGGAGTCTGAACCATTAGATATTTCTTTTAGTCATGCAGCTCCCTCTGGAAGAACTAAACCTACAAGTCTACCTATTAGCCAAAGCAGGGGAAGAATCCCAATAGTAGCACAGAACTCAGAGGAAGAGAGCCCTTTAAGTCCTGTTGGTCAGCCAATGGGAATGGCAAGAGCTGCAGCTGGACCCTTGCCACCAATATCTGCAGATACCCGGGAGCAGTTTGGATCAAGCCATTCACTACCTGAGGTCCAGCAACATATGAGGGAAGAATCACGGACTCGCGGGTATGACCGGGATATAGCCTTCATCATGGATGACTTCCAGCATGCCATGTCAGACAGTGAAGGTAAACTAGGCCTCAGACTGCTATGTTACTCTCACAACACAAATCCTCATTTCTATGCATGTGTCTGATTTTTATCATCCTACAAGGACTTGTTCTTCTTTTTGTTCCTTTGTGCATCTTTTGTGTATCTCTCTTTTCTAATTTTGTTTTTGTTTTACTCTAAAAGCAGATTCTGGATGGTGCTTCGATACAATAGTACGCTCAAGTCATTTGTTGTTGTTTTGGTTTCCTTTTGGTTTGCTTGTGCATTTTCCTTTTTATTTGTCGGTGTCTATTTTTCTAACTGCATTATATAAATAGAATAATATGTATATAAAGTGTGCCCTATTTACTCTTCTCTTCTGTCCTTACATGGGGCTTCATACTTTGAAATTTGGTTGTTGGAGGTTTTTTTACACAGTTTCTCTTGAAAAATTGCTGACCTGGCCCCCAAAGTTTTAAAAACAGTTGAATCTTGTAAGAAAAACTGGATGCATAAAGTTTCATTTTGGGCTTCAAGAATCAGTAACTCAACTTCCTGAGGCACACAGAATTATAATTACACCTTACGAGCAATAGTATTGTGAGCTAAAAGTCGGTACTGTATATTAGAACCGTAGAGAGTTTACTGTGATAGCAAATGAACATTCTATATCTGGTCTGTTAAAATATATCTTGTCATGTGGACTTCTGTGCATTCAGAATTGTGATGATGTAAGAAAATTTATTGTTTAGATGGCACAAGGTAACCTCATTCATCAATAAACTTGCTTAAAATATTTCACTTCCATTGGTGGATTAACCAGCTTAACTGGTCTTATGTGGACCTTATACAGTACTTCTGCCAGATAAGCACAAGAGCTTATCTCACTTAGGTTCATGAGAAGGAACCCCTCTGATGTATTATAAATGGTGTAATTAAAAAGTGTTTCATTTAAATAAATACAGCAGAATGTTAAGCTGGTGTTAAGTACTAAATAACTGCAAATTATACATCCACTTGGTTTGACTCTAGTCAAATTTAATACATTTTAAAACTGTTTAAAAATCATAGTCGCTCTGAAAGAGAATGAAACGCACATGTTTAAGTTATCATCTGCTTTTCATTGTATGTGCTCCGTTAACTTTTCTTGTGTATATTTACTGCACAATAAAAAAAACCCAAAATTTTGCATGCACTATATTGTTTGTAAGTGACAATAATTACCGCAAAATAATAATTTGCATGATTGTGAAGTAGGCATGGTTGCTTCCTGTACTTATACATAACCCAAATTTATGATTTTGAAAAAGCATTGCTTCCCTTTGTTCATAAGCTGTATCATTTTGAATTCAAAGGGGAAATCTTGGTTTAGATGATGAATAACATTTGCTTTCCCTGTATTTGATCTCACACTATTGTAGACTGAGAAGCCGCAAGTCATTTTTCTATAAGTTTCTGTGCATTTTGCGGTCTGACCCTGAAGCTTTTATTTCAGGGCAAGTAGGCTTTTCATAATTAAGGGCCTGATTCTGCACGGTGCTGAGTATCTCTCTACTGTGCTGAGTGCCCTCAATTCCCAATGAAGGAAGATGGGAATTGAAGGCACTCAGCCCATCACAGGATGAGCTCTGCATAAAGGCTGTATGGAACGTCAGCACCTTCCATTGAAGTTAATTGAAGTTGCATAGGAGCTAAAGAGAGTGGGATTGGGCCCCAAATCCATATAAAAAGTTGGCCTTCCCTCTATTATTATGTAGTACATAAACAGATCATGTATAAAACCACAGTTGTTTATAATACTGCTCTACAGTTACATTATTTATTTGTGACAAATACTTATGATGTAAGGGATGGTTTTCATCTGGTTCTGAATATGATATATTTTTTAGACCTATTCTAACTCAGTTCACAACTTGTTCATTATTAGGCTGACCACATGTCCCTGGAAACAATTGCTGCCCCTTTTTTCTGAGCTTATCCCAATGGCCGCTTCATTTTTACAAATAACTTTGTTTTGTCCCATTTCTCATAAAGCCTTGCAGATTGGCCAGCACTAGGAGCTGTCAGTCAATGGAACTGGAGAAATTATTATTAAATAGAAAGCCTGCTGGCTCAAGTGCATGTGCACCAGCAGGACCACCCCTCAACCAGCCTGCAACATGATGACACCCAGCTTCTCCTCTTCTCCTGTTCCTAAACCTGTCCAGTGAGCCCTGTCACTCAAGTCCTTGACCCAGCCTTCTTGGTCCAGAGAGTCAAAAGTGGGTAGGAAGGAACAGGAGCAATGTCCTGGCAGAGGAAAGGAAGTAGTGGGATTCTATTTAATTTTCACCCTCCCATGGCTCACCAAACCCATCCCCTGTACAACCATATTCTCCCCCATGACAGGTGCCCTGGCTTTTCACATCCAAGATCTGGTACCCCCTCTCTGGAGGCAATCAACAAATAAATCTTGTTAAACAGGTGGCTCTCTACCATTCCTTTTATTGAAGACACTTTTTGGCTTACTAGTGCTTGACACTCCTGGATTTGGTGCCCTCTGGAATCATATGTAGCCATCAGACTTCCTGTGCAGCTTATGTATTATTCCTGCACAGTAAGGGAGCACATTCACACGCAGGAGTATTAATGATTATTTTATTTTTGAGTGCTTGGTGTTGCACCTGGCTTGAAGGAGTTCCAAAGCAAATGGACCAACCCAATCCCACACCCCTCAAAGTCAGTGGCAAAGCTCTTCTCTTTGGTGGATTGTCGTCTCTGTGGAAGAAATGTGTTTGAAGCTTGTGTGAGAGGAGGAGATGGGAGTTCTGAATGTAAGGGACACCGAGGAGAGAATGCATAAAGAAGAGAAGGGGAGAAGGACACATAGGGCATTGAGGAGGGTCTAGGCATGGATATGGTCTAGGCACCATGAAGAATAATAGGAGGAGGTGAGGACAGAGATGCTGGTAATGACAGAGTTGTTTGAGGGCCACAATGGTGGTGAAGCATGAACTTTATATGGGACTTGTGAGGAAGCTAGTGAAGGAATGGGTAGATGCTCTGATTGGATGTGGAAAATATAGGAGTAAGTCTGTGTGTGATATTAGGTGCAAATATGAATGGGATGTATGGGGTACCAACCAGAACCAAATAACTTGGTGGACGTGGGGAAATCCATACAACTTGGACATAAAGTAAAGAGGGAAAAGAGACTCGTTCCTTTGAACAGTGATGCAATGTTGTATAGGAATGACTAAAGCCTCATACAAGCACACTCTATGGTGCAGTCAGAAGGGTTGTCAGAGAAGAGTTATTGCGTATTGCGTAGCAAGCTCTGCTGTAAATTAACAATGCAACAAGAGTGCTGCACATTAACTGTCCATGTGGACCCTTCTGTCACTCACTAAAAGTTTGCTAGTGCTCTTTAATCTACTCCACTTTGAAATGAAAGCAGGTCAATGTGTAGGCGGGAACTTTTAGTGTGCGGTAGCAGAGTCCACACTGCCAGCTAATGTGTAGCAAGTTAATGCACTGTAGATTTAAACCTAGGTTGCTGCACACTTAACCCTTGCCTACACCTAAAATAAAGGTCTACCTACCTATTTTGCCCAGGATTGTGTAGTGTAGACATAACCAAACTCTTCATCTAAACAAGCCCAGAGTGTGGTGTTTTGGACAGTTACTTTGGAGTATTGCAACATATCTTCTGAGGGAAACCAGTTCCAATATAAAAGAGCTCACACTTTGTATTTTTTTAAAATCTGTCTCTTTGCATGGATGTGATTTCAATTAGTCCAGTCAGTCCTAATCAGAGTTGCAAAAATGACTTTTTTTTTCTTTTTTTTTAGCCAAAGAAAGCTGCCATTTCTTCTGTTAGAGGCAATTTTTCAGTACAAGTAATATGGAATACTGATTTTAAAATATCTTTGCTCCCTAAAAAGAGAGAGGTCTGTTTGAGTTTCTGTTAGTCTTAGGGAATGCCTATGCAATAGCAAATAGCAGACAGGAGTAGAAATGCAATTTCTGAGCCCAGACCATTTGTATGAGTAATATACGCAAATATATTTTAAAGTCATGCTATTTTTACACACTGTAGCAAATCATAAACCACAAGGTCAATATATCTTTTTTTAAATTGGGTACATAAGGTGGGACTCCAACTTCATCCTTAGACACCTAAATAAGTATAATAGTTTTCAAAAGTGCAAAGCACCCAACTGCGGGCATTGAAATCAGTGGGTGCTTAACACTTTCAAAAATCAGGTTATTTCTTTAGGTGCCTAGCTATGAATTTAGAAGTCTAATGTTAAACTTTTTTTTTCAAATCTTGGCCCTAAATTAGCTAAAATTATCCAATTATTTCCTCTCACATATGCCATAATGTTGAAAACTCCCTTCTTTATCATTTTTTTAAATTTTGAATAATTCCTACGCTGCTTTGTCAGCCATGAACTATGTTACATCTATACAGACCATCTATATATACTTGTGTCATAGAGCAATTGTGTTCTTGCTAAAGAGCTCATGGAAGTTTCCTAATTTGTAGTACAATTGCAAATGTTTTGATCAGGTCAAGTTCATTTACAATGAGTAGCCAAGAAATGTTATGTCCTGACCTCCATAAAACATAAAATCATTGCCCTGACCTCCATAAAAACCTTAGATTTTATCTTCTTTGGCCCAAAGCTGCCAGACATTGATTATATCCCATAGATTATTAAATATGTATGAAAATTTTAAGGCTCCAATCCTGCAAACTTTGTTTAATTTGATTAACATGAGTAGTTCCTATTGGTTACCTCTGAGAATTTAAATCCTAATGGTTCCCTTCTCAGCGAGATTTTCCCCCCTTTAATATGAGGCTATTAGTATTAATCCTATGGTAAATTTGGAAAACGTACCACTCAGATATGAGGAAATTCCAAAAGTCTGAGATGAACACTGATCTTTACCATGCCTCACTGGTTTAGAGCATATGGTCTTGTCTCCCCCTACTGATTTTCCCCATTGAGGATAAAGAACTTCTGCTTAGTGGCTGCAAATACAGGAGGCTTGTGGTCCTGAAGGTTCTGGGTTTGCATAGGTGGACACATGCTGACATGCTTTGTTACACACCGGCCATAAAACGCCTTGTCTCTGTAGACACCTCCATGCTGCCATTGCTGTTCTTTATAAGACCACCATGAATCTCAATTTTTTTTTATTTTTTCAAGCCACTAACAAAAAATATCCCAGGAGAGGAAGAAACTGGAGAAATTAAAGCAGTTACTAACCGTTAAGTGATCTAATATTTTTTTGATGCCGTGTTGGTTTTATTGAGGTCACTCTTACATAAAGCCTGATCATGCACTTAACAGTGTGAGAGGGGGACTGCTTTACCAGCATAGGGCCCCATTGACTTCAATGGGACTCTGTACAGGTGCAGTAGTCAGTCTGCGTGCTCTCTGTTGCAGGATCAGGGCCATAAGTTCTTATGCAGCCGAGGGTTTAAAATGGCTGCTCTCAAGATTCTCAGTGAAATTCCCAACTCCAATCAACCCACCCAACTGCATGCAAAATACCCAAATAATCAAACAAAAAGTTCACAATCGTTTCCTTTAAACTTGAAAAAAATCATAGAATTCATGACAGCTTTGATTGAAACACAGCTTGATCCATAAGCCTTCATATGGGATTCCACAAGCACGCTAGCTTTCTGAAGGGAGAAGGCCAGCAAAGATTATTTTAACTGTGTGAGAGAGTCTCTGTTTCAGGGTTTCTCCTGATTAGATGATGAAACAGATTGTGGTATTCAGAATTAGTATCTTGGATCAGAACAAGACCTTTGGTTTTTAAGCAGAAAATTTGATCAGGAGTTTCATTATGAGCTGAGTTATGGAGCAGCCTGATAAATGCAGTCAATCAGTCATTTGCAGCAAATCTGCAAACTATGGAATATTTACATAATAGATGATAATGGCTCATTAGAAGCAATTAATCACTATCTGGACAAACATCAACATTTGATATCTCATTTTATTGTATCCATGCTAGTCTATTGGATAAATAATGTTGTCAAACAGTTTAACAATAGAGATCTGTGCACATACAGGATAAAAATTGACCTCTTAATATTTGTCCCAAATTACATTTGTCCTACTTTTAATGACAAAAGTATTTCAGCATGTGTTTATATTGTTTTTAACCTCATATATAATGTGCCTTAAAAGATCCATTTATATATAGCTAGCCTTTCCCTTTTGTGTTTGGGAAATAACATACATTTATAACTTTCTGTTATACTAAAATGTTGCAATGATTTTTTTTTTCAAACTTCTGTAAGCCATTCAAGTCATATTTACTAAAGAATTAGAAATAGAAAAAAAGTACATTTAATGTTTTGCATTTTTAATTTCCTTTTGTGGCATTGAACAACTGCATTTACTCTTGTTACTATAGCAACAGCTGACCTTATTTTAGTTTTGTAATTTCCTGGTGATTTTTCTAAAATAATAATGTCTTTGTCCAATGCTAAATGTATAATGATTATTCTAACATGAAATTCAACTGTTCCATGGGATTCTAATTAGCTACAGTTTATCTTGTTTTATATTGACATGTGTGCATGCAGAAGAAAATCTGTATGTTATATAATAAAAATAGTATTTAACTTATAGCTCCTGATCTCTCACTGGTGCAAATCAGAAGGAACTGGCCAAATCAATTATCATAGTTCATTTGACTTCAGTGAAGCAATGGTCATTTACTCTGGCTGAGATTCTTGCCTAATGGGTTTACACCAGTCTAAAACTGGTTTAAATGGGAGGAGAATCAGGGTTCCATCCTGCTTTCCTTGCACACTACAAAGACTGATTGGCAATCTGTGTACAAGAAACGTTCATAATGCATAAACGAAGATGTACAGCAAGACCCAGTGAATGAGATTTAAAATGAGAATTCCTGTAGCATTTCTGCACCATGTTATAAAGTGAACTTTTCTTCTTCGTCAGTCTGTGTTTTGGGATGAACAATGATTTAGTTAAGCAGACTCCATTTTCATAGAACAGTTTGCAGTGGCTCTCTGAAGAAACTTGAACATACAGATGTCCTTTGACGCAGAGGCTTTTAAGGAGTCACTGCTATAACTATTGATTCATAAAAGTTCAGCAACATCTCAGGCCTGGTATACATTAGAAAATTAGATTGATTTAACTATGTTGGTCAGGGGTGTGAAAAATCCCTGTGTAGACAGCACTAAATAGAGACCTAGCTACCGCAGGGAGGTGGATTATCTACTCCAATGGGAGAACCCCTCCTGTCGGCGAAGGTAGTGTCTACACTGAAGCACTACAGTGAGGCAGCTGCAACAGCGCAGTTGTGCCACTGTAGCATTTCAAGTGTCGACAAACCCTCAGAAATGTGTGAAATCTGCAGTGTATTTCTAAGCACCCAGACAGAGGAAAGTGGTTATGGCACTCAATACTTGTTTGGTTTTTTCTTGATATTAAATATCCATAGTCAGTTCTAACATAAATGGGATCTCATTCTTGTCTCCTCTGCCACTTACTACTTAATTTTACTTGAGTTAGTCTGTCTTCAGCTTTGCCTGTAAGTTTGCTTGAGCTGCATGGCCAATTAATAATCACTGTGCATGTTTGCTGTGTGCGCCAAACTGTTGCCCTTCTCTCCGCTCTGAGTCAGAACATTTGACATGTCCTTGGTTTTCAAAGCCTATCACCTCCGCCGTGAAGAGACAGATTGGTTTGACAAGCCCAGGGAGTCTCGTCTGGAGAATGGACATGGCTTTGACAGAAAACTGCAAGAGAAGTTATCCCACTCCAGACCACCAAGTCAACATCAAGATCAAGTAAGATGTGTCTATAGTTTTGTGGATGTTCTGTAGAAAGCTTGTTAAACCATACTATCCTGTAACATGTGGACCACCAGATTTATCAAAATCCAGCTACATTTTAAGCAACTTAGGAGGCCATCAGAATTATTTATGATCCCTAGTCTTTAGGATTACTTTTGTCCTTAAACAGTTTTTGGGTAGAATTAACCTGCTCACCTGGAATTACATAGGCAGTGGATACACCCACACAGAATGATTCAGCCTAGTCCAATTTTACATTATTGACTTTAACCCAACCTGATTTAAGACTCTGCTTTTTAATGTTCTTAGGAACAGGGCTGGATTTACTTTGAGATGTTGTTATGAATGGAACTGAATTCTGTTATGTTACATGGGTGTAATCCCTGTAGCTCAATGATGAAACACTGAACAAATCAATGGGATTGCACTCAGGTAACAAGTAAGAATTTGGGCTGTTCATTATACTGAGATATAAAAAAAACACATTGATCAAAGTGTTTTAAACTTGCTCACTTTGGGGTCTAGTTCACCTTCATATATCCCATTAGCATCATGAGGTTTAAACATGTCATCAGTAGATCCCTATATGTTTCACTTGCTACTTTGACTATCATACACACTTATTCAGATTCTGTCCTGGCTCCAGTGGTATGACATGGGTGCAAATGAAGGCAGAATTACACACAAACAAACTACATATAAACTAACACATTAGTTAATTTACCACTGTTAATTCCTTAGATAAAGGGCATATTCTGCTATCCTCCCACCTACAGAACTTCTGTCTAGGTCAGTGAGAGTTTTAGGTGCAGTTTGATGGCAGAATGGCTCTTCATGAGTAAATTTAGGTATTATTTCAATCACTTCATATAAATAAAGGACACTATATATGTTTTTCTCTTTTGCCTATTCTCCAGCCTAGAGTTTGCCCAGTCCAGACTACATTTTGCTGAAGCCTTAAAATTTCACCTGTCCTGCTGGAAGAAAGGGTCTTTTTTATAGGACATCAGTGTTATTCAGTAGAATTCACCCTGCAGGCCAGATCTGCTGCAGGACAATTGGGATTTTAGAGGTTCCAGATCTGTAAATAGCATTGACCAATATATATACCTACCTCCTATAAGAAACATGGGTTATTTTGGAATATATGTGACTGAGTTTGACCATTGCAGCATCCCAATGTCAACTTAGATTCCCTCTGTCACACGCACACATTTGTAGAATTGTTTCTGTCCAGGACAAGAGTTAACATTATATTGGACTCTCCTTCATAGGCAAAGGTGGAAGATATGATCAATGTTTAAAATCCTATAATATTTATATTTTTCAATAGTCCCATAGGGTTGTTAATCGCAACAATGGCCAGGTCTCATAAAGACTAGAGCCAGAAGGGACCATCATGATCATCTAATCTGACCTCCTGCACATCACAGGCCACAGAATCTCACCCACTCACTCCTGTAATAAGACTCATAACCTATGGCTGAGTTACTGAAGTCTTCAAATCTTGATTTAAAAGACTTTAAATACAGAGAATCCACTGTTTGCTCTAGTTCAAACCAGCAAGTGATCCACTCCCTACACTGCTGAGGAGGATGAAAAAAACCCAGGGTCTCTGCCAATCTGCCCTGGGGTAAAATTCTGTCCCAATCCCAAATATGGTGATCAGTTAGACCCTGAGCAGGTGGGTGGGAACCACCAGCCAGACACCTGGGAAAGAATTATCTGAAATAACTGCAAGTCCTCCCATCTATTGTCCCACCTCCAGTCATTGGAGATATTAGCTAATAGGAGTTGTGGATAGGCCATATCCCATTGTAAGCAATCTTATCATACCATCCCCTCCATAATCTTATCCTTGGTTTTTCATCTCATGTAAGAAACAAGATACTCGAGCTGGTCCAAAAATTGTCAAAACTTTATTTTGGAATTTTTTGGTGGAAAATGCCTTTAAAAAAAAAAAAAGGAAAAGGAAAAAAAATTGGCCAAAAATATTTGTGTTTTCAGTTTTTAATGGAAAATTGAAATTTTCTGCTAAAAATTTAGATGAAAATGAGATTTTGGTTTCTGTCAAAAAATTTTGTAGAACTATGTATCTCTTCTTCCCCACAAAATTCCAACCAGCTCTACAAGGCACCTTCATCGGCATGCTGTCCCTTAACCAGGGATTAAAGGAAGGATAATTATCAAGTCAGATTCTGCAGGGATCGTCCTGGATCCAGTTATGTTCAATATCTTCATCAATGATTTAGATAATGGCATAGAAAGTACACTTTTAAAGTTTGCGGGCGATACCGAGCTGGGAGGGGTTGCAAGTGCTTTGGAGGATAGGATTAAAATTCAAAATGATCTGGACAACCTGGAGAAATGGTCTGGAGTAAATAGGATGAAATTCAATAAGGACAAATGCAAAGTAGCCCACTTAGGAAGGAACAATCACTTTCATACATACAAAAAGGAAAATGAGTACCTAGGAAGGAGTACTGCGGAAAGGAATCTTGGAGTCAGGGCCGGCTCCAGGCACCAGGCACCCAAGCACATGCTTGGGGCGGCAGCAGCGCGGCGCTCGGAGTGGGGGCGGCGCGGGCGCGGCGCTGGGGGGGGGTTCCGGCGGGGGCGGGCTCCAGGGGGGCGGCGCGGGGCTCGGCGCTCGGGGTGGGGGGGGTTTCCGGCGGCGCTTGGCTGGGGGGGGCGGGCTCCGGCAGCGCGGCACTCGGCGGGGGTGGCGGCGCGGGCATGGCGCTGGGGGGGGTTCCGGCGGGGGCAGGCTCCGGGGGGGGCGGCGCGGGGCTCGGTGCTCGGGGATTGGGGGGGTTCTGGCGGCGCTCGGCGGGGGGGGGCGGGCTCCGGCAGCGCGGCGCTCGGCGGGGGGGCGGCGCAGGCAGGGCGCTGGGGGGGGGTTCCGGCGGGGGCGGGCTCCGTTGGGCGGCGCGGGGCTCGGTGCTGGGGGGGGGGGTTCCAGCGGCGCTCGGCGGGGGGGGCGGGCTCCAGCGGCGCGGCGCTGCCCACCCTGGGCATGTGCAAGTTTACTTGGGGGCATAGCCCCCACAATAGTTGTATTGCATGGACACTAATCTTCCCCCCACCACCACCACCACCCCGGCCTCTGGTTCCATCACCCTTGGATCTCTTTCTCTCTAGGCTGGTGTGTGGAGAGAGCTCCTCCTTCTGTTTCAAACTCCTTTACCCATTATCCCCTGCTGGGACATTGTTTCAATACTGATGCAGAAGGGGATCACCTGTTGCCTCTACAACTCTGCATCCTGTAGCACATGAAGTGTTTCTCAGAGGTCTTCCATCCCAGATGCCTTCTGCAAGCATTCACACAAGTAAAATCTCATTGGACAAATATTCATGGGAAGAAAAAAGGAAGAAAAGTGCAAACACAGCTGAAGAGAATTCAGTTTTAAATTGGTGTGAATGTTTGTGGAACTCTCTTTTTTACAATAAGTGCTAGGTAGATTATTTCTTTGCTTTGGTTATATTTGGTTGCAATTTCTCTCTTTTATCAATTTAAATTCGGGCCAAGATTTTCAAAAAACGGCTAGTGACTTCAGGTTCCTAACTTGTGACATTTTTAAAAGTCTGATTTTAATAAAGAGCTGAGCAACCACCCTCTGAAAATCAGGCCCTTTAAAGATATCTCGCTGATCTCAAACTAGCAATATGGATGTTTGCAGAAGCTGTGGTAGCCTGCTCATACCCAAGTCGATGAGCGAGAAACGTCTGGCTTCACTCATCCAGTACAAATTCTCATTCTCTTCTTTCTGTCTTAAAAAAAATGCAAATATTTTACAATCCCACCTACCATACTAAAAGACTGTAAGTGTCCTGCTTCGTGTCTGAGTGACCTTTAGCACGGCTTGGATGCTTTTGGAGCAGGAATTTTGTGCAGCCTAGTGTCAACCTAAAAGTCCTCAGTTGCCATGGATTTGTTATGGTACGGCACAGTGGATTAATCTGATACTATTCTAGTAATATTACAGTACATCAGTTTCCACAGCAACATTCCTGGTGTTACTTAACATTCTTAAATATAATGAAATCACAGTGCAGCTTAGGATCATAACAGCTAGTGTTTCCCAGTACAGAAATCTGGGCTGCTTACCCGATGATGGCAAAAGTACTTATTAAATCCACTGAGTATTTGACCAGCAGCATCACCTTGATTTCTCCCCGCCCCCAGCCCCACTCTCTGCAGCAGCAGCCTTCTGAGTCTCTACCAGTGGACTAGGAACTTCAGCCAAACACCAGATCCAAGCTCCTATTACTGTTGTTTATCATGCATTATTTATATAGCTCCAGAAAGTGTGCTAGGTATAAGAAGACAGGACCCTAGCAGGCAGCTGTTCTTTAAGTGATGATAGCAGGTTAATTCCTGATCCAAAGCCTGTTGAAGTCAAAAGAAATCCTCCCATTGACTTCAATGGTCTTTGGTTACATCATGGACTTTAGTACATAGGTAATTTAGAAAAGCACGTAGGCAAGAGAACAGATCATGAAGGTTGAGAAGTTAGGAAAAGGAGGGAGTAAAAACAATAGGAAAATATGGGAAGGGAATACAGCCACAGCAATTGAAAGAAGTGTTGTCCTGGAGAAAGGCCTATTGACTCCTGTATTTGTTGTTAGTTCTCTCTCTGTCTCTGTTTTAATTATTAGGTTGCCGAAGCTGGCACTGATAGCATCAGCGTTGCTTATGGGTGCATAGCAAGGCAAATGCAATGAGTTTGGAGAAGCAATTTGAAGGGGGAGGTTACTTTGCACTCTGGAAGAAGGAGGACCAGCTAAAGAGTGTGGGGGCAGGGAGAAGAGAGAGGGGAATAAAGGAGTAGGCACGTAAAAAGCCACAGAACAATGACTCGGAGAAAGAGAAAAAGGATGGGTGAAGGCGAGAAAAGTAGGTAAAGGGTGGAGTGTTTGAGAATAGAACTTTCCCATTCCAGAACTGGCCTTTGTAAACCCAAATGAAGCCCAAAACAACAACAAAAGTTAATGCCATCATGGTTTCTATCACCAAGTTTTTCCTCAAGTACGAAGGCTAATATAGGAAAAGAATGATGCAGTCAGATTTTCATTTTGGACAGACATGCAAACATAAACATGTGCAAACACATTTCCCCCCAACCCTTACCCCTAATATATCAGTAATAGTCAAGTCTATCAGTAATATAAAGTTCTAGAGTCTCCAAAATTGCAGTGATTAATCACTTGGGGATAGGCTTTTCTCCTCATATACTTTCTGGTCAGGTCAGAAAGATGAAGATGGTTTTCCTCACTGCATTTTGGCATTTCACTCATGCTGGAATGAGAACATAAGAATGGCCATACTGTATCAGACCAATGGTCCTTTTAGCCCAGTATCCTGTCTTCCAACAGTGGCCGGTACCAGATGCTTCAGAGGGAAGGAACAGAACAGAGCAAGTATCAAGTGATCCATCCCCTCTCATCCAGTCCTATCTTCCGGCAGTCAGGAGTTTAGTACACACAGAGCATAGGATTGCATCCCTGACCATCTTGATTAATAGCCATTGTTGGACCTATCCTCCATGAACTTCTCTTCTTTTTTTTTTTAACACAGTTATAGTTTGGGCCTTCACAATATCCCCAGCAACAAGTTCCACAGGTTGATTGTGCATTGTGTGAAGAAGTGCTTCCTTATGTTTATTTTTAAGCTGCTGCCTCTTAATTTCATTGTGTGAACCCTAATTCTTGTGTTAGATAAAGGGTAAATAACATTTCCCCATTCACTTACTCCACATCATTCATGATTTTATAGACCTCTACCATATCTTAGTCATCTCTTTTCTAAACTGACCAGTTCCAGTCTTTTTAATCTCTACTTATGTGGAAGCTGTTCCATATCCCTAATCATTTTTGTTGCCCTTCTCTGTACCTTTTCCAATTCTAATATAGTTTTTTGAGATGGGGCCACCTGAACTGCATGCGGTATTCAAAGTGTGGCATGCCATGGATTTATACAGTGGCATTATGATATTTTTTGTCTATCCCTTTTCTAATGGTTCCTAATAGTGGTGCCTATTGAGCAGATGTTTCCAGAGAGCCATCCATGATTACTCCAAGATTTCTTTGAGTGGTAACAGCTAATTTAGACCCCATCATTTTGTGTTTAGTCATATGTAAAATGCAGAACAGCTGAGGTGTTGGAGTTCAGTTAATGGTTAGAGTGCTGCTTCAGGTAAATTATTTTGTCTGAGCTGATCCCCCATTTCTAGTACATATATTTACTGAAACCCCTTAAGATGATAAATATGTTAAATGCATCAGAGAAAGTAATGAGAAATCAGTTATCTAAGCACTCAAAGTCACAGAAGAAGAGAGCCAGTGCTCTGTAGTACCCTTCAAGAGACATTTCACATGTTGATCTCCCACTTCCCATGTGATACCAGCACTTCAAAGGTCATTAGTTCAGTCCCCTGAGGAATATCTGTTGTATGTTGCTCCATAGGCTAATCCAGCTCTCTTAGAAGACAATGAAATACACATATTGATTTAAATGACAGTTGGATCAAACACTTTTGGAGCAGCATTGCTGGGCTCAAATGTCCAGCCCTCTTCACCTGAAAGAATGGTGGCTCTGACATGGGCCCTCAAGGGGAAGGGATTATGATATTGGTGATAGCAGGCTCCATGAGACACACAATAGGCAATGCTTGTTCCATAGTGATAGCTACTGCTTAATTTAGACTCAAGACATTTCACTTTTTTTTTTTTGGTAAATTGCCCTTGAATTTCTTTCTTTTAAAATTCCCTGGAAATCTGATGACAAATTTGCCATGATTCATTTTAAAATCTCATCATCAACCCACCATAAGATGAATCATCAGCAACCACTGCATTATAGGTCAAGATATTTCCTTTATGTTATTTGGCAAACAATTACTGATCTTTTCCATCACCCAGCTATTTTGTACATGCTGAAAGACAGAGAATACATAATGTGTTAACATTTCCTCTCTGATGACTACTTAGTGATATTTTTTACCCTTACCTGGGTTGCTCTCATGAATGGGACAGGAGACTTTGTGAGCTTCTATTCTTGGAGTTCTTTACAATTCTGCCTTTGTAAAACTTTCACATCAGGCAGCTCCTCTGAAAGTGACAATAGTAGGTTAAGACCTTTTCCAAGGTCTATTGAAGTCAAAGGAGGCACATGGCTGTTTGCATGTATGGCCAGTCTTCTGTAGTCTCTTGATACCGTGGCTTCTGCCATATACAGCCCCTGAATCCGCACTCAGAGGTTTCACGTCACAGAGGGGAAAAGAGAGTAAAGCAATGTAGATAGGGCCAGAGTTAATTTACCTGTTAAAGACCCAGACCGATGTTTTTGCAGGGTTAGACAAAACCCTAAGGTACAGTAAAACCTCAGGGTTACACCACCAGAATTACAAACGAGCGGTCAATCACACACCTCATTTGGAACCGGAAGTACGCAATCAGGCAGCAGCAGAGACCAAAAAAACACAAAAACACAAATACAATACATAACTGTGTTAAACGTAAACTAAAAAAAAATAAAGAGAAAGTTTAAAAAAAATATTTGACTAGGTAAGGAAACTCTTTCAGTGCTTGTTTCATTTACACTAAGATGGTTAAAAGCCTCGTTTTTCTTCTGCATAGAAAAGCTTAAAGGCTATATTAAGTCAATGTTCAATTGTAAACTTCTGAAAAAACAACCGTAATGTTTTGTTCATAGATACAAACACTTCAGAGTTATGAACAACCTCCATTTCCGAATGTTCTAGTATTTTACTTAGTAGTAAGAGGTGTTATAGAAATGGCATGCCGCCTGTGCTGTTTCTCCCACATCTGACCGGTGAGATGAACGGGCTGATGTGATCTTTAGTTTGCCAATGGCATGATCATGTGCATGGGACTCAGACAGAAGTTCTGTTGAAGGCAATAGTTCTTAATAGAAGAGGGGGTCACCAGAGCTAATCACAATTCCAGCCTTACACTCGTTGAGCACAAAGATTATGCAAGCTTAGAGCCACTGGCCTTCCTGAAGTGAATGGACCATGATCCTGGTCCCATTCTGCATTGGAGATGGCTTTGCACAGAACAGCACATGTGCCCTTTCAAAGTGTTGCAATGGCAGCATTCCCACGGTGAGCTCTTACCTCTGCACTGCATCAAAGAAGACCATTATTGTATGTGTCACAGTCAGGCTTTGGGAATCAGGGCAGCAGGATCTGGCCCAAACTTTCAAGGTCGGGAAGAGATGTGACATCATTAAAAAGTGAGATCACCGAAGCTTTACAGGACTGATTCAAAGCCCACTGATTTCAATGGAAAGACTCTCAAAGACTTTAGATAAGGCCCCCACAGCAGAATTACTGGATATGCAGCACCAAGGAGAGAAACTCCTGTTGGTCGTCCTGTCCTCTGCACTATAGAATCTCCTGATTCTTGTGTCTCCCACTAAACCTAATTTTCGTACAGAGAAGTGCCTGGGCATGATATGTCACTGTGGGAAAAAAAAGATGTCATAACTAAAATGATTTCCCATGTCACAATTTGAAAGAGCACCAGCAAATTTACCCACCATTCCCAGCTGTTTAACAGCATAAAGATGATTCACTTTTCAGAGAGACTTCAGCTGACTCATAACATGAAACATGTGACCAGTGCCATGGGTTCTGGAGGGAACACTTCAGTCTCATTTAGTTTTTCATTTAACTCACTGGGTTAGAAACCGCGGGGGCCTGCTGAATAATGTGCTGAAAAATGTGACCTGAGTCCAATGTCTGCTTAAAATATGAGGGTTGTGCATTGGAGTGAACACTGTAAGGGTGAAATTAAACTGTGACGGTCACTGCAGTGTCAGCTGTGAACTGGGAGGATTTTGAGTGGAGTGGCCTACACCTTCTTGAATGCTGTGAAAAGGGTCTTTGTAGCTGTTGTGTTGATTCATTGGCAACAACACGCCATCTGACTGGCACGGGGGGACTGCAGGTTCAGCCCTGTGACCTAGTTCTAGGTTTGGAGGGTGCAGATTTCCTCCACACATGCACTCTGTTCGTATAAACAACCGGCTTTTCCTCTCACATTGGCCAGATTTACACTGGCATGTGGAGTCACGCCTCGTTTATGCCAGAGTAACCGAGAGGCAAATCAGATCTGAAGCCCCAACATTCAGGCTTTATGAGGGGAATAGAGTTCACCCTAAATGAATGACCAGGAACAGAATGTGTGAACAAATGACAATCTTGCCATGCTTGTGTTCTACATTGTTTGTAATAGATAAATATACTTTATATAAATGCACATGAGCGACTGGTTGATGTAAAAACACTCCTAATGATCAGAGATAACATAACCATTCCCACTAGCATTACCTATTTTCAGCAACATTTTTTTGCCATTCATTTTTCTGCCTCTTTCCTCTCAGCTCTGACACATACTATTCTGCAGCTAACAGCCTAATATGATCTTCAGTTTAAGCACTCTTTCCCACCAACAATAAAGGAGAATATGAAGACCTGGATGCCAATAAACTCTGATACTTTTATTCATAAGCATATTTATTACCAAGATTTATACTGATCATAAAAGTCTGGAAATAGAAGTATTGAGAGAGCAACAGACTAATGCGAGTGCTGGTCTATTTTCTCTGAGATGCCTGTCAGTGAGACCTGCAATACGGTGGTGTACATTTTTGGGATTATTATATATTCAAAAAATACAGATAAAATAAAATATATTGGAATTTGCAATTTATAGGCCAGAACCTCACCTGTGATAAATTGACATAACTCTGTTGATAAAAATGGAGCTATGTTGATTTATCCCAGCTAAAGATCTGCCCCAATGTGCTTATAGCACTTCTTTGACTATTACTTTACCTTAATTTTTTTTAATACTCCAGTAGATATATACCTATAAAAATGATTCAGTGTAACTTTCAGGCAATATAATTACAGTTAACCAACTTCTGTAAGATTTCAAATAGATTATTTTAATAATAATTGTACTTGCTATATTTTGCTAATAATAATTAAAACCAAGATTCTGATCACTTGTGTTCATTAAAATCCCATAGTACTTTGGGCAACAGTAGACATGGTAGATCCCGGTGTCTTGGCAAAATTCTTAAGTAAGGCGATTCTGCATGCAGTAACAGCAGTCAGTTTTGACTTGTTCTGTAGTGCTCATATGCACTGTTAAACTCATAGGCTACCCCTTAATTAGCTTTTATTTAAAAATCCGATTTCACAGCTCATTTTACGAGGCAAAACAGGATAAAGTAACTTGTGCAAGACGGTTCCCACTGAAATCAAAGGTAATTTGGTTACCGACTTCAATGGGGACAGTAGTTCAATTCTGTAGAGCTAGCACTAGGATAGGAAGTAAGATCTAGTTTTCCTTCTTACCTCTGTTACTGACCTTCTGTGTGAATTTAGGCACGTCACATCACCTCTCTGTTTTGCCTCCCACCTTGTGTGTGTTGTGTATTTAGCTTATAAACTCTTTGGGGCAGGGACTGTGTTGGTAAATTATCTAATACAATGGCTGTTGAAGCCTCTACATGCTACTTTAATCAAGGACCTTTCTATTACTCATTTGTCTAGGCTATACCAAACTTGCCCTTTTCGATTTGTACGAACAAGGGTCACATTTAAAATGTCTTCTAGTTCAAATGATTCTACTAATTTGAGAGAGATTCTTTATACTTAATATGAGGAATACTAATAGAGCTAATAATATCCTCAAAGCAGTAGACACTTCTGAAGGGTGACCACTGTAGATGGATATAATAAGTGAGTAAATATGAAATAGAATAGCAGTTTATCTCAGAAATCTTCAAAAGAAATCAAGATGGAATCCCATTGCACGCCTCACATAATTTGAAATTTGATCATAATCACTTACTGAGGCAAGACAACAGAGGGTTGTTGTGACTCAATCAGCAAATTAAATCAGAGGCAGTGAGGTCCAGGGGAGAAGGTACCAATAGTTTATTGTTATTAAATAAACTACTGAAACTGCATTACTGCTTGTATGCTGACCCATTGTGATATGATCATCTGTTTTTAAAAGTCTTGTCTAACCGAAGAATATGTGAGCCTGTCAGGAAATCCATTGCAAACAGATTTGTCATTTTGCGATACAGCTGCAAAATAGTTTCCTAACTCTATCTTTTATACTTCAGCTCACAAGGAAGTGGCTTAAACTCCACATGTGCAATTGGTGACCATAGAAAAATAAAGGCAGGGAAATTGTGGATTCTACTCTAACGCTGAAAGATGAAAATGGGGGACAAGTTGGGGTGAAAGTGTCATAGGCATAGTCTTGCATCAGTCTTTCCACATGGACCCTTTCAGCAGGGACAGACAGAAAGCATCTGTAACCCTCCGGTCAGTGTATGTTTCATGTCCCTCCCAGTGCCCGGTCCACAGGGGCTATGGATCTGTAACAGCTGGTAGCTTGAGAACATAGCACTGTAACACAAGCTGTAGAGACTCATGCTGTCAGCTCTGGAGATCCATGCTGTCAGCCAAAATGACGATTGTCACACATCTTCATATAAATGATATTTCTAAAAGTTTTAGGCTGGGATTTTCAAAGGAACTTTAAATCTTGACAGTCATTGGGGGTTAGGCATCATTCTTTGAAAAGACCAGCCTTCAAGAATTAACTAATGCAATTAAAGAAGGAGTCTGAGGTTCAGGTGAGAGAGGAAATAAAATACATGCTTATAGATGAGACTGAAAAAGAGTAAGAGCCCCATCTGACTATATAACTTGTGCTTCGTTTATTGTACTATGGTGAGGGGCATGTTAGCAATGCTCAAGATGGGGAAAGATTCATTCAGAATGTGTATTTTTGGTGAGACCAAAGCAATACCTCATGGACCTTTATACATATATCCACACCTTCATCTTAGGCCTCTGTTTGCATTCCAACCTTCTCCTTATGCATTACACAAATCCCATGGTCAAAGGACCAACAGTCATGCTGCTTTATGGGTTCCATTAGGGGATGTGATAGAACGAAGTAGACAATTTCAAGTCCCTAGGAAATTAAACCAAAACTAAAGCCGGCCTTAAAATTACTTTAGTAATATGGAAGTAATGCCCAAACAAGCATGTGCCTGTTAATTTGTGGGTTAAAACTCTGGGGAATGATTGAACAAGGATGAGATACGATTGTCAAATATCCTCCAACCAGATATATGTTTCGTAGGAGCGTTGGTGGCATGATTGGCTTTTTTAAGTTGTTATTAAAATGGACATGCTTTACATTTTTTTATGACATGCATGTTTTATGTTCCTCAGATAAATGGGAAGCCTCTTCAGTACATTTTCCCTCATGCAAGACTCAAACTACTGAGAGACCCAAAGGATCACACTGTATCAGGTAAAAATAAAAAATAATAAAACCCAAACAAAATTTACACCTGGTTTTATTAGAATGCTTATTAAGTAGCATGCATTGATTTGCGATGCTAATGATGGTTGCTCAGTCCTGTGTGGCAGGAAATGTACTGCTCATCTTATATGTTTTTAGTGATAACAGAAAACAGTGACCTACAAAAAGGGCCACGGGACTTTGTTAAAATAGATAAATTACTGTAAACAATTTGATTCTGAAAACACATAAGCAACTTGGCTATATTAGTGAGACATATCCAGAGGCTGTATGTCTGTCACTCTCTATATGTCTGTCCTCTTCATATGACAATCTCATATAGAATTTAATAGGGATGAAGCCATTAAGGATCTATAGAAATTGAATAGACTTGTGTAAAAATTCAAAACTTTCAGAATTTTATGAAGAATTCTGCCCTTTCTATAGAGTTTCTGGAACTACCCTAGAGAAGCAGTATAATTCTTTATTAAATTATATCAGATAGTTAAAAAACCTATAGAAAAAAGTTATTGCTTTCTGTTATATTCTATAGAAACTTTTCTCCCCCGTCATCCCTTCATGATGTGTGTGTGTGTGTAGAGAGTGAAAGAGATCAGCTGAGAGCGGATATGTGTTATTTTGTATCCTATTACACGCTCTACAGCTGGTGAATCAGGACCAGTGCTGCAGTACGATTCTTCTATGTCAGAGTGTAAAACACCTTTTATATCAAGATCTAATAGGTGCTAGGTCTGTTTGTTGTTTTTTTCAGAATTGTACATTTTTTAATAAGAGAGTGTATTGATTAGGAATTAAGTGTTTTTCTGTGGAGAAACACGCTATTTATATTCTGCCAGTGATATGTAATTTAGGCTTTCGTGGTTTTGTTGCAGAACAATCAGACTTTCTTTTAACTACTACTGAAAATTCTAATAGCATATGTCAAAATCCACTTCTGTCTAGAAGTAATTACTTGTTGCCAACCACTGGTTTCCCTCCAGCATTTAATTGGAAGTAGCATCATGTTTCGTTGCATTGCTATATATTGCTTTCCCAGCATTTTTGGCCGAAAATCTCAAGTATTTTTTCACATCCTCCCCCTGTCTTTCAGGCATGTAAATAAGTGGGGCACTCCCATGTGCCCCCTTGTGTCTGGGGTGCATCCGTACTGCTCTGATTTGTATCCTCCCTCTTCCAGGCCCTTTTAAACAGACTCTACACATTTACTCATCCAATCACCACCCTTATTGGGCCTGGCTTCATTCAGACAAATTAACTCAAAAAGCAAAACTCAAAGTCCCCAAAGTCTATCCCAAGGCACAGCTTTTACCTCAGAGCCTGGTGTTTACAGGGCCCTTTTATCAGCTCTTAGGAGGTAGGATGACCAGACAGAAAGTGTGAAAAATCAGGATGGGGTGGGGGGTAATAGGAGCCTATATAAGAAAAAGACCCCAAAATCAGGACTGTCCCTATAAAATCGGGACATCTGGTCACCCTATTAGGAGGTGCCCCATTCTAGGGTTTGGCTTGCCTCTACCTTGCTCAGAGCTGACTCTCTTACAGACGTCCCAGAGTCAGCTCCCACTTCCAGAACTGCTTCAGGGCTCTTATAAGGAACCAGCTGCTTGAAGTTCCCTCCCTGGTCCAGGTATTTCTGGTTGGCTCATTTAGCAAGTCTGCTCCAAGGTTCAAGTCTCCTGCAAGCAGCTCTTTTGCTCCCTTTCACAAGGCGTTACAGCAGTTTTCTCTCTATGTACTCCCTCCATTAATTCTACAAAACAGATATCGCACCCACTAATTAATTTAAAATACGTAGCTCTCCCACTATGCCAGGCTACAGAGTTTAAAAAGACAGTTCATACCCTTTGTACAGCCCTGGGCTCCTGAAGTCAATTGGAGTTACTTGTAATCCTCCTGGGGATTTCTTGCCCTGCAGGGAAATGAATAATGCTGAGATCCAAGCTGTTCTCTTCCTGCAGACCAGGTGGAATTATAGCTGCATGAAACTAGTTACCTCATGGTTTTATTTTGCAAAAAAGTGGGCCTGATTCTCTCACCACGGTTGTGTGCTGTTATTTACACTTCTGCACACGGAGTATAAACTGCTGCTGCCTAACCTGAATCCTCCACTGGCTCACACCAATGGCCGCATTTCATACCCACTGTGCACAAATGTAAATCACCATGCAGGATGAGAAGCGATGGAAAATCATGCCGTGTATATTTAATTCCCCTTCACCTTCTGATACTCTCACTGTGAAGGGTTATTTTTCTCCGTCTCCCCTTCAGCCACTGTGATAATGTGCTAAATAGTGGGCCATTCACAAGAGAAATCACCATCGAGAATGGTACAACTTGCCTATGGGAATCAGTAGCCTTCAATCTAAAAATATTTGTGTGTATTGTACATGGGCTCATGGGCTCCTTATTGGTGGGTTAGCACAAGCAGGCAGAGTTCCTGGAATGGTGATACAGGCATGAGCTCAGTAAACAACAGAGCAACGTGAATGTATTGCTGGAAGAGAATTCAGAGGTACCTCTCCTGGTGCTACCGGTACCTACTGGTACACGATAGCTTCACTTTCTCACTCAGGCTGGAAGAACACTCCCTAAAGTTCCTCCCAGTTACTTCCTGACACGAGGCCCTTCCCCTCTGGGAGAAGCTATAGTTTGTAGATGTGGCACACAGAGACCTAACCACCAAAACTGGGGCCAGATTTTCAGAACAGTTCAGCATGTTAGGTGAACGCTTCATGCCCTTTGAACATCTGTTCATCAGTGTCACGCTGGGAGCGGCTGGCTCCTGAGACTCCTTGAGAATCCAGCCCGATGAAGGATTGCCGTCCCTGAGTTACTGGGAAACGGAGCATAATGTGGTAGAAAGGCTAAGATCCCAAACAGAGAAAAGAGGAGAGCAGTGACTCTTATATATATTCCCTCCTATCCCCAGGGATGTCTGGGGCACTGCCACTGCACAGTGTTTAGAATAGGATGGCATGGAGCCTGCTGATTTGTTAAATGGTGGGTTTCAAGTGGAAATTTACTTATTGCTGCTTGGAGCAGAAGATATTCTCTTCTCTCTCTCGCTCTCTCTCCCTCCCTCCCCCACCCCCATGACTTCTGTCTCCCTTGCACATCAGGTAGGTTGCAAATGCAGGAGGATGGTAGTTAGCCAAAGGCAGGACAGCTGCTGTCAGGGAGGAGGTAGGCAGGAAAACATTTGAAGGCTTGAGATTTGCATATTTCATTCCTCACATATCTTTGAGGTAAATGGAATTTTGGGCCCCCTTTGCATGCCAGCCTTTCCTCACCCTGCTCGTCTGAGGAGGAAAACCGGTAGAAATGCAGCAAATGTAAACATGCAGAGTTTTCTGCTGGGTTTTTATGGTCTTGGGTGGTCTCTCCCAGGAGCCACATTCCCCAGCTCCTATTTGCTATTATAAAAATGAATTGTTTGACCAACCAATACCAACGAACTGCGGGTGACTAGTTCTAGTTATCATCCAAACAGTGAATGAGGCTGTTTATATAATACCAGAGGCAGAGGAGATCTTAGAAAGCTTTTATACAGTGCCAGATCATTTAAAATTGTAATAATTAACTAATATATATCTTAGAAATCACACCAGCCCCACCACAGCAGAGGTGGCACAGCAGCAAGATAATTGGATGATCCCCTATATAACATGCATCTCCTCATTTAAAAAAAAACAAAAACAAAGCAGAGGTGTCAGAATATTCAGCCAGTCAGATGATGTGATCAGCTAAATTTGTAAGCTATTTGGGGCAAAGATGTTCAGTTATTATACGTTTGTACAGTGCCGTGACTCAGTTGAAGGTAATAGAGGCTATAAATGTTAAATATTAACAGTCTCAGATCTGTTTAAATCCTTTTCAAACAGTCTGGAGTGACCCTGCATACCTAGTACACAGTCTTTTTTAAAGTGAAAGCAGACAATACAACAGTCACATTACTTCCAGAGTTGAGGGCCTGCTGGGCCTATGCCTAAGGCTGTCTCGGTGCACACCCAAAAGTTTCCCTCAGATTTTGCCAGGAGAGTGAGGTGCTGAAGGCAGGGGCATGCCATCTCTGTATGCAAAGCATGCACTCCATGGCCTCTATGCCTGACCGGTTATATGTTGTCCAACTGGAGGGCTGTGGACTGGATCCAGCTCCCAGGATGGTTCTGTCTGGCCTTCATGAGGGATGCCATTTTGTTCACGCATCCTCCACAGAGCGTGACCTTGTACACACCATACATGCAAGCTACTCCTGCACAGAGGATGCCATTTTGGACTGCCTAAGGCCTACAAG
This sequence comes from Chrysemys picta bellii, assembly GCF_011386835.1. Taxonomy (NCBI): domain Eukaryota; kingdom Metazoa; phylum Chordata; order Testudines; family Emydidae; genus Chrysemys; species Chrysemys picta. Next base: position 21,249,841 of record NC_088791.1, read on the forward strand.
GGAGTTGTTGCATGTCTTACTAAAACTGGCACAGCATCCCATTGGCTGATGGAACGAAGGACTGGACCCCTAACGATCAATTAGTTTTCAGTCCTGTGAGAGGCTACTAAGATCGGAGTGTGACTGATCTGTGGGAAAACTGAATGGATCTTTCCAAACTGCCCCTCTTTTTCTGTATCATGCACCATCCCCTAGAGCTCCCAGCTCTTCTCTGTAGTGCAGGAAGATTTATCATACAAAATGTCCTCAATACATTTGCCAAAGCCCAGCAAGTGGCCTTTTACTGCTAGGCCTGAATAAATTGCTGAAAGGTTTTGTCTCTAAAGATTCATTAATAGTTTTCAATACATTTGGAAGGAATTGGCATCGTTGTGCAGCTCAGATGCCAAAGCAATGATGGCAGGGATCAGAGAATGATAATGTAGCAGCATTTCATGATCCAGAAACACACTGCTTGTTTTCACTCAAAGTTTACTTGTCTCTTATGGGTCCTTGGCCACAGCCAGCAAGAGAGTTCTTTTTAGCATGCCAGCATCTTCCCTTCTGGTGTTTAAAATGGAGTGGTTACAGCTGGAATAAAAGAGGGCAGGGGTGGCTGCCTGAGATAACAAGGGTGCTGGCAATAGCTGCTGCAAATGTTGCAAGAGGGACACATACACATTATGTTCCTCCTCCTGATCACAAGACCCTTTCTCATGCAAGATGAAGGCTCAGCATGGCAGGAAATCTCAATAGCTCTGCATGTCCGGCTACATCCAGGTAGCCCATGGCTGCAGCGTATTATCATGTGGGACTGAATTACGGTGCTACAGGCAATGCTCCTTTCCCAAATGCACGGTGTCAAGATGTCATCTTTCCAGTTCTGTGCCTGCTGGACAAAAAGCACCTGTTAGCTGCAAGGCTGTCTGTGCTGCAGAACACCCTCCCTGCTGCCCCTTTTGTGCAGGCAGAGCAGCGGTACAGGGAGGAGTCTGCACTGAATATGCTAGTTAGGTTCTGGGCAGAGGCTAGGCTCTTGGATCGTCACTTCTGCAGATCTAGTGTTCAAGAAACCACACACAGGAGGGACTGGGCTGACATGTCTGCAAAGAGGCTTCAGAGGTTTGACGGGTTAGTTTCTCTCTTCTCCCCCACCCCCGCCATCAAAATCAAACGTAATACCCAGGCCGAGCAAATTTACTGGGCATTTGTTCAGGGAGGTGGGGGTGGATTTAACACAATTTTCATGTATCAGGCCTACATTGCTAGACTTTCTTCCTAGTGCATATATTTTGAATTATTTCAGCTTCAAGTCAGTTCTGACAACAAAACCATAGATTAAAATGCAGACATGCAGTGAACATCAGGAACTATTACCAGTCCGATAACAAGTGCATGGAACACAGGTACAGTCCAGGTTTAGCCTGGGGTGGCGGCCCTGAATATAAGGGAATGGGATATAACTTGTTCCTGATGCTTCACCCAGAGCTGGTGCTAGCCCACTGGGGACCCTAAGCAGGAATATTTCTCTCCCCCCCATACTAAAAAAGTGAATAGGGGGCCCCCTTGAGCTGCTCGAAGCCCTAAGCAATTGCTTAGTCTGCTTATGCCTAGTGCTGGCTTTGAGTCCACCCTTCATGTAGGGGCAGCTGCCTCCATCCTGGAGTGTATGTGGGGTGCCCCTGCTTCCATGGGCCCAATAACCTGGAGACTGGAGATGATCCTTCCTACAAGAATTGTCCTGCCCTTCCCCAGAGACCAGCACACAAGCTCTCCCTGATCACGCACACAGACACACACAGGTGCGGGGAGTGGTTTATCCCTAAACATTGATGATCCCAACTCATGGACCTCTTCCCCTTCTAAGGGAAATGAAAAGCAAGTAAACATGAGGGGAACGGAAGGGAATACAGATTTACGTGGCCAGGATCATCCTGTGGGCTTCGCCATTGCAAGCAGTGAGGGAAGGTGGGGCTGGGTCACTTAATGAACCTAGGTAGAGGATGAAGATGTTTGTTATGTTACTTAATGCACTGCTAGAAAGTGCTCCGATACTACAGTGATAGGGCAACAAATCTGGTTACGCGTCTATGCCGCTAAGTCTTAAAATTGTGTTGTCCATCAAGAAGATATGACTATCCTACATCATAGATTCCAAGCTATAAGGGACGATTGGGACCGTTTAGTCTGATCACCTGTATAATACAGGCCATTGATCTTTTCTGAGTTGATTCCTGTTTGAACTAGAGCATATGAAATGTATCTAGCTGTTTAATGGGCTTCTAAATTTATTTGTAAATGAATGAGCATGAAGCTTATTTGATTAAATAAGCTGAGGGTCCACAATTCCTGTGGCAGTCAGTCTGAGTTGTGCTCACTGTTCGGCACTTATGAAAATCAGGCCAATCTGGAATAAGTGGTGTGTTGGTTTTTTTTCAAAATTCCCTAACGGCTAGTGGGGAGAACCCCTAACCTCTAACACTGCGTTAGCATGTCACTGTATTTTTAGCACAGATGAATAGCAGTTGAGGAATGGCCACTGAGTGGGGTTCTTGTGCCACAGCTCACAAATCAATACTTACTGTGAAATCCTTAGGCAGAAGTAAACGAAAAATAGATTCCCAGTCCTAAATCTAGTCCTGAATTGTTAAGGACACTAGGACAAAGACAGCCCTCATTTATGCCCATGCAACCTCAATGAGTTCAATTAAGTTGCATAGGAGTAACTGAGGGCTGAATTGGAGAGGCAGGGGGATGATATATCGAAATCTTAATAGTCATTATACAGTGCAAATTAATTAGATGTCACCTTTCTGGGTAAACAAGCAACATGTTTATGCATGTATGTGTTTACCTAGAAATATTTTAAAGGCTTTTATTCCGTGTCTGTGATTGCCTCTCTAAATAGCTCTTTATTCTGAATGCCCTAAAAAGTGTTTTAAAAAGTAAGTTCCACTGACATCATTCAGCAGCTTAATAGCCTGTGTACTTTCCTCTTTTAGAACATGATCATCTCTTGAGTGTGTGTCATAGTGTGTGGGGATGTTTTGAGAAGAGAATATACCCTTTACACTTGAAGGTTCATGCCTGGTATCTTACAGTCTGGACTAGAGAAGACATTGGAAAAATAAAGCAGGAGGGTGGAAGGCAGATTCCCACAGAGAAGAAAGTGAGGTTAAAATTTTAGGCACATATGAGTGATATAAGTACACAAAGCTTGTCAAGAACATTAGGGAAAATTAGAAACCCAGGAAATGCTGAGGTAAGGTTGCACTTCTCGGATAAGCTCTTAAACTATCATAACTACCACAAAAGAAGGCAGCATGCCATCTTCCCTTCTTTATACGGAGACTGTCAAAAATGTACAGTGTGTAGCTTTGGTTTAATAATTTGTCTCATCCATTCATGTCTCCAGTTACTAAGTATGATTCATGGAAGTGCTTTAAGAGCATGTTCTGGGGGTATGAAATTTATATATGCAGACATGCTAGCACAGTCAAATGATATTTAAAGAACTGGCTGTCACATGAGATCACAGAGCTCTTTACTTTGAGGTGCTGAACACCTATTACAACTGGGTGCACCTTCCAGGATTGAGCCCTTTATAATGATTTGAGAACAATTGCCTTCAGTGTTTGTCTATGGATGGATAAGGTGGTAGTAGTAGCCTGGGTGCCTTATTTGACAAGTGCAATGCTAATTCTGCCTTTCCTGAGCTTCTATGTTTTTAACCTCTAATATTCTTGACAGGTAATATGCACTCAACTCACCTATGCACTCTTGCCACCTTAGTGGCACTTCAGCTAAGGTTTTTCTGTGGAAATTTCCTTAGCCTTCAAAAAATACAGTCGTATGATCTGCTGGAGAAAATTTGTTTTACTGCAAACTTTAAGAGATCCACAAGAAGGGAGGTCAAGATGACCTAAGGAAGTTTTTCTTTTTATGTGGCATCTCCATTACTGGAGATTTGCAGCCAGGGTAGCCCATTCTGTATGATCCTCTGCTAATCTCATTGTGAAGGAATAGTCTTCTTCATCCACTCAGGATACCACATCATCCATCCAAGATTTTCTTTTTTTGCCTCACGTTCTTCTACCATCAACCGTCCCTGGAACATGGATCACCCACTGAACTGCTTCAAATGAAGTTCAAGGTGGGGAAAATCAAGCCTGAGGGCTCAAGCTGGACATGCCAAAACTGAGATGCCCGAAATCAATGGCCGCTTCTGACAAGAACAGTTATTGATTACACTGGTCTACAATTTTTGAGAAGTCGTCTGCTTCAGAGATAAAATGTGCTATTGATTATGTATTTTGATGTGCTGAATTCAAATATGACAATTAAAACAACTGATTGGCTACTGTTTCGAAGATATTTAAGTTTTTACATTTTATGTCTATGTATATTGTGTAGATAGTAGAGTTTTAATCATAAATTGTAAACCTAGGTCTTTTCATGTGTTTATGGTTGCTTTACATGATAATATTTCACCTGTCCTGTTTATGTAACACTTCAAAAATCAGCAAAAGGTTATATAAATATAATTTATTATGAAACAAAAGGCAAAAAACTATTATGTACATAGTTTAGTCCTATTCAGTGTCTACTCGGTGCTTCTTGGCTTGTCTCTTGTATTCATGAAATGGAGCATCTCTTGTCACTGTCCAGCAATAGTCTGCAAGCATTGATGGGCTCCATTTGCCCTGATAGCGTTTCTCCATTGTTGCAATGTCCTGGTGAAATCGCTTGCCGTGCTCGTAGCTCACTGCTCCTCAGTTTGGTGGAAAAAAATCTAGATGAGAGTGCAAAAAATGTATCTTTAGTGTTAAAAATGTTGCACCCAAGGCTTTTGTATGCCTCGAGGAGGTTTTCCACCAACAACCTGTAGTTGTCTGCCTTGTTGTTTCCGAGAAAATTTATTGCCACTAACTGAAAGGCTTTCCATGCCGTCTTTTCCTTGCCATGCAGTGCATGGTCAAATACATCATCTCAAAGAAGTTCACGAATCTGAGGACCAACAAAGACACCTTCCTTTATCTTAGCTTCACTTAATCTTGGAAATTTTCCATGGAGGTACTTGAAAGCTGCTTGTGTTTTGTCAATGGCCTTGACAAAGTTCTTCATCAGACCCAGCTTGATGTGTAAGGATGGTAACAAAATCTTCCTTGATTCAACAAGTGGTGGATGCTGAACACTTTTCCTCCCAGGCTCCAATGACTGTTGGAGTGGCCAATCTTTCTTGATGTAGTGGGAAACTCTTGCACGACTATCCCATTCGCAGAGAAAACAGCAGTACTTTGTGTCTCCAGTCTGCAGACCAGGCAAGAGAGCAACAACCTTCAAATCACCACAAAGCTGCCACTGATGTTGGTCATAGTTTATGCACCTCAAAAGTTGTTTCATGTTGTCCTAGGTTTCCTTCATATGGACTGCATGACCAACTGGAATTGATGGCAAAACATTGCCATTATGCAGTAAAACAGCTTTAAGACTCGTCTTCGATGAATCAATGAACAGTCTCCACTCATCTGGATCGTGAACGATGTTGAGGGCTGCCATCACACCATCGATGTTGTTGCAGGCTACAAGATCACCTTCCTTGAAGAAGAATGGGACAAGATCCTTTTGACGGTCACGGAACATGGAAACCCTAACATCACCTGCCAGGAGATTCCACTGCTGTAGTCTGGAGCCCAACAGCTCTGCCTTACTCTTGGGTAGTTCCAAATCCCTGACAATGTCATTCAGTTCACCTTGTGTTATGAGGTGTAGTTCACAGGAGGAGGATGGGAGAAAATGTGGGTCCTGTGACATTGATGGTTCAGGACCAGAAGTTTCATCCTCTTCCTCTTCCTCATCTGACTCAAGTGAGAATGATTCTGGTGCATCAGGAACCGGCAGTCCTTCTCCGTGGGGTACTGGGCGTACAGCTGATGTAATGTTTGGATAATGCACAGTCCACTTTTTCTTCTTTGACACACCTTTCCCAACTGGAGGCACCATGCAGAAGTAACAATTGCTGGTATGATCTGTTGGCTCTCTCCAAATCATTGGCACTGCAAAAGGCATAGATTTCCTTTTCCTGTTCAACCACTGGCGAAGATTTATTGCACAAGTGTTGCAGCATATGTGTGGGGCCCACCTCTTGTCCTGATCTCCAGTTTTGCAGCCAAAATAAAGGTGATAGGCTTTCTTAACCATAGTGGTTATACTGCGCTTTTGTGATGCAAAAGTCACTTCACCACAAACATAGCAGAAGTTATCTGCACTGTTCACACAAGTACGAGGCATCTCTGCTCACTTTGGCTAAACAGAAATGTGTCCCTTTGCAAAATCAAACACTGACAAATGAGAGCACGACACTGCATGATTTCTAGAGCTGATCTAGGGCAATTTCTTCAGCAGAGTGATGTAAGCTTTGTTATGATTGCATCATCCATGACTTCTAGGAATAACATGATGCAATTCATATCATGTGTGACGCAATACCAGCTTCAGATTGCATCATTCATTGTTTTGCCTAAAAAGCAAGTACTGTCCAAACCCAGTTATAGATTTATTCATAGATCCAGTCAAAGATGTATTTTAGTCATTTCTGGTTTAAATTGAGATCCCTTCCCTTTATAACTCACTTATCCTCCGCCATTCCCAAGTCAAGGGTCGTATATACTGACCCAATAGCATATCTTGAAAACTAGAGCCAATCAACAATTTTAAGAAAACAATTTTAATTTTCGTTCTCAGTGACCCAGAATTAGTAAAGTTTGACTACATTTATTTCAGAAGCATTTTGGCTGTAGAGCAGTGTTATTTGTATTGTAGTGGCACCTAGCAGCCCCATTCATAGATCAGGACCCCTATGTGCTAGGGCAGGGATCAGCGAACTTTGGCACATGGCCCAACGGGGAAAGCCGCTAGCGGGCCAGGTCGGTTTGTTTACCTGCAGCGTCCGCAGGTTCGGCCGATCGCGGCTCCCACTGGCCGCAGTTCACTGTTCCAGGCCAATGGGGGCTGCTGGAAGCGGCGGCCAGCACGTCCCTCAGCCCACGCTGCGATCGGCCGAACCTGCGGACACTGTAGGTAAACAAACCGGCCCAGCCCACCAGTGGATTTACCTGACAGGCCGCGTGCCAAAGGTTGCCAATCCCTGTGCTGGGGCTGTACAAGCACAGAACAAAAGGACTGTCCCTGTTCCAAACAATTTGTCTAGTTCTTCTCTAAAGCTGCATAGGGTAACATGTGGTCTAGTAGATAGAGCCTGGACTGGAACTGGGCTCTGTTCATAGCTCTGCTGATGGCCAGTTGTGTGACCTTTGGCAAATCATTTTAATCCCACTCTGTGCCTCAGTTTCACCATCTGTAAAATTGGGATAATGATACTGATTGCCTTTGTAAGGTGCTTTGAAATGTACTGTTGAAAAGCCACGTATTATTAATTATACAAAGTTTGGAAGATGCATAAATAGTTTTTCTAGATGTGGTATGGACTGAGAAGTCTAATGAAAAAGCCAGGAGGTTAAGATAAGCAAAACAGAATAATGACTGGCATGTTGGGCTCTTTTGCTCTTCCTAAAAGTTCTTATTTTGCTACTTACTAGACATCCAGCTGGGTGATGACTGGGGAGGCAAGTACAAGTGGGTTTAATATAGGTCATCTTTCCAGAAAGGACTGGCATTTTTGTCAATTTCTTTTTTTCTCTGTGTAAAAAAAGCAATACTATGACACAGTTATTTGGCTAGCAAAGGGTACAGTGTTTAAATGAACCTGGGGAAAATAATTAACTTTCTTCCTTGTCAGAAAAAATTGTACATTAGGGGCTCATTTTGCCAAACAGCAAACTGAATAGCAAATTAGCATGCATGTAACTCATATTATGTTTTTCTTCTGCAGGAGTCAGGTTTTTACAATAGCTGTTCATTTTGTGCACGAGAGAAATCAAGTGAATACATTACAAATGAATATCCAGTTCCATGAGATGTTGTTCTGACTCAGTTAAAAAAAAAGCCTTTGTCAACACTCTCTTTACAATATGGAAAAATTCTTAATAATCTTAAAACCTTTTATTTTATGCCAGACCTAGTGTGGGTGGAACAGACAGCTCAGGAGGAAGGGAACTGGTTACTTACAGTCACCAGTTCAAAACCAGCTTAGGTTAATAATGACTGAAAGGGTTTACCAACCTCGATCAATAATGGCTGTATGCTGGCATCTGTGAAACGAATGGAAGGTCTCAGTCCAGTTATGTGGACAGTTTTCCATTTCACAGGATTGCTGCACCACCACAAACCTAACCAGCATCCCAGAATTGAATATGTATGGGAAACAAACTGGCAAATCACCACGTAATCCTTCCAGTGGGATGGCCTGAGGTTAGCTTGAAGTACTGCTGCCCACTATTCTGCAAGTGAACAACACACTTCTGTCTCTGGGGCTGTCAGTTCAGCAACTTCCCCAAGCAATTACCAATACTTTATTAAAAGATGAATAGCTAGAATTATAGGGTTCCTCCACCCTAGCTCCTGTCTAAAATTCAGGTTCATTTTCTAATGCTTTTCACAGAACTATGAGTCATAATGTAATTCCTCAGAATATTAACCACTCCCATTGAACAGCCTATGGGAAGGAAAGGAAGCACATGGAATTTCCTATAGATTCCTCCATGGAGAGGAATGCTTCCTGCTATGGAAGAAGCATGGGTTTTAACTTCCAAGCTTTATAGAGTCCCAAGATTTTCCTGGATCTTGAGAAATTCACCAGTGGCGCAGAGGCATCCATGCCAAATCTTTATGCCTCTACACTGCACTGCGTGTAGGGGATCTACAGCAGTTAGTACAGCCTCAGGCAGGATCAGCTTTCCTGCACATTTTTCGCAATGTTGATTTGGAACGCTGCACATCCCCCATGAGTGGATCCCCTGGTCCCATAAAGATGGCTGGCAGGTGACATACATTCTGCATGATCCCAGGTGGCAGAGTGGTCCATTCACAAAAGCCACCCTCTGCATGCGGATCAGAAGCGTGTGCTCTGGTTCAGTTCATTAGACAAAGTTGATTAGCTGAACAGAAAAAATTGAATCATAGTTATGAATGACCTTCGTCTACAGAACATCAACCACAATTGTATGAATTTGTGACACAAGGACATGATATGCTACTAAGTCTGGGTGCATAGAGTCTTGGACCATATCTACACTAGCAAGCTGTATCGATCCAGCTGTGCTGCTGTAAGATTGCTCGTGGAGCTGTGTTATGCTGATGGGAGAGAGCTCTCCCGTTGACATAATAAAACCAGCTCAACGAGTGGCAGTAGCTATGTCGGTGGGAGAGAGTCTGTGCACGCGAACGTTTATGCCAGCAAAACTTACGTTGCTCAGGGGGGTGGGATGTTTATACCCCTGAGCGACAAATGATTTGCCAATAAAAGTGCTAGTGTGGACATGGCCTTAGTTAAGAGAGCTATATTGCATTAAGGGCCAAAATTTCAAGTCCGTACTTAGTACTTTCTCAGGCAAAATCCCACTGAGTTCACAAGTCAACATTCTGTCTGAGAAATAATTGAATAAAAACCAAGGGAAAATCTCAGGATTTGGCCCAATCTGCAGCAAGATTTTGTAAATTACATGGCCGTTCTTTACCATTCAGCAGAGCTTGGAGTAAGATGCACTGTACTGGAACATCACAAAAGATGCCTGATATAAACATGCAGGTATTGACAGAATACACTGGACATGCCTTGATATACAAAAAGGCTGTCAGTTATATAAATCTTTCTTGTAATCATGAATTTTATGCATAACTCACAGAAAACACCAATACAAAAATATTCTACATTTTCCCCTCTATGGGAAGGACATTTGTAAAAAAGCTTGACTTAAGGTAACTACTGTAACATTAAATGTGTAATAAAGACTAAATTTTATAGTGAAGCCATGAATGATTGGCTGACATGTTCGCTGAGCAGACTAATGTCTGTCGCTAATAGTAGATGTGTCTTACTTAAAAATCCTAAAAGATCTATGGTGCTTGATTACTATTTTGGTCTTGGAGTGAGTTGAGATGGTCTCTGGTACTTTCCCATATTAGGTTGGAAAGTAGTTTTGCAAAATAGACAGAGGGCGGTGAACAAATGGAGATGTGATTTTATTACTTCATTTGATGGAACCTAAACTCCACTTTGTTGAAAAGTGTAAATCTAAAGCTATTTTTGTGACTTCTGACTAAACTGCTTTAGAAGCTGGAGACAGAGTATATTTTAAATGTGGTTGGATATTGGGCTGTAAGATATTAGGGTTAAATATTCCCCTTAACAAAGAAAGTGAAGGGGAAGAGGAGAGAACAGAACAAGCAGAGAAAACTGAAAATGAATGGAGAAGGATAAAGATTCATAGATTCTAGGAATGGAAGGGACCTCGAGAGGTCATCGAGTCCAGTCCCCTGCCCGCATGGCAGGACCAAATACTGTCTAGACCATCCCTGATAGACATTTATCTAACCTACTCTTAAATATCTCCAGAGATGGAGATTCCACAACCTCCCTAGGCAATTTATTCCAGTGTTTAACCACCCTGACAGTTAGGAACTTTTTCCTAATGTCCAACCTAGACCTCCCTTGCTGCAGTTTAAACCCATTGCTTCTGGTTCTATCCTTAGAGGCTAAGGTCAACAAGTTTTCTCCCTCCTCCTTATGACACCCTTTTAAATATCTGAAAACTGCTATCATGTCCCCTCTCAGTCTTCTCTTTTCCAAACTAAACAAACCCAATTCTTTCAGCCTTCCTTCATAGGTCATGTTCTCAAGACCTTTCATCATTCTTGTTGCTCTTCTCTGGACCCTTTCCAATTTCTCCACATCTTTTTTAAAACGCGGTGCCCAGAACTGGACACAATACTCTAGCTGAGGCCTAACCAGAGCAGAGTAGAGCGGAGGAATGACTTCTCGTGTCTTGCTCACAACACACCTGTTAATACATCCCAGAATCACGTTTGCTTTTTTTGCAACAGCATCACACTGTTGACTCATATTTAGCTTGTGGTCCACTATAACCCCTAGATCCCTTTCTGCCGTACTCCTTCCTAGACAGTCTCTTCCCATTCTGATTTGTTGTTGCAGGTTGCACTAATGGCAACACAGCGGACCAAATATTCTTGATTGCTGTTGCTTGGAGCAGGGGCTAAGAGGGCTTTATATAGATATGAATTTAAGAGCCTACCTTTGGGCATCAAGGCTTGATAATGTTGTCTATAGATATTTACTGAATCTATTAACAATCTCTAGGTGCTAACAAAAGGCTAGTTTGGGTTGTATCATACAGACAATAGTGAGGGGTGGAGCAAAGGTGCACTGCCAAAATGGAAACATAGGAGGCACTGTGTGTCCAGGGCTCCCTGCTTGCACTGAGATAGTAGAGTAATTCATGGCAGGTTTTCTTCCAATGCAGCCACACCCTATTCTATACAGCCAGCAAGCACTGGCATGTGGTTGGACTGAGCCATGGCTCCATCTACCCTCTATCTCTCCCCACCATGCTCTGTCCAGTTTCACCAAGGGGGAAGCATCTTTGGCACTGCCCTTGCACTCCCCCAAACATCATGGTTGTGACTCAGGATCCTGTATGAAATGAAGAGAGGCATGTTTCTAACACCCTTCTCCTCAGTATGGCTGTGTTAAACAAGGGAATAATATAACCCGCAATGTGTGGGGGTTTTAAAAGTCCCATGGGCTATATCAATGTATTTTAAATAGACAGAATCCAAACCTTTTAGGGATTCACAGGTCAAAGCCAAACCATTAAACCTTACTTGAAAATTGGTTATCAGTCAATGAAATTCTTTAAGCCAGGTGTAATGTGCTTCCTGAAAGAAACACTGCTTAATAAGCAGGCTGCTGAATTCTGAACTGTGACAGTTTTTTAACAGTTTCTAATGTGTAGCCCCATGTAGAAGTACTCTGTGATCCTTCCAAGTACTTGTCAAATCAGCATGGGCCATAGCCGCAGCTGGTGTAAATCAGTGTTGCTCCATTGAAGTCAATGGACCTTATTATGATATACACCAGCTGAGGATCGGACCCTATGTATATCTTATGGTTTAATTGTCTGTGGCCAGAAAAATGGGAGAACTGAACAGATTTAATCTGGTTTCGAGGAAACATCTTCATGTTGCTCATTTAGTTTATAAAAAGCTTCAAACTAATTCTCCAGAGCACAAGCTTGAAAATATTTGTACCAATCCTGGCAACGCAGCGTTGGTTTTAAAAGTCACATTAGCTAGAGAATACCACAGACTGTACGTTTAAAAAAAAATAAAAATTACACATCGCTTGTTTTTATTACATTTACAGCACCGGAACTGATTTTTTTTTCCCTTGTGCGATCTGTCTGCACTTTATCCTGACCTGTTATCCAAAGATACTCATCATGTCACTGTCATGTTGTTTTATCGCTGTTTATGATATCAAATGCAGAAAGATCAAAAGATTCTTTGCAAGGAAAGCTAGTCTGAACACTTCGTAGCAGAGAAGTTTTAATGTTTTCTGTGGCTGATCACTTTAATTCAGAAATGTGCCCTGTGTTATGATGTAAAATTCCTTCAGCATGTAAAGGGTTACCAGGATCCTGCCCAACCTGCTGAGCAGTGCACCCACCTTATGCAAATCAAGTCCTTTCTCAACCTGTGTGCCCAAGATCACTAATTGCATTTGAAAATCTTGACCTAAGGATCAAAAATCCTGAAGTGAGGGAAGATTGATCCCATATAGATACCTGTCTACTACTGACACAGTGTAGATTACTGTTCTCCACATATATACCCCTTTCTTCCAAGGTTTTGCCTACACCCACTGTGTGTTCACTGACAATCTATTGTCCATATTAATTGCTTCTTGCCTGATTTTGCAAACCTAATTAGACAGACAAATTATTTTATTTTTGTAAAATTTAGCCCAGAGAAAAGATTTGCTTGGTTTAGCAGTTGACCAATATTTGCACACAGCTTCTGCATCAAGAACCTGCCATTCATGAATTAGTAAACAAGTCATAGCTAAAATATAGGGCTTTCCTTTTCCCCACCCACCCACCCATCAGATACTGTTCACATCAGTCACACAAGGATGTCTGCAGCCTTGTAAGTTTGTTTGCTGCTTCTAAGGGTACGTCTATACCCAGCCGCTAGTTCGGCGGCTGGCAATCAAACTTCTGGGTTCGACTTATCGCATCTTGTCTGGACGCGATAAGTCGAACCCGGAAGTGCTCGCCGTCGACTGCTCGGCGAGAGGAGTACCGCGGAGTCGACGGGGGAGCCTGCCTGCCGCGTGTGGACCGAGGTAAGATCGAACTAAGGTACTTCGAACTTCAGCTACGTTATTCACGTAGCTGAAGTTGCGTACCTTAGTTCGATTTGGGGGGTTAGTGTGGACCAAGCCTAAGAGAAAAATCCCTGCAAACTTTATCCTCAGCCATGTCTAGATGTAGGAAAACTCTCTCTCTCTCTCTCTCTCAGACACACACACACACACACACACACACACACACACACACACACACACACACACACACACACACCCACACACACACATATACACAGACTAAGTATTTCTCTGCTGTAATGTATCCAGCTTTAATTTATGTAATGGGTTATTGATATTTATTTGGAAGAGCAAGTATCATCACCATTTAGTCATTGAAATACTTCCCGTAACTCTGGATTGCTTATTTTCTAATGGATATACTGGAGCTGTGTGTTTTTCTACTAAGTGCTAAAGAGATTTCATGAACCTCCCTACAGACAGCACAACGTTAATTGGCAAAGATCTTATTTTTATTTCGGATAGGCAGAAGGAGACCCATAAAATGATATTGTACGCTTTTTCTGTTCCTTGAAATGAGACTTCTAGAGTCAAACAAAGCTGACGTTAGATTGCTGAAGAGAGAGAAAAACCATCTCTAAATCTATAAATTGTCCATTGCACAGGATTTTATTAAAGGAAAAAAGAAAAGTATTCTCTTGGTTGATTTTAGCAGCAGTACAACTGCTTCAGCTTCTGCTGATCAGTACTGGGCCTGCACTGCAAATATCAGTGGTACAGAGCAAGAATAAACCATTGCAAGATTCTTCAGGAATTGCTACAAACATTGAACTATTGCCGCACACCCTGCTGCTTTGGATCCTTATTGTAAAATATAGCCAATTGAATACAATTTGTGTACACGGGTTACCAGTCATGGCAGACTCCAATTTTACTTCTAGGTTTGATGTAATCACACACAAGTGATTAAAGCTCTAGAAGAAAATCTCCACTCTTGGGGTCTGGTTTAATAAAATCACATTAACACAGACATTATAAGCATGCAGGAAACCACTTCCACCCAGGCTTGATTCATCCATCTTTTCCAGATTCTATAAAGCAGCTCCGTAGGCCTCCACAGCCCTCTCACTAGGACTGTGGCAAGCTTCTCCCCTTGTATCATCATTCACAAGTCTTCTTCCTAGATTACAGGGGTTCACTTCTTGGTATAGGTATTCCATGTAGTCTTTACCTTTGAGCCCTTGCCTGGAGAGACCTAACATCCTCTACTCTTTCCCTTCAAGTCTCCCACTCCTTGCTCTCTCACTTCACACTGGGTGACTGGACCTGCCTTTTATATCCTGCTTCTCCTTCCCCAGCTGGTCTTGCTGTAGCCTACAGTCTCATGATTTGGGAAGAAACCAGACACAGGTGAGAGCTGGGCCTTGACCTCTCTTAAAGGTCCAGCCACCCTGTGGCAAGGTGGAGGGTTCTGATCATGCCATGAAGTCAATGGGAAAGTAAGAGAGAGCTTCAACAACTCAGAGCATATGGCCAACATGAAAACAACTCCTTGAGTTGTGTCTTCTCAGTGTGTCTGAATGTCGTAGAATCTGGTCCTTGATGAGGATAAATCCATACATTTTAAGCCAGAAGGGGCCATTATGACCATCTAATCTGACCTACATAACACACTTTATACAATGTCACCCAATGATCCTGCATCTAGCCCAATAATTTGTGGTTGAACTAAAGTGTATGTTTTAGAAAGTAATACAAGACTCCACGCACTGGAAAATAGGAAAATATCAGCAGCATGAAAATGCCATTGATTTTACCATTTTGCAGTCTTTTTTGTGGTCTTGTTTTGGGACTGTCAATGCTGCTGCAGTCTAGTGTATCAAACCCTGTTTCAAGAGAGAGGTTGGCTCTTCTCATTGAATTCAGAGATTCTGTGGAGTCTTCAAAGAAGTGGACAGTCAATTACTACACCCTTTGAGGCAAGAATGCTTGAAATATGCTACATATCGCCAACTACAGGCAATCTTCAAAATGGAGAGTGAGCCAAATTCTGGTCTCATTTAGACTGTTGAAAATCTGTTGACTGAAAATGGAATTACTCCAGGAGTATAGTGTAACTCAGAGCAGCATTTGGCAGAGAGGCCCAGATCCTCAAAAAAGTATTTAGGCTCCTAACTTCCAGTGAAAGCTTTGAAATCAGTGGGGGTTAGGAGCCTAAATACATTTGACGATTTGATCCGTAGTCTGTTTCACCAATCACAGTATTCTTGCCGCCAAGTTAAAGAAGTATGGGCTGGATGAATGGACTATAAGGTGGATAGAAAGCTGACTAGATTGTCGGGCTCAACGGGTAGTGATCAATGGCTCCATGTCTAGTTGGCAGCTGGTTTCGAGCGGAGTGCCCCAGGGGTCGGTCCTGGGGCCGGTTTTGTTTAATGTCTTTATTAATGATCTGAAGGATGGTGTGGACTGCACTCTCAGCAAGTTTGCAGATGACACTAAACTGGGAGGCGTGATAGATACACTAGAGGGTAGGGATCGGATACAGAGGGACTTAGACAAATTAGCGGATTGGGCCAAAAAAAACCTGATGAGGTTCAACAAGGACAAGTCCAGAGTCCTGCACTTAGGATGGAAGAATCCCATGCACAGCTACAGACTAGGGACCGAATGGCTAGGTAGCAGTTCTGCAGAAAAGGACCTAGGGGTCACAGTGGGCGAGAAGCTGGATATGAGTCAACAGTGTGCTCTTGTTGCCAAGAAGGCTAATGGCATTTTAGGCTGTATAAGTAGGGGCATTGCCAGCAAATCGAGGAACATGATCGTTCCCCTTTATTCAACATTGGTGAGGCCTCATCTGGAGTACTGTGTCCAGTTTTGGGCCCCACAGTACAAGAAGGATGTGGAAAAATTGGAAAGAGTTCAGCGGAGGGCAACAAAAATGATTAGGGGTTTGGAGCACATGACTTATGAGGAGAGGCTGAGGGAACTGGGATTGTTTAGTCTCCAGAAGAGAAGAATGAGGGGGGATTTGATAGCTGCTTTCAACTACCTGAGGGGGGGTTCCAAAGGGGATGGAGCTCGGCTGTTCTCAGTGGTGGCAGATGACAGAACAAGGAGCAATGGTCTCAAGTTGCAGTGGGGGAGGTCTAGGTTGGATATTAGGAAACACTATTTCACTAGGAGGGTGGTGAAGCACTGGAATGTGTTACCTAGGGAGGTGGTGGAATCTCCTCCCTTAGAGGTTTTTAAGGCCCGGCTTGACAAAGCCCTGGCTGGGATGATTTAGTTGGGAATTGGTCCTGCTTTGAGTAGGGGGTTGGACTAGATGACCTCCTGAGGTCCCTTCCAACCCTGATATTCTATGATTCTATGATTCTAATGGTGTAAATGAGGAAAAAAGAGAGCGGCAATGTATTTTCACAGTGTGGTGCTGGTGCTCATTAGGACACCAGTGACATTGGTGTCAGACCTAAATTGTGGGCATCTGTTTACTTTACAGAACCAATTATGCAGTTTGACCTAGTTTGGTGCAATTGGGAATATATGTGATCAGGGCTAGTATAACATTTTATGAGTCACAACAGAGATACAATGGCAGAGCATATAAACATCCATAACAGTATACTTTAAGCAGTCTATTCTCAACTTCAAACATGCATGTGAAAAAAAAATCATAGCTCCTAACTACTCAATCTAACTCAATCCAACATTTTTTGTATTTTTTCCATAGCTTTGAATTCATGCTAAAATAAAAGTCCTTTCATTTATTAGACTTTTGTCATCTTTTCTCAGACTTTTGTGAGTATCTGTTTTCAGAAATAAGTAGCTGCTTATAAGTCAAACCGGTAGCTGTCTGTGTATTGAACCATGCTACAAATTCATTTTCCCGTGATACATTTCTTTAGAGTTGAGCATCAATTTCTGTCCTTCTGTGAATGTTTTGCTGAGGGTGATAAATCTTAAAGCTTGAGTTAAGATTAGATAGCAAGAGAGTTTCACAGCCTTGGGAGATCAGTAAAAAACAGTTGCAATTAATTAGCAGTGCTTCCAGCTTTGAAGCATCTTAAAAGGATTGCATCTAAATGTATAACATTCCCTTTGAAGAAATGTTTTCTCAAAGACAGTTGACAGTTGAAAATCCATAGCCAAAGGTAAACAAGGTGCCCTCTCTCATTCATAGCGCAGTGATTCAAGTTTTGATGGGTAACTGGACCTCTGTTTTAGAAAAAAGAAACATGGAGTTCATAAATCAGAAAACCAGAAATTGAAAGATGAATATCAAAATGGTTTGAAAGATGGAAATTAAGACTTAAAGATTTCAAAGAAGAAATAAAAGACCAAGGGAAAAAAAGAGATCTGAGAAACTATATTATGGATGATATTTTTTAAGCTACCCACATTCAGAGTGATAACTTGGGCAATGTCATTACAGACAGGTGTAATGAGGTCAGTATCTTCAATAGGCACAGTATACAAAACAGGTTTGAAAGTCTGTTTTCACAAAACCCAAAGAGTGAAAATTTAACTCCGGTTATGACGATTTAATTAAACCCAACAAATCAAAATTTTCCAAGTTAGTTCAATTAGTTTAAACCACATGCTGATCTGTTCTCAAACATTTCTTTTAGAAACATTTTCACAGTATAATTATAAAAAATAAAATGCACTTTTCTCAAACAAAGCACAGTAAGATGCTTACTTCGGGAGAGGGGCAATAAACATGTCTTTGATTGACACGGGAATTTAATTGTAAATTCATATGGGTGACCCTCAGTGTATTTCTACTTATTATATAGTATGACTCATAGTTCTGACTCCAGGAAATTAGAGCATGAAAGCAAAATTCTAACCTGTATGTATAGGTGCTGATTTTCAAAGGTGGCTGGGGGATTTCGCCACACTGCTCACACTGAACTCAATTATTATATACAACCATTGGATATCATACTGGTTAATAATAAATCTTTTGACTGCAATCTGGGAGTCTGCTTGGGTAGCTGCTTTGACCACGATGACTATTGCTAGCTACATCTAGCTTTTAAGTTTACAACAGTTTCTCTTGGTAGTGGACTCTGTTATCATGATCCAAACCTCTGTCACCTTTAGACTAGACCACTGCAGTTAACTCTACTTGGGATTTACAGGGGGAGGTTTTCAAAAGTGCTCAGCAATGCGATTTTATCACAGTCTTTAGTGGGAACAAGCCCACCTTAAATCTGTTCAGAAAATGCATCTGGTATGGTACGGGGCAGCCTGTTTAAAAAGTAGAGCTGGTCAAAAATTTTCCAGTTGGCCAGTTTTTGGAATTTCTTGTCAGGGTGCCCAGCTCCCAGGCTACCTAGACTGGCTGGCTACATGGCCAGCCAAGAATTTTTCAAAAATTTCCTTCCCACAGAAAATTTCACATTTCCAATTTTTGTTCCAATTCTGAATGAAAATATTTTCAGAATTCCAAAATTTTCCACAGCAAGGAAATTCCGGTTTCCTCACAGCTCTGGTTAAGTACGGGTGTCCCACCCCTAGCACCTTACAATAGCACTTGGGGATCTTCACTGGCTGCGTGTTTCCGGGTGAAATGTTAGGTGTTGATTTTGATGCATAAAGCTCTATGGTCCTGATCCAGTGCTGATAGATGTCAATGGAATGACCCCTCGTGAATTCATTGGGCAATAAATAAGATCCTTAAGTGGCTTGAGGCCTGTTTATATGAGATAGTACCTCTCTTCCTGTGCTATGCTGCCACAGCTTTGATTTAAGAGAGGGAGCTGCCGGCATGATGTTCTCTGTAAGGGCCCTCAGCTTTGGAAGTTACTCCCCAACACAGTCTAAAAGAGATCATCTCTGTTGATCCTTCAGGGCACATTGCAAAGCTCATCTGTTTGTTTCCGTGGACTTTAAGGGTGGTGTATTGTCACTTGATTAAGTTACAGATGGTTCCCATAACCTGCATGATGTGAAGTACTCATCTGTTTTAAGGATTGAATCTTTAATTTCTATAAAAATCACAGAGGAGCACAGGATTGATGCAATTTATTTTACTATAAACTAATATAAAGAAAGAAAATAATAATATAGTACCTAATCCAGAATGGTGCTAAATTCCCCGAACTCCCATTGAAATAACAACAAATAATAGTTTATTTACATTACAATGAATAACGATTTCCCCTGAATGTAAAACCTTAGAATAATCCAAGAGTTGATAATAGCACAATCAGAGAGCCACACCCAACCATTGTTTTATGCACAGCATGAGACAAGTCGCTATATGCCAAATCATCACCTTTAGAGCATTAGCAGCCCTGCAGCAATATGATTATCCATGTGAAATTGATACTTAAAGAAATATCCACTCCCATAATTGTTATGCTTTGTGGTAGGAAGCTGATTACAATCCTCTATGCTTGTAATTACACTGAATGTCTAGATAAGTGAGTTCTATGACATTGCTTTTCATGGATCCTTTTTGTATTTATTTTAGAGGGTCCCCTCCAAGACAGCCTATTTCCCCCCAGTTCTTAAATTAATGTAATTTATACACACAAGAGAAAGAGAAAAAATTTGTTTTCTCTCAGTGAGTGTCAGGAAAAATGAAGTGGCTGAACAGAAAAACTTTTAATGTACAGAACATTGTATTCAGTACAGTTTTAGCTGAGTGTCAAGCCAAACAATAAAGGCAAACACATGATATGGGGTCAAATTGGTCACAATTTTTATTAAAGATACAAGTGTTGGATCCAGCCACACTCTGAGCCCTCTCAACTCCCACTGAAGATATTCAGAAGCGGAAAATCCTCAGCACTTTGCAGGAGTGCTCAGCAGTGGGCACAGCTGAGCCACATTTCAACCAAATCAACTCAACTTGGGGGGAGATCCTTGCCAAACCAAACCCAGAGCAATGTTCATTTGTAACCCACATCATTGCAGGACTCACATGCACTGACTTGCTGTTGTTGGCAACTGCCCAAGGCTCCGTTGTATGTTTTGAGGATTCATGTAGGGGCATGCTTTCCCCATAACTAGTGTGAATGGAAGGGTCTTGTGCTTCTGATGCCAGTGGATCTAATCTCACTTCACAGACACATACTGCATGTGCACACTGAGTGTGCGGGTCACTTGAATGAGCTGCTTTGCTGAATCATGGCTTATTGGCAAGGACAACCCATCTGGGTACAACCAGCTAAAAACTGAAACAACCAAGATGCCTGACTAATACATGGTCTACAGGATCTCAGAGGAAGGCATAGACCCAACCAATAGATAGCCAAATTGGGATGGAAAAACCTAGTAGGAATCTCTTTCCTGGCCCTAAAGGCAGTCAGACCAGGAGACCAATCCAGAATAAGCAATGAGATAGCAAGAAGTGGAAAAGCATCTTCATGCCAGGCATGACACAGCCTATACATGAATACACCTTGAAGGTAGTTGGTTATAGGATATACCACATAGGTAGGATTGTGGGGAGGAACATGGATGCTTCAGGACAGACCCACCGTCTAGAGGGTTGGAGCCAGTAGCTCCAATTGCCTCTCTGGCTACTTAGCATCCTTTATGACAAAACCTGACTGCTTGGAGCTCTAGTAGCAGTCTCAGGGAACACATGAATATGAAAGGATACAGCATGGCAATGATTTTGAGCAATGGGTTTTACATAGCTGATGGCTCTAATTGCCCAGTAGGGGCTGAGTTATTAATTCATAAATTGAAAGCTAATGACTTTAGCAGTTATAACAAGGATGGAAAAATTAGTCTTGATGCTTCTAGATAAAAGTCTGAGACATCTCATTTATGATTTTTTTTCTTCAAAGGCAAATTTTATGTTTATTATACTCTAAATATTTTTTAAATATAAAGAATGCAGGAAGAGTTAGGTATGCGTGATTTAATTTTATGGTTTAAATTTAAAAAAATTTTTTACAGAGTATTATCAACTTTCTGAAAATGATGATTTGGTGATTTGTTTCTTGCTTACTGAAAATAATCAAATTCTATTCCACTATGTTCAACTTAATAACTTTTAAGAATTGAACAAGTATTATTTTAACATTAGATGCAGAGATTCATTAATCTACTTGACAATATCTATTTTTATCTGAATTAATTACCAAGGATTGAAATGCTTGTTTAGTCAGAAAATGTAGATTAATCAAAACTGAAACTGTTTGTGGGAAAAGGTCAGAACATCCTGATTTGGAAAAAAAAAAAAGACGAAGAAGAAAAAATAGTCAAAATATCAGGTTTCAATATTTTTGAAACAAAAAGTTTCATGTTCCAGGTTGAAATGCCTTTTTTTTTTTCAAAACTCAAATGAATTTAATTTTTTTTAAAAAGGTCAAAATTGAAATGAAACATTTTGAAATAATCAGAATGTTTTGATTGACCCAATCTGATTATTTTTTCTTTTAGGCAATCAGTTATCCAAAAATTTTGAGAATTTGACTTTCTATCCTGATTCAGAACTAGAAAAATATTTGAAATCTTAAAAACTGTCACTTGACAGGAAAACCACTTCCCACCCAACTCTACTTAACACCACCATCAAAGTCAACCCCATATGATTGTAGATTTCTTATATTCTGATAATGTCCTTTGATGTAAAAGCAAACGTGTAAGAAAAGTAAGAGTACCTTCCAAAGACTGTGTATATTTGCAGTTCATGGTTCTCCACTATCATGTGTTCATCTAAATTATATGTATTCTTTTAGATATGTAAAAAACTAAGTGCAGCCAGATTACACCTGCATTTGCTGTATCAAATTAAGGATTGTTGTACATATATCTGCTATCCCAATTAACAATTTTGCAGTACGTTGTGGTTATTAGAAGTACACAGGGTAGGTTTTAGGGTATATTTTTAATGTTATGGGAGAGGTTTGATGAGTGGCTTCAGTGATACAGCAATTACATCTGGGGAACTTTTCCATAATGCTCTAACATTTTCCCTAAATTACAAGGTGACTGAACCATACTGTTATGGGGAGGGTATTCACCAGTGAGGCAGGAGACATCCATGCAGATGGCTTCCATTTCTGCAGAACTAGAGATGCCCTTCTCTGTGTATCTCCGACACCCAGGGAGTTGGGAGGCCTCTCCTTTTGTGAATTCAGCAGGTCCATGTTCCCTTTCCATTAGAGGAATTCTCTATTGGCAAAGGCAGTGTGGTTTTGATAGTAAAATTAATCTCCATGCTCAAGTTCAGAAGCTGCTATAGGTGTTTGTTTTCCTTTATGTAGCCTGTGATGTGTCTTCTGTCCTCACTTCTCTTCAGACAAATATCCAATATTTGTGTCTCTGCCCATACCTGTTGTTTCTTTCTTTTCATTGCAGGCAATGGACTGGGAATCCGAGTTGTAGGTGGGAAAGAAATTCCAGGGAACAATGGAGAAATTGGAGCCTACATTGCCAAGATCCTCCCCGGGGGCAGTGCAGAACAGACAGGGAAGCTGATGGAAGGTAAGATAAAGGTGTCATCAAAAACTGGCAACCCAGGAATGTTCTATTGCATGGTTTGTGGGCTACATTCACTCTTTCTCCAGAGCAGCACTCAGTGCAAAGGTGGGGCGGAAGGCATCAGGGAGTCAGTTACAGCCCAGACCCCTCTCCAATGAGACTTAAAGCAGCATTTGGACTGTTCAAAGATCAGATCCTGGTGAAAGGTCCTTTAATGGCTCCTACACCAATGGAGAATGTATATGACAGAATGGACCTGTGACACACCCCTGCCAGTCCCAGTACACTCTGTACACAATATATTAGTATAGATTCAGGAGTTCAAAACAGTACTTGCAAATATTTGTTTGAATTCTGTGTTTAGTTTGACAATGCTCTTATATCCCTTAAAAAGAAGAACAGGAGGACTTGTGGCACCTTAGAGACTAACTAAGGTGCCACAAGTCCTCCTGTTCTTCTTTTTGCGGATACAGACTAACACGGCTGCTACTCTGAAACCTTATATCCCTTATTACACTTTCTATGAACATTCCCATAACTGGGCTTTTCTTCTTACAAACAATTGAGGAATAGCTGTTCTTCATATGAGTACCTGAATTCATCTGCAAACAATGTTCATGTGTGGACAAGAGTTCCCTTCTTTTAATTCATCATAATTTGTTGTTCCTCTGTTTAAAATAAAATCAGTCATCCAGAGCAAAAACAGGACCAGAAATAAAGAAGATTGAATAGTCAAAGTGAGCCCTTCTCAATACCCTCCTTTCCTAATAGGTTGAAATTTGTTTACATAAACTTTTTGATACATGAACAACAAATATATTTGCAGGAATCAGGACTGCTTCACAACCATTTTGCAAACAGGATAAACTGAGCAGAGAATGTCTTTACAAAAAGAATCATCTCAATACACTCTAAGAAGAACCAGGAATAGAATTTAATGCAAATTTGTTGTTGTACCTTTTGGTTTTAAAATGCTTGTTATTTTCTTTGTCAATAATATTTTTTAGGCCGTAAATAAGGAAAAGGTTCTATTTTCAAAGTACATTTAAAGATTAATGAGGAATTGCTCAGTGACAAAAAAAGTTCTCTTTGTTTTTGCTAAGGGCCTGATTCTGCCATTGATATATTGAATTGGTGCCTGATTCTGCATGTGGTTCCATTGCATTCAATGGCTTAGCCATGGAATAAGGTGCATGTCTACAGATCGGACTACTGGTTAAAGAGGATTACATTAATAGGAACTAGGAACCAGCTAGTTCATGTCTGCAGCATCCACACAGGGGAGTTACAGTGCAACACTTCGGTGTGTGCTGCTATTCAGACCCCTGTAGACCAAACTATGCAGCTGTGTAGACAAGTCCTGAGTCTGAATAAATGTTAAAGTATCTGACCCTACCTCTGCTCATGTTTCCCCACAAATATTTACACCTTCCACCCATAAAAATTGGTCTTTCATAGATATGACTGGAGTGTCCATTTCCTTAACTAAGTGGCTTATATGGAAATCCAGAGGATGATTAGGAAGCAACAATGCAATATTGCCCACAATATGGAGTGTTTGGGGAATTAGGAGAGGCACTTAATGACTGAAAATCCACTGACTGTGCTGAGCAAAAAACTAGCCTTCTGGCTCTTTTGTTGTGAACAGCTTTTGGAATAAAATTCTAAAATAGCTCCTGACATACCATTTATTGATGTTTTCAGCTGTGTTAGGGAGAAGTTTGAATGGACTATGTCCAGCAGACAGTGTCAAACCAAGTGACTGGTCATCTGAATTCTCCTGTCATTACCATTGTGTGTCATTGCCATGGTTAGATGAACAGGCTAATGAAATATTTATCTCCCCTTTTCCCTTTCCCTCTGCATCATCTAAACAGCCATATTTTAAATTGACCTTAATAGCTCAGTTCTGGACTCAGTTATATCAGCATAACTCGGAAGTAACTCCCTCAGAATCAATGGAGTTACACTGCAGTTGTGTCACTATTACTGAGAACAGAACGCAGCCCTTGGAATAGCACTGAAATATAGTCTCATTGCTGCTGTGTAATCTATTCCCTATCAGGGTCAAAATTAGCATTCTAGTAGGGTATGCCCACCCACTCGATACACTTCCCATTAATCATAACTTGCTGAAAATATATCTTGCTCAATCTTACCATTACTGCCAAGTGACTTTTTATGTTGTTTTAAAAGGTTATTGTTCATCTGCGGAGAATATTTGTCTCTCCTACGATTGCATTTCTTGATCAGGTGGACATGTAGCTAATGCTGATTTTGTTTTCTGAATTTATAAATCTGCTAAAATGTATTTGATTTGTAGTAAGGTCTGTGGGTCACCGTCTGCTTTCTGGTAGAACAGTGTGGATCTAGAGTTAGTCCAACAAAGTTACTAGTACTGGTGCCTGAGAGTAGAACTTAGCCTTGTATGTTTTTCAGTCTCTCTGTCTCATCACATATGAGAAGGCAGGTTTATATCTTACGCATATGGTTATTTGCAAATGTTAATGCTCTTTGATCAGCAATCTATTTGTATAGCAATCATGATTCACTTTGGTGCTGTAATGATTCGTGGCTGACTATTATTGTACATACTCCATAGTCATCAATTAAGCATATACAAATGTCATCAGGAACAGAAATCATGACTCACCAGCCTTTCCATGAACGTGGCCTCCACTCATTACAAAAGAGCAATATTTCCATTAGCTGTTGTGGTGCAGGAAATTGAAAGCACTGGAACAGGTCTGAAACTCCTTCCAGTGGAAGAAAGTGAAGAATATATGCACAAGTCAGTATATTACAATGCATCTTGCTTGTATGTTCTTTTTGGATCAGTTAATGTTATTAGGTGTATCTGCAGTAGTGATTAGGAAACGCCAGTCTTTTTGGGTTCTCTCATCTTGAATTGCTCTAGGAGTTCAAAAATAGCTCTGATTCATCATTCATTGGTGTCACAGAAACTGGAAGTGGAAAGCTGATTCCTCTGAGCCATCGAGTGCAGATACTGTCACAGTTTGATAGATGCGTGTCTGAATTCACTTTCATGTTGATAGAGACAGTTCAGTAATCTTCCACCTGTTATTGTTTTGAGGGTGCATATAATATTTATTGAATGTTTTAATTATAAAAAGAGAGAGAGAAAAGTGATCAGTCACAAGATTTACAAAAAGATTTACAATTTGTGTGTATGTGTATATGTATGTATATATATATATATTACACACACAACGTTATTAAAATTGCAAAGTCAAGCATTCAAAAATTAGGAAATGCCAGAACAAAAAGTGCCTGTGCAGCTCTCATGCATATGTATTTTGATACAGTCTTTAATTACATGATCCCATGCTATTTTTTCCACAGGATCCCAATTTCACTCTGTGCACATAATAGACAGTGCTCAGTTAATGAATTCAATATTTTGTTTTATCCTTATTGTTCAAGGTGTGACGTTAGGCTTTGTTTACAGTGAACTATTCAAACCCTGCTATGGAGATAGAATTGTTAATGTCTTCCTGGTCTTTTCTGTGGTGCTTCTCACTCTAGTGTCTGAGTGCTTCACAAACCTTAATTAATTTATATTGAGAACACCCTGTTCGTGATAGGGTGGTATTGTCCCCATTTTACAGACAGGGAATTGAGGCACACAGATTTACATCAATGGTGTTTACTAATTTGGGGTGTCCAATTTGAGACACTTAGGAATTTTTCAGAGTCCTTAGCATTTTATAGCACTTCATATTTTCAAAGAATAGTTTCCATTGACTTCAGTGGCAGCTGTGAGTGCTCCACATTTCTGCAAATCACACCCCATGGTCTCAGGTCAGGCACCCAGAAAATGAGGAACACACAATTAGTTACTACCTCTGAAAAGCCTTATTTAAGTGAATTTCTCAGCATCAGACATCATAGTCTGAGGAAGAGTCATAGTCCGGGGATAGAATCTAATTCTGCAGGGCAGCATTCAACTGCCTTAACCATGAGACCATCCTTTTTCATCCTGCAACCTCTGTCTCATTCACTGCACCCCTTCCCACTTCTGCATCTGATGAGGTAGGAGTCCTATGGGCAACAGCCCCCTTCACTTCACAACCTTGATTCATCCCCAGAGCCGGTCCATTCTGTGCACTCAATGAGGCAGGGGACCTGCAGAAAAAATAATATATGGTCATGTAATTAAGGACTGTAGCATAATGCATAAGCAAAAGGTTGCACAAGTAACTTTAATTCTGGCATTTCCTAGCTATTGAGATCTTAATAATGTTTTTTTACTGCAGTTTTACTGCGGTGTTGAATTTCCTTGGGTTTTAAAAAAGCAAACTAAAAAACCTCCACCATATAGTATTATATTGACCCCACATGGGTCATGAGCCAGGTTCCAACCTTTAGATCCACTGCACAGATCCCTACCACTTTGAGCTAACTAAGTAACTGACAGCTGTAGCAGGTAGTCATCCTCTACGTGGACCAGCACTGGAGGGGGCTGGGACATTTTGCCAGTGGTTTTCACAGATAGTTGCTGAGCACAGAGGAATGGTGAGATTTAGGAATTGAGGGTTCCATTCGCAGCTTTGGAGCGGCCTTTGTACTCTACTGGGCACAAGCTTGTCACATTCTGCCCCCTTGCCTCCAAACTGTCTCAGATTGGTCTCTTCCCAGCCATCCTCTCCTTCTCCAAGTCCATTCTCCCCACTTAGCCAGTCCCAGTTTTCTTCCCCAAGTTTCTCATCACAGACCCAGTCTCTTGCCCAGCAAATCATAATCTCCCCCTTCCAGTTTCTCCCATCCAGTGCTTTTAGTCTCAGTCTCCTTGCCTAACCAGTCCCAGGTCTCCCCAGCACACCCTCCCAGTCTTCTTGCCTACCCAGTTCTAGTCTCCCTTTTGCCTCCCCATCCCAGTCTTTTCCCCCAGCTCCAAACTCCACTCTCCTGCCCCCACTCCAAAACCCAATTTCCCTTCCCTCCCCCCATTGCCAGCCTCCAGTTCCAGGCTACCTGTTCCAATCCACCCACAAAGTCAAGCTTTTGTCCTTTTGGTGTTCAAATAAGGCAGTTTTCTCCTCCATGCTGCCTGGGCCCAGCAAAGGGCAAGGAGCATTGAAAGTACAGGAGAGACAGTTTCTCTGCTTTCTGTTTCAGTGCCGAGTCCTGGCCTGCAGCAGCCCAGAGCTGGAACTGCAGGGAAACTCCTGCTCAGCCCCTGACTGGAGCATACCCAGTGAAGACTGAATCTTCTGGGAATTTAGCTGCAAAGCTCTAGAAAGTCTCTACTGAGCATGTGCAAACTAATTTTTCAAAGGTTTATAACTTCCTCAGATTTGGGTGTA
Source organism: Chrysemys picta bellii (assembly GCF_011386835.1). Lineage (NCBI taxonomy): Eukaryota > Metazoa > Chordata > Testudines > Emydidae > Chrysemys > Chrysemys picta. The sequence goes on from NC_088791.1 coordinate 21,277,903, forward strand.
TTTTCAGAGGGGTGGCAAAAGACACATCCAGGGTACAGTGCCCTCATCCCTCCACCTCTTGCCAAATGTCAAGTCCTTCCTTCAAATCACGATAGCGCTAGAGATGCTCAAAGTAAAGGTCCATGGAATTTTTTAACATGGGCAAATCAGCATTTCCCTAGTCTAGTCCTTGGAAATGGCTGAACCATTTTGCATGAAAATTTTCAAAAGAATTCAGCACGAAGCAGACACTCAGCATGGAAATTTTCTGCTGAAATGGTTACAGTTCGTCAAAGTTATAATCAACTGAAAACAAGGTGTCATAATGTAAATAGTCGGGTAACCTTAGTAATAGGTGGTACCACCAGCCCTACTTAACATATATGTAGTCATCTTTGCTCTCACAGCAGTCGCTACCTCTAAATCCTTGCCACATTTTAAACTAAAAAAAGGGAATTAATAAAATCTAAAATAAAAATCAAACAGAAAATCACCTACTCCAAGTAGAGTTTTGACCCTGAAAAAGGACAAGTGCCAGATAATCCATGATGTCTGTTAGGAACTTTTGTATTCCTACTTATTTTACATTGAAAGTGATCAGATACTGTGGTGATGGGCAGCAGTGTAAAACCCTAAAATAGATTTATATACATATATACACACATAATTCATACATTATATATAAATATATTCACACACACAAACATAGTAAATAGATAGTATACATATATAACCATGTTTTGGATGTGTGAGCATATAATGTCTGCAGCCTTTCAAGCACCATTTCCTCTCACTGGAAAAATAAGAAAACAAAATGTAATAAGGAAAAAAAAAAAACATTAACAATGTGAGCGAAAAACAAATCCAAACTTCCATTGTACATTGAACATGTAAATATGGCATCCTATTAGTAAGCATAACACGGATGAATGCCAACTACCTTATTAGTAATTAATATTTGCTGTGGCATTTTTAATATATTAACCATATTCTATGAGATAAAGAGTCATGCTGCCCAGTTCAGTTTTGGTGCAACTCCATTGAAATCATGAGTGTTGTACCTTATTATCATTTAAAAATAGTCAGTAGGCCAGGAATCGTTAGCCCCCTTTAAACTGGAGTTGAATTTGGCCCAATGGCAGTATAGCAAAGAGAATATGAGATGTGTATAAAAAAAAATAATGCTACTCCATAAAACATTTCTGAGAAGGAAGATGACACACTGTCTGCTGTAACAGGAAACAGGCTATATACAGTACATGCTGTTAGAATGGTGGAGTGCAGCTGTATTGCTGACCAAATTCAGAACAATGAAGTAATATTATTTACATCTTTCTACATAGCCCATGGAAGTAGCAGAAAGGAAGACAGAGTTTTATTCTCCCAACAAACTAAATATATTTGTACCTTGCCTTGCACCATCTCTGCTTAATTGCATTGAAGGTTTATAGCATACCATTGGTGAGAATCAGTTTTCATCTACTCTTCATTAGCTATGGGTCTCCCATGAGTCTGAGGTGACTTAGGAAGGAGAGCAGGCAATGGTATCAGTGTTAGGAGCTGTTATGCCCCCAGAAGACACAATGGATCCAATTCTGTACTGTTCTGTAGCTGCTGTGTGCTCGTTCTACTGGAATAAAGTAGTGTAAAAGACCACACTCACTTAAAGGGGATTCCCAGGTAGTGTACAGCCAGTACTCTGGCTTTTCATCTCACCAGTAGCATCTCTTCTCATAAAGGGATGGTTAGGGGTATTCCTGGTGAAATGGGGTATAAATATAGGCAGTCAGGCACCCCAGAACCAGAACATAAAGCCAATCTTCTTTTCCTCCCCTCCCCCCATCCCTGAATCATGTGATAAGCTCAATTAATTAATCTGGTCCAATGTTTCATGAGCACTGGTGTGGAACACACTGTAGAGAAGATTCTGCAGCATATTTGAAAAGCTCTAGAAAACTGCAGATGAAGGACACAGGTGGCTACATCACAATAAAATCAGAAGAGATTTCCTGATTTCCATCAAGCCAGAATCCTGAATAAACAGGTCTCTCATGCCACTTCGATTATTACACTCCTGGCAGAAACCCGGAGGTATAAGTGAGCTCTAAGATGAATATCACAGCAACAAAAGAGAAGCATACTCCGCAGACAAGTTTGAATTCAGGTTCTAGGCAAAAGTTGATCTGAACCAGTTCTCCCATTTTGTTGTTTGAGTGGTTTAATATATGGCAGCACAAGAGGAAAAGAATTAACTTTACCCTGGTCTCTGAGCATTAGTCCTAGTGATTTAAAATGCTGTCTGTGCTCATTCTTTGATTGTGTAAACAGAGGGGACTGGCTCTCAAAATGTCCCTGGGCTATAGGCACAGGTTTATTGGTCCCAGGAGAAACTGATTTTATTAAAGGAAGTTCATACCAACTAGCAGACAGTTCTATAGTTGTGTTGGAAGCTTTGCTCTAAAACCCTTCAGAAAGAACTTAATCCAAAAGTGCTAAAAGCAGCCCCCACATGTTAGCTGTAAATTGTCATTTAGGCAGTTGTGCTACTGTCTTACATATGGGATTCTCCTCTCAAACTATTACTCTGACTTGTTCCTCTTTCAAATGAAGAATGATGATTAGTGGCAAATGTGGCATGCTGCTTTTCGTAAGTGTGGCTGTTGATATTAGACAAATAAGATAATTGTTTTTTTTAATTAATTTCTTCAGTGAACTTCTGAAAGTGAAGTTGTACCCTAAAAAGTGACTTGGTAAAAAAGGGCACTTCCTTACTCAGCAAGTCTTTTCTGCATGTGAATGAGTCTTACCTGCTGACTTCAGAAGATAATATATTTTTACTGCTTCACACCTGTTACCAGTTCACAGCCAACATAACTAGCTGTGAGTGAGCTGGATTCTGTTCTTTCTTGTGCATGAATTGTTTGCACAGTTTCAATCAAACAAACCTGTCCAACCTATCTGAAGGCCTGGGGTCAGTGCACCTGGACATAAGGGTCTAATTTGGCCTGCAGAACCTGTGTTGCTCTGGATGGTGCATGAAAAGGAAAGAACTCAGCTTGACTTTCAGATCCCATGCTGAGCTTACAGAGAGAGTAGTTAGAAAAAAAAATCTTTTGATTTACAAACTGCACACCTTTGATGTGGAAATCATTGAGAAGCAATACCCGTATGAGCATCCACAATCCTTTTTATAGTCTCTGTTTAGGATAGTTAAAAATGCTTTCCCTGCTTCACAAAAAAGGGCATAGAGTTTATGTAGAGGTAGTTTGAACACATGACAAATTGATCTATCTGGGCTTTTTAAGGAGCACTTCATTAGAAAACTATGTTCTTAAAATATATTTATTAGTGATCTGTCTGACTCGGGCAGCATTAGCTCCTAACTGCAGTTCCCCAACGCTGTGAAACAGCCATAGCTGTGGGAGAATAATCAGGAGCTAGGAGGCAGTGTGGAATAACATGGATCTGCTGGTTCACGGAGGCAGCAGGAGCTGAACTTTCTTTTACTTCTTCTGTGAAACCTAAATAATGAATTCAGATGATACTCCTTGAGTAGAGATTTGTGGCGTTTCCTGGCCCCCTTGAGGATTTTTCCCACATTTAATCCCAAAGTGTTTTATAGCTGTGAGAATGAAGAAGGGGGAGACAAATGGACTGAGGAGTGCAGTATAATAAAGATTCATAGATTTTAGGGCAAGAATGGACCATTAAGACCTTGTAATCTGACCTCCTGCATAACACAAGAGAGAATTTCCCTCAGCATGTCTTCCTGCATATAACCCAATAATTTGTGATTGAACTGGAGCATATTTTTAAGTCATCATATAAAAATAATTTAAATCATATCTTCATTGAGATCAGTAACTCTCAAAGAGTCTTGTACAGATAAATTCCCTTTCCCCATACAGTTGTCATTGGGAAAGCCATGTCAACCAAACTATGAATGTTTTGGAAAAAAACTAATAAAGAAGTGTCATTTACCCTTTCACACAATACAAAAGCGAGGGTCACCCAATAAAATTAATAGGCAGCAGTTGGAATACAAACACGAGGTGTTATTATTCCAATGCACAACTAACCTGTGGAACTCATCGCTGTTGCCAAAAGTATAACTGGGTTCAAAACAGAACTGGATAAGTTCATGGAGGATAGGTCCAAGACAGGAGTGGATCATTCCATAATTGCCCTGTTCTGAACAGTCCTCCTGAAGCTCTGGTACTGGCCACTGTCTGAGACAGGACACTGGGCAAAATGGATCATGGTCTGACCCACTAAGGCAGGTCTTATGTTCTTATGTACTTGGGGAAATTTTGGCTCTTTTTAGCAAGTGAATAATTTTGGCAAGATTTTTACTTATTTGCCTATTTATATTTAAATTTTGTCTACAATCAGTAATGCGCTCTAAAAAAAAATCTTATTGGCACAGACCATATTGTTAGCAAGTTTCAGAAAGGGATTAAACACGAGTGCAAATATGTGAAGAGAATTTGCAGTTATAATAATGATGGCGAAAATAACAAAGGCTATTGATTCTCATGCTTCAAAGCTTAAGGTGATCACCAGATGGATCATATAACACTTTGCAGGGTGAGGGGAGGGGGGCAAGGTGTATTGTTGCCAAATTTCATGTTATTATAAATAGTTTGCAGTAAAACTGTATGAGACATATACTTCATAATTCTTACCCACTATTATGAAGCACTTTGAGATCCAAGGATAGAAAAGCACTATGCAAGTGGCACAATTCCAGGGGCGGCACTCCCGGTAGGTTTTTTTTTGCTTCGGCAGTTGCACTCTCAGAGGGTTTGGTTATTTTTGCTTGGGGCGGCAAAAATCCTAGAGCCAGCCCTGGCCTTGAGGGCTATGTGGCAGCATGATAAAGGCAAGATACACTCAGGCAAGACCTGGCAAAATTAAGCCTGAAGAACAGGAATTCAGCCACACAGATTTCATTGACTTTAATGGCAATTATTCATTCAAATACCTCCACAAAGCAAATTTACCCTACTGTATCTATCTGTTTCATGTTGCTTGATGATAATAGTTTCCATATTGATATGCACATGTAAGAAAAAGAGAGCAGGATAATTCCAGAGTCACTGTACAACAAAGATTTTTTTTAAGAAAAAGGGGAAAATCTACATTAAAATCACCTTGGTGTATTTTTAATTATAAAATGCAGGGCGAAAAAGCATCTTTTTTAATAACTTCTGGGTTATGGGCACAGTCATTTTTCCAAAAGGTTTTATGGAATGAATTTAACTATGAAACTGAAGTACCACGATTTTGCTTTCTGTAGCACTCCCTGTTATCGAATATAATACAAACTGCTCATATTAATAGGCTGAGAAGCAGCAAGCCACATATTTGTGTGATTTATAGAACAATTTTGCTGAGATCCATCTTTCCCAAAGACTAATTTGTAGTCCAGGTCAAATATGTTTCCTATGTGTGTCAAGATCAGCTTTACCATGTTATATCCGAATTCGTGTTATATCGGGTCGCATTATATCAGGGTAGAGGCGTATGTCAAAAAATTCCCAACCAGCAAAAGTCATTATCATGTGTGTGAACATTTTGTCTTCTACAGGCTGATTACAGCCTTAGTCCAGATTAACACCTTTTAACCTGCCCTGAAATAGCTTCTCTGCCCCCAGGTGCAGAGCAGAGCCCAAACTGTGATTCTTTGAGTTCCATTTCACACCCTGCTTCCCCTTTCCACAGGGGGACATACAATCGGTGTCAGCCTTTCCACCTCTGCTCTGGATCAGCTGCGGTTCTTTAATAGCAAAATATTTTGTTGCAAAATGGTGCCCAAATGTGTTTGCTTGAAAACTAGGAAGAATATTGGTCATACTGGTTTTGAGTTACACGTCATAAAGGGTTTGAGCCAAAACCCGTTGCAATCGATGAGAGTTTTTCCACTGATTTCCATGGGCTATTGGATCAGGTCCTAAATGATTATAGTGCTGTCTTGCAGCTCTGTAACTATAGTTGTGATCAGAATTCCATTAGGAGTCCCATTTTTCATGACTCAGCTATAATCAAATTAGATTACTTTCAGGATATGTGAAAACTTTGTAGGTAACTTGTTAAACTGCTTCAAATTATCAATGCTTATAACTGATACTTTTTTGAAATTGTACTCATTGCCTGGTTTTCGGTGGGAGGCTAAAAACGGTGTGATTGTAAAATGTAATTCTTTACTGACAGACTAGAGTATAAGATACATTAACAAACTCATTTGAAAGAATGGGCCTTATCAATTGGTACTGGGGTGCACAATTTATAATGGATATATGATGTGACGCATGCTTTAAGTCTGCATGTGATATATCCTTTATAAAGTCTACATGGGGTGTGGTTGGAGGGGAAGAGACAGGAACTCTATAGACCACTGGTATAGGTTAGTGTAATTGTATTTAAATCAAAAGAAAAGAATACATAGTATGAAAAAGTATAAGGGCTAAATCCTGGTAGGTGGTGAGAACTTCCATTTCCCTTTGAGCCCAGTTCTTATTTTCATTGCATTTCAGAGACTTATTAAACTATAGTTTGCAAAAATCACTAGGCATATCTTACTTTAGGCCCCAGTCCTGCAATTGACTCCATGTATATATCCCTACAGAGGCTCATTCACTTGTATGTACACAGGTGACTTTAATATGACTCTGGATGAATGGTGCATCCATCCATCCATAATCGGTTGCAGGATCTGGCTCTTCTGGGCAGGAGCTCCATCTTTTGTTTATGAAGCACCATGCATAGTGAATGTTAAATAAAGTAGGGAGAAAATAAAGGTCTCGAAAGTGCTACAAATTGATGTATTGAGACATCAAGCTATGTTAGCACTTATCTACATAGAGAGCTAGTGCGCAGCAAGGTGGGATGTAAACCTATAGCGCGCTAACCTGCCTCACCCTAACTGACTGCTGCTCACTAAAAGTTTCAAAGTGTGCTTTGATCGACTGCTGCTTGAAACAGCTTGTAGAAACAGCAGTAGATCAAAGCGCACTACATAACTTTTAGTGAGCGGTCGCAGGGTCCACAAATCAGTTGGTGCTTAGCAGGCAAGAGCGCTGTAGATTTTACAACCCAACCTGTCAAGCACCAACTCTCCATGCAGAGAAGCCTTTAGACTGATGCTCTTCATGAACACTTTATAATAATATGAAAAAGAGAACTCCAGTACTCACTCTGATCTGATTAACACAAAAGTAATGTATGGTGAACTTTTACTATCTGAGCTGTCATCGTGCAATCAGACAATATAGTCCAGTTTTAGTAAAAAGCTCTCTGTTATACTACATTGAGTGATGTATGGATACGATGCCAAATACTGACCCCATAGGCTCTTGGGTAGATCCCATCATAGTCCATGGGAGCCACTTGTATATATGCAAAAGCAGAATTTAGCATCCAACTATATTAAATCCTGATACAATATTAGCTTCAACATTTCCTAATACCCAAACACTTCCTTTAATAATTTCTAGCTTAATGGGGCAGCCAGTATAATTTGAAATGTTAGAAGCAATTTTACTGCTTCAAAGTTTATTAAAAAATTGATCATCCCAGGAAATGATTCAGATAAAAAACTAGAAATGTTGTTCATACACAAATTCTTGCCCAGAATGTTTACATGAACATATGTACAGCTACAACAATTAAGTACATTCCTTTCAATTATCATGAGACATAACAAGGGAAGATAGAAAACAACTGAAGTGATCAACTAGCGTTTGAAGACCAGAGCAGCAATGTGTGTGCCAAGGAATGCCCACAACATCTTTACTTTTACTAAACAAACAACTGCTTTGGATTAAAAAAAATGCCAGGATAAGAATGCCAAATGCCACCTCATAGCTGGATTATTATATTTTATCTCAAACTAATTGTAATATGTATGAAACCCCAGGCAGTTTCTGGGTGAGATTAATAATTGATCTGAGATAGCATATCATACATGGTAAGAGACATTTAAACTTTAAAAATGGGTGGGGGGGGAGGATAAGGCATTAAAGTGCTGATTGAAAGGGTGGCCTAGAGTGAATAGTTGTTCATTTCATTTTAGTTATTACTCTAGACTTTTCAGAGGCGCAGTATCCCTCAGATTTATATCTGTAGAAAATTTTATGGTTTTCTGCCCAACAAACAGCAGGTAGCCACTTTATTCAATAGTTCTTGAAAGAGCCACAGAGAAGTCTGGAGTTATGGTGCTCCAGTGTAAAATATCACATCTGTTTCCTATGGAGATATTTATTATTTTGTCATTCCTATAGTTTTCTTTTTTGCCAACATGTTTCACACCACCAGTTACTAGGATGTAGGTTTCTTAGGCTTACTCCTCTTATGAGAGTTATTGATGCAGCAAATTGCTGCAAGACATGTACTCCACCTACTATAACAGGAATCGGCAACCTTTGGCACATGGCCCGTCAGGGAAATCCGCAGGTGGACCAGGACGGTTTGTTTACCTGCAGTGTCTGCAGGTTTGGCCGATTGCAGTTCCCACTGGCCGCGGTTTGCTGTTCCAGGCCAATGGGGGCTGCGGGAAGCAGCGGCCAGCACATCCTTTGGTCCACGCCACTTCCCGCAGCCCCCATTGGCCTAGAACCATGGCCAGTGGGAGCTGCAATTGGCCGAACCTGCATACGCTGCAGGTAAACAAACCATCCTGGCCTGCCAGCGGATTTCCCTGATGGGCCGCGTGCCAAAGGTTGCTGATCCCTGTACTATAAAAACTCCATTGTTTGTATAATAGCCAGATTTTGATGTCAGTTATATGAATGTAAATCCAGAGTAATTCCACAAAAGTAAATGGAGTCACCCTGGATTTACAGCAGAATAACTGAGATCAGAATCTTGCCCATGATGGGCAAAGGTAACTTGCTACCTGGAATGCAGCATTTATTTATCTGGAGAAACAATTTGCCAAATGCATAATATGGTGTGAAATTTAAAAATTTCTATTCCTAAAGCGCAATAAGGAGGACATTAAATCTGGAGTATTTAATTTGCTCAAGATAAATAAAGAACTTGGCTCAGAGGTACTCTGACAATTTGTTTTATTATCCTAATTTTGTTTTTAATTATAATTTGTCATTGACTAATACAAAATATAGCTAAGCCCCCATCCCCCAGTGTTTGTATATTAGAAGACCTCTTTCCATGGTTGACACCATCTTTTTTATTAAACCAATTTAAAAAAAAAATTGTTTATGAAAAAGAAGACCTAGCAGTTGAAATATTTTTGGTTTTTCTTTTACTGGTTTAACAAAAATCAAACAAGGCAAAAATCAAAGACTGGGACCGTTCAGCTTAGAAAACAGATGAATAATGGGGGTTAGATAGATGTCTATAAAATCATGAATGGTTTGGAATTCATTGCCAGCGAATGCTGTGAAGGCCAAAAGTATAACAGGGTTAAAAAAAGAATTAGATAAGTTCATAGAGGATAGGTCCATCAAGGGCTATTAGTCAAGATGGTCAGGGACGCAAGACCATGCTCTGAGTACCAGAAGCTGGGACTGGGCGAGAAGGGATGGATCACTCGATAATTGCCCTGTTCCGTTCATTCCCTCTGAGACATCTGGCACTGGCCACTGTGGGCAAACAGGATACAGTAGAACCTCAGAGTTATGAACACCTCAGGAATGGACTTTGTTCATAGCTCTGAAATGTTCGTAATTCTGAACAAAACGTCATGGTTGTTCTTGCAAAAGTTTACAACTCAACATTGACTTAATACAGCTTTGAAATTTTACTATGCAGAAGAAAAATGCTACTTTTAACCATCTTAATGAAACAAGCACAGAAACCATTTTTTTACCTTGTAATTAAAAAAAAAACTTTGTTTTTTTAGTAGTTTACATTTAACACAGTACTGTACTGTATTTGCTCTGTGTGTGTGTGTGTGTGTGTGTGTGTGTGTGTGTGTGTTTGCTGCTGCCTGATTGCATACTTCCAGTTCCAAATGAGACGTGTGGCCATTCTTATGTTCTTATTTTCAACATGTTAATAACAATAAAGGCAAAGGGGAAAATTCTGGTGTAATTTATGCTTCACTGTAAAGTTGCATGGGTGTAATTGATAGCAGAACTTGTCCCAGTAAATATCAAAGAGGAGTGTGAAAAGTATTTCTTGGGTTCTAAAAGTACCATTGCTTACGAGCAGATTTTTTTTTTACCTACACCTAAATTGCCCCTCACCTTTTAATATAATGATTATGATTATGAATTTTGAAACATAATATTTCCTGACTAGGTCAGACCAGAGGTCCATCTAGTATAGTATCCTGTCTCTGGCAGTGATAGGTAAGATGACCAGATGTCCTGATTTTTTATATCAATATTCAGGGCTTTGTTATATAGGTGCCTATTACCCTCCACCCCATCCCAATTTTTCATACTTGTTATCTGGTCACTCTAGTGAGAAGTACCAGTGGTTTCAAAGCAGCTGCAAGAAAACTTGCAATGGGCGCAGTTCCCGGCCAACAGGAGTTGTGGGAGTGGCACTTGGGGCTGGAGCAGCACGTGGCGCCCCCTGGCTGCCCCTAAACATAGGAACTGGCCGTGGGGCATTCCGCTGCTTCCGGGAGCTCTGGCACACATGTGCGGAGCAGACCCCGACTCCGCTCCCCGGCTGGAGTGGGGCAAGTCCCAGACCCCGCTCCCCAGCAGGAGCTGGAGGGCCGGATTAAATCGGCTGGGGGGTCGGATGCGGCCCCCAGGCCGTAGTTTGCCCTCTCCTCATTTAGAGGTTGGCTTAACCCCCAAAGCTTGCGGGTTTGTATCCCTTCCAAAATTCTTCTTTAATTATTTATAATTACTATTATAACTCTGCTATTCTTGTTAGCCCTGCCTAATCCCCTTTTGAATCATGCTACATTCTTGGCCTCCATGACTTCTTGTGGGAGTATGTTCCATAGGTTAATTGGTCATTGTGTTGAAAAAATATTTTATGTTATTAAATTTCCAAATCATTTGGTAATCCTGGTCTATTGGTCTGGCAGATACAGCGGGACTAGTTTGGGACAAGGCTTCCAACTGCCAAGACAAGCGATGGACAAAATCCCTAACTGTGAGGTCACATAGAAGTGTTAGGAAAGCAAATTCCTTTTGACCAGACAACAAGATCTGCTCGAGGTTTACAAGAGCCAAGAGTGCTGGGCAAAAGGGAGTTGGCATTTGGAGGACAGTGGTAGATGATCCTGTTTTTAGCTCAGAGAAGCATTCCTTGCTTTTCATGATATTGTATATTATTTCCCTAGAAAGGACTGGTGCCTGAATGGCATTGCTCTGTTTACCAGTTGCCTCTAGAGCAACACAGAGTCAGTAAATATGTGCCCCGACAAAAGCAAGACTGAAAGCTGTCATTTCAAAATCTTTATCCTTGGCTGAGCTGTGATACCTGAACGATAGCAGTACAAGCATGAAACTAAAATAATGCTGCTTCTGCCTCTGTAGGCAACATGTTGAAGAAATGCACAACTTCAACTAAAAAACATAGAGGATTTTACTACAAAGATAACTCCATTATACGTTGCTCGGTATAGAGATAGGCTTTGTAACGGGGCATCCTGCCGGCTGTCCTGGGGATTAGCTCCACAGGTCGGTACGCCCACTCCCTATGGTTCTTCACCTCTGCTGTCACTTCTGCTCCTGGAGCCATGTCACTCCAAGGACCACGGCATCCTTTTCAGGACACAGCCCTCTGGCCGTGTCATGATCTATGCTCCCCCCTCCTGGGGGCAAGTGCTGCAGTCCAGCTGTCCCACCACTTCCCCACCGACAACTGCAGCCAATGGTCCAGCCACTTCTCCAGCACCATCTTCACCCTTGCTTCAGGGCCTCAGCCTGCAAATCCCAGCAGCTGGCTGGATAGCTGGATACTCTCTCTAGCTCCCACTGCTAGCATCACTGCTCTGTCCAGGGTGCTAGCTTTGTTCTTCCTGCCAGGCACCCAGTCCTCTCTCCTTCAGCTCCAGGGAGTAACTGACCCTACTCTGTCCTGCAGCTCTTCTTATATGGGCCTGCCGGGTCCTGATTGGTTGTTCCTCAGAGCCCCTGTCCTATTGGCTGCCTCTTGCACAGCCTTCCTAGGGCTCTATTATCCCCTTAGAGGTCAGTGAGTGGCCAACGTCCCATCACAACTTGAACTAGGAACCCTACATCTGAACTTTACGGAAATTCTGAGCCATATTGGAATTTGACCTCAGGTCCCTATCTCTGTAACAGGCCTAACCAACATTAAAGAGAACTTTGAGAAAGGCCAGAGATGATCATTATGACTTAGTTCCATCTCTGTTTTGGTATTAGATTCTGCCACAGGGATATAGAATCTAGATCATCTATGCAGTCTTCCATTCACCTTCTTCTGTGCATCCCTTTATGTTTTGCACAGTGTCCCTCTTCCTGTGCAGTAACTGAAGCCCAGACTGTTCTTAAAACACAGTTGTCCCGGGAAGCACTTCACTGATGACCTCTTAGGGGTTGATCCTGCAATAAGCTGTGTAATACCTGAAGGTGCTGAGTGTGACAGGTTCTGTCCCTACTTCCCTTGCCCAAAATAAGCAAACAGAAAATAACAAACTGGTAACCACTTTGACTGTTCTCCAGCCACCACACTTAAAACCCACTTAAAATCACCACCAGTGTCTCAGAGCAACAAGCTGTGCACATAACCCTGTTTGCTGCATCATTGTAATGGATTTCCCCCCTTCTTTGGGGTGCCACCTGGGACTGGGGTACCACTGAGCCCGCCTAACCCACCAGCCTGGACTCCCTTTACATGGTATTGCGGAGGCAAGCCAGCCAAGCCCTCCCTCAGGCTTCAGATTACACTTCACCAGCACACATACAGGTAGGGACACACCCAGCTGCAACTTTACACATAGATCCTTTGTCTCCCAGTGTGATTCCCACCCCAGGTCAGTGGAAAAATACTAGTATTATCATCCAGTACGAGGTGAGTTGGTCACATGACATGAAGCCATAACTCAGAGGTTGTAGTGTCCCCAGGAAGATTTCTCAGTGGGTGATTAGCATCTTCAATGACCTATTGTTTTCCCTAACGGCTCTTCCCAGCAAGACATCTAGACTGATTGTGTTCTGCCTAGTGAGCATTCCCCAGGTGTAAACACATGTGTAATTAATGCATAGCCAATATTCCTAACTTTAGATACAAAAATGAAACATGCATACAACTAAAATATTCATATTCAGTAAATCATAACCTTTCCAACTATATCTCACATGAACCATCTTGCATAAAATACATTATAGTTATGGCATAATCATATCATAACAATATCTCTATGAAGAATATGGGGCGTAATGCCACACTGAGCATTTTCAATTCAAATAGAAGTGAGTGGCAATTGAGGATTCTCAGCACTTTTCATGTTTGGGCCCCTCCATGTGTATTGGTATCTTTTTATCTAAAGGCCAGGTTCTGCCCTTGCTTATACTGATGTAAATCTACCAACTTCATCCATTATTGCCACAAATGCTGATTATGAAGCTGTAATTTAAAAAGTTGTTTCCAGTTAAACTGGAAGACATTAGCCACACTGGGCAATGCTAATGCAGTTTGTTTTCTTTAAATAAAAGTGGTGTGAAAAATATAGCACTGGATAAATTACAACGTGGCCATTTAAATGCTACTGAAGATGTAATGTGAACAAACCTCCTGTAATCTGTGAGGCTGCACTAAAGATTGAACAATCTTAGAATCTGGAAAAAATCATCCAACGTAGTCAGTTGTTGTGCTAAGTGAGGTGCAAGAGTTTTTAGATGTGCATTTTGGCCAAAATATATGGCTATTTATTTAAGTGTCTAAAAATGGAATTAGGTGGCTAACTTTAGGAACCCAATTTTGAACAGTTGTCCTTAGATCTTTTCAATTTGGACCACCGAACTTCAATTGCACATTTTCTATGTTGATTAATACAGCATATTAATCTATATTGACCATGTTGTGTATTTCACGCTAGTGTCAATTCTTAAATTGCTGCTGTATGGCAGATATTTGAAATATAAGGAGTTTGACTATTCACATTTGATTATAATATATTTTAATCAGTGGGGATCAGCTATGGGTGGGGGTGATATCAGCATAGACCCAAGAATGTAAAATGAGTGTAACATTTGATTTCTGACTATTCTAGTTTAAATAACAGTAACATAAGAGATGAGTGGGTGTGGAGAAAAAACAAGTTTCTAACCTTACACACCAAACAAAAACAAAAACAAAATCCTTCCTTTTTCTTGGTAACATAGTGTGCTACTCAAACACACATATCACTGTTGTGCTGTGAATCTGCAATTCGGTAATCTAATATATAGTTTGTATCTAATACCAAGAAAAATCCTATTGAAATATATATTATTAATTATTAATAATATATCTCATTCCAGATACAAATCTTATCTATCTATCTATCTATCTATCTATTGTCCAGTTCCTAGTAGACTGGTATCCATCTCACAGAAACCACCCTGGTGGACATGCATCCATCTTATGGAAACCACCCTTGCAGTTTGCAATAGAGAGCATTCTTGTTTGCAATACGAATGGAGATACCAATACCTGACTAAGTATGGAGTCTTAAAATAGCACGTATTTATTGCCTCTGTGTCCCTAACCTCTGTTTTCCAGAAGCTGGGAATGGGCAACAGGATGGATCATTTGATGATTACCTGTTCTGTTCATTCCCTCTGGGGCCCCTGACATTGCCCACTGTTGAAAGACAGGATACTGGGCTAGATGGATCTTTGGTCTGACCCAGTATGGCTGTTCTTATGTTCTTATGTAGTCTTCAAGGTGATTCTGCCAGAGCTGGATGAACAACAGAAGGGAGAGTTGGGTGATCTTCCAGAACTACTACTCTCTAATGTGTGAATACACAAAGGACCTTCCTCTCTAGGGGAGTCAATCTGGGAGCTTTCATGAGCATTATATTTATTTTTGTTTGCAGTGTTGTAGCTGTGTTGATCCCAGGACATCAGAAAAACAAGGTAGGTGAGGTAATATCTTTTATTGAACCAGCTTCCATTTGTGGAAGGTACAAACTTTAAAACTACTCAGAGTTCTTCTTCGGGTCTAGGGACCAATAAGTTGGTCCAATAAAAGATATTACGGTATGTACCTTGTCTCTCTCATTATATTTGTTATTTTTATTTTCAAAGGAGTGTGAGGGGACATGAAAAAGGCATGTTCAGCAAGAAATAAAGTAGTGAGTGTTCTAGGAGGCATAGAAAACAATAGTCCCTTTGTACATGGATAGCCCAAGGGTTGTAATCTCTTGAATCTATTCCAAATTTCTGTAACATTGTGATATAAAATGGCAATAAGTATGAATGTAACACCATTGCTTGGGAAACATTCTGGGAATCCTCCTCATTAAAAGGACACAAGAGTACTGAAAGCGGCAGAGAGTTTATTTAAAGATACTGTAGATTCACCAAAGGCTGACCATGTCTAACAATGCTTTATTGAAGAAATGATATAAAGATTGGATGGAAGAATCCTGTATATATAATTTACCAAAACTTAAAGCCACTTTTCATACATTTCGCTAACAAAAAAGTCTTATCTAACTTCAAAAGGTCAGCAAGAGTAGTGTGTGGGGTGAGATACCTGCATAATAAAGACTGGCTTGATGATAAAAACCAAAGAGTGAGATCCTTGACCTCGCTGCTTTGTGTGCCAGATTTATCTTACTTATTCTGTTCTTGTTCTCCCTGGTATCGTAGTGCATATCAGGGGCAGGAAGGAGTGTGACTGGAACACGCTCCACTCTCCTGAACTTGGGCTAGTGGAATTGTCCACAGCAGGCAAAAATTGGAACAGCTGGGACACTGATGGGAGACTAGTGGTATGAACAAATTGGCCCCAGAAAGGTGGTGGAAAGCAATAATATCCACATATAGAGAGTGTCTCTGCTGCTTGTTGGAATCTACTTGCACTGGAGAATTAGATTTGTAGTATTTATCATCCCAAGTACAGTGACAGTTATATTTAGCAGCGTTGACCAATCATCTAAGTGTGTAGCAAGTTTGTTTATTTCTTCATTACTACATAATATGCTGAATAGAAAGGCATGAAATTAACCTTTAAAATGATACAGTAAAAGGAAATGAGTCATTGAAGGTGATATTAATCAGTACATCAGCATCTAGCTTGCTAAATTAGTCATGTCATAGAGTGGGTGAAATGAGTCAGTCCAATGGCTTAATATCCTTCATACATTTGCTGATCATATTGTTAAATGGAAATAAGGATTGTTTTGGGTCTAACTATAGGAAAAGTCCATGTCATGCTTACTGGTGATATTGCCTGAATGTGGGGCTGTAGGAACTGATTGGGACTAGTAGCTAGACTGGGATGGCTGTGAAAAGACAGATTGCACGAATGAAAAGGCTCCATGGACTCAGAAAACCTCTCAGGGAGGCACTTTCATGATTGATGCTAATAGGACAGTTGTTCGGGTGGATCCGTTTTGTTCTTAGACAATATAAAAGGAAAAAAAGAGGATTTTTCTCCTGATTCATTTAATCTCCGATTCTTTTAAGCAGCCTGCTAGCTCTACTGAAGTGGTGGCTCTAGCTTTGATATTGTAGAGGCTGTGTGATCAGTTACAAAGCAGGGGACCCCTCTAATTATAATAGAAATAGCTGCAAAGACTTAGCTTCTTTGGGGCTGCCAAATCCCACCCCAATGAGCTATCCAAGGAGGTAAATTGCTTCTCTAATCCTGAGTGTTTACAACCTGCCTCAGAGCTGAACACCAAGTGATGTGAAGAACTATTATCCTACTTCACCGAAAAGATCATGCACGTTCGGGAAACCTTCTCAAACAGCATGGATCATCTCTGCTCCGCCTGCACCCAGCAACCGACCAATCAACAGCCCACCTGCATTCCCAGAAGTCAATACTTAGTAAGTAGTTCTGGACACATTGACCCAATACTTGTGAATTGGCACGTGCCTTTCCTGGCTTGTGAAAGAGAATCATGAACAACTGGTGCCACTCCTGACCAAAATAACCAACATCTCATTCAGAGAGACTCTTCCTTTCTTCCTTCAAACACACAATAGTCTCATCTACACTGAAGAAAACCCCCTGGATACTTCAGCCTTAGTCAACTTCACCAGGTGTCAAACCTGTCATTCCTAAGCAAGCTCATAGAGAAGCTAGCCAAAGGCCAACCACAAGCTCATCTAACTGAAGCCAACATTCTAGAACCAGCACAATCTGGATTTCGAACAGGTCATGGCATGGAAACAGCTTTGGTGGCACTGATGGATGATCTCCACCTGTCAGTGGGTAGAGGACAGACATTCATTCTCATCCTACGGGACCTCTCCTTAGCGTTTGACACTGTTGACCATGAGAAATGGCTCTCTGACCCGAGAGAAGTAGCAGGAGTCCAGGGTAATGCACTAAAATGGTTTGAGCCCTTCTGAAGGGACACACCGAAAGCATAGTGATGAGAAACGGCATCTCTTTTGTAATATTTCAAATATTAAAATCATGCCTAAGATTACTCCTCCACCATTAGACCCCTTGCTTGTGGGGATCCCCAAGGCTCAATTGTCTCTCTGATCCTTTTCCACATCTACCTGCAACCAGTAGGTGAACTGATCAGATGACATGAACTCAAGTGCCAATGATATGCAGATGAGACGCAGCTCTACTTGTCCTTCACCACATACAACCACACGAGTACCACCAAGATGGCCCTGAGCTTGGGTGAGATTAGCTCATGGATGAAGAACAGCTTCTCTGAAGCTGCAGCAGAGCAACACAGAGGTGATGCTGGTGGGCAGAGGGAAGAACGTTGAGAAGTTTGTAGCCACAGTGTTGTCTCCTTTAACTGAAGGTACAATTGGTCAATTCTGTCTGTAGTCTTGGAGTGTTCTTGAATTCCTCACTGATGCTGAGTTCTCCTGTCAGTGGCCGCACGTAATGCTTTCTACCATCTCCAGCTGGCTAGGAGACTCCATCCCATCCTGGTGGATGAAGACCTAGCCTCAGTTATTCATGCCTGCTTCACCTCTCGGCTGGTCTACTGCAATGAGCTATACCTGGGGATGAAACCTTCAGCACCTGGGAAACTCCAACTAGTACAAAACAGGGCACCGTATCTCCTCAGCAATACAGACTACCATGAGCACAGCACAGGTGTCCTCTGCTCTCTATACTGGCTTCTGCCTGAATTTCTAATCAAGTTTATGATTTTAGTCCTTATCTTCAAAGCACTCCATGGCCTGGGCCCAGGATACCTAAAACACTATTTAAAGCTCCAGGATGAAGACTGTGGTCAACAACGTTGGTCCTTTGGCACAATTGAACTCTGAACAGTAAGAGTAAAAGCTCAGGAGACAGAACCTTCTCTGGAGTGATCAAGGACTGTAACAAACCTCATTACTTCCTGCTCCAAGTGCAAGGCACATTCCTTTTACCTTTCCTTCTCTAATATAAACATGCAGCAACAGGTATATTTAACAACAACAATAACAAACAAAACCAAAAATAACCCAACACCGCCCTATTAAAACAAAACCCTCCACTCCACATACTTTTCTCTCTGGCTGAGAGGATGAGAGAACAAACAACACATTACGGATGTGTAATTATGTTCCTTAATGCACTATTAGAAGGTGCTCAGATACTATGATGATGAATGTGGTATAAATGCCTATATAGAATAAAATAGAATAGAATAGGAAAGCAAAGAAAATACTTCACAATAATCTTAGGGGGAGACAAGGCTCTAAAGGAAGAACCATGGAAATACTCAGATACCACATCAATGGGTGCTGTGTAAAAATGCAGACAAATGAACAGATACAATAGATGGACAGATATGATGGAAAGAAAAATGGTTACAACAAACAGACAGAAAAACAGATATTCAGGCACTGAAATATATCTACCCATATCTACATGAATGCATGGCAATGATGTCTCTTGCTCTGGTGCCATTCAATACCATTTCTAGAAGTGCTGTCTCTGAATGGAGATAATTTGAGAAAGAACCTTACAGCAGTAGCAGATCAAGATATACAATTCCCTCAGCTGTTTGTATTTTAGCACATGTAGAAAATTTTGGTGCCACCTAGTGGAGAAAAATAATAGACAAAAATGCATATTAAATTTAATATGTATATACAATTTAATATGTATATACAGCATAATCCCGTTTATCTGATTCTAATTGGACTGGGGCCAGATCAGATAATTGAAAATTCAGATAATCTGGAGAATGGGAAAGTGCGAGGCTGCAGCACCATCTAGCGGCCACAGAAGAGATTGCCCGCTTCTGAATCTGTGTACGCTGGAGCTGGATAATGGGGGATCGAATAAACGGGGTTTTACTTAGGGTTGCCATACGTCCGGATTTTCCCGGACATGTCCGTCTTTTTGGGCCTCAAATCCCCGTCCGGGGGGGAAAACCCAATAAGCCGGACATGTCCGGGAAAATAGGGAGGGAGGGACTGGCGATGCTCAGCCGGGGGCTGGAGCCGCTGGGGCCGGCAGTGCTCGGCCGGGGGTGCAGAGCCGGGGGTGCTTGGCCGGGGGTGCGGAGCCGGGGGCTGGCGGTGCTTGGCCGGCAGTGCGGAGCCAGGGGCTGGGGCCGGCGGTGCGGAGCCGGGGGTGGCGGAGCTCGGCCCGGGGGCCGGGCCGGGCCCGGCGGTGCTCGGCCAGGGGCTGGGGCCGGCAGTGTGGGGCCCAGGGCCGGGCAGTGCAGTGCTGGGCGGTACGGGTCCAGGTGGTGCTCGGCCGGGGGCCGGTGCCCCAGTGCCCGAGCCAAGCCGGGCGGGAGACACCGGGGCCAGAGCCTCTTGGCCTGGGCCGGCCGGCTGCCAAAGGGAGCCGCTCGGCCGGGGGGGCTGGACTGGGCCGCGCCCCCCTGCCCCAGCTTGCCTGCTGCTTCAGGCTTCCCGTGAATCAAATGTTCGCGGGAAGCGGGGGGGGAGGGGCAGCAGGGGCGAAGCATCCGGGGAGGGGGTGGAGTTGGTGCGGGGCCGGGAAGGGGCGAGGAAGGGGGGCTGGGGCCCGTGGAGTGTCCTCTTTTTGGACCCTTAAAATATGGTAACCCTAGTTTTACTGTACTTGTTTAAAAAAGCTAACGGCATGTTATCCATGTTTGTTTCAAGTAATTTAATTAAGCATTTTCTAAATGGCTATGCTTAATTATATGGTAAAGATAATAATTATTAGTTATATTTCAGGAATATTTACTACTGACTAAAGTAGTCCCCTCCAGCATTAAGAAAGAATGGAGGTCACATGTTAGCAAAACTGGGAGAGGATAAAATCGTCTCTGAACATGCTGGTTTAAATTCAACAGTTCCAATCATATGTATCTGACAGAATAATTGGGCCCCACTGCTCTGAAGCGTTTGTAAATCTTGTTTAACCTAGGGTGACCAGACGTCCCGATAAAATCAGGACCGTCCCGATTTTTAGCTGTTTGTCCCACATCCCGACTGATCTCTGGTCGGGACGCAATTTGTCCCGATGTTTTTTCTTTTTTTTTTGCCCCTTCCCCCCCCAGTGTCCCGATATTTTCTTCCTCTCATCTGGTCACCCTAGCTTAACCAGACACTGTTTCAAAGTGAGACAAATCCAGTCTACTCAAGAAAGGGCTTAGTGTTGAAGCGATCCTGGTATAATTGTACCGATTCCTAGTGGAGACACAGCTTTTATCAGCGAAAGAGTGCTTTTGCCAGCATGGCTTGTACCAGTCCCCTGAATGACATTAGCAATACCAGCAAAAGGACTTTTTTGCTAGTATAACTGCATCTACACTAGATTTTTTTGCTGCTATTAAAATGTTGTAAAGAATTACACCCCTAACCTTAATTATTACAGTGGTAAAAGTTCCTAGAACTGGCCATACACAAAGCACTGGATACTGCACTCAGCAAGACAGGTACTCAAGCCGCCTGCTAAAATAGGGTAAGCCTGTACTCCCTATTTGTAAAACTGGCGCTGAATTCAATGTGAGCTTGATGATGACTGTTAGTCTGTAAAGAAACATGTGCAAACTACTGGCTTTTGTGAAATGGTATGAGTGTAAACGAAGACAGAATCCATTACAACCTGAGTTTATAATTTTTCAGGATGCACTGTAGACCCAGCTTTCTTCCTTTGCCCATGAGGAGATGAGTTTTGGGAAGAACTTGGTAGTGGTGCTCTAGAACTCTGGAGATTGTGTGTGGCGGGGTTGGTTAATTTCTGTTCTTTTTATGTTGTCGCTGAGTTATTGGAATTAACTGGGAGAATTGACTGGTCTGTTCAATTAGTGTGTTTTTAAAAACATTGTCAAGGGCACCCAACTATTATTATAGTTAGTAAAAATCCAAATAAATCCAAATAAATCTGGCACTTTATTTTTAGAGATAATTATTTGGGTGATAGACGATAGATAATTTAGCAATTTCTAGGAATTACCAAAACTCATTTTCTCTTTAGAGAGTGTAATGTCATTTACAATATTATCTTACAGACCCTGACTTTCATCTCTCCTGAGTAGAGACTCTGAACTGTGCTAAATCATGCAGTAGCTGAGAGATGTGGTCAAATGCCCCTGGCGATTCGTTTGAGAGAGAATCTGTCTGGTTTCCCCTTGTGACCCAAAATTCACGTTTGAGCTTGAATCTACGAAGCTGAAATATTGGTCCAATGCTTTCAAATTTGGAAGCTTAAACGTTAACCACCAAAATCCATACTGAGGCACATAAGCAAATGGACTGATTTTCAGAGGTTCTAAGTATGTGTAAAACCCAGTGAAATCAATGGGAGCGGCAGATCCTCTGAAACTCAGACCACAGTTTAGGTGACTATCTGTGGATTTAGTGTCTAATGATAAGCACCCACGTTTGAAAATGTAGGAATTGTCTTTGGACCTGATCTGTTGTCCATTATGTCAATGGCAAGGCTTCAGTTACATTCAGCAGGCACTGGAGCAGGTCATAAAATCAGGCTTGTTCCTCCTTTTCCAGGGCCGCATTTACAAAAGAACTGGGACACTCTTGTAGGGTCTTCTTGATCTCAGTGTAACTGCAGGCGTTTTCTAGGGAACCTTCTACTCTAGAGCTTAGGCTGCTATGAATTATACTTCCTGAGCTACAAGTATGAGATAGACAGTGTGCAGATGCCACTAGACACTTGTTTTATGTCCGCTTCCTTCCTGGTGTACATACAGTCAATACAATATGTTGTTGTAAAGCATCATATAGAAACACGGGAACTTGCTGATAAGAGATGATTTGTTTTGGTGACGATAAGAAGAAATAGAAATTGCTGCTAATTAATATGCATGCCAATGCTAACACAAATTCACCCTTATCTTTATGCATTAAGAAAAAATAAAATAACATGGCTTGCCAAAGACAGTAAGTAAACAGAATAAATTAAGTATGATTGATCATTCTGGCATGTTTATCCGCAGTTCCAATGTTCTGTCTAATGTTTCTTATTCTATTTAAAAAAAAAGCAAAATAACATTACATTTATCTTGTAAATATCCCCTGAGTACCAGCAGCTTCAAGTGATTTGCTGTTAAAATTATTATTATAGTGCTGCCCTGAGGACATTCATGCTTATGCCAAAAAGGTGACTCTCTGGTCTCTTGGGAATATTGGGACGCAAACATTTGAATTGAAATTTGATACAAAGAGATAAAAAAGGGTGACCAGCGTAGGATAGTCAGAGGTGAAAACACTGACGTTACCATTTTGGTAGTTGAACCTTTCACCCATCCCCACCCCATTTGTCTGTTTTGTCCACCCGTCACATTGTGTCTGACATGAAGATCATAAACTCTCTGAGGCAAGGCTAGTCTTGTTGGTTAGTTGTCTGTACAGTGCCTAGCACAATGGGGCCCTGAATCCTAGGTGCTATCATAATATAAATAAAAATAGAGCATGATTTTTAAATTGCAGTTATTGAGAGTACACATGCAAATCAGGTAGGTGCACACATTCTAGATAGTTAGTCACTTGTATGTGGCTGATTTGTAGATACAGCTGCAGTAATTGCACATCCAAAGTAGGATAGGGAGGGATAGATCAGTGGTTTGAACATTGGTCTACTAAATGCAGGGTTGTGAGTTCACTCCTTAAGAGGGTCATTTAGGGATCTGGGGCAAAACTCTGTCTAGGGATTGGTCCTGCTTTGAGCAGGGGGTTAGACTAGATGACCTCCTGAGGTCCCTTCCATCCCTGATATTCTATGATTTCGGCAGAGAATGAACAAACCATGGACCTAATCTTGCAGTATTTACTCATGTGATTATTTCTTACCCATGCAGATAGCTACATAGTGTTAAACTGAACTCTTTGAAAGAAAATGTACTCCTTGCTTGAGCAAGGATTGCAGCATCAGATTCATATAAATCTTGCTTGATAAAATTTTGACTAAAGTAGCATGTGATGTGTACAAAAGTATATATGAGAAGGGTAAATATCAGAGCAGGGGGGTTACATTTTTAAGGTGGTACATACAAGCAGAACATCAAGTAAAGGCATGAAATTTTGAAAAAGAAAACTTAGGCTGAATATCACAAAAAAATCCAGATGGTAAAATATGTTAGACGGTTAGATCAATTAGCCATATTCATTACAGACTATCACTCAGACCTGATGCCCTCTTCTTTTTGTTTTTACTCATGTTGAAATATACTCTGCAATATGCATGACAACTAATGATCCCCAGCACCTGTTAGCCCTCAAATTAAACTCAACATATCGTTAGTAGAGAGCTACCAGATTCACTTGGGCATTAGTTCATGAAGTACAATTACTATGGAGGTACTTCCTGTGCCCCACACACAAGGGTTTGGTTCTAGAATGGGGCATTCTTAACAGTTTTGTACACTGATCCTGCTCAATTCCACACTAGGCTCCTAGAAACCTAGACCCACACATCCCTCCAGAAGACGTTTAACCAGCACCAGGCACCTCTGTAGGTTTAGCGCTTGTCTACATTACAAAATTAAGTCATCTTAAGTTGTCAATATACAGCCACCACAGTACTTAAAATGGTGGTTCACGTCCACACTTGCTCCTTCTCTTGGCGGTGCACGTCCTCACCAGGAGCATTTCCACCCATTGAAGTGGGGCATTGTGGGACACCAACGGCTGAAGCCCAGGAGCCCTGGGGCTGATAGCCTCAGCTGTCAACCCCACGTGGGGCTCACAGCTTGCCCTTCCCTCCTCGCCACTGACAGCCACCCCAGCACTGACAGCCCAATCAATCAGCTGGGCTTGGGCTCGGAGCTGGGTGCCCTTCCCATCCTGGTGCTGACAGCCTGAGTTGTCAGTGCAGTGGTGGAGGGGGATCCCAACTGTGAGCCCGCACCCAGCTGACCACTTGGGCTGTCAATACTGGGATGTGGGGGAGAGCTCCAGTTGCCAGCCCTGCAGGAGGCTGACGGCCAACAGATGATGTAGGTAATGCAGAGTCTACATGGACACTGCGTCATCCTAACTACATTGACATACGTCATCCTAACTACATTGACATAAGCACTATGCCTCTCGTGGAGGTGGAGTTATTATGTTGGTGTAGAGGGGGACTTATTTTAGCAGAAGCAACATTCTTCTTCTTCCCCCCCCCTCACCCCTCCGTGCGCAATACATCCCTCTCTTTTTTCTGGTGAGAAAAATCTTCAAAATGTCAACAAACCTGGGATGTAGGTTAATATTTTTTATCAGGGGGACTGGGCTGTTAACCAAATTGAACTGCCCTAGCCACCTCCACACTAATCCAGGGCATTTTATGCATCAGCACAGTGTAAACTCAGCAGGTTCAACCTCTACAGCTGAACCCATTAGAGCAATGTGAGAAAATGTTCGTTGAAATCAAATAACTCTAAGAGGCTGCTGTTACCAACATCTCTTGGGTTCTCAAATATTGGAAATCCATGGGAATGTGTGCATCTCTCCACAAGTAACATTATTCCCAAGCGTTAAGTTAGATATTTTTTCATGGTTATTTTTAGTAAAAGTCATGGACAGGTTGCAGGCAATAAACAAAAATTCATGGAAGCCCGTGACCTATCTGTGACTTTTACTAAAAATAATGGGGGGAGGAGGGGTTGGAGCTCAGAGGAGGGAGGAATGACAGCTGGAGCCCCATGGGGGGGACTGACAGCCCAAGCCCCACCGCCATGAGGGGGGCACCACCAGGGGGACGGGGAGGAGGTACAGCCCAAACTCCAGCCTCGGCTGCAGCCCTGGCGGGGAGCATAGCCACAGGGCAGGGTTGCACAGCCCCAGCTCCAACCCCGGTGGCAGCCACTGACTGCTGAAGCCAAAGAAGTCACGGAGGTCCAGTAAAGTCATGGTAAACAGTAAAGTGACCTCTGTGACTAAATTGTATCCTTACCAATTGTTAGTCATTGCACGTTTGTTAGAAGCAATACTAGAAAACCCAGTTGTCTCTGAGTTTGCTGAGTAAAAGGCTGATAATCTCCCAGGGCAACGCTGTGGACAGAAGGATGCTGTGGATGCAATCCTTGGATGCATAAACTGGGGAATTTCAAGTAGGAGCAGTGAGATTATTTTCCCTCTGTATTTGGCATTGGTGTGACTGCTGCTGGAGTGCTGTGTCCAGTTCTGGTGCCCACAATTCAAGAAGGAGGTTGATAAATTGGAAGGGATTCAGAGAAGAATCAGGAGTAGAAAACAAGCTCACTGTTTAGTTTTATAAAGAGAAGGGTAAGCGGT
Organism: Chrysemys picta bellii; assembly: GCF_011386835.1. Taxonomy (NCBI): domain Eukaryota; kingdom Metazoa; phylum Chordata; order Testudines; family Emydidae; genus Chrysemys; species Chrysemys picta. Next base: position 21,303,630 of record NC_088791.1, read on the forward strand.
GACTTGGTTACAGTCTACAAGTACCTATATTGAGAAGAAATATTTGATATTGGGCTCTTCGATCTAGCACAGAAAAGCAGAACATGATCCAATGGCTAGAAGCTGAAGCTAGACAAATTCAGACTGGAGAGGGTGTATATTTGTAGTTGTGAGGGGGAACCATTTACCGAGACCATGGTGGTTTCTTCCTCTCTGGCAATTTTAAAATCAAGATTGGATGTTTTTCTAAAAGATATGCTCTAAGAATTATTTTAGGGAAATGCTATGGCTTGTATTATACACAAGGTCAGACTCAATGATCACAACAGTCCCTTCTGGCCTTGGCATCTATGAGACGCAGTATATACAAATTTTCAGCTGGAATGTGGTCTGTTGGGGCCTTAAACAGGGAGCAGAGCTGCTGTGGCTTGAGATTCAGGGAGCTTTGTGTTGGAGCTCTCTGTCTCCTGCAGTGAGTGAATCTTGGCACAAGAGAGAATGAGGCCTTCAGTGTCTCAACCACCAGACTAGTCAAGTATGACCAGTAGGCCTCTGGGCCTGCCTGCAAATGATCTGTATGTAATTCTAATGGCTTTTGTATAGAAGTGGTAGCAGACTAGTAAATCCGTGATTTGTATGTATATCATAACAGAGACATTTTGTTCATAGCTTTCTCTTTAAGCCAGTGCATTTTAATTTGAATGCAGAGAGATCTGCTTATTGTCCTATTTGTATTAACAGTAACATGATGTTTTACACAGGCCTTGTATAGCATATTTTATTTAATAATTTATATTCTCAGGTAGGATACCAGCTAAATAACTGAGCACCAGATCCTTCTATCAGAAACATACATAAACTTTCTCAAAAGCTGTATGCCCTCTGGTGCTTAAAAACCTTTTACAGATGTCATGGGAGCAAATTCTGCTCTCAGTTGCAATTAATGGAAGTTGAAATCAATGAGAATTGCATCTATGTAAATGAAACCAGATTTTGGCCTTAAGAATGGAAATGGAAAACAAAATTAAAACTCTGAAAGCATTGATATTGATAGCCACCAAGTGTAAAAATTGATATAACCAACTCAGATTCATCTTTGCAGTACCATCTGCCCCAGAAGCCAATGGTGCAATGTCAGAGATAAGTTGAGTATTATGTGTCTGTTTCTCATTATGGGGACACAGTATAAAAGAGACAAATTGCCACTCTTGATTTTTTTTTGCACATCTCTGGAGATGGTGACCTTGAGCTCAGAAGATTCTGCCAGTCCACCACGCACATACTAGTAAATGAGAAATCTTTTACTGCTGCCACAAAGATGATGTACTAGTTTCCAATGCGGATTTTGTCTATGAGCACATCCTAATTTTATAATGTTTGGATTTTCAATTAAATTAGAGTACTCAATAGGGAGCTTATTCCTTCAGAGGTTTGTGAAACGTATATCCGATTTTTCAAACGGCATTCCAAGAAACCGAGCAAAAACTCTCCGAACTTCTCTTTGTGTGAACAGTATGTTATTTTTTTTTTTGTTTTTAACGCACCAAAATGGGAGCACTGAGTCACTGAATGGCGTTAATTACAGTGTGTCACAGCCATTTGGTCAACATGGCATAAACGATCATTCTTTTTGCTGTGTTTTCTTATCCAATATATTATTTGTTGAGGAGGGGTGGTGAGGAAAGAAATACAAACCACTTATCTTGATATGATCATTTTCACAAGGAGAAATTTTAATCGTCATCCAGATAACTAAGATGACCCCAAAATTTAAAATCGGCTTCTATTACACTGCAGAATAGTCAGAAAGAAGCATGGGCCCAGCCTACCCTCAGCGGTGGCCAGTCAACCCACAGCGTGGCTCAGGAGGGAGGGTGTAAGGTTGGCCTTTACAATCCACCAATCCTGGGCCAGCTTTATACCACACCACACCCATGGCCTAATTTAGAAAAGCCTAACGGTCCTAAGTCTGGTCTGAGTCACAACAGCTGCCAAAAGCCCCAAGTGACCATAGCTTAAGGAAGTCCCAGACATACCCCCTTTCTTCAGGTGTGCTCACTATGCTGGTAACTATTAGTGCTGCAAGAGCTGCTACAATTCTGAACCATCAGAGGATTCCCCTTACATTAGGTTGACCCTCCCTTGACTAACTTATGCCATCTCTAGGGTTGCTTCACATTGGGAGGCAGTGCAAAGTGGTCATTTTGCAGGGCTGGATCTAGTGCAGTCATTCTACCATGCAGAACAGATTGTCCATTTTTAACAACCGTGAGCGCTGTCATTATATTAATTATTATAATAGTGGAAAACATTCAACCTAGGCGCGAGTGATGAATGGGTGAGGAAGTGAAGGTGTCTACTGCAAATAATGAGTTTTTGTGTGATTCATGCCCAGTAGTAGAGAGAAGCACATTAACACATTGACTTTCGTCAGCCTATTTTTAACCATGGAACTTTTCCACCAGGAACTTTTAGAATTAAAGAAAAAATAACTAGAAAAAATAGACCATAAAATAATCTAGTGGTGAATGTCAAACTCTGGCAGCTAATGCCATTTTTCATCATTCAGAGTGCATGCCATGATATAAGATTACCTTTAACTTATAGAGCACTTTCTGAGCTTCTCAAAGTACTTTTTACACAGGTTAATCCTTATAGCATCCCCATGAGGTAGGTAAATATTACTGTCCCCATTTTATTCACCAGCAACCTCTGTCACAGAGAGTCTGATTATCCACTGACTTATGCAGTGATTGACACCTGTGCAAAAGAGGCCAGATCACAATGCTAATACACATGCAGGTGTCAATGATGTCACAAGGTGTAGGGCAGTGGATAAATAAGGCCCAGAAGGTTGATGGAGCTTGGGTCGGGGGCCAGTAGCAGCCTACAGCAGGACCAGGACTAGAAGTCCCAGTCTTGTGTCTCAGCCTCCAGCCCATCTTTCCTCTTCTTTCCTTATGAAAGCAATTAATCAAAACAGTAACAGCTCATTATTTTAAAAGGAAATTCATAACTCTGTATATTCTAATTAAAAAATATATATTTCTAACTCTCGGTGACACGACGGACACCAAAAACTCAACATTTTCCTACTTGGACACATATGATAATTCTAGCACTTTGAGTAGGAGAGTCCACAGTATCGTAATGGGTGAAGAGTGGCAGTGGTTGACTTAATAACAGTGCCCACTGTGTTGTATATAGGTGTTAAATCCAAGGGGCGATCAGCCACCATCAAACTTGTCTTTTCAGCTTGCTTTTTCTGTAGTTAATGCAATTTTGTTTATGACTGATACTCAGGAAAATAAAATCCTTTCATGACACACAAATTATAGCCCCCAATCAATTTTCACATCTAATGATGCAGCAAGCTCATGTCTTAAAAAGCAATATAAAGGGGGCACAGAATGAGAAAAATAGCTAAAGATGGAGGGATATTATTATACACGTTGTATCTTCCAATTGCTGGCCAGAGACTCAAACCAGGGTCCTGTTGTCTTTGAACCCAAATAGAACTTGGCATTAGGGACTAGCAAGCAGGGCAATTTCCCAGGACCTCACACCACAGGGGGCCCCATGAAGCTAAGTTAAAGATGGTGGGGCTTGGTCTTCAGCTGCAGCCCCAGGTGGTGGGGACTCAGGCTTCAGCCCCAGGCAGTAGAGTTCGGGCTTCAGCGGGGTTGGGCCCATTCCTTAGTTTCTGCCCTGGGCCCCAGCGAGTCTAACGTCAGCCCAGCATCACAGTAGGAGCTGTTCTAATGCACTCTGGATTAGAAGGTGTTCTTTCATATCTTATCAAACCTGACCTGCCTGTTTATGAATAGGGCAGTACCTACGTAGAAGTAGTATCTGAGTGCCTCACAAACATGAACGGATTTGTCTTTGTGAAGCAGGGAACCCTTATTCCCCATTTGCAGATAAGAAAATAGAACTACAAAGAGAGATCCCACAGAAATTACTGTGGTAGAGCCAGGTAGGAAACGTAGAATCCCAGTCTACTGTCTGACCAACAAGGCCAGCCTTCTTCTTGATGACTGTCTGATATTGCTCCAAGGTGTTTTTTCCCCCTGTTTCTATTGAGCCTCATCAACATTATGGTTTGTTGTTTTGCTCCTTCTCTTCCTTTCACTCCTTACCTACCATATTCAGCTACCTATAAGAAGATTCTTGGGGGAAATAGCAAACTTAGCCCTCTTCTAAGCGCTTCTGTATGAAGCAAAGGGATCGCAATAACTGATATCCACATCTGTGCATGGGGAACAGAATAACCATGTTCTACCATTATTTACTGTCTCCGCACAGGACTGGCCAAGAACTGACCAGTCATGGAGATCAAACTGCACAGGTGCTGGAACTAGGTGTGCTGGGAGGACTGCTGCACCCCCTGGCTTGAAGTGGTTACCAGCATATACAGGGTTTACAGTTTGGTTCAATGGCTCTCAGCAACCCCGCTATACACATTGTTCCAGCGCCCCTGCCAAACTGTGTTAGCCCTAGAAGAGGAGGCTCTTGTATTTCTAGGGTGTGGCATACTAAAGGGTCAGTGCAAGGATGTATGTGCTAGTGAAGATTTTGCTGTAATGGTTCTGTAGATAAACAGACTACATCAGTTTTCAGGAGCTGAAGTCCAGCAATCTCACTGGCACTAAGTTCACTTCAAAGAAAAAAAGTGGTCATGTGTTTGATGATCCATCGCAGGATGTCTTCCCTGAAAATTTTCTGAGAATAATAGCAAAGAACATGCCCCCCTAAGTAAATAGAACTACATGTGTAGGCAGGAAAATACCCACACATGAATAATATAATCAGGCTAAGAGTAGCAAACCTTGTGGGAGATCTTTACATCTAGAAACTGATCTTACTTACTAATTAAATCAGATCTAAAACTCTTTGCTTCTAATCTTATTCAGGAGCTCTTTTAAAAAGTGACAGATTTTAGTTAAAGCCTCACTCCTGAAAGAAATTAATTACAATTCTACCATAAATATCAAGGGAGGTTTTTTTTAATAAAAAAGATTTCAGGCAATTCCAGTAAGAATAAGACTAATGACTGTGTTTCTCAAAGCCCATTTCCTCCAACAGGCACTAGAGCCATTGTACAGTTACCAGATAAATAAGTTTTAACAACATTGTGGTCCACATTCTGTTCTTTTGATGCTGGGATAAATCAAGAGTAACTCCACTGAAGTCCATGGAGTTACACCAGTGTAAAACTTGGGTTAGTGAAAAGAGAACCAGGAACTATAGCAGGGGTCGGCAACCTTTCAGAAGTGTCAGAGGGGTAGCCGTGTTAGTCTGAATCTGTAAAAAGCAACAGAGGGTCCTGTGGCACCTTTGAGACTAACAGAAGTATTGGGAGCATAAGCTTTCGAGGGTAAGAACCTCACTTCTTCAGATGCAAGTAATGGAAATCTCCAGAGGCAGGTATAAATCAGTATGGAGATAACGAGGTTAGTTCAATCAGGGAGGGTGAGGTGCTCTGCTAGCAGTTGAGGTGTGAACACCAAGGGAGGAGAAACTGCTTCTGTAGTTGGATAGCCATGCAACTACTAGATCGTGTGGTGTGACCGGGGTGGAAGCTGGAGGCATGAAGGTAGGCGTAGCAGTCAGTGGGTTTTCGGTATAGGGTGGTGTTAATGTGGCCATCACTTATTTGTACGGTATATTGAATGGCAATATATAAAAACCTGTAGGAGAACACTTCAACCTCCCTGGCCACACAATAGCAGATGTAAAGGTAGCCATCTTACAGCAAAAAAACTTCAGGACCAGACTTCAAAGAGAAACTGCTGAGCTCCAGTTCATTTGCAAATTTGACACCATCAGATCAGGATTAAACAAAGACTGTGAATGGCTATAATAGTTATACCTCTCAGATATCCAGCCCAGTTCACAGTCAGCTGGAAAGGGAAAAAGTGATTATAAAAGCCGACAAGTGGCTAGGTTGAGATGGAGTTGCAGGATGAAAATAGACTCCTGCAGTAGGCTGTGAAGCAGGGGGACTGAAGGGCAGGGTCTGTCCTCCTTTCAGCACTGAGAGAGGCAAGGGGGAAAAGCCTGGAAATGTAGCTGATGGTGGGAATAGGAATTACTTTTTGTTTTGATTTGAAGAATAAAAGTGCCCTGAAAGAGGCTTGAGCGTAGCAGTGAGTCCTTCCTGGGCTGGGCAAACAGGACAGCAGCTCACAGTTGATTGTAAATGTGGGCAGGCAATTGACTGAGAAACTGAGGCAGCCCAAAGCCAGACTAGGTAGGTGGTCCAGTTATACCCCACAGCTCAATAATTATTTCATTGTGCATGTTGTCAAGCACTTTGATGCCGCCCAGCAAAACATTTAAGCATGTGTTTATGTGCTTTGCTGTATCAAGGCCAAAATGTTCAGCATTCTGCAGGATCAAGCCCTAAAATCACTGTTTAAAAATGGGCTCAGGGGCTTTATGTGCAATCATTCTTTCCCGTAACTCCAGTCTGCATATGGTACTGTTGCTCATTATGTAGGCTTTCATAATGACATTCAGACCAGCATTGCAATTTTATTTTACACATTTTGTTAGTTGTTGACATGCTAAGGGTTATTCATTGGGATGTTTACTCACAGTTAGCTATAGCCACAGTTACAGATGATTCCTTTATCGAAGAGTATGAGTCTGAAGTTGTAGTTAGCCATTTTAAGCCTGTTGGGCTGAGTAGAAATTTTCTGTTAAATTTTAGTCCATTGTGTGTGTCCTGATTCAGGACACAACAAATGTTTTTAAGGTGGGTGGAAGACAAAAAGCTAGACAGAAATTTTCAAAGCTGACTAAGGGATTTAGACACTCAAGTTCCATTAAAAACAGTATTGGCTAATTTTAGATAGCTTTGGAAAACTCAACCCCTAGAAGATTTAAATATTTTTTTTTATGAGTGCAAATATTTCTCCTCTTACTTCTAGAAATACAAAAGCAAGTTGAGGGCATACACACACATGAGCTCAAATGAATCAGTCACAAGTACATATTCATGTCAAAATAGACCAATTTAAATGATTCATAGAGTTGCACCTCCAAGCTCTTCAAGAATATTGCAATACTATTCAGATACTTTTACGATAGCCTTACTCCAGGCTCTTTGAGCGCTAGAGCTACGGTGAACCCAGAATAGGAAATTTCATATGTTACAGTACACCCAGTTTTACAGCATTTTTGTGGATTAATTAAAAAAAAATATAACAAATGGAACCATTTCCGATTAGTGTCTGTCCACGTATACGCATTGAACATCAGTGGTGAGCCATGCTTTGACCTTTTTGGCAGTGTTGAAGCAGAGAAAATATTGGCTTATAGGAGATGGCACATGATTGAATGGGCTGGCAGTGCCAGTGTACTCCATACTGTTACAATGTGGGTCCTTTCTCCTGATGTCTGGTCTGCATACAAGGCTTATGACTTTTCAATAGCTAATGATTATTGGGCTTAGTCCTTTTGCTCAGGAAGTAGCAGATCATGTTCTTAGTGTTGAAGATGCCAGGATCCAAGCAGGATTGGTTACACCATCGCCCCATATTTGGAACTAGGATTCAGTCTAGTGTCTGCACAGGCACTGTAGTGGAGCCTTTGCCAGATGGGGAAGTTGTGGTGACGGAAAAGAAAGTGTAACCTCCTCAGCAGTGGAGGATCCACCAACACCAACCAAAAAGTGAGTGATGCTAGCAGGGAAGGAGGTATGGCCTGGTTGACCAGGGTATTTGCCAGTTCAGCCTCCATCAGTAGAGCTACCCTTAAACCCTGGCCATAACTTAAAGCTGCTCACTCTTTGTAGTAAATCTCAAGGTGGGATGCAGAGGTATCACCTCCTGCCTTCTATCAAATTAGATTTCACCTGGGGTGCCGCAGTCAAGGAAGATATATGGAGGTATAATTTACCCCTCTGAATAACTGGCCTCCTCATGGTGACGAACATAAGGGCAAATCTTGCTCTAAACTCTAATGGTCTGCAGGGAACCCCAGCATTGGAATCATTGTATTTCCAGGAGACCAGGCTGGAGCCAAGATCTGGGAGCTGTGTAGGGAATATGCACCCCAATGTAATGTGGAGTGTAGTCCCATAGGGGTTTCTTATGCATCAGCATACCAGAGGTTTACGGTGGCAGAGGTGATTTAGGCCAATCAAATCAGCATTGGCCAGTACAGCTGAGTCAGCATGGCAGGGGTATCTTCACTAGATATCGGGCTGGCACAGATTACCTCCCCCCGAAGGATGAAGAAATCAGGACACACATTATGGCACTGAGTATCACAATCTGGTTCCTTGTCTACTCTTTGGGCAGCACCACTACACATTGCCCCTTGCTTAGGGTTTGTGGCAAAGTCACAATTTAGTGATGGAGGGAAGAGGTATGGAGGTAGCACAGCCTAATGGATAGACCCACTGGGACCATTATACTTAGACTTTTGTAAGGTATTTGACTTGGTACTGCACAACATTTTGTTTAAAAAACTAGAACACTATTAAATTAATACAGCACACATTAAATGGATTAACCACTGGATAACAGATAGGTCTCAAAGTGTAACTGTAAATAGGGTATCATTATTGGGCAAGTCCATTTTTATTGGGGTACCACAGAGTTCTGTTTTTGACCCAATGTTATTTAACATTTTTATCAATGTAGAAAAACATCAGATCTTCACAGATAAAGGTTTGTAGAGGATACAAAAATTGGAGGAGTGGTACATAAAGAAGAGGAAAGGTCACTGATTCAGAGCAATCTGGATTGGTTGGTAAACTGGGCACAAGCAAACAATATGTGTTCTAATATGACTAAAAGTAAATGCATACATCTGGGAACAAAGAATGTAGGCCATACTTACAGGACAGGGACTCTATCCTTGGAAGCAGTGGCTCCGAAAAAGAGTTGAGGGTCGTGTTGGATAATGAGCTAAACATGAGCTCTCAATGTGACTCTCTGGCCAAAAGAGCTAATGTGAGCCTGGGATACATAAACAGGGGAACCTTGCATAGGAGTAGAGAGGTTATTTTACCTCTGTATTTTTTTCACTGATGTGACCCTGCTGGAATACTGTGCCCAGTTCTGGTGCCCACAATTCAAGAAGGATGTTGATAAATTGGAGAGGGTTCAGAGAAGAGCCACGAGAATAAGTAAAGGATTAGAAAATATGCCTTACTGTGATAGACTCATGGAACTCAATGTATTTATCTTAACAAAGAGAAACGGTTGATGACCGTTTATAAGTACCTGTGTGGGATACAAATATTTAATAATGGACACTTCAGTCTAGCACAGAAACATGTAACATGTCTGGAAGTTGAAGCTGGACAAATTCAGACTGGAAATAAAATGTAAATTTTTAACAGTGAGAGCAATTAACCATTGGAACAATTTACCAAGGATTGTGGTAAATTCTCTATCACTGACAATTTTTAAATCAAGATTGGATGTTTTTCTAAAATATCTGCTCTAGAAATTATTTTGGGGATGCTGTATGGCCTGTGCTATACAGGAGGTCAGATTAGATGATCATAATGGTTCCTTCTGATCTTAGAATTTATGAATCTATGAAATCTCTTTTGCTGGATTTCTGGGTGAACTTGGGCAAGTCACATCACCTTGCTGTGCCTCAGTTTTCCCATCTATGTAATGGGGATGATAGTGCTGACCTCCTTTGAAAAGTGCTTTGAGATCTATGGATGAAAAGTGCTATATAAGAGCTAGGTATATATATACCAGTGCCCATCTGAGACACACTCTGGAGAGGGTTGGCTTCATAATGTTCACCCTGGGGCCCAAAGATTTTAACTCTTCTGCTGTCCTTTGAATGGCAGAAAAGGTTGCACCTTGTGCTCACATAGTACTGAAAATATGAACTGCTGAGAGGAAAGTCCTTGCTGAGCTTGCTTCTGAGGGTTTGAAATGCACAGAATTAAATGATATTTTCACATCTACTCTCTGTACATTTTAAAATATAATTAAGTTTGTTGCATAATATTGTACCTGAAGCAGATTAGACATTTGATATCAAAACCTCATTTAAATAAAAAAAGATAAAACTGGCAGCAGTTAATGTTTCAAACACCTTTGTAGATAAAAGGAGCAGTAGTTGTTTAGCTTAGATCTAGATCAAAGCTGTTTGAGGTGGTCTGCTGAGGTTTGATATTTTTAAAAAATAAGTGGTCAAAGCCAGGTCTTTGTTGGCATGAATTTAGTACTGGAGTCATAGCCCTTAAGAGAGAGGCCTATGGTTATTAAGAAAATAGATACATGTCTTGATCTGAAAACCCTAACAGATTTTAGCAGGCTTTGGATCGAGGCTATAATGTGGGAGACACTGGCAATGCAAGCTACTTTCATGATGTATTTTCTTGTATCCAGAGCCTGTGAACCGTGTTTGATGTTCACACTTTTTAGGGGCTTTGGGAAACAAAGTTGACATGGGCAGAAACTGCAGCTGGATACCAATTATGGCTGAGGAGTCATTTAAGCCTCATCAATCTCATTACTTTTTTTTTTTTTTTTTGCATTTTGGAAGCTACATTAGCTCGAAGGATATTCAATAGTACCAGTTTCTCAAGGGAAAGGGGTAATAGTTAGAAAATAATTAAGAGAGTAGAAACCGGTCAGATAAACATTTTCTTAGCTAAAAACATTCTTCCAAGTCACTGTGCCATATCTTGGTCTCATTAAAATCAATGGCAGAATTCTCATTGACTAAAATTAGACTGGATTTGCCACACCTAAAGGCAGTAGGTGGCCCAGTTGGGGTACTGATATACTGAAAGACACGTGCCAAGCACACGATACATCTCCCATAATAAGGTAGAATTGATCATGGTGGGCTGCAGGGCTCCTCTAAGCTGGAGCAACTTGCTGTCTCATTTTCTGGTGAGTAGCACTTGGTGCCGAATCACATACATGGTGTCAAGTATCAGAGGGGTAGCCGTGTTAGTCTGAATCTGTAAAAAGCAACAGAGGGTCCTGTGGCACCTTTGAGACTAACAGAAGTATTGGGAGCATAAGCTTTCGTGGGTAAGAACCTCACTTCTTCAGATGCAAGACATACATGGTGTTTTCTCCAGCATGCTAGGCAGATGTCATTTTAGTAAATGTCATGCATCATAACAGCATCTTCCCAAACATCCAGGACCTTCCTTTTCCCTTTTGTCTCTTTGCTGCTAAATGGAAGTGCTGGTTTTAGCTCTTTGCACTGTATTTAATCAATCAATGTACTATCACAGCAAGGCACCCAATTTTCCTCTGTGTTCTTCCTTTCAAAAATATTGTATAGCCAGAGGTTGGCTTATAAATGGGAATAACTCTAGCCCCCTCCCCTCCAGAAACCCCAATAAACCAGTGTGTATGCTACTGTGCACTTACACCACAGTAAATCAGGAGTTGCTAGAATCACTCCTATCAGAATTACTCCTGATATACTTCAGGGTAAGTGAGATTAGAATCAGACTCTATAAATCTACATCCTAAACAGCAGAACAATTATTTGTGATTCCTCAAAAGCCAGATTGTCCTCTTGAACAATGATTTGTAAATGAAAAGTTGTTTAATTTTAAAGAAAGGTGAATCTATTTTGGTAAATCTATTAAAAATGTGCTTCACTGCCTTCTGAGCATTACTTCATATTCATTCCTCACATTGTTTGTATTTTCATTGCTTTGACACTAAATGACACTAAAAATTCTTGCTGACAAATGCATGGGGAAATATGGTATTTCATTTTAGGGGGGAGGGTTAGCTCAGTGGTTTGAGTACTGGGCTGCTAAACCCAGCATTGTGAGTTCAATCCTTGAGGGGACCACTTAGGGATCTGGGGCAAAATCAGTACTTGGTCCTGCTAGTGAAGGCAGGGGGCTGGACTCAATGAACTTTCAGGGTCCCTTCCAGTTCTAGGGGATGGGATGGGATATTCTAGCAGTATCCTGGAGAAATGTGGCACAATGCAGTATAATAGCCTATATCTTTTCTCACTCTTTCAGCACTGTATAAATCAATACCTTCTCCTCCAAAAGCAATTAACATTATATTTTACTTAATCTTTTCCTTTGGTTATGAGTTTGTAACTGTGTTTTACTTTATTATTTTTCCCCATTTGTTGTATACAACCGCACAGGATTCTCAAAATAACCATAAGATCCATGTGATGACTCAATTTTATCTGTGTAAGTGGCAACAAGCCAAATGATTGTGGTTTTCTTGCTGTGAAAATGATGTGGTTTTAAGATTTTTACTCATTGATTTTAGTGTGACATTAAGTATTCTGGAACTTGATCTGTTAAGAACCTTTTCCTTCCGTAGTTCAAGGGCTGGATTTTGAAACCCATACACTGGTGAGAAGTTGACCTAATTGGGGTTACTCATGTGAGTGACTACTCACCAATGTAAATGCGGAGTTCACAATCTGGCCCTAATTGGAGAGCTGACTACTGTTCTATGCTCTGAGCTCCCCTGTTTAACTCAATGGTATGTTCAGTGTAAACATTCTGACCTAAAAGAGCTCATTGTAACCAAATAAGATTTCTCATTTGATGAGGTTATGGTCTCCAAATAATTAATTGGGGGGCTTGATCCTGCATAGTGATTACTACTGGAAATTGAATGGGGCAGCTCATGGCATTACGCTCCATAGTAAGTCTTTGCAGGATCAGGCCTTAGGACAATTAGAACAGACACATATAATAATGGATACATTTAGGACAGAATTCTGTTCACCACAGACTCAGATTTCCTCCACCCCCGATAGTGAGTTACTTATCTTCCCCCCATGCACACACATCATCACCCTCCTTCTGGTGAAAAGTGGGTAAGCAGAATTCATGCCTGAACTTGTAAATTTCCAAGATAATTTATCAAGGCTAATTTCAGACATTTTGAGTTAGACCTTCACTTGGTGTAAATTGGCCCAACTTCATTGATATGGTCCTCTCTTTTTTTATTTTTGTAATGACAGAATACAAACAATGGCCCAGCATTTACACATCTCTCCCACAAAGTTAGGCCATTTCTTACCACATTTCTTACCACAGACACTCAGTAGCTGTTTGCCAGCAAGCTGGGAACGTCAGCTTAGCCTAATTCACAGATGTTAGTTCACCAGGAAATGTCTGATACATAGAATGGTGATTTCTTTAATACATTGGCCAGTGTGCATGTATTTTGATGTTCTTAAAATCTTTCACTATCATGCAACCCAGACAAAGCATTTTATGCAGTGTGCATGAGCAGTCAGAAGGGCATTCAGCTGCCAACTTAGTCATATAGGTAAGCTGATGGCATCATAACATTCATTAATCTTATCAGTGTGCAGTGAAAGGTGTTTGGTAATGTAATGTACCAAAGACCATGTAAAACAGATTTTCCGAATGTCACATCAAATCATGCACTTTAAGTTAAAAGCTGGGTCACTTAGCAACAGTAATTCACCCTATGCTGTTTTGCTATCCTAGGAATGCAGGTACTGGAATGGAATGGCATCCCCTTGACTGCAAGAACTTATGAAGAAGTCCAGAGTATCATTAGTCAACAGAATGGGGAAGCAGAAATATGTGTAAGACTGTGAGTTTTTCCCCATCTTTCTGTTTCCATTTTTTTTGGCTTTTCATGGCTTTTTTTGATTTACAATTGTTAAGGTGGAACCTTTGCTAGCCTTGAGGATTTGTACCGGTATAAATAACTAGAAAAAGGGTTCAGTGTTACTTTTGGAGGTTTATTTGTTTCATACTAAATCATTAAAAATACAACAAAGGGATGAGTTAAAAGAGATTTTTAGCTAATTATGTTTTTATCCATAATGATGTCTCCCTTTCTAGGACAAATTCTCCTCTCATTACACAGGTACAATCCCATTGAATTCAGTGGGGTTGGCCAGTGTAAGGAGATAAGAATTTAGTCTTCCCATGACTTCTGTTGAAACATGTTATATTAGGATGGAAGCTGTAACTCATCTAAACACCATGAGAAATGTATGTATTTCAATATAATCTTACATTCGATCCATTAAAGATTTCACCTTAAAAGAATCATTTTTCTCAGCACATTTGACTTTAACGGCATTGCAAATTTGTATCAGCTAAGAAGGGGCCATGCTTGGGAGCTGCTTTCTGTCATTAATCACGTCTCATTTATCGACTTAATAAAATAACGAGGGTATAAGGAAAGAGTTTCTTTTGTCTCAGGCTTCTCATTGCTTTCTTTAGGGACCTCAACATGCTCTCAGATTCTGAGAATCCCCAGCATTTGGAACTGCATGACCCAGTAAAGGCTGGTAGGTGAAAGCAGATTGCTTTCAAATGTATGGACTGGATGGCCATAAGCACCACAGCTGAAAATTATGAATGATATAGGCAAAGCTTATAAGCACATAGCAGAAACTCGTGAAACGTCTGGTATGTGACTTTATTTCCTAAATTGCTTACAAAGAAATGTTCTCTGCTCTGATTAGCTTATGAAGTCTTCCATTCCAGACTTTGGAGTCTCTTTCGTGCTCATATCCTTTCTTAGTTCTTTTTCTTTTTGCATGAATTTGCTCAGCGGTGACTTGAATTTATTACTCAGTTATTGAAACAAAAGATTTTGGACGAACTGTTGTTATACCAAAGTACGGGTTCTTAACAAAACTGGAAGAGTTCTAGAAACTATAGCCATGGGGCCAGGTCCTCAGCTGGTGTAAATCAGCAGCAGAGGCTCTGGCTAATTATCAGCCGAGGATCCGGCCAATCATCTCTAACCTGACTGTAACAAAAGCGAACTTCCCTGGCTGGCTAAAGAAGATTCCTCCTAAAGGATTTATGCGGTAGCTGGGGTGTGATGACTTGGTGTTGAGTGGGTGGAGAAGGGAACCTATTGTTTTCAAGTTCTTTTTGCACTGAAATTTGGAGTCAGATCTTCAATTAGTGGAAATGAAAGCAGGCAATCTGACAACTTTGTTTATTTATTTAGTGTGTCGACCCACAGCTGGAATAGCCAGAGGACTGAATGGTTTAGCAATTATCAATGTAAAGCTCTTTTACCTTAATCCAGTAGACAAGGCGAAGTCCCCAGGGGTCGATCCTAAGCAGCTGGCTGCGGAGCTCCAAAAGGTTTCCCTACAGCAGTCCCCTTTGGTTGCTTCCTCAGCAGTGGAGAAGGGATCTCATGTCCATTCTGGCACTCCCTCTGCCAGCTCCAGTGCTGTTCCCAGTCCCGGCCAGCCTGGTTCACCCTCAGTGAGCAAAAAACGACACAGCAGCAAGGTAAGATGCTTTCACTTGTGATACGCTTCTCAGTTGTCCAGTGAGTAAAACGTGGACACAAGAAGTGAGTAATTATCTACCTACATGACCTCTCCACTGTAGCAACAGAGGGACTCACACATGTAAATGAATTTACCCTCACCACACCCTCATGACAGAGAAGAATATTATTGTTCCTATTTTATAGGTGGGGAACTGAGGTACAAAAATGATGTGACTTACCCAAGATCACACAGGAAGTCTGTGACAGAGCCAGGAATTGAACCAAGATATCTTTAGTCCAATTTGAGTGCTTTAGCAAAAAGATTGTCTTGCTCATCCTTCCTCTGGTCTTTCATGTGCATCCTGTCTACTCTGTGGTGAAATAGCGGCTTTAGTGAAGCCAGAACTCCCATGGACTCATTTGGTATGTCTACACTGCAATTAAAAACCCGTGGTCGGCCCATGCCAGCTGACTTGGGCTAATGGGAGTTGGGCTAAAGGCTGTTTAACTTCAGTGTAGATGTTCAGGGTTGGGCTGGGACCTGGGCTGGAAGACCCTGCAAGATGGGTGAGGTGCAGCCCGAGCCTGAATGTCTACACTGCAGTTGAACTTCTCCTTGGCCCGAACCCTGCAAACCTGAGTCATCTTGCAGGGGCCAGCTACGGTTATCTAACTGCAGTTAGATGGGTGAAGGTATCTAACTGTGTTTTTCTGGGTGAAGGTATCTTCAGGTATCTAACGCAGGTATCTAAGTGCGTTTTTCTGGGTGAAGTCCTGGCCCCAATGGGTACGTCATTGGGGCCAGGACTTCACCCAGAAAAACGCAGGGGGAGACTATCTATGCCGTGCACAGTGCTGAGGCAGATACTGATATTATAAAGAATAAATAATCATAGTGGCAGTACTGATAAGAATTGCTTTGAGTGCCAGGAAGAGAGTAAACAACGACCTTAACATCAAGCTTTGCCTTTCTCACTAAACAACAGTATGAGTTAGTTATTAACTGTATCCTCAGATCTTCTTTGTCAAATATTGTCCATTTCTCAGCTGAACTGCTTTATGCCTGGGGTACCAAACACATATTCAAAAGGCATTAGCAATATTTTTCAATGGGAAGTTGGGAAAAAAGGGCTATAAAGTTATGCATCACTTCTCTACATTTTCATCAAAAGATTTGTTGCCTGCAATAGAAATCAATGTTGCAAAGATCGCACTCCTTGTGCAATTTGTAAGGAAGAGCGCTCAAATCTTTTCTAAAGGAAGCTATTAGGATAGTGAAAAGCTGAACATTAAGGAGAGTTCCAAATGTGAAAGTAATGCACTTCCTATCTACTTAATTATCTATATTTAGAGCTCTGTATAGGATTTTATAAGGTCTCCCATTATTTTTATTGTTATTTATTTATTTATTTGTACTGTGGTAGCACCTAGGAACACCAGGCATGAGCCAGGACCCCATTGTGCTAGGTGCTGTACAAACACAGAAACAAGATGGTCCCTTCCCCAAAGAGCTTACAATCTAAGTAAATCATTGTGGAGCTAAGTACCTTCCATGAGAGGTAAAGACAAGAATCTCAGACTTATAATCAGGATTTTTTAGAGAGTTGCTGTGGGAAAGTGAAATAGGTTATGCTTTTAATGATGCTCCTTTATGTTTTATGTGAGTTCCACAGTCTTGATCCAGATCCTGAGAAAATTGTGTGTCTTTTAGACCCTTCCTCTATTTGTTAGCCACTTTAGTTCGGGTGTAAATTATTGTCCTTAAGGGAAGAGGAATAAATATAGTAGGAGGTCAAACTTTTACTGAGGGGACCTGGTCAGAAATCCCATAGATGGGTTAAACATAAGCTAGTTCATGCCAATAAGGTACATATTAAACACATAATGTTTCACAGAGGAAAAGCAATCCAATATGCATTATTGTTTTATAAATGTACTTAAAAATTAAGTAAAATGGATCTTGGCATTCAAATTAAGAAGATTAAGTAATTAAAAACCTCTCTTTTTCTGTAAATCATATCAAAAGTATATATTCCCTATATAATAATCATTCCTACATGTTCATAACTGTACTGAGATCTGTTAGATCACAGTATTATAACTTATTCAATTTGGAGCTCCCTTCTACTTTTGATTTACGACATAAGCAGTCAGACTACAATCTTAATCCATCACATTTGCAAAAGTTTCATGATGGCTTAAATGTTTCAAAGTGCCTAGGTCTTCCTTTTGGTAGTAGATAAAATCTTCTGCTTAAAGGTTTTTGTATAGCACATTTGATGTACTTCAAAAATGATGTAGGAGTCTCTTTGATATCCTGTAATGCAGATTCCCTCACATTTAATACTTTGTCCCATTACCATAGAGAGTGATAGAGCATAACATCAGAGCCTGGCATTACAAGAGCTCCCCATCACAATAATGACAACCTTCCCTAGGAAGTGTGACAGCATTACAAAGCACCAGTTCTTCTATGGAAAAAGAAATGTAACAAAAGAATTTGAATGATGATGCGGAGAAGGGAGTTAGCATTTTGAGCCATGAATGGGTTATGTCCTGTACAAGTCTGTTTCTTTTCTAAACATGATGCACGATCATGTTGCAGTTCAGATTACATGCCGGATACTAGGCATCTGGCTACAAAATGTCCTTCAGGAACAATTTTCTTTGCCTCTTAAAGAAGAATAGGCTGCCTTTCTAAGTCCTTAGGGTTCCTAACTCCCTCTGAAGCAGCAGTGAGTTGCTTTTCCTTCTGCCAAATTAATCTTTAAAAATGCCCTGATTCAGCAACATACTTAATCATGTGCCTCACTTTAAGCATGCGGTCAGTCCCACCGAGTAACATTTCAATCAACTGACTTAACAAAACCCTAGTTGAATATTTAAATTGAAATGTGTGCTTAAGTGTTTTGCTGAATTGGAGCATAAAGAATGAATAAGGATCATTTTAAAAGGCTGTAAAATTGTTAAAGCTTAACAGAGGAATTTACAATTTTCCATATAGTGTATGTGTATTTTTGCAAATACACATTATGGAGCCCCAGTGACTTCTTGGTTAAAAGGTGTAAATAGCTTTGCATTATAAGTTCAGTTTGGAAAACCGCAGAGCCCCTGCTTTCAGCCTAAAGTTTATCAGATGGTGTTTGCTGACAGAAGATACATTTTCTTTTTACCCAATATTTGTGATAAATCAGCTGTGGCATTTTTGAGTTTCTAAGTTTTGAAAAATAAGGCTGCATCCACCCTAGAATATCTTGTATCTGTTTTCCAGCAGCAGTGTAGTCCAGTTAACTAATGATACCAGTCTTGTCAGCTCCAGTATAGACAGACTTCATCCTTTTTAACCACCATCTCATGAAAACCTGCCCTGAGCTATCAACAAGTAACATTTATCCCTTTGCTAAGGGCCAGGACAAGCCTGCAGGGGCGGCTCTATGTATTTTGCTGCCCCAAGCACGGCAGTCAGGCAGCCTTCAGTGGCATGCCTGTGGCAGGTCCACTGGTAACGCGGATTCGGCGGCATGCCTGCGGGAGATCCGCTGGTCCCGTGCCTTCGGCGTACCCACCGCCGAAGCCGCCGGACCGGCGGACCTCCCGCAGGCATGCCGCCGAAGGTAGCCTGACTGCTGCTCTCACGGCGACCGGCAGGCTGCCCCCCGTGGCTTCCCGCCCCAGGCACGCGCTTGGTGCGCTGGTGCCTGGAGCCGCCCCTGCAAGCCCGTGAACTGACAGAAGCTGGGATTGAATGACAGGGGATGGATCTCTCAATAATTTCCTCTTTCTGCTCATTCCCTCTGAAGCATCTAGCACTGGACACTGTTGAAGACAGGATACTGGGCTAGATGGACCATTGGTCTGCCCAGTATGGCTGTTCTTATGTTCTTATGAACAATTTAAGCCCTGTTGTGAAGGCTTAAATGGGATTTAAATGATGCATAGGCCATGAATTAAGAAGTGAATTTTAGTCAATAGTGTCTTTGAGTATTTTTTTCAAAGGTTGAGTGGCTAATTTTAGGGTTGTTTGCTATCAATATTTGCAACTTGGACAATTCAGTTGGGACTTGGAACAGTTTACAAACTCACATGTCTAGTATAGTTTAGCAGCTGTCAGCTGACTTGCTCAGATTAAAGGAGTTTGTAAGGTCTTGAGTAGCAACGGTCAGAAATTTTTTACTGAAATGTTTTTTTGTCAGAAAGTGCAATTTTGAAAAAAAGCAAAGTTTTTCCATGGAATTTTTTCCCTGGATTTTTTTCTTTATTTTCCATTGGGAAAAATCTAAATGAAATATTTCAGGTAAGTTTGACCTGAATCAAAATACTTCCATTTGTTGAGCTGACCTGAAACATTTTGTTTTCAGTCAGTTCAACATTAAACCGCATCTGCCGATGGTGCCGTGGTGCCTCCTGGGAATTGTAGTGCAGGTGCTTCATATCCTGTTCTCTCCTATGGGCTAGGCTCCTTGTGGGTGGACTACATTTCCCTTGATGCACTCCTCCCTCCCTCTGACTGAGCTATGTGGGGCATTGTGGGAGTCCCATCACTGCAGTGCATCATGGGAGCTGTAGTCGGCACAGGGGGGATGTTAGGAGAAGTCTGGTAAGAAAAGCAGATTTTTGACAGTTGGACCAGGACTCTGGTAAGGAAAGCCTGTACATATCTCTGTTGGGGAGTTCAGATAGGTAGGAGAATGGGAACTTACAAATTCTCCTGGTTGGGGAGGAGGGTTTTGTGGCCTTGTGGAGGGGACAGAGCACATTGCCATAGATGTGACATGGTCCATTTAAAAATAGATTCATCCCTACGTATCTCGGGTGTATCCACATGGCGAGCTAGTCCTCCAAGTCTGCTTAGTGGGTCAACCTCTACCAGGTATTAGATCTTACTCAGAAGCTGTAATGCCTTTAGCTCTTCCATTGCCCTTTAATCACTTCTCTGAGAGAAGGAAGTTAGTGCAACAAGGAGCATCAGTAACTCCCATGCACATTTCTGCTAGGAATCTACTGTTTTTTTTTGTGGGGACCATGCCTCAAAGAGAATAAACTCCCCATTCTCTGCCATCCATATGGATTGTGACACATGTGCGTTACTCTCCCACTTCTTCATGTCATGTCTGCTTCGTACCCGTCTTCCAGCCCCTTTGTTCCCATCTTCACCGTGCAGCACAGGGAAGCAGAGTTCTACATAATGAGGCACTATGGCCATGGATTAAATTCAATGTAAGCAAATTCAAGGCCGATGCACATTGAAAGGAAAACTTCATAATAGTTTGTACTCACTCGTGGATTCCGAAATAGCTGCAACATTTAAAGATAAAGACCTAGGAGTCAAGATAGACAGTGTAGGCACTGGCAGTCCAAAGATCAAGTAAGAGATTAGGCTGCATTAAGAATGCAGAAAACAATATAGAAAATATGATTATGTCTTTATATAAATTGATGGTTTGTCCCTAGCCTGAATATTTCATTTACTTTTGGTAACCTCATTTCAAAAAGAGCACTGCAGAAATAAAAAAGGCCAAACAGGGCACTGAAAGCAACTAGAGACAAGGAGATTCTTCGAAAAAGATTAGGATTCATTTCACTGTCCGTGTAAACATGTGTAACAGAAATCAGTGGAGTTAGACCCACTTATGTCATCAGCAAATTTGGCCTCAGACTGTTTAGCTTGTAAAGAAGATGAGTAAGAGGAGACATATTAGGAGATAGCATAGGAGTATAACATTAAAAATAGTTGAGAAGCCCATTTATTATCATAAAAAATACCTAGCCAGATCTCAGAACCCTTTACAAAGGAGGCATCATTACCCACATGTTACATATGGGGAAACTGAGGCACGGGCAGGCGAAGTAAGTTGCCTGTGGTCATCTAGTAATCCAGTGAGAGAGCTGAGGCTAGAACTCAGGTCTCCAGAGTCATATTTAACAGTCTGATTTAACTAGTCTCCTAATAAAATTACAAGGAGAAACTTGATGAAATGTGTAGACAATAAACTTACAAATTCCTGTTAAAGAATGTTTTATGTAACGTAGAATTAATTTTATAATTGTCCCCCAGGGCAATGAGTCCAATCGCTTTGTAAGAGTCTAAAAAGGATTAGACACAGACCAGATGCATGGCAGTAGTCTCTGCTGATGCACTAGCCATAGGAGAAAAATTACCAGGGTCACCAATTCTCAATACTCTCCTAACACACAACCATCTGGGAGCAGGAAGGTGTGTTTCTCCATGGCACTTATTCATGTGACATTAATGTGGCAGGAGAGGGTGGGGTATTCCTCCAAACACTGTGTACAAGCCAGCGTCAAAAAAGAATTCCTATGTTCCTATTAGAGATTGCCCTTAACTACAACATTTGGATATAGGGGTTGGGTTCATCTCCAGTTCCTGCAGAATTTTACGATATTTATTGGTTGAATACATTGGGCCAGTTTGTGCCTATCCCTTGTGCAGAGGTGGTGGAAGAGCACAAAGAGGTTTTTCCTTCACCCACTCCCTAGGTGAGTCACCCTGAGCGAGGTCCAGCAGCAATTACAGTCCTTACTAGAGCTGGGTGGGGAAATGTAGTTCTGTTTTTTTGGAGGATTTTGATATTTCAAAATTTGGTTTCATTCCGATTCAAGATTTTCTGCAAAAGGGAGCAAAGCCCTGGCTCCAGGGCAGTCTGCCTGGTGGGCTGACTGGGTACCAGGGATCTTAGGAGCTCAGGTTAC
This sequence comes from Chrysemys picta bellii, assembly GCF_011386835.1. NCBI lineage: Eukaryota > Metazoa > Chordata > Testudines > Emydidae > Chrysemys > Chrysemys picta. The sequence goes on from NC_088791.1 coordinate 21,325,544, forward strand.
CAAGGAGCCAGGATCTTGGCTCCCTGCCAGATGTGCTGCTGAGGATCTGGGTGTGACTCGTGAGAGTTGGCAGGAAACAAGGCAGGGTTTAGTCAGAATCCTGTCTGTTCCCACTGAAATTGAACCGTTTCTGCAGAACCTTTTGATTTTGACAAATTGCAAATTCCAGCAAAACAGTATGGCATCTGAATTTTTCCAACCAGCGCTAATTCCTACACACAAGGAGACTAGGGAACTGCTCCCATTTAGTGCACCCAGGGAGGAAAGGACACCGCACTACCCTTAAGCGTGGTTCAACATACGCACAACCCAGAGCTCCAGCCCCTGCTCTAGGTCTCATCTTGAACTGTTGCTTTTCAATGCATTGTCAAATTCTTTGATCCTTTGAGGACTGCAGTAGCCACGAGACGTATTTTACAGCATGACCTGGCAGGTTGCAATTCACATCTGCATGTTAGAAGGAGGTCAATCAGGGCGGGGGGGAGCTGCTGCAGGGCTCCCCACAGATCACCTCTCCTATGCCCCCCTCCCCGAGCATGCCATCGCTGCTCCACTTCTCCCACCTCCCAGGTTTGTGGCACCAATCACCTGTTTGGCGCTGCAAGCCTGGGAGGGGAGGAGAATTAGAGCTGGGGCGGCGTGCTCGGGGAGGAGGCGGAGCAGAGGTGAGCTGGGGTGGGGAGCTGCCACACGGCTCCCTGGGGGGAGCTGCCACGGGGGGGCGCCTCAGGGCAGGAGGGGGAGCTGCCGGGGGGGGGGGCCTCAGGGCAGGGGGGAGAGCTGCCGGGGGGGGGGCGCCTCAGGGCAGGGGGGGGACCTGCCGGGGGGGGGGCGCCTCAGGGCGGAGCGGGGGGCGGGGAGCTGCTGGAGGGCTGGGGCGGAGGGGCGCAAGGTGGAAGTTTCGCCTAGGGCACGAAATTTCCTTGCACCGGCCCTGTGAAACAGGATATCAAACAAATGGTGAAATTGATCTTAAACTGAAGAAACATAATTATCTAAGGACTCTTTTGTCCTTGTCAGCAATTCATGGACCTCAAAAAAAGAGAATAAATAGGAAGAGGCAAGGATATACAGAGATTTGAAGAAGGGGACCAGAAGCTTAAATTTGATGTGATAGTAGATGGGGAGCCAGTGAAAGGATTCAAAGAGGGGAGTGACATGAACAAGTTGATGGGCAAGGATGATGATACTTAAGAATCAATGAATGAACTATAAACAGAAGCTGATTTGGAAGTGTATCATCCACTTGAAAATTCACTCACTTTCATCCTCTCCTCCGTGATCATCCAAGAAATTATGAGAAAATAATTGGCTTTGACCTAAAGTAGGTTAATCCGTGCATTTCTACAGAAATACAGCTGTGTCGTCTCTGCAAAGTCAATTAGGCCTGGTCTACACCTAAAAATTAGATTGACACAGCTACCTCACTCAGAGCTGTGAAAAATTTCACACCCTGTGTGACATAGTTAGGTCAACCTATCCTCTACTGTAGACACAGCTAGGTGGATGGAAGAATTTTTCCATCGATCTAGCTACCACCTTTTGGAGAGATGGATTAACTACCTTTGCCTCTTCTTTTCATGTCAGAAGTATCTACAGTACAGCGACACAGCTGCAGCGCCATAGCTCCGCTGCTGTAGTGTAGATTTACCCTTAATCTCTGTGCTCCAGTTCCCCCTCTGTAAAATGAGAATCATGCTACATTCTTTCCCTCCTGAATGTTGTCTGTCTTATCTGTTTAGACTGTAAACAATTTGGGGCTGAGACTGTTTCGTGCTCAGTGTTTGTACGATACCTAGCATAAAGATCTCCAGTGAGGTCACTAGGTGCCAATAATAATAAATAATTATAATAAATAATAAATTAATAACTGGAGTCAGAAGAAAAGTGCCTTTCTAAGGTAAATGATAGATAGAGCAGTGTGAACAGAGCTTTGTAAAAATGTTACCACTGAAAGACTATTATGTTTAATCTATGTGTCTCTATATATTTTTTCATCTGGCAGCCCACTGAAGCCACAAAGTCCACATCCCATCCAATCACTGGAGAAATTCAGGTAAATACATACAACATTTATTGCAGCTAAATGTGTTTAGGTTTAGAATGAGTTTTCAGAAGGGAACCTGTGCTGTGTGATTTGGGCTGATTCTGAGGTAATTTGGACCCCTTGAAATGTCACTAAAGCCAATGGAATGACGTGGGGTTTAATCAGTGCCAGATTTGGACCTCTGACGTTATTATCAGTGTGTGCAATACAAAATCAATCGACAGTGGCATGGGAATTCCTACCGCTCTCAAAAGGGCTACAAAATAAATGGAACGTGATTCCAATCTGTAATCCTTGGACACTCGCTGTGATTCACTTCAGAAGATCTGACACTGAATAATATTGAAGGGTCCTTCAAATATAGAAGCAAAGTTATGGATTTTCCAAGATGCAGTTCAATTTTTTCCATGCAGTGCCGAGTAGCTGAATATATCTGATTTGAATTGACCTCAGTGGTGGTTTAAAAATAAAAAGTTCACTAAACTCTGGAAATGAAAGTTTGGGGGGCATAGAAAATGCTGCTGATGGGATTGCCTCCCAGTTCCATGTGAGCTCTTATTTCAGGGTCACCTTACTCAAATGCGAGTCCCACTGACTTCAAAGTGCAGGTGGGCCCCCACAGAGTGGGTAAGCTCCCAACCTCATGGCTGGAAGCCCTTTCTGCTGCTGCTAGGGAGCTGGGGAAAGTAGCTGGTAGCACCTTTCCTTCTCTGTCTTCATCTGTCCCCTTAGTCCACTTCCTACAGTGGCTCGGAGAGCCAGGTGTCTGTGGTTTAAAGCAGGACATCCTAGGGGAATAGCTGGCTCTGGCAGCCTCTTTTGTTAACTGTTAGCAGATATGGTATAAGGAGCAGAGACACTGATAGTTTGTGGATACAGGCCAGCTCTACCAGAGGTGCAGAGTGAAGAAAATGACAGCACCACCAGAGACATGGGGGAATGAAGAATGGAGCCAAGAGAGTCTTGTAGAGTCAAGAGAAGATGACACAAGTTAGGATGGACATTTAGGGTGTGTGGGGAAAAGCGCATTTCAAATTATGGGGAAGGTGCACTTTGAACCTGTGTGAGTGAATATTGGCTACTCCCCTGACTGATTGGGAACAATCCTGTACTGCCAACGGGATAGACTGAGATGGCTTATGGTTGTGAGTGCATAAGACTGACTGATGGAGCCCACACCACCATGCTGGTTGTAGACTTTGTACCTGAGATCTCTAGTGTAAGAGCTAAAGCTGTTGGCCAGGTCATTCTCCTTTTTTGTGGAGACACGAACAATCATTTTAGCAGGAAGCAGAAACTGTTTCTGTGCTCCCAATTCACTGAAAGATTAAATCATCTGTTGAAATGAGCCACTTGTCAGGTAAATGTGAATAGGTGTTGCTGCATTTAATAGACATTTATGCAAAGGAGTTCAGGGGAAAATTGAATTCTTTAGTAAGCAAAGGAAAAAATAATCCTCAAGTATTTTAATGCCCTCTCTAGCTTCAAATCAACTATGACAAGCACCTTGGCAATCTTATCATCCACATTCTTCAAGCAAGAAACCTTGCTCCACGAGACAACAATGGCTATTCTGACCCTTTCGTTAAAGTCTATCTACTTCCAGGGAGAGGGTAAGTGGAGAGGAAATTTCAGCTTGAACTCTGTTGCTTTTCATTTGTCTTTGATGCCAGTCCTGAATAACAGAACTTAGATTAAAGCTTCAGAAAAGTTGTTTAGTATCAAGCAGCACTGAACATCTCTTTATTTTTTTAACAAGACACTGCAAATAAAGGGCCCAATTCTATTTCCTGTGAAATCCATGTGAGTTTTTTCATTGATTTCAATGGGATCCGAAGCAGGCCTGTAGATTTAATCTTTATTTTGAATTTTTATAGAATAGAAGTCACACACATGCACAGATTATGTTAAAATAACATTGTGGTCTGGTGAAACCTGCCAGATCCATGGAGTTCATAGTTCTCCTTAGGAATCTGTCTTTAACTCAGTAGCTCTGCCTGTTTTTTCTGTTTTTTCTGTGTTTGGGAGACTGTAATGAAGGACACTGCAAGGTGAGACTAGGGTGGAATTTCATCTATAGCTCACATTTTTTTTCTAGTTTTTGTGAATTTAAACCAAGATTTGCCATGTTTATTCCACATACAATAATTTCTCTATGATTGGTTTTAAAGGTACAGTGTAAATTTAAAAAGGAGAGCTATTAGACAGAAAACATCCCTTTCAGGGAGCATATGAGAGTTAAAATATTTGATAGGTTGGTACGTGGTGTTCCCCACTGAAGTGTTTGTGTAGTGTTTTATAATTTTTTTCACAGATCAGAAGGACTCCTTTGAACCATTAGTATAATGGCAAATCTATAATCAGGCTCCTTTCAAATGCATACTGCTGCCTGATAGACTATAATAACTTCGGTTTTAGGTCCTGATCTTGCAAGCAGTTACACATGTGCATAATAAGCAGTCCCACTGACTTAAATAGTGGAACTGCATAAATTTAAACACATGCATATGAACTTGCAGGAACAGGGCCTTATTTTGCAGTGGCACAATCTGCAGGGACCTGGGTGTGAGCAATCAATCTAATGATTAGAGTCAGGAGCCTGGAACCAAAGCCAGAGTCAGAATGAGGTTCTGAGCCAAAGATCAGAACCAGAGTTTGGTTCCAAGCCAAAGGTCAGTGCCAGAGTCTGGTGCCAAGCCAATGGTCAGAGACAGGAGTCAAGGCAGAAATCCAAGCTGGAGTCAGCATTAGGGCATAGGATCACAGACCTGGAGCAAGGCAGGAAAACAGGAACTGGGAACAGATGGGGGTCTGATTAACGAGAGCATGAATGAATGAGAAGGGAGAGCTCAGGAGTCACGCAAGCAGGCAGGGTATGTAGTAACAGTCAATCAAGGATTCACCTAGCTGCTCAGACACCTTCCTGTGCCTCTTTCTAGTTTATGTAGTGCATCCCAGCCAATCAGTAAGGCTAGACATCTCCCCCAATCAGGAGTTTTGTGGGTGGGGTCCTAGGTGAGCTATTTCTTCACTAACCCTCTTCTCAACTGGTTCAGGTGAGCTGCCAATGTCTTACAACTCACAGGCCCGGGTTTGAGACCTGTAATCTTTCATACAATCCTGTAAACTGTCATGCATGTGAATAATCCCATTGGCCCTAACAGAGTCTTAGGCCTTGAGCACATTAGTTAAAAACATATGTCTGACCTTTGTACTTAGAAGAGGCAAAAGCTGTTGGAGAATATTCGTTTCAGAGGCGTTATGTTCCTTTGGTATAGCTAGGTTTATTTTTTGAATCAAACCTTGATCGGCCATTGTCCCATCAAGTGGGTTCATGCCTTCCAGCTGCTTGTAAATTACATTTTAAAATTAACTATTTTATATAAATGACTTTTTCCAGCAAAGCAGCACCACAGTCAGCTCTTGAGTGTGTGCACTAGTATTTTAAACCAGTAGTTCCTTAAGAGTCTTAGAATGTGACGTACTGCACAGATTTGGCAACCACATAATACATTACTTTAAGAACTTAAATTCTCTTGGACATAATTGATGGCAATCACTCCAGAGGATCTGTGACCGTCATTCAGGCTATCAATCTGCTGTCTCAAGCAATCCGTAGGTACGGATTGATGGCCCAATTCTGCAAACTTTTACTTGCCTATGTTAAAATAATCCATATAGACGTTAATGGACAGATGGACTTTAATAGGCCCCAGCTCTGCAAGCACATATGGACGGAGTTAGCTTCACACATGTAAGCTATGCCCATGAGCAGTCCCATTCATTTCAATGACTCAAACTTGCAAACATTTATACAGATGAACAAGTAACTCATATAACCATTACATTTATTTATATATATTTTAAAAATATATATTTTCTTTGCACAATACCCATCGGCATTAGTCCATATGATGGAATATTGGCCTGCACTTTAAAAGTGAACCTATTTTTGAGCTATGCCATAGTAGCATGATGCCTCTGAAATGAGTACTTTCCCTTTGGTTTTGGCCTCCTATAATTTTTATATATATATAAAATGTGATCATGGAACGAGATCTTTGTGGTCAAGTTTTCAAATTGCCTCTCTAATTGCAACCATATAATATAATATATATAATATATAATATATAATATATATAATAATAAACCACTAAACTCCAGAATGCCTTCATGGAAGCAAACTATGTAAATATGTGCAAATATGCTGAATTGTGCAGACAAATATTTGTTTTGCACCTACAAATGGATTTGCCGGCAATTTTGGTCAGTGTAGCTAATGAGGCTGTTTTGAAAATTTCACACTTATTACCCAAATGTTCAGCTTAGGATGAATTTCTGAACTATGGTCCCAATTCAGCCAGGTACTTAACCACATGTATAGCTAAAAGCACATGAATTGTGCCATTGAAATCATGGCTGATTCAGGCTATAAAGGGCTCAATCTTGCTCCCAGAGAAATTGGCCATGAAACTCCCATTGAAATCAGTAGGTCCAAAATGGCTAAAAAAGACAATTTATGATGGATACATAGTAAGTCCTTACGTATTGTGACATCTGCAGTTCCATTTTATGTAAAAACTGAGTTTTAATTACTTGTACCTATTGTCATATGAGATGTTGTGTGTGGGTGAAGGTAGAAGGGGGAGGGGAGTGATGGCCCTGATTTTGTAAAAATAAGACTTTAAGATAGACATAGGTTCAAGCTACAAAGTTCTGACCTGAATTCAAATCCATATCCAAATGGTGACAAAGTTCTGGGGCATTTAAATTTCTGTTCTGGTTTGGGCCCATTTCTAGTTCAAACTATGATTAATGTTATCATTCACAATGGGACACATTGCTTTGGGGATTCTTTGTACATACCACTGACAATTAAAGTGGAGAGATGCTCAGTAAGTTGATTACTTTTATCTGAATACAAATGCATTCACTGATTGCTGATACGTGTCTTTCCTTTGATCTAGTTCAATCCACATCAAAATTTGTATTCTTGTTAATGTCTGTTTCCTGTGATTCTGAAACTAGAAATTGCTCATTTATTATTTACATGTTCTCTTTTTCGTTTCTGTCTATTCCCATTTTCTCTCATGCTGCTTCCTCTACTTTCCCATCTCTTTTTATTACACTGTCTCCTCACTGGGTCCATGCAGACAAGTCATGGTTGTCCAGAATGCAAGGTAGAGTGACTTATCTTTCAATTTTATTCTTTGAAGCATGTGTGCATCAAGCTGTGATTATCTTATGCATGTACCTTTAGATTTTCCTTGAGTTCTGTTGACCTATAAATCCAGGAACCAAGACTGGCTTTGCTGTTCACTGTCTAATGAAGCTGATTTCCAGGAGGGAAAGAAATTGGGGGGAAAAATTGTTGTGGTTCCTGATGCAGTAACGTTTTAGGATCGAACTCCATAGTCCTTAATTATGTAAAACTTCCAATGAAGTGAATGGGAATTTTGTTCAATCAAGTACTGCGTAAATTGGTCTTTACTCTTGAGGCTTGTGATTAACTGTGAACTTGTCACATAATTTTCAGCAGAGGTTCCTGCTGAGAAACAATCAGAGATGCTGGCATTATTTGGAAGTGACCTGTCAATTCAGAGGAAAATGGCGTATTTGTCCAAAAAAACCCTTGTTTTGACTAAAAATTTCTGACCAGCTCCAACCCAGAGTACCACCAGATACAATTCAGCCCTCTAGCCTCACATTTACTTAAAGAGGAAAATTTAAGCAGGCCAATAGATGGCTTTTTAATGAATAAATTCTGCTCTGCCTAAAATCACTGTTATTTCATAATGAATATAATTATATAATTCATGTATTCAGATGTTAATTTTTACATGTAAGAGTTGTATAATACTTTCTTTATTCTATAAGTAATGTATTGTGTTACTGCATATAGCAGCAGGGTGTAAAAGGGGAAATCCAGAGAAATGATAAAGAAAAGGAAGAGACTCTGTTTGTGCTCTTTCCACATATGGCATGTCCTATGAGTCTGAAGTATAAGCTCGGTTGGGAGTAGACTAGTTTTAATGAAGGTGTTGTATCAAAACATCACCATCTGTTAATCACAGGCAAAGGGAAAAGTGGGAATCTAGTGGGACAGATCCAACATATTTGCCAGGTCTTTCTTTTTAAAATTGTACAGTCCTTCAAGTGGCATTCTGCTTTGTGTGGCTTTTCTAGATTTAGTCAGTGTTGTTGTTGTTGTTGTTTTTTAATCTATTTCTGTGCAACAGACTCAGTCCCTTTTGCAATAGCACTTCAGGCCGGATTCTGCTCTCACAGATATAAAATTGGAGTAACTCAGGGTCAGCCTTAGGGAAAACGATTCCCTGGATGAACTTATATTTTGGCGCCCCTGGCACAGGCACCCACCCGTGACCCCCGGCCCCCACCGGCTCCCCTTATTACCCCTGCCCCCCCACACGGGGTCTCCAGGCTCCCCACCCTCATTGCGCCCAGGCCCCACTGCCTCCCCCCCAGTGCTTAATTTATAGTGAGAGAGGTACCGGCGCTCAGCCCCAGTAAGCCTGGGCACAAATTAAGCACTGGTTGGGCAGCTCAGCAATTCCCTCTCTGTGCAGCCTGGCCTGGATGGCCGGAGAGCAGCAGCTGGTGGCCAGGTGCCCAGCTCTGAAGGCAGAGCCGCTGCCATGGGTGCTTGGCCAACAGCCACTGCTCTCTGGCTGTCCAGGCTGGGCTGCACAGAGAGGGAACTTATGAGCCTGGAGCCTTCCCCAGCTATACACATCCTGACCACTGAGCCCACGGGAAGGGGAGACCAGGGGCTGGCCCACTGGCTCTGCATGGGCAAACCCTGTTGCCTGTGCCTCCCCGCCAGGCTGGCAGCTCCAGGTGGCATCACCTGCCCCCCGGCTGGCTTTCCAGTGGCTCCAGCCCCAGATTTGCCCACCCACCCCATCCCGCTCCACAGTCCAGGCCCACCAGCTTGCAGCACTCAGATGGTGCTCCCCCCACCCCCAACCATCGGCCTGGGCAGTCACCCATGTTGTCCACCCCTAAGGCTCACACTGGAGTAACTGCATGGACTTCACGGGAATTACTCCTGATTTACAGTGGTATCAAGGAGTGAGGGGCAGGGAGTTCAATCCCCTACCCACTTTCAAAAACCAAGAAATCCTTCCCCTAAAACCAGTAGATCCCCTGAGTACTAGAGTCATCCAGACCAAGTTCCAGTGCCTCTGAACTGTCTTCAAGCTCCTATGTTCCCCACTGTCCCTGTCACCCCCTTCCCTCCCCCCGCCAGATAGGAGGGAAATGGATTCCATAAGAACATAAGAATGGCCCTACTGGGTTAGACCAAAGGTCCATCTAGTGCAGTATCCTGTCTTCCAACAGTGGGCCAGTACCAGATGCCCCAGAGGGAATGAACAGAACAGGTAATCACCATGTGATCCATCCCCTGTCGCTCATTCCCAGCTTCTGACAAACAGAGGCTAGTGAAAGGGGAGTCTGGACAAGTTAATTTTGACAAGTTGGCATTAGGTGACCAGCAAAAGATACTCAGCTGAGGAGTAGTGTGAGGACAGAGAGAGGTTCTCCCCAGTCCTGCCCCTTCTCAGCTTACCCCATCTCCAGATGTGCAGATACAGCTTCAGAAAGGCCAAGGGAGGGGCTTGGGAGCAAGGGAATGGGGGAACATGCCACTGAGTTTGTCTGGTTTTCTGAACAGGCATAAATATTTAAGTGGATCATGAAATAGGATCAGTCATCATAGCCTTTCTGCTTCCCAGAGAGGCTTACGGTTTGGTGGTGGTTGTGGTGGTGGTTGTTTTTGCCTTCTTTGTAAAGAATGCAGAGTAATAAGACTGTAGGGTGAATTACTTTTTAACATGCACTCATTCCCCCTGAAATCCCATCCATATCTTTCTTACTGATACATGAAAAAAATAAAAAGAGAAAGAGCTCCTTTTTTAACAGATATCATTACACTCTGAGGTTGTCAGACCCAATTGCATTATGGTCACGTTCTGCTTTCCTCTCTTAAGTGGAAGTGGGAAGATACTCTGCTTTACAAACCAGAATGCCCTACACATTTTTTAGTAAATCAAAGGACAGCAGAACATCATGTTTTGAAAGAAAATTAATGGGGCTGTGTGGAATGGGCTAGGTGTGGGATGCAGAAGAGCTGCAAGTCACCGTCTTTATAAAGTGTCCCTCAGAACTGAGTGTATGAGGAAAAGAGGCAGGAGAGGGATTTCATATCACTGTCACTGTGATCACAAATGCCTCATTATTATGGAGTAGACCTCAGATATGCTGTATGTTCCTCAATGACTGTATATAATATGGTGTGTGAGAGAGGAGAATGTGGGCCTTTGGGCCTTTCTGAAAAATACGTATATAGAAAAACAGATATGAGAAAACAGAGTAGAGCCTGTCAGAAAATGGTAAGTATTTTCTGTGGAAAATTTTAGAAGGAACTTTTCCAAAACTTTTTGCACAATTGATTTCAGTGGGGCCACTTGTATAGTATAATGTACTGTTTGACATGAGTAAGAGTATCAGACTATGACCACTGTGTCCAAAGCTGTAATTATGCAAGTACTCAAAAAGGGGCAATCTGTACTGTTTTTTTCTCCATTAGAACCATATCAGAGGGGGGAAATCGTATTTGCCAAAAGAACAGAGACAAATCAACTGGGAAATATTACTTTTACACTTTCAGAGTGGTCTTACAAACAAAGAAGAATAATCAAAATAAACCAATCTTCAAGTCTTTGATTGTTCCTTTACATTAGGGCCATGTTTAAATATAGATAAAAGAACAGTTAACTCTCATTGTATCAAAAAGGTTCTGCACTTTAAATCTATTTGGGTTCTCAGAATCTTAGAAGTTCTTGATATTTTCTTAGGTAACCCGATGACATCTTTTCCATTAAAATTTTATATTAAATTAAAATTGGTATACAAGTGGATCTAGCATCAGGGCTTGTAGTGCCCAAGGAATCCATAATGTATGAAAGGGAGTGCATTACTTGCTCTGCATCCAGGAAATGCAGAGTATAATTGAGTATATTTCAGCTCCTTTTTAATGCAGCTAATTCAGCCAAACCTCTTATACTTGCCTATTGATAAAAACAAGCTTGATGCACTTTTATGCTTGGTCTCACTATAGTTAGAGGCGAAGCCAGAGAACAGGATCAATATGAAATTAGTGTTTCTATCATTAACAGTATATCAGTGTACCATGGCTTTCATTTAATGTTCCTATAAGATGAGACTCCTGTGATTAAAGAATACAAAATAAAAATAAAATGTATTAAGCCTACCTAAATGTGCTAACAGAAAGATGTTCTTTGGGAAAGAAACACATTATCATTTACAGTGGTAATTAAAGCCCTGCTCTAAAGAGGCAGGAGGTATTTATAACTACAGTTTAAAAAAAAAAAAAGCTTGTGTTTCCTGATGCTGGAGGTTGAACAGTTTTCTTGTAAGCAGGCTGAGCTTTCAGAAGGCTCAGAAGGTCAGGTTTTTAAAGACAGCATCATGAAAGCATGGTACAGCAACTTGGGCAATGCTGTTAAAGAAGGTAGGCTCTCATTGTATTCTTATAGCCCTGAGTTGTTGCGGTTTTTTCTATTTCCATGAAATATATTCTGCACATGAATGGAAGGAAACAAAAGAGGACTAATGTAATGTTCCCTTCCTTTGTTCAAATTCAGTGCTGAGTACAAGCGGAGGACTAAATACGTGCAGAAAAGCTTGAATCCCGAGTGGAATCAGACGGTCATTTATAAAAATATCTCCATGGAGCAGGTGCGTGACTATTAGCACTATCCACTGTGATTTTCTGTTCTGTCTATTATTTGTATGGCCAGTGACTGTCATTGTGGAATCAGGGGTGATGTTGGAGGGAGTTCACCCCCCTGAGAAATCCTGCTACCAAATTGAAGGGAGGTTTGAATGATTTCTTTGCTTTTGATAGAGTTTACTCCTTCTACAGTTACTGTTTGAACATCCCTGCCAGAGATTTAGTTGTCCCTTCAACTCATAAAAATACTTCCCAATAGTATTTTTTTTAACTTTGGAATTCACCATATTGCACCTACTACCAGCTATTTAAAAAGGGGTTTGGAGGCAAATACCCTTGATCCCTCTATTAGTTCTATACACACATACACACCATTTAAAATCACACCAGCTCAACACTACTGTGCTGCAGAAACAATATACTTAGCGTATTTTCCAGGGATAAAGTATAAGTAAGTTCAGCAAGCACAAGCTGTTTACCAAGTGGTGTTGTCTTTGTCTCACTGTCTGGAGTGGCTCATGACCCTGAGTGCCAACCTCACGGCAGACTGTCAAGAAGCAGGGGAAAAACTCAACCTGGTTGTATGTTCTATAATTAGATTTCACCAATCTACTAACAAGTGTGATCTCCTAAAGCACTATACCACTCTTACCATGGAGTCACAGAGAGTCCAATTGCCACCCGAGCAAGCTGGACTTTATAATAGATGGTTGCTTTACACCAAAAATCACAACAATAATCAGGTTAGTCCCCGTCCCAAAGGACCAGTCACTTACCTCCGGCCAGTTGTACTCAGATCTCAAACCAAAGACAGTGCTTGTAGCCAATCCCATAAAAAACCAGCCAAAGGTTTAGGAACTAGGAAAAAGAAATGAGAGTTCTTTACAAAAGTAAAGCAGGTAAACATACACACACAAATGAGTTACAGTCAGCTTTCAAAAGCTAATAGAAACTTCTGTAGTAAGCAGACTCTGTATATCCTTTAGGGCTAACCCAGGCAAAACATGCTTAGAAAGTCTCACCCCTCAGAGTTCAAGCAGGAAAAGAATCATAAGTTCTCCTTAACAGGCATTTTTATTCCCTTTCCCCAGCATCCCAGTGATAAAATGAGGGGTTGGACACGTAATCTCTTCAGGGCTGTGGGGGAAGCAATCAACAAAGTCCTTGTTTCACAATGGCCCATTTGGATTCAAAAGTCTTTACTTATGGGCAGGAGATAGCACCTTCCGTAGGAATCCAGCTTTTTGCATTAGGTTAAGTCTTTTTTATTGTTTGGTGAGCTACATAGTTTCAAAACAAACATTTTACAGTTATAGAACAAACACTTCAGTACTACCTTATAGCATGGTTTTAAGTGAGATTATGCATGGAGCAATTTACAGGCATTTCATAAAGTCTAAACACTATACACATAGGTATAAATCCAGTACCTATCTTAACAATACTACACAGGTAAGACTGACTGGTTTACCCTTATGCATTTGTCAGGCTTAAGGGCTTTGGCATTAGTTGGCATCTGGTCTGGTGGCATCACAGTCTTCTTTTGAGACAGCCTAGTTAGTTGATGACCATCAGAGTATCTTCCTTCCTGACTGCATGGCGTCTAGCAGGTCTAAGATGCACCTGCTCAGTCTCAGGATTGTAACTTGAGACTCAGGCTTTAGGGGTGCTTCCAGGCCTGTGAGGCTGCCTCCAAGATCCCAGCACTTTCAGCAATGCCACAGCTGCAGGCATGGCAACTCCGAATGTGATGTTGAATTAACTAGAGGGGGTGAGTCAAGACATAGGGCATGTCTAAGATGTAGAAACGAGAAGTCTTGCTCCCTACAGTCGTCCAGATTCGCTTGTACTAGGGGTTCTATCATTTTCCATATTCAAATAAAATACATATGGAATGTTGCTGTTTTCAAACATAATAGTGAGAGGCTTAAGGATGGGCTAAGTCAGCTGAGAGGAACATGTTAGGGTTTTTATTTTGCAAGGGTAGACAGGCTTCAGTCACAGCTGTGGGAGGGCAGTAGCTCATGTTCTCAAAAGCTTTCTTCTGCTTACTATTGTTAGTTTTCTAAATTTAATCTTGAGTTCCGAAATCAGTTGTAGCAGCCTTTAGCATGCCAGTGTTCTGAGTGTGAGAAAGAGATGTTTTGTCCTTTTTAAAAAATTCTGACAAAACGAGAATCTCCCTCCTGGTTTAAATCCAAGAATTATGGAATAATGGACCTAGACAGATTATTTGTTTCCAGAACCTGGATCTAGTTGCACTTCCCTAATGTTCCTATATTTCTTAGCATTTAGTTCTTAACACTTTCAGATTTAATTTTTCACAGCCATCCAATCTCTCAGTAGTTTATAAATGCCTTCAGCATGCCAAGCTTGCTACATCAGAATGTCCAGATTTTTTCAGCTGCCTTGATGTGGTCCTTCATTCTGACACAAAGCCCTTAAAATTAGCCTCCCAATTTCAAACTTAATTATTCATACTTCTCTTTCAGTGATGATAGTGTGGATTAGTGGATTAGTTTTTGAATGAAGCAAAACTGAGAAGGCTGGAGAAGGGACTAACATGGCTCACAGGATTAAAAATGGGTAGGGCTCCATGTCTGTCATGGAGGTCACAGAAGTCACAGATTCCGTGATTTTCCGCAACCTCCGTGACTTCTGCAGGTGCCAGTGTGGCTGACCCCAGTGCTGCCCGAGCAGCTGGCTCCAGGGACAGCTGCTCAGGTAGCCCTGGGGACAGCCACACCAGCCACTGCTCAGGCAGCCCCCGGCAGCAGTCCCAGGGTGACCAGCGCAGCCACAGTCTGTGGCCTGAGGCAGCAGTCTCCCTGGGTGGCCGGCCAGAAAAATCGCCGTCTCCAGCCCCAGGCAGCGGTCCCCGGGTGGCTGGCTGGAGCAGCTCCAGTCTGCGGCCCCCTGCAGCAGGTGCTGCTGGCCCCGGGTGCCTCCGGCCCCAGGCGCCACCCCCTACCCCAGCAGCGCCCCCCCCAAACATCCCTCCCCACACTCCCCCACAAGTTTTAGTCACAGATATTTTTAGTATAAGTCAAAGATTGGCAACCTTTGGCACGCGGCCCATCAGGGAAATCTGCTGGCGGGCCGGGACAGTTTGTTTACCTGCAGTGTCCGCAGATTCGGCCGATCGCAGCTCCAGTTGGCCACGGTTCACCGTTCTAGGCCAATGGGGGCTGTGGGAAGCACAGCCAGCACATCCCTCGGCCCACGCCGCTTCCCGCAGCCCCCATTGGCCTGGAACGGCAAATCGCGGCCAGTGGGAGCCGCGATCGGCCGAACCTGCAGACGCTGAAGGTAAACAAACTGGCCCGGCCCGCCAGCGGATTTCCCTGATGGACCGCATGCCAAAGGTTGCCGATCCCTGGTATAAGTCATGGACAGATCAAGGCCGTGAATTTTTGGGACCTGTCTATGACTTTTACTAAAAATACCCCTGACCAAATGGTAGTATTAATAATGGGGTATGGAGTCTTTTACTGCTAAAGTCATGGACTCAAATCCAGCTGTTATGGCTTCCAGGGTTTGTGTAAATGCTGTGTTTTGGTGTCACATCTTGAGGGTTTGCACACATAGCATTTCAAACTAATCCAAACGTTCAAAGTGAAATTCAGCCAAATCCAATGCCCGTTTTCACCATGAAGGTATGCCTGCAACACAGCCCCTAAACCTCCCAGGTTCACTAAAGAGGTTTGTAAATCTTAGCAAACTTTCCAAATCCAGGCTGATTTTCAAGTTTAAAATGGTTTGGTTTCAGGTTCTGCTGTGAACATATCACAGGTCTAGTTAGCAGTGACCGAACAGCAAACATTTATTTGGTGATCTTAAATGAGCTGATGATCTCAGCCAGAGCCTAGTAGGCAGTTGTCTGTATCTCGGCCACTCTCACCACAGGCCCTAATTGGCAAAGTAACAGTCAAAAGTTTGCCATTCAGGATGTTAGCTAGGGCCTGTGCTAAGAGTGGCTGAAATACAGACACCTGCCCACTGGGCTAAGATAGAAGAATTTAAAATGTGACCAAAAAGGATTTAAAATGTTTTGAACCTTTGCTTCTACTGTCACTACTAATCCTAGTCTGTTCTGTTCCATGGAGGTTCTGGGCAAAATTTTCAGACTGAATAGTTTATTCAAGGAAAAATGCAGTTTGATTCAAACTTTTAGCAAATTTGACGAATAGTTTCGGCCATTCACAAAATGGTTGAAGGAAGAAATGGTGTTAGTGCTGTTATCCTTCCCATTTACAACTGTTTGCCCAGTGATTCAGGCACTCACCTGGAATATGAGTGACCCAGGTTTAAATCCTCAGTCTAGAACAGACCTGAAATGGATTTTTTGATTCAACAAAAATACCAAAAAATTCAGATTCTGTTTGATCCAAACTGCGTTTTGTTTTTTTATTTTTCAGAAATACCACCCAACCAAAAAATCAGTTATTCACCCAGCTCTATTTTAATACAACACTCATCACCTTGGTATCTGAGTGCCTTCCAGTAATACATTAAGAGAAGTACATTATGTGACTAACATCTGTCACATGTTGTTTGTTCTTTCATCGACTCTGCCAGGGGAGAAATGTGTGCCATAGAGTGTCTTTATTTGGTAGGGACTTTTCTTTTCACACCTCTCCTGGCATATATCTGTTGGCTAGAGAGAATAAGATGGTTGTGTAGGTGGATGATTCTTCTCTTAGGAAAATTCGGTGCCATTCCATGAATTAGCAAGAGTTCCACAGAGCAGCAAGGTTAAATAGCTTGCCAAGATAGCAAATAGAACCATACTCTCTCCCAGCACTGGATCTTTCCTGATTTTTGTGATTCCAGTTGTTCCTAGAGTATATGATGGCTGCAAATGCGCATATAAATACACATATACTATAGCTTGGAGAATTGTCCCCATGCCACGCTGTTCATAGTGTCTGGATGCATAGCCAGCATGGACTGAAATTTCACAACAATTGGATAATGACAATAAATAGGAGTTTAGGAGAATAGCTATGCTGGTTGCAAAACAGATGTTCTGATCAGCAGACGACTCAAGCTATATCAGCCTCTGAATAAGCCATATACTGTCAGCAATTGTTTCCTTGCTAGTGTTGGTTCAGAAGCTTGATAAGGATTATTCGTTCAGAGAAGCATTTTCCTCTCCTCCATCAGTTTGGAGAGTTGGTCTGAAATCCATAAGATGAAATTAATTAAAGACAAGATCAAAGTACTGCACTTAGGAAGGAAAAATCAAATGCACAACTTACAAAATGGGGAATAATTGGCGAGGTTACTGCTGAAAAGTTTCAGAGGATCATACTGGATCACAAATTGAATTGAGTCAATAAAGTGATGCAATTGCAAACAAGGCTAATATCATTCTGGGGTGTATTAACAGGAGGTAATTGTCCTGATCTATCCGGCACTGATGGGGCCTCAGCTGGAGTAATGTGTCCACTTCTGGGCACCACACATTAGGAAAGATAAATTGGAGAGAGTCCAGAGGAGAGCAACAAAAATAATAAAAGTTTAGAAACCTGAACTCTGATGCAAGATTAAAAAAAAACTGGGCAGATTTAGTCTTGAGAAAAAAAGACTGAGGGGGGGAGCTGATAACAGTCTTCAAATATTTTGAGGGCTGTTATAAAAAGGACAGTAATCAATTGTTCTCCATATCCACTGAAGGTAGGACAAAAAGTCATGGGCTTAATCTGTGGCAAAGGAGACTTAGATATTAGGAAAAGCTTTCTAACTATAAGGGTAGTTAGATTCTGGAATAGGCTTTCTTGGGAGATAGTTGAATTCCTATCACTGGAGGGTTTTAAGAACAGGTTGTACAAACACCTGTGATGGATGGTCTACGTTTACTTGGTCCTTCCTCAGCACAGGGCATTGGACTTGATGACCGCTCAAGGCCGTTTGATTCTACGATCAAAGGCATGCTCGCCTGCTGACAGCAAATAAGTATTATTAAATGTTTGCTAATACAGACCTTTTAACGTCACTGTCTAGACATTGGCTGGTTATACAATTTTTCATTTTCATTTTCTCTTTCATAACATAGCAGAAACTAAACTGAAAATAATTATGAGAAAGACTTTTGAATGAAACAGACTTTTTCAAGACTGTGATGATTAATTTTGCAATGTTGCAAGTTCCAATTAGACAGTTAAATGGAAAAAATAAGTAAAACTGAGTATTTATTTTTTATTTTTGGAAGGGGAGAATGGTGGAGATATTTTCAATTTAGGGAGGGGTTCTAGACATATATTACAAACACTGCTATGTATTTTCAGTGCAAGCCACCTTTCTTTGAATAGGTTGAAGATGAGAGCAGAGGATTTGGCATGAAAAGTTCTGAGTTTTATTCCTATCTTTGCCACTGACACATTACATGGCATTGGACAAATCA
Source organism: Chrysemys picta bellii (assembly GCF_011386835.1). Lineage (NCBI taxonomy): Eukaryota > Metazoa > Chordata > Testudines > Emydidae > Chrysemys > Chrysemys picta. The sequence continues at coordinate 21,343,775 of NC_088791.1, forward strand.
AAAAAACAATGGCTGCCACAGTTTTCTGATCAGTATAAAGTGGGTAGCAATATTTTCTTACATTACGGGCATATTGTGAGGCTCAGTTCTTTAATGTTTGTAAAGCACTTACACTTGCTTGAATGAAATTAATATATAATAGATTTATTTAGAAAGGATATAGTTTTCAAAGACATGTAAGTGACTTAGGAACCTAAGATAATTTTCAAAAGTGACGTAGGCACTTTTGAGCCTCAGTCTCATTGAAAGCCACTTAGGTTCCTGAATGCCTTAGTCACTTTTGAAAATGCAATGTAGGTTCCTAAATCATTTAGGCTCTTTTGAAAATTTTATCCACATTCCCTTCCTGCCCCTGTGTACCAAGTCCTTTATAACAATGCAAAAGGCAATGCATTTAAAAACCTCATAAAATATTAATATAAAACTAAATAACTCCAAATAATTATAAAATTATTATTCAGTATTAATTATTCTGCACCAGGCATCCTGGGATAAATTAATACTATGCTCTTCCAAAACTGATTTGAAGAAATGTAATAAGAGAAGGCTCTACATCTGGGGTAGGACTCAGGGACTGCATAAAAATGTTCTGCTTGCTCCATTCAGTGAGTTGTGTGAATTTTCCCAGGGGAGAATATAGAAAATATTTCCAGTGGTATGTTCCATAGCTACACATACACAAATATCACAATCATCAGCAATATCGCACAGGCAGTGATCTCCGGACCTTCAAACAGAGATCTCTGCCATGTGAACTATTAATATAGTAGTTAGCTGTTAGTTGGGTCTGAGCCAGTTACTAGAGGAGACATTAATCACATACGCAGGGGGGCGGGTCTGACATTCTAGGCAGTATATGGGGAAATAGCAGACATTAGCTGTTTATGCAGAGACTGTTGTTTCTAAGGACAGTAAGGATGAAATCCTGTTCACACTTAAGTCAATGGTAAAACTGCCATTAGTAGCTTGAGTGGGCTCAGGATTTCATCCAAATTGTCACATGATCTGTCATAATGCTCACTTCTATCTAGCAACTTCCCACACAAGAAACACCCACTAATTGATTCAGGCTCAGCAATGCCTTTGTCTCACCATGACTGGCACCTAGCCAAAGTTGCTTCCTGATCAAACCGTGTTCATGCCATCTAGCTGTCCCTTTGCCTGGGAACACTTGTTCTTTTCCTGAGAAGTGCACTCCCCACCTACACAAACACACCAACTCAGGTTTAGAAAAACTATTTGCAATCACATCATCCGTTAACTTCCTGAGGGGACCTTGAATCACTGGCTTCAGCAGCTAGAATTGGATTATGTAAAACAGCACCTAACTTTGCTCAGATAGTATCAGACACAAGGGCTACTTGTAAAATCTCTAACCACAAAATGCTCTTGACTTTTTAATTGTGGTACATACGTCTTCAGACAAATACTTCCCCTCAACTCATATTTGAAACTTATCTCATGCACCCTGCTTAGCAGAGTTCCTCCTATGGTTTTCCATTATCCTGGTATGTTATAAAAGCTTTATTAAGTTAAGAGGATTAAAATAGACTCTACAAAGAAATGTGGAGTACTATACATTTCCAGCTCTGTTTTATTATCTTGCTAATAGAAAAATGCGGTTCCAGCATAGGACCAGTTGCTTGAAATCCTGGTCTGCGCTGGATAAGCTAGCTCCATCTGAAGGATGGGGGGTGATTCTTATTCAGTGGCACAAACATAAATTATGCAGGTTAAATACACAATGAAACCTTTTTGTTCAGATTTAGACTTAAGAGAAACGATAAGAGATGGAGGAAGAGAGACTAATGTGCTGCCAACATTTTAATAAAGGGCTCCCTCAAAAACATTTTGCCTCACTCAGCAGTGCTCTCCATGTCAAATACTCGTCCCACACAATAAAATATGTATCAGTTCCACACAAAAATTCAATCAAATCCATACTTTCTCCCCTCCTAGATCCATCTATCCTTCCTTGTGTCCCAGTACAGCACATTCATAACCTGTAATGAAGAGGCACTCTTTAGAACATCTCTCTAAATGTTTAAATATCTTTGCCTATATTTTGTAAAGGGCATTCACAAATGATGTGCTAAGCTTTCCGTGCTATCTTGCCACTTTATACAGTCTCTTGTTCAAACTTCTGTTTAATTTTTCACAGGATATTTCCAATAAAAATGTGTTCTATATTGCCCGAGTGGATAGGATATAAAAAAAGAGAGATAACAGAATTTCACTTAGTTAAGAACACTTTTTAAATCTTTGCTTTCAAATCATATTTTTATTGTTGCCCTATTTAGCAAGTGCATTATGTATCCCCCCCAAATATATTTTAAAATCTCCTTTTGCGGGGGGGGGGGGGGGGGGGGGGGGGAATTAGGATAAGTTGATTTTAACATAATTTTCAAAGAAACTGGCACTGCATAATTGTTCATTTTACTAAGACTAAGTGAGACCAGAAGATATTTTGTAACAACAACAATAATAAATCCACTGTTTAATGTGAAGGTCTTCTACATCATTAAGAATATCTGCATCCAACTGAGCATCACTGGGGAATTTTGACGAGGTGGATGCTGCCTCGTTTGAGAGGATACTGTGTAACATGTACATGAAGTGGTATGGCTTGTGCTGCTGATTAAGACTTCCATCCCATTATTACTCCTTTGGCCCAAGGTTATCCAGTATTTGAGACCTTGCTGGGTTGCTTCTGTTAGGAGAAGAAATTGATAATATGTGTCAGATATTTCTTTGGTGCAATCCTGTTTGTTGACAAAGTATGTTCACAAAGTCCTGTTTCCTTGAACATAGTAGAAACAAACAGGAGTCAGTTTCTTGCTCCCAATTTTCATGCTTGACTTTCCTGAGTGTCCTGTGCTCCAAGGAGCCCTGTCCCCCTCAAGGCCACCCTCAGGACTGTTTCTCTCACTGTCTGCAGCTTCCGCCCTCTAACACACACAGCTGCTGCAATCAGCCAATCAATCCCCTTGCCCATGTGTTTCCAACCAGTCCTGGGAAACTTCTCAGACCACGCAGATTAAACAGGCCATGTGGCCTATTGCCTTGGGAAGTAGTTTCTATTGTCTCCAGCTATCTCACTTCATGAATGAAACTTATTTGTTCTAGCCATTTAGCCTGAAAGAAGGGTGGTTAGCACAACCATTAGCTTTAAAGGGCTCTGTGACAGTCTGTCAAAGACCTGTTTGCTAGCAGCCATTAATATCTTCTTACATAATAACAGTGGAATTGGTTCTGCATGGGTGGACCTACCCAATTGACTTCACTGAGGCCAGGTTTACACTACCACTTACTTTGGTATAACTTATGTCGTTCAGGGGTCTGAATAAACCACCCACCTGAGCAACATAAGTTACACCGACCTAAGTGCTGATGTGAACAGCGCTATGTCAGCAGGGGAGCTTCTCCTGTCGACATGGCTGACGCCCCTTGAGGACATGGATTTATTATGGCGACAAGAGAGCTCTTTCCCATCAGCATAGAGCATCTTCACCAGACGTAGCGCTTCATCGATGTAGCGCTTCTAGTGTAGACTAGCCCTGAGGTCCTGGCTTCACAGATCACATTGTAGGAGGGAGGCATTGTAAAGTAATATTTAAAATCCACATTCCAACTCACCTCAGCTGCAGGCAAGTCAATTCACCCAACCTGAGGAACAGAAGAGCTGGAGGAGTAGAGATCTGTAGTCACTATCAACATTTAAAAAGTCGCAGTATGGGCCTTGTGGTGGACACACTGTCAGGCTTTCAAAAACAACTTCTGAGAGTCCCAGCAGCGCTTTCTAAAAGCCCATCCGTCTTGACAGCAAACTCTAGCTTTGCCCAAAATTAATTTTCTGAGATCAAGGTTGATTTGTGGATAAAAAAATTGCCTGGCTGTCACATTGAAAAAGAATGCCGGCAAGTAATAACAAATAGAAGCTATTGTATGGATGCGACATGAGGTTTATGATGGCAATTGGGATTAATCATCTTTTGATTTAAACTGTAGCTGAAGAAGAAAACACTGGAAGTGACTGTCTGGGATTATGATAGATTCTCCTCCAATGACTTTCTGGGTGAAGTGAGTATCTAATTTCCTCTCTTCCAGCAACCTCCCTTCCCGCCTCTTGGGAGATACCTGATTAAATGCACATTGATAATCAGAGATTGTTTGTTTGGTGGGTGTGGGACTCACAGAAACATTTTTCTTTAGGCTTAGCTTCTGGGCCATAACTATACTACTGCCCAACTTCATAATAAATGTGTGAGATTCACTTCTTTCACCTAAAAAGGGCACTGAAATTTTCCGTCTTTTGGTATATCATAGTAGGGCTAATTTTGTGCACTTACGTTTATGGTGAATAGTTGCACTAATTTAGCTCAATGTTTCAAAAGTAACTTGATGAGAGATCTCAACTCTGACAAATAGAGTCTGTTTTTATCTCAGCATGGGATGTGAGGACTGAGGAGTTTTCTATAGTGTGGGGAGAAGTGTGGCAGTGCCAATGAATCAAGGACTAATTTCTGCCTGAAGGCCATGATTTCGCAAGGCACTTAAGCACATTGAATTGCAACGAAGTCAGTAGCATTGCACAGGTGTAACTGAAAGCACAATCTTGTATAGTTTATTCATAATGTTTCAATAACTAATACTGCACCAGGTCAGCCATGATGAAAAGCTTGGAGACAACCTGCTTTCCCTTTTTGTTTTAAAGCATATGTAATATGGAATTACCAGCAATAACCATATCAAATCAGTAATTAAAATTATTACCATAGAAGATAACAATTAGAAACAATTACCCAGAAAAATCAATTACTAAAATTACCATTCGGATAAAGTGATACGAATGTGAAAAAAATTGCTTACCCTGCATTTAAGGTGTATTATACAGCATATGCAATTAAATGTTATTCAGTTTAGCACCAGATATGCTTTATTGTGACCGTAGTACCAGGCAAGCTATGTCACCACTTAAAAAATCTCTAGAACAAATGTATGGATGAGTTTAAAAAATGATTACTTACATCCTACCTGCCACATCACACTGTTGCTGTCTTCAGCATATTTATCATACCCCAAAATGAATGACTTTAGAGAGTATCTACAGATTATTATTTATGACCTTAAGATTAAATTGGTGTTCTAATGACTGCTTCTCTGGTATGATTAAAACTTTTGACTTGAAATATGAGCAGCATCTGCAAGTATTTAATTTAATTTATAACGTCATTTCTATTTAAATTTGAATGCAGTTCCTAGTGGGGAAAGTGAGAGAGCGAGAGATAGCGCAAACAGCTATATTTCAGGCCCATTATTTGGGGGCTGTCAAGGGTTAAATCAGAAGGAAGCCTAACAAGTGACAGTGGATGTGGGGTGCATTCAAAAATATAACTTGTCAACAGGGCCGGCTCCAGGGTTTTGGCCGCCCCAAGCAGCCAAACAAACAAAAAGCCGCGATCGCGATCTGCGGCGGCAATTCGGCGGGAGCTCCTTCGCTCCAAGCAGGAGTGAGGAACCATCCGCCGAATTGCCGCCGAACAGCTGGACGTGCCGCCCCTCTCTGAAGTGGCCGCCCCAAGCACCTGCTTGGTAAGCTGGTGCCTGGAGCTGGCCCTGCTTGTCAATGACTGATGGCCCTAAGGGCACCACTGATGAAAGCAACTAAAAGGCCCCCAAAGAGACCAAGCCAGAGCTTGGGTCATGCCCTGGCATATGAGAGCTAAGGACAAATGTTTTTTTTGCCCTCCCAGTGAGAGACAAACTTGAGGAGACTTCCCAGGTAGAGCTAATAAAAATAAATAAATTATAAATAAATAATAATACTGAGGAGTCTTTCACCAATTCATTGGCCTGCTGAATCAGTCTGTATTTTTTTCTCTAATCAGATGACAAAGGCTTAGTTCCTAAAGTATTTGAACCCTTTCCTTCTGCCAGCACTAGAGAAGATTCCCTTACTATTACATGTATGAGTTTATTGGGAGCCTGCAAGGGTTACAACCTGCAGGGGCTTCTGTTTGAGTTACCTACAGCTTCTGGCTGTTATCCAGCTGGCTTGCTGCTAAGTATCCAAGTGTTTGGTCTACAGGACAGTCACACAGTGACCTCATCCTGGGGTCAGATACCAAGAGCTGTTCCACACAGAATATTGGTCTGTACGTAGATCAGTCTAATTCTAACAATTTTGTGCTTTGGTGTTCCCACCACTTCCGAAGGAGAACTAGCCAAGAACTCACCATCAGAACTATTTCCTACTATTATTCAGCCTAATTTTCATGACACTACTCTTTGCTAAATTCCTTTTTAACCACCCTAAACTATTCATCTCTACTTACTGCTCCATCTGTGAGTGGTCTCTTTGGGTTTGTCTCAGGTTGACCAGCCTCTTTGGTGAGTCTGTGGTACCCTGCTAATGGGACAGTGATCAATGACAGTTCCCCAGGCTGTATTCTACATGCACCACATTCAGTGTTCCTTGGATAGAGTTCCTCTAGTCTTTTCTTAACCTTTGGTAGCTTCAGGCAGTGGGCCTGATGTATAGTTGTTTGCTTTCTAGGCTGGGAATTGTTCTCCTTTAGTCTCTGCAATAATTAGAGGCCTCCTGGAGCACTGGGGAAGTTCTAGAAAACTGGAAGAAAGCTAATGTGCCAATTTTTAAAAATGGTAAACAGGATGACCGCAGGTCATTATAGGCCCGTCAGCCTGACACTGATCCTGGGAAAGATCATGAAGCAGCTTATAAGAGACTCAATTAATAGAGAATTAAAAGAGGGTAGTGTGATTAATGCCAATCAACATGGGTTTTATTGAAACTAGATCTGTCAAACTAACTTGATAACTTTTTTTTTGTTTGGTGACATTACTAGTTTGGTTGATAAAGGTAATAGTGTTCAGGTAATATACTTAGGCTTCTATAAGGCCTTTGACTTGATACCACACAACATTTTGATTAAAAAACTAGAATGATATAAAATTAACATGGCACACATTAAATAAATTTAAAACTGGCTAACTGATAGGTCTCAAAGTGTAACTGTAAATGGGGGATCATAATTGAGCAGGCGTGTTTCCAGTGGGATCCTGCAGGGATCCGTTCTTGGCCCTATCTATTTAATATTTTTATCAGTGACATGAAAGAAAACATAAAATTCTATAAGTACCTACATGGGGAATAAATATTCTCCATCACTGACAATTTTTAAATCAAGCTTGAATGTTTTTCAAATGTAATGCTCTAGGAATTATTTTGGGGGAGTTCTATGGCCTGTGCTACACAGAAAGTCAGACTTGATGATCACAATGGTCCCATCTGGCCTTGGAATCTCTGAATCCTGAAGTAGCTGCTCCTTCAAGATGGGTGACTACAATATGGCCCAAAGACTTCTAAACTACAATATGGCCCAAAATTTTACCTGCACAACCTCTTTTCTGTTCCCAAATATTTAAGGTGGTTTTTTGTTTGTTTGTTTGTTTTATGGTGGAGCATTCAGCAGTTCTTTAATGCCTTAAAGAGAGGGTCTAGAGGATTGTTCATCCCCCTGGGCAACTCTTGCTTTGAAGCTCATAGATCGCTGGAAGTTGTCTCCAACTTATTCTGTGCTCCCTGCTCCCCTTCATGAACTCAATCTCTCCCCAAAGAGCTCTGCTTCCTAAGGACAGAAGATTTTTGTAATCAACTGCCTAGTCTACCTCCTTTGCACTGGCTGAGTCCTAAAGAGAACCTCCCCTTTCTGGGCAGATCTTTCTAAAGGCTTCCAAGACTCCTGCCAGCAGTGCTAGTTGCCAAGAGTAGTGGATCTCAGCAGAGTAAATTCAGAGGAGCACAGGCTACATCATTTAAAGGTCTGCACAGTTGTTCCTCTCATGGCAATGCACTCAAGGCATCTTCTTCCCCTCCCCAATGCAGCTCTGATTCCTAAAAGGCATTATTGAGTACTGTTTTTTTAAGCAATGGAAAATAATTGTTCCCTTAATACTTAAAGTTATAGCTATCTCTTTCCTTTGTGGGGTAAAAAATAATAGCTATTAACATTTGAATATAATTATCAAGCACATATAAATACTTAAAGAACCTTTCAGAATCATTCTTACATTATACAAGATCTCTTTAGTAACAAATATTCATTAACATCTCATCTTCCCCTTATAAGTTTTACATTGGTATGATTCTATTAATTTTTGTGTGTGATACTTTTGACTCACACCAGCATCAGTGAGATCAGATTCAGTCCTCTGTGTCTCATGTGATATCTTAATCAGATATATCATATGTCATTGTGCAGATATTGATTGAGCTATCCAGCACCTCTCAGATTGACAACACCCCAAGGTGGTATCCTCTGAAGGAGCAGACTGAAAGTATTGACCATGGGAAATCTCATTCTGGGCAGAGCAGCCAGCAATCACCAAAGCCATCTGTCATCAAGAGCAGAAGTCATGGAATCTTCCCTGACCCATCCAAGGGTAAGAGCTATGGATAAATTTCCCTAACAAGTCCTCAGAAATCTATGATGTAACAGAACCTTTTGTGATTTTCAGGGTCCCATGGAAAAACAGAGTGACTTGCATATATTTTCTACATATGTACTTTTATTAAAGGCTAAATTCAGCCTCACAGTGATTTCAGTGGAGTTACGACTGCTTACACCAAAGCTGAATTTGTGTCTTTCCAACAGTATATTATAAAGTGAGATCCTATGTGTTCTGCACAGGTATTAGAGATCTCATGGTACTTTTCATTTGCCTATGTCTTTGGCCAAAATTCAACACATATACCACTTTGGATTAGGCTTTCTTTTTTATTTCATTTAGTGTTTTATGGCACTGTGTTTTGAGCATGTATGCTAATATTTAAACTGTTGTCCTCTGACATTGTCACACTGACATCTTTTTAAAGAATCATAATGAGTGAAAGTTCATTTCACCTTCATTACGGGCCTGAGTAGAATGTGGCTTACACTGGTGTCAATCAGGAGTAACTCCATCGGAATCAGTGGCGGTAGAGGAGTTCAGTGGAGTTACACTAATGTGAGTGAGTGAAGAATCAGCCTCAGTGTCTCCAAAACCGACAGTCAACGTGTATCATTCTTCAGAATATTTTTTTTTCCAAACTAAATATAGCAGTTTCCCAATATCTCAGCTGGCAAACATTGTATATACGCAGCACATGTAGTACCAGAGCAATGTCCATGTGATAAAGCGGTACAGATGGAGGCCAGATGACAGAAGCAAAGTAACAGGATAGTGTTCTGGTAATAACACACAATCTGTCCTATTTCTTTTTGGTGTAAAGTTGCTATGATGACAATTCTGTAAAGCACTGTGTATTTGCAAGGACAGTAAATCTTGTCTAAATCAGAGAGGGCTGTGGATATAATTATATAAGGGCTAGATTGTGACTTGAACTACACACCATTACAGGGGGATCCTAAATTTGCTCAGCCTAGCTTGGACTTGAGTCTGGACACTCAGGGGTAAATGGTGCTGCTTGCCTGCTTCCTTCTTGCAGCACAGGTGGGTAAGGAGGAACAGGAAATGTGCGAAGCCTTGGCTCCACCCACCAGTTCATCAGCGAGCAAAGCTGGGTCATCATGGGAGGTGTCAGAATTTGCTGCTGGTATAGGCCAGCAGCAAACTGTACCTTGGACCACAGAGCAACAGGAAAGCAGGGAGGGAATTGTGACTCATTCTGCCAGACACAGTGCCTGCTGGGGCTACTGGTGGAGTGAGGCATTTCAGGACTTTGCCTGGAAACACAATTTTCTGTGAGAGAGATTATTTATTTAATAGAAATAACACTCATGTTTATCCTTTTCCCCATCAGACATGCAGATGCCCACCATTGAGAAATCTCACAGCAGTCCAGGGAGCTCTAAATCTTCTTCCGAAGGACATCTGCGCTCTCATGGACCATCCCGCAGCCAAAGCAAAACCAGCGTCACTCAAACCCACCTTGAAGACGCTGGGGCAGCCATCGCTGCTGCTGAAGCAGCTGTCCAACAGCTTCGCCTTCAACCAAGTAAAAGACGCAAATAAATTCCTCAGCATGGCAGCTTAATGTTCATCTGTTGCCTTTTTCCCCTGCTGTCCTTCCCGGTTTGCTTTTTGTTTGTTTCTGTTCTTGGCACATTGTGCTCACTCTGTTCAATGTCTTTCTTTGTGTGTGTGTGTGTGTTAACACATATAAGTACAATATCCTCCTCCTATTTAGAAGTCTTTTTTTATTATTATTTATATAGACTGCAGTAAAACTGGCTGTTTCTCCATCACTCCCACCATTCATGGCCCATGACATTCCAGAACTGTGCATGGCTCATGGAATCTTCCACTGTGTGTTATTGTTTTGGTGTTGCTAAATATCTCAACCACAGAAATAATCAAACCCCAGATAGGTGGCTGCCAGCTTTCAAAGAATCACATCCAACATGCATTGAGAGCACATTAACAGCATGATATTAACATCAGAAAACAAGCAGGACATCTACACTGGAGGATAATGGTTGGGAGGATTTCAGGTTGAAAAAACAGTCGTTACTTAACAGCATGACTCAATTTCCTATATTTGAAGCATGGTTGCTTATAAGTCTCTAACATTCCACTCTTTTGAAAGGTTTATTAAAGGCAACCTACTCTTTACAACGTTTCAGATAAATTCGTATTAGTGAACAGTAGGCTGACAATAAATACGCCAGACTATTAACAAGGAACTCAGGTATTGAATAGTATTAATAATCTTATCATTCCACTCTCCTTGGGCTTTTCTAAGCCAATTGCTGTAGTAGTGGATTCAATTTCATTAGATGCTTTCTACCACAGATTGATTTAGGGCTAGAATAGGATTTGTCTGGCAGCTGGAAATAGATTCACAAATGACAAACCTTCCATTCAGAATTCTAGCAGTACAGAGTACAATTCAGACCTGTATCTTATTACTGGTTGAGGATTTAGTTTCTGCAAATTGAAACCTTCCAACTGTGGATACACTGTGTTTGTCTTCAGGGTTTGTTGGTGTGCCATAAACTCATTGTGGTATAAAACACAAAGAGGGGGGAAACTGTTTTCCTTGTCCCACCGTCATTAATAAAGAAACAGCCAGTTTTCATACCCTTTAATGCTGTGCATGTGGTGTCTCTTTGGTGTTTGAAAACCCTACTTATTTAAGTGCAGAACAAAACACTTCTGTTTGCATGAATAACATTTAAGCTGGTTCCATCTGAGGATACATACTCTGGGTTTCCATTTCACCTACACTGCCACAGCAGCACATAAAAGCGGTCAGTCTAATCATGCCAGGAAGCCGCACAGACACAGCATAGCAGGAGTCCTCCCAATTCAAAGAACTCAGTCTGACAATCTGCCTCCACCAGCCAATGACAACAAAGACCAAAGTCAACTAGCTCTCAGAAAAGTGATGTCTGATGGACCAGTCAAGCCCGAAGGAGGTGAGCAGAAAGACATGGCCAAGAAACCAACCAAAGCCAGAATCCTTCTTGCCATGTCTACTGATTCATTGCAGAGTTTAATTATTTATTTACCCTCTGTAAAGAGCTGTAAATGTCAACGTGAATCAAGACCTTTACTTGATCTTACCATAATTGTGTAAGTCCTTAACGAAACAGTGTGCTAAATAATATGATAGAACAGTGATTTGTGCACTTCCATTCTGCTGGGGGACCTGCTCTTCTGTTGAAAAATGGATTAACTGTGTTCACATTGCCTAATAAAATGCATGCCTTTAACCAGGTCTGCTTAAGCATGCCATAATAGTTCTTATGTTATAACAAAATACTAATTGCACACTTCTGCTGCTGGAATTCCAGATAGGAAATAGAGCCATTCTCTTCCCTCCACCCCATGTTGTTGTAACTGCCGATGTATTACTTTCAATGCAGATTTCAGTGTGGTAGCTGGGTTAGTCTGTATCAACAAAAACAATGAGGAGTCCTTGTGGCACCTTAGAGACTAACAAATTTATTTGGGCATAAGCTTTCGTGGGCTAGAACGCACTTCATCAGATGCATGAAGTGAAAAATACAGGAACAGGTATAAATACATGAAAGGATGGGGGTTGCTTTACCAAGTGTGAGGTCAGTCTAACGAGATAAATCAATTAAGAGCAAGATACCAAGGGAGGAAAAATAACTTTTGAAGTGGTAAGAGAGTGGCCCATTACAGACAGTTGACAAGAAGATGTGAGTAACAGTAGGGAGAAATTAATATTGGGGAAATTAAGTTTAGGTTTTGTAATGACCCAAAGAGTGGCCAGAGAGATTGAAGTGTTCTCAAAACACCAACCCAGGAACCAAACCCTGCTACAAATCCCGGTGCCAACTCTGTCCACATATCTATTCAAGGGACACCATCATAGGACCTAACCACATCAGCCTCACCATCCGGGGCTCATTCACCTGCACATCTACCAATGTGATATATGCCATCATGTGCCAGCAATGCCCCTCTGCCATGTACATTGGCCAAACCAGACAGTCTCTACGCAAAAGAATAAATGGACACAAATCTGACATGAGGAATCATAACATTCAAAAACCAGTAGGAGAACACTTCAATCTCTCTGGTGACTCAATAACAGACCTAAAAATGGCAATTCTTCAACAACAAAACTTAAAAAACAGACTCCAATGTGAAGCTGCAGAACTGGAATTAATTTGCAAACTGGATACCATCAGATTAGGCCTGAATAAAGACTGGGAGTGGTTGGGCCATCTGATGAAGTGCATTCTAGCCCACGAATGCTTATGCCCAAATAAATGTGTTAGTCTCCAAGGTGCCACAAGGACTCCTCGTTGTTTTTTCAATGCAGAGTTTTGCAAATACCAGTGAAAAGGAAAGGAATAAAGGAATGGTATCCTAGCAATATCTAAAGAAGAAATATATTCCTCTCTGTTGTGGCCAATTGTGCTATCAAACCTAAATGTTAGGTATGCCATCATCCACCTACCTATCATTGCCTTCATCTGATGTAAATCAACTAGGTTCATTGTCTTTTGGAGCACTTCACTGATTTAATCTGCTGTGGAATTGGCCCAGATTATTCTGCTTGAGTCCTAAACCATGTGGTGTCTGAACTAAAGTAGATAGGTAGGACAGCTTTATTATTTTAATCCCCGTGTAGAAGATAAAAAGAAAAACTCTTATTTTGTTTCTAGTCCCCCATTTATTACCCTTCTGTTTTTATCTCAAATTTTCCATGTCTCCCTAGAATGGAAGGAGACTATTGAACAATTATTGTTATTAATACTAATAGCGAGCAAAACCCAAAACATATGAAGGTTCTTCCATCAAACGGAATGTTTATACGGGGCATAAGAACATATTTAGTAGCACTATGCAGAGAATGGAGATTCCATTTTCTGGAGGCTTTTGGGATTTAGAAATTTGTTTTCATTCCAATTTGGAATAAAACCTGAAAATTTCAAAATTCTCTGGAAAAGTCCCAAAAGCATTTTGTTTGGGGTTGTTTGAGCTTTTTAAATTTTTATATTATATTATATATTCTACTGAAATAAATTGAAATGAAAAGTTATTTTGATATGAAAACTACAATTTCTGATGGAAAATGGTCCCATTGAAGATTTTCTGAACAGCTCCAGTATTTAGCCAACCTTTTTTGATCTCGAAATCTCATCAGAATATATTCTCTCTTGATAGGTCTAGCACTTTCTAAGAGATGTGTGAACCGAGAATTGAGCTAGGATGCAGGAACTCATGAGTTCTAACTGTTTTTTATTCAGAATTAGCATTAACTGTATAATTTATTCAACAAATTTTGCATCATTTTCCTGTTCTGCAGATCATTCCCCATCCTCAAATTTGTTTGATCAAAGTTATTTGCCAGTTACTGTTCTGTAACTCATTCATGGCAGATAATTTTGAATATTTGATTTTCAAGCTGTTTTGACTGACCTTTCACCAGGCTCTGGAATGTGAATGATTTATATAACAAAACCAAAATGAAGTATAGAGATATGCACAAAATAAATTACTTTGTTGACTCTATATAAATACCTTTTCAAAGTACAGAATATTTTTTTCTTGGTCCAAAGAGCAACCCATGCGCTTTCAGTCTCAATGACTTTTACTTTAGATTAACGGAAACAACAAAGTAAGGAAGAACAATAGCAAAGTCTGCATGACAAGACAGAAGAACGCAGTATGAGCTTTACATGTGAGATGCTGTATCAGTTCTGCCACACAAAAATGGCAGCAGCTCATACAGACAGCAGACTCTGAAGAAGTTAGAAGTACAGAACCCAGAAAATAAACTCATAGTGGTAACCTGACTTCATAGGTGATACAAGATAGTTCGTCACTTCTCAGTGCACATGCTGTTGTACAGGGAACTCAAGCAAAACAAAGTGCTGTGCAATGCCCTGCAATGGCCTCTCTTTGGCTCACTTCTTTACACCACAGTTCTGTTGCCAGTGGTCCTGCGCAACTACAAAGAAGGTGATTGGCTTTGCCCTGAAATGCAACAGGCTTCATCTTCATTCTGTCATTGCATTAAAATGTTGTACAGTTAGTCGACGGATAAAGAAGCAGAGGAGGAAGTTTTGTAGGCCCAGGAAGACTGTTTTATATCTTTCAAAGGTGCCTGCATTGCATGAAAGTAAAATTTGCAGAAGCTGAGTAGAGGATTCGAACCATAAACTTCATAATAGCCAGCTGCGTATTGTCTATGTGCTTCCAAGCAGACACTACTGTATATCCCATGGGAGAATGGTACATTAGTGTACTTGTTCTTTTGAGAGAAAGGCATGTTAGTGGAGTTTAGTGTCAAAAGGGCAATATGGACATGAAGTGAGATAAGACTGGTTTTAATTGAGTTTGCCTTCTTGCTTATGCTCAATTTCTTTTACTTGACACAATAAGAAACTGCTGCAGAAAAAAACAAGTAGTTTAGGGATATAAAACAAGGTAGAAGTGTTGTGTACTAAGCAGATATATATGCTACTGCATTGTAAACTTGGTTAGATATAAGTTAGTGAGCACCGTGTAATTGTCAGCCATTTACCAGAAAAAATGCAATATTGTGCAGTTCCTCTCGGTAGCTTTCATTTTACTGGCTTTGGCCAATTTGGAATGGAAAATGCAACTGATTTCCTGGGTACTTCATATTGCTTGGACTGGATAGGATTGTGTAGAGATTTAAATACCAGCTTAAGCTCCCTTCATGTACAAAAGCATTGAATGCTTCTAACAGGCAATACCAGGTTTTCATTTCTTGCCATAGTTTGGGATGACTCCTTCACACTGTAAATAATTTACTGCCCAATAAAGCTGCTTTATTCCAAGCTTCTCTGGGCTCCTAATTTCAGGGTAAATTAAATACGCTTTTTTATTGCGACAAACAACCAGTTTTCCAGAATCCTTCTGTCATTATCAAAACAAGAACAGTTTGTCCCCGTTTTGTGCAGCCAATAATAATCTTATGCTATCTTTGGTTCCAGCCTGAGTACTGGCACCTTTTGCTGTTGCTAGTCTTACTATTTTTTCTTCCACCATTTTAAAATGACATGTAATTTCAGGAAATTGTTCAGAGTCTTTGTCCGATAACTCCTATTTCAAAAGTCTGTTAGCCAGTGGCCTGAGCCCCAGGGAGCATATGTGCTAGAACTAGATTGTTAAGATTGCTTTGTTGAGTAAAGAAACAACATTGCAGCACTTTTAGTAGGACACTATCCTGCCACCATTACTCACATTGTGTGATACTGCACGTTGTGGGAAGTCCCACTGAAATTTCACAAAATTATAAATAGAAAACATATGGTCAAATCAATGCATAATGTAAAAATCAATATAAAATGGCAGATATGTGGGAGTACTCATGGAGTAAAGTACTATCCAGAGTGAGGAAGGATGGCAGAATGGGACTCTTAGGGCTAAATTGTGGTATATCCCACTGATCAGTGTTTGTGGTGTGCCCTCACCCCCCATACTCAGTTCATGAAGAATGTGAGTATTACAGATACAGAGCTGGGAGTAATTCATGCTTTTAGCTCTGGCAGGCTCTGGTTCTGTCTTTGGTGTTGGCCAAGATGATGTCATTTTGCCACAGTTCTGGGTTGAGGATACTTGGTGATGCATTGCTGCAGAAGGACAACCAGCTGGCATTCTTTCTCCTAAGGCTCTCTGGTTACAGTGGAGGAAGTAACACATTCCACCAGCTTGATCACATGGTTGGCACATTTAGGATGGGAGGCAGAACTGTGGCTCCACTTAATTCCCACCCGCTCTTTCTTTGGTTGCTTGCTGAAAGAGCAAGTTGATAGGACCACCAGGTCCTCCAAAGCTCCAAATCTTGTGATGCACTCCGGATTTGGACACATTGTACTCCTTTTTAAGAAGCTAGATTTTATTACCGGAATTCTTTGGAATGTGTCTTTACCATTCAGTTGGATGGTCTCTTGTCAAAGGCAATTGGTTGAATCCAAACTTGGCAGAGAGGGGAGGTGAGCTGGAGTATGGAATCAATTATTTATGTGCCTGATGTCTTTCTGAGGGTTATATATTGCAATTCTCCAGAAGTTCTAAACAAGGCCAGGAGCTACTGTAAATGGGCCTACCCCTCAAGTGAGAAATGAAATACTAGGACCGCTGTGCTCTCTGGATCATAACACAGACACTGGTTTCGCTGAGCAACTTTAAGGGAGCAGTGGTTTTTAATCTTATTTCAAATAGTCATGAGCAAACCTTAAAGGTTTAGAGAGTTGTCAGGGTTCCCTCCCCACTCTGAACTCTGGGGTACAGATGTAGGGACCCGCATGAAAGACCCCCTAAGCTTATATTCCACCAGCTTAGGTTAAAAACTTCCCCAAGGCACAAATTCCTTTCCTTGTCCTTGGACGGTATTGCTGCCACCATCAAGCGATTTAAACAGACATTCAGGAAGGGACCACTTGGAGCCCTATCCCCACCAAAATATCCCCCCAAACCTCTTCATCCCCTTTCCTGGGGAGGCTTGAGAATAATATACCAACCAAATAGGTTAACAAGGTGAGCACAGACCAGACTCTTGGGTTTTTAGGGCACTAAAAACCAATCAGGTTCTTAAAAGAAGAACTTTATAATAAAAAAAAAAAAGTTAAAGAAGCACCTCTGTAAAATCATGATGGAAGGTAATTTTACAGGGTGATAAAAAGATTTAAAACACAGAGGATTCCCCTCTAGGCTCAACTTCAAAATTACAAAACAGGAATAAACCTCCCTCTTGGCGTAGGGAAAATTCACAAGCTAAAACAAAAGATAATCTAACGCATTTCCTTGCTATTACTTACAATATCTGTAATTTTAGATGTATCATTTCAGTAGGAACTGGATTACCTGCTTGGTCTCTCTCTTTGTCTCAAGAGGGAACACACTGAGAGCACAAACCAAACCTCCCCCCACCCTCCCGATTTGAAAGTATCCTCTTCCCCCATTATCAGAGGGGTAGCTGTGTTAGTCTGAATCTGTAAAAAGCAACAGAGGGTCCTGTGGCACCTTTAAGACTAACAGAAGTATTGGGAGCATAAGCTTGCATCTGAAGAAGTGAGGTTCTTACCCACGAAAGCTTATGCTCCCAATACTTCTGTTAGTCTTAAAGGTGCCACAGGACCCTCTGTTGCTCTTTCCCCATTGGTCCTTCTGGTCAGGTGCCAGGTCAGGTCAGGTTAATGGAACTGATTAACCCCTTACAGGTAAATGATTCTGTACCTCTGGCCAGAAGGGATTTGATGTTACTGCATACATAAAGGTTGTTACCCTTCCCTTTATATTTATGACAAGAGTGATCCTGGGTATGTAAGAACATAAGAAGAACATAAGGATGGCCATACTAGGCCAGACCAATGGTCCATCTAGCCCAGTATCCTGTCTTCAGGACATGGCTAATGTCAGGTGCTCCAGAGGGAATGAACAGACTAGGCAATCATCAAGTGATCTATCAATGGTTATCCACTCTCAGCTTCTGGCAGTCAGAGGCTAGGGAACTCCAGAACATGGGGTTGCATCCCTGACCACCTTGGCTAATTGCCATTGATAGACCTATCCTCTATGAACTTACCTAGTTCTTTTTGAACCTCAGTATAATTTTGGCCTTCACAACATCCCCTGGCAATGAATTTCACAGGTACACTGTATGGTGTGAAGAAGTAGTTCCTTTTGTTTGTTTTAAACCTGCTGCCTATTAATTTAATTGGATTATCCCAGTTCTTGTGTTATGAAAAGGAGTAAGTAACACTTCCTTATTCACTTTCTTCACACCATTCATGATTTTATAGACCTCTTTTATATTCCCTTTAGTCCTCTTTTTTCCAAGCTGAACAGTCCCAGTCTTATTAACCTCTCCTCATATGGAAACTATTCCAGACCCTTAATAATTTTTATGCCTTTCTCTGTACCTTTTCCAATTCTAATATATATATATATATATTTAGATGGGGCACCAGAACAGAAAGCAGTATTTAAGGTGTGGGTGTACCATGGATTTATATAGAGGCATTATGATATTTTCTGTCTTATTATCTATCCCTTTCCTAACGATTCCTAATGTTCTGTTAGTGGGGGCCGCGATCAGCAGGTTCGGCCGATCGCGGCCCCCACTCGCAGCGGTTTGCCGTCCCGGGCCAATGGGGGCGGCGGGAAGCCGCGGCCAGCACATCCCTTGGCCCGCACCGCTTCCCGCCGCTCCCATTGGCCTGGGACGGTGAACCGCGGCGAGTGGAGACCGTGATCGGCCGAACCTGCCGCGTCAGCAGGTAAATAAACTGGCCCGGCCCGCTAGAGTGCTTACCCTGGCGAGCCGTGTGCCGAACGTTGCCGACCCCTGTGTTAGCTCTTTTGACTGCCACGGCACTCTGAGTGGTTGTTTTCAGAAAACTATCCACAATTACTAAAAAAGCTTTCTTGGTAACAGCTAATTTAGATCCCATCATTTTATATGTATGGTTCGGATTATGTTTTCTAATATGAATTACTTTACATTTATCAACATTGAATTTCATCTGCCATTTTGCTGCCCAGTCACCCAGTTTTGTTTGATCCCTTTGTAACTTGTCATAGTCTGCTCTGGACTTAATTATCTTGAGTAATGTTGTATTGTGTGCAAATTTTGCCACCTCACTATTTACCCCTTTTTCCAGCTCATTTATGAATATGTTGAACAGCACTGGTCCCAGTACAGACCCCTAGGGCACTCCACTATTTATTTCCCTCCATCGTGAAAACTGATCATTTATTCATACCTTTGTTTCCTACCTTTTAACCAGTTACTGATCCATGAGAGGACCTTCCCACTTATCCCATGACAGTTTAAGAGCCTTTCATGAGGGACATTGTCAAAGGCTTTCTGAAAGTCCAAGTACACTATATCCACTGGATCTCCCTTGTCCAGATGTTTGTTGACCCCCCTCAAAGAATTCTAGCAGATTGGTGAGGCATGATTTTGCATTACAAATGCCATGTTGATTCTTCTCCAACAAATCATGTTAATCTCTCTATCTGATAATTCTGTTCTTTACTAGGGTTTCAGCCAATTTACCTGGTACTGAAATTAGGCTTACCAGCCTGTACTTGCCATTATCACCTCTGTAGTCTTTTTTTTAAAAATTGGCATCACATTAGCTATCCTCAAGTCATCTAGTACAGAATCTGATTTAAATGATGTGTTACATACCCCAGATAGTAGTTTTGTAATTTCAGATTTGAGTGCCTTCAGAACTCTTTGGTGAATACCATCTGGTCCTGGAGACTTATTACTGTTTAATTTATCAATTTGTTCAAAAACCTCCTCTAACTGACACCTCAATCTGGGACAGTTCCTCAGATTGGTCACCTAAAAAGAATGGCTCAGGTGTGGGAACTTCCCTCACATCCTCTACAGTGAAGACCATGCAAAGAATTCATGTAGCTTCTCCACAATGGTCTCATCTTCCTTGAGTGTTCCTTTAGCACCTCGATCGTCCAGTGGCCCCACTGGTTGTTTGGCAGGCTTCCTGCTTCTGATGTACTTTAAAAAAAAAGTTGTTAGTTTTTGAGTTTTTGGCTAGTTACTTTTCCAATTCTTTTTTGGCCTGCCTAATTATACTTTTATACTTGACATGCCAGAGTTTATGCTTCCAATTTTTAAAGGATCCCTTTTTGCCTCCAATTACCTCTTTTACTTTCTTGTTTAGCAATGGTGGCACTTTTTTGGTCCTCTTACTTTCTTTTTTTTATTTGGGGTATACATTTAATTGGAGCCTCTGTTGTGGTGTTTTTAAAATGTTTCCATGCAGCTTACAGGCATTTCACTTTTGTGACTATATCTTTTAATTTTTGTTTAACTAGCTTCCTCATTTTTGTGTAGTTCCCATCTCTGAAGTTAAATACTACTGTGGTGGCTTCTTTGGTGTCCCGTCCCCCCATGCGCACACATCCTGAAAAGCCTAAATAATTATACAAGCTGCCCATACTTCTGTCTTTATTCTGCCAAACTGGGCTAAAAATCTAGCAAGAACGGTTCTCTTATGAGATTTCTGGTGCTTACTACTTGGGTTGCAACTAGTACAGGCTTTCTGGTGGCATTTTGGCACTTCAGCTTGTGGTCCTGGTCAGTCATGTAAAAAGGAATAACAGTTGGGACGGAGGAAAAGATACTCTCTGCAATTTAGAACTCAGAAGAAGGTTCTCTTTGATATAGTTATTATTTTATCTGAATCAGTTGGCCCCACATTTAATCTCAAGTTCCCCTCTTTAAACAAACTGCTCATTCAGTCTAGATGAATGGCTGGGAAGTCTGGCGGTGCTTAATAGTTTCCATTTCACTATTGATTGATTTGACAGCACATGGCTGTAGGTGCTGTGTGAATTATCTCCCTTATGCTTAGCTTTAAAAAAAAAACACATGCACATTTCTTTTCTGTAGTCTCAAGCCCCCTTCACTGGGAGATTTAGTAGTAGAATTTGGATTCTTTTTCCCCCTTCCCATTGATTTTAAAATGACATTATCCTTTAGTACGTTTGAGACCTGGAACTCATGTTTCTCCAGTTATGGAATCTGATTCTCTAACTGGTTCCATAAATACACAAGTTTAACCCCACCCCCCTGTGACAGGGCTGCCCATGGGAGCCAGCTGAGGTCACTCAATTAGGGTGACCTGCAAACAAAACGGGGCAGACAAACCCCAAACGCTGGTGGATATTCCAATACTTAGTTTACCAAGCCAGCACAGAACAGCTTCTATAGTACCTCACTGGTTACTCAGAAGTCCAAACAATGCAGTTCCCTTAAAGTACCCAGCCTCAGGCCTCCGTCCAGACACACACGTCAGATATGATGACGATTACTGAAAATCTTATCTCATCATATAAAAGAAAAGGTTCTTCCAACCCCAAAGGGTCAGCCACATACCCAGGTCCAATTATAACTTAGATCTTACCCAAAATACATGCTTATAGTCAATTCTTATTAACTAAACTAAAAATTAAAAAAAAGAAAAGAGAGTGTTGGTTAAAAGATCAATATATATACAGACTTGAATTCAGTTCTTGAGGTTCAGATAAATAGCAGAGATGAGCTTGTAGTTGCCAAAAGTCCTTTTAGAAATAGTCCATAGGTTATAGTCCAATGTCCATATTCAGGGTGGCTCCAGTCAATGACTGGGGATCTCAATCTTCGTGGCTTTACCTCTCTTGAAACCCAAAGCAGATCTGAGATGAAGCAGGATCATGTCCCAGGGTTCTTATACATTTCCAAAAAAAGAAGAACAGGAGTACTTGTGGCACCTTAGAGACTAACAAATTTTCAACAACCTTTTGGCCTGAGAAAACAATAGGCTTAACTCTCCTGCTTCCAAACATCCTGGCAATTAGCACAGGGTAATTTATCCATTAAACAGTTCAGATACAGGTTACCACAACCTTCAAAGAGACATATAGACAATAATACTATTTCACTCAAGTATTTTCCTAAATGTTAATATTCCTTTTTTGATCTTTGAATCAAACAAGATGTGTTTGCTTACACCACAAGACCTGAGCAAACACCTACCCTTCTACCTCTAACAATGCAGACTTGCATTTCAAAGCTCAATTCATTTACATATCTTCCTAACCAGTCTGTAAAGTTTGGCCATGGGTCAGGTCAGTCTGTGAGTTAATTAACTCTTTCTGGCCCTGTCATCTTTCAATGAGATATTATATCACACTCATAACATCACCCTCCCCCACCAATCACCCCTATGTGGAGACAACTAGTATTGTGTTAAGATTTTTTTTTTAATTTGGAGAAGTGAGGAAATTTCAATTTTCTTTATCCTGCAATTGTTTTCTAAGGTAGGTATATAGAGATAGCTGCATGAATAGCTTGCTGTTGGTGGGAAAGTCTTCACTGGGATCCATTAATGGCACTGAATGCAGAAGACATATTTGTGGCACCTGTATATGTCTACTCCTTTTTCATGGAGGACTAGGAAGATTATTTAGGCATGTGAACCTTCGCCTCCCTCGCGGGCTTCTTTTTTCATCTATTATTTTCCACTTTCTTAATCTTAGGGTTTTTTGGGTACAGCATGGACAGCAGCAGATTCAGAGGAAAGAAAAACTTTTCAGCCTAGAAGACAATCAATAGCTCTTCCAATCCCATTCATGCACAAATCATTAGAAGCCTTTCTATTAAAATAAAATCTGGACATTTTCTTTATACAAACTCAAATGAAAAAGAGCAAACTGATAGCAGTTCTGGTGCCATTAATCTCATGACCAATATCAGTCACTGGTGCCATTAGACCCATGATGTGAGTGTTAACAAATCATTTTATTGCTGGCAATTAAATATATACCGAGATGCCATATCAACCACTGCGGCTCAAAATTAGATAGAGAACAAGATGATAAGTTAACAGTAGGAGTTTGTTATCAACCACCTGATCGGAATGGACACCAAAACGAATGGCCAACAGCAGATATCCAAACCACTACCAAGGAGGAGACTAATAGTACATCCTTTAACCCTCAGCCCCTACTTTGATCACTGCATACAGTCCGATGATTTTTCCAGGGCCCCTTAAGGCTGTTGGCAGTGTCTTGACTGCACTTGTTAGACTACTGTTTCTACCCAGCGCTCCAGCCTAAGAACCGTTTTCTCACCTGTTTCCTTACAGGAGTTTAGAATGTCATAGGACACAGAACTGGAAGGGATCTTTTGGGTCATCAGGTCCACTATCCTCCTATTGCTGGTAACCCTATCATATAATCATGACATTGTTATCACCAGGAGTTGAACCCAAGATCTCTAGAGCTAACACATGAGCATAGCCAGTAGAGCAGGTTGAAAGTTTTCCATCAAAACTGTTTTTCCATGGACAATTGGGTTTTTGATTAAAGGAAAATGTTCACAAAAAGTGTCTGCTTTCTGTGGAAAGATTCAACGTTTTGTTGAATAACTAAATGTTTTCGGCCAAAAACTGAAAATATTATGGCTGCAAACTTTGTGGATTTTGTTTTTTCAATTAAAGGTCAAAACTTTTTGTGGGGAAAAAAGAAGTCAAAACAGATCTACTCTACAGAAATAGGTAGAGTGGTGGCAGACTTATTCCCTTCGTGGATCAGACACAAATGAATAACACACATTGAACTTTGGGGTCTTCAAAATCCAGATATAAACCTAAACTTGGGCTCACCATGTCTAATATTCAATTCCAGTAACATAGTTGATGGGAAAGGAAATCAGTGTGGAAAAATGTAAAGTGGGGTAGAGTAAAGAATAGAAACGAAAAATACTGAATGCAAAATACACCCTAAAAGGACATTTTATTCCAAATGAGCACCAGGAAAGAAGTTTGGTGTTCACGGAGAATAGAACTCTGACACCTTCAAAATGTAACTAAAATCCAGGAGATAAATTCAGCTTTGAGTACAAGTAGTCTTATGACAGCATTTAATTACTTCATAAAGGAAAAATCAAAGCATAACTCCAAAACGGGGAATAACTGGCTAGGTGGTAATATGGCTGAAAAGGTTCTGGAGGGTTATAATGGATTATACATTGAATGTGAGCCAACCATGTGATGCAGTTGCAAAAAAGTCTAATATCATTCTGGGATGTATTAGCAGGAATGTTGTATATAAGACAGAGGAGTTAATTGGCCCACTCTACTTGGCATTAGCAAGGCCTCAGCTGGAATATTATGTCCAGTTTTGGGTGCCAGCCTTTAGGAAAGATGTGAACAAGTTGAAGAGAGTTTAGAAGAGAGCTACAAAAATTACAAAAGAAAACCTGACCTATGAAGAAAGGTTAAAAAAACCTGGCATATTCAGACTTGAGAAAAGAAGACTGAGGAGGGAGGGAACTGATAGTATTCATGTACATTAAGACTGTTTTAAAGAGGATGGTGAGCAATTGTTCTTCATGCCCACTGAAGGTAGGATGAAAAGTAATGGGGATAATCTCCAGCAAGGGAGATTTAGGCTAGACATAAGGAAAAACTTTCTAACTATAAGGATAGATAAGCACTGGAATAGGCTTCCAAGGGAGGTTGTGGAATCCCCATCACTGGAAGAAGAACTGATTAGTCAAACACCTATCAGAATGGTCTATGTGTTACTGGTCCTGCCTCAGCACAAAGGGGTGGACTAGATGACCTCTTAAGGTCTTTTCCAGCCCTACATTTCTATGATTCTAAGATTAGGTGAGGTCTTTTTTGGAATGCTGTGCTGAATTCTGTATTCCTACTACTACCCATAAGGCATAGAGGAAGAAGAGGTCCACTGGAGGACAAATTTAGTGACTTCGGGACTCCAGGAACTAGTCTTTACAGAATAAACAAGGAAACTGGGAGACATATCATTCCCCTCTGTTTTAACCATGGACAAGTTGAGATGTGCACTAATGACCCTAACTGGCAGGTAACTCCATAATGAAGGAGCAGCAACACCATCCCTCTGCGCAGTCACCACTTTGAGATTTTATGGGGTTTGTGGGGGCATGGCTACTCAGATGTGATGGCATGAGGAGGGAGCCAGTCTGGGAAACAAGCAGGAAGAATTGGAAGTCCTGGCGCAATCAAGGAACTATGATGTGATTGGAATAACAGAAACTTGGTGGGGCAATTCACATGACTGGAGCATTGTCATGGATGGATATAAACATGGAAGGACAGGTACAGGAGGAAAGGTGGAGGAGTTGCATTGTATGTAAGAGAGCGGTATGATTGCTCAGAGCTCCAGTATGAAACTCGAAAAAAGCCTGTTGAGAGTCTTTGGGTTAAATTTAGAGGAGAGCAACAAGGGTGATGTTGTGGTGGGCGTGTGCTATACATCACCGGATCAGAAGGATGAGGTAGACGAGGCTTTCTATGGACAACTAAGTGAAGTTGCCAGATCACAGGCCCTGGTTCTTAGGGGGACTTCAATCACCCTGACATCTGCTGGGAGAGCAATACAGCAATACATAGATAATCCAGGAAGTTTTTGGAGAGTGTTGAGGACAACTTCCTGGTACAAGTGCTGGAGGAACCAACTAGGGACCATGCAGAAAAGGACCTGGGGATTACAGTGGACAAGAAGCTGGATATGAATCAGCAGTGTGCCCTTGTTGCCAAGAAGGCCAACAGCATATTGGGCTGTATTAGTAGGAGCATTGCCAGCAGATTGAGGCAAGTGATTATTCCCCTCTATTCGGCACTGGTGAGGCCACACCTGTAGTATTGTGTCAAGTTTTGGTCCCCCCCACTACAGAAAGGATGTAGACAAATTGGAGAGAGTCCAGAAGAGGGCAACAAAAATGATTAGGGGGCTGGAGCACATGATTTACGAGGAGAGGCTGAGGGAACAGGGCTTATTTAGTCTGCAGAAGAGAAGAGTGAGGGGGGATTTGATAGCAGCCTTCAACTACCTGAAGGGGGGTTCCAAAAAGGATGAAGCTAGGCTGTTCTCAGTGGTGGCAGATGACAGAACAAGAAGCAATGGTCTCAAGTTGCAGTGGGGGAGGTCTAGGTTGGATATTAGGAAACACTATTTCACTGGGAGGGTGGTGAAGTACTGGAATGGGTTAACGAGGGAGGTGATGGAATCTCTATCCTTAGAGGTTTTTAAGGCCTGGCTTGATAAAGCCCTGGCTGGGATGATTTAGTTGGGGTTGGTCCTGCTTTGAGCAGGGGATTGGACTAGATGACCTCCTGAGGTCTCTTCTAACCCTAATATTCTATGATTCTATGTGGCATCATCCTATGACACACTTATGTGGAAACAACCACTGGGATTAGTGCTGATCCTGCAAACAGTCTCAGAAATTAGATTAAGGGTGGCTCTGGTTCACGCATGAGCAAGGAGGATTCCCAATTGCCAGAAGTAGGAGGCCATGGTGCACAGTGCAGGTCTTGTCCTGAGATTTCTTCAATTGCCCCACGGATCTCTGGAAATATATGCTTTTGGCAGGCCTTCTACTCCCTACACAATCCAGTTCCCTGCTCACATGAATTGTCAGGAGTACCACAAGTGGCAGAGTTCTTAATGTAATTTCACCTATCTGATGGGCTCTTCTTTGGCAGAGTATGTTATAGTGCTGTGTCTGTCTTCTCTGGAAAAACAGAGGCTTTGGTGGGTGTCTCACTGAGGCAGGCATGGTTTGGAAAGTTACCTGCTAATCATCTCTTAAGAGTGACTATAATTTAAGTGCAAAGCGTCATGAAATTCATCTCAAAACCAATGGGGTCTTAAGGGAACCTAGGTAGTGTTCAAATAGCTGGACTGAGTGACTGAAAGCAGCCAATGGTAATAGAGTTTTAAATAGTTACTTGATGGCTGAATTTACAAGGGAAGAATCATTGTGGGAATATGAACTCATGGTTAGGACAGACCAATGATTCATGATGCACTATTTCCTTTTATCCCTATTTTCCAGTGTCAATTATTAAACCATTTTCAAAGTATATTTAGGGTGTCTTATTTAACTTTGGGTGACATTGCAAGGCAGTTTGCGGAAGCCTGCACCGGAAATAACACACACCAAGTCAAACATAAATATCATTAACTTGGATGGGATATTATCTGGGTTCTGGACTGTATTTGAAATTATTTGTTTTTAGATTTTTGGCACATTTCATTTATAAATACAATCCCTTTGTATTCTTTGTCTTCAAGCTTTAAGGCTGACCAAGATGACAGGAAAACTTTACTAAGTGAGAGCTTTTAGCACAAACGTTTCTATCCTCAGCATTATATCCATTCTATTAAAATAAGTGAAAAGTGCCATCCACAGCAATCTTTTCAAGAAAAAAACCCTATATTTATTTTTCCTGGGAAATTGTGTTATTCAATGTGTGAACAGATATTGTTCATTGTTCTTTATTAAATGTAATGTCACAGTGTGTTATCTGTATATATTTCTCAACTTGCCCAGGGTCAAATGCAGGAGAATTAATTAATTTTGAGTATCAAAAATAGTAAACCAAAATAAACCATCTAAAGCAAAAATAATTTCTTTAGAGTTGACATACAGTCACCACATGAAATTAACCTAATAAATAGAGGTTTAGCACCAGTTTACTAAATTGCTAAGGGCTGTGCTTAAAAACTCAAGGCATACCGTAAGATTACCAAAGATATTAATGAGCAGTTGAGAAATGTAATGGTACGATGTCTGAAGAGGAGGATGTTTTCATACACAATTTGTGTGGGACTAGATGGTGTATCGATGATACTTCCTTTGGATTCCCTGTACTGTATCAAAAATCATCAAATGCAATGAAGGAATGTTTCATTAAGAGTAACAGGAAGGTCCATTGGGATTCTCATTGTAGGACTATCCTACTCACTTTGTCAAATGAATATGAAGTAAAGTAGAGCATAAAGGTGTTTGCAGCATGTAATTGTGATGAATAGCACTTTCTTAACATTGATTACATTTATATCTTACAAGCTTTTTTGTAACCCATTATTCCTGCTCTGTACAGCAAGGCCTACCAACCACCGACCTACAGAAAGCTCTGTCTCCACTGGCTCGTCAGCCAGTAGTTTTGGCAGCGGATATAGCATGGATAGCGAAGGAAGCAGCAGCACCACAGGGGAGAACAATCTGTTTCCTATTCCAAGAATGTAAGGCTTTTTCTTTAATACACTGTATTGTCCTGACAGTACTATGTACAGCACTTTGAGGCCTCAGGCTTCCTCATATGTCATTTCTTCCCAAGACTTGTGTTACACAGTATAACAGCTAATAGCATTTAACCAGATAGGACTCTTGTCAGAGTCTGTAATTGCATTTTCCACTGTTGCACAATTATAAATGTTCAAGCCCACTATACCCATGATTCTACAGAACAAACTAATCGCTGCAATCCAGGAGCAACCTCATCCTCGTTCCTTTTTGTGCACATTTGTAGAGATGGGCTTGAGACACAAAGTGCTGATGGAGAGCAGAACTTCTGCCAAATTTGGGGATGTTCAATTTGGCCCCATTCTCGACACAGGTACTAACAGCAAAATTCAGATCCAAACCTCCCCAAAATTTAGGAATTTGAATTTGTATTTTTGGTTCGGCCATGTCTGCATTAGCATAGCAGTTTGAGGAAGACTTCTTCATCAAATCCCTTCTTTTGCCAATATAGGGGTATTCTCCACAGTCTGACAAGTTTCACCATCAGGAAGTTTATCCTTATTTTACAAGACTAAGCTTTATTATTATTAACCTTATCCATTACTTCTAGTTATACCCCTTGTATCATGCTAGATAATTTCTCTCCCCTTCTGATGTTAACACTCTTCAGGCGGAAATAGATCAATTGTTTTCAAAGTCTGTCTGGTCCATGAAACATTTGCTGATGGTCTTTGAAGAGCTAGCTGGTCACACCAGGCTGGCTATGCATATTGACCCTATTTGCTGCAGCACCAAATCCCACCACTGTGTGGTACTAAGAGTCGGTTAATGCTGCTAAGAAGAGTGCTGGCTATGGCTTGGCACCCTTTGGCCCTCTTCAGAGGGGAGTTCAAAACATGGGGCTGTCTGAGACCTAACAGCAACATGACTCTCATTGCTACAGAGGTGTGTGGATGCTCACTTCAGTAGAGAAATTCTGATTTCCTCCAGCTCTGACTCTGACCCCATGTTTCTAAATCAGACCCACACTTTGGCCAGTGCCAGTGCTATCAGCCCAACACTGGGCTGGAACCACACTAATGTCTAATGAACCTTTCCAAGGAAATCTTCCTTTCCTTGGCCTTTTCCCAGCACACTATGGTCAGTTCTTGCTCTGCAGTCCTGAAATCTGATGCACAAGAGATGAAAGCAACGTTTTTAAAGGTTCTTGACTTTATAAACGAAACAAAACCAATTTGTTCTCTAGAGTTTGTGACATTCCAAAGTGCTCATCCCTTGTTGAAATGTAGTGGAATGGCAAATGACTGTAACTTATTAGATGCTAAAAACGAAAAGAGCTCTCCATCTTACTTTTAAGTTTCCCCTTCAGCAGCTTAGGGGAAGGGGGAAATGAGCTCAGGCAGTAAAGTTCCATCTGATTAATTTTTTATTGAATCTTTCACTCAACCTTGCTGTAGATTAAAACAAATTGTACTTCAGGGGAACAAAAATTATTTTTAATTGTATTTTACAACCCAGATGCATAATTAGTTTATAATGATTCCTAAAGATAAAATACAAGTCCATGGCATGTTAGGGAAGCCTGAGTTTTAAACCACTCTTATTTTGGGCCTAGTGCTGCTGGCCATTTGAATATCTAGCTAAGAAAAAAAAATTAAAAAGTGATACTATGGGGATTATTTGATGAGGTAGCTAATTAGAAGCATGTCATTGCAGATGTTAGACATTGTTACAAATCTCAAGGGAAATTAATAATTATATAACAATAGAAGAAAGCATTTTATAAAATCACTGCATTTGGTGGGTCATTTTTTTTTTGCATCTCTCATTATCAAAATGTCAGAGCTTGTATGAAACTTCTGATAATTACCAATGTCACTCAGACCAAACCCTGCTGGAGAAGAGGGGCCAGATTCTTCATTGCCCAGTCCATTGTGTAGACTTTTACACCAGTGCAAAGAGGCGGGTGGGAAATACTACTAAACTAGAATGGTAAATGACTACACAATTTGCAGGGAATCTGACCCTGGGTACTAATAATTCTCTACAGCATATTTGCCATACTTCAAAATTCATCCCGAAAAAAGAAATACTTTGCTAGGCAATTAAACTGAATTCAAAATTCTGTTTAGTATTTACCCTTTCCCCATCGGATTTTTTTTTATTTTATCACAGAGAAGGACGACTTCCTTCTGCAATGTGAAACTCAAGAGCCTGATCCTCAGTTGGTGTAGCTCAACACTGCTCCATTTGACTACAATGGAACAATTCCGATTTACACCAGTTGAGGATCTGGCACTACATCTCAATCACAGTATATTGTAAGGTCATCCATTGTAAATTGGAAGAGTCAATTCAAAATTGCAAAGTTTATTTTCTGGAGGATTGTAATTATGCCTCAAAGCATGTTGTGACTTGCTAGAATAGGTAAAGAGTAAGCTGAAATAAATGACACAGGACCAGATACTGATCTCTGTTACACTGATCTCTGTAACATAGATAAAAACCTGCCCATATTAACCAAATGAATAGAAGAAATAACTCTTCTTCTAAATCAAAGGAATTTTATCACACTGGGTAGCTGTCAAGATCAGACATAATAGATGAGATCAGAGTTATAGTGTCTCAATGATGAGTTGTTTATCATGCTCAATGAGTATGAAAGAGCCTTCCGATCCCAACCTGAATTGTAGTGTCACAACAGTTATTAAAGAAATACTGTGATTGAGCAAAAACTTGTCTTACTGTACAAATCATAGTAATCTAATTCAAATATCTTGGTGAGGATGCCTCTTATGGTATAAGAGCACTGACTCATGAATGATGTGACCAAAAACATAAAGAGACAAAGTGGGTGAAGTAATATTTTTTACTGGACCCACTTCTGTTAGTGAGACAAGTTTTTGAGCTTACACAGAGCTCTTCTGCAGGACTGGGACATATAGCTAAATACAAAGCGAACCAGATTGTTCAGCGTAAGTAGTTAATATATATCATAAAGGCCCATGCAAGGTGAAGAGGCTCATTAACACTTCACCAGTCATAGTGGGGGAAAGAGGGTAGGGAAGCTAGGGAAGAGGGGGGTTGTGTGTTATAGATTATTGTAATAGACCATAAATCCAGTATTTTTATTAAGTCCATGATTTTTTGTGTCTAACAACATTATGAATTTAAGCTCCCAGGCTCATCTTTTGAAGGTGTTGTGCAGGTTTCCTTTCAGAATGAGGACTGAGAGGTCAATATGAAGTGATCATTTTGTGAAAAGTGTGCACTCATGGGTGATATTGTGTTTTTTTCTTTTATATTTCTCTGTGTGAGTTCATTGGAGAATGTAGTGATAGTCTGGTTTCACCTACATAGTTGTTATTGGGCATTTTTTCCCTCCTTTCTTCCTTATGACTGGAAAGCTGTTAATGGGCTACTTTACCTTTAATGGTCCCTTGAAATATATGTTAACTACTTATGCTAAACAATCTGTTCCACCCTGTATTTAGCTGTGGCACTCAGTACATTTCCCAGACCCGAAGAAGAGCTCTGTGTAATCTTGAAAGCTTCTTTCGCTCTCCAACAGAAGTTGGTCCAATAAAAGATATTACCTCACCCACCTTGTCTCCCTAATATCCTGCTAGTAACGTGGCTGCAACAACACTGCATCTGGTCAAGAGCTGTGATATATTAGAATATTACATGGGATAATGCTTGTGTAACTAAGATCAGTTTCTGGACCTGTGTTATTTATTTCACATTTCCCCTTAACCATAACAGACCGATTGGGAGAGTAGAATTTGATCAAGTAACAAGCTTTCCAAAGATGTGATTACAAGCTTCTGCAAAAAAGAATTTAGCATCTCCGAAGTCTCTTCCAGTTGACAAAGGGAGACTTGCTGTTTACAGAAACAAGAAATTCTGCATGTCCAATCACATTCTCTGCAAAGTTATTGCCTTTCCTGTTATTTATGAAACATATTTGGCACCCTTGAGGGATGTCAGGAAGTGATTGTTTCTTCTCTTTTTGGACTGTACCAATGCCCTTTCTGTTTGAGGATTTCTTTTGTGCTTTGGTATCTTCTGTTCAAGGCTTCATTGACCATTACAAAACTGCTTTTTTCAACAGAGGGAAGATGAGCCAGAATGGACAAGAATCAGTAAAGCAGTCAGGAGTGGGATTAACCGATGCAGAAGGTAAAATGAAATACAAACAACATTACAAAGAGGTGTCTGACAGTTTATACAAAAGAATAATTATTCTTTCAACTGTTCACATTATGAAGTATTAGCTGAATCTGTGTTTGTATGACAGTCTTAAGGCCTGACTCTGAGGGTCCTTGCTACACCCTAGCAGTGTCAAAGGGCTTTAGTGTAAATGAGAATCAGATCTTAGCTGTTTATTTAAGGTCATTAAATAGCCATCTTGCAATGAATAACAATTCTCACACAGCAGTTCTCATTGCTTTTCATGCTACTGGAATAAAAAGAAATGCTTAATGTAGTCTATGGAACTGATTCCATGCCCCCACTGAATTCAATAGAAAGACTTCACTGGGCACTGGATCAGGCTCTTCTTAGTACATTTCATGCTACCCACTAAATATAGGAAACATAATATGAGGTGGCTCCATCCAACATTAAGTTAAAATAAAGGGACTATCTTAACCTCCAGGCTGACTGCTGGTCTTGTACCCAGATGAAGCTCCTTGAGAATATTGGTTTGATGGGGAAGATCTTGGATTTTTTTATTTAAATCTATGAGGAAAGTTAGTGTCCATGACAATGAGGACAATATGTCTATCAGTGCCTGTGAGGTTCCCCACACAGCTGTCCCAAAGTTGCTCAGGCCCAAATACCGACAGTAATCTCTAAAATGGGTCATGCTTTTGTGATGTACACCAATAGAATGAACTATCAAAGAACAGTGTTGGTGGGAATTAGCATGATATAGACAATGTCCATAAAATGGGGCGGGGGGAAATTAGAATTAGAGCTGGTTGGAAAATGGTGTTTTTCTGTGGAGAAATCATATTTTTGGTGAAAAATCAAAATCCCAAATATTTCGTCCAAAAACATATATTGCAGTTTTGAAATGCTGCTGCAGTGCTTTATAGGAATTGTAGTTTGGATGTATCATGTTCCCATTCTCCTCTCTAGGCCAGGCTCCTTGGCCAGACTACATGATACATCAACATCTCCCTTTTGGGTGAAAAGAGAAGTTGCAACCATCATGGCAGTCATAGTGCATCATGGGACATGACGTCTAGCTGGGGACCTTGTCCTCTGTAGGAGAATGGGAGCAGAAAGTTTTTGTGGAAAAAAATTTAAGTCAAAGCCTCAATTTTTCATTGTAAGACAGTTTCAATGGAAAATTTTTGACCAGCCCTAACTAGAGTGAGTCCATGAAACTCATTTTCACTTGTGAGTATTAAGTCCCTACTTGAATCTGGGCCTGAAAGATTAGTACCCTGATCCCAGGTGCCACCTAGGATAAACATCAAAATCTGGAATGTTCATGGAAACAGCTTGTGTTTCAGTGTGTTATGCATATTTTTTATTTTCTAAACAATATTTTTAGAAGTGATTATATTAATATGATTGTAACTGGTGCTGCACAGCCTGGTAGGCTATTCTGTCAAGAGATTCCCACGCAAAAGATGTTTGCCCTTAAGACATTGAAGCTTTCCATTTTTTAATTCCTGCATTGTTGGTTTTTAGTCATCCTGTGCACTGTTTCCACTTTATGTGGGGACTAAAACTCAGAATCTGACTCTCCTCTCACTTACACTAGACTAAGGCTGTGTCTACATTACGGACCTTACAGCGGCACAGCTGTATCGCTGCAGCTGCACCGTCATAAGGTTTCTTATGTAGCCATTCTATACTGATGGAAGAGAGCTCTCCCACCGGCATAATAAAACTACTCCCAATGAGTGGCAATAGCTCTTGGCGGGAGAGCATCTCCCGCCAATATAGCGCTGTCCACACTGGCACTTTTGTTTGTGAAATTTATGTCATCCTTGACCAACAAAAGTTTTGCTGACAAAAGTGCTAGTGTAGATAAAGCCTCAGTATAGCCAATAGAGTTACACTAGGTGTGAGAGAAGAATCAGGTCCTTAGATGGCGCTGGAACCAATCTGATGAGTTCTCATTACTAGTACTCAGAGTAGTTCAGCAGTCTGGTTCAACAGCTCCAAAGGCAGCTGTATCAAAATCGGCATGTCACAAATGTCTTTAAACGAATGTAGGGATTCAGGGCAGGTCTACACAGGGCCGCCGAGAGCGGGTTCGGGCCCCGGTGAAAATATTTTTTCGGGCCTCCTGGCAAGGGCGGACCAGCTAAACAGCCGAGGAAACCAGGTCCCTTCCAGATCACCGGGGCCCAGTAATTTGTACCGGCTTCCCCCACCTCTCGTCAGCCCTGGGTCTACACTACAGCAGGGATCGATGCACTGAGATTGATCTACCTGCGGTCGATTTAGCGGGTCTAGTAAAGACCCGCCAAATCAACTGCAGATCGCTCTCCAGTCAACCCCTGTACTCTACCCCTGATGAGAAGAGTAAGGTAAGTTGACAGGAGATTTTCTCCCGTCGACCCCCTGCGGTAACTCAGCCTAAGGTACGTCAACTCTAGCTACGTTATTCATGTAGTTGGAGTTGCGTAGCGTAGGTCGACTTACCGCGGCAGCATATACGTAGCCTTAGACTAAGAAAAGTGGTCTCATGTTTGGACAAGACAGACAGGAAACCACTCCTCCTATCCCCCCACCCTCTATAAGGTTCAAGTCACAGATGGGATGCAGAGTATTAAAAAAAATACAGAGATGGGAGGAATAGGTTTTGCAAGGCTCCTCTCCAATTTTGCACAATCTTTGTAGGTAATTAAGATGTGCAAGTAAGTGATTATTTACAAATCTGTACTTAGATGTCTAAATGACCAAAATTAAAGGTGTGTATATCACTTTACAGGAAAATTTGGGCAGCTATCCACACCTCTAATTTTGCAGACAAAAAGAAAAAGAAGAGAAGAAACATTAAGATTAAAATGTGATCCTTAACATCCATAACAGTAGTAGGGTTATAAGTATAATTCTAATAAATATGATTCCCTGAATTATACTTAAGGTGAGTTTGATTTATTTTACCTTCACGGAATTAATGATGCCTTTGAGTGAGCTCAGTGAACCAAAGTACAATATAGGACAGGAATCAGATAAATAGTAAAGCTATGTACATTTGGGCTCACCTGAGATAGTCCCTCCTTCACATTGAATTCACATTCTATATTTATGTACAGTAACAGATGCCTTGAAACAAACCCTCAGGTCTTTACATCCTTTACCTTTAGAATGTTTGAAATCTAGATTCAGATTTTGATCCAAATTTTGTGACTTAGATCTGTTTCTAATATCCAATAATACCAATTCTCTGAAGCAGTGCTTAATTAGTGCCTGGGCTGAGCCACATTACCTCAAGGCTTGGCTATTCATAGCCCCAGCCACTCTGGGCATGCCATGTCAGTTATGAAAGTAAAAATAACTGCTTGAGCCCTGGCATCTCTTTCATTACAAATTAAGCACCGCTCAGAAGGAAACAACCATTTAAAATAGACTAAGTTGTCATTCATAAAGTCTATGTTCATCTTGCTCGCTCTCTTTCTATTTAAATTTCATCCAATAAAAATATTAGGAAGGAAACACAGGACTTTAATAGAAAATTATCTATGGATATCTTACATAATGGGTGATGTGTATTTTAATACATGTGCATAAAAATAATCAGTACTAGATGATAGTGCACTTGCTTAAATTTTTACTAGTGTCTGCATAGAATACAGTTTGATATTTGGTACAGGCGATCTAGACTTTAAAGAGGAACAACTGTAGCTTAGGGAGCAGGATATAAAAAAGCAACACATTGAATAGGTTTTTTCTCCGACACATTTGTGAATTCCCCTAAAGTAAATAGGCAGCAAGAATACACTGATGGCACTGTAGCAGTCTCAGGGGACTAGATTCTGTGCTACACCTCCTGAGAGACACAACCCGAAGATAAGAAGAGGAGCCAAAGATAGCTTTAGCCACCTTTGCACCACTTGATTTCCAGGCTGCCATAGAGAACAAAACAGTCACCGGCATAAGTTAGGGCCGGCCTGGGAGCTGCTGTAACTCATGACCGTCTGTCCTGAGTTGTCTATGGGGTCTGTGGCATTTCAGAATCCTTGTCACACTGAGTACTATGACCACACCCCTTAGGCCGGACTTGTGAGAAGAAGCAGTATAGAGGTGTTTAAGTTGGCACTAAGCTGATCCTGCACTGGGAGCATTCTCTGTTGGCTCTTTGCCACTCATAATGAACTAAGCAGCTGCTTTTATTTGTCGGGGTACATTGAAACGAATGTGTACATTCTCTCCTCAGAAGAGACCACTAATTCATTGGAGAGGAGTTAAGGAAGCAGACTTCGGACATCCATTGATAGTGTGAAAAGGAGGGAACTTACGTTAGAGCTAACGGTGTTTTGTTACCATTAATCAAAGATTTGATAATGATTAAACTGTCGGGTTCAATTGGGCAGCTACAGACACTTTGTCCATGTGTGATGGCATGTCTGGAACCAATGGTCCATGCAGGCAAAGATCTTGATAGCCCTTTAAGTGGTAATATTTCACAAACATATTTTTGGCCCACATTTTCTTCAGGGTCTTACACTTTTCTTCAGCATTAGCCATGCATACCGTCTTGCTCCACCTCCTTTTTTTGTCTTGAGCAAACCTATTTATTATGTCTGAGGCTGGAAAATTCCACTCTCCTTTCAGCTTTTCTCTTGCTTGGTGTTCATCTATAGAGGCAACACCAGAGTTTCATCTCAATGCCAATGGGTTATTGTGATTCTGAAAAGTGTTATCTCCCCTGGGAGTTTGGAAATAGCCAGATTCATTGTGTAAATACTGAATTGTTCGGTATATGTAAGGAGATGAGAGAGGGAGAGGGAGAATAACCCTTCTTACTAACAAGAATAATTCCCTATTATCCCATGTGTCCTGAATTAAGGTTGTGTTTATTTTAGTTTAACAGAACTTTATATATTGTTTGCTACAACCGAATCCCAGCTCGGCTCCATATCTCTCTCGTAGCACATTGACTGACAACACACTCAGCCAGTGAAACACCAAACCCGTTCATCAGAAAGCTCACTGGCCAATTATGCTGTGACAGCTGATTCCAGCAGTTTCAAAAATTTACCTCTTATAAATTGACTCTGTAAAGCCCAGCCTGTATGGAACTCCTTTTGATAGTAATGTGAGTCCAATATATAAAGCACTTTCAGAAGAAGGTCCAGCGGCAGAGAGCTTAAGCTACAGCTGGAGTTCTGCCTAACTTCTCCACGGCAATTTTAGACTAGTATTCACAACTATCTAGGCTATTAGCAGCAGCTATTATGAGCTTCTCTGACAGTGATATACCTGCACTATTTGCTGCCTTCCAAAATGTCTCAAGCATCACAGGTCTGTCAAACCATTGCTAATGCAGTTTTTTTTTTCTTTAAATCATGGTCTGGTCTTGCAAGTATTTTTCTTTAATCAATAGAAACTTATAGTTACTATCCATATAACAATTGATTTGAACATAATGGATATTGATCCAAGACTTTAAAGAGAAAACGAGCCAACCAGAAGTGTTACCAACGCTATCTAGGTGTGATTGAATGGATAGTTTTAGTTTTTAAATTCATCTCCAGGAATGCAGTGCAAGAGAAAATTGCCAAACCCTCTTAAGATCTTGCTTCAAGAGCCCTATGAGTCAAGAGACAGTGTTCTTTTTAATAGTAGCAGGCTATGTGCTTATGGGCTTATTGTGGGCTTACTTACACTGAGTCAATGGGACTATTTGTGGAATAAAACACTACTCAAAGTGAGTAAAGATGGCAGAATTTGGTGCTTAATCAGCAAGAGATCTATATATGAAATGAGACACTGCCTGTTTTCTGCAGTAAAGGCTTTTTTATTTTTTATTTTTTTTTTAAAAAAAGCTGCTATGCCTAGAATTTTTCAGCCTTCGTGTTTTTTTTTAAAACTGCCTTTTGATATAAAATCCCTATCATGCTTTGTGTCAAGTCCTAACTCACATCTACCATCTAGGGCTCCCAACAGCATAAGATTAATCAATGCCAGAAATATTTAAGAGAGAAAATATCAGCAAGGATGATCTCTGGCACTGAAAAATTGCTTTAGTGCTGGGAGAAGGTGGCATAGAGGAATAGAAAATAAGCAGGGAAAGTGCTGCAGTTTGTGTTGACTGATGTAGCGCTCCTCCTTTGCTTTCTGAAATTCTGCTTTTCATTACACAAGTTAAAGGGATCAGAAATATTTTTAAATAGTGGGTGATTTAGAGGAAATGTTATTAGAGTACAGGACTAGGATCTAGGAAGTCTAAGATGCACTGCTGAATGTCATTTTATGGTTATGTGGATTTGAGCCAGTTCCTTATCCACTAAGGTTCACCAAATTTTTTCAATAAAAATTGTTTGTCAGTGAAAACTCCAGTTTTCAACTAAATGAAAAATTTCATTTCTGCTTTATGTGGGAATTTTTTTTTTAATCTAAAAAGAATGCCTCAAATATTCAGTCAAAAACCAAAATACTTTGATTTGGATATGCTGCCAGAGTGCCTCCTGGGAGTTGTAGTTCAGTTGCCTCATGTTTCCATTCTGCTCTATTGGCCTGGCTCCCCACTTGGACTACATCTCCCATGATGCACCATGGCATGGGACATCCATGATGCATGACTCCACAAGAGGAGACTATAATGAATTGTGGGAGAAAAAGTTGTACTGGGCTACTACTAATGCATTCTATGGATGTCTTTCTCCATTCACGAATGGCTTGCTATATATTTCTTCTTTGTTTTCTGCAGCCTTTTTTAATAGAGTCTTAGCAATTTTAACTGCTGATTTGGCCTTGCCATTTGATTGGCTATGGCATGATGTGGTATGACTAATTTGACTGGCAACAGTACAGATGTAATATTCAAATTCTGAGATAAATTCCTAAACTCACAGCAAGTAAACTGGAGTTCATTGTCTGAAACTACAGATTCTGGGATACCATTCATGCTGAAATGTTTAATTGCTTTCTTTGTGATGATCACTGAAGTAGTGTCTGACAGTTAGTGTAGTTTCTAGAAGTCTGAATACTAGTCTACCACAATGAGTTAGTTTGTGTGGTTTGCAGTGAAAAAAATCCATTCCTACTTTTCTTCAAGATCTCTTAAGAACACTGTTTATTTTAATTGTCTTTTTGCTGCTTGACCTGCATTGCCCCACATGCTCATCAGGTCTCTGATACCTTTGGTCATTTTTGGCCAGTATACAGTGTTTGTTGTTTACAGGATCACTCTGGTGTATTCCTGAGTTTCTATTCTCAATGATCCAGTTATTATGATTCTACTGCCTTTGTATAGGATGCTATATTGGACTCTCAGCTCATCTTGATAGTTTCAGTATTCCTGGGAGGCAGGTGGGGCTTCTCCCTTGGTGTCTGGCCATCCTGACAGAATGACAGATGCGAGCACTTGTAAATCTTGTCCTGTATAGTTTGTTGTTTTTTTCTTTCTTATGCAGTAATTTTAGTTTCTGATTTCATGTACCTGCAGCCGCCGCCTCACTTCTGACACCATGTTTAATAGTCAAGCATTAAAAGGGAAAGAGAGAAGACAGTGTAACATTCAACCTTTATTCCATCCTCCATATACACTCTGCTCCCTCATCAAGAACTTCCTGAATGTAGAGTTCTCTAAGAGTCTAGACTTCATCATACTACATTTCCGTCTATTGGGAAGCTATTTATCGTAACAAATGGAATTTATACTAAGGGTGAATTTCTAGAGGGCTGAGACTATAAGGAGAGAGGAATCTGAACTATGTTGGAAAGAGATATAGCGGATCCAAAGTACCTGGAGAAAGAAGTCCTTATAGCTACTTTCTGTGGGCCCCAATTGTGCAACCCTTCTTCATAATGGTTGGTACTTACTCACAGTAAGTCGACTGAGCTACTTGTGTTAGTAAGTGCTCATCAACATGACTAAATGTTACCCAGTGTGACCTGGAGAATAAAATGCTCAACTCATCCCTAAAGCCCATTTTGCTCAAAGTCGATTTGAAGGAATTACACATTTTGAGTAAAAGGTATATTAGTTTAACTCTGGGATTATGCTCCTCACTGACACCAAACTCAGTGCAGTTTAAAGGATGGGGAAGCAGGAAATGACATGCTAAAAATAAATTTGCCTATTGAACATTCACACTGGTGAATGTGGATCTGAGTTTACAGACTATTGCCAAAGCTACTGTGAGGGAGTGTTTTATTTATCATTCATATAAATATATTGTTGTTGTGTTTTCCCAAGTTGATCATGTGTTCCCTTTTCCCCTAATAAAGTTTTCCTTATTTCATACACAAACTGAATATCTGCAAGTGGGGAAATAGTGCCTATTAAGGGTGCCCATGGAAGGTATTTAGTGATCCCAGAAATTCTGGGAGGGGGCTCGAACTGGGGGTGTTCGTTAGTTTTGGCACCCTAGCTGTTTGAACCCAGCCCTTGTTATTGCCAATAGCACCTGGCCAGAAGGGTTGCATTGCTAATCCTATATATTCTAATAGCTCACTTTCTTTCCTATAAAAAATTACCATGATCAGAGTAGGTTAACTGCTTAGTGTCATGACAAGGCATTAATTTAGATTATCAAATGTGCTGTAGAGTATCATAAAGTTTAATAAGCAATAAAGTAGTTAGAAATGGCAAGGTTAATATGAAGTGTTGCCAGTTAATGTTTGCCCATTATTCCAAAAGAAATTCAGTTAAGATTAAACTATAAAGTAAAATCATATGCTGAGTTTGCATGATTTCCCTGCAAAAAACATGGATTCCATGTGTGGACCGAAAAAGCCCAAAATATGAAACAATTGTAATGGGCCAGATCCTTTGTCTATTTGGGGCCAGCTGGTGTAAATTCAACTCAATGGAGGTATGATGATATTACAGCAGCTTGTGCTATCTTTTCTTTGGTTAAAGTTTTATTACATTTGGTGAGTTATGCTAAATGATTAATTAAATAAAATACAGCTCTTTAAATCAAATCTAGGTCTTTTTGTTTGGGAAACTGCTGTCTCTAGCAGAAAATGGAAAGAGTATCTGTATAAAGAGAACCAGTATTCCTTTTTCCTCTTTTAAAGATAAGATATCAGTAAGTGTATTTTTTAAGTTACCGATAAACTACTTTTTGCAAGACTTTTTTCCCTTTCATTTGCAATACCAGATATTCAGATTCTTTCTTTCTTTCTTTCTTTCTTTCTTTCTTTCTTTCTTTCTTTCTTTCTTTCTTTCTTTCTTTCTTTCTTCTATGTTGATCAAACATATACATTAACAAATTTAAATAACTTTAGGCCCAACTTCGATATCAGTAGATGCTGTGGTATGTCAGTGTGTCAGTTTACCCCTTTATGTAACTGAAATTAAACCTACTACTTCAAACAGTTGTCTAAACATAACTAGTGTTTCTGAAGGGTGAAATCCTGACCTCACTGAAATCAAGGGGAGTTTTCACAGTTTCAGTAGGGTCACAAATTTCACCCAAATTATTTGAGAATTCTCAATAACCCATTATTATGTTATGTATTATCATGTGTTTATTTGCATTTTGTTGGGGCAGTACCACCTTTCCACAATATGGGCAGTAAAAGAGAAATGGACAGTGGGCTAGCTTCTCTCCTTATGCCAGTGTAAACCAGAATTAACTCCACCTCAGGGCTGGTCTACACTGCAGGGAGGGCGGGGGGGGATCGATCTAAGATACGCACCTTCAGCTATGCTATTAGTGTAGCTGAAGTCGAAGTACCTTAGTTCAACTTACCTGGCCGTCCTCACGGCAGCAAGTTGACCTCCGTGGCTCCCCCGTCGACTCTGCATACTCCTCCTGCCGAGGTGGAGTACGGGCGTCGATTCGGGGATTGATTTATCACGTCTAGACGAGACGCGATAAATTGATCCCCGATAGATCGATTACTACCCGCGGCCTCAGGCAGTGGAGTTGCATCCGCCTAAACCTGGCATGAGAGGAAAATCAGGCCTGGAATGATTACCAAAGCAATGTTCTCAGATATTGTGACCAACACAGAACTATATACATAAAGTAGCATTGGAGAAACCAGGAAAATTAAGTTAAAAACAGATGGTCAATTGAGCAACTAAGTGGCTACAAATAATGCTGCAAGGGGGGAGATCTGGGTTATTGAACAACCAGGAGATCAGACTCCATAGCATTTACAGTAACTGTTTTATTTCATGACCAGCATTTTTGTCTTGCCCTCTCTGTGATCTCTCACTCCCCACATTCTCATTGATTTGTGGGTTTCAGAGCTTCAGTGTACTGCACTTAAATAAGCAAGGTTCCTTTAGCTCCTGACAGTTGTTTATACAAATGCAAGAAATCCTCTGCAGCACATTCCCATTGGAATTCTGATCACCCATCTTGTCCGACAGAATTCTCTGAGATATACCATGTACTGTGTAATTTCTCGCCCCTGGGCTGATTTCAGTTCTGCCATCACTAGTTCTCTTAGAATTCCAGTGAGAGCGAAATAAAGGGCAAGATTTATTAACAATTTGAACTGACAATTTGTATAGTGCAGCGTGTTAGCAGCAAAAGCAAAGCCAACAATTCAAATTTAATTTAGGTAGCTGTAACCTCATAAACTTAGATTTGAGTTATGGACTCAACCTTGATTAACTAAGTTCACAGGCCAATCCTTTGGGCTGAGTTATGTCATGTTCGGAATGTTCAGCCTCCTGGAATTAGATTGGCGCCAAGAAATCTATTTATATCTGGTGTTCCCTGTGCTATAAACAGTTCCCTGGTGTCGTGGGTTACAGTTAAAAAAAAAACTTGTTTTAAACAAGAAGATCAGGGTTAAGATGAACTAGCCCAAGCTGTGAGTGTGGGGTTCTCCATTCATCAAGAGCACATTTTAGTTCCATGATCTTTTGTAGTCTGCAGAGTAAATTTCAGTCTTGTGACTGCTGGGCAGTGGATTCCAGAGCTCTTCAGCTAAATTAGGTTCCACCCCTGGAACTTGTGTGTCACTGCTGGTTTCACATGTTCTCCGACAAAACTCCCAGTGACTTTTCATTTGTGCTAATCCACATAGCTGCTCCAGAATATCTGTATATGTACGATGAGAAAGAGTTGTAAGGGGGTAGGTTGTAGTGGTTAGTGATTTCACTGGGAGTTTTGCTTGTGTAGGAAGTGAAGGATTTGGCCATTCATTCTTTCAGAGTTTGTATATTTAATTTGCTCAGACACTCTAATAATCCCTCTGCATAAAGAGGGCCTGATTTGGATTTTACACTGGTTTTATGCCAGTGTCAATCCATTAATTTTAAAGCATAGAGAATGGTCCATCAAGTCAAACACATGGTCCATCTAGTCCAGTATCCTGTCTCCAATGGTAGCCTGTACCAGAAGAAGCAGCAAGAAAAACTCAGTAGTCAGTTATGGGATAATCTACCACTGGAAAGTCTCCTTCTACCCCATAGTAGAACGATAGAATCATTGAAATGTAGGAAGGGACCTCAGTAGGTCACCTCCTCCAGTTCCATGCATTGTATTATCTTGAATGTCCCTGACAGGTGTTTGTCTAACCTGATCTTAAAAGCCTCCATGACAGAGAATCCACAACTTCCCTGGGTAATTTGTTATAGTGCTTAACTACCCATACAGTTAGAAGAAGAACAGGAGGACTTGTGGCACCTTAGAGACTAACAAATTTATTAGAGCATAAGCTTTCGTGGACTACAGCCCACTTCTTCGGATGCATCCAAAGAAGTGGGCTGTAGTCCACGAAAGCTTATGCTCTAATAAATTTGTTAGTCTCTAAGGTGCCACAAGTCCTCCTGTTCTTCTTTTTGCGGATACAGACTAACACGGCTGCTACTCTGAAACCATACAGTTAGGAAGTTTTTCTTAATGTCTAACCTAAATCTCTCTTACTGCAATTTAAGTCTATTACTTCTTATCCTGTCCTCAGTGGTTAAGGAGAACGATGTATAACCCTTCTCTATAACAGCCTTTTACATAGTAGAAGACTGTTATCATGTCCCCCTTCAGTCCTCTCTTATCCAGACTAAACATACCAGGTTTTTTTCAATCTTTCTTCATAGGTAATGTTTTCTAGACCTTTCATCATTTTTGTTCCTCTCCTCTGGATTTTCTCCACTTCGTCCACATCTTTCCTGAAGTGTGGTGCCGAGAACTGGACACAATATTTAGAGATCAGTTTAAATCCTGAAGCATGAGCATTTATATTTCCTCCAAAAACAACTTTTTTTGAGTATTTCTAGTTATAATTCTTATTATGTATATAAATTTCAACTAGCCCTTTGAATCCTTCAAAGTTCTTGGACACTGTGGCAATGAGCTCCATTGTTGAATTATGTGAATTTCAGTGGAGCTAATCCTGATTAACCACAGTCTGAGGTCAGAATCAGGCCTTATGTATTCACAGAGTCACATGGAAAAGCATTTAGCAATCCAACAGCTGTTTCATGCTCTGTCTCAAACTCACTATATTATTAATTAATATTTGTATCTGTTATTTGGTTAGCTGTGACAATATACGCAGTGCTGCACAAGATACTTAAATAAAGACAGTTTCTGTCTCAAAAAGCTTTGTTTACATGATAGACATTATAGAGGGTTAATATACATTTGGCAGAAAGTAACTTTTAAGCACATGTCCTTTAGTTGACAAAAAATGCTAATCTGATTCAGTGTGCAGTTCTAAAACAACTGCTG
This sequence comes from Chrysemys picta bellii, assembly GCF_011386835.1. NCBI lineage: Eukaryota > Metazoa > Chordata > Testudines > Emydidae > Chrysemys > Chrysemys picta. Next base: position 21,388,685 of record NC_088791.1, read on the forward strand.
TGCTCAACAGCAAGTGTAATTACCATTTGAGGTGTTAAGTTCTGTAATTATTTTGTACTAATAAGAACCACAAGATAGTGTCAATCTATTTTTGTTAGGAAAAGCTCGAATTGGACAGCCCAAAACAAATGTTTTGTGAAAAATGTACTTTGGGAGGAATTTGGGGTCAACACTTTACTCTCCGTTACATACAGTACAACTCTATTGAAGTCAATATGGATGCAACTGTGAGAGCAGGTTTTATCTTATCAGTGATGAAAATTATAGTTGGTCACAAACCCAGTTTAACGATCAAAACTCAATTTAAGGATCAATTTCATATTAGGCGCTTGAGAATACGGTACCAATACTAGTCCAAATTCTGCTTTCATTACATTTGTATAGCCCGATTGCCTTACATGATATAACTCAAGATCTTGCCTTTAATTTCCAATAGTTGAAGTTTAAATGACAGTTACAGTGGTGTAATGGCAAATCCAGCAGGAGTTTTATCTAAACCTCCAAAGTTTTTGAGGGGAACGTGCTTGACTATGGATGTGGTGGAGCATAGAAACCCCAAACTGGCCAGGAAAGAGTCAATGAACTGCTCTGGGCTCTATCACATGCACAGGTGCCAACTTTCCAATGTGCCCCCAGCTCTGCCCCAGGCCCCACCCCAACTCCACCCCTTCCTCCAAGGCCCTGCCCCGCCTCTTCCCGCCCCTGCTCCACCCTCATCCTGCCTCTTCCAGCCTCATTCTGTCCCCTCCTCGCAACGCGCTGTGTCCTCGCTCCTCCCCCTCCCTCCCATAACCTCCTTCACGCCACAAAACAGCTCATCGTGGCAGGCAGGAGGCGTGGGGCGGGAGGGGGAGGCACTGATCAGTGGGGCCGCCGGCATGTGGCAAACACTGGGGGGGCAATGGGGGAGCTGATGGGGGCTGCTGGTCTCCCACGACTCTGCGCCTATGATCACATGTGCAGTAGGTGTCAGGCTTAGAGAAAGGAGTTAAAAGGGGAGAGGAGAGCCCAGCTCAGGTGGGAGCTGGCTGGGAGGGAGTGCAGACTTCCAGCTCTCATGCTGTGAGAGAATCCTGGCTGGGCCAGAAATTGACTAGTGACTGTTGCCTGCCAGAGCCTCCCTCAGGGAAGATAGGTCTGACATGGGACAGTTGTTCTGATTTGCTACCAGTGACTTTCCTGCTGTTGCTGGGCAGGACTGGCAGGCGGGCCCGGGTGGGGAGTGGGAGGGAGCCACTTCTCACACCACCCAAGCCTGGCTGCCAGTGCCAGGGACAGGCGCTGAGTGAGCCAGAAACATGCTGGGGGGAGAGCGGACAGCCAGGCTCTCAAGCAGCTGCTGCGCTGCACAGAACAGCAACCCGGAGTAGCCAGCATGAGAAGTGGCTGGTCTGGCCCCTTCCGCTCCCTGCCTGGGCCCAGCTGCCAGGCACAAGGGCTGAGCTGCTGGGGGGCAAGCGTAGTGGGAGAAAGACAGAGCCCCTCCCCACCGCAGGTAACTCTGATGGAGTGGGGAGAGTGCAACAGGCCAAGCAGAAATTGGGTGGGGCACTTGACCCTGCATGCCCCTCATGTGTCGCCTCTGTCAGTTAGGATTGGTCAGTTATGTACAGATTTATGAACTCAAGGAAATGGGCTAAATTAGCCCTAATTGTGTCTTGCTTAACTTAACCATTTATGGTGTCATGTTCAGAGCTGCTTAGCACCAATGCAGCTCCCCTTGGAGAAGGGCATAAACCAAACACTAAACACCCACAACAAGAAGTTATTCTGTAGTTGCCCAATAAAGGGCTTCTTGAACCTCCACATGCAGCATCTGTACAAGATTTGTTTCTGTTATTGGCCACTTTTTTCATTAAGGCTGATCAAATGAGATGCTCTGCTATAGTTATCATAGCACAGTGGAGAGAAATCTCCATTACAGTGCATGTTTACTGTGGAAAAGGCAGCTTGTGTTATTACAGTAGATACAGTACTACATCAAAAGGCATTATCTGTCTATGGTACTTATATGATTCCCATTACTGTAGTATCTCAGTCTTCAATGTATTTATCCTCACAACACCTCTGTGAAATAGGGAAGTGCTGTTAACCCAATTTTACAGATGGGGAACTGATACATAAAGGTGCTTGGCCACAGTCACACAAGACATCTGTGGAGAACCCAAATCCTAGACTAGTGGCCTGACCCCAGGACCATCTTTCATTCTCTGGTAGTCTGCCATAGTGTAACGGCTTGCTGAAAAGGAGTGTAGATTTGCTAGTGTCAGTAGTATGAATGAATATGAGATTTGATCCCTTCTTTAATTTTGAGGAAAATCTCAACTTCCCTACTAAATCATATCTGTCGGATAGCCTCGGGACTCCTTCCCCAACCTGGGAACCGCTGCCTTAATGTAGGATAGACCCAAAGTGGAACACTGAATACACATACCTCTGAATTTGTGCCCAAAGTCTATGGCACAGGCTGACTTCTAGTCATTAGTTGCCATGGCCCATAGTCCATGAGAAGAGGCAAGAGAAGAAGAAGCTTATCTTGCTTTTCTGTTACAAGGCTAAAAACAGTGAAGCAGATCATGTGCTTGTCATAGCTGTGTGGCACAGCATTGCCATTATCATTTTTGCATAAGCTCATCAGGGTTAACATCTCATCCCATCCTATTCACCCTAACACACACAATATTAGAAGCCCTCTGGGAATCACGACCAAAGCTAGTGGTTATCTAAGAAATAAACAAACATGACTAACCATTTTCTATAAAGATATATTCATCTGCTTTTCTCTGCCCCCTGCAGCAAAACTCACCAGTGAACAAACAGGGCTTGCTTTCCTGCAGTAGTGCTAACTTGTTGATTGCACCACTGTTGTATTTAAAGATCTTTCCTTAAGGCAGCCTTTCTCTATTGTTGACAATAAAATGGATGGTCTCTGAAAGGAGCCTTTTGTGCCACTGTTTGGCTGCAAACAGGGGGATAATGCAAGGACTGCAAAGGAGATTTAATATCCTTTCAACCTTTCTAGAAAATTGGAGCTAAAAATGTACAATCAAAGCCTAAAGCAATAACAGAAAAATATTCTGAAAGTGGTGGTTCTGTCAGTTGGAAACAATGCACTTTCCCTGCCACGTAATCATTTTTTATAGGAGTTCATCTCAGACTATGTGGTGCTTATTCAATCATTCTAAACAGAGTTTGTTTAGGACTTTAGAACTAACCAGTAAGGCCTATTTTGTGTCCCCCTTCCCACTTCCCCACTCTGCTTTCTCCCAGATGGGCACCTCTGTAATGACATCAATACAGTGTCTTTAGACAGCATCATCTTGGGCTATGATCTTGGGGGATATCACTAGTTAAGCAAGGTCAGACCTAGGAGCATCACAAGCACCAACACACACCAAGAGATGGTGAAGGTGGTGATTTAATAGGTCATAGATATCCCTCATAGTCAGACTGATACCCAGGATGGTGTTAGGGGAGGCACGCTGTTTTGCTGGAGGTGCCATCTTGAAGGTAAGATTTAAACCAAGGTCCTGCCCACTGTTGGTTATTAAACATCTCGTAGAACTTTTTATAATTATTGTGTCTTGGCCAGATTCCCACTCAAGTAATTACTGCTACTTAAAATTCCCCACAGCAGTTTCAAATAGATACAGTATTTTTTCTTCTCTTTTTGCTGTGTCTATCTACAGCACACAACATTTATACAGATATGGCCAGTCTCATCACAGGCTTTATAAATAAGGTATTGTAGAAAATGTCTGTGTGCTATAAAAGCAGAGACAATCTACTAGATCCTGCTCTTCACTAGAATAGGAGGATGGTCTTGTGGGCAAAACAGTGACCAGAGGCTCAGGAGAGGTGGGTTCAATTCCAACTCTGCTGCTAGTTTTCTCCATGGCTGTAGGGGAGTATTCAGTAAGCTCTACTGTTAATATTCCCAGCTCTTGTTTCCCAATACATGGCATTTGCATCTAATAGTACACACATGCCCAGCAATTCAATATACTTGCTTAATATGTCTTGCAGCATTATCTAGAAGAGATACAGAATTTTGCAGCATGTGAACTGTCCTTAAGTGAAATGAAAGGTATTTCACACCCAGCTGAGAAGCCTCATATGGAATGTCTGCACGGCAATTAAAAACCTGCAGTTGGCCCATGCCAGATGACTCGGGCTGTCAGGACTTGGGCTGCGAGGCTGTTTAATTGCTGTGTAGACATCCGGGCTCTAGACTGGAGCCCTGATTCTAGGACCCTACCTGGTGGGAAGTTCCCAGAGCTCAGGCTGCAGCCTGAGCCAGAACACAAAACTGCAGTTGAACAGCCCATTAGCCCACGCCCCGCAAGCCCTAGTCAGTGTCTAATTACCGTGTAGACATACCCTTAATTGCAGTGTAGACATTCAGGCTTGAGTTGCAGTCCAAGCTCTGGGACCCTCCCACTTCACAGGGTACTAGAGCCCAGGCTCCAGCCCAAGCCCGAACGTCTACAGTGCAATTAAGCCCAAGTCAACCCACGAGCCCAAGTCAGCTGGCAAGGGCCAGCCACAGGTTTTTAATTGCAGATTAGACCTACCCATAGTGTGTTCTGTCTGTCTGGTGCTCTGAAATAGTTAAGAAAAATGGAATCTGTTGCCATAGATGGAGCTGGTAGCCCTGTCTATCGTTGAGGTTGCCTGACACTTTCTTTTATAAGACCCCGTTTTCAGCTGCTTATAGCTGTGTGGAAAAAATAGGATGTGATCATGTAATTAATTATAATGAATATCCCCAATGGAGGCGAATTAACGTTGCACAGGCAATCTTAATTTTGGCATTTCCTAATTTAGGACAGAGGGTTTTTTTAGCATAATTAATATTAATTATCACAGAAGAACGCAAGTTATGGATTACCAGTGAAATCCTTCAACTGACTTCTAGATTCCTAGATCAGGTGTGTTGGGCAGTATTGGGAGTACAGGTGTACATGATCCTGCATTAAATCTTGATCCTGCAAGGCACTGAGCACTCTGACCCCAGTCCAGCAAAGCACTTGAGCATGTGACTAACTCTAAGCATGAGTCATCCCATTGATTTCACATCCTTACAGTTAAGTGCCTTGACTAGATCAGGCCCGGAACACTCAGCACCTTGAAGGATCCAGCCAGTAATGAGGGCGGTTGGAGATTTACCCAGTTGCTCCTGCTCACTAGGTGGAATTAAGCCTAAGGGGATGTGATGCTGATCATTAGCTACAGAATTTTGATTCTACATCCCACTTCTATTTGATCCTGTCCGTCAGGGCCGCCGAGAGCGGGTTTGGGCCCCGGTGAAAAAAAAATTTGGGCCCCCTAGCAAGGGCGGACCGGCTAAACAGGGCCGGCGAGGGGGCCGGGGAGGGGAAGCTGGGGAAGCTGGGCCCCGGGCCCCCTTCCGGACCGCTGGGCCTCGGTAATTTGTACCGGCATCCCCGCCCTCTCGGTGGCCCTGCCTGTCCTCTTGAGGGTTAGGAGGGCATCAGCATGCAGGGCACTTGAGACTTATCGCTGCTCAATGCAGAGGATTGCACCTTCGCTTAATCTTACTTCCCCCAAGACTTAAAGTGGCAAATAAATTGCACAATATTTCACTGCAACTCTGCAAGCAGTTTCAAGACCAAGGCCATAGTCTCGCAGATCTAAGTGATGTCCTTGACTGCCACCTTCTGTATTTGGATTCTTCCTTACCTGAAAGATGTGTAAAAGATTATCTAGCTACAGAACATCCTACTGGCTTCACACAGTGAAGATACACAATGTTACAGCTAGAGATGGGCAAAAATATTGGGACGAATAGTTTATTTGCCAAAAAAAAAATGCAATTTTTGTCAATCAGAAACCATTCACGAGTTTAACCTGAATTCACAAAATAGTTTCATCCATCTCTAGCTGTAACATTGTTTATCTGTTGCAGCCAGCCTGGGAAATTACAGCTCATGTGCAGCATCTTGGAACAGGTCGGAGCCCTTAGCTTGTAAAAATTTAATGATGTAAATACAAAACCCCAAATGGTCTCTTTATTCATCTACCCTTCTTAGCTCTCCATCTCCATGCAAGTTTGCATAAAAAGCAAAATGATCAGGGGGCAGATTTTCACTTGTACTATGCTCCTCTTTAAGGACCCTTAAAGTGAAACTTTTACTTGTCAGTGTGGGGCAAAGGTGTGGTGTACATGAAAATTCGGGCACAGAAGTTTATTGGTAGCTTATCCAAATAATTTTGAGTCTGCAAAACTGCGCTGGAAATCTCACAAGAATGGATTTCTTGGAGGATTTCAGACATGCCCAACACTGGAAATAGCTTTAAAACAGCTTTTGTTGTAGAATGTTAACCAAAAAAAAATCAGTTTCAGTTTTTTTCTAGATAAAGATGGGAGTGGACTTGGGGGAGCGGCCACCTTTTCCCAAACCTCTTTGCTTATCCTTACGTTTAAAGCAAGATATAGCCATTCCTAGATAACCTGGGTGCCAGCAGGTTGGATGTAAACCTTTCAAGGATCCCAGTACTATTACAAAGACTTTCAAGTGAACTGCTGACTAAGGGTAGGTGTATACTTACCTCCGGTAAGCAATCGATCTTCTGGGATCGATTTATCGTGTCTTGTCTAAACGCGATAAATCGATCCTGGATCAATCCCTGAAGTGCTCGCCGTCGACGCCAGTACTCCTGCTCATGTGTGGACCCGCGGTAAGTTCGAACTAAGATAGTTCGACTTCAGCTACGTGAATAACATAGCTGAAGTTGAGTATCTTAGTTCGAAGTGGGGGGTTAGTGTGGACCACCCCTCAGCTAGAAACAATTGCTTGAAGTCCACTGTGAAATGAATGAAATGTTCAGTGTAGCTATTAGAGCATTAATGGGGTGCTGTATTCCGCAGATGAAAAATAATGACCTTGCTAAGTGGCAAATGGGTGACAGAGTGTAAATGATGCATTCTCTGGCTAGGTCTACACTACAGCGGGGGGTCGACCTAAGATACGCAACTTCAGCTACGTGAATACCGTAGCTGAAGTTGTATATTTTAGGTCGACTTTCCTGGCTGTGAGGATGGGGGGAAGTCGACCGCTGCCACCTCTTGCCGCGGTGGATTTCCGGAGTCGACGGCAGAGCGATCAGGGATCGATTTTATTGAGTCTTCACTAGATGGGATAAGTCGATCCCCAATAGATCGATTGCTACCCGCCGATCCGGCGGGTAGTGAAGACGTGCCCTCAGTCAAAAGCACAGATTAAAAAGTGAAGGCTTCAGACAGAAGGTTAACCGCTTTTGAATAATTTTTACAAAGGGCAGTATACGAAATGAAGAATTAACCAGGGATGCTGGAGAAGGAGCTGAAATGCATACTGATGCCTCTACTATAATTTATATGAAGGATAAATGCCAGCACTCCTTTCTAAGGTCAAGCGTGTGTTTGCCAGTCAGAAAGCAATTTTATAATGATCAAAAGTGTCACTGACACTTTCATTCAATATTAACTGAATTTTGTGATTGCTGGCTATGTGTGGCCATGATGAAAATTAAGAAGACTAATTCAAAGACTTTGGTCCTCTCAGGCACTCTTGTTTCAATCTGCTCTTTGATTTAAGCTGAGAAATGCTCTGATTGGTCATGGGGTTCAAGTACTATGCCTTTACTTTGGCATGTTGCTAAGCATCTCCTGTACAAGATGCGGTATGTATTTCACTATTAGTGACTAAAAAGGACAAGTTAAATGTTCAGCATTTTGCAGCAGGCAGACACCAGCTCTCAGGTTTGGGCCCAGGCTGTAGCTGAAGGTCACAGGTTTAAAGCATTTGCTGAGCTGCTGCAGCAACATAAATGATTGCCCAGATGGTTCATGTCTACTTCTAGCAGTGATGAGTCTCATAAACTGAGCCAGGCTTGAAGTGGCATTTCTGCGTGGACTCTTGGATTGCACACAAGTTAAACAACCTATTTTCCGGCTTTCTACAGCACCTATGTGGGCCTGTGAAGTAAGGAACTGATGGGCAGGATCCCCTGGGAGGCTAATATGAGGGGGAAAGGAGTTCAGGAGAGCTGGCTGTATTTTAAAGAAGCCTTATTGAGGGTGCAGGAACAAACCATCCTGATGTGCAAAAAGAATAGCAAATATGGCAGGCGACCACCTTGGCTTAACAGTGAAATCTTCGGTGAGCTTAAACACAAAAAGGAAGCTTACAAGAAGTGGAAACTTGAACAGATGACTAGGGAGGAGTATACAAATATTGCTCGAGCATGCAAGGGTGTAATCAGGAAGGCCAAAGCACAATTGGAGTTGCAGATAGCAAGGGATGTGAAGGGTAACAAGAAAGGTTTCTGCAGGTATGTTAGCAACAAGAAGAAGGTCAGGGAAAGTGTGGGACCCTTACTGAATGGGGGAGGCAGCCTAGTGACAGATGATGTGGAAAAAGATAATGTACTCAATGCTTTTTTTGCCTCGGTCTTCACAGACAACGTCAGCTCCCAGACTGCTGTACTGGTCAGCACAGTATGGGGAGGAGGTGAGCAGCTCTCAGTGGTGAAAGAACAGATTAAGGACTATTTAGAAAAGCTGGACATACACAAATCCATGGAGCCAGATGCAATGCATCTGAGGGTGCTGAAGGAGTTGGCTGATGTGATTGCAGAGCCATTGGCCATTGTTTTTGAAAACTCATGGTGATTGGGATGGGGGGGGGGTCCCGGATGATTGAAAAAAGGCAAATATAGTGCTCAACTTTAAAAAAGGGAAGAAGGAAAATCTGGGGAACTACAGACTGGTAAACCTCGCCTCAGTCCCCTGGAAAAATCATGGAGCAGGACCTCAAGGAATCCATTTTGAAGCACTTGGAGGAGAGGAAGGTGATCAGGAACAGTGAACATGGATTCACCAAGGGCAAGTCATGCCTGATCAACCTGATTGCCTTTTATGATGACATAACTGGCTCTGTGGATATGGGGAAAGTGGTGGACATGATATACCTTGACTTTAGCAAAGCTTTTGATATGGTCTCCCACAGTATTCTTGCCAGCAAGTTAAAGAAGTATGGATCGGATGAATGGACTATAAGGTGGATAGAAAGCTGGCTAGATCATCGGGCTCAACGGGTAGTGATCAACGGCTCCATGTCTAGTTGGAAGCCAGTGTCAAGCGGAGTGCCCCATGGGTTGGTCCTGGGGCCGGTTTTGTTCAACATCTTCATTAATAATCTGGATGATGGGATGGATTGCACCCTCAGCAAGTTCACGGATGACACTAAGATGGGGGGAGCGGTAGATACACTGGAGTGACCTAGACAAATTGGAGGATTGGGCCAAAAGAAATCGATGAGGTTCAACAAGGACAAGTGCAGAGTCCTGCACTTAGGACGGAAGAATCCCATGCACTGCTACAGTCTGGGGACTGACTGGCTAAGCGGCACTTCTGCAGAAAAGGACCTGGGGATTACATTGGACGAGAAGCCAGATATGAGTCAACAGTGTTCCCTTGTTGCCAAGAAGGCTAACGGCATATTGGGCTGCATTAGTAGGAGCATTACCAGCAGTTGGAGGGAAGTGATTAGTCCCCTCTATTCGGCACTGGTGAGGCCTCATCTGGATATTGCATCCAGTTTTGGGCCCCGCACTACAGAAAGGAAAGTGGACAAATTGGAGAGAGTCCAGTGGAGGGCAACGAAAATGATTAGGGGCACGTGACTTATGAGGAGAGACTGAGGGAACTGGGCTTATTTAGTCTGCAGAAGAGAAGAGTGAGGGGGGATTTGATAGCAGCCTTCAACTACCTGAAGGGGGGTTCCAAAGAGGATGGAACTAGGCTGTTCTCAGTGGTGGCTGATGACAGAACAATGAGCAATGGTTTCAAGTTGCAGTGGAGGAGGTCTAGGTTGGATATTAGGAAAACCTGTTTCACTATGAAGATGGTGAAGCACTGGAATGGATTACCTAGGGAGGTGGTGGAATCTCCATCCTTAGAAGTTTTTAAGGCCCGGCTTGATAAAGCCATGGCTGGGATGATTTAGTTGGGGTTGGTCTTGCTTTGAGCAGGGGGTTGGACTGGACGATCTACTGAGGTCTCTTCCAACCCTAATCTTCTATGATTCTATGGTTCTAAGTTCAACAGGAGCATCTAGTACAAATCTTGCATTTCTTTAGAATTAGAGTCTAGCTTGCCCTCACTAACCGTAAATGACTTATATTACAGAGTATCCAGGCGTGGCGAGTTATATGGGCCCGTGGTGCCCGTGCTCCAGGAATATTCAGGGTCCGGGGGTTCTGCTCCACCAATGTTCGGTCCGGGTCTCTCCCCCAGCCCTGCCTGCCATCCCTACATGCCTCCCCCGGAGTATCTCCCATCCTCACCTGCTGCGCCGGGCAATTTAAAAGGGACCCTGGCCGCTGCCACCACCACTTGCAGCACAGTGGTGCTAGGGTGGCTTCCTGCCCACTCTCGCTCTGCACCGGTCCCAGAAGTGATCAGCACGTCCTGGGTGGGGGGGTGTCTCTGCGTGCTGCCCCTGCCCCAAACACTGACTTCGCAGCTCCCATTGGCCGGGAGCTGCAACCAATGGGAGCTGCGGAGACAGTGCTTGCGGGTGGTGGTGCGTGGAGACCCCCTGCCCCCCCTACCTAGGAGCTGCTGCCAGAGGTAAGCACCACACCCCTCACCCTCTTCTGCACCCCAACCCTGTGCCCCAGCCCAGAGCCTGCACCCCGCACCTAAACTCCCTCCCAGAGCCTGCACTCCTCCCACACCCAAACTCCCTCCCAGAGCCTTAGGCTTGTATGTGTGTGTCACCCCTGAGAGTATCGTTTAGAAATTTGAATGATTTTGAACACCAACATTAAAGGGCACAGAAAACAGGCTCGCGGCACCTTCTGAAAATGGGGCGTAATAGTCGGTGAGGGCAGAAGGAGGCTGCAGTGTGGAAGTCTGCAGTCACTCTTTGGGCTTAGAGAAGGAAAGGAGGAAAGCAGAAGCCCTGGGATCCTGGTTCTGAGGGAAGGGTTTACCCAGAAAAGTGGTGGGTAAGGAAGCCTGATAGACACACGGTAGAAAGCTGACCAGGGAAATAGTATCAAGTTTTGGGATGGAGCAGATGTTGGCTGCTGATTGTAGGGTTCCTGGGCCCACATCCCCCTACCAACCACTGAGGAAGTGGCACAGCCTCGTCAGTAGAACAAAAGACAGCCTGAGACAGATCGTCCAGTGAGACTTTGATACCCCGGAAGGGGAAAACTATAGTGTTCTGGCCAGAGAACCAAGCCACAAAGAGGGAGCACTGCAACTCCTGGAGTGTGAAAGGGGACACAGCATGAGCAAGAGAAGAAGCAGGCATGAGACTGGGAGGAGCTATTCCCCAGAAGCAACTCCAAGGAGGTTTTTCAGTGGCAAGCAGAGAACCCCATTATAGGCCCTTTAAGAGTCTCTGTGGTTGTTCTGGTGAAGATGGAAATATAGAACTAAGGTCATGATGCTTGTGGTCATTAGAGGTTTCATGCCCCCATTTCATAAGGCATAATCTCTGTCCTGGCCAAATTCCAAATCAGGCAATTAATTCGGCCTTCCGAAATTTCATTTGCATTTTTAGTTGTAAACAGTCTTCTCTCTCACTTCCTGCCCTGTTAAACAATGGCTACATCAACTACAGCTATGGCTGAACCATACTGGGGAATGATAGTGATCCCTACAACAGTTTGTTACATTTCATCAATACTTTGGGATTTTTTGTGATGTAAAGTAAGGTAGCTTATTAATAACTTTCATTAAACAGAAAAAGAAAGAAAGAAAGAAAGAAAGAAAGAAAGAAAGAAAGAAAGAAGCAATATTCCAGCCCCAAATGTTCAAGAATCATGAGACTGGCTTAAAAATCATGAGATAAAACTTTTATTTTTGTCTTTTTTCTGAGGATTTTAGGGTACACATGGTTCACATTTTCATGCTTTTCAGAACTAAAAACTTACTTTTTCAACTGAAAGTTGAGATTCTCATACCTCCAGGACTGAGACTATAAGTAAAACAGCAAATATCACAGACTCATGAATAAATCACAAAAGTTGGCAACACTGAGATTTGGATTCCAAGGCTTTGGACAAGTCTTGTGATGTTGTGACAATGGTTTCGCTGCTCTGCACAGCACTATTCCCTGCAGATAGACTTGCCGGGATTGATACAGCCTAGCTCTTTCTAAGGCTATGTCTTCACTACAGCCGGGATTGATCCACCAGCAATCGATTTAGCAGGTCTAGTGAAGACCCGCCAAATCGACAGCAGATCGCTCTCCAGATGAGAAGAGTAAGGTAAGTTGATGGGAGAAAGTCTCCCGTTGACCCCCCACAGTGTAGACACCGCGATAACTCGACCTAAGGTACGTAGCTGGAGTTGCGTAGCTTAGGTCGACTTACCGTGGTAGTGTAGACATAGCCTAAGTTATTTTATGATTACTACTGAGCTGTTGCATGGTGACCTAGTCTGTTGGATTGAGGTTCACTTACTCAGCAGATGGGTCTAACAAATGTTTACTAAGGCAAAACACTCAGAGTAGTGATCAATTAGTCATGAGCAGGAAGCCCATCCGGATGATCTCATCACAGTTGCCTCTAGCACCTATTAATACAGCTTCAGCCTCCCTTTGTTACACACACTTATTTATAAATTTTTGTTATCTTTTCTTACTCATATATACTAATATTAACTCTTCTCCCCCGTCAGTACAGGCTTAGTTTAGTTCAAATTGGTCTTTTGTGTTTTTTTAGTTACTTTATCTTTTCTTGTTCTCACAGACATGATTACTTTGCAGTTTCTTATATATATGCAGTTCTACTCTGTGAAATGGTGTCAGAACAGACGCTTGACATCCACAGCAAGATTCTGCAGGCCTAAATATGACGTTCCTCCCAACACAGTCACTAATATCATGGCTTCTACTAGGCCTGTTCTGCCAGGTGGCAGTGAGGGACTTTTAGATCATTTGCAGAAGCTAGAGCTGTCCTTGCAGAAGGTCTTTGCCACCATGGCTCTGGGAGGTCCCAGCCTATTGGATCTGGATGCAAATAATCGGGAGTCCTCTGCCCCACTAAAATCCATGATTTCCAAATCTATCATCCTTGAGGAATGTTTCTGCCTCTGTGCTCCCCTCCTACAGTTTCTCTCTAGCATCAAGTGATCTTGCTTATAGTAACTTTAGAGATGTAGAAATGAGGTGTATGGTCCTTTTTATCTACCTACCAAAATGTTATAATCTGCAATATTAGGCCTGATTCTGATATCGCACGTGTCCACTGATATAACTCTATTCACTTCAATGGAGTCACTCCAGATTTATACCAGTGTAAGTGAGATCAGATGTAGACCCACTGTTATTTTTCCCTTCAGATTTTTCATTTGTACATAGGTCTTCAGCACAGGTAAGATCTAGCGTTGTTGTTGGGTTGTTGTTTTTTATTCCCCTGACCCCTTATTATTTCCTGATGCTCTAAATTTTTATGCAAGATGTTTTTGTTCAAGTATATCCCTGTAGACTTTATGCATATAAATGAATTCAAAAGTGCAATGAAATCTGAGATTTAGAATGCACCTATTATAGCAGCTACATGGCACCAGTGGTGCATAGATGAAAAGTAACGGTGCTAGTAAGTGCCAAATGAGAGCCAAAATGTAAATTATGTGTTAATCAAAAGCACAGGTTTAAAAACATGAAGACTTCAGACAGAAGGGTAACTACCTTAAAGTAGTTTTTACAAAGAGCTATACAGAAAATGAAGAATTAACGGGGCAGAGATGGAAACAACTTTAGAAAGCACATCCACAACAACTGTGAATAACCTCTCCTGTGTATCATCACAAAGTGTGGACATTACTGTATTCTGCTAGAAATTGACTATTCTTCACTGACTCTCTGTTCAGTCTCATCCCTTCCAAGAAAAAATTGAAGTAATAGATTTACAGTTTGGGATGAGTTGGTTCCACATTCATTGTGATGAATGGAACATCTCCTCCTTCCCTGTACTACAGGCCAAATTATGCTCTCATGTAGGTGCACCTCATTAGTAATTGCATGTGTCCATCTGAGGGCAGAATTTTACCATAAGTCCCACAGCCAGCCACAATATGATACCGGCAACACTGGAAGGTAGACTTAGATTTCTTGAAGTCTATTATGTTTTTCTAATACAAAGAGTTTTGCTAGACTCATCCATAGCTATTACTGCTCTTTTCAATACATTAAACTGTCTATTCTGTGGACCAGATTCTCATGATCTTACTTACACAGACTATTATTTATTTACTTGTTTATATTACAGTAGTGCCCAGAAGCCCTAGTCTAGGATCCTTGTGCTAGGTACTGTACAAACACAGAAGGTCACACTGAAGTCAGTGGGACTACTCATAAAGTGCTATACACGGCTGTTACTCTAACAGCATCATCTGTTTTTCACTTGAAGGAACCATGCAGCAGCAACTGCTCCAGTGCGCTACACTATGTCGTACATATCCCAAATGAGAGCTCCAGAGGTGCGTCAACACTACTTCAAGAGAGCACCTCCATTTTCTTGAATAGGCTGGCAACTACTGTAGAGATCTGAGGGCCACTTTATGCCCTTAGATGTTGAGCCTCTTGCAGTTGAGAGTGAGGTGGGAAGTTACAGTCTCCTTAAAACTTTAACTTATGGCCCCCAGTGGCTAACAAGAAATGAAACTGCACCTAATGCATGTCATTTAACAATACTATAGTACTGCATTAGCTTGTGTATGCCTATAGATACATTCATGCGTCCTTTTCTCTTCCCCTTACCCTCCCACAACAAAAAGCTGTAAATAGCTACATATCTAAATGTGTGTAAGGTGCATTTGTATGGGTTTTTTAAGTGACTGTAGCAATTCGAGCTGTGAATAATGTGTGAAATGAAACAACCTGTTCCACTGCACACAAAATATAAGCAATGCTGTGTTCTCTGTGTAGCACATGCACAGTCAGGTATTGTTCAGTTTAATGAAATGAAAGCATATCACAGATAGTACAGATACAAATATACATCTCTTTAGGCAAATCCCTGAAATGCACAGGCACAGTATGAGGAGTTTTAGGACAGAGGGCGAGCATCAAAAATACTGACTTCCTTTGCCTTTAAACGGCTAAGTCAGAAAACCTCAGTGGTGTTCTAACGTAGTTTTATTTGTGAAGATTTTCAAAAGTGGATGCTTAAAGTTGGACACTTAAGTCCATATTTAGGAGTCTTAATAAGTGACCTGACTATCAAAAGTGTTGCGCTCCCAGCAGCTCCCACTGAAGTCACCATTTTTGAAAATCAGGCCATCTATCTAATTACCTAAATAAGGATTTAACTGTCTCACTTTAAATGAATGAACAAATGAAATGAGACAAATGAAATTTGACCACACAATGCTGATGTCACTTTAAAATCATCTCTGTGATGAAGCAAGAGGGTGGGGAGGGGGGAGGATTTCAGTGTTGTGTAGCACAGAGCTCTTTGCGAATGTCAGTATGATATACCTCATTTTGTTTTTGTGGAGAGGCAGGGCTGGCTGTGGTTATGTAAATACATTTTGTCTTTTTCTCACTTTGATCCCCCAAGTGGATAAAGTATGAAATTTCCTAAACTGGAATTTCTCTCTAATGGCAGTAGTGATCACAGGGATTGCATCTGAAGAAGTGAGGTTCTTACCCACGAAAGCTTATGCTCCAATACTTCTGTTAGTCTCAAAGGTGCCACAGGACCCTCTGTTGCTTTTCGCAGGGATTGGGTTTTCAATTTAATGTTAAGGCAATTTGCTTGGTATGTTTCGCCCCCCCCCCCCTTTGTGTTTTACACTATAGCACTTATGTTGCTCTCATCATATAACAGTGCATTCCACATTACATTAATGTAGGTTT
Source organism: Chrysemys picta bellii (assembly GCF_011386835.1). Lineage (NCBI taxonomy): Eukaryota > Metazoa > Chordata > Testudines > Emydidae > Chrysemys > Chrysemys picta. Next base: position 21,404,572 of record NC_088791.1, read on the forward strand.
CCAGGCTTCCAGCTGTGTGTTTTTTTTTTATCTCCACCTACAGAAATTAATTCTATTCTCTTCTATTTGGCTGCACGGAGTTGGGGGATGGATAAACCCAATTTGCCAGATCTCTTTCCTACAATTTATTATCTAGTGCTTTTTCTACTCTAGTTTTAAGTGTCTGAAGCAATGGGCCTTCTACCAATTTCCTTGGCAAACTATCCCACTGTCTACTATCTATTTTTTCCCTTAGACTAAAGTGGTAATATTGCACCTGATCGAAAGCTCACTGAATTTAATAAAAGTCTTTGCATTGACTTCAGTCAGCTTAGGTTCAGGTCCATTGTGCTCTCATTGTACTATAATATAATCCAGATTGATATTAACTCATTTGTTCAGGTTTCCAGTAGTTAAACCAGAATGTGTAAATTCCTGGGAGTTCAGTAGTTGCTACGAGCAAAGAATTCGCTATAGGCTGCTCAAGAAATGCAAATCTTTGTTCATGCCTTTCCTTGGCCACTGAGATCAGAGTATATAAGGATCCTGCATTATTTTGGCCAAGACAGCAAAATCTGACTCAGGAAGGGGTTTGACAGTCAGAATTGCAATTACACTTATGGATAAACTTGCAATCAAGGTGAAAAGGAATGAGAAATTTGCTTGGTTGGAGAAGGGAGGAAAACAGATTTTCAAATGATCATAAACTGAGCAAGAACCTAAGCAGTTTCTCTATAGCTGTCGTCTTTCTATTGTATCAGTAAGAAACACTTTGTGTACTCTCCTTTATATAACAGAATGGAAAAAGAGCTTGCAGACTCACTTGTCCTACTTTCACAGAAGGCTGATGCTATATTAGACCGAGATGATTGTCTTCTTGTAGTGAAATTATAGCAAATGCAAGTTTTTAATGGGAGCTTGCAGATTTGCTCTTTCTCTAGCAAAACTGTGTTTTCTTAGGCTACTGCTACACTACAGAGCTTACAGCGGTGCAGCTACACCGATGCTGAATAAGCCACACCCCTGAGCGACATAAGTTACACCAACCTGGATGCCAGTATAGACAGCATTATGTCGGCAGAAGAGTTTCTCCCACTGACAGAGCTACCACTGCTCATGGGGGCTGGAGTATTTAAGCCGAGGGGAGAGCTCTCTCCCATCAGCTTAGAGTGTCTGCTCTAGCAGCTATAAGCTCTGAATTGTAGCCATAGCCTTAGTCACACCCCCGAGCGACATAACTTATACTGACGTGAGCTGTAGTGTGTACATAGCTTTAGTAAAACTGTAATAGAATGGGACCATCCTAAGGCTTAATGTGCATTATATTAATCAGGGTTTGGGTAGCAGTGTATATATATGACATTAGATGGTTTCCTTCTTCTTATTTGAGCTACTGCCCATAGAAAAGCCAGGGCAATGTGTGACTTCCATCATCAGAATTCATTTTAGCTATGCTGATGCAGACAATCGTTTATGGGGCTGTATCTGATATATCCCTTTATATAAGGTGATGTGAAAGAAATGAGAAGATTGAACCAAGCTTAATCAGAATATTACAGTGCAATATTCATCAACATTTAGCTTGCTGTGATTAAAGTTATGGAAAGTTATAAAGCTATTTTGAAAAATTCATTGAGACTCTAAATCTAAGCTTGTGTGTCTTGAAATTTGAATGAAGTGTACAGTAGGTGTTACCAGAATAGTTCATATTAGAGCATGATCCGCAAAGTATTTAGGTGCCTAAAGAAAAGATAAAACCTAAATGGGATTTTCAAAAGCATCAAAGTGAATTAGGCACTTAACTCCCATAGGTTGACTCATTTTAGTGCTTTTGAAAATCCCACGTGGTGCTTATCTCCATCTTCAGATGCCTAAATACATTTGAGAATATGGGCCTTACTCCCTCTTCAGAACAAAGGGGAAACTGGGGAAGGATTGTGACTGTGTGTTACAATTTGTTCTCTGGTTAGCTGCTAAGGTGGTGCAGTTATGTGTTGCCCTGAACTCAGGGAAGCTTGTTAGTCTACAGCCTTGATGTATGGTAGACAACAAATCCATAAACCCACATATCTTAGCTATGTTCTGTAGAGCTGTTAAATATCTCTTAGTGAGACATTTCAATGCCAAACAAAACCGGCAACACCTATTTAAAATATTCTGAGACTGCAGAGAAGCTTGGATTTGACTCCAGCCAAGGTATGAAATGAGATTATCATTGTAGCTCTTTGTGATAAATGGAGTCTGAGATTCACCTTCCTTTAGATAATGTAGTTGGCTGAAATTCTGCGTGCCTAGCATTGTAGCAGGAGACTTACCCAGTACTTTTTGTTTAAGCGAAGGTTTTCTTATTGTGGAGTACACATGGCTGCTCTGAATCAATTACACAGGTCAATCGGATGCCAGAATTGAGATCGAGTCATAGGAAATACATTTATCATACATACACACTGGGGCTGATTCACTGGTGCAGGGAGATGGAAATGTTATTTTTCCCCATCGGGGGAGCAGCTCTACTCTGAGAGGAGGATGGGAGAATTCAAAGCCAGAGGAAGACAAATAGATTTTCCGTCCCCAACCTGATCCTGAAGCTTGCCAAATGGAAAGGTCATCCAGGATTTGCATTTCCCAGATATCCCAGCCACCATCAGTGGTGACCACTTGGGAGCTGCTCTGGCTGGCTCTGGGCCAGAAGAGGGACATTGCCTACATGCTGGGATACATTGGCAGCCAGCACTGTGTGCTCTGCAGTGTTTTATACTGTTGTCACAGGTATGGGGTTGCCCCCTTTCTGTTTAATAATCTCATTAACTTTCCTACTTATCAAATGCATTCCTACAAAATCTATATAGTTGCCAATCTCCCATCAAATTAGTTCTTCTGGTTTTATTCCCTTACTAACCTTTATTTTAATTGGTTTAACACGTCCATGCAATCTGCAGGGTCAGAATACTTTCCTTTTTCATTGGGACCGTGTCTGGCACAGAAACCTATTTGCTCTCCATACAGAAATTGCAACACTGATTTATCCAACATCAAAGCCAATCTCTACCATTCTATGATGGCAAAAATCAAACAAACATGCCTTCTTGTATCTGAAGTTGAAGGAGAATGATTTTAAAAAATCATGGTGTGAACCTGTTTAAGGTTTATAATCATTCTGCTTTAGACTTAGCACCTGATGGTACTCCCTGGGTTAAATCAATGAAAGTTTCACTAGTCTCTTCAATAGAAGCAAGACTATATTCTTAAGATTTACAAATACACTTCCCAACAGAATACACATTAAAAGCAGCTCTTATTTTATCACCAGATGTGGTCTAAGCAAATCTGGTCTCCCTGAGTCACCCACCTCAATGTTCCTGCTCTTGCTCTGACCTGTCTCTTCACTTTCAGATGCCTAACCTGCTTAGGATCTTTTGTAAACCCCACCAGGCACCAATTTTCATTTCTAAGTACATAAAACCCTTTGTAACGCTGACCACAGATCCTTTAGTTCAAGCTGTAGAGAGACTCAGGGCTGGTCTACACTGGGCGGGGGCGGGGGGATCGATCCAAGATACGCAACTTCAAAGTATCTTGGATCGAATTACCTGGGGTCCAGACGGTGCGGGATCGACGGCCGCGGCTCCCCCATCGACTGCGCTACCGCCGCTCGCTCTGGTGGAGTTCCGGAGTCGACGGTGAGCACGTTCGGGGATCGATATATCACGTCTTAATGAGACGCGATATATCGATCCTGGATAAATCGATTGCTACCCGGCGATACGGCGGGTAGTGAAGATGTACCCTCAGGCTTTTAGCTCTGGAGATTCTCCATGCTGGACGAGATGGCAATTGTCATGCCTTAATGTCAACGATTTAACATTTCGCAAGTTCATATTGTTTACATGATTTTTTGTTTTCAGAAAGTTTACTACTATCTCATGCAGGAATTTTCTGCTAATCTACTGCTAATATTAATATTCCTGTGATAATCCTGCTGCAAATTCTTCAGCTCAGTGCTCTGGGCAAGAAAGAGCAACTAATGGAATGGCTGTTAGTACAAGGATGGACCTATGTTGATGGCTTTGGGGAAGGTGTTTCTAAATTGCTGCAGAATAAGAACATAAAGTATATTTCATGGACATATGTCACGGATGAATTGTTATTTCCCAGTAGCTCTACCGAGTATGATTTTTGGTAATAATACTAAAGCTAATAATTGTATTTCTAAACCACCTTCCCCAGCACTTTGGACACAGCTCCATGACTCTAGGGCCCTACCAAATTCACAGCCATGAAAAACGCTTCACTAACTGTGAAATCTGGTCCCCCCTGTGAAACCTGGCTATTGTAGGGAGGTTGCAGTGCATTCAGAGCTGGATGGCTGAAGAGTGGCAGCTGCTGGCACCAGTTCTGAAGGTAGTGCCGCTACCAGCAGCAATGCAGAAGTGAGGGTGGCATGGTATGGGAGGAATGGTCACCTGGAGGGGGGGCATGGCTGGCCTTATGGGTGTTTACGTGGGTGACTGCCCAGTATGCCGTGATCAGGGGGATGCTTTGGTCTCACACACACACACACACACACACACACACACAGCCAGTACCAAGGCCCCTTTAAGCTCTGGGCCTGGAGCTGGGATGGGGCAGGGCTGGGAGCGCCCCAGTCAGGGGCTCCTACCATCCACTGGGCTCCAGCTGCTAGTCCTGATTGGGCTGGGGAGGAACGGGAATTCCTCTTCCCCTGCACGGACCACTCCTGGGGTCAGGTCAGACCCACCTCTGGGAACCTCCCCTGGCTGCAGGAAGCTCTATGGCTGCTGGCTGGGAGCCCAGCTCTGAAGGCAGCACTGCCACCAGCAGCTGTGCAGAAGGGTGGCATCGTATGGTATTGTCACCCTTACTTCTGTGCAGTTGCTGGACGGGATCCCAGCTCTGAAGGCAGTGAAGCACAGAAGTAGGGAGGTCACGGTATTGCCAACACTTACAATAGCCTTGCGACCCCCCCTCCCCCCAATCCCCTAGAACCTCCTTTTGGGTCGGGACCCCCATGGTTAGAACACTGTGAAAGTTCAGATTTAAATATCTGAAACTGTGAAATTTAAGATTTTTTAAAATCCTAGGACCATGAAGTTTACAAAAATGGACCGTGAATTTGGTAGGGCCCTACTGATAAATATAACCCTACCGTGCTGACCAGTATTATCTCATTATGTCCTCGTGCTCCCTCTCTGTGTCTGTATCTGCCTGATGTCTCTTTTCTGACACTTATATTGTGAACTTTTTGGTACTATCATTATGTTCTGTGTTGTACAGCACCTAGCACCATGGGGTCCTGGTCCATGACAGGGGCTCCTAGGCACTACCAAAGTACAAATAAATAATAGCAATATGAATGAAGATGCAATATCAGTAAGCGATTTTTATGAAAACCCTCAACTGTAAACTATGAAAAAATAAGATATTACATGGCTGGGGTTGCGGAGGAGCCACAGTGTCTGCATATGAGAGAGCAGGAGTTTTGATCTCCTATAAAATTTTAAAGCAGAATGTTTTTAAGTATTGCTTAAAAGTGGCAAAGGATGAATTGAGATGGATGTAAAAAAGGCAACAAATGTCACACTAGAGAGGCCAGCAGGGCAAAGTTGCAAACCAAAGTATGGTGGTAGAATTCCAAAGGGGCTAGAGTTTTCAGAACACAGATGTCAGGAATGAAGTATTGGATGAATCTGCATTGACTAGACCAGGGGTGGGCAAACTACGGCCCACGGGCCAGATACGGCCCCTCGGGGCTCTGGATCCGGCCCATGGGATTGCCCCCCATGGTGCCGCAGGCGCCATGCTGCTCTCAGAAGCTGCCAGCACCACTTCACTGTGGCCCCCGGGCGGGGGGACAGGGGGCTCCATGCATTGCCCATGCCTCCAGGCACTGCCCCCTGCAGCGCGCATTGGCTGGGAATGAGGAACCGTGGCCAATGGGAGCTTTGGGGGAGGTACCTGGAGCTTCCTGGAGCGGCACGGCGTAGGGTCAGGGCAGACATGCAGGGAGTCTGCCCTGGCCCCGGTGCGTGCCGCTGCCACCCCGGAGCCGCTTTAGGTAAGCAGCGCCGGGCTAAAGCCTGAACCCCGCCCCCCAACTCTCTGCCCTGAGCCCCCTGCCGCACCCCGCACCCCAACCCCCTGCCCTGAGCCCCCTCGTACACCCTGCACCCCTCCTGCACCCCAACCCCCTGCCCTGAGCCCCCGGCCACACCCCAAGACCCAGCCCTGAGTCCCCTCCTGCAGTCTGTACCCCTCCTGCACCCCTGCACTCCGCACCCCTCCTGCACCCCAATCCCCTTCCCTGAGCCCCCTCATACACTCCGTGCCCCTCCTCTGCCCCAATCCCTTGCCCTGAGCCCCTTCCTGCACACCGCACCCCCCTCCCACACCCCACACTCCCTCCCGCACCCCAACCCCCTGCCCCTGCCCTCCATACAATTTCCCCACCAGATGTGGCCCACCCCTGGACTAGACTGTGGGGCAGTGAAGTTGGCCTGCAGAGTTCAGACAGAAATGTTGTCATTCTGAGTTTAGCTCATATTTGAAAGTAGGTACATCTTACTAAAAGTGGGTACATGGACAAACTGCTGAGGAAGACTACAAAAGAATAGTACAAGCATGTAGGGATAAAATCAGAAAGGCTAAGGCACAAATGAGTTACACCTAGCAAGGGACATAAAAGGCAATAAGAAGAAGTTCTTTAAATACATTAGGAGCAAGACAAAGATGAAGGAAAATGTAAGTCCTCTGCTTAGCAGGGAAAGACTTGCATCCAAGAGTTTTAAAAGAGCTGGCTGAGAAGCTTGCTGGACTGTTAATGTTGATTTTCAATAAATCTTGGAACACAGGAAAGTTCCAGAAGACTGGAAAAAAGCTAATGTTGTGCAAATATTTTTAATAAGGGTAAATGGGATGACCTGGGTAATCATAGGCAGTCAGTCTGTTATTGATCCTAGGCAAAATAATGGAGTGGCTGATACAGGACTCGATCAATAAAGAATTAAAGGAAGGTAGTATAATTAAAGCCAATCAACATGGGTTTATGGAAAATAGATCCTGTCAAACTAACTTGATTTTTTTATGAGATTACAAATTCAGTTGATAAATTAGGCTCTGATAGAGACCTCCCTATGGGATGGGTGAGCAGGCAGACATTGGACATAGCGTTGGTATATAATGCTCTAAATATTTGTATTGATTACAATATAAACCCCACTCACTCCACCTTCATACCCCTTTCATACTACACCAGAATACAAAGATTAGAACGAAGTCCCGGTGGCCAGTCAAGCTCTGATCCAATCATAAGGCGTGGGGAGCCCCGCGCTGCACAGCTCTTCTTTATCAGGGCTCTGGATTGATGTCTGACTTCAAATTTCAGATATGTCAGGCAACTGTTTATAGACCAGTCTGTCGTGTCATCAGCTCTTTGTCTGTTTACTAAGTCTTTCACCCAGAACTCCAGGAAAACATCTCCAGGTAGGCCACCATTATTCAAGACATTCCATTTCCTCGTATGAACATGACAAAGTTGTTTTGCACAGACAGTCCTTGACTGCTCATAACCTTAAATCCTCGCTTCAGTTACCAACACGCAACTCACGTACTCATTTCACGCACACAGGATGTACACTGGGCCTAAATGACCTATAGCGTATTACAACATATACTACTATGTATCCCAACTGATAAAGGTGACAGTGTTGATATAATATACTTAGGCTTCTGTAAGGCACTTGACTTGGTACCACAAGATAGTTGATTAAAAAGCTAGAAAGATATAAAATTAACACGGTACACATTAAATGTGTTAAAAACTGCATAACTATCATCTCAAAATGTAATTGTAAATGGGGAATCCTAATTGAGCAGGCATGTTTCTAGTAGGGTCCTGCAGGGATTGGTTTTTGGCCCTAATTTAACATTTTTATCAATGATCTGGAAGAAAACATAAAATCATCACTGATAATGTTTGCACAAAAATTGGGGGAGTGGTAAATAACGAAGAGGGCAGGTCACGCATAAAGCAAGGATTGCTTGGTAAACTGGGTACAAACAAACAAACAAAATGCATTTTCCTATAGCTAGATGTACATGTATACCTCTCGGAAAAAAGAATGTAGGCCATATGTACACAATGGGGGATTCTATCTTGGGAAGCAGTGACTCTGAAAAGGAGTTACAGAAGTATTGGAGCATAAGCTGTCGTGGGTGAATGCCCACTTCATCAGACGCAAGCCCAAAAGGGCTAATGCGATCTCAGCTGCATATGCAGGGGATTCTCAAGTAGGAGCAGAAAAGGTTACATTATGTCTGTATTTGGCACTGGTGCGACTGCTACTGGAATACTGTGTCCAATTCCGGTGTCCGTAATTCAAGAAGGATGTTGATAAATTGGAGCAAATTCAGAGAAGAGCCATGAAAAAGGACCAGAAACTATAGGCCTTGCACTAATTTGGATTTGGAGAGTGATGGTGGAAAATGTTAGTGACATCAAGGATGTGGTAGGTGGGTCAATCAAACTACTGGTTACTTTCACAAAGGAAGAGGGAAGGGATGGAACCAGGCTGCAAACTGACTATAGGAGTTTTCAGGGAAGGTACTTATGAGGCTAAAGGAGAAAGATGTGACTCATTTGGGAGATGGATAGGACCCAAAGAACAGAGGGGAAGGGAAAGATCTCAAAGCAATGAGAATAGAATAGAAAACCTCTGGTTTGAGACATTCCTTATAATGTTCATCCATCATTACTTCATAATAGCTCTGCAACTGCCTGATGTCACCATGACAGGATGAAATGCATTATGAAGATGAACTGAGACCATTGCAAATAACTGGAATGATTTTTTTTTAATAAAAAGAGTAATTTGTTGAGCCAACTTCTGCCGTCTGTATACAGGGAACACTTCCCATTGACTGGTAGTTTTGCCTGAGTAAAGGCTGCGGGCTTTTTCTTATATGATTTAAATTATAGGCTCATATGATTTTCAAAATGCCAGTTAATATCAGTCAGCTGAAATTTAAATAATAAATAGAATTTACAGCACTATTCACCTTCAGGCTGATTTACCATGATGGGCCATTGTGATACAGCTGTCTTTTGAGGCAAGAAGGCGGGATGAAGCCACAGTGCTCCAGAGACACAGAAGGCATTCAGCAGAGGCTACACAACTGCTGCTGCAACCTTTGGTGGAAAGAAGCTTATAGCCCCATGTGTGACCAGCTAGCTCCACTGGTCAGTGCATGGTGGAGGAGGAAGCAGGCATGGCACTAGCTCCTCTCTCCACCCTCTTTGGGTTATTATGCATTAGGGCACAAAGGCTGTAATTCTGCTGCTTCTCACATGGAATACACAAGGGGGAGAGAAGCACCTTTCTTTGCTGTGTATCTGGTGCTATATAATGAATCCAAACAGGCAGGATTCATGGTTAGATAGGTAAGTATTATCCCCATATTAGAGGTGAGGTAGAGCGCTAAACTGGCTTTTCCAAAGCCACAGAGATTCAATTTTGGGCCGGGACCTGGGGACAGACCGCAGGAGTTCCGGGTACTCATTCATGCATCCAGACTTTTGCAATGTTAATTCTGTAATACCATAATGCTACCAATTCTAGCATTTTTCTAAGTACTATGGAGGGAGACAGTTGGATTTTCTTATTCTAATTTAGCTGAACCAAAGAGCATGCTAGGTTAAGCGATACAAATGCCTAACTGCACGCACGATGCTTAGTCCCAGAATACATCCTGTCTCATTATACTACGCTAGAAATCATTATAACTGTTCCATGTCCACATCACTAGGTATCTGTGTCACAAAAGTAAAGGAAATATCAGAAAAGAAATGCCAATATTCCATCAATGAATATTGTGCGGCTGCCACAGCTCATTAATTCAATCCCTTAGGGTATCAAAACAGATAAAGAACTAAAAAGAAATGGAATTAGAAGCCAACAAAGGAAGTCTTTATTTCAGTTCTTATGCCTGTAATGACACTATGATAATTACCACACATCTCTTCATCTTATGCTGTACATTGCAAGATTATGGAAATTGTATGGAGTGTCATTTATTATTTCAGGATGAGCGATGTAACATTTACAGTCAAAAATAGCAAGTCTTCAGAGCATACTTAAAAATAGTTTTAGGACCAATTAGAAGACAAGGAATTAACTTGATTAACCTTAATGCAGAACATTCATCCAAAAGAGAACATGTATACCAGAAGCCTGGCACACCATCTCAATTAAAATCTATAAGGGTTTCCTCGTTTTTTACCCAGCTGTCTCTTCCCTTATGTATATATACTTCCATGTAGGATAATCTGGTCTCGAGTTTGGCATTCTGAATGTTCATTAGGGAGATGAATCCTGCCCATTCCTCCGTGAGTTTGGAAGGCTTCATTATATTGCAACAATGCAATCTGTTGGCAGGATTCAAGGGGTATGTATTCTTTGTGCAGTGCAGGCACCACCTCCCTGAACATGCTCAGTGGGCGTAACAGGGGGTGGGGTTTAAATAATCCACTGTTCCATGGCTGCTCCCCACCAACACATGCAGTGGGGCAGGGAGCACTGCAGTCAGACAGGTTGCAGTCACAGAGAAACTCTGTTGCCACCATGTGCCTGGCGGGGGCCCCTGCTTAATTTTCCAGCACCCAGATGAGATACTTGGTTTGGATGCTAGGGAGAGGATTTGGGCTGTACAGAATAAAGTGTAATGTGGCAGAAAGCACCAATTCAAGAGGCCAGTCCATTTGGGAGGTGGGCGGCAGGAGGTATTCTGTGGTTCTATCTCTCTCATGTTGAGGAACATAACCCCTGTGAGTGTGTATTTCCTGTGTATGTTGGAAGCAGTGTCTGCCTTACAAGCTAATATAGGAACACTGAGAAACAGTGGGGAGGGGTTGTCATTTTGCTTCTTTTCCAGCAGGAGTCTTCTGTCTGTTATTTTATTTTTATGTATTTATTATTTGCATTGTGGTAGCACCTAGGAGCCCCAGTCATGGACCATTGTGCTAGGTGCTGTACAAACACAGAACAAAAAGTGGTCTCTGCCCCAACGAGATTGCAAATTCTGTGCATTCTCACCAGTTTTGCTGAACTGGGCTGTAAAAAAAAAGAACAAGAAGAAGAATGACAAGAGCTGAGCTAATAACTGATTGGTTCAGTGGTAGTTTCAAAAAAATATTAAAAAATTATTCTGGTCAAAACTATCCCACAGTCAATGTCACTGATCCCACAGTCAATGGTTTCACTACTCAAATGGTGCTTCAACCAAAGGGTAACATCACTGTTCACTCCTTCCTAGGACAAGCTCTGGCTGATAGCAGGTATCTGATTAAAAATAAGTAAAGATAAAGGGTGAAATCTATGCCTTATGAATACAGACATAACCCTCGAAAGAGGGTAGCTGAGGGTTCTGGTGCTATTAATAATTAACTTAAAAAACACTGGAAAATGACATTACAAATACTTGCAACTTCGCAGAGCTGAGACAAAGCCCCATGATTTATAAATGCAGTAAATTGGTACAATAACTGCAGATGAATGAATTAATAAATAAACTCTCTAGCCATCCAATTTACCAGCAATATGAAGACCCATAGTTATATATGAATAAGGGTTTATATCACTGGCACTAGAGCAAATTAAGTTTATAACACATCTCAACTTCTTAAGGTTACCATTTAACAAAATAGTTTTCAGCAAATTATTTAATCAATTGGTTCTTAATTGCTAACGGATGCTTAATAGGTCTGATGGCCTAATAATAAGCAATAATTATCCTGTCTTGTAGAAACTCATTAAATACTTAATCATAGCTATATTTTTTAAAGAATCTAATTACATTGTTCTTGCTAACACAGTTCTAAGGTGGTTTTAATCAGCTAGACATGCTCATTACCCTATTCTTGCACTTGAGTAAATATGTTTCAACAACTAGGTAAGATTTAAATAAGTACAAAAGCAGTCTTATTTCAGGAGATGATGGGTGCACAAGGTTTGGATTTATTCTGGATAAACCATCAATGTATGATTCACTGTGCAATGACGGTCCAATCCTATAAGGTATTGAGCACCTTGAACTCCAAGATCAGCCATAAAGATGCAGGAGAATAAATTTGAAACCATCTCAAAATAGGTAAAGCCAAGCCCATTTTTAAAGAAGTGCTCAGTCTTCACCAACTATGAACTCTCCTGAACATTTCTTGGCAGTTATATAGTGACTACCCCTTCAGTATAGCCCTGCTTTAAATGTGTTTGTATTTTGAGAACCAAAACGCCAAACCAATGAGGAGGTGGGATACGTCTGTATCCCATTCAGAGTGATTATGCCAGGCTGGGTGAAGGGAGAGAATGGAGAGAGGAAGCCAAAGAGGTGGAAAGAAGTGAGATAAATTCTGAGTCTTTAAAACAGTTTTGGTTCTTTAAAGCAACAAAATGTGTTTCAGTCCCGTGTTTCATGAGGCTGGTGCAAGGGCCCAAAGAGTCCCTCAAAGAGTCAGGTTAAACATCTTCAATCTCGCACGGTCGGAGAAGTGAAAATGAGTTTGGAGATACAGGAAGGCTATCAGGTTTCAAGTATCCTCCCCAAGGAAATATGTTTTCCCCGAGTAGCTGTTATAGCAGAAAAGTATCAGTGGGGATACACACTGATCTACGGTAAAACGCTAGATATTGAGACACTGAAGTGCTGCATCATAAAACGGGACTGGCATTTTCAGACACACTGTAAGATATTGTAAGGATCTCTCTCTCTCACTCTCTCTATAGTCCACTGAATCCCATGTAACATTTCTCCATGCTGGCTGATTTTGTGTTATATTGAAAAGACATGTACGTGAAAAAAACAAGGAAGCAGACTCATCCAGGAAAGATGTTGCCTCAACAAATGTTGCAAATGAATGTAAAAGGGACGGGGATGGAGGGGGCAATAAAATAAAAAACTTGGCAGATGTTCTAGGAGAGGCTGGTGGTTAAGTAAAGATTGCCTGAAACTAATCATAGGTTTCTGCTACAACTGTTTATACTGGCTTCACATAGTTAATTATTATGGGATTCAATGCAAAAACAACATTGACCAAAGCACTGGCAAAGCATGTGGTAGATTTGCCACTGTAGCTTTGAAATGTGTGCTGCCTTCATAAACACCTTTGCTAGTCTATCTACAGAACAAGACACAGCTCTACCCCCATCTCTATTTCTGAGTCTTTCAGTACTCGGGATCCAAGCTTGCAATGTGCTGAATACTGTCAGTTCCTATTGGTTGCTCAGCACTTCACAGGATAATACCCTTGCCATCTTAACAACCTCGCTGAGGTTGAGTGGCACATCAGATGGAACGGACTTATGGGTAATGGTAATAACGTATCTGACCATCCTCTTCACCTGTCTTGGCTCTTGGTAAACCATTTCTGCCACAGTCACAGATCCTAACACCATGGGCATCATGATCTTTCACACACATGTGCTTTACGTTGGTGTAATTACACTGAGAGAGTTAGACCAGTTTTGAGTGAGAAGAAAGTCAAGCTCTATCTGTTGTGTTAGTGGGTCTGGCAAAAAAATGGGTGCTCTGATTGATGGAATGTAAGTCAAAGCAAAACTCTCATTAGTGGATTAAGAGCAGGAACAGATCCTCAGTGGAAGGTTTTCTGATTGCCAGGCTTAATAGTAATTTCACCTGCCCACATAAGAGTCCCTTCTGTCCCTCTAGGGGTGAAATCCTGACTCCACTGAAGTCAATGGGAAGCCTTCAGCTGAGTGAGGATTTCATCCTCTGATGCTACCAGGTGCCAGTTTGTGGTCATGGCATTCTGTAATTAACTGGCTGCTTTCCATGACCTCAATACAAATTTATTTAAATGGGGGAAACAATACAGTATGTGAGGATTTTCTCATGGAAATCTGTGCTCCAGCAACTGGTGCTGTGTAATGGGAATTATTCAAGTGCTGTTATATATTCATGGGACATGGAATAGCATCTAAAAGTCACTTTGGGAATTGTGATGCTTTAAGAAAAGCAAGATTTTGTAGCAATTTGAAAGGCACATGTTTAATTGTTTCCATTCATCAAGATCACTTTTTACTATAACTCCTTGGCACGACCTGCTAGGATTTCCTGGTAATGCATTAAACCCCAGACAGCTGGCACCAAAGAGTTAGACATAAAAGACTCTCATGGACTTCACTGGGCTTTGGATCAGGCCCCAAGTGAAGAGGAAGGTGAAACATTACATTACACCAGCAAAGTGGCAGATAGAGGTAATCTAGGCCCAACCCCAGTTTGGGTTGTTGCAGAGCCAGGACATGTTCTGCCAGGAGCACAGCGGAGCACTCATACATCTCTGCCCATTTAAGCGATTCAGCATATCCCCCTCCACTCTGGGCATCTAGCCAGGAGAAATGCCTGTGCTGTGGACCTGCCATTCTGCCTAGTTCATGTGCAGGCTGCACAAAGGTGGAGGGAGGCTCTTTTCTTCTGCCCCTCCCCCCCACTGTACACGCACATAATGTCTGGGGAAAATATGGCCCATATCGCATATCGTCTAAAGGGAATATAATTGCATTGCTCCACATACATACGTAATGGTTTGACATAGAGTAGTCCTGTCCAGAGAGCTATTAGGGAATTTATGACCGTTCAAAATTGCACATACATGCTTATTGGATTAATTTGATTTTTATACATCTTTATTGTAAATTGAATAATATCCCTTATTCTTTTTGAATGGGTAATTTCAGAGTCCTGACCTAAAACTTTCAATAGCATTTCGGTGATTTAGGAGCTTATACCCATTTTCTTTCAATGATACTTTGCCAGATCGGGCTGGATTTTCAAAAGTATTTAGGTGTCTAAAATGCAGATAGGCACCCAGCATCATTTTTAAAACTCCGAAGAGTGTAACTCCCATGTGAGTTAGGTACCTATGTGCTTTTGGAAGTCCCATTAGGCACCTATTAGTTACCTCAACACCTTTGAAATTCTGGCCCAAAATGACTGTCGCTTTTGAAAATGGGATTTAGTGTCCTAACTCACTTTAGAAAATATTCCCTTATTTGCTTCTTAAATCAAATAAGTTCTGATGTCTATGTATGTGCTACTGTTGACTGCATATGTCTGCCCCGTTTGCTCATATAGTCGGGTTATACTTTTCTCATTTGTTAACAATGAGAAGTGCTGTATAAAAACAATCTCCTTCCTAAGTATGGTACCAAATGCCCCCCTCAGTTTCCTTTCACTCTAATGGGTTTTGTTTTTCTGCTTTCCAGGTAAAACCCAGGTGATGGGTGAAATCAAGATTGCATTGAAGAAGGAAATGAAGACTGATGGAGAACAGCTAATAGTTGAAATCCTTCAATGCAGAAATATCACCTACAAGTTTAAATCTCCAGATCACTTACCAGGTACCAGTCAGAAACAGCATTATGATACAGTAATGAGCATCATCAAGCAGGACATTGACTCGGACATTTAATGATATTATTACCCTAGGGAAATCATTTTGTTTGTTAAGCAAAATGACGTATTCTCTAGAACTGGCAGGGAAATGTTTTTTTGTTCCTGTGAACATTTTTTATGAAAATGAAAATGTGTTTGTTGAAATTTTTCTTCAAATGTTTTTTGCATTTATGTTGAATTCAAAATGTTTCCATTTATTGTTGCCTGAAAAATGAACATTTTTCAGTTTTGTGTTTTCACAAAAAAACAGACATTTCTGTTTGTCATTTCTGTTTTGACAAAAAAAGGTACTTTTAATTGAAAAAAATATTTCAGATGAAAAATTCCTACCAGCAATAATATTTTGACAGAGCCATAAAGACATCAAGACTGGTTTTGTGGTCAGTGATACCAGTGTAAATCCAGAGTAACTCTCTTGGCTTCAGTGGAGTGACTCCAGTTTCACTCTGGTGTAAATGACAGCAGGATATGGCTCCATGGTATACAGAGGTGTATTTTGTCTCCGTACATCTCATCCATTGAAATCATTAGTGACAATGACTCCTTAAGAGCGCCTGTAACATAGGTTGAATCATTCTTCCACAGATCTGTATGTGAAGCTGTATGTTGTCAATATTGCTACCCAAAAGAGAGTAATTAAGAAGAAAACCAGAGTGTGCAGGCATGACCGAGAGCCTTCATTTAACGAGACGTTTAGATGTAGTTTGAGTCCTGCTGGGCATTCTCTTCAGGTAATTCTGCATCTTATTACAACATAATTTTATATGTCTTCCAGGCTGTGCTGTGGGAATTAGAGATCAAGCTCTCATTCCCAGTGACTTGCCTAACAGGAAAATAAGATTGCAAAGGAAATAGCACAGTTATCTCCACTCTCTTGCTGTCTTTTAGTAGGTTGAGTTCAGTGTACCTAATGTCATGTCTTTAGGGGAAGGATGGTCCTGTAAGTGAATGAATCACAAGACTGAGAGTCAGAAGATTTGGGTACTATTCACAGCTATGCCTCTGACTCATGGACACAGATTCTGCAAGTTGCATAGTCTCTATTTCCCCATCGCTAAAAAGGGATACCGATATTTACTCAGCTCTGCAGAGAACTTTGAGATCTTCAGAGGCAAAATGCTACTTAACAGCCAGGTGGTGTTATCATTTATTAGAAATAAGCTACCGAAGCTCAAAGAGAGAGATGTGAAGCATAATGCCCTGGAGTCGGCTTGTTTAATTTACAATCTGGCACACACCAAAGTTTGTGTGGAGCTGCGCCAGGAGGCACAGTCCCTCTCCCTGCTGCTCAGCATGTCAGTGGGACTGTGCACTCTGCTTTCCTCGGTGTGTCCAGCTAGCTCCTTGGGTTGGTGCAAGAGTAGGCAACAGCATACGGAATGTCTCTTCTTAATTTTCATTACCTGTTAACCCTAATGTTCTTCTGGAAACGCCTCGTCTAAAAATAATGCCTCTTTAATATAGGCAGGACTGATGGCACCACCTACTATTATTATGGTTGCCCAACATGTAGTTACTTGAAAAATGTCAGCCCACACAGCTGAGCTCTTTCCAAGAACGAGGCTACATAAAATATATTGTTTTGCCCATGTTAAAAAATTACCATGACCTTTCCTTTGCTTTGCAGCAGGGACTTGAAATTTGGCAGGGGGGTGGCTTTTGTTTCAGGATGAATCTTTTGCCACCCCCATTGTTCTGTTTGGACCCAGCAGAGAAGTAAATAGACACAGAGGGAGCTAATAGAAACACATCTCCCTGCTGCGTGGTGGCTTTTTTGTCTTGGCTGCAAATCAGAAACCAACATGAAAGTGAGGCTTTGCACTAGGGAGGGCGGGAGTGCTCAAACATTTAAAGGGACAGGCTATCACACCTATGAAAATCTGTTCAAATCTTGCCTTTGAAAAATTGCAGCTCACACATGCTCAGAAGGGTTTTGTTTTTTGTTTTTCAATTTTGAGCAGCTAAAATCTCCAAATATTCTGTCTACTCTGGGCATGCTCCAACTAAAGGCTGAACAGCACTTCCCTTGCAATTGCAGCTCAGGGCTGGGGTCTGGGACTGGGTTTGAGACCGAGCACACTGGAAATGAGAACAGACCCTGTGCTCTAAATGCCCCTCCTGTTGGACCCAGGCAATGTGGAGGCAGAAGCTGCCTGATTTGAAGCTGTAGAGAGGATAAGAGCTGAATCTTCAGGGATGGGGCAGTAGACGGCGACAAGGAGCTTGCAGGGATAGACTGGGACCAGAGGCTAGGAGGTGGGGAGAAGGAGCCTGGTAGTTGAGGTGGGGAGGTGACTGGGATAGGCAACCTTAAATTATGGCATTTCTTAACTTTTGAGTGCTTGAATTTGCAACTTCTATCATGTTGTTTTGACATAGTTTTCCTGTGTATAATATTTATATAGTGCCTTTCATGTGAGACTTTAAAAATGCATGACTGGCACACCTAGATGTCTAAAACTGGGCTCCCAAAATTATAGGCCATTGTCAAAAATGTGGGCCTTTGTGACTTCACCAAAGCCACATTTTGTGTTTGAGCTGAGGATAGAATCCAGGACTGCTGAATTACATTAATCTGTTCTAGCCAGTAGATCACAGAACAAGGAACTGGAATAGGGGAGAAGCTCTGCATTCACTGCATTTCTCTCAAATGGGAAAAGATCCTTGTGTAGTAAGCTGTGGGTTGATGTTTCCTTACTGTTCTGCAGGTGCAAACGTAGATGTCAATGTTTCTGAACCTTTATTGTACACCAGCAAGTGGCATGTGTAATTAAGTTAATAAAACAGTTTTAACCATATTTCTTTTTCTTCCCAGATTCTGCTTGTCTCCAATGGAGGGAAGTTTATGAAAAAGACACTGATTGGTGAAGCTTATATCTGGCTTGACAAAGTGGATCTAAGGAAAAGAATAGTAAACTGGCACAAACTGATGGTCAGCTCCACACAAACACATTGAGCAGACATGTCTGCTTAGGGCACTAAACCTTGCAGCGTCTGCTGTAAATGGTATTACTCCAAGACTATAGTTTGATATTGTGTTTAGCTAGGCTTTCAGAATACAAAGTAGGGAAGAGTGGGCTCTGGGCTACATAGCACACTTAAATGAGGGCTAGTCAACTTGTTTTGCTGTAAAAGACAGCAAAGAAAAAAAACTGAGCCCAGAATTAAAAGCGAGGAAGTTTGAAAAGAAGATTGATATGAGGGCTCCTTGACGTTGGACTCTTTGTGGCTGTCAGGAGAGTAACTCGGAAAGAAATAATGAAGGCTTGAAGGCAGCTGTTAATGCAGAGTTTGGCTGCGGCTGGAAGTAGTGTGTCTGAGAGAGCAATCTGGGTTTCTGTGCAAGCAGAAGGAGATCATTTTATGCAAAAGCACCTAGGCTGACTGGTTTTTCAAATCTCACGTATCAGAAGTGTAAAACTTGTTCCTCTGCACCTTAGAATCTCTGATCATTTGTTGTTGTGAGATTATGCCACAGGACACAAACTGCAGGCTGTTTGTAGTGGTGGGAACATTATTTTACACGATTTTTTTCTTTATGTAAAGAAGATACTCTATAGAGAATCAGATCAAAATTATTCCATTTTGTTTCCATGCGTTAACAATGGGTGTAGGTCTCTGTCCTGGAATGTAAAGAATAAAAGCACATTCATGGCTACTTTTTGTTTTTGGAGGGTGGTTGGAAAGAGAAAGGATCAAATGGAAATTGCACTAAATAAGGATGGGGGTGGGAGAGAAAGTTTTCTGTGCCAATGAAACTGCAATTCATCCTTCCCTTTGGGTCAGCGGTTTACAAAAATGGGTTTGTCTCTTTACAGTTTAAGCACTGAGATCGATACTATCATTTCAACTCTTCCTTTTTTGTCTCCAACCATCAGCCTTACCCTTAGACTGTTTAAAGGCAGTAAAAGTTTAAAATATAGTGTATGTACTCTGAAACATTAGACCCATTGTGCTAATGCTACCCTGCTGTTTGTGGGGTTCTGGATCAACAACATCAGCGACACACGCACCTTCTTGACAGCTAACAAGAAGGAATAACAAAATGTTTACCATCTGGGGATTGAAACATTAATGCGTGTTGAGGATTTCCTTTGAGAAACTCAGGTGAATGACTGAATATAGTCCATTCAAAAGTGGCTCGTCAGTTATGAAGTATGTAATTAAATGAATGTCACTGGCAACTATAACTGAAGGTTGTGTCAGAGCTTCCAGAATAAAAGTTCTATTTTCAGGCGTTTATAACTCAGACGTAACAGTTTCCTTTGGACTGAAACTTTGCCTAGGGGATCTTAAACTGGGTGTGATATTTTTCTTCTTACTCAGATTAAAAGAAAAAGGAAAGCGCTTTCATCCTTCTTAAAATTGTAGAAATATTTAAAATAAATTGACATGGGATTAATTCCCTTACCGTTCAAAAATGGCTTCATATTTTATACCTTCATATTTTTAAGTGATTTGGCAGGGGATTGCCCTGAAATATCATTGCTCTTTTGTATTTAAAAAGAAAGTGACCAAATTTAAAACGCTGGCAAGTATTTACTGTGTTTGCCCAACAGGAACTTTTCATACACCATTTTAAGTACCCACATTGTTTTTTTACTAGGGATAGCACACCTCAAGATGACTTACATGGTAAATTCAAATTATTCCTTGGGATAAGAATTATATGCTTTAAATAAAATTGGGATAGATGAGAAACCACATTGACTCTGAAAGAGCTATTGTAGTTGTTTAACTTGATGACACTTTTCTACATATTTGTTTTCCATTTATTTATTCAAAATTAAAAATAACACCATGGCAAATGAGTGAAATATAGAGCAACTGGAAAATGTTAGGGATGCACAAACCAAAGAAAGACAAGTAAGTCCACGTTAAGACTTTGGTGTTCTACATTTTACTTGCAACACAATGCATTCCTACCATAATGCCATAAGTTATCATAAAGACACAACAGCACTGTCAATGGGAGTATGGTGTGTGCTTTGACTTTTAATGTTGTGCTTTCGTCAGTATATAACCCAAGTCTGATCTTATGTAATCACAGCCTGTTGGTGATAATATAAAATATCCTAAATATTGTGATTTATATGGAGAATAAGATTCTTCAAAACCAAAATCCCCAACCAAACCAAAAATCCCTAAGTGGGATTTTTTTTTAAATCTTTCATGTAAGTATTGCTCCTTTGTTGGGTTATTTTAAATGCCTGATGTCTACAGTAAGTCCTTTCTTTTCTAAAATGTCCAATTTCAATTATGGCGTGAAGTAAAAGCAGTGAGATGTGCAATTTTGTGCAAACTGCTGGTAATTTTATTCTTACTCAGATTTATTATGAAGACAGCGAGTCATGCTGATGGTTGCTATGGAGATTTCCAACAGGCACTAGCACTAACTGGATGGCTTACTAGGAAGCCTATAATCATTATTCTTAATTGACGAAAGTGGGCTGGCATACTTTGCTCTTACATGCATTCACAAATGTTTCTGGTATTTTTATGAAACGGGATTGTTTGTCTGGTGTGGCTGGGGTTGTCCAGGAAAGCCACAGTTACTTTGGAATGAGCCTCTGAAATGGGTTTAATTCATGCATCTTTATATATTGAAATTCAAGTGTAACTTGTCTGCTGGAATCCCACCCTGAAATACAAAGGGTAGTGGCTGTCAGGAAAACTGGTCACTATTAGCAATGGCTTGACCAACAGCAGCAGAGACAGGACTCTTTCGATTTCATGGTTGTTATCCGTTGCAAAGAGCTAGTGACAGAGCAGGGTCCACGTATTTTCCCTTTTGTGAGATACCATCAATTCAGAGTTCGCAAGATGCTTCCAAAGTGTGCCAAGTTCCTTTTTTGATCAGATTTCTAGGTTGTACTGGAATCATTCTATGCAACACTGTTTCGTGTTCGAATGCATTTTTCTTTTTTGGGTGAATGAAGTCAGAAAAAACCCTTCTTGTGACATTAAAAAAAAAAAAACCACCAAACAAGGACTATTAGTATTTTTTACTTGTTTTGTATATATTGCAACATATTCTTTCACCCCTCCCCGCCATTTTATGTTTCTTCTAGTGGCTGAAAGTGCTTATATGTGGCAGCAGATCTTATCATCTCGGAATAATTGATTATTAGTGAATTCACACATTTCTTTGAAGATGCATATTGTGGCTAGGCAATGGCAGAGGCAGTGTAATTTATTTTATTCATACGTCTGCTGGGTCAACAGAGATTGAAGTTGCTTCTTTGTTCAAGGCCTTGTACAGTGGAAACAAGCTGAATTATGAGAAAAAGCACAGTGTATGTGTTTACAAATAACAGGGATTTCTAATGCGGTCATTACTATTATGCATACAATGAGCAGCAAACCATTTTCTTTTTTCCTAGTTCACACTTGACATGAGAGTTTCTATGATGAATGTTGAGCTAGTACTTTATCATTACACTTTAAAGGGATAGTATCCAGGGGAAATATGAATGCTGCTTCTTTATTATTACCCACGTTTTTTACATCATATCTCGGTGGAAGTAACAAGGGCCTGATCCAATGCCTATCAAAGTCAATGGTAATCTTTCCATTCATTTCAGTGTGGTTTTGGATCAAGACCTAGGAATTGGTAGAGTTAATTTTCTGGATACATAGGTGTTCCAATGGTTAGATTGTGGGGGATATTGTAGCTGGTAACCAGCTGATATTGATTCTGACTCTAGGAATGAGGAGGAGGAGGACTGCTGGAGAAGAAGAAGCTAGTGTGCCCAATAGAGATGATTTAATTAGCATTTAGTTTCATGGAAATATCATAAAGATGTTAATAGTATTTTTTTAATCTTATTATTTGAATCATAACTGACAATATTTTTAAGTACTTTATTTTCATTGCTACAGTGTCTGTATCCCAGATTCCACTAAGTATCTATCTAGACATGTACATACATATATGTATAAGAGAAAAATTGCATCTGTGTGACTGAAACTTGAAGTAGTAATAGAACAGAGAGGTAGTTCACTGTAAGTATCCGCCTACATCACATTTGGGGTCCAATCCTGCATTCCTGGTTGCACCAGGGCTGAAGGCTTGGGCCTTCTTTTTGAATTACTAGTTGCCTTTAGTAAGAAAGTAGAAAGAATAAGCAAAATCCGGATACTCTCTCTTTAAATCATAAGATGCATTTTGATGTTTTCTGTATGTTCTGGTTTATTCTTTTTTAAAAGAAGATTAATAAATAAATATACTGATGAGCTCAAAAATTATATTATATTATATATATTTATCCATAACTCAGAGTAGGTGATTTGAGAGAAAGCAGTTTTCTTAATTTGTTACCCTGTAAATAAGTATACATTTTTGTATAACAAATCAAGTTTGAATTATGAATTCCATCTGGCGTCCAAGCATGTGAATGTGAGCATTATTTGACTGTATCTTGTATAGATGTTCAGTGACGTGCTCAGGCGCTCAGCCATAGCTGACTAGCGTGTGTGCTGTCATGCTAGCCGACTATGTGTACAGCATACCCACTGTTTAAAAAAAATCTTCAAAAATACCTTAAAAAAACAAACAACAACAAGAGTAGTCCTTGGAGAAATGTAATGTTTTTGCAATGAATGTTGCATGCATCGATGGTGGTTTGTTAATTTTTTTTGTTTTGTTTTATTTATTTTGCTTCCGAATTCTCTCAGCAAAACAAAACAAACTTGTTCTAAAAAGTTGTATAAACTGAGACAAAAGCAGTATGAGAACTGTATAAAGAAAATGCTTGTAAATCTGTCTCGGTTTCCACTTTATGTATAAATCCATGTTATGGTTTTGTGGTTGTATACAGGATGTATCTTGAGAACTTATGCAAATTGTGCTGTATAAAGGCTGTTACCCCAGTCTGACTAATAAATATTTAAAATATCCACTTTGGTCTCTTTTCCCCGTTGAATGCATAAATCTGTACAGAAAACAATTTTGCTGGTCCAAATTCATCCCCCTCATTGACTTCAGTGGGCTTACAGTAGGGTTGTATTTAGCCCACCTGTGATGCTGTACCCAACACCTATCTAGTCAAGCTGCCATTCCGAACCCTACATGGGTACTACCTCCCAAGGTGTTTGCAATTCCGCCATTATCCCACATTTTCAGTTTTAAATAGAGCTTGCTTTGCCCTAGGGTCCCTCAGGCAGATTAGCACCTGCATTCCCCAAGAGGAATGTCCATGCCTTGACCTGCATTCCTCCTGGCATCTCCCAGACAGCACACATCAGTGTGATTGCAGCAGCACCATGGAAGCATGTGCAGCATATCGCCTCCTCCACACCTGGCCAACTCTGGTATAAAGATGAGACGGAGACATGTCCCAACGCTGTACTGTCCACTCTGAGGAACCTATCACCCATGACAGCACTAGGAACACACAGAAACAATATTCCCACCCCACCTTCCAATGGGATTCTGGCCAGCTCCCTTAGAAAGGGGAGAATGGACTCCCCTTCTGGTACCCTGTTCACTGGACCATTCTGCCACCCCCATAGCAAGCTTAACTTAATTCTTAAAATTTATAAAACTATTATAATAAATTATTAAAACTATTTCTGATTTTTCAGCTCTCGAGTCTGTTTGGAAATAAAGAAGTAGTGGCAGCATGCTTTAATAATTCCCATGATCAAATTCATTATGAGAACAGGAAAAAATTCATTAAACTGAGGATTTCCTGGATTCACGGAGGATTTTCAAAAAACATTGGCTGCTAATCCTACAAGTAAAATCTGTAATAACACCCACAATTCCCACTCCGCATCAGAAAGTGACAAAGTACACTGTTAATACATGAAGATTTTAAGTCCTGCTTGAAATGATAATTGAACACAAATTATTTGCTACAAAGGAGAATCAAGATGATATGAATTATGAAATATAAAAAGAATAAATCAGCAAGACGTGTGTGGAATACAGAATTCCTTTTCCAAGCCACATGAATTGTTCAGATGTTTTTTACATAAAATTTTTGCAAACTGCTGTTTCCAGACCTGCTTTGAGATAAACGCATCCAGGAATTTCAAAATATAAGGGAACTGAAAACCTTATGGCTTTAATCTGTCATGTTTATAAGGTGCTGTGTTGTAGTAGCCATACTGGCCCCAGGATATGTAAGAGACCTGATATGAGAGGTACTATCTTTTATTGGACCAAATTCTGTTGGTGGAAGGGACTGAGGAGGAGATAATAAAGCAGATAATTTGGAGGCCTGTTAAGGAATAGAACTGTCTGCATCCTAGCAATATTCCAAAAGAATTACTGGTTTCGGAGTAGCAGCCGTGTTAGTCTGTAGCCGCAAAAAGAACAGGAGTACTTGTGGCACCTTAGAGACTAACAAATTTATTAGAGCATAAGCTTTCGTGGACTACAGCCCACTTCTTCAGATGCATACGAAGAAGTGGGCTGTAGTCCACGAAAGCTTATGCTCTAATAAATTTGTTAGTCTCTAAGGTGCCACAAGTACTCCTGTTCTTTTTAAAAGAATTACTGACGACAGTTCAGCCTGTTAAATTTTCAACAGCTACCAAAGCAAAAGAAAGCTTATCATAATAGTTAGCAAGCGTTTTTCATCCATAGACGTGCATGTTGGAACAAGATGGGTAAGCAGATCAGGTGACTTCCCCGTGTCATCGTGTGTTAAACAGAGCCAAAGGCAGAGCTCGGGTCTCCTGCTTTCCAGTCCATACCCAATCAATCAGACCATGCCAAGCAGAAGAAATGTAGGTATGTAGGTCACTTTACCAAAACACACTTAGGTGCCTAGGAAATGTAGGTGCCCACTGGAGTAAGTGGCAGCTGAATGGGGGCTTTGAGAATCTCTATTTTGAATTTAGGCACCGAAAGTGGCAATTAGCCACCTAATTCCCCAGTGTAAATGCAGCAGGGCCAGGAATCCCATAAAAGGTGCAGAATAGTTCCGAACTGATGCATCCACATTCTATTTTTGCCAAACCGTTACATTATGACAGCACTGATTTTGAGCACCTTTTATTTTCTGTGCATTCTGTTTTTAGTTCTGTAGTCTACACCCCCCTGATGCATCGTAATATGCCCACACTTTGGAATCTGTTTTCCTTCATTAACCACCCTTGAAGTAAGCAGGTACCTGCTATGCTTTAGAATGCCTTGTGAAGAAGTCATTTGTGGATTCGCCTTCCCCATGCAACAGTGGATTGACGCCTGGAAGTTCCTATCTCTATGCCTCCTCCTCTGCTTCCTTCTCTTCAACCTTCTCCTCCTCCTTGCCCCTTCCAGCTATGTCTAGCCCCTCAGGTAAAGTGGTTATTTCATGCAGGCTACAGCGTACTAGGAGTATTCTAATGACCGTCATGGGGCTTTACTATAGTGTTCCCACACCGGACAGAGGGAAATCCCTCCACTGCATCTTCAAGTGTTACCCACAGAGGCCATGCAGAGTCCAGAGTCACTGGGGACAGTGCAGACCAGGGAACCTGGAGACAGAGAAGATGCCCAGACTGCAGCAGCGGGAGCCATGGTAGGCAGCAGCCCAAGGAAATTAGTTAATGAACCGAAACTTTGAGTCAGCATGTTTAGGTCGGACCCCCCACCCCACTGACTCAGTGGCATGCGGTCTTGCCACTATCAGGGTCTTGGGCTGGGGCCCGATGGAGAAGGATGGCCTGGGCCCTCCTACCCGGGATGCCACCACCCCTCTTTTGTGCATGGAGGCCCCCTTCCCTGACTGGGGCCACTATGCCTTACTGCCTTGCTAACAGATGTGGATGTATAGACTTTGGCCACTAGGCCTTACTGCCCCACTAACAGAGGTGAATCTGTGGCCTTTGGCCTCTAGGCCTAACTGCCCTGCTAGGAGGGGTGAACCTATTGGCTCTGGCCGCTGGGCCTTACTGCCCTGCTGAATCATGTAAATCTAGTGATTTTTGCTGTTAGGCCTTACTGCCCTGCTAATTGGAGCTAATCTATTGACTCTGGCCATTGGGCCACACTTCGCTCCTAACAGGGGCACATATACGTTAGGATTAAGACATCTGTCCCCATGGTAGGGTGGCAGTGTCCAGAGTTGACGCAGCCAGAACATGCTGTGGATTGGACTTGTGTGGTTGATGCATGTGGTGTGATTGGTGATGGGTGGGGGAGGTGAGTTCCCCATGTCTTACCTTACTAGTGTGGCTTCCTCTGGGAAGGTCTACCATAGACAGGGTCTTCTCTGTAAGACAATTGCAGGAAAAGTGCAGAGAGAAGCATATTCCACTGTACATGGCTTTTATAGATTTAACAAAAGCCTTTGATACAGTTAGTGCATCAGGACTTTACATTGTTTTGAAGAAGCTTGGTTGTCCACCTATGTTGCTAAACCTTGTGAAATCCTTACACAATGGCATAAAGGCAACTGTAATATAGTAAAACCAAGGGTCTGACTCATTTAACATTAACCATGGAGTGAAGCACGGTTCTCCTACATTGTTTAATATTTACTTCTCATTCCTGCTTCAACATGTGTTCCATGATGTTCGAGAGGATGTATCTTAGCACTAGACATGATGGAGATTTGTTTAATGTTGAAAAGTTCAGATCTAAGATGAAGGTGAAGGAGATCATCATATGGGATCTGTTGTTTGCAGATGATGCAGCCCTTGTGGCTCACAGTGTTAATGCCCTACACCATCGTATTACCAAGTTAGCTGGCATGCCATGAGAAGGCAGCAAATCACCAGAGAGCATTCCATAGGTGGAAAGAGCTTGAGATAAGACTAAGGTTAAAGGCCACCATAGATGATCAGTATCAAGAGAAGATTGCATCAGTCTCTCCTTACTGGCAAAATGTTCTGAAAAGGCTCATTGCCATTGTGAGAATGCTTGCTACCCAAAGCCTAGCACTGCATGGCACTTCAGATCAGCTGTATGTGCCAAACAATGGAAACTTCCTTAAAATTGCGGAGCTGATGGCTGAATTTGATGCTGTACTCCAGGAGCATCTAAGAAGAGTCACCACCCAAGAAATGTACAACACAAATACCTTGGAAAAACAATTCAAAATGAGATCAGACAGTTACTGGCAACAAAAGTCAAACAGAAGATTGTGGCAGATCTGAAGTCAGCAAGATATTATTCTGGACTGCACACCTGACATCAGCCATATGGAACAAGTGACTTTAATGGTGCATTTTGTAACAAAAGAACTTAGTGAAAATGTCCCTGCAATGGTGACTGTCAGCGAGCATTTTCTAGAATTTATTGACATTGATGATACCACAGGTGCTGGTATGACACATGTGCTTCTTAAAAAGCTGGAAGATACAGGAATTGCGATAGCTGACATGAGAGGTCAGGGCTACGGTAATGGTGCCAATATGAGAGGAAAGAACAGAGGAGTGCAGACGTGGATCCGAGAGTTAAACCCTGGAGCTTTTCTTGTCCCATGCAGTTCTCATTCATTGAACTTGGTGGCCAGCGATGCAGCATCAGCTTCTAGTGAGGCTGATGAATTTTTTAATGTAATTCAAAGCATCTAGGCATTTTTCTCTGCATCAACTCATCAATGGTAAATTTTGAAGCAACATCTGGGAACATCCTCTCTGACACTGAAACCACTGAGTGCCACATGATGGGAAAGTTGAGTGGAGGCAATAAAGCCTATCAAACACCAAATTGGGAAGATAGATGATGCCATAGTTGCTATGACAGGAACTGTTCATGGGAGAACAGTGGCAGAGGGAAATGGAATCACCAAACATACATAACTTCAAATTTCTGCGTGGCTTAGTATTGTGGCATGACATACTGTTTGAAATAAATGTTGTAAGCAAGAAACTCCAAGGTGCTGACCTTGATATATCTGGAGCAATGGAACAACTGGACAAAGCAAAGTCATACCTATCGTCTTACTGGTCAGATGAGGGATTTCAAAACGTTCTGAAGAGTGCACAGAAGTTGGCAGAGGAACTTCACACTGAAGCTATTTTCCCACCCATTCAAGAATACAAGAGTCACCGAAGAAGAAGACATTTTGATTACGAGGCATGGGATAATCCCATAAGAGACCCCAAACAACAATTCAAAGTTGAATTCTTTAACCAGGTGCTAGATTGTGAATAGTCAGTTGAAGAACTTTTCATGCAGCTCAAGGAAC
The DNA here is from genome assembly GCF_011386835.1 of Chrysemys picta bellii. Lineage (NCBI taxonomy): Eukaryota > Metazoa > Chordata > Testudines > Emydidae > Chrysemys > Chrysemys picta. The sequence goes on from NC_088791.1 coordinate 21,433,164, forward strand.
AGTATATTTGGGAAGTTGTATGATGTTCCAAAACTCCTCACTATACCTGAAGAAGTCCTACACCAGCAATGCAGGGCACTAGAGACAGTGTTGACATATGATGACATGCGCAATATCAATGTGAGTGATTTAGGTGATGAACTGAAAGCCCTTTCAAGATACATTTCAGAAGGATCAACTCCAAAGGCTGTTCTGAAATATATGTGCACAAATAAGATGACCACCCTCTTTCCAAATGCTTTTGTTGCCCTGAGCATACTTCTAATACTTCCTGTAACAGGTGCCAGTGGAGAACTCAGCTTCTCCAAGCTGAAGTTAATAAAAACACATCTACGCGCCACAATGACACAGGAGAGGCTGGTCGGCCTTGCAACCATCTCAACAGAGCATGAGCTGGCCCAGACTGTGGACCTTCAGGACGCAGTTCAAATCTTTGCAACCAAGAAGACACGGAAAGCACCACTTTGATTATTCAAACAGATAAAAACGCCAGTGTTTACTATGCAGACAAGAAAAGTTACATTTGCTGTTCAGGCATTTGAAAGTTAAGTGTTACTTAAAATTTTGAACAAGGCATTTTAAGTTGTTAGTTCCCCTTTATTGGGGTAGGTAGCAGAGCAGTACCATGAGAGGAGTAGAACAGGAAGAAGGCAGAATTGAAACCTTTCAAAGTTTTGGCCCAAGCGAGGGGGCATGGGGCATCATTTGAGCTCCCTGCCTCAGGTGCCAAAATGTTGTGGGCTGGCCTTGCTGCTCTGGTTGGCGGTGTTAGCTTGTAGATGGAGTGAGGCATTGTGAGGCGGACTGGCTCAAGCTTTGCGATTACCGGCATCAGAGGAGGAAAGAATCTGCGGCTGGGATTCAGAGCATTGCTAGTGCCTGGGTGTGCCCTACCTGTGGATGTGACTGTCATTCGTACATCAGACTCCGCAGCCATCAAATAACTCAAAGGCACATATCCCACGCTCTGTAAAGAATGACGGTGTCATTGACCTAATAGACACCTATAGGGAAACTCTCCTTGGCGCCTGAGACCAAATGGACAGGATGCAAGGTATTTGGCTATGAGGTCTAGAAACTCCATTCTGGCATTGCATGCTGCGATCATGTTCATTGCATAATTCCTGTGTCTGTTCATACACACATGGGCACCCTGTTGTGGCTTTCTGAGGTTCACGTATGTGTCATCGACTGCTCTGAACTGAAGAGAAGTATGTGTTTCGGTAGAATTCTGTCATGGTTCTCCTCCAGGCAGGTGGCTCTAAAGGGAACTGAGTGTATCATATTAACCTGCATGGTTGACTGTACTGACCAGAAAGTGATCCAGTATCCTTGAAGTGCTTGAGTCACTGATGCCGGTGGCCTGGGCAGTGCCCTGGTCCCCAATAAGGCCACAGCAATGCTTGCTTACCTGTATGGGACTGGGACTGCATGACACCTGTGGGTAGCAGTGGCTAGGTCCTCCTGAAGGATGTCACACAGGTGGTACGTAGTGTCTGGGTTGAACCTGTAGTGCCATATGCAGGCCCAGTCTGAGACCCCTATAAAACTGCAGTGAGGTCAGAGGATGCAGGTATTTCTGTGCAGATAGTGAGATTTGGCCTCTGCTGCCACAGGAGCCACTACAATGCTGTTGATCGTTATTAATACATCCAACTCTCCAGCCTTCCCAGAACATGATCCCCCCCCCCCCCCCCCCATTCTGCCCCCAGGCATCCCAGCCCACTCCCTAGCCCTGTCCCAGCTCTCTCTCTCCAGGAAGACCTCCCGCACTGTGGTTCCCATTCCCTGCCCCATCTGGCTACCCCAGATATTCCTTACCTTCACCCCTGAATTTGACCTACTACCTAATCCCCTGCATGGCTATCCCAGACCTCATCCCTGATCCGCTACCTGTAAGGATTGATGGGAATTCAACCCAGGCCTGGGGGGCTCCCAGGCAACCAACATCCCCACGCTGCCACCCAGCAGCAGCTATATCCTGGCTGCTCCCTGTGACCCAATCTGCAGAGACTGAACACCACAGAAAGTTCCACCTTGAGTGATCTGACTGACAGTGGTCTTAGTTATCCCTGATTGGCTCCTTGATCCTATATAAGCCCATGGGGCATACCTAGAAGTGTCCAGGCAACAATGTGGATTCCTGGCTAGCTGCCATGACTCTCCTGCTTCTGAACTCTTGGTACTGATCTTGGTTATGTCTTGGATTCTTTCTGCCAATCGGCCCCCAGAGCTGCCAAACGGACCCTGATATCTGGTATTAACCTTCGGCCTGATTCCTGACTCCGTCTCTCTCTAACCCTCATCTTGACTCCTGATTCTGAGCCCGGCTTGACCCTCAGCTTGACTCTTTTGGCTCTTGATCCTGACAATGGCTCTGACCCCTGGCTTCATTTCCAGGCTCCTCAGCTCCTGCAACTAGTTCTGTCTTTCTCCACACCGAATCCTGGTTCCCAAAAGTTCTCTCTCTCTCTCTCTCTCTCTCACACATGCTCTTTTTATGCTGCCCTGTGGCCCTGGCTGCCTTTTCTTGAGGTTACTCAAATGCCCCTCTACCCAACTGTGGCCTGCATCCAGCCCTCCCACAGTGGGGAAGGACCTTTATTGGGTGTCAGACATTCTCTGAGCACATATACCAGGTTGGGCCTCACAGGAAAGATAGATGCTTCTCCATCTGTTTTACCCTGCTTTGTGGCTTGCTCTGGGGTTTAGAAGGGAGATAGATGATCAGAGGGCTAGTATGAGGCAGCAGTACGTGTGCCCAAAGGTAGAAATGTAAGGGCCAAAGGGCAGTTAGGCACTTAAGTCCCTTTGTGAATCTAGCCCAGAGTCTTATTCTTATTGCAGCTTGTTTTATTTACATCATATGTGCTGGTCTTTGAACAGAGGTGGTCAAATAGCACATGGGTATTCCCCTAATTCAGGAATCTCCCAGACAGCAATACCGCCTCAAGCATTGCAGTGTTGTCAGCCCCTGTGATTTTTATGGTGAGTCTATTGATATTTGGTGATTTCATTAAAGTTTCTAGAGGCAAGTGATTATGTAAGAATTTCAGCTTTCACTTTTTTAAAGTAAACTTCTAGCCTTCTTGGTGTGGAGAAAAACCTGAAAACCTGAACTGATTGTACCCTAAAGGCTCCAAAGCTAGATGACAAATAAAAAGAACCCCAAATATTTTATTTTTTAAATCCCCTGATTTTGTGGGGCTTGACTCATGATTTTTAAACAGGTGGGGTTGACAATATTGGAATAAACTCTAGATAGAAAGATTAAGGAGCAAATTCTCCTGCTGACTACAACAGCTCCCCCCAAAAGAAGCTTCATTCCAAAACTAATAACAATGCAATACTTCTTCAAAGACTGAATAGTGCTCGCATGCCAAGAAAAATACAGGAACTTAAAACTATGCCACACTGCCATCTGCTGGCTCTGACTATAACAATAACATATGCCCATTCAACATTGACCTCTGCTGGAACAGAACTGGACCTGATCCAAAGTCTATTAAGTCAATGGAAAGACTCCCATCAACTTCAGTAGGGTTTGGATACTCTCATATAGTAAGGGTCTGTCTAGACAGAAATGCTCCAGGAGGTATTGTTTATTGAAATAAATCCATAAACTCATAAAGCAATAAAATAAAGCCTTCCCAGAGAAAGTTTAATCACTACAATCTCTTCAGTTGACTCGCAAAGCAGCTGTCAGTAGGTGACTTGACAACAGAGCTGAGAGAAATGTAAAAAAAAATCCCATCAGAAGTGTTAATGAGGGAGAACTCTGATGATGTTCTGAAGTTTGGCACCGGAGAAAATAAAATGCATCTGAAAAAAGAGAGTTCTTGGCATTGAGTTACCTTGAACAATTTTAAAGGGCAAGCCTGCTCTCATGAGTCCCGAATATGCAGAAGGAAGAGGCACACAGGAGGATCTTTCCATCTTGCTGGAAAAATGTAATCAGCACTTGGGAATTAAAAACAAGAAAAAACATCAAGGGGTGAAAAAGGTTAATTGATACTTTCAATTAGAAGCATTAAATATCACCTCCAGGATGCTAGCGCTAAGTGTGAAAACAATGTGTCAGTACTGCTTGTTGGTGTGGAATTTTTAAAAATGCTCCTCCAGTCATGAATTTGCACATTTCAGCAACATTAAGCAGCATCATTTTTTCCAGTGGCTCTTGACCTCATTTTCAGTAGAGAAAAGACAACATTAGCATCAAAATTCAATCTAATCAGTAATTACAAATCCCCAAGTGATTTTAAACATCTTTTCAATTATAAAATATTCTAATTGTTATTTTATTGGATGTTATATGATGTATGCCTATAAATATAAATATAAATATAGCATCCTAGAGACAAATCTGGCACTAAATAGAACTACACATACTATTACCAAATAAAACTTACTTAGTTACTGTAAAAAAAGTTGCATATTTAAAAATGTGTTATTTTTCTTTGCAATGGTTCTTACATAAATCTTAATATAGCACAAAAATAACCTGATGCACTTTAAAAAAAAACAATTTATAAAGGTTGGTATATTTTCAAATGGAGGAGAAACAAGGGGGGAAAATCAAATGCCCAGCCTAGCCCACATTATTTAAAAACTGGAGGGGGGGGGGGTTATCCATAGTACAGGAGATTATAGCAACATAGTCAATACTATCCAGTTTATCATGGCTATACTCATTCTAGAAAAAATAGGGGGGAAAAAGAGTTCTGTATCACATACATTTACGACTAATGCATATGTATGTGACTTGCAGTGTTCTATATTATGTCATGGATCGCCTTACTGACCACACTGAAGTTTGATCAGTGTACCTCAACAGCAATAATACAAAAAGTGGGCAGTGGAGCTACTGGACAGCATAACAGAACTAGGGACAAATTGTGTCCCCAGTTACCTTTGATTGTGTTTCAATAGCGCAACTGAGGACCGACTGTTTCATTCTGCTTCTCTAAATTTTCAGGGCAAGGGTGGGAGTTTAAGCTATTGCTCAAGTTGAGCATGTCAATGAGGCATTGTGCCTAAGACAAACACAACGGGCTAGATTCCCTGGCTATTTCTGGCCCCTTTCTGCCACTCTGGCAATGCAAAGGGGCTGGAAAGCCATCAGATCTCCCTAGGTAAGGATTCTCCTGGTGTGTGGAAATTACCAGCTGGCACAGAGCCAGGGTGGTCTGCCACAGGTGGTATGACTGGAGCATTACTGCCTTCCTGCAGTCTTCAGCTCCTGTGATGCTTATTGTAGGTCAACTGATTAGAACGGCTTTGAGGCTGCTCTATTTCATGCCAGGGTCAGACCAGCTTAGAATTGGGCTTAATATCAGGGAAATGCAACTTTATGGATTCCACCTCAACTGCACCCAACAGGAACTGGGTGAAACTGCGAATCTAGGTGATGGTCTCCAGATGTTCACATAAGATGCAGATCTGAGTAGTTCCTATTACACTTCTCTGGAGTGTGACATACAGGCCCCATACCCACATCAGCCTAGTTACCTCTCATGCCCACCTGCTTTGGGAAATCTAGTACCACTGTTCACCCTAGAATCACACAGTCCTACAAAGTCCTGGAGCGGGATCTCAGGTTAGGAGGAAGGCTCCTTGCCCCCATGCCATCCACACAGAGCTAGATACATTAGTTACATCAATTGTTTACACCACTCCATGTGGTAAATTTGCTATGCCATTTGATAACATTGTGGCAAACAGTACAAAGTCATTAGGAACAATCATCTTAATAGGATGGTTCTGCATCTTCCATTATTCATTTGAGGCATATAGGACCAAAAATGTACTCCTGCCATAACACCACCAACTTTAACAGAGTTATTCCAGCACAGGAATTTGGTCAATAATGCTTAATAAATATTCCATTAGGAATTAGGTTTGTGAAGAGAGAAGATAAAAGACTTTATTAAAGGCACAAGCATTCACCTCAAATCAAGTCTGCTCAGGCATCTGGAGCTTCTAGTGCCCAGGACACATGCTAAGAGTTTTTAACACATGTATTAACATACTCACTCTCACTTGGTCCTTTTTTAATTATATTTGCACAGATATCCCATGGTATTCAGATAGCCTTACTGGGCACAAAAATCACTTTCATTCCAAGGATGGGATTTGCAAAGGTGCCTAAGTGACTCAGAAGCACAAGCTTTTGAAAATCCTTCTCTAAGTCATGTTTTTGTTGATGTTGAAATTGAGTTAACAGAAAATGAGAAGTTGAGTTTTTCAGTTGTCATGAACTTAGTGAAAATGCAGAAGTTGCTGATTTCACTCTGTGCTAAGCAGAAAGCCAATATTAATAAGCTTTAAAAGGGAAATTTTATTTGTAGAAAAGTCATGAATTATTACAAAGAGACCCTGGGGTTCTGAATTTTTAATATTACATTTTAATGATCATGTTGGATCTACAGTACATGTTCAATAAAACTTGGAAGCCTTCCTTCATTCAAACTTCAAAAGAATATAAGGAGAAGCTGACTAGGCAATGGTCTACAGATATGACAACAAGGTATGGGGGAAAAAAAGCGTGTAACCTCCCTGAGGAAAAACAAACACAGAGCCTGTATAAATCTAGAGCATTTAGAAGAGAACTGTTGCAGATGACGACAATAAGAATAAATTATATGGTTACAACTAGGATGGGAAATATATTTGAAGCTTTTGCAAAATTAACATAGTAAAAGAAAGCATTAATGTGCATTATATGGAAATGCCATTTTGCACAAACACCATTGTTACCTATTGTTTATTTAGCGCAGATAAAGCTGAAATAATACTGTAATTACCTGAAAAAACCCACAACATTGTTTATGTTTGTCATTTAAAATGAACATCTTCCATAAACTGGAATCATGACCTATTTGATCAAGATTCTTGGAACCCAGCTGCTCAACCCAAAAGATTACATTTCCCAAAGTTATGGTATCTGTTCCCGCCATATACAGGATTATTCTCTATAGCATTAATTTCCACTCTCTAGGAATTTAGTTTTTAAATCAAAGAATAATAAAATATTAGAATATTTTAAGTAAATCTAAAATGAATACCAGAGCTGCTTGAAATGTTTCTGTTTAAAAAAATTGAGATGAAAAATGGCCCTTTTCTATAAAGAAAATTGTTCTATGAAAATGTTTTTTTCAAAAATTTTAAATTTTACAGTTACAAAAAATTGCCCTAAATATTTTCATTTTTTTTTCAATTGAAAAATATGGGGGCAATTTTTCAAATGAAAAATTCAGTTTCTGAAAACTAAACACAAAAACTTTTAATTTTTGGTGTCATGTTAAAAAAAATTGAAGAGTTCTGTGAAAATTTTCCTAAAACACAAAATCTTATCGTTTCTTTTGAAATTTTTGAAGGAAATACTGACCAATAATTACTTTCCCAACCAGTTCTAATGAAAACAACAACAAGAACAGCACTGTAACCTAGCTGAAGTCACTTGGAACTCCTGCTTTAAATAGGCAATCATGAACAGTCAACCCAAAAGTTGTAATTTACTCATAATTACTGCAGAGTGATATCTGAGCCATTACGGTATTACCAGGTATCTCGGATACCACTAAGAGACTTCATAATGACAACCATTGTTCCTGTAGAACAGCTACTATTATTATTTAGACATAAGTAGTGTTTAGCGGCCCTACTCAGTAATCATGATCCCATTGTGGTTGGTCACAATAGCAACCTTCCTGAGATGTTACCCTGAAAAATGAGTTTTGGGGTGCTGCTACACTAATCTTCCTATTGCCCCCTTAATATGCTCTTCCCGAGGTAAAAGTTCTCAGGGTTGCTAAGGAAATACTCAAAGGACAGGGATATAACCTTCCAATAAAGTAACTGACACAGGCAGTAATCTTTCCAAAACAAAGTATCCTTTTATTAAAATAACTAATAGACCCTAATACATTGTATTCTAAAAATCCTAAATAAAGCACAAAAAAATCGCTGAGACACAAATCCCTTATTGCATGTTAAAGAGCACTTGAACTACAATAGCATATAGTTCAAATGATACTAAGGGAAGTCAGGAGCGCCGCCAGCTTTTTTGCCGCCCTAGGCGGCGGAAGGTCCTGCCTCCAAAATGCTGCCCCCGACAGAGGCGGCGGAAGGTCCCGCTCCCGAAATATCGACTATGACCGGGGCGGCCAAAGATCGGCCGCCGCAGTCACCACCCCCCAAATGTTAGCACCCTAGGCGACCGCCTAGGTCGCCTAATGGGTTGCGCCGGCCCTGAGTGAAGCAATTTGTTGCAAGTGGCCATTTTGCACCAAATTGCTGACAGCAGATCTTAAATTGCTTTAAAGTTCACATAGATAAAATACAATTAAAACACACACATCTCAAGCATACACATCTTAAGTACTATAAAAACTATCCTAATCTAATTCTAAAACTCTAGTTAAAGAATATTAAGCTTACTCTATAAATCCGTTGCTGCTTTCTCTTTAAAAATCAAATCACTACTGCTGTTGTTCAACTTCTGGTCAGTTCTGTTCTGCTCCAGCTTTCTTTTCTCTCCCTCTGCAGTTTGTCTTTTCTTTCTGGCACTTCGGCTTCTCCTGCACTGGTCTTGCCTTCTCAGACGCAGCCTTCAGACTCTCCAAAACGCTGCTGGCAGCTGGCCTTTGATGCTACATAGTATCCCTGTCCTTACATAGCTTCCTATTCTTGGCTAGTTACCTCACTCACACATGCTCAGTCTTGACCATTACTTCAGACTTCTGATTGACAGGTCTGACCTTTAAAACAAGTTAGGATAGGGTGACCAGACAGCAAGTGTGAAAAATCAGGACAGGGGGTGAGGGGTAATAGGAGCCTATATAAGAAAAAGACCCAAAAATCGGGACTGTCCCTGTAAAATCGGGACATCTGGTCACCCTAAGTTAGGACTCTGGTGAACCCTACACACACCTTTTGCCAAGGCACCATCTTGGAAATTCTGGGCTTTCTGCCAGGGCACCTTTTAAAAAAAAATTTAATTGTCAAGAAATCCTAGGTTCTTACTAAGCATGCTCAGGATCTGCAGCATCCATCTCAGAGTGGAGTGGTTTTTGCTTATTCAGGATAGAGATCAGAAATACAAAGTAGACACTGGAGAATTTTCTCTTGCAATAGGGACTTGGCAGGAGGATAGGGTTGCCAACCCTCCAGGATTGGCCTGGAGTTTCCCAGAATTGGCATCGATCTCCTGGTGGCCATTGAAAGCAATCCAGGAGATTTTAATAGGATATTTTAAGAAAATGATCTTACGTCATGTGGGGAAAAAATCTCCTGGAATAGCTTCAGTCAGAGTTGGCAACCCTACAGGAGGAGCATGGGTTGCCAAAAGAAAGCGTTTGGAGACGGCACTAAGCAGTTAGTCTGCAGGCACATGCTACAAGGCTAAGCTGCAGTGGCAGCATCTCTGTAAATAATGACAGGTTTCAGAGTAGCAGCCGTGTTAGTCTGTATCCGCAAAAAGAACAGGAGTACTTGTGGCACCTTAGAGACTAACAAATTTATTAGAGCATAAGCTTTCGTGGACTACAGCCCACTTCTTCGGATGCATACAGAGTGGAATAAATATTGAGGAGATATATATACACACATACAGAGAGCATAAACAGGTGGGAGTTGTCTTACCAACTCTGAGAGGCCAATTAAGTAAGAGAAAAAAACTTTTGAAGTGATAATCAAGATAGCCCAGTACAGACACTGTACTGTCTGTACTGTCTGTACTGGGTTATCTTGATTATCACTTCAAAAGTTTTTTTCTCTTACTTAATTGGCCTCTCAGAGTTGGTAAGTATCAGGGGGTAGCCGTGTTAGTCTGTATCTACAAAAACAACAAGGAGTCTGGTGGCACCTTAAAGACTAACAGATTTATTTGGGCATAAGCTTTCGTGAGTTAAAACCTCACTTCTTCGTGAGTTAAAACCTCACTTCTTCGTTGGTAAGACAACTCCCACCTGTTTATGCTCTCTGTATGTGTGTATATATATCTCCTCAATATTTATTCCACTCTGTATGCATCCGAAGAAGTGGGCTGTAGTCCACGAAAGCTTATGCTCTAATAAATTTGTTAGTCTCTATGGTGCCACAAGTACTCCTGTTCTTTTTCTCTGTAAATAGTTACTTTAATAAAAAAACAGTTTAGTTTAGTGTTGTGAACCTATCAATCTATGAAAGTGCCAGTGTAGCTTAATAAGAATGGAGGCCTCTATGTTATTACCCAGCACATGTTACATGAACTACTGTACAGACATGACACACACAGAAAAAAAAATCCTTGTCCCAAGAGCTCTCAAGCTATATTTCAATCGATTCACTTTTTTCTATGGCTATAAATTGGTTTGTCCATAATTATCAGTTTTCAGACAAAACTGGAGTCTCAATTATTACTTTTCTACTGATCATTAGCAGACAAATCTTGAGATCAGGCATTTTGAGACAAGAATTTAGCATAAATAAAATGCATTCCCTAAACAAAGAAGTCATGTCTTACTCTCTCTTCTTTGTCCTGTATTGGTGTTTAATAGTCAAAGCAATAGTCTCAAGGTGTTCTATAGAGCTGCAGCAAGCTGTTCACTACAGCTTCACATGCTGGTGTCCCAGTCCCCGGGAGCATGTGAGAAATGCACAAGAGCTCCCTGCTTGCCTCAGGCAAAAATAATAAACTAAAAGTAACCAAGAAGCTTGCTGAGCTGCCACTGGCAACCTCCTGAATTCAACGTTTGCAAGCAAGAGACTCTGGAAAATTCAGAAGAAAAATTACTGTCATGAGGACATTAATTTCCTATTAATGTTCTCAGTGTCTTTTGCCTTCTGCAGGGCATGCTAAATGCACTTTGGAAATTCTCAGTCCTGGCTCATGCAGCCACGCTGCCATACAGGGGCTAGTCAAGGACATTCCTGCCAGAGGCGCTTATTCAGTAGGCCCATCTCTCTTCATATAGGGGATGTCTGGCCAGATGGGGAGGGAGGTGCAGAGCCTACATCTAAATGTGTCCTCCCCTGTCTGGCCCAGGATTAGGGGAGCAAAAAGCTGTTTTAGAGCCCCATTTCTCACCCTACGCCACTCATCTGCACCAAGTGTAATCACAGCACAGCTGATGATCCAGCCCCGTATGTTTAAGCAAACATGGACTGTATTAAAAAAGAATGTGCTAAGACACTGTAAAAGATCACGTTACCTACACACAACCACTTGGGCCGTAGCAAATTCAAAGAGAGAACTGGTTAAAAATCCTTTCACTGAATGCGGATAATATAGCTCAAAGATGTATTTTTCACCAGAGCTGCAATTTCACCTCCCCTCCTGAGTAAATATGAAATGATTGGAATGCATCCACACCATCTACTGGATGCTGAAGGGAATGCAGCTCAGAAACAAAAGACTTGAGAAACCAAGTGCCAGGAGAAATGACTGCTAAAAGCCAGTAGGAAGGGGGAGAGCCACTCCCCTCGCTCCCACTTCTTCAACACATTTTTGAGCATAATATTTTAGTCTCTAGAGGTACTTTGTGAATTTTACTTCTTTTGGCACATCAATTGCTGACTGAAACCGCGGCTTGAATGTCAATCATGCTTTCTGTCAGCACTGACCTCAGTGCAGCTCTTGGGTGCTGAGAACTTTTGGAAACCAATTAGATGGCCATGCTGCTGAATATGCCTTTGTTTTTGGATGCCCCAATCGGGGGACTGATCGAAATCATCTACTCACTTATAAACATACCAGTAACATCCTAGAATCTTCTGTACAGCGGCAGTATTAATATACTAAAATATTCATGAAGGCCTAATTCAGGAAGAGGCTTTTAGCATTTTGAAAATAAGAGAATTTTCCCATTATATCATGTAACAAACAATACCATGAAGTAGGAGGACAGCAAATACAGGACTAGTTAACTACACTGCTTTATCAGCAGACTCACGCATCTCAAGTTAACAATACCACATTTGCATTTAGATGCAATGTCAATCCTGTCTCTAGCCATAAATAACTACCTCTTCCAGGAATTGTGTTTTAATATAGAGCTCACGCATTACCTCTGCTCCCGTTTGACTTCACACACAGCCGTATTTATTAGTACAACGAGGATATATTACAGAATCCCAGAAATGAGAGCTGCAATGGACCTAATACAACTCGATCACCTAGTTTTTCCCTGGGCCATTGAAGGGTTATTTGCAACAGAATCTTGTCATGTACAGTTCTAAATGACCACTTACCTTGGGAGAATACAATTTAATAGGTTTCACCATCTGGCCATTAGTCTGACATTCAGTTATTTTAATTTGCTTAATTGTCTCATATAGCCAATATAAAAAAAAAGAACATTACGGTCACAAAGCCAAGCACTCAAAACCTGGGAAATGCTTGCCTGTGCAACCTTAATTTGGTCCCCTTGTGCATTTTGATACAGCGTTTAATTACATGATTACACAGTATTTTCCATAGTTTGACAACATTATAAGCAACTGAAAACAATGTCTTATAATGGAAAGTGTTGGATAACTTAAACAACAGGTGTTGCTGCCTCCACCGCCTATACTATACACATATACACAGGCAGTATTCAGGGGCCATAGTGAAGGCTGTGGCCCCTTTTTGCTAGGTGCTGTAAAATCCTGTATGAAGACAAGATCCTTTCTGTGAAGAGGTTTCAGAGTGGTAGCCGCGCCTGAATAAAGACTGGGAGTGGTTGGGTCATTACAAAACCTAAACTTAATTTCCCCAATACTAATTTCTCCCTACTGTTACTCACACCTTCTTGTCAACTGTCTGTAATGGGCCACTCTCTTACCACTTCAAAAGTTATTTTTCCTCCCTTGGTATCCTGCTGTTAATTGATTTATCTCATTAGACTGATTTCACACTTGGTAACTCAACCCCCATCCTTTCATGTATTTATACCTGCTCCTGTATTGTTCACTTCATACATCTGATGCCCATGAAAGCTAATGCCCAAATAAATGTGTTAGTCTCTAAGCTGCCGCAAGGACTCCTTGTTGTTTTTTCGGTGAAGAGTTTACAATATAAAACAAATAAAATATGCAGGGTCAAAGGAGAGTGATACAATCAAATATGTACATTTAATATACACATATCTACTTCTTGCCAGTTGGTGGTTTTGAAAAGCAGCTCCCAGCAGCAGTTGGAAAAATTAAACTGAACTTGACTGCCTAATTCATCCACTTGAGAGGCAGGCTGCCAGAGGGGCTAGATAGTAGAGGGAAGACTAAGCCTAGAGCTTGACTGACATCCCTGATTACAGCCAACCCTCAATACTCAGAATAGTCTGCACATAGCTGGGACCAAGCATACGGACACCAGTTCCTCTCAGCCAACTCCATCCAAGATGCCTTGGGCAAAGGATTTCATAATCTACTTTACCAGTCCTGAAGATAAATTTAAAGGCCCTTGCCAACTGACTTGCTGGCAGTATTGCCAAAACCCAAGCCTTCAAAAATCATGTGCCTGCCCCCCCCCCCCCCCCCGCCCCCAATCTTTCTCTGCACTTTCCCAAATCATTAGATTTTCAAAATTAATGAATTCAAGTGTGGGGTTCTTTGCCTTCTCTTTTCTCTCCTCTCCCCCAGACATGAGCCCTTCCTCTCCCCTCCCCCCCCCCCCCCAACCAACCAAATCTAGAGGCAGTCACCTTGGGTGCCAACTTTCCAGGGCTTTGTTTTTGTTCCTTTCTCCTTCATTCTTTGATTGTCTGGCCAGTTTTACTGTGTTGATTGGTCTGCCTTTTTCCCCCTCCCTCATACTCTGATTGGTTGACCATTTTTGCTCCAGTGACAGGTCAGCTGTAGTTAGTTTAATTTTTTTGGCTTTGTTTGTGTGTATTTTTCTTTGTCACTCAGGGGCAAGGGATGGGAGGCAATGAAAACACTTTCTGTCCTGCCCAGCAAAGTGACTAGGGTAACTCCTGCCCCACTCCAATCCCCAAGCTTTTCTCTGGAACCAAGAGAGAAAAACTTAACTTTAAAAATTTTTAATGAACACTGGAATTCTCATGTAATCACATGACTCCAAGAGCTGGAGCTTAAACAAAAGCTCCAAATATTGTAAGACTTCTGATAAAATTCTTAGAGTTGACAACTGTCATAGAGTCACCGGGGCGATGCTCTGGAACTACTCCGTATAAAGCCAGCGAGGAGTCTGGGGGAGCATGCCTCGTCTCTCTGAGCATACTATCTCCATGGCAAGGAGCTTACATAGCTTCGACCTTCCTGGGTCTGACCTTGGAGCATTCACCATCCCCTTCCATACCGTGCACTTCCCACAGCGAGTCCACCCGGGCAGGGCTCCTGGGGAAGCCAGAGGGCCCTGCACCCCAACTTCGCAGTCAGACGTGACTCTCAGCCAGTGTAAAATGGAAGGTTTATTAGTCGACAGGAACAGAACTTGTTAGCACAGAAATCAGTGACCTTCAGCCAAGTCCGTTTTGGGGCATCCTGGGCCAGGCAGCCTGGACTCCCCCTCTTCCAGTCCCCCCAAGCAGACTGCCAGCTTCCAGCGACCCGACCTCAGACACCCTCATTCATAGATTCATAGATTCATAGATTCTAGGACTGGAAGGAACCTCAAGAGGTCATCGAGTCCAGTCCCCTGCCCGCATGGCAGGACCAAATACTGTCTAGACCATCCCTGATAGACATTTATCTAACCTACTCTTAAATATCTCCAGAGATGGAGATTCCACTACCTCCCTAGGCAATTTATTCCAGTGTTTAACCACCCTGACAGTTAGGAACTTTTTCCTAATGTCCAACCTAGACCTCCCTTGCTGCAGTTTAAACCCATTGCTTCTTGTTCTATCCTTAGAGGCTAAGGTGAACAAGTTTTCTCCCTACTCCTTATGACACCCTTTTAAATACCTGAAAACTACTATCAGGTCCCCTCTCAGTCTTCTCTTTTCCAAACTAAACAAACCCAATTCTTTCAGCCTTCCTTCATAGGTCATGTTCTCAAGACCTTTAATCATTCTTGTTGCTCTTCTCTGGACCCTTTCCAATTTCTCCACATCTTTTTTAAAATGCGGTGCCCAGAACTGGACACAATACTCCAGCTGAGGCCTAACCAGAACAGAGTAGAGCAGAAGAATGACTTCTCGTGTCTTGCTCACAACACACCTGTTAATACATCCCAGAATCATGTTTGCTTTTTTTGCAACAGCATCACACTGTTGACTCATATTTAGCTTGTGGTCCACTATAACCCCTAGGTCCCTTTCTGCCATACTCCTTCCTAGACAGTCTTTTCCCATTCTGTATGTGTGAAACTGATTTTTCCTTCCTAAGTGGAGCACTTTGCATTTGTCTTTGTTAAATTTCATCCTGTTTAACTCAGACCATTTCTCCAATTTGTCCAGATCATTTTGAATTATGACCCTGTCCTCCAAAACAGTTGCAATCCCTCCCAGTTTGGTATCATTGCTCCTCCTCCTTCTCTTTGTCTCGCATCTGGGGCAAAGAGTCACCTGGTTGTCACTTGATTGCATCCCTCTCTTGGGTCTCAAGTTATGAAGGGCACCGGTCATAGCATATGTGCAGGCAGCTGGAGCAGCTTCACCTGCCCCAGAGGTCACACACTCCTATTCCCACCACTGAGGTATTGGTGCAGCACACAGGGAAACTGGGGCGCACACAATATTACTGCAAAACAATAAAACTCACATAGGCTCAACAGTAAGACCTACATACAACATAACAAGGGAAAATCCCCACTTTGTCACTACAACCCTGTGATTCTAATTTCCAGGGTCTGATATCTCTGGGTTTACACATATAGTAAGGTGAAGGGTAAGAAACCTGTGGAAGCCTGGGGAAGAAAGAGGAAGCAAGATAGAAAGCTGGCTAGATCGTCAGGCTCAATGGGTAGTGATCAATGGCTCCATGTCTAGTTGGCAGCCGGTATCAAGCGGAGTGCCCCAGGGGTCGGTCCTGGGGCCAGTTTTGTTCAATACGTTCATTAATGATCTGGAGGATGGCGTGGACTGCACTCTCAGCAAGTTTGCAGATGACACTAAACTGGGAGGAGTGGTAGATACGCTGGAGGGTAGGGATAGGATACAGAGGGACCTAGACAATTAGAGGATTGGGCCAAAAGAAACCTGATGAGGTTCAACAAGGACAAATGCAGAGTCCTGCACTTAGGATGGAAGAATCCCATGCACTGCTACAGACTACGGACCGAATGGCTAGGCAGCAGTTCTGCAGAAAAGGGCTTACGGAAGCTGGATATGACGAGAAGCTGGATATGAGTCAACAGTGTGCCCTTGTTGCCAAGAAGGCTAACGGCATTTTGGGCTGTATAAGTAGGAGCATTGCCAGCAGATCGAGGGACGTGATCATTCCCCTCTATTCGACATTGGTGAGGCCTCATCTGGAGTACTGTGTCCAGTTTTGGGCCTCACACTACAAGAAGGATGTGGAAAAATTGGAAAGAGTCCAGCGGAGGGCAACGAAAATGATTAGGGGTCTGGAGCACATGACTTATGAGGAGAGGCTGAGGGAATTGGGATTGTTTAGTCTGCAGAGGAGAAGAATGAGGGGGGGATTTGATAGCTGCTTTCAACTACCTGAAAGGGGGTTCCAAAGAGGATGGATCTAGGCTGTTCTCAGTGGTAGCAGATGACAGAACAAGGAGCAATGGTCTCGAGTTGCAGTCAGGGAGGTTTAGGTTAGATATTAGGAAAAACTTTTTCACTAGGAGGGTGGTGAAGCACTGGAATGGGTTACCTAGGGAGGTGGTGGAATCTTCTTCCTTAGAGGTTTTTAAGGTCAGGCTTGACAAAGCCCTGGCTGGGATGATTAAGTTGGGAATTGGTTCTGCTTTGAGCAGGGGGTTGGACTAGAGGTCCCGTCCAACCCTGATATTTTATGATTCTATGAGAAGCCAGTACTCTTTATTTGCATTGGTCACAATGAATTTCCACAGCATAATTTTGCACACCTACATATCACTTGCACTGCATCTAAATGGGAGTTGTGCATTCACATAGCTGGAACACTTTACAGTCAGAGGTGCACATAAATCCCCAATTTGTGCAAGCATATATGGAAGTTTGCATACACATTGGAATTGCAACTGCATGTCTATAAATGGGCACCTGCTTTATGATTAAAAAACATCACCCGATTAACATTGCTGTCTCAGTTTCCCGTTCATTAAAGGTCAATAATATTTACCTGCTCCCCCACTGTTATGAATTAATTTAGAACTGCAATTAGTCCCACAGGAGTAAGGGACTGCAAGACCAGTCCTAACTAGTTACTATTTATAAAGCCTTTTGAAGTTAAGTGTGAGGGAGCAGAGGTTTCAAACCCACACATACAGTTCCCCAGGTAGCACTCAGGCCACCACCACCATCACCCCCAAATAATTAGGAAAGGGCTAGCTTGCTAAGGGGCTCCTGCACCCCCAAGATCCCAATTGGGGGACCCCCCCCCCAATTGACTAAGTAGTGTTGTATAAGCCAGGAAGTTGTCTGAGCAACTAGAGAAAGCCTTGGTTGTCTGCTATTCTGGATCTTGTCTGCTTACCTGAGTCCTGCATTCCTTCCTGCTGCTGATTCCTGTCCTCACATCCCAGACCTCTGTTTACTTCCAGGCCCCTGCGCCTCAGCCTTAGCCCTAATGCTTTCTCTGGCTCTGATCCCTGGCCTGGCATCTGACTCCATCTCCAGCGCTGACCTTCAGCTTGGTACCTGATATGTCTTTGGTGTTGACCCTCTGTTCAGACCATTAGGTCTGACTCCTGCTCTGACCATTAGCCCCATGTGATGCAATAAGTGTTCAAGTTATTATAACCTTCTTTGAGGTACTTGTGGACACAGATCACTTTTGAAAACTACATGTGTCTTTGCTGTATAAATTCTGGCTCCTTCACAACTACTGTATATGTACAGTGTTTGACATTTCCTAGATGTGCATCTATTTTTAATCAATCACTCACCACTTGGGGAATCTGTTGATGATAACAAATTCATCCCTAACTTTTTGTAGTTTTAATGAGGAAATGCTACATGCTACCAGCAGATGGTGAAAGAGCGCCAGGAAAAGAGATTATACTTTAGTTACTAGCTGTTGAAAAAATGGAAAAGCAGACACAAACAAAGGATGTTTTTCTCTTTTTAGAAGTCTATAAAGAGTTTCACAAAAGTGATCACAGTTCAATTTCATAATCTAATCCAGGTGTTTGAAGTAGCATCTTGATCTGAGGATACTGTGATGGACTTTGAGTTATTTCATATTTATGTATTGGTTTAAAGTTTTAAGGGTCTTATCTGTGCAGAAAGTTAATCCAAACAACCAATGGCCCCCACTACTTTAGATTAATGTATTCATAAAATACACAAGCCAAAAATTTTTAAACATGGGTGTCTAAATATAGGTACCTAAATGCATATTTATGCACCAGAATAAGTAACCAGATATCTAGAGGCGCTGGGCACCCGTATGTCTCATTTTATCTGAGTGGGAATTGTGGGTGTTTCACTATGAAGCCAATTTTATGCTAACATATGAAAATTTTAAAGTGTTTTTTTTTTAACAGCTTGATTATATTTTGCAGACCTTGAACAGATACAAGGGGATTAGAAACTGACACAGGAGCAAAATTTTAATAGCTATCAGTTCCATATATTAGCAGAACAGTGTTTTACAGTCAAATAAAATCTCTATTTCCATGGCCTCTGGTGCTTTTGTCTTATCTTCTCCATAGGCTAGACATGGTAGCCTGATGGGAAACTACTCTCCCTCTGTCTCAGATCATCCATAAGCTTTTCTGTTATGAGACTATTTCACGTTTAATTAAATTATTTAGCCATAGCAAATTAATGACTATTAAATAATTATACAATCTTCCTCACTACAGTATCCACAAAGGGACTCCAGCACCTAATTGCCACTTCAGGCCCAACATTTAGGCACTACTGAGATCCTCACAACCCCCACTCAGCCACCACATAACTCTGGAGCTGCCTGAAGGCCCTAGGTTTCCCCCAGTAAAGACACCATTTCATTCACAGGCAAGTCCCAGCAGGCTTCACAGACAAGGTGATTCCCTGTCCCTTTCTCCTGCTGAGCCTCATCATAAGAACATGTCTTATCTGTACAAAGAACAGCTGGGAGGAGAATGGGTACCCCCATATTCAATAGCACACTGGTTCAAGTGCTCACCTGCAATGCAGGAAAACCAAGTTCCAGGCCCCACTTCCTGATTTGGAGGAGGTCTCCCATGTCCCAGAAGAAGTGCTCTAACCCTGGGGCAATAGAGTCATTCTCTGTCTCTGGCACAATAAATATTTATGTATTTTATACAAGGTGGAATGGCTTCAGAAGCAGAGATTGAGAGAGTCCAAACCCAGAATTCTTTCTAGCCTGGTGATTAGGCTAGTCAACTGATGGTGAGAGGCCTGGGATCAAATCACTGCTCCGAAACAAGCAGAGTGGGGATTTGAACCTGGCTTTCACACCTCCCACGTAAGTGTTCTAACCATGAGATTATTGGGCATAAGGGGACCAACCACCTCAATTTTTTCTCCCTATGAGAATGGGCTGACCTGGCTTAGGCACCTAACTCCAAGAAGAGGGTCCATGGCTGTGAATCCTAAGGGGAGGGAGGTGCCTCCCTCCAGCCCAGAGTTAGTTGCCTAACTCCCTGAAAGGGGTGGGGTCTAAGCTCTTTGGCATTTCCTACTGGCTAGCTTGTTCATCTTAATGGATTCTTTTTGAGGATCCTTTTTAGGTGCCCAATTCTCCCCATGCATTACATAGGGAGCCTAACTCATGGCATCGTATGCCGTTTGGCAGTAGGACAAAGAAAAGCCCACAGCTGGCCCATGCCAGCTGACACAGGCTGCGGGGCTGTTTCATTGCTGTGTAGACTTCCAGGCTCGGGCAGGGTCCTAGAGCCCAAGCTCCAGCCACGCCTGGATGCCCGTTGAGCCCTAGTCAGCTGGCATGGGCCAGTCACGGGGGTCTAATTGCTCTGTAGACA
This sequence comes from Chrysemys picta bellii, assembly GCF_011386835.1. Classification (NCBI taxonomy): domain Eukaryota; kingdom Metazoa; phylum Chordata; order Testudines; family Emydidae; genus Chrysemys; species Chrysemys picta. The sequence continues at coordinate 21,453,178 of NC_088791.1, forward strand.
TACCCTTCAAAGTTAGGCACTGTAGCACTGAGTGATGCCTAAGCCCCTTTGTGGGTCTTCCCTAAGTGCCTCCCAATTAAACAGGTGTTACAGCTGCCCAGTTCCTAGATCCAACTCAGGATTTCCTTTCAGAGACACCTGATTCAGAGTAAACAGTTCAGTTAACATGAAAACGAGTGACTGTTTTAAGAACAACACATTCAACATATCAAAGGGGTAGCCGTGTTAGTCTGGATCTGTAAAAGCAGCAAAGAGTCCTGTGGCACCTTATAGACTAACAGACATATAGGAGCATGAGCTTTCGTGGGTGAATACCCACATGCATGCATCTGAAGAAGTGGGTATTCGCCCACAAAAGCTCATGCTCCTATACGTCTGTTAGTCTACAAGGTGCCACAGGACTCTTTGCTACATTCAACATAAACCTGCACAGAAAACAATGCAGAATGTGAACTACTCTTGTTTCATGGTGCAAATGTTAGGGAAGTAAATTGGATAAGATTGGACTGGGTAAATTAAGCAAAGCACTCAAGTGCATATTTAAGTCCAATTTTAAAGTTAACCACATGTTTGACTGAGTCAGGCAGATTTAGCCATGTGCTTAAATGCTTCGCTAGATCAGATCCAAAGAGAATGCATTTATACATAATACCCGGCCCAGAAAGGCAGTTTTCTGAAAGGCAGAAAAGAGATTTACAATAAAACCTTGCTAGATTACACTTATAACTGTCTAGCAACCCCACTGCAAACTACTGAACTGCACTAATTCACAAATGGGCACACATAGTAAGATTTATTGATTATTAAGCTAGAATGGACTACTGTTATAATCTATTCTAACCTCCTGTATAACATAGGCCATAGGACGTCTCTGAATTAATACCTGTTTGAACGAGAGCATACACTGCCCAGTTCTCTCGGCGGCGTACACTAGTTGCATGTGTAGCCCCCTCCAGGGCCGGCTCCAGGTACCAGCCGAGCAAGCTCGTGCTTGGGGCGGCAGATTCTAAGGGGCGGCTTCCCTCCAATCCTTTTATTTTTTGCTTCGCCGCTCCGGCCGCCCCACAGTTTTTTTTTCTTTTTGGTTCACCGCTCTGGCCACCCTGTAGGTAAATGTTTCCAATCATTAATTACCCGCCCTGTTAAAAGTTTGCACCTTATTTTTCCTCTGAATTTGGCTAGCTTCAATTTCCAGCCATTTGCTCATAAGAACATAAGAATGGCCATACTAGGTCAGACCAAAGGACCATCTAGCTCAGTGTCCTGTCTTCTGACAGTGCCCAATGCCAGGTGCCCCAGAGGGAATGAACAAAACAGGTAATCATCAGGTAATCATCAAGTGATCCATCCCATATCGCCCATTCCCAGCTTCTGGCAAACAGAGGCTAGGAATACCATCCCTGCTCATCCTGGCTAATAGCCATTGATGGACCTATCCTCCATGAACTTCTCTAGTTCATTTTTGAACCCTGATATAGTCTTGGCCTTCACAACATCCCCTGGCAAGGAGTTCCACTTGTCAACTGTGTGTTGTGTGGAAAAAATACTTCCTTTTGTTTGTTTTAAACCTGCTGCTTCTTGTTATAGCTTTGTCTGCTAAATTGAAGGGCACTTATAGACTGTGATCAAATCACCCCTTAACTTTCTCTTTGTTCAGCTAAATAGATTGAACTCCTTGAGTCTATCACTGTAAGGCCTGTTTTCTAATCATTTAATCATTCTTGTGGCTCTTCTCTGAACCCTCTCCAATTTGAATTGTAGACATCAGAACTGGACACATTATTCCAGCAGCGGTCATACCAGTGCCAATACAGAGGTAATATAACCTTTTTATTCTTATTCAATGTTCCCCTGTTTTTACATCCAAGGATATCATTAGCCTTTTGGCTGTAGCATCTCATTGGAAACTCATGTTCAGCAGATTACTCACCATAACCCTCTAGTCCTTTTAAACAGTCACTGGTTCCCAAGATAGAGTCCCCCATCCTGTAAGTTTGGCCTACATTCTTTGTTCCTATATGTATGACCTTCCGTTTGGCTCTATGAATCTTCTTTTCTTGCACCCAGCTTACCAAAAGATCCAGATCACACTGCATCAGTGAACTGTCTTCATTATTTATTATTTTGCTATAAGGAGGATAATGCATCACAAAATGCACTTCACTTATTTGATGATACTTCACAGTATATTAATGAATACTCTATAGTATATATTTGAAAGTAACAAATCTTTAGCAGTATGTGACCCACTACAGCCTTCTGCTATTAAAGCTTTGCTGAGAAGTGGGGTGAGACCACCCTTTATGACATGCAAATATTGGGGTATGCAAATTAGCAAGGTTCCATGTAAAATTTATTAATGTTTTAAAATCCATGGGAAGCACCAGAAGTTATGCTCTCATGTGGATAAACTAATGGCAATCAATATTACAGCTACGTCAGTGATTATGTATTGTAACTGCGAACAAATTAGCTCTTTGTTTTTTTAATACAGATCCTACATGCTTGATTTTGGTGAAAATAGGAGGAGGAAATGGGGGACACATAGAGCCCCTGGCATCTGGTAAAGCATATCCATCAGATCTGTAATGGTCTGTAGATCAAAGAATCAGTCCAGCATAACAGTGACCACCATTGAGTTCTGCCCATCAGCCAGATGGATTTTAAAATGCTGACACCCTGAATGACTTCTCTCCCGGGCAGAAAGAAAAGAAATAATTTAAATTATAAATGATAAAAGCTTATCTATTTATATGTGGGCCTGAAATAGTGAGGAATAAGAGAGGGAGCCCACAGGGAGTTTGTGGGGGAGAATGGAGGAATGCAAGGAGCCGCTGGTATGTGCAAAAAACTCAGCCTACAGAAGCAATGAAGTGTGCAACCTTCTAGTATGTTGGGGTATGGCTACACAGCAAAAGCTGTGCATGGCTAGCCTACCAAAACTAACCTGAATCCAAATTGCTGCTATTGTTACCTGCACTAACAGCTCAGTGCGGGCTTCAGCGGGGGTAGACCAAGCCTGGCACTGACTTTAGGTACTTTCCTGGCTTGCCAGTTTGCGCTGAAGCCCGCGCTGCAGTCTTCTCCGCTACCGTTACCTGTGCTAGCTGGATTCACACTAGCTCAAAGGCTAGCCTACACACAGATTTTGTTGTGTAGACATACCCACTGTGTGCATAAACATCCCCCTCTTGCCTGCAATCTGCTCTTATTTAATTTATTAGTGAGTCAATGTAATTTCATTACTTCCACTTCAGAATCATAGTAGCCTTTTCTTGTGATTTATTTGCTAGGAATCATAATCATTAGGGCTTTCCTCAGAGAGACTTGTTGCTGTCTTTGTTTATGCACTGCCAATGTTCACCATTAGATGGCACTGTATGACTACTGCTTACTAAACCTAATTTGCCTCACCAGAGAATGACAATAGTCCATGAAATAATTTCATATCCTAGCTTCTCATGACCTTGAGGGCTTCAATTGTAGGACTTGCTAAAAGCATTATGGAAACAGATAACTCTGGAATTGTGCCTGGAACAGAATGAATTGGAGAAAAGACCTTGCTCATATCCAATTAACAAGCAATAGCGTTTCTACAGCTAAACATCCAGACAGGGAGTGAATAGCCAATGCGGTCAGGGTCCCCTTTTGACATACAGACAGCAGGATTGAGCTAAACTAAGCTCTATAAACCATTCCCCTCAGGAACTCCTCCTCAGTGAAAGGGGAACATAGGAGTAAGACTATCTACCAGCTGGAAGAGAGGGACATATACCATTGCCAAATGGCCATTTTACAGTTGTGCCTACTTGGCTCTATCAGATTTAAAGGAGAGGGTCAGGAAACCAGGTTGGGGGAAATAAAAGTTCCTGTTGGAGGGCAACCTTGGAGTGGGGACCATTAGCAGAGACAAGGGTCCTACAGTAAGACAAGATACTACTGACATTTATGCATGCTTAACTTTATACATGTGAGTAGTTCCATTGATTTCAATCAATGGGACTACTTGTGTATAAAGGTAAGCATGTGGATAAGTGTTTGCAGGACTGAGGCCAGGGATATGGTTATGCTGGAGGGCACTGGTGGCTGCAACCAAGTTGTCTTTTGATCTATGTGTAATCACAGCTCTATTTAAAGTAGATGAGTGTGCTAGCTACCTCCCATTCAGGCTAAAGTGAAGGAGCAATTAAATGCATCTTTGTTCAGTGATAGTTCAAACAATGGAAGCCACTGCCCAAGACATGAACCAGCCTGGCAAAGCCTGAGTAGATGCTGAATCATGTAGCCCAATGTGTTTCCTTGGAGACTGATTGCACATGCAAGGGCTGGGGCATTGCTTGATGGCAGCTGTGTGTATCCATCTGTGTGTGTGAGCATAGAAAGCCAATAGAGACGTAGTATGAGTGTAGCCATGCGGGGAAGCCGAGAGATATTTATTTGAGGCAAAGAACTCACTGAGAAGGCAGACTTGGATCTCTGAACACAGAAATTGCCTTGTTCCAACTGTATCCAGGAAAACAGGACTTTGTGTGAATCCTTTGCAAATATACAGGATTGCAATAAACAAATACCAACTCATCTCATCAATTTCTCCTAATGGAAACAACCTGGCAAGGCCCTGGATATTGACTAACTGCTCAGGCCAAGTAGCAACAATACTAAAGTAATGAGCATTCTGGAAATTAGATAGATAGGTAGGTAAGAACTGCTTTGAATTGTGGAAAGTTTATCACTTTGTTTGTTCCAGATACTTCCTGCTAACTAAAATTAAACTTTAAATATGACTGGGTGATTGCATACACAGCACTCAAGAGCATTTCCTGCCTTCTCCCCTTTTAGCCATGCCCCTGGTCAGTGACAGTGGGGACTGAAACTGTGACCTCTGACTCTTAAAATGGGAGCTAAAAAGCCTGAGTTAAAAAGGTCCTGTTCTCTTAGTCACAGCTGGCAAGTCACTAAAACAGAGAAATGGGACCTTGTGAAGTCATCTAGTCAAGCCCCCCGCACTAAGGCGAACCATGTACACCTAGACAATCCCAGGCAGGTTTTTGTCTAATCTGTTCTTAACAACTGCCAATGACAGGGATTGCACAACCTCCCTGGGAAGCCTTCCTGTGCTTTACCATCCCTATAGTTAGAATTTTTTCCTAAGTAAAAATCTGCCCTGCTGCAGATTAAGCTCATTACATCTTATCCTACATTTAGTTTATATGGAGGACAATCGATTACCACCCTCTTTATAACAGCCCTTAATATATTTGAAGACTGTTATTAGGTCCCCTCTCAGTCTTCTTTTCTCCAGACTAAACAAGCCCAGGTTTTTTAATCTTTCTTCATAGGACAGATGAGTCTAAACCTATTATTTTTGTTGCTCTCCTCTGGACTCTCCAATTTGTCCACAACATTCTTAGAGTGTGGTGCCTAGAACTGGAGACAATACTCCAGCTGAGGCTTCACCAGTGCCAGGCAGAGTGGAATAATTACCTGATGTGTTTTGCATATGACACTGTTGTTAAGACACCCCCAAATTATATTAGCCCTTTTTTGTATTTGTGCATTTGATTTTTCCTTCCTACGTGTAGTACTTTCCACTTGTCTTTATTCAATTTCAGATTGTTGATTTCAGACCAATTCTCCAATTCGTCAAGGTCATTTTGAATTGTAATTCTGTCCTCCAAAGTGCTTGACAGTTTTTATAAGCACATTGTCTACTCAATTATCATGTAATGAGTGAAAATATTGAATGGTTCCAGACCCAGGACTGATGCCTGTGGGGGCCTCACTAGATACATGTTCCCAGTTTGAGAGCTAATGGTTGATAACTACTCTTTGAATACACTCTTCCAACCAGTTGTGCAGCCATCTTATAGTAATTTCATCTAGACCACATGTCCCTCATTTACTTATGAGAATATCATGTGGAACTGTGTCAAAAGCCTTATCAAAATTAAGATATATCATGTCTACAGTTTCCCCCCATCCAAAAGGAAATTAGGTTAGTTTGGCATGATCTGTTCTTGATAAATCCATGTTGGCTATTACTTGTACCTTTGTTATCCACAAGTTGCTTACAAATTGATTGTTTAATCATTTGTTTCAGTATCTTTCGAGTTATCAAAGTTAGGTTGACTGGTCTATAATTCCCTGGGTCCTCTTCATTTCCCTTTTTAAACACAGGTACTATATTTGCCTTTCTTCAGTCCTCTGGGACCCGACCGTCTTCGAAGTGTTCTCAAAGATAATCACTAAAAATTCTGGGATTGCATCAGCTAGTTTCTTAAGTACGTTAGGGCGAATTTCATCATGCGCTGCCATCTTGAATATCTCTAAGTTATCTAAATAGTCTTTAACTTGTTCTTTCCCCATTTTGGCTTGCAGTCTTTGCCCCTTGTTGTTAATATTCATTTTAAGTGTATGGTCACAATTTACTTTTTTAGTGAAGAATGAAGCAAAATATGCATTAAACACCTCAGCTTTCTTGCTGTCATTTTATTTGTTCTCCTTCCTCCCCTAAATAGACGGCCTATACTTTCCTTCATCTTTCTCTTGCTCCTTAAGTATTTATAGACCCTCTTCTTATTGCCTTTTATGTCTCTTGCTAGATATAACACATTTTTGTGTGTTAGCCTTTCTGATTTTGTCCCTACATGCCTACGCTATTCTTTTGTAGTCACCCATAGCAATTCATCCATTTTTCCACTTTTTGTAGGATTCCTTTTTGATTTTCAGCTTATTAAAGAGCTTCTGACAGAGCCATATTGGCCTCTTCCTATCTTTCCTTTGCAGTGGGATAGTTTACAGTTGTTCCTTTGAATATTGTCTCTTTGAGAATCTGTCAGCACTCCTGAACTCCTTTTTCCCCTCAGATTTTCTTCCAATGTGACCTTTCCTACCCGTTCTCTGAGTTTGTTAAATCTGCTTTTTTAAAGTGCAGTGTCCTTATTCTGTTGCTCTGACTCTTCCTTCCTTAGAATCATGAAATCTATCTTTTCATGATCACTTTTACTGAAATTGCCTTCCACCTTCAAATTCTTAGCCAAGTCCTCCCCGTTCCGTTAGTCAGAATCAAGTCTAAAATAGTTGTCTCCTTTGTTGCATCCTCCAATTTCTAAAAGACAAAATTGTCCCCAGCACATTCCAAGAGCTTACTGGACATTTTGTGTTTTGCCGTATTGCTTTTCCAACAGATGTCTGGGTAGAATGCCAGACTGAGTGTGTGTGGGTTACCATTCCATTATATAGATGATATGGGTGGGATGCAGGATTTTGTGAGACTAGGCAGATATGTGCTCTTTGTATATGCCAAGGAACTGAACTCCCTGGAGGCTCCCTGGAGGTGGAGATGGTAAATTTGCCACTGCACAGCTCCTTTAGCTATTGACCCTTGTGAAGCAGGGTTGGAAGTCATGAAGATGCTACTCTGGCCCTGAAGCTGGTATAGTGGCTGAGGAATATATCTGTTGATGTTCTAGGACTGCTGGGGCATTTTTCCTCCCCCCATCCCAGTGGAGATTCCTAGGGACAGGCCTATTTCTTGGGCTGAACTCTAGGAAGAGGATCTGTGCTTAGTGCTAACATCCTTTTTGTAATACTTCTCCTCAACACCTCCAGAACTGATTATGTACCAAGAGCTCTCTTACAGTCCATATGCTGCATTACAACTTTTTGTGGAAGACTTTGTGTTGGGATGGAGAACGAATATCCACTCCTGTTTGGTGTCCTTCATACTGGAGGGTACAAATGCAGGCTAGGGACCAAGTGGCACACTTCTGCGAAGTCTAAAGAGAAGTTGCATCACCTGGTGACATAAGAACAAGATGCAGGGGGACATCAGGATGAAGCTGACACTGAAGAGACCTTCATACAAACAGAGTACTGTTTATAATGATGACCTGATGCAATTGCTAGCAGCAAGTCCCTGTGATAATCATAACAACATGATATTCTCGTGTCTTAGCCAGAGAAACTGAACAGGCCTCTCAGCAAGAGGAGCAATAGATACAGTTTCCATCCCATGACACACTTATTCCAGGAAGAGAGCAAATCAATGTGTTTTTTTACAAGCATATCCTGTGTGGTTTCATTGTTAATTAATAGGTCTAAGTGCAATGTTTTCTGTCCATGTGTGGAATGCGTTTGGGCAGCGGTATTAATATTAATTCTGGCCTCATAATATTTTATTACTATTGGGGCCTTAAACCAATTTTGTTCACTCCATCTTATGGACTGACAATCTCCCTTCCTCTGTTATTACAGTTTGTTTGCTAGGCTGCTGGCAGTTTAATTTTTGATTGCTTTGTTAACATATAACTACATAAATATGGGAACAGTATATCAGCTATATAGAACAGTGACATATCGCAGTGGGAACATACAATGAGTATACATTTAATGATATGCACAGTAATGGTAACACACTGATTTTGTTCCACCAAATGAAACAACACTATTGCAGTCCATTGTCATAAACCTTTCATAATCTCACAAGAATTCTTTCACTAAATACTGTATAAAAACATCACTCCAGTCTCCGCCCACAGACATATGGTATTCATAAAGTCATGGATTCTAAGACCATAAGGAACCAATGTGATCATTTAGTCTGACCTGCTGTATATCACAGGCCATAGAACTTCCCCAAAATAATTCCTAGAGCAGAGCTTTTAGGAAAACATCATTCTTTATTTAGAATTAGTCAGTGATGGAGAATGCAACACAACCATTGGTAAATTGTTCCACTGGTTAATTACTTTCACTGTTAAAAATTTACACCTTATTTCCAGTCTGAATTTGTGTAGCTTCAACTTCCAGCCATTGGATTGAGTTATACCTTTCTCTGGTAGACTGAAGAGTCCATTATTAAATCTTTGTTCCCCATCTAGGTACTTATAAACTGTAATCAAGTCACCACTTAGCCTTCTCTTTATTAAGCTAAATAGATTGAGCTCCTTGAGTCTATCACTGTAAGGCATATTTGTAGAAATGCATTTCAGTGATTGCATATTTGAGCTTTAGCATATTATAAAAAGTGATAGAGATTTCACACTGCTTCTATTGCAACAAAGAAACCATTATTTAATACTTGATCTTACTGTGGAGTCCAAGAACATCCACTCCTGTTACTAGAGATCATCTTTAGGGGGTTTTAGACAATCCAAAGTTATACTTTGGATTGTCAGTTCCATTAGGCAGTGTTTTCTTAAAGGCACACTATTAATCTCTTAGCTAAAATAGTTAAAGACATGTTATTAATTAACATCTGTAACACTATGATGACCACAATTGAATATATTATACTTACAGTTCCTGAAGATACAACATAACACCCCTTTCCCTAACCGGGCAGGAGGAAAATTCATAGATTTTAAGGCTACAATGATCAATATGATTATCTAGTCTGCCTTCCAGTATAACCCGGGCCATAAAACTTAACCCAATAATTCCTGCATCAAGCTTATCACTTCTGTTTGAGCTATACCATATTTTAGACATAATCCAGTCTTGATTTAAAGACTACAAGTTATAGAGAATCCACCACATCTTGAAGCCGGTTATTCCACTGGCCAGTTATCTTCCCTGTTAAAAAGTTGCCCCTTATTTCTAGTCTGAATTAGTCTTGCTTCAGTTTCCAGTCATTGGAACACCTTTATGCCTTACTTAATACTTACTTAACATCAAAAATATTTATAAATAACAAATGAACCCATTTAAATTATTGATCCAGTAGATTCAGGAGTTGGGGAAAGAATCTACACTAAGCATGAAAAAGGGGAGGAACTACAGTACGATTAATTTATAAGGGAAGAAGAATGTTTTGCTAAACTGAATATCTGGCTGGGACTCAGACAGACACAATAAACATAATAAATGAGATACAACCGATTACACTAGATGAGTGAGCACTTTCACTTAAGTCTTTATAAATGTTCAGGGGGAGCAACTGCAAAGTTTATCATCAGAAAATAGCTGGGGTACTGTTAGAACAAGCAAAATGAAATAGCATCTGAGACAGAATCTCTCCATCCCACAACATGACTGTGAAAATCTGACCCACAGGCCAGGTAGAAGGCTACAAACCTTCTGGGCTCTTCAGTGGATAGAGATGGTTGAAAATATTCCCTCTATATATTTTCAGTGGAAAAATAGTTCTTTCATTAAATGAAAAATGGTGCAGAAAATCTCAATTTTTGTTTGTTTTCTGCAGTTTTGAGCCAAAAATTTTCAGTTTTTCTGCATTTGTTTTTTCACCAAAAGATGTAAGTTTTCCAATGAAAGTTTCAAAAGAAAATAATTTTGGTTTTGTCAGATTTTTCTGCAGATTCCCCTTCCCTTACCCCTTTAATTTACCAATCACCTTTAGCAATAACATTGTGTATAGTAGAGTGACCAAGGAAGGGGAGAAGGAGGCGGAATGGATGCTTTATGGTGGTCACAGAGATGAAGGGGTTTATGTATGTGAACTTCCAGTGCACCATAACCATTGAAGTCTGTAGCTTGGAACAAAGTGAGGGCTAATTTTTATTAGCACCAGGAAAGGAATTTTTCTCCTTCAGACTTGACACAGAAATAAGGTGTGTGTGTATATATGCATAAATGGATGTGTGTGTGTGTGTGCGTGAGAGAGAAAGAGAGAGAGAGAGATTGTTTTATTCAGAAACATTACAAAAACAAATTCCAAACGCAACAGGAATGTCACAAGGTTCCTTATCCTTATCACTCCTGTTTCTTTGTGGGAATGTGTTATACTGGTATAAACACCTTAGACGAGTATTACTGTGTCCACACTAGAGTTTTAACAATGTGATACCATTGTTAACGATCCCAGTGCAATTGGTAAAAATGTTATGCGTATACAAGCTCTTAGACACCTGCCTGATTTTCAAGAGTTCTGAGGACCCGAAGTAAATGACAGCTGCTGGGCAGAGCTGGGCACAATTTTTTGGCTGAAAATTTTTCAGTTAAAAGCACACATTCGGCAACACTGAAACATTTGCAAATTCCCATTGATTTTGCTGAATTGTTCATTTGGACAAATACAAAAACCAAGACAACTGTGGGAAAAAAATCAAACTGTTTTGTTTTGATATTTTTTAAATGAAATATTTCAATTTTTCAGTTTGAAATGACTTTTTGCTTCAAAATGTATTTTAATTGGATTTTGAATATTCAAAAACATTTGAAAATGGTCAACATTGAAGTGGCACATTTCAGTTTTGTTGAAACAAAACAGTTCATTTGACCTGAAACTTTGTGTGTGTGTGTGTGTGTGTGTGTGTGTGTGTGTGTGTGTGTGTGTCTTTCAATTCACCAACATTTTCCAACAATTTTTGATTTGGTCCAACACAAATCCCAATATTTGGAAATTGCCAATGAACTGAAAAAACCCTGTTATTTGGTCAGCTCTATTGACGGATGTTTAGTATAACTTGTTGGGAATTTTTCAACAAAACCAAATCTTTTCATGGAAAATATCTGTTTTGACAGAAAAAGAGGAAGCAGCACTCTAGAGTAGCCAATATCACTGTGGGAATGCATATGGGATGTGGGAGAACCTGGTTCAACTCCCTGCAATGACTTATTAAGAACGAGGGTCTTCTATACCTCACATAAATGCCCAAACTCACTGTTGAATCTTTGTTTTTGTTTTGTTGTAAGAAAAATTCCCAGAGTCTTGTTTCCACTCCTCATTGGAACAAAAAGAAATGTCAAAAAATCAATTTTTTTTCACAATGTGGAATTTTTGTTGTTTTCTGGCAAGTGCTAGCGCTTAGCACTTTTGAAAATCAGGTGCACATCTGCCTAAATTTATACGTCTATTTTTTAAGAAAAACTTGGCCTATATGTTTACAATTATATTTTAAAGTTAAATTCAATTTTTGTAATTAAGGTTTTATATTGCTGCCCATTATCACAGTACTTGAGCATCTAGTCCATTAAATGCCCCATATTTCAGATTAAATTCTTACAGGAATAAAAAAACAAAAAAAGAACAATCTTTAATTGAACAAATTTCTACATTCAGCCTACGTCCAACACTAATGGCAAACCACTGAAACTTGAGAACATGGTAAGGAATAAAGCACTGAGATGCTGCAGTTGTCTTAAATGCTTATTATTGTATTAAATCATATTTATGAAGACATGACAAGTTATAAAGTACAATGCAAACAAGCAGACAGTTAACAACAAAGCAAAATGGCTCATTACATACTTAGCATGACAATTTTATTACTGCAATACACCAATATTACAATTGCAATAAGAAATATAATAAGCTTAAGTTATTTTGAGACAAAAGAGCACAGCAGACCAAATTTCTATGGGGTGGTATCATTTTATAACAGTATCTTTTCTGAACAAATTTCAGAAATGCAGTGTCATTAGCTAAGATAATTCAACTATCAGCCAATACAGCATAAAGCCTTTTTCCAAGTTATTTTTATTATTACTACTACGGTATTGCCAACCCTAGATGTTCAAAAATCAAAGTCTAGGTGAGGTGCAGTGAGCCAATAGCTCCCCAAAATACATTCTGTACCCACACATGGCCCATGCAGGGTAGAGGGTAAAGGGGTGGGAGGATTTGGGGTTCTGGGGATAAAAGGCGAGGCTGGAGGAAAGAATTGGGGATGCAGAAGGGGCTGGAGTGCAGTGGGGGAAGATCTGGGGCACTGGGGGCAAAGATGGATGGTACAACAGAGAGGCCGTCGAGTCACCTTGCTGTGGAAGAAAGGTACATTGGGGGACCTGGGCTAGGGGGCAGTATAGGTGAAAATGAAGAAAGGATGTCACTCAGCTGGGGGTTGGGAGGGACATCGGGGTACTTACCAGAGAATGTGACATCAACCACTTCTTCCTGGCTCCTGGCCCATGGGGCTGGCTGGGCTCAGCTCCCCGCAGCGAACGTTATGACCCCTGGTGTCACAGTGCTTAGGTTTGCCCTGGCCTCTCTGAGATGGGGAAGCTGGGCCAGATTTGTGGGAGTGGCGTTCCTACCTGGTGCATGAGGTCGCAGTCACTCAAATTTGACTAGGCCAAACCTGAGTGGCGCTGAGATCCAGCGCACCAAGTCGCAATGCCCAGAGCGGGGAGTTGAGTGCAGTCAGCTCTGTGACCCTTTGATGCATTCTGGTGAATCTGTTTTGGGTCATAACCCAGAGGCTGAGAAACCCTTATCTAGCTGATGGTGTACTGGACTAGGACTCAGCAGAACTAGGTTCAATTTCTTGCCTCTGCCATAGTCTTCCTGTGTGACTGTGGGCAAGACAAGAAACGTGGTCTTGATGCACTTAGTAAAAGGTGGGTGCACAACTGGGTGAAAAAACGATACTCAGAATGTAGTTATCAATGGTTCATTGTCAAACTGGGAGGGTGTATCTAGTGGGGTTTTGCAAGGCTCTGCCCTGGATCTAGTACTGTTCAATATTTTCATTAATGACCTAGATGATGGAATAGAGAGTACATTTATAAAATTTGCAGATGACATCAAAGTAGGAGGGATTGCAAGCACTTTGGGGGATAAGATTAGAATTAAAAATAATCTTGAGGAATTGGAGAATTCTTCTGAAATCATTAAAATGAAAGTCAATAAAGACAAGTGCAATGGTCTACACTTAGGAAGGCAAAATCAAATGCACAACTACAAAATGGGGAATAAACTGGCTAAGCAGTAGTACTGCAGAACAGGAACTGGGGGTTAAAGTGGATCACAAACTCAATATCAGCCAATAATGTGATGCTGCTGCAAAAAATTCAAATATCATTCTGGGATATATTAACAGAAATGTCTTACGTAAGACCCAGGAGGTAATTGTTCTGCTCTATTTGGCACTGGTGAGACCTTACCTGGAGTACTCTGTTCAGCTGTGAGCACGACAGTTTAAGAAAGATGTGAACAAAGTGGAGAGAGTCCAGAGGAGAGCAACAAAAGTGATAAGAGGTTTAGAAAACATGACCTATGAGGAAAGGTTGAAAGAACTGGGCATGTTGAGTCTACAGAAGAGAAGACTGAGGTGGGGACATAATAGAAGTCTTCAGATATGTACAAGTAGATCTTCAGATATGTACAATAAAGAGTAGGGTGATCAAGGTAAAAAAACCTCAGGGGACTAAATTCATCACTTCTTTGAGCTCATGCTTTGAGCTGTTAGATGCACTTGAACTACAAACTTTGGCATTGCAAACCTCCCTCCCCCCCCCCCCCCCCGCCCCAAGAAGTGAAGGCAAAGAAAAGTTTTGCACAAACACCAGAACTATAACCACTGTGTTTTGCTCAGCAATATTAATTAATTATCCTTGGATACTTTGGGGACCCACAGTACAAAGGCTGGTTGCTTATTAAAATCCCAGCCATGTCTAAACTGAAAATATATCTAACTATCCCATTTGCCCATGACATTGAATATCCATTCAGGTGTATTCATCATTTTTCACTTTATTGTATTTTCCTTTAAGTCTGAATTACAATGCTGTACTTTAGGGACCTAAGGGGTAGACTTCCTTTAGCAGCTCAGGATAAACTATAGTGCGATGGTTATATGCAGAATACCACTGCAAATGTTCACAGCTCCCTCTGAATAACTATGGGCCAAACACACCTGCAGCATAACTTCATTGCAGCAGAAAGTCAGTTTATACTGGGGATGAATTTGGCCCTATGTGTTTAAAGCTTGAAGGAAAAGCTAAAGGAATCGAGGGAAATCAAGAATATTCAATGACTTTCTGATGCATGCGTATCCTTTTATTGGATTTTTTCCTCAAGGGCTTATTACGGGTGCACATTTTTTGTTCAAATCTGAAAGGTGTTCATGACTTATTTATTTATTTTTCTTGGAAAAAAGACAAGGAACGAGCCATACCATGAAAGATTATAAAATTATCATATATATTAATCTTCTGTTGTTACAGAGACTTCTGCCAAGTTTATAAGAAAGTTAGGTAATAATTCTCTCTTTCCATAGTGAATGTGAAATATTTTAGGCTTCAGTGATTATGAGCATCTGAGCTGCAAGATGTTCTGCCACATTCATATACATCTCACATTTCTGCTCTCAGGCTGGTGTTCTTGAGGGACTTACTGGACAGCTACCCACCAATAAGCCCTACTGGTGGCAGCCAAAAATCTGCTTTTAATAGTTGCTATGACCAGCTAATCTATCTCAAATTTAACTCAGGTATTTCCTTCCCAACTACACTGGCAAACAGAAAACAAAAACATTATGCAAAAGACCGAACAGAGAAATCACAAAGGAACCGGCGAATCTTACAAGCATATTTAAAACAACTGCTTTTAAGTTTGTTTAGATCTCCTATTCTACAGAGAGTTTAAGTTCTGTCCTGGAGAAAAACAAAAGTTTTCAAGAGTAAGACGAGAAAATCCAACAACAAAGGAAAGAAAAAAATAATCAACTGACAAGCTTGGCTTACTGCACAAACTGTAAGGTGCAGATATGCAGTTGAAGATGCCTTGAGATGAATCATCATAAGTTACTATAATTTTTTCAGTGTGCCATTCCCAATAACAGCAACAAACCTTTCCCATCAACAACATAGTATCTAGTTTACAGCCAATGTCCAGCCTGTCAGTCTAATCCCACTACCTCTACTGACACAAAAGAGGTCTTGTAGTTAAAGCCCTGAATGGAACTCAGAAAACCTAGATCCAAATCACTGAATCTGCCATAGCGTGTCTGTGTTGCCTTTGGTCAATCACTTAATCTCCCCCTAATCACAGTGCCCTAGAACAATGGGGCTTGATCTCAGACATGGCCTCTAGATGCTACTAGAATATAAATTAAAATAATAATAAGTTTCATTAAGTTCATTGTAACTGTGCATCTGAAAGAGGGTTTCATGAATTGAGTCTTATATGGATTTAAAGAGGCATATGTTTGATTTGGGGCACAACATATAAATGAAAAGCCCATGTCTGCTGCAGAATATGCGAGGAATAGGTAACTGAATATTTGTGTATTACATACCTATAATTCCATGGTATTATATGATTCAGCTTTAAAGATGATACTATTTTAGACATATTTTCAAAGCCACCTAAATAAATATGTAAATAAAGTTGGATGTATCCAGTTTCTGCTTTTTTTGTTCTGTATCTCTGTGTTTACAAAGAAACAGAGCAAATAACTTAAGCATTAACGTATAGAAAATACAACACAGATGTATGAAATGAAAACGGGTGTAAAGAAGCTATCACAGAATTCTCTTCTGGATGCCATAACCCTTTCAGTTTAATCAATTTAATGCTTTCCTGTATAAGAACCCTAATACCTGAATCGATGCCTACGTACAGAATCCTTAGCTTGTCATAAACATAAACCAAGATTGCCCCTTTAGGTATGGATGTGGTTGGGCAATTTATGTATGCCTCTGTTTGTTTCAGCTAATGAAGGCTAAAACTTCTGAATTGTAATTGGCGTACATAGTTAATGTGCCTGTTATAAACATGTTGATAGCATCTGACCAGCTTTATGTAGGAAGCAGTTTATATATATATCTAGCATAATGATACCGACTTGCTTTGCAAAGCACTTTTTGATCTACCAGTGACAATAGCTGTTTAAGAGCCAGGTTTTGTTATTATTTACAGAGCAAACCACATTATCATCCAAACCACAAAAGAAAAGAGTTATAAGTAAGCTGGTATCATCAGGTTATTTGTTCTGTGTCTTTGTAAGTGTTTATACACACAGAGAACAAATAAGCTTTTATAGTGAGTAAGGCCTAGTTAGTGGAGCTAAAGTAAAGGGTGAGCCAGATTCTGTAGGTAGAGCTCCTGTAGGAAAGAGGAACTAAAATCATTCTAAATTAAAAACCTGGATAAATGACTTCTGTATTTGTGTGATTTCTTGCACAGGTTTTGGTAGTCAAGGATTAAATATCTGCAGCTTTTTATTCAGGTATTCAATCCATATTTTCCTTTGCTTAATTTCATCCAGCATGTAGCATGTACCTTTGTGTTTACGCTCTTCAAATATTTGTACATGGATAACATATCCTCCTTAATAACTGTTTGGCCAAGGTATTCATACTTAGGTGCTGACCCTGTGCCTAACTTTAGACTTAAGTCTTTGCAGCATCAGAGCCTGAGGTACCACAATAATGATAGATAGAGGGACAGAGCAGAGGGATAGATCATAAAAGATAGATTGATAGATGGCTTTTTTGCAGGATCAGTGCCATAGATTTTGCTCTTTTTACTCGTAAATCAATCCCCTTAGTCCCTTGACAACAGAAGTAGCCTGAGTCTGATATAGGAAATAAAAGGAACAGAAGGGCCCCTGAGTAATATACAGTACTGAAAAATGTAGTGTAATAATTACTATGCCATTACACGATGAATCCACATGTTTCTCCATTATATCTGTGCCCTGAAACTTAAAGCTTTGCCTCCTTCTCATAATAACTTTCAGTCCTCTCTAGGAAGAATATGAATTCTAATGAAATACTTTGAAAAAAACAATGAATAAATCATTGACTTAATCCCCCTTGATAACGGATGTACCAAAAAGTTAATTCTTAATTTCCATTCACACACATCACAAATGAAATTTTCTCGTCATTAAATCTAAAATAACAGATGTGGGTTTTTTTAAATTAAAATGATGGCAAATGATGGATTTTTAAATGCTTTTAATGCTGTATATGTTACCCAAAGCTACAAGCAAAACATCCCCCTGGGAGGGTGATGCTAGGTTGCTAGTGATTGTTAGTGACTGAGGTTTTTCTCATGATATTAAAAAGTAGAAAAGAAATAACAGCACTAACACAACAGTTCAGAACTCATTAAAATGTTCTTTGTTCATGAAAAGCACTCAATATCCTTGACAGTTATAAATATCCAGTGGCAAGTGTAATATTTCAGAAAGGGAAAAGTCTGAGATTAACACTTAAATGATAAGTTTTATCTCCTAGACAGAAGGGCCAGAAGTAAGTTTGTGTTAATTGTCCAAGGAACACTGTGCCCGCAAGGGGGGCCATGATACCGGAGAAAGAATGACACTCAGTGCCTGAGAGTAAAAAGCAAGGCTTTACTGAGGGAAGAACTTACACTCCAAGCTGCGGGGGGAGCCCCTGAGGTGCGCGGAGGGGCTGCGGGGGATCTCTGGCCGTCCAGGACAGCTGGACGGCCAGGCAGGACTCCACTGAAGGGAGTCCGCTGCAATGCTATATCACCCCGCGCTTATCTCAGCGTTACATGGGGTCAACAGCTGGCTACATTCATTGCATTCATAAATCGCACTCATTATATAAGCTAACTTGTTTACAAACAAAAACATGCTGAACTATACTAAACTACATTTTGGCAGAATCTGCCAGACAAGGTTCATTGCATGGCCTTCAACTGCACAGCCTGCATCTTCCGCTCACATTCAGTCACATACTTAAGTACATAAGAAAGGCCGTACCGGGTCAGACCAAGGTCCATCTAGTCCAGTATCCTGTCTACCAACAGTGGCCAATGCCAGGTGCCCCAGAGGGAGTGAACCTAACAGGCAATGATCAAGTGATCTCTCTCCTGCCATCCATTTCCACCCTCTGACAGACAGAGATTAGGGACACCATTCCTTACCCGTCCTGGCTAATAGCCATTAATGGACTTAACCACCATGAATTTATCCAGTTCTCTTTTAAACTCTGTTATAGTCCTAGCCTTCACAACCTCCTCAGGTAAGGAGTTCCACAAGTTGACTGTGCGCTGCGTGAAGAAGAGCTTCCTTTTATTTGTTTTAAACCTGCTGCCTATTAATTTCATTTGATGACCCCTAGTTCTTGTATTATGGGAATAAGTAAATAACTTTTCCTTATCCACTTTCTCCACATCACTCATGATTTTATATATCTCTATCATATCCCCCCTTAGTCTCCTCTTTTCCAAGCTGAAGAGTCCTAGTCTCTTCAATCTCTCCTCATATGGGACCCGTTCCAAACCCTTAATCATTTTAGTTGCCCTTTTCTGAACCTTTTCTAGTGCCAGTATATCTTTTTTGAGATGAGGAGACCACATCTGTATGCAGTATTCGAGATGAGGGCATACCATCGATTTATATAAGGGCAATAATATATTCTCAGTCTTGTTCTCTATCCCCTTTTTAATGATTCCTAGCATCCTGTTTGCTTTTTTGACTGCCTCCAACACTGCATGGACATTTTCAGAGAACTATCCACGATGACTCCAAGATCTTTTTCCTGACTCGTTGTAGTTAAATTAGCCTCCATCATATCGTATGTATAGTTGGGGTTATTTTTTCCAATGTGCATTACTTTACATTTATCCACATTAAATTTCATTTGCCATTTTGTTTCCCAATCACTTAGTTTTGTGAGATCTTTTTGAAGTTCTTCACAGTCTGCTTTGGACTTAACTATCTTGAGCAGTTTAGTATCATCTGCAAACTTTGCCACCTCACTGTTTACCCCTTTCTTCAGATCATTTATGAATAAGTTGAATAGGATCGGTCCGAGGACTGACCCTTGCGGAACACCACTAGTTACCCCTCTCCATTCTGAGAATTTACCATTCATTCCTACCCTTTGTTCCCTGTCTTTTAACCAGTTCTCAATCCATGAAAGGACCTTCCCTTTTATCCCATGGCAGCTTAATTTACATAAGAGCCTTTGGTGAGGGACCTTGTCAAAGGCTTTCTGGAAATCTAAGTACACTATGTCCACTGGATCCCCCTTGTCCACATGTTTGTTGACCCCTTCAAAGAATTCTAATAGATTAGTAAGACACGATTTCCCTTTACAGAAACCATGTTGACTATTGCTCAACAGTTTATGTTTTTCTATGTGTTGGACAATTTTATTCTTAACTATTGTTTCGACTAATTTGCCCGGTACAGACGTTAGACTTACCGGTCTGTAATTGCCGGGATCACCTCTAGAGCCCTTTTTAAATATTGGCATTACATTAGCTAACTTCCAGTCATTGGGTACAGAAGCCGATTTAAAGTACAGGTTACAAACCTTAGTTAACTGTTCCACAATTTCACATTTGAGTTCTTTCAGAACTCTTGGGTGAATGCTGTCTGGTCCCGGTGACTTGTTAATGTTAAGTTTATCAATTAATTCCAAAACCTCCTCTTGTGACACTTCAATCTGTGACAGTTCCTCAGATTTGTCACCTACAAAAGCCAGCTCAGGTTTGGGAATCTCCCTAACATCCTCAGCCGTGAAGACTGAAGCAAAGAATCCATTTAGTTTCTCTGCAATGACTTTATCATCTTTAAGCGCTCCTTTTGTATCTCGATCATCAAGGGGCCCCACTGGTTGTGTAGCAGGCTTCCTGCTTCTGATGTACTTAAAAAACATTTTGTTATTACCTTTGGAGTTTTTGGCTAGCTGTTCTTCAAACTCCTCTTTGGCTTTTCTTATTACATTCTTGCACTTAATTTGGCAGCATTTATGCTCCTTTCTATTTGCCTCACTAGGAGTTGACTTCCACTTTTTAAAGGAAGTCTTTTTATCTCTCACTGCTTCTTTTACATGGTTGTTAAGCCACGGAGGCTCTTTTTTAGTTCTTTTACTGTGTTTCTTAATTTCGGGTATACATTGAAGTCGGGCCTCTATTATGGTGTCTTTAAAAAGCGCCCATGCAGCTTGCAGGGATTTCACTTTAATCACTGTACCTTTTAACTTCTGTTTAACTAACCCCCTCATTTTTGCATAGTTCCCCCTTTTGAAATTAAATGCCACAGTGTTGGGCTGTTGAGATGTTCTTCCCACCACAGGGATGTTGAACGCTATTGTATTATGGTCACTATTTCTGTACTTGGTCTGCCACTTAGCTCCTCGCCAAGCTTCCGCAACTTTTCCCCTACAAACACTGTCTCAGCTGATAGACACTGAGTTTGTTTAAATTTAAGCATGTGCATAAAGCCCATTGAAGTTAATAGGATTAAGCGTATGTCAAAAAATAAACAAACCCACAGCAGCAAGTCTTAAAGCCTGGGTCCACTGACTCAGACTTGTGCTGCAGGGCTAAATATAGCAGCATAGACGTTCAGGCTCGGGCTGGAGCCTGGGCCCTGAGACCTGGAGAATGGGGAGCGTCTACACAGCTATTTTTAGCCCCAAAGCATGAGCTCTGCAAGCCCGATTCAGTTGACCCAGCTCTAACACTCACTGTCTGTCTTTTTTTGCTGTCTAGCCATACCCTAAGACACCTCAGGGCCTGACACAAGGCTACTGAAATCAATAGGAGTCTTTTCATTGATTTCATTAGGCTCGGAACAAGGCCCTAAATCTGACCTAACCTTTTCTCTTCTATCTGCTATACAAGTAAAGTCCACATCGTTATTAATATGTTCTTTCCCCCAAACAAATGCTTGCCTGAGCACATAATAAAAACCATGCCGCCAAGTGCTCAACATTCATGAGCCAAGAAAAAATAACAGAACAATGTGTGTGTAGAATGGAGAAGCTGGGAGAGCTAATAGACTGTGGTATAGTCTCCAGTAGGAAATAATGGAAGGACTCATACCAGACCTATGGAACACATGCTTCCCTATGGTAGGGTTACCATACATCCGGATTTCCCTGGACATGTCCGGCTTTTTGGTACTCAAATCCTCATCCGGGGGGAATTGCCAAAAAGCCGAACATGTCCAGGGAAATAGGGAGGCAGCATAAGCCAGGGTCCGCCCGGCCCCAGCACGACCCGCAGGGTCCGCAGCGCAGCCCAGCCGCCCAGCTACATTGTAGCGAGCTCGGGCGGGGGAGGGGGAGCGCACCTACAGAAGGCGGCGAAGGGGCTGCTGCTGCCCCCGGAGGCCGGGCGGACCACGCGCCCCAGCCGAGCCCGCAGGACCACGGGGAGGCCAGGCCCAGCCAACGGCTTGGGCTTCCCTCCCCGGCCACTGGGGGACCCTTCCTGTGGCCCCGTCACTTCACGCAGCAGGAAGGAGGCTGCAGTGCAGGGCGTGGAGTGCAGCGTGTGCCGGGGCTGCAGGGACCCGTGCTGCCCTGGTCGCCGCTGAGCGTCTGAAGCCCCCGCCAGGCAGAGGCTGCCGGGTGACTGGGGGAGCAGGGCAGGCGGGGAGGGGGTGGGGGGTGCAGAGGCTGCAGGGCGAGGAAGAGCAGGGCAGGCAGGGGCATAGAGGCTGCAGGGCAGGTGGGGGTGCAGGGGCTGCAGGGCAAGTGGGGAGCAGGGGGCACAGAGGCTGCAGGGGCGGAGGGGTGCAGAGGCTGCAGGGCAAGTGGGGAGCAGGGAAGCACTTAGCAACCCCCAACCAAGATCAGAGCAGGAGGGAGGAGGGGGAATGCGGGGTGCTCAGAGGAGGGGGCAGACTTGGGGCAGGGACTTTGGGGAAGGGGTTGGAATGGGGGCGGGGAAGGGGCGGAGTTGGGGCAGGGCTGGGGGTGGGACCGGGGCCCCGTGGAGTGTCCTCTTTTTTAAATGTTTGAATATGGTAACCCTACCCTATGGATCAGCACTGCATTGGCCGAGTTGTGAAATAAATTACTTGAAAGTATCTTCTCTCTCTAGTAACTCTTGATGGCTCACCATAATAGTTGCACGGATTTTTACAAGCACTCACTATTTAAGGAGCAAGAGCAAAGATGTGAAAAAATGAAAATGAATTGTGCCTATAAGCTTAGGCTTGTGATGTGGGCAGTGCAGAGGCAGAAGCACCTGGAGTTACTGTGTCTCACACAGGTATGTAGCCTCTGATGCTACAGGAAGAGCACAACCATTGCTGCCAGGGGTGCTGAATAATTTGTATAGTAGGGGCACTGAGAGCCACTGAACCAAACTGTTTCCATCATACTGAGGGTCTACTATTTCAAGCCAGGGGGTGCAGCAACACACCCAACACCCTTAGTTCCAGCACCTATAATTGCTGCACCCTGTTAAAGGATAGAGAGGGCTCTCTGCCATCCCATTTAAGGCCATGGTCCTGCCCCTTTGGGGAGCCTCACCTAGCCATGTAAGTGGCATGGCATCTGATCCTGCTTCTGTTGAAGTACAGTAGAACCTCAGAGTTACCAACACCTTGGGAATGGAGGTTGTCCATAACTCTGAAATGTTCATAACCCTGAACAAAGTGCAGTTCAGGCTCCAGACCCACTAGCTAAAACTCCAGACCAGGTTTCAGCAGCAGCTGAGCTCCCTACTCAGCACTAGCATGAGTTTGCAAGCTTGTCCCTCTCTCTGGGCAGTGGGGTTAAAAAAACAGTGTATCCCCCTCCCAACCGGGGGAAGAGGGTAAAAACAGCACGGCCCCCTCCTGGGGGCAGGTGGGGAGGGGTGAAAGCACTGCAGACCCCATCACTGCTTCTGCTCTGCTGGCCCTAGCTGCCCAGCGTCTTGCTGTAAGTGGCTGCCCTGTGTGTAGGGGTGGGGATGGGGGTGGAGTGGGGACAGGCTGCCCAGATGTGCCTACCTTTAAGATGCCAGACAGGCACAATACAGTATTTGCTTCTTCTTTTTTTTTTTTTTTTGTCTCTGCTGCTGCCTGATTGGTTACTTCCGGTTCATTCACATGGTGTCCGGTTGATTGGTCAGTCCATAACTCTGGTGTTCATATCTTTGAGGTTCTACTATAAGTGACAAAAGTCCCACTGAGTTCTACCTCCAGCACAGATGCCCATGGGGATCATCCTCCCCCCTCCTTATCCAACAGCACAGGCAGGGCACAAGGGAGCGCTTGCTGCTTACCACTACATCCGAGAACCTCCTATTGCTTCTGCAGCTGCCACGCTTTCATGTTATGCCCAAAGGAAGTGCTTCTCTAAGATGATACTTCTGGACCTGGTGCTTGTGGGAACGTGATATTTCTGAGCATGCTTGTCAGCATCTTGAGGCAATAGTTTGGGGTATGGAAGGTATATAAAGCCATATTTAAAGAAATGCATGTTCCTGTCAGTTTAACAAACTCCCCACAATAATTCATCCTGAATTTGAGACGAATTGTGGCAAAAACAATCATAATAAATAACGCACACAACAGATGTAAGTAAGTCAATAGAGCTCCACAATTTCAAAAGCATTAAAGCGATCTATTATTATACTATTATGGTACTGCCTAGAGGCCCCAGCTCAGACTGGGGCACTGTTGTGCTACGTGTTGTCCATACACATGGTAAAAGACACAAAGCTTCTAGTCTGAACAGACAATACAGACAAAGAATGGGAAGGGAACCATAGGGACAGAGCAGTGCAGGGACTAGCCTAAGATGACACAGCATATTAGTGGCAGAGCAGGAAAAGAACACAGGTCTCCTAATGCCCACTCCATTGTCCTATCCACTAGACCACACTGCCTCTTATTGGGAAGCTTAAGGACTTTAGAAGGAACTAGTTCAAATAAGCATTCTAGAGTCAGAAGTTTCAGACATGGGCACTGTCATAGGATGACTTTTGTCTCATACTTGAAGGCCTGGATCAAAATATAGACACTTACATTGGATATTTACTTACCATGTACCAGTTTGAACATCCAAATCTAGAATGGAGATGTCCTATTAAAAATTGTTCATATTTGAAAAGAGAATTTGTCTACATGCAGAATAAAATACAAAGGCATGTGATTTGTCAGGATCCCCATTTTTATAGAGAGCTGAATCTTTAAGACTTTATCAGAGACATTGGAGACGTTATCCAATGAAAGTACTTTACAGAATTTTTAAAAACATATTTCCCGCCAGCACCTAAGATCTACTTACAGATGTTCTATTGGTATATGAGGAAATCTAACTTGACATTCAAAGAACCAGGAAAAAAAATATGAGGATGTGCAAATTAAAGTGTGATGAGGGGCTTCTTTAACTTATACCATCTTACAGTTTCTCTTTGCTCCACATTGTGCAAATTGGTCACAATTTGACTCACTTATGCATCTGCAGAGCAGGTGTAATTAGATCTATGAAAGTCCCACTGAGTGTAATTTACACCACCTTATGCTTCACTTCTGAATTTGGTCTTCTCTTTTAAAAAAGGGGTTAATGAATTACACAAACTGGTCTATCTCATAAAAAGTATTTCTAAAAATAGTCCAAACCAGGGATCAGAGCCGTCCCATGGGTAGGGTGAATCAGGGCAACTGCTCTGGGCCCCGCACTTTAGGCCCCTCCCTTTCCCCCGGGCTGGTGCAGTTGACCAACGCGGTTGGTCCTGGAAGAGACGAATCCGTTACTTCCACCCCAGGTCCCGCACCCCTCTAGGGACGGCCCTGCCAGGGATGGTTTTCTAAAGCTTCATTGACAGGGTTATGGTTTTACAAGTCTGTGTGATTCAGATCTGACCACATTTTATCTAAACACCCAACATTTGCATGACTCTGTAAAATGATTCCAGAATTAACACAATTTATTAAAAAACATGTTCATCTAGGCTGAATATTGGTATCCACAGACTGACTCCACAGTAGCGTGAAATAGGATGTATATAAATCTCTTCAAATCACAGTCCTTATGGGCAACAAAGATTAAACTTTTAAATCCTGCATCACATTATTGACCCTCAGTTAGTGTAAATTAGTGTAGCTCCATTGATTTCAATGCAGTGACACCAATTACAGTAGCTGAGAATCTGGCCTACTATAATTTGTGAAAAAGATCAGGAATTTTGAAAGCACCTTCCAAAGACTAATAGGGTGTATTGCATGCATGTAAGGATCCAGCATGACATTATTAAACAGCATGACATCTCAAGGACATTATATTTGTCAGTTTGGACCCCAACTTCTTTGACTGCAGTCCAACAGGGATCTCAAGCAGGACTTTTCATGTCTTTGAGCACTAATTACCATCATCAGGCCTCTGTATTAATTGGTTATAAATATTCATGTGTATTTCTTGGTTCCTTTAAACAGTAACTGGGACATTCTTCTTGTTTGCAAGATGATAACTGTGTCCTTTGCTAAAGGAACTCAAAGGCTGAAGGTTAAAGAGTTTCTATGGTTAATACTGAGATAAAAGGGAATACTCTCAGGTTATCACTCTACTGACATCTGCCTTCCATCCTCTGACTGCTGTGCTCTCACTGGCTACCATATCCAACCCCCCTCACCCCCGCTCTGGCTAGCTACTACCCTCAGGCCTTCCCATCCATTTGTTCACATCAAGCAAGGTCCATCACACCATCTCTCCACTCTGTTACTCCTCTAACCGCAACCTTCCCCCCTTGCTCCTCCTTGCTTCTGGAACAATGTTTAGGCATTCATTCCCTTAGTGAGCGGCAGTGTGATCCAATGGCTAGGATTCCGGACTAAGAATCAGGATACCTAGAGATTAATTCTCCACTGCCTTGCCATTTGTGTAGTTATTTCCACCTGTGCAAACCAAATCTGAACACTAGTCCTGTACTTTACATCCGCGTTGCACTCATTGCGCATGGATGTAAATGACTATGCAGGACTGAAGGAACTGGCAAACCAGCCCTTAGTTTCTATCCTGGCTGTGCTACTGAGTTGCTGTGTATCTTTGAACAAGTCACTGCAACTCTTTGAATCTTGTTTCTTCTGCAGAAGAACTATGTATGGGAAACTACTGCAGTATCCCCAAACTATGTATGGGAAACTACTGCAGTTGTAGTAGTTGACATTCTAAGAACAGTTAAGGCAATGGAACAAGCTGATAAGGGGAAGTTATCCATTCACTTTTCCTGAGGTTATTTCCAGCTGGAGCTGACATTATTCTACAATGGTAAACGATTCAGTGGATGGGTAACCCAGTAGAAATCCCTTCCAAACCAAACAATCCTACAATAGCAAAGACAATCCTTAGCTAACTATTTTTTTTTTTAATTATCCCCAAATATTATAAAGAATGGCTCACTCATCTTGTTGCTGTATATGTAGATCTCAGTTCCTGTCCTGTTGTTGAGTGGAAGTTGTTTAAACCCCTTCAAATTCCTGGTGGAGCATTATTGATGAACGGGTATTTATTAACTGCTGATGCACAGAATGTGATGACTGGGACTGACTTCCCTCGCACAGTAAATGCTGAGGGATGAAAGATGCCTTCTTTGCCTGCAGCAGCATTTAAATTACATGCCTAATGGAAGGCTCAGATTTTCACTTTAAAATTACACCAGTATGTCAGGTCAGGTGGGATGACTCCAGCAAATCAATATTTAAAACTGTGCAGGCTGAATATGCGGGGCAGCTGTGGGAGTTATGATCAGCTATTCATAATGCCAGAAAACACACAGGGGCAGAGTGAGATTGCTTTACTCATGCTGAATAGTGCTTTACTCCATGAATAGTCCGTCTGGAGCCAATGGCACTACATGTGCAGTGAGGGACTGCCCTACCTAGGTTAGGCTATCTCTCTGGCCCACACATGGTGGAACGACGGCATATTGCTATTTGTGGTCCACACTTCAAATGGCCAAATGCCAGTCTCCATTCCAGAGGACACCTGCACCCAGCTATAGGAATACGAGCTGAAAGTTGGCCAATTCAGTTCGGTCTCCCTCAAAGCCTGGGGCAGGTTCATGCCTCTGACCCCCTCTAAGAAAAAAATCAGATCTTACGCAGGTCAACATTTTCAAAAGTGACTAGTGGTTTTTGGTGTCTCCATTTTGGGATGTCCAATTTGTGACATCTGAAAGAAGTGAATATACTCCTGTGAAAATGGGGCCCTTTAGTGGTGCCTAAATTTAAGCAACCAAAAACTGAGGCACTGAAAAAAATCACTAGTCGGACGCAAACACTTGCAAATCTGAGACTTTTATATGTTTGTTTTCCAGAGGATTTAAGATTCTTTGTCTGTGCACACGTCTTTGTTTCCTTTAGGTATTTACTTCTCCTATAAGACTCTGCGTGAAATTGCAGTAGTTAAAAACAAAGGGAAAGACATGATGCTCATTTCGTCTGAAGCCCAGTACACTACACATAAAGGGGCTTTGGAATGGGTGTTAATGTATCCATCAACTTTACGGCCCCTTTACATTGCCAGAGTGGTGTAAAAGGACCTTGGGTGTCAATGAAAATGAGACCCATAATTTAAATCAGTACATCAAGACAGTGCTAACAACTGCCAACAGTAAAATAACCTCCTAGTTACATTATGTGTGGCTATAAAGGGAAAAGTTCTGCAATTACTTCACTTCTGGGTGTAGCAGGGTTGAAGAGTGCAAATGAGGACACAGTTTGGTAAATTAAATCTTCCAGAATTGTCAGGCATTTTTAAGGGTCAGTAGAAGAGAGATAGGATAAGGATCTTATTTTTGGTGGTGTATTTGGTGGAAGAGTCGACTGGAAGCACGGCAGCATTATCATGTGGAGACACGTGCCTCTTTTGACAGTTTACCTCAAAGAAAGAGAGACTCTTTTATGCCTCCCTTTGTTTGCTGGACTCCCTGAGAAGCAACAAATTTGCATGAAGAAATCACATTGCTCTGATCATTTTAATTAAAGCTTGTAATGCATCACTGGCTACATAAAAACAAACATCACACTCTTCAGCTGTACCACACACATAAACACGCACATGCACAGCATGTGGAATGAATGGAACTCAGGGCCTTCTGTTCCAAAAACATATGCCTCTACCACTGATAGGATTATCTTTAGCAGTTTTTGAATGGACCAGTGAAACCTTCATAACCCCTTTGCTAGGGGCAAATGGCAGTAACAAAGGGTTCAATCTGTCTAGGGGTCCTTTTCTAAAAATATATATATAACTATGGCTCAAATCCCCACCCACAGACTTATGACTACTTTCCTATTTCTGGCTTTGGGAAATTAAAATAAAAACACCTTGGTGAACATTGGGAGCAGTATTTCCTACTCACAGGCACTCATAGTCCTTGGGAACACAGAACCCCATGTGTCTGTTTTCTTTGTGGGGAAAAGGAGAAAACAGTCAATAGCAACATGATAGCCCAGTATATATACAAAATATAGAGAGACTATATCAAGAATACATATGGTCAACATTTTTCTAATTGAATGTTTTTCTATCATCAAAATTTTTATTTCATTTCCATAAACCCTAACTGGGGAAAAAAAACATTTTGATAAGGTCAAAATGAAATATATTGATTTTTCCTGCAGGAAATTTCTGCAAGAAATTTCGATTTTTCCTTCTGATTCAAAATAAACACAATTTGAAATTTCAGAATGTCCCATCGACCAGGAATTCTGGGTACTGCCCAGCTCTAATCAGGAGTTTGGGCAACTCTACCCCAGTCCCAAATGATAAATATCCAGGTCATGGGCTCTAGATGCCATCTCATCACAAACCCCACCCACCTAAAACCCCACTCATGGTTGAGTTAGTCCCAGAAATAGCAAAGGAACATCTGGGGGTGGCTCTCTTCATTGGTCTGCTCCAGTCCAGAGAGAACTGCTCTGCCATGTCTCACTCCAATGTGCTGCTACCCAGTCCAATCCTAGGACTACAGATCTGTTTCTACTGGCCAGGGCCTTTCCTCCTCCTCTTCACTAAGCCTGAGCTTCATTACCCAACCAAAGTCCACAAACCATAATATCCTGCCCAACTGCTATGTTCTTTCATGAGTAGCGTGGGGATGATAATCTATCATCACGTTTACACCACAAAACCAACAAATTCCAACCAAAACAACACTGAGTAGGTGGAATTATACATAAACAACATTATAATTAATGTAAATGAAGCTGGTCGAAACTGCCTTTTCTCCAATGGAAGGAGCAGAGAGCGCCATTCCTTTATGCCTTCTAACCCTGGCGTTATTGCTGCTCATCACTAGCATAACTATCTACAGTGTCCACACCACTGGACAGGATAGGACAGATCCA
Source organism: Chrysemys picta bellii (assembly GCF_011386835.1). Lineage (NCBI taxonomy): Eukaryota > Metazoa > Chordata > Testudines > Emydidae > Chrysemys > Chrysemys picta. The sequence continues at coordinate 21,482,925 of NC_088791.1, forward strand.
AAGCCAATGGGGGGTTTCCCAAACTTTCAATGGTTCCAGCCCTATAGACGAGGCTGGTACATAGAGGAAAGGAACAAGAATTTAGGGCATTCAAGTGAACATTCTCCATTCCCACTGTAGTCTTTCTCTAGTCCTCTGAGCTTTCCCTGGTATAGTTCCTACAAGTTCTGACTACCCTTAATATAAGTGGCACAGGTAGCGACCTAGTTAAGCTTGCCTGACATTTCCAATTATAAGAGGCTGTTTTCAGTTGCTTATAACTTTGCTAAGTGTTAACCATTTGGGCAGATATTTTCCATGCCAGTAGTCTGTCTCAGGTATGAACAATGGTGGGAGGGAGGGGTGAGGAGGAAGACAAATTGTCTAGAAGGGATGGGGCTGGCATGAAAACCCAGACTGGGATGGGAGAGCAAGCAACTGGGATGAGGAGCCAGGGAGGGGAGACTGGGACTAGGATAAGGCACACACTTGAGGCACCCCCTGAGTGCCACGGCACACAGCTCCATAAGGGTTTCCTTCCTTAAGAATTTTTAGGGACAAGGCAGGAGAGAGCTGCAGGATCCCTGATTACACAGACCCAGAGGCCATGCTCCCTTCCAGGGTAGGGGAATCACAGCACCACGCTAGCTGCTAGGGATACTACAGAACACAGTCTGGAAGACACAGAACACAACAGATGTCAAGTGTACTGCTGCCTGCAGTCTGGGGCTGGAAAACAGGTATCTGGCTCAGTGACATCCACAGCCCATCCCATTTACTTGAGCTGTGTCTTTGAATCCCCTAAACAACTCTTTACCTTCTTTCACACTGACCACCTTACTAATTCCAGGGATTCAACGTTGACTAAGAGCTCCTGTGTTTTGCAAAGCTTTTATTTAGTTATTTTCCAAAAGGAAAATGCCTTCCAGATTTCCAAAGCGTTGTTTTTTTCCCTTCAGGGCAATGTTTAACAAAACACCACGAGATGTATCTGATTAAAAACCCAGCCAACAATAAAGTGATTATCTTTCTGCACAGTGTGCAGTGCCATATGGTGACTGAGCAAGTGGGAAGAATTGATGCTTAATATGCAGCTCCACTGATTTACGGTTCCCGACTTCCTTGGAAAATGACTATTTCTTTCATAAAAACCTAATTAGTTTAAAAAGTATGTGTTTGCTGAGGAAAATTTATGTTGATCAAGTTGCTAGTGCAGTTTCAAAAATATATTAATGATCTGTAAACAGCTACACTGGCAGATGCATTCTGAGCCAGCTGTCTCGTTCTGTCCCGCTGACCCGTACGATCAGAAGTACTGCTTGAAATAACCACAAGCAGCTGTTTTTACTGTTGCTTATTATTTATCGTATTTATAAACTTCTTACAATTACATCAAATCAGGGTATAAATCCACTAGCAGATTAAACAGCAATTATATTCTTGTTAGGAGTTCTGCTGACAAAACTGAAGGCTTTCAAAAGGGAACAGTGTTTTAATCTCTATTTTCATTTTTTTTTTTTTTGCCTGCAGCAATAGAGATGGTACTGGGGGGCAGAGGACACAAAAAGGAAAGGGGAACCAACACAGCAATTGAATTCAGACTGAGACGGCTTAATGTAGAAAAGCATGTCAATAACTGCTCAGAAACATAACAGGTTACTCCTTACTAAATCCACATACATTCTGCTCTTGTTCAATTGTAACTCAGAAGACGGTTCTGTGAATTCACTGGAGATTGGGTTTGATTCTTCAAGACAATGAATGCCCTATGGGACCAATCCAAAGCCTGCTGAAATCATTGCAAATATTTCCATTTAGTCCAGTTGTTAATTCCATCTGAGATTGATGTATACTCCGAATGATGAAATTTTATATGATTTCTAATATATATCTACTTAACCCTATCTAATGACACTGTGGAAGTTTTCATTATCCATATAACTCTCTAATTCATTTTCAATCCTACCAAAATCTTGGACTCAATCTTGTGGCAATGAGCTCCACAGGATTATTATGTATGGTGTAAATAAATTGAATCCCACAAGGACTTTCACCACCTCAAAGTATGCAGATTATACCTACGTGTGAGTCAAACCCATCTCTACTCTGACCCCTGGCCTCCCCTCTCTACGCATCTCACCACCAACTCAAACTCAGTCTTTTCACAACTGAACTTCTCTTGTTCCTTCTAATCTTTCTCCCCTTCCTCTTTTTTTTGTCTCTGTTGAGAACTCCATTATCCATACCAATTCACCCTGCTTCTATTCCCCAACTTATCCCTTCCAGGCTCTTCGTAAATCATGTTTTTATTCCCTATACAATCTGTGAAAAAAATAATCTTTTCTCTCCATGGATACAGCTGAAACCATTGTCCATGCCTTGCTCATCTTTCATCTTGATGGTTCTAACATTCGTCTCTCTCTGGCCTCCCGACTTGTCAATGCATACATCTTGCAGACTATCCAAAAATGACTGTAGCAAAGGGTTATAGTGACTCATGCTGGATCTAGCACCTCCTAATTCAAAGAAAAGACAGAAATTGTTGGCCTGTGTTTTTCTTTGCTTATCCTGGTGTTTTCCATTGTCTGTGTTTACTTGTAAACTCTTTCTTGCAGGGATCATGTGTTCCTGTCTTGTCTTATTACATATGTTTGTAGATCTGCATAACAATGTTGGCAGTGGGCTCAGTTCTGATTTCACACTAGTATTAATTGGAAATAACCCTACTGAAGTTACAGTTACACCAGTTTAAAACCAGCATGATATCAGAATCAGGCCCATTGTAGTCCAAGCCACTCATTATAGCACAATAACTAGCATCACTTCCAGAATGGGGAACTGTAACTTCTGCGAAAAACAGAAAAGAGATTGGGAAATTATTCTCTCTTCTCTGAATATATGTAAATCCTTAAAGCCAATGGGAAGGACACATACACTGATAGAGTAGCATACTTCTTTGTGTACCCATTTCTTTAGCAATTTGCAGTTAAAACTTAGGCATAAAAACAGAAAGTGTTCCTAATGTATGAAATTAGACATATGGACAGTAGAGTTGACATGGTATTTGGCATTAGTCAAGTAATCTGAATTTGATCTTATTTCTAGCAAGAAACTACATGAAGGGGAAAGATTCTCTGTTAATTCTGTAGTTCAAAGGTATTGCAGTAACATAAGTAGCATTGAGTTAAAGAAACCACTGAGAAGACCAACATACAGAACCCTAAAAACTGAGGAGACAAGGGGTCAGAGATTTTAAGAGTTAATTAGAGGAAAATAGCAAGAAATAAAAGTATCAAATAACTGCAAGGAAAAAGGAAACATAGAAGGGAATTGTCTCTGCTGGTGAGGAACAGAGTGTTAGGTGACAGCTAGAGAAGGGATACTAAACAAGAGTAAACACCCAGCTTGCTAGTTTAGAATCTAAACGAAGGACCTTTCCTTTGCTGGAAATTTCTTCCCATCGCAAGATATTTACACGCCAGATGCGCTAAATATTCATATGTCCCTTCATGCTTCAACCACCATTCCAGAGGACATGCGTCCATGCTGATGACGGGTTCTGCTCAATAACGATCCAAAGCAGTGCGGACTGTTGCATGTTCATTTTCATCCTCTGAGTCAGATGTCACCACCAGAAGGTTGATTTTCTTTTTTGGTGGTTGGGTTTCGTGGTTTCCGCATCAGAGTGTTGCTCTTTTGAGACCTCTGAAATCATGCTCCACACCTCATCCCTCTCAGATTTTGGAAGGCACTTCAGATTCTTAAATCTTGCGTTAAGTGCTGTAGCTGTCTTTAGAATTTTCACATCAGTATCTTCTCTGCATTTTGTCAAATTTACAGTGAAAGTGTTCTTAAAATGAACATGTGCTGGGTCATCATTCAAAACTGCTATAACATGAAATATATGGCAGAATGCGGGTAAAATAGAGCAGGAGACATTGAACTCCTTGGGGGAGAATTGTGTCACAAATTTAATTAACACTTTTTTTTTTAAATGAGCATCATCAGCATGGAAGTATGTCCTCTGGAATGATGGCCAAAGCATGAAGAGGCATATGAATCTTAAGCACATCTGGCACATAAATATCTTGCGACGCCAACTACAACAGTGCCATTTGAACACCTGTTCTCACTTCAGGTGACATTGTAATTAAGAAGTGGGCAGCATTATCTTCTGCAAATGTAAACAAACATGTTTGTCCTAGTGATTGACTGAACAAGAAGTAGGACTGAGTGGACTTGTAGGTGCTGAAATTTTACATTGTTTTGTTTGTGAATGCAGGGTTTTTTTGTACATAATTCTACATTTGTAAGTTCAACTTTCATGATAAAGAGATTGCACTACAGTACTTGTATTAGGTGAATTGAAAAATACTATTTCTTTTGTTTATTATAGTGCAAATATTTGTAATAAAAATAAATACAAAGTGAGCACTGTGTTGTAATTGAAATGAATATATTTGAAAATGTAGAAAACATCCAAAAATATTGTGACACTGGCAGACCAGGTCAGATGAGGGCCACATGTCAATTCGCTTGTGTATTAGTAGATCAAAGTGAATAATGTATAAGTGTGTATTCAGATGTTTAAACTTCCTGAAAACTACTGGAATGTGACTTTTCTTGTTTTCACTTATCTGTTCCTGTTATAATGTAGTAGCAAACATTTACATTGTGTATACCCATGTAACTAAATAATCCATCAAAGAAATGTTGTGAAATGCTAATGAAGGACTTAAAGACTTCAACAGAAAATGCTAATTTCAAAGCAAGTGTCCTTTATGTGATGGTCAGAGGTCAAACGGCTAAGTACATTCCGCACTCATCATCATCAAAGGAAAAGCCCACGTGGGTACAGCTTTCTTTCTTTGTGAAGATACTATAACCATGGATTCAAAGAAAGATCTTCTATATCTGGACTGTTTGGACTCTTACAGGGAAGTTTACCAGATGCAAAACAGAGATCCCCAGAAATAATTTGGGTAACTTGAAAGACTTTTGGGAACTTGCAGTTTATTACATCACTGCCACCATTTGGAGTTACAAACTGCGATTCACCTGTAGATATATTTTATCTGCTTTAACCTCTCAATAACTCTCGTGCTTTTTTCTTAGCTAATAAATCTTTTCTAGTTTACTATAGAATTGGCTGCCAGCATTGTCTTTGGCACAAGATCTGGAGTACTAATTGGTCTGGGATAAGTGACTGGTCTCTTGGGATGGGGAGAAACCTGATGTGGTGTGATTTTTGGTTTAAGTGACCATTATCACAAAGTTCAGTTTGACTGGGGAGCAAGAAAGACTGGAGAGTCTAAGGGGACTGTCTGTGACTCCATGATCATACTGGTATAGTGATCCAGGAGTTCACATTTGTTACTGGCTTGGTGAAATCTAATTATAGAACACACCACCAGTTTGGGGTGCCTGCCCTTATTTTCTGACAGTCTCCTGTGAGATAGGCATGCACAGTTATGAGCCACTCCAGAGATCGTGACACATATGACTAATTTAAAGAATGTGCTTAAATTAAGTCCCATTGACTTTAATGAGACTTAAGCAGATGCTTTAAGTTAAGTATGTGCTTAAGTGCTTTGCTGAATGAAGGTGAGTGGGAAGGTCTGAAATACATTATATCTATAGTACATCTGTCAAAATAATTTTATATAGGCAGAATGAAATTACTTAAATTGTACTTTAGCTAGGACACTAGTACTAAAACCATTACTTTTGCAAAAGTGTGATGGGATCTTTTAATGATCACAAGTAGTATGGGCCTAAATGTACCTCTCATCTCTCAGTTGGTTTGTTGTTGTTAAGAAAATGTAACAATGAGATTTGATTTATTATTTTTGAGAACAATATGTGATAACTTGCATACATTTATGCAAGTTTTGCTAAGAATTTTAGAATAATTGTGGCCTGTAGACTTCCAGTAAAATGAGAAACTCTATATTAAAGTAGACAGTTACTTGTCATTCACAAAGATGAAAATGCAAAATAGAGAGGCTTATTTCAGAACTGATCAATAATAAATCAACAGACCAGAGATGATTCAGAGTCTGCTCATGAATTAGTAGTTTGACATAGACCAAAGAACCATCAAGGAAGGCAAAGGAAAATGAGAAATCAGAGGAGGAAGAGGAGGAGAAGGAGGAAGAATGGGTTTCAAGAAGACTTCTTCTATATGCAGAATAAAGTATCTAATATAAAATTTTTGGCAAAAAAGATGGAGTAGCAGATCATTCTGACAAAATGGGTCAGAGTTGTGATAGGTTGGATCACAGAAACCCTCTTGGGAGCTGCCACCTGATGTGCCAAGACTATTTCTACCCCTGCTTTCCTTGCCAGCTCGGGACCCCAGCACCCTGTCTTGCTGAGCCAGTCTGCTCCAACAAAGACCCAGGGTCTGAATTACTTGCCCCAAAGCTGCAGGCTTCACTGAAAGCAGCTAACAGAATGTTCTTGTCTTTAACACTCAGATGCCCAACTCCCAATGGGGTCTAAACCCAAATAAATCTGTAAACTCATAAATTGTTCGCTGTCTATAACACTGATAGAGAGATATGCACACCTGTTTGCCTCCCCCAGGCATTAATATATATTCTGGTCAATAAGTAAAAAGTGATTCTATTAAATACAGAAGTCGGATTTAAGTGGTTCCAAGTAGTAACAGACATAACAAAGTAAGTCACCAAGCAAAATAAAATAAAACACGCAAATCTATGTCTAATCAAACTGAATACAGATAATCTCACCCTTAGAGATGCTTCAGTAATTTTTTTCCTCAGACTGGACACCTTCCAGGCCTGGGCACAATTCTTTTCCCTGGTACAGCTCTTGTTCCAGCGCAGGTGGTAGCTAGGGGATTCTTCATGATGGCTCTCCCCCTTTGTTCTGTTCCACCCATTTATATATCTTTTGCATAAGGTGGGAATCCTTTGTCCCTCTCTGGGTTCCCACCCCCTCCTTCTCAATGGAAAGACACCAGGTTAAAGATGGATTCCAGTTCAGGTGATATGATCACATGTCACTGCAAGACTTCATTACCCACTTGCCAGCACACACGTATACAGGAAGACTTACAGGTAAAACAGAGCCATCTGCAGTCAATTGTCCTGGTTAATGGGAGTCATCAAAATTCCAAACCACCATTAATGGCCCACAATTTGCATAATTACAATAGGCCCTCAGAGTTATATTTCATATTTCTAGTTTCAGATACAAGAGTGATACATTTATTCAAATAGGATGATCACACTCAGTAGATTATAAGCTTTTTAATGATACCTTACAAGAGACCTTTTGCATGAAGCATATTCCAGTTACATTATATTCACTCATTTATATCAAATCATATAGACTGCAATGTCACAAGACTCTTGAAGTCAAAAGGGCTATAAGTCAAGGCAGAATTTACTCCATTGAGCAAAGAACGTCCTTGATGTGATTGTCTTGATGTTACTGGAGTTACATCAGGAACACATTTGGCTTTAGTACTGTATTCCCCTCTCACACCAACTTCACCATTGACTAACTCCATTGAATACAACTGGGTTATTATTAGGGCTGTGAATTAATCATGGTTATTGCTTTGTTTTTCAGTGCAGTTATGTAACAAAATATAGTAATAATTCTACTTTTGTAAGTTGCACTTTCATGAAAAAGAGATTGCACTACAGTACTTTTATAAGGTGAATTGGAAAATACTATTTCTTTTGTTTATCTTTATTACAGTGAAAATATTTGTAATCAAAAATATAAAGTGAGCACTGTACACTTCGTATTCTGTGTTGTAATTGAAATCAATATATTTGAAAATTTAGAAAACCATTCAAAAATACTTATACGTTTAAACTGGTATTCTATTATTGTTTAACAGTGTGTAATTAAACTCTGATTAATCGTCACTTTATTTTTTAATCTGGCGATTAATTGTGATTATTTTTTAATTGTTTGACAGCCCTGGTTATTAGTCTTAATTTATATCATCATGTAACTGAGAGAAACAGGCTCAATATGTTCAAATGACTGCTGATGTGGTGCTGAAGGAATGAACTGGGAAGAGTGTATGGAATGATACATCTTTCAGTATCACATCATAACAGAATCTGCTTATAGATCAGTAGAGGTCCTAGATTTGGATAAATATTGGAATAAAATTTTCTATTTTTTACATTGTGTTGGATGAAGAAGAGAGGAAATACTATTCCCCTGAAAAGTTATTCTCCACTTGGAATATAACGTCAGACTTTTATGTAACAATGAATGCAAGTGCAGAGAATTAGAAAATTATTAGGATACCTGATATATACATAGTGCCTTTTATCAGACAGGCTCAAAGTCATTTACATCCATTATATGCCTACTAGGTAGGCATTTTTATACTTATTACATAGATGGATAAACCAAGACACAGATTAGTCTCAGGTGCTACAGTGGTGTGGTCCATTTAAGTAGAGAAAGATGAGGTGACCTTCCCAAAGTCATTGATTTCAGTGGGAATTAAGCACTTAAATTACTGTAAGAAAATGGGAGTTAACCCCCCCAGGCTCACAGGATTTGGTAATGCAGTGGAGGAAAGCACTGGAATTAGCTGGTAAACCAACTCTGTTGTGAGTGTTTTACTTCAGTTCCTCAATATTCAAAAAGTTAGGGGAAGCAGGAATACTTGGACATGCTGGTGCACTGTTCCATATAGAAATAGATTATATATGTTCTGTTCACCCGATGTGCTCAAACATTTGTCTTCTGCTAGTGAACACGATAACAGTAGCAAAGCGTGTACTGAAATTCACCACTCATGCCATCCAGCTAATGAGTTGCTAAACTGGAAAACCAAGCTTCTTCAGGCTACATAAATGTTAGCTATCATGGTTAAGCAAGGCCATCTAAGGAGCTATCCTCTGTTTGACACCTGGTGGCAAACACAGCTTGTTCAGTAACTCAACTGGCCTTGTAGTCAAATCATGTTCAACAGAAAAAAAAACACGATCAGCTCCTTGTCCTAACAAGATCAACTAAACTTTCTGTAGTAGGTCCTGGCTGCCAAACATCATTTGGCCCTACCCACAGAATAGACAAACTGCATTCAACCAGAGCTAAAATGGAACAAGAGGTGGGATTACTGTTTGACATGACACGTCAATGCACATCTCAAATTTTTAGTGTAAATACGCAATAGAAGGAAAAGTTCTCTTTTTAAAGCAGTCTGCTTATGCTCACCTCCCTCCTCTACATTACCCACGACTGAGCAGGATCTTTCCTTCCAGCATATGCAGGTCGACAGGAGCTAGGAGGTTTTCCTTACTCCTCCATTCAACTGCTGCTGAAAAGTGCTGCAGAAATTACTCAGCAGCAGCTGCTGCGATTCCAATAAATACGTTAATTAATTAACTAATTAATTACCGACATTAAAATTTTGCCACCCACAGAAACTTAAAGAGGATTGCAGAGCGGTAACGTTAGTTAAGAGACACTAGCATGTAGGAGAATTATTTTTTAAAAAGAGCCCCTGAATCCCAAACCATCATTGAAACCCAAACTCAGGCAGATACTGTTTTGGTAGATTTGTCAAACTCAGGTAAATCAATTATGATGATTATCACTTATGAGTATTATTTATTTATTATTTTATTACAGTAGCTCCTAGACATTCTGTAGCACAACAGACATTAAATATATATTGTATAGATAAACTGACATAATTTCACCCATGGGAAATAAAAGAGAGAACCACACATGAATTATGTTAGAAGTTGTTCAGATACTCCAGTGATGAGGACGGTACCTGAATAAAATGGAATAGGCTCAGGTGCTAGGTACTGTATAAACACAGGGTAGCAGCACAGTCCCTATCCCAAAGAGTGTACAGTCTCAGGCTAGGTCTACACTAGGGAGGGGATCGATTTAAGATACGCAAATTCAGCTACGCGAATAGCATAGCTGAATTTCTGCGAATAGCGTAGCTGAATTTGACGTATCCAAGCCGACTTACCCTGTCCAATAGCGTAGCTGAATTCGACGTATCCAAGCCAACTTACGCTGTGAGGACAGCGGCAAATCGACCGCCGCAGCTCCCCCGTTGACGGCGCTTACTCCTACCTGCGCTGGTGGGGTATGCGCGTCGATTCGGGGATTGATTGTTACGTCCCGACGAGACACGATAATTCGATCCCTGAGAGATCGATTTCTACCCACCGATCCAGGCGGATAGTGAAGACAAGTCCTTAGGCAAGATGTAGTAGGGGGCATAGCACACAGTAGGAAGAAGCAGCGAAGGGAGGACTGGGCATAGATATCAAGTTTTGAGGAGCTCCTCAAATGACATTTGTGACATTTAAGAAGTTAGGAGGCTAGAAAAAAGGGAAGGGAATGCTTCCCCAGGGGAAAATTATGCAGTCCCCAATTCCCCTCTCCTACACTGTATTTGCCCCAACAGCCACCCAGGCAGATACCAGCAAGTTGGTTGCTCCACTATCTACCGTTCTCTCTTATTGTGCTCCAATTCCTCCTCCCGCAACTAAGTAGTCTCAATTATGCTCTTCCATTCTCCACCTGCAACTTGCCTGCCATGACAGATACAGTAGCAGCCAGTGCCAGTCACCCCCTTACTCAACAGTTCTAAGCCCTACACGTTTTGCTTTCCTGCTAGCCAGCCAGCTACCAATGGGCAATCCCTGCAGCCTAGCCTGAAGCATGAGAATCTGCTGGGAGGTAAGGAGTCACAACGGAGGTGTCAAATGCACTAGATGCTTTATGCTTGGCAACTCTGTGATGGGAACAGCAATGAAAGCTTGTGTCAACACAGGGCAGCTATGTGTATAGCTAGATGATGTTTCTGTTGTTTTTTTACATTGTAAGGGATAAATAATAGGAGTCCCTAGTGACCATCTACCAAGGTAGCAGAGACTTCTAATATTCGTTAATTTAACAATTACAACTGAAAGAGAAACAGCTATATTATATCACCTAGAATTACAAAGAACTCTTTCATTTACCATGCTTACTTGAAGAATTCACACTGTATTTGGTACACCTACCAGGATTACAAGAAGGTTGCTAATGTCTTTATCTTCATGTAGCTGTTAGTCCATTGCAAAACATATGATGATTGCATACCTAGTACAAAACCTTCTCTTAACTGTTGTTTTTATCATAACAGATCACATCTGCTTTTCTAGCTACATCTTTTTATCAAGTGAACGGTCTCAGCAGCTGTCTTAGAAGTTTTCATACCCCACCCCTTTTTCCCCTTTTCTTTTCTGTTTTAAATGAAAGGAGACGTTATTAAGCTACAGCCTTAAGACACATCAAGGCTGTCATTGTGAAGACGAGGTTATTCTTTCCTGTATTTCCCAGGTGGGTTTCAGTATGTCAGGGATGAACAGTCACTTTTATGAAATGGTGCAACCTGCATGTGAAAACCCACATAACACTGTGAAGGGTTTGTCAAACTGGTAAAAGTGACTGTACACAATATCGACCCCAAAAAGCCCCAACAGCTCAAGAGCAGACAGCAGAGTGAAGAGGATGTTTTTAGGTCAAACAGGATCACGTATTTTGATGGGGAATGGAATGAAAAACTAGTCGGTCAGATTCAAACGGTTGCTCAGATAATGCCGTGATACCATTTCTTTTCACAAAGCAGCTGGATAAAATGATGGTACTTAAATGATGGCCCATTTCAAATAGTGGTCTCTATTCAAGTGCTGTATAACTAATAAACAGAATGGAATTAATCAGAATGGAATTGTTTTGATTTTCATTATTCCTAACACTGCATTCTAGCATTCTTGGAATAGTTTATTAGATTGTACAAACTCCCTCCCCCCATCAGTGTTTAGGTACATAAGATTCAGATCCTAATTTACAGGAGTGTGTGCCTTAATGAGATTTCAAAACCCTGAATTTGGATACTCAGATTGGCATTTAGAGATATTGCTGTCTTTTTTCGTAGACCTAAACCCAGATTGGAGAGACATTCTGTGAAGGCACCTACGTTTGAAAATTTGTTTCTCTCACATTAGGCCAAATCCTGAATTCCTTGCTCAATTACTGAGGCAAGAAAACACTTTTTTTTTTTTGGCTGTATTCTCCTAGCTCTGGCCTTAGAGACACTTATTAATCACAGTAAGAGACAGAAGAAAGATTTTTTTATCTCTAGATTCTGTGCTAGTTCTTTCTGATACCTGTAACGCTAGTTTGGATTTGGCAATGAATGTGGAGTGGGGTTTTTCCTATCTTTCATTTCCATCCAGCTAATTAGTGACCCTTAAATGTGGGAGAACGTTTCTGTGGCAGTTTTATTTAGGAGGCAGGGAATTACCCCCTTAGCCCTGGCAAACCAAAGAGGCATTTTGAACCTTTAGACATGTGGGATCAATTGACACCACTATTTCCACTGATTTATGGGAAGTTGCTTCTGATTCGCAATGGTGTGAGATCAGGATCTGACCGTGCAGTTATACAGGCTCCAATGCAACAACTTAACTGACATACTCTTAACCATGGGACTATACACAAGCTTAAAGTTAGGCACATGCTTAAGCATCTTACAGAATAATGAACATATACTATAAAGATGGGCCTGAGCTTCAAAGATTGGGTCTGGACCCTAGTAAGGATCCACTTCTGATCTTCCTCAACATCCAAGGGGCCAGGGGCCAGCTGAGGAGTTCAGATCTAAAGTTCCCCAATATTTGAGTATGTTTGGATCTGGAATTTTAGTTCAGGTCCATCTCTAACATACACAGTTAGCAACATCCAGAGAGGAAATGACTCCATCAGAGGCAAGGGAAATCCTTCTTTTCTGGATCCTTTTGACCGCTGGTTATTCTCTTGTATTTTCAGTATGTGTGTCATTCACTGTGATATGTCAGTAACAAGGAGTTGGTCATTATATCCCTTTTGAGACCCTTGTTATAGGCCTCCGGCAGCACCACTCTTTCTTTTGAGGGCTGTGATAAATGAAGGGTGGGAGTAGCTCCCTTTGATGAACACCCAGCCAGACAGTTAGCTGTAAAATCCCTCTTGGTAGCTGTTCTCCACTTGCTTTACATGTAAAGAGTTAAAAAGTCTTCAAGGTAAAGAAAAAAAAGTGGGCAACTGACCAAAAGAGCCAATGGGAAGGCTAGAACTTTTTAAAAATGGAAAAGAAACTTTCCCTTTGTCTATTGTTCTCTCTGGGCTGAAGAGATGGGGCAGCAGGAATGCTGTGTAAAGTTTGAACCAGATATGAAAATCATCAGATCATATCTAGAAATACTTTTAACAACCCAAATATGTAAGTAAATTAGGAATGTTTAGAAAGATGCAGTTAGGTTTATTTCTGTTTATTTTTTAAGGCTTGTGGACTCCTTGGTGCTAATCCCAGATGCATTTGTTTGCTTGTAACCTTTAAGCTGAACCCCCAAGAAAGCTATTTTGGGTGCTTAATTTTTTGGAATTGTTCTTTTAAAATCTAGCAAAAGCCTAAGTTCCAGATGTATTTTCTTCCTTTTTGTTTTTAATAAAATTTACTTTTTTAAAGAACAGGATTGGATTTTTGGTATCCTAAGAGGTTTGTGCACATGTTGTTTAATTAGCTGGTGGCGACAGCTGATTTCATTTGTTTTCTTTCTCAGCTCTTCCCTGGAAGGGGGGGTTGAAAGGGCTTGAGGGACCCCACAGGGAGGAATTCTCATGTGCGTCTTCCTGGGTCCGAGGAGGGTTTTTTTTTGCATTTGGGTGGTGGCAGCGTTTATCAAGCCAAGGTCAGAGAAAAGCTGTAACCTTGGGAGTTTAATACAAGCCTGGAGTGGCAAGTATTAATTTTTAGAATCCTTGCAGGCCCCCACCTTCTGCACTCAAAGTGCCAGAGTGGAGATTCAGCCCTGACAAGGGCTAAGCTAAGTTATGATATTTTCTAAAAATCCTGCAATCAAACAGTGGGGTGAAAAAAAGAGAGGAATATGCACCCAACAACAGAACAAAATACCATTGGGAAATGCAAAGAAAATGAACCATGCTGAGGTTTTGTTTGTTTAGGAAAGGAAATTACAGTTTTCAAGAGCATTTTTTTGGCAGTTATTTTTCATTTTCCTAAAGAATTCACATAGGAAATGCACTGCATACATATTTCTCAGCATATTCTTTTTTGATGGAATTAATTTTCATGATGGAAAGAGACAGTTTCCTATTATAATGCAAATAAACAGGAAGAAGTTCTTCACTCGTATTGCTGATCTAGTCCTGTCCTTGATTGTGCAGCTCAGATTTTACTTCACATTAAAGATGGCTCCAAAGTAATAATTTGGATCTGAACAGCAAAGAACTTTGGTGAAGTTTGGAGCCTGTTCTAAATGTTGTAACTGACTTTTTGCTTTATCATGCTGAACCAAAAACCTGAAGTCAAACATCCATGGAACTGTGGGGCACTTTGGATCTGGAGCTGAATTGTGCTGTTCACTCTCATCTCTACTGTATAATTAATCAGATATGGTTGAATGGGAACAACAGGAAATATATCCACATGCTCATTTTACAGGAACTAATATACAGGAATTGCCATACTGGACCGGACCTGGACAGATCCCTCTAGCCCTATCTGACAGTAGCCAGCACCAGCTGCTTTAGAGGAAGGTATAAGAAACCCTGCAGCAGGCAAATGAGAGATAACTATGTTTCTTAGAAGAGAAATCTTGAAGGGACTGATTAGAATAAAGGCGGTGAACTGTTTTTGCAATCATGGGATAAACTTCTGCCTGACTGAAATCGATGGGGGTTGGGGGAGGTTGCCCTTGATCTAAATGAGACCAGGGTTTCACCCACACTCTCTAATTTTCCTGGAGACTGTTTACATGAGAAACATTACCCTGATGTTGCAGCAACAAGATGCCAAGAGAGGATCTGGGTGCAGGCACAAAGACAGGATTCTCAGTTCTTGGCCTCAGGTGCAGAACATAGGTGACACATTGAGTCTATGAGAGAGGGAAACAACTGCATTGTTGTTTGAACTGCCCTCAAATGCCAATTAGTGAAGGCATGGAAATGAGGACTTTGCAGGAAACTGATTACTCTGTGGCCAAGTCCACCATGCCAACCAGGGAGCGTAGCT
Organism: Chrysemys picta bellii; assembly: GCF_011386835.1. Classification (NCBI taxonomy): domain Eukaryota; kingdom Metazoa; phylum Chordata; order Testudines; family Emydidae; genus Chrysemys; species Chrysemys picta. The sequence goes on from NC_088791.1 coordinate 21,497,998, forward strand.
AATGCTGCTAAAGAAATATTACAAGGAGGTGGTGGTGGTGAGGGAAATAACCCTGTCTGCTTGCAGAATTCTCTAGTCTCAAGGGGTGTTCTGTCTGTGATAAAAAAGGAACATAAATAGCAAGCCCTTTTTGGAAGCAACAAAATATTAGACTTGTAGATGAGATATTTGAGTTTATGTTCCCAGATTAAAGCAGCATGCAAGGCTTGAGCGAAGGAGAAAATTTGTAATGTGAGAATTAACAGCATCTCCCATTAAAAAGGGTTTAGAAAAATTGCAATCCACATTCCTAACAAAAGTGAAAAGCACGGGTCAAGGACTCTCATGAGGAGATTTTCCCCAGTCATTATACAAGGGCTACACATGATTAACTTGTTGATTAGGAATTACTGATTTATGTCCTCTGGGGCTTGATAGGAGAACTTTGCTTGACCTTTCAACTTTCAAATAACACTGAGTAAAATCATGCCCTTTCCTACCAGCACTATGTATGAGCCAGGAAACACTGCAAGTTTCTTTCCCTTCATAGAATTTCTTCTGGATTTCTCCACTGGGGGAAAAGCATTTGCTCCCATATAGAAGAAAGTTGGGGTCTGGCTCACTAGCCCCTGAAAAACCCTTCCTGACATCAGGAAACCATGTTCTTCCACATCTTCTCTGTGTCCCCTTTAGCTTTTCCCACCTCTATTCCACTGGAGCTATGCCACCAGTGACTCCTCCACCAATGCGTACACCAAGACACCCCTATGAGAGTGTTTACCAGTGGGGGGAGGGGCAGGGCTCTGCAGGAAAGGCATTACTCCTGGGTGATGAGGGGGGAACGATGGATTGATCAGAGCCACGCCTACCTCTTCTGACTTTTTCCTTTTCCCAGAGCACCCCAGCCCATTAACAAATGTCTGTGGCAGCATCTGAACAAAGGTTGGGGAGAGGATGCCATGGAAGTGGCTGACTCGCCCCTTCCAAGTCAGGAGGGGGATCTCTCTGCACAGGCCCCGAGAACAAAACAACACCACAGAAGAAAAGGTTCCCTCTGTAAGGAAGCACAAATAAGGCATGGAGCAACACATCCAGCATGGCAGGGGGTGAAGACATAGGGAAGCTTTGTGATGAGAGGAAGTCAAGAGCTGAGAGGCTGTTCTACTTCCTTTCAGGCCTTTTCCCAGCAATGACATCTTCCCAGGACCAGCCAGCAGAGTGGAGAGGAGAGAGTAGAAAGCAAGTGGCAAAAAGTGCAAACAAAACAATTTGTACACTGGGAATGAGAGAGACCCTGAGAATACTGGGCCTGGTAAAAAGCCCAGGGAAGGCTTTCCATTGAATTTACTGGGCTGTGGATCAGATCCATGAGAGACACCTTAGAAGAAACAGACAGAGAAATAGGTCCCTTTGGTTGGAGAGCCAACAAGCAGACTACGGCATAACACAGGCCTCTGCAAACTAACCAAAAATCACCTGTGTACCTTCCTCCTGTCTTTTTTAGCCACTGTATACTGTCTCCTTTTACTGTCACTGTTGACAGCCCAGTCCATCCAGCTCCTACATAAATACATCAGTGCATAATTGTTTGTATTTAAACATTAGGACTGGACAAGACTTCAATAGTTTGGTCACTACTGTCCCAGTCAAAGAAGGTTGTTTTATGTCTCCTATTTTGTTTTAAATATTCAAGCATAAGTTGCACAGTCCCTTCACTACAACTATATTTAACATATTGACATACAATAAACCAGGCGACAGCTTGCAATGATTTAACAGCACTCTTTGCACCAGCCATTCTATAAAATGTTAATGGACACACACAAAGTGATAGACATTAATGTATTCTGTAGAATGCAGGCAAGTCTGCAGTTTATTTTTTTACAGAGACCTCCACCCGTAAATACAAAATTTATTAAAAGCAATATATTACTTGATGCATATAGAACTAAAATATTCCAAAGTCCTGCCAATATCTTCTTGGCCAGCAGTTTTTGAAAGTTAATTTTAAAGTGGAGCAGGGGAAGGGAGCAGCATTTAAGTTCTAGAAACTGTGTTTCATTCTTCAGGAAACAGCACAGTTGAAAGAGCTCAGACCAAGGTATAGATAATGCCCCAGCTCCCCAAAAGAGTGCGTTTTGAAGAGATTTGAAGGAGTACAGGGAGTCTGATTGGCACACAGGAAAAGGGAGATGGTTCCAAGCAAAGATTGCAGGCTCTCAGGTGCCATGGTGATGGGCACAATACAAATCTAAATAGCATATATTAAATGCACAAGTGAAAGCATTGAGAAATGCACTCTGGTAAGAGTGTTTCTGAGACCCATGGGAAGACTAGGTGTTTTAAATCATTTCAATAATATAGCCTTTACTTTAACAGTTACATTCACTCTCCTACTGAGGGCCAGCATATGATCTATGCATCACCTGAGTTTTATTTTAAGAACCAAAGTGGTGCATCAGCCTTCTGCTGGACTTTTGCACAGTGGTGACTTGGAATGACTGCAGAACTCAGGAAATCCAGCGCGGTTTACTTCAGAACCTGACTGGAGAGGACCAATCCCTTATCCCTCCTCCATTTGGATAAGCGACATATTCATGGCCCTGGCACTTGGAGCTGTGGCATTTGTGATGCCCCTCATTCTCATGTGGGGGCGTGATGGTTGCCATCTTGGATGACATGGGTTGAACTGGAAACCTCCAGGGCTAAAAGCATGAGTCTCTACAGTTTAAACTAAAGAGCCAGGCTCTTAAGCTGAGGCCTGTAACAGACTTGTGTCCCCTGTGGATTGGGCACAGAGAGGAACAAATAATACACACTGATCAGTTGGTTACATGGATATGTAGGTTAGGTCACAATTTGGACCAGACGCCTATTCTTAATTTTATGCACATCAATAGTCCTATCAATTTTAGTGAGAACATTCACATGCATAAAATGAGGCATGTGTGTAAGTATTTGTAGCATTGGAGCTTACATTTGGCATACCTCTTGCTATGGCACACTTGGGCTCCCTGGTGTGGGCCGAAAACAGACAGGGAGGCAGAGGAATTCATTTTGATCTCCTTTTCTTTTTATTTCACTCTCCTGGGCTTTTCCTCCCCATTCGAATGTGGTCCAATATATAGAATTAGGACAAAGTACTAGTAGCCTCATCACCGCTTGCTGGCAAAAGGCAGTCAGATGACCCTGGGAGCACGAGACCAAATTTTATCCTCCTATCTCCTCCTCCTCCTTGCATGATTACAGCAAGTTTCCTTTAACTCAGAAAGTAGAAGCTAAAGTCAAGTAGCCAGTCACCACAGAATTATACCACATGCTATGGTGAGCTCAACGTAGGTACAATGGCCCAGCAACATGACTACAGGACTGGGCCTGTAGTCATGCTGCTAGGTCACAGCTGGGGAATATTATAACTTCCTAGAATCAGATGGAATGTTTTCCACTTAATTTTTTAAAATAATAATGAAATTATTTAGTTTTGAGAGAATATTTGTTCGCTAATCCTATTTTTTTTTTTTTTTGGCCTAAACACCACACAGTGGGGTACCTTTAAGATGTCCCTGTCTCATTTTCCCTTGATCAGGCACACATGAAGATGAGAATGAAATTCTTGCTTTAGACGCAGGAATGCTAATCTTTTAATTCATTAGGTATAATACATTGGCAGGAGACCAGGAAGTATTCATTTTAATTGCCTTCCGAAGTAAAATCAAAATGAAATTATTTGATTCGAAAAGTACTCCATCCAGTATGGAGTGCATTGTAACAATCTGTACAGTGTGTACTTGGCAAAAACACAAAGTTGGGAAAACTTTTAGATTCAAACTTAAATTAAAATAAAAATGGAATTTGACTATTCGAGTGTAAGGTACCTTTGCCCCAGCTGTTAGATTTGGCTATACTGTGTTGTGCTCAGGATCCAAAAGTGACTTTCCTCCACCTTTGCTGCTTCCTGGTTCTGCATCCAGCTTGGGACCAGTCCAGCCACCAAAGTAAGTTAGACCAGCCTCAGGTATGCTGTTTATATTCCCAAGGAACTGTTCTGGCAGCTCGTAATCACTGCTGTGTAGAGATCCTTCAAGCCATGCCTCCTTTTCCCCAGATATGCTAGACCAGGGCCAGAGGTGTGGTGTAGAGCCACAATACCAGCTGAAATCCTCCTTTTCAAGGGGTAGTTCCCAGCTGGCTGTCTCCACTGGATTACCAGCCACTTTGTGCCATGTTCTTTGGTAATGCTTCTTTGAAGTGGAATTAACACACAATTTGAATCCCCCCTTTTCCTCCCAAGTAAAATTCTATTTTCTTAATCATTTGGAAACTAGTTGATCCCCAGGTGGCTATCAGTCCGGAACTTGGCAAATTTCCTAAAGGGAGCCACTGGGGTGCTGCAATGGGAGAGATGTAAAGGATTTGAGTATTTGGAGGAAAAGTGTCATTTGGACCTGCTGTAAATCCCCACTTGATCCCCTGGCAGGAGCCCCTGCCCTAGCCTGCCTTCTGACAGGAGCTACCCCAATGCTCATGGCCCATCACTTCCTTTCCAAACTCAGGAAAATGACATGGATCAGGAAGACAGCCTGAGGGTAGGAAACAACTGGCATGGCTCCATGCAAGGTATGGTAGAAGTGGAACTACAAGGACCTTTTCCTACTTAAGGGGGTTCCTTTTCTAGTGCTCACAGAAGATATAAGGAAGGTATTAGGCAGGGTAGCCAGCTCCCAGATATGCCTTCCTGGTGTAGGAGGAGACCCCTTTCCTGTGCCTATGGGTTCCTCAAAGCTTTAGGGCCTGTCCCAAAGCCCATTGTAGTGTAGTGTACGTGATTTTGGCAGCAACAAGGGCCAGGTTCACTAGCTAGGGGTACCTCTTAGCATTACAAAACAGAACTGGCTCAAGCCCCACCAGAAACCTGGAAAAACTGACCACCACTCTAGGGCACCACTAAGAGACAATGCTTCCTCACTCACAAGCACTGAGTCTGTGTATGACAAAAGAAAACTTTTTATTAAGAGGAAAAGGAAACAGCATTAATTTGGGAAAACACGGCAATGACTCAAAAGTATGTAAACAGTAAGTAAAGCACCTGTTCCCGCTCCCCCCCATCTCGGGCAGCAGTCCTTTGCCTCAGTTGCCCACCTTGCGGTGTGAAAATCCAACAGATGAAGGTCTCTTTAACATGCCACTCCCCTTTTCCCTGCACTACTCCTCCGCTCATGGTTTGTTGTTCAAGGTCAGCAAAGCCCAGAGACCAGGGGTGCGTTCAGGTGTGTTCACCTCCCACCATGGGTAAAAAATGGGGGGGGAGTCACTGATGCCTCCACCTCCTTTCGATATTGTCGCTGCCACCTGCTGTTGTTCCTCAGTCTTCAGCCACAATGCCATGTTCTGAGGCTCCTCCACCTAACCTAGCCTTCAGGGATTTCAGCTCCTAGTTATATCAGCGGATAGTGAGGAACCTCACTTCTGCTGCCCTCTCTGCATTGTCTTTTGCCATAGCACTGTCCACACCAGCAGGTATAAGGCTCAGCCCCTCGCAGTGTACTGATGTTTTCAGCTCTAGTGATCACTGAGAAGAAACCATGGCTATCAATTGAGTCTAGTCAGTTCTGTCTTTAAACAGTGGAGGAAGAGGGTCAAATAGCGTTTAGGACCCTTTAAAGAAATCTTCCCCACCCTCTCTGACTTTCACTTGGATTTGGGGTCACTGCCCCCTGCTGAGCAGGCGAGGTTGATGTTAGGGTGACCCACCTCAATTAGGGCATATAAAGGGAAGCTGAACTGTACTTACGTCATACAATAAGGATAACATTTAATTACTCCTGCATCCAAGACAAAGTGAATTTTAACCCAAAACAGCCAAAATTGATCTCTTTGGCAAAGCAGCTTGTCTGCTGATCACCTAGACAAAATAAATGTGTCTACGCAAATACGGTCTGCTCCTGAGATCATTTACCCCAATTCATCAACAAATAGCAGGTGAGATTCAGACCCTGCAGGCCTTACTGCAGTCACTGGGAATCTTTCCACTGACTTCAATTAGCTGTGGATCAGGCCTTCAGTGTTTAACTTGCTAGACATGTACATTACACCAAATAGTGCTGAGTTAAGCTTTTTAGTGTCCAAGCTGTGAGGGAGAGTCTGGGAAGGGACGTTTGTCATACTTTAAAGATCAGCTTCTGAAAGTACTGTAAGCAAGTTCCTTCTCTGCTGATAGATCTGCTTTAAATTAATGTTATTGGAAATGTACAAAGTGTATGGAATGTAAAATTTAATTACCCCTTGTATGGCCAATATTTCTGCTTCAGAGGCAGCCTCAGTCCTCAGCTCTGCGGTGTCATAGACCTGATGTCATGATCCACTAGCCAGCTGAGAATTTATGAGCATCCTCTGATTGTTTTTAAATGGATCTGAGATACCCGAGCCTGCTATCTCCAAACTCCTTCACATTAGAAAATGTGATCTCAGCCCATCAGGCACCCTTGCCTGCTCCAAATATGCCTCAGCCCTGCCCTGCAGCCAGATCCTTGAGTTTTAAAGACTTTTTTTTTTTTCCTCTGCTTGTACAGTCATTTTAAATGCAGATAAAGTTAGTCTAAAACGTGGACATAGATTCCAAAGCCAAAAGGGACCATTGATCATCCACTTTGAATTCTTATATAACACAGGCCATAGAACTTCCCAAAATAATTCCTAGAGCAAATCTTTTAGAAAAACATGCAATCTTGATTTCAAATTTGTCAGTGATGGAAAATCCACCACAACCTTTGGTAAGTTGTTGCGATGGTTAATTACTCTCACTGTTAAAATTTCCAGGCTGAACTTGTTATGTTATGCTTTTCTCTGCCAGACCAAAAAGCCCTCGGGCTTTGCCCCCCTCCACCCGGGGCAGTAGAGCTTGGGCTTTCCTGGGGTCATGTAGTAATTTTTATTATCAGAAGGGGGTCGCAGTGCAATGAAGTTTGAGAACCTCTGCTCTAATCATTCACCTGGTTCTTCTCTGAACCCTCTCCAATTTATCAATGTAACAGGGCACACTTACCTCTCACGAATGTTCCCTCCCCCCCCCCCCCCACTTGGCCAAGTGCATGTGCCTGCACTCTCTCTCTCTCTCTCTGGTGTGTCTTTGGTGACTCAGCCCTCCGACCGAGTCACACACAGTCTGTCTGTGGGATGAAAGCAAAGCAAAAGCCCTTCCGGGGTACATGTCCAACAGGGCTTTCTCTCAGTGCCCCCTGTAATGTCTCCCACAAGTTGTCCCTGCTCCACAATAGAGCAGTGTCCTAGGACTCCCTCCCTGGTGACAAAGTCTTCACTCTTAGGGCCTTTCCGGCCACAACTCTCCAGCTGGGCCGCTGAAGTTCAGTTCCCCCCTCTGGGGGTGCCTCAATGTCCAAGCCACTTCCCCCACTGGGGGCTAGGGAAGATCCGGCCTACCCACTACTCCAGGTCCCAGCACAGGGATCCTGTAGATAGCAGCTGTCTGTTGTGTCCCTTTAAGTCACACTGCTGCTCTAATTCCCTGGGCCACGTCCCTATGCCGTCTTCACCCTTGCCTCAGGGCCTTGTCCTGATGGAGTCCCACAACCGGCACAGGGCTCCTTCTCACTCTCCCTAGCTTCTGGTAGCACTACCTCATCCAAGGTCCTTCCGCTCCCTCAGCCAACCACACACCATCCATGATCCTCCAGCTGTAGCAGGGAACTGGAACTTACTCTGGCCCTGCAGCTTTTCTTATACTAACCTGCAGGGCCCTGATTGGCTGTGTCCCACACAGCCACTCTAGGCAGCTTGGTGGACCATCCCCTTTTCTAGGGCGGGGTGTGGCAGGGCCATGAAGCCTCCAGCATGGGGCCTTAGAGGGTTTGATATACCCTGTCACAATCAACATCCTGCTTGAATTGGGGGCACCAGAACTGGACACAGTATTGCAGCAGTGGTCATACCAATGCCACATATAGAGGTAAAATAATCTCTCTACTGCTACTCAAGATTCTCCTATTTATGCATCCAAAGATTTCACTAGTTCTTTTGGCCACAGTGTGTAGCACTGGGAGCTCATGTTCAGCTGATGATGAGAGCCCTGCGTGGATACAGAAATATGTATCCACATCCGATCTGCTATCCCAAAAATGATCCGTGGATATCCGCAGATTTGCAGGGTTCTACACGGGGGGCCGAGCTGAGGCTCCAAGGCATCCCCCCGCCAGAGCCCGGTAGGGGAGAGCTGCATGAGCAGCTGTGAGAAGCCTGTCCTCCACAGGGAGAAGTCACGGATCCTCCATCTGCCCTTGGCCAGGCCGGGAGTCTGGGGGGTGGGGACTGCTCTCAGCCTCCCTTCCCCCGCACTGTGGGCAGTTGGAGGGTCCGCCACAGCTCCCTGACTGGGCTCCATGCTGGCCTGACTTGGGGGAGGGAGGAGACCTGTGGAGCTGCCTGGGGGCTGCTCGTGCCCCCACCCAGGGCAGATGGAGGGTCCGCCGCAGCTCCACACAGCTGTCCACCTGACTCTTAAAACGTCGCTGGGTTGCAGCTCCGAGCCACGCCCCCTGCTGGAGCCGGGTCAGGGAGAGCCATACTGACAGCTGTGGGGAGCTGCAGTGGACCCTCCACCTGCTCTGGCCCGAGCAGCCTCCCGCAGTGTCCCAGCCTTCCTCAGCCCCCATTGACCTGGAACAGCGACCAGTGGGATCTGAGATCGGCCGAACCTGTAGACGCTGCAGGTAAACAAACCATCCCGGCCCGCCAGCAGATTTCCCTGATGGGCCACGTGCCAAAGGTTGCCGATCCCTGTTAAATAGCATAGGGCCAAGAACCAATTCATTTTCTTGCCTGGAATCAAAGTCAGATTCACAGGCCTGTAATTACTTGGGGCTTCCCATTTACTCTTTTAAAATACTGGCACAACATTAGCTTTCTTCCACTCTTCTGGAACTTTCCTGGTGTTCCAGGAAACTGTCCAAGACTTTTGAAAATCAACGTTAGTGAGCTCCTTAGCCAGCTCTTTTAAAATTTGTGTATGCAAGTTATTTACACCTATTGCTTTAAAAATGTCTGACTTTAGTAGCTGCCGAATAACACACTCCTGAGATGCTTACAGAATAGAAAGAGTGTTAGCATATGATATTACTACATCATTTGTTTTTTCTCAAATACACAGCAGAAACATTTATTGATCATTTTTGCCTTTTTGGCATTATTACTGATAATTCTACCATTTCCATCTAATAATGGACCAATACCATTGTTAGGATTCTTTTTTCCTAATATCTTTTAAAAACTTCTTATTGTCTTAAACTGTGCTGACCATAGGTTTTTCCTTTTGTCCTTTTTCTTCCTTTATCAATTTTCTACAGTTCCTAGCTTCTTATTTATATTAATTACTATCAACTTTCCCTTTCTTCCATTTGTTATACAGTATTTCTTATAGCTGTCTTTACTTCCACACTAAACCAAGTCAGTTTTTTAACCAGTATGGCCTTCTTCAGTTGTGGGACTGTGATTTTTGCATCTAGTAAGGTATTCTTAAACAATTCCCAATTATCAGTCACATTTTTCTGATTTAATTCTTCTTCCCAAGTGATTTGGCTAATAGTATTTTCAGCTTTGTGAAACTGGCCCTTTTCAAATATATATACTTGATGCTTGAAAAGGGCCAGTTTCATAAAACTGAAATATATATCACTGGGCTGGGATTTATTCTGTTTGCATGTTATAAATGATATCAAGTCATGATCACTTTACCTAAGCTACTATTAACTTTCAGTTCTGTGATTGGTTCCTCTTTATCTGTCAAGATGTGGTCTAGTATGGAATCGCTCTGTGTTGGCTGCAACACTTTTTGAGTTAGGAAATTATCATCTATAACATTTAGAAATTCTAAGGAAGTTTTAGTACTGGCAGCATGAAACTCCCATTATATGTCACTGAAATTGAAGTCTCCCCATGATCATGCAGCTTTTTTCCCCCCTACACATTATAGATAGGTGCTTCAAAAACTGCTCATCCTATTCTCTAAGGTGATTTGGTGGTCTGTAACAGGCACCAACTAGTACCCCGTCTTGTGCTTTATCTGTTAGGACGTTTATCCATAAGTATTCAAGATCATTTTCTTCTGAGTGATCCGTGACTCAGAAACAGGTAATGCTATTTTTGACAGAACGCCACTCCCCCTCCCCTTTTGCCCACTTAGTGCTTCCTAAATAGATTAAACCATTGATTTTAACATTCCAGTCATGGGAATCATCCCCCCCAGGTTTCAGTAATACCAACTAGATCACATTTATGCTAATCAATGGGCATAAATACCATAGGCAAAATGGGTATGGTGATTACAGCATGAGACTGAGAGTCAGAGTTTTAAGTTCTAGTTTAACTGCTTCCCTGTGTGACCTTGAGCAAGTTACTTAACCTCTCTGGGCCCCATTGGTAAAATGGCGGTGGTAACACATACCAGCTCACAGGTCTGGTCTTTAGTTCACTAGAGTCTAGGCTGTGCCTTTTGACGCAGGCTGGAGCAAGAGCTGAGGTGTGAGATGCACTGCTCCAGGGGATACAGAGACTCAGAGATAACTCTCCTTTTTCCTTGGTCCACGGAGGGAAGCGGGTATCTAGTAAGTAACCCTCCCCTGTGGCAGCTCAGCTATGCTGATCAGTGAGTATAAAGAGGAAGGAGCCAAGGCTCCACTTACTCTCCTCATCCCTGCTCTGGGGTTATATGTAAGCAAGCACACATAGGAAAGATAGGAATTATGGCAAGAGACCACCCTCGCTTAACCAGGACATCTTCAATGATCTAAAAATCAAAAAAGAGTGCTACAAAAAGTGAAAACGAGGTCAGATTACAAAGGATGAATATAAAAAATAACACAAGTATGTAGGGACAAAATTAGAAAGGCCAAGGCACAAAACAAGATCAAACTAGCTAGAGACATAAAGAGTAACAACAACAAAAAAAACATTCTAGAAGTACATTAGAAGCAAGAGGAAGACCAAGGTCAGGGTAGGAGCGTTACTCAATGAAGGGGGGTAAACAATAACAGAAAATGTGGAAATGGCAGAGGTGCTGAATGACTTCTTTGTTTCAGTTTTCACAAAGCTGGTTGGCAGTGATTGGATGTCTAACATAGTGAATACCTGTCATAACTATAAAGGGAAGTGTAACAGCCCTCCTGTGTACAGTACTATAAAATCCCTCCTGGTCAGAGACTCCAAAATCCTTTTACCTGTAAAGGGTTAAGAAGCTCAGGTAACCTGGCTGACATCTGACCCAAAGGACCAATAAGGGGACAAGATACTTTCAAATCTTGGTGGGGGGAAGGGTTTTGTTTGTGCTCTTTGTTTTGGGGGTTGTTCTCTCTTGGGACTGAGAGGGACCAGAGATCAATCCAGGCTCTCCAAATCTTTCTGAACAAGTCTCTCATATTTCAGACTTGTAAGTAAACAGCCAGGCAAGGCGTGTTAGTTTTTATCTTTGTTTTTTCAACTTGTAAATGTACCTTTTTGCTAGAGTGTTTATCTCTGTTTGCTGTAACTTTGAACCTAAGGCTAGAGGGGATTCCTCTGGGCTCTTTAAGTTTGATTACCCTGTAAAGTTATTTTCCATCCTGATTTTACAGAGATGATTTTTACCTTTTTCTTTAATTAAAAGCCTTTTTTTTAAGAACCTGATTGATTTTTCCTTGTTTTTAAGATCCAAGGGGGTTGGATCTTGATCCATCAGGAGTTGGTGGGAGAAAGGAGGGGGATGGTTAATTTCTCCTTGTTTTAAGATCCAAGGGGTTTGGATCTGTATTCACCAGGGAATTGGTGAAGAGTCTCTCAAGGCTACCCAGGGAAGGGAATTAGCACTTTGGGAGTGGTGGCAGCGGACCAGATCTAAGCTGGTAGTTAAGCTTAGAAATTTTCATGCAGGCCCCCACATTTGTACCCTAAAGTTCAAAGTGGGGAAGCAGCCTTGACAATACCAGTGAAAAGGAGGTAGGATCAGAAGAGGCTAAAATAGGGAAAGAAGAAGTTAAAAATTACTTAGACAAATTAGATGTCTTCAAGTTACCAGGGCCTGATGAAATGCATCCTAGAATACTCAAAGAGCTGACTGAGGAGATATCTGAGCCACTAGCGATTATCTTTGAAAAGTCATGGAAGACGGGAGAGATATCAGAAGACTGGAAAAGGGCAAATATAGTGCCCATCTATAAAAAAGGAAATAAGGACAACCTGGGGAATTAAGCACTGAAATAAATTGCCTAGGGTGGTTGTGGAATCTTCAGCATTGGAGATTTTAAAGAGCAGGTTAGACAAACACCTGTCAGGGATGATCTATATAATACTGAGTCCTGCCAGGAGTGCAGGGAACTGGACTACAAGACCTCTCGAGGTTCCTTCCAGTCCTATGATTCTAATGTACCTACTTAATACTACATACCCAGATTCTAGACTGGAGTAGTCCACCCAGGAGTGCATGGGGAATTCTTACTTCCTCTCCTTACTCACTACATCTGCAGCCATGTAGTCCAAATCACAATCCATCCCAACGTCTAATTATGTATAGAGTGACAATTGTTATTTATCACCTGTCCACAGATTTATAGAGCTTAAGGCCAGAAGGGACCACTAAATCATTTAGTCTGACATCCTGTATATCACCAGCTATTAAATTTCACCCAATTACCCCTGTATTAAGACCAATAAATTGAGTTAGACTAAAGCATATCTTTCACTAGATTAAAGAGCTCTTAGGTACCCAGTATTTTCTCCCCATGAAGGTTCTAATACACTGTAATCAAGTCACCTCTCAATTTACTTTTTGATAAACAGATTAAGCTTTTTAAGTCTCTCATTGTAAGGCTTTTTCCTCCATCCCTCAAATAATTTTGTGGCTCTTTCCTGCACCTCCTCCAATTTTTATAATCCTTTTTAGAATGTGGGCTCCAGAATCGGAGGCAGAATTCCAATACCAGTCTCACCGATGCTGTATGCAGAGGTTAAGAACAGGATTTACACTATTATCTTTCTCCATAGGCCTCTGAACAGCTATAAAATAATCAGTTTTGATCACCACTGATGTAGGATGAAGTCAAAGCAACTGTGAAGGGTTCTACATTCCATTCCTGGAGCCATCTAGTCCCCCGGCTGCATGTCTTCTGTGGATAAGCAGCAAGATTCAGTACCCATTGCTTATGAACCCAGCAGCTTTCATGACCAGTAACTTTTACCAAAAGAATACTGTTGTCTTAAAAATGTGGACCAAAAACCCCAACCATCTCTGCATCCTTGGGGACTTACTTTATGCAGATGGCGGATTTAAAGTGGTTATAGTTTGATGGATGTTTATAGACACTCTTTTGCTAGGTGATAAAAAAGATCCTATGAAGCAGCTTAAATGCACATTGCAAGAGCAACATGTAATTCTTAGACATTGGCAGTGAGTTGCTTATTAATGCAATGGAACAAGCTTTGTTGTTTAATTTACACTCTGCGGTACACAGAAGCACTTCTCAACTAGACAACCTAGTATATCTGCCAAGGCAAGGCACTGTATTTCTGCAGAGCTTCTGATGTATTGGTAATGTCAGGCTGTCGTGTCATGGAACTGCTTCCCCTACAGAATCAGTTCCAGCAAGCATTTGTATTGCTTCTGGTCAAGCCCTGTTCAGTACTCTGCCACGAAGAGCTTCATGCTTCCTGCACATTTGTTTCTTGAAATATAGCCTGTGCACTGGCCAGCTTCAGATCTCATTTTGGTAACTTGTTTAGTGACCAAGCTGGAATTGCCACAATTGTGTGCATGGTTATCCAACCCTTGTAAATATGCTTAAGACTTATTAGTGTTCTATTATTATATCATATTGTATTATATTACTGTTCCAAGCAGTTGGTAATACAGAGCTGATTCTCATCTGATCTTCCAATAACAAACAATTTCAATATGCAAAATGTCACATGCTAATTTATTTCAGATCATGCTCCCTTTGGTGCTTCATTTGAAAGTCTGCATGTAAAGTATTGTGAGTGCATGGAAAGATGCCCTGGAATAGTGCTCATTACAGCATATCAGCTTTCCTTCTGAGTGGAACAGCCATCTCATCCCAGTTGCCTCATATCTGTCGACAGGGAAGTGTTATGTTTCCTTTCCTTCAGGAATATGAGCGACCTTGTTCTGCACATCAAGGTCAGCAAGAATCCTTCAATGGTGGGGGTTAGAGATCTTTCTTCAAGGGGATTCATTCTGAAACAGTCCTGTTGGCTTGAGACATCATGTAGAAGTGCACATATTGTTGTGTAAAGGAAATTCATTTGTAAGACTTTAGTGGCATTGTTATATTACTCACCGTAATCTAGTGACCCTTTTATATATGAGTGCTTAAGAAGAGCGACAGTATGAAGGGTTATTGCTAGAACATAAACAAGAAGAGCCCAAAGAAAAATTGCATAAACTGCTGATACATACAAGAGCTTTAAAAGGTTTATTTTTTATCAGCTTCTAAACACCCAATTGCATGTGAAATACAATCAAACAAAGCCTTGATTTTGTTAAATAAAATATATGGTTCATTTTAACTGACTGACGTGAAACAATATGTTCCAGTAATAATACAGTAATACAAGCCCAGATCTTTATAATCCCTAGGAATTTTATTTCTCCAGAGTTATATAACAGAATATATAGAAAAGAAATTTGAAAATAAATGTAAATTACAAGCAGCTTCCTATTTTTATATAATATGGTCACGTCAGCTAACTCACACTTTTGGGGCAGAAGTAACAAATATAATAAAGGGCATCACAGGAGATTGTTGTGGTTAGAATACTGGACTGGGACTCATGAGATCTGGATTATATTCCTGGGTCTGAACTGGGTGACCTTGGGCAAGTTACTTTACCTCCTGTGACTCAGTCTCCCCATCAGTAAAATGGGGATAATGACACTGACCTCCTTTATAAAGTGGCTTGAGTTCTACCAAGGAAAAGTGCTAAATAATAGCTAGGGATTTTTGGGGGGAGGAGGTTGTTCCTAAAATACAATAACTGGAAAATGTTCTTCCTCTGTGTTTTATCCACACTCTTGTTATCAATCACCTACTTTTTATCCCTTGTTCCATAACTTTGCACAAACTCAGTTTACCAAGTTATCTCATCTGTGTATCTACCTACCTATTCTAACCCCAAATTAAAATATTTGAATGCATAAATCACAATAACTAATCTAAACAAATATGTTTTTGCTTATCCTGCTAAAACTTACCTTTTTCTGTCTACTTTTGTCATTTATTCTCTGCTGTCAACCCCACTGGCTCTATCGAGCTTTTATCTTACAATAGTTGTTATTCTCCTTACTGGTCTGTTTTTGTGGGGTTGGGTTTTTACTTGTTAACTTCTCTTATTGGGATGGGCGAGGGAGTGCACCTGGAACTTGACACTGCTTCATTCTGCTATTTACACAAATTAATTTTTTTACAAATAAGACTCACAAACCAGGGTTCATGGTTTACACAGTCCTGAAGCTGTTTCTGAAACGCTGCATCAGAGACACAAACAAAAAGCAAAAATGCCTTTATATTTTCTTCAAATACTATGTGCAATATTCGTTTCTCTGACATTATTTAGTATATATGGTTTACTAATAATTCCTTACACAATTTTCTATCAAACGTTCATCTGACATATCAAGTTTTGGCCACTGTCAGAGGCACACTTAGTATTTCCATGATTTTTACAGACAAACAAAAATAGGCAGGTCTCTGCCCTGTGGAGCTTGCTTCCAATTAGCCAGGAAAAGCAAGGGATGTCAATAAAGAAAGAGTGAATAGGAGGATGGCAAGAGGAAGGTTGGAACAGTGAAAGCCCAGTGAGTGAG
Source organism: Chrysemys picta bellii (assembly GCF_011386835.1). Taxonomy (NCBI): domain Eukaryota; kingdom Metazoa; phylum Chordata; order Testudines; family Emydidae; genus Chrysemys; species Chrysemys picta. The sequence goes on from NC_088791.1 coordinate 21,513,836, forward strand.
ATATGCTAAATGCAACATTGACATTACTGTTCTCCTCTCTGAAATACCTCCACTGAAACCCATGCATCTACGGAGCTGTAAGATGAGTGTAAGGGAGCAGAGTCAGGCATTTTATTTCTTGGAGCTGTGTGAATACTGTAGTATGTTTCCTCCAAATATTCATTCAAATATTGAACCAAATTAACTTTAGACATAATCGCACCCCTTTCCATGCTTGCCATCTGCAGGCTTTTGTGCAGACAAGTTTTACTGGCAGAACAACTCACAGAAAGTCAATTTTTATTATGTGTTTTATTGGGTACAAATTTGAAGCTTGCATGCTCAATAAACACAGAGATAATTGTTTTAATTCATGTGTATAATCACCAGAACCATTCATCCAATGAATGAAAAAGAGTCAAAAGAGCCATGTTACCCAAGTGACTAAGAGTATGTCTACACTACCAAATTAGGTCGATTTTATAGAAGTCGATTTTTAGAAATCGATTTTATACAGTCGATTGTGTATGTCCCCACTAAGCGCATTAAGTCAGCGGAGTGCGTCCTCACTACCGTGGCTAGCATTGACTCATGGAGCGGTGCACTGTGGAAAGCTATCCCACAGTTCCCACAGTCTCCGCTGCCCACTGGCATTCTGGGTTAAGCTCCCAATGCCTGATGGGGCAAAAACATTGTGGCGGGTGGCTTTGGGTACATGTCGTCAGTCTCCCTTCCCTCTCTCCCTCCCTTCCTCCCTCCATGAAAGCAACTGCAGACAATCATTTTGTGCCTTTTTTCCTGGGTTACTCATGCAGACGCCATAGCATGGCAAGCATGGAGCCCGCTCAGCTCACCGCTGCTGTTGCGAGCATTGTAAACACCTCGCACATTATACTGCAGTATGTGCAGAACCTGGCTAAGAGACTGCAGCACGAGGACGATTGTGAGGAGGACATGGACACAGATGTTCCTGAAAGCACGGGATGTGGCAATTGGGACATCATGGTGGCAGTGGGACTGGTTGATACAGTGGAATGCCGATTCTGGACCCAGCAAACAAGCACAGACTGGTGCGACCGTATAGTGTTGCAGGTATGGAGTGATTTCAGTGGCTGCAAAACTTTCACATGCATAAGGCCACTTTCCTGGAACTCAGTGTGCTGCTTTCCCCTGGCCTGAAGCGCAGGAATACCAAGATGAGAGCTGTCCTGACTGCTAAGAATCAAGTGGCGACAGCCCTGTGGATGCATGCAACGCCTGACTGCTACCGGTCAGTTGGGAATCAATTTGGAGTGGGCAAATCTACTGTGGGGACTGCTGTGATTCAAGTAGCCAATGCAATCAGTGACTCTGGGAAATGTGCAGGTCATAGTAGATGGCTTTGTTGCAATGGGGTTCCCTAACTGTGGCGGGGCGATAGACGGAACACATATCCCTATCTTGGCACCAGACCACCTTGCCAACCAGTACATAAACCGCAAGGGGTACTTCTCAATGGTGCTGCAAGCACTGGTGGATCACAAGGGACGTTTCACCGACATCAACATGGGATGGCCGGGACAGGAGCATGACGCTCGCATCTTTACAAACTCCGGGCTGTTTGAGCAGCTGCAAGAAGGGACTACTTTCCAGAACAGAAAATTACTTTTAGGGATGTTGAAATGCCAATAGTTATACTTGGAGACCCAGCCTACCCCTTGCTCCAATGGCTCATGAAGCCATACACTGGCAGCCTGGACAGTAGTAAGGAGCAGTTCAACTATAGGCTGAGCAAGTGCAGAATGGTGGTAGAATGTGCCCTTGGATATTTAAAAGTTTGCTGGCACTGTCTGCTGACTAGGTTAGACCTCAGCGCAACCAATATTTCCATTGTTATTACTGCTTGCTGTGTGCTCCATAATAGCTGTGAGAGTAAGGGGGAGATGTTTATGGCGGGGTGGGAGGTTGAGGCAAATCGCCTGGCTGCCAATTTTGAACAGACAAACACCAGGGCGATTAGAAGAGCACGTAGGCACGCTGCGCATCAGAGAAGCTTTGAAAACCAGTTTCATGACTGGCCAGGCTACGGTGTGACAGTTGTGTGTGTTTCTCCTTGATGCAAACCCGCCCCCTTTGTTGTTTTTAATTCCCTGTAAGCCAACCACTCTCCCCTCTTTGATCACAGCTGACAAAGGAAATAAAGTCACTATTGTTTTGAATCCATGCATTCTTTCTTTATTAATTAAAAAAAAGGGAGATAACTGATAAGGTAGCCCGGGTGGGGTAGGGTAGGGTGGGGAAGGAGGGGAGGAAGGAAGGATAAGGCCACATTGCTTATTGTAACCACACTACAAATCAAAACTGTTTGAATGACAGCTTTCTGTTGCTTGGGCCATCCTCTGGAGTGAAGAGGCTGGGTGCCCAGTGCCTCCCCCCTGCGTTCTTGGGCGTCTGGGTGAGGAGGATATGGGACTTGGAGAGGAGGGCAGCGGTTTTACAGTGGATGCAGTGGCGGTCTATGCTCTTGTTGGCTTTCCTGCAGCTCCACCAGATGCCTGAGCATATCCGTTTGCTCTCCCATTAGCTTCAGCATTGCATCCTGCCTCTTCTCATCGTGCTCACTTAATACTTTCCTGGACTCTGCCACTGAATGCCTCCATGCATTCAGCTGTGCCCTATCAATGCAGGAGGACTGCATGAGCTTGGAAAATATGTCACCGCGAGTATGTTTTTCTTGCCTTCTAATCTGCGATAACCTCAGGGACAGAGATGATAGGGGGAGCATAGAAACATTTGCACCTGCGGTGGGATAAAAAGGGAGAGTAAAATTTAAGATAATACATTTCTCAGAACAAAAGGGAGACTCTTTCACAGTGAATCAAGCAATTCACAGCAGACAGCACATGTGCTTTATGTACAAGATCGCATTTTGCCTTTTATATTGAGCACCTGCCAGTATGGTGACACATCACACACAGCTGGGCAACAGAATTCGGTGTCCAGGCAGCCATGGTAAGCGGATTTGGCTTCTAAGGTCTTCATAACATGTGGAAATCTTTTCAAACTGCAGTGCCCGCCTTTCCCATAGCAAGGAATGCCGGTTGGATTTGCCATTTAAAAGGAAGGGCTGCGGTTTTCGGGCGGATGTGCAGCACACACCTCCTCCACCCTCCGTGTGACTATTTGGGATGATCCCTTCACCCCTTCCACTGCTGCGTGACTATTCTCAGGGATGATCCCTTTCAGCCCGACATGAACAGGGTCCTTTTACTGTTCCCTTACAAAAATTCCCCTATTTCAACCAGGTGACCATGAATGATGTCACTCTCCTGAGGCTAACGCAGAAAGATATCGACCGAATCTTACTTGAATGCGACCAAAATCCAGGACCATTTGTTGCCATGCTTTGTGCTGCAATGATTCCAGACTACTTGCTACTGGCTTGGCGTGGTAAAGTGTCCTACCGTGGGGGACGAAATAAGGCAGCCCTCCCCAGAAACCTTCTCCAAAGGTTTTCAGAGTACCTCCAGGAGAGCTTCATGGAGATGTCCCTGGAGGATTCCCGCTCCATCCCCAGACACGTTAACAGACTTTTCCAGTAGCTGTACTGGCTGCAAATGCATCCCAAGTCTTCATGGCAAATCAAACATTAAACACTATTGCTTTTAAACCCTGTACTGTAGTTACAAATGTGCACTCACCAGAGGTGCCTTCTCTGCCTTCAGGGTCAGGGATCCCGCCTTAGGAGGGTATTGGCTCCAGGGTGATGAATGGATTCACTGCTTGCCTGCTGCGCATTCTCCTCCTCCTCTTCCTCATTCACAAAATCCTCCTCCGTGTTGCATGAGTCTCCCCCCTTGCAGGTGTCCACGGACAGTGGTGGGGTAGTGGTAGGGTCCCCCCCTAGAATGCCATGCAACTGATCATAGAAGCGGCATGTATGGGGCTCTGACCCAGAGCGACCATTTGCCTCCTTTGTCTTTTGGTAGGCTTGCCTGAGCTCCTTGACTTTCACGTGGCACTGCTGTGTGTCCCTGTTGTAGCTTCTGTCCATCATGCCCTGTGCGATTTTGGCATATATATTAGCATTTCTTCTTTTTGATCGGAGTTCTGCCTGCCCAGATTCTTCTCCCCATACAGCAATCAGATCCTGTGTCTCCCGTTCGCTCCATGCTGGAGCTCGTTTGCGATTCTGGGGGGACTGCATGGTCACCTGTGCTGCTGAGCTCGCCACACTGACCAAACAGGAAATGAAATTCAGAAGTTCCCAGGGCTTTTCCTGTGTACCTGGCTAGTGCATTGGAGTTGAAAATGCAGTCCAGAGCGGTCACATTGGCGCACTCTGGGTTAGCTCCCGGAGGCCAATAACATAGATTTGCATCCGAAGTATCCCAAATTCAACCCAGCAAGGTCAATTTTAGTGCTACTCCCCTCGTCGGGGAGGAGTACAGAAGTCGATTTTAAGAGCCCTTTAGGTCGACGGAACGGGGTTGCTTGTGTAGACGCATTCATTATAAAATTGACCTAACACGGCTAAATTTGACCTAACCCTGTAGTGTAGACCGGGGCAGAGGCAACATAGCTTGAAAAAAATATTCCTTTCCCTCAGCAGCACTATTGCTTCTTTTTAAACCAAAAGTAAATGTATCAAAATTTGGGTTCAGAGTGAGGAGTATAGGCAAAGGTAGGTTTCAGAGTAGCAGCCGTGTTAGTCTGTATCCGCAAAAAGAAGAACAGGAGTACTTGTGGCACCTTAGAGACTAACAAATTAAGGCTAGCAAAAACAAGTGAGTTATGATTTTGGAACAGGACAGAAAGGCTGTATGGCACTCAAAGAAGGAAAGTTGTTTCAACCACAAGGAGAGGCAGCTGAGGAAAGGCAGAGAGTTGTTCTTCTTGATAAACCCAAGATCCAGACTAAAAAACCCACATTTCACAGACATAGCTGGTCTCTTATCTTCCAAATTCATGCAAAGCCACTTACTGTCTAATGTAGATTCCACGATGATGGGACTGTAGTCCCTATTGATTAGTACCAATGACAGAAGAACAAATATATTTATGCAAGCCTGATAATATTTGTGTAATGTACTAAAAGTGGCTTGCCAGTTACAGTGGTTTTGGATTTCCCCCCTAGTGATATGACCTCTCTCTATGAACATTGCAGAAATCCTGTCAAAATGAGACTTGTACATCAAGGCCTACATAATTTCCAAATTCACCCTGATGCTTTGTCTGCTCCCAGAAAAGAAAAACAATTGCATAGTTTAGAAAGACTTACAGCTGAGCTTTAATGAATGACTGGTATAGCAGCTATATAGATTTCTAAAGCCCTACACTATTAGAATCCAGCACAGACTTCACAGCAAGATTCACTCAAAAGATTGATGAATCAATTCAGAAAAGTTCAGATGGATATAGCCATAGTCTTTATGGCTCCAAACTCTCACAACAAAATTCTACAGCTCCTAAGGTCTATCAATAACTCAGCCTTTAAAGTAGAGATAATACAAAAGTGAGGGCACAGAGGATGTGTAAATTCATAGGGTTTAGTGTTGTGTATTTGGTTGTCGTGGTAATAGAATCTTGTTGTCCCAAGGATATAACCTTTAGTGTCATCCTCCAGATTTAACGTTCTTCTCTAGGATCTACATCTTCATTTAAAAGAAAAACCCGAAGAACAAACATTTGAGGGAATGATTTGGCTCAGAGTATTGGTAACAATATAAAGGGTCTTCCATGTACTCGTAGAAATGTAGGGCTGGAAAGGACCTTGAGAACTCATCAAGTCCAGCCCCTGAGGTGTGGCAGGACCAAGTAAGCCTAACCATCCCTGACACTTGTTATCTAACTGTCTGTACTGAGCTAGCTTGATTATCACTTCAAAAGTTTGTTTTCTCTTAATTAATTGGCCTCTCAGAGGTGGTAAGACAATTCCCACCTGTTTATGCTCTCTGTCTGTGTGTATATATATCTCCTCAATATATGTTCCATTCTATATGCATCCGAAGAAGTGGGCTGTAGTCCACGAAAGCTTATGCTCTAATAAATTTGTTAGTCTCTAAGGTGCCACAAGTCCTCCTGTTCTTCTTTTTGCGGATACAGACTAACACGGCTGCTACTCTGAAACATCCCTGACAGGTGTTTGTCCAACTTGTTTTTAAAAACTTCCAATGATGGTGATTCCAAGACCTCCCTTGGAAACCTATTCCAGAGTTTAACTACCATTATAGTTAGAAAGTTTTCCCTAATATCCAACCTAAATCTCCCTTGCTGCAGATTAAGCCTCTTACTACTTCTTCTATTTCAGTGGACCTGGAAAACAATTGATCACATTCTCTTTATAACATATTGGAAGATGGTTATCAGGTCCCCCCTCAGTATTTTTTTCTCAAGACTAAACTTGCTCAGATTTTTTAACCCTTCCCCATAGGTCAGGTTTTCTAAATCTTTCATAATTTTTGTTGCTTTCTTCTGGACTCTGTCCAATTTATCCACATCTTTCGTAAACTGTGGTGCCCAGAATTGGACTCAGTACTCCAGCTGGGGCCTTACCAGTGCCAAGTAGAGCAGGACAATTACCCCCTGTTTCTTACATACAACACTCCTGTTAATACACCCCAGAATCATTTTTGTAGCTGCTTCACAGTGATGCTCATATTCAATTTGTGGTCCACTATAACCCCCCCAGATCCTTTTCAGCAGTACTACCACCTAGACAGTTATTCTCTATTTTGTAGTTGTACATTTGATTTTTCCTTCCTAAGTGAAATACTTTGCACTTGTCATTGCTGAAGTTCACCTTGTTGAATTCAGAACAATTATCCAATTTGTCAAGGTCATTTTGAAGTTTAAACCTGTTCTCCAAAGTTCTTGCACCCCCTCCCAGCTTGCTATCATTTGCAAATTTTATAAGCATACTCGCTACTCTATTATCCAAGTCATTAACATGTAGCTAGTTTAAATCAATCCCTTGTTGGTAGTGACTGAGATCTGGATCCAAAGCCCATTAAAGTCAATGGGAGTCTTTCCATTGACTTCAAAGCGTTTTGGATCAGGCTTTGAAATCATAAATATCTGGCATCTGTTTAAAGGCTGACATGGAAGGGTTGCTGGTCTCAGGCTCCATGTAGTTCCCAGAGGCAGTGGTTACAACAGATTGAAATGATAGGAAGAGAGCTCCTTGCGCCAGCCCAGGAGAAAGATGTAATGAGGGAGGAACCTCTGCTTATCCAAGCCATGGAGAGCTGCACTCCTCTATTTATTCTTGCTTTAGCACCAGTGAAGAGACCAGGAGTTAAATCCGGACCCCATTGAAATCTATGGGAATTTTGCCATTCAATGGAGCCTGCGTGTCACCCTATTTGTCTTCATCACAACATCTGGAACTGAATGGCACTTTTATTGGCCATCCATGGATATGAAGAGGAAACTACTTATTCACCCTTATTCACTTCCTCTATGTTATTGGGGCACATAGGCTGGGCAGTGTGGGTAAGTATGCACTGCCAGTGGAGTGCTATGTCTGCTCTGGAGATATATAAGGGATTACAGTCTCCTCAACACTCAATCCAGATTATTATACTAGCACTAAATCCATTTGAAATTTCAAGAGCAACAAATGTCGTATTCATGCTGCAGAAAAAAGCACCTCTGACTGTGAAGAGTTACAAAGGGAACTCACAAAACTGGGTGACTGGGCAAGAAAATGGCAGATGAAATTCAGTGTTGAAAAATGCAAAGTAATGCACATTGGAAAACATAATCCCGACTATACATATAAAAATATGGGGTCTAAATTAGCTGTTACCACTCAAGAAAGAGCTCTTGGAGTCATTGTGGATACATCCACTCAATGTGCAGCGGCAGTCAAAAAAGCTAACAGAATGTTGGGAATCATTAGGAAAGGGATAGATAATAAGACAGAAAATATCATAATGCCCCTATATAAATCCATGGTATGCCCACATATTGAATAGTGCATGGATATGTGGTCACCCCCATCTCAAAAAAGATATATTGGAATTGAAATAAAGTTATAGAAAAGGCAAAAAAAATGATTAGGGATATGGAACAGGTTCCATATGAGGAGAGATTAATAAGACTGGGACTTTTCAGCTTGGAAAAGAGATGACTAAGGGGGATCTGATAGAGGTCTATAAAATCATGAGTGATGTGGAGAAAGTAAATAAGGAAGTGTTATTTACTCTTTCTCATAACACAAGAACTAGGAATCACTAATGAAATTAATAGACGGCAGGTTTAAAACAAACAAAAGGAAGTAACACACAGTCAACCTGTGGAACTCTGCCAGAGGATGTGAAGGCCAAGACTAAAACAGGGTTCAAAAAAGAACTAGATAAGTTCATGGAGGATAGGTCCATCAATGGCTATTAGCCAGGATGAGCAGGGATGATGTTCATTGCCTCTGTTTGCCAGAAGCGGGGAATGGGAGACAGGGGATGGATCGCTTGATGATTACCTGTTCTGTTCTGTTCATTCCCTCTGAAGCATCTGTCATTGGCCACTGTCGGAAGATAGGATACTGGGCTAGATGGACTTCTGGTGTGACACAGTATGGTTGTTTCTATGTTCTTATGTTCTCTGTCTTGCTAACACATATGGAAATCATAGCATCAAGGAAGTGTATACTTCCCCCATATACTTTAATGGGTGGTAATATTAAAGTTTATCTCTAACCAGTTATATGACATTACCTAGAGCTAGATGAAAAATTGTAGGGAAATTTTTTTCAAAATTTGTCAAAACTTCTATTTTTTTCCACCAGCTCTACATTGCAGCCCATAGAGCTAGCTTCAGCATTTTATTTTACTTAGCAGTAACGCAAGGAACCTATATGCCTGTATGGTGTAAGATATTATCTTAAACCATTAGCAGATGGCATAAGTTAGCATAAGGCTTTGAGGCCTATGACCTTTGGCATAGATAAATGGCCCAACAGTTACCCTGAGCTTTGGGAAACTGGGAATAGCATGCTTAAGGGAGGATTTTGTGTGTAACAATACCAGGTAAGCACAAAAAAATGAGCTGATACTGGGCTTGGATATTTTAGTATAAAATGTTGGCAAAGGCTTAACTATTCATAGATTCTAGGACTGGAAGGGACCTTGAGAGGTCATCGAGTCCAGTCCCCTTCCCTCATGGCAAATACTGTCTAGACCATCCCTGATAGACATTTATCTAACCTACTCTTAAATATCTCCAGAGATGGAAATTCCTCAATCTCCCTAGGCAATTTATTCCAGTGTTTAACCACCCTGACAGTTAGGAACTTTTTCCTAATGTCCAAACGAAATCTCCCTTGCTGCAGTTTAAGCCCATTGCTTCTTGTTCTATCCTTAGAGGCTAAGATGAACAAGTTTTCTCCCCGCTCCTTATGACACACTTTTAGATACCTGAAAACTGCTATCATGTCCCCTATCAGACTTCTCTTTTCCAAACTATAAACTTGACTTGGCAACAAATTGATGTATATGATAATTAGTTGAAATTATTAATATACTAACCTACAAGATATAGATATACCAACATTAGTACGGTGAGGAAGTTAGATATGGACAAGAGAAGCTAGGCATTTGAATGAATATTCATGACAGAACCTAAGTCCTACAATAGGCCAGACCACCATGTAAAAAAGAGGTCTGGACCATTGGACTCATTTGGCATGCCAGGGACAGGGCTGGACCTTTGTCTCTTACCACTAGATCCCCAAGGAAGGGTGTGAGTATACAAGCATAAGTGTGAGTAATTGTACAAGATATCACCTTAACTCTATATTTTTGCTATCTTTTTATGTGTTTTGGAGCTTTCCTATCTTTACTAGTTGTGCTAATAAAAGTGGTGAAAGCTTTCCTTTGCCCTCAGTGTGAGTGTCTCTGTTGTGCACACCAGGTTTCCCAACCAGTTATTGAATTTAATAACGTTGATTCTGTTGTGCCTGATTCTGGGACTAGAAACCTACAATAAGAACATAAGAACGGCCGTACCGGGTCAGACCAAAGGCCCATCTAGCCCAGTATCCTGTCTACCGACAGTGGCCAATGCCAGGTGCCCCAGAGGGAGTGGACCTAACAGGTAATGATCAAGTGATCTCTCTCCTGCCATCCATCTCCATCCTCTGACAAACAGAGGCTAGGGACACCATTCCTTACCATCCTGGCTAATAGCCATTAATGGACTTAACCACCATGAATTTATCCAGTTCTCTTTTAAACGCTGTTATAGTCCTAGCCTTCACAAACTCCTCAGGTAAGGAGTTCCACAAGTTGACTGTGCGCTGCGTGAAGAAGAACTTCCTTGTATTTGTTTTAAACCTGCTGCCTATTAATTTCATTTGGTGACCCCTAGTTCTTGTATTATGGGAATAAGTAAATAACTTTTCCTTATCCACTTTCTCCACATCACTCATAATTTTATATACCTCTATCATATCCCCCCTTACTCTCCTCTTTTACAAGCTGAAGAGTCCTCGCCTCTTTAATCTCTCCTCATATGGGATCCATACCAAACCCCTAATCATTTTAGTTGCCCTTTTCTGAACCTTTTCTAGTGCCAGTATACCTTCTTTGAGATGAGGAGACCACATCTGTACGCAGTATTCGAGATGTGGGCGTACCATCAATTTATATAAGGGCAATAATATATTCTCAGTCTTATTCTCTATCCCCTTTTTAATGATTCCTAACATCCTGTTTGCTTTTTTGACCGCCTCTGCACAATGCGTGGACATCTTCAGAGAACTATCCACGATGACTCCAAGATCTTTTTCCTGCCTTGTTGTAGCTAAATTAGCCCCTATCATATTGTATGTATAGTTGGGGTTATTTTTTCCAATGTGCATTACTTTACATTTATCCACATTAAATTTCATTTGCCATTTTGTTACCCAATCACTTAGTTTTGTGAGATCTTTTTGAAGTTTGTCATAGTCTGCTTTGGTCTTAACTATCTTGAGCAGTTTAGTATCATCTGCAAACTTTGCCACCTCACTGTTTACCCCTTTCTCCAGATCATTTATAAATAAGTTGAATAGGATTGGTCTGAGGACTGACCCTTGTGGAACACCACTAGTTACCCCTCTCCATTCTGAGAATTTACCATTAATTCCTACCCTTTGTTCCCGGTCTTTTAACCAGTTCTCAATCCATGAAAGGGCCTTCCCTTTTATCCCATGACAGCTTAATTTACGTAAGAGCCTTTGGTGAGGGACCTTGTCAAAGGCTTTCTGGAAATCTAAGTACACTATGTCCACTGGATCCCCCTTGTCCACATGTTTGTTGACCCCTTCAAAGAACTCCAATAGATTAGTAAGACACGATTTCCCTTTACAGAAACCATGTTGACTATTGCTCAACAGTTTATGTTTTTCTATGTCTCTGACAATTTTATTCTTAACTATTGTTTCGTCTAATTTGCCCGGTACCAACGTTAGACTTACCGGTCTGTAATTGCCGGGATCACCACTAGAGCCCTTTTTAAATATTGGCGTTACATTAGCTAACTTCCAGTCATTGGGTACAGAAGCCGATTTAAAGGACAGGTTACAAACCTTAGTTAATAGTTCTGCAACTTCACATTTGAGTTCTTTCAGAACTCTTGGATGAATGCCATCTGGTCCCAGTGACTTGTTAATGTTAAGTTTATCAATTAATTCCAAAACCTCCTCTAGTGACACTTTAATCTGTTCCCACAGTCTCTGCTGCCCACTGAAATTCTGGGTTGAGCTCCCAATGCCTGATGGGGCAAAAACATTGTCGCGGGTGGTTCTGGGTACATGTCATCAGCCCCCTCTCCCCCCCCCCATCAAAGCAATGGCAAAAAATTGTTTCTCGCCTTTTTTCATGGGTTACCTCTGCAGACAACATGTCATGGCAAGCATGGAGCCCGCTCAGCTCACTGTCACCATATGCCTTCTGGGTGCTGCTGACAGACGCAGTACTGCAGTGCTACACAGCAGCAGCTCCTTGCCTTTGCAAGTTAGCAAAGAACGGGTAGCAGCCATATTGTACCGTCTGCTGCTGTCTCATGGTTCCTCCTGGCCGGCCTCGCTGAGGTCGGTCGGGGGCTCCTGGCAGACATGGGTGCTCCTGGCCGGCCTTGTTGAGGACGGTCGTGGGCGCCTGGACATAAATGGGAGTGACTCCAGGTCAATCCCTTCTTTAAGTTTCGTCTAATGGAGATTCAGTCCTGCCTGGAACATCAGGCAAGCCTACCAAAGAACCAGAGAGGCAAACGGCCGCTCCGGGTCAGAGCCCCAGACATCCTGCTTCTATGATGAGCTGCATGCCATTCTAGGGGGTGCCCCTACAACTATCCCACCCCTGAGCTTCCCTCCTCCCACACCCCTCCCGGGTTACCTTGGCAGTTATCCCCCCATTTGTGTGATGAATTAATAAAGAATGCATGAATTTGAAACAATGACTTTATTGCCTCTGCAAGCGGAGATCAAAGGGGGGAGGGGAGGGCAGTTGGCTTACAGGGAAGTAGAGTGAACCACCTTTCTGCACTTGCTCAGCCTATAGTTGAACTGCTCCTTACTACTGTCCAGGCTTCATGAGCCATGGGAGCAAGGGGTAGGCTGGGGTAGGTGCGACCGCACGGTGCTGCCGGCTGGGAGAGCAGCCTGAGGCAGAAGCCTCCAGCTGGCGTGATATTCCAGGCAGGACTGAATCTCCATGAGACGAAACTTAAAAAAGAGAATGACCTGGAGGCTGGTCAGGAGCATCCATGTCTGCCCAGGCACCCCCTAACCGAGGTCAGCCAGGATCACCCATGGGACGACGACGACGACGGCTAGCAGTCATATTGTACTGTCTGCCATCTGCAGGGCAAGGCAAGGGGATGCTGCTGTGTAGCACTGCAGTACCGCGTCAGCCAACAGCACCCAGGAGACGTATGGTGACAGTGAGCTGAGCGGGCTCCATGCGTGCCGTGGTATGTTGTCTGCACGGTAACCCAGGAAAAAAGGCGAGAAACGATTTTTTGCCATTGATTTCATGGAGGGAGGGGGGGCTGACGACATGTACCCAGAACCAGCTTGCCATGGTGGCCAAACAGGAAATGAAATTCAAAAGTTCACGGGGCTTTTCCTGTCTACCTGGCCAGTGCATCTGAGTTGAGAGTGCTGTCCAGAGCGGTCACAATGGAGCACTGTGGGATAGCTCCTGGAGGCCAATACCGTCAAATTGCATCCACACTACCCCAAATTTGACCCAGCAGGGTCGATTTCAGCGCTAATCCCCTCATAGGGGAGGAGTACAGAAATCGATTTTAAGAGCCCTTTAAGTCAACAAAAATGGCTTCGTTGTGTGGATGGGTGCAGTGTTAAATCGATCTAACGGTGCTAAATTTGACCTAAACTCATAGTGTAGACCAGGGCTTAGAGGAAGAACATATGTTAAGAGGGTTCTGTGGTTAAGGGATCCCCAGTAAAAATGCAGAAAGAGAACAGAGAGGCACAGAGCCTTGGGATGTATCAGGACTGCTGGTGCTTCATAAATTGTTATTTCCTAAACTGAAGGGGGGAGGGGGTCTGTGGAGGTAGGAAATCAACCATTTAGTTAATAGCAAAATGAGAAACATTTTTAATAATAGACTCATTTAACAACATAGATGATATATCTCTCTGATTTATGGGCTGCATATGTAATTATAGCACAATCATAAAATGTTACTCACAGAGCAATCCAATATATTTGTTTATTTGTGCTCCCAGATTAAGAAGGTAATGTTGTCAACCAACCATGTGAGGGCATTGCAGATTCCAGATTAATTACCATCTGTATGAGACAGATGTTAAATCCTCAATTTCACAGCAAGGCATCTATTGCTTATTTCCCATGGAGTGTTTCTTTGTCTGATCAATAAAATGTATCAGCCTAACTCTTCATCTTGCCATAGAGGTCAGAGAAATGACAGAGGTACATTTGTGTCAAATAAAGGCTGAGGAAACTAATCCAATCCAGGCAGATAAACACCCCAGCTACAAGCATCCTTCAATCTTCCGCTAGGCTACTGATGATGATTAAGTTTTATGCATTTGGGGATTTGTAAGCATTGGCACAGTTAAAAACTTTTTACAGATTTCCCAACTAGAATTGGTCTCAGTAACTTAAATGTGCAGAGCGAAATTTGTCTCTCAGCTAGGCTAGTGCAATCCCAATGAATTCAACTACAGCCAATGGGGTAGTTCCACAGCAGATGCTAACTAATAATATTTCATCACAAGATGAACAATTAATGGTTATATTTGTTGTATAGACTAAAAAGGGGAGTAATGAATCTGGTTATTATATCAGTGATCAGCTATTATGGGGATGAGTGCCTTTGATAATAAGTAGTGTGCTAAATGCTTAACTCCAGTTAAGTTCATGTGGAAATTGAAGACGTGGGATGAAGTGACCTTCCCAAAGAAAACAGGGATCCAGTGACAGAGCCATATGTGGGCAAACTACTCTGGGTTGTGTTTCATGTTTTACATGAGAATCAAACTGTATGATAGTCTATATCATTTGTTTAGGAAATAGTATGTGATCATGTAATAAAAGACTATACCATGATGCATTAAGGGGAAGAGTTAAGGTTGCAAGTGTAAATTTAATTTGCACATGTCCTGCTTTGCCATTCTGTCTCTGTGGCCCCTATTGTATTTCAAGGTGTAATCCAGACCAGTAAAGGGCTGTGTAGTCTTACGTGCCTCACAATGCCTTTCTACGGTAGCTCCTACATGGGCCGCTCACAAACAGCCTGCCAGCAAGCAGGTCACACCCTGAGTGTCTGTGTATGGCCATAGTCCTGGTTCAGTAACTCAGATCCTAGCAGCCTGTCAGAAAACACCAGCTACACTCTGGTGCCTACCAGCCTTGGTTATTACTTGCAGGGTGAACCCAACACATTCCCAGACCTAGATTTTCTCCAAAAAATGTGTGTTCTGTACTGTTTAGCCCTCTTCTGGACAGTTCAGATATTTTAAGTCCATTGTCCCTGTGAGGGAACAATATACAACAACTTGCCACCTTAAATGGATTTACCCACACTGTCACAACACTGGGTTAATTAAAGAACCAAAAAAAAAGTGTATTTAAGTATACAGAGATAGATTTTCAGTGAGTACAAGTAATGAGGTGTTAAAGTCAGAAATGGTTACAAGAAAAATAAAGATAAAACACTTTCTAAACTTAACAAACTAGACTTGGTTTTAAGTGAAGTCCCTTTCCACATGTTTTCAGTACATTACTGACCAAATTTTCAGCCAAAAGTCCAATGGCTGTTTCTTTTCTATTCTTAGGTGAAAAGACAGAGAGAGGTAGGGAGAGAGAACCTGGAGTGATTTTGCCCCTCACGTTTATAGTTCAGTCACCCTTTGAAAAGCATTTTCCTGAGTGTGACCCCTAGTTAAAGGTCTTTCCTGCTGACAGCAAGGAAACATGGAATCTGGTGGGGAAGAGGTGCTATGCTATTGCTTTCCACCTGTTTGCTAAGATGCAGAGCTGTGTGTCTCTTGCCTTCCCCCTATTCTGTGTCAAAGATTGGCCACTTGATAAGTGATGGCCCATCAGCTTTGATGATACCTGGCATGGGGCATCTGCTTGTCCTTTGTTTTTGAGAAACAGGTTTACCCACTTCCCAGACTTGTTAGATAAACACATTTCAGTCATCATTTCAGGTTATGTTCATAATTTTGCTTATAATGTTGTTTTATGCATTTCACCATGATATTATTGACGAACAAGCGGATTAGTTTTCAAATGCAACAGAGGGTCCTGTGGCACCTTTGAGACTAACAGAAGTACTGGGAGCATAAGCTTTCGTGGGTAAGAACCTCACTTCTTCAGATGCAAGTGCACTGAAGAAGTGAGGTTCTTACCCACGAAAGCTTATGCTCCCAGTACTTCTGTTAGTCTCAAAGGTGCCACAGGACCCTCTGTTGCTTTTTACAGATTCAGACTAACACGGCTACCCCTCTGATAGTTTTCAAATGATACCTTACAAGGCATATTTTGTACAAAGATTATTACAGTAGTGTGTAAGGTGTGAATACTGGGGTGCATTACTATAATATCAGTGCAGCTGATTGGATTTTCTCTCTACAACACTCCTGTGAGGTTCAGAAATGTTTTCCCTATTTTAAAGATGTGGAACTAAGGAACAAAGTCCATTTTATAACTTGCCTAATGTCAGGGAAAGAACTGAACACAGGTCTTCCAAGTCCTCATCTGGTGACTTAAAAATTAGAAAGAAGCATATAGTCTGGTGGTTGTGTTGTTTTTTATGTAGAATATGGCATTATAATGGCTATGATCAGAGCATTGTATATCCTTTAAGAAGGGTGATATTGTCACTACTAGGTGTTGCATCACCTACTTAGGAGCAGTTCTGTCTCTTGCTGAGTGGAAACATGGTTTATGCCAGACTTTTTTATCTAACTTTATTGTCAATATTCCCTCCATAGAAGTGCATATACTTTTCCAGCTTTGCATTTAACAGGCAGATGATGGACCTTGAACTCACTGACTCTAAGGAGAAAGCCTTGTTCTCAGAGTTAAATTTACCTGTGTTCAGAGGGTGTAATCAATGATCTATGCATCACTTAACCCCTTGAGGAACTTGAAAAATACGCTCATCCTCTCAACCATGTCCTGTAGGAAGTTTCCCCACACAAATGCCATTAGTGTCCTTAGAATTTAAGCTTCTATTTGGCAAAAACAAACAAAACCAAAATACAAGCTTATGGTTGTGACAATAACATTTCAAATTGAAACCGAGTATATAGTGGTGCAGTGTTAGCTTCCTGAGTCTGCCAACAGTGTCAATGTCTCTGCTGCTGCCCAAGGCTTGCCCAAGCTGCAGCAGGATGAAAACTGCTATTTGGGACCTGCAGTCAATTGTTGTCTGAGTGTGTGTTCTCTCTTTCTACTATTGTGAGTAGCAGTCAAACTGACAAGAATCAAGTCAGTTTCACACTACTGCTGCTGTTGCTTAAGAAAGCTAGCAGGAGGAGCGGAAGTGGGCACTGGAGCTACTCTATAGCGAAGAGGACTCAAAAAACAAGGTTGGGGAAGTGGAGGAGTAACAGAGACAGATACGTATCTCTGACAAGCATCCAGCAAGCCTGGAAGGGGAGAAAGTAAAGAAGATCCATGACTTACACAGGCAGTAGAGAGGAAGCTTTGAGGTGGAAAGAGGGACCAGAAAGAGAGAGAATCCTTTTGCAGCAGAGAGAAAAGGTTAGGGAAAAGTGGTGAGGTTACTCCTCAATCCTCACCTTATTTCCCTTGGACAGTACACCCCAATGTCCATCTTTTGTATTGATCTTTGGTTACCAGGTGTCTGGTGAAAATTCCAAGTCCCTTTTGTGATGGGATGTGTGTAAAGGAGAGATTAGAAAAGATAAGTACAGTACTGAGCGATCAAAAGATCTGAGGTGACGAGGATGGAGAGGTACAGAGACCACAATGGTTCAGAGCCATGTGATCTGGTCACATGCCCTTGCTGAGTCATAGCAGCCATTACTTACAGGCTGTCTGGAATGTTCTCAGGAAGGCTCACCCGGTGGGGCCTAAGCTTCTCCTCAGGCCTTTTGTTTCCCCTGATGGTCCATTACCCTGAATAGGCCCTTCCCAACCAGCTGTCTAGACTGGAAGCATCTTGCCTAGTGGGTGTCACCCAGGTGTAATTACATTTGAAACACAGATACATAGTCAGTATTCATAACTTCAATGACAATAACAAAAATGATACACACATACAACTAGGATAATCATATTCAGCAAATCATAACTTTTCCAATGACACCTCACATGACCCATCTTAATTATGTTATAATTACAACATAATCATACAACTATTAAGAATATGGTGTCATAGCCACCATCTAAGAGCTTGTCAAACAAAGGGTTATTTTCTTCTAAAGAATTTCTACAGCTAAAGGAAAAGGGAACAAGGGGTGTTGTTAAAATTAAAGCCTTTCTTAATACTTTACATTTCTAATGCTTAATGTTCTTTCTTCTTTTCTGTATCATTAAGAAAAGGTTTAAAAGGATTTTTAATAATGTGTTTGCCATGGTACTAAGCAGTCTTAAAAGTCTTTAAAATTGGGCAGTTTCAGGGTCATGTTAATATCTTTGACTCTTTTGGCCTATATACCCCATCTAAATTAATACAGCAGGACTCTAGCTTCTACTGTAATGCAAATACTAATAATAATTGGTTATTATATGTTTAGCCATATATATATATTTGAAATGATATTATTTGTTGCTTTGATACACAATATGAGGGAGATAACAGAGTAAGTGATTCAAGGGCTTTACCATTCCTCATGTGCCCTGCTTCTTTTTTTATATGGATGAAATGCATCTGGAAGACGTTCCTATATTCTTCCCTTACACTTTCCACTAGCTCTTCCTATGTCACCCAGGTGCCTGTCTCCACATGTTATGACACCTTCTCATTGTAATATTTCTATTGTGCCTTGCCTCAGAGGTAGAGAAATGACTCATAACATTAAACTGCATTATAGTTTAATAAAATGCTACATTGCACTGGAATACTAGGTGGATGGTTTGTAGCACATAACGCGACAACACAGATACTGAAACAGCAAAAGTATAATTTCGAAATGATATGTTTTTGTCAAGTGTATAAATATCAGACAGATACCAATAATCATAGGTAATAAAATCCTGTGGGTACTTGTCAGCGGGTTTACCGATGTAATAATATGATCATCCACTAAGGGGCACCCAGGTGCTATGTTTAAAACTGTACTCCGAGTTCTTTTCAGACTTTAAAACTTCTGAAGTTTCCAGACAAAAGTTCCTCTCCCTAAGGCACCACTCCCAAGATTCAATAAAATCCTGGCCTATAAAACTCCCTGACAGTCAATAGAGGCCTATGCAATATATATTTAATTAATTCACTCTCATTTACCACAGTGCTGATCACAGTAACAAATATAATACTTAAATCACTCAAGGATGTGGCTCTTTACAAGGCAATAGCCAAATCCTAGGCAAAGAAACTGAGGCCAAAGAATACGCTTTGAGAACAAAGGCCAAGGGGCTTCATAGGGCAGAATATATTTGTTACCAAACTAACATTAAACAACCTCAGATCCTTACCACCATAAATAAGTGTGCCTGTGATGGTGCTGAAGTCAAGGCAACCATGACAGTTGAATGTCCATGGGAAATTCTGAAGTCAGAATGGAGGGATTTTCAGCAGTCATTCACTATCATACTCACCACAATTATATGGCTATTTAGAAATCTTTACAGTGGAATTGCCAGACCCTGTGAATGAACAAGCAGAGATTTGCCTGACATATTATCGGGAAATAACTTACACATCCATCATGCAAATCAGACTCATTCACAACCAGTTGGAATGCTGAGAACTGCATAACTGAGAAGTAAATGTACAGTTATCGGTAAGTAACCTACAGCAGCCCTGTATTCTGACTGGCTGAGGAAATTCTACTTAATTATAATGTACTTTAAAGAGGCATTTAAGCATATCTGCTGATCTAAAGTTAATCTATCTTTTACTGCTGCTGGTTAAAATAACAACTTAAACTAAATAGACTGGATGTGGAGTGATCAGTTCAGTGGTCATGAAGCCAATGGTATTGCACCAGTTTATACAGCTGGGAATTTGGCCCATTAAGTTTAACTCTTTCATTCTCCCCTGTACTTAACAAAAATCTACATTTTGTGTCTACACTAAACTGATGGTGTCTTAATAACAAGTGTTTGAAGACATTTAAAACTATTTTAAAATATTGTAACATATTTCAAACACATCTCTGATACATTGTGACACTGATCATTTAAAATCACTAGGCAGTGGTTTGGGAATGGCAACAGTTAGTAGAGAGTACTGTGCTTTGAGCATTGGCCTGTTAAACCCAGAGTTGTGAGTTCAGTCCTTGAGGGGGTCACCTAGGGATCTGGGGCAAAATCAGTACTTGGTCCTGCTAATGAAGACAGGGGGCTGGACTCTATGACCTTTTGGGGTCCCTTCCAGTTCTATGAGATAGGTATATCTCTGTATATTATATCAGGAATTATTATTATTTAAGAACCAACATTTAAAAATGTTTTCAGCCTTGTTTGGTTATAATTGTTCCCATCTGGTGAAGGAAAGACAAACACACAACAGCATTGGGCCAGTGCCTGACCAGCAGGAAGTGAAACTGCTCAGTGAAGCCTCTTTGTTTTCAAATGAAGTTAAATGGGAAAGTAAGCAATCCACATACATGATGAAGAGGTCATACATTTCCAATTTTAGACAGGTTTAGCAACATAGGCAAGGAATGTTAAACAATGTATTCTCATCTTGTCACTGCCTCTGTCTTTTATAGACACAGGAAATAAAAGCGATCACTTTGTATATGATCAGCAGCATTGCAAAGCCTGGAAGTGTCTTCAACAGTGGAGGGCCATTTGTCAGCACCTGAATTTGTGTTAAACCATTTAGCATATGCCTACTTAAAATCTTGCTGCACAGTGAGATATGAAGTGTCATGAGACACAGTTGTAAGATAATACTACACAGTAAAGCACATTTGTATCTTGCTGCTACAATGGAAAGATTTAATATGTCCTATCCATTTACTACGCATCAGAGTCAGAGATATAATTGGCTAGGATGGTTAAGATATGATTTAAAGCAGTGACTCCATCAGCCTGGGTTTTTGTTAATGTGGAGTAAGGGTTCCTTACTACATTATATTTTCCCTTGTCATAGTAAGCTCTAGGTTAATTGTATGTTGCAATCTAATCTATTCCTGCCTTCACTACATTCTCTACAAGACAACACTGGTACATGTGCTTGATCATTCTCCACCTTTATAAAAAGAAGAATGAGAGTTGTCACAGACTAAAGCTTACCTGAAATATGAGGGGCTTGAAATTGATAATGACTGTTACAATGATTACAGCTTCCATTTCTTTTCACTACAACACTTACTGGATCACAGTGGTCAAAGCTTAAAATTATTTGGCACTAGGCGAAGGGGTCTTATTCAATTTTTGTTATATTTTAATACTGAAAAATCTGAGAACTAGATGATGACTGAAGACAGGGCCACATAGATGTGTTTGGGTACCCAGGGCAAAATCTGAAGCTGAGGTTCCCCACCCTTCCAAAAAAATTACCATGGAAATGAACACATTTTAGAAGAGGGGAGGGGATGGAGGGTCAGAAAGGGCTCAGACCTGTAGGGTACCTGCCCTCCCTGTGCGGATTGGGGATTCTGCCCTGCATGATTCTGCCCTGCCGGTTTTGTTTAATATCTTTATTAATGATCTGGAGGATGGTGTGGACTGCACTCTCAGCAAGTTTGCAGATGACACTAAACTAGGAGGCGTGGTAGATACACTAGAGGGTAGGGATCGGATACAGAGGGACCTAGACAAATTAGAGGATTGGGCAGAAAAAAACCTGCAATGAGGTTCAACAAGGACAAGTGCAGAGTCCTGCACTTAGGACGGAAGAATCCCATGCACTGCTACAGACTAGGGACCGAATGGCTAGGTAGCAGTTCTGCTGAAAAGGACCTAGGGGTCACAGTGGACGAGAAGCTGGATATGAGTCAACAGTGTGCTCTTGTTGCCAAGAAGGCTAACGGCATTTTGGGCTGTATAAGTAGGGGCATTGCCAGCAGATCGAGGAACGTGATCGTTCCCCTTTATTCGACATTGGTGAGGCCTCATCTGGAATACTGTGTCCAGTTTTGGGCCCCACACTACAAGAAGGATGTGGAAAAATTGGAAAGAGTCCAGCGGAGGGCAACAAAAATGATTAGGGGTCTGGAGCACATGACTTATGAGGAGAGGCTGAGAGAACTGGGATTGTTTAGTCTCCAGAAGAGAAGAATGAGGGGGGATTTGATAGCAGCCTTCAACTACCTGAAGGGGGGTTCCAAAGAGGATGGAGCTCGGCTGTTCTCAGTGGTGGCAGATGACAGAACAAGGAGCAATGGTCTCAAGTTGCGGTGGGGGAGGTCCAGGTTGGATATCAGGAAAAACTATTTCACTAGGAGGGTGGTGAAACACTGGAATGCGTTACCTAGGGAGGTGGTGGAGTCTCCTTCCTTGGAGGTTTTTAAGGCCCGGCTTGACAAAGCCCTGGCTGGGATGATTTAGCTGGGAATTGGTCCTGCTTTGAGCAGGGGGTTGGACTAGATGACCTCTTGAGGTCCCTTCCAACTCTGATATTCTATGATTCTATGATTCTATGTGGCCAGGGGTCCGCTCCCAGTCCTGGCTTCCGCTGAGCTCCAGCCCCGCTGTCAATAGGAGCAGTATCTTTGCCCACTTCTACCTCTGAGCTATGAACCTGCTGGGTTGCCTAAGGCCCATTGTGATGATGCCAGCAGCAGCAACAATGGGATCTGGGCCCAACCAGGCTGGGCGAATCACTCCCCACGCTTTCAATGGTTGGCGCCAAACCTGAGTGGTGCTGTAACTCTGTGCATCAGGTCCCAACGCCTCTCACTCAAATTTGGCCCAACTGCCCCTCCATCATTATGAGGCCCCTCTCAAATGGAGGGCTGGGGGCAAACTGCCGCTTTTGCCCCCCTCCAAAACCCTGACTGAAGATTTATAAAGTGAATAATTCCACATTAGCGGCATGGCTTATGGCCAATAGTATTTAAACAACCTGATGTTTAAATATATATATTATGAATCATATCAACTGTGTATAGTGTGATGAAAGTTTAATTTTTATGGCTATGGATGATGATTGTCCCAAACAGAAGAAGGGTGTATGCAAGTTGTTCAATGAAATCAATATTTTAATGAAATAGACATTTATAAAATTCAGAAGATGCCCCCAAGTTAAAGCCTGAAGTTCTGGTTGAGCTTTGTTACAATAAGTTCTCCTTGACAACCCTCAAGTTTCAAGCTACCTTCAGCAACTGTTCAATGGCATTCGAAATACGGCGATGTTTCAGACTTTAAAAAGGAGAGTGAGAGATGTTTCCAACAAAAATAGGGGTGGGAGGGATAGCTCAGTGGTTTGAGCATTGGCCTGCTAAACCCAGGGTTGTGAGCTCAATCCTTGAGGGGGGCCACTTAGGGATCTGGGGCAAAATCAATACTTGGTCCTGCTACTAAAGGCAGGGGGCTGGACTTGATGACCTTTCAAGGTCCCTTCCACTCCTAGGAGATAGGATATCTCCATTATTTAAATCAAAATTTAAAAGGCTCCAAGGGTCTTCAAGAGAATGAAGCCACATTCTTCTTCTCTAAGAAGAAACTACATTTACGGCTACTTATCTTTAGTCACTGATACTTTCAGAAAATGCCTGTGGCTACCATGTTCCTTGCAACTCCCAAACTAGCTCGTCTACTGGAAAGTAATCTTTGGAAGTGGCTCTGCTGTCAGAGAAAAGTTACTGAAAGGAGATAATGAGCTACTGTGTGTGGGAGGGCGGATGGGCTCCAAAGGGAGAGCTACAGAAAAAAAGTTACTAATCAAAGTAAATGAAAATCATTACACTTCCAATGATGTGTTTACCAAGTGTTATTATTCTACCATATTCTTCCTGCATTCTCTAAAAAGTATTTTCCATGAGGGACTGAAAGAATATCCACAATAAAATAGACAAACATATTTTTAAAGACGAATGCTCTTAAAACTAATGCATTCCAAAAGAAAGAAATATATTCTAGTAAGACACTCCAGGATATGTTCCATGGGGGGACATAACTTTGGTAATTGATGGTATGTTGGATTGGCTCAAAGTAGGTCCCTGTGATGGTCTAGTTATTCTAAATCCTGCCTCAGCAAAGCGGGATGTACTGGATGACCTCTCAAGGTCCCTTCCAGCCCTACATTTCTATGATCCTCTGAATCTGTGGGGCTTGGTATGGGTGATAAGGATGCACTCATGAGGATGCAATTGCAAGATCATGGGCAAAGACTTGTCAGGGCTTCCTTTATACAGACATGAACCAAAGTCCATTGAAGTCTTTACATTGATTGTGCTGGGATTGAGATCAGGCCTGACATTATTTATTTACAGGATCTTAGCTTTTTGAATGCAGAGGGTTGAAAAGGTCCACCATCACTATTTGTGTAATGTAATAATGTATAAATAGTAATATTGTGTGTATGTGTGCATGTGCATATATGTGTGTATACACATAAACATATATATACATTTATATGTACTGCCATGCGGTAGGTATGCATGAAAGGTATTATAATTTTGTTAGGAATTTTTTAAGCAACTTTACAGAATTCAATTATCTGTTCTTCTATCAAATGGGGACTGCAACCAGTTGCAGTACAATCTTCCTCATCCTACAAGGGACCTCCCATTTCACTTGGAGGAATTCTCTCTAGGGGAAAAAGGACAGTTTACTCAACTCTTGGCTTTTATTCTGAGGCTGCCAATAAGGATACCAATTACTGCCAGTTATAGTGGTAATTATATTTTTAACCTTCCCTTTGAACATGAGTGAGAATGCATAGGTTACAGAAGAGCCATCACCTAGATGATTATGATTTTTGAAACTCCCCCATCCTCTGTCAGTGTCTAATTGGTGACATATACAGAAGAGGCTCTGTACCCCTGAGCCATGCAGTCCTCTGTTCTGCTTCTGAATGTTAACATGTAAGTTTGGTATGATAGTTTCTGACTTCCAATCTCTAAGCAGGAAAGAAAATAAACTGAGATATTCATGAAGATCAACATTTAGTGGGCCAGATCCTCAGCTGACATAAATCAGTGTCGCTTGATTAACTGCAGTGGAGCAACCCTGACTGACAAAATTGAGGATCTGGCCACAGTTTTTAAAAACACAAATATCCAGAATCACTCCTTGTTAAAATTAGAAAGTAGATCAATAGCTGCTAGAAATAGTATTTGGGGGAGTTATTTTTAATGATCTTCCAGCTTGCTCTGTTAAGGTATCTGAGTGGACTTGAGGGCCTTTTGAGCTTCCTTTCAGTCCTACATTTCTATGATTCTATGCTTTTATGCCCAGGATGCAATTTCTTGTAAACTGGCCTGTACAGAGCCAGTTACAGTTGGCTGCTATAACAACAACATAATCTTACATTTCAGTACTGCCCTAAGTACCTGACTATAATACCAGCTTGGCATGTAGGTGCTGCTGACCCTCCATGTTCACAGTTCCCATCTCTATTAAAGCCCTTATCATGCATCAAGACACAAGTAGTGTGGATTCCTGCATCTATCGTTCCATGCAGGGTCCCATTGCTGCTGTTTATCAGTTCAGTCATGCCCATGTGTGTTAATATGGTATTTGATATTATCAGATATGAAATGATGTGGGATAGTGTGCCTGCACAGAACCAAACAGTTGATGCCCAGGTCTGTCCCTAAGTGTTGTAGAGCATAAAAACTTCTTTCTCCCTTAACTGATCATTGCCTCACTTTGATTCATTCATGGCTCCATTTAACTTGCTTTAACATCTTCTGTTGTGTCCGTGGTAGAATATTAATACTTCATCGAAACTTTGATGTGTCCCATCCTTCAAAATACTCCAGCTAAAAAAATTCTCCATACATCAGCAAGACTTGCTTACATTGATACTTCTTTACAGTTAATGGTGCACATGTATTGGCTCAAACTTCCAGGATGTCTGAGGACACCAGTGCCTCGTAAGAATGTGTCTTATGTAAGGATGCAATTGTTTTCTTTAATCAGACAGTTGCAAAGTTGGCTTGGATTGAAGTGGAGTGCAAATTTGGGTACACTGATTTAGAGACCATGAACTAAAGCTGTCATCCCTGCAGCTTTATCAAGTGCTAGCTAGGTGGTCTAATTTGCCAGATTGTCTAGAGATGTCAGGGACAGCTGCTTCTTGTTTATTTCTTATAAAGAGGCGTTAATCAAAGTGACCTGGACTCCGATGGGCTAGCACCAGTGGCAGCAAGTATTGGTGTCACTGGATCCTTGTTTGTGTTAGGTTAACAGGCTTTTTAAAAATAATATCTAGTTGCTGTAGTTGGGAAGATTGACAAGATTAGCCATAAATATACCAAGAACGCTGCAATAAATATTTGATCTGGAAAGAAAAAGTCAACGAAGATTGTACTTTCAGAAAGATAAATGCTGGAATGGTAAATGTCACAATTTGGATGTTACTAAGACAATGCTAAGAAAGAGATTTAATACCAGATGTCTGTAGGAGACAAGGCAGAAGTTGAAGTCATAGAGATAGTGAACTAGGGCACTTCACATGGTAATTTTAAAAGGGATGCACAGGCTCAGGGATGTCGATACAAAAAATAGTTTAGACTCAGAAAAGAACAGCAAGTTTGTTCAAAAATGGAGGACACTAATACTAAGAACAAAGTAGAATTTCCTTCTAAAATGGCCACTGGATCTGGTTGGGAAATGTGTCCCCCACCTGGAAAATTTCAGTGAGACAAAAAAAGTTTTTCATCAAAATTTTCAGTGGAAACATTGAACGTTTAAGCCCAAAATGGAAAAAACCATACAAAATTCAGATTTTGGTTGTCTGACAAAAATTGAAATTTTTGAGGAAACCACTTTCAATTAAATTTTTGTCTTCATCAAATCTGATTTGCAACCAAAAATGTTGATAGAAATCTTTCAACTAACTCTAATAGCACCACTATATTAGAAGATTGCCAAGAGTTGTTTTTTTTTTGACAAAGAAATAAGTAGAGATGGTGCAGAACCAGACAGTTCAGCAGTTGGAATCTGAACTTCCCCACAGATTAGGGCTATTTAGAGACCGAGGCTTTTGTTTCTGGGCATCTTGAGAAACAAGACCTTCCATTCCTGGTGTTTGTGAAGGAAGCTGATCAATAACTATAATCAGATATAAGCCTCAAAGTAGAATTTAAAGGGATTCTGAAAGCAGAAAGACACAAAAAGTCATCCACTTCTAGGGCACCAGAAAGTTCAAATGAAAAACAAAAATACGGCCCTTCATCCACCACCCCGGGCTAAATAGGCCTCTTCCCTCTGGCGAAGGGATTTCCACCCATCGCTGGGGGGCAGGGGAGAGCATGTCTTCCCTCTACTCCATGTTCCAGCTTTGGGATGCTAAATTCTGGTCAGTTCTCAGCTCTAAGCCCAAGGCTGCCCTGCTCCATTTCTTAGGGTGCCTGCTGCTGGTCAGTCCTTTTTCTCTGGGTGCCAGTGTTCCTTCTGTAGTCCAGCCGAAGACCTCTCCTCAGCTCCTTTCCTGGCTTCTTCCACACAGCCCTTCCCAGGCTCCTTCACGAACTCCTTCTCAAAAGGGAGCTACCACTGGCCCTTTTCTAGATCCCTGTTCCTGGAGAATATCCCTGCAACCCCCATCAATGAGAACAAGATCATATGTTTCCCAGTTGGCCTGTCCACATGTCCTCTTCTCTCTCAGTCATGTGATTGGAGCAAGCAGTGGAACCAGGTACAAGTCAGAGCTGGGACCTGCATATCTTAAAGTTCTAGCATATCCTGCAACACATAAGAACATAAGAACGGCCGTACTGGGTCAGATCAAAGATCCATCTAGCCCAGTATCCTGTCTACCGACAGTGCCCAATGCCAGGTGCCCCAGAGGGAGTGAACCTAACAGGTAATGATCAAGTGATCTCTCTCTTGCCATCCATCTCCACCCTCTGACAAACAGAGTCTAGGGACACCATTCCTTACCCATCGTGGCTAATAGCCATTAATGGACTTAACCTCCATGAATTTATCCAGTTCTCTTTTAAACGCTGTTATAGTCCTAGCCTTCACAACCTCCTCAGGCAAGGAGTTCCACAAGTTGCCTGTGCGCTGTGTGAAGAAGAACTTCCTTTTATTTGTTTTAAACCTGCTGCCTATTAATTTCATTTGGTTCATTATGTTTTACACTGGTGATGAAAAAGTCTCCTAAAAGTGCTGCCTTAGTCCTTGGACCAGAAATTGGGCTAGTGTCCTGATCACATCTAAAAGAAGCATGATCTTTGATCATTAGATAGCAAACTGAACAAGGCACTTCACAGACAGATGTATACCTGAGATTAAAATGAGTAAACTGAGATTAAAATGAGTAAGCAATAAAATCACAAAGCCTCCCTCTAGAGGAGTCCCTCAGTGTGGGACAATCCCCAGGTGGTGCAGAACTGGGTAGAACAGCCATAATTTCCTACACCAACCTCCAGCACAGTGGGCGTGGCAAGGACAAAAGGAGTCTGGCATGTTTTAGGGAGGTCTGGCATGTTTTGGGGAGGTCTGTGGGAGCAAGTTAAAGGTGGTCCAATGGCTGCTCCAATATATGTTAGGGACTAGTCAGTTCCCAGGTAGGTCCAGGATTGGAGGGAACATAAAGATGGCCTCCGGCCCCTGTCTCTGGTTCTGTACTAAGCACAGCTCAGCTGCAAACGAGAACCTTCCCCCATATTTTTTTTAAACTACATATTTTTATAGAAGTGTTTTGTCTTCACTTGGTGGAGTTTTCTGACTACATCTCAGCTGCACAGGATACAGTAGCGGTTAGATTAATGCTCTGTTCACTGTCAGACTGCAGCAACCTGCCCTCTCAAAGCCAGCGAGCCTTGTTATTCACCTTGTACAGCCACTGTTCAGGGCTAAATATATCCATCCAGTTCACCACAAAGACTGAGCCTGGAGTAAATGTTAAAGGCCATCCAGATAGTTAATGCTTTGTGCAAATGGGATCCAATAGAGCTGATGTAACAAAATCCAGGCAGCTTTTTTTCAAGCTCTGTATCACAGCAAAAGGAAAGTGCAGCAGTAATGGCAAAGTACTGCTTGTTCTTCCTGTCTATGCACTGGTTAGGAATTGCTCATTTAATTTATGGCTTGCTGCACCGATTGCATGAAGTCACTGGAGTCCTTAAGACAAAGTCTGGAATAAAGAATTAATGTCCCTGAATAATATGTGGTGTCTAATCTTGGCACATTGAGACACTGATGTACAGGCATTTTTCAATGGTCAAATCTACCAGTCCAGACACAATACCTACTCACCCATTTAAAAAAGTAAATTACTGACCCAGGTTAGACGTTTTTCAGTGCCACAGTAGCAACTGGAGATCTAATTGAATTGGTTGATCCCCAAATATAGGACAAGTTGGCGCAAAAGAAAGTGATCAGACACTAACCTGGTCCTCTGTCAGCTCTATTCAAATCCATGCCAGAAGGACCCAAAGGATAATTCACTCACTACCAACATATTCCAGGTATGGAAAGAAATGACTTTTCACCAGATGGAAAATTATAGAACCATACAGTCAGTCTTCCTCTAGTTCACAATTAGAGATAGCAGTTGTCACAACATTTCAGATGCTAATGTGGATCCAAAATTTCTCAAAGTTCAAATATGTTTGGATTTGAGCTTTTGGTTCTGGCCTGCTTCTATTCAGAATGCCAAAAATCATCACTGAATGGTTAACATAGATGTCTTATAAACCTGGTAGATTATGCATAGGCAGCTAGAAATAATAATTTGAAGATCAGGGTGGGGGAGGAGGGGATATCAGAGATGAAGGATCATGCAGAGACCTTGTGAAATATGCCAGTATTTCACATACTAGGCAGCTAGAAATAGTCATTTGAAGATCTAGCAAAAAATATAAACTCCCACAGTCTCATTATCTTTTGATATTTACAATAAAAAAAAGCATTTGCTAACTTAAGACATTGGTTCAATGTACCAAGCAGATAAATTCTGCCCCTTAAAATATATGTTAGTATTTCAAAGAAGTATCCCTAGGCACTCCTGACCCAATCCTACTTTCACTAAAATCCATGGCAAAACTGTGATAATGGAGAGGATCAATCCATATTTCTCTTCATAATAGATCGGTGGCAGTTTACATAAAGACATTATAGACATCAGTTAAACTGCATGCATACAGCAAAGGCAAGGCTTGAA
This sequence comes from Chrysemys picta bellii, assembly GCF_011386835.1. NCBI lineage: Eukaryota > Metazoa > Chordata > Testudines > Emydidae > Chrysemys > Chrysemys picta. The sequence continues at coordinate 21,543,698 of NC_088791.1, forward strand.
ATACCATCACCCACTCCCACTGGTGAGTGGGAAGCCTGCCTTGGCAAGTGATGGATCTGACAGGATCCATCTTTGCAGAATTTAATTTTTGCTGTTTATCTGCTTATGACTGATTTTAACACATATGGTTCTAAACCTGAACTGAGTATAAATCAATACAACATTTTTCTGAGGCTGCAGACAGCTCAGTGCCTCTGCGGCTGCTCATAGCTTTACCAAGCACCAGCAGAATGAAATTAACAAGACTATGTTCAATTTCACTGCTGTTGTTCAGACCATGATGGCAACAATGAAACAGTCCAGAATCATTGCTGCTGCTGCTGCTGCTGCTTGAGAAAAAAAACTTTGAGGAAAAACAGAGGCAGACACAGAAGTGGTTCATGACCCCGGGAAGGAAGGCTGCCCAAAAATCAAAGTTCAGAGACCTTTTATAGAATAATCTGCTCTTTACAGCACCCAGAAGGCTAGAGAAGGGGTAGAGTAGTGGAGACCTTCCCATTTGCAGCAGTCAGGAGATTCTGTAGTAGAGAAGGAAAGACAGAAATCTCAGGACTCAGAGAAGGATGGAGATTCAAATATATAAGACATCTGTTAGGTAAAGGTTTATATGGAAAATGGAGGAATGTCCATGGTCAGCTCTTTCTCTTTTCCCAGAAACTAGGAGTTGAATTTCTCATTAGGGTATTTTCCATGGACTTTATTAGTGTTCCCTGCCACCTACCTTTTACCTCTGATTAATAGGTTTAGTCCTGTGATTAGTAGGTATCTGGTATATTTTTTAATTCTTGGGAAAAGAGAATTGAATTCAGGAGCTTCAGGTTCAATATATTCTATATAGATTGTTATGCCCCACACATTACCATAGTATATGAACTAAAGGACCACTGAAATTAGCAATGGTTAAACTTACACCCTTTTTGTAAGCCCAAGAACTAGAGGATGACAATAATATATATTTGAACCCATTTGAGATCATATGCGGTAGTCAATAAACTATAGATATTCAGGCCTAAGCCAAAGCAAACATCGATCCTCAATTGTCCAGCAGAGTAATCAGTGGGAAACAGATCAAAACATTCTCATTGAATGATAAGCAATGGGAAGCCCAGTCTGTTTTAAAGTCAGATGAATATATTCCAATAAAATATGAAGAGTTTATTGGATTGTGTGTATTTTCTCTTATGTCTGTTCAGAAATGCACCTCCCTAGATAAACTAAGCCCAGAACTATAAACCGTAGCAACACACTCTTCAATTGCCAGAGACTAAGGTTTGTTTTGTTTAGTCTCTGTTTTTGTTTTTCCTGTTTCCTGGAGTGCTACAATTTTCTGAAAGACCATAGAAATATGTATGATCAGATAATCTCATATTGCATAGAAGGTCAAAGGTTTATATGTTATATAGAGCACTATGTTGCTGACTTGATATGAGTAATTGGATATGGGTGAGGCCTCATTTCTTGGGAGACAGAATTAGGGAGGTAAATGGATCAGCAGACTGGAAACAGAATGTCTGTTCTAGCTACGATAAGGGAGACGAACCAGGGAACCATTTACAATGGACAAGATGACAATGGATAAGATAAGCCTGGAACATAAGATGAGGTAAAGAGTAAACTGTGCATGCACAGTGCAGGGAACTGAGTATGCTGTACAGGTTCCTACAATGTGACCAAGCCAATCCTAAAATGTGTGATGCAATGTGTAGTAGATGCAATGTAATGTGTAAATATATATAGAGAGGAAGAGGCTTGCTGTGTAACTTAGGATGTGTGGTATGCCCTATACTCCTCCCTTCCCACCCACCCCAGGCTTGAGTCTGATCAACTCAAGTGTAGTTTGATTGTGTGCCGAGAAAGAAACCTCAGTGACAAGTCCGGAGTTTAACCGATTTCTTGGATTCCAAAGAACTGAATAAAGTGTCTTCCCAAACTGGATGAGGCATTCTAAATAAGCTGAATGGAAAAGGTCTCGGAGAGTATCCCAACATCATTGGTGCCCAAACCCTGGAGCCACTTGTCTGGAGCAGGTAAGGTAGCCTTAGTGATGAGCCCGGAGTTAACACAAAATTCACTCATCTGGAGTAGGTCAAGTATACACCTCTTATTGTGAGGGTCACTACCTAACAGTAAGAGAAATGGCATTGGAAGGGTTTCAATGTTTAAATATGAGGAAGTTAGCACCAGGCTGGAGAAGTGGGTTAAATCTAGGGCAGACCCTATGAACTCTCCAGAGAAGTATTAGGGGGAGATTGGTACTATGTGAAAAAGAAACTCCAGAGAGTGGTATTAAATGTGGGGGTGGGGGAGGGAGAGAGAGAATGCTTGCCAGAGCTTTATGGCAAAGGTCTGCTAAGTGCCATAAATAAATAAATTATTGGCAGAGCACACCAAAAGTCTGTTAAAACAACAAGGAGTCCGGTGGCACCTTAAAGACTAACAGATTTATTTGGGCACAAGCTTTCATGGGTAAAAAACCTCACTTTTTCTTCAGATGCAAGAAGAAGTGAGGTTTTTTACCCATGAAATCTTATGCCCAAATAAATCTGTTAATCTTTAAGGTGCCACCAAACTCCTTGTTGTTTTTGTGGATACAGACTAACACGGCTACCCCCTGATACAAAAGTCTGTTGAATACCATTAGAATTTTCAAAAAAATAAAGCCCATTGGCAAGCATGAAAAAAACAATAGCTGGTTGTGTGTGGGGGGGGGGGTTCAATCCAAAGGGGGGGAAAGCCCAAACCAAGGCAACAGTTTCACAAGGATTAGTTGTGGTGGCTAAAACTTAACAAATGAAATGTGCCACATCGAGGGATGAATGCAAAAAGCATACAGAGCAAATCAAAGTTGTACAGAAAGAAAAACTAAATGAAAAAGATTCCTGAAAAGTCGGGAAGAAAATGATGCCTGTCACCTATTTGCATAAATCCAAAGTAAAAAGCAACCATTCTTCAAGGATTGTATTTAGTGAGTACGGTTTTGCATGCAAAGGGCACTAAGTTAAGAAATAAGTGCAAAATACCCTAAAAAAATACAGCAAGCTTAGAACCACCAAGGAAAAGTCAGCTAAAATAAGTGTTACTCTAGGAAATAAGATAGAAGAGTTATGGTCCCAGAATTTAGTAGCTGGCAAGGCCTTAAAAATGTCTTATTAAACAATAAAAAACTAAAGTAAGTAATTTAGGGAAAAGTATGTGCAAAAAAGGAGTTTTTGCACAATTAATACTGCAGAGCTCAGAGGGGACTAAATAGCCAGGGGTAATGACAGTCATGAAGTATTCAAAAGGACGTTAAAGTGTTTAAAAAATAGAATTCTTGGTTTAAGAATGAATCCCAGTTATGGCAGTATAATGCATGAAGTCATGCCTGGTGAAATCCTTAGTAATCAAACAAATTATGCACCAGGGAGGTCAGGTGGTGGTAACTTAACAGCCCTATGCTTTCCCCCCCCAGAGCCTTTACAGCCATTCTGAAAAAAATGGGCTCTTCCCAATGAACGTGTCTGTAAATAATCAAGTGTGCTGGCTGCTGCAAATATAAAGACAATCTAATTTAAATTGTCTGACTATAAACGATTTACTTGAAATCACAAGAGGAAACAGGAATATCTATATGGCTTAACTGCTTCCAAATGTTCTAGTAAGGAGGTAACCTGGGCACAAAATGAAAAAGTAATAAATTGTAGTGTTAAGTTAAAGAAAAATAAACAAAACAGCAGCTAAAACGGCCTGTCAAAAAAGATAAATGTAACACTATGCTTAATAAAGTCTGAGATAGCTAAAATGCAGAAGAAAAATAAAGAAGTAAAAAAGGCAGTAAAACAGATGTTGCTAAAATTCAGCAATTATCAAAGCCCAGGCCAAAAAAGCTATCTTGTGTGTAAAAAAATGTATTCAAAGCTTAAATATAAAAATTAAAATTGCAGTGTAGAAATGTGTGCCATCTGTTCATCACTTGCAATTTACAAAGGGAAAACTTCAGGCGTGTAAAACCATTTTAGAAAAGAAGGTTCAAAGATTTAACTAGCAGGTTAAGCCAAGCAAGTTTAGAAGTGTAAAACAGCTAAAAAGCTGCAAAAATAAAATAAATATTATAATAATTATTATAATATATAATGTAATTAATACAGCAAATAAAAAAGTAAAAGTTAAATTACAAAACATGCAATATATACAGTAAAAGAAGCAAAACAATCTAAACAGAACATGCTACTTAATTAAAATCCAAAAAGTTGTGTTTTCTTTTTCATATGACTGTATGTACCCAGCACAAGGGGGGGGGGGGGGACAGTAAATGTAAAGTAAAGCCCAATCACCAGAGTCTTATTAAAAATATACCATCCAAATTGTTTTCTTTTAACAGATTATTAATGATAAATAATTGTGCAACTGCCATTCAAAAGATATGGCAAAACCTCCAACTATTAAAATCCCACCCAAAAATTCTATTTAACTGAAGTGTAAATAAGTTTTACTAAGGGAGTAAAAATCAAAACTATATGGTGACGTTTTGTAAATGAAAACAAATATAATGTCCTAGACTGAAAACAGGTCCATATAGTTTAGAGTTAAGACCTATTAAAAATATTGTACAAAAAATGTTCAGTTTATGTATGTGTCAGAATTATTACTTTTTACCAATCTGAGGTTACCTAAAAAATTGTGCCCACCAAAATTTAATGAAATATAGTTTACAACTGTTGAAAGGACTTTCTGAATAAAAATGTATAGTATAGAACACATAAAACTGCCATGGTAGGGGGCAACTACACCAAAAGAAACTTAATAGAGTTGGTAAGACTAGAGTCTATTTAAAATAGGTAGGGAGAGCCACATAGAGATGCTGTGGAAACAAGACCAAGCATTTCAAAAGAAGACAGCAGCAAAAGTTCTGCATCCATTAAATAAGCAAAACCAAAGACTAATTAATAAAGCTTTGTTAACTGTATGTGATGTACATCAGGTTATAATTGCTTTTTAAAAAAACCCATAACATTAAGCCAATGTGTTCTAATAATAATGTGTGGTATGTGGGGGATACATGCTATACAAACCAAATGCAGCCTTATGTGATACGTAGCAAGAAAACTTGCCCTCTTTTATCACAACAGAAAAGTTTAAAATTTGGTACAAGAAGGGTGACACCATTTGGTGCAGGGTAAGAAAATTAACAAGGGTCCAATACCAGGAAGTTAAATGTGAAATCCCTGCAACCCATACGGTGTGGAAGAAGTTTGTTTTCCCTCCTCAAATATTGTTGCAAGACAATTCAAGGTCTGAAAAGCCCCAGGCTAGTACTGCTGTTTGCACCTAGGGGACACTTACATTTGCAGATGTAATGTCTTAAACCGAGTTGCCGGCATGTGCATTCACTATGGGGGAGTAGTCTCCAAATTGCTCAGTAGCGTTGAGACAGTGGGACGTTGGTAAAGTAAAAACCGCCTATGTTGGTAATGACAAGTATTATGTGGTGGCCGAAGAGGACAACTTCTGGTATGGACCCAGAAAATGTTATTTTAATTGGCCTATGTTCTGTTTCAAATTTCCCTGGTAATAAATTGAAAAATATATACGTGGTACCAGGTTTTTTGTAATGTAATAAAAGCAAAGTTAAAATTACAGAAGAATGTTTTAAAGACAAATATGTTTGCCAAGCCTCCCGGATTGTCCTGGAGTATCCAGGAATTAAAGATTAATCTTTAAGTAAAGATTATGTCTGTGACAGTGCACCCCATAAGGCTTTATGGAAATATGCTTAGGAATGTATATATATGACATAACTGGAATATGTTTTATGCTACATATGCCATGTGACATATCTTTGTAAAGGTTATGATCTACTGAATCTATTCATCCTATTTGTATGCATGTATCATTTTTGTATTCAAAGTTATGAATATTGGCTGGGCACCGGCTTGATTTTTATGTAGCCTTTGTAAAGCATTTGGTCAGCTTCTTGAGAAAGGAATGTGCAAATTAAGTGCCCAGTCAAGAAGCACTTAAGGGACAATGGATCTTGGGAGGCTCCAATCCACATAAGAAGTTTACTTGAGGACGTTCAAGGGAGCAGGTAAGCAACGGCTGCTGCCTGTAAAAACTGAGTCATGCATGGACATGTGACTTGCCCATGTGACTCCAAAACTCCATCTTGGAGCTGGACTTTGCATAGGAGAGAGGAGGGGGTCTCCACCCACAAGAGAAAGTCTACTTAAACCCCTGGGATACCCCTCCATTTAGTCTTCAGCTGGCTAAAGAGATAGCCTCTCCAACCCCAAGGATAGAAACTGGAACAAAGGACAGTAACTACAAGGGGTGTGAGTGATTGCTGGACCCAGACTAGAAGGAGACTAGTCTGTAAAATGAAGCTTACTGGGTGAGGTTTTTATCTGTATTCAGTTTTCTTAGACATAGACTTGCGTGTTCTATTTTATTTTGCTTGGTAATTCACTTTATTCTGTCTGCTATTACTTGGAACCACTTAAATCCTTAAATACTTTCTGTATTTAATAAAATCACTTTTTACTTATTAATTAACCCAGAGTATGTATTAATACCTGGGGGTCAAACAGCTGTGCATCTCTCTCTATCAGTGTTATAGAGGGCGAACAATTTATGAGTTTACCCTGTATAAGCTTTATACAGGGTAAAACGGATTTATTTGGGGTTTGGACCCCATTGGGAGTTGGGCATCTGAGTGTTAAAGACGGGAATGCTTCTTAAGTGGCTTTCAGTTAAGTCTGCAGCTTTGGGGCACCTGGTTCAGACCCTGGGTCTGTGTTGGAGCAGACTGGTGTGTCTGGCTCAGCCAAACAGGGTGATGGAGTCCCAAGCTGGCAGGGAAAGCAGGGGCAGAAGTAGTCTTGGCACATCAGTTGGCAGCCCCAAGGGGGTTTCTGTGATCCAAACTGTCACAATGTCATGTGATGAAATGTCCAGGAATTTGTCCAACCAAAGTTGGCAACCCTAAAGAAAAAGCAATCATATAATGTAGGATTATATCCTAGTGGATTATACCAGAGGAGGTGAGCTTGCACTGCCTGGTTTGTAGTAATACTAAGCCTAGTATTAATGGTGGTTCAAATAATTACAACTACTGTGATCTTGGGAATGTGTTGCTGGGTAATAAACTTTAAAAAGCACACAAAAAACCAAACATATAATGCAAATTAAACAAATGCTAATATAAAAAAGAATAATAAAAGCAGCAGAATGTAGGCCTGGCTTGACATGAGTAATTGAACATGGGTGAGGCTTCATTTCTTGGGAAACAGGATTAGGGAGGTAAATGGGTCACCAGGCTGGAAACAGAATGTCTGTAATATCTAAGATAAGGGGGAACTACCAGGGAACCATTTACAATGAACAAAATAACAATGGATGAGATAAGCCTGGAACATAAAGATGAGATACAGAGTAAATTGTGGATGCTGGAGTGAGTCTCCTAGTTAGTGGGATCTTCTCTGCTTCTTATGAGTCTAGTTTACTGCTGAGATAAGGCTGTGCTGCATCACAACAAGAGTGGCTGCACTCCACCAGAGAAAAAAGACAGTGAATGGTGGAATGACCAAATTCCTAGGTCGGCTTGGTGGTGCTGTGATCAGGCACAGGGAGGAGCAATGGAATTCATTTGTCTTACATAGGTTCTACCTTTATTAGCATTTGTCTGGAGCAACATTTACCTAGCAAGCTGGGTGAGGCTAAATGTTCTAGCCATTCAGTATGAGGTTATCACATGAAAAACCCTTTACCGCATCATACTGAATGAGGAAAAGGCTGGGTGGTGGATTTTGGCTTCAACCTACACTGGGGGTGGGCAAACTACAGCCCAAGCCATTTTAAGCCAGCTCGCAAACGCGGCTCGGCCCCGCTCCGGTGCTCTGGCTACTAGGCCATGCTACCCTGCCCCAAAGGGCTGCACTGTTGAGTCTAGCCGCCAGGCCATGCTGCCCTGGGCACCAGGGCTATTAACTTTACGCTGGTCCTTAGACCCCGGGTAGCGAGGTCAGAGACGGACAAGTGGACTTAACGGCAGTGTCCACGTACTGCCTGACACCCCCCTTTCAGGCCAGGGTGTGCATACACCATCACATGTGGTGGAGAATGTGGGCAACAACCAGGACTTGCTGAGAGGTCCAGAAGAAGGGAAGTAGACAGTGAGACCCCCACACCAGTCAGAAATGGATACCAAGAAGTTCCTGAAGTGGATGCTGGAAAGTCAGCAGCATCAGGCAGCCCAGCAGCAGCAAGAGCAGTCCCAGATCACATAGCAGATGGCCAGTCAACACCAGCTCCAGATGACCCAGCATCAGGAGCAACAATAGCAGCTGCTTCGTGAGTTGGCTGCCCAGCACCAGACCCAACAGGGGCGCTCGGTCCAGCAGGTAGCAATGCTATTACACCCAGTTGGATGATCAGGGCTCATCCCCACAGGGGAGGGCTGGGAGATGCCGTGGCGGGACTGCCTATATGTCTCACCAAGATGGGCCCAGGTGATGGTCCCGAGATGTTTCTAGTCACCTTTGAATGGGTTGCTACGGCTGCCTATTAGCCCCCAGAGCACTGGGCCACCTTATTGGTACCCTATTTAACTGGCTAGGTGCAGATCGCTTACCGCAACCTCAATCCTCGTGAAGCCTTGGATTATCCCCGAGTAAAAGCTGCCATATTGGATCACACTGGCATTAGCCAGAGCGTTCTGCTCTTAGCCCATGTGAAACCCTGGGCAGGCCATCTGGAGTGGGAAAAGACTCTCCAGAGAGTAGCCCACCATTTCTTTTGACCCAGCATCCACCAAGAAGTCCGGGACAATTGTGCTTCTTGTCCAGAATGCCAGCGGGCTGGACCAAAAGAGGTACCTTATACTCCTTCTGGTGGTTGGCACGCCCTTTGAACATATCAGAATGGACCTTGTTGGGTTCCTGGAAAGAAGTAAGACAGGAAATCAATTTATTCTAGTAATCATTGATTATGTGACTCAATACCCCAAAGCTTTCCGCCTCCAATTGGCCATGGCACCCACTATCACCACCGAACTGGTGAAGGTCTTTGCTAGGGTGAGGATAGCCAAGGAAATCCTGACTGATCAGGGCACTAATGTGTCCTCTAAAATGATAGCGGAGCTGTGCCATCTCCTACGGACTCTCAGGATGCTACCATCCCCAAACAGATGGCCTTTAATGGTACCCTGAAGTACATGTTACAAAAATTTGTGGAGGACAACCCCCATTGTTGGGATATGCTATTGCCAGCTCTACTCTTCGCCATAAGGGAGGTGCCCCAAGCCTCAACTGGGTTCTCTCCCTTTGAGCTCCTTTAAGGTAAACAACCAAGGGGGATCCTTGACATCCTGAGGGAAGACTGGGAGGTGCAAGAGACTCGAGTCCTCAGAACTGCCCAGTATGTGTTACACCTCTGGGAGTGACTCCGGACCTTGGGTGCCTTTGCCCAACAGAACTTCATACAAGCCCAAAAGACCCAAGAACAACACTATAACAGGGGAACCAAGGTACGTAGTTTCGAGCCAGGGGACCGGGTTTTACTCCTGTTGCCCTCTACAGAGTTGAAACTCTTGGCCAAGTGTCAAGGGCCTTTCGAGGTGTCCAGGTTTGTAGGGCCAGTGGACTACGAGGTCCGATTGCCGGGAACGACGGAAGGAGACTCACACATATCACATGAACCTATTGAAAGCCTGGAAGACCAGAGAGGCCTTGTTTATTGTGCTAGCACCTCCGACCCAGAATCAGGGCCCCTACCAGGGGAGCCCCTGGATCCAAGACCTGCTGTGCTTAGGGAAGGCCTTAGCTCTACCCAGCGGGAACGAGTACAGTGGCTCGTAAGGGACTTCCCAGATGTTCTATCGATCCACCCCAGACGAACCAATCTCACGAGCCACCACATCGCAACACCACCAGGACAGAGGGTGAGGGACGACCACCCACCACTGCCCCGGAAGATCTGGGCTGCCGTATGGCGGGAACTGGATGTAATTCTTGAGATGGGGGTGGTTCAGGAGTCAAAAAGTGAGTGGGGAAGCCCAATAGTTCTGTTCCCAAAATCCGATGGGGCCATTCAGTTTTGTATCGATTTCTGTAAGGTTAATGCCATGTCCCGTTTCGATGCATAACCGATGCCTCGTGTCGAGGAATTCCTAGAACGATTAGGGGGAGCCAGGTATCTGTCAACCCTGGACTTAACCAAAGGGTACTGGCAAATCCCCCTGACTCCAAACTCCTGAGAGAAAACCGACTTTCCCACACTCTTCGGCCTCTTCCACTTCATTACCACGCCGTTCGGCCTACATGGGGCCACCGCCACCTTCCAGCGATTGATGAATAAGGTCTTGCAACGCCATGACAAGTATGCCATGGCCTATATATACAACATTGTGGTCTACAGCGTTAACTGGGAGGACCACCTGCGACACCTCACTGGTGTGTTCCAGGCTCTTCAAGAAGCCAGCCTCATGGCCAACCTCGCAAAATGCCATCTTGGACAGGATGAGGTGACATATCTTGTGTATATATTGGGAGGAGGGAAACTGCAGCCACTAATCAATAAGGTGCAAGCTCTGGCGGACACACCAATGCTGAAGATGAAGAAATAGGTACACTAATTTTTAGGATTAGCGGGATACTATAGACGCTTCATGCTGGATTTCACGACAATCGCTACCCCTCTCTCCAATCTGACGAAGAACTCTCAACCCCGATAGGTGCAATGGTCGGATCAGTGTGAAGAGACTTTCCGGACCCTGAAAGAACAGCTAATGCAGGAACCCATCCTGAGACATCCCGACTTTATGAAAGAGTTCATATTCCAGACTGATGCCTCAGAGGTGGACTTAGGGGCCATGCTATCCCAAGAAGTGGAGGAGGAAGAACACCCCATGCTGTACCTGAGCCACAAGTTATTCTCCCAGGAACAGCACTATTCGACAATTGAAAAAGAAGCCCTGGCCATAAAGTGGGCTATTACCTGCTGGGGACCACCTTCAAATTAATCACTGATAATGCAACCCTCAAGTGGTTACACAGCATGAAGGATATGAACCCCCAGATTATGTGCTGGTACCTCTCCCTCTAGCCCTACAACTTCCGCGTGTTTCATTGGCCAGATAAGATTCACATTAATGTGGAATTTTTTTCTAGGCTGGGAGGGGAGGAGGAGGAGATGGACCGGCCCCCGAGGTCCCTCTTAAAGGGGAGGGTGTATGACAGGGTGTGCATACCCCACACTAGCCAAGATGGGATTAAACCCACGTTATGGACAGCGGAAGTTCTGCCTCTTAGGCCAGACTGGGCATGCTCCAGATGCTGCAGCAGTATAAAGGGAGGAAGCCCAGCTCATTCGTGGCTGGATACTGGAGGGGAAGGACCTGTGCTGGAAGCTCCCATGAGGACCGGCTACGGCCCATGCATGTGGAGATCGGAGGCCCCAAAGATCAGCTTGGACCCCTGCAATCAATGGAGCCCCAGGAAGTGACTGGTGCTGCAGAGCCTGGAGACCCCGAAACTTCATGGACTGCCACACCAGAGACAAGTGACCCAGTAATGGTGACAGAGTGGTATCTCCCACTCAGGTAAACTCAGCATGTTTTGGTGGGATTCCCCGCTGAGCTAGTGACAGACTGCTCTGCCACTGCCAGGACCCTGGGTCAGGGCCCAGGGGAGTCGGGTGGGTCCAGATCCCCCTACCTGGGCTGCCTGCCATCCTTGCTGATGGCACCTCGGGTGCTGGCTATTAGGCCTTGCTGCCCTGCACTAAAGGGCCATGCTATTGACTCTGGCCGCTAGGCCACACTGTCCTGTATCAAAGGGTGGCTCTATTAACTCTGGCCACTCTGCCCTGGGAACCAGGGCTATTAACTTTACGCTGGTCCTTAGACGCTGCAGTGGCGAGGTCAGAGACGGACAAGTGGACTTAACAGCGGTGTCCATGTACCCCCTGGGACTCCAGTTTCTGGCTGGCGTGTGCATACTCCGCCACAGGTTCCTTGTTGGTTATTGTGCTTGTTGTGATCGTGTTGTGATGAGCTAACTTCATGGAACACTTTGGACTGGTAGGAAACAGGCATTAGGATTTCTGCTGTTTAAATGCATAATAAAAGCTGTGGCCAAGCTCTTCAACCATAAGCCTTGGGTGGAGTCTTTATTTGCCAACCTTCCTGTTAACACCAATGTTACATTAAAAAAAAAAAAAAACGTAAGTGGGCATCAATAGACTGATGCAGCCAGTACATATTTTGCTGAGTTTTAATGTATCTTTGCTGAAGACACCGTACTTTGTGGGGATAGAGTGATAATGGACAATATTGTCTTCTATAAACTAGTTTCCAAGTAGCTGAGGGTCTCTGGTTTTGAAAAAGAGATCAGATTGGCTCAGCCCTCACCTATTTCCTCCTCATTCCAAGTTAATCAACAGAGTGAAGGAGTCAACATGCACTCAGCCTTCTCATACCAGCACTGACTTTTCTTTTTCTGTAGCAGTAGAAGGCAGATCTCCAACTGGCTTGTTACACCAAAGAAAAGTAGATTCCCTGTCTATTCCCTTCTGTGCAGTTTAAATACCACCGACTGAGAAACCTTTAAGCAGACACCAGTGTCACAGGTGCTAGTTGCCTGATTGATTCCCTCCCAGAGGAACATGTTGGCATAGATGTGCATGAGTACCATTTGGCCAGCTGGCATCCAGGGACATCAGCTGCCCTTTCAGGCAGATGAATGGTGCAGCATATTAGCTGTTTGCCAAAGGAGAGACTATCTAGGAGAGGAAGAGAGGAAACACACTTCATAGATTTATGTCAGAAGTTTTTATCCTCTTACCATTTGGTTATGGAGCTAACATTATGTGACAAGCTCATCATCACCAAAAGCCTCTCTCTGACACAGCAGTGAGTTACTTTGAATGGATTCTACAGAGCAGAACAATTCATAGAGGAATGCGCATTCTCTCTAATGGTGGTTAGTGTTGTATATTTTCCCCCAATGTGGTCACAACACTAAATAAAATGTGTTCTTATAGAATCTCCTTTTTAAGAACCTTAAATCACCAGCCCTTATCTCCCCAAAAAATTGACTAACTTTAGGCAGCTAAACTAAGTGGCCAGATTTTTGGATGGGATGAGCACCCATAGCTCTCACTAGCAGTCCCCCTGTTGGAGGCAAGATCCTCAGCTGGTGTTAATGGGCAAAGCTGCACTAAAGTCAGTGATGCTCCAACCATCAAACCAGCTGAGGATCTGGCAATGAAGTACTAAAGACATGGTTCTCAGTGCTTTCCATACCATGATCCCATGTTACAACAGAAAAAAGTTGCAGGACCTTGATAGTTTTGGGGATCCCCTGTCATCTAGACAGAAAGAAAAAGAGGGTGGTCATGATCCCTCTGGACCCATCTGTGACTCCCTGTGGGTCGTGACCACCACATGGATAACTTATGCTCTAATATATAGTAAAACTATGGAACTGATGCATTTTCTTTGACTTTTACGCCAGGTTATGTAGGCAGAATCTGAAAGAAAGGGACAAAGGTTGGTAGAGTAAAGCTATTGTATATACTTTGAAAGACTCACACAGATTAGAAATGTAACAATTTGGCACTGACATTCTGATACTGTGACTTCTTAATAAGTATATATTCATAGCCTCCTTCTTATTCATATAAATACTTGGGGCTCATTAAATGTACTAGCATGTACTCATTACCATAGAGTATATATTCCTTTCCTCAAGAAGTGTGATAAACAATTATTTTTCATTTAAAACATCCTATTAACTAACTGCTCAGTTTGCCAGTCCATCCTGTTTAGTCTCTATTTGTCTTGTTTAGAATGTAAGCTGTTTGGGGCAGGATCTCTCAGTATTTTGTGGTTATTACTATTCTGAACACATATAAGAAAAAAGATCTTGCAGTGCTTTTCTGAATGCCAGATATATCTGGGGATGTGAATGCTCATTGTTCATTCTCCCAGCATCTCACACCCTTTAGCTGAAGTGTTTTAATATATTTCTGCTGAAACTTAACTGCCAGTGAATTAACAACAAAATTAAAGAGAGTAAATGGTGATTTCTGGCTGGCAGGGTGCCTCTGAGTATTCCCCATGTAGTATACGTTATCTACCATCAGACACTCCAGATAAAGGGACTGTTTCCCCCCCCACCATTACTATTAATGTTGTATGGCTCCTATCAGCATCTGAGCACCTTTTGTGATTTTGACTCTGCAAATTTACATCCTGACCCAGAAAAAAAAAATTACACACCTGATTAACTCTATCCATGAATGAAGTCCCACTGAAATCACTGAGACTATTCACATGAGCAATACCATGCACATGTGTGTTTGCAAGATCAGGACTCCAGTGCTGCATTAACACAGTGGGTATGTATTTCATTAAAAATATAAATCTATATGATGCTTCACAGATGGGCCTCGGTGACTCCAACTAATGTCATTTTTTTCTCTTCATGTAAAAAGTTGATGTAAGGCTCTGTGATGCAAAGTAGGAAAACATTCAGTGTTGCAGCCAAAAGAATCTCATTTGGAATCCCAAAGGAATTTGACCCATCCAAGCAAATGCACTTTAGCCTGATTATGTAGCTGTCAATTATATTATTGTTTCCTGCATTAAGTTTACGTGGGCTAGATTCTATACTACAACAACAACAAAAATCCACTTCAGTGAAGTGTTGTACCTTTGCTTATCTACCAAACAAGTGAATATTGAACATGCATTAGTAATCTGAGTCTTTCTATTCAATTTTATCAGTTATATAACTGGTAAGTGTCCAAAGTTTAAGGCTGAAAACAAAGATACTGCCATTACTCAGTTATGTAATGGGAAGGGTATGACATTGTATAAGCAGGTTTTGATGAATTATAGGATACTGCACTCCACTTTTCTTCTGTATACTTGCTGGGGCTGAGGGCTGCAGCCTGCTATAGCATGCATAACATCCATGGCCTTGACTTGCATGTCAGTACGAGAAGAAGACAATGGATGAATAGGATAGCTATAAAGAGATTGCTGGAAATAAGGATGGACTTCAAATGTCTGAAGGTTCAGTTTAGTTATCAAAAGCCCCGAACATTTTCTGAGGGAAACCCCCATCACCATTTTTTAACTAGCTCTACCAGGGTCTCCTTTAACCTTTCACATGACTATTACATAGGTCTATATAAATTTATATTTTCAGGCATTTTCTGTAGGCTGAAAGAACCTCTTCTCAATCCTTGCGAAGTGTTACTCTTACACAATTCATGTTATCAAATCTTCCATGAGTCAAGATGTGGAAAACTCTCTGACTCCCAGTCAGCTCATTCTCTGGTAAGCTTCCAAGGCCTCATGCATGGAAATACCCAAAATAGGCTTTCTCCTGCTATAGGGTAGGCAGATTGTAGGCTGCCCAGAGATAGAAAAAAAATCTAGTTGTACCCCTGCCCCCAAATGAGCTTAAAACTAAGGAGTTCTGTGCAACAGTACTTTCCTAGGAGATAGAGAAAGCTTTTGATAGCTCTCCCAGCTCCCATATTAAATATCTCTACCAGCTTCCCTTTCCTTCTCCCTGTAGAAAAGAACCCAGCTGCCTGGTAAATAAAGTTGAGCTATCAGCATCCAGTGGATCAACTGGAGAGCCTCTGTTACACATCAAATCCTTTTAGTAGGAAAGTGGTTAGCGCCGATCCCTCCCTTATACTCAGAAGCCCATAAAAATTATGCTCTGAATTTCCAAGGAAAAGTCACATTTGGGTTGAGACTACGCCTGGAAAGTTTCACCACACAGGAATATTTTTTAGGAAATTATAAGTGAAATGCAGGAGTTTGAATTAGAAGTCTTCATCTAGTGTGAACGTATTAAAAGTTCTGTCTTGAAATGCCAAATACTTGATTTATATTCCATTCATGTGTAAATACCATCCGATATGTATTTACTTCTGAATACAAAAGCAACTCCCTTCCCCACCCACACAGATACAGACTAGCTATACAGATGTAACCCCCAAGGAGCTCACCTTGGTTCCTGAGTCTCTGTGTGCCAGTAATTCGGGGAGACATGCTGTCCCTGGGAGGAAGGGGGACAGGGGCAGACTCAGAGCCTGCTAGGCAACCAAGAGGGGTGAGGAGAGACACTGTTTCAAGTAATAGGGGCTCTGCTGGCTCGTGGGAGAATAGCAGATGTGCATGGTTGGCCACCAGCATGCCTGCTCAGGGGAGGGGCAGTTTCTGAGAGAAAGGGGGGGTATTATCAGCGGGGGCACCAGTGACCGTGAGAGCAGTGTTTTACCCTGTTATGTTATATTTACTTCCTGTTTAATATAACTACTCTGGTGAATATATTGTGTGTGTTTGTTTATCTTATTTCTTGGGAGTCTCCAATGGGGTGACCAGATGTCCTGATTTTATAGGGACAGTCCCGATATTTTGGGCTTTTTTTTTTTTATATGGGCTCATATTACCCCCCACCCCGGTCCCAATTTTTCACATTTGCTACCTGGTCACCCTAGTCTCCAACTATCTGGAAAGTAAGTGCAAAGAAGGAGGAATGGGAGATGGAGGCACTCACAAATAAATTCATAGGGAAGAAAACAAGGAAATTACACTCTGCTGAGCTGGAGGCGGGATCCTGATGAACCCAGGCCTGTCCATCAAAACCCATAAGGAGACTGGCATTAAAGGAGGTAAACAAGTGCATCGGGATGCCACATAGGCATCTATTCTAACAATGCAAGTCCAGTATTTATCACACTTCTCCCAATGGCCTGGCTGTCCCCCATTATCCACTACTTAATGCAAAGCCTAGATTCCCTAGGCCTGATCTGACACTCATTGAAGTCAATGGATGTTTTCTGTGACTTTGGTGATCATTAGGTTTGGTCCTTAGTCACTGCAACTAACCTGCTTCCCTCTCTGTGGAAAGACTTACCTCCCCCAGTTCTTTCTTCTTGCTCACCTCCTTTCTCCCCACTCCAGAGACCATCTTCTACCTGATCCCTCCTGCAACCATTTCCACATAGCCAGAGACTCCCTCCCTCAGATTTGTCTAACTCCTTCCCTTCGCCCCTCCATCAGAGCACTCCAGCTAGGCTAGCCTCCCACTATTCCAGATTCATATTTAGCAAATACCCAGGTCAACTATTAGGGTTTCAGTAGAAAATCCAAATATGTGTCATGTCTTTTATATTTAACTATTCCCCAAAGCCACATTAAAGCACAATCTCTGTGGTACCTGCAAATTTGCAAACTTACATGTGTCTATATTTTTTCATCCTGTGGCAGAATTAAATTAGTTGAGAATCACATACTCTTCTACATTAACATCTCAGCCATGTAAGAGAACAGGAATGTAATGCCATGGCACTATTATCTCCATCTAAATGTACTGGGAACACTTATCTATTTTCTCCCAAACAGCATCAGACATTAATCCAAATCAATCCAGCACAACAGCATGCTGTTCAAGTGTTAAGGCAAAAAGGCTATGCTCTTAAGACTCTAAAGTGACAGTGAAATGTGTTAAGTTTGGGAGTGTCTAGGTTTATTCATCAGCAAGGACAGTGTTATATAGTGAAAATGCCATAGGATAACAAGATGGTAATGGAACTTGCAGCTGAAGAAAATGAAAAACTCCAATCTAGCTAAATGCACATTGATTTTTTTTAAAGAGTAGGGAGAACTGGTGACTATATCTATATTTTCAAGCCATTCTCAGCCAAAATACAGTATGAGATGCTGGAATCTAAGGGCCTCATCCTGCAAACACTTACACATATGAGTCACTTTAAATTACTTGCATTCATATATTTTTGCAGCATTGGGCACTGAAGTTGAAAGCAGATTGAAATAGCTATTTGATTAATATTTTAACTTATACTGGGGAGAGCATGAAATCCAAAGACTTTATTATTAACCAGGTATCTCATCTAAATAAAATTCAGACTGATCATTCATCTTCCCATTTTACACAAAGTCCTATTTTCCTTCTCTTCACATGTATAATTAATTTTATTATACACTTGTTACATCTTATATTATACAGCTTTTTAACAGATCCTTTATAAACAGAGGTTAGTTCACCTACACTGTTTTTTTTCCACTGTTATAATGCAAGCCCTGTAATTTAATTATTTTAATAGACATGACAAATGTGTTTGACACATGCTAGACAATGTTTTGGCTAGTGCGTTCATGCATACAA
This sequence comes from Chrysemys picta bellii, assembly GCF_011386835.1. Lineage (NCBI taxonomy): Eukaryota > Metazoa > Chordata > Testudines > Emydidae > Chrysemys > Chrysemys picta. Next base: position 21,561,889 of record NC_088791.1, read on the forward strand.
AATGGACATTTCCCTTGAGAGCAGATGCATCACTGCATACTGCTCCTGTTAAAAGGACAGTGGGTTTCATGGTGGTCTAATTAACAGAAACAACAACAGTGGTAACATAAGCATAACATTTAAGCATCTGCTCAGTCTGGGTGATCTGGTTAGATAATGCTTATTGCTTTTCAGAATTTTAAAGAACAAATAAAAATGACAAAAAGATAACAGGCCCGATCCAAGGCCCACTGAAGTCATCAGAAAATTCTCTTGACTTCAATGGGCTTTAGATGAAGCCCCAAGAGAGTTAATCAAGGAAAGACAACATATTTCACCACAGCATGTAATGCTTCAGCAACAGTTAATCCATTTGAAGTCTACAGGCAATGCCTACAGTATGTCATTGTGGAAATGAGCAATTTTGTTTTGCACAGTTCAGAAAAGCTCATTTTGGTTTCATGTTATGGTTTAATTCTTTTTTTCCCAATGTCCTATTCACTTTAGTAAATATGCAATTCCAGTGTGAAAACGTGCATATTCTCTTCACAGAGCAATTTCATAGAAATAGTTATATTGAATGTAACAGTGCCAGGGCTGCAGAAAAGTAGTGTGCAAAATCATGTTTGCATGAGCAAATAGACACCAAGGCACATAAAATAGGTAATCACTCATGTAAAAAACTGTGTGTGTCTCCATGGGCAGAATTTGTAGGAAGTGCAGATGTGAGAAACACTCTTGAAAATTTCCCTCGACATGAAATCTCTTTCAGGACAATTTACAGTATTCAGGAAGAAAGGTATTAGTCTAATTCCAACTCAGGTATTTTATTGAATTTAATTCTTGTCCTTTTTTTAATGGCAGAAAGAGAACACTTCCAAACTGAAGTATACAGTGCATTGCCCATGGTCACAGGGTTTAGAACAGCACTGAGATCTATCTAAATTCCACCTTGCTTCCCACATCCTGTCTCATGTCTCTAATTCAAAGTATAACTTGGCTTTTAGTTCTGATGTTTGACCTCCCTAGGTGCTCTATGGTGGGTCCATGTTTCTGTTACCTTGGCCAGAGTCCAAATTTGATGAGCTTCCAGGTGCAGTACAACACCCGTCTCTTCAGCTGGACCTGTGATTGATCAATGGATCACTACTGCAGCGGGTACGAAGGGAAGCAGTCATCTTGTAAAGACCTACAGTATATCTAGTCAAATTTAGTCTTCGATTTTAATTGATGTATAGTCAGGTGCCTACATGTTGAGGTCATGGTTGCACTAATAAGCCCTTAAATACATACACATATAGAACCAGATCCTCAGTAGGTGGAAATTGACATAGTTCCATATTTAAACTTTGCCCTGTTACACCAACTGAGGTGTTTTATAGTGAAGTCCTTTCCCAGAACGCCTAGCAGACACTCACAGTGTGTTCTGTTCTGCAAGCTACTGAGGGCCATCCATTCCCATTGAGATATACACCATGTAACAGATGTCAGTTGAGTTGACGGCTTTCTGGATCAGGCCTTATAACAGGGATTAATGGACTTTTTTAAAGCAGTGAAAGCAGGAGGGACTTCCATTCTACACCCACACAAATGGAGTTTCACTATACCCAAGATTACGATAGCCAAATCTCGCTGTAACATTTGTAATTTCCCTTCTCCATTCATCCCCATGTGCTTCCTGTGCACACAGTATATTATTCCTGATATCCTTCTCTGAAGTGTGTGCAGATTCATTATGCCACAGTTGTGCAGAGATGGTGTCTGTGTTGTGTTGCTAGGCAACTTCTGAAAAACCAAATCCCCAAGCAGGTCACCTGCACAGGCATACCTGCCTGCAGCCCCAGCTCTGTTTGTTTAATTAAAACTCCTGCTCCTTAACAACGAGCTGGCTAGAAAGTCAACAGCCCCAATCAATTACAACTGCATTAACCAATCTGCCCACAGTATGTTTTCATTTAATATTTCAATGCGCTGGAAACATCTCCCACGCTGCACTCACTTTGATTGACATCACGGAAAGAGTCTCAGAGCAAAATATGGACTGATCCTCTTGAACGTCGCAGGAGTTGAAAGCAAGCTGTCAGAACTGTCTCTTCCCATTATGAATGCACCCTCAGCACAGCATCCTGCAGCCACATGACAAATACCCATAACAACACGATTTCCTCCAAAAAGGGACTGAAGTGCCATTTTATATTGGTAGAGAACAACTGAAAATATATAGAGAAATTTTGCTTTGGTTTATTGATAAGAAAATAATGATGATGGCATATTCTCTCTCATTTACACTTTCTACCCAACATGGTTTTCTGTTCATTGTTATTACTATTGTGCTGATTTATTCCTTTCATATATTTCCAAATTCCTCCAAGACTCCATTGTATCAAGCAGAAGGCATTGGCACTAGCTTGGCAAACTGAAACTCCCAATTGGAGACAGCAAACCCTTGACATTATTCTAGCATGTGCCAGCAGTGCTCGGTCACTGAGAGCTCATTCTTGGATTTTCATCTCTCTTGGGAGTAACTCTACATCAAACACATGCTTTGCAAAAAGCTCCACTCACGATTCTACGACAGATTCATTTTTAATATCTGTAAGGCATGGCTTTCTAAGTGGAATTTCATGTAACCATGCATTTTCCCTAATTTCTTCAAGTGCTATTATGATTGTGAATGAGGCTCTTAAATAGGACTGAATGCATGAAATCACCAATAGTAAAGCATGTCATTATGCGCATATATACATAAATGATTTTCCATTGGAATAGTATAATCTGCCAGAGTAAAGGTTGAGTATTCTAGGATGAAACTGTGAGATGGGAATGAAAACTGTGTTACGACATTTTAGGAGCTGCTTTTGAAGCCAAAGGGCCTCTGATCTCACTCACACCAATGTAAATCAGTATGAACACCACTGATGTGAACCTAGTTATTTCAGTTTAAAGCCACAGTGAGATAGGAATTAGCCTCACAATGTAGAAAGCTCTCTCAGTTTAAGTGTAGAAGTGAAATGTTTTAAAATTTAACTCATGAACAAGAGATCCTTTCTGTGCTCTGAATAAAGAAACTTTCTATTCCCATTCCTGATGTCCTGGGAATAATTCAGTTTAGTTTTGAATTTGGTGATTAAGGAATGTGTACTTGTAACTGTGGGTAAAAAAAAAAAAAAGATTAAGAATGTGTTTTGTAATGGCTGCTCTTAATGATGTCAGCTTTTCAGAATTAAAGTGACATGACAAAAATTTCACTACTGGAAGGTCTTCTAATAGCAGGCTTAGCATTGTGAAAGTGCTTACTGGACTATGTGCTGTGAAAGTGTTAGCTGCAATTCATAAACCCATGATGAATGTTATAGTTTCCTTGTGTCTGTTACTGGATATACTACAGTGTAGATACACAGTATATATTTTATCTTATTTGAACCAGTCTATATAAATAACATGCAATATGATGCCTATGGGTAGTGGTGGGGATTGAACTCCAGAGCTCTCCATCTACAACCATGAGCCTCTAGAAGTAGAGAAAAAAAAAACCCAACACCCTCCCTGCCCAGTTTGCTAAAAGTCTGTACCAGATTCTTAAATGTATATGCATTCCAACCACTAGAGGGGGACAGCGCGCCATAATGCATAAACATAAGTTACAAAAACATTTGCAATTATGACAATATATTTTTATCTGTGATCATTCTCATTTTAAGTTTGCGTGATCATCCTTCCCAACTCAGCAACAGAGCTGAGCAAAAATGTAACCTATCACTTAAGTCAGCTTCTGTACCAGATGACTGGAGAATAGCTAATGTGACGCCAAATTTTTTTAAAAGGGCTCCAGAGGTGATCCTGGCAATTACAGGCCTGTAAGCCTGACTTCAGTACCAGGCAAACTGGTTGAAACTATAATAAAGAACAATATTGTCATACATATAGACAGGGCTGCCGAGAGTGGGTTTGGGTCCCGGTGAAAATAAATTTTCGGGCCCCCCAGCAAGGGCGGACTGGCTAAACAGGGACGATGAGAGGGGAGGGAAGCCGGGGAAGCTGGGCCCCGTGCCCCCTTCCAGACCGCCGGGCCCCGGTAATTTGTACCCCCCATCGGCCCTGCATATAGATGAACATAATTTGTTGAGAAAGAGTCAATATGGTTTTAGTAAAGGGAAAATCATGCCTCACTAATCTACTAGAATTCTTTGAGGGGGTCAACAAGCATGTGGACCAAGGGGATCCAGAGGATATAGTGTACTTAGATTTTCAGAAAGCCTTTGACAAGGTCCCTCAGCAAAGGCTCTTACGCAAAGTAAGCTGCCATGGAATAAGAGGGAAGGTGGTCTCATGGATTGGTAACTGGTTAAAAGATAGGATACAAAGGGTAAGTATAAATGGTCAGTTTTCAGAATGGAGAGAGGTAAATAGTGGTGTCTCCCAGGGGTCTGTTCTGGGACCAGTCCTATTCAACATATTCATAAATGTTCTGGAAAAAGGGGTAAACAGTGAGGTGGCAAAATTTGCAGAGGATACAAAATTACTAAAGATAGTGAAGACCCAGGCAGACTGCGAAGAGCTACAAACAGATCTCTCAAAACTGGGTGACTGGGCAACAAAATGGCAGATGAAATTTAATGTTGATAAATGCAAAGTAATGCACCTTGGAAAGCATAATCCCAACTATACATATAAAATGATGGGGTCTAACTTAGCTGTTACCACTCAAGAAAGAGATCTTGGAGTCATTGTGGATAGTTCTCTGAAAACTCAATGTGCAGTGGCAGTCAAAAAAGCGAACAGAATGCTGGTAATTAAGAAGGGGTTAGAAAATAGGACAGAAAATATCATGTTGCCTCTATATAAATCCATGGTATGCCCCCATCTTGAATACTGTGTGCAGATGTGGTCGCCCCATCTCAAAAAATATATTCTGGAATTGGAAAGGGCACAACAAAGGAGGAGAACTGCTAAACCACACCCAGATATACGGGGGCGGGCAGGCCTGCAGCACGTAGACCCTTCCACAGGGACAGGACAAAAGAAGGGGCACAAGGCTGAGTATAGAGTTCTATCTGGTACAATATCATGGCAGGGAGTGTGGAAACCTGTCAGAAAAACATGACAAGGAACGGTTTAGAGTTATTACTCTGTGATAGGGAAGGAAAGAGGAAACTACCCAGTCCCAATCTTAGTTCAAGGCTGGGATTCACTAATTCAACAGTTATCAAGGACTGCTCTTCCGTATGAGCCCCTCCCGTTGCATTATGATTGAGTGCTGCTTGTGATCACTCATTCCCCTGGAACTCCCTCTGCTGTGCTGCTCTCACCCTCTTTATTATTAGCACCATATTTCCCATAGTTATTATCCATGTTAGCTTTACCTTCATTTCAACACTCCATGATTCAGTTTTCTCCTCTCCTGATGATTTTCATCTTTACTGATAGGTAAGTAAGAAAACCAAAGTCCTTCGCTCAAAAGCAGCCTGTTTCTTTTATTAGTCCCAGTGACATAGTAACACTGCATATCATGTGACTATGTCAAATTATATATGACTAACAAAAAGAGTATAGCAGATTCTTGTCTGTTTCTTAGCTATACAGAACAATTAGCAAAGTTGGCACTAGCAACAGCCTGGCTTTTATGATCCTTGATGAACTCCTTCTTTGAATTGTATTGGAACATTAGTTATGCTCCTATATCATGGTGCCCGCATCCCTGTGATTTGAATGAACATGTGAATAAATCTCATGATATGTTACAAGATATCGTGACATGTCACACCGTACTTGCATTCAGGGTCATAACCTGGATATGTTCTTTTTAAAGCTAAATGTGCTGAAACGGAATGAAATTTTAGAGAAGAATCAGTGAAAGAAATAGTCTTCATTCATTATGTCACACCAGCTATAGCTATGTGGTCCATGGCATAGGGCAGTAGACATAAGTTCTATCCCTAGATCTGCCACTGACTTTTAGTGTGATCTTGGCCAAGTCTCTGAATTTAGTTCACTTTCCCATGTTACCATCTGAAAAATATTATGTTCTCCCCATACTAACAGTGAAACCTGTAATCAGCTGCACTTTTTTTTTTTAAAAAGATGGGAAGCAACAAGCTACACTTCAATTTCATCCTCTGTGAATACAGTATTGGGGCACACACTAATAGGATGATCTTGTGGTCTGCAGATAAAAATTCATTCTCTCACCGCCCTTTTAAATTTACCACCACCACATTTTTCTGCCTCTTTTTATAAACCCATCGAACAATCTGTAGACTTCAGCAAAGATGCAGCTAGTAGTTGTGATTAGAAACAAATTTCTTCACACTTTTGCAAACTGAAGGTCAATCACACAAAGCTCTGAAAAATTTGGGAAAGGGAAGGTCAAGGAATTGGAACAGTTGGAGGATGTGAAAAGAATGTTATTAAAAAGAAACCCCCGAGAACAAAATCCAAATGTGAAAAATGCTTGTCAATGCATCAATTAAAACAATGCATCATTAGTAACTTTATTTCTTCATTTAATGCCCCAGCTTCTGGAGTCATGTAATTACATGAGAATCTACTCACAGTTAGTCACACCAGGAACAGTCTTGTAGCTAGAATGAGCAGAATTTGGCCCAAAGAGAACAATTATACACTTAAGTTAATTTAATGACAAAGAACTTCAAAAGAAGGCACCAGGGAATTTATGGCACAGTGGGTTAATTCACCTCTGGATACTATTTAACGTATACCTACTGTCTATGGCAGCAGGAGGATAAGCAGAAAAATCACATATTTCTGCTTGAAATGCCCACAAAGCTCTAGTGAAGAACAGATAGGCTATGTAGTATCATCAATCTGATTTGTTACCATGATCACATCTGTCTGACCTGTGAAATGTGGGAGGAGTTACTGTATGGTTCTCTCTAAAAGTACTGTGATTTCCTACTTAAAAATATTACTGTCAACTACAGATGCTCAGGCAACAATTACACTGGTCTACAATTTTTGAGAAGTCGTCTGCTTCAGAGATAAAATGTGCTATTTATTATGTATTTTGATGTGCTGAATTCAAATATGACAATTAAAACAACTGATTGGCTACTGTTTCTAAGATATTTAAGTTTTTACATTTTAGGTCTATGTATATTGTGTAGATAGTAGAGTTTTAATCATAAATTGTAAACCTAGGTCTTTTCATGTGTTTATGGTTGCTTTACATGATCATATTTCACCTGTCCTGTTTATGTAACACTTTAAAAAATCAGCAAAAGGGTTATTTAAATAAAATTTATTATGAAACAAAAGGCAAAAAACTATTATGTACATAGTTTAGTCCTATTCAGTGTCTACTCAGCGCTTCTTGGCTTGTCTCTTGTATTCATGAAATGGAGCATCTCTTGTCACTGTCCAGCAATAGTCTGCAAGCACTGATGGGCTCCATTTGCCCTGATAGCATTTCTCCATTGTTGCAATGTCCTGGTGAAATCACTCGCCGTCCTTGTCGCTCACTGCTCCGCAGTTCGGTGGAAAAAAATCTAGATGAGAGTGCAAAAAATGTACCTTTAGTGACATGTTGCAACCAAGGCGTTTGTGTGCCTTGAGGAGGTTTTCCACCAACAACCTATAGTTGTCTGCCTTGTTGTTTCCGAGAAAATTTATTGCCACTAACTGGAAGGCTTTCCATGCTGTCTTTTCCTTGCCACGCAGTGCATGGTCAAATGCATCATCTCGAAGAAGTTCACGAATCTGAGGACCAACAAAGACACCTTCCTTTATCTTAGCTTCACTTAACCTTGGAAATTTTCCACGGAGGTACTTGAAAGCTGCTTGTGTTTTGTCAATGGCCTTGACAAAGTTCTTCATCAGACCCAGCTTGATGTGTAAGGGTGGTAACAAAATCTTCCTTGATTCAACAAGTGGTGGATGCTGAACACTTTTCCTCCCAGGCTTCAATGACTGTCGGAGTGGCCAGTCTTTCTTGATGTAGTGGGAATCTCTTGCACGACTATCCCATTCGCAGAGAAAACAGCAGTACTTTGTGTATCCAGTCTGCAGACCAAGCAAGAGAGCAACAACCTTCAAATCGCCACAAAGCTGCCACTGATGTTGGTCATAGTTTATGCACCTCAAAAGTTGTTTCATGTTGTCCTAGGTTTCCATATGGACTGCATGACCAACTGGAATTGATGGCAAAACATTGCCATTATGCAGTAAAACAGCTTTAAGACTCGTCTTCGATGAATCAATGAACAATCTCCACTCATCTGGATCGTGAACGATGTTGAGGGCTGCCATCACACCATTGATGTTGTTGCAGGCTACAAGATCACCTTCCTTGAAGAAGAATGGGACAAGATCCTTTTGACGGTCACGGAACATGGAAACCCTAATATCACCTGCCAGGAGATTCCTCTGCTGTAGTCTGGAGCCCAACAGCTCTGCTTTACTCTTGGGTAGTTCCAAATCCCTGACAAGGTCATTCAGTTCACCTTGTGTTATGAGGTATGGTTCAGAGGAGGAGGATGGGAGAAAATGTGGGTCCTGTGACATTGATGGTTCAGGACCAGAAGTTTCATCCTCTTCCACATCTGACTCAAGTGAGAATGATTCTGGTGCATCAGGAACCGGCAGTCCTTCTCCGTGGGGTACTGGGGGTATAGCTGATGGAATGTTTGGATAATGCACAGTCCACTTTTTCTTCTTTGACACACCTTTCCCAACTGGAGGCACCATGCAGAAGTAACAATTGCTGGTATGATCTGTTGGCTCTCTCCAAATCATTGGCACTGCAAAAGGCATAGATTTCCTTTTCCTGTTCAACCACTGGCGAAGATTTGTTGCACAAGTGTTGCAGCATATGCGTGGGGCCCACCTCTTGTCCTGATCTCCAATTTTGCAGCCAAAATAAAGGTGATAAGCTTTCTTAACCGCAGTGGTTATACTGCGCTTTTGTGATGCAAAAGTCACTTCACCACAAACATAGCAGAAGTTATCTGCACTGTTCACACAAGTACGAGGCATCTCTGCTCACTTTGGCTAAACAGAAATGTGTCCCTTTGCAAAATCAAACACAAATAAGAGAGCACGACACTGTATGATTTCTAGAGCTGATATAGGGAAATTTGTTCAGCAGAGTGATGTAAGCTTTGTTATGATTGCGTTATCCATGACTTCTAGGAATAACATGATGCAATTCATATCATGTATGATGCAATACCAGCTTCAGATTGCATCATTCATTGTTTTGCCTAAAAAGCAAGTACTGTCCAAACCCAGTCATAGATTTAGTCATAGATCCAGTCAAAGATGTATTTTAGTCATTTCTGGTTTAAATTGAGATCCCTTCCCTTTATAACTCACTTATCCTCCGCCATTCCCAAGTCAAGGGTCGTATATACTGACCCAATAGCATATCTTGAAAACTAGAGCCAATCAACAATTTTAAGCATCATTTTCATTCTCAGTGACCCAGAATTAGTAAAGTTTGACTACATTTATTTCAGAAGCATTTTGGCTGTAGAGCAGTGTTATTTGTGTTTGGTGACCTCTGTGCTCCAGTAAATAATATACTCATTTCAATTGTTTTATATCTTTTTCACATAAAAAAAATATGCTGAGCAGAAAACTTTTGCATGTATGATTGAAAAAAAAAACAGTCAGTAAATAACAGAGAACCAAACCCCCTACTTGCAGCAAAAAAGGGACCAGGAAGCAGAAACCTCCCCTATGTCTTTGTGCTTATCTTCATGCTCTCAGAAAAAAGAGAGCTCAGCAAAGGCATCTGTAACTAGATGAATCTTACAGAATTCCTGACGGTCCACATGTAATGATAACTCATACCCTGCAGACACAATTACTATTAAAAAGAAAACCACATACAATTGAGCCTGGACTAGAACCCTGACCATTCACCTTTGAACAAACTGTCTATCACTAGAATAAAAAGTGAAGTCCTTCAGCAACTGGTAGCATCAGGGCCCTTGTCCTTTCTGTGTAACAGCCAATTTTGCAGAAAGCTAATACATTCCAAGAAGCTTTGGTTTCTGTTGGACCAGCAAAGGGAAGGAGTTTCCAATTCCAGGGCTCTTTTGCTGAAGAAGCCCTAACTCCAGCCCACAGTGTTAAAACCTGGTGCTGTTAACTCAAGTACCCCAGCTATTTTAAAGGTAGCCTCAATTGAAACCATATAGTGCTCTAGAAATCAAAAATGGAAGCAGGCAGATAACAAGCAGTGGAGTAAATGTCCTTCATGGAGAACAGCAAGTGGGGTCAGATTTGATTATGTACTTCTGTACACCAGGCAGATATCCTGCACTGCAGCGCTGTGTTACATCTCCCATAAATCTATGTGCTTCTGGTTCTGAACATTGATACTTATAGCTATGCCCATCTAGGCTGATTAGAATAGATTCAGCGCCCTTTAAGTAGGACTCTCTCCTATGTATTTCATCCCATCCATGTTTATAATTAAAAATGTATGTTGTACGCTAATACAAGGATGATGAGTGCAGGGTAAAGGAAAGGCTCCGAGGTGGGGGAAGGCTGAACAGAGAGCAGAAGGCAGCAGGGATAAGATTGTGAACTATCCCTGTCTCTGCCTCCCTTTGTGGCTCCCTGCAATCCCTGTACCCACAGACTCTGAAGCCCACTAAGGTTTGTGATAACCATAACTGGGTATGAGCCTCAGATAACGTTAATGTGAGCATCCATTGCAGCACGACCTTCTCCACTCTGCTTTCTTAATTTTTCCCCCCACACTCCCCTTTTCTACACTGCTTTCCCCAAAGGAGCTCTGTACATTCAAAGGCTGTTCTTACTTTACAAGCAAGAAAGAGTTTGATGGTCTTATTGTGTTCCCCACTTTTCATTTGTTGGATCATAAGAGAGTTATTTCATAATTTTGGCAAATCAGCACAACTGGCAGCCTCTGTTCACAACTGGCCAAAGACTGGAACAGCTGGACTGTTGTAGCTTCGGATTGAGGTATATCAACTAACCCATGTGGAGGATTTTGAATAGTACCTTCTATGCTAAACAGCATGCCTGATTCAAATTAGTATTATTAGGCTCTCTGATTAGCACTGAAATTCTCTTAGTTTTTCCTGTAATGCGTGTGTGCTAAATGTGTAAAGACATCTTGTGACAAGAACTGCGATGCAAACTTAATCTGGTGGATTGTTGCAACAAAAATTATGAAAGACAGGAAGAAAAGTCTTGTAGTCCAATAACGAAGACTGGGAGGCAGTTGATCAGGATTCTACTTCAGGCTTTCCTACTGCCATCCTTGAACTTTACACTCTCTGTGCCTCAGTCTCCCCATCCATACAATAAGGACAATAAGATTTACCTACCTCACAAGAACAGAACAACTCTTAGTTAACTAATTGTGAGAGGGCTCCACTCACCAAGCTAGCACCTCGTGATGGTTGTCTTGGGGATCAGCTCCACAAGTCAGTACACCTACTCCCGGTGATGTCTCATGCCCCATCACTCCTGCTCCTGGATCCACGTCACTTCAAGGACCACAGCATCCTCTTCATGACACAGCCCTCCAGCTGTGCCACACTCTGCACTCCCTCCTTCCAGGAGCTAGTACCACAGTCCACCTGTCCAGCCACTGCTTCAGCGGGGGGTACCTGGGCCCACCCACCCACTACTCCGAGTCTCAGCCCAGAAACCCTGTAGATGGCAGCCATGTGCTGCATCCCCTCCAATCTCTCAGTACATTTCCCTGGGCCACTTCCCCAAAACCCCAGCACCTTCTTCACCTTTATCTCAGGGACTCAGTATGGCAGTCTTAGCAGACAGCCAGGAGCTCTCCCTAGCTTCCCCAGTCCCTGATAGTAGCATTGCTCTGTGCAGAGTGCTGGCTCTCCTTCCTCTTGGTAGGAGCCTAATTTTCCCTCCTTAAGCTCCAGGCAGCTAGTGACCCTGTTCTGCCCTGCAGCTTTTCTTATATGGGCCTACTGGGCCCTGATTGGCTAGTCCTCGCAGCCCCTCTCCTATTGGCTGCTTTTTGTGCAGCCTCCCTAGGGCTCCATTAACTCCTTACAGGCCAGTGTGGTGCGGATACCCCATCACACTGGTGGTTGGAAATCCCTGGATGGAAGGATAGAACTGCAAAATATATTTTACTTACTGTTGAAAAGCAGCATATTTTATGATGCATAGTGCACATTTCCCCATAATATACAAGCTTAGCCTGCATACTTCCACACTTACTCCCCCACCCCCCAAAAATGACTACATTTACTAGAGATTGGTGACATGGTCAGCTGTGACAAATGTCTTCAAACATCCTTCCCGGAAAATTCTTATATAGGAAGCTAGCCTCCCCCAAAAGTGAACACATCCACAGTGGGGTAGATTGTGATATCAAGTGTAAATAATACTTTACACCAATGGGGCAATTTGAAGAGTAACAAACTACTCAACAAGAGCAGGAGTCTCATGATCTAGCTCCATATGACAAATGGATGTTGAAGAATGACCATGGAAAGAACCCTGTCAAGTGAGAATGCAGTTTACATGAGTTTTCTCTTGGCATGTATGATTGTCCATGAAGAAGACTCAATTATAGATCATCTATGGTTGAGGAGAGTTGGCCTACTAGTACTCACAGTGTATTGTGGCAAAATCAAAGTGACTAATGGTCTTTTCTATTCTCATTTTATTTAAAAATACTCTACAATTCAGATACAATTCAGATAAGCCAAAGAAGAGGTCACACAAGTCACCTTTGTAACAACAACTTAGATGTTGGCGCATTCCAGAATTTTTAAAGTATTTGTTACTTTATAGGACATATTGTAAGACCACCTGCTCGCAAACCGGGAAGAATTAGTAGGGGAAGCAAAAGTGGATGGGAATGTGGGAGGCAGTGACCATGAGATGGTCGAGTTCAGGATCCTGACACAAGGAAGAAAGGAGAGCAGCAGAATACGAACCCTGGACTTCAGAAAAGCAGACTTTGACTCCCTCAGGGAACTGATGGGCAGGATCCCCTGGGAGAATAACATGAGGGGGAAAGGAGTCCAGGATAAATTTTAAAGAATCCTTATTGAGGTTGCAGGAACAAACCATCCTGATGTGTAGAAAAAATAGTAAATATGACAGGCGACCAGCTTGGCTTAACAGTGAAATCCTTGCTGATCTTAAACACAAAAAAGAAGCTTACAAGAAGTGGAAGATTGGACAAATGACCAGGGAGGAGTATAAAAATATTGCTCAGGCATGCAGGAGTGAAATCAGGAAGGCCAAATCACACTTGGAGTTGCAGCTAGCAAGAGATGTTAAGAGTAACAAGAAGGGTTTCTTCAAGTATGTTAGCAACAAGAAGAAAGTCAAGGAAAGTGCGGGCCCCTTACTGAATGAGGGAGGCAACCTAGTGACAGAGGATGTGGAAAAAGCTAACATACTCAATGCTTTTTTTGCCTCTGTCTTCACGAACAAGGTCAGCTCCCAGACTGCTGCACTGGGCAGCACAGTATAGAGAGGAGGTGACCAGCCCTCTGTGGAGAAAGAAGTGTTTCACAGGGCCGCCCGGGGGGTGGGGTGGGAGGAGATGCAAGTGGGGCAATTTGCCCCAGGCCCTGCAGGGCCCCCCCGAGAATATAGTATTCTACAGTATTGCAACTTTTTTTTTTATGGAAGGGTCCCCTGAAATTGTTTTGCCCCAGGCCCCCTGAATCCTCTGGGCGGCCCTGGTGTTTCGGGACTATTTAGAAAAACTGGACGAGCACAAGTCCATGGGGCCGGATGCGCTGCATCGGAGGGTGCTAAAGGAGTTGGCGAATGTGATTGCAGAGTCATTGGCCATTATCTTTGAAAACTCATGGCGATCAGGGGAGGTCCTGGATGACTGGGAAAAGGCTAATGTAGTGCCCATCTTTAAAAAAGGGAAGAAGGAGGATCCGGGGAACTACAGGCCAGTCAGCCTCACCTCAATCCCTGGAAAAATCATGGAGCAGGTCCTCAAGGAATCAATTCTGAAGCACTTAGAGGAGAAGAAAGTGATCAGGAACAGTCAGCATGGATTCACCAAGGGGAAGTCATGCCTGATTAACCTAATTGCCTTCTATGAGGAAATAACTGGCACTGTGGATGAGGGGAAAGCAGTGGACATGTTATTCCTTGACTTTAGCAAAGCTTTTGATACAGTCTCCCACGGTATTCTTGCCAGCAAGTTAAAGAAGTATGGGCTGGATGAATGGACTATAAGGTGGATAGAAAGCTGGCTAGATTGTCGGGCTCAACGGGTAGTGATCAATGGCTCCATGTCTAGTTGGCAGCCGGTTTCAAGCCAAGTGCCGGTCCTGGGGCTGGTTTTGTTCAATATCTTCATTAATGATCTGGAGAATGGCGTGGAGTGCACTCTCAGCAAGTTTGCAAATGACACTAAACTGGGAGGAGTGGTAGATACGCTGGAGGGTAGGGATAGGATACAGAGGGACAAATTAGAGGATTGGGCCAAAAGAAATCTGATGAGGTTCAACAAGGACAAGTGCAGAGTCCTGCACTTAGGACGGAAGAATCCCATTCACTGTTACAGACTAGGGACCGAATAGCTAGGAAGCAGTTCTGCAGAAAAGGACGTAGGGGTTACAGTGGATGAGAAGCTGTATATGAGTCAACAATGTGTCCTTGTTGCCAAGGAGGCTAACGGCATTTTGGGTTGTATAAATAGGGGCATTGCCAGCAGATCCAGGGACGTGATCATTCCCCTCTATTCGACATTGGTGAGGCCTCATCTAGAGTACTGTGTCCAGTTTTGGGCCCCACACTACAAGAAGGATGTTGAAAAATTGGAAAGAGTCCAGCGGAGGGCAACAAAAATGATTAGGGGTCTGGAGCACATGACTTATGAGGAGAGGCTGAGCGAACTGGGATTGTTTAGTCTGCAGAAGAGAAGAATGCGGGGGAATTTGATAGCTGCTTTCAACTACCTGAAAGGAGGTTCCAAAGAGGATGGATCTAGACTGTTCTCAGTGGTGGCAGATGGCAGAACAAGGAATAAAGGTCTCAAGTTGCAGTGGGGGAGGTTTAGGTTAGATATTAGGAAAAAAATTTTCACTAGGAGGGTGGTGAAGCACTGGAATGGGTTACCTAGGGAGGTGGTGGAATCTCCTTCCTTAGAGGTTTTTAAGGTCAGGCTTGAGAAAGCCCTGGCTGGGATGATTTAGTTGGGAATTGGTCCTGCTTTGAGCAGGGGGTTGGACTAGATGACCTCCTGAGGTCCGTTCCAACCCTGATATTCTGTGATTCTAGGATTCACCTGTTTTCCCAGGCCTTACCTGGGGAGAGATTAATGAAGGGGGTGAAGGGCATGTAGTTGATGCAGGCAGAGGAAGATACAATGGGGGAAAAGAGAAAAGGAGGTGAGGTCTCCTCTTTTTTAAGTCCTATAAATGTTTTTGTGCTTGGAGTCAGTCATACTTCATCATTTGGTAATGTGCATATAGGTAAGATAAGCACAGTTTATTAAAATATAAGTAAGTACTTGTATAAAATCTCAACAGCAATCAATCAAAAGCTTCCCATAGAGAAGGAAGAACTTAGGGGAAACAAATTCTGTATTAAACACCAGAAGGATGATTCATTGGTTCTTGATTTAGTAGTTTGGACAGCTCCCTTTTTAAAATCAGAAATTAGAAATCAGCTTTGTTCATTGCCTCAGCACTGTGCTGAGCATGAAAATAGGGTCTAATGTAATGGAACAAACTACTCGCCCCGTGAGTTGATTACATGTTCTGCACGCAGAGTGCTGATTCTTTTATTATCCTAGGAGGCTGAATATGTAAAGAATAAAACACACATCTGTTACTGAAACTCGACTTCCTTCATCTGACGTTTCCTCCTTATGAATGTCTGCCTTGCATTTGAAATTTCATAGTGATATCACGTACTGGTGTTCAGTCCATAGAAACAGATTATAGTGCTGTGAAATTTTCATTGGTTCCATCATTCCAGTCCCAAATGAGCTTGGTCCAATCAGGAGTGAGAATTGTTGCGGGAATGTTTAGCTAGTCAGATTGCTTAAGTGGCAGAGTGTAGTAAAAGATGTAGTCTTGTGTAAATGAAATTGCCTCAAATGATGTTAAATGTTGATATTTGAATTTGGTCTGCTAAAAGCATATTGAAGGGGCAGTTTACAAAGGGGGGGGGCGCAAATTCTGACTCAATTTAACTTGTGTATAAAGTTATCAAAAGCCATTCTGTGTATCTGTATAGTGCCTAGCACAGTGGGGCCCCGGCCCCCAGCAGTGCCCTTAGGCATTACTGCAATACAAATAACAAAGTAACAAATGAATAAAGCTGACATATTCCAGACACTGTTCTCCAGCTTGTCACCGAAATTCTACTAACCTTTAAACATTTCAGTTTGGCAACTGCACCTTTTCTATACTCTCAAAAGGGATGTAGCTAGAAGTAAAAAAATTGGTAAGTCTTATCCATAGACAACCTCCTTCATGCTGGCTCTCTTAAATAGGTATAGGAACTACATAGTTCTCATTCCCTCTCCGAACTGGTATAAAGCAGATGAAGTTCACACCAGAAAGCCTTCTCCTAGCTGTTCAAGTGCTGAAAAACATCTTATTCCCTCTATGTCCATTGCAACACATCCAGGACCTTATCCACAGCCTACTGAAGTCAATGGAAAGACTCCTATTAACTTCAGTGCACTTTGCATCGGGCAACAATAGACAATCAGTACAATTGCTGAAGTTGCCCACAAGTGGGCCAATCCTATTCCCGTTGAAGTTATTTGCAAAACTTGTGACTTCAGTGATGCAGTGTTGGGGCCCTGGATACCTGAAGCAGATGTTGATTCATTGGCTATCGGGTTTATACACGTGTATCTGTTAAGCTTATTGGCATTTTAAAAATGCTGTGTATGTTGATAGGCACAGTGGATACACATAACACACAAATATAGTAAAAAAACCCAACAAGGCAACATATAATTCACTTCCCAACAAGAACATTTCAATTAAATGACTTTACAATTGATGGAGAAACCAGAAAGAAATTAATCTTTACTTTGGGAAAGGCCTCTCTCACTATGTGTGGGTGTGTCTGTATGCATGTGTGCCTAGACACTGCTAATGTTTTAGAGAAATCAACCTGGATTTGAATTGCTTGTTATTATGCTCTTTAGATGACAAGTTCTCAGCTTCCCTTAATATCCTTCTGGAATAAACTGTGCTGATCCAAAACTCATTGAAGTCAACTGAAAGATCCCACTGACTTCAGTGAGCTTTGGAAAAAGCCCTCAATACAGCAGAACCAGTGCAGTTAGGAGATTTTTCCACCCCTCCCCCCCAAAAAATTTGCTCTTCATCAGTGAATCAAACAGGGCAAGATCCTCAGTTAGTATAAATTGATATAGCGTCATTGAAGCGATGCCTATTTACAGTAGCTAAGGATATGGCCCACAATAATCATGTATATATATCATGATGGCCCCGCAGATTTTCTGATGAATAGGTTGCCCAGGTGTGGAACCAAACTCCATGAATGGTCCACCATAGCCTCTACATATTTATGTTATATAGAAGGTCATGGGTTTTTGTTGTTGTTGAATATGGCACCATGAGGAATTAATTAAATGGGATTTTAAATTATGAATACCAAAGCCTGACAGGTCATATTGGATAATTCACTTTTATTTTACAGTAATTGGTTACACAAATTATTATTGTATTATTTAGAACCTCTTGATTCTCAGTGGAAGTCCTTGTACATTTAATTAAGCATGAGTACAAAATGACTTTAACAAAGCCAAGCCATTAAACAACTCCTTATAAATTTTTATCGAATGGAAACAGCCAGTAACAACAACATTTTAGTTTCATTTATTGGGATTTTCTTTTCTTTTTTTTTTAAGAAAAACCAATAGAGACTTGTGATAAAAATCACAAGAGTTAGCAACACTGATACGGCAAACAAAGATTTTGTCCTTTATACAGAGAATAGTTCATAATTGTTACTGATCCATTTTTAATACATTAAAAAGTAACACAGATTAATTCAGTAAAAAATAAATTAACTTTGTCAGGAGTGAGAATATTGTAAAATGGGAGATGGAGGACAGCAGTTCTAAACCCACATGCTGGTTTAGCACTCATTACCCTCCCTTTTACGCCATAGCTTTTCGTACTTTGAGTCCTCCTCTCATTATAATCTTTACCCATTCAACTATAAATTCATTAGTTTGTGTCAATATGACAAGCTGTCAATTTTGTCTTTCTCAGCCAGCTGAATCTTAGCTAATAAATGATCTTTTCTTATTTCACATCCATGAGTCAGCATAAGTAATATATGACTTCTGCCAGCTTGCGTGTCGCAGTAATTTGCCCACTGGCGATGTGTGACAGTCTTCATTTTGATCATCTGACTTAACCAATCAGTCTTTTTTAACCATAATTTTTCTAAGACTTTGTAATGCAACAATGCAGTGAGGCTCCAGTAACATATATGCTGTGTTTTAGAAGTAGCAGTAACTTCCCTTGCAACAGGGTAAAATATAGATATTATATAAATAAAATACACACACCACCTGTAGGTCTTCATATATTCAAATGTTTTGAAAACAATAAGTGAAAACTGCAGTATTTTCCCACCAAAGTGCTGGAATTATACCATCTTTCATCAGAACAAAAGAACCGACTTCTTAAACAAAAACATGGTAACTTTGGCAGTAGTCTATTAACTTGGTCCTCCACTCAGCAATGTGTATGTCCAGTAGACAAATGTCCCTTTACCACATCACTTGCTTCTTCCCCATCTTCTGACCTCACTCGCTATTTGGTGTCAGAGGGTAGTACAGTCCCAGAGTCATGAAGTGCACTTAGGGCTGTCTCAGGTTCCTTGAGAAGTTCTGCCTGTTTTTGTCCTAATGCTCCACTAGCTAACCCAGCTATAGTGATTTGGACTTTATTTAGTGGCTGAATAAGAAGAGCCTCACTGGAGGTCACTTAGCTCTTCTGCTCTCCTCTGTGGCTTCAGCAAAGAGCCTTCTCTGCATTGCACCCATCAAGGATCCAACACTCATCTTCACCATCCAGGTGTGCCCCCCAACACTGAAGTATTGTCAGTGGAGGAAATCAGTAGCATATAGATCCTTGAGGAGAATCCTTGCCACTGGGGATGCACTCTTTGCCATGAAGGAGGAACCCTTTTCCTCTTTCTCAGTCCAGTTCCACCACCAACCAGTCCTTAGTTTGTGCACAGTTAAGGTGGCTCACTCAAAGTGTCACTGGAGAAATTCTGGGTAGAAAGCTTATGCAAATGAAGCTCTCTCAATAGCTCCACCCACCCACTGGAATTATGCAGATGAAGCAGTTCTGTGGCCATTCTTCCTCCTGGTCACAAGAGTTGGTAGCAGAGAGCTCCTGACCCTGTATAACTTCAGGCCTCAGGGCATACAAGGATAACTGTGAAAGTCATATGTAACTTACTGTACATACTGTTTGTGATGAGAATAGCTTATACAGAGCTTATATAAAATTTTAAATTTTATATTTCAAATAGATTTAATCTTGATAAGTTGTAAAGTAATTTTTCCTTATCAAGATAAAGCGTTTTAAGACCAGTTGCTTGACCAATGACCCAGCTCCAAAATAGGAAGATTACTGTAAATGGCTTGTTTTCAAGAATAAAAAGAAATTGGACTGGATGAAACTGATCACAATTTTAACTTATTTTTAATTCTGCTCTTGAATGAATGTTGAGTGATTAGTTTTTGCTAATAGATTTTCCAATTAGCTCCTTTTATAGGATTTTTATATCGAATTTTTCCTAAACTGGTGACAATGTTATTTTATGACTTTTCTCCAGATAAGACCATGCCAGCTTCCTCAAAACTGGCCTCATATATCTGGATTCTTGATATTTTTTGCGTCACAGACTTACAGTTGCTGTGGTATGCAATATAGTGAATATTTTTTAAATTACTGATTTAAGCAGGGCTTTTCCAAATTGATGCTCACTAAGGATGACCTAATTCAAACATGATTGGACCAAGCTGCAAGGCTCCAAGGTAGGCCTCACACCTGATTTGGCTGAAGACCACGGAGGGAGGCACAGCAAGGCTGAGGAAGCAAAGTCCTCAAACCATAAGAATCATGGTTAAGCCAGAGGAGCTTTGCCTTTTGAGTCAATCAGCCACACATTCCATAATATTCAACACTGGGCAGAAGAAGTCATGTGATCGACAAACAGGCCACTACAGCCTTGAACTAGTCTCTATGTATTAGAAAGGAGGCCTGCTAGCAAGAAGCACTTTCCCTACAAAATATTGCCATCTGACTTCTTGTCTACAGTTCCAGCTCCTACTCTACAAGAGTCCAGAAGATTGCAAAAGCTGAAGACTTTGCAAGCCACGTGTTATGTTATGTGTTTTCTATTTTCTGTCTTTTGTTTATATTAATGGGGAGATGCCCCAGCCTTTTTATGTTTAGAGTGTGAAAATGAAAAAGTGTGGCTGTGTCCATGCGTGTGAACACACGTACAAAATCCACACAGGGAATGCAACTGAAAGAAAAGATCCCCAGCTTTAAACAGCCCTAAATATTGTCTCATAAAGATACTCATTAATGCATGGTCTGTGTCTAAAAGTCCTGGGAGACTTGAGATTGTCATCTGTAATTTCTGGTAAATAAGAATAGTTAAACTTGTGCTTATCAAGAGTGTTTGGTGAAGTCTCTATTATAATATCTCTGTTGTGGGGAGGAAAGGTTAGCCACCATATAGAACTGAAATCTCAGAAGGAAGCTTTATAATTGACTCTGAGATTCGGGTTTGGACATTATGTAATTTGTTTTTTTTCCGTTATAGATTTAATTGACTTTGACAAAATTCCATAGTTGGGATTTATCACAAAATGGATAGCCTCTTTCTCAGAATTAAAGATTGATTTGTTTTGGTATTAATGTGATGATTTAACTCCAATCCAATATTGAAACTAACTTGTTGATTTGATTATGATTGGATAGTTGTATTGCTTTATTTTCAGGTTATTTTAATGTTCATAAACAGTTTTGATTATATGTTTTCTAGATTTTCTTTCTCTTTAAGAGTTTGAACAAATTTTATAAAACTGATACTGCATCACATTTCTTTCAATAAGCAACCTGGGTCCAGAACCTGGGTGGATACTGCAGGGATTTCTTTTTTTTTAGACTTGTTTTTCTTTGACTTTTTAAGTACTTAGTTTGACTACAGACTTCTTATCAAATTGTCTGTACTAGGCTATCTTGATTATCACTTCAAAAAAATTTTTTCTCTTACTTAATTGGCCTCTCAGAGTTGGTAAGACAACTCCCACCTGTTCATGCTCTCTGTATGTGTGTATATATCTCTCCTCAATATATGTTCCATTCTATATGCATCCGAAGAAGTGGGCTGTAGCCCACGAAAGCTTATGCTCTAATAAATTTGTTAGTCTCTAAGGTGCCACAAGTACTCCTGTTCTTTTTGCAGATACAGACTAACACGGCTGCTACTCTGAAACCTACAGACTTCGTCACTCAGGTATTTTTATTTGGCATACAGCAACGCTACACTGAGTTGATTCGACTTAAATGCATGGTGTGGAAGTAGGGTACATCACAAATCCAAAGTTACACCAAAACCCTTTTTTAAATATACATTTACATATTGTATTATATTCATTACACATTGCATCACATCTTTTAGGGCTGGCTTGGTTACTTTGCAGGAATCAATTGTTGTATAGCATGCTTTGTTCACATGCTGTCCATGATGGACTTATTTTTTACCTCATTTTTACAATCCGGACTTATTTTATTTATTGTTATTTTGGGTTTTGTAAAATGGTTTCCTGGGTGTTCCCCTTTTTATCTTAGCTAGCGTAGACATTCTGTTTCTTAGTTTGCTCACCCATTTACTTATTTTAGTTAGCACAAACATTCTGTTTTCAGCCTGCTGATCTATTTACCTCCCTAATCCTGGCTTCCAAAAAATAAAACCTCCCCCCATGTTCAATTAGCAATTAGTCATGTCAAGCCAAGCCAAGCCTATAGATAGATACAAGCCTGTCAAACTAAAAGCATTACCAGCATCAGATCTTAGGCTTTGGTTCTCACATTATATATAAAAAAGTATGTTGATGTAATACTTCATTAGTTGACTAGTTATAAATAATAAAGGGAGACCATATTTTAAGACATAAGTTCTGGTAGAGTTTTATCCACCTAAGCATTTTTATTGAGATAATCGTCAGGTATCTAGACACCAGATGTAGAACTGGGGATCCGACAAGGTCTTCAATGGATATAAATCCTCATCCATAGAGCTTTTAGCCAGAACTTTGCATTTCCTGCCTTTGGAGCGCTTGATTTCTCACACTAATTTGAAGTACTTAATTTCTACCCCACTAACCCAAGTTGTTTTGCATGGAATTGATCTAGAAGTACACTGGGCTAAACCTGAATACACCCCAGTGTGTCACCCATTCAGATCAATGACAGGCAAAGATACACCTGCTACATTCAGACACAAAGGAGACGTGCTTGGGACATATTATCTCATCTCTCTCTAACGCTATTTACTTTTTATTTATTTAAATTTAAACAATAAAAACATCAATGCAAAAAAACTACATTCTCTTTGCATCCCCGAACCCACTCCAAAAATGTTGGCCTTTCCAGAGTGCCCACTACTGTATAAACAAATACTGTCTGTAATGGATACATAAGGACATCTTGGGATGCACATATTATGGACACGCAATCATCATTAAACCCTTGGTTGGTGTATATGCCAATTAGTCATCTAAACTACATAACTACATTCCAGGATTGTCACTTTTTGTATCACACTGAAACCTAGAATGCCTGGTGAGTCAGTGTGAAGTGCTGCCAATAGCTACAAGCATGGTTGTTCAGAAAATCACTAGTCAGTTAGTCATCACTGGGATTTGCAGTCTTACCACCCAGTTTTTGAGAGTTCTCAGCCATTTCCAATTTGCAAATTTTTCCTTCTTTAAAATGGCCACCAACTCCTATTACTGTCAATGGGACTGAGGCCAGCCAAATGTCCACCATTTCCCTACTGTCTATCTGCATGTGGAAGTGATGCTGCCCTTAAGAAATATGTTGCCACATGTTGTTTTTTCCAATGAGATCTAAACCTCACTCCCAGGCAAAATGGTTGCTACTGTATGATTTAGGACGCAGGGCAGGACACAGGAACTGTGAGGAGCAACAGAGACACTGGGAAAGGTGAGAGTGAGCGGCTCCGTTGATCCTGCGAATTTCAGGGTGGGCATGCAGACAAAGTGCTGTGCGAGAGTTTCAGGACTGAGGACACAGATCTGCCCTGCCACTGAGCCCTGCCTTCATACATGACCCTAGAGCAGAGAGCGGGTCCTGGGGCAGCAAGCCGCTGGGGAAGTGGTGCTGCTGGGTCCCAGGTTGAGAAAGCAGCAGGAAGCAGAGAAGTGTTGCTGCAGGGTCAAGACAGTCATAGGAAATTAATGGCAGATCCCCGTCTTAGGGGTGAGGAGAGGGTAAGCGAAGTCTCCATCTGAGCAGCCACGGAGAAGCTCACGCACACTCACTCACAGAGGAATAGAGGGCTGTTAAAAAGAGACACTATGGCAAACACATATTTTAGCAATAAGTACACTATCAGTCCTGGGGTATCCTGAGATTGGTGAAATGTACCTTGGTAATAAAGTTTCATATTCAAAGCAAACAAAGGTGTTAGGCTTTCAAGTTGTCGAGTATTTGTCTGCCACAAAATAAAAATGGCTTCATGCTTTCAACATTAATGAAAGATGTGGTTCAAAACTTTGTGAAAACATGGACAAATGTCCTAACTAATTTAACAAACAACTGGGACAGAGGTGGTCATGTTTGATTTAGGTGATAGGAGTCAAAGTTGTCACATGTGCATGCATTGCAATTTGACAGAGTGAATGTTTTGCATTCATATTCTTTCTTTCTTGCCTAATATTTTCATCCAGCAGTCACTGTCGTTTCATGTGACTTTAGAAATTAAACCAGTGCAATAGCATTGGCTTTCAGCTAGCATGATATAACCAGAGCATGCTGGCAATCCTTTATATTGCAGGAAGGGATAAGATCTGTAGTACCCAAGCTAGCCTGAAAGACCTATTTTCTATTTCATAAATACAGAAGAAAAGAATGAGATGGAGAAAGGCATTTAGATAGTGCAAAATAAAAACAGCTTAGCAGCTCTTGAGCCACTCAATATGGCTATGCTACATGTTTGCTATTACATCCCATGCGTACTAATGATAGATTAACAAACCACATAGGTGGAAGTGGGAGTTTGAAAGCCAGTTAGACACTGTGAATTTTCCCCAATGTGTCAAAACAATAGAAGTGGCTCTGCTCAGTAACTTTGTGCTGAGCCATTGTGGAAACTGAGTGATTAATAACCTTCAGTGCTTTTCTTTGCTTTCTTATGGTATTGTGATCTGGTTGCTGTATGCTAAGAAGCAGTGTGTGCATAATACACACTCTGCATGCAAATCTCTTAAATGAGGGCTATGCTGGGTTCCAGCCAGGTACACCTCCAGTCCTCTACGTAATATTGAATACTTCACACAACATTCTTATGTCATGGATTGGAACATAGGTGGTCAGGCCTAGTGGTCTGAGCCAGAGTCAGAATGAGAAAACTAGTCAAGCCAACGGTTGGAAATGGAGTCAGAATCAGGAATCAAGCCAAGGGTCAGAGTGGAGTCAGTGGCCAGATGTGGGGTGTGCACGCAGGGATCTGGAACGAGGCAGGAATCAGGGTCCAGGTTAGAAAGCAAGGTCCAATGTAGCAATCAACCAAAAATTCACCTAATTGCTCAAACAACTTATTGTGCCTCCTTCTGATTTAAATAGCTAGTTTGAGCCAATTAGAGAGGCCATCTCCTTCAATCAGGAGCTTTGTGGGTGGTGCCTCCGGTGACTTAGGGTCCACCAGCCCATACTTCATGCTGGGAGTAACAAGCTGCCGGGTGGTGACTGAGGTCTGAGGACTACCTGTAGTTCTATGGATCCAGGTTCAAGAGCTGCGATGCCTCTGAACTTATAAGGACACCTTCTGGACTAGCATCTCTCCTGTGCCAAATTTCCTGATTCTTAGCCACAGCCCTGATATGATTTCAAACAAAGGCTAGGATGCTCTGAGGTGTGGCACTGGTGTAGCTCTGCACTGCCACCCCAGGTGGGGGGAACCCCACAGGCACCAGACCTGGCTCCTGCACAC
This sequence comes from Chrysemys picta bellii, assembly GCF_011386835.1. Lineage (NCBI taxonomy): Eukaryota > Metazoa > Chordata > Testudines > Emydidae > Chrysemys > Chrysemys picta. The sequence continues at coordinate 21,587,092 of NC_088791.1, forward strand.
TTATCCTAAGAGAGATCCCCTTCCACAGGAGGATTCACTGCCAGACAGATTGTCATCTGAGCAGGAGAGAATCTAGCCCGTGTGATTTCCTTCTCCAAAACTAACAGCAGTGGAAGTTTATTATTGATCTTTTTGGTGCTGAGAATACCATGACAACATCCTTTTTTAAAGATAGAAAAATAGACTTTAAAGATACTAACATGTTGTAAGAGCACCTAGAAAAACCCATTATCCAGATAGCATCCAAATGTTTGCTAGGTGCTTTTTATACATGGTTCATGTCCCCAGAGCTGCTCTTCTGACAATAGGCATGCAAAGCATCCGGCAAATTTGGGGACATTAAATAAATAAGCAATAAAGGCTTCTCTTCAATCCTTACATGGGGGAGAGGGGGAAGAGATCCAAAGCTAGCCTTCAACCCTAGCAGGTTGGAGTGCTGAGTTCTCACATGGCAAATATAATTACTAGAAAATCAAAGTTCTACATCAGACATGGGATTTTTTCCCTCTAAATCAAAAGGACATCAGCAAAGCAATCAGCTTTGTGTTAGCAGAGGGAAGGAGAGTCCCTAGGGAGCAAGTGATCTAAGAACACATTGAAAATAAAATGGAGAAACATCTGTGTAGGTTGCAGCAGACTTCACCAGTTGGGGGAAAGGTGAGAGAACGTGTCAACACAGGACATAGCTGACATCTGGGTCCAGAGAAAGCTACTGATTGGCACTGATGTTGTCAGTGTTGGGATTTTGCTGTCAGAACTAGGGGGAGGTCTCCTTTCATCTTGGCTATGTCTAAACTACAAAGATAAGTTGACCTATGTTAGGTTGACTTACAGCCACCACATTAATTACTGCGGTGGCTAATGTCCACACTACCCTGCTTCTGTCGGTGGTTCATGTCCTCACCAGGAGTGCTTCCACCTACAGAAAAGGGGCACTGTGGGGGACTGAGAGCCACGGCTCTCAGTTACACATAGCTCCACACCGGGAGCCCAGCTGCCCCCTGGGGATTCTCACTTCCAGCAGGAAGATCTACACATGGAGTCTGGTTGTCTGCTGTGCTCCCAGCGGGGAGTGGGGAGCAGGGACCCCCAGGGGGCAGGGGGGCTCCCAGTGGGGAGTGGGGAGCCGGGACCCCCAGGGGGCAGCAGGGCATCCAGTGGGGAGTGGGAAGCCCAGGCAGCAGCTCAACCTGGGAGCCTGGAGCTGGCTTTCTTGTCAATTTCACGGCCCCGTTGACATAGCAGGGCCCTGTTGGTGTAGCAGGGGAGTTACATCAGTGGGAGGAGCATTTCAATGTGTACACCTCCACTGTTTTGTCAACAAAAGTTGACTTTTCTCAACAAAACTGGGTAGCATAGACAAGGCTCTTGTCTAGTCTGTTTTCAACCTGTGGGCCATGGAGCCCCGAGGTGCCGCAGACTATGTCTAAGATGTCCAAAGAAGTCTGCACCTCCATTTGACATTTTTTAAGGGTTTGGAAATGAAAAAAAATGTTGAAAACCACTGCTTCAGGGCTTCAAGCCAAAGAAAGCAGTGCTCTTCAACACCACAAGGTGGCCATTTTGGAATGCCATTGCAGACTCAGGGCCTAATATTCCTGTCTTGCCAGTGTAAATCAGGAGTAGCTCCACAAAAGTTAATGGAGTTATGCCAGTGGGAGAGGACAATTAGGCTGTCAGCCTTCATTTATGGACATCTCTGTTTTACACAGTGGGAGGGTAACAAAATGATAAAAAAAACATTGGCCCAGAAAGAAGAGGCAGAGTTTATGCCCACCCGCACTTTCTACTCATTCAGGATCACAAGATGAGATTACCAGGATATGATGACTACAATATAAGGAAAATCTGTTGTCTTTTTAGAGCCTAAGGCTAGGCTTACTTATTCATTGTCTGAGACTGAATCTAAAGAACCCTTCAGCATCAAGATAGACATTTTAAATATTTTTGCTGGAGGCTAATTTTTAAATAACCGACTGATTAATTAGTAGCATCAAAGAGCTGAACTGTGCATCACCTTATTTACCTACTACAATGAGTAAATCTAATCATTTCAGGCTTTGATGGTATCCACAGGATTGGTTCGCAATTGCTGACTTTTGGGGATGAAGGTGAATGTACAGAGCAAATTCTCAAAATGGCCTGATACTCCTGATGTTTTCAGTAGGCAGATAGCAGGTGCACATCTCTCCACAAGGTTTACAGCAAATATCTCCCCCCTTCCTCTTCTGGAGCTGATAGGAGGCTGCTTCCCTGTCTTCCACAACCTATGGAGAACATGGGGGCTCTCCCACCCCCTCCTCTGCCTGACTGGCATGTAACAGCTATAATATGAACTCCTATAATCTTTCTTCCAATTTTCATTTTCTTTTTTTTTTCTGAAATGGCCCCATTTCTCTATTACATTCCTCTGAGCTTTCATTGTTTCTGTCCCCATATTTCTTTTCATCTCAACTTCATTTTTTGTCCTCAGTTGTTTCTCTTACAGGAGACCTGGGTTCAAGCATCTGCTTTTCCACTGGCTTCCTGTGTGACATTAGGCAAGTCACTTAGCCTCTCTGTACCTCAGTTTCCCACCTGTAGAATGGAATACTAGCACTGCCCTACCTCCCAGGGGTCATATCAGGATAAATACATTAAAGATTGTGAGGTGCTCAGATACTAGGGTAATGCAGGTCATAAAGTACCACTGAGTCTCTTACTGTTCTATCCCATGTAATTTATTGGATATCTCCATCCTGGATTTAGAGGTTATTGGGAAGAGTGGGGTGGGAAGAGATAGATCAACCAATGCCTTCAGGTATGAAGCATAACTGCCCCTGCTATGCCTCTGAGCCCTCTCCATTCCAATCTGCCCTCCGACACCACCAGGATACATGGAAAAGGCAGGTATTCCGTTGCCTGTCTCCTTTCCACCTCCACAGTACTGTGCCTCCTAGTTCGTAGATTCCAAGGCCAGAATGGTATCAAAGGGGTAGCCGTGTTAGTCTGGATCTTGAAAAGCAGCAAAGAGTCCTGTGGCACCTTATAGAATAACAGATGTATTGGAGCATGAGCTTTCGTGGGTGAATATCCACTTCTTCGGATGCATGTAGTGGAAATTTCCAGAGGCAGGTATAAATATGCTTCATGAGGGTGATGGATTTCCACTCCATACGGCTAAATGCAGTGCCTTGCATGGTGTCAAGTATCAAAGGGGTAGCCATGTTAGTCTGGATCTGTAAAAGCAGCAAAGAGTCCTGTGGCACCTTATAGACTAACAGACGTATAGGAGCATGAGCTTTCGTGGGTGAATACCCACTTTTTCGGATGCATGTAGTGGAAATTTCCAGAGGCAGGTATAAATATGCTAATAAATAAGGCCAGAATGGTTCATTGTAATCGTCTAGTCTGACCTCCTATATAACACCGGCTATAAAACTTCCCTAAAGTCATTCCTAGACCATGTCTTTCGGAAGAACATCCTATTTTGTTTTAAAAATTGTTGGTGATGGAAAAATCCATCAAGACCCCTTGTTAAGTTATTCTAGTGGTTAATTCCTCTCACTGATAAAAAATTACACCTGGTCTTAATTTGTCTAGATTAGGGTGAGAATTCCAAAATATCAGGACCGCCACAGGGGGAGCACCTTTTCAACTGTTACACTCTCCCGTCCAAGTCTTCGGTGGCACTTTAGCGGAGGGTCCGTCAGTCGCTGATGGTCTTCGACGGCATTTTGGCAGCGGGTAATAAACCTTGCTGCCAAAAAAAGGAAGTATCCACCACCGAAATGCCACCGAAGATCCAGACGGGTGAGTGTAACAATTGAAAAGGCGCTCCCCCACTGGTCACCGCTGCATAAGCAACAAGGGGAAAAAAACAACGCCTGAAACAAAATATCAGGACAAATGGCATCCCGACCGTACTTCGGTTGGGACACGGGACAAACTGCTCGATATCGGGACAGTCCTGATTTTATCGGGACATCTGGTCACCCTAGTCTAGATTCAGCTTCCATTATTGGATGGTGTTATACCTTTCTCTGTTAGACTGAAGAGCCCATTATTAAATATTTGTTCACCCAGTAGATAATTATACACTGTAATCAAGCTACCTCTTAAACCTTTTCTTCATTAAGCTAAATAGATTAAGCTCCTTGAATCTATCACTGCAAGGCGTGTTTTCTAATCCTTTAATCATTCTTGTAGCTCTTCTTTGTATCCTCTCCAATTGAGTTGAAAGAGGCTGGCATTCTTTTAATAAAATGTAAGCACCAGTGTCAGACAGCAGTGCTTGGGACAGTGCCCAGGGCTGGATTATAAAACCAGGACAGTCTGGCAAAAATGGAACTCTTGGCAGTTGTGAGTGGCTGAGCCATTGGTAACATCACACAGTCATTTATTCATCAGAGATGTACAATAAAAGTACATAACTAAATTTGTATTGCATCATGGACCAAAGGAGTTCAAGAGACTTGGCAGTTTCTCAAGGAGACAATATTAAAAGGAACTGCAAACTACCACACTGTAAAGGAAAGACAGGAAGTATAGTAAGAGGGCATTATGGCTCCACCAGGAGCTCTTTAATTTAAGGAATCCTACAGAAAGTGGAAACATGGATTAATTGCTAAGGATGAGTACAAAAGAATAGGCACAAGCATGTAGGGACAAAATCAGAAAGGCTAAGGCACAAAATGAGTTACACCTACCAAAGGACATAAGAGGAAATAAGAAGAGGTTCTTTTAAATACCTAAGGAACAAGAGAAAGATGAAGAAAAGAGTAGGTCTTCTACTTAGCAGCAAAGTAAAGCTAATAACTGATGGCAGTAAGAAGTCTAAGGTTTTTAATTTTGCTTATTTTGCTTCAGCTTTCACTAAAACATTAATGGTGAACAGATTCTCAACATAATGAATACTAACAACAAAGGGAAAGGTCCACAAGCCAAAATAGGAACAGAACAGATACGTTAAATGTATTCAAACCAGTAAGGCCTGGTGAAAGTCATCCTAGGGTACTTAAAGAACTAGCTGAAGCAATTTTGGAACAAGATTAGCAATTATCTTGGAGAACTCATGAAAGACTGGTGAGGTCCCAGAAGGCTGGAGAAGGAAAGACATAGTACCTGTCCTTAAAAAGGGAGACAAAGAGGACCCAGGGAAGAACAGAGCAGTCAGCCTAATTCCATACCTGGAAAGATACTGGAAGAAATTATTAAACAATCAGTTTGTATGCACTTAGAGGATAATCGGATCATAAAGAATAGACAGCTTAGATTTGTCAAGAACAAATTATGCCAAACCAATCTAATTCTCTTTTATGACAGGGTTCCTGACCTACTGGACAGGGGGGCAGTAAAAATGATATCTTGATTTTAGTAAGGCTTTTGACACAATCCCACATGACATTTTCATAAGCAAACTAGGGAAATGTGGTGTAGATGAAATTACTTTATGGTAGGTGCATAACCTGTTGAGAGACCATAGTCAAAGAACAATGACCTACACACACCACACAACAAAAACACTAACCCACGAACCTATCCTTGCAACAAAGCCCATTGCCAATTCTGTCCACATATCTATTCAAAGGACACCATCATAGAACCTAATCACATCAGCCACACCATCAGAGGCTCATTCACCAGCACATCTACCAATGTGATATATGCCATCATGTGCCAGCAATGCCCCTCTGCCATGTACACTATTAAATTAGGCTTTAATAAAGACTGGGAGTGGATGGGTCATTACACAGAGTAAAAACTATTTCCCCATGCTATTTCCCCCCCTACTGTTACTCACTTTCTTGCCAACTGTTGGAAATGGGCCATCCTGATTATCACTACAAAAGTTTTTTTCTCTCCTGCTGATAATAGCCCACCTTAATTGATTAGTCTCATTATAGTTGGTATGGCAACACCCATTTTTTCATGTTCTCTCTCTCTCTCTATATATATATATATATCTTCCTACTGTATTTTCCACTGCATGCATCCAATGAAGTGGGTTTTAGCCCATAAAAGCTTATGTTCAAATAAATTTGTTAGTCTCTAAGGTGCCACAAGTACTCCTCGTTCTTTTTGCTGATACTGACTAACACGGCTACTACTCTGAAACCATACTCAAAGAGTAGTTATCAGCGGTTCACTGTCAAACTGGGAGGGCAGATCTAGTACAGTCCCATAGGGGTAGGTCCTGGGACCAGTGCTATTCAATAGTTTCATTAATGACTTGGATAATGGACTAAAGAGTATGCTTATAAAATGTTCAGATGACACCAAACTGGAAGGGGTTGCTAGCACTTTGGAGGACAGGATCTGTATTCAAAATAACCTTGACAAACAGGAGAATTGGTCTGAATTCAACAAGATGAAATTCCATACTTACAAGTCCAACATGGGGAATACAAAATGCAGCTACAACATGGGGAATAACTGGCTAGGAGGTAGTGCTACTGAAAAGGATCTGGGGGTTATAGTGGATTACAAATTGAATATGAGTAAACAATGTGATGCAGCTGTGAAAAAGACTAATATTCTGGGGTATATTAAAAGCAGTGTTGTATATAAGATATGGGAGGTAACTGTCCCACTCTACTCAGCACTGGTGAGGCACCAGCTGGAATACTGTGTCTAGTTGTAGGTACCCACTCTTTAAGAAAGATGTGGATAAATTGGAGAGAGTGCTGGAGAAAGCAAAAAAAATGATTAAAGGTTTAAAAAACTTGATCTATGAGGAACGGTTAAAAAAACTGGGCATATTTAGTCTTGAGAAAAGATGACTGGGGGGTGGGGGAACCTGTTAACAGTCTTCAAATTTGTTAAAGATTGTTATAAAGAGAATGGTAATCAATTGTTGACCTACCTTCATTGGCTTGGAGAAGTAATGGGGTTAATATGCAGCAAGGGAGATTTAAGTTAGATATTAGGATAAACTTTCTAATGACGCAGGTAATTAAGATCTAGAATAGGCTTCCAATGGAGGTTATGGAATCCCCGTCATTACAGGGTTTTGAAAACAGGTTGGAAGAACACCTGTCAAGGATGCTCCAGAGATTTCCTTGGTCCTACCTCAGCTCAGGGAGCTAGACTTGATGACCTCTCGAGATTTCTTTCAGCCCTATAGTTCTATGAAAACAAACTGCATATGGACAAGGGTAATGTATACATACATCATGCATTCAATTATGAACAGTGAGATAGATGTACTGTGTCACTGTGATGGGGTGTGTTCTCCAGGCTGGTTCTGAGAGGGCTGAATTAGGCCAGGTGGGTCCAATCAGCCAATTAATCAGCAAATGATATATAAGCTGTGTGGATGAAGCTAATTGTGAGGAAGCTCACCTGTGAAAGAAGAGGAGAGGCCTGTATAAACCCCAGGAGCTTAGAGTAAAAAGGGGCTGTCAGGAAGTTGGATGCAGTCACTTCTGGAGGGGAGGGGATAGGATAGGATAGGATAGGATATGTGTGTGGAGGTCACAGAGGCAGGTAGCCTACAGCTACTCCCTCAGAGGAGGGAGTTAGGAGGCTGGCAAACCCTGGGAGGGCAGCCAGCCAGACAGGTAGGAAAGGCTCAGGTAAAGTGGCAACAAGATCCAGGAGGGAATAGACCTTGGCTATTAATTAGAGGGTTCCTGAGCTGGAGCCTGGACTACAGGGTGGTCCTAGGTTCCCCCTACCAGTCACTTGGAAAGTGTCACTGCTGGGCAGGAAATGGAAAGGCTGCCTGAGCCGGTTCCTAAGAAGGGACTTTGATATCCCAGAAGTGGAAACAGCATGGTGACTTGGCCAGAAGGCCAACTCATGAAGAGGCAACAGCAGCTCCTGGAGCAAGAGAGGTGCTACAGAGTGATAGAGAGATGAGGTGCAACTGCAGGAAGGGGCTTTGGCTTTGCAGAGCTAGTCCCCAGAGAGGCCAGGAGGAGGCATCATCTAGTGGTGAATAGAGCACACTGTGACAGTCATATTTAGAATTAAACAGAAATAGCTGTTACTATAACTATCCTAGGCAGTCGTATCACCGCCCATTACCATAGTACCCAGTCACCTCACTATCTTTAACGTAGTTATCCTTGTAACCCCATGAAGAGAGAGAGGTCAGTTCCTTTATTGCCATTTTACAGAAATGGAACTAAGAGCCTGAGTGACTTATCCAAGCTCACGCAGGAAGTCTGGGGCCAAGCAGGGACTTGAACCCACATCTCTCAACTTGCACCCTAACTATTGGACCGTGCTTTCTCTTTAAACTTCAGCTGATGAAAGGGTCACATAAGAGGCGGAATGTTTGGCAGCAATCTCTTGTTCTAATAACTGGCAAGCAGAGTCTGAAATTATGATACAGCAGGGGTGTGATATATAGGAAATGTCATCTTTGAAAACACAAAACTAATATAAGACTTTAAACACACTGGCCTGATTCACTGGTGCCTTGCCATTGTGTAGTCAGTTACATCACTGAAAGTGGGTAGCGTTGGAATGGTAGCATTTCACACCCACTGTGTGTAAGTGACTATATAAGGGGCAGAGAAAAGGGAACTGGACCCCCCTGTGTGTTACACTATTTTCTATACTCGAATGCTAATGAATTTCACATGATGTAAATTCACAGTAAGCAAGCACTGGAAGTACGCTTAGACACAGAACACTGTTGAGTTTGCCCTTCGTAGCTTTTTGCATTTTAAATAAACTGGTCTGTAAGGGTATGTCTACACTAAAAACAACCACCTGCAGCAGCAAGTCTCAGAGCCAGGGTCAACTGACTCAGCCTCCTGCAAAGTTGCTAAAAATAGCCAAGTACATGTTCCTGCTCAGACTGGAGGCTTGGATCTGAAATCTGGCAAGAGGGAAGTCTCAGTGCCCATGAGCAGAATCTACACAGATATTTTTAGCCCTGTAATGTGAGCCCAAGTCAGCTCATACAGGCTCTGAGACTTGCTGCAATAGGTTGTAGGTTTTTTGGTTTGTTTTTAATGTAGATGTACTCTAGGAGGGCTTTTAAGCCAAACTTGGAGCACATTGTGCAATTGATTTTTCCAGAAGAACTCCCTAGTAAAAATCAATGAGGAGTTCTGCTTAATGATCAATAGTACAAAATGGCCTTTGGCTTGGATTAGGAGTGAGATCAGATCATCTGATAAAGACAGCAAATGGTGCACATCTCATTACAGATGCATGGGGTCCCAACTTGCTAGTTATATTCCATTTACCTCCACACCAAATTGCTCAAAGAGAAAGTAAAATAAGGAAAATCCTCACTATTTTCTTTACTACATTTATCATTTTAACAGAATATAGATGTACTAGCTGATTTAGAAATAGTTTTATTGGGAAGTGATGGGTAAAGATATTTAGACAAGAATTTCCAAAGTGAGTGGTGATTTGGGTTGCCTATTCTGAGACCCCTTTAGGATGCCTGAGTTTTCAGAAAGTGCTGCAAACCCACCTTCCGAAAATCAGGCCTCTTTAAAAGTGTCTCAGATTAGGGTTAGAGACAAATTCTCTCTATAGTCTACATCCTGGGTGAATGCTTTATCCACTGGGCTATTAGGGACACTCCCCCTTTTTGAGAGAGAGAGAGAGAGAGAGAGAGAGAGAGAGGACTTAACTAGCTCAGGCACCTAACTCCATGGCTTCCCATTAGGCACAACTCCCTTTAAGGGGCAGGGTTTAGGCTCTGCCTCTTTCATTGGTATTTACTATTGGCTAGCATAGGCAGCTCCCAGCTGAGCATGTTAGTGTGTATGAATCCCATTCTTAGCCACCTGACACTCTGCATGTATTGTAGAGGGAGCCTGGGTGACTAACTCACAGCTGCTAATTCCATTAGGCGGCAAGGTGCCTAAAAGGTAGGCATTACACTGCTATGTCAGTTCCGTTTCTGGAGGCAGCTCTAATGACCAAATCACTTTTGAAAATTGAACTTAGACTCTAAAGTCATGAGAGTTATGCACCCCTGAAAATTTTACCCTTCATCCAATTTCAGAGGTTCCCCTCCCCATTGAAATGCCCCTTCTCCCTGTCCCCTGAAATAAGTAGGGGGACCACTAACTTAAACCTAATATATTGAGGCTTGTTCTTTCAAGATACAAACACAGACCCCATTCTTACATATATGCTTAAGGCTTTGCAACTTGATGAAGTAAAAGGAGCCCCACTCACTTACCCTAGCTGAAAACCTGGTCCACAATTCTGTTTAAAAGGAAGGGGTGAAATCCTGGCCCTATTACATTCTATGGCAACACTCCCACTGACTTCAGTGGGGACAGGATTCCACCCAAAGAAATGGCTATAACAGGAGCCAGGGTGTTTGAGTTTGGTTCCAAGTTCTTAACTCCACTTTCCTGGCTTAGGCAAGCCACTAAGGGCTACTTTTGCAAAGGTATTGAGATGCCTAAAGGTGCAACTGGGTGCCTAGTGGCCCTTTTTAAAAAGGACTTACGTGCTTAAAGCCCATTGAAATAAAAAGACTTTCTTCTCAGGGTTATGTAGCTTAATTCATGTTTAAATTGCTGTTTGGTATACTAATATCATGGTTACAAGGAAACTACTTTGGACCCCTTTAGTCCCTCTCCAGTGCAGCCCTTACGTGAGAGGCCTGACTTCTTACTCCTCCCCTGACCAGAGCCACACAGTTCAACCACTCAGGGATGGGTCTTAGAGAGTTGGCCCCCCTGATTCCCAAACATGCTAATGTGACAGTCCCGACTCAATTTGACAACTGAGCCCTTTCACTCAGAGGACCTGTCACCAATGAGGGGATTAAAGCAACTCAAACAGCTTCTTTAAAACAAAGCATTCATCCAAAGGTACAAAGCATGTAGAGTGAAGGGTTAAAAACAAGACGGGTGTCTCTATAAGCATCTATAAGTGCCCTCAGCCCAAATAACCACCCTCTGGCTGGGAGAAGCAGACTGCCTAGCTCACAGCAAACTCTCTCCTCTTTTTGTTTCCTTGCCAGCATGTCAGGTCTATGATGCCCTAGGCACCCTCCCTTAGCTCATCCAACTCCCTTCCCATTTCAAAGGCCCAGGGTCCTGTAATGGCTGAATGTTCCTTTTGATCTCTCTTCTCAGCCTAGACAAAACAGCTAGGTCACCAGGGTTAGGGCCAAGAGTTGCCTCTTCACCACTATAAACCTGGCTCTTTGAGTGTTTGCTGGGATGCTCCTTACCTTGGCCATTGTATTGTCTTTCTTGTTTGGTTCCCCTGACAGCCTCTTTTGATCTAACTCCATAACAAGTAACCAATCATAATCAGACATGGAAACATGCACCTTATTTGAATAAATAATTAAATAAAGACACAGAAATCATTCCCACTTCATCACAACTAGTCTGAAGGATTATATGTCTATATATGCACAGTATTAATCGGAACTCTGAATATAAAGATTAGATTTAATTTACCTGTACTTATATTGCAGAGTAACTTAAGTATATGCATTACATAGCAGCTGCTGCTGCTGAAGCAAAAAAAGGACCAGATTCTCAGCTACGGTGAATCAATTTAACCCCACTGACTTTGATGCAACTGTGCTCATTTATGCTACCTGAGGATATAGCCTTAGCTTTTACATAGCAAGCAAACTTTTTACCTTCAGTTGTATGCTTCATGCTGTACTCTAAGTACCTTCATAGTATCACTCATCCTATTACACAAGCCTACATTCTTCTGTGCTTTCACAGATTTTAAGGGCAGAAGGGACTGTTATGAATCCAGTGGTCTGACTTCCTGCATAACACAGGCAATAGAAGTTCACCAAGTGAAATCAAGTCCAACAACTTGTGGTTAAACTAGAGTATCTTTTAGATAAATACTCACTCTTAAAGATATCAGGTGATGAAGAATCTATCAAACCAATTGGTAAGCTGTTCTAATGGCTAACTTCCATCACTGTTAAAAGAAAATTGTGCCTTAATTCCAGTTTGAATTTGTTTAGCTTCAACTTCCAGCCATTTCCTCATTGGATAAATAAGTATCACTTGAGCAAATATTAGTTGGGCACAGTGCATTTGTGTTCTACTCACCAGCTACATCACACAATGTAGAGATCAGCTAATGACAACCTTACCCCCTTAGGAGAAAGTGTCACCATTTGCAGCACAGAAGACCAATTGAGACGTTTTAATCAGTATCTCTTTACTAACTTTTTTAGTTAGTGATCATGGTGGCTTCCTTGTGTTTTCAAAGGCTAATATATGCATCTAACAACGTTTTTAAAAGAATATCCTCCTGTGATATAGATAATATGCCGAAAAATAATTGCCAGCTCTCTTCCAAATGCTAGTCTTATTTTCCACCGGATGCAGAACAGCTATAGTCACACTAAGAAGAGATGGCAATAGCACAGACTTTCGTAGGATAATATTTCTCATACATTCTCATGTTGCTCCATATTTCCCTGTCCCGTTTCTGGGTGCCAGAGCTCATCAGGTATGTGACATACATTACGTGCTTTGTTCGGTGAAAAGTGTAGTGTAGCAGTTTCATAGGTGTGAAGCCAATGTACCACACATGAGGCATAAGAGGTATATTGTTAATACAGATTTACTACTAATCTGCAAGGAACATCGAAACTAATTTTCTGCCAACACCAAGTTCCCTGTCAGCTAGACAGAATGCCCTTCTTTGAATTAGTGCTGCTCTTGGGCAGTGAAAATGAACCCAAAATCCACGCACAGAGCTTTGTTCTTTCTGCATGTCTAAATTTGGCAATGAAACTGTGTAGCCACTGTACATGTACAGTACATGTCCTTTATATAATTGGTCCCAGAAAAGAAACTGCATGATGTAGCTTGAACTTTTCCTGTGGAAATGGGGAAGACCCAATCATTCCTAACCTAGTGAGTATCCGAGACGTTACGGAGGCATTGTCGAGGATTATCCAGCCCTCTGACTACTACCCCATGCTACTCATCCATGTGGGCACAAATGATACTGCGCGGTGTGACACTGAGAGGATCAAGAGTGACTACAGGGCTCTGGGAGTACGAGTGAAGGAGTTTGGAGCACAGGTGGTATTCTCTTCGATTCTTCCTGTCAAAGGTAGGGGGCCGGGCAGAGACAGATGCATCATGGAGGTGAATGCCTGGCTGCGAAGATGGTATCACCAGGAGAGCTTTGGCTTCCTAGACCACGGGATGCTATTTGAGGAAGGACTGCTAGGCAGAGATGGCATTCACCTTTCGAGGAGGGGAAAGACCCTATTTGGACACAGACTGGCTAACCTAGTGAGGAGGGCTTTAAATTAGGTTCGACGGGGACAGGTGAGCAAAGCCCGCAGGTAAGTGGGGAACCTGGAGACCTGGGAGATGGGTCGGAAACGAGAGGGGAAAGATCAAACCAGTATGTTAGATGCCTATATACAAATGCGAGAAGTATGGGTAAGCAGGAAGAACTGGAAGTGCTAATAAATATATACAACTATGACATTGTTGGCATCACTGAAACTTGGTGGGATAATACACATGATTGGAATGTTGGTGTGGATGGATACAGCTTGCTCAGGAAGGACAGACATGGGAAAAAGGGAGGAGGTGTTGCCTTATATATTAAAAATGTACACACTTGGACTGAGGTAGAGATGGGCATAGGAGATGGAAGTGTTGAGAGTCTCTGGGTTAGGCTAAAAGGGGTAAAAAACAAGGGTGATGTCATGCTAGGAGTCTACTACAGGCCACCTAACCAGGTGGAAGAGGTGGATGAGGCTTTTTTTAAACAAATAACAAAATCATCCAAAGCCCAAGCTTTGGTGGTGATGGGGGACTTCAACTATCTGGATATATGTTGGGAAAATAACACAGCAGGGCACAGACTATCCAACATATTCTTGGACTGCATTGCAGACAACTTTTTATTTCAGAAGGTTGAAAAAGCTACTAGGGGGGAAGCTGTTCTAGACTTGATATTAACAAATAGGGAGGAACTCGTTGAGAATTTGAAAGTAGAAGGCAGCTTGGGTGAAAGTGATCATGAAATCATAGAGTTTGCAATTCTAAGGAAGGGTAGAAGGGAGAACAGCAAAATAGAGACAATGGATTTCAGGAAGGCAGATTTTGGTAAACTCAGAGAGCTGATAGGTAAGGTCCCATGGGAATCAAGACTGAGGGGAAAAACAACTGAGGAGAGTTGGCAGTTTTTCAAAGGGACACTATTAAGGGCCCAAAAGCAAGCTATTCCGCTGGTTAGGAAAGATAGAAAATGTGGCAAAAGACCACCTTGGCTTAACCACGAGATCTTGCATGATCTAAAAAATAAAAAAGGAGTCATATAAAAAATGGAAACTAGGACAGATTACAAAGGATGAATATAGGCAAACAACACAGGAATGCAGGGGCAAGATGAGAAAGGCAAAGGCACAAAATAAGCTCAAACTAGCTACGGGAATAAAGGGAAAAAAGAAGACTTTTTATCAATACATTAGAAGCAAGAGGAAGACCAAAGACAGGGTAGGTCCACTGCTTAGTGAAGAGGGAGAAACAGTAACAGGAAACTTGGAAATGGCAGAGATGCTTAATGACTTCTTTGTTTCAGTCTTCACCGAGAAGTCTGAAGGAATGCCTGACATAGTGAATGCTAATGGGAAGGGGGGTAGGTTTAGCAGATAAAATAAAAAAAGAACAAGTTAAAAATCACTTAGAAAAGTTAGATGCCTGCAAGTCATCAGGGCCTGATGAAATGCATCCTAGAATACTCAAGGAGCTAATAGAGGAGGTATCTGAGCCTCTAGCTATTATCTTTGGAAAATCATGGGAGACGGGAGAGATTCCAGAAGACTGGAAAAGGGCAAATATAGTGCCCATCTATAAAAAGGGAAATAAAAACAACCCAGGAAACTACAGACCAGTTAGTTTAACTTCTGTGCCAGGGAAGATAATGGAGCAAGTAATTAAGGAAATCATCTGCAAACACTTGGAAGGTTGTAAGGTGATAGGGAACAGCCAGCATAGATTTGTAAAGAACAAATCATGTCAAACCAATCTGATAGCTTTCTTCGATAGGATAACGAGTCTTGTGGATAAGGGTGAAGCTGTGGATGTGGTATACCTAGACTTTAGTAAGGCATTTGATACAGTCTCGCATGATATTCTTATCAATAAACTAGGCAAATACAATTTAGATGGGGCTACTATAAGGTGGGTGCATAACAGGCTGGATAACCGTACTCAGAGAGTTGTTATTAATGGTTCCCAATCCTGCTGGAAAGGCATAACGAGTGGGGTTCCGCAGCAGTCTGTTTTGGGACCGGCTCTGTTCAATATCTTCATTAACGACTTAGATATTGGCATAGAAAGTACGCTTATTAAGTTTGCGGATGATACCAAACTGGGAGGGATTGCAACTGCTTTGGAGGACAGGGTCATAATTCAAAATGATCTGGACAAATTGGAGAAATGGTCTGAGTTAAACAGGATGAAGTTTAACAAAGACAAATGCAAAGTGCTCCACTTAGGGAAAAAAAATCAGTTTCACACATACAGAATGGGAAGAGACTGTCTAGGAAGGAGTACGGCAGAAAGGGATCTAGGGGTTATAGTGGACCACAAGCTAAATATGAGTCAACAGTGTGATGCTGTTGCAAAAAAAGCAAACATGATTCTGGGATGTATTAACAGGTATGTTGCGAGCAAGACTTGAGAAGTCATTCTTCCGCTCTACTCTGCTCTGGTTAGGCCTCAGCTGGAGTATTGTGTCCAGTTCTGGGCACCACATTTCAAGAAAGATGTGGAGAAATTGGAAAGGGTCCAGAGAAGAGCAACAAGAATGATTAAAGGTCTTGAGAACATGACCTATGAAGGAAGGCTGAAAGAATTGGGTTTGTTTAGTTTGGAAAAGAGAAGACTGAGAGGGGACATGATAGCAGTTTTCAGATATCTAAAAGGGTGTCATAAGGAGGAGGGAGAAAACTTGTTCACCTTAGCCTCTAAGGATAAAACAAGAAGCAATGGGCTTAAACTGCAGCAAGGGAGGCCTAGGTTAGACTCATAGACTCATAGACTTTAAGGTCAGAAGGGACCAATATGATCATCTAGTCTGACCTCCCGCATGATGCAGGCCACAAAGCCGTCCCAACCCTTTCCCTTGACTCTGCTGTTGAAGTCCCCAAATCCTGTGGTTTAGAGACTTCAATTAGCAGAGAGTCCTCCAGCTAGCGATCCCTGCCCCATGCTGCGGAGGAAGGCGAAAAACCTCCAGGGCCTCTGCCAATCTACCCTGGAGGAAAATTCCTTCCCGACCCCAAATATGGCCATCAGTAGAACCCCGAGCATGTAGGCAAGATTCTCCAGCCAGACCCTCATTGGCCATTATACTATTTACCAGCCATGGCACGCTGTTCCTTTGATGAAACTCACGTTATCCCATTAAACCATTCCGTCCATAAACTTATCTAGCTTAATCTTGGACATTAGGAAAAAGTTCCTAACTGTCAGAGTGGCTAAACACTGGAATAAATTGCCTAGGGAGGTTGTGGAATCTCCATCTCTGGAGATATTTAAGAGTAGATTAGATAAATGTCTATCAGGGATGGTCTAGACAGTATTTGGTCCTGCCATGCGGGCAGGGGACTGGACTCGATGACCTCTCGAGGTCCCTTCCAGTCCTAGAATCTATGAATCTATGAATCATAAGAAGATACGCTTTCAAAAATGTTATGTCATTCTCTCAATAGGAATCAGTCTATGAAGGTAGGGGAAAGGTTTGGAAATAAATAAATAAAAAATACTGAATTGGCTATCTGAAAAGTGGTTGCTTATTTTCAATTAGTTTGGGGCAAGTTGGCTCTTTCATTTTTCCTCCATCCTATGCATTTAGTACTGCTTCTTAAAAAACTTGTCTACTAACTTATCTTCTTTAGTAATAGCAGAATCCCTCTTTCACGTACTGCTAAGCTACTATTACTCTGATAATCTATTTCCAATCATTCACTGGTTCAAGGTACTCTGGTTACACAACTTTTTCCGGCACTCCTAGATAGACACAATTGGCCTATTAGGATTCTTACTGCATGGGCGGAACCCTTGAATGGTGTAGAGCCACCCATCCTAACCCAAGTCCCCATGTTCTCCACTTACCTGTGGGCTTTGCTCACCTGTCCCCGTCGAACCTAGTTTAAAGCCCTCCTCACTAGGTTAGCCAGTCTGTACCCAAATAGGGTCTTTCCCCTCCTCAAAAGGTGAACACCAGAGTGTCCTGCTTCCTAGCTCTGCCTTCTCCAGTTTCCCTCTCACTAGGTCTCTTAAAGCTCATTTGGGTCAACTGCTACAGCACACATGCATCAGTTCTGTTGCCTCTTAAAGAGGCAGAGTCACCCTGTGCCTCTTTCCTTATGCTATACAGCTACAGCAGGGGTCAGAAGTGCTTGAGCTAGAGCCATCTGCCTTTAAAAGAGAAGGGGCCGGTGTCAGAGAGGTCTCCATGAGGAAGTTTCACCTCTGGAGTAAGCTCCTCCTGCACCAAAACTCTACTTTATTGATTTTTATTGATGCTACAGAAGATGGGATTGAATGGGCTTTGGGATAAGGCTTTGATCTGTGGCCAGGAGGGAAGTTTTTGTGTTCTGCTGGCTGTTTAATTTTATTTCTTATTCTTTTGACTTCTGGCAGTGGTGCCTAGAGCTTTTGGTAAGCATCCAGTAAGCAGGGCTGTAACCAATCCACTTTGAGGCTCTGTCTCTGCCTCAGTTCCCCTTTCCTGGGTTTCCAACTAACTGAACATAGGTGCTTATGCATCAAATAACATCCCTTCTTGGAGGATGCTTTATTAAAATATCAACTGAAATCAAGACCCATCTGTCTCCAACTCTACAGATCTTCAGCCCCTCACTGGGCTCAACGGTTCTGTCAAGGCTGGATCCCCACTTTGAACTTTAGGGTACAAATGTAGGGGCCTGCATGAAAACTTCTAAGCTTAACTACCAGCTTAGCTCTGGTTCTGCTGCCACCATTTCAATGGATTCCATTCCTGGGAAACCTTGAAAAACCTTCACCAATTCCCTGGTGAATACAGATTCAATCCCCTTGGATCTAAAACAAGGAGAAATTAACCATTCCCCTCCTTCCTCCCACCAACTCCTGGTGAATCAAGATCCAAACCCCTTGGATCTAAAACAAGGAGAAATTAACCATTCCCCTCCTTCCTCCCACCAACTCCTGGTGAATCAAGATCCAAACCCCTTGGATCTTGAACAAGGAAAAATCAATCAGGTTCTTAAAAAGAAGGTTTTTATTTAAAGAAAAAGGTAAAAATCATCTCTGTAAAATCAGTATGGAAATTAACCTTACAGGGTAATCAAACTTAAAGAGCTCAGAGGACTCCCCTCTAGTCTCAGGTTCAAAGTACAGCAAACAAAGATAAACACTCTAGTAAAAGGTACATTTACAAGTTGAGAAAAACAAAGGAAAACTAACACGCCTTGCCTGGCTATTTACTTACAAGTTTGAAATAGGAGAGACTTGTTTAGAAAGATGTGGAGAACCTGGATTGATGTCTGGTCCCTCTCAGTCCCGAGAACGAACACACTCCCAAACAAAGAACACAAACAACAGCCTTCCCCCCCGAAGATTTGAAAGTATCTTGTCCCCTTATTGGTCTTTTAGGTCAGATGCCAGCCAGGTTACCTGAGCTTCTTAACCCTTTACAGGGAAAAGGATTTTGGAGTTTCTGGTCAGAAGGGATTTTATAGTACTGTACACAGGACAGCTATTACCCTTCCCTTTATAGTTATGACAGGTTCCATTCCAAAAATCTAGGCTCAGGTGTTTCCTAAATCCTCTCCCTTTTAAGAGTAAGGACTCTACCTACCCTATTCATCTGGCTGGTGTTTAGAGCCTTTTGCAGGTCATCCTTTGACTTTTGTTCTCCTGCAAGGGCTTTCCTGCTCACTCCAGCTCTCTCCCATGACTGAACACAGGCTGCCCTTATCTCCCAGCAAATCTGGACCTTGTCACATTATCGCCCTTGTCATGCAACCTCTGGATTCATTCTCTCCCCCTGGAGAGGTGGGCTAAACCTGGTACAGGTGAGGCAGGCCTCAACTCCTTAAAGGGGCAGCTCATCAGGTGATACACACCATTATACTTTGTACAAATCTAAATAAATGGATGGTGCATATTGGAATAAGTAGAAATGGATGACATCAAGGAAGGGGAAATGTGTCATATATGAATATCTACAACCAATGTACTGTGAGAAATTGTGGAAGCGAATTCATAAGAGCTCAGTTTCCTCCTATTGTTCAGCACACAGAGTAGGCCACTGGGAAATTAAATTGGAAAACATGGAATCACAGCGAAATTAATTTTAAACTCATAGTAACCAATGGTGCATACAGGTTGCACAAACATAACTGAAAGACCCTCGAGTCTTGTCTCTCAAATCCCAAGGAGTCCAACACTAATGTTTTCTAACACATTTAGGAACCCAATTTTGCAGTCCTTACTGGCTTCTAAACTGGTAGGAAACTTTTCCCATTGGAAAATGTGATTTAGTTAAAACTGAAATTTGTCCCAGGATAGGTTGATTTCAACTAAATGTTTAAATTTTCTGTCAAGAAATTGAAACAAAAATGTTCACTGAATTAACAATTTTAAACTGGACAATCTTTTTCATTTCAAAATGTTGATTGCAAACAAGTTTTTATTTCGAGTTGACATCTAAAATTAAAAATGTCACTGTGAGTTAAAATGTTGATTTGAAACAAATTTTATTCTAATTAACATTTCAAAATGATTTTTGATTCCATTTTAATATGACGAAACATTTTGTTTCCATTGAAAATATCAACATTTTTCACTTCAGCGGTTGCACATCAACATTTTTCTCAGTGTGTTTGATCTGTAAAAATGTTCAATATTTTGACTTTTTCATTCTAAATCAGGATGAGAACAAATGTAGACATGTCATAATGTTCCATTGGATGGAAACTCCATTTTCCAAACAGCTCTACTGACTTCAGTGTGCTTTTTGTTTGAGTAATGATGAACAATTTGTGCAGTAGGATTTGATAGTTTCACATTTGTCTAATCCTCCTCCTCACATGCGTAGACTCTTATTTATTTTTAAACTCAGAAGATATTTCCAAGTCTATTCTCTACTTTCAAAATGAATGAACCCTATGAAGGAAGCATCAACAGTAGCTCACCTCACATGCCCGCTGTATTTGTGCCATGCACTCTTATGGACATTGGTCATGCCGGTCCCAAACTATCAGATGTCTATTGTGCGGATTCACTTTTTTACCTTCTCGTCCACCCCCACCCTATACCCCTGGGCAAAAGATCAACACTTCTTGTATTGCCTAGAAAATCTTTAAAACTTCACATGTAGGGAACTGGTGCTTATTTAATTAGTTACCAATCCCTTCTACCCAATTACAATGGAGTGCAAGTCTAATAATGATTCATTCAGGTTGAGTGTTCCCAGGTTATTAAATTAAATTAATCTGGGAGAAAGCTTCTCTTTAAAAAAAAAGAGAACTGCTCATAGCACAGTTAGGAAACGTTATGCTAGAGCCAATGTTGCCAACTTACAGTGTATATGGTGGCAGTAGCTGTGCCCACTTACTGTGCATATTTTGAACCCTATTTAAAATTGCTTATCAGTGACTTCCTGCATTCAAATTGGAATGAAAGTATTTTACTGGAAGCTTCACTCTTACCTCAGACAGAGATTGATGAAAAGATGTTCCTACACAGAGTGGCCTCCCTTCACCTATTCCTTCTCTTTAGATCACTTAAGAAATTATTTTTCCCCTAATGTTCTACTTTCAATCTCTCTGTTTCTTCTGCAGTTTTTCTCTCTTGTGCTACTGCAGTAGTGCTGAATGCTAATGAAGTAATATCTGGCTTAGCCATACAAAGACATTTTGGAGGTCATTTCTCAGGGACATTAGAGACAACTTTTTTTTTCTTTTGAGTCCTAAACTGCTGTTGGACAACTTGAAGAAGTAACTGAGCTGAGCTAAGCTAAAAGAGGAGGAAGGAAACTTTGAGCTCAAACTGTCAACTGGTGTTCTTTGACTTCACTGGATCTATGCAGATTTATACCAGCTGAAGAGCTGATATGGTCCTATGTTTTAGACTACAGCAACAGGTCTAGTGTACTGTTGGGCCCTAGTACTAGTGATTTTTGGAGCCACTGGTCCTCTAATGGAAAACAGAGGCAAATAGGAACATTTTAATGTAATCTACTGGAATTTCAATTAGGGTGCTGTGTGCTGGCAAAATGCTGCCAAAGTTGCTAATTTCCTAAATTCTGAGATCAAGTGCAAATCCAATTTCCTATATTTGCTGGAGTTTTCTTTTTCTCCATTCAAAAATCATAAAAGCACTATAGAGACAAGTTGGGTGAGGTAAAATTTATTTTTATTGACCCAAATTCTGTTTGTGACAGAGCCAAGCTTTTGAATTTATACAGCCCTGAAGAAGAGCTCTGTGTAAGCTTGAAAACTTGTCTCTGTCACAAACAGAAGTTGGGTCAATAAAAGAGATTACCTCACCTACCTTGTCTGTCTAATATCCTGGGTCCAACACAGCTACAACAACACTGCATAGAAACACTACGGAAGTTTTCATTTTGCAGGTCATGACGGTTAGTAATATTGCTTTTTTATTTTATTTAGAGTGGATTCTGACGCAGTTACTCAGAAAGAGTAGCACTTTGCTTTGTAAGTAGCCCCAGGAAAATCAATGAGACCGTTGTACACTGTAAGGTACTACTTAATCTGCCTCCCCCTGCACCCATTGAAGTCAATGCCAAAGCTTTCATTCACTTGAGTAGAGTGGGATTAACCCTAATGGAAGTAAGGCTGGAAGAATCGGGCTCATTTTTTATTGTTTTTGCCCTTCATTGTCTGCTCTAGGAAGGCAATGGGCACTAAGCATGGTGGGGGACAGACACAGACTAGAGCTGTGCTTGTCGCTGTTGCCACTAGTTCCCTTTAGAATGGTAGTTCCCAGATTTTTCATGCTGTGACCCCCACACGCACACACTTTGGGCTCACCGCTCTTACCATGACGCCCAGGGATCTGACTGGTGATGGGCGGAAACTTAAAATAAATAACAAATGGGTCCTGCCTCCAGGGGGTGGAGGAGTGAGGTACAGAGCGAATCTGCTCCGCATTCACTCCAAAACTATGGCTCCTGCAGCTCCGGTGCTGTGGCCTGGCTGGGCTCAATTCCCACTCTGGGCACTGCAGCCTGGCCCCTGGCATATGGGGTCACATTATAGTGCTGCTCAGGCTTGGCTGGGCCAAGTCACAGCAGCCAGAGCTGCGAGTCGAGCCCAACCAGCCCAGCAGGACAAGAGCCAGTTCAACCAGGACGTAGTCTGGCTTTCTTGCATTTTCTTTTCCACCTCTTTTCAATGTCTCACAATCCCCCTAGTGCCCTTTTAGGACTCCCAAGTGGAGTCATGACTCCCCGTTTGGAAAATGCTGCATTAGAAGACTGGCAGCATTTCTGCAGGTGTTTTCTATACTGCACCAGGGTGTGATGAAAGAATGGCTTGCTGGCTGGAGGAGGTAGCTTCTAACAGGCAGGCAAACAGCTTGCCGCATTGACCACAAAAATCCCTTTTTTGCTGCAGTTATTTTTTGTTCCTATTTGTTCCCACTTTGTTAGCTATTTGTCCTATGTCGGGTGAATATGAAAAAGGCTGAATGCCAAATTTTTCACCCTGGGTGATAGGAATAAGTCTTATAACTGTGCCTAGTGCTATAGGTCCTTTTTTCCTATTCCCTAGATTTTCTTTTTTTCTAGTCTCAGTATTAAGACCTCTATTTCCAGGACTATTTATTCAGCATGAAAAACAAGCTGAAATAATTCTGGGGACTCCTGCCTGGGTATGAGTATATTTTATACATACACTAAAAGCAGTAAACAGATTAAATTCTAGTTATTTGCCTAGGCAAGCATTACGCTATTGTTGTCGCTGAC
Source organism: Chrysemys picta bellii (assembly GCF_011386835.1). Classification (NCBI taxonomy): domain Eukaryota; kingdom Metazoa; phylum Chordata; order Testudines; family Emydidae; genus Chrysemys; species Chrysemys picta. The sequence continues at coordinate 21,610,006 of NC_088791.1, forward strand.
CCAAAATAACCATAGGCTGACAAACTTCCATGTACTTATGATATCACTATAGCACAGCAGCCTTGTAGCTATTAGAGTTGAAATATAACGTATTTCCAAATGTCATCTTTCCACTGGGCAACCTCTAGATACAGAAGCCCTGACGATGTGTCTGACACAGCTGTATTGCTAGAGGGAGTGAGAGTTGAAGGCCGTTGAGGCACATGGTCTCCAAGGCAACAACCCTGGCCTTCTTCTGATCCACAGGATTACAGGGCTGGCCCTACAACCTATCCCATGGATGGGGAGAGATCAACAACACTTTTCTGGAAGATATTCTTTAGCACAACACAAATTAAACACGTCATTGGACGCAATGCAGCTGTAGCCAGGCCAAATTTAATGGCCTGTGATATACAGGAGGTCAGACTAAATCTAATGTTCCCTTCTGGCTTTAAAAACTATAACCACCCTACCTTGACAGAATAACAGATGACAGAAATGAACCCACAGGCCCCTCCTATAATTTCCCCATGAGACAGCTGACCAAGTCATATTTCTATATGTGCTTTACCTCTGCAAACACTAAGTTGTCACCATTTAAAATGGCAGCATTCACCAGTTGCTACCACACAATGGCATCAGAATTACTGCAGTGTTTCCTGGCATTAGAATACAGAATAACTGCAATATCTCATATGCCACAGTGTGGTGAATTTTGACTTTTTAAAATAGTGATCACTGTATCTATATCCATGCATATATCTATTAAAACCCTTAAGAACATAAGAACTGCCATACTGGGTCAGACCAAAGGTCCATCTAGCCCAATATCCTGTCTTCTGACAGCGGCCAATGCCAGGTGCCCCAGGGGGAATGAACAAACAGGTAATCATCAAGTGATCCATCCCCTGCCACCCACTCCCAGCCTCTAACTCAGATTATTGAGAGTCATCACCTCCTCTTAGGAGCCCAGGGCCAGATCCCAGGTCCTTATTCTCAGTCACGACAGTTTGAGAGCCTTCATGAGGAGGCGTGGCATTTTGTTTCTCCCTTTAGAACCTCTTTCGCCTTTCCAAAAATGTTTTACAATGACTCTGGCCCATAACTTTTTGGCAGTAGTCTGTTCATCCCCCAAACCTGCAGACATGCACACTGGTCCTATATTTGTTTCTCCCTCAACTGCTGTGCACCACAGTTCTTATCTCTAACCCCATTCCCTCTCAACCCTTCCTGCGCAGACATCCTTGTATTCAAACCCCTTTGGATGGAAAGATACCTTATTACTCTAAGATTACTTTCTAAGGAAAGTAAGGAAAGACTTGTAAGTTAATCACATATTGATCTGCAATTAATGTGCACATAAATTATGTTGAACAGTAAAGTTAGCCAATGAATCAAACACTTCTTTTTCTGAACCACTGTACTCCCCCCGCCCCCCCTCTTCAAATACTAGTTGTCAGGAAGCAGGGCCTGCAGCAGAACCAGTCTCCAGGCAACATAATGAGTGCAGCTGACCTGTAATAAGCTCTCTCATTGGTGGGACGAGGTGGCTGATTGCCTCCCTTGGGAGTGCAAAGTGTGTACTCTGGAAAGGGGGATGATTATATGAAAAACTTAGAGGCCTCAAAGCATCACTAATAGTATTGTAACACCTAGTAAGAGTATCAGGAAAATGTGGCCCTATTTTAAAAAAAGGAATGTTGCATTTCTTTACCAATTCAGGGGAAGGTGAAGGGCTTTAATTCTTGAATTATCAATGGTGCCCAGTGGTGATCATAAACTCAGCAAGTGAGTCTATTTCACCACAAACCACATGAAGAAGTTTGCTGGCTGTTCAAAGCATTCACCCATGGTTGCAATAACTGCCCCACCCAGGTAACACAGCTCTGACCCTAGGTTCTGATTCCTGACCTCTGACTCTGACCCTTGTCTCTGGCATCTGTCTCCAACCACTAGGTATGCTTGCCCTCATCCCAATTTCTGACCCTCGTAAAATGAAAATCTTTTGCAGATAGAAAGATTCTGAATCCACTTTTTCTGAAGTTTCTACAGGAATAAATTAGAGCCATATTTTCTTACAATGTGAAGATACAATTTCCCTGTAGACACAATCAAGAGGTGCAAACTGGCAGCTTCTACCTGAATTGGTTAGAAGTGTTTTGGCATTATCTCAAGTAATATCAGCTTTACAGAGGAGACAAAGTGCTTTTAGCTCCCCCCTCCCCCATATCTCCCCTAGCTTAAGAATTAATACAAGACTTTTTAAGTAGTCTCTTTTCAGTATGATCTACAATGTAAAATAAATTTTATAATTTAAAAAGGAATGGAAGTCTGTGTGAACATGACACACAGTAACAGCATATGTGTTAAATGTGGGTGTAAGCATGCATTCATTTGAGTTGTCATCTTCACAAATTTTGATGTCAAAACAAACAATTGTCCAAATCAGGTATTTGCTGCTATGTCCAATGATTTCTCAACATAAGAAAATCCTAAATTATTTTATTGAATAGCCACTTTAAGAAATGGTTGATTAGGACTTAAGACATAAGGGTCTTGTAAAATCTGCAGTCTCTCTCACTCTTACCTTTATGTCAGGAGTTTGATGCTTGCAGAAAGTCAGGTAGGAGAACACAACTGCACTGCAGTTTCAAAATACCAAGGCATTTCCCTCTACCCTATGATTTCCTTTGGAGGGGAGGAAGCAGGAAATCAAAGTATGGTCATACTAATGAGATAATACCTCCACTAATGACTTTTGGCTATGGGAATACAGCTGTATTGAGCTGAAAGAGGAAATTACTCCTGGACAATGAAGGACCACCAAGAATCTTGCATCTTTTTCTTTTGTATTTTGTTTCCTATACCTTAAGAATTATCAATAGAAATGTGTCACTAAACACCATCACGCAGGGCTAGGCAGGTACACCAGACCCAAGTGGAATGTGACCATATACCCATATAATCTCTCCAGTCAAATCCCATCCTGAAAACCTACTTGAACAGTGATGCCTACAAGAAATTAACTGCCAGACTGTTGCAAGTTTGTGGGGTACTTGGAATAGTCTTTAATATTATAAAAAAAAAAAAACCTCCAGCTTATTAAAATATTGCTTTATCGGGATGTGGCTAATCAGTACCTGGCCACTTTACTTGTCCTCTGTACCCCTTCCCAGTTTTTTTTTTCTTGTCTGTCTATTTTGCTTTGCAGTCAGAGTGAGCTCTTCAGGTCAGGAAGCATGCCCTCCTTTGGACCAGATTCCAATACTCCTACACATGCTAAATAATACCTATGCCAAGGACAGTCCCAATGAAGTCTCTAGGACTATTTGTGGAGAAAGGTGCTACTTACTCAGTGGGACTGAGGATATCAGAATCTGTCCCTTCATATTTGCATGGTGCCTAGCTCATTGTTGGCATTACTGAACCAGTCATAGGTATTTAAATTCCTATTATTTATCTGGACTTCCAATTTATAATTGGTGATAGTCATTCCTTATGACTTCATTAGCTAATATTATAACAAATTTAGGGCACTTTGACCCTGCTGTATGCCTCGTTGCATTCCTCCACAGATATAAGAAGCCCTCTCATAGCCTTCCTTTGTATCCCCCAGGCTACCCACATCATGAGAGTCTGCACAGGGAGAGAGCAGATGCCACCAGGCTGCTACTTCCCCTCCCACACAGGTGGGCAAGGAGTGGACAGAGAGCAGGAGTTAGTAATCTGTGGCGGCAAGAGATTGTTTTCCCTGGAGCAAGGTTTGAGCAGAAACCAGATTGTGAGTATTATTGGGGTGTAGACATAGCCTCAAATATACAACAGCTGTAGCTAATTAGGGTTCTCAGGGGTCGGGCTGTGGGGCTATAAAATTGCAGTGTAGATGCGCAAGTTCTGAGACCCTCCCCGGTTGCGGGATTTCAGAGTCCAGGATCCAGCCCAAACCTGAACATGTTCACTGCAATTTTATATCCCATAGCCTGAGCCCTAGGTAGCTGACCCAGGCTCTGATACTCGGTGCTGTGGGTTTTTTTATTGCAGTGTAGACAGACCCTCAGAGTCACAGCCAGAGTCTTCGCTCTTATTTGGACTGAATTGTAACTTTACAATCCAGCCCTTAGGAAACTAATATTTGCTAATATGCTTTGTTTTAATAGATTGTATTACTTAATAGCAACAAGTAATTCCAAGATAGGTAACAATACTGCTTAGCATGGTTATGTAGTAAACCGTTGGTAGTGTAAATACCGTCAATTCCTCCCTCAGTATGTCTTCCTCCTGGAATCTAATTATTAATCAAATCTCATACCAGAGGCAGTGCTTAATTTGTGCCAGGGCTTGCCAGCATTGAGCCCCAGCACCTTAAGGGTTGGCAGTTCATAGCTCTGGCACCTCTGGGCTTACCGCGTCCGTTATGAAAGTAAAATAACTGCTTGAGCCCTGGCACCTCTTTCATTACAAATTAAGCACTGACCCTAGGCACACTTTAAAAAAAAAAAACTTGTCTTCAGTGAATAACTTTACATCACTATCCCCTGTAGTAAGTATAGAAAATGATGGGGCAGATACTGAGGTAACTTTGTCTAAAAGTGATGAGTTTTAAAATTACTGTGTATAATGTGGGAATTCATTTATTTAAGTGATGGAAGTGCATTCATGTTCGTGATTTAGAACAACTGCAATCGTAACAATGGTGGCTGTACAAGTGAGTGATGTTGTCTGTCAAGGGGATTTGACAGCTGAGGAGACTAGAAATGAGACATTTTGTGCCCTGTTAGTGTGATATGAATTGTACTTGCTATATAAATCTGGAGATGGGAGCAATGCTACTTTTCTGTGTGTTTGTGTATGACAGTTAGCCTGGAAACAAGGTCAACAATGGTTACATTTGTAAGGTTAGTAAACATTTCTCTCAGGGTATGTTGAAGGAAAAATGCCCGACACCTGATGGTCAGACATACCCAGTAGACTTTGTATTACATGACAATGAATACTCTTGTAAATAGGAAAAGAAATCAAAGTCTGACATAATTCCAAAGTTGCAATCCTATGAAACAATAAATTCAGTGAACTATGAATCACAAGCTTATTCAACAAGTAAATCATGCTTACCAAATGTGAAACTGTGCAATTGCTTTAAAGTCACGTGTACCCCCACAAACAGATGACCTATTAGGGAAACCCCATGAGAACCTGTAGTGGGATGGTTACCCCGCTCCTGCCCTGAAGGGCTTAAAACAGCCAGGGAGAGGGCTGTGGCAGGGAAAACCTGGACTGATTGGGGAAGCGGCTGCAGCTGGGCCATGCCCCAATCAGGCCCAGCTGGTCCCTATAAAAGGCTGTGAGCCAGAAGCCCAGGGCACTCTCCCTCTGCATTCAGAGAGAGAAGGGCCTGGCTGTAGGGAGCTGGAGACAGGGTACCTGAGTGGAGCAGGGCTAGGGAAAGGCAAAGGAGCTGGGGAGCTCCAGCCTGAAAAGGCCCAGGCTGCGGCCTAGCCTAAGGCCAATAGGTACTGGGAACTGCAGAGGGTAGCCCAGGGGTAGGCAAAGGCAGCAGGTCCAAACCCAACCTTGGCGATGATGAGTGGCTTATGCTGCAGTCTGCCCAGGGAGCGGGGACTAGTTGGTGACTGGCAGTGACCTTATTCTGAGGCGAGGTGGGGATAGTGGGTGGGGGTTCCCTGGGAAGGGGAAACCCAAAGAGAAAGGGGTACTGCCAGGGGGCAGCACCCAGAGAAAGGGGCACCAGGTCTGGGAGGGACACGGGGGCCAAGCAGCAGCGGGACACCAGCCTACAGAGGGCGCTCCAAGGCTGGAAACAAGCTAATTCCCAAGATGACCAGCAGGAGGCACCGCAGCGGTGAGTCCCGCATGCTTACAGAACCCAACACAGTACAAACATAACAACAAGGAAATTGATACCACCATGCAACCAATAAATAGAAACCAGGCAGGATGTACAAGACATTGGGGGTGGAGCAGAAAGAAATCCACTTGGGAGCTAGAATTGGTCAACTCTGACATGCCTATTAAGAAGGCCTCAAGTGACAGTTGGGCACCACACCAGCATCCATTAGGTGTGGTCTGCCCGCTTGGCCCTACCCCAAAATCTAAAGCCCCCTGTATGATTTATAACACTGTTTGCCCTTGTGGGAATTCCAGAAGACACTACTACAAGCATTCACCTGTTCTCAATTGCTCTCTGTTGGTCACTGTTGCCTTGCACTGGTTTCTGTTATTTTCAGTTGGAGAAAGAGTAATCCTAGGAAAGACTAGATGAATACATCTGTTTCTCTGTTCCACAACCCAGTAGGCCAAATAGAAACCAGTAGGAGACAGCTGAAAGTTTTCACTTGGAACCTAAGTAAAAAAGGCACATTTCTGGTCTTTACTGGAAAGATAAATGGTAGTTTGTGGAGAGCCTTATCACTGTTGCTTTGGTATATGCATTTATACAGAAAATTGGAAGTGTTTTGTTGTTGACAATCAAGAGTATTTATCTGGGGCAGGGATGGTGGTAACCTATGAATCTAGGTGGTAACCTATGAATCCACCAATCAGTCAACACTAACATGAGTGTAAATTAAAACATCCTATCAAGAAACAAAGGAGGTAAAAGAACCATTATCTGCTTGGCAAAGAAACAGAAAATGTGTTGTTCTGTGCACGACTACTGGAAGAATTAATTTCAGTATGGGTCCCACAAGTGTGAACTGGATAAGCTGTGGCAGGAGATGTCTAGCTTCCTAAATCATATATTTGAACACCAGAGTACATTTGTATCTGCACTGTTGGCATTTCCTCTGAATGTTTATTAAAAGCTGTAATACTTGCCTGATGAATCTGTCCTGAAATGAATGTCACATTATCTTGTCTCAGTAAACTAGATTGTGGTTATGTAATTTAACCCATGCTAATACAGTGTGGTTCTTTGTCCCCTTCTAGTGACTGCACCACATGTAGTCTTTACTTGTCTCTGGAATAATAGACTTGGTCTATTAGTTTCAGCAGTAGAGGCACATAGCCTGAATCTAAGCCTATGACTACACTGCAAAAAATAAAACATCCCGGGCAGTGAGTCTCAGAACCTGGGTCTACAGACTCAGGCTCATGCTGTGGTGCGAAAAATAGCCGTGAAGAGCTGAAGCAGGAATGTCTAAAAGTTAGGGGATTGGGTTTCAGAGCCCAAACAGGAACATCTATCCTATTTTTAGCACCATAGTGCGAATCTGAGTCTGTAGACTCACGCTCTGAGACATGCTGCCATGGTGGGTTTTGGGGTATTTTGTTTTGGTTTGTGTTTTTTGTTGTTGTTTGTTTGCAGTGTAGACATACCCTCAGAGCTCCTATTGAGGATTCAGTCCCTTCAGACACCCCCAACTAGGGTTGTCATCACAATAATGAACCACATACATATGATACCATAGCTGTCAGTTAGGCCAGCCTAGGAACCTCAGCTCAAAAACATAGTTACTATTGCTTTATCTGAAACAGTTCTTTTAACCGTGAATAAGAGGCAGGCTTTCCTGACCTCTGTGACTAGCCACTCAACAGACTTCACCAGTGTATTGCATTTAGCAATCAAAATGATGGGATCAAAAGCTTCCCATAGGACCCCACTCTGTGTAGGCCCCTTAGTTCCCTTATCTATGCTGGAAGCCAGTCTGACTCCTTTTGTACACCCTGGATTCCTCTCTTCCAGTTGCCATGGAGGTTTGAGGAAGGCAGCCAGTACAAACGATGGCATCTAGAATGAGCATCCAATTCTTGCTCACTACTACAGAGTGTCTAAACTAAACCCTGTTGTCCAGTGAGATGATATCCATAAATTGGATCAGTTGGATGCCTACCATGGTAACAAGTCCCAGCTCCAACTCATTTCCCTGAATCCCTCCTAGACATGCAGCGTACACATTAGCTAGCAAACTGACCAAGAGGGTTTTGGTCTTTTGTGTGTGTGTTTTTTTAATTTATTTTATTTTTTGGCACTTGTAGTTCCCAGGAATCGAGAGACCAGAGCTTACAGCTGCTGCTTTTGTTTTCATTTTTATTTATTTCCGGGGCTATTTGAGACTCATCTATTCCCTTCAACAGCTGAGCTACTTTACATGATATAAAGAGTATAAATAATAAGAGCTGCTGGGAAAATAAAAAACTTTCATCAAAAAAATCCAAACGCAGCCGGGTCAAGTACCTTATATGTTGGCAGCATTTAGTATCTACATCATAGATGAAGTGTTAGTCAAAATTCATTGGTCCCTCCCTTTAATGCTGTACCATAATAGGAGAATGAACAGATCCCTCAAAATAACTGAACAGCAAGGAAAAAATCCAAAATATGTCACATAGAGCTAAATCCTGAGGTCTTGTGTCCTCAATCCAGCAAGTTCCCATTAACTACAATCAGGGAGAAGGGGTTTCCTGAGCAAGGAAAAACTCAGTAAGGATCTCCAGGATTTGGTCTCTTATATAGGCAGCTTGTTGAATACACTGAAGCAAGAGGTAAGTGAAGGCTGCAGTGACATTACATATTTCACCACCAATAGGAAGATGTAGTTTAGACAAGCCTCCAGCATTCTTACCATTCAGTCAAGCCTAGATTTCAGCCCCATCTATGCTGCTGCTTGCACTGTTGATACCACCGAGGGAGTGTCACCTTTGGTGAATTGTGGCTGTAAAGTCCACTGGCATAGATAAGGCCAGATAAGACTCAAGGAGCTCGGTCTATTTAGCTTAACAAGGAGAAGGTTAAGTAGTGACTTGATTAGCCTGTAAGTACCAACATGAGGAAAACAATATTTGATGATGAGCTCTTCAGTCTAGCAGAAAGACAGTATAATATGATCCAATGGTTGGAAGTTGAATTTGGACAGATTCAGACTAGAAAGAAGGTATAATTTTTGTAACCATGAGAATAATTAGCTATTGGCACAATTTACCAAGGGTTGTGGTGGAGTCTCCCTCACTGACAATTTTAAATCCAGATTGGAGGTTTTTCTGAAAGATCTGCTCTATGAATTATTTGGGGATGTTCTCTGGCCTGTGCTATACAGGAGGTCAGACTAGATGATCACAATGGTCTCTTCTGGCCTTGGAATCTATGAAACTATGAATAGAGGGATTATGGTCAATTAGAGAAAAGAACTGCAGAATGTGGGACCAGATCCATGAATAGATTGCTCTCTCATTCTGTCTATCTACATTTTACTTTCCTTTTCTGATTCTTTCTTTCAATATCTGCATTATTTTCTGCCTTTTAAAGAGCTTGTTTTGGTATTACTTACCGGAATGTGCTGGGGCTCTTCTTCTGGGAGACCCAGTTCACCTTGGCTTTCAGCCAAAGCACACTGAAGTCAGTGGATGTTTCTATTGACTTCAATGGGCTTTGGATCAGGCCCTTCGAGAGCGGCCCTGTGGACAGCCAAAAGTAAACCGGTTAATAGCCTGTAGCTTTGCCTCAGGGTCATCAACTCTCCTAGCCAGTCATTAATAGCTAGGAAATACTCTATATAAGAGTTATTTAATGCTCAATTAACTTTAAAAAGTAGATTGTTGTGCTCTCATACCTTGTCACTGGCATGTTTCACTTTTTTGTAAAGAAACCTGAGGTTGCATTTTAAAATGGGGCTGTTTTCTTGAACACCAGACTTTTATTGGGCAGTAAAAGGAAGTGCTGCGCTTGCTTTCAGGTTTAGATTCCAAAGCTTCCTGAAATATTGTGTCCACTCCATCTAGAAGCAGAGTTCAAAGCAAAGGAGAGAGGTGGGGAATTACAGCTGGGGGAATTACATTACATGAAGAGAGAGGCACACAATATTTTTAAACGTGTATTAATCATGACTCAAAACAGGGGCTTGAGAATGAGGGTTTGCACCTGGAAGGAGGTAGCAGAGAGAGTGAAGTACTTGTTTTCTAAGTATATGCTTTATTGAAGCTCAGAAAGATCACTCCGAGTGGGAATGTGCAGCTGGGATGTGGAGGGGAGAAGGGAAATGGATATTTTTCTAGATATGCCATTTTGACGTATGTGCACTCCTGCTTCTGACACAATGGGAGAGTCTGAGAAGTAGGGTGGACATGAGAATAGGGCCCATTGAGAATAAAATAGCAGCCATCATTAAGCTTTCCTTCTGTTTGCTAATTAGCAAAGATTTAAAACAACAACAAAAAGCTAATGGACTTGATAGTGCTTTGACGTATCACATTTTTAACAGCAGTTTTAATGATGACTTAATTATGCACGTACTTAGATCAGAGATGAGCCCGAGAGTCTGCTTTGGTGTTGGATTTACTACACCTTATCATTCAGCTTTCATTTGCAACCCCCAAATTAGGGATGGCTCAGATCTGGGTTCATTCAACTTGAGTATCTGGAGTTTGGCACAGTGGGAAGCGAGACAAAAGATTCTAGGTTAATCGACTCTCATCTCTAATTTATATAGTACTCTAGGAAGCTTAGTAAGATTGTGCAAGGTATATTAAAGGGTTCAATTTAGCCCTGCCCCTTGGGACTACATGGAGCATATACTAATGCAGGGTTTGGCCTTCTGTGTACCTGTTGCATTTCAGAGCAATGAATAATGATCCCTGCCCTGAGGAGTTATTCGGTACATTGAAGTCCAGATGAAACACAGGGCAAGAATGGTGAAAGGCGGGAGTACAGAGACATCGTGGGTGAGGAGGAGCCTGACACTGGATGGTTTAATGGCCAAGGTGAGTTTCAAGAAAGACTATGGAGCAGAAAGAGGGGATCACTTAAAGAAGAAGTAGGAGGGGCTTTTCCTCCATTTTAGGAGGTGGTGTGAAAGAAATGAGGCTTAATTATTTGTGTCTGGTACTTTTTCTATGGACTTTATTTTTTTTAGAATAATTTTCTTGGGCATCACTATGGGTGAGTGGCTGAGGCACTAGAGTGGGAGTGAGGAGACTTGCATTCTATTCCTGGCTCTGCTACTGACTGGCTGGGTGACTGTAGGCATGTCATTTCACCTCTGTGTGCCTCTGTTTCCCATTGCTTGCCTGTCTTGTTAATTGAGGACTGTAAACTCGCCATGGAAGGGATGGCCTTTTTCAGTGTGTTTGTACAGCACCTAGCACAAAGGGGCCCCAGTCTTTGCTGGGGCTTCTGGGCACTACTGCAGTACAAACAATTTGTCTGGCTCTCTGGGTGGGTGTTTTACCCCAAAGGTATTATGTCACACCATTCAAAAGTGTGATTACACAGAAGTCCCCTGTAGCGGGGCGGCCTGGCTTCCAGGCGCCCCAGGAAGCGATGAGCCAGAAAAGCCGCCAGAGTGGGCGGAGCCATCGCGGCCTGTCCCCGCCCCCTGGAAGTCAAGGGGCGGGACAGGAAGTATAAAGGCCAGGCCCCAGCGCTCAGTAGCTGGCCGGCAGCGAGAGAGGACAGACGCTGGTGCCCGAGCTCCCACGGACCTGAGCCTGCCGAGAGCCCGGTATCCTGAGGAGCGGTCTGAGCTTCCCCCCGCCGAGGGCCCAGAGGGAGCGACAGACCTACCTGGTGCTTGGGGCCCGGAGGAGCCCATGATCTGCGACCCAGCAGACGGAACTCAGGAGGAGCAGGTACCCATGGAGGAGGAGATGGGAAGTGGCCCGGGGATAGCAGACCCCGAACCCATGTCAGTGTGTTGCGGTCAGGATCCCCACTGACTGCGCGGCAGACGGACTGCTGCGGATAGGGCCCCGGGCTGGAACACAGTGGAGTGGGTGGGCCTGTGTTCCCCCCCTGCCACCCCACACCGGGTGGCAGTCTCTCCTCCTCCTCCTTGTCCAAGGGGCCTGGGCCCCTGACAGACTATCTGTTGGCTGCCCCGCCCTGACCTAGGGCCTGGGCTAACCCAAACTGACCCAGCCCCTGCTACAAGGCCTGGGCCACTGACTGACTATTGGTGTGCTGCCCCGCCCTGACCCAGGGCCGGAGCTGTTAATTGTGTGCTCAGCCCCTGCATAAGGGCCTGAGCTCTGAACTGTTAATTGTGTGCTCAGTCCCTGCAGAGGGGCCTGAGCTCTGAACTGTCAATTGTGTGCTTAGCCCCTACCCTAAGGTCGGGGCCCTAACTGTTATTCGCTTTGTAGCGGGGCGGCCTGACTTTCAGGCGCCCCAGGAAGGGACGAGCCCCACCCCGGAACTACTACATCCCCTTACATAATTTTTTCTTATCTCTGAATTAAACTGGTTATAAGTAGCTGATCTCATTTTAAAACACTAAGGAGATATTATTTGTGCAGCATTTCATGACCATGTATTATCAATAAAGTAAATGGTGTAACTAAATGAGTTTGTTTGGTGCCTTTAAAAAGAAACAACCGTGCTGGCTGTCCAGCTGAGGTATAAAATGAAACAACATCCATCAGCAGCACAAGAGGAAGTGGAACCGACCCACCACTGTATTCCCCTGAAAGCATGAGTCACAGACCTATTGAAAATAAAATATGGATGTCAGATGGTTAGCCCCACAGGCTGTCTGGCAACCTGCTTGCTAGTGAGAAAAAGGAAATAGCTATTTCATATAAGACTAAGAAGGATGATGGAAAGGCCTATATTGGCATAGGGAGCTCAATACCTGAAGAAACCAGTCAAGGCAGACAACATCTGTGCCTTGGGAAACAACTAAATCCGGCTAGTGTAGCTGGAATAAATACAAGATGGCATTCGCTTATTGGAGTCAGGAATTACTGATTTCTCCATCCATTTTATGGGGTTTATTTTAAAATCTTCTAGTGCTGTTTTTTTTTTTTTAATTTCTATATAGTATTTATTTTTAAGCTGGTAATTTCAATGGGGACTACAGGAGTTATGTACCCAACTCCTATGGGGCCCCTTTGAAAATCCCATCTTTATTTCTTAAGGCCAGCTTGTTTCTGGGCGTTGTGCAGGGCACAGGAAAGGGAGCACCTAAGGAGTACACCACTGCCAAGTATAACCACAGTGCCCACATTCAGAGCATAGAGACAGTGCCCCTGGGAGCATAAGTCACTGAAGAGGGGGCAAGAATAGGTGAGAGGAGACAATGACATTGCACCACTCCCCTTATTGGCCTATGGGACTGGCCAGCTGGTGAGAAGAGTACACGCTGCACCTTCTCAAGAGATAGTGCAGTGTGTGTACTCCTCTGTGAATTAGGGAGCTCCAGGAGGTGTTATACTATTGCTATTATCTATAGCCCTTGCACATTTGGTGCTAAGTTGAGGGAGCTTCTTGTGCCCTGCCCTCCTCTTCTGCACCTCCACTAAAAGGCTACACACAATCTGATCCTAATGATGGGCCAGTGATGTCAGATCAAATAAATGCCCTACTTGGCAGAGCCAATAGTCATTTCTCACTCACTGAGTTTGACCCAAGCTTTGGGAGTGTTCAGCTACAGTTGAAATTCCCACTTCTAGTGAGCACCTGAACCCAAAGTTCTGATGTAACAGCAGAGACTGGCCACTAGAATGGCTAGAAGATTCTCACTTCATGAGAATCTTGTGCATTCCATCCTAATGTACCCATCACAATGGCATCTCTATTCTGTTTCTGGTGTGGGAGCCAGCCCAGCTTTGCTGACTCACAAGGATCAGTTAGAGATAGGGCCCAAACAACAAAGAATTAATCCAAATCCAACCTTTTTTTGGGGGGGGGGGAACGTCTTCCTATCCATGACTTTGCTTCCATTTATGCTAGAGATTGAACCCAGCAGCAAAATTCAGATCAGCAGAAAGGATGGTCTAACACAGGGGTCGGCAACATTTCAAAAGCGGTGTGCCGAGTCTTCATTTATTCTCTCTAATTTAAGGTTTCGCGTGCCAGTAATACACTTTAACGTTTTAGAAGGTCTCGTTCTACAAGTCTATAATATATAACTAAACTATTGTTGTATGTAAAGTAAATAAGGTTTTTAAAATGTTTAAGAAGATTTATTTAAAATTAAATTAAAATGCAGAGGCCCCCGAATTGGTGGCCAGGACCCAGGCAGTGTGAGTGCCACTGAAAATCAGCTTGCGTGTCACCTTCAGCACGCGTGCCATAATTTGCCTACCCCTGGTCTAACAATCAAAGCCGTGGGCTGTGATTCGGAGGTCAGACTTGCTACGTGATCTTGGGCAAGTCACAATCTCCCCACGCCTCAGTTTCCCACCTTTAAAATGGACATTTCTCCCACTCTTTGTGTGTCTTAGCTATTTATTTTGTAAGTTATTTGCAGCAGGTACTCTTGCTTACCATGTGTGTGTACATCCATAAAAGATCAGGGTTGGAAGGGACCTCAGGAGGTCATCTAGTCCAACCCCCTGCTCAAAGCAGAACCAATCCCCAACTAAATTCCCAAATCCCTAAATGGCCCCCTCTAGGATTGAACTCACAACCCTGGGTTTAGCAAGCCAATGCTCAAACCACTGAGCTATCCCTCCCCCTCTTCAGCTAGTGAGCTATCACTAGCAGAACAGGCCCCTAGATATTACCATAATACAAATAACAGCATATGAACTTCCAAGAGAAAGTCTGTTTGAGGCTCAAATTTTGCCTTAAGTGCCACAATCTTCCAGTCGTTTCAGCTTTTATCAATACTAACCAAACTCTGAATCCGTGGACGTTCAGTTCTCACCAAAAGAAATAACACTTTTTCACTACCACAGTGAATTGGTTAAAATAATCGGCCACATTCACCTTAGTATATTACATTCAATGGATGCTCTAAGTCAAAGTCTCATGGAAATAGGGGAGCATCAACAGTGTTTTTAAATGTCAGGAAACATTTAAATGCTAATGGCTATCTGATTCACTTATAAATGAACAGGATAATTTTAGGAAATAAAAATGACCTCCCTCCTCCATGCTCTATTGATTATGTGTCTGTAATGCATCACCACCCACTTCTTTAATCAGGCGCTTTGCTCTTTGCAACTACTCGGAGGTGGCTTGCATTTGGCAATACGTGTTTCAAATAGGCCAAAGCCATGATGGCTGCTCTGAATTACTGAAGGGTAAGCTTGTTATCTGTTCAGGGGACAAACAGACCTGTAGCAGTATTTGTTATAGTACTTCCAGGAAGAAGAAAAAATTATGGCTAAATTATCATCCAAGTGAAGTGATATATTATTTTTTTACAAACGCTGCCAAAACCTACTGCAATGAGCTTAGACAAAGTCAATGAAGAAAAGAAAAAAAACCATGAAAGTGATGGTGACAAAACAAAAGTGGAGCATTTCAAGTATTAATTCATAGTGTGTGGATTGTTTTAGGAACACTTCAGCAGAATCCATGTATTTGGGGGAAGAGGGGACGGGTCTCTTCTTTCTGGTAGCTGGCTCCAAACTACCCTCCCTTCTTTTGGGATGAAGAACCCTTCTGTTGCCTTTGGGGAAGGAGGAATTCCCCCAGAAATCATTCCAACACCTTTATCAGAAACAAACAGCCCCTGCCCCTCAGTCACTGATCAGGGGGCCTCCTTCCCTTTGGGCTCTGGCTGAGTCTCCTGTGCCACGGGGTGTAGGCTCATAGGGTATGTTTACACTGTAATTAAATACCCAGGGCTGGTCCATGTCAGCTAAGTTTGGCTTGGGCTGCAGGGCTATTTACTTTCAGTGCCGACATTCTGCCTCGGGCTGGACCCTGGGTTCTAGGACTCCGTGAGGAGGGCAGGTCCACGAGGCCAGGCTCCAACCTGAACCCAAACATCTACACTGCAATTAAACAGCCCCACAGCCTGATTCCTGTGAGTCCAAGTCAGCTGACAGGGACCAGTTGCAGGTGTTTTAATTGCAGTGTAGACATGTCCATAGTGGCCCCTCAAATGGGCCTGTCTCTCAGCCCTAAGCTTAGACTGGTGTGTTCCTGCAGTAGCGCATGCAGCCTGCACCATCCCTTCTCAAAGGGCATTCCCCTCTGTCATGACCCCACGTTCCTACAACCCAGTTCTCACTCTGAACATTTAAGCCAGGCCTCTCCTCCCTCTGCTCCCTTCTGAAAAGGATCCTGTCCCCATGAGAGAGAGTCACCCGGTAGGCGTGGTAGGTGTTCTTCAAATTCTGCTGCAGAAACCCGCAGCGCCACTTCAGACTGACTAATGAACTTGTAATTTATTATTTACAGTTAAAACCTCTGAATGGATTCTGGTACTGATCAGCTGGAAGGGCCTACTGTCTTTTTCAAGCCCCGTAAAGTCTTATTTCCCACCCCAGTGCAGGCTTCCTTTTCATAAGCCATGGAGACTGAAGTTCTCCCTGTCTGTTCTCAGTGCCACTCTGGCAGCCCAGGCCTCTACCCTCTCTGGTCCCTGGAGTCCACCAAGACCTTTCTGGGCATCTTCAGCAAGCCTGGATCAAACCACCCCCAGCTGTCAAGTCTCCACACTCCCTCCTTCCATTACACTTTTGAACAAATATGTTTTGGGGGGGCTCCTAGCAACCCTATGGACCCTTATGTAGTCCTTAGGTTTCAAACCACTATCTCACTTCCACCCACATATTTTACCTTCCAGATATCTCATACCTAAATAATATAAACACAACACATACCCAAATGTTCTCCAGGCCCTCCTGCAAGTGGAGAAGAAATGGCAGATGGAAGTAGGGGGTGGGATTTCCTGCCAGCTCCCTATCCGACTAGAGCTTTGGGGGCACAGGCCTGGCCCCTTCAGGAGTGGAGACTCCATACATTACCTCTTCCTCTTAGGGACACATTTTTAGCTCAGGATAGAATCATAGAATATTAGGGTTGGTCGAGACCTCAGGAGGTCATCTAGTCCAACCCCCTGCTCAAAGCAGGACCAACACCAACTTTAAATCATCCCAGCCAGGGGTTTGTCAAGCCGGGCCTTAAAAACCTCTAAGGATGGAGATTCCATCATCTCCCTAGGTAACCCATTCCAGTGCTTCACCACTCCCCTAGTGAAATAGTGTTTCCTAGTATTCAACCTAGACCTCCCACACTGCAACTAGTTAGCTAAATGACTCCTGTTAATTACACTGGAAGTTGCTTGGCAATATTCCTGTTGGCCATATGCTGATTACTTAAAAAACAGCCAAACAAAATCCTACTTAAAATTAGAGGTAAACTTCAAATCTGGATCCAAACTTTCCCCAAGCCTGTGAGGATACTGTTCCTGAGTTTTGGATCAGCCCATTGCAGACTTAAGACCTGATTCTCTTCTCTAATATGGCAATAGCTAGCTAGCTAAATGCCTGCCTGGTTGGGTGATCTCTCTGCTGGCATAAAGTGAGTTTCTTTGCCAACCACCACACACCACGCTGGCATTAGGGATGGGTTGGGAAAAAGCACAGCTCTGCCACTGCCAGTTCTCAAGTATAATCCCTGGGCTGCTCTAACTTGCACTGAGAGCAAGACTAGCACAGACCAGCCCATAGGCTGTTCCTGATGTCCCCTAACCCACCTGAATCTTGACACAAGAGAGAATCCAGCCTTTACTGTCCATCTATGGAGTCCAGGTGCATTGTAGATCTGGGTTTCTGGTTTGGGTGTTCCTCCACTTAACAAACTTATAAAAAAATAAAAATTTAAATAAATAAATTAAGGGTCCTATCTCCTAGAATTGGAAGGGACCTTGAAAGATCATTGAGTCCAGCCCCCTGTCTTCACTAGCAGTACCAAGTACTGATTTTTGCCCCAGATCCTTAAGTGGCCCCCTCAAGGATTGAACTCACAACCGTGGGCTTAGCAGGCCAATGCTCAAACCACTGAGCTATCCCTCCCCGCTTGTTTAGAATATTCTAAACTTGTTTAGAATATCTGTCCCTTCTCTAAGGTGCCACAACTACTCCTGTTCTTTTTGTCCCTTCTCGTGTCATTCTTCTCTGTCTTACATAAAAGTCACAATTTCCAGCTTAAAATAGCTTACCTTCCTGCAAGAATTAAAGATGATGAAATATGCATGCAGCAATATTAGCAGCTATTATCCTTACACTTACACACTTGAATAACTCCATGGATGTGCTTAGTTCTGTTCAACTCAAGAGTTTACCAGATCAGAGCCCTATTGGGTATTATAATTAAGGCCCTACTTAACTTGCAATATTGCAGAAATTGTGGATTCTGCACTATTAGGCTTCCACCGCAATTTTGACAGTGGGAGCCCTGCCGTGCGCATGGCTGACAGTGGGAGCCCTGGCCATCCAGGACTGATAGCGGGAGCTCTCACTGTCAGCCCTGAGTGGCCGCTGTCAGCCCCAGGTGGCCAACACTGGGAGCCCCCGCTCTCAGTCCCAGGCAGTGGACAGTGGGAGCTCTCGTGGAAAACTGTGGAAGAAAAGTAATAATGGACTTTATTACTGTAAATAATAAGGTCCGTTATTACTTTTCTGCAATTTTCCATGGCTTGTCCACAACTCAGCTGAATTTTGTTGACAATCATACTGCAGTTCAAATAGGGCCTTCATTATAATGCTATTGCTAATGCAATACAGGTGTGCAAACCACAAGGGGGCACAATGAAGAACTGAGACCAGACGTCTACTCAGAAGCAAAATGTCGTAAGCAGTTGTTTCTATTTGGTAGCCAAGGTGAGGCTTTAAATCTTTTACTACCCTGTAATTTTCCAAGCAGTGATCACATTTTTATAAATATTGGGGCCTCTTGCCTGCATGGAGTTTATACTCACAGCTGCTTTTTGCAACTAAAAGTGGGATTTCTTTGAGGCAGGGTCTGTCTTTTTGTTCTGGGTTCGAGCACAGTGGGGTCCTGGGCCTGGGCCTTTTAAGTGCTACAGTAATCATAGTAATAATAAATAAGAAGCAAACCAGTTCACATCAGTTTAAATTAAAATGGTCAGACAAAGTGTAATGGTGGCTGTAGCCTTATTGAAATTCTACTTCTCCAAATTTTTTTTTGATTGCCCCACAATGTGCGAAGTATGGGACTTGTTCATCTCTGCACATGAGATGAGCTCAGTGTAGGGACTAGGGAGTGGAGTAGAGACAAAAGGTGGCTTTCTGCTTCCCCCATCCTGGGGCAGGCTGGCTCCAAATGCAGGCTGCACTAACTTGTGCTTGACTGGAATGCTCCCTATGAGCTATTCTCATAGAACATCCCAACCATGTCCCCCTCCCCAGCAGCATCATTGGTGCATACCTCTACTCTCATCAGGGGATTGTGTAGGGCTGGCGGTGTGGACTTAGTGCCAGGCAAGAATTCCCACCTGTGTTGAAGGAATTCACGGATGGCCTTCATGGTCCCTTTACACTAGCAGAGTGCATCCACTAATGAATTTGACCCATGTGCCCTGCCCCTAAGTAATTAATTTAAATTCAGCAACATGCAATTAGTGACGGTCAGGCAGACAGAAGGGGGAAGAGACAGAACAGAAGAGAGGTAAAATGGTCATGAGGTAACTCAGTCAGGGGTGAACACATCCTCCTGTAGTTTAATTATGTCCTTGGAGGTCCTGACACTTAATTTCTATTAGTTTCCCACCCATCATCAAGGCTATGAGGTTTTCAGTCTCTTTGTTAATATTGCACGTATACGGTGGAAACCACCTATACTGAGACATTATAAATGCAGTCTTCCTATATCCAGATGCACCTACCTCCCACTTCCTCCTTTGCTAACTCAGGACGCTGAACCTTTCTATGGTCCCCCAGCTTGTGGATCACAAGCAACCGTGATAGGTAAAATATGTATAGGCAGTGGTGGTTCTGGTTGGGTTATCTGTGGGGACTGAATTTAGGATCTCGGGATATAAAAATATGAGCATCTACTGCCCGAGGTAAAGGACTACCTCTACTGAGCTCAGAGGCAGCAGCACAGTCATACACCTTTATATGTGGCCTAGCCACTAGAGGGAGACAAAGAGCCACCATCGTGTTGAGGTGAGTTATCAAACATATCAAGTGGGGACCAGGAGTTTAGAATGCCTGGCTTCTGCAGTCACTTTGCGAGGAGCACCAGTGAAGTGATAGGGGGTTGAGGGTTGAAAAATATGCTTGAAAAGGCACCATACATAAACCTAAATGGCACCAACATGGGGGACAACTGCCCTCTTTGGCCCCCTATTGCCTCCTCTATCACTGGCTCCATTGACTTCATTATGTGGATTCCCACCAGGCCTATGTGCATAAATACAACAGAACCTGCTGTTCCTCTTCCTCTGATATGGTCAAATAAAAGAGGGCGGGGAGAAGATAATCCACTTGGCATGCAGCACTTCTCTCCTACCAGAGAAGTGAAAAAATCATGGGGATTATCCAAGAGGACCCTGCTTACACCGGAGCTTAGCTTCATGATAAGAGAAGTGAAAGTTCATTAAACTGCACCCTTCTTGACCACAGATGGAGTTTCACTCTATCCAGGTTCCCTATAGACAGATTCTTCTGTACTCCTAACATGCATTACTCAGACTGTTCAAGGGCTAGCACAAGGGACTAAGAATCAAGACAATGGGTTCTGTTCTATTGCTTAAAACATGAGAGAGCTACATAATCTGTGCCAGAAGCTATAAAAACCATAGGTGTTTCCACCCCAAGAGCAGATCTATGTAAATTCCTTTCCTGACAACCAGTTCCCCGTAAATTCCACATTAGAGAAAGCTGTACAGAGTGGACTAGATTGTGCTGCACTGATGTGGGGGGGACAGACTCCGTGGGGGATTGTGTCTCGTGGAACATTGCATTAATTCTCTCCAAGCTCCCTCCTGCACAAGAAGATGTGCAGTTTGCACCATTCTTTAAGACAGTGTGGCCTTCCCCTTGTAATGCCTGAGCTGCTCTGCAACAGTGCAGGGAGAAAAGAGCCCTCCCTTTTCCTTACTTGCACCTTCCTTCCTCCCATGGACCCCAGCAAGGGTTAAGTACAATTTGCCCAGTGCATTAATCTGCCATGGGGCAGGATTTATGTGCTCCTGAAACAGATGTCAGTGAAAAGACTTTCATATGACAGAAGTTGAATAAGGCTAAGAGCACCCGTTTGTCCCGAACCAAGACCCTTTCTGGCGCTTCACCCTGCAAAATGCAGCAGACATGTGGACATGGATGATGGAAAAACACCAGTGATTGTCAGTTACACATTTTCAGGGCACAAAAGACCCTTCTGCCATTGCAGTAGCTAGCTGGCCCATCACACTTGAAGTGCTAGTACTTGGGAACACTCCATGGTTTCAAAGAAACCACCATCGCACAGAAATTATGGCAGCATCTACAATCACTGCAAGAGTGATGTTACTTTTCAGAGAAAAGCATCTTTTCAGAAATAAATATGTGCAGATCTGCCAGGCAATTTTTTCCCCTCCTGCTATGGACATCTGCAGTTCATTTATTTGAATGTCTTCCGAAAATGTATAACAACTGGCAGTTGGCAGGCAGAGCTTCAAAAGGAATCTCAGATTCTTTGGAGATTGAGAAGCGTGTTTGACAGACATTTCTCTCTCCTCCCTCTCCTCCCCTCCCCCCCACTTCTTTTTGTATACCTTAATACTGTTTTAATAAAACTTTTCTTAGATGAGTCCATTTTTTTCTCCTTTTACATAAAAGTCTGTAGCTTTTATGTAAAGAAATACAAACAAACAGAGACACAGGTAAATTCTGAAAAAAGAATGAGGAGTACTTGTGGCACCTTAGAGACTAACACATTTATTTGAACATAAGCTTTCATGGGCCAAAACCCACTTTATTGGATTCATGCAGTGGAAAATACAGTAGGAAGTTATATATATACACAGAGAACATGAAAAAATGGGTGTTGCCATACCAACTATAACAAGAGTAATCAATTAAGGTGGGCTATTATCAGCAGGAGAAAAAAAACTTTTGTAGTGATAATCAGGATGGCTCATTTCCAACAGTTGACAAGAAGGTGTGAGTAACAGTAGGGGGGAAATTAGCATGGGGAAATAATCTTTACTTTGTGTAATGACCCATCCACTTCTAGTCTTTATTCAAGCCTAATTTAATGGTGTCCAGTTTGCAAATTAATTCCAATTCTGCAGTTTCTTGTTGGAGTCTGTTTTTGAAGTTTTTTTGTTTGAGTATTGTGACTTTGAGGTCTGTAATTGAGTGACCAGGGAGGTTGAAGTGTTCTCCGACTGGTTTTTGAATGTTATAATTCTTGACGTCTGATTTGTGTGAATCTCAGGAAGAATGAAAAGTGTAGGTACAAAAGATAGTAGCTAATGTTTCAAATCTAGAACTATCAAAGAAACATATGGTGGAGAAATAAATCAACACAGAAGTAGTATAAACAACAATGCCCAATCAGTAGATATATAGAAATAAAAAGGAAAGAAAGGTGATATTGCATGAAATCATTGATGACAGGATAACATTTTTGAAGAGGGTTTATGTTTCATGATGTTTCCCCTTCTGCATTGAGCAACTTAATGTAACACCTGATGCCAGAGATCTAGATAAAGTTTGGATGCATTTTTCTAATTAAGTCACATAGCCTTGATATGGGATAGATAGGCCACCCACTGGCGAGATGGAGATTAATGAGGCAGGTAGACTATCCAGTGGCAAGAAGAGTGTTAAGGAGAGCCTATGGGCCCACCTGACCTTGCCCTGCTACATCTGCAGCCAATGTCAGGCATGGAGAGGAGAATTCAAAAGAGACCTAACCCAATTTGGGGCTGACCAAGGAAGGAAAGCAGAGCTCTATTATGCCCTTGAGGAGGGAAGCCTGGTTCCAGTCAAGAACCTGAAGAAGCTTGCTGCGGAAATGAGCCATTTTGTGGTTGTTGTGACTGGGCACCGAAAGACTGACGTAAAGGGACTAGCTGTGTGATGACCAGCCTGGAGCAGAAAGATGGGATCCCACCAATTAATCTCGGGGTGACCCTGTTTTCAGTTCACCAGTTTCCTTTTGTTTTGGACTCTATCACCCCAGAAGAGGCAGGACTCATGTGTGCCGTAGCTGGAGAGCTAAAGTGCCACGGCACTGGATCTTTGAGGGATGACACCTGACCAGTGGATGCCAGCAGAGTGATGAGCACAAGGGGGAGGTGGGTGCTGCTTAGATCACTTTAAAAACTTGTAACAAGGTTATGTCAGATAAGCAGCAGAGTACTTATTTCAACAGGTGTAACAATGCACTTCAGAATTAAGATAGCATTCTATGGCTATGTGAACAGAGTTTAGAGAGGTTTAAGGATTATCAGAGATGTGGAGAATAATAATATGAAGGTGTGGGTTGTTCTTTTAAATCTACTGTCAAAAAATGGCCCACAAGACTGTGTAGGAAGAGTCATGTTTGTTTTAACCACTACTGCACTCTCAGGACACGTAAGCCAATAAAGTCACAACACCATGTTCTGAGCTGATATTATAATTGATAGGGAAGCTTTGACACAAATGCATTGCTTCAGGATTTTGGATGCACCAATGAAGGACCTTGCAGGGGACTTTAGGAGATATTCTCTACTTAAGCAATGTATCGTCTGACTTTCCAGTTAAAGGATCCTAATTAATCAGCATGTATCTAACGCTTCAGAGATTAGTTCTCTATGAATTTTGGTTTGGCACATACCAAATGTGGCTGCAAGTTCTAGGAGTGGGAAGAGAAAAGGAGTGGCCTCAGGTGAAAGGGTACGGTTCACAGTTCTCTCAGTCTTATGCTATTTCTATCTCCCGCAATAGAGTCAGCTGTAGGAGGAATGACCTAGGCTAGGCAAATCCAGCAGCAACAGACAATACGGAACTTTTCCTATGCCACAAAGTTAATGGTGACAGTCTACAAACAAAATTACTGGGAAGTAGTCAGACAGGGCAGGGGACATCTTACAAGATCAACATGACAAAGTGAGCAATTAAGCTGACAAGAAGTAAGAGAACAAGCTCTTTCTACATCTTGTCATCAACTGTGAGGACTGAGAGTAGTGCAGGTCACCTTAAAGAGACACAGCAACACATGCCAAGTCTAGGTCAGGGACCTATTGAACTGCTTCCTTTAACACAGGTGATGGAGTTCATGCCAAATACAGCTATTCTGGGAAACTAAATGTATTCTGCATACACAAACTATATTAAAAGAACATTATTAAGGTTGCAGAATCAAGCACTTGGAAGTTAAGAAATGCCATACTTAAAGCTGTCAGTGTAACCTTAGTTCAGCTTCCTTGTGTGTATGCATTGGGAGTCTTTAATTACATGATCCCATATAACTTTTTCTACAGAATTTGCTTCATTCAGTGCACAGAATGGACAGTGTTCGCTTAATGAGCATCTCTTCAATATTGTCTTATCCTCCTTGTTCAATATGTGGCACCACGTCTTATCAATTGCACTCTGTTCAAATCTTGCTCTCAGGACAGAATTACAAATTTTATGAGTCCTTCACAGGTATTAATTTATCTTCATGACACTCCTAAGAAGTGAGGGAGAGGTATTAACCCTGTTTTGCAGAGTGGGAACGAAGGCACAGAGAAATGATGTCCATTAATGTTGGGTGCCCAATCTAAGTTGCTTACAAACTGACTTTTTGGCGTACTTCACATTACATAGCACTTTATGGTCAAAGCATGAGTACTCAGCCCTTCTGCAGATCAGACCCCAGAGTCTCAAGTCAGGCACCAAAAATAGGAGGAACACAAAATTAATGACCATCTCTGAAAAGTTTTGGTTTAAGTGACTTTCCTCCTATCACACAGGAATACTGGTCAAAGCTTCCCACCCCTGCAAAACAAGCACCACTCCCTGTGAGGAAACACCACCCATTCCCTGGGTTGATAGCCAAGAGGGCGGGGTGCTATAGATGCAACATGCCTGGTCTGCATCCCCTGGGAACTGCCCCTCAAGCACTGGCGCCTGAACCATGCCCCCAGCCCTCCCAAAAGAAACAAATGTAGAATTCATGTCGCCTGCAGATTTTTTTCACCCCGCAGAATAATAGATTCTGCTGGGGAGGTGCTGCCACTACACTTTTCATCCACCAGGGGCTGCTGTGGCACCAGAAGAGAGGGCAGATGGCTCACTGCCAGAGCAGCCAGGCCCAGAGAGGAAGGGGGCGCTTTGGCCTTTTCCCCTGTCCCACTGCTACAAAGGTTCCAATGTACTTGCTACGCAGGCATACTCTGGGATAGCTGGTTAAATTGGCTGTTTTCCTGCTTTGTGCCACCAGAGCAGCACAAAGCCGACAGGCTGGAGGCCAGAATCAAGGCCTCAGCTGTTACTTAGGCAACTGTGTGAGATGCCTTGCCCTTGACTTCAGTGGGAGTTTTGCATCATTAAAGACGTCAGGAATTAAGCCCTAACTTTTGTAAAAGTGAAATCAGGTAACAAATACTGTTAGCACTACGAACAAACTTCACTATTTATAGAAAACAGTCCTTCTGTAAATAGACTTGTGCTGTTATCTCCATATGTGCTGGGGTTTTTTATAACATTTTTTTTCTGTTTTTCAGTACCTACTAA
The DNA here is from genome assembly GCF_011386835.1 of Chrysemys picta bellii. Taxonomy (NCBI): domain Eukaryota; kingdom Metazoa; phylum Chordata; order Testudines; family Emydidae; genus Chrysemys; species Chrysemys picta. Next base: position 21,635,338 of record NC_088791.1, read on the forward strand.
CATCTGGTAGTTCCTGCTGTTATTTTGTACAGTGGTAGTGCCTAGCAGCCCCCGTCAGGAACCAGGACCGCATTGTGCTAGGTGCTGTACAAACACAGAACAAAAACATTGTCTCTACCTCAAAGAGCTTAAAATAAGAACATCCATACTTGGTCAGACCGAAGGTCCATCTAGCCCAGTATCCTATTTTCCAACAGTGGCCAATGCCAGGTGCCCCAGAGGGAATGAACAGAACAGGTATTCATCAAGTGATCCATCCCCTGTCGCCCATTCCCAACTTCTGGAAAACAGTGTCTACGGACACCATCCCTGCCCATCCTGGCTAATAGCCATCGATGGACCTGTCCTCCATGAACTTCTCTAGTTCTAAGTAAAGTACTGCTAGAACTTATTTATTTTTTTATTCAAAGCATAAATAGCCCCAAAGATTAAAGTCGATAAAGACAAGGTCAAAGTACTACACTTAGGAAGGAAAAATCAAATGCACAAATACAGAAGGGGGAATAACTGGCCAGGCAGCAGTACTGCCAAATATATCCGGGGGGTTATAATGGACCACAAAATTAATAGAAATCAACAGTGTCTTCAATCAATGGCCTAGTCAATGTCATTCTGGGATAACAGGAAAGGTGAATGTAGGACATGGGAGATAATTGTTCCTCTCTGCTCAGCACTACTAAGGCCTCAGCTGGAGTATAGTATCCAGTTTTTGGCACCTCACTTTAAGGTGATGGAGAGAGTCCAGAGGAGAGCAATAAAAATGCTAAGAGGTTTAGAAAGGTTGAAAGAGTTGGCCATGTTTAGTCTAGAGAAGAGAAGGCTGAGGGGGGCATATGATAAGTCTTCCAATGTATTAAGGGTTGTTATAAAGAGGACAGTAATCAATTGTTCTCAACGCCCACTGAAGGTAGGACAAGAAGTAATGGGCTTAGTTTGCAGCAAGGATGATTTAGGTTAGAATTAGGAAAAACTTTCTAACTCTAAGGATAGTCAAGTACTGAAATAGATTACCAAGAGTTTGGGGAATCCCCATCAGAACAGGTTAGACAAACACCTGTTGGGGATGGTGGATATATACATAATAGTTTTCAGAGTAGCAGCCGTGTTAGTCTCTAAGGTGCCACAAGTACTCCTATACATAATAGTGTTTCAGCATGGAAACATGGACAGGATGACCTCTGGAGGGCCTACATTTCTATGACTCTCTTTCACAGTTTAATTGTGAAACTAAATTATCTGAGCAAAATTTCAAATACAATTCCCTTTCCCAGGATAAAATGAACAGATACCAACAGATAAAATAACCCCTCACTCTAAACAAGGTTTTTTTATAATTTAAAAAAATGGGAATGCCGTGTGTATATAATAATAAATACAATATCAATGTTTACCCTTTGACAAATGCAACCCAACGTTAATCATAGAATATCAGGGTTAGAAGGAACCTCAGGAGGTCATCTAGTCCAACCCCCTGCTCAAAGCAGGACTAATCCCCAGACAGATTTTTGCCCCAGATCCCTAAATGGTCCCTTTAAGGATTGAACTCACAACCCTGGGTTTAGCAGGCCAAAGCTCAAACCACTGAGCTATCCCTCCCATTCAGTCTCTTTTCCCACCAACAGGAGGCAGTGTTATGAGTGCCAGGAAGGGCACACTGTAATCAACTTATGAAAAGAACATCGCTCACATGAGTGAGAAATTGTATTACTCCACTCTTCATGAAGTAGAAGGCACAGGCAAACTGGTAGTAATCTTCCCACTTCTCAGTGTAGAGCTAAGGATTACATTTGCCCACCTTCCCCAATGCTCTTTTTCTCCTCAGCCTAGCATTTCAATGTGGAGACCACACCTTTGTCTTTGTTTTTGGTGCAGCAATCTTCTCATACGAGTCTATGAGAGCCACTTTTCTCATTCATTTTCAGCCACGTTTTTTAATATCCTTTCACTCAGTCTAGTATCATTAAGGAAATGCAACAAAGCTATTTTTATATACTATTGAATATCCCTGATATTCTCAGTAGTCCTTTTGATTCCAAGCTGACTCCATTTTTTATTTAAAAAAACCCTCTTTCCATAGCATATTGCCCACAATTCCATATAAAATGATCAACAGTTTCTTTGGTTTTGCACATATTACAAAGGCCATCTTTGTCTTTTTAATAAGCTTAACATACCATTTAAGGCACACTGACCAGTTAACACTCTCTAAGTGACTACTTCATTTTGTCTAGCATGACTGTAAAGTATTATCTTTGATTTATTGAGCATACATCATAGCATTTTCATCCTTTTTGTTTCCTTACTGCAAGGTTTTTTCCCATTCCTTCGCAAGTTTCTTCATGACCACACTTCAAATTCTTGTCTAATTAAGGGTATCTTAATATCAATCTCCTCATTTTTAGAGCATGTTTTGCTGCTTTGTCAGCCATCTCACTTCCAGGTATTCCAATATGTGCTGGAATCCATGCTATTGTTACAGAGATCTACTTGCATTATTTCCATAGTTAGGAACATTATTTCACTTATTCTGTCACTTTTGCTTTCCAAAGTCCCTGCTCTGATTGTCATTATGCCTGACAAGTAATCAGATAAAATTACAGCTGCAGCTGGTCACGCATCTCTTATCCAGGTTAGTGCCAACATTATCCCCATTAGTTCAGCTGTCAGAATGGTCCCATAACTCAATAGCCTTTTAGAGTTCTGGATTCCAAGACTAGGAACACAGAAGGCTGTTCACACTCTACCCATGTTGTCATCTTTTGATCCATCTGTGTAGATTAGGCAAAGCTGGCCCCATTTTTCATATATAAATTCAGAAATTGCTTTGGTCATAATGTGTAGTTTGCTTCCCTTGTAGATTTGGAATTGTATTGTTTTTTTTAAAGGGAAGAGAGGGGGAATTACTGTCCTTCTCTTTGCTTTCTATTACTAAAAATTCTTTCAGTTTTTCTCTGACATTATTCTGACCTTGATAGTATGAGGAAGTCTGTGACAATCATATAATTTTTTCTACTAAACTCCCAGCAATCCTCATAAAGCTACATACTTCTATTTTCATTATTTCCCTTTTACTTCTACCCAAAATCTTAGATCTAACAGTTTCATTCTTATTCATAGGTGCTTCTCCAGTGGCTATTTGCAACACACACATTGGTACTTTTATCATTGTGCCACATGCCCGTTGCAGAGCTTGGGCCTGGAGCAATTTCAGGTTTCTAAGAGTTGTTTTTGAGGGTTAACCAAAAGCTTGGCATCCATAGTCTAAAACTAGTCTTCTCAATGCTCTATATATAATCATCAGCACTTTCTTGTCTGTAACCCCTTTGTTTCCAGCTATACTTTTAAGTAAGTTCATTCTACTTTTGTAAATTGCAACCTTTCCAAGCTAATTTAATATAAAACACTACTTCTACTAACATAGATTTTTGAACTATCTGAATTTTTTCACCATAAGGAAATGGCCTATTCTTGGCTAACTTTCTTCCAGATGAAAAGCATTCCTTTTGTAAGTCTGAATTTAAATCCCCAATCACTTTCCTCCTTGGAAATTCTATAAAGTGCCTCATTTCTTTTCCCTGGCTACATTGTCTTTCATATTTAGTCCATATAGTACAGTCATCCCGCCCCCCCCAAAAAACAACTATTGTCATCTGCACACTATGTGGGAGGTCATTTATCATAATGGAAAACAAAGTAAGGCTGATAATACTCCCTTGTGGAGTTCCATTTGTAGAGACAACCCCTCTTTTGCAGCCTTCCTCTTTTTTCCCCCTCAAAATAAACTGAATGGGTATGTCACAAGGTAACCAATCCCCATGAGTAGAACTGAGCCCAGCTTCCCTATGTCTGAGCAGGTGAGCTCAATGCAGCCAATTAAAGGGGACTGAGCTACACCTGGGCCTATAATGGGCTGCCAGGAAATAAGTGCTGGAAAGAAGTGATTGGGAAAGGCAATGCTGGGAGAAGGGAAGCCATGGTGCTAATAACTCCTGTGGTGGGTCCCTGGAGCAAGGGCCCAGGTGCTTAGGGATACAGCTCTGGGTCTACTGCTCTTGGAAGGAGCAAAGCTGACTAGAACTAGGTAGGTTCCAGAAGCTTCTTTGAGAGCCCCAGACACTGCTGGGAGGGGTGACCAAGAAGCCTAAAAGAAAGGAGTGAGTTAAGACTGTTTTCTGTTGCTTTACTCACCTATGTTAAGAGAATGAACCTTCTTAAAGGAGACAAGGCATGGCAGTGACTGCTTGGAAGCTGTAGAGAAGCTCTGCCCTGGGACAGAGGAATACATAAGTGACTAGCAGAAAGAAGGCAAAGAACTAAAGTCACTTCTAGAAGTGCAGTGCCCCTCAACAGGGAGAGAGAGTAACACATCAGGAGAGACCTTCAACAGCCTAGCCCTCTGGGTCCTCTTGAGGGCATGCGTTGCATTCCAGCCTGCCTTCACACTGGGCCTGCAGCAACTCCAGCACAGCTTTCACACACACACCTACCCTGCCCTGAAGATCTCATAGCATAAAGGAGATTACAGCCAGAACAATAATGCAAACCATATAAAATAATAGAGTAAATGCATTTGACCAGAGGGAGAAATTTTAAGTGTGTTTTGGTTTCTTTTGGCACAGTGAGGGATAACTAATTTCCATCTCTCTCAAGGCCTGTCTATTAACATGATTCATCTTTCAGGCTCAGGCAGACTGGAAGTGTGACCTCTTGCAGAACTTTGCCACATGTCACCCATCACATAAGAGCGGTCTTAGCCTATCTCACACTACCGTCCTGAGGCTTACATAGCTAATATTTGCAAATGTAAAGTGCTACGTAAGTGCACAGTCATGGAACATTTCCTTATACATTAGCACTGAGCTAGAGAATTTGGAAAGTCAGGAAAAGAAAGTCAAAGACAGAGGGAAAAGTTTAAGGCCTAAAGTCAAAGAGGAGAAAGGGGACTTAACTGAAGGTCAAAGACAAGGCCTAAGCCTGAAGTCAAAGAAGGGAGTCCTAGTACAGAGCTGTCTGACTGGGGCAGAAGAATCCACCCAATAGGTTCCAAGGTTCAGGAAGCCTAGCCTGCCCTCCACTAAAGTTTGTTAGCTGTCCAGTATCAATGATGGGAAGATGTGCTGGAAAGCACCTAAAGAGTTAATACTGCAGGTCTTACTGCATTCTGAAGTGGTATGGGCTATCTGCGTCACTTTCAATTATTACTCAGGGCTCAACTGTGGCTTTGCTGCACGCCCCCGAGTGAGGAACAGCCGGTGGTTGTGCTTTCCTAGGAACAGACTAGTGACCAGATATTGACTCAGACACACTGTAGACGCTGCTTCCCTCCAGTCCTGCATAAGGAGATAATCTGCTCCAGCTCTGTACTGGACTCGAGTGACCACCCATCCCAAATTGGGTGTGACAGGCCTGAAATGCAGAGTTCAAGTCCCAGTCCCAGACTGAATGACTCTTGGACAACATTTGTCTTGGATTCCCTGCAGCACCACTCTGGTGCCAGCCACTTCCTACTGGGAGGGGGACTGGGGGGGGGGGGCAGGGGCATAGGCTGGGGGCTGCTCTTGGGCACCCAGGGTAGCTGGAGGGTCCAGGACTCCCCACAGTGGCCCAGGCTCCCTGGGCAGCTCTTACCACAGCTCTGCTCCAGCTTCTGGACTGGCCAGGGCCTCAGGGGGAAGAGGAGAGGCAGGGCTCTTGCATGTATCCTGCTTTTGCCTATTGAAAAGGTGATCACCATATACTGGACATAGATTCCTTACTCACTGCACAAGCTCCACCCATTTCCCACTACCCAGCAGTGGCGGGAGCAGCCGCATAGAGGGAACTCTGCACCTGCAATGCAGGTAGTCCACAAAGGAGAGTAATGGGATTTCTTGGGCCCCCCTAGCTCTCCTGTGAAATAGCAGAGCCAGGGTGACATTCTGTCCCTTACAAAGTCACTGGTTACAACTATGCTCCCTGCTTCTGCCTACACCACCACAGAATATGCCCCGTAATATGTTGCGCAAATTCCAGCCAGACTGCATTGGTTTGGGTTATTGCAATCAAACATCTGTCTTTATGTCAAAAAGCTAAAGGTCCCTCCCTCCCCTCTCTATGAATGTTCCACAGTCAGGGGTGGCTCCAGGCAGCAGCGCAACAAGCACGTGCCTGGGGCGGCAAACCGCGGGGGGCGGCCTGCCGGGGGCTGTGAGGGCGACATTCAGACAGCGTTCGGCAATATGCCTGCGGGAGGTCCGTCGGTCCCACGGTTTCGGCGGCAATTCAGCGGCAGGTACGCCGAAGCAGCGGACTGGCAGACCTCCCACAGTAACGCCGCCGAATCCGCGTGACTTCCGTGCTTGGGGCAGCAAAAAACATAGAGCCGCCTCTGTCCACAGTTAATGAGTTTTGGACCGAAGTCTGGGAGTTAACTCTCAGCTATCAAGTTCCTAAAGGCTGGCTGACATTCCTCTGTCATCATTAATAGTAATTATAAAAGCAAAGCCCTTACCTGTTGATACAGCCACACATTTAAAAAAAAACAAAACATTTCTCTGTCCAGATGAGCATTAAGAGATGAAGGGCTCCCTGCCACTCTGAAGATCATTGGATTTGCTTTATTGGATCAGATGAGCAGTAAATTGAGAGTAGAAATGGCTAGAAAAATGTTGACAGAACCACTTTTTGTCGGAGAATGCAGGTCCATGGAAGTTGAAACACTTTGTAAAATCATATTGATCTCACTGAAATTTCATTTCACAGAAAAAATGGGTTTTGTTTCCGGTTGGAACAAAGATAAATGATGAAATCTCAAAATCCTTAGTGAACAGGAATTTCTGCTCCCATGTAGCTCTAATTGAGAGCAGTAGCCTGCCTCTGGCAGGGTCCAGTTGATAACACCTCTGACAACTCCTGGTGCATCTAGTCAATTGTGGAATACAATGTAATATGCAATCAATTCTTCCCTGATCAGCTTACCCCCTCCCCACCCAGAAGCTTGGAGATCTGATCACTGTTATGTCTGCTTGTATAACTATAGATATCACTGGTCCTAAAACTAGTCAATACTCCTCCTATCTGATGGCAGTGAATTCAATAGTCTGACTTCATGCTGGGAGTATCGCTTTTATTTGCCTTCCTCCCACAGCCCAGGAGCCAAGTTAATGTTTGTTTTTTAATCAAATGTCTGTCTATTGCCCAAAATTCTTTCCTGATTTAGTTTTGGATTTAAAATCAGCATGGTTAAAAGGTTTATTGGAAGAAGGCAGGACAGAAAAAAAATAGCTGTCTACTGTGGTAGCACAAGCCCTATCATTAAACAGGGGAAAGGAGGAACAAGGTGATCACTGGTGTTGTGGCTCTGCAATTTGTATCCTGCTGAAGATGAACTTATCTCTACAGGGAGAGAATAGAGAGAGAAAGCAGCTGGGAGAGGATTGTTGAAACAAACCAGGAGCTGGTTATCCCTGTAGCAGATCTAAGGAGGGAGCTACCCTCTGATTGGCTGACTCTGAGCAAGCTGACCCTTTCACAAGGTGCTGTTTGTGGGTGTAAGTGAAAGGCTCCCAGTGTTGAACTTCTTTTTTGCGGGTGGGGTGCGGGGAGGGTTAAACATTGATGCTAATTGTATACTGGGCAGAATGAAGCCTAAGTAATTTACTCTCACACTTACACAAGATGTAACATCTTTTATTTCTCATATTTTATGTCCTATGTCTGTAAATGTCAAGGCTGCCTGTCATGTGACAGTGGTAGAGAATCACAAAAAGACCAAAGAAGGAACTTTATTAGAAGAACAGAAAACAGTTATCCTTAAAAATATTCTGCCATGGTGGAGAACTTCTGCCCAGAACCTTCCCCTAGGGCTATCCTACCTGACTTCCACCAAACATTTTAAGAAACAGTACACATGTACAGATCCTCACAGACCTGTTACCAATAATGGGGAATGCAAAGTGGGAGCTGAATAGTTAGCATGGTGTTTCTTCATTAAAGTTCTGGGGTCTTTCAAGTATGTTGTATCAGTTTGCTGTGCATCTGTTTCTATTGCTTCTGTAAAGAGAAGAGAGGTCGGTACAAAGAGAAGGGGATGAGCTGAAGAAATGTAAAAAATGAACAAAATGGTATTGAAGGAAGCAAGGGAGAAATATAAGGTGGCAGAGTAAAGGAGCATAAAAAGAGAAATGAAGGAAAGAAAAATAGCAGAGGGCAAATATGTGCAATATTGTGTTAATAAAGCCATTATACCCCTCTCACTAGCAGGGCCGGCTCTAACTTTTTTGCCACCCCAGGCAAAAAAAATGAGCCCTGCCCCACCGTAACACCCCCCCCAAGCCACCGAAACCCCTGCCCCCCTCAGTGCCGCGCTGCCAAAACCCCCGCCCCCCGTGAGCACCGCGCCGCCGAAACCCCCGCCCCTCCCGAGCGCCGCCAAAACCCCCATCTCCCCCCCCCCCGAGCGCCGCGCCGTTCCACCCTGAGCACCGCGCCACGCCAACCCCCGCCCCTCCCCCAGTGCCGTGCCACCGAAGCCCCGGCCTCCCCAAGTGCTGCGCCAGCCCCCCCCCCCCCCCCAGTGCCAGGCTGCTGAAACAAAAACAAACAAAAAACCTCCTGCCCCACCAAAACAAAAAACAAAACAAAAACAAAAAACCCCGAGCGCCCCCCGCCACCCTAAGATTGGCCGCCCCTTCCAAGGTGCCACCCCAAGCACGTGCTTGGTCGGCTGGTGCCTGGAGCCGGCCCTGCTCCCTAGAGATTTTTCACTGAGCTCTTTAAGGGATACTATGAAGTTAGAATTCTCAGTTTAGGAGTTAAACATAGACCTGGGTTTCAAGTCACACCAGCCCCCCCTGATCCCGGCCTATTTTTCTGGTTTTATAATACCTTGGAAAATGTTATTTTCCCCCTTTGTTGCTGTATAAAAGATTTAAACAAACAATAAAGGAAAGTGACTGACCATAAGGGGAAATGGAGAACTTGACTATATATAAAGTGCTATCAAATGAACAATGTAAACTGGAAAAAAGAAATATTTTTCTCTGTTGCTTTGGTAATAATCTTAATGTCACTTTCAACAACAGTAGGTAATACATTTTCAGAAAGAAGTGTTTGTTCTGTTTTTTAAGGGACTGTGGGCTAGATTCACAAAAGGTCTTAGGTACCTAACTGCCACTTGAGGCACCTAAGTCCGATAATTAGGCCCCAATGGGATTCACAAAATCCCTACTCAGTAACGCCGTAGGTGCCTAAACTCACTCAGTAAAATTTTTTTGCAGTAAAAATTCCCTAGAAGCCTATCATTGAATATCAGGGTTGGAAGGGACCTCAGGAGGTCATCTAGTCAATCCCCTGCTCAAAGCAGGACCAATCCCCAACTAAATCATCCCAGCCAGGGCTTTGTCAAGCCTGACTTTAAAAACTTCTAAGGAAGGAGATTCCACCACCTCCCTAGGTAACTCATTCCAGTGTTTCACCACCCTCCTAGTGAAAAAGTTTTTCCTAATATCCAACCTAAACCTCCCCCACTGCAACTTGAGACCATTACTCCTTGTTCTGTCATCTGCTACCACTGAGAACAGTCTAGATCCATCCTCTTTGGAACCCCCTTTCAGGTAGTTGAAAGCAGCTATCAAATCCCTCCTCATTCTTCTCTATGAGTCTGCCTGTGCACATACACATTGCAGCCCCATGCCAGGAGTCTGGACACACAAACCCAGGCAATTCACAAACTGGGGGAAGATAGATGTTCCTCCACCTAATTCTCCCGCAGAGCCGAATCTGGCAAGCATGCTCAGAACTCACCTACTAGATCAGGTCCTCATACGTTCAGCCAGGAATCTTATAACTCTTTAGCCCAAGAGTTAGAGTACTCAGCTGGGATGTATAAGACCCCTGGTGCTAAATCCCCCATTCTGCCTGAGAGAGGACTTGAACAGGGATCCACCACCTCTCAGATGAGTACCCCATCACTAGGTTACAGAATATTCTCATGTGGGGTCCCTCAGTCTCTCCTTTTGAAACTGTTCCACTGTGGATAAATAATGAAAGAGTCATTGGGCCAGAGAGATGCTAGTCAGGGAGAAGGGGGGAGCCATTCCTCTGCTTTTAGCCATGCTTTCCTTACTTCAACCTGAATCTTGCCCTGCATCTGCCTACAAAGCACCCATGGTCCCCTCTTTAAGGTTAGGAAGGGAAGAGGATCGAGGGAGATTTTTTGGAAGGAGGGTGGGAGAAAGCCTGAGGAAAAGGGTAAGCTAGGAAGAGGGTAACTTTGAGAGAGTACATGGGGCAGGAGGGAGAGTACACGAAGCTGGGGCAGAAAAATAAAGGGGAGGCTGTGAGGATTAACCAATTCATGTTCACAGAGTTCTGAAGATGAAAAGGGCCTGTAAGTACCAAGTATTGCCCTTTCTAATAAAGCTCCATTGGAAAAAAATACCAATGGGGGAAGCATGGCTTATTTGAATGGGAATTTGCATATCAATATCGCAGTAGCATGGTGCTATAGTAGAGAGAGATTGGGCAAATAAAGGCTAGGCCAAATATTGCTGGTTTTTAATCTCCATATCTATTTAAAATAAAAACTAAAAATGCCACAGTGTATGTTTGTCCTTGATTTCCTTCCAATAGAATGTTAATTGATGTGTTCACATGTTTTGATGTGTGATTTACAATCTCTAATTCAAGGGGCAATTGCAACCAGGCTGGTAATCGGAATGCTGAGCCTCACTACAGTGGGATGTCAACTATCCTGAATATTGTACTCTAAAAATTATGGCTTTCTAAATGTGTGGGTGAAATTATTAAGCAGCGATAATCAACAGTACAGCTGATGGGGGAGAGGGTGGTGGCGGGGAAATGGCATTCTGAAAATAACTAGTGCATCTGCTTGGTAACTATTTTTTTCTTCCAACTGGAAATATTCTCCAGTGTTTCAAAGGAAAAAAATAGAGGAAAAAAAAACCCCAGAAATGTACTGGTCTTCACAAAGAACTCATTGTCTAGAATTTTTAAAAATCTGTTTTTAGGTGGTACCTAGAAAAAAGAACGAATATCTGCAACCAGTTTTTGTTAAAAAAAAATCTATTTCTTTTCATCAGTATTTTAAAAATTGCTTTGCAAAACCATAAATGGCCTGAAAACTTGTAAATTATAGTTTCATCCCAATACAACCTACAGTGGCTCACATATGACCCCTGAAAACTGAGGTTATAATGAAAAACAGTGAAAGCCTATAAACTATTGCAGCACTACCCTGTGCTACTAGACTATCACCTGTACACTTTATGTGTGATCTAGTTTTCCATTGTGATTTCATTCTGTGCAAGAGATACTTAACCGGGAATATTTTTAGAAAAAAATTGTTCTATTTTTCATGTGCACAGGCTTCCATGCTGTTAAATGAGTTGCTGTAAAGGGTTGTGTGCGAGAGAGAAAAATAATCATGAGCTTATGCTATTACTTGCTATTTCTGTTTATAGAGGGTGATTTGATAAGTCGATTTCAGAGTCTGCTATGGATCATTTGTATTCACTCCAAGAGGAGTTCAGAAGAAATTAACGAGAAGCTGAAATTACTGTTGGTGTGCAAAGTTTTGAAAAAGGTGGGTAGAGCAGATAACCACAACTTTCTAGTGAAGAAATCTGGCAGTTGCTGACACAGCAGCTGTATTGCTATTTTTTGTTAAGCAATTAGCAGCTTTAATGAATTTTGATAACAAGATGCTGCAAAAATCCATACCTGAGTTATCTTTTTAATGTGGAACAAATACATTAGTTTGTCTCATAAACATGAATGTATAGGCCAGGGGTCAGCAACCTTCCAGAAGTGGTGTGCCGATTCTTCATTTATTCACTCTAATTTAAGATTTCGTGTGCCAATAATACATTTTAACCTTTTTAGAAGGACTCTTTCTATACATCTATAATATATAACTAAACTATTGTTGTATGTAAAGTAAATAAGGTTTCAGAATATTTAAGAAGGTTCATTTAAAATTAAATTAAAATGCAGAGCCCCCTGGACTGATGGCCCGGGCAGTATGAGTGCCACTGAAAATCAGCTCGCGTGCCACCTTCGGCACCCGTGCCATAGGTTGCCTACCCTTGATATAGGCTCTCATCCTATATTATGTAGCATACAGGCAGATCTCCACAGAGCCCCAATTATTTCAGCGAGATTCTGTGCCAGGTCATCACTCCACTCACACATTGCAGTTCAGGACTGGGGTCATACGTCTTGCCCAAGGGGAATCATTGGGCCAGATTTTCAGAGGTACTGAGTGCCTAAAGATTGAGATGTCTTAGGAGTCGGGCGCCTGACTCCTATTGACTTCCATAGGAGTTTGGCACCTAACCTGCTTAGGCACGTCTGAAAATCCCCTTAGGTACCTACCTGCATCTAGAGGTGTTTAAATAGCTTTGGAAATCTGACCCCTCCCAATGAACATATTTTGCTGATGGTGACACTGCTGAAATCAAGCTGCATCCTCAACCAGGCAACAAGAGAATTTCTACCCATGGGAGACAGAACAAATAATACCAGCTTCCCCCTATCTAATTTCCACAGCTCTGCTTCCCATCTCCCATTTTCTCATTTGCAGAAAAACACAGGGGCTTGGTTTTTAAAGGGACACAGGACTAGATTCACCAAGGAACTCTGACTTGGTGAGTGTTGCCACACCTAACTTCTAAGTGCCTAGGAAAAAAAAATCACTGGGATTCACAAAGTTTGATTAGGTGCCTCACTGTTCTCCCTCTTCCTTGGACTGGTGCAATAACAGCTCCCTGTCCTGTTTCAGTCTACTTTAACCACGGGGGAGGCTACAAGGTGGAGATACACTGGCAGTTCCCAGGAGACTTCACCTGGGCTAAAGAGATGAACCCAGGTTGCTCCAAGAGGGAGCAGCAGCTAGCAGAGGTATCCTCTGAACTGCCTGCAACAACAGGCTCTGTGGCTCTTAAGCCCAGATCCTGAAAGCTATTGAGATACTTATCTCCCATTCAACTCAATGAGAGCGAGGTGCCTAAATACCTCTGAAGATCTTGGGTTCTGTGAAGCATACCAGCCCATCAAGCAGATGCTGATTGATACATCAGTGCAAACCACTTCCCTGGGAAAGAATGCAAACAAATGACTCTTTAGGAAAAATGCCAGATCAAGTTTACTCCATTTAAAAAGATGTATTAAGAATCTCTTTATTTTTCTACATTTAATTGTTATGCTTTGAACTTTTAATTATTTTTTGGCTAAAGAGTCTTAACCTAAGGTTTTGATGACACTTTTAAACACTGGCCAGGGGACGTGCATATGTATTTGAGGTGAAATTCACCCCTCTGCCAGACACCAGCACAATGACTATACATGGGGGGAGGGATAGCTCAGGGGTTTGAGCATTGGCCTACTAAAAACTCAGGGTTGTGAGCTCAATCCTTGAGGGGACCATTTGGGGATTGGTCCTGCTTTGAGCAGGGGGTTGGACTAGATGGCCTCCTGAGGTCCCTTCCAACTCTGATACTCTATGAAAAAATCACATTAAGCAATGTATAGGCCAAGTATGGGTCCTCTGTACCAGGGTGAAGTTCACTCATGGAGCATGATCCAGAGGAATGGCCCAGGCCGTGCTGTAGGTTTCCTGCAGTAGGACCAATGGAGCTTGTTCTGGAGGAAAACATGGAGAAGAAGGAAACTTTAATACCTGAAACTATCCTGCCTTTGGAGCCTGGGGAAAGAGGCATATGGAACTGTGTGGAAGGAAAATGGAAAGTCTAAGGCAGATTTCCTATCAATTCTGGTGAGGGAACCTATACATCTCATATTGCCATAATTTCTCTTTGCTGTATGTGTACCATAGCTCTCTGGACAGCGTGAGAGGCCTACTCAAGCGTGTGTGTGTGTGTGTAAAACAAGTGTGTATAAATCAAGAATTGTGCTGGCTATGTGTGGTTACTGCACCTACCAGGTCTGAAATAGTGCTGGTCAGAAGATTTTCAACAAGTTGGTCTTCTTGAAATCAAAATGTTCCACAGGCAAATGTCAACTTTGATGAATTTTTTTTTTAATTTCTTTTTCAGAAGCAACATTTAGAAATGTCAATTTGAAAGTAAATGTCTTGTTTCAAATTGACATTTCATTTCAAAATGTCAAAAGGTTATATTTTGATTGGAAATGTTGAAATTTTTCATTTCAGTGTTCTCCAATTAGTATTTTATGAAGCTTTTTGTTCTGCAAAAACTCTCCGCATTTTCACTTTTTGTACTGATTCAGGATGAAAACAAATGTCAAAACATGAATATTTCTTGTAGGATGGAAGTGCCAGACAGCTCTGGTCTGAAATATTCTACCTGTCAGAGTTCGGAAAGCTTCTCAGTTAGCAGCATCTGGAGTTTGGTCGGAGAATAGAGATGGAGTGAAATGGTTGCAGATTATACAAGGGTTTACTGTGTTAGCTTGGTTCATTTTGCTGTTTTTCTTTTGCACTTAAAGTCAGCATAGCTGATGTTAAAAAAAGTATTTGGATTTTGGGACACACAACCATCTGGTAACTTTTGGTGGCCAGCTCACACAGAGTATAGTTCCTAATACTTCTACAATTAACAGATTCTTCATAATTGATACAAGCCTGTGTTTGTGGAACTTGGGTTTGTAGCCTTGCTGGAACCACAAAGTCCACCTTAATTTATTAGTCTTGTTAGAGTTGGTATGGCAACCCCCATTTTTTCATGTTCTCTGTTTATATATATATATAGATATCTTCCTACTGTATTTTCCACTGCATGCATCTGATGAATTGGGTTTTAGCCCATGAAAGCTTATGCCCAAATAAATTTGTTAGTCTCTAAGGTGCCACAAGGACTCCTTATTCTTTTTGCTGATACAGACTAACACGGCTACCACTCTGAAACCTGTCACAAAGTCCTGTGTGTCTCTACAGTGGTTTCAGGGTGTATGTTGAGAGAACCCGTGGGAGTACAGAGTGATAGCTTTTTATGGACATAAGTTCAAGGTGACTGTTTCTCATTAAGGAGTTAGGCACATTGTGTGGAACAAATTGAAATAACAGCTAAATGAAAGGAATCTAAAGCCCAACTCCCACTGAATTAGTTGTGTGCATAACTCCCTTGGGCTCTTCTGAAAATCCCAATCCAAAATTTCATAGCCCTCTATATCATCACATGCTGCATTTTGATTATCTTGCATGTTAAATTATTTTTTGTCTGTTATTTTTTGGTGTGCACATCATCATTCCCCTTTACACATATTTCAGTTGCTTCCCCACTTTCTTTTAGGTATGTTAGTTACTATGGAAACAACACTGGAGTTGGGAGTGGCAATAAGACGTCTGCAAGTGCAGGGTAAAGTCAATGTATATAATTAGGCCCCGAAGCCACAGTGGGCTGTGTGTAGCTGGAGTCCCAGGGTCTGGCTGGGCACAGTTCATTCCAAGATGAGGGCCTTAGCATTCTATATCATGATTTGTGAAATAGTTGTGATGGGGATTAATTAATGTAAATGAATGACATTGTTAGAGGGTTGAGTGGGGTGTAAATCAGGCCAGGGGGTTGACTTGATATGTATTATGGGTGCACATTAAGTATGTGCTGTACACTCGCAGCAAGCATAAAAAAATTGTCTTTCTACTGAACTGTCAACTTGAAATGTGACTTTTAAATTCCTTCTTTCATTTTAATGATAGATATTGGGGCTGGTCAGAGACACACATTTATCTGCAGCTGCTTTTATCTTTGATTCTTTAATTGGCAATTTTAAAGATTACTAAGAAGCTTTTAAAATAAAGATTTTAAATAAAACTCAAAAAGGCTTAGAGAGCCTGCTTGCCATGGGCTTCCTCAGAGAAGGAAGGTTTATTATTTCTTAAAGGCATTTTGTTTGTTTGTCTTATCGGTCCCTTTGCTCCTCCTCCTCCTATCAGGCCTTGTCTATGCAAAGAAGTTATACCCCTTAACTTAAATTAGTATTCAAATTAGTGCAAAATCCTGTGTGGGCACTCTTATTTTACATTAGGGATGTCTTATTTTGGTTTAGCTTAATCCATTTTTACCAGGTTAGGCTAAACTGAAATATGCCATTCTTAATCCAAAATAAGTGTGTCTCTTTGTAATGGGGTTGAGGGAAGTTGAGGCAATATTATGTATAAATCTATCACACTCCACTTCTTCCAGTTTACCTCTTTGCTGAAGCACAGGTCAGTTTTCTGTCTTTTCAGAAAGTATTACAGAGTTAAACCTCAGGACTATTGTATGGACAATACTGACCAGTAGGTATTAATAGTTCCCAGTCTACTTCAAAGAGAGTACCCTACAGTTTATTAGTAAACCTGCATTGTGAACAGAAAAGTATTATAAATAGGGTTTGGAATACTACAAATGTACACAAAAGCTATTAGATGGAAAATGTGTTCCTTTTACGGACTTCCCCTTTGTTGCTGTTGCATATATTTAAATATAAGGTTCCAACGTAACATTTAGACTTCTATAATTTAGCACACACAACAAAACACACTCCCCTCTGACCTTATTCCAAAGATGGCTTCTCAGTCTTTATAGTGTGACCAGAATGTGTAGAGTGTATCAGATGAACTCTTCAGAGTTTGAGAAGAATGGCGGCATCTCAGTCCTTTCAAACGCTTCAGAATCCTGTCAGCACACAAAGAGTTTGGGGATCTCCACAGTTAAGCATTCCAGCCCTTGGGATAGTAGGTGACTAGTCTTCATTTTGCTGATGAAATGGAAATCTGGAGCCTGTATCCAAAGCGGTAGATGGGTCCCACACAGCAGACACATCTTAGTTCTGGTCCATCAGCTGATGCATCTGCAGGGTTGTCTTTAGCTCCTACATTTATAACCATTCTCCCCCTGCCCACAAACTGTTTGTTTGGCTCAGTCCTCAAATGGTGAATGTGTGGGACCTGCAACATTCCTTGCTCACAATGAAGGCTTCTTATACACATTTGGAAATGCTACTTAGCATGGTAGTAACAACCAGACCCTAGTTCTGGATGTTCCAGGACTGTTCTCGCTGAGTTGGCCAGCCCTACTCTCTCTTCATCTTTGCAGAGACACAATATTTCAAATATGATCCATCTCTCTTCCCCATTGCTTCTCCCCCTTTCTTTGGACTAAAAATAAATAAATGTTGTAGTATAAACCATGTAGGTTACATATGCACAAACTTAACACCAGTTTAAAAAACACTTTTTAGTTAAAGCAGTGCTAGCATGTGTAGACCAGGCACGTACCCATCTCCACCTTCCTCTCCCTCCCCTTTGCTATCTCCTCTGAACTTCTTATTTACTTCCACCATTTCCTCCCTTTATTCCCCTCCTCATCTTCCTAGTCACTCTCCTTTCTTCTTCTTCCTCTCCTGTTTATACCTCCCCCCCCTTTGTTCTCACTTCCCCCTCTCCTCCTTCACTTTACTCCTCCTTCTCTTACTCTTCCGCTGTAACACCATTGATTTCAACTGACTGCCCCTTGCATAAGGCTACAGCAAAAGCTGTGGTGCACCAGGCCTCTCTCACATTACTCCTTTTCTTCTCTACTCTTCTTTCTAATTTTCCTGCCTTCATTGTCTTCATCCAGTTCTTTCTTTCCTTTCCTTCTCATTTTCTCTTTCCTTCTCCCATGATTCTTCACACTCTTTTTCTTCCTACATTCTTGCTTCCCCTCTCTTACTTTTCTTCTTGTCTAACTTCTGTTCATCCTCTCGACCATCCCACTCTTCATCCACTTGTTTTCATCTCTCTCTTCCACATCACCTTTTCCCCTTTGGTGAATGCTCATTAACATACTTCAATGTCCTGAAAACAGGATCAAAGGCAAGGGGTGAGTGGAGTGAAGAAGGAGGAAGAAAGGGGAAAAGAAGCAGCTGAGAAATATCAGCGTTCAGCCTTGAACTCCATGGCCATAAGCCACCACTTTTGTTCCAAACTTTTGAGGGTTGCACCCCTCCTTAACCCTGTCTGTGCTTCCCCGCTCCCTTGGAGCTGGAGCTGGGAGTGGGGCCATGGCTCCCGGGGGTGGGGGGAATGGGGCAAGGGGGCTGAGGCTTGGCCCGCAGCTGGGGGCGGGTCTGGGGCCAGGGGTGGGGTCCACCTCATGCTTCATTGACTGTAGCTCACATATATCATTCCCATTCTTGAGACGTAGAAGTACTGCAGCACCTACCGACAATGATGGGGATTAACCTTCTCAATGCTCATTGAACTTACTAGGAGTCTTTCACTGATTTCAGTGATCTTTGAATCAGGCCCAAAGAAAGCTACTATTGAAGTGATACAGCATTTCTTCTCACTGACTTCAGTATGTCAATAATCAGTATGAATGCAGGCTCAGGCTCTGAGTTCTTAACCCTGAATTTCTTGGGCCCAATTCTTTACTCTTTTAAGCTGTTGCCAAAGGAGTTACAATGGCACAAAACCAGAGTCAAAGAGAAGAGAATCGGGATCCTTCTATTCTTAACTTGTCACAGCTTCAGAATTATTTTAGAGCTCATTTTAGGCCAGATTCACCGCTCTGTTACTCTTATGTTATGCCGCTGTAACACCATTGATTTCAACTGACTGCCACTTGCATAAGGTTACAGGAAAAGCAGTGGTGCATCAGGCCATTAAAAATTAATGTAAATGGTTTTAAAACTTGTCTGAGGCTCATCCATGGACCAGTCTCGCTCTTACTTGGTGTGATGTGATACAGCCACAGCAGCCGGAGTTCTCCATTATTCTTACAGGACCCTGATCTCGAAGTACTGAGCACCCTGAGCTTCCACTCTGGCAAGGTGACCAACCCTGGCAGAGCTGTCCCAAAGACTCCTATTAATTACAGCAAGAGGCTGTCTGGTGCAATATTATATATTACAAACTACAGCCAAGTTCCTCATCAAATGATGCATTGATGACAAAAATACCATATTACTCCTGGCATGCAATATCTTCCTTATGCATTTCCATAACATGAGGCTTGAGAGGCTAAGTTTTCAATTTGTTCAGCAGTCCAGTGGTGTGGAGAGTAAAGGCCTGATCTGGAAATAAGACATAAAATTTTGAATAGGGTAATTAACCATTGGCACAATTTACAAATGGCATGGTGGATTCTTCAGCACTGACCATTTTTAAATCAAGATCGGATGTTTTTCTCAAAAATATGCTCTAGGAATTATTTTGGGGAAGTTCTATGGGCTGTGATATTCAGATGGTCAGAATAGATCAGGGGTTGGCAACCTTCGGCACATAGCCCATCAGGGTAATCCGGTGGCAGGCCGTGAGACAATTTGTTTACATTGACCATCTGCAGGCACGGCCCCCCGCAGCTCCCAGTGGCCGTGGTTTGCCATTCCCGGCCAATGGAAGCTGCAGGAAGCTGTTTTCTCCTAATGTTTATAGTTATAGGGCAAACCCTTAAATATTACCTTATAACATGGGATATAGATATTGTAAGTGAGATTAATGCATGCAACAACTCACAAGCATTTCATAGAGTCAAAACTCTAAATACATTTTAATAAATCTAATACCCATTTTATGAATACTAACCCACAGGTGAGCCAGACTGGTTTCCAGCTATGTGTTTGTCAGTGGCCAGTGAGGCCTAAGGGCCTAGGCACGAGCTTCCCAGAGTCACAACACATACACACACTTTGTAAGTGGAAGTGATGTCTAGGACATAAAATGTGTAACATGATGTTATCATGCACCTTGGATGGTTTGGTAGTCCTGGTAGTCCATCTCACCTGGAATTTATTCCACCCCTTAAAGAGACTCTTCTATATCGCATGCTGCATTCTCATTTTAAAATAGTATTGGCCTTCTTCACAATGGCATTGCACTGTGTACTCCTTTTCTGTCTTTCTCTGATGTACCTAATGGAATGGAGCCCTGACCTGGTAAAGACTTCTAGGCACTACACCATGTTAGATTTTGGGAATGATGATGTTGATTTATCTCATCATAAGAGCTTTCTAAATAATAGATTCCTACTTGACATATTGACATATTCCTACTGCATATCCCAGTAGACGGGGCTTGGTTTTTTCTCAGGAATGTTATCTTTTATCTCAGGTACTTAAATGTCCCCTATTACTGTACTATCAATGAACTTGTCCTCACAACACCCCCGTGAGATAGGGAAATGCTCTGACATGCATTTTACAGATGCAGAGGTGAGGCTCAGAAAGACACTGATTTGCCCAAGCTCATACAGGGAGTCTACCATAGAGCAGTGAACTGAACCCTGGGTCCTAGGGGTAGCACCTTAACCATTGCACTGTCCTTTTTGTATTTTGCTATATTAAACTCATCTTTTTCTTTGGCTTGCCAAATGTCCCAAATGATCCCAATTTCTCTGTATTTTATGTGGGTTCTATAGAAATTGTGCAAAACCGCAGAAACTAGTTCAAAATTCTCCACCATTTCTCCTAACCCACAACAGTGTGATCAAATATGTCTTCGCTGATGCATTCTCAGAGAGTCTCCAAATGCAGAGCCATATCCATAAGCTGCTTTTTTAAAGGGCTGCACAGTGAATCAGTACAGTGGGAAGAGCTGCATCCAGGTCTCTCCTTTTCTGGGATAAATTTGCAGTATTTTGGCTCTGCCGATCACTGCATCTGCTAGGAGCTTCTTTGAGTGAAGAGGCTTTTTCTTTTTTTTTCTTTTTTTTTAACCAATTAATAATAATAGTTAGTTTTCTGATTAAATGAACTTTGTCTAGGAGTTTCATAAGCACCTAAGTGACTTTGTGCTCCTTTTCAAAATCCCACCCATAAAACATAAGGGCAAGGCTGTGGATTTAAGTTGGGTTGGGTTGGGTGGGGATGGTGGGTTTGAGAACACCTGTGCATTGCCAGCTTCTGACTGGCGTTGTGCATGATCTAGGCACACACCCTCTGGGAGTACTGGGAAAATGCATGCAGTAGCTTTTACCGAGTGTTGCACTCTCCACTCAGTGGCTCAGGTGTGATGGTGGAGGGCAGCAGGGTCATGGCTCAGGCCTAGCTCTGCAACTTCCCCTGTTTTTGTGTCATTGTGTATATGGTTGTGAGTGCAAGTGTGAATGAAGTGGGCGTCTAGTACAGCTGTCACTGCCAGTCTTCTGAAGTCCTTATGCATCAGGAGCCTGCTCCAAAGCCCACTGAACACAATGGGATTCACCCATTAATTCCAATGGGCTTTGTATTAGGCTGTAGGAGCACAAAGACTAGGCACAGTTCTGGTCCCTGCACAGAGGCTTAATGGAAACAGACGGAAGGATCTTTGTACCCTATCACCTGAGGACTCCTACAGGGCAAGGCAGAATTGAGAAATGTGCTGGTACTTTATCCCTGATGACTTGCTGTTGCGTGTTTTGTCTGCATATCCCAGAAAATAGCTGCCAGACTTTTTCAAAAATAAGCTATGGAGCTTCTCCAGTCTACACCAGCTGAGGCTCTGGCCCCATGTCTATTGACCTAGGATACTCTCTCAAAACCGGCAGTTTGAGAGAGCCCATTGCAGCAGTGTGGAAGAGCCAGGGATGGCACATTTCTCCAGAGTGGAGTGTACAGTCCACTCTATTTGCAGACAGTTCAGCTCTAAGAAACCATCTCTATTCATAATTACTTGCAAACAAAACAGCCGTTCGGTGTCAAAGTATGTTTTACTATATCTTACACTGGAAACAAGGAGCAAGACTACCCTGAGTCTTATTACTTCCTTTCAAAAAGCAATGGCCATAGAGCCTGAGTAAAGATGGCTTTGCCATTTTGAGCATACATCTGACATTAATAAGATGTATCAGGGGACTGCACTATATTCTATGTACTTACATGGGATTGCTCTTGACTTTAAAACCAAAGCTGCTCTACATATTATTTAAAATTATGCTTCAGTCCAGTACTCTGACTTCTCTCTTGATGTTGTGGTCTCTGTCTTAAGTCCTAAACTAGGATTTCTCTGCTTAAAAAGCATTCTAAGGCCCTGATTCTGCACTCCCACAGGCTTGACACCCATGTGACTCCCTTGACTTCAGGAGAATTACTCCTGATATATGCATCTGGAAAGTGTATGAAGGCAGTAATAATAATAGTAGTAATAAAATTCAATGGTCCACCTTCCCATCTCTAACTGGGGTTATGAAGTTAGCATGTATTAGACCTGATCCTGCTCTCACAAAAGTCAATGACAAAACTTCTGTTGACTTAAATGAACTAAGATCCCATCGGGCCAAACTATGCTCCCATTTACACAGGTGTAAACTCACCAACTCCCTTACACAAGTGTAACTAAGAGTAGAATTTCTGTAAATCCGTTTTTTGCCACAGATTTCCTGAATGACCTTGGGCCCCTCCTGTGTCTCTGTTCCCCATCTGTAATGTGGTAATCTGTGGGTAGTGCAAGAATATATACACCTCTACCCCAATATAACACAACCCAATATAACACGAATTCGGATATAACGTGGTAAAGCCGCGCTCTGGTGGGGTGGGGCTGTGCACTCCGGTGGATCAAAGCAAGTTCAATATAATGTGGTTTCACCTATAACGCGGTAAGATTTTTTGGCTCCCAAGGACAGCGTTATATCAGGGTAGAGGTGTACATTAGGATTGTGTGGCACTCAAATAATATGGTAATGGAGGCCATGTAAATATCAAGGATAGATAAGATAGACAGAATATGGTGCATTGCCTAAAATATATATAGGGCCTGATTCTCCTCTTGCTTCCACTGGTGTAAATCAGGAGTAGCTAATCTCCCCTCCCTACCATATGCATTATAGTGAGTATACTGATAGATCAGAGTGACTTAACATTCATTACCCTTCTCCTTGGTCCCTATCTTTCTCAGTTCTTTAGATTTCTCCTGCCTGCACACATATAGCTCCCCTGGCCCAATCCTCTTGTCTTCTAGAACTTATAGACTTTAAGGTCAGAAGAACCATCGTGATCATCTAGTCTGGCCTCCTGTATATTGCAGGCCACAGAGTCTCACCTACACATTCCTGGAATAGACCCCTAACCTCTGGCTGAGTTACTGAAGTCCTCAAATCATGGTTAAGACTTCCAGTTACAGAGAATCCACGATTTACACTAGTTTAAACCTGCAAGTTACCTTCACCCTATGTAGCAGAGGAGGGTGAAAAACCCACAAGCTCTCTGCCAATCTGACTGGAGGGAAAAATCCTTCCCGACCCCAAATATAGTGATCAGTTAGACCCTGAGCATATGGGCAAGACCCACCAGGCATCTTGGAAAGAATTCTCTGTAGTAATTCAGAGCCCTCTCCATCTAGTGTCCTTTTCAAGGCCGTTTGGTGTTTTTGCTAATGAAAGTCACCGATGGCCATTGTAGGCAGTCCCATTACACCATCCCCTCCATAAATTTATCAAGCTCACTTATCAAGACCTTCACTGTGTCAAAGTGCTCTTATCTCAACCTATCTCCACCTCAGTTTGAGTTCCACTTTCTGTAATACATAAATACTTCCACCTCATTTCCCTCCTGCTCAGTGACCACTCTACAGTACAACAGCTCCCAGTTCAGAATCCCATCTCCTTGCTATAAATTCTCCAACTCAGTCCTCCCTCCTTGTTGACCCTCCTACCCCATTCCCAGCTACTGCTACTAGCTCAACCCCCCCCCCAAACCCAAACAAAAGATTTAAATGGGTCAACTGACACAGGTCAATTATTGCTTTTAATATGATCCTTGGTTATGCTTTCTCCAATTTGTTTGGCTTGTGGTGTGAAGACTTACATAAAGTAAGATTTTTTTAGGATCTTTGAAACAATAAAACATGACTTGACACAGGAATGCATACAGAAAGCATCTGACTTTTGAAAAGTTCATGCTAAAAACAAAAGCTTGTTTTTAGACTGCAAGAGCATGAAGAAATATCTAAGACTTCAATCCTGCAAAAACTTATGTGCAAGCAACTTAAGTCCAGGGCTGGCGAACCCATTAGGCGACCTAGGCAGTCGCCTAGGGCGCTAACATTTGGGGGGTGGCGACCGCGGAGGCCGGATCTTCCGCCGCCTCTGTCGGGGGCGGCATTTCGGGGGCGGGACCTTCTGCCATCTCTGTCAGGGGTGGCATTTCGGGGACGGGACCTTCCGCTGCTTAAGGCGCCAAAAAAGCTGGTGGTGCTCCTGTTTAAGTCCCCCCAAGCCTGCCCATCAAACTCAGTGGGAACTCACCTGAGCAGAATTACTCATGTGCATCAGTGTTTCAAGATCAGGCCCTAAATTGATAAGTATTTTGCATCCCCATAATTTGTAGCACAAACAGTTATTTATTTAATAACACAAGTGAAATAAATAGTTGGAAGGTTTTAAATATCAGTCACTCCTGGAGTTTGTGCAAACGCATCATTCACTCTGAGTCAGGGTGGATCTTGCCTCCTGATTTTCAGATTCAGAAAAAATACAAGAATTCAAAATATACCACCAAGCTTCATTTGGTTTTGAAGCAAAACCATGACTCAACTTCAGGTTTCTCCAACACTGGGCTCAGTGCCAAGTATGGTTGTAAATGTTGCAAGGTTTTCAGGCTGAATCTGGGTGGAATGCCATGGCTCTGATCCTTATGGTGAGCTCCATGTGGGTGGACCCCTGCACACACACCCCCAATGGGGCTATGCACAGGCACAGAGGTCTGCCTGTATGGAGCTTGTTGCAATTATGGGGTTCAAGTTTGTAATGAAACCTCAAGCCCACCAAGCTGTTCCTGTTTTGTGAGCACCCTACACAGCTCTGCCTAGTTCTAACCTTCAATGAATTTCACCACAGAGTACATATTTATAATCAGGTTATAATAGAAACCTGCCCTTATAGTGACACAGCCAAAGTTGGGAGGCCTCAGACTTAATCAGCTTTGAAGCTAGATTGTGATTTAAACCATTAGCCCCATGCCTGGACCCCTGCATGGACTAGCCAGGCTTTAGGTCTGGGGGCAAAGAAGTAAGATGGTGCTACATTCATGTTTACTCCCGCTGGAGCAGGAGAGTGGAAAATAGGCACAGCCTTGGTTCCACTGATCAACACAACTAAGAGTTCACTTGAGTAATTCTACTCTTCCGGAGCTGCCCCCAGCTGCTGCTGCCTACTTGTTTTCTCTAACATGGAGGAGCATGACAAAATATCCAGCCTCAGAGTGTTAATGGAGCCAAAGTGCCTGGGAGCAGGAGTGGGGGAGCAGAGACCCCCAGAGCTGACACAGATGCGCTGCTTCTCCATATAGACTCCTGCATCTCTTGGAGGGACTCATACAGTCTGGGAGCAGCACCCACTTTCTGATCCAGAAGGGGCACCCCCCTCTCTTCCCTCTTCCACTGAAACAGTGAGGTAAATACTAAATCGCTATGTGCCTCCATTTCAGCCTAATGGCATCTGTTCAGCTCCTGACTGTGCAGGGCTTCCAAAGCCTCCCTCTGCTACCAGATGGCGATGGACACCATGCTTCCCGTCCCTTCACCTCCCCTCTTTCTGATTCACCCCTGCTAACTCATCCCATCCCTGCCATTTCCATCTCTTCCCATACCTTGGCAAGGCAAAAAGAAAATAAAAGAATCTTCTATAAATAAAAGGAAAGACATACCTTCCCCCACCCCAGTTTGATATATGTATATAATCAGGGAGCTATTAGGGCATATTCCGGTCATCACCCTGACTGCCATGCTTCTGTGTTGTGTCCATTTCAACAACCCTTATGTCCTGACCCTTATGTGCAGTCAGATATAGGATCAGGGCCTTAGTCTATCTTTGACCTCTATCCTGCAATGAGCTTTATGCAGACCTTTCCGCCTGTATGGAATTAATTGCAGAAGGGGGCCTTAGCTTGTAATCTCTTCAGGGTGAGTGTCTTGCTAGGTGTTTGTACAGGGCTTAGAATGGATCTGGATGCTGATTGGAGCCTTTGGGGTATTACTGTATTAGAGAGAGCAATAATAATTCTACTTGTATTCTTTCCAGTTGTTTACTACTTTTATTATTATTTATTTATATTGCAATAGCACCTAGGAGCTCTGGTCATGGACCAGTGTGCTGGGCCCTGTACAAGCACAGAACAAATTACACTATTATAGTGGGGTCAGGGTCTGATCCTGGAAGCTATTTGTATTACCATTACTATAATTAACAATTTTTACAGTTGCTGCACAGAGGACAAATGCAGCATCAGAAAGCTTAAGAATATGATGTTAATGTGGAAGAAATTAATCCCATGTCACTTTATGCTTCTGGCTTTGTTTGCACTATCATTCCTCCTTTTGCCTTAGTTGCTCATTTGTCTCTCTCACGTCAGCATTGCTAACCCCAAGTGTTCAAAAATTATGAGTCAGGGGCACCAAAAATCAGGAGATTGGCTTAAAAATCACCTTATTATAAATGTAATTTTGATGAGTTTTTTTTCTTCTTCTAGTGTTTGTGCCTGCTGGGGGGTCACATTTTCAAGCTTTTCTCTGCAATTATAAGGACTAAAAACTTCACTTTTTTTTTAAGTGGAAGGTGAGATGCTCACATAGTCACATGACTCCAGGAGTTGGGTTCTTGAGAAAAACACCAAATATCAGGAGACTTAACAAAACTGAAGATGGCTGAGAGTTCTACATCAATGCTAAGGTGGCTCTGAAACAGTCTTTCTTTGTGACCAAGGGGTTATGACCACCCTGCTCTTCCCATAATGCTAAATGGAATGGAGTCCTGGCTAGACAGGAGGGAAGTCTCAGGGGTGGGGATGTGCCAGTTTAGCAAATCCAATGAGTTAATAGTGACTATGTTCAACAGAAGCAAGGAATAGGTGGAACTAAACTCCATTAGATTAGAATAATTAAAATGAGACTGGATAAAACTCTCAGGTACCATACGGATGCATGACACATATAGACAAGGTAAATAGCACTACAAATGCACTGTACAGCAGAGATTCTCCAAGTGTGGTCTGTGGAGTATTTGCTGCGAGTCGTGTAGAGAGCTGGCTGATTGCATGAGTAGAAGGATGGTCTGGTGGTTAGGGCACAGGGCTGTGATCTGGGACAGCTGGGTTTAATTCTGTGATTTGTCACAGACTTCCTGTGTGATCTTGGGTATGCTGCTTAGTCTCTCTGTGCCTCAGTTTCCTAGCTGTAAAATGGAGATAACAGTACTGCCCAACTTCATAGGGGTATAGTGAGATAAATAGATTCTAAGTTGCTCAGGTAATGGGAGCCATATAAATACTGAAGATAGATGTTGCTAGCTCTGCCTCCTCAGGTCTATGTGTTGGATTGTTTTTTTTTAATTTGATGAAATTAAAAATAATTGTCATTGTTCTTCTACCTGCTCTATTAAATATCCATTACATATTTCCCCACTCTTCCTTTACCTTGTAAACCAATTGTAGTTTCCATGGGGATGCGATTGATGATGAATGCGGTAGTGGGGACTGTGGGAGGGGCTGGTCTGCATGATTGTGAGTGGAAGAGGTGGTGGCTACTACAGGGGCATAGACAACTTTTTTGAATGGGGGTAGAGAAATAACTGTTGAATCTCACTTTAATGAGTAATATTTTATGATGACTAAATTTGTCTGCTTGTAATACAGTGGAATAAACAAGCTTCTATTCCAAACTGTGTTTTCTTCATTTAATAATTAAATCCCTAATTTTTTAGTAGGGATAAAGCCCCTTCCTAGCTCCCAGTTGCCTATACCCTGGGCCCTAAGATGATCTCTGAGTTAAAATGTGGTGAGGCAAGGTGGATGGGGTATTATCTTTTATTGGATCAACTTCTGCTGGTAAGAGAGACAAGCTTTTGACCTTACACTGAGCTCTTCTTCAGGTCTGGGTTCTGTGTAGCTGGCAAGCTTGGCTCTCTCACTAACAGAAGTTGGTCCAATAAAATATATTACCTCGCTCACCTTGTGTCTCTAATATCCCGGGACCCACAAGCTTACAACACTGCATGCTTAAAACGTGGCGAACACACTGCTAAAATCTGGTCTTGTCCTGGGAAGGAAATTATGGGTGCTAAGCGCGGCACTTTTGACAACCTGGCCCTGGAAGGGGCCAGGTTGTCAAAAGTGCCGCGCTTAGCACCCATAATTGGAAACCGATTTTCAAAGAGCCCCCCAGGGGAGCTGGTGAATGCTGAGCAGAGCACTTTTAAAAACCAGGCCAACTTCCACGGGGAGCCTAAATGGAAGCTGTTAAGTAAGGGGGCAGCCTGCCTAGTACTAGCCTAACTTGCGTGGTTCCCTGAAGGCAAGCTTGAGAGGGGGAATCACCCTCACAAGGGCTGCCTGGGAGAATCAGATCCAGGGGGCCGCCCGGGAGGTGCGGAGACCCAGCCGCTCATGCCCAGGGGGCCGCCCGGGAGGTGCGGAGACCCAGCCGCACATGCCCAGGGGGCCGCCCGGGAGGTGCGGAGACCCAGCCGCACATGCCCAGGGGGCCGCTAGCGACAAGCCCGGAGAGGCTTTCGAACCAGGCGGCGAGCCGGAGTCTCGCTTGATTCTGCGCTCCAGTTCCCAGGCTGCCTAGGCTCCAGCACAGGGCCAGTCAATACAACAAAACACAAAGTGCGTTGCGGAGCAAATCCGGGCCGGTTCGGAGCCTGGCCTGCGAGGCTGCCTTGTGCAGGGCTTTCTAGCATGTGGCTGGCTGCGGGCTGGGGCTAAACAGCCCCCCTCCCACCCCCAAGCTCGGGAGATCAGATGCTGACTTTGGGAGTTCCTCCTATTCCTTGTATGGAAAGCGGCTCGCCGAGGCTCATCTAACACCCTCCCCCGCTGTGACTTTCCCCAGCTCCCTTTTCTTCTTGCTCGTAGCAGGGAAGCAAAGGAGAAATCTCCCAGCCTCTGCTGCTTCCCACAACTCACCCCCTCCAACACCCCCACGCCCGCCGCCGCCTCCTCCGCCTCTCCCTTCCCCTCCCCTCCTCCGCAATCGGGAATAAATCAGGGAAGGAGCGAGCCGGGCACGCCAGAGCGAGCAGAGATCTGTTCCAAAAGTAGCCCTGATGGCGGCGGATCGGATGGAGCCGGAGCTGCCGCTGGAGTAGCGGCGAGTCAGAGTATCTCCCTGGATCCCCCGCTCCACCCACAGATCTCAATCGGTCTCCTCCCCACCCCCAGCTCCGGTCCCTGCTGCTGTGCCCATCGCTGGGCGGCTCCTCGGAGAAGGGAGGACACTTTAAAAAGCAAAACAATCCCCTACTCATTTAATTTTATTATTTGTTCCGTCTCCGTGACTGGGGGGGATCGATCTTCGATCAGGAAGATGGCTGCTGGCTGGCTGCTAGTCTTTAGTCTGACACTTTTCCAGTCCCTGGTGATGAACCTGTCCTCCGAAGGACCCTTCCCTTCTGCCACAACGTAAGTCCCACCTGAGTTTGGATCTGGACTGGTTTTTGGTTTTAAATTGGGTGGTGGGGAAGGAAAGCGTTTCACTGGGAAAGTGTGTGTGTGTTTGGGAGAGGGTGGCGATTGTAATTTGCAGGAGAGTTCTCCTTCCTGGGGAGTGGGGGAGCCCTGATCATAAAGTGGTAACTGGGGTACACTGCAGGATTTTGGCTGCTTTTGTTTTATCGATCCAGGCTCTCCAATAGATGGTCACTGAGAAGAGCGAGAGCAAGACCAGGGGAAGCCAAGTACTATACTTTTGAGTCAAGGGATTTACATGAGAGCAACACTCCAGAGCAGATCCCAGTCTCTAAATATACCCCCAGCAGTTTAGCTGTGCTAAGAGGAAAGTTTCTAGTTGCACACATTCCCCTCTCCCCGCCCCCACCAGCTTCAAAGGTTATTTCTGTGTGACTGGAATTTTAACACTTTCTATTTTTAAAAATACTGTAGCAATTTCTTTTTTTCTTTTTAAAATAAAAGATGCATGAAATACATGTCCTTGCCTTTTCCATGCATGTTTCCAAGACAGTTGTTGTTATAATTTTTGGATGAAGATTTTAAATGTATGTATGCGCTCATTTCTACTTGGATTTCCTCCAGTTCACAACATTAATATTTTGACAGTTCCAGGGTTTGTTTTGTTCGTGTGGTTTTGTGTGTGCGCATGCATGTGCAAAAGCAGACTTTTTTGCATGTTTAAAGCAACATAAGTAAAGTAGCCGTGTTTTCATGCAGACTCTCAAACATTAGCCATCACAATAATTACTTAAGGGGATTCACCTTTGCATCTTCAAGAGAAATATTCTTAGTAATAGCTGTTTTATGTTGCTGTTTTGCATGGATGTAATAGAAAATTTTAAAGCGTTGCGCAGTTATTAACATGAAAGTGTATCCCTGAACAAAGCTAGGATCACATAATGAAAAGCATGCAAAACAAGAAAGACGGGGGGGGGGGGGAAATAGCCCAATATGTTATATTTTAGTTTCAGTCAGACACTTATAGGATAAGAAACAATGTGGACTAATGACCACATTTTCTTTTTAGAAGCACTTACTTTAGTTCCTGGGTTAAAACCTGTCATTAGATAACTTTATGTGGATAGCTCACTTTACATGCATTTTACATAAGAAAAACAAAGCTAAGGGTAGTTTTCTGTGTTGTTTGATGCTGGGCAGAATTTATTGTCCTGGCTCATTCTGTACAGGAGATTTCAGTGATTACCAGTAGTGCTTTTTCACCAATTAGTGCTGCTGGTGTGTTAGAATTGGTTTCAGTTCTCTGTGTTGGTTCTATTATGTATTGGAGCAAGACTAAAAGGATGCACACACTGGTACAAGAAAGAAAGGGATTAAGAAAGATAACTGCGTAACCACTTAATATCTTTTAGATTGCATAAATGAAGCCTTGCCTTTTCATTTTCATTTACTTCTATTTTCTTGGACTGAAAGAGTTACAAAGATGTGCTGTGTAAAACAAGAAGAGTTAACTAAAAAATAATGCTAGGATACCCGTCTTTTAAATCCTTGCTACTCTTAGACTTCACCATCCTAGATCAAAAGACTATCTCTTAGTGAATTGATAAATCATGTTATATACAATTATTCACAATTGATCTTCTCCTTAAATTTATCTAATTCGTAACAGAAAAAGAAATGGAAACAAACACGACGGAAAGCAGATACTATAATTTCCGAGTAGAATTATGGGTCTCTTTTTACTTTGAGATACTTTTTTAAAAATCTTAGGAGTCCACTCAGTTCATATTTGCTTCTTACAGTCACAGTTACTCTTACTATTCATGATGATAAGAGCAAACATCAGCAGAATAAGGTATTAGTTTATCAAAGAACTTTAATGATAAGGAATGCACAATAAAAATATCTTTTCTCTTGGTTAACAGCATTTATATGTTCTCCACAATCTACTTACTGTCTGTTTTTTTTAAATCAAGCCATTGAAATATTGTAGAAAGAATCCACAGTGTCGGCCTATCCTTCATAATAATGTATTTCCTCTCTTAAATGAAATCAAAGAGCAAATAAGTCTCATTTCATTTAGGAGACAGTTCAGCAGCCTGGTAGGAGGTCTTGTTTTGCAAAGAGTAATGATGTAACAGGTGAAGCCGAAAACAATGCTAGGATACTGCTTTTAACAACCGCGAGTTTAATGATATTTTGCTCACCAGTGTATAGGGTAAATGGGGAAGAACAAAGTGAAAATGACACAAGTGAAAATGTCTGTGAGTGTAAATCATTTTAGATGTAAATACCAGTAGTAACAAATAGAAAAAAGACTGAGGGGGTGGGAAGAAATGAAAGGGATACTATGGCCCCTGCGCAAGGATGACACTAATAGTTGAAAACCAAAGTCTGTTTAATGCCTGATATGTCACATTCATCTAAAAGTATTTTCCCAATATTTTTAATATGCACTCCTCTCTTTTATCATTTATTTGAAAAGTTGGTGTTAGAATATTGAATATTTGAATATTGCTTGGTTGGGTGTATTGTAATTTAAAAATTAGCATATACAAGGCTACAAAGTTGTTGATTTTATCAACAATTGTTTCCCACCCCATTATCCTGTGAATTTTGCATGAGTTAATGTCATTCTTATGAGATGTATCTTTCCTGCAGAACTCAAGAAATTCATGTAATCAATACAGTGATATAAAAATATATCTTTTTTTGGTAAAGAAAAACTCAAAAGCTTTCACTAGTGTCTCTTAGATACAATCTCAGGCATTTGATCAATTTCACTACTTTGGCTTTGATATGTTTACCCAGCAAAATAGGGAGAGTCAGCTTATTAGAAACATCTATACTGAATGAAATAGAAACCTGAGCTGTTCATTCAAAAGCAGAAAATATGTTATAGTCACATAGTGCTGCAAGCAGCCAACTTTAGAATATTTTAATCAGATTGAAGATTTTCTGTGTTGGGATATGCAGGCATATTGATGGATATAACTTGATCTTTTGATATAAGGTTTGACAACTGATCAATATATATTGCACATTTAGTTAAATATATCATTTTCACTGTGTCAAAATATTAAGGAATTATACAATGCACTAAATTATACAGTGCACTCAAATATACAGTGGTCTCTTATGTTTTGACTTCCAGTAATTCAGTCATATGTGCAACATTGCACACATTTTGCACTTGTATGAGAATATTTTTTTTATATGGCAGACCTATCATACTTGTAACTGAACTGCTGGTAAAAGTACACAATGCATTTCTTTCTTTCTAGTCTTATATGTACATTTAATGTCTCTATATATCTAGATACAATATTTTAATGTTAGATGTATTTTTTAATTTTATTTATAAGGACAACCTAGCACACTATTGGTGCTATATGAATAAAATAACAGTAATAAAAACATAATAAGCCATTTTAATTTCAGATTTTTTTTAAAACAGTTGTACTTTTGATATCAACTAAAAAGCAGTAATTACAGTAGTGCTGATATTTACTATAACACTGATTAACATAAAATGTAAATATGTACTCCATGCTTTGAGAGGACTAACTTGGATATTTTGTTACACAATTTAAAACTTAACAGTTAAGTGTTTGACAAATTTAGGATTGGATCCTATTAAATTCAATAGGACTGCTTTTGTGTATGTATTTGCAGGATTGGGCTCATAGTTTGGCTCTATCAAATCCTTTAAAACATTTTCTGTCTTTAGTTCTCTCTTTTTTTTAAAATGACTCTCTCCTAATGTTTGGATTTTAAAATAAGAAGTATAAGTTCATGACATAACCGAGACAGACTTTGTCACTTGGAATGAGTTATAAGATTTATTAATATTATTCAGAATATGTAAAATATGCGAGAATAACAAGGAAATTGTGCATATACTTATAGACAAGCAAACATTTAGTAAATAAAGGTCTAATCCTGCAAACACTTACTCATGTGAATCACCCTTTCTCTCTTTTATGTCATTAGGATTACTCATTGAAGTAAGGATGACACACATGAAAGGACTGGGATCTTTATCTTTTGGTTTTTGTGCATGGTCCTACCAAGTGTAATTCTACCATTAATAACTATACAGGCTAGACTTGATATTCTGTATCACTTTCTGTATTAAATGATTAGTGACAAAAGGTGGACAGAAGACATTCACAGTGTGTATTTTAAATGTGCTGATAAACGTACATACTTTATTTTGATACTTCCAGTATAATGATTATTTGATCCTTTTATTAAAAAAAATCTTTGATAGCAAAATATCCTATTTAGCTTTGAAACTAGTTGTAATATATCAAGTACTAGCACTTTTGAAAATAGCATTGTTTTGGTATATTCAGAAATACTCTCTGCTATAAAAAATACCCCACTGACGTGAGCCTTCATGTAAATGGAACAGAGAGAGGGAGCCAAAAGATGTAATGCACTTAGAAACAGAGAAGTGAAGTATCACCTCTTGGTGTGTTCTCAGCATCATGTGTCTGAGTGCCAAACACTACACAAGATGTGTAAAACCACAGGTGCCTAAAACACAGTCTTATGAATGTATGTCTAGTAGAAATAAATTTAAAGCAGAGTGCAAAATAGCTTGGTGACCAGTATTGTTTTCCTTTTGTGTGTGTATGTATATCAGTGTGCATGATGGTGATAAACGAAAGTTATTTGGATTCGCAGAATATGATTCCATTTATTATATTTATTATCAGTGAATGGGAGTTTCTTGGTATTTTGGTTTTATTTCTTTCCCTCTTGTTAGTGTTTTGATGTCCCCTCTCCTCTCCATTCCCATGGTTTTTTCTTCTAAGGTTTTCAAACCTACAGCTGTTACATTTTATTAGGTATGAAAATCTAAACTGAAAACTTGCAGCATAGTCACTGATCAGAAAGAGATTTTCATTGAAATAAATCAGTGGTTTAGGGTTCTTGCCATCTTTAATCTTACAATGATGCTATTTTCAGAACTGCATTGCTCATACCCTACAAAATGATTTTATCCAAGAACTCAGCTGCTAGAAAGAGAGGGAGGGAGCCTGGCAGTATGTTAGTTTTATATGTGTTCACTTAAATAGAAGGCCTTTGGTGTAGATATTTTTAAAAAACAATATTAATTTAGCTGAACACTTTAATTTGGGGGAGGGAAGTGGTTAAATTTTAGTTTAACCTTTTGCAAACGAAAAACAGTAAACTGGGTTACACAAATCCACTGGTAACTGAGGTTAGACCTTTTAATGCCTTGATCCTCCGTCCCTTACTCATGTGAGCAGCTCTTACCAAAGCAAGTAATCTCATTTAAACCAATGAACTATAATAAGATTTGAGGGTTGCAGTCCTGGGTAGTATAACAGAGAGAAGAAAATAGACCAATCCTACTCGAATTTGTTTTAATGGAAGCAGGATTGGGCCCAAAACTCCCTGGTATTTTTATAGATGAACTAGAGTTTCTCATCCCTGTATGCCTATATATATATTTTGTTTAGCGAGTTTATAAAGATATTCGTGACTAATGCCAAATTGTGGACTTGGGATAAAAACCCTTTCCTCTGCTTAGGAAGAAGAAACTTCACCAATCTATAATGCTGGGAATCAAATTGTTACTTGGACCCCAACTGTAATTTTGCTAAAGTCAAATGCTGTGCTTTATTTTTTGTCTCTAGTAAATACTGAATCAGGCTTATTTACAGAAATGATACAAACTTATTTTCTGGATTTAAGCATTTAGTGACTCTAACACCTTGAAAAAATGCAAAGGTTTCTAATTACACCTCTACCCCAATATAACGCGACCCGATATAACACGAATTCGGATATAACGCGGTAAAGCAGTGCTCCGGGGGGGTCAGGGCTGCGCACTCCAGTGGATCAAAGCAAGTTCAATATAACGCAGTTTCACCTGTAACGCGGTAAGATTTTTTGGCTCCCGAGGACAGCGTTATATTGAGGTAGAGGTGTACCAAAAAAACAAAAAAAACCCTAAAAACATATTCCTCATTTTTCTCCCTTGGGTAATCCCTATTCTCAGTGCTCTGATTACTATCAAAGCTCTCCAGTATGAGCACGTCATTCTGTCTACTGTCATTAAATGATGAGTATCAATCAATATTTAAATTATATGTGAATGAGAATGCAGCCCCAGTTTTTCTTTTTGTACTTACTAAAGAACCCGATCCTACAACACCTTTCTCATTCATATAGTTCTCTCACATCAGTGATCCCACTGTCCCCTTGAACTACTCCTATGATTTGCAGGATTGGGCCCAAAGCTCGGATTTTGTAGCAATAAATGGTATTGCAAATAATAATGAACTGAACGCTGCAATTACATATTATGGGCTTGATTCTCATCACTTCTGATTGATACCCCTATAAATGAGGAGAGAATTTGTCCAGTATCTTATTTTGAATATGCTTTTTGGCTCTAACAGCATAATTATTTCCATATAATACTCTACTGATTGTAGAAATGGTTTAAATACAAACTGCAAATATATAATATTAATAGCCGAATCCTGCCCTCAGCTGAACTTGTAACACCTTGATGACATTAATGTGCTGGTTTGAGTTTAACTGAGGACAAAGTTGGGTCCAATAAGTCTAATTTTCTAGGACATTCAGTCAAATCTAGCCTGCTAATTATGCATATTGCAGTAGAACGTGGGTGGGATTTTCAAAAGAGCCGGAGTGACTTAAGAGCCTGTACATACCTTATTGAAAATCAATTGGACTTCTGCTCCTAAATCACATCAGCACCTTTAAAAATCCCAGTTTGTATCAGAGGAGTATATCTAGGGGCCTTATTGCATAAACCTT
The DNA here is from genome assembly GCF_011386835.1 of Chrysemys picta bellii. Taxonomy (NCBI): domain Eukaryota; kingdom Metazoa; phylum Chordata; order Testudines; family Emydidae; genus Chrysemys; species Chrysemys picta. The sequence goes on from NC_088791.1 coordinate 21,671,488, forward strand.
ACTCAAGCTAAAGCCCATGGCAACTTTGCCTGCATAGGGGCTGCTGGTTGGGGCCTCGGGTGTTTCCCAGGTGTGGAGTACTACACCTTTTTGAAACTGAGATTAGTTCAGATTGTGCCCCCATCAGCAGAGTCCTCAGCGGCATCTCCATCTTCCCATGCCCTGAGAGCTTGGATTTATGCAGTGAGGGGGCTGGGTCTCAGCAGGCCTGACACAGGAAGAGGCTGATCCCACAATGGACTGAGGCAACATGGGTGATACACATCGCTCCCTCTCACGAAGATCCCCCTAGTAAAAGTGACACAGAATGGAACTTTGTTGGTGGAGCTGACGTTTGATGAGGTGGAATTGTTGTCCAAAGGGTGACCCCAAAGCAGATGTCCGATGAAGCAGGGTTATCAGTTACAGGGGGCACAGATCCTATCTGTATAATAAGTGCCAATGCTCATTCCACATGGAGGCCAGTCCTGGCCCTGATGTTGTTTGAAAGAATAAAAGCAACGATGCTGATATAACAAACTTGCAAAAGCCTTGATGTTTCCCCCGCTGTTTTATTTTTCTGGGCTTTTGTTGAGACATCATTAAATATATAGTGTTGTGCCAGAGCGTAGAGAACGCACATGATTTACAAAGGGAAAAATGTCAACTATGGCTTTGTACATGATTGCTTCATTTGTTTACAAACGACTGTCTTTAATGGGAATTAATAGTAAATTAATGAATTATGTAATGATGGGATTGATATTTGAAAGATAATATCCCTATGTTCCATACAGTTTCACTCCTGAGCACATTTCCACTGTGACAAAAATCAGTACTAAATGTGTCTGATCTGTATTCCTTAAAAGGTGTGAACATTTGTTACCATACAGTAACCTCACTTACATCAATGAGATATCTTCCATGAGCAGTGACTTCTTATTTGAGTCAAGTTTTGCCGAATCAAACCCCATGTTTTATATTCTTGATTTGGGGTCAGAATCTGACCCTAATCAATGAACCTTTGTTGAGAAGCCCCATTCATATCAGTGGGGTTATTTGCATGGGCAAGAACTCATCATATGAGTAAGGATTTGCAGATTAGGCCCATCGCTCTCTTTTGTTTTTATTTTTAAATAACTAAAAATAATGGGTCCTATCTTGCTCCCATTCAGTTCAATAGGAGTTTTTCATTTACTTCAATGGGAGCAAGATCAGACCTAAAATTCCCCCCTCCTCCTCTTAGAATGTCAAGGTTGGATGGGACCTCTGGAGGTTATCTAGTCCAACCCCCTGCTCAAAGCAGGACCAATCCCCAACTAAATCCCCAAATGGCCCCCTCAAGGATTGAGCTCACAATCCTGGGTTTAGGAGGCCGATGCTCAAACCACTGAACTATCCCTCCCCCATATGTGCCAGTGGTGGAATAGAGAGGCAGGAAGCTGGATTTTTGTTCCTCGTATGATTTTTGCTATTTATTTACAAAGATTCTAACAAGTTTATGAAAAAGATTGACATTATATTGCATCAACAAATCAGCAAGCTTTTGCAGTTAATTACAGTAATTCAAAATCAGACTGTCTTTATTTGAGGCAGTCCCTGAAATACTCATAGCATATGAATGTGGGGTTATAATATTTATGGTTATAATAAACCTTGCTTCTATGGGATTTTTTTATGCTCTTTAATTACCTTCTCTGCTGCTCTCCCCTTCCCTGCTTTTTAAGAGTTCAATAGGAGAAAGAATACAGATCAGCTGTGATAGATACAGATTTTGCAAATAATGATTTGGACCCTGGTACCTGAAATTGGGTCGGTGTGTTCAGAGCCCAGTCCTGCCGCCCTTACTCACCTGACTCACATAACTTCAGCTGGGCTACATGTGTGAATACGTCAAGCAAAATTTGGCTCATGTGTAGCAAAAGCTCCGATGTGACTAGATAGAGTAAAATAAAGATTGCAGTCATCGTTTTCCTTGGCATGCTACCGAAAGTGCATTTTGTTTTGGATGCCTTAGTGCAGCCATATTTTCTGAGGTAACAATTTTTACCTTAGGATAGCTCCTCCATATGACATCATTGGGGGTTGGGCTCTGTGAGTTTATTCTGGAAGTGCAGCTATTGCATGCGTCATGTTCCCCTCTGCACTTTGCCAGTTTCCCAGAAGCCATCAATGCAGGAAGTGATATGGGTAAAAACACCTTATACAATATATAATGTATTTTATTATTATCATTATTAAAAAAATTATAGAAAGAATAACATTCTGTACTAGGCTCTATGTCACGCTGTCAAAAATGACATTACCTGTTCCTGAGTCACTGGTAACTTGGAATTAAATAATCTTATGAATCAGTGTCCTAGTAGACAAAGCACAATATGGGGTATTAGTTTGTGTCTGCGACAGACCACCAAACCACACTATGGAACAGAATCCTTACTCACCTATTTGGAGTGTGCAGGAAAAAAACAACTGTGTGATTGTGGGGGACTTCAATATGAGCGACATACGCTGGAAGTATCATGCTGCCAGTACTAAAACATCCTTGGAATTTCTAAATATTATAGAATTCAGTTCAAACTCAACGTGTTGCATCCAACCCAGGGGAATTTAATATTAGACCACATCTTGACAGATAAAGAGAAACTGGTCACAGAACTAAATATTAATGGTAGCTTAGGTACAAGTGACCATGACTTGATCACATTTCTAATGTGCAAACTGAATAAAGTCCAGACCAGTAATAAATATACTTGATGCTTAAAAGGGCCTGTTTTACAAAGCTGAAAACAATTACAAGTTAGATCAGCTCAGAGGAAAAAATTTAATCAGAAAAATGTGAATGATAATTAGGAATTGTTTAAGAACACTTTACTAGATGCCAAAAGGCTGCAATCCTACAACCAAGGAAGAAGGATGTCATGGTTAAAAAAACAACCTGGTTTATAAGGGAAGTGAAGGCAGCTATAAAAAATAATAATATATAACAAATGGAGGAATGAGAGTAAGGAATTGTAAATAAAAAAAAAATCCTTTGGGAAGTAAAGGAACACAAGGAGAAATTTATGGCCAGCAGTATAGGATAACAAGAAGTTCAAGTATGTTAGGAATAAAAAGAATCCTAACAATGGTATTGGTCCATTAATAGATGGAACTGGTGGAATTATTAATGAAAATGCAGAAAAGCCAGAATAGTTCAATAACTATTTATGTTCTGTATTTGGGGAAAAAACAGATAACGATGTTATATGATAACACACTTTCCATTATATTAGCATCTCAGAAGGATGTTCAACAGCAGCTACTACAGTTAAACATTTTTAAATCAGCAGGTCTGGATAACTTGCATCCAAGAGTTTTAAAAGACCTGGCTGAGGAGCTTGCTGGACCATTAATATTTGTTGTTGTTTACAATAAGTCTTGAAAAACTGGGGAAGTTTCAGAACACTGGAAGAAAGCTAATTTTGTGACAATATTTAACAAAGCATAAACAGGATGACCCACAGGTAGTTATAAGCCTCTGAGTTTGATGTGGGTCTCTGGTAAGATAATGAAGCATCTGATACAGGACTTGATTAATAAAGAATTAAAGGAGGGTAATATAATTAATGCCAATCAATATGGGTTTATGGAAAATAGATTCTATCAAACTAATTTGTAATCTCATCAACAAAAGATATCAAGTGTGGTTGATAAAGATAATAATGTTGCTGTAATATACTTAAACTTCTGTATGGTGTTTGACTTGGTACTGGATGATATTTTGATTAAAAACTAGAATGATGTAAAACATGGCACACTTTACATGGATTAAAAGCTGGTTAACTGATAGGTCTCAAAATACAATTGTAAATGGGGAATCATCATTGAATAGATGTGTTTCTAATGTGGTCCATCAGGGATCAGTTCTTGACCCTGTGCTAGTTAACATAATTTTCAATGACCTGGAAGGAAACATAAAATCAGCACTGATGAAGTTTGCAGATGACGGAAAAATTGGGGGAGTGGTAAATAATGAAGAGGACAAGTCACTGATGCAGCGTGATCTGAATCACTGTGTAAGTTGAGCACAAGCAAACACTATGCATTTAATATGGTTAAATGTATAATATAGGAACAAAGAATGTAGGCCATACTTACAGGATGGGGGACTCTATCCTGGGAAGCCGTGATTCAGAAGAAGATTTTGGGGTCATGGTGGATAATCAGCTGAACATATGATACAAGTGTTATGCTGTGGCCAAAAGGGCAAATGCCTCCCTTGGATGCATGAACAGGGGAATCTCAATTAGTAGAGAGGCTAATTTTACCTCTGTATTCAGCACTAGTGCAACTGCTGCTGCAATACTGTGTCCATTTCTGATGTCCGCAATTCAAGAAATATGTTCATAAATTGGAGAGGGTTCACAGAAGAGTCACAAGAATGATTAAAGGATTAGACAACATGCCTTAAAGTGGTAGACTTGAGGAGCTCAATCTATGTAGCCTAACAAGGAGAAGGTTTAGGGATGACTTAATCACTGTCTGTAAGTACTGACGTGAGAAACAAATATTTAATAATGGGCTCTTCAGTCTAGTAGAGAAAGGTAGAACAAGATCCAATGACTGGATGTAGAAGCTAGACAAATTCAGACTGGAAATAAGGCATAAATCTTTAACTGTGAGAGTAATTAACTGTTGGAACAATTTACCAAGGGTTGTGGTGGGCTCTTCGTCACTGGCAATTGTTAAATCAAGATTAAATGTTTTTCTAAACTATATTCTCTAGGAATTATTTTTGGAGAAGTTCTATAGCCTGTGGGTTATAGGAGGTCAGACTAGATGATCACAATGGTACCTTCTGGCCTTGGAATCTATGCCTCTATGAATTATTAAATTCCTAAGGTATTTAAAAGACTTTCTACAGAACCTTGTTAAATGTCTACAGAACCCTGTTGGTTTCACCCTTATTACATTCAGTAGCACTTCTCTAGCCAGGAGCAGTAATTCCATTCTATATCTATAACCGCTCTTCAAGAGGGATTGAGGTGGAGGTGTGGGGGCCAGAGTGCTAAAGGGAGCTGTATCTGAGATTGGGTGGGATAGAACATTGAAATACTGCATAAAGAGGGTTGGCCTTCTACAGTGGTAGGAGGTATGCACAGGTCCACATGCATTACCTAGTCAATCTGTTGGTGTTGCCAACTGTGCCCCCTTCCTCGGGGCTAAAACCATCCCCATGAGTGGATGATGCAGTTTCAATGGTATTTTTTCTGCAGAAGAATAACGAGAAAGGAGACTAAAGGGAGGGGTATTGTTTTTCTGCTTTAAATCCCCGTGGGCAAATATATTACATTATAGTTAAACTGGTTCAGTCTTTTCATATTGAGTCTCTCTGTGGGCTTGTTCTAGTCACTTAAAATCTGTGCCTCAGTTTTCCTCATTTATTAAATGGGGGTAATACTTACCTACTTCACAGGTGCCCAGTTTTACAGATGAGGGGCCTAGTACCTAGCCAAATGGGGGGGAGGGGACTGTCTAGATTAATTTGTTACTTAAGGTTTGTAAAGCCCTTTATGAATGAAAAGTGGTTTTATTTTTATACTCTCATTTTGCCTCAGAAAGCTGCATACACGTGATCTTTCCTGACAGGATAGTAATTCTGATTTATCTGCTTCCCGCGGCAGATGCTTTTTATAGAACAAATGAAAAGTTGCTGTCACACCTAACCCTCCCCCCCTTTTTTGGTGACTGAAGGCCTGGGGCGTTAGGAGAGTTAATCCCCCAAATCTTTACTCCTGGGATGTACACAGATTGTAAAACATAAGCTCGGTAGCATTTTTAGAAACTAACACAGGAGTCAGCAAAAATGTACAGACAGCACTGTGAAAAAGACCAGCATATCTGATTCATGCCAGCAGTTAGTTACACTCATTTTGATATACCCCCATCATTTCCCCAAATGAGAACACCTGAGGGGCTTATTTCTGGAATTAATGAGCTCCTGGAGTTCCCACTGACGACAGTCGGAACTGGGGGTGCTCAGCTCATTTGAAAATGGGCCATAAACATCTTGAGTGTTCTCTAATGAAAACAGAGAGGGAGGCTAGTCCAGAGGTTAGGATGCTAGCCTAGGACCCATCCTACCTTGCAGGGGTGGTGTGTGAATAAATACATTACAGACAGAGGGGAGAATGGGAGCCACGTAAGTACTTAAGATAAATAGAGCTACTTAATGAAATTACTTCCAAGGAATACGCACACATGTTGCATGGGAGGCAGTTTAGTTGGGGGTGGATTTATTACAGACTATGAATTAATGCTATTACTAATGATAACCACTGAAGTAGCAAGTTTTTCAAATGCGAGTAACAGGCCTCTCCATGGTAATCATTTTTGACATGCACAACAGAAGGAAATTTGTATAATCCTTACAATGTTAATTTATTACATTCAAAGTCACTTTCTTGTGTGGCATCTTGTTGCATTTGGCTTTTGCAGAAATGCTAGATTTGCAAGTGAGTGGGTGATCTGCATGAAGTGGTAAGGAGATTACATTAAATTAAATAGGTGGGACGAAATTCTGTTCTATATCTGAAGGCAGAATCTGGCTAAATTAATCCGGGTGTGACTTCAGTGGCATTACACCAAGGATGAATTTGGTGTAAATGTGCATGCATAAACGTCAACAGATATAATTTGGGACCTGAGTCTGATCTCCCTTACATCAGCATAAGTCAGAAGTAATTCTACTGAAGTGAATAGAAGTTATATTGGTGAATGCAAGAAGAGAATCAGGCCTGTACCATATACAACCAAGGTTCAGGACGAATCTGCATAAAATAATTTCTTATTGTGCATATGCAGGTTTTAATCCTCGGGGAATGAGTCATCACTGTCAAGGCCCGATTGTGTAGATTGTATAAAATAAAATGTATTACATGATCATATTAGGCTACACAAAGGGAAATAGTAACATATCACAAAGGAAACCATGCATGATATCAGATGTGGTCATTTGTCTTCCCCTTAAATTATCAGCTCTGACATCACTTCATTGTCTATGCATTGCTGAGCAAGTGTCCATGTAAAAGAGGACTTTTTAACATGCTATAAGGTATGGCAAATTGTTCCTTCAGATTAGCAACAAATGCTGTTTTGTATACATATGTGATTGCAAAGAAAGTATTTTCCCTGTTTAAAACACTGTATATTGTCTAATACTGTGAAGTCTAAAATGTAAATGGCTTTCACACGTTTTGCCTTTTTTTTTTTTCTTTTTTTAAAGAAGCAATTAGTTGTAGAGCTCAGCATTTCATTTCAGCATGGGTAGGAATGATCAAAGTCATTTTTTTTAACCCCTCATTATGCAGAGCTGATTACCTAGTCCACCATCTGGTGCAAAAGCTTGATTTTTTTTTTCAGGTATTTATATTTAAAATCTTCACAAAATCTAAAACATCAGAGTTCTGCAAAGTAAAATCTTGATCTTTGTCGCAAGAGATATATTGGAAAATATTTACCTTCTCTCTTCTCCACCGGGAGTTGAAATATACAACGGGGTTTAAAGAAGAGGCTAGTCTAGGGGTCAGAATGGGGTGTAGGAATGCCTGGGTTATATTCTCCTTTCAATGCCGGGTTTACAATGGCGCCAGTGTCTCCATGGAGCTGGGCCCATGTTCAGATGTGGCCCCGGCCTGCTCTGCTTGCACTGCTCCCTGAGACACCGCCAGCCTGCTGGCTCCCCCAACCCACCACTTGCTCCCCCAACCCACCACTTGCTCCTCTCGGCTTGCCTTCCAGCCGAGGTCTCCTGTCCGCCCCCCGCCCATGACTTGGTCCTCTTGCCCTGCCTCTGGCCGAGGGCTCCTCTCTGCCTCCTGACCGGACCACAGTGCGCCTCCGGCTCTGGGCAGTCTCTGCTTCCCACCACCTGTGGGGGCTCGCCTGTCTCCCCAGAGCTGAGCCGCCTGGGACTGGTACAGAAGCCTGGCCAGTCTCAGCCAGGTGGTGGTGGGGGGAAAGTGTGGGGGGGTTTGGCTGGGCTCTTCCAGGCAAGTGGGTCCTGAGGGAACCTGGCTGATCACGGCACTCCCGAGGGGCTGGAGCGATTTCCCCACCTGGGACCAGACCTGGCTGCCCCGCTGGCTGAGCCCGGCAGACACAGTCGCCTCCCAGCAGGGCTGGTGAGTGTGACCGGGAGACAGGATGTCGGGGAGTGGGTCTCTGGAGGGGTTTGGGTGGGGGTGCTGGGCTGTGAGGGGGCGGGGAAGATCTCTGTGTGTTGGAGTATTAAGGAGTGGGAGGTCTCAGGGGGGGTGCTGGGCCATTATGGTGGGGCTGTGGGCAGGGGGGTGCTGGGCAAGGGTGGTGTTGTGCAAGGAGCTGTGAATTTGTGGGGGAGGGGACTCTGGGGGATGCACTGGGCATAGTGGGTCCAGGGGGCACTGACCATAGGGAGTCAGGGGGGTGTTGGGCAGAGGGGCTGTGTGCTGTGGCGTGGCATGGGCCTACTTCCGAGGGGAAGGGGCATGCTGGCAGCACAGGGCCGGGTGGGCCACTGTGCATCTGGCAACTGCCAGTTTGTAAATAGTGCCCTCGCACTGGTCTGGATGGAGCAGAGCCGCCCTGCTATGGCATGCCCCATTGCCTCTGGCTGGCCTCTTGCTCCAGAGACTGACACCCCCCCCCCACGCCATGCTCCATTGCCAGGAGCGGCGCCAGAGTTTTTGCCGCCCTAGGCGGGGGGTCCTTCTGCGCTCCCGGTCTTCGGCGGCAATTCTGCAGCAGGGGGTCTTTCCGCACTCCCGGTCTTCGGGGCACTTCAGCGGCGGGTCCTGGAGCGCGGAAGGACCCCCCGCCGCAGAATTGCTGCCCCCCAAATCCTGCTGCCCTAGGCAATCGCCTAGGTCACCTAAATGGAAACGCCGGCCCTGCATTGCCCCAATGGGGGCCCACAAATATGTTTGACACGGGGCCCACAAAAGGTTAATCCAGCCCTCTCTCCTGCGTAAGGTCAGGGGCTGGGAGTTAGAAGAACTCTTATACTATTGACTCACTGTATGATCTTCAGCAAGTGATTTAGGTCTTGATCCTGTAGAGCACTCTCAGTTTCCATTAAACATAACGACATTGGGAGGTGGCTGCTCTCAGCACCTTATAGAATCAACCCCTTAAGCTTCTCAGTGCCTTAGTTTCCCAGTCCGCAAAACGGGGCCTAACAATACTCATCACTCCCTCACTGGGATGTTGGAAGACATAATTGGTGAATTTGTTCATGGAAGTAGGTACTTGCATGTGCAAACAGGGTCACTGTGCACACAAATTGGCATTTTTACACACAAATATCCATTATGCGTCACAAATAGAGATTTTTCCTCCCTGCCGTTTCTGCAAGGGGGAAACGGCTGGGGGGAAAAATCTCTATTTGTGACGCATAATGGATACTTGGTGCTTAAGATTAAGCACCAGCGACTGAAACTTTGGTTCCATGTTTTTATTCATCCGGAGCCCAGTTCTGCCATCTATACACTGAGTGTAGTATCTTACTCCACAAGTAGTCCATTGAGGACAATGGAACAATCTATTAATGAAGTATTACAACAGTAAGGAACTGGGCTCACAATGTACTTGTGACACAATTTTGTCATCTTAGTTATAAAGTTACTTCAACCCAATCTAAATAAAATATTTGCCTGGATCCTCTCTATACATCAGACAGTTGCCTAGGCATAAGTCAGCTTTGTGTTTGAGCTCCTTTAAAAAGAATTAAATAAAACAATTATGGTTCTAAATGGGGTGTAGAACTGCCCCTAGATTAGGTATAAGTAACATAATAAAAATAAACAGATGTAGCAGCTGTGACACACACATTAAAATCTTGAGTTTTTAATTGAAATGATTGTTTAAAATAAAGACATTTTTGTACTTATATATCCTATAAACAGAGATATTAAGTGTTTTTGTACCCAGTGGTAAGGGTAAATATTTGATTTGAAGCTTGCAGTTACTAACTAGTCAGACGAGATGCTACATTACACAAAGTTTAGAAACCACACTAAAATTCAGAAAGTTACTCACTGTTAATCATCTGAGTGAAATTGCAATGGTAGCACGATAAGCAGATAGGAAGAGTAATACAGAAGGGAGGGAGTTAGGGAGAGACTATTGGCAGAAAAGAAAAGGCATGTTGACATTACAGTACGTGGAGAGAAAAGTTAGGGTGATACTTTATCAAGTGAAAAGATAGTAACATAATTGGGCATGATTGAAAAATGAATAGAGGTGCAGAATATCAAAGTGAAAACAAAAGAGGTAGAACAGTGATAAATACTAGATAACAAAGGTGAATCCATATGGAATAGTCACTTCTACAAAGATTACGCTCCAAGATAGTGGAAGTCACAGAGAGGGATTTTTGTTTGTTTTGGGGTTTTAACTAAGCTCTGTGAATTTTCTGATGATCAGTGCTTTCATTTCAGTTTTGTAGTCTTGTGCATGCAAATTTAGTACTCTAGCCCAGGGATTCTCACAACAAAATGTTTGGTGACCTCAGAGTGCGGCCACCAACTCTTGCTGGTGGCCGTGCTGACAATTTTTCCTAAAATACTTAATTAACTTTAGGAAAAACAAATAAATATGCATACATGTCCAAATCATTGTAATTTGTTTTTCAGACTTAGTAATAAAAATATTGTACACTGGCCTCTATTCTTTACTGGACCTAAACAGAATAGAAACACAAATAAGGTTCTTTGCATGTTCTTGTCTTTTTGTTGTTGTTTCTTTTGCTTTTAAAAAAAAAAAACTTGCTAGATAGTAAGTCTGCTGCTGTGAAAAGTGATATTTGTATGTTTGTTACTATCACTTTTCACAGCAGACCTACTCAGCCCCGCCAAGCCCTGGGAGAAATTAAGCCCTGGATGGGGAGGTGGGTAGGGAGGCTGCAGGACCCACGGACGATGGTGTGATTGGTAAGCCTGGGACCAGAGCCTGGAACCAGAGCCTGCTACTGTGTGGATGGAGCCTGAAGCCCGTGGCCGAAGTCTGCCCCCTCCTCCACCTCTGGGAAAGTGGGGAATTCACCAACTGCCTGCACCTCCAGCATTTGTGTCTCTGGAGGGGGGCAGGGTCCGACCCCTGCTGGTGGCCCTGGGAGAGGGGCCACTGCTCCCCACCCCCATCACAGCCCAGGAGGCTCTGGCTGCAAGAAGAGCCACGGTGGCCACATTTGAAAAACGCTGCTTCTAGCCAGTGCTACTAGTCTTTCACATTCTTGATTCACAGGCTCGTACTGTACAAACGTCCCTAGACATCTCTGCCAGTGAATGTCACTGATGACCAATCTCTTCACTTTTATTCCAGGTCTGAGAATTTCCTTTGCTGTGAGTAATCATTATGCTAATCTATGTGGCTGTGGATTCTTTTCTTTTTAGCTATGGACAAATTTCCACCAGTGACCAACATGAAAACAGCAAACTTATTTTCACTGATGATCTTCTAAGCTGTTATTTGGGCAGACCTCCATTAAAGAATGGCTGGTGCATTTATTTAGTAAACCAGCTTAGATTACCATGAGTCACATTCTGATACCCTTACTCATGTACTATCTTATTTCTTGAATAGTCCCACTGAACTCAATGTTTCTATTTGGGAAGTAGGATAATATGCACCATGAGAAAGGGTATTAGAACATGGCCCTGTAGGATCACTGGCCCTGATGGGGATAGTTCTGGGTCACACTCTCAATAGAGAAGTGATGCAATGAAAAAACTGTAGCAATGCATTTGTTTTGGTAAATCCATCCAATTTTATTTATTTATTTTTGGAAGCATCACAGAACTCTCCTAACCCAGATCATTTACATTGAAAAGTCACTCCCTGGCTGGCAATCCTTGTATAGCGCCATGCAGAAGAAGGGTATAACACTTTATGAAAAGAAAATAATGCCCCTTAAATTATAAAATCAAAACAAAAATATGTGAGTCAGGAAGCTGGATTCTGTTCCTGGCGCTAGCACTGACCTACTGGATTGCGTTTCACAGATGGGTATCATCATCATCATCATTATATATTAGTTGTAATGCCTAGAGGCCCCAGTTGAGATCTGGTCCCCATTGTGCTGTGTGTAGTTAAAGAAGAGCTTTGAAAGGCTTGCAGTCTACATAAACAAGACAGAGTGGGAGGGGAAACAAGCACAGAGAGGTGCAGGGACTTGCCCAAAGCTGCACAGAAGATAATTGGCATAACATAACCCTGGACCCCTGATTTCCACTACTGGGCGTTAACTAATGTAGTTAGTCCTGTAGCCCAAGTGGTAAAAATCTGTGTAAAGATGATGAATAATGGGGAGAAGGGTTGTCACAGCTGTGTATAAAAAAATTTGCTTTTCCCTTTTTTTTGAACAAAACAAACAAGAAAATGACATGGAAGAATGCTAAATTATAGAACATTATTTAGATTGCAAAGTCAAATACTCCAAAATTAGGAAATGTCAGCTTTTAGGTTGCCTATGCAATCAGCCCCCCTTGTGCATATGCATTATGATACTATTTTTAATTAAATGATCACATATGGATATTTCCACAAAAATCCATGCCTCTTTCAGGAAGTGGCTAATTATACTGTTCATCGGGAGTTAGTAGGCGCAGGTGCATTTTGGGTGAAGCCTTGTACCTAAACTTCAAAATGTGTTTTAAGTAGCATCTGCTCTTACGGAGCTACCCAGGAATTTGTCAATAGTTTTTCCTATCAGAGATAACTAAGTGTTACAGTCTGTAAGAGTCCCAATCCAAACGTGCTCCACTTATAGGAATCCAGTCTAGCATATACTTATTTAAATATCAGGTGAGCCACAAATTGGAGATCAACTGAAAAATAATTAATCCCAAGCCTGGTTAAAACAGAAACAGAGAAACTGATTACGGAGAAAGTATGAAACTGAGTTACCAACAGATACCTCTAAAAAGTCACGGTACACTGCTTTGATAAACTAATAACTGGGGATTCTATAACTGTTATAGTGAAACAAGTCTACAGTAACTGAAATAGGCCTGTTTATTTTTCCATGCAGGCTCATAAGTAGATTTTGGTCCATGCCCATCTGTAGCGGGGCGGTTACCCCGCTGCTGCCTGAGGGGGTTAAAACAGCCCTAGCAGAGGGCTGGGGCAAAGGGAAAAGCTACTGGGCTGATTGGGGAAGTAGCCACAGCTGGGCCACGCCCCAATCAGGCCCCAGCTGGCCTGTATAAGAAGGCTGGGAGCCAAGCACTCAGGAGTCTCTCTCTGCCTTCAGAGGGAGAAGGGCCTGGCTGCTGTGAGCTAGAGACAGAGTACCTGAGTGGAGTAGGGCTGGATAGCCCCAGGCTGCGGCCTAGTAGGAGGCCAAGGGGTACTGGGGGTTGCAGAGGGCAGCCCAGGGCTAGGCTAAGGCAGCAGGTCCAAACCCAATCTTGCCTGTGATGAGTGGCCTATACTGCAGTCTGCCCCAAGGAACAGGGGCTAGTTGGTGACTGGCAGTGGCCTTATTCTGAGATGAGGTAGGGATAGTGGATGGGGGTTCCCCAGGGAGGGGAGACCCTAGTACTGAGGGGTGTATGGCCAGGGGGCAGCACCCCAGATACAAGGGCACTGGGGTCCAGGAGGGACATGGGGCCAGAGGACAGGCAGATCACCAGCCTGCAGAGGGCGCTCTGATGGCTGGATTGAGCTAATTCCCAGGGTCACCAACAGGAGGCGCAGCAGGGGTGAGTCCACTCTGCTACACCATCAAATATATACACCTCTACCCCGATATAACGCGACCTGATATAACATGAATTTGGATATAATGCGGTAAAGCAGTGCTCCGGGGGGCAGGGGAGGGGCTGTGCACTCCGGTGGATCAAAGCAAGTTTGATATAATGTGATTTCACTTATAACACGGTAAGATTTTTTGGCTCCCAAGGACAGCGTTATATTGGGGTAGAGGTGTATATCCTGTGTGTATACACAATGTATGTATGCAAGTATAGACTATATAGTTTGTGTGTATATATATATATACACACACACACACTTTGTTTTTGTATATGTGATTTCTGGTTCAACAGTAATTTGGCTCATTGCCAAGTTGGCCTGTTAGCACTCTATAATTAAGACGGACACACACCCCTGTGTGTGACACTTGTTTCACCTGGGAAAATTGGATAATAAACTAATGAAGGTTTTCTTGGCTGAAAATGCTGTGTATTTTCAGAGGGGCGCAATTACAACTGTGTTATGCAGCCTTTGTATCTAAACAGAAAATCATCAGACAAATAGGCTTTATTTACAGAAGCATATTATTCTGGTGTGTGTGTAGGGGAATGAGGGGGATGGATGCATGGATGGATGTACATTTTATATAATCTCTGTCACATAGGCTGGAATGAAGTGATGCCCGTGCATTAGGACACAGGGCTACTCAGAAGCCTGGTAGTACATCATATTTATATGTATATATATATTTTTTTACCATCTGATTTTGCTTTCAGTTGAAAGCTGTTGTCACCTTCCGTTGTGTCAGAATCTGAATTGTAGGAGGGTGGCTCAGAGGGCAGTACTTCCAGGAGAGACATTTAAGAGGCAAATGCTGTGGCGTAGTATTGGAGAGCACCCCATGGTTTGGTTATGCTTTGCTGACATTCATATACCATTAGGCAAGTTAAACAGCCCATCAGTTGCTGGAAAATGTAGATTTAGAAAACACCTAAAACTTTCCAGCCTAAAGCTAGATATGACTGAATGTGTCCACTTGGTGTGAGTCACAGGATTGGATTGTGCTTAGTATGGAGGCCCTATAGAGCGGGGCGTGGAGTCTTGGAGTCTGGTTATTGCTAATTGTTTTTGCTTCATTTTTCTCCACTGTGACAACAGGATAATACTTGCCTGTCTCAGAGGTTTAGTGATCATAATTTAAAACATAAAATGCTAATGCCTCTTACATTTGAGAAGGTAAGAAAAGACTGTACAAAAACTTACTAGAATGACTTCAGAGATTAAAAAGTATTCCTGTTAGAGAGACAAGGTGGCTGAAGCAATATCTTTTATAGGACCAACTTCTGTTGGTGAGAGACACAAGTATTACCTCACCCGCCTTGTCTCTCTAATATCCTGGGACCGACAGCTACGGCTACACTGCATACAACTATACCTGTTTTCAGCCATGTCATTCATGTATGGGCTTCAAATTAAGATCAGGAAGATTTAGGTTAAATATCAAGGGGGGGGGGTGACAAATGTCCTGACAGACTTAGGGTTGCCAACTTTGGGTGGATGAATTCCTGGAGGTTTCCTCACATGACATTATCTTTAATTAAAATTAATCTTTAATGCCTGGAGACTCCAGGACAATCCTGGAGGGTTAGCAACCATAGACCCCTGGAGTACGGAATCATCCCTTAAGGTGTTTGGAAACATTCACAAATCTGAGACTTCTAAAATATTACTGCAGACAATATGAAAATATAATGTAAAGCCCAATCCTTCACTAGTTTCCGTTGCTCACTTATCTTCCTTGCAACCTGTTTTTATACTAGCAAAATACATTTTACTTTACATACCCAGCTGGAAGGTTGGGGTATGCGATGGATTCAGGGTCTGGTAATGCAATCAAATGTATTTTTGAATTGTGTGTTGTCAACTACCAGTCATCCAGAGGAACTGGCATTGAGTATATACAAATCCATGGTTCAACATGCTTTCCTCAGCTGATTTTCTAAGGCTTCTCTGAATTAAACATCTGTGGGATCTTCTTTTAAGGAGAATTCCCACTTCACTGTGGCTCTGCATATAACATCTTTATTGCCAACATTCACTAGAGGAATGCCATGACAGTCGTTGATATTCTGTCTGGTCTCAGTCCACATTATCTTTTAATGAAATAAAATGTAGCTTGTTCAATTATTCACGCTGTGTGGCAAGATATTGTTAAACACTACAGATAGGCAATCATTCTCCCCTGAATATTCTGGTGACAAACAAGTTCACAGAGTCATAGAAATTAAAGATAGAAGGGGATCACGTAGGTCATTTAGGCCATTCCTTTGCCAGTTGCATTCTTAGATGTCAGTGACATTACAGTTTAATATAGTGAGTGTGTATTGTGCCAAACTCTCAGACCTGGGGAATGAGTTCCTCTCTCACACAGAGTAGGATGTATCCTCTCATCAGCCTACATAGCTCCTCTGTTGTTGCAGTTATTTATATTGCCATTGCACCTGGGAGCTCCAGTAATGGATCAGGACCCTCTTGTTTTAAGTACTTAAACATAGAACAAAAAGATGGTCCGTGTCCCCCAAGCTGCTCACAATCCAAGTATAAGATAAGAGACAACAGGTGAATACAGACAGAAATTGCGGTTTGGAGAGACCACACCTAGAAGGAAGAGAGGAGTTCACCTCATGCCCATTCAAACCTTGGTGTCTTTCCTATGACTGCTGATAAAGATAACAAATAATGCCCAATGATGGTGTTTGGCTGTCTTGTGCCATGACATCTATCCACTATGAAGTGATCTAAGACCACCACCTCACTTCAGATGGGTCACTGATCTTCATGGTAGCCAAATACTTCCTTTTCACATGCACATGTGCATCAGAGGTTGAAATGTGTGCCTTTGCCTTACTTCCATTTATCTGCTCTCTCCTTTATTCATGTTACAGAACAGCAGTACACGAACTCTTTGCTATACTGCAGATGGTGACTATTGTTAATGGATTCTTTAAATGCAGAGATATTAATGAGATGAACAATTTGTATACCATCACATGATTAGGGATCAGCATATGTAGATATTAAAATATAATTAAATATGCTCCATTACTGTATTGAGTTTTTGGCTTTTAACTAGGTGACCTTGGGCATGTCATTTGGTCAGTTTTTGCCTCAATTACCCTATCTGTAATATTGGTTACAAACAGCATGTCATCATTCTACATCAGGCCAGGCTCAATGACTGATTATTTCCTATCTCATTTCCAACAAGTATTGAACCACTTGCCTCCTGTATGAGACTGTGGATGAAATCCTGGCTCCGCTAAAGTCTATAGCAAAACTTGCATGGGGTCAGGATTTCGCCCTATGAGTTTTGAAATAGCTGCTGTGATGCTGATGCAGATAGAACTACTGCACATGTATATTGATAGTATGAAGATTTCCTGCATCTACCCTGCCGCCTTTTTGCCAAGCAGCGTATATTCTTGTTAGGGTCTATCTTTATATACAGTTGCTTCTCAAATCTTTATCAGTTGCAGCTGGTAACAAGTTTGTATCTAGATAGGTGTGTGTTGCTTGAGAGAGCATTAATTCACTTTTTTTGAGAGAGAGAGAGAGAGCGAGCGAGCTCTGCCATTGACTAGCCAAAATAAAAAAAACAGTGGTTTCTTTGTCCAGGGTAGAGTGGGCAGCATGGGGACCCTTGCACTATTGCTATACTTCTTCTGTAGACAAGATGAGCGCTCCCATTTCTAGGGATGGCAGTTGTTTTTCACGAGTATTAAAAAGTTTCTCTCAGACCCACTCATGCATCCTGACAGGGAGAATGTATCTTTACCAAATGAAACCATAGGTAGGTATACGTTACTCCTAGGATAGAAAAAATAAATTTCCTCTTTTGTTTGTTGTAGGCTAGTTATAGAAATGGACTAAGACCTATTTATCAGTGGCCACTGCTCTCCTCATTGCATGCTGCCATAGTTGTAGTCATCACTGGCATCTAAGCTGGGGCTCCCCAGATAGGGGAGGGCAGAATGTTCTTCTGAGGGCCTCTTATCATTGGAATCACTCCCACCTTTTGGTCTGTAATAGCCAATATATTGACCTCTAGAGATCACTGAAAGGCAATTGGGTTTCCCTTGCTGAAAGAGTGGGAGAGTTCTTGTGGCAGATATTTTTTTTTATATATATATATATATATATATATGAGAGAATGTGTGCTGCTGGGTTATTGTTGTATCCTGTGGAAACGGGATACAGGAATGGTCAGTTTCAGGGTTCTTTATCTAGGGATTGTCTAAAGGAAGGGATGTGCATGCAAATCTAAATATTGTAGCTGTTTCCCAATTCAATCTCAGTATTTTTGATTTTATACAGTATTAATGATAAATAATGTGATTCTGCTGCCTCTTAGAAGCAAACTAGAAATCTTAAAGAAGTGGTACAAAATGGATGGTAAGGAAAAAAATGTCCATTTGAATAAAAGCTGCTTCTATAGCTGGGTATTGTTACATTTTAACTTTATTATTTTGTTTTATTTAAAGATGATAAAGGAAGTGAGGAATCCGTAGTGGGGTTGTTTTATTAATTGCTTGTATGTTGTAGAGGATGGTTGTGTGATTTTTCTTTTTTTCGTCTTGTGGCATTTGCATATGTATCTCAGATTCTTCAGTATAAAAAGAAGTGCTGTCTGATTTGCATTTTGAAAGCAGCTTGGATTCAGACAGATGACAATCAAATTGGAATATGCCAGTCTGCAGTGCGGTTGTTAAGTGCAAGGTTGAATAGTAACTGAAGTTCAGTTTGGAATTTTAAACCCTGCAGCAGGGGCATAGTGTGTTCTGCTAAGGAACAGCAGGGAACTGGCTCCACCTGAAGAGACCAGGTATGGTACAGTGGGACCGAATTCAGCCTTGAGTGCCTCTCCTTCCTTTGGGATCACTGATATCTGATGAAGTCCAGTCAGTGCACTCTAAGCACAGCGTGGGAGCATGTCACACAACAACAGGGTAATATAACTAATAAGGATTTGCTCTGTTTTCTTCATTGCTCTTGTTGCTTTTATTTCTAGCTCTCTGCTACAAGAGACAGGGCTGTGGATTGCTTGCTCTGTTGTGCACTCTCTCTCTTTCTCTCTTTGGCTGTCTCTCTCTGTCTCTTGACAGGTGTAAGGAGGATCCTAAATATAGAATCCACCCGTCAGTTGGCTTCAGCAATCAGCAGGCACTGATTTAGCATTTCTCTTAACCTACTAAGTTCCAAAAGATAGGGTTATTTTTTTAATCTACAAACACGTTAAACTACAAGGTATTCTTAAGACTATCTGCAAATTGGGATATGTTGTAGTATGTCTGAGCTATGCCATAAGCAGGCGTCCGTGAAACAATAGAAGGTTGTCAGGAATGGTTTGCTTAAGCTGCAGTGATGGAATATATCAGGAAGGGGCAGAAAATGCATTTTAAACAGCTCCTGTATCTTAGCCACTTAATGAGATGTTAGATCATTGATTAGGAAGAGATTAGAAATAAGCATACTCTTCACCCATCGGGTGTCGAATGCATTTTTAGCACTTGTATTCTTCATGGATTTCCCAAGGAAAATAGAGTAACAGTCAGTGTGATGGGTGTGTGGGGGTGTTAATCAGTTGCATCCTGAGACAAGAATGAAATTCCAGTGCATGGTGGGAAATACAGTTATCTTGACTTTGAATGTTTTATGTTGCTTTCATGAAAACATTTTAAAGAAAAATAAAATAAAATGTGATAACTTTATTTCATAAAGTGCAGTCATTAATGACTTAGCTGAGGTCAGTGCATTATCAATATTTAACATTAATTGGCCAATCTTAATTTGTTATTGGAAATAGTTTCCAATAAAGGTATTTGCCAAAGACCTGCGACTTTAAATTTAAGGGAGCAGGTAGTTTCTCTGTTTTGATTGCCATCAGGAATTAAAGGGATCTCATCTCTCTCATATCTGTACACCATTAATTTCAATGGGAGTTTTGCACAGCACATAAAGAGGGGTGTTGAATTGTTAGCCTGGAGGATGTAATTCTTTATATTCTGCGTCCCTTATGACTGCACATGTCTATGGAATGTATATGTCAAATCAGTAACACCACAGACCACCTTGAGGATAGCTCCTTTAAATGGATCAAGACCGCAGTAATAATTTTCCTATTAACTCTGTTACAGGTGGCCTCTCTAGCTGCAAGAATTATCCCCTGGTTTGCCATGGTTCAGTTCCTTTTGTTAATGGCAAAGCTCCCCTATCCTGCATCCTCATTCCATAGAAGCCTGTTCTCCCCACTCCTTTTTGTCATCACGTTAGGGTGAAACTGGTTGGTAGCCCACCATCATCCTTATTTATTATGTCTTCATGGGGCAACCAGCTGGGCTGTGTCCCGCAGTATCCCAGTTCACCTGGAAACCTCTTCAGGGAAACAGGAAATACTCCTCCTCCTTCCACTACTGGCTGCTTGCCAGGTCTGGGATTATCTGCTAGCATGGTTCACTCTGTTGATTTAAGCCCCGGAGTGAGGTAAAAGGGCAATGTGCCAAGAGCAGCAGGACTCCCACTTGAGAAGATGCTTTGAGGAGGAGAAGTGGTTTCTGTCCCTGTTCCCTTGTGCTTGAGAGGTGCTGAGATAATTCTCCCTCCCCCTGCTGCAGCCAGTTGAACAGGGTACCAGGCTGGGATTTATGTTCTCAGGTGTGGACCGTGAAACTGTCAAGTGTAAACTCACTGGCTCTTCGCAGTTTAGAGGAAAAGCCTGCTGAAAACTGGCAGTTTTGGCTGAGTGTCCATTTAAGTGTCTAGGCTCAAATGAATCTGAAACTCCAAGGGGCACAAACCCAAGAAAACGGAACCTGATTTCCAAAGGAGCAAAATGAAACTTGTGTGACATGAAACTGCTGCCTTTTTTGCACAGCTGTAGCTGCTTGTGCACAGATGGGCTTAGTCTGTAATGACAGCTGAGAACACTGACCTCTCACCTAAAGCTATCGTCTGTCTCTACGTAGCCAAGAACTTCCATGCTGGAAAAATCAGAGCATTTTTTTTTAAATGCATGTACTAACGACTGTCAATGTTGGGTTCATTCCTTCCTCCCACCATCATCTCTGCCAGTCTTACTCCTGCAATGGATGGTTCCTTGTCTTCCAACACCCTCCTCTCTGCTTGGCCAGGCTTTGGATGGATTCTTTCTTTTCCCACTCTCCCCTTTGCAGAGTGCACTGGGGAGAACCCATCTGCTTCACCATCTATATAACTCTTCCTGGTCAGAATCTATCCACCCTTCCCCCATCCTTACCATTTGTCTGGATAGAAGATACATTTCGCTAAATAGAATAAACATCCAGGACCAGACCCAAAGTCGACTGAATGGGAGTCATTTCATCAAGTTCAATGGGCTTTGGATCAGGCCCCTAGTCTGTGTTGTTTGGAAGTAATTCTGTCAGTGCGTTTTACGCCAGGAAAAAATTGTATGAAGCAGTGATCATTCAGATAGGAAAATGAATTCTAGAACCCGTCCCAGTAAAAGGTGAATTTGGAAAATAATGTATTGGGACTAATGGCTACACTTGGGCATTAGATTGTGTTAAACAGGAAACAACCTCCCCAGTTCATCCATGTAAAAAAGATAAAAGGGTTAAAGGATAAGGATGTAAGATTAAGGAAGTAAGAAGGTTAATAAGAGGATACACACTAACTGTGTACATGAGCATAAAGACCAAAGACTGCCTTCATAAAAATAGACCTCCTGGAGATATTATGTCTTTGGCGTGTATCTGGACAATGTGGACCTAAAAGAAATGTTGGGGATTTTCTGCGTACATGATTCTGCGGCAGTTTGAGCGTGAAAATTGCTGGCACTGGTATCAGTGGTCTTGAGACCGTGGACACTACCATTTCTTATCCTGGCAACTATAAGACCAGCTTATGCATAACCCTCCATGCATGTGTGAAGGGGAAGCTACAAGGTATCTTGTGCAGCACAAGGACTGCTCCCTCCCTATGGTATCTCCTGCTCTAGGGCAGGAAGGGAGTGGGGTCATGGCCCTATCTCCCTCCCTCATGCTGGTCTTTGGAGCTTGCTGGGCATGAATGGAGAGGCAGGCAGGATCATCCTAAACCTGCACAATCCTCCTTCATACTGTACAGTCCCTCCTCATTTTCCTATAGGGCAGTGCCGGCCTATGGCTAAATGCCACAATGTAGCCTATGCTGTATAAAGCAAAGGCATGGCCTGCCACCACTAGAACAGATAGCATCTTTTAGTAGTTACATGTTACAAAGAAGTTCACTCGGGATGCACTGGCAGTCACTTGATCAAACAGAAGATATGATTTTCAAGCGGCTGTATAAGTTGCAAAAACTTACTCTCCATGCATGGTGCTTCTATTCCTACGTTTTGCGTGTTGGTGGATTTGAGACCTCATGAAAGAACACTTGGCTAGAGCATTTTACCAGTCAGAAGGAGAGTGAAATGTGTGTCCTTGCTGTTGGGTTCCTGTCTAAGGCTTTTAGAGGGAGCAGTAAACAGAATCCTTTTATGTATGAGGAGTTCTCACCCTCTGTTTTAAAATGAATTGACATTTTGGTTCTGTATCCTATATGAGAGGATTCCTCACAGTTAGTCACACACAAGACGCCAGACTCCGTTTTGTCAAAGTAAAACGCTCAGAAAACAGATGGGCTGGATGTCCGTTTTAAGAAGCAAGGAAAAACTGCAATCTTCGTGTTTGAATGAAAGTCTAGGCTATGACAATTGCACTGTAACCTCTCTTCTGCCATTCCTGATGCAGGGTTTACAAGCTCCCAGAACCTGGGGGTCAGCCCGGCGGCTTCCATTCTTCCTTCCTTCATCAGAATTGAAACATTTTTTTTAAGGTATAAGCTTGAAAATGATTCTTGATGTTTGAAAGTTAAAATAACTAAATAAAATTGCGTTGCATTTCTAGATTTGAAACATTAATTCCTGTCCTATAGTTAAAAATGCAGTTCTCTTTCTTTCTGTTATTTCAAAATAGAATACGAATACGTAAAAATAGGGCCTGTTCCAGGCTGAAACATGAGTGCCACTACTGAGCACGGTTGTGGGACTATGGCACAGAGTGAGAGGATGGTTTCTCAGGTAGGCAAGTCATATAGGGCTATATGGGTCAAAACTAGTAGCCAGCACAGATCACAAAGTGTGCACATATCTGTCTGCCTGTGTACCTTTCGTCATATGCGAGACCCTGTCAGACCAGGTGCTAGCTCATGCAAGGCCCAGGGCCTCACTGACAAATGCACAACTTGTAACCACTTTGGCTTACCTGTGGGTTAGAATAGTTAAAATAGATATTAGTGTTATAAGGGCAAAATTTGCTAAACATTAGTAAGATTGCCATGCTGGTTGTCATGGGCCAGCCCTAAAAAACATATAGAGCTGCTTATTACAGAAGCTTCTATTACCTTTTTAAATCTAAGATTGTTACACGTGTGTGTGTGTGTGTGTGTTTCCTGTTTTAATCTTGTAAATAACTTCCATTTCTTTTCTTAGTTAATAAATCTTTAGTTAGTTTATCACTAACTGGTTTGGTTTGAGATCTGAGGACAACTGAGCTGCAGCAGTGACTGGTTCTTTGAGACTGAGAGTAACCTGAATGTTGTGGTGATTTTTGGTGTAAAGTGACCATCTATCACATAGTCCAGCTTGCCTGGCTGGCAAAACAGATTAGAATGCCCAAAGGGACTCTGTGACGTTGTGGTAAAACTGATGTAGTGCTTTAGGAGTTCATCCTGGTTAGTGGACTGGTGAAATCTAATTATAGAATATACAATATGTTTGGCATTTCTGCTCTGTTTTTTGTCAGTCTGCCCTTAGATTAGCATTCAGAGTTGAGAGTCATTACAGACGGCGTGACAATGTGAACTTCTGGTCATGGGCCAAGAACTAACCAAGCATTTATGCTGGCATTGCCAGCACCATCTCAATATTGGTGATGTTGGCTAGGGAGAAGGCATGACCACCCTAGTTGGGGGATAATTGCCCGTATATAAATCCATGGTACGCCCACATTTTGAATACTGCATACAGATGTGGTCTCCTCATCTCAAAGATATACTGGCATTGGAAAAGGTTCAGAGAAGGGCAACTAAAATGATTAGGGGTTTGGAATGGGTCCCATATGAGGAGAGATTGGAGGCTAGGACTTTTCAGCTTGGAAAAGAGGAGACTAAGGGGGGATATGATAGAGGTGTATAAAATCATGAGTGATGTGGAGAAAGTGAATAAAGAAGTTATTTACTAGTTCCTATAATATATGAACTAGGGCCCACCAAATGAAATTAATGGGCAGCAGGTTTAAAACAAATACAAGGAAGTACACAGCGCACAGTCAACCTGTGGAACTCCTTGCCTGAGGAGGTGTGAAGGCTAGGACTATAACAGGGCTTAACCTCCATGAATTTATCCAGTTCTCTTTTAAGTCCTGGCTATTAGCCAGGACAGGTAAGGAATGGTGTCCCTAGCCTCTGTTTGTCAGAGGGTGGTGATGGACGGCAGGAGAGAGATCACTTGATCATTACCTGTTAGGTTCACTCCCTTTGGGGCACCTGGCATTGGCTGCTGTCGACTGACAGGATACTGGGCTGGATGGACCTTTGGTCTGTCCCAGTACAGCCATTCTTATCTTATGTTCTTATGATTTGTGTTGATTCACAGCATCCTGTCAGCAGCTTCCACTACTATGTCTCTTGTGAAATCCCAAATGGTAACCTTACAGGAAAGGCCATTCTGCTTACCATCTTCTGGGTTAAAAGCTTGTTAAAGATCCCAGCCTAAGGATGTAATTGATGCTTCTCTGTTTTTGCTTGGTTGAATCTAGCATGTAGTTTGTTACAATTTCAGTTGTCTAAGGTATAACAAACCTGACAGGACACAGACCAGAGCAGTTGTGAATTAACCTTAACAGCAGTATATGGATGGAAGCACAGCACAAATTGCAGTGTGTATGTGTATACTACCCATTTTATGGACTCTGTTTCTACAAGTGGAAAGGAGACCCAACATAGTAAATGACACTGCTGGATTTCTGTGCATCTCAAACCACACCATTTGTGTAAATGCCATGTCATGTAAACCACCCCTCTGTGTAAATGCCATGTAAACCTTCTTGACTGCAGCCAATCAAATTCTGGTTCAACAATTAATCTTCTGGTGGCTACAGAATAAGAAGGGTTGCAAATCCGCAATTAGCACACCCCTCTTAAGGGAAAAGTCGGTATGTCAGATTTATGGCACTAGTCTAAATGCCTAGAGGGACTCTGATTGAGAGATTGCCAGCAGGGTCTACCTGCAGTTTGTCTGTCCAAATAAATATGGTTCAGTCTTATACTTCTTAGTGGGGATTAAATTTCCTAAGGAACTAGGGTGGGAGGAGAATTAAATTTCTTGATTAGAGGAATGTTGCCACCTGGCATTGTTTTACAGCTTGATGGTTCTAATTTTGCAATTAGTTTTTGCAATTAGAGTTTTGTAAGCTCTTTTCAAACAGTTTAGCTCAAACTAATGTCTTTCTCTTTAATTAAGGAACAGAATCTACATTTCTTAGAATTGCCAGGATTCTAAATAAGATAAAAATTTAAATAACTTGCATATATCTCCTATGATATTTGCCATGCTCTTCCTTTAATAATAATAATAATAATAATAATAATAATTAATTAAGAACAGGAGGACTTGTGGCACCTTAGAGACTAACAAGTTTATTAGAGCATAAGCTTTCGTGGACTATAGCCCACTTCTTCGGATGCATATAGAATGGAACATATATTGAGGAGATATATATACACACATACAGAGAGCATAAACAGGTGGGAGTTGTCTTACCACCTCTGAGAGGCCAATTAATTAAGAGAAAAAAACTTTTGAAGTGATAATCAAGCTAGCCCAGCACAGACAGACAGTTAGATAACAAGTGTGAGAATACTTACAAGGGGAGATAGATTTCAATGTTTGTAATGGCCCAACCATTCCCAGTCCTTATTCAAACCGGAGTTGATTGTGTCTAGTTTGCATATCAATTCTAGCTCAGCAGTTTCTCGTTGGAGTCTGTTTTTGAAGTTTTTCAATAATAATATAATAATAATAATATAATAATTAATAATCACACAATTGCCTAGCGCACACGGCTCATTTTTCATATCTTATTTGGGCTAGCTTGTTGCCATCCCTTACGTGGCTACAGGATGCAGCAGGACAGAGGAAGGCTTTTCCCCCTGCTTCAGTGGGCTGCATGGGGACCAGCTAGAATTGCAGCCTCTGCATTTGCAAGCAGTGCAGGGGCTGCTAGCAAGAGGCTTCTTCCTGTTGAGAGCAACATGGCTGAAAACAGGGGACAGGGAGTAGGGAGAGCCATGAGTCTATCACCCTCCTGCATGCTGGCCGGGGCACTGTGCATTCAATGTCTTAAAGGGGTGTCACAGATTGTGGGTTTTTCCCCCCACCTCAGCACTAATAAGGAGCCCCAGGGAGATGTTTCCTGCAGCAGTGCAGATCCATACTGTGGTTCAGAGCTAAAGCCAAAATCTAGCACTTTACAAACCATAACCCAATGTTTTTTCATCAGGATGAATTTCGTGCTTGTCTGACTGCCAGCCTCACCACCATAATGATTGGAATCTACACCAAAGAACAAGAGCATAGGCAACAATTGTGCAAATTTCCTCAGTCCATCCCACCAACATGCAACCTCTAGGGATGAGACATTGTGTCTCCAGCCCCATTTAATCCTTGGTACCTCTGCTGATTCTCCCACCATCCGGGTCTTGTATACACTTTTTTAGTGATGTCTGAGAGGAAACCCAACTTGACCTTGGTCCTGGAGCTATAGTTTTTGTTTAATGTGAACGTGGGTGTGTTTGAATGCTATCCAGGGACATTCCACTGGAGGAGGTGACTGACTGCTTCTTCTGTAACTTCCTGTTGATGTGATCTAACCACATTGAACCAGACTGTGACCCTGCCTGTGAAGACTACTAGTATTGGGTGGTTGGAGAGGGAGCAGGCACAAATGGTCTATGGAGAGTGGGTGGGCAGCAGTGGGGAGAGTTTTGGCTCTGCTCCCAATGCAGTATCCAGCACAACTGAGCCAATGCGTAAGAGGAAGTAGGTGGTGCCAGGACAGGGGCTTGGTGCAGTTGCCAAGGAAAAATGGAAAAGCAGAGACCAAACTGTTTCTGCGTCACAGCTCAGTTCCTGCTCTGCTCCTGGGGCAGTTTGACAGCAAGCCACCCCTCACTCAGAGTGGATTGCAAGGTGCCAGTGCATCCCATTGTGTTAGCAGGCTCCATTCAAAATCCTCTTCCATGGCTGTAAGGATGGATGGCCCAGAGGTAAGGGCAGAAGCCTGGGACTTGAGAGACAGTGCTCTGCCAAAGGCTTCCTGTGTGAGTTTTTGGAAAAGTCACTCATGCTGTCTGTGCCTTAGTTCCCCATCTGTAAAATGGGGGAATAATAGAGCTTCCATAGCCCTCATAGGAAGGATAAATACATTAAAGATTGTGAGGTGCTCAGATACTATGGGGTTAGAGGACATGTAAGTACCATAGGCTGTAACATCACAACAACATTTTTTAAAAAAAGACTGTTATAATCTAAACAGAAAAAGCAAAGAATTCTCCACAGAGTATTGTGATGTGACTGCAGCAATCTGTGCCTGGAGATTCAGATGGGGTAGTTAATTGCTTTCCCAATAACCAACTAATTCTGCAGGTGCAAAATGTGAAGGCGTTCATATCTAAGCTGCCACATTCACTCTGGAACCCATTCATATGTCTTGGCACCTCAGAGTTTAAGGCCTCTCATAGAGATCATCTGAAAGATTTAAGCACCTGATTTAGTCAGCTAGATAAGAAAGTGGAAAAACATTCTGGACCAATGAGGTCCTAGGACAGTTGCCTATAAAACTAGTGTTCTGGTTTGCCTCTGATTTCATTCACTCAGATCTCAGCATCTGCCTTTGGGAGCTTGGTGGTCTAAGCGGTTCTTTCCAGACTGCACTGTAGTTGCTGAATTCATGGCCACTCCTGGTGGTTCACAGGGGATGCATGTCAACAAACTCCAGGAGCTGGGCTTTAACAAACTCTACCAAATAGTGTGAGATTTGTGATTAAAATTATGAGTGTGGGCAACACTGTGGAACAGATTATGTTTGTACTCTGTGCCTGGCTATAATTTATTTTATGGATCATCAAACTTGTCTTCAGAAACACTAATATGTGAAATATAAGAGTGCCCCTGTCAGGGTAAAATCCTCTGGAATCTTCAAGCACCGTACTAAGGTACTTAGTGTGGGAGGCAGGATTCCTTCTTTCACAGGCTGCGGCTTAGATACTGGAGCATACGTCTACAATCGAGTGTGAATTCTACAGCAAACTTCTCTACCCAGAACCCAAGGAGCCCTGCATAGTGCTAAGTGTTATTCCCATACACTCCAAAAATATCGTTCTCTGGCTGAACAAGCTATGATGTGATCTGCTTTTTTAATTTACTACTTTTTGGATGGGACAGCTTGAACACAGTACAAGTAGCCCAAGGGATAAAATGCAAGTCATATTTTGAAATAGATCCATGTGAAAGGCTGAAGGGCGGGGGGATGAACAGATTGTACAAAAGAATGGAAAAGAAGTGAGAATAGAAGGAAAGTATATCTAAATCAGGTGGGAAAACTACGACCCGGGGGCCGCATCCAGCCCTCCAGACGTTTTAATTCAACCCTCAAGCTCTTGTTGGGGAGTGGGATCCGGGCTTGCCCTGCTCCGGCACTCCAACCAGGGAGTGGGGTCACCTCGTTATGCACGGCTCCCAGAAGCAGTGACATGTCCCCCCTCCGGCTCCTATGCATAGGGGAAGCCAAGGGGCTCCGCAGGCTGCCCCCGCAGCTCCCATTGGTCGGGAACCATAGCCCATGGGAGTTGCAGGGGCGGCGCTTGCGGACAGGGCGGTGCGCAGAGGGGGGGACATGCCGCTTCTTCTGGAAGCTGCTTGAGGTAAGCGCCGCCTGGAGCCTGAACTCCTCCTGCACCCCGACCTTTCTCTGAACCCCTCGGTCCCAGCCCAGAGCACCTCATGCACCCCTAACCCCTCATCCCCAGCCGGAGCCTTCACGCCACCTGCCCCACACTCTAACCCCCGATCTTGTGAGCATTCATGGCCCAACGTACAATTTCCATACCCAGATGTGGCCCTCGGGCTAAAAAGTTTGCCCACCCTAATCTAAATTAAGGAAGATATGGCAGCAAAACGACACCGTAGAAAAGGAGTACGGTATATAAAAATTGTCTAAGTTCACTCAGAAAAATTCAAGTTAGGGATAAAACAGTGCTGCTAATAAAGGAGCAAGAGGAACTGGCAAGTTGTGATTGTACAATGGCAAAACTTTTAACTGTCTTTGGTCATCTCTTTCAGTAAGAAGGATAAAAACAAACAAATCAAAGAGCAAGGACAATATTAGCAGCAATAGTCTGACTCCTGAAACAAGAGATGAACAAAGAGATGGTGAAAGACTCTCAGAAAATTAAACACATAGTTCAGTATCATATATCCTAATGTTTCAAGTTTCCTCTGTGAGGGGGTGGATGAATGGGAAAGCTGAATGGAGCCAGCTTTCATGGGCCAAGAGCCCTGTACCCCAGCCAAGGATATGTTAAAGATCCCTGTGCTGGCCATGTAGCTATCAAACCCCTCACCCCCAGGGAGGCATAACCAAGCTTCAGTTAACCAGAGTACTCTTTGTAAATGTGCAGGCGGCACTGGACAAAATGCCTCTGAGAGCTCTAAAGGAGCCTCAGAACTTCTGAAAATGATCTGCTATAAATCATGTGTGTCAAGGGAGGTACTTGAGGACAGGAAAAGGCATTTAGCAAGAAGGAAAGAACTTAGGAAGCTATCAGCCAATTAGTTTCTGGAAACATAGCTGGAAGTAGTCATAAAATATTTTGGATAGGAGTGTCCAACTGACAAAAAAGCATTAACAAAAGACATATTCATTATCATAACTCCTGAGCAAGTAGACAAATACAGGCACGTCATAGTGTGATATAATGGTGTCCTAAATTGATAAAGAAAATGGATAAATACTAATTAGATAAAAACATCATAGCATGGGTTCAAAATTGGTTGATCAACAGGAGCAAAGGTTAATAGCTGATTTCCCAGCAAGGACTTGTTTTCATTAATGACCTATAGGAAGGTGTAACTTTAATTCTGATGGAATATATTGATGGCACCAACATTCAGAGAAGTGGCAAGCACAAATACCTAACCCAACTGCTAAGTGACCTGGAGACCTGGAACAGTTGAATGCTGTGAGCTGAGATTCATTGTGATGGATTTAAAAAAAAAAATCACAAGAAAGATGAGATTAAATTGTATTGAAATAAATTAGGGGACAGCTATCTGGAAAACAATGAGTGATTGAGAGCAAAACTAGAGAATACCAGGAGTTTTAAAAAAAGATACAGAAACTGGAGGATAAGTCATTTGAGGAGGTTAAAGTAGCTAAACTAAATAGCTCAGAAAAGACGACTGGGGACATGATCATTGTCTATAAATACCTTCAAGGAAATGGTATAAATGAAATAGTGGAATTATCCGGTATTGGAAGTAGGTAGACAGAGAGCAATCGCTTGAGGCAAGAGAAAAAGTTTGCTAGGTATTTGAAAAAAACCCTCTTGAATAGCAAGAGCAAATAGTCAACAGAACAGACTGCCAATGGTCAGAGCACCCTCATTATACGTGTGCAAGAAATAGATAGGACATTAGTCTTGCAAAATAGAAGACTAGAGGGTGGTGTTGGGGTTTCAGCTCTAATTCCTAGTGATCATTCCTGCCCCTATTATCTCTATTTTATTTATCACTATAGGTGAAAGTTAACGAAGAGCAGAGAAAAATCACACACTAGCTATGAATTTGCAATCATCTTATATATTCTGCAGGGCTTATTAGAACCTCACAAAGCCTCCTTGCAAAATTGTCTGCTTCCGGTACTGCATATAGCAGAAATGCCATCACCTGAAACAAAGACATCACCTGCTCCTTCAGTACAGCCACAAAGAGCCATTGTTTGTTCCTGAGGCTATATTACAGTATCCTCTCTTTGACTCTTTCCCAAGCAGTATGGTGATGCCTTGCACCTCAAGTCATTTGGTCCTCCATTCACAAGGGGTGCCCATCTGTCCTCTCTGACACTGTGCTTATAAATAGGATTTTTCCCCATGGCAAACAAATCTTCTGGTCTTATGTGTTGTATTGCATGCTACACCTTACTGGCGGGGTGAGGGGAGGTTCTTAACGTGGAGGGCAGGGCTTTTGTACACAGCATTGTTCAGTTTTGTTACATAATGTTTCTTGGACTGTGGTCAAGAGAGCACGTAGTGCTCTGTAGAACTCATTATCATAAGGAAAAAACCAAGAACAGTCTGTGGCCAGGGTGTTTCCAGTCTCTAAGGCAGACACAGGGAAGACATTCAGAAGCCCTGGTCAAACCAGAGGAGGGAATAACTTTCCTCCCCCACATCTCTTATTAATGTGGGCTTTATCAAAGGAGTTGTAGGAGGGTTCTAAATGAGGAGAGGGTGTGGATTTGGCAAATTGGGAAGGTATTTAATTACTAAAGAGAAGCATGGGCAATAGGAAAAAGAAATGAATGGACCCCAGCCCCATGGACCCTTCCTGATAATCCCCAGAATGAAACATTTTAAGAATCAAACAGTAGGTTTGGGCATGTAGATGGATTCATGAGGTCTCTAGTGAAGTGGTCCAAAAAATGAAGTTTCACCAATGCAGTGCATATTGGAGGTGACACACACCCTTAAGAAAACCCAGGAGAGATATTGCAAGGACTGCAATTGGACTGGCTGGACATAGCTGACTGCGTTTTTATAAATATTTAGTGACATTTTAATGCTTTACCTTAAGCAATCTCTCTCTAGAATTTAGTTTAAACTCACTGTAACTGAGATGATTAAAATGAATCCATATGACTGTCCTGAACTGTAGATTTTTAAACAGGGGGGAGCCTTCCATAATGAAAGGGGGCAAATTCCAAACTGATGGTAAAATATTACTTTCACACAGCTTGCCATTAGCCTGTGAATCTCATTGTCACATATCATTCAAGCCAACAACTTAACAGAAAAGAAAGAGACTAGACAATTATCCATATAACAGTGTCTTCAGACCCATGTCCGAAGGGAAAACTGAGTTTCAGCTCTACTCCTGAGAAGAAGAAGATAGTGAAGGGTAGTACCTGGGGTCTAACCTGTTAGGAGTGGATCTGCTGTTTGTAATAATGCCATGCTGTTTATCCTATGTAAGGTAGTCTCCCCTATATCAACATGTGAGTGTTGTTTTTTTTTCTACAAGTGCTTTACAACCCAGAGTTAGAGAATGAGGACTTAATTGGCTGGTGATATGACTACTGACAGTTAATGGAGAGAGGGGATATTTTGGGATTCAACCAAATGTATGGGATGGTGTTTGCTACTAGGACCTGCTCGGGTCCTCCTACATTAACAACAAGTTACAAAACATTGATCTTGATGGAGCTGTAAGTGACCATGCATGAGGTATCAGGAAAAATCTCCCAAAGATGAGGGGGGTGTTTGTGTTTTGTTTTTTTTTTAACTTTGCTGCGGCTGAGGTTATTTGCTATGAGCCAGATCTCAAAATCCTTGTTTTTCTTTTACTCAGACCTTTCTCAGGCAAAGCTCTACTTCAGTGGAATAGTGGCATGAGGAAGAAGGAACTCTACAGTTACCCTTGGTTTGAAATTCTGGAACCTGTTTTAGGTCATTTATGCTCAGGCCAAACTGTACACTGTCAGAGCAGGGGTAAATGTTTGCTAAGTGTGCCATGTCCCTCTGCAGTGGCTGATCCACATAAAGGATAAGAGCCTACGATTGCTCTCAGCTCATGTAATTGCTACTTTAGTTCAAGTGTGCTTTGGAGCTGACAGTCCAGGGTTTTGTTCTGACTGATGTAATGGCCTGTTTCATAAGACACGGAACTGAGAGAGCTGGTGGTAATAGGTCTCTACTTCTCTCCTTAATAAAGGTTAAAAGATTAAAACTAGGAGCAGTTGTGTAGCCTAGGAATTGAGACTTGCAACAAGGGCTCTGGATTCACAGATTTGTAGGCCAGAAGGGACCATTATTGTCACCTACTATGCCCCGCTTAACCCGGGCCATAAGAACCTCACCCAGTATTTTCTGCATCCAGCACATTGCTTCTGTTTTGAGCGATAGCCTTAGATATTATTATAGAATGTCCTGTCCTGGTTTACTTCTCCTCCCTGAGGTGTCCAGTTGCAGACAAGGACAGAGAATTTGATGACTCACTCAGTCAGTGGAAAAGAGAGTTAGGTGGCTTAAGCATTTCATTTCCATTCATCTTTAAATCAGAGCAATGTTCCTGTTGCAAAGCCATTCTTGGGTTGAAGGGGCTGAAAGAGAAATAGCCAAGTAATCTTTCCTGTTTGTTCTTTGGTATGCTTGGAGCCTAAATGCTAAAATGCCACATCTAATCTCCTTCTCTAATTCTATCTATATTTTATTAACTTCTGTTTTTATGAGGCTGTTCCTCAGTTCCCATCTCCACTGAAGCCTGCTGCAGGTGGCCCTTTCCTAAAGATGGGACAAAATGTTATGCTTTTTGGGCGTGGGGGGGGGGGGGGGGAAGGCAAATACGCCACATTTATTGAAAATACAATAGTTAGCATATGCTTTTCTCTCTCTCTCGCCAGTTGATGTTTATAGTTACCAGTCTGTTGTAGCTCGAGTCAATCTAATGGCCAGTTAGATTGAGCACGAGTGTGGAGCTGGGTTCTGTCGGTCACGATCTGATGCTCTGAGGCTTTGCAGGACTGAACCCAGAGTTCCATGGCAAAACACCCTAGCTTTATAGTTGTAAATTCCCATTTGAGTTCATGCATTTTGCAATGTCATCCTGTGATCATTAGTCCTTAAGTGGTGTTAATCTTGGGGTTTTCTGCTGTTATTTTTTGATGGTTATTGTCGGGCTTCCTATCATTATCGTCTATTTGTTGTCTCGCCTTCGGGCGTGCCTGCCTCACCTCTGAGGTCGTCACTGCTGCTAACATGTTTAGCATCAGATACAAATGGATGTTTTCTGATTGTCTCCTGCTCTTTCCAAGTCTCTCACTTTTTCTTGACCATCTGGACATTTGTGATGGCTTTCACACCTTATCTTTTCCTGATGCATCCATTCCTCATTCACACAAACAATCTCTTACAGAAGCTCTTCAGCAGAATACATTGTAAATCAAGCCTTGCTAAATCTTATAACTAAAACAATTCACACTGGGGCTTCAGGCCCTCAACATTCCTCTAATCTCATTAACATAGATACAATACAAGATCCTGTCTCTTACTTACTAAAACCTTAAAACAAGAAATGTATAGTTAGTGTCTAATTTGTAATACATTTAGGACACCATAGTAGACATTATAACTTATCCTAAAACAAAAGGATGACCATAATCAGTCATAAGAATTGTTCTGGTCTGTCATTCCTTTCTGCTATTCAAAAAGGGTGGCTGACAGGATAAAATCAAATCATACATTAATTCTCATAGTACAATTATAAAATCCTGCTTCTACAAAATCACATGCAACCTGCAGTGTCCTTGGATTAAAAAAATCTTTGTGTCACATCATTTTGGTGTGCTTTTCACCAGGTGACTGTTCTGAAGAATGGCCTTCCAGATAGTGGGTTATAATCAATTGTATTTCAGAAATACAAAGTATGCAAAATGCTAAGGGCTAGTTGGTGGCTGGTCTTGTGTTGGTGGGTGAGAGTGTATATGAAGCTTTCCTTCACTCTCCTTGAACAGTGGTTAATCATAGCAAAGGTGCTCGACTTCCCAAAGGGATGCGATATTGCCAACCCCAAGCATTTAAAATTTGTGATTCTGGCTTAAAAATCATGAGATTTTTAAGAGGAATAGCTCTTGGGGTTATTTGTGTATTGTGTCCTTTGTTCTCTGGTGTCATAGCCTTTAGGACGCTTTTAAGCTTTTCTCCGCAGCCATGAGGGCTAGAAACATTTTTAAAATGAAAGCTGAAATTCTCATGGAATAACCTGATTTCAGGAGGTGGGGTTCAAGGAAAGCACCAAATATTGTGACTCTCATGATGAACATAAGAATGACCATACTGTGTCAGACCAACTGTCCGTCTAGCTCGGCATCTTGTCTTCCGACAGTGGCTGGTGTAAGAACTGGCATGATTGTATAACTATGAGAAAAGCCAGTTTTTGTCATGTAAAATTTCAAATGTTTTCAATTTATTTTTGGTGGTGAAAACAAAATGAAGAAACGAAGTTCCATTTTTCATGGTTTCTCTTTTACAATCCCCTCCCCAAGTCTCCCCCCAAAAAACAAGACCAAAAAACTTCAAGGGAAACAAACCTCTCCCCCTCCCCCAAAATACAAAAAAGCCATTTTTCATCAAATACTTTCCAAATGAACAATTTTGACCATATCTAATAATATTTTATGCTTGTATTTTATAATATAGACTATCAGTGGAAATTAGGGCTGTCAAGCGATTAAAAAAATTGGCTGGGAACGGTGAACCGCTGTCACTGGGAGCTGCGGACAGCTGTGCCTGTGAATGGTCAATGTAAACAAACTGTCTCATGGCCCACCAGCCAATTACCCTGATGGGCTGTGTGCAGCCTGCGGGCCGCACATTGCCTATCACTGATTTATATAGAGGCAATATAATATTTTCTGTCTTATTATCTATCCCTTTCTTAATGATTCCCAACCTTCTGTTTGCTTTTTTGACTGCCGCTGCATATTGAGTGAATGTTTTCAGAGAACTATCCATAATGACTCCAAGATCTCCGTCTTGAGTAGCAACAGGCAATTTAGACCCCATCATTTTATATGTATAGTTGGGATTATATTTTCCAATGTGCATTACTTTGCATATGTTCCTTCATGCTTCAGCCACCATTCTAGAGAACATGCTAATGATGGGTTCTGCTCGATAATGATCCAAAGCAATGTGGACTGATGCATGTTCATTTAAGTCAGATGCCACCAGCAGAAGGTTGATTTTCTTTTTTGGTGGTTCGGGTTCTGAAGTTTCTGCATCGGAATGTTGCTCTTCTAAGACTTCTGAGAGCATGCTCCACACCTT
This sequence comes from Chrysemys picta bellii, assembly GCF_011386835.1. NCBI lineage: Eukaryota > Metazoa > Chordata > Testudines > Emydidae > Chrysemys > Chrysemys picta. The sequence goes on from NC_088791.1 coordinate 21,707,401, forward strand.
ATCCCTTTCAGATTTTGGAAGGCACCTCAGATTCTTAAACCTTGGGTTTAGTGCTGTAGCTATCTTTAGAAATCGCACATTGGTACCTTCTTTGCGTTTTGTTGATGCTCCGGCACGTGTTGTTCATTTTAAGAACACATTCACTGTAGCTTTATCTGAGACCGCTATAACATGAAATATATGGCAGAATGCAGGTAAAACAGAACAGGAGACATACAATTCTTCCCCAAGGAGTTCAGTCACAAATTTAATTAACACATTATTTTTAATGAGCATCATCAACATGGAAGCATGTCCTCTGGAATAGCGGAACCATAAAAGGGCATACGAATGTTTAGCATATCTGGCACGTAAATACCTGGCAATGCCGGCTACAAAAGTGCCATGAGAACACCTGTTCTCACTTTCAGGTGACTGTAATTAAGAAGTGGGCAGCATTATCTCCCGTAAATGTAAACAAACTTGTTTGTCTTAGCGATTGGCTGAACAAGAAGTAGGACTGAGTGGACTTGTAGGTGCTTAAGTTTTACATTGTTTTGTTTTTGAGTGCAGTTATGTAACAAAAAATCTACATTTGTAAGTTACACTTTCACAATAAAGAGATTGCACCATGGTATTTGTATGAGGTGAATTGAAAAATACTATTTCTTTTGTTTATCATTTTATAGTACAAATATTTGAATCAAAAGTAATAACATAAAGTAAGCACTGTACACTTTGTATTCTGTGTTGGAATAGAAATCAATATATTTGAACATGTAGAAAAACATCCAAAAATGTGTAATAAATTTCAATAGGTGTTCTGTTGTTTAACAGTTTTTTTTTAACAATTTTTTTAAAATTGTGATTAATTTTTTTGAGTTAATCGCATGAGTTAACTGCGATTAATCGACAGTCCTAGTGGAAATTTATAGATAAAAAGCAATCATTCTGTAAAAATACATACAGAAAGATTATATCAAGCTGCTCAACGATTTGGCACATAATAATGGGTTGCTTTTGTGTTACACGGAACATAACCATCATTTTTGAGAATTTTTTTTTTTTAGCTTCACAAATACAGGGTTTCAGGGAAGGAGTTTTTTCTCAGTGAGATTTCACTTTTTTTGTCATAAACCCAGTAACTTTTTCCCCCCGAGGACCAACATTCATGTAACAATGGAAAATTTGGAAATGCTGATAAAACAGAGAAGTCTGAGCATAGGTCTAAATAGCAGATGCTCCTGAGTTCTGAACTGGGCTCTGGCATTTTCTCTCTGTGGCCTGGAGCAAACCATTTAATCTCCCAGCCTCAGAATTGCTACCTGTAACATGGGATCGTACTTGTATACCTCCCGATTGTATATTGAAGATTTTTTAGTACATGTTTATAAAAGGTGTTGAAGATGTACAAACCTAAGTAGTATTGGCAGACATTTCTTGTTGCAATCAGGGCCGGCTCCAGGCACCAGCGAAGAAAGCAAGTGCCTGGGGCGGCCAATAGAAAGGGGCAGCAGTCTGTCCGTTGGTGGGTCAGCACGTCTGGGTCTTCGGCGGCAATTCGGTGGCGGGTCCTTCAGTCCCTCTGTTCCTCTTTGGTGGCACAGCGGCGGCAGCTCAATTGGGTTTGTCTTTTTTTCTTTTTTTCTTTGCTGCTTGGGGTGGCAAAAAAGCTGGAGCCGGCCCTGGCTGCAATGACTCAGGAAATCCATTTTCTTAAAATTCAAGGCAATTTCCAGACTCTGTGTGGTTCCTCTGAGGCAACAGTCTATTTTGGTGTCATTTTTCTGAAAGTAGATTGAATTGTCATGCATGGAGAAATCTAAATCTCTCTCAGTAAATGATTGTGCTTTACTCTCTCATTTGTTCTCCACAGCCCCTTAAAGGTTTGCTCATTGGGCAACTCTCATAACCCCACTACTGCCAACTCTAGTGGGGTGAACATTCCAATGTGTACAATAGAGAGAGTAATCTAGCCCAGCTCAGTGGTTCCTGAAAAGCATTGCCATCTGCTGGTTATTCATTAGTCTATGTGAAATTAATGGACTCCATCCAGATCAGAGAGTCCGCACTAGAGTAGCCACCAGTTAAATTGGTGCCAGTTGTCAGCTGTCTCAGTAGAGGCCAAGAAGTAATGCCCATTGTGACTGAAATGTCCTCTCGCCAGCAGAAATTGTCCTGCTATCTCATGTTTCTTCTGACATATTAGTGGTTCATTGTGTGGGAGAGTTGCAATATTGCCTTCCATGCGAGGCTTCAGCTATAGATAAATGGATGCCTTCATTCTCCGGGTCTGCCAATCCACCACCTTCCATAGTGCTAAATTCATACAGACAGAACTCCAGGAGTGTAGAGAGGTGGTTTTGGTGCTTACTGTTGCAGGTAAGACACTGAACATTGGACTCAGGGGTTGTTTTTCAAGTACTGTAGTGAAGGAGGAGTTTGTTTATGTTTGATAAGTTTTATAATTCATATCCTGTTCCTATTGCAATCTTAGGCCCCAGTGATGCAAGTATAAGTCAGTGTTCCCATTTGCATGTGAGTATGTGCTAGCTTATCTGTTTGCAGGTTCAGGGTCTGAGATAATATTTGTAGAAAAGCTTTGCACCTTCTATGCAGTGTTTTGGATCCTGCAAGTCAACTCTGTGGCTGCCTGAAGTCTAAGTGATGCCCAGTATTGACAAGTACAGAGCAAACAACATATGGTAAGATTCCAATGGAGTAATTTGTTAATGGCACTGTTATCTTGCTTGGAGATTCAGGTTTCTGGTATGATGCATAGACTTTTTTCTATATGTGCTATGGCTTAATGCTAACGAAAAATCTGAGTCTCTGCCTAGTCCTCAGAACACACCACTGGCTAATATAACCTCAGCAAATCCAACCATCACTTCTTAATGTTGATAGTGCTTGAAAGATTCAAAATTGAAGGCCAAATTCTGCCCCCAGCTACACTCATGCAACCCTGTTGACTTTAATCAGAGTTTAGTCCCCGGTATTCATTTTTATTCTAAGTATTCACATCCACCTTATTTTCAAAAGCAATAATAATTGTGAGCGTTTGGACATATTTTTCCTTTCATCTTAGAAGGCAAGAGTAGTATTGTTCTCCTGCTCTCATGGAGAAGCTATGTTGAGCAATTATGTAGCAACAGAGCAACAATATGGTCACCTCTGAGAGGACTACCCATCAATATTGCATGTGCGCACATAGCAACACTGTTTTTCCAAAGGTGACTTGCGATTTTTATGCAAGCAGGAGAGAGCTGTATTACTTAGATTGCTGGCTTTTTGGGGCAAGGGCTGTCTTTTTTGTTCTGTGTTTGGACTTCTAGGTTCAGTGCAATACATGTAATTAATAGTAATGCGTGGACTTCAAAATCCAGCTCCTAGCCCTGTGGCAGGCTACAGGATCCCAAGGCAATCTTTTCCTACCCCATAGGAATGGCCATTTACCATCTACAAGTGGGTCACTGTCCATAGAACTGGGTGGTAAGTGGTTTTCCCATCCAATGAAAGTTTTTGAGATTAAAAAAAAAAAGTCATTTTTTCATTCTCATCTCCTAAGATCATGGGAAGTCTTTTGCCATCAATGATAGAGGAAGAAGGGTAGCCTGGTGGTTAGGGCACTCACACTGGGATGTGTCAACTCTGGTTCATGGCCTTGGTCTTGCATCCTTTCACATCCAGGTGGGTGTCCTACCCAACAGGCTATCAACTATTCTGGGATGGGTTGCTCTCAATTGCTCCTGTTTGGAGCTGTTCCACTTCATATAAAGGAAGTTCTTTGGATCATGTATGTGAGTCTGGGTCCCCCATCCCACCTGAGTGCCCTACCCACTGGGCTATAGGGTCAGTCTCTTCCTCTCACCTTGGATGCAGAAGACCTGTTCTCCTCCATCCCAGCTGAGTGTCCTTACTACCAGGCTTTTGGCTATCCTGGTCTCTCAGCATGAAGGAAAATCTGCCCAGCCTTTCCCTCCTCCGTAACATTATTGCAAGGAGAGGAGGTGCAGATAGGACATACGGTTCTATAGTGAGCTGAAGGACCCATCTGTCTTTGAGGACTTATTTATTTCCTTTCAGGAAACAACTAAAGCAAAATTTATTATAATGTTCCTTGGGATCTTCACCACTAGAGGCTAAAGCCATCATTAATTTGGCGTAGCATTATTAGTTATAAATTAAAGCAGAAATCAGCTGAACCTATTTGGTGGCACCGGTCTAACTTCTTACATAGATATAAATGTTATGCTGGTGTGAAAGCCTGCATTAGCGCTTTTTTATAGCTCAAACTATTCACTGTGTGTTTCAACACCTTTGTACATCTAGTCCATTAATGCGTACTATAAAATCTTCCCTTTATTTCCTGCTAAGCTTGTATATCACAGCTCAGCCTATGTTCCAACATGACACTATCCTGAATTCAGATTATTCTGATTAGTGTAAGAAAATGCAGCCTAAAACAAGGGCAAAACTGTTATCCAATATGCATTGTGTATCCCTAATCTATGCTATGTTTCCATGAGCTAGAATCCCATTAACGTGAGTGGAAGCTGTGTGTGTGAGACAAGTAAAGAATATTCATTGGTGAACTGAAGTGTGTGTGGGAGATACACCTTGCAGGTGGGAGGGAAGAATTCTGGCTATGGTTGGTGGTGTGCAGAAAGTCTAAGGCTGCCCTTATTACTCTGTTTGTAGAGTTGCAGAGTAAATCAGCAATGTTGCAAGCAGCTCTACATGGGTATGTGTAAGTGAATTTATTTACATCAGTGTGGTTCCTTGCAGAACAGCTTTCAGGTTCCAGGCCTGAATTAACACCGGGCAACATATCAGAATGGGATTTGATCTCTGTAAAAAAAAAAAAAAAAAAAAAAAAAAAAAAAAAAAAAAAAAAAATAGATTCAGTAAACTCTGCAAATTCTGATTAAAATCTTTTAAGGTTGTGTTCGTGCAAATGTAACCCACACAACTCCTGGGTATGGTACGCTGTCCCATGCAGTGGCACCAAGACCACTTAAAGATTAATGAGTCTGCTACAGCCTCAGTGGACAGCAACGTGGCTTTTAGCTCATGCAGTAGAGATTCATGCACTAAGCTTCAGAGACCCCAGGTTTGATCCTGCCCACCGGCTGTCAGCATTGCACAAAGATATGTTTGTGAGAAATTTCCCACTTGCTCATTCTGATGGGGCATTTTGTGAGAGTAAAATTATGTCCACAGTTTTAAAAATAATGCAGGCTTTAATTTGCTTGGGAAGATTTTGCAGTATATATAATGTGTGTGTGTGTGTGTGTGTAAACAATGCATAATTTTAAATAAATAAACAAAAGGGCACCATAAATCACAACAAATGTAAATCTCCTGTTTTTTAAAAGATCTCTAACTTCACTGAAGAAATTTATATTGTATAACTATATGTATGTATAATGAATTTTATTCATATAAGCAGTTATGTGCAGTGTTGACCTAGATATGCTTGCTGTAGGAATCATAACTTCATTTTTTTTTTTTTGTTTTAATGATTGAGGATTTAAACTTTCTATGAATGTAGGGTATTTTTTTGCTTTTAATTTCTTACTGCATGTAATTAAAAAAAAATCACATATTGAAAAACACCCAGGGGTGTGATTTTAATGTATACAATCAAAAATAGGTGGTGGCATGCACAGTTAAGTACATGTTGGAAGGAATTTGTGTTCTAGAATGATTGGTCCCTGGCTTCGTAAGGGGGCATCAGAGGGTACTGCAAGTCCACTGACACTACCCATACCATCCCCAGCCTCCATTTCCAACTTTTTGTGTTTTGTACAACCACAAGGCTGTAGTACTGCATCTGTGGCTGTATAATTTCAGAATATGAAAATCTGAATTAAAGGGCTGATTCATTGTTCAAACATTAATAACATAGGGGACTAAGAGGAGGGGATGGCTGGCCAGATCTGAGATGGGAACAGAGTCCAATCAGTTTACTCTGTGCTCCAAAGTGTGCATCTCAGATATAAAGTGGAATGATGCCATGTTTATGCATACATCGGATTGCAGCTGTCCATTGTCAACCTGTGATTTTTATCATGAAGTGTTCTTGAATTTCCAACTGTTGAAGTCAAGTGATTTCATGAGAATTGCAGCTTTCATTTTTTTAAAAAAGTGAGTTTCCAGTCCATGATTATGGCAGCGAGGTGGCACTTGAAAATGTGAAACCTAAAGGCTTGAAGCCAAAAGAGAAATAAAAAGAACCCCAAATTGATTCATTAAAAAAAAAAAAACACAACAAAACAAAAAAAAAAACACCTCTTGATTTCTTTTTTTTAAGATCGCCTCATAATTTTTGGGAGCATCTCATGATTTTTGAGTGATCATACTGAGCCTTGTGCACCTCTCTGGTTTAGGTGGTCTTGCAAAGAATTGTGCAGCCTATGAGTTTTAAACATCTGTAACTTTATTTCTAAATGAAATTTCTTTGGACATGTCTAGAATGAGGACTCTGGCCCTAATCCTGTAATAAGTAGCACAGAGCTGGACTGCTGTTGCATTTCTGTGGTGACTCAGGCTTTCTGGAGGCACAGTGGACTACCTGAATGCTCCATGTTACAGGACCAGGTTGTTATTCCATAACAACAAAATTGACATTTACAAATGTACAACACTTAGAGTCCAAAAATTCAACCTGATTTTAAAATAGCCCTCTCCCCCCCACGATTATCCTAATAAAAATATCTGAATGCAATTGGACATATATACACATTCCCCTGGTCCTGATAAAAAGCAAGAGAAATTTCAGGCTGGAGGTTAATTTTCATAAAGCTAGAAGCATCTGAAACAAAGCTTTGTAACAGGGCATCCTTGACCACAAGTATAGCACAACTCTGTATGGAAATTGTCGGTGCTTTTGATAAAGGGCTTTTATAGTATGCTCGCTTTCTTTACAATAATGGAACACAGTTTGATTTATATTGTTAATGTTCTGATTTTCTGGAATAATTACGGTGAAGGCCATAGTTATAAGAATGAATGGTAAAGGAATAAAATGCCTGTGAGAATAGGTTCTCTATGCTGTGAACCATTTTACATGCCTATCAGTAATTGCAGCTGTTAAAAGTATTGCACTTAAACTAATAAAATCGGTGAAAGATGACCGAGTAAACCTCTCTTCCTTAATAAGATTTAGTGTATGAAACTCTCCTTCCTCAGCCACCACAAAAAAAAAAAAAAAACTATTCTAGCATGGAGGGGGGAAGAGAACGTAGTGATAATTTTACAAGTTAAGTGAGTCTGGATTTTGTCTGTTCCCAATGAAGTAATTGACAAGATTACCATTAACTTCACCAGGAGCAGGATCTGGCCTGTTGGTTGATTGTCCAACCACAATGAAGACAATAGGAGTCTTGTCATTGACTTCAATGGTGGCAGGATTTCACCCTCTGTTTTATAAGCTTGATTCAACTGTGCAAGGTGTAGAGTGCCACTGGGATTTGAGAGCACTCAGCATTTCCTAGGAGATGCTCAGTGCCTATTGGGATCAAATCCGTTGTAAGCAAAATAAAGCCATATTAAACAAAGTAACTTCCCATCATTTGTTTCCTTAATGTTAATCTGTTCTGCTATTGCATTTTTATTGCCCCTGTCCATTCTTTAAGTAGCCATTTTTCATCACCAGAGTGAAATAAGAGCTTATCAAATTCTTTCCCCAAAGAATCCCAAGCAGAAATTGTAATTATTGCTGTTCAAATACTTGCAAATGGTCATGCTCCTTATTTACATATGGCATTGCTCTTGTGTTGCATAGTTTATATTGTCTCTAGAAACTTTGACTGTTTAATGCTGACATTCATAAGAACACTTTGAACCTTTTAAGTATCCATTGATTTTCCTCAGCTGTTTTCTTAAGTGGCATGACTTTAATCTGTTCTTATTATGATGTAAGTTGCTTTCTTATCAAGAATTAGTTGACCACAGAAAGCCATGGACATAATCTTGATTATGAAGACTGTGAAAGATCATTAAAGCTGAGTGAGTACAATTATTTTGTATCCACTAATGCTAGCTAGCCATGCTGATTTCTACTCACTGTTTAGCCAGTTTTAGGCCCCACTTCACCAAACTACATAAGGATGTGCTTAAACGTAAAAACAGGATGAATGAGACTTAAGAATGTAGCTTAAAGTTGAGCACATGCTTAAATGCTTGGATCTGAGCATGCACTTAAACTTTAAACACATGGTTAAATGTGTTAGTAAATCAGGGTATAAGCGCCGTTGAATGGGGGCTTAATTAACAATCCATCCCTATTCAGAATGTGCTTAAATGCTTTGCTGAGTTGGAGGCGTAATGATCATTCATAGATTCCAAGGCCTGAAGGGACTATTGTGATCATCTAGTCCAGTGGTTCTCAAACTTCATTGCCCCTTTCTAACAACAATAATTACTACGTGACCCCGAGGTGGGAAACTGAAGCCTGATCCCACCCAAGCCCCACTGCCCCAGGTGGAGGGCCAAAGCAGAAGCCCAAGGAATTCAGCCCTGGGTGGGGGGCCTGTAACCTGAGCCCTGTCTGGGGCTGACTTGGGCTTCCACCCCAGGTGGTGGGGCTCGGGCTTCGGCTTTGGCCCCAGGCCCCAGCAAGTCTAACACCAACCCTGGCAACCCCATTAAAACGGAGTTGCGACCCACTTTGAGGTCCCTACCCACAGTTTGAGATCTGCTGATCTAGTCTGACCTCCTGTGCAACTCAAGCCAGAGAATTTCCTCATAAATAATTCCTAGAGCAGATCTTTTAGGGGGAAATAAATCCATTCTTGATTTTAAAATGGTCATTGATGGAGAATCCATCACAACCCTTAGTAAATTGTTCTAGTGGCTAATTATTCTCACTTTCAAAAATGTGTCTTGTTTCTACTCAAGACTAGATGAATGCTAGCACAAGTGTGAAACACACATTCAATAGCTTTTTAGCAAAAGGCAGTGGAATAAATAGATTAATTTAAAATCAAGATAGTATGGTTAAAATTCACAAGTGCCCTTGTTGTCAGCGTAGAATGTTTGTTTTTTACTTGTTTTATCTCTTTAGGGAAGCGTGTCCGACTTTTAGTTCAGGATCAGCCCTTCGTTTTCAGATCTCTGTGGGGTAAAACTTCACACCGGGTGCAAAACTTCACACCGGGTGCAAAACTTCACACCTTCCTTGAATTTGCAAACCGCAAAATATTTGACTTCCTTCCAAATTTGTTCTTATTTCTTTCTCCCTTCCACTTACATAAAAATCTCTTTTGAGGATGTGAATTGTTGATTTTTGCCTGGCATGTGCATTAATTTGCTTCTGAAAATTGTTTTTCACAAGTGAAAATTTGCAAAGTGGAATTAGACAATTTTTGTCAAAGATCCACCAGTGATTCATTTCTACTTGTTTAAATGGGCTCCATTGAAGTCACTGCATACCATGGTCTTTAAACAATTAACTTGTCTACAATGAGTGTTTTGCTTGAGTAAGGACTGCAGGATTTGGCCAATAGAAATTAGACAAGCCATATTATCTCATCTAGTCACCCCTTTATCAGACGGAGTTGTTCCCTGCAGTGTATTTTCTAGAGCCTTTCTTGTTTAATTACCAGTATATGCCAAGCAACTCAGCCTGTCTAACACATTGTGTTGGAAAATATCTCTTTTCTCAAAAAATGTGTAGCATTCTTGGGCTTGATTTTTTTTTCCATTGTGTTTTATGTGCGTGTGACTCCACTAAAACTGATGAAGTTACAGCAGCATGTAGTTGGTGTAAAGTCATGGAGATTCAGGTTCCTACGTTTACTGCGGCAAGGGGTCTGCTGAGAGTTTGGTTGGAAGTGTGGAGTTTTAAATGTCTTTAAATGATAATTTAGTCCTCTGTTCTTTGTGAATTTGAGGAATCCTGTTGCGAATTGCAGCTGTAGGTCGGCTGAATTTTGCTTGTCCTTCCTGGTCCTAAGGTTCTTGTGGGTAAATGGCAAAAGTGAGGGTTCTTTGCCTGGCGTTGACATTAGCTCCCTTTGTGTCTTCTGACAAGTTATTTACCATTTTGGAGGATGTAACACTGACTGACAGACTCACAAAGGGCATTGTAAAGGGGGGTAGTCCCTTACATGGTCTAGATGGCCAATCACAACAAGGTTAGATTTGCATTAAGTAGGTCACTTGCCTCTTTGTCCTAGGAGCACTAATGTTTTGCCTACTGCCCCTCCCCAAGACTGGTATGAATGGATTCTGTGAATGGCTTCTGTTTAGCAGAGGGACTTGATCCATAATAGATGTAGCACTTAAAAAGAAATAGTAAAGGTCAGAAGTAGATGTGATGGAGACTTGCTGATGGAAAGACCATTTTAGAGAGAGCCAGGACTAATCTGGAAGTTTCCAGTCACACATGGAAAGGAAGGAATTATTATCTGCTCTGTGATTCTTGAAAGTTAGAACCCAAAGTTGAAAAAATATAGCAGCAGCCACCCCCCGAAGAGAAGGAGTTTTAATTCCAGAAAGCCATTTGGGAGCATATATGCTTAATCTACTACCACTGGGCTCATTTCTACTGCATGAAAGATGCACAGGAGCAAATTTCTCAGTGTCAAATTACTGTGTGACATGAGCTCCTCCTACATTATACCTCTTCTGAAACATCCATTCACATCTGCCACTGGGCAAGGATTGTGGTAAAGTTACTAGAGGCACATTGTTCAATGCTTGATAAGTTCAGGATACTACTCTCTAGTCACCAAGCTTGAAACAAGCTTCTTAATTACTCTGAAACCAATAGTTGTCTGGTATAGTCTAATTGGGACTATCTGAATCTGAAAGTCTTTCATGTTTGTCCAGGAAAACAAAGCAATTCATATTCTCTTACATCACAAATACTGGCAGAAATAGGCTGTATTTGTAAACAAAGCCAAAACAAGGTAGATTTAAGGATTGTCGATTAGGAATTCCTGTGATCTCATCCCAGCTCTGTCACTAACTCTCTCTCTCGCCTCTGGCATAGCATATCACCGTTTTGCCTCAGTTTCTCCTTCCGTAATGAGAGCTGTACTTATCTACCTCACAGAAAGATTATTTAAGTTTAGAAAATCAGAATTTCTATTGTCACATGCATGTTAGTGAAAGGCTTGTCCCACATCTGCCTTTTGATTGTACATGCTGCCTAGATTGTGCTATATTATGGAATGGCACCCTCTAGTCAATAAGCAAACCCATGACACTTTGTTTCAGTAGTATGCATGCTACATACCACTGAATGCTGCAACCCCCTCTTTAAATATCCAATAACCTAAGGTTTTGCATAAAGAGAGAGGCAGCCAGGTGAGGATCAAGGAAATGCTCATACACCTCATGACATAAGACCCATTCATGACCCGGATCGGTGGGTAGCAATCTATCTATTGGGGATCGACTTATCGCGTCTAGTGAAGACGCGATAAAAATCGATCCCCGATGGCTCTGCCGTCTACTCCGGAAATCCACCGCGGCAAGAGGCGGAAGCGGAGTAGACAGCGGCGCGGCAGCGGTCGACTCGCCGTCGTCCTCACAGCCAGGTAAGTCTACCTAAAATACGCAACTTCAGCTATGCTATTACGCAACTTCAGCTACGTGATCTTAGGTCGACCCCCTCCCCCCGTAGTGTAGACCTAGCCTTAGGAAACTAGTAAACATCCCTATTCTTGCTATTTGTATAAGATGTGTGGTCCTGTCTGTCTTTTCATAGACTACCAACCATCTCTCAACATTACTGGAGAAATCGTGAGCTTACTCCTTGCAATGCCAGCTAAAACTTGGGCAGCAAAAAGTGGTCACCGGTTTACATTTAAGTTTGTATCTCTTTAAGTAATGAATTTGGTATAAATGCATTCTTCACTCTCCAAGTGTTGCCCTTGTGGGCTATCTTTCAGCACCTTGCAATGTGAATTCTGCACAGCATGGGAGGAAAGCGTCTCGTACGTTGATGGAATCAGAGTGGTCAGTCTGCTCCAGGATAACCATAATCATGCACTTTCCTCCAATCTGCATTCAGGGTAGAATTCACCCCGATAGAGGAATCGGTTTAGTCCAGGGATTTTCAAACTTTTTATAGGTCAGGTCTTAATACAGGGATTGTCTTGGGACAATTCCCCTCCCATTGATGATCCCTTTGGTTACTGTTACAATTGCTTGTGCAGAACAGTAGGCAAGCATCTGATATTTTTAGTTGGCTTTTAATGTAGGTTAGTAGCTGGAGATTAATAGAAACCAGCACTGTGTGACCAGAGCATTCATCACAGACCACAGTTTGGGAATCTCTCATTTGGTCTTTGTAAAGTGAAAATAATCTGCGCAGGAGAATAGAAGTATATCAGATTTGTGTACAACTGAGAGTTTAACTTGAGTAGAAACGTCAACATACCCTTTTTCACCAATACCTTTCCTTGAAAGTGCTCTCCATTTCTCCCTCTGAGGGTATTTAGTAGCCTGTGTAAGTCAAAGTATTAAGATGATTAAATATTAAACATAGACTCTAGACCTTCATTAATTAATCTGGTCTGTTACCTGTACAAGACATAAAGCCATCTCATCTTCATTCTTGTCACAGTGTCATCTGTTGCAGCGCATGCACAGATCTCATGTAGCAGAGCACGCTTATATTGTGGATGGAAAAGGGATTCCGTTTCAAGGACAGCCTTAGAAAGAGGGTACAAATAGATAAATCAGGTTTTAATAATATTTTGTGCCGTTAGGACCTTTTTTAATGGGAGGATCTCAGACTGCTTTGCAAATGGTAACTAAGACTCCTAGCATCTGTGAGAGATAGGGAAGCAGCATATTCCTTCCGCAGGTGGGTAAAGAGAGGTTAAACAGCTCCATCTTCTTGTACAGAATCTTGTGTGAACCTACCCAGTCGCGTAGGTGTAAAAGAACCTGATTGGCTTGCACTCAAATGCGCGCGTGTGTGTGTGTGTGTGTACCAGAGGTGCCCATAAACAGAAGTATTGTTAATAGAGGTGCTCTAAATTATCAAGCAAAGATATATTTTAACAAAACCACATAGGGGATTTTAACACCCTGTAGCCATTAATATAATGGGAATTGGGCATGCAAATACTCTTGGCAGCTTTAAAAAGATCAGCCTTATCATTTGAGAGGCAATTAGAGGCTCCAGTCAGGGATCCCATTGAGCTAAGTGCTGTACAAAGACATAGTAAAGAGACAGTCCCTGCCTAAAGAGTTGACATTGTAGGTTTATAATGAGATGCAAGAGATGGATAAATCAAGCTGGTGGTGATAAGGGTGAGTTTAGAGACAACAAACATATTTTCCAAAGAACATGGACTAGCTGTGCACACAGTGTAGTGCCACTTGCCTAAGTCAAGCGCTGTTTGACTTACGTGCAAACACAGTCAGTGAATGAGCCTGCTACTTTTAATACAGCCTGAAGCCTTGGTTTGAATACGTGGGTGCTGCAGTGCTGTCAGATTTCACCATTTTTGGTGGTGGTCTTAAAACCCCAGCTCCTGGAGTCACGTGATCCCATGAGAATATCAGATTTCACTTTTGTAAGTTTTTTAGCCCTCAGATTTGCCGAGGAAAGCTTGGAAATGTGAACCCTAACATCTCAAAAGGCAGATGGCAAGTTAAACCCACAAATAATTGTTTAAAATCTCATGATATTTAAGCCAATTTCATGACTTTGTGGGACTTATGATTTTTTGAATGGATTAACATTAATGGAGTTGGGCACCTCCACTGTCCACGAGAAATTAGTAGAGAGACAAAGGCAGGGGAGACAATTTTTCCCCTCCATGCAACATAGACCTAAGTGGGCCTTATTCTCAGCTGGTGCAAATGGAAGTGACTCTACTGACTTCAGTAGAGGTGCAGCCATTTACATCGCAATGGAGAGCCTGGCCCAATATGCATCCCATCCACTGTGCTGATGTAATATAACATCCCTAATCTAAAGAGAAAAGCAAATCTAGTACCTTCCAAAGCACATCTGAAACTTTAATCAATAACTGGAATGTAAGAGCTTGGCAGTGGGACAGGCATGGGGTTTAAAGCAGGCTGCCTGACCCTCGTGTAGGGAATCAATTTTTATGAGGAGTAGAATCTGGCACTTGTCCTGCATGATCCGTCGAGAATCAATTTGACAAAATTTGGATAATGGATTAGTGCTGATCGAAATTAAGTAATTTTATGTGACTTTAACACGCTGCATAAGATGGTTCAGTCAATAATACTTAAATAGAGATGCCCCAATATTAGAGGATGGTTTGAAGTAAGCAAACCGCATGTTCTGTATAGTGTTGTTTGTATATAATTATCTCAGCATGCCTGCCAGGGGAAGGGGAGAAATCTTAACATAGAAGCGCATTACTAACGCACTACTTTTCCCATTTGAGTTTGCCATTCGAGTCTAAAGCAGCATTGGCTTTTGGTGCTGTGTAGCCTGGAAAGTCATCTTTACAAGAAGGAAGACCTGAGAGTGAGCTCGGACCTAGTCCATGCCTAAAATTTAGGTCAACGTAACTACATTGCTCAGGGCTGTGACAAATGTCATGCCCTGTATGAGGTAGTTAGGTTGACCAACCCTCACTGTAGATGCAGCAAGGTTGACGGAAAAATTCTTCTACCGCTTCTCAAGGGTGTGGATTTACTTTAGTGGCTTGGGGAAAAAAAAACCTTCTATAACTATAGTGACTAAGCTACATCAGTGTAGCTGCTGCTGTAGTGCATGTACTTGTAGACCACATGCCCTTAGTCATCAGCAGACTTACTGCACCCCGCAGCACCATTGAAAGCCAGGTATTGGATGTTTCTATCACTGAGGAGGCTAGGAGCAAAGTGTGCTCTAACAGTGGGGCATTGAATCCAAAGTGTAAATATCAGACACATTTATGGGCTTAGCACTATGCCTTTTCTGAGAGGTTGCAACATGACTGGGCACAGAGATATTTACCTCTGAAGTAAATCATGTTCCTTGCACAGAAGATAAGTGGACAGATTATTGACCTTTGTGAGTGGATGCCTGATAAGGGAATGGACCTGCTGCTTCAGTACTATCCCTTCGGTGAAAAAGACAATCCAGCTGTGCCAAGGTGTTTCACAGTTAGACTTCCCTTTCACGGGGAGAGTGTTAGACATTCAGAGATGTCGCAGTGATTAACATGTCCTCTGAACGCTGTGCGCTGTCACGGCAAGGTGCCCAGCTGTTTGATTATGGATTTGACAATGAAGTGAAATTCAGTCTACAAAACCTCTTTATTTCTCTAGCGAGAATGGCAGCCATTTTACTGAGCTGCTCACGGACTGCCTGATCCTGCCAGTCTAAAAACACTTAAAAAAGAAAAACAGCTGTCAGCCATTGGCTCTGGTACAAAGTAGAAAACTCCATTCATTATTTACTCAGTTTGTTTCCCACCCTGTTGCAATGTAGGTGCCTCCCCCACTTGCACAGTTCCAGCCATCTGTAGCCCTACTCTATTTTCTTATTCACTGCCACTCGCTCAGGGGTGGATCAAGGCTAAATAAGGCCCTCCGCCTCTCACGCCAGAAAAATGTCTCTTCCCTCGCCAAATGGCTTTTTTCTCAGTTCCCTCTCCATGGATTTCCAGACACTTCACATCCATACCCTGTCACTGCCCTGCTGTGGATTCCCTGATCTTTTTGTTAATCCCCCAGGACTGAGGGCTGTTGCTTCTGTGGCTGGTGCTACGTGCTTTCTGTCCGGGCTTGGACTCAGGGCACTATTGTGGTTTCATTCAGAGCCCTTGGTTTGCATTTGCACTCTTTTCAGGGGAATCAAACCTTTCCTGGTCCAACATGAATGAGTGAAAAGCTGTGTCTGATTTCCAAACTTAGGTTACCTTTTGGTAGCACAGTCAGCTCAGAGTGACCACCCTCACTGGCTGAGGCTTAGCATAATTTTTGATGAAATACTTCTGTTACTCAAACTTGCATACAGAAATGTCTTGATGTTGAGGCAATGGAAATAGAGGGGAGGGTGCCTAGAAGGGAAGAGGGATGCTTTATTAGGTTAGTGTTGTGATGTATCTGTTTTGCATAACTCAGAGAGAAGAATTGCTTTATCAATTGGCTTCCCCCTCCCTTTGCTCACTCTAATGATTGCTAGAGAAACTGATTTAATCAACAAACCATGCAAGTGCAGTGATTGTGAATCAGATCCTTGTGAAGCAAACAAATGTTTCACCGTAAATTGCCAAAGGAGACCAGCTACTCTGCTCTTTTTACTCAAATAGATTGTCTTTTAAGCAGCTGCCTCATAAAAAAGCCTGTGCTATGTATGGACCTTTAATCAACATGTCACTAAAGCCTGCGTTCTGGTATGCTTCATTTGAAACACATCCAGTGCTTTTATTTATTAAATCGTCCAGTTCCGATTCCAGCCACTATTAACCCTGGTAAGCGAAGATGGATGAGTGAGTGACAAAAAGCTTGTCAGAGCTGAGATCATTTATGTGTGTGTGATGTCTTGATCTGTTTGTACATCCCTCTTGGGGACCATCGGGCAATTAAATTCACCCATTACAAACAGAGCCCTCTCTGTACACTCTGATTTGATAGGAGAATGGGTAATTCCTGTTAATGACTACTACATCTGTTCAATTACAATGCTTTGTATTGATGGTTAATTAGGGAATGTGTCTAGATGGGGCAGGGGAGGAGAAGAAAGGGGGAGGGATGGCTCCCGTGTAAATGTCAGACACTCTTCCTCAATAGTCTGTCTTTGTAACATGCATTGAATGCACTGACAGGCATTGTAGTCTTCTGACCATAGGGCATGTACCCCAGCCTGAGAAAGGAGAGCAAAGCCTTTTTGAGAAGGAGTTGTTCTAAAGCTGAATTACACTTAATGGCATCTTTATCCAGCTTTACTGTGAAGTGACCCTTGCTGACCTTTGGCCCCATCTACATGCTCAGAAATCATTCCTAAGCCTTGGCTTTAAACCCTGTTTCAGAGCACAGGTTTTATTGCCAACCCCGGGCATTCAAAAATCATGGGTCAGACCCCTCCTAAAATCATGAATGTTAAAAAAAAAAAAAAAAAAAAAAAAAAAAACTCATGATTTTAAGCTAAGGGTGGTTTTTATTTGCCTGCTGGCTTTTGAGTATTAATTGTCACATGTTCTGCTGTTTTTTCCATCTGCAACTATGTGAGCTAGAAACTTATCTATTTTTAAAATAAAGCTGAGATTCTTGTGTAATCACATGACTCCAGAAGCCAAGGCTTTTAAGAAAAATGAGAAATATCAGTATTGAAAGACTCGCAATAAAATCGCAGAGCTGGCAATGCTGCACGTGGCTGAGCTGGCCTGTGAGGCCTGGTGGTAACTGTGTTAGAGATTTGTGATATAAAGCACTGGAGAAGGTTAGTCACACATGGCTTTAACACAGATGTGGCCTATCCACAGTGGCTGGCACAGCCATGACCATGATCCTGTGGCCATTACACAAACAAGTGGTGGTCACTCATGTGAGTAGTCCCATTGAAGTCAAGAGGCTACTCGGATGAGTTAGGGTTTGCTGATCTGGGCCTGATCTTTTGCATAAACAGTTTTCAACCCTCTATTTAAGATTGCTGTACTGAGAAACAAACTGCACTGTGGAATAGATTAACCCTTTACTCAAGGAGTACAGAATATTGATTATTTCCTTTGTGACAAAGTTCCTCTATCTTGGTGGGTCCTGCACTTATTGGCAGATTTTCTTGCCTCAGAGATTCACCATGTGGGTTGGGGAACAGCCCAGAAACCTTCCCCTCTGGAAGGTCCCATAGTCCAGCTCAATTGGGAGGTTTGGGGGGGAACCCGGGCCCACCCTCTACTCCGGGTTCCAGCCCAGGGCTCTGTGGACTGCAGCTGTCTATAGTGCCTCCTGTAACAGCTGCATGACAGCTACAACTCCCTGAGCTACTTCCCCATGGCCTCCTCCAAACACCTTCCTTATTCTCACCACAGGACCTTCCTCCTGGTGTCTGATAACGCTTGTGCTCCTCAGTCCTCCAGCAGCTCTCCCTCTCCTTGCGCCTCTTGCTCCCAGCTCTTCACACTCGCACCACAAACTGAAGTGAGCTCCTTTTTAAAGCCCAGGTGCCCTGATTAGCCTGCCTTAATTGATTCTAGCAGCCTCTTCTTAATTGACTCCAGGTGTCCTAATTAGCCTGCCTGCCTTAACTGGTTCTAGCAGGTTCCTGATTACTCTAGTGCAGCCCCTGCTCTGGTCACTCAGGGAACAGAAAACTACTCATCCAGTGACCAGTATATTTGCCCTCTACCAGACTCCTGTACCCCACTGGTCTGGGTCTGTCACACCTTCCAGAAGTTTTCCGACAAGGATCATGACAGCCATTAATATGCATCTGCAGTTCAGGAGCTATACTATAACATTCCACTGGCTCCCCCATTTTTTTTTTTTTTTAAACAGGAACTTACTGCAATTTCAGTGGAATTGACCTTACAGGACACGAGCAATTTGAAGACACCAGGATTTTATACACTTGCTCCTGTTGTGGGTGCTTAACATTCAGTTCAATACCCTTTTGATTTGACAATTGTTTTTATTTTCCAATTTCCTTTCCTTTCTTTTTTTTTTAAATGCCAGCATTGAATGCAGATAAATTCTACCTTTAGAAGATGGAGTCTATTTACATCTCTGCAGTGCAAAGTCTCCTTATGCTGTGACACGTGTGGTATGTTACAGAGGTGACAGCATTTACACAAGCCTTTGAAGGCTTGAAGATATTTGCAAATGAAATAGATTATTAGTCTGGAGGATATTCTGCAACAAAGAGATGCCACTGTATATAACACTTCGGTAAACTACTTTTGTAGAGGAGAGCAGCGGTAACTGTAGGATGATGAGGTAAGGTAAGTTGGAGTCAAAGATTTGTGTTTCTTTGACTATGTGGCCTTATCATATACCAGCATGTTACCTTCTGATAATAGATGTTTTATTTATGACTCCTTGTGATGATTAAACAGGAGGAATCAACTGCACAGAACAGTTGATTCCAAACAGTCTCTAAGGATCAAGTCTCGGTGGTGAACTGTTCTTGGTTGCAGAGTAGCCACCATGTTCGCTTACACATTTGCTGTATTAACAGTATTTAAATCATTATGGAAGTTACCTAGACCAGTGCTTCTCAAAGCCGGTCCGCTGCTTGTGCAGGGAAAGCCCCTGGCGCTCCGGGCTGGTTTGTTTACCTGCCGTGTCCGCAGGTCTGGCCGATCGCGGCTCCCACTGGCCGCGGTTCGCCGCTCCAGGCCAATGGGGGCTGCTGGAAGCGGCGCAGGCCGAGGGACATACTGGCCGCCCTTCCTGCAGCCCCCATTGGCCTGGAGCAGCAAACCGCAGCCAGTGGGAGCCATGATTGGCCGAAACTGCGGACGTGGCAGGTAAACAAATGGGCCTGGACCGCCAGGGGCTTTCCCTGCTAGGGTGACCAGACGTCCCGATTTTATCGGGACTGTCCTGATATTTCCTTGTTTGTCCCGCGTCCCGACCGACGTGCAGTCGGGACACTGGACAAACAAGGAAATGCGCCGGAGCCTGGAGCCCGGAAGTGCTCGCACCCCACCCCCCGCCCCGACTCCACCCCCTCCTCCCCCGATTGGCTCCCTCCCCGAATCCCCACCTCTTCCCCGGGCTCACCATTCCTCCTCCCTCCGCAAGCGCTGGAGGGAGGCCCGGGAGACTCAGAGGAAGCGCGGGGCCGGGGTGAGTAAGAGTCCGGCCTGGCCCCGAGCAGGCAGGACTCAGTTGGGTGGTAGGGAGAGGAGGGGGGCGGCCCGCGGTGCCAGGCAGCGGCTGTTGTTCTCTCCCCCGGGCAGCGGGACTCTGGAGCAGCCACTGCTGCAGCTCCCACTGCCGCGGGGGAGGAAGCGGCCGTGGCGCTTGGCGGCTGCGGCTCTGGCGCCCCCGAACCTCCCGAGCCGGGGCCTGCTGCAGGGACCCAGCAGCGTGCACGCTGCGCTCAGCCCCTGGCCAGTCCGGTCTGGGCTGCTGCCCAGCTGGTGCTATCCCGCGGCAGCCCCGGGGCGGAGGCATCGGCAGCCCAGCCCCGTTCGATCCCCTGCGGGACCCAAGCGGGACGGGGGGGCTGGGGCCTGCTGCCCCCACTTCGGGGCCGCTGCGGGATAGTACCAGCTGGGCAGCAGCCCAGACGCGCCTGGCCAGGGGCTGGGCCCAGCGTGCGCGCTGCTGGGTCCCCGCAGCAGGCCCCGGCTCGGGGGGTTTAGGGGCGCCAGAGCCGCAGCCGCCGAGCGTCATGGCCGCTTCCTCCCCCCGCGGCAGTGGGAGCTGCAGCAGCGGCTGCTCCAGAGTCCCGCTGCCCGGGGGTGAGAACAGCCGCCGCCTGGCACCGCGGGCCGCCCCCCTCCTCTCCCTACCACCCAACTGAGTCCTGCCTGCTCGGGGCCAGGCCGGACTCTTATTCACCCCGGCCCCGCGCTTCCCCTGAGTCTCCCGGGCCTCCCTCCAGCGCTTGCGGAGGAAGGGTTTTTTTTTTTTTTGGCCACGCCCCCCACCACGCTCTCCCCCCCCGCATCCCGATATTTGACTTGGGTGATC
Organism: Chrysemys picta bellii; assembly: GCF_011386835.1. Lineage (NCBI taxonomy): Eukaryota > Metazoa > Chordata > Testudines > Emydidae > Chrysemys > Chrysemys picta. The sequence goes on from NC_088791.1 coordinate 21,727,957, forward strand.
TGGTCACCCTATTCCCTGCACAAGCAATGGATTGGCTTTGAGAAACACTGACCTAGACTATGAAATGCATGGTATAAAAACAAGTCTATTTTTAATAATATTTGTTGTTTTTCATCTGGAGATTAAATATTAATTGGTGCAAGGACTGGAACCCAGATGTCCCCCCTCCTCAGCCCTGAATATCAGGACTGTCCCTATAAAATTAGGACATCTGGTCACCCTACAAGCTAGCCAATATAAGATTGGTGTATTTTAATTTATTTTTCTTTGTATACATGGAGCATAAATAGAATGAGGACATCCAAAGACTATGCTTACCATGGGCTGCATGGTGCCCTGATGTACATTGCATGGAATGCCACTAACATCGGTCAGGCTGCACAGTTGGAAGGGTTTACTGCTGCAGTCAATGGAAACTTTGCTATTGACTTCAGTGGGAGCAGAACTGGGGGCCTAAATCAAGAGAGAATTTGGGTGTGATTAATATATTCTGAGCAGATGTATACCTGCAGTTCTGGCAAACACGCGTCTTCAATGACGAATGGTCTTAGAAATATCTACAGAACAATACATACAACGTCGAATGTCACAATATACTTTCAAAACGATCTCTTTGGGTGCGTTTCTGAGTTGGGATCTGATCCTATAGTCCTTTCTCAGGCAAAACCTCTACTGCAGGGCTTTGAGTGCAGGAACAGGCCCTGAATTGACAGGGTGATCTTACAAACTTCCTAGCACCAACCAAGTGCTTTCTTGCCGCTACATTGGGCAGGCAACATTCACACACTTTTACCACCCAGACACATGTGAGATACCACCACTTTTCTGTGCACTCTATAATAGGACATTAACTGCAGTGCCTCAGATACTGGTGTGCGGCAATTGTTGACTCTAATCATGACAACTTTATATGTATTACTGTACAAAAGCTTGTGTAGCTAATTCAGCCAAAAAGTACAGTGCCAACTGCTGCATTCTAGCTGCATGAAGGCAAGCCTGTGCTACAATGTAAAGACACAACGTGTGTGGCCCAGATGGAATTCTCACAATTGCCCTGGGAACGTATATATTTGTCAAACTACGTATTTTGATCTCATTTGTATAAGCCTTTTTCCTTGTTAACCTTAATAATCACTTCTTTACTAGTATTCAATCTGCTATATTTTAATTTCATTATGCTTTTACTAAGATTAAAATGCAATGCTTATTAGTTTTGGAGAGAAAAATTCATTTCAATATAAATGACAGCTAACATGTGAACCTGATACGTTAAATGCAATTGATAAAACTGTTTCATGCATAAAATGCCTTAGCAAAACTGTGCATTTTAAGCACTTTATAAAATCCCATTACAGTGAAATTTATTTTTCAATCATCGTTTTGATGATGATTTTTTTTCTTCCAGCGAGCAATGCAATGCCCAAGGACAGAGCTACGACATAATAAAATAATACTCAGAAGCACTTACATAGTGCTTCTCATCCATGGGGATCAGATTCTAATCCCAGTTCCATTGGTGTAAATCTGGAGTAACTGCATTCTGATGAGTGGGTTCAATTCTCATCTCATTTATACAAGTGTAAATCCACAGAAGTCAATGGAGTTATTCCTAATTCTCACTGTTGTAATTGAGGTCAGGATTGGGCCCAGTGGAGTTATTCCCGATTGACAGCAGTTCAAATGAAAATACTGTTAATTATCTAATCTGTTTATTTAGGTCCCCATCATCCTACTGTCTGAACATCCTGAATTTCAAAGCACTTTACATAGGTTAGTATCATTAACCCAATTTTAGAGAAGTGGGAACAGAGTCTGAGTCTGTGAGTTGCCAGGGTCTCACAGCACTGCAGTTGGCTTTTTAGTTTCATGTATTGTGTGTTAACAATCGTGAATATAACTTCTCATGTACAGCCTGCACAATGGATGTTTGCATGACACAGCAAGCAACACTGTCTAAATTACACTAGAAGTTGCAGTTGTGTGTCAACATAGATTAAAACACAATTAAATACATGCAGAAATATTCCAGATAAAGAGCCAGGAAGGAAACCTGGGTCTTCTATTCCTGTGCTCTATTAACTGGACCAGATTTCCTCATTATTTAAAAAAGATATATATTAAGCTCCATCTGCTGTAGATTTAAAAACAAGCTCATTATCATGCATGCTGCAATTCTAGTTTTTGGGCTATAGCAGTGTTAAGTAGATTTTGAGTATTTGATTAATTTTCTTCTTATAAGCAATAAACGTACTTGATAGATATCCAATTGTAAGAGCCTGTAATGAAACACATCTAGGAAACAATGGCAATCAATGAGCTGTAACTTCATTAAGTCTTATCTCTTTATATGAGATACTTCTCATTTAACTGAAGGTGGTTAAACTTTAATAATTTTTTAAAGGGCTTCTATTTAGGATATATGTTAATTCTGGATCTGAATCAGTTTGTGTCAGGCGTAAATATCTTGGGTTAAACATTAAGAAGTGTGTTGTGTTTAAAATAATAAATGATTCTCCGTATAATAGTAATTTCCATTAGGGAATATTTTTTGTGTTTACTGGAATGCTGCAGATTGTAAAAGGAGACTCTTTTGGCAAAAAAGAAGAGAAATATTTGTGGAGCAGCAGCTGTAATTATGGGCTTGCTCTGCTAAACACCTGTCTGTCACTTGCTTTATACAGAGTTTGCTTATAAAAAGTAGCAACACAATTGAGGACTGATCTGCTGTCTTAATGCAGGCAGCAGAACTTCTGTTGAAGTCCGGAATCTATCCTAGGTAGATGTGGCCACCATTACTCAGATTCTCAGCACCTCTTGGTCTTAAATCCGTTTATCTTTACAACACTCCTGTGAGGTAGGGAGGCAATGTTGTCCCTGTCCAGTGTTTCCAGTGGCACTGGCACTGGAACACTTTTTAGAGTGGGGGAACTGTGCCCCCTCCCTGCCCCTGTCCATGCCCCCCACAGCCTGCTAGAGCTGGGTCTGGGAGCAGGGCCATGGCTCCGGGAGGGTGGGGATGCGGACAGTGGGAACGGGGAGTGGGGCAGGTGGACCTTGGGACCAGCAGCTGGGAACCTGAGTGCGGGGGCTGGGACTGTGGGGCTGGGGGCCAGCACCCTGGTTCGTGGGACTGGCAGCATCCCCTGCACCCCTCTTCCAGATAGAGAACTGAGGCACGTAGATGCGGTGTGACTTGGTGAAGATCACACAATAAGTCCAGAGCAGGGGCTTATCCCCAGATCTCTGAAGTCCTACATTAGGTGTGTTAACCACTGACCCATCCTTCTGCTAACTTTCGCTGGTGTAAAGACTACTGTGTTGGGCTCACACTGGTGTTTAGCTGAGGTGTGGAGCGACCGTGACAGGCTCTCTGCATCACATAAGCCTCACTTTGGGGCTATTTGCTGGAGCAGCTGGTAGAGCAGTCTTGGATGTTCGTGAACCAAGCCTGCATAGGCCTGCGGCATGTGCTGCAATGGGGAGGGACCTAAAGAGCCGTATTTTTGTAGATCCAATGACCCGGATGCCCTAGTCAAGGATGTGGAGGGGCTGCAGCTGCTATTTCAGCTTTGGACCTGGTTTTGGAGGTGGATTTTTGCCTCCCTAACCCACTTCAAGAAGCCTAGATGTGGATTTCACTCTTGATGAGCAAATTCTGGGTATTTGCCTTCTAAAGCCTTTCTGCTTAGCATGGAAATGCTAAAGCTTCCTCCAGGAAAAGAAGGGGGTTAGATGTGAGGGAGGGCTAACCTTCTCTCTCCTCCTGCCCTCGCCAGAAAACCCAGATCTCTAAGGTGACATGGCATTCTAGAGTATAGAGATTCATATATCTAGCTCACTGGATCAAATCTGGTGCAGATAGGGAGTGGCTCCAAATCATCATAATCTGTGGCAATCACAGAAACTCTGTGCCTCAGTTTCTATTTCTGTAACAGTGGGATAGTAATTCTAACCCATGTACAGTGCTTTGAGAGTCAAGATGTTGAGCTAATAGGTTGATGGGGACCTAAATATACAGATTAGAGAATTAACAGTATTTCATTTGCATGGGTGTCAACTGGGAATAATTCCATTGGGCCCAATTCTGACCTCAGTTACAACAATGTAAATCAGGAGTCACTCCACTGACTTCAGTGGATTTACACTTGTATAAATGAGATGAAAATTGAACCCATTCATTTGAATTCAGTTACTCCAGACTTATACCAATGATGCTGGGAGGATGAAAAGCACTACGTGTGTGCTGCTGTTATTTAATATTTTATTAATATTAAAATTTATTGCAGGCAGCAAGTTTCATGAGCACTGCACGAAAGATTGATGTAGACGTTTATTAATTTAAAGGGGTGGGGGGAAATAAGGTGGCATTTATTAGTATTCCATCAGTGCCAAGAGGCTGCAACTAATCACTGAGCTAGACACTAGACAAACATAGAGTAAATAATCTCTACCATGATGAGTTTGCAGTCTGGATAGACACTAAAGAAAACCTTTTTACCAGAACAAGAATGACTGTACACTGTACAGAGGCTCACACCTTCCGCCATACTGACAAACAAATCAACCAACCAAATAAATAACCCTACTTCAAGCAAAGCGTTTATACCATGCAAAGAGAGAAAACCCAGAGACTCCCTGGAGTACCCTAGGGGCTTGGCTATTGGTACTCTAATTTATGTGAAAGGCACTCCTGTACTGTATAGACAGCAGTGTGTTACCCTTAGAAAGATCAACAAGATGGGTAAAGGGGAGTGGAGAAGAAAGAAAGTAGTATCCCCATTCTTGCAGTATAATGAATGCTGCAATGTGTACACTCCATCCGCATACTAGAGAGTTCCTTCATGGGCAGCATGGCTCCCAGCCACTTCTCACTCAGTGCAATAGCTAGAGGCTATAGTCTGACTCTTATTTAGACAAAGGCTTGTTCCAATCATCTCCAAGAATTAGTCCCATGTGATAACCAGTTTTGCAATGAATCTCTGGTAGTGCACACAGACCCCACTGACATTGGGATAGAACTGGGATCTTCAGCACTCACAGCACGAGCCCCTACCACTTGAGCTAAAGGACAAAATCCTTTGTATACACCTTTGTTCAGTACTAATGGAATTTTACATGCCTTCAATCCACCAGCAGCAAATAGATTATGCCAAAGTATCCGAGAAACCAATGGCCCAGGTTCAGACATGCCCAAAGGTTATATAATTAGTTCAGCATGTCTCTTATTGTGGTTGTAAAGATCCTTCATGGTGTGGCATCTGAATGAATCGTTAAGTCTCCTGTACTAAGGTATAAGTCAATCAGAGATGTGACATTCACTTCCTGGGATACTGACTGCTTTTCTTTTATGTGGCTTCCATGTTACACCTGGGCTTTAAAACTGAGGTGACAGTTTTACCCATCTTTAGATACTGTTGGTGTGATTCAAGGTAATGCCACTTCTCTAAGGGATTGATCTCATGCCCATTATTGAAGTCTGTGGGAGTCTTTGCATTCACTTCAATGGTCATTGCATCAGGTCTTGTGTGTTCAGTCTTCTGAAATGCTGAGCACCCTCCTCTGCCTTTGACTTGGAATAAATGGGAGCTGAGGGCAATCAGCGCATCGCAATGCAATTTGGTCAGTATCTCACAGGATCTGCCTCTCATTGCTTTTTTCAAAGCCTCACCCATCAATCCATCAGCACATGTGAAATACAAGTACTGTCCGCTTGATAGGTCATTAGAATATATAGTATTATTAAAATTCTCCCTAGGAGTCATACACACTAGCAAAACTAGTGATTTCCTTATAGAAAGTTAATAATTCCATTGTAATGTGTGTTCTCCTTTCACATGTCAGCTAGAAATTGTAATAACAAGCAGTTTCTACTTGCCCTTCAGTTTTGTCTGAAAGGAAAAATCCTGGCTGACAATTCTGTATTTATGATAATTTTGTAGCAGGATTTTTTCTTTGTGCTCCCTTTACCCCTCCTTTCATGGATAGTAAATCTTCTTCCAGAAGCATCTGATTCTGAAAGGGAAGGTTATTCTGAGCAGGAAAACAAAGAGTAAGGGTAGATTGGATAAATATAGCAGTGCTTGCTCTTTCATTATTTGAGTCAAACCTCCTTTATCTTCATTTTTCAAACATTGCTTTTCTATTGAATTAAGAGCATGTGGTCTGCATTTTTGGGGAGTAGGGGTTGATACACTGAGAAATATTGAACTATTTTGTAAGCAATTCACTTTCTTGTAATCCACAATTTTCATTATTTTAACTGTTTATTAGATATTCAAAGGTGTGCTGAACACATTCAGAATCACAGACAAGATATGCGCTGGTCCTGAGGAATTTATAGCTAAGGTCCCAAACCTCATTGTGATCTGCGTTGACTGACTGACTGCAGTGGGCAACTAGGGTATGTCTACACAGCCCGCGGCTTCGGTTGACAGACCTGGGCTCGCGGGGATCATGCTACTGAGCTAAAAACAGCTGTGTAGATGTTGTGGCTCGTTCTGGAACTCAGGCTCTAAAACCCAACCTGCATCTTAAAAGTGCTGTCCACACAGCTGTTTTTAATGTGTTAGCGTGAGCCCCGCAAGCCTGTGTCTGTCAACCTGGGATCAGAGTCTCATTGCTGTTGGCTGTGTAAACATGCTTCTAGAATTACATTGAAATCACTGGGGCTCCATGAGGGTGTGCATAGCTGTCTGCTCATAACATCAGAGCCAAACACAGGAGGATTCGGCCTTACCTCAGTGCACATAGTCTCAAAGCCATGATAGGGCCTGATTCTGCTCCCATTGACGTCAGTGACAAAACAGATGTAACACTGTCTGAATTAACTGCCCCCGTTTCTTTAATTTTTGAAATCCATGAGGGCTCTACTTTTTTTACATATTGAACTAGTGGTGCACAATACGGTGTGAAGTTTATTTTAAACACACGTTGAACGTAAAAAAAACCCCAAACCCACAATGGATTTGGGTTGTGTAAAGAAGGGTCTCCAAGGCAGAGACCTTTGATGCTGATTTTCAACCAGACATATGTTTAAATGGCCCTGGTTAAACCTGTAACTCTGGGGATTGTAAATTGCTATAGTGAAAGAGTGTTTGTTGTATTGACTGTCAAATTGGTCTTTATGGACCACATCTTACCATCAGCCCTTGAGCCAAGTATCCAGCTGAACTCTTCCTGAGGTAGTTTGCTTAAAAAACACATGGCATGCTGTGGCCCCATGTTTGAAATTTCAGGCCACATTCTGCTTTTGAACACTCAGATGAGGTTCCCATTGAAGTCAGTAGGAGCTGCACATGTGTGGAACATAGATATGTAATCTTTTTATGTGGCTCTTTTTATCCATAGATCTCAAAGCCTTTTAACAAAGAAGGTAAGTCTCTCATTATTCCCATTTTGTAGGTGAGGAAACTGAGGCATGGGGAAATGACTTGCCCAAGATCAGTCAGCAAACCAGTGATGGAGCAAAGAACAGAACCCAGGACTCACGAGTCCCAATCCACTAGGCAAAACTGCATTTCTTCTTGGTTATTGTCTTTATCTTTGAGAACAACATATATGCAAGTGAGGAAATCTTTGCTATGTGGAATGTATAGCATAGGAAATCTAACCTCAGTAATTTTTTACTCTGCAATAATTCTCAGTGCCTGAGATGACAAAAACAAGGGTTCAGAGCAATTGTATTACTGTCTCTTTTGAGCTTAAATATATTCTGATTTTTCTCTTTAAAAATTCTCATTGCAACTTTAATGCTCTACTAAATAAAAATAAACCTCTCTTCAGCATCAAGGTTCTGTTGCTGACCTTCTCAGGAAAAAAAAATTGCTGCCTCTTTAAGTCACAAGACCTCATGTTTGCTGTGACAACTTTCCAATTGTTAAATAAACTCTGACCATGAGCAACCGTCAGACAGATATTACACTGTGGGCTTCAGTGAAAAGAAGCAGCAGACAAGCATTTCAGTACCCAGAAGCTCTCATTTCTTTTCTTTTCTTTTTAATTTGACGCATTACTCTTTTACCCCTCCCCCCAAAAATACAATGTGATAATATGATACATTTGGATATGTTTAATAGAAATTGCCATTTTGGTCTGGGATTACAATCTACAAGTGTTGTGCAGAATTTCCCCTGCAGATTTAGTACTGAGAATGTGTCCAGTTCAGAAACCTAGGGTTACCATATTTTGTGCCTCCAAAAGGAGGACACTCCACGGGGCCCTGGCCCCGCCCCCAGCCCCGCCCCCTCCCCCGCCCCTCCCCAAAGTCTCCGCCCCCTCCCCTGCTTCCCGCGAACATTTAATTCGCGGGAAGCCTGGGCAGGTAAGGGGGGGTGTGGGGGGAGGAGGTGCGGCCCAGGCTGGCCCACCCCCGGCCGCCCAGCACTGCCGGCCCCCGGCGGCCCAGCGCACCCCCCCGGCGGCCCGACCCCACGGCCCAGCGCACCCCCCCGGCGGCCCGGCTCCCGGCCCGACCCCCCGGCCCAGCGCACCCCCCCGGCGGCCCGGCTCTCGGCCCCGCGGCCCAGCGCACCCCCCCGGCAGCCCGGCCCGACCTCCCGGCCCGACCCAGCGAACCCCCTCGGCCCCCCGGCCCCGCGCACCCCCCCGGCGGCCCGGCTCCCGGCCCGACCCCCCGGCTCCCTGCCCCGCGGCCCCGCGCACCCCCCCGGCAGCCCGGCTCCCGGCCCGACCCCCCGGCCCCGCGCACCCCCCCCGGCGGCCCGGCTCCCGGCCCCGCGGCCCAGCGCACCCCCCCCGGCAGCCCGGCCCGACCCCCCGGCCCGGCTCCCGGCCCGACCCAGCGAACCCCGGCGGCCCGGCTCCCGGCCCCGCGGCCCTGCGCACCCCCCCGGCAGCCCGGCCCGACCCGGCTCCCGGCCCGGCCCCGCGAACCCCCCCGGCCCCGCGCACCCCCCCGGCGGCCCAGCTCCCGGCCCGACCCCCCGGCCCCGCGGCCCAGCGCACCCCCCCGGCGGCCCGGCTCCCGGCCCGACCTCCCGGCCCCGCGGCCCAGCGCACCCCCTCGGCGGCCCGACCCCGCAGCCCCGGCCCGGCCCCGCGCGCCCGGCCCCGCGACCCCGGCCCAGCCCTCCCTCCCGATTTTCCCGGACATGTCCGGCTTTTGGGGATTTCCCCCCGGACGGGGATTTGAGCCCCCAAAAGCCGGACATGTCCGGGAAAATCCGGACGTATGGTAACCCTAAGAAACCACATCTAATAGAAGCTTGGAATATCTAAACCATATGCAACCAAGCCACTTAGAGCTAGTAGTGAGGTGGAGGCATTCACAATTATAAACATTAGACAATTTAAGTAAATACTGCTGGCGTTACTTAGATGCTTGTGGGAATGAGAGAGAATTACATTAATCTTTGTAGGAATTTTAGAACAGTAATTTATAATGTGGTACTTCTAATATTAGTGTGGGGGGAAGAATCTGAATTATTATTCCTATTGTATTAGCCACTACAGAAACAAATAATACCAAGAGAGTCCATGTCACAGAAACCACACAATCTAGGGTGACTAGTCTAGACAATATTCTGTCCTGGATATAAACTATAAATCAATATTTGAAGGTACAAAATTATTTTAAACAAAGCTAGAGTGGGGCGGGAGATCGTCATCTGTTAATTTTAGCTTATTAGTTTCATTGTTGTTATCCCATCTAACTGTGTGGAGCCAGTTGCAAGATTAGGCCTAAGTGAGATCAGAAGCAGGCCTGGGATCTTATTATTTTCTATACAATGTAATATTAATAGAAAAACTGAGCATATTTTTCTACATTAAGGAGGGCATGAGTTTGCATTTCAGCAGTTTCCCATCGTGAAAGAGATTGATGCTCTTTTTTAGGAGTAATTTGCTTCAAAATTAAAAAAGTTTAAGCATGATAAAGTAATTTTAACTAAACTAGGTTTTTGTACCATCTCAGATCTAATTGAGTAGCTGACAATTACCATTAAAAAATATTAACTGCAGAGAGCACAACTGTGGTAAATGGAAATTGTCAATTTAAAAATCAATCCCATCTGATTTTATCAATTATTGTTACAAATCAGACCTAAAATCTTTTTATAACTCGAACAGATCAGAGAAGAAAATTCTGTTTTTTTTTTCTTTAGTTTCCTTTATTTTGTGCACTGGAAAACACTTTGAATAATGGATGTCACTATTTCAGCTTTTTTGTTTGTGTGGGTGTTTCACACAACAACGAGGGAGAAGAGACATTTAAAAAAAATAGGAAAATGTGATGGTAAAACACACACAAATTGGCAGATGATATCAGGGGCAACTGTAGTTCCTGATACTACTACCTACTAACTCTCTCTTGTTGTGTTTAAGTGACTAGATTTCAAATTGGTGTCCCTTTCACTAAAGCAGATGGTAGGCTTAGTAGATCACAGCTGCAGGGCACGCAAAATGCACCATAAAGAATACACATTTACAAGCAATTTTCTAGAATAGAAAATACTAGATTAAATGTTTACTTGATATAAAATGCAGAGAAGATTTGAACTAGGACCTTTAAAATAATTTATATGTGATGCTTCTGAAAAATGAAACGTGGAAAATAATATGGAAAAGCTTTGGAATAATGTTTGAATTAATTACAGTAGTCAGTGAGAATGTAATCAATCCATAAGCCCAGAGACACATCATCAGCATGTTGTCTTGCCATGTGAGAGTCTCAAGATGAGAATGAACAAAGGAGGGAGCTGATGGGGGGTGAACTGTTGTTGATATGATGCCGAAGAGGAAAAGCAAAGCACACACTGTCTCTGGGATGCAAACCATCCCTCAGAATCTGATCCACGGAAGAGCATTAATATTACCCCTGAAGGCAGCTGCTTATTTGTTGGCTGGGAGGCTGGTACCAAATTGTCGCAAGTGGGACAGCAAGTGGAAAAAGCAGTGTTCCAGTGAGGGGAGTAGGAATTAATGGTGTAAAAAAGGGAGAGATGTGGGGGCAAGAGAACATGAACACTGACTTCAATGGAGCCAAGATTTCACCTGCTGTCTCTATGCTAGCATTTGTTTTAAAATTGCCCACCCTTGCATTACTGCCAGTCCAGCTTCACCAGTGCTAGCAACATTAGAGTGCTGGGAGAGACTTCATATACTGGCTGTTCAACCACCATGTTGCATTAGCCCTGGCTAGCACTTCCACTGGTGTTAGCATGACGGTCAGAACTTTTAAGAGAACTTCTAGTTTAGGCAGGGCTGCTGAGTCTAAGTGGGTGAATGGAGGCTTTGAACTGCTATGACAACATCCTATGCATTCTCATAGAAAATGGAGGGCCTTTCTCTTGGCTCTTTTTTTGAACAACTTTACAGAATATAGTGGAGCATTATAGCCCTGCTATAGAACTCTATCAGATGGGTCAAATGGAGTTGAGGGGTGGGGTACTAGGGACTAGAGCTACTGTAGGGGTACATGGCCTCTCCATGGATTACCTAGCCTCCTATGAGTCCCTCAGGGTCCATGGGGACCTGGGTAGGTAGCAGGCTCTAAGGGGAGGCAAACCCCATCTTCCTGGACAAATGCTGTCGGGGAATCTCCAGAAATTTCATTAAGATTTCCATGCAACATTCCTACCCCTTCTCCTGCCCGCACACACTCCTGTGGCTTTCCTCACAATATGACCGGTTATTACTGAGACACCTAACAAGCTGGTATTATCAGTAGACTGGAATTATCAGTGAAGCCTCTTTTGGCACACACTGGGAACCTCTGGGTATTATAGTTACTGCCAAAAATTCAAAGCAAACCTTTGTTTTGAACGTGAGTGCAGCTATCCAATCCAAATGTGGACACTGTCCCCTTCAAATTTTGGTGGCACTAGATTGTGCTGCATTGTAAATGTAAGCTTTGTTATATTCCCATCGCCTTGTGCTGTATAATTTGTGTCACATTCCAAACTGATGGATCACGATGGGATGCGCTGTAATGAGATGCAACCCATTCTTGGGTTATTTTTTTTCCCCTTTAACAAAGGCATTTCTTTCTTGGATTAAATACAGCACATCTGTTTTGCAACTGAATCTAAAATAACTGCAAATCTGGAAGAGGCCATATCAAATATGAGAAATGGCCAATTTCTTTTTAATATTGAACCATTTTACAACATTAATATTTCCAGAATAGCAGATCTTAACTGCTGAAAGCACAATTAACTTCCAGGATTTCTATCCTCCTGAGAGGTACCACAGAGAGCAGAATGAAAGCGCAAAGGCATAAAAGGGGAGCCAAAGGCAACAATGGCTCCTAATTGCAGGAATATGCAGACGTGGCCATCAAGGGATGAATGCTCTTAGGGACAGGCATTTCTTGCGGGTGATCTGAGATCAGTGGAGTTAGGACCAGATTTCCCTGTGGATCTCTAGGTTCTTCAGAGTTGGCGATCCATGCTTTCTCCTCATCCTCTAGAGGGAAGAATCTGATGAGTTTGCTATACACTGAAGTTCTTTGTGTGTTCAGATGACTTTTTTCCCCTTCTGTTGGTTTTTCTATGGGAGGGGAAAATATAGGTACACATATATAGCTAGATGAATGATGAAGACTAGAAATAAATGCGTGAGAGGAATTATTTAGGATGGTAAATAGGATTAAAAGGATGAAATTCAGAAAGAGAATTTCCAGTGGGATTAGGTGGTGGCATAGTCTTCCAAGGAAAATTTAGGCATATCCATTGAAAAGTAGACTAACCAAAGCTCTAGAAAATGGAGTAGGAGGAGCCAAGCCTGCACTATCAGGGAGATCAGTTAGGTGACCCGATAGAAATTAAAGATGGCCTGTGTTCTTATCTGAACATAGGAAATTGCTTTTCCCATCACCACTGCAAGGGGGAGGGTTCCTGATTTAAAGATCTCAGCCCAGATTCTTTGCTGCATAGAGTTTCTGCTTCATGCAGCAGAGGAAAACCCATCAGGGAGGCTGTTAGCATTTCTTAATTATCTGTGCTGGCCATGCCGCTGGCCACGGCGTAGATTAGAGTTGCCTGGGGGCTGCAGCAATTACATCCACTGATATTGTTCCCCAAGGGACCATCTGCTGGCTGTGGGGATGCTTGGTGCCCATTGGACTCCGTTGCACATCCCACTGCACTGATGCCAGGTGGGGTAGTGGTGTATGGGCCAGGTCCATGCCAGGGGAATTCTGATCTGGGTGAAGCTGGCCCCTTTGCACCATCAGAGTGGTGCAAATAGGCCAGAATGCGATAGAAAATCTGGCCTTGGTTTATATTTCACTAATTCACACTGTTTTGTGTCACTGTTGAATAAAAACAGCACAGACTATTGCAGTGGAGTTGTGACACAGAGGCCCATTTGTGGGTCAGTGCTGTGTCGGCAGCTCTTGTCAGGCCTGACATACTCACCACACCTAACACACTGTGGTCATAATCTCAATTTATAAGGTGGCATGTAGGATTATTAATATTCTTGCATGATGTATGTATGGGGCATGGATATGGATATGTAGCTCCCTGAGTTCTGGACATGGCCTAGAATAATATACTTAAAATGTGTTTGGCAAGCAATGTGTAAGCACAGTCTACCTTAGATAAAGGTATGTGCATTTGCTTTTCTGACCAGCCTAGTTGTCAGGAAGAGACAGTGAAGGTCTATTTGCATATAAGGTAAACAAAACTATCAAGCTAACAAGTAGGGGTGGAGACAACATGGTGTCTACAGCCCAGCAGGAGAGAGACGCTTGGTCTGGGTTTTACTTTTCTAAGAATAGATTGCAAAGGTTTACTGGCTGAACCTCCTTGTCATTATAGACCAGTGATAAACAATTGAATCAACTGTGTGTATACAATATTACTGTATTATAAAAGTGTATCTAGTCAGGTCTTTTCTGCCAATGATATAGTGATGATTAATATCCTAGTGAAATGTTGCAGTTAACACTGTATGAGGAAATATGGTTGCTTAATGATACTATACTTTAAAGTCTGTGACCAAACACCGGGAGAAACAGTTAGGTTCCCTCCCAGACAGTAGGGAATGCATCTACCTGTTTCCAACAAAATTAAACAAGGTTTGACCAAAAACAATGGAAGCCTTATTTACATGGAACTAAGGAGGGGGATGGGAGGCCCTCAGGAAGAGAAGAACAGCATGAGGTCATTCTGCGTCTTGGAACAAGGTCATTGAACTTTGGAAGAAATAAGCAAGGACAGAAGCCATTTTTGGCATTCATCGTGAGACACACAAGCAAGGGGTCAGAGCTCTTGCAAGCCGAGAAAGATGGGTCCATCAGTCAGGGGGGCTGAAGTCTCTGGGAATGGAAGATTGATAAGGAAATGACCTTGAACAAAGATTGTAGCTGATTGAGTAAGGTCTTAGCCATTAGAAAGCGCATTTTTGCTTTTTTGTGTGTTTGTAGCCCTTTCTAACTTTATTCCTCCTGCTTGGTGTCACTTAACTCTGTCCTTTTGTTAATAAACTTGGGTTATAGTAAATATAAAACAACTCAGTGCTCTGCTTGAAGGGAAGAGTGTATTTACCCCAGTTAAGTTAGCCTTGTCTACATTAAAGGGAAAAGTGGATCTAAGCTATGCAATTTGAGTTACGTGAATAGCGTAACTCAAATCGACATAGCTTAGATCTACTTACCGCAGGGTCTACACTAGGTAACGTCGATGGGAGATGCTTTCCTGTCAACTCCCCTTGCTCTTCTTGATCAGGTGGAGTACAGGAGTTAACGGGACAGCGATCGGCGGTCGATTTAGTGGGTCTTCATTAGACCTATTAAATCGACTGCTGATGCATCAATTGCCACACCGTCAATCCTCTAGTAAGTGTAGACAAGCCCTTAATAAGATGTAATATGCTTTTGGCTCTTTAAAGGAGCAAATGAACCTTAATATCTCTCTGAATGGTCCAGGAGGTGGCTGGACTTTGCAGAGCATGTGGCTTTGGGAAAATTCAGGGGAAGGGTTGTGTTGAGGTCACCCTCCAAGTACCAACCAAAGCTGGTAGAAAACAGTGAATGTGACTGGTGTATTGCTGGCAGGCTGCTGAGTTCAGAGTTGCTGGACTAAGGCTGCAGTTATACACAACCACTCAGGGCATGCTAGTCGCTGACTGTGAACATCCCAGGCAGGGAGTTACAGTAACAAAGCTTTTAATGCACATAAGGTTTATAGGGTAAGAGGTGATACAACTCCTCATCCCAGATTGCACCCCAGGATGTGATAGTAGTGTTACAAGTGTGGGTGATGGCTTATGGACAGAGAGGGTTTATAATAAAATAAAATATAATCTGAATGAGACAGCCTATTGATGTGCCTCAATTGAATTGCGGTACGTAATAGTACAATGACAATAATCCCCAACGATTCTGGAACTTTAACTGCTGCATTCTCCTACCTGTCGGTGCTACCTATTTGAAACAAAAACCTCTCCTTACAGGGACAAATGCCCTGGCTTACATGGAGGGCAAATGACCTTGCGCCAGTTCGATAAAGGACTACAATCTATATTCCTAGGAGCTTGACCTTGTTCACATGACATTGAAGTGAAATCCAAAGCATATGCACTGTGTGCAGCTGCTGGGCAGAGTGATTTACATCTCTTCTGGCTTAGCTCCTGTTTAGTGATCAGAGCTGAAGCTTCAGCTGAATCAAAGCCATCCAACAGTGTTGTTACTCTGCATCTGCTGTTGTGACCAAGGCTGAGAGAATCTCTCTAGGTCAAATCACCACTAGCTGCCTCATGCCTGTGTTTGGGTTCTGCATAGCAACTGGGGAGGTGAAATCCATTCTGACAACCTGGCAGGAGAGTGAAGGGCTGTTTTGGGGTCCCTGCTACTCCATCCTGGATCACATTCTAAGGTGACTCTCTGTCCCCATTCATTGTATAGGGAGCCAGCACACATAACTCAGCTTTGTGGATCACAGTGTTGTTCCTGTGACTTTCTAGGCACCTAAAAATGGGGCATGGTGACACTCAGCCTTTGAATCATAGAAGATTAGGATTGGAAGAGACCTCAGGAGGTCATCTAGTCCAACCCCCTGCTCAAAGCAGGACAAACCCCAACTAAATCATCCCAGCCAGGGCTTTGTCAAGCTGGGCCTTAAAAACCTCTAAGGATGGAGATGCCACCACCTCCCTAGGTAACCCATTCCAGTGCTTCACCACCCTCCTAGTGAAATATTTTTTTCCTAATATCCAACCTACACTCCTCCTCCCGCCCCCCACTGCAACTTGAGACCATTACTTCTTGTTCTGTTATCTGCCACCACTGAGAACAGCCTAGCTCCATCCTCTTTGGAACCCACCTTCAGGTAGTTGAAGGCTGCTATCAAATCCCCCCCTTACTCTTCTTTTCTGCAGACTAAATAAGCCCAGTTCCCTCAGCCTCTCCTCATAAGTCATGTGCCTCCAGCCCACTAATCATTTTCGTTGACCTCCGCTGGACTCTCTCCAATTTGTCCACATCCTTTCTGTAGTGGGGGGCCCAAAACTCGACACAATACTCTAGATATGGCCTCACCAGTGCCGAATAGAAGGTAATAATCACTTCCCTCGATCTGCTGGCAATGATCTTACTAATAGCCCAAGGGCACACTGCTGACTCATATCCAGCTTCTTATCCACTGTAATCCCCAGGTCATTTTCTGCAGAACTGCTGCTTAGCCAGTCGGTCCCCAACCTGTAGCAGTGCATGGGATTCTTCCATCCTAAGTGCAGGACTCTGCAGTTGTCCTTGTTGAACCTCATCAGATTTCTTTTGACCCAATCCTCCAATTTGTCTAGGTCACTCTGGACCCTATCCCTACCCTCCAGCATATCTACCTCACCCCCCAGCTTAGTGTCATCTGCAAACTTAATGAAGATATTGAACAAAACCGGACGCAGGACTGACCCCTGGGGCACTCCACTTGATACCAGCTACCAACTAGACATTGACCCATTGATCACTACCCGTTGAGCCTGACAATCTAGCCAGCGTTCTATCCACCTTATAGTCCATTTATCTAATCCATATTTATTTAACTTGCTGGCAAGAATACTGTGGGAGATGGTATCAAAAGCTTTCCTAAAGTCAAGGTATATCACGTCCTCCGCTTTCCCCATATCCACAGAGCCAGTTATGTCATCATAGAAGGCAATCAGGTTGGTCAGGCATGACTTGCCCTTGGTGAATCCATGTTGACTGTTCCTGATCACCTTCCTCTCTTCCAAGTGCTTCAAAATGGATTCCTTTGGGATTTGCTCCATGATTTTTCCAGGGACTGAGGTGAGGCTGACCAGTCTGTAGTTCCCTGGATTCTCCTTCTTCCCTTTTTAAAATATGGGCACTATATTTGCCTTTTTCCAATCACATCAGCCAACTCCCTAAGCACCCTCGGATGCACTACATCCGGCCCCATGGACTTGTGTATGTCCAGCTTTTCTAAATAGTCCTTAACCTGTTCTTTTGCCACAGAGGGCTGCTCACCTCCTCCCCATACTGTGCTGTCCAATGCAGCAGTCTGGGAGCTGACCTTATCTGTGAAGACTGAGGCAAAAAAACCATTGAGTACTTCAGCTTTTTCCACATCATGTGTCACTAAGTTGCCTCCCCATTCAGTAAGGATCCGAGACTTTCCCTGATCGTCTTCTTGTTGCTAACATACCTGTAGAAACCCTTCTTGTTACCCTTCACATCCCTTACTAGCTATAACTTAAATTGTGCTTTGGTCTTTCTGATTACAGCCCTGCATGCTCGAGCAATATTTTTATACTCCTCCCTAGTCATCTGTCCAAGTTTCCACTTCTTGTAAGCTTCCTTTTTGTGTTTAAGCTCACCGAAGATTTCTCTGTTAAGCCAAGCTGGTTGTCTGCCATATTTGCTATTCTTTCTGCACATCGGGATGGTTTGTTCCTGTGCCCTCAATAAGCCTTCTTTAAAATACAGCCAGTCTTCTGGACTCCTTTCCCCCTCATATTAGCCTCCCAGGAGATTCTGCCCATCAGTTCCCTGAGGGAGTCAAAGTCTGCTTTTCTGAAGTCACAGGGGTTTTGTGAGGATAAATACATTAAAGATTAGAATGTGCTCATATACTAGGGTAATGGGGACCATACCATAGATAGTAATAATAAGTGCTGACAATCTGCTTGATTGTTCAGCCAACAGGTGATCTGATCACTATAGACAACCTTATGAGAGATACAACTGCAGAAAAGTTCACCTGACACTTGAAGACTTAGAATCAAAATACAAGTGGAAGGCTAGTCAGTCTCTATACCATTTAGTCTCTAACCTCTCTGCTGCAGCTGTCAGCTAGTGCTAATTGTGGTGATGGGTTTTGTGACAGGAACTCTTGTCTAGGATATGCGGGGACCACCATGCAGTCTACAGATAGTAACAAAATTGGTTGGTGTAAGACCAGGCTAGATTTGAGCTAACAAAAGAGATTCACATTAACTTATGTCTCAGTATTGGTGGCATATTCCAAAAGGGCACACAGGTTACTTTTTCAACAATCAAGGGCAAGGCTCCTGTGCCCTTTAAACAACTGTTTTCATGTGTCCTGACTTTTTGCCCTTTTTTTGATGATAGGTCATTGTATACAGCTTCCTCACCGTGTTGGGCCTTGCCTGGGCAAGGCAGACAGCTTCTATGAAAGAGAGAAAGAGAATGAATGTCTAAAGCAGATTCACAGCAATATCGAGGGGACTTCGGCATCAATCTGCCTCCTGGAGGATAATCTGTCAGCCTGCGTTTGTGTTTGTGATCATCATAACTATTTGCCATTGATCTGATGGGACATCTTTCTCTCTTCTTTTTATTTCTGTAGAATAAAGTCATGGGTGGATAAAATGCAAGTCGATCTTGTAACGTTGGCAAGAAGCGCAAGTGGGGTGGACGAGCTTGCCAAGGTGAGTCTAAACGGGTAGAGCCTCTGTGACAACTAGAACAGTCAAAAATGGATGGTGCTAGTCATATAGGGGAAACAACTAATTCATCCCATCCTCACAATGATTTCTTTTGGAATGAAAGCCTATAGTATCCCTTTTCTCTACTGTTTACTTAGAAGGAAATGAATAATGGAGACATCCATTAATTCACTCTCTTTATATTGAAGCTAATGTTTAATCAGCTTTGCAGTACCAGGCGTAAGGTTTATGATTATTACAACACCCACACACAATAGCACAGCTCCTTTTACATTGTATATTTGTCCAGTATGGTATCCAGGAAGCAACTATTCAAGGAAAGTTCATGGAAAGCTCTCTCTTTTGAAAGAGAAGACCAGTTTTCTGACATATAAATTCTCTGAATTGAAGAAGTCTTTGTAGCCTAGATTTCTATGGAGGAGAATAACTATCTAATGTTCTTTAGCTATACTACTTTAATCCAGAGTATATTTTACAGAAGGAACAAATTATTATGAAAGAACTCAAATGTGAAGTTGCGGAACTATTAACTAAAGTTTGTAACCTGTCCTTTAAATCGGCTTCTGTACCCAATGACTGGAAGTTAGCTAATGTAACGCCAATATTTAAAAAGGGCTCTAGAGGTGATCCCGACAATTACAGACCGGTAAGTCTAACATCCGTACCGGGCAAATTAGTCGAAACAATAGTTAAGAATAAAATTGTCAGACACATGGAAAAACATAAATAGGGGGGATATGATAGAGGTATATAAAATCATGAGTAATGTGGAGAAAGTGGATAAGGAAAAGTTATTTACTTATTCCCATAATACAAGAATGAAATTAATAGGCAGCAGGTTTAAAACAAATACAAGGAAGTTCTTCTTCACACAGCGCACAGACAACTTGTGGAACTCCTTGCCTGAGGAGGTTGTGAAGGCTAGGACTATAACAGCGTTTAAAAGAGAACTGGATAAATTCATGGTGGTTAAGTCCATTAATGGCTATTAGCCAGGATGGGTAAGGAATGGTGTCCCTAGCCTCTGTTTGTCAGAGGATGGAGATGAATGGCAGGAGAGAGATCACTTGATCATTGCCTGTTAGGTCCACTCCCTCTGGGGCACCTGGCATTGGCCACTGTCGGTAGACAGGATACTGGGCTAGATGTACCTTTGGTCTGACCCGGTACGGCCGTTCTTATGTTATTCTTATTATTTTTATTATGGAGAAGAGGTATCCATGTTACTGTACATACTATTATCGCACACACAAAAATAAGTTTTAAAAAAACATTATTAATGTTGCGAAGTCAAGCACTCAAAAATTAGGAAATGCCAAAATTAAGGTTTCCTGTGCAACCTTAATTCAGCCCCCTTGTGCATATGAACTGTGATACAGTCTTTAATTTCTTGGTCACACACTATTTTTTCCATTGGACCTCTGCCCCAGTTGGTTCACAGAATAGACATGCTCTGAATATAAATCAAGGTTATGCAGGGAAGGGGACAGTTGTTTGAAGGTCCCTGCATCATTTGTAGCAGAATTTGGAAGGTGTATAGTGCATGAGGCAGGAGAATGCAGGAAGAGAAAGGATGGTCTCATGGTTAAAGCAGTTGAATACTATCCCGGGGAATTAAATTCTGTCCCTGTCTTTGCCATAGAGTTCTTATGTGACGTTGGGCAAGTCACTTATACCAAATTTAGTGTGTTCTGTATTTTCTGGGTGCCTGAGTTGAGACTCTGGGATCTAATTTGCAGGAGTGCTGAACACTCTCAGCTATAACTGAAGTCAATGGGACATGTGCTTTGATCATATAAAATGCCATATAATGGTAAGAGCTCTAAAAAAGGAGTTCTTAGGCCGCTGAAATTTGGAACCTAAAATTAGTGAACACTTTTGACCTTAATCTTCCTGGGCCTCATTGCCCCATCTGTAAAATAGGGATAATGCCCCCAACTCATCTCACAAGTATAGTGTGAAAATGAATTCATTAATATTTGTAAAGCACTCAGATGCTATAGTGACCAGCGCCATAGAAAATTCATAAGGAAACTAATAACTCTATCAGAGGAGGATTTAGATGGTTTTGCAGTAAAGAAGGCATACACTGAACAATGAGGTGAAAAAAATCTCCTCATTAAGTGAACACTGTCCATTCTGTGCACTGACTGAGGCAAGGGTCCTATGGAAAAATAGTGTGTGAGAGTTAGAGGCTGTATCCTAATGCCCCCAGCAGCTGAATTAAGGTTGCACAGGCATCCTTAATTTGGAATTCCTAATTTTTTAGAGCTTAACTTTGCAGCCTTAATAATATTCTTTTCATCTTGTTTTCATGTGTAATTTCCTAGGTTTTTTAAAAAGGAAACTGGAAAAAACCACACCCTGAAATACCATTATGTGGGATCATATTGACACTCTTACATGGTTCATCAACAGGAAAGGAACCCTTAGACCCACTGCATACACCTCTGACACATGAACTAATGGAGTAACTGATAGCAACAGTGGATTGTTATCCTCTGTGTAGACCAACTCCAAGGGGGGGATGAGATCCTTTGCCAGTGGTTTCAGAGATTTTCACAGCAGAGCATGGTGAGACTCAGAAATTATAGGTTCCGTTCTGTTGGAGGTTGTGTGCTCTAGCAGGTATAGACTCTTCTGTGCATGTGCCCCAAGTGTGACACATTCTGTCCCATCCCCTCAGACTTGTCCCAGTCCTGTCTCTTACCATCCCGGCCTCCTTGTCCCAGTTCCATACTTCTCACCTACCCAGTCCCAGTCTCCACTCCTCAGGCTACTCATCCCAATCCTGGTTTTCTTGCTCAGGTAGTTCTAGTTTCATCATTGTGGACTTCTGATCCCCTTATTAGTCTGCCCCCAATTCCCAGTTTTCTTGTGTAGCCATTCCTAGTTCATCCCTCCTCCAAACTTAAATCTCCTTACCCAGCCAGTCCAAGTTGTCCTCTCCTGCTTCTCTTCCAATCTTTCTCTCCCTCACCCTGGCCTCCAGTCATGCCCCTCCTTGCTCCCATGTTCCCAGTCCCAATCTTCCTTCCAGGATTTTTGTCCAATCTCAGTGTCCCCTCTCAGTTCTCTCCCCTCATCCTGGCTTCCAGCCAGATCTCTCTCCTCTCCTTCATCACCTCCTCCCCCTTACGTATTGGTCCTAGTCTCCGTAGCCAGCCGTTCTGAGTCTGATGCCTGACTCCTCATCTGATTTCAGTCTCCGGCATTTCCCATCCTTCTCCCAGTGTCTTTTCCCAACCCGCCACAGTCTCATCTCTCCCCTTAATTCACAGTTCTAGTTCCCCACCCCCAAGCTTCTTGTCCCAATGTGTTCCTTTCCCTCCCCTCTGGTCTGGATTTTATCCCTTCTGCATGAGACTCAGATGAATTCTTCCTCCATGCAGCCTGGGCCTACTGGCAGATGGGGGATCATGGGAAGCGTAGGAGAGACAGTCTCTCTGCTTAGATGCCTGGACTAAGAACAGCCTATAGCAGCCCTGAACTGCAATTGCAGACAAAACCCTGTTCAGCTGTGGCTTGGAACATGTCCAGTGCACAGAGAATCTTTGAGAAAACTGCTAAAATCTAAGAACCCTCTACTGAGCATGTTTGATCTGCAGTTCTTCAAGGATAAGAATTTGGACACATTAGGATGGAGTTTCCAAGGGACAATAAAAGGCACATCTGTGAAACAAAGGTTGCCCCCTGCCAAATTTCAAGTCCCTGCTCCAAAGCATGGAGGTGCTAGAGCTTTTAAAAGAAAAAGTGTCTAGAATATTTTAACATGAGCAAACAACATAATGATCCATATTTCTTTCTTGGAAATTGCTGAACCCTTTTGCCTGAAATTTAAAAAAAAAAAAAAATCAGCCTGAGGCAGACACCAGGAATGGAAAATTTCAGCCCAAATGCATATAACTTGGTCACACTTGAACCAATTGAAAACAGGTTCTTATAATGGGAAATGTTGGGCAATCTTACTGTTGATACAGTGCTATCAGCCCTGCCTAGAATATACCACAATTAAATGAAAACTGAAGGAAATGTTAAAATCTGAACATAGTATCTAATCCCTTTTGAAAGCCAAAATGTATAGCACACTTAATACAAATCAAAGTGCTGTTTCAGTGGGTATGCCGACTGCCTTGTGTGCGTGCGTATGATTCCAGAATAAGAAGCATAAATGCAGTATGTTTCCATGTAAAATACCACTTCATATTAATATCAATTCATGACAGATCTATACTGCTGTATGGTTTTTTTTTTTCTGTATCCACAGATTTTAATTGCCTTTCTTTGTAAGTGGGAATGTAAGACCCTGTAAGGAGTGACCTATGGAATCTCTCTCTTTTCTCTTATTTACAAGTATCCTTTTCACTTTCTGATTTTTAAAATGAGACTCCATTAGTGCTTAATTGCACCTCTTCTGAAATGAACCCCTGTTGATGCTGAATCCCCACTCTGTCACTCCAAGTGCAGAAGGTGGGGGCCCACAAGGATTTTAAAAATTAATACTGGCCACCTCAGGCTTGTATTACACTCCCAAGGTTACAGCTTTTCTCTGGCCTTGGCTTGGTAAATGCTGCCACCACCCAAATGCAAAAAAACCTCAACCCTTTGAACCCAGGAAGGAGCACTTGGGAATTCCTCCCTGTGGAGTACCCTCAAACCCTTTCAAGCCCCCCCCCCCCCCCCCCGGGAAGAGCTGAGAAGAAAACAAAGGAAATTAGCTGTGGCTACCAGCTAATCAAACAACAAGCACAAACCTCTTAGGACACCAAAAATCCAATCCTGTTCTTAAAAAAGGTAAATTTTATTAAAAACGAAAAGGAAAAAATTACATCTGGAACTTAGGTTTTTTGCTAAATCTTAAAAGAAACCATTCCAAAAATTAAGCACCCAAACTAGCTTTTTTGAGGGTTCAGCTTAAAGTTTGCAAGCAAACAAAAGCATTGGGGGTTAGCACAAAGGAGACCCACAAGCCAAAATAAAAAATAAACCTGATTGTGTCTAACTAAACAATCCCTATCCAAATAATTTCTTCTAGGTGTGGAAAATGAATTTTCATACCTGGTTCAAGCCTTAGACAGCATTCCTGCTCCGTCCTTGCAGCCCAGAGAACAACAGACAAAAGGAAAGTTTCTTTGCCAGTTTTAAAAAGTTCTACCTTCCCATTGACTCTTTTGGTCAGGTGCCCACTCCTTTTCTTTTACCTGTGGGCTTATTACCCCTTTACAGGTAAAGCAAGCAGAGAACAGATACCAAGAGGGATTTTACAGCTAACTGGCTGGCTGGGTGTCCATCAAAGGGAGCTACAACCCCTCCCTTCATGTATCACACCCCAGTCTTGCTGTATGAGAGATTAACATATATTAAAGATAAAGCGCTTGTGAATTCTGCAGTTAGGGTTGACTAGCACTTTTATTCAAAGAACCTGCTTTCCATTGCTCATAGCTTTTTGAAACATGCAGCTTTTAGGCTAAATTTCCAGGGCTATTGTCTGACCCAAAGCCTGCTTAAGTCAATGGAAATACTTCTGTTGACTTCAAAGGGCTTTAAATCAGCCCTCTAGTCTCCACACTTTAGGTAAACTTTGAGAGGAAAATAGTTGTCTTTTCTTTTTTTTTTTTTTTTTTTTCTTGGAGGTGAGAATGATGAGATTTAAAAAAGAATACACCGTTTCTATTATAAAATAATAGTCATGACATTTTGTGAGCAGCTGTAGCGCTGGAGTGCGTGCACGGAGGATGGGGTAGATAGCTGTAAATTGGCCAGGAAATAGGCTTTAGGAAGGATAAGTGTCTCTGTGTTCTAGAGAAAAAAACATTCTGATTTGGTCAAGCGATAAGAGTTTGAAAATCACCGCTAGCACATATAATAAATTTGTAATAATTTTAGGGCCTGATCCACCTCCCACTAAAGTCAGTGGAAGGACACCCGCTGAGTTCAGTGGGAGTTACTGCGTCCTTCCCAGTGCTACACTCACCCATTTGTGTCACTACGACTTCTGGGGGCATATCCCATGATTCTTTGTGCTGCAGCTTAATATTAAATACTTGCAATAAACTGCTTATGAACATTCTAAGACTTATAAAAGACCCAGAATGCATAGAAATGATTTGGTGAATAACTTTGAATAGTGAATACATTTGAGAAAATTGCTGCTTGTGGACAATTGGCCAACAGAAATGGATTGAATATTATTATTAATTTGTATCGCAATAGCACCTATAGCTGCCAGACAAGGTTGAGTCACCGTTATGCTAGGTGCATACAGATAGTGAAAACCCTGCTCAGAAGAGAGTACAATCTAAATAGACAAGACAGCCATAGTGTGTGTGTGTAGGGAAAGGAACCACTATTATCCTTATTTTATGGATGGGGAACTTGAGCACAAAGAGATTGACTTGCCCAAGGTCACATAGGAAGTCTGTGACAGAGCCAAGAATAGATTCTGGATCTCCTGTGTCCCAGTCCAGTGCTTTAACCACAAATCATCCTCCCTCTAAACAGTTTGTTATGAATTATTGATCAGCTGTAGGAATAAGCAATAACATGACTAGCAATTAACTACAGTTATTATTACCCTTAAGATGGACTGCGCTTAGTATGTATGCTTCCTTTTGTACTTCATCGTTGTGCCCTTTGCTGCTTATGTATGCTGTATCGGAATGGCTTCAAAGTGGTTTTCCAAAAATAGTTTTTAATCTGCATTTTTCAGTGCAGTTTTCCCAGACATTAATTAGGGGGCTTAGCATGAGAACTGGGAAAGTGCCAACACAGATTTTCTACCAACTGTGGTGTCCTCATCTCAGTTCCAGTCCTCCAAAGGTTGCCTCAGCAAGGAGGGGAAGTCTTGAGTTGATAGGCCAAATTCTCAACTGCTGTTCAGAGTAGCTGCACTGAAGTCAATCAGAGTAGCATCGATTTATACCAGCTGAGGTTCTGGTCTGATATCTCTAATTTAAAAAACAAGCAAGCAAACCTTATTTGGAAAATAAAACAGTGAGCCATTTTTATACATCATACATGAGAAATAAAGGATACAAACATGATCACTTTTTGCCTGTTCAGTTTCCCATTTGAAAACAGAACTGTGGGTTGTATTACCAGTGTCACATCCTGATACTGTCCAGTTTCTGATTTAGTACATGTTTCTTACTAAAAGAACAATGGGAAAGAACTCCTAGTGAAGCACAACTTACAGGGCGATCTAGAGTTGCAAGATGTTGCACATGTAGCAACCTCATTGGCACTTGGAGGGGAGGACCACAGGTTGCAGGAGGGGAGAGTTTGGAGGAGGCATCAGTAAGTCAGTCTGTGCATATGGCTTGAATGTTTGCTGCAGTTACAGCACCTCTGTAAATAGTTCTCTTAATAAAGGGCCAGTCTAGTTTTAGAAACATCATGTCCTCTACCGTTGTGTTACATTAAACAGTGCAATTGTTGTAGGTAGGGTTACCCCTGACCGGTATTTGACCGCTGTGGCTTTTTTAAAATGGATTTGCCAGTTGCCAGAAAAATAATTTAATCTGCTGGGTTTTTTTATGTGGGTCTAAAGATTTGCATTATTATCACAATACACTGGGATATCAAATGTTAAAAGTTTGTGTCCAGCTAAAGATGCTGCAGTGTTCCCAATTCCGCAGTTTAAGTGATAGATCAAAACTGTTGAAAATACAGCAGCTTCTTCCCACCAACATGTAAGTGCACCGCACGAATGTGTGAGAGAGGGTTTGAGTCACGTGAGAGTGAGGAGAGGTTCAATGTTATCAATCTTATATGTATGTGTTACCT
The DNA here is from genome assembly GCF_011386835.1 of Chrysemys picta bellii. Taxonomy (NCBI): domain Eukaryota; kingdom Metazoa; phylum Chordata; order Testudines; family Emydidae; genus Chrysemys; species Chrysemys picta. The sequence continues at coordinate 21,754,633 of NC_088791.1, forward strand.
CTCTAGTTACAGTGGCTGCTGAAGGCGCGGTTGCAGAATTGCCTTGTGGTTGGGGTTAAGGCAGTCTTGTCTTGTGGGAGTGGTGCCGGGGTTTTGCCGGGCATTTCAAAGGTGGTAACCCTAAGTTGTTGGCCTTAAAAAAAGAAAAGAAAAAAGATTCTTATTTACACCAAGGCTTCTTTAAACTGCTCTGGCAGCGAACAGGTGGTGTTAACATGGTATAAGGGTAATTGCTGTTCACTTTAAGAACTCAGTGTAAATCAACCCCAGTGTAAATGATATGCAGGCCCTAGTGAGCAAGTGTATTTTTAAGCTTCCTGAGAAATATATATTAAAAATTGAGTGTCTATAGATAAAGTACCAAAATAAGGGGCCTGTTTCTCAGGTGATCCCATTGTCTTCGGTCATTTTCTTCAATGGGAGCAAAAAAGAGTTTATTCAGAAAGGTGCAAACCCACGTTTGTTAGTCCTGGACAACCAGTGCCACATTGCTCAGGAGTGAGTGGAGAATGGTTTGAATTGTAGAGCTAAGTACACAAATAGTTACTGTTTTTTAAATGTGTGTGTGTATAGCTTCCATTTTAAATAGACCTTTCACAGCAAAAGCCCATGACTAAGCTAATTGACACTTTTTATAATTTAATAAACTGTGACAAGTCTGCTTCTAATTACCCACATTAGTTGCTAATATACCTCTAGCAGAAGGAGATAGAAAGAAAAGGAGGGACCCTTGCAAAACTCAGAAATCAAGTTCTCCGAGTGGGCAAGTTGACCCGGAGCAATGCACTAGCTTGTCCATTTCAAACTGATTGACAAGGAGCATATGTTAGGTAAATATCAAAGTAAAAATGTGGTTGTGTGTTAGAAGTTTTGACATGAGGAATACACAGGAGCTGTACCCTAAACTGCAGTGGCAACAAATAACATTTTAAACCATGTAACCTCAGTTTAGAGATACTGTTCCAAAGAGAACTAGTTTCTGAATGTTTCCCTTTTGATGAATAGTAGCAATAGTGAGTCATGCATGATATTCATGAGGCATGCTGTTATTACAGTCCCAGGAGTCGCAGAAAAAGATAAACTTGTTCTTTATTAGAGCTGGTCAAAAATACGAGGCTGTTTTTCTTTAAAATTTTCTTTTTTTTAAAAAAAGACCAAAATTTCAAATTTCACCCTCAAAAATTATTTGAAATTTCCATTTATTTTCAACCAGTTCTGTTCTTTATCCTTACCCATATGTATTATTGTGAACATTACCAGCTGATGTTTTCTGCCTTTGCATTTTATTTTGGTTCAGATATTTTCTAAGTAAAAATCATTTGCTCATAGGGGGAAAATAATATTAGGGATGGAAATGATTGATTTGGAGAAATGATGGGAAGGATATATTTTATTTGCATATTTTATTTGTCAATAAATAAATTTGTAGGCTTCAGCATGGCAGAGGGGAGCACAAGCCACTGGCTTCATGGAGGTGAGAGATTACTCTGAATCCCCTTCCCCCGCCCACGGACACAGACTCGGTGAGACATAGTATAAGGGCTAGGCCTTCCCTAGAAACACACCCCTGCACCTCCGCACCAGGCGCACCAAGACAGCAAGTGAGAAGGGGCAGAGCCTCACGCATTCCCAGCCCTGGCCCCCGATTCAGGTGTGGGGCAGTCAGGCTCAGCCCAGCAGGATCCAAGTGTGGAGGGGCTTAGTGTTGGGGCATCCAGGTGGGAGGTAACAGGGTTCAGTTGGGCAGTCTGGGTGTGGGTGGCTTAGTGGGATATGCGAGGGGATCTGGATGCACATGGGCTCATTGTGGGGTTCCAGGTGCAGGGGGAATGGAACTTTGCAGGGGGGTCGAGATGAAGAGGGTTGCAGCTCAGCGGCGGGGGTCTGGGTGTGGGGGACTCAGCAGCGGGAGTGGAGGTGCTGGTGTGGGGGTCTGGGTGCATCTGGTTGGGGCTCAGTGGGGTGGGGGGCCAGGTACAGGGAGTCGTTGGAGTGGTCCGGGTGCTGGGGGGGGTGGGGCTCATCAGGCTGGCGGTTCAAGTGTGGGGGATTGTCTAGGTGCAGGGATGGGGGTCTGGATGCAGGAGGAGGAGGGCTCGGCGGGGGGGTTCTGGGTATGGGTGGTGTGGCTTGGCAGGGGGTATGTATATGGGTGGGGGTCTGGATGCATGGGGGTTGGGTGGATGGAGGAGCAGCTCCCCGTACAGTGACCCCTCCCCCATGGCTGAAGAGAGATGGGGGCAGGAAGTGTGTGGGGGTGTGGAGCTTCCTGTGGCCGGGGGAGGTTTCTGACCTGGACCAGGCTGCTCCTTGCAGGGAAAGAGGACGTTCTGTTCTCTCCCACCCCGCAGCCCAGCTGGGACTAGCAGCAGAACCTGGCGCAGGGTAGGAGCCACCAGCCAGGGCGACCCCAACCCCCCCTCCCCCCGTCCCCCTGCCTGCAGTGATTTACCTCTCTGCCAGCTGCTCCGGGTACCCAAAACAACGCACCCGCACTTCCCTTTGCTTCCCCATCAGAAGTCATTTTTTTGTGGGGAAGCAAAGAAATCTGTGGGAGACATGAATTCTGTGCATGTGCGGTGACACAGAATTCCCTCAGGAGTAATAATACATTAGGGCTCATTACTGGCGAGTCAGTGTGGTTGAGCCGTTATAATTTAGGGCTGGCACTCAAGATCTCTTGAGTCCTAATCCTGGATGTATCACCAACCCGTTTTGCGGACTTATGCCACTCACAGTCTGTGTCTCTTAATTCATGTGTAAAAAAGGGGATAATACTTAGCTACCCCAAGGCTGTTGTGGAGGTTAAGTGGTTGAGGTCTGCATGGCTCTTTTAAACATGTAAAGCCTTATCATTGATGAGCATGATTATTAAGGGATTTTTGCAGTAGGGCAATGAACACAGGCACCGAAAATAGGCATTTCACGCATTCACTGAGGTGAATTACAGAGCCCAATGGGTAGCATTTGAGACAATAGACAAGATGGGATAAGGTAAATAGTGGTCTCCAAAACATGAAAGCAGTGTTGTAACAATATTTTGCTCCAGAGAGACATCCCTGCCATTGCTATATACACCTCTACCCCGATATAACGCGACTGATCTAACACGAATTCGGATATAACGTGGTAAAGCTCCGGGCGGGGCTGTGCACTGCGGCAGATCAAAGCAAGTTTGATATAACGCGGTTTCACCTGTAACACGGTCAGATTTTTTGGCTCCCAAGGACCGCATTATATCGGGGTAGAAGTGTAGTTTTATGTGAAACCAAATACCAAAGGAGTGAGAATTATGAAGAGCATCCTCCAAATTAAGTTCTGTCGAGCTTGCATGTTGCTAACTGATGTCAAGATGTCAGTGAAATGAAATCACTTTTAGAAATGCAGGCTGGGAAATTTGAAGACACATCTGCATGTTATCCTTATGATCCGAATGGAAATTAAGGGATTGTCAAAACACTGCGTGCCTCATTTATAACTTGCACATGCTACTCTCCCTCAGCTCCCTTAGCAATAAACCGGCATTTTGAAGTGCTCCTTCTTCAAGCAGGTGAAGTCGGTTATAAGAGCCTAAGCATAGGTGGCTGCATTAACAAAGTTCATTCAGACTCAAGGGGAAGGGGCGACTCAGCATTACCATACTTTCAATTATTTCTACATGATGAGCTGGGAAATTATTGAGCATATTACTATTCCTGGCATATGGAGGTTGTTTTGTTGTTGTTTTTAATCATGCCTGCAAGTGTAAGTGGCAAACCATCCTATTCCAGCTTCCTATGACACTTGCTTTCTGCTTGCTCTCATGGCAGCAGGGGATGGATTTCCTTGTTCCAATGCTCAAATAAATGTGTTAGTCTCCAACGTGCCACAAGTACTCCTCGTTTTTTGCTGATACAGACTAACACAGCTACCACTCTGAAACCTTTCTGAATGTAGTGGTCAGTCAGATGCCAGAAAGGGAATCCAGTTTTCTGTGAGTGAAATTCACCCCCGTGTAGAGGGTAGGCATGGGGCTTCAGCTTGGTGATAGGTATTGCCCTGTGTATCACTGTGTTTAAATGAAATGTTTTTTGGCCAAAATATGTCAGTAATGAAGGATTACTGAAGTACTTTTCTATGGGTGCTCAAGTTTTCTATTGTCCTGATCCTGATATACTCCCACATTTAGTTGTGAGCATCTATTATCAGCATGGGTTGAGGAGTATGGACTCCTGGGTTCTCTTCTTGACTCTGCCACCAAATTTACTGTTTTATGCTGGAGAAGCCACTGAACCTTTCTGGGCTTCAGTTTTTACATTTGTGAAACAGGGACAATACATATCTCTCAGGGAGGTAAGCACCCTGGCGAGCCGGGCCAATTTATTTACCTGCTGACGCGGCAGGTTCGGCCGATCGCGGCCCCCACTGGCTGTGGTTCGCCATCCCAGGCCAATACGGCTTAATTTTGTAAGATCCTTGCTCGCAAGGTACACCTCTACCTCAATATAATGTGACCCAATATAACATGAATTTGGATATAACGCGGTAAAGCAGTGCTCCGGGGGGGGCGGGGCTGCGCACTCTGGTGGACCAAAGCAAGTTCGAGATAACGGGTTTCACCTATAACACAGTAAGATTTTTTGGCTTCCGAGGGCAGCGTTGTATCGGGGTAGAGGTGTATTCATACACGTGCAAAGTTGACTAGAAGGTGAAAAGTGCTATGTACATGTTGACTATTACAGTATTGTTTGTTATCAAGATGACATCCAATGAGATATTTTGAAAGATCATTTTTTTTACTGAAAGGAACATTTTCCCCCCCCCCTTATTTTTGTTGTGTGGTAGGTGAAGAATTGAATGTCTATTTTGAGATATTAGATACGTATGAAATCGAGAACATGGAAATAATTTCTTGCCTTTACACACTTCCAGGCTGAGTACCTGGGTAGACAAGGATAAAGCTGGGCAAGGTCTCAATCCTGCAAAGTGGCCCTTGAGCCCCTGCTTAACTGTAAGCCTATGAATAGTCTCGTGACTTTGGGACTACTCATGTGCTTAGAGAGACACTCAGTGGTTTGAGCATTGGCCTGCTAAACCCAGGGTTGTGAGTTCAATCCTTGAGGGGGCCACTTAGGGATCTGGGGCAAAATCAGTACTTGGTCCTGCTAGTGAAGGCAGGGGGCTGGACTCAATGACCTTTCAAGGTCCCTTCCAGTTCTAGGAGATGGGATATCTCCATTATTTTTTTTTTTTTAAGGGCTTTGCTGGATCAGGCCAGATTGCTCAGCACTTTGCAGGATCAAGCTCCCACTATCTGCCTGAACATTAGCGAATGTATCAGTTATGAGTGGGCTCTCTCTTGTAATAGTTCTAGAACAGGGGTTGGCAACCTCTGGCATGCGGCTCGCCGCGGAAAGCACCCTGGCAGGCCGGGCCAATTTATTTACCTGCTGACGCGGCAGGTTCAGCCGATTGCGGCCCCCACTGGCCGTGGTTTGCCGTCCCAGGCCAATAGGGGTAGTGGGAAGCCGCAGCCAGCACATGCCTCGCCCGTGCCGCTTCCCGCTGCCCCATTGGCCTGAGACGGCGAAACGCAGCCAGTGGAGGCCGCGATCGACCGAACCTGCCACGTCAGCAGGCAAGTAAATTGGCCCGGCCCGCCAGGGTGGTTACCGTGGCGAGCCGCATGCCAGAGGTTGCCAGCCCCCCCTGTTCTAGAACTTCCTAGTGCATCCATCACTACTAATGAGATGTCACGGATATAGAAATTGTCTGCCCTGTAATTTCTGCTCGGATCACCACAGCACTTTATGACTAATAATTGTGAAAAAGCAATGGATAATGTAAAATATTGGGGCATTTTCTTCCTTTGTGGTGGTGATAAGAATTTCAAGAACAAAGACATCTGTGGGTTGCTAGGAAACTACTGTAATTTTATTTAGACTTTGTATCTGACCAAAAAAAGTAAGCCGTGTTCAACATGATCTCTCTGATTTTCCTGGCATGAACATTTTTTTAAAAAACGGTGAGGATTTGTGGCTACAGTTTGCAGTTTATGCTCTATAACGAATCAGTTAGTTGCAAACAAGTTACGTAGTCATAAGTAAAAGCCTCAGGCCCTGGACTTAAATAGAGAAAGTATTCGTATTGCTTCAGGAATTTGTTAAGGGCAGTAAGAGGACAGGAATTATTTACTTTAGTGCTTGGAGCTACCTACAAACTAGATTCAAGGAAAGTGTGCAGTATAATGGAAATCAGAAATAATAATAAGGGGACACTCTAGACTAGGTTTGGGTGAATGTCTATTCTTGGAGTTTTCCTATTTCTACTGAAATCAATGACAACATTCTTTATTACCTTCATTGGCAGCAGGATGGAGCCCTTTATTTTGAGAGGCTTAACAAACCCAATATGTACAAAAACAGTGTTATGAAGGAAACAAAATATTCTGCAGTGCTGGAAACTTATACGCGCCCCCGTCCAATTTCATAGTACCTGAGCAACTCACTGTCAGTGACTGGGATGTGGGCAGTTGTGCCTAGTAGTTGGAGCAGGAGTCAGTAGCCAGGAATAGGAGCCAGGGTCAGAGGCCAGAAACAAAGGTTAAAGCCAAAGTCAGAAATTGGAGCTGAGGATTAGAGGTTACTGGGTGAGGAAGGCAAGGATACAGCTGGGTTCAAGCCAGGGGCAGGTGCTATCACAGTAGTGGGCGAGTGCTGTGAGCAATTGATGAACTGCTACTGCAGTTGATTTAAGAGCTGGTCTGCTGACTCCTACCAGTAGCCGCTCAGACGGCCTATTACATGACAGCTCTGCTCATTAGGTTGCTTGTAGACTGGCTCTACTACAGACCCTGACATTCACAGTCTTTAATATATTAATCCTCCCGGCAAATTAGGAAAGGCCTGGTCTACACTAACCCCCCAATTCGATCTAAGATACGCAACTTCAGCTACGTGAATAACGTAGCTGAAGTAGACATACCTTAATTTGACTTTACCATGGTCCAGACGCGGCAGGCAGGCTCCCCCGTAGACTCCGCGTACTCCTCTCACCGAGCAGGATTACCGGAGTCGACGGCGAGCACTTCTGGATTCGATTTATCGCGTCCAGACAAGACGCGATAAATCGAACCCAGAAGTTCGATTGCCTGCCGCCGAACCAGCGCGTAAGTATAGACAAGCCCAAAGTATTGTTTGTTCCCATTTTACAGATGGGGAACTGAGGCACTGAGAGACTAAATGATTTTCCCAAGGTCATACAGGAAGCTTGTGGTAGAGCAGGGACTCAAACCCAGGTCTCCCATATCCCTTCCTCACATATGCCCAAAAACATTGTACTATTTCATGAAACCACACAAATCATGTACAATTTGGTACATGATGAGATAAACTTATAATTTAAAGAAGTCACATAAATGGTGACCAGCCATTTAGATAAATTTTCATTTTAACATTCTAAACTAGTGCTAGGAACCCAGGTAAGGAATTTTATTTGTGTGACTTTTATATTTACAATATTCCATTAAAGATAGGAATTATCCTTTTCTTGGTCTTCATGTCAATAGGAGGAATTGTGTTGTACTCTTATGATTCTTATTCTTTGTATTACTATAGCTCCAAGGAACCCTAGACCACATAGTGCTGGGTGCTGTACAAACACTCGCCGCCACAAGGAGCTTACACTCTAAGTAGCTGTCATGAATGGGCAATCTTACCTAGTGATCAGAGCAGGAGTCAAGTAGGAACAGGTTACTAGGAGATCAGAGTCCAAGACAGGCTAGAAGGCAAACTGCGGGTCAGGTGTCAGGAAAGAGGCAGCATCAGATTATTGGAGATAAGCAGCAGGCTGTAGGAGCAGGTATTGCAGGGAAAGCAGTCTTGAGCAGGGAGAACCCTGTTGCAAGGACAATTTCCTGTTCTTGTGCTTGGATTAAATAGGGGCTGAGGCCCCTTCAGGGTTCCCCCTAATCATATTCCAGGACTGGACTCCTCTGTTAGAGTCAGTTGCTGTTCTAACCTTTGTTTACAGGTTCCTGGGTGGCAGGTTGGGACTGCCTGACTCTTTTAAGAATCCTATAGACGAGGGTTCAAAACTCTGAGTCCCTGATGGTAAGAACAAATGGACACCCACAGACAGGGCAGTACATCTAAACACTGAGATATTGTTGATCAGCATGATAGGTAGTGGATGGTAATTTTGAACAATATAATGCATCACAGATAAAAATCAGTAGTAGTTCAATAATTCTTGCCAGTACTGTTGCAGCAGTGCAAGACTGGAGTGAGACAAGTATCTGGGTACTTGTGTGGCCTCCATTGCTGCAGTATTTGAGTGTCTCAAAAACATCCATAGATTTATTGTCACAACTTCGTGTTGATGTAGACAAGTACTATACTCCCTATTTCACAGGAAGGTATCAGAGGTATACAGAGCTCAGTTGTGGTTGCTTAACACTTGAGCTCTTTTGAAAATCTGGTTCTATGTACCTTGCCCAAATTCATGCAGAAAGTCCAGTGGCACATCTGCAAATAGAACCCACATCTCCCAAATCTCTGTTCAGTGCCCTCCTTCCTAAGAAAAGGACCCTTTGTTTCTTAAATTTGGAAAACTTGCATTACACAAGGTACACAGAGACAAGTAGTAGTCGTTGCAAAACAGAATAAACAATTCAGCCTTCGCATGAAAACATTCAGAGGCATTAAACTATGGTTTGGAATGATTCAGTGCTCCTTTATTATCTGTTTCTGGGCAATCTGTGAAAACAATGCAGAGGATGCTGGCCATTGAAAGGGAAGCACATTCAGTGCTCTTGAAAACTTGTGGGAGGAACCAACTTTTCTGAGTGGTATAATATATTAAACCATTTCAATGGAATTTCAGTTATAGCATGCCCCATATGTAAGACACAATATAATAAGGGCGCTCAATGAGTGTGCATCTTTAATTCACTCTTGATTCGTATAAAAACATTTGACTTTCCTTATCTACCCTGCAGCAAGCAGAGAGAATGTCTTTTTTGTAAGGGATTTGTAAATATGCCCTTGAAGACAGAGTAGAGAGGGGTACTTTCTATAGGGGAATTGGCAGTTCTAATCTTCAGTACATTAGACTATTGTTCTTGTTCTTGTGTGGTTTCACGCTGAAGTTTTTTTTTTTTTTTTATAAACTACGGTTCATTATCTTTGAATAAATATCCATTATTTAGAAAACAATTTTAATACATTCTCTCTTGAAGGGAAAAGTACATGACTATTGACTTGAGAGAGAAATGAGTGTATTTTTCTTGCTGTGACTTTACAGATTTCACTTATCCATGCAATGAGGTTTTGTTCCATTATAAATGGCGTATTTTACTGTCAATTTGAAGAGCTTTTAGTAAAATACTAGTGATTAAAGTACTGAAAATGAAGTTAGATGCAAAATCTAACGAAAACTTGCATTCACTTGGTCAAAGCAATATAATAAAATGTATTCAAATCAGCTCTTTAGAACAAGCCCCATAGATAACCAAATTGCATTTTGAAAGGTGAATAAACACACCTTAGCTGATAAGGACCTTTATGACTATTAGAGATGAGCTTTTGCTAATTGTGTTTGACTGCTAGGTGGAAGGCTTTGAGAATGAAAAGTTTGTTGCTGCATGCAGATACTGAAGCTTCCCCTTGCTGCTCTAATTTTCTGCAGCATCAAAGCTGAATTCAAGGAATAGGGGAGCAAACAAATAAATTATGTAAGCAACTCAAGTAATTAGTGACTCTTTCCTCCATTATTCCTGCCTTGGTAGATTAGACAAGCCTCACATTTGAGGAAAGATCGGGAAGTGTGTTAACATTTACAAGCACTCTGAAAAATTGAAACAGGTTTGTGTTCAGTAAATAGCGGGGTATATTACCCGCTGGAATTAGTGGCGGGTAAGGGAGGAGTAATTTTGATACTTTGAGCCCTGGGGATAGGATTAAGTGAGGAGAAGGGAGAGAAGGAGCACTGTGTCCTCTATGTTATAGTACAGCATCCTACAAATTTGCAAATTTAACACCATTAATTTGGCTTGGATAGGGACTGGGAGTGGCTGGCTCATTACAAAAGCAGCTGTCTCTCCTGCAATTGACACCTCCTCATCTATTATTGGGAGTGGAATTGGGAGTGAATTGGGCCTGTCAACACTCCTTCTCCTCTTGTGAGGTAACTCCCTTCTCTTCATGTGTCATTATATAATGCCTGCATCTGTAACTTTTACTCCATGCATCTGAAGAAGTGAGGTTTTTTTACCCATGAAAGCTTATGCCCAAATAAATCTGTTAGTCTTTAAGGTGCCACCGGACTCCTGGTTGTTTTTGTGGATACAGACTAACACGGCTACCCCCTGATATTTGACATCCTACAAATGTTTATTCCTACTGTACCAGTTTCCAAGTTAGGTCATCTGGTAACAGCACGTCTTTAAATCCTTGACAAAGAGGCATCGTCTCTGGAAATAATGTGAACCTCAGTAGAGGGAGCCCCTCTCATCCGCAGGACCCACAGTGCCTGCAGTGAAGGCTTTTCACTGAATGGGGTAAAGGATTCCAATTTGGCATTGTTGGATCTCCACTATAATCACGTGGATTATTCCTGGAGTAGGAGCTTGGGGAGGGAGTTGAAAATGTTTCCTTGTTCCTGAAAGTGGTACCCAGCATTCTGGCTAAACTGCTATTCAGTTACCTGCAACTTCCCACAAATCCCCACCAATAAAGGGCGTTTAAATGTTGCAGTGTATTGAAAGGCTAGAAGACTCTGTAGGCGACCTCCTGCTTTTTGCAGGCACATGTGATAGCGACATACATGGTTCGTCTCTTAGGACTCTGCGATTGAACACTCAGTGCTAAGACACTTAACTGGTGAGTTGGGAAAACATTTTAATTTCCCTTATCACCCCTAGCACTTATTGCATCAAAAGTTCACTACCTGCATACACCACCCTCAACCCCCTATGTGCAGATTGAGGGTTTGCATATATTTATATGTTTGCAGTATTCTTGGGTGGTGTTTTATTTTAATAGAGCAGAGCTGAGTCAATTGTTTGGAATTAAATATTTCCTGTAATCAAAAATAGCCCCCCCCCCCTTTTTTTTTTGCGAATGGAAATTTTTGCAAAACCTTTTCCCCTCCTTTCGTCCCCTCCCCGCCAGTGAAACCCAAAAATGAAAAAAAAAAAGTTTTTTTCTGTGTGTTTTTTTTTTTTTTTTTCTTTGCCTCCCTCTTTTCAGTGGCAAAATGGAAAGAAAAAGAACAAAAGTGGGGGAGAGGCAGGGGTAAAATGAAAAATTGGAAATTTTCAAAAGCAAAAATTTTAATGAAAAATTTAAAATAAATGAAAAATGGTTCTTTTGACACCCCGGAAGAGTAAAAAGTATTTCAAATTGATCTAATTTCTTTGCAAAATCTCATTAACCTTTTAATCATATTTGTTGCACAATTATCAAACCATAAAAATCCATAATCCATAATGGCTCTGCCCCTCATTAGTGCCGATGGTACTGAATTTGGCTTCAAAACAGAGGCTTTGTATATATGAGGATCACTAAGATTACAGTGGTTGTCTCTTAAGTGGTAAGGGTGGGTATTAACTATTGATAGGAGATCCTGGTGGGTTTGGTACAGTTTGTTTAAATCTAGACCTCTTGAGATTACAAAACTGAGCTCAGATTTGGTCTTTTTGGCAGTCCCGTGAAACAATTTTTGTGTCCCTTTTCCCCAATATACCTGGCTGTTGGCCATGATGATTACCTGGCTAGAAATGTAGATATACGTATTACCAGACTGGATCAGACCAGTATCTAATTTAGTATCCTGTCTCTGACAATGGCCAGCACTAGACGCCTCAGAGCAAGGTACAAGAAACTCTGTAGTGGTCAATTATGGGATAAATCGTACACAGAATCATAGAAATATAGGGCTGGAAGGGACCTCTACAGGTCATCTACTCCACCCCCCCTTGCTGAGAGGCTGGATCAAATAAACCTAGACCATCCCTGACAGGTGTTTGTCCAACCTGTACTTAAAAACCTCCAATGATGGGTATACCACAAACTTCCTTGGTAACCTTATTCCAGTGCTTAACTATCCTTCTAGTTTTCCCTAATATCTAAGCTAAATCTCCTTTGTTGCAGATTAAGCCTGTTACTTATTACAGTATCTTACATTCAGTGGACACGGAGAACAATTGATCACGCTCCTCTTTATAACAGCCGTTAACATATTTGAAGACCATCTTCTTTTCTCAAGAATAAACATGCCTAGAAGTTTTTTTTAAACTTCCCCCATAGGTCACATTTTCTAAACCTTGTATCATTTTTGTTGCTCTCCTCCGGACTCTTTTCCATTTGTTCACATCTTTCTTAAAGTGTGGTTCCTAAAACTGGACACTGCACATCTGCTGAGATTTTACTAGTGCCGAATAGAGTGGAGCAATTACCTCCATATCTTACATATGACACTCCTGCTAATACACCCCAGAATGATACTACCTTTTTTTTTTTGCAACTACATCATGTTATTGGCTCTCAATTTGTGATCCATTATGACCCTTAGAGCTTTTTCTGCAGTATGACTGCCTAGCCAGTTATTCCACATTTTGTATTTGATTGTTTCCTTTCTACGTGCAATACTTTGTACTTGTCTTTACTGAGTTTCATCTTGTTGATTGTCCAATTGTCCAATTTATCACGGTCCTTTTGAATTCTAATCCAGTCCTCTAAAGTGCTTGCAACTCCTTCCAGTTTGGTATCATCCACAAATTATATAAACAAACTCTCTACTACATTATCCAAATCATTAATGAAAATATTTAATAGTACTGGACCTCAGGACAGACCACTGCAGAACCCCACTAGATGCATCTCCCCCACCCTACACACAGTTTGACAGTGAAGCATTGTTAACTACTCTTTGAGTATGGTCTTTCAACCAGTTGTGCACGGACCTTATAGTAATTTAATCGAGACCACGTTTCCTGAGTTTGCTTATGAAAATGTTATGGAGGACTCTGTCAAAAGCCTTACCAAAAAAAATCTAGGTATATCAGATCTACGGCTTTCTCCTATCCGCTAGGCAAGTAACCCTTTCAAAGATAATTGCTGATGGTTCTGAGATTGCTTCAGCTAGTTCCCTAAGTACCTTAGTGTGAATTTCATCAGTCCCTGCCAACTTGAATGCATCTAACTTATCTAAATACTATATATATTTTTAACATGTTCTATCTAACCCCTATCAATTAATAGTTGGTTTATGCCCTGACGCAAAAGGTTTATATCCCTTCTATGGTTTTGTTATCCTATCTAATGTAACTAAATATGCATGTTGTCATTACAAAAACAGGACCAGATTTTCAGAAGACATCGGCACATTGGCCATAACTATCACTGCTGGATGATGAGTAGCTTTGAAAATCCGGCCCATATTTAGATGCCTAAGTAGGACCTGAGCTCCTTATAAAATCTGTCTCTAATTGTAGATGCTTTTCCATCTGACTATCTTGTCCAGGATGTCTAATTTGGTTTTGGACCTGCAGTGGGAGCTTTAGGAAGGCATGAGATAATTAGCCATGCTGGAATTTGACCAAGATACTGAGACTTGCAAAATGAGTCATGAGATCTTTAGCGTCCTCCCCTTGCACATCACTGGGGCATTGGCTGCCTATCAACTGAGCAAGAAGCATCTGTGACTGAATCACCGCTTTTTGCAGCACAGTGGACTTATATTTACTTGTGAGATCTTATGTAATCATAGGCTTGAGTGGTGGATTTTCTACAGGCGTTTGGGGGATATCTTCCCAAAAGCAAGAATTAAGACCCTTTTTTTCTTTTTAAATCAGTTTTGAGGGAGAAAAAGGTTTTGATTTTTTTGAATTTTTTTTTATATAATCCAGTGTTCTGGAAATCAAAACTGATTGCAGCTAATGGTAATTCATGTGAATGACAGAACTGACAAGACTTATCAGACATGACTGATTTCATTCATCAGAATGGCATCAGACCTGGCAATGTTCAAAATCCACTAGCCGCAAGCGGCAGATCCTGATATTGGTGTGTCCCTTTAAAGCCACCATACAACTATACCCTGAGAAGCCTGGCACAGCTGGTAGAATTAGTCTGCTGGATAGTTTCTGAGCTCTTTCTGCTGGAGCTCGGCCAGTGAATTAGTGTTGGACCTGTTCCTGTGTGTGTGCCTAGAATTACTTCCCACAAGACAGTATAACTCCCCATCAGGCAGTGTTTCAGAGAGGCAAAGCACTTGTGTAACCTCAGACCATCTGTTGGTTGCATAAATTAATTTTCCCCATTCACCATCTAGCCATAAGGTACACACTCTTTCTTTTTCCAGATTGTTGTTAGAGTTTTTCTCCCCTTTTAAGGAGGTTGTGTAGGAAGAAGGGGTGTCCTTTTAAAAAACAGAAACAAACCCCACACCTCTACATTTTTTGGTAGTTATTGCCCTTCGAAACACCGCAGAATAACAGAACGAGGTGCTCCCTCACCACAGTGAATTTTAAATCATGGAAGTAAGGACAATATTAAAACAACCAACAAACCCTTAGGTGAGCGATATACCTTACTAAAATAAAGGTAAATAAGTGTCTAGATCATCAGGAGGTGTAAATCAGCGTAACTATGTTTACTTCTGTGGTGCCACATTGATTCACCTCGAGTATCTGGCTCTTAATCTTTTAGGAAGACTAAAACACATCAGTGATTTCAGGGCTCAACTTCAGGCATCTTTATAGGCATTTGATTTTCAGATAGGGGAGGCTCAGCACTTTGTGGAAGTCAGGGCCCTTTAAGGTCTCAGGTGAAGTATCTACCTCACCTCCCGCCCACCAAAAATTGCTTAAAAATCATTTTTAAGGCTCAGTCCTGAAAGCAGCAGAGCATTGCTTGGGGATGCTGAGGACTGTTAAATAAATCCCACAGATTTTGATCTGCTCATCTCCTTGCAGAATTGATCCCATAGTGCTCTAGATCACCGAAGTCTAATAGAGGCACTAATCCTTAAGCCATCATTGTGAGATGGGTAGTAGTGAGGTAAATACAATATCCTTTCTAGAGACGGGGAAACTGAAACTCAGAAATCCAAAGCTCCCTGGGGTAGGGACCGTCTGTTCATTATATGTGTGCACAGTGACTAGCACAGTTTGGCTCTGATCTTTGATCCTTTAGGCTTTATTGCGATGCGAATAATTAGTAATAATTATCATAATAGCCTCATGAGTGCTGAGTATTAATATTAACAATAATGATAATAAATTTAGCCCTTCATTATGGCCGCAGAATCCCCAAATCAATGGGGACACCGTTTTCAGCAGAGAGGCTGCGGCTTGCTGAGGCTTGTGGCTAGTTTATTTGGGAAGTGGCTAATAACTGAAGAGTTACTGGCTCATAGTCCTGTATTCAATCCACTAGGCCACTGTCCTGTTATTACAATGTAAACAAACAGGCCCATGTGGTAGTTCTGAATGATTTCCTTTTCTCATGCAGATTTATACGAAATACAGCGATCTGTATACAGTGGAAGCCAACAATGCACGTGACTTGGTGGAAATTGCAGCCAGCAATATTGAAAAACTACTGAGTAACAGATCAAAAGCCCTGGTGGTGAGTACTAATTGGATCTCTCTCTTCCACTTATTTCTCATTCTTTTTGAGTCTTCATGTTTTACTGATGCATGTTTTTACTGTTGTTGTTTTTGCTGCTTATAAATGTAGGCGCAGTGTCAGTCTGATATGTACAGGATGTGACATATGCAGAATGATGGCTTGTGAGTTCATGATAGAAAATCAACTCATTAGTTAGTTGGCATAGGACAGACGTTTACATTATTGATTGACACATTAGGGACCCGGGCCAAATGGCAAATCAAAAGATAAATAGGTTGAAAAATATTCCTCTAAGTACACATGAATGTTCATGACATGAAGATGATAGTACTCTACAGTCATTGGTAATCTTGAAACATTGAATGAATACTGGATCCTCTAAGGTAACTTATTTTTTTAAATATTTGTACATCATCCATTGGGTAGATGTGTTTTGAGACAGACACCCAGTGAAAGTTGGGTAATGTAAGATGTATCTCCAAGTAAATCACTTAGCCTTTATCGCCTCATCTTTTTAACCCTCACGTCTTTCGTGATGGTAGCATCTGATTTTCCTCTTCCAACAATGTGTTCATGTGTCTGCTGAAGCTTCACAGTGTGTTTATTCTACTGCTGACTGGCCATTTTACTCCATATTCCAACCACCTACAGTGTAAATGAAATTCACCTTGAACTTATAAGAAGTCTGTGCTCAGTTCTAATCCCATGATCCCTTATGTTTTGAATTACAAGTAGTTGCTATTTCAAACTGCTCATTGGCAGTGATCCTTTCCTTTCCTTTAAATAGGCCAAGTCTGGCTAATTGCTTCTTGTAACTCATACCCACAAAACCCTGATTCATTTCAGAGTAGCCTTCTGCTGCCGTTTTCAATCTCAACAATGCCCTTCCTAAGAGACCCTGACCAGATTTGCATGGAGCACTCCAAGGGCTTGTCTTCACTACCGGGGAGATGTACGCTGCTGCAATTGATGCAGTGAGTGTCAATTTAAATATCTAAATTAATGGAGATATCCTATCTCCTAGAACTGGAAGGGACCTTGAAAGGTCATCAAGTCTAGCTCCCTGCCTTCACTAGCAGGACCAAGTACTGATTTTGCCCCAGATCCCTAAGTGGCCTCCTGAAGGATTGAACTCACAACCATGGGTTTAAGCAGGCCAATGCTCAAAGGACTGAGCTATCCCTCCCCCCTGAGTCTAGTAAAGATCTGGTAAATCAATGGCAGAGCACTCTCCTGTTGACCCTGGTACTCCAGCTCTCCGAGAACATCTCTCATCAGTGCAGTGCACTAAAGACTTTGGCGTAAGTCAACCTAAGTTATCGCGACTCCAGCTATGTTATTCATGTAGCTGGAGTAGCGTAACTTAGGTCGATGTACCCCAGTAGTGAAGACAAGCCCCAAGTGTGTTCACTCCCTTGCCTTTCCTAGTGTTAAATCTAGAAACAGGCTGTGACGTTGCACTCTATATGATTTTATAAAAATATGCTAATGAGTGAATATAATTGGAATATGCTTCATGCAAAAGGTCTCTTGTAAGGTATCATTACAAAGCTTATAATCTACTGTGTGTGGTCATCCTATTTGTATAAATGTATCACTCTTGTATCTGAAACTAGAAATATGAAATATAACTCTGAGGGCCTATTGTAATTATGCAAAGTGTAGGCTATTAATGGTTGTTTGGAATCTTGATGGCTCCCATCAACCAGGACAATTGACTGTGGATGGCTCTGTTTGCAGGCAAGCCTTCCTGTGAGTCAGGCTGGGCCGAATGAAGGCTTGGGGTCTTACAGTGACATGTGATCATGTCACCTGAACTGGAATCCATCTTTAACCTAGTGCTTTTCCATTGAGAAGTGGGGGGTGGGAACCTAGAGGGACAAAGGATTCCCACCTTATGCAAAAGATATATAAATAGGTGGAACTAAACAAAGGGGAGAGCCATCATGAAGAATCCCCTAGCTACCACCTGAGCTGGAACAAGAGCTGTACCAAGGGAAAGAATTGTGCCCAGGCCTGGAAGGTGTCCAGTCTGAGGAAAAAATGTACTGAAGCATCTCGAAGGGTGAGATTATCTGCATTCAGTTTGAATAGATATAGATTTGCATGTTTCATTTTATTTTGCTTGGTGACTTACTTTGTTCTGTCTGTTACTACTTGGAACCACTTAAATCCTACTTTCTGTATTTAATAAAATCACTTTTTACTTATTAATTAACTCAGAATATGTGTTAATACCTGGGTAGGCAAACAGTTGTGCATATCTCTCTATCAGTGTTATAGAGGGCGAACAATTTATGAGTTTACTCTGTATAACCTTTATACAGGGTAAAACGGATTTATTTAGGGTTTGGACCCCATTGGGAGTTGGGCATCTGAGTGTTAAAGACGAGAACACCTCTGTTAGCTGCTTTCAGGTAAGTCTACAGCTGTTAGGGGACGTGATTCAGACCTGGGTCTGGGTTTGCAGCAGACTAGCAAATCTGGCTCAAACCAGGCAGGGCACTGAAGTCCTAAGCTGACAGGGCAGGAAAGCAGGGGCAGAAGTAGTCTTGGCAGTAGTCTGTGATCCAACCCGTCACACAGGCGTATCTTGAAGTGGGGTCTAATGGATGGAACAGTGGACTGGGAGATGGGTCACTTCGGTTCTAGCATCTTCACACACTGACTCTTACTGTAGCCTGGAACAAGTCACTTAAATCCAGATTGTGGTTGGCCATCTAGGAGTGGGGGAGAGAGCACAAACAGCCTTCATCCCACTCCAGTTGTACCTGGGTTGAGTGCCAGCAGCTGGCTGGGGAGTGAAACCACTGCTCTGTATTAGCCTTCAGTACTAGCCTCCTTACAGGTGGTGAGGAGAGCCATGCACTTGCATCTGCCAGTATAGTAGTCTGGAGTAGGGGGTCACCATGTGCAGTACCCATTTAAAGGAGTGTGGATCTGCCATTGCTTTTTGTGCTTCGCCAAGAGGAATTCCTGATTACTCTTCCAGATCCCTTAGCTTTTCCAATCCTTAATGAAGGGCTATATCTTTAATACATGATCTTTTAACTTCTCTGTGATTCAGCTTACCCAAGTGTAAAATGGATGTCATGCTGCTCACCTACAGTATGTCACTGGGTGTTCTGAGGCTGGCTTAGTGTTCACATAGCATATGAACTTTGCATGGAAGAATTATTGTCGTGAAATATGGTATTAGGTGTTATATTGATAACCACTGTTTAGACATTTGAAAACATGTCTGTTTCCCCACTACTTTCCCAGTCCAATAATTCAAACTATTGTACACCTAAGACAGTGTTGCCAGTTTTTGCAATTTTATTGTTAATCCCACAAGTTTCATTGTTTTTTCTTAAAATCTCAGCTGCTGAAATCAAGAGAATGTGAGAATCTCAGTTTTCATCTTAAAAAAGTAAGTTTCTAGCCCTCATGATTGCTGAGAAAATCTTGAAAAGTCAAGTGAATGCACACTAAAGGCTCAAAAACAAGAAGGCAAATAAAAAGAACTCCCAAATTATTCTTTAAAAAACCTCTTCATTTTTTAGCCACTTTTGGGGCCCGACTGATGATTTTTCAATGCTTAGGGTTGGTAATGCCACTAACAATAGGCACCTATTACAGTGCTCGTTATTTATACCAATGTGGCTGTAGACTCCTGATGCATATGAGGAACTCCTGTTGAAACATGGGAGGATCAGACTCCTGGCATCTGTACTTACCTTGCCACTTTATCCATCAAAAGTGAAATTCATTCTGTGCAGAGGGCCAGAATTGGTCCTACGCATCACTTAAACCCTCTGCACTTATGTGAATTTTGCTCACAGTCTCTTAGATCCTAATGCTCCCTTTTTGGTGCTGAAACAGCTCAGAAGTTACCATTTTTAGCTGGCCTTTATGAGGTGTTTTTAATCATCCGAGGATCTCTGTGATTTACAAACATTAATTAAGCAAATACAACAGATGCATCAGCCCCTCCTTGGATGAGCATACTTTGGATATATATAACCCTCATCCAGCCTACCACAATTGCATAGTCATCTGCTCCAGTTGGCAAGGCATGGCGTTGGACTTCTGCAGACTCCCAGTATTTAAATGTTTGCCTTTATTCCTATGAAATGTTCTCCCAGTCTTTGTTTAGCTTTTTAATGCCATGTGTGTGTATATACACACACTTTTTTATGCCTTTATATGTATATAGGCATAAAAGTGTGTGTGTATACATATATGTACGTATACACTTTTGTGCATGCTGAAAACTGGATATTTAAATCCTCATCACTTCCTTTCAGAATATTGTCTGCTGTTATATAAAATACCTACATATCCTTCAAAAGTCATAATTACCACACTATTGCCAACCTCAGGTAGTCAAAAATCATGAGTCACGTATTCCCAAGTCATGTGACTGGCTTAATAATTGTGAGATTAAAAAAAATTGGGGTGTTTTTTTTTTTACTTTCTAGTTCTGATCCATTAAGGTACATTCAACTCACATTTTTAAGCTTTTCTCCACAGCCACTTGGGCTAGAAATGTTTTTAAAATGAAAGCTGAGATTCTCATGTATTCACAAGACTCCAGGAGCTGGGTCTTTCAGAAATATGCCAAATAGTGCAAGACTCCCAGTAGAATCATGAGATTTGGTAATACTGTTACCAACTTCAGTTTTGTTGCTGGCTTCTGTTCTCTATTAATTATCAGTCTGTGATTAGTCTCTGTGATTTAGAGTCTTCCATGGCATTATCTTACGTTAAAAATTACCTGTTTCATTCATCTTGCCATAAACGTTGATGGTTGAGATACTTTGCATTGATTTTTCTGTTCACAGCTTCCTGCTTTTGTCATCAGTGCACACTGTGACTTCTGAGTTTATTCCCTCCTCCAGATCATTTTTACACACTTGGGATACTCCCTTGTTATCTTCTGAATGTTAACCTGTTGCCTTCTACTAGCAGTTCTTCTTCACCTCCCAGGCACATTTCTGTATCATGCAGTAGCTTCCCCATATGCCTTACTGATTTTGTAAACAGATCATCTGTGCTGCAAAAAGTTGATCGGAAATGTAGATACGTTTATACCTACAGCTTCAGCTTTGACTGAGAGCAGGAATGGAGTCAGGCATAGCTGTTACTAATCACCACAGTGGGTTTTTACCATTGGGACTAAAGTGTGTCAAAGTGTTAAATTAAGGGCAAATATGATGCAAGAGGACAATACAGCTTCTAGCAATGCCCTGAGGGAGATACCAGTGAATGACATCAGCAGTCTCATTGTTTGTACATTGGCATAGCCAAGGGACTCTACTGGGTAAATGATGTTCCCTAGGCATGTAGCAGAAACAAAGTTGGGGCAAGGTTATAATAAGCAAATATTGGCGGTGACTTACCCAATAATATACTGGTTTCCCTCAGGTTGCCAGGATGACTATAAATGAAAATTAATCCTTCTGTAACAAAATCTGCAGTGCTATACTACATCCCTGTGCTAAACCTCTATGATGAAGATTTTTGGACAACATTATCTGATGGTTTTGTACGTGATATATGAAAGTGTCACTCCATCAAGCATTGCGGGTAACTCAGATGGGATTCATTATTCTATTTCTGGTCTGCATATATTATGAAAATAGTATGACATTTATATGGAGAGATCATTGTGAAAAAATGGATGAAGATAGCAGGTGCTTTTCTAGCAAGGAGAGAAATTACGTTTGATTAATCATCATCTTTCCTCTTAGTTAGGTTAATATATTTACTGTTCCCAGAAAGTAAGCCTGTCTACCCCATTATAATCTGCGAAGGTCCAAATATGGGGCACAAAGTGTCACAAAATTCCAAATGAGAGTCATACAAATATTAGAGTTGTGCAGGAAATGCCATGGAGTTTTTTTCTTGTAGTGTTAGGTAACTGTTTCTGTAACCAGCACACCATGATTTTTTATTTCTGTTGGAAATAATTTTTCTGCAATAAAAGTTTGGGGTACCATTTTTGTATAGAATTTAAGTATTCTCGGAACTGAAACGAATGATGTCCCTCAAAATGAGAGATATTTGAGATGTACGAGTCCATCTGGTCAAGTCCGTGTAGGCAAAAAGTTGTGTTCTTCAAATGAGTTAAGCTAACTCAGTTAAAAACTCCCTTTAATGCCTATATAGGCCCTGTTTAACATGTTTAAGATAGGTGGCTACATCATGATTAGATGTTAAATAGTGCTTGTCTGGAATTTTCTGTCAAAACAATTTTGAATGAAAAATTCAGTTTCAGCAAAATTGGAATTTTTCATAGGAAAACTTCAATTTTACAGAATATTTTTTATTTTCCACTTTGTTTTGAGGCAACACAACATTAAACTATAGTTCTGTGTTACCTGATTTGGAGTAGTATTTCGGAGGCCCGATGCCCATATTCTCCTCCATTGGCTGGGCTCCCTGGCTGGATGACTTCTCCTATCATGCAATATAGTGTCCCCTCTGACTGTGGGTGCATCATGGGAGGTGTCTTCCAGCCAGGAAGCTGAGCCATAGGGGAGAATGAGGGCATGAATTGCCTCAACAACAACCATGAGGCACAGTAACATCGTAAGCAGATGTAGTTTAATGTTGAACTGACTCAAAACGAAATGCTTTGACGTTTCCAAATCAAAATTTTTTCATTCTACAAAATATTTTTGATATTTCAACTTTTTTGTTGTGATTTGGGAATGTTGAAGTATCAGAATTTCCCATGGGACAAATTCCATTCATTGCTCAGCTCTAGTATTAAGCTGTCTACTCAGATGTTAAGGGGGGGGGAGGGGTCATTCAATTGAGTTAGCTGAACTCAGCTGAAAAATGCACCTTTTTGCCAGTGAAGATAGGGCCTCTGAGATTAAGCATAGCTATATTAATACTACCTCTGAATGGATACCTACTCAACCATGCAGCCAGTTAAAAGCCTTTTCTTGTGGTAACAGAATAAAATGTGTAAAAAGGGGCATTATAGTGTCCTTAATATTTGTGTGATTGAAGGCTTCCCTCCATGTTCTGAGTGCAGCAATATTATCTTTTGCCAATAATTGCAAGGCCAGAAGAGACCATTGTGATCATCTCATCTGACCTTCTGTGTAACAAAAGCCATAGAACAAACACTCAACGTCAAACAGGAATTATTTTGGGTATCTTTTTGAAAATAATCCAATCTTGATTTTAAAATTGCCAGTAATACTAACAGTTAAAAGAAAAGATATGTTGGCAACAACACTGATGAATTTTTCAGGAATGTGCTGCAAAGGACAAGGGTATATTTAGTGTAGGCGGTAGTATGATATAAGCAGGCTATGGGCTTTTACCCAGCGATTTTGAAGTGTAATCTACATTGTTCAGCTGATCAAAACGTAGCCTCTGTGCATATGAGCTCTTGCACACATAATTTTTGTGTAATATTGCTTGTTGGCCTAACCCATCCCTCAATGCAAGTGACTTCAGCAGAAGTTGGCTCTGGTCTAATGTGCGTACATGAGAAAGTTACATCTGAAAATTTAATCAACGCAAACAAAAATGAGTTCTGCAGGTGTATGGCCTCACATGATAGTATACAAAAACTGTATGCACCAATGTTTGCACTAGAGTTGCCAGGTGTCTGGTTTTCGACCAGAATGCCCGGTTGAAAAGGGATCCTGGCAGCTACAGTCAGCACTGCTGACTGGGCTGTTAAAAGTCCGGCGGCATGGTGGGGCTAAGGCAGGCTCCCTGCCTGCCCTGGCTCCGTGCGGCTCTTGGAAGTGGCCGCCATGTTCAGCTCCTAGGCACAGAGCTGCCCTGAGCACTAGCTCTACAGCTTCCATTGGCCGGAAACCGCGGCCAATGGGATCTGGGGGGCTGTGTGTGCGGATGGGGGCAGCATGAAGAGGTAACTGGCTGTGCCTACACGTAGGAGCTGGACATGCCGGCCGCTTCTGGGAGCCACCTGATGTAAATGCCACCCGGAGCCCATGCCCCTCACCTCCTTCCACACTCAAACTCCTCCTGGAGCCTGCACCCCGCATCCCCTTCCACACCCCAACTGCCTGTCCCAGCCCTGAGCCCCCTCCCATACTCCGAACCCCTTGGCTCCAGCCCGGAGCCTCCCCCCAATCCCCTCATGCTCGGCCCTACACCAGAGCCCGCACCCCAGCCAGAGCCCTCACTTCTCCCACATCCCAATCCCCTACCCCAGCCCGGAGCCCCCTCGAAAACTCCAGACCCATCATTTCTGGACCCACTCTGGAGCATGCACCCGCAGCTGGAGCCATCACCCGCCTCCACACCCCAATCCCCTGCCCCAGCCCCCTCCCACACTCTGAACCCCTCAGTCCCATCACCCAGCCCAGACTCCCCTCCTGCATCACAACCCCCTGACCCAGCCTGGTGAAAATGAGCAAGTGAGCGAGGGTGGGGGGGAGTGAGTGAGGCAGGGAGGGGGGGATGGAGTGAGCGGGAGATGGGGCCTCAGGGCAGGGGTGGGGCAAGGCGCAGGGCAAGGGTGTTCGGTTTTCTGCAATCAGAAAGTTGGCAACCCTGGATTGCACACAGTTATATGTGTACAAATGGAGGTTGGATTGATGCTTCTTTGAAAGTATGGCCTGTAATAACCAAGTACCTCTATCTCTACCTGTATTTTTAATGCAGTTTCATTTTCACAAACTGGTTGCCCTTGGCAGGGAAGTTAAGTGTCTGCACTTGACTGGATGCTTAGGGTATTTCTTACTTTTGGCTTAATAGCTCAGATTACATACAAGATGAAACTTCTTTCTATACTCTTCTAAAAAGTGGAGCTGACCCTTTAAAAACCATCTGTGACAGGGTGTACATTGATTAATAACCTCTTGTCCGATTTGCCGCCCACACTCCATGGGAGTATCTTGATCATTTATGTTCCCAGATAAAAATACACACAAATTCCATAAGAGGGCTTTATATTTCTGCTACAGTTTCACTTGTTACTATCAGTTTTTTGCTTACTTTTCCTCTTTTTTCTATCAGTTTTTTAAGCCCTGCCCACAGGTGGCTTAGAATGATTTCAGGGAATGTTCACTTTTGCAATGGAAGCCGAAACACCTGGGTTCTTAGTTACTAGATGACAAAGCAACTTTGGGCAGATTGTATAAGCACTCTTTGCCCATTTGTAAAATGAGTTCTAACAATACCTGATTAGTATGTTGTGAAGTTTAAGTAAGAAATTTTGGTAAAGTACTTTGAGATCCATGGGTCAGAGACATTACACAAATGTATAGTGGTACTGGAATCTTTGCTTTGGCTGAAGATTTGGTATGGCAGCTTACTTATTTATTGCTATTTTGGGTGGAGGAAAAAATGGGAATGTTTGTACTTTCACAGCTTCTCCTTTCATTTCCTCTTTGCATAAACCATCCGTACAGTTGAAAAATTGAATTTAGTTGCTAAGAACTATTCCATTGTCATCAGTGAGAGTTAAATATGTATATCAAGAAGAGAAAAAATATAAGTACAGCTATCTGAATGTCTTTTATTTTTCTCTCCATTTTCTCTTCTGTATTCTATACTGCCTACAACAGCTTTGCCTCAATCAAAAATAATTCCATGGCTCAGTTTAGCTAGGACTGTTCATTTTTTTTACAAGAACTGTTCAAGTGTCCAAAATATTATTTTTTGATAGCTAACCATGTATTTTTTTGGTCTCTTTTCCCATTTGCTAAACCACACTACATGCTTGCCATGTTGATGACCACTGCAAGAGATATTGCCACCTCCAGACACAATACTTCTGGTGTTAGAGGAAGATTAAGGCACTGGATAGACAATATCCAGAAGATAAGGGTTCAATTCCTGGCCCTGCCACAGACTTTCTGTGTGACCCTTAGTACCTCTGTTTTAGTTCCCTGTTGTAAAATAGGGATGATAATCCTCTAGTTCTCTCACCCTTTGTCTTTCTTGTGAGCTTAGATTGTAAACTCTTCTGGTCAGGGACTATATCTGTTCAGTACCTAGCACAATGAGGCCTTTATTAAATAATTAATAGTGGGGAAAAAGGGTGCCTAAGCCACTTAAGAGCTTTTGAAAATGTTAACTATTGATAATGCAAGCTTATATTTTCTTTAAAAAAGGCACTGCACCACTCTACAGTAGTAGCTCTAAACACTATCCCTTACAGTGGCTATAACTGCAGGGTTTGCTGTAAAATACTATAGTATCTTTCTTGAGGTTTGTGCATCATATTATCAGAACATTTTCAAACTCCTGACAATGCAGAGGAAACCCCCTGGGACCACAGCTACAGTCTCCTCCTTTACAAATTGGTAGCTCTGGAACTGTAATCCAGCTGTCCCACTGCTGGAGACTCTCTACATACTCTACGAGCCCCCCAGCATGTCATGCCCCCGCTGTGGCAGTTTTCTGTTTTTCAGTGTTAACATAAAATGAAAGCAATGCCTGACCTAGCGTAATCCTCTGAGACTGGGGCTACTGTTAGATTTATTCTTGGAGCCCTGTCCTGTAGATAGTAGTGTTTTATTGCTGTGACTTACAGAGGAATTTTTGCAAAACATGTTTAACAAAGTATACTGTAGCTGTTTGCCTTTCTCTAGGTTGGTAATAGCTGAATTATGGAGAATATGGCCTGTAATTGCTATGAACAGCAACAAAGAGTCCTGTAGCACCTTCTAGACTAACAGATGTATTGGTGCATAAGCTTTCGTGGGTGAATACCCACTTCGTCAGACACATGTAATTGCTATGGTATCTCCTTCAAGATCTCCTTCAAGCTAAGGATCTCAAAGTGCTTTGCAATTAACATAGCTTCAAAATACACGGGGGGGGGGGAGGGCAGGGGGCGGTAGATTACTGTTATTGTTGTTAATTCCATTTACAGGTAACAAATGTAGGCAGATTGAGGTTGTTACTTGCTTATGGTCACAGACTTTGTGACAGAGCCAGGAATACTACCCCAATCTGTCTCGCATTTCTAGCTCATACACCCTGACTGCTCCTCCAAGTGCTGGTCCCTATGTGTATTCCATGTGCCTGAATCTGGAAATTCTAATAAGCAGTGTCTATTGGCCAGCACATGTGCAGTAGATCTCTTTGTGCTCCAGACCGAGGGCAGAAGAGGCAGTACAGGCTATCGCCTCTCCAGTTCCTTGTTGTTGCCACATGTCCTGAGTCGGAATCCCAGTGCTCACAGATTTCTCCAGCAATTATCCTTGATAGTCTGTAAATAAATTGTGTAAATAGTTCTACAGTTTTTATATTAGTATAGTTAGAGTTTTATAGTATAGTATAGATAGTGCTTTTCCCCATATTGGGGGCTCCCTCCCTGCAGTCAGGGACTATTCCCAGAGTCTCGGGGTTCAAGAATTGTGTCTCCTGCCCTTAATTAAGTTTCAAAGCTGTATTAAGTCAATGTTCAGTTGTAAACTTTTGAAAGAACAACCATAACGTTTTGTTCAGAGTTACGAACATTTCAGAGTTACGAACAACCTCCATTCCTGAGGTGTTTGTAACTCTGAGGTTCTACTTTACCTAGACCCCACAGGAGCCTGAACATCAATATAGTAGAACTGGCAGCAATCCACCTGGCATGTAGGGCTTTTCTCCTGCTCATTCATTCTCTCCATGTCCACGTAATGTCAGACAACCTCACCATGGTCTTTCACACAAACCATGAGGGTGGAGCAAGTTCTCTTCCCCTTTGCCTAGAAGTAGTCAGGTTTTGGAACTGTGCATCCAAACCACATCACTATCCAAAGCACACGCCTTCCAGGGGATCAAAACTCTTTAGCAGACAACCTGAGCAGACGCTTTTCTGCAGACCATGAGTGGGAGATACACAGCTCTATCCCGAGCAAGATTTTCACTCAGTGGGGAAATCCTCAATAGGATCTCTTTGCATCCCAAACAAATAGGAAGCTTCCCTTGTTCTGCTACAGAGGAGCTATTGGTGCTCTCCTACTGTCATGGACAAACAATCCGATACACTTTTCCTCTTGTTCCCCTATTACTACAGGTCTTGAGAAAAATCTGTCAGGACAGAGCCAGAGTCAGTTCTCCTGAGAACTGGTTGCCGGAGCTCATGAGAATTTCAGTCTGTCCTCCTATCAGGATCTGCTCCTTCTGGGATCTCCTTACTTAGGAAAGGGACAGACTCAGACACCCCAATCTAAACCCACTATATCTCCTGGCCTGGTGTTTGGATAGGCATCAGAAGTAGAACGCTCTTGCTCAGCATCCATCCAAGCTAATCTTACTCGAAATAGGAAAGACTCAACTAGAACTTGCTACCTATCGAAATGGAGAAGCTTTTCTACCTGGGCTCAGTATAACAGCCTTCTCTAAGTTCTGCAGATAATCTAAAATGACTGAGATGTCTCCTGTTTTTACAGAACTCAGGTCTTTCCATTATCTCACTGCAGGTCCTTCTGGCAGCCATCCAGACCTTCCTTCTTTCAGTAAACAGATGTTCCATCTTTACTCCGCCTACGATGGTGAGATTCATAAAAGGCCTAGTCGGGACCTTTCCATCAGTCATCAAATCAACACCTCAGTGGGACCTCAATCTCTTCCTATTAACGCTCACCAGGCTGCCATTTGAACTCTTGGCAACATGTTCCATGTCCCTCCTATCCATGAAAGTCACGTTTTAGTTGCTGTTACAAAGAAAAGGTCTCCCTTTGCCTACATCCAAAATTCCACTCCGAGGTTATTTCTGAATCCCATGTCAACTAAACGATCCACTTACCTGTTTTTCTTCCCAAAACCCCACACCTTTGCTAAGGAGAGGAGAGTTCATTCCCTTGGTGTAAGATGTGCCTTAGCATTCTACCTGCAGAGGACCAAACCTACCAGAAAAATCACCTAGGCTATTTCTCGCCATAGTGGAAGGGTTGCAAAGACAGGCTATTTCCTCTCAAAGAATCTCTACATGGATTTCTTGGTGCATCATCACATTTTACCAGTTTGCACATATCCCTTCACCTGATGGAGTAAGGGCACACTCCATGGGAGCACAAGCGGCCTCTACCGCATCACTGCAGGAAGTACCGATACTGGACATATGCAGAGTGGCTACCTGGAATTGCATTGACACATTCACAAAACATTACGCGCTAGTTCAGGCCTCCGCCATGGATACAGCAGTGGGAACTGAAGTACTTCAAGCATCTTTCCTGCTTGCGTCCTCACTCCCACCTCCAGTCTAAATCTTGCTTGTCAATCACCCACATGTGGAATACACATAGGCACCAGCATTTGAAGACAAAATGGAGTTTACTTATCTGTACCTGGAAGTTCTTCGAGATATGTGATCCCTATCTGTAGTCCTCTACCTATCATCCATCCCTCTGCTTCGGATCCTATTGGATTTATAGTAAGAAGAGGAACTGGAGAGGCATCAGCCTGCACTGCCTTGTTATGCCATCGGTCTGGAGCATGAAAAGAACTACTGAACGTGTGTGGGCCAATGGACTCTGCTGGTCACACATCTCAAAGAACTTCCAGTTACAGGTAAATAACCTCCATTTCTAGCCGTCTGCCTTAATTGTCCAGCCATCTTTCCTCTCTCTTATTCTATTGTGTGAAAGTGAGTTTATATTGACAGATATTGCTCTGGGTGCTTTTGCTGCACAAGAATCACAAATAAAATAAACCACAATGTTATGTATCCTGGACTATCCACAACTTCATACAGTATATACTTGGAGTACTTGAAAAGATCGCTTAGATTTTGCAGCTGTAACCTGGTATATCTCTCAAACCAGAATGAACTTTTTTAAAGGTTCCCACAAGAGCTAGAGACAGTGAAACAGTTCAAGTATTTGGGGGCAATCATCACTGATGAAGGATCAAAGGCAGAAATTCTGGCAAGAACTGCACAAACAGCAACAACAGTGGCAAAGCTAAAGCCAATTTGGAGGAACAAGAACATCTCCCTGGAATCGAAACTGAAACTGCTGCATGTACTGGTCATCTCAATTTTTCTGTATGCGTGCGAGACATGGACCCTTACAGCAGAACTTGAATGGAAAATACAGGTAGTAGAGATGAGATACTTCTGTAAAATCATGGGCATCTTCTACTTCAACCACGTCACTAATGAAGAGGTCCACAACATCACCACCCAACCCACTGGGTCATATGAAGACCTCCTGACAACCGTGAAGAAGCACAAGCTGAAGTGGTATGCACATGTAACAAAATCATCTGGCTTATCCAAGATCATCCTCCCAGGGGACAGTACAGGGGAAGAGAAGACGAGGTAGACAGAAGAAGAGATGGATTGACAACATAAAAGAGTGGACAGGAATGGACTTACTTAAGCACTGACACACAATCATCAGGGGTGGAGACGATTGATTGCTCATCAATGATGGTGCCCCAACAACCAATCCAGTTATCGGAGTGATGATGATGATGACTGTTGCTTACATGTGACAATCAGATTAATCTTTTGTCCTGACATCTTACTATCCTAAACTCTATAACCCTCCATGCCTAATCATAATAATAATACAACATGAGCTTTAAAGTGTGTTTGGAAAGTTAACAAATCCAAGCTCTGGTGAACCAAGGATACAAGCGAATTCCAGAGTCTCTTCATGGAGTATGTCCAGCCAGCCATCAATCCCATTTCTAATGCCTCTGTGATTGCAACTACTGTATGATTGAATGGGGTAGGTGGTGATTTATCAGGTAATCAAGTCCCAATGTGTGTTTGCTTCTTAGATTAAAGCCAGCACCTTGAACTCCACCCTGCAATCAACCAATCACTATTGCAATGCATTCCTGGTGTAACACTCTGCTTAATACGTGGTTTCTGCACTAGCTTCAGTTTCTAGATAGTCTCATGATCTAGCACCACGTAGCATGTTACGGTAGTCTAGCGCTGATATGGCAAAGGCAAGAAGGACTGTGGGGCGGTTGGTATCCAAAATAAACAAGGTCAATCATCTTGCCCAGTACAAATAAAATGAAGGGTTGTTGGCTGCTATTTGGGCATTGAAGTCGATTGGAATTCTGCATGAGAAAGGACCTTAATGTGCCATAACCTACCGTATTAAGTGAAACAAAAACAAAAAAATGACCAGCTGTTCTCTAGGCTCTTACCAGTCCAGCGCTCAGTGTAGCCTGTGCAAAAATAATGGGTAGCGCAATAACAGGCTGGGTGGTACTAACAGATGCTTCCCAAAGACAAGAAAAGATTATCCGCCTGTGTCACAGATGCCAGAAGTCTGTCAGATCAGCCAGTGATGCTCACAGCGACTGGCAAAGTGCTGAAATGCTGCACTGTCACCGGGTGCCCGTGCTGATGGTAGCTCTTGTAATGGTTGCTGAGCGGACATCAGCTAGACCCAGTTAGGTAGGAAAGCCAGGTGATGTTTTACATCGGTTCCTTGCAGCCTTATCACCAGGATAACTGCTGTTGGCATAACTGGCCCCTCCCCCCCCCCCCGATTAATTAACTCATTATGGCCAACCACTGCTTTCAGCAGAAATTCTGGGGTCTTTCAATGTTTTGAATGAGAACTGAGAGTGTTCAGGAAACTGACTTTCTGATCTGTTCATTCAGTTGCCATATAATTTCTCAACTACCTCCTAAGCAAAGAACAAGGGGCTTTCTGGGAGAGAGGGTCCTTGTGGACCCGGTGTTTCATGAAGTGATATTTGTGAGCAGCAATGTAGTGATGTGTGATTAACTAAACTCAGGCAGGAGAATGGCGTAAATGATATGTGGACGATGTAAATCACAGGAGGAGCACTGTTTATGAAAGGTGAATGGATTGATCCAAAACTGAGCAAATTTCAGCCTTTGAACATACAGTCGAAGGGATCAAATGTCCATTGTAATGTTAAGAAAAAAGGAAGAGGTAGTGTCGGGAAATAGTTTTTTGTCTGGCTTACACTGATGATCTCTTTCTGTCTCTTGTACTTGCCAAGCACTGGAATGGTGTAGGCATGTACTGGGCATGTGCCCCAAGCAGCTATGCTAATGCGCCTTAGGTCTGAGCTGTAACATCCCAGGTATTTCAGCTCTCCAATGAAATACTTCCAGTTTTAGCACTACTAGGTTGCTTAACCCTAGCATGTGCTCGGAGGAGTTTCACAGTGCCTGCCCTTATATACTGGTACAGAATACAGGCCATGTAAGCCTCCACTTTGAGTGTGTGTGTGTGTGTGTGTGTGTGTGTGTGTGTGTGTGTGTGAGCTTTGCATAGCCTATTTCAAACTAACATAAAACTTAATTTCAACAGTTCTAATATACCACACTGTGTAATCTCATTGATAAACTTCCTATTTCAGTTCCAGTAAAAGTATTCTTTATTTTATTTTTAAAATGTCATTAAATAGATGACAGGTTTCAGAGTAGCAGCCGTGTTAGTCTGTATCCGCAAAAAGAACAGGAGTACTTGTGGCACCTTAGAGACTAACAAATTTATTAGAGCATAAGCTTTCGAGGACTACAGCCCACTTCTTCGGATGCATATAGAATGGAACATATATTGAGGAGATATATATACACACATACAGAGAGCATAAACAGGTGGGAGTTGTCTTACCAACTCTGAGAGGCCAATTAATTAAGAGAAAAAAAACTTTTGAAGTGATAATCAAGCTAGCCCAGTACAGACAGTTTGATAAGAAGTGTGAGAATAAACCCCGATGCCAACTCTGTCCACATATCTATTCAAGTGACATCATCATAGGACCTAATCACATCAGCCATACCATCAGGGGCTCGTTCACCTGCACATCTACCAATGTGATATATGCCATCATGTGCCAGCAATGCCCCTCTGCCATGTACATTGGCCAAACCGGACAGTCTCTACGCAAAAGAATTAATAGACACAAATCTGACATCAGGAATCAAAATACTCAAAAACCAGTGGGAGAACACTTTAACCTGTCTGGTCATTCAGTGACAGACCTGCTGGTGGCTATATTACAACAGAAAAACTTCAAAAACAGACTCCAACGAGAGACTGCTGAGCTGGAATTGATATGCAAACTAGACACAATCAACTCAGGATTGAATAAGGACTGGGAATGGCTGAGCCATTACAAACATTGAATCTATCTCCCCTTGTAAGTATTCTCACACTGTTTATGCTCTCTGCATGTGTGTATATATATCTCCGCAATATATGTTCCATTCTATATGCATCCGAAGAAGTGGGCTGTAGTCCACGAAAGCTTATGCTCTAATAAATGTGTTAGTCTCTAAGGTGCCACAAGTACTCCTGTTTTATTAAATAGATGCCAACCCAATTGTGTAATGGTGCTAGCAGTGATAAAGGAGACCCTGAGCTCAGGCCTGATCTAGAGAGAGACACTTCAACACAGGTAGAGTTGTCCAAAATGTTTATTCCCAAAATCAAACCGGTGATGAGACGGATGCAGAAGAGGCAGAGTTTGGTAAAAACAACAAGGAGTCTGGTGGCACCTTAAAGACTAACAGATTTATTTGGGCATAAGCTTTCGTGAGTAAAAACCTCACTTCTTCTCCCTTGAAGAGAGGAGCAGATGAAGGGGTTTCTGAGAGAAAGGGGACAGAAGGTAATTACAATCCTTCCCTCCCACCTTGAGCTGGAGTTGTGGGAAACAGCAGTAGGCGCAAAAGCTGCAAGCCCATATACCAAATATGTGGACCCTGCTACAGTGCACTAAAATTCCATAGTGTATTTTGACATGCTGCTGTTGTACATCAAAAGTGCACTACAGAACTTTTAGTGCACAGTAGCAGGATCCACATGGCCAGCTAGTGCATGGCAAGTAAGACTCATGCCCTGGCTTGCTGCACAATAACTTTCTGTGTAGACAAGCCCTAAAACTCCAGTAGTATCTTACAAAGAAGGGCGGGCAACAGTACTATCTTCTCCATTCCCTTGTGCTGAATCTTTGAGGCTTAAGAGGTCAGCTGGTGCACCTGCCTGTATCCGTTTGGGTAATCTTTGCTGAATGCAAGCAAGTCAGTTTTACGGAAGGAAGCGGAGGTATTTATCAGCTTGGCAGTCATTTCATTGATCCCATGCCTGGCCTTTAAGTTAGTGATTTTCCAAGCCAGTTAAAGTAGGGCTTGTTAAGAATTGCTGTGATTCCATGGCATTCATCAAGATCAGGTTTCTTTTCAGTGAATTGTAGTCTCTCTTTCTCTTGTCCTTTGCTGATACTATGCACCATTCAGCCCTGTCAGTTTCAGAAGCTATCAGTAGGGAAAGCAGCAGCAGTATGATTATCTGGATGAAGTCTCTGTTTTAAGTTTAGCTCTAAGAATTTCATCTGTTCCCCAGCCCCCCCTTTTTTTTTTGTGTGGACACATTGCCCAGCAGCACTGGAAGAGCGTACACTGGAGAAATGTTGGTAGGGAGGACAGCTTGAAGGGCTGACAGCAGTCAAGGCAGGATGTACTTTTCCTTTCAGAAAGCAGCTCA
The DNA here is from genome assembly GCF_011386835.1 of Chrysemys picta bellii. Taxonomy (NCBI): domain Eukaryota; kingdom Metazoa; phylum Chordata; order Testudines; family Emydidae; genus Chrysemys; species Chrysemys picta. Next base: position 21,788,663 of record NC_088791.1, read on the forward strand.
CAAGGGAACCTTCCCCATACTTTGCTAGTGTTTTATTGTCACTTAAGTAGATTGCCCATCCTAAGGGTAGCTAGCAGTGGACTTTATCTGCTGGATTGTAAGACAAAAGCAATTTGATGCTTCTCAGTTCAGAGACACAGTTAAGAGGGGAAAATGTTGTTAAAGGAGGAAGAAGTGGCAGATACATGGAATAAATTATTGGTACCCAAGGCAAATGTTTCATTGCGTTTGTACATACACGCGCGCACACACATCTACAAATATTATCTGTTATATATCCTCCTTTCTAACATATCAAGCTTCTTTCTGAAACAGGAGGGCTAGAAACTCCTTTTTATTTTTATTCTAGACTGAACTTTTAAAAAAAAAAAGTTTTAAATGTTGCTCTTAAATCTTGAAAAGATATGAAAAGATAGCGGGAAATTCCCAGACATTGACAAATTTAGTACACAAAGCATACATGAACATCTCAAAGCAAGCAGCATTAACCCTTCCAAAATCCCGCATTAAATGTTTAAAATGTATTTTACTAACATAAAGTTAAAGGGTGATTTTATCTGTGTGAGTACTGCAAGATCATGCCTAGTGTATATCTTTATGCAACAATGTGCGTCTTGATTCTTCAACCAATTTTTCCACTATGTGCTATGGTATTTGGACTTTTAGTGTTCTAATTTCTGTGTATGTATTGCCTTTCTCCAGCACTGCACTAAAATCCTTTAATGAGTAATTCACTGGGGTGCAAAATGTGCAGACTTTATCATTGGGTGCTTAATGTTGTCATTCTTGACAAGAGACTTGCCAACTGTTTGTGCAGCACCTAGCACAATGGGGGCGTGGTCCCTGACACGGGCTGCTAGGAACCACGGTAATACAAATAACAAATAGTAATAACTGGCTCGGATACTAAATAAAGCATAGCCCATATGTCAGAGAGCAATGTTGCACTTCTCTTAAAATAATGGCTTGCACTGACAGATTATAAAACTAGAAAGAAGATCCTGGGTGGTGAGACAAGCACATTTTTGCTCTTTAAACGGTAATACTATGTCAGTTAGCATGTATGAACTTCGCTTAAACCTTCAGATGCAAATGTAGTCTATTCTTGAAAGTCACTAGCAGTGGCTGAAGCAGATGTGTTTTGGAATGACAGCTAGTGAGATGTGACACTTATGTAGTCAAGCATTTGTCAACTTGTCCACATATCAGTGGTTTGAATTTGTTTTCACTTGCCTTGTCTTGAGTCTTATTTTATTAAGTAGGATGCAGGTTGTACGGATGCAGGAGAGTGTAAAGTAGCACAGTGTGCCTGAAAGCGATGACTCAAATAATGCACACACTTTGCAAAACATTAGAGGTTCAGGAAAGTAAACCACAAGGGCTTGCAGTGAAAATCCAAATGGAGACTGCATGATTGTAGTTTTCCCTGTTGTTGTCCCCATGGTTTGCTGTGGATTTTATATCCCTATGGACAGGTGAAAAGGGGTCTACACTGACAATCATGACTCATCATCTTGATAGTATGTAGCATAAGTCCACAGAGGTGCTGAGATGGTATTTAGTACCTCTGCTGAAACTCTGGCCTCTTGGCACAGGCTATTGCAGCAAAAGTACTATATATGGACTGCTTACATATCTGACTGAGATGACCTAGGCCAAGACCGCTTGAGGCAAATTGGTGTATTCACTGTAGGTTAGTGGGCTGACCAGCTGGAGAAGGCGAAGTACTGCTCCAAACAATCACACTGGTCCAGTCCCATATGCTCAAGGCTTTTCTTTATTAATTTAGGCCTGGATTTCTCTGCTTAGCATTGCAATTCATAGCTGAGCTAAGCTCCCAAGGCACGTTTGAAAATGAAACTTAGGCTCCTGTAACAGGGTTGCATGCCATGTGGGCTGGAGAGTCTGGGGTTAAGCCAACTTGATTTCAGAATGAGCCCTACCTGAGAGGAAGGAGGCAATTCCCTTTAAAGAACAGAAGGTGGCTGAAATAAATTAGGGAGAGCTAGGAAAGCTCTCCAGACAGGGAAGCCTGGGAGATACCCTGACAAAAACTGGGAAGAGAATGGGGAAAGCTCTTCAGGCAGGGGGGCCTGGGAGAGACCCTGATTAAGCAGGGAAGAGAGAGAGAGATCTGTTCGTTTCTATAGAACAGTGGTTTTCAACCTGTGGTCCCTTAGGGGTCTGTAGACTAAGATTTCTAAAGGGATCCACATCTCCGTTTTGAAATTTTTAGAGGTCCAGAAATGAAAAAAGGTTGAGAACTACGGATCTAGTCTGACCTCCTGTACATCAGACCATTAACTTTCACCCAGTTACTCCTGCATTAAGTCCAGTAACTTAAGTTTGGCTAAAGCATACCTTCCAGAAAGGCATCCAGTCTTGATTTGAGGACCTCAAGAGATTGAGAATCCACCACTTCCCTTCTCTTATGTTAGTGGTTAGCCAACCCTTATTTTAAAAATCTGTGCCTGATTTCTGTTTGAATTTTGTCTGGATTGTCACAGCTATCTCCACTAGATTAAAGAACCACTTCACATTTTGTTTGACTGTCCATCTTCCCAAGTGATGTAGAAAACCTTGAATTTTTGGCTTCGCAGCAGCATAGCTTTTCAGTTCAGCTTTCCGAGTGAATTTGGGATAGTGGTTGTTTGGAGCACTAAACATAATTTGCTATTTCTAGCACTCCTAGGCAAGATCTTAGTCTTCTTTCTCTCCTTATAATGTGGTAATGTAACAAATAGGTACTACTTTCCATAAGATCAGTAGCCTTCTATATTAGTACTCATTGAACTAATAAACAAATAAATGCTCCAGGCTAGATTCTGATTTTGTTTTACAGTGATTTATGGGAAATACTCTGAATTTTAAACTAGTGTCAATGAAAGCATAATTTGTTCCAGGTTGATTTTCGGGGGCTGGGTGTTTAATATAATCTGTCAGTCAGAGGTCTCAGATTGAGCATCCAAAAACTAAAGCACACAAAAATCACTAATCACTTCGGGAAATGTAACCCAGTCTGGTTACCTACTAGGTGCCTAATTGACATCTCATTACACCTGTTCAGGGAAAGCGACACTTATTTGTTAAGGCAGGTAATTGGCAAACAAGTGGTATTGTCAACTTGTGCTAATGTGCCACCTTTTGTAAAAGATTAAACATTATTTAGACATGGACAGCTGTAAATGTTTACCTTGGTTTAGGTACAAATGCAGTAAATTTAGAGTTATTGTAGGCCACAGCTATAATAAGAATAAAATGCAAAGAGGTACTACAAAGAATTTCTCATTCTGCAGTCCCACTGGCTCACAGTCTTTCTGTAGATTTCCTTAGGTAGAGACTGCTAGCTCCTAGAGAATTTTTCTTTGTATACTACCAACAATCTTAAAGGTCAACTTTGTGACAAGGCCACTGGCCAAATGTCAAATGTTTATTATAATGGATAGAAAGTGTAAATACACTAAGCACATTTTTAAATGGAATTGACTGTCTACATGACAAGAACTGTAGTCTGCAGACTTATTGCAGATCTTCAAACAAAATGTTCCCTATATGGAAACTCGTTACAATAGTGGCAGCCTTTTCTATACAAGAACCTCGGAAAGTTCTTTGAGTGATGGTCCCGATTGTATTCCATTGAAGGTTGTATGCATGCGCCATGCGTCCATATAGATAAACTGAGGTGCAGAGAAATCAAAAGCCAGTACAGGTTAAAGGTAGAGGCCTGATGTCTGTATGAAAAATTCTCAGTGTCTTTGGGTCCTGCGATTGATGCGTGCAGTTCCTGTATTTGCATGCAAATATTCACCTTGATAACTGGGAGGCAGCATGTAGGAGGTCTGGGGTCAGATTGCAACTGCTGCAACTACGTTGGGTTCGGGTGCAGTCACAGGTGGGAAGGGGTCTATTTGAAGTCCCTGTAACTCAGTGGTCTGCATGGGCTTTGGTCCTGGGCATGGCAACGTATGGTGAAGGAGCATGCCTCTGGCTCATGTGCAGCTTGCGGCTTCCCTCATGTTATCTCTCCTACCTCCAGCGTGGAGGAGAGGAGCAGGTTTGGACTCTGGCTTTCAGTGCGGATCCTTTGGCAGGCTTGAGGATGTTGAGAGGACATTGTCCTCACTCTCATGTTTATAGGACACCAGGGGCCACTGGTGCCAGCTGAAATCTACACTGCAACCTCCCTGCTGGGTAGCTTGAGCTTATTACCACTGTTAGGTGATACTTATAAAGTAAGTTGTGGCCTCTGCTTTTAGCCATTTTATAGTGTTTCCATGTCCATCTAATTGTTTTCAGGTTCATATCCATGAAATGCTGCACATACTAGTGTGCATTCAGATGTCTCTACACTCCACACCCAAAGGCAATAATTGTATGCATAGCTGCAGGTCCTCAAATGGGCATTCTTGGGACTTATCTATAACAATAAGATTTTAAGTGACTTCTCTGAGAAGTCCGTAGAAGCCTGTGACAAAGGCGGCAATAGAACCTAGATCCCTTTTCTCCAATGCCTGTATTATGATCTCGAGGCCATTCAAATTGCATTAGTGGGATTTGAGTTTTGTGAAGTTTATGAACAGTTGGGGATTGTTTATTTTAATCTGCCTGCCTGCCTGCCTTACACTGATTAGCACCTTGCTGGTTGAGTACCCCTGTGAAAGGGTACACCAGGCCTTTGTGGCCCCCTGCTGGAGGTCCTGTGGTCCTACCAAACCCGGCCCCAGGAAAGGAGCAGCGAAGGAGGTTCTCCAGGCCTGCCTAGAGAGAGGCTGCATGGAAGCAGCCAATCGGAGTCCAGCAGGCTCAGCTATAAGGAGCTGCAGGGGTTTAGTAAATCAGTCCTGGGTGGGACCAGAGGGGCAAGGGAAGGTGCTCTGCTTTGGCCGTGGGAGTGCAACTGGTGGCATTTGCTTAAGCTGGGAGAGAGAGGAACTGAGAACTTTAACCCTGAGGGTAAGGGGTGAAGATAAAGGGTCCAGGTGTGAAGAGTCCCAGGGATGCAGCAGCAGTGAATTGAAGGGAGCTGAACATGGCTGCTGTTTATAGGGTCTCTGCATTGGAACTTGGGATTCCCCCACTGGCAAAGTGGCCTGAAGCCTGAGCAAAGGGCTGAGTTTAAAGGGCCCAGAGCCAGCACTGAAGACCCTGGTGACTCTGCTACTCTGGAAGTGATTAATTTTTGACTGTGACACCCAGCTGGAGGGCTAAGCCTCTGAAGACCCGCAAAGCAAGCTTAAAAGAAGAACAGAAGGACTTGTGGCACCTTAGAGACTAACAAATTTATTAGAGCATAAGCTTTCGTGGACTACAGCCCACTTCTTCGGATGCATATAGAATGGAACATATATTGAGGAGATATATATACACACATACAATATATATCTCCTCAATATATGTTCCATTCTATATGTCCTCCTGTTCTTCTTTTTGCGGATACAGACTAACATGGCTGCTACTCTGAAAGCAAGGTTGACAGCCTACAGGGGGTACCAGAAGCAGGAAAAGGCCTGCAAACCACATGCAACAGCAGGATGTGCTCAAGAGATTAGTGGCCCCTGTTATGCGCCCTTTTATTCAATTGGGACTATTCACAGAGAAAGATACTCACATTTCTTTGTCAGAGGGGGGCAGAATCAAGCCATTTACTTATGTGTATACTTTTCCTCACCCCCTCATATGAATTAAATATTTTAATGCCAAATTAGGATATCCTTTCTCAACATGAAATAGCACCTTACTGCATGAGTAGTGGCCTTAACTTCAGTGAAACTATTCTTGCAAAAAGATGCTATAAAATTGGAGTAAATGTATCTGAATTTGACCTTAAGATTGTAAGTGCTTTGGAGCAGGGACTGACTTGTCTTATATTTTTGGAGAAATCCTAGAACATTCGGAGTTCCACTGCAATCTAGATGATAACTGATAGTAATAAATAGGATATTGCTGCATAGTCTTTCCATTGACTCAACCACCCCTCTCTTTGTCATTCAGTCCAGGATGTGTTGTTCTGAATGTTACTTTAGCCAGCTGTAAAATGGCTATAATCCTTATAGAGAGCCTTAGTATCTGCAGATGAAAGGTATTATAGAAGTGCATAATACCATGGAGGTTCAGTGGTGTAGAAAATACTTTCTTGGAACAATTTGAGATTTTTCTACAGCATCTTGGTGGCACAATTTGTGGCAGTATGTGTAAGCCTCGGAGAAGAATGTGGGTAAATCTGGGACTTTTCCGAGTAAGCTTAGAAGGAAAATTGGATCATCAGTGTTTGAATCTTCAGGAAACAGCTTGCTGCACAGCTAGTTAAGAAGCAACAGCAGATTTCTCTCTTCAGGAAAGCACAAAGCAGATTCGAGCAGCAGATTCATCTGGCATCTTTCTTTGATAGGTTTCCCTTCCCTGTCAGTATTAAGGTGCCCACCTCCTACCTTTATTGTGCCTTTTGGGCTTTCTAGTTGAATTTCCATGTTAAAATATTCCTCAAGGGCAGCTTCTGTCAGCTTTCTATGCAACAGTGACCTTTGATGTACTTGTTAGTACAGAAGGCACAATTCCCTAGGAACCCAGCCCTCTCTCCACACCATAAGGAAGTGTCTATGGAAAGGTTCAGAAGGCAGAATATATTGGTAGGAAGGCAGTATGATAAACCACCTTGTGCAATTTCCTGAAGGTACAGATTGTATTTTATTCTAACTCTCTCAGATCCAACTGTTAATTTGCCCACAAAACAAATAGAAACTTCACCTGTAAAAGCCTACATTAGTCGGAAGTGAGTGATCCACTTTCAATTGCTTAAATGTTAACCCCTTTTATAAAATGAAGCGGAGTCTCTCATGGATGGTGTTGCTTCAGATAAATCTGCACACAGGGGGTCAGTGATGATGTACCACTGTCATGATAATATTATACACCTCTACCCCGATATAACGCTGTCCTCTGGAGCCAAAAAATCTTACCGCGTTATAGGTGAAACCGTGTTATATCGAACTTTGATCCGCCAGAGCGCGCAGCCCCGCCCCGCCCTGGAGCACTGCTTTACTGCGTTATATCCGAATTTGTGTTACATTGGGTCACATTATATTGGGGTAGAGGTGTAGGTGTATCAGAGGTCAAGGCAAGAAGTGGTACATGAGATGCTCCTCCTCCTCCCCCCCACCCCCTTGCACAACTGTTCATGGGCTGTACCCAACAGCAGTTCATGTTCTAGGGAGCACAGGAACTGTTCACTTCTGCTCCCCACCAGTGACTCTGAAAAGGGACCAGGGAGGAAAGGAGAGGCGGTGGGGCCAAGAATGGAGTACATTGCTCAACCCCCCAAATATAGCATTGATTTATTATGATTAGTTTTCCTAGCACACAAGAACTTTTCTGACAAAAGTTTTTAAAAATTTGAGGAAACCCAAAACTCCTGTTGATTCCTTCATCCCTGGGGTCTAAGACATCTCTAAAGCTGGTGAGTCACTACGTGCACCATTTCATAGATTCATAGACTTTAAGGTCAGAAGGGACCATTATGATCATGTGGTCTGACCTCCTGCACAACGCAGGCCACAGAATCTCACCCACCCACTCCTGTAATAAACCCCTAACATATGCCTGAGTTATTGAAGACCTCAAGGTGCAGAGAATCCTCCAGCAAGTGACCCGTGCCCCACGCTGCAGAGGAAGGCGAAAAACCTCTAGGGCCTCTGCCAATCTGCCCTGGAGGAAAATTCCTTCCTGACCCCAAATATGGTGATCAGTTAAACCCTGAGCATGTGGGCAAGACTCACCAGCCAGCACCCATTTAACGATATTTTACCATATTTTAGTTAGTGGTGACATAATTCTCCTATTTTATAACAATAATAAAAGTTGCCGCTGATCTTCAGGTGCAGAATACCCTGAGCAGTCATTGCTCATTAGTGAGTGTTTTTTTTTTTTTTTCCATTATGCCTTTTGGTTTTAATGTATTTTAAATTCAGGCTATCTTATTAAAACTTCAGTCACTCACTTGATTGTAATTAAAACCACCCCAGGCAATAAATTTTGTTCCATGTAAATATGACAGGCATAATTATGGCGAACCTAATTGTTCATGTATTGCTATTTTTCATGCAGTGATAAGGTTGGGTATGAAGGTGAGTGAACAAGTAATTAATTTGAAAATTCGCCCCTCTGCCTCCCAATTCTTTCTCATTTTTTAAAAAAAGTTTTATTTCCCCCTCCAACTTGGTGACTGAACCACATTTCAGAAATTAACTTTAGAATGCCACGGAGATATTGCTGTAGTCCCAAATGCTATTAAATTGGAAAATGGAAAAAAACAGTGCTTCTAGTCACACACACAATTCTACTTTTAACTGTAATTACACAGGCCGGAACATTTCAGATTTGCACTAATGGCAACATTTTGTAACCTTATACTCGCCTGTTTTCCTTCTGTGATGAGCCTGTGTGAACCATTACAACTCTCTTCTGGAAACAGCTTCATACCTGAAGGAATTTTTCAGAAAGCAAGCAAGGGGCACACTACCTCAGACCTAAAGAATAGCAGCAATGGTGCTTTAGGACCTACCCTCTTCTGCAAAGAAACCTTACATAACCCTTCCCTTTCAATTTTTGCTTGCACACCAGCTGTAGACAGGCTCCTTTTCCCTAGCTCTTCATGCTGTCACAGAGTTGTTCTGTGTCACAGCAGCAGTGACTCATTAATGCTCAGTCCAGCGTAAAGTACTAAACAGACAGCCTCTGCTGCTAAATTCAGTATCTATTCCCCAAGTAGACTGCCTGAGTCAGACCACTGTAGATCAATGATTTCACTTGCTGGATATATTGGGGATGATGTCACGGGAGTGGGCGGCCCTAGGGCTCTGGTTGCTGAGCGTGCAGTGAGCTTTACCCTTTGACATTTTGTTTTCTTTTAGCTTTTTAAAGGGTTTGCATTAGTTGTAGATTTGTCAGGATCTAGTTCTGTTGTGTGTGTGTGTGTGTTTTTTTTTTTTTTTTTCAAGTTAATGGACTGAAAGTGCCAGAGTAGCATGTTTACCTGTCTGGAAGGTGATAAAGGCAGTTCAGGTGGAAATCTCAGGGGCTAATTATTTGCAGGCAATTTTCAAAGAGGATCAGTCATTAGAAACATATGTGCTGTACTGACTTGTGTAGACCATGTGTCCATTCAGCTTCTCCAGAGAGCTCTCTCCTTCAGTTGCATTCAGTTATTACGAGCTATTATTTTTATTAGGGTAATACATTTGTGGCAGAAACCCACACCATCATGCACTATTCCACCTTAAGCATATTTTACTGGCATATATGGAAATATGCTAGTGGAAATAGCCAACTGAGGAACAACAGGCAAAGTAAAAATGTTTGTGTTGTCATGAGATGGAGGTCAAAGGTGAACTTGTCACAAATCTAGTGAACATTACCAATCAAATGACATGTTACATGAGCTTCAACTCCTTATACACAAAGAGGAGATCATACCCACGTGTATTCCTGTTTTCTTATGTATATTCAGACTCCCAAAATGTTATGCGTGTGTATTATGGAGTCACCACCTGGTGCCTCCATAATTAGGGTTGTGTCCCAAAATGGGTTTAATTGGGCTGTTTTTCGCCTCTAAAAGTAGGGGTCTAATTGGTGTAAAGTTTCACCATGGGCTAGTTTATATACCCTTTGAGTTTTCTATGTAGTTTCTGTGTAGACCTCACACCACAACTGCAGCTCTACCACCTTCCCAAAATGCCAGCCTTCCATAACCCCCTTTAACCACTTCGCTGCAAACATCCCCAAACTACCCTCTCACAATACAATAAACTACACTAAACATCCACAACTACTAGTGTCGCGGCGGGGAAGGGGGAGAAATAATCTGGTAAAGGGAGGTGTACAGCAGGTAAAATCACTTAATATTGTAGTGCATTTTCTGCTGTACATTGTGCGTGTGTGTATCTATATCTATAGATATATAATTATAATAGCCTGTTTTTTTAGCTATTATTATTAAACTGTATTTGAGCTACTCCACTGCCTCCTCATAGCACCATATGGGAAACCCCAGTTTTCCAGACCCAGTGAGCTGTGTCTTGGGAGCAGGTGGGAAGGCAGAAGGTCTTTTGAAAACTTTTGTGTGAAAATACCCATATAAACTATGAATGTCATTCTTGAAGAGTGCCTCCCGCCTTTAGAAAATGCCAGCAGCTTCAGGTTGACTCTTCTGATGTATCAGAATTGCACTGCATAATCAAAAGTGCATACACAACATACTCCATATGCAGTGTATTAAAACATGTTATGTTTAGTATCAAATCATTTCCCAACAGTTATGTTTTGCTTTTTCTCCTATCCTTAACAATATCCACAAGACACCATATTTGTGTATCTCTTTATATTCTAGTGACATTTTGTGGGTCAATACAAATCTGAAAATTGTGCTCTGGATATTGTCATGAATTAATAATATCATTTTTGCTAGATTCAATATAGATGAACAGATAGATGGCTCTACTGAGACTTCTCTTAGTTTCAGTCTCAGAATGCAGCAGTCGTTAGGTCAGATATTGGCTCGGTGTGTGTGTGTGTTAGGAACATGTGGTGGGAGAGATGTGTGAATGAAATGTGGTTTTGCTTTTTCAAGATGCTTGGCTACATGGCTCTGATTTATTATTTAGCTGTGTGCTGTGTTCAGTTCAGCAGGGGAGCTTTTCTTCCTGCAGCTCCATTGAGATCTGTGTATGTCAAGTTACCATTATACAGTGGCTTGGACATCATTCATGATTGCTTGCATTTTCTACACACCCTCCACAGAATTTATTCTCATAACTTCTTCAGTGTCGACAGAAAACTCGTTTTTACTAGCTTTATTTCCTCTTTAATTCTCAGCACATTCATGACAGCATGCAACCATAGGCTGCTACTGCACTGACTACCATTTGTCAGCTGGGAAATTAGACTTCTTCAGAGTTTGGCACTGAATTAAAACTACTACCCAGCAGAAGGCATACTTAATTAGCAGCTTTCCGATAGGTATGGTGTCACCAATGGGTAAATTACCATCTTTTCAGATTGTGTACATTTTTAAAAGGTTTGTGATGTCTTCTGTACCTTACCCAGTCAGCATCTAATAACAAAACAAAGAGAAAGGAGCACAATGTTTTGAAATGCTCATTTCATACCATTCAGGCTGTGACTTACCTGTGTCTGCACCAAACAGAGCCGTTTCCTTTGCCAATTAGGATATTTTGGAATGATACAAACATTAATTTTCATTTTAGGTTTCAAGAAAACAGGTTAAAAACACCAGTTTCAGGGGAACAGATATAAAAAAGAGAATCATAAGCATTGTAGCTCTCTAGAAGGGCTTTTCAACAGGGGTTATCTTCAACTACTGGATGATGTAGTTCTTCACCCCGCCAAGGAAGGATTTTTTCCCTAGAGTGCATTCTAGTCTTTTGTCTAGTCCATTTTTCAATGTTCTAAATGATTCAGCGTCCAACGCTTACCTTTGGAGACTTTCCACTATGTAGTAAATGCCCCGTCAAGACATTTTCCTTATCATGTTCAGCCTCCTTTTTACTAGGTTTTAAATTTCCTACATATACTCCTTTGTGTCACCAAAAATAATTCCTCTGTGCACGACCCCAGTTGTCACTTGGCCACCCTATATCTATAGAGACCTTTATATCTTTCCTCATATGCTAGATCCCTCCCTCCACTTGTAATCATTTCAGTTGGTTTCCTCTGCACTCTGTCCTGTTCATCACTAACTTTATAGTGCTGAGGTGTGCAGAATTTTGATATGATACCCTAGGTGTGGTCTCAAAATAAGGAAAGAGATTTAAAAAATAGTATCTATATTATAGCTTTGCTCAGAGACACCTATTGGGTTTGGGGGCCTCATTGTGCTAACAGAAAAGAGAGTTTACTGCAAAGGGTTTACAATAATCTTTTAGGGTTTTATATTCACACCAATCACCCTAATATCTGAGAGCCTTCCATGTAAAATTGATAGGAATAGCAAAGTCCCCAGTGTACTTCATTGAGTCTCTGGCAGGTCTCCCTTTTCAGGGTAAAAATTCTGCATGGGGCAGGGTTATTGGTTTGGATATTTTAGATTTTGTTAACTTACTTTTTATTTAGGCTGATTTGTTTCAGAGTCTTTTGTTTTGTTTTGTTGTTTGCTGGGGTTCATTGGGTAGAAGGTGGTGGCAGTGTTGTGAATTCCTATGATAAGACCTTTCCAAAGATGAAGTTTTTGCTGCATTTCCTAAAGACCATCAGACTTCAGGTTTACCTAGTATTCTGCAAATGTGTTCCATAGCCCAATCCTCTCGACTGTGACTGCTTTGTCCCCAACTCTGGTGTATTTTAACTTGGCTTTGCAATATACATTGGCCCAGAAGAGCACAGCGGTCCTAGTTGAAAGACACACACAGTCAAAAGAGTAGGGGATGAGGCTATAACGGTCAAGGAAATGAGTATGTTGAAGAATTACCATAACTTTTTAAATTGGTGATGGTGTTGGGGGTGGAAGAAGGGCTTAGGAAAAGGGATTATTCACAGCTTGTCGCTCACCTAACCACGATCAGTAGGCTGGGTTTATTGGCCATCGTGGTAGAATCCTAAGGAGGGATTTGAAAAAATTATAAGGTAGTATTTGTATGAATTGAATGATAGAAGTTTTGCCATGCACTTGGGACAGTTTGGGAGAAAGCCCAGAGGCGTTTAAGGAAGAAACCGATTGGTGGATGGGAAAGGCTGGAAGTGTTGGTGGAGCCAATTTTTGCATTAGATTCTGTAAATGGGAACACTCTGCCAAAGAAATCTGAGGAATGTTTCCATCAGCGAGCACTAGTACTGCTTCTGAAAATGCAAGGGACCCTCCCAAATTATGAACCAAGGGTTTATCAGTAATCCAGCCCACCTCAGAAGTCCCATAATACAGAAAATAAATAATGGTGCTCTCTAAGTTGTAACAGACAGAGAAACATAAAGGTTAAAATAAAAAAAAAAACTATTTCAATTAGACTTTTTCTAGCACGAGGTACATTTTTGGAGAATCCAACTCTTAAAACATTATCATGAAATAAGTATCCAGGTTCTGATATTTTTGTTAGCAAACAGTTCTTTATATGCAATTGTAATGGCTGTAATAAAACAGCAGCACTTTATACCAAAAATCCAAGGGGAAACTTTGTGAACAGCAAATAAGCTCTACAGGTAGTGGCTTGGTTACTACTTAAAAAGTGTGCAACAATTTCTTTCAATCTCTCTAGTAATTTTGAGGAAAGGAATTTTCACAGCAATCCACAGCATATTAGGGTAGGAGATTAAGAGGCGTACCGCAGGCAGGGGAAAGTGTTTAAGGATCATTTTCAAGTTTTCAGAAATTTAAAAACTGAACAATGTGCTGGCTGGATCACAACATTCTTGCTCAGGACTCATGCCAAAACTTGGTTATTTGTTCTGGAGCCCAAACAGACTGTGTGACCCATGTATTGACTCTACAGTGACTTTTGCAGCTTCAGGAACAAAGTTCCATTCCTTAAACCATGTGATACATCTTTATCCAAACTGTACTGTAAAACACTTTGTTTGTTGAATGTTGACAATGTGCATGACACTGTGAAACAGAAGAAGTGGTCTCTACCCTAAGGAGTTTACAATCTAAACAGAGCTGAAGATTCATTCTCAAAGTTATTCTTGCTACTGCTTCTTCCATAACTTCTTAAAATCCGGCCTTTTGTCTCTGACAGGCCCACCTCCTCTCTCATTTTGTCTACTACAATCTCCCCATCTTTAGCCTTCTGACACCCATCTACTTTCTCAGAGGTCTACTTAAAACACTGCTGCTAAGATCAGCTTCTTTATGTCGTACACCACACCTGTTTGGTCCCTCCACTGTCTTGTCCACCACAACAAACAGAAGCTTCTGATCCTTCCCTTTTTAAAGCCCTTCTCCACTTAAAAGCAAATGTATCTTCTTGCATCATTTCTCCCCCGTTCCTGGCAGTGATGACTGCCTCCATCACCTGTTTGGCTGCTTCTCCCAGAAACTATCTTGTACTTTTTCAGCCCCAGAGTGTGGTATGAAGTTTTGCATGTGCATCAGAACTGTTTTTTTTTTTTCTCTGAACCTGAAATTCTCCCTTTCCCCTGTGTTTTTGTTTTTACCAAGAATCCTCAGTTTTGTTTCAAAATTCCATCAAGTTCAGAAGTGTAAAAACATTAGTTTACTTACATGCTTAAATATTTTCGAAGACTGACAGCCACTCTAACCTGGAGCAGGAGAGAACAGACTTCAGTCTGACTATGACATAAAGTACTGTAGTGGATTTCATTGATATCTTTACATCCAATAGGTCACATTCTGTCTTCATTTTCACCCATGCAAGCCCATGAAGCTCAATACGTTTTATAGAATTATACTTTCCCACATCAGTCGAGGACACTGGGTGAAATCTTGGTCCCATTGAGGTCAATGGGAGTCTTGCCTTTGATTCAGTGCAGCCAAGATTTCACCCAAGGCATGTTAAATGTTGTTTCATCTTTTATTCCCTGGACCGCTAACCTTCCACAGTTCCCTCTTCTTTGTCCTCTTTTTTTCTTCAAAGGGTCCATATCTTAACAACCCTTTTCTGACAGAGGAAAGCTAGACTAATCTCCTCCCATATGCTCTCCATTCATCCTCCAGAGATGGTCACTGGAAAGCAATACAAAGCGTTGTATTCCCTTCCTTCCCTCTGCCACATGGACTGAAAATGTAAAGCAGCAATCTCTGCTGGACCAGGCTTTCAGAAGGGAAGTTGATCCAGCTCCTTTGAAATCAATGGAGCTATGCCATTTTACATCACCTAAGGATTTGGCCCAGTGACTTTTGATTGATCAGCTTTTCGGCCCCCAGCTCCTCTACGTGTCTTTCTTATGCTTTTTTTAAAAATGTTCTGTGTACAATTTAAGAATTATAGGTAGCGTTAGGACATTAGCTTTTTGTTTTTGCAAAAGCAAATAGAAGGTGGCTGTGACTTGTTCCCCTTTTATTTGAATCATAGAATCATAGAATATCAGGGTTGGAAGGGACCTCAGGAGGTCATCTAGTCCAACCCACTGCTCAAAGCAGGAACAACACCAACTAAATCATCCCAGCCAGGGCTTTGTCAGTCCGGGCCTTAAAAACCTCTAAGGATGGAGATTCCAAAGCACCAATGTCCAGGAATGAGGGAATTGTTTTATGAAGCCAATATTTATTTTAGTTCCATTTCCACTGCAAATGTTTACTTCCATGACTAGACCTTGAACAATCAGCCCCACTGAAGCAATGAGGCTAGGGACCAGAATTATGTTAAGACACCTAAATACCTTTGTGAATGTGGTCTTAGACAGTACTGCTAAGAGGTTAGCAGTACTGTCCCCAAAGCAGGCAAAATTCATTCCCAGATCAGAAGTATTAATGATGTTCTGGCACTTTGCAAAATGCATGTAGTTGAGTGGTTACTGAGCCATCAGAATGCATTCTAAACTCTTGGTGCTAGATACTGCACTTTTTTGTTTTTATTTGAGAGTTTGGGTCAGCTCCTGAGGATGGATCTGAATTTGATTTTTTTTTTTTAGTCAAACTTTGACATTTGTTTCCTTAACTGTAAAGTCGGTGCAGTGAAGCATATTCGACAGATGTTGTGGACTGAGAAAGGAAACAGACAACAAAATGCACAAACAAACACACGCACTC
The DNA here is from genome assembly GCF_011386835.1 of Chrysemys picta bellii. Classification (NCBI taxonomy): domain Eukaryota; kingdom Metazoa; phylum Chordata; order Testudines; family Emydidae; genus Chrysemys; species Chrysemys picta. The sequence continues at coordinate 21,804,375 of NC_088791.1, forward strand.
GAACCTGACGGGTTGAGTCATCAGAATAGAAAAAGATTACAACACATGGGGCCTGATCCTAAACGGAACCATAGCAGCAGCTACATCTAGGCAAAGAAATGCAAGTTGTTTCTCAATCCGCCTGCACGGAAGGAAGGTAGCTAATAGGAAATCAAGCTCTCTCAATATGCTAAGGGTTATATAGTTATGGCAGAAAGGAAGGCTCTGAACCACAGTACACTAATGGAGTTGCGTGGCAGGAATTGCTCTTGAGGCAATATTCTGGAAACACACAAAAAAATCACCATGCTAATTGTCACTGCCCTGGCTTGAAGGTGATAAGAAAAAGGAGTGTTCAAAAGCCAGACCTAATAAATAGTAAATGAACTGTAAGTATGATCTTTTCATCTGTCTGCTTCTAGCCATGGGAGGATGCATCACCTGTCTGTCCTTTCTTGTGACCTGGTCCTGCTGTGCTCTGTCCCCTCTAGGTAGGTCAGGCTTGTCTGGACTAGTCCAAGGGGGATAGTTCATCTTGGTAGTTGGCGGTGGGGAGGGATGTGAATCAAGCTCAAGGTAGAAAAAGGGACAAAATTAAAGCAAATGAAAAGCAAATATTTCTAGTCTATTTTTCCTATTCCTTTTATTTCTGTCATGTTTTCTTCTTCTACCATCCACATGCAACATGTTTTCCAGCCTAGGGAGTGTGTTGCTGTCCTCCACTATTTGCATTTTTCTGAATATTCAAAACTGGGTGCTCTCAGTACCAAATTGGGTCCAAAGGAGATGGAAGTTAATATCATCATGTGGATTATTTTCTTGATTGTTGGGCACAGAGGGGAGAGATGCCACGTTTCCCTAAATGCAGATGTTTATTATTTCTGTGTGTGCCTGATATGCTCTATCAAATGCCACAGGGTGCATGGTGAAGAGGCTGCTTGAGCTCCTATGAAAATGGCATCAGATGCTCTTTGTGGTTTCTGAAAGCTCCTAAGGCTGGAAGCTGCTAGCTGATTAAAAACCTAAACCCCAATCATTACAACAAAACCTGTTTACTTTTAACAGTCTCGAATGGAAGGTAGAACTTTGACTGTTGCATTATTGAAGCAGCATGTGGGAGGAAAGTGCAGAAATATCGCCAGCGCTGGGAAAGGGAAGGCCTCTGTAATGATACCAGAGATCTTGATGTAATTTTATTTGCCTTCAGTCCATTGGAATCCAGTAAACAGCATAGTCATTCGAAATGATGCAATATGTTCAGACAGCTAACACTACTGTAAGATGAACGATTAAGGGAGCTGAACAAAAATCATTGTACTATGTCCTTCCAATGTACAGGCAAAGGGGAACTTAATCCTTGGAATGACTCCATTGAAGTCAGAGTAACGCCAGAGATGACTTTTTGGTGCAAAGAGCTTATATGTGAATGAGAGAGAGAGAGGATTTAATATACAGTTTTCAGGGATATCTTGAAGTGATAGCAACTCTATAAGCAAAGGAAATTCTGGGAAAATGACACAGCCCCAAATCTTGTAAACACTTGTGTGCAGGAGTAATTGTAGTGAAAAGGATAGTTACCATTGAGATCAATGGAGATTTAACCATGTGCGTAAATGTGACTTTCTCACATGGGCATGTATTTGCATCAGGACCTGACACAGTAAAATGGGGAGGGGGCGAAAGAGAGTGCCGAAAAATGCAGATTTAAGGTAAGGGGGGGAAAAAGAGGGGCTGATGCTGATTCTGTAGTTGCTGTACACCCACGGCTGCTAGTGATTAGCAATGGGGGCTTTGGATGGGCAAGGAATGCAGGAGTGGATTTGAAATCGACTAACTAAAAAGCTGAAGGAAAAGAGAGGAAAATAATTATTTTGGTGGATCCTTCCTTCTACTTAGGATATGAAATGGCTTGATGGTAGGTTTATCTTCACAACTGTTTCCTGCAAACGACAGTATTTCTAGACCAGACCTTAAAGATAGTGCCTGTTAATTAGTTTAATGGTATATGTGAAGAAATCTAATTATTTTTCAAAATATCTGGTATCTTACTAGAGCTGTGCACAAATGATGGTATGTCCTCTCTTGCCCCGTCCAGTTCTGTCTTATATTTGGTCAGTAAACTGACTCCTTAACATTTCATTACAAGTATAAAACTTTCATGACTTGAATTGGGAGTTTTTGCTTTACAGTGAAAGCAGGATCAGGGTTTGAGTCCATAAATACAAGAGAATTCTTGAACCAAATGAGTAAGGATGGCCCTGAGACATTCAGGGATAATTCATCCCTGCCCTGGCACAGGGGCTGATGGCTTGTGTGACAGCTGCCATCTTGTCCTATACCCTGGGAATTGAACGGGTGACCTCAAGAGCTAAAAAGCATGAATTCCTGCAGCTTGAGCTAAGGAGACAGCACTCCAACTGGGACACTAACAGACTCTTATCCTTGGAAGAATGCACTCAGAGTGGGACTACAATGCACCTCCATAAGTGGGTTCTTATTCAAGTGCTTGCTTATGTCCATTCCATGCTAGGTATGTGTGCACCCCATGCACTGCTGTTGGAGATTTTTCCCTTAGTGGTACCTGTTGGGCCAGCTGTAGCACTCTCTGGAGCCGTGCACGTATGCATTGTTATAAGGGGCGCTGCCGGCCCTTCTGGCCCTGCACTCTCTCAGTTCCTTCTTACCGCCAGTGACAGCTGGTGGAACGACCCTTTCTTCCTCTGGCAAGGTTTCTTCCCAGTGCTTCTGGATTCTTGCTTCATTCATAGTGTTAATAGTTTAGTGCATATAGTTTTTGCAAGTTGTGATAGTGTATATAGTTCTTGTCATCAAAGGACTTTTCACCTCAGGGCCAGGCCCTGGTCCTCAGGTTTCAAGCCTTGTGCCTCTTGTGGCAAACCTACGCTTATGAGTGACCTGCACTCGAGTTGCTTAAAGGGCTTGGGGGAACTTAACTAAATGACAAGTGCAAAATCTGTTGGGACTTCAGACCCCACACTATGAAGGTCCAGGACACCTGTTGCAGATCTGAGCCACTCCGATTCGGCTCCGAGTACTTCGGCATCGGTGCAAAGTGCTCCCTCAGCACCGTTCTCCATCCCCAGTGCCAAGGAAGAAGTACAAAAAGCAGCAAACCAAGAGAGGGCGCTCGCCAGTGCAGAAGAGAGACAAGCGGGGTGAGGGATTGAAACCCAGGCCTAGCCGCTCTTCTACTCCTGGTCTCACATCTGCACTGTTGACTCTGACAATGGTGTTGCATCTGGTGTGGGAGCTACCGTGGTACCAGAGAACGGATGGTGCCATTGATCTTGGATGCATTTCAGGCAGCCAGGGACCTTTTCTCTTTTCTGGTCCCTCCAATTCCTCTGGGGCACCTACCTGCTCCAGTGTCCGGAGTTTAATGTCCAATGTCACAATGTCCAGTGTCCAATGTCACAATTCCACAACAACCTGTACATTTTTTCTACCTGTCTTCTTCCCAAAACCTCACAGAAGCTCCGAGGACTGCTGCTTCATACGTTGGACGTTAGGTTGACCCTCACTTTTTATATTGAGAGAACTAAGCCCTTCTGAAAATCCTTGCAACTCTTTGTGGCAATAGTGGATGAGAGGGCTACTTGTGTCAACCCAAAGCATCTTGTCCTGGATAACTGCCTGTATTCTAGCTTGTTACAAACAGGCAAACATCCCACCTCCAGCCATCATGACCTCTCATTCCAGAAGAGCCCAGGCTTTGTCAGCAGCATTCCTTGCACAGGTACCAATCCAGGACATCTGCAGAGCTGCAACCTGGTTATTGGTTCATACCATGACACCATCACCCAACAGGCCCAAGATGATGCTAGTTTTGGGAGAGCAGTGTTGCAGTCAGCACATCCATGAACTCTGAGGCCACCTCCAGGGGTACTGCTTGTGAGTGACCTAGCATGGAATGGACATGAGCAAGCACTTGAAGAAAAAATGGTTACTACCTTCCCCAACTATTGTTCTTTGAGGTGTATTGCTCATGTCCCTTCCATGACCCACCCTCCTACCCCTCCGCCAGAGATATTGGCAAGAAGGAACTGAGAGGGTGCGGGGCAGGCAGCGCTCCTTATACCAGTGCATAAATGCGTGGCTCCAGAGGGCAGTAGAGCTGGCCCAACAGATGCCATTTAAGGGAAAAATCTCTGGCAACAGTGCACGTGGTATGCACACACCTAGCATAGAATGGACATGAGCCACACGTCTCGAACAACAACAGTTATGGAAGGTTAGTAATCGTTTTTTACATTTGCACGTCCTCCAGTCTGAGAATGTGTGCGCCATGGAATTCTTTGCTTTGTGTTTGGCGGAGAGGCCCTTTGTCCTAGTGCTGTTCAGCAGGGGGGTGGGGAGAAAAGCTGAATTTATGCCTGCCCTATAGGAGATGGATGATGCCCTCAGTCAAACACAAATTAAAAAATCTAATCACTAAATATGCCTTGTCCTTGTACTTATGAGGAGATAAGTAAACAATGTATCTCATGGGGAAATAAAGGGTTTCCAGTTTCTTGGTAACCTCAGTTGTGATATTGAGAAAGGTTACAGTAGAGTTTGGCATAACTGACTTTATCATTGATCAAGAATATGGATTTCTTTACATTAGTGGTCAGAGTGCCTAGTTATGAATGGAGAGAACTTTTTCATGTATATATTTTAATTTTTAAAAAAGCAGTTTTTAAACTAAATTAAACATTAAATGTGGGATTTTCAAAAGTGCTTGGATGACTTATTGTAATGGGGTTTGTGGCCAAGATTTTCAAAAAATGATTAGTGGTTTTGGGTGCCTCCATTTTTGGGTACCCAACTTGACACCTAATGATGTATGGCTTTCAGAAAGTGCTGAGCACCCAGCTTCTGAAAATCAGGTCCCTCTAAAGCATCTCATGTTGGGCAATCAAAAATGGAGGCATTCAAAATCAATTTTGAAAATTTTGGCCTGTGCTCCTAAGTCACAGAGGAGCTTTTGAAAAAAATCCCACTCTACACCAGGAACTACAAAAACATGCGCCTTGTCCTCATGTAAAAGGTTAATATTATGTCTTTCCCATCCTGTACCACAGCAGGCCCCCTGCAATACTTTTAAATGTGTTGTTTTTTGTTATAAATTGTTCCCATATGAATCCACCAAGCAATGTCAAGCACTACAAGAGAACTCCCAATCTTGTAAGTTGCCTTCTTTGGGGGCCCACTGGGTCTGATCTGTTGCTCCATGTTTTCAGTTAGAACTCAGAGTGGTAGCCGTGTTAGTATGTATCAGCAAAAAGAACCAGGAGTACTTGTGGCATCTTAAAGTGGGCTAAAACCCACTTCATCGGATGCATGCAGTGGAAAATACAGTAGGAAGTTATATATACACAAAACATGAAAAAATGGGTGTTGCCATACCAACTCAAAGCTTATGCCCAAATAAATGTGTTGGTCTCTAAGGTGCCACAAGTACTCCTCGTTCTTTTTTCAGTTAGAACTGTACGTTTCAAGATCTGTCTTCAACTAATTGCTCCCCCAGACCCAACAATGTGTTGACAATACCACCTGAGGTTGAAATTCTCAAGTCCCTTCTCAACACCCCTTCCATCTTGCTTTTCATTGTAGTACGACTGTTGGGAAAGAAGCCTTTGAAAATCAGTAATCAGAAAAAGGCAATAATATATTGAGTACTGGAGCGCAGACAAATAAAGACTGATATTGTAAGCTTTCAGTTCCTCTAGTGAAATATTATTGTGGCTTGATGTTTCATAATGCTGGGTATATTGGTATCCTCAAGGGAAACTGTAATGTGGACAAAACATAATTACAGGGGCTTGCTTCCTGTAATGTGGTTTTTTTTTTTTTTTTTTTTTTTTTTTTTTTTACTGAATGCAGGAAACCAAAGATCTTGCTTGGTTCAGAGCTTAAGTTAAGATACTTGTGAAAATTGTAAAGATATTTGAAATGTTCTGGAGACACAAACCTTGCTAATATGTGAATCACATCTCCACTTGAAACTGATGCCTGGTTTACTTTCAGTGCTTAAATAATGACTTGCTTTCTGGTTTTCTGAAGTTCAATGAAAGAAATAATCACTTCAGATGCCACACTAGCTTGCTTATTGAAGATGTTTGTTTTACAAGACAGCTGTCAACATTCAAACTCTCTCTAAAGGTGAAATAAGGCTTTTTTCACTGCAGTCTGACCTACTACCAACTCTATCACCAGGACTGGAGACCTAGATTGTGAGTTCTTTACAACTGGCTAGCTGGGTGACCCATTCTATAACTGGGGTTGAGGACTTGTTACAGCACACATTTCATTTTTCTCTTCTGTACAGCTGGAGCTCATCTTCATCACATGCATGGAGACAAGGAGGAGCTACTAATGATCTTTGGAATTTTCCATTAGCATCGATCCATTATCTAGTTATTTATAAGAGGCCTACCAGAGATTGGAGAGCAGACCATGGTCCTTACTGCACTGGCCTTTTCAGCAAATGCTGATGGGACAAAACCATGTTAGAACTTGGAACATAGTTTTTCAACATGGCTCACAGGTTTTGAACATGACTCCTCTAGGGATTCCACATGGCAGCATGAAGGGTTGGGTGGGAGTAAGCCAAAGAATGACTGAGAATGAGGATCTATTTACTGCTTCCTCCCACAAGTGGTCATGGGACATATACTGTGTTATGGAGGCAGCTCCAGCCCTACTATGTTGTGCATCAGTCCAGTGCCTAACCTGGCTACTGTTTTCCCAAACTGCAGGACTTGGGCAGTGTCTTTGTGGGGCCTTAAACTCTTGCCTTACTTGCTTATTTACAACCTTGAAAACACAAAATGATGCTTTTGGCATTTGCCTTAGTTTCCCTGTGTGCTTGTTCCAGCTTCTGCTAAAGTCTTTCCAATGCAGCCCAGCATGGCTGCAGGGACCCAGCAGTGTTTCACTAGCAGTGATTCCTTCTGGCTGCTGGAAGCCACAGTGGTGCTGGTACCAACAGTAAAGACACTGTGTCTCTCAACTGCTGCATTCAGTGCTCTCTTGCTGGTGCCCAGTCAGTGTGGAACTGAGGGAGGAGAAGCTAGCAGCTGAGTGCCTCAGGGTCTTGCCTGAAGGGAGTTGAGGGAGCAGACGAAGGGGACAGGAGCTCAAGGGGGAACAGCACTCAGGGAACAAGTTGGACCCTGGTCCTCCATGAACCTCTTTTTCTTTGGGGAGCTTTCCACTTTCAGATTGGGACCAGAATTTCCACAACTAGGTAAGCTCTGTGCACAGAAACAAGCTCCCATTCATCTCACTGAAGCATATCAAGGTAAAGGCTGTTACAATGGTGTATGGAATCTTATACTTGATTCCTGGTGGATATCTTTGTGTCTCGAGCATGTGTGAAGCTTGAGCTCATAAGCCTTGATAAAGTGGAGGACTAATGGTACAATGTTTGAGAACCACCATACTACTGAACCTTTTCATAACTAGCCTTGTGAACTGGCTCTGTATGTCAAGGAGAAGGGAGAGGTGGCGAAGGAAGACCTTCCACTTTAGAGAAGTGTGATGGGATAGAAGCATAATACTATATCCCCAGTAGGCAAGGAGTTAACTCTGGTTTTCCTTCTCTCTGCCCCGGGAAGGCTATCAGAATGGCTTGTGGTGAGCCAGAGAGAGTATAAAGTGATCACATACTTTAACTGGGCTTTTAAGACTGGGTTGAACTTCAGCCTTCGAGGTTGCTTTGTCTTATGAAAAGTTGTCTTGACTGCTGGTTAAAAAGATTTGCTTGGGATATGAACCATTGCTGGCTGTTACTGTAATTTCTGGAGTTAGCCTAGTTTATGGTGCAATCCTATCTCCTTAGCTCTCTGATATCCGCAGAGCTAGAGGAAAGGCTCTTGAACGTTTAATGGCAGCACAACACTGATAAACATTTAGTGCTGGTTGGTTGCCTGCAAGTGCATCGCTGTAGGAGATGCGCATGTCAGGTCCCACAAGCCTACGTGGTTGGGCATATTTTTTGGTCTTGTATTTGAATGGGGGCCATCCAAGGAAATCGCAGTGTATAGGTATGATGTTTGTCCTTCTGCATCACTATTGAACCAATTCTGCAGCACCATTGTAGAGAGGGAGGGGAGCACTGTATTGGAGGTGCAACCTTTCCTTCTGATGATTAAAGATCCCACGGTACCTTTCACAAGCCTGAGTTTATTTAACTCTAGTAACCTGAATTAATCAACTCAGATGGTCAAATTCCAATTTAGGGAATTGAATTCTGCTTACCTACTGTAAATGCTTCTTGCAGTTTTGAATGAATAACCAGTTTTTCTTCTTCTCTTCCTGTCCTAAATAGTTCTGTAGCATTGTGATGCACTTTCAGACATTTTGCTTTGTTCAACTGCAGAAATAGCTGCATATCAGTAGCTGGTCAATTGATTCCTTGTATGCTTGGTTTTAGAGGAAAAGGGCTATACTGTATAAACGTACTGGATTCGTTCCCATCCCATTATAAGACAAGGAACCACATAGTTGTTGATTCTTAGTATCAGTACTGCAGTGCCTCAGTTTCAGCCAGATATTTTATAGGATGATGAAGACGGCCTTTTTAAATACCAAGGTTCCTATACTGTCTTCACTTCTCACACACACCTCACTGATACACCTCTACCCCGATATAACACGACCCAATATAACACGCATTCGGATATAACGTGGTAAAGCAATGCTCCGGGGGGCGGGACTGCGCACTCCGGCGGATCAAAGCAAGTTCCATATAACGCGATTTCAGCTATAACGCGGTAAGATGTTTTGCCTCCCAAGGACAGCGTTATATTGAGGTAGAGGTGTATTAGTAAGAATTGTATGATGGTTCCAAGGCAGTGTGTGGACCTGAAGTTTTAAAAGAAACCATCTAAATCAGCTTAGAACATTAATCTGTGCTTTGTAGGATAGAATAGAATAGCACTGATTAAATGATTGAAATCACTGTTCAGAGTCATCTGGTTTGAATTGCAGAAACGCATTATGCTGCGCTGACAATGTAAATGCCTTTAACCTAGTGTCTCTCCCAGTATGCGTTGACCCTGACAAAATATTCCCTGAGCTCTCTCTGTGATTTGTCTCACTCTGTGCAATCTAGAGTATTTGGCCTTTCATCAGTTAAACAGGTTGAAGTGTTGCTTGTAGAAGGTAATTACAGGTTCTCAATGAAAATGGCAGAGTTAGTCTGCTGAATGGCACTTGTCACACTGGGGAGAGTACAAACAGCCTACACAAGGCATGGGTTCTCTGCCGAAGGGCCCCTTCCTGAGATAATGATACAGCTCCTAGCAGGACTGAGGGAATTGGGTAGCAACCTGACGGGGGAAGTGCTGCTTTACCTTGTGTGATATCCATTCAAGAGAAGCAGCAAGGTTAAGAAGGAAATGTTAAACAAACTGTGCTGAATCCTCCTTCAGTGCAGGGTCTTTGCATTCAAAATAACTCTGGTAAAAGGGGAATTATTGACATACAGATCTTCTGGGACGTCTCCAAAGATATTGTGTTCTCCAGTACTTTTTCAAAAACTTTTCTGTGAGAGCAGCTATCTTGCTGGAAGTCCTGTCAGTTCTGGTGTTTAATTAAAGTACCAAGGTTTATGCTGCAGTCTAATTGGCAGCACCAATGAGAGATAGCTGCTTGGTGGCGGAAGCAGCATGTACAGCTTGTGTTTCTGAGCCATATGCCTTAAGTAAAGCTTGAATTGTTGTCTGCATGCAGTCAGGCTCTATGGGTATATAACTGTCACCGATCTTCAACTGATGTAAATCAATGTAGCTCCAATTAAATCAATGCAACTATGCTGATTTATACCAGCTGATGTGGCCTATAAAATGTATGCATAAAAGGTCATAAGTGGCTGACTTATGTCTGTAAAACGGCATGCAGCATAGATGTGGTTTTGTGTTCAGTGCTGCCTCCTTCCATGGGGTTAGGAATTGGGTTATTGAGTCAAAGACCTGTGTACATGTTCCCTTTTTGAGACGAGCAGCCTGCTGTGTTTTATATGCTAGTTATTTGTGGGGATTTAGTAAAGTAAATCATGGGGGACATGTAGTAGTGTTAAGAGGCTATTGTTGAAGAAACTAGCGATCTGTGGCATTAGAGAAGCTACCTCATTTTGGAGGTGCCCAGGTTTCTTGCTACAGATTCCACGGAGATCAAGGCCGCTGTGTGTCAGACAAAGACAGTTGTACAGATACATTAACCACTTACTGGTTCTGCTTGTTTTTAGAAGACATAAATGAACAGAGCAATGTTTTCCTTCAGTCATAATTATGATTTGGGAAACCCAACTTAATAATCAGAATATATGTGTGCACAAACAGAGGACTTCAGGGCTGTCAATCCAGAAACCTTTTTTTAACTGTATATTTACTTAAAATTTAAAGGGGGGAGGGAGAGACTATGCTAAGAAACTGAATCGAACAGCCATTCTTCTGAAGAGATGGTTGCACAGTACTTGCATTAGTGCTGGCAAAAGGACTTTCACGTCCATAGAAACAGATAAGAAGTCCCCTCTGTAAGAATACATCAGATGGCAGCAGAATCACAGGCAATCTGATTAGTTCGACAAGTTGTCAATTTTCACAGGCTCTCTGTTCAGGCAGAGAGCATTGATGGTTTTGTGCATGGAAGACAGATGTTCCCTTTATACTCCCTTACTGAGGTAATAAAAGTTCCTTGTCACATGCCAACCTGCACTGGAACAAACACAAAATGAGATCATAATATGCTGCTGCTGCTGCTGCCAGCACCTCTGGTTCTTCTGTACAACACTTTGGAGGGCCCAAGAAAATGGGATCTAAAAATAACATAAGGTGCAAAGGCCTTTGTGCTACATACTGTATCTTACAAGTATCAGGGGGTAGCCGTGTTAGTCTGTATCCACAAAAACAACAAGGAGTCTGGTGGCACCTTAAAGACTAACAGATTTATTTGGGCATAAGTTTTCGTGGGTAAAAAACCTCACTTCTTCAGATGCAGGAAAGCTTATGCCCACGAAAGCTGATGCCCAAATAAATCTGTTAGTCTTTAAGGTGCCACCGGACTCCTTGTTGTTTTTGTATCTTACAAGAAGGCACATAGCTTTTTTTATTATATTTTAACCATTATTTATTGATTAAATGCATGGATTTTCTTCTTAATTTTGGAGAAAATAATCTTAAAATATTTCCATGCAGAAGTCCACACACAAAAACCCAGTTGTTTTTTTGCCAGTTTTGCCAGTTGACTTTTTGTTTGTCACAGACAGGTTGTTAACACTACTTCAGGGTGTGTGTGTGTTTAACCAGGGAGGACTGGAGAGTGGCAGTGCGTTAAGCCAGACAATACTAATTGCACTATTTCTGCAGTGGAACTTCATATTCAAAACATGAGTAGATTCCAGTTTAATACATACCAAATATCGACTAAACCAGAGCCTAGAATCTAAAAACCTTAGAATATTTATGGAATTTGTATTTGAATTCCTGGATCTGAGAACCAGTCCCTGTAGCTCTAGCTTTGGATTGGATCCAAATCTTCAAGGGGTTTATGGGCCTGTTTTTCCATTTGGATGCAGCCCAGATTTAATGAGAACAGCTGTTCTTGCACAAGGAGTGCCCAAGATAGCAGAGATTTTGTGAGAACAGCTGATCGTGTGCAGTTTCTGTCATTTGGGGTTGGAATCTTGAGAGTGCAGCAGGATTTCATTGATCTTGAATCGGAACCCAAGCCTTAGCCCTGATTTGGTTTTGAACCAGCAGACTGAATGTGGATCTGGCCTTGCATAGCTGCAATCGTTAGCTACTTATTGAATGAAATGTGTGTTGGTCATGACAGGGCCGGCTCTAGATTTTTTGCTGCCCCAAGCAGCAAAAAAAAGCGCTGCCCCCGAGCCCCCCCCGCCGAGCGCGGGAGCCCGCCCCCCCCGCGCCAAGCGCCGCCGGAACCCCCCCCCCGAGCGCTGAGCCCCGCGCCGCCCCCCCCAGCGCCGCGCCGCCGGAGCCCGCCCCCTGCCGAGCGCCGCCGGAACCCCCCTCCAGGGCCGCGCCCGCGCCACACCCCCACCAAGCGCCGCGCGCCAGAACCCGCCCCCCATCGAGCACCAAGCCCCGCGCTGCCCCCCCGCCGAGCGCCGCGCCGCCGGAGCCCACCCCCACCCCCCACCGAGCGCCGCCGGAACCCCCCTCCAGGGCCGCGCCCGCGCCGCCCCCTCGCCGAGCCCCACGCAACCGGAGCCCGCCCCCCAGCGCCGCACCGCGCTGCCGGAGCGCCCCCCCGCGGAATGCCGCGCCGCACTCCCCCTGCCGCCCCTTACCAGGTGCCGCCCCAAGTATGTGCTTGGGTGCCTGGTACCTGGAGCCGGCCCTGGGTCATGATTGTTGGCAGTGGGGCAGCACCATACAAGTAGGGAACAGCTTGAATAACTGAACAACCTTTGCAAAAACTTAAAATAATTAGAAGTAAATGTGAATTATCTGTAAATTTTCAGGCTATCCCTTATTAAATCTTCACTTCAACATTTGCTGGCTCTGACATCTTCCTTTTGGGCAAACTGTGGTATTTCCCCACCATCTACCAGAGCTTGTGGTCACAGGGGGTAGTATGATGCTCTCCCAAAAACAGTGTGGTGTGTGGATAAAAGCACCAAGGTGAATGATAGAAGAGGAAATGCCAAATTGCATTATGGATTGTGGCCTGATCAGTGGATGAGGTTAGCAAAAGGTTGGGAGGGGGAGAAACAAAGGGAGGGGAGGAAGGGGGAGGAACAAAGCAGAAATCCGGCACCACAATGTCCAATGCTGGCACCTCTTCTGAGAATTTGGTACATCACCGCCACCCAATTCAAGAGAGCAGACACACATTTTTTCCTAGAGTAGAATTTTCAATAGTGCTTAAGTCCTATTTTTCAAAAGTGACTTCAGAGCCTAAGTCTCGTTAACTTCCTATGAGATATAGGCTCTTAAATCACTTTTGAAAAATGGGACTTACGCTGCAATCCTAAATCACTTAGGCACTTTTTGAAAATTTTACCCCTAATCTCAGATCCAACGTTCTGGGTATGTCTACGCTGAAGGCGTAATTTTAGCCTGGGTAGAAGTATCCGCACTGGCTCAAAAATAGTAGTGTAGCCATGACTGCACGGGTGAAAGGAGGGCCTCGCTGCCCCAAGTACAATCCCATCTGAAACCCTAGGTGTGTAATCGAGAGCAGCTATCCCATCCCTCCTCCTTCTGCGGTGTCTACACTGCTATTTGTTTAGAGCTAGGATGTGTATGCCTACCCGAGCTAGAAATTATACCTCCACTCCAGTGTAGACACATTTTTAAAATCTACATTTACTAAAGATACTTCTGTATAATTGTTAAACTGGTCTAGAAGTCAGCCTTCTCTTGAACAGGAAACAATGACAGCCTAAGAAATCGTTTGGGGTGTATATTCTTATTACTGAAATTTTTATTAGAGATTTGAATCAGTAGTGGGGTAATCATGTTGGCAGAGCACTCAATAGGAAAGCTATTTGGACTTCCAGCCTTCCCTGAAAGAACACTTTTAATAGCAGAAATCAACTATATTTCTGATAAATTTACTCAAAGATTCTGACCAATTAATTTAGAAAGAGGTAATTTAGCAATCCACAGTAGCTTTTAATTCTACATTAGGGGTTTGGAGATATATACAACTGATATTTAAGCAAAACAATCCTTTTTTAATATCTGAATTTGAGAGTGGAAATTCTCCATGTGCATTTGTGGGGCTTTTTCAGTCACAAATCCTTAATGGCAACCACAGTACTGTTAAGGCAAACAAATGGACACTGTGACAGTCAGATGCGTCTGGTAAAAAAGAACATGGGGTTGCTATTAAGGTTTTGCATTAAAATGTTGTTCCGTGAAGGTGGAGTGCATATTACTTTTCAGTATCTTTTGGAGGTGGAAGTGAATCCTTTATGGGTGTGGTGGAATGTGTTAGTGACGGCATAGTAGGCAATGGGAAGGTGGCAAGGAATGCTGAAGGTTTTACCAGTAACTTCATATTCATCTTCGAGTGCTTGCTCATGTCCATTCCATATTAGGGGTGTGTGCTCGCCACATGCATCAGTGCTAGAAGTTTTCCCTTAGCAGTATCCATAGGGGACTGACTCTGGCGCCCTCTGGAGTGGTACCTGCATGGCCCGGTATAAGGGGTACCGCTGGCTCCCCCTACCCTCAGTTCCTTCTTGCCACCAGTGATAGTGCTGGAACTGCTGTTGGTTCAGCTAGCTTTCCATTAGTTCAGTGTGTCTCATGAATGTTTCTTTGTAAAATAGTTGTATATAGTTTAGTATTTACCCTTAGTATTAGTTCTAGTTAGTTGGTCCTGGATGGGACTCAGCCTAGGGACATTCTGTCAGTGCTCACCCGCATGGAGCCGTCACGCCTCAGGCTTTGGGAGGCAGGCTCAGAGAAGCCCTCTTTGGTCTCCAAACCCTGGGAACCGACAGCGGGATTCGAAGTGCCACTCGCAGGTAACCTGGCGCAGACCTGTGGAGGCACGTGCCCCCCAGCATGAGTGTCAAGACTGATCCATCGTGTCTCCAATGCCTCGGCACCGGTCCTGCCGCAGAACGGGGTCACCAGTCACCCGCCCACTGGCATCCGTCGCCGAGACGCAAATCCCCTTGATCGGGGAGATTCTACAGATGACTGGCCCGCTCCGACTCCAGGTCCCGCTCTAGATCCCAGTACAGCTCAAGCAGTGTAAGGCTTAGATCGCCAGTCTACCAAGGCAGATCCGCTGAACCCCACCAGGAGCCCCCACATAAGAAGAGTAAGGGCTACAAGCGCAACCTGAGCCACCCACCTCCACCCTCTGCCCAGTCGGGCTCGTCCTGCAATAAGCAAGGGGGCAAGCAAGCATTTTGAGGGTGTGCTTGAGGGCAACCTACCAGACTATACCCCGGATCCATCTGTCCCGCTGTTCTCCACTTGCCTTTCTTTTTTCCTCCCCGCATGGACAGCTATAACTTCAGACTGCTGGGTCCTCAATACTATGGCGGAGGGTTATACCCTACCGTTTATTTCTACTCCCCCACCCAATACCTCCTTTCCCCATCCCTCTTCAGGGACCCTTCTTACGAGAGTCTCCTCGCACAGGAGGTAAAGGGGTTACTGCATTGGGCATGGTGGAAGAAGTTCCTCTTGAACTCAAGAATAAGGGGTTCTATTCCCAGTACTACTTAATCCTAAAGGCCAACGGTGGTCTGCGACCCATCCTGGAGCTGAGGGACCTCAACAAATATCTAAAGAAGTTAAAGTTCCACATGGTTTCCCTGGCTTCTATCATCCCCTCCCTGGATCCGGGAGACTGGTATGCCGCCGTCAACTTAAAGCACGTATACTTCCACATAGCAATCTTTCAAGGTCACAGATGCTTCCTCCAGGTTACAGTGGGCCCCCACCATTACTGGTTTGCGGTTCTCTACCTACACATTCACGGCACATTATGCCATCACTCAGCAGGCCAGAGATGATGCTGGTTTCGGCAGAGCTGTGTTGCAATCTACACATCCGTGAATTCCTACCCGCCTCCGGGGTACTGCTTGGGAGTCACCTAATATGGAGTGGACATGAGCAAGCACTCGAAGAAAAGACAGTTACCTTTTCCATACTGGTGTTCTTCGAGATGTGTTGCTCATGTCCATTCCATAACCCATCCTCCTTCCCCACTTTCGGAGTTTCCAGCAAGAAGGAACTAAGGTGGGGGAGCCGGAGTTGTCCCTTACTCTGCGCCAACCGGGTGCCACCCCAGAGGGCGCCAGAGATGGTCCCCTACGGATACTGCTAAGGGAAAAACTTCCAGCATTGGTGCATGTGGCGAGCACACACACACCTAATATGTAATGCACATGAGCAACACATCTCGAAGAACACTAGTTATGGAAAAGGTAACTTTTTGTTTGTTTTGTTTTTGTTTTGCTTTCAGGATTTTGTATGGGTGGAGTGGAGTGATTTAATATTAAGTGCCCAATAGAACAAAGTTTTTGTTTGTGCTAATAAACTAAGCAGGGAGGATAAAAGAATTCCAAACATATATAATAAAAGTGTGTGTGGCTATGTGTAACAGAAATAAAACTACATTTAAAACAACAGTAATGTTGCAAATTCAAGCACTCAAAAGTATGTATGATACCGTCTTTACACAATCACATATTATTTTTTGCATAGGATCGCCATCTCATTTGGTGCAGGAGGGACCTGGCTCTGGGGATGAATCAGAGTTATTAGACTAGTCTTGAGAAGAGCCGGGGATCAGTGCATATACTCTTTGTAGGTGCCCTGTTTGCGTCAAGGTTTATTATCTTTTATGAAAGAAAAAACTCAAAGATGGCCTCCAGTTCACTTTCACTTCTACTTGAAATTCTGTAGGCACACAATTAGCAGTAAAATGATGCTTTGTTGCACTTTTGTGTAATCTTTTGCCAGAAAAAATTCCCAGGGCTCTAAATAGACCAAATCTGAATGGAGACATTCTGAGAGTTCATGAAGAAAGTTGTTCCTTTTTTATCTTTAAGACCGCTATATTTACAACCCCATCTTTACAGTTTCTTTGAATTGGCTTCCTCAGTTTGCAACCCCTGGTAGGAACATTGAGTCTAGCTTAGAGCAGGGGTTCTCAACCTTTTTCTTTTTGAGGCCCCCAGCAACATGCTATAAAAACTCCACGGCCCACCTGTGCCACAATATCTGGTTTTCTGCATATAAAAGCCAGAACTGGCGTTAGGGGGGTAGCAAACAGGGCAATTGCCTGGGTCCCCACGCCACAGGGGTCCCAGTGAAGCTACATTGCTCAGGCTTCGACTTCAGTCCCGGGTGGTGGAACTCAGAGCCCTGGGATTCAATCCCACGCGATGGAGCTTCAGCTTTCTGCCCTGGGCCCCAGCAAATCTAATACTGGCCCTGCTTGGTGGCACCCCTGAAACTTGCTTGCCCCCCTGAAACTTGCTTGCAGCCCCCCAGGGGCCCCCGGAACTCTGGTTAAGAACCACTGGCTTAGCGTATACTTGACCAAAGGTGGCTAGAATAGTGTCAACCTTCTTATGCCCACACCAGAATTATTCTTCACTTTTGATCTCAGTTCCGATCTTTAGCTTGCAGAATTTCTCTTTCTGTGCTTACCACAGATGGACACATTTCTCTTCATTTTTTCCTCTGTCCTTATGCTATCACCAATACTTTCACTCTTTGATTCTGATTTTGAGACTGTGTTGAATATGTCATGCATTTTAGCTACGTTAATAAACTAAAGCCATTCAATGTGCCAGGTTTCTCAAGCATTAAGGAAAATTGCTGCTGTGCACGACTGCTCATAGAATATCAGGGTTGGAAGGGTCCTCAGGAGGTCATCTAGTCCAACCCCCTGCTCAAAGCAGGACCAATCCCTAGACAGATTTTTACACTAGTTCCCTCAGTGGCCCCCTCAAGGAGTGAACTCAGAACCCTGGGTTTAGCAGGCCAATGCTCAAACCACTGAGCTATCCCTCCCTGCTGGAGAGTAACTTATGACAATTCTTTGTACTTTTTATTTACTTTTAAAAAACATTTTATTTTGCTCTAAGGAAGGATGGATGGGAAAAGTGTCACCATTCTGCTTGTTACAGTACCACCCTATATTGCTCAGGTCTCACAACCCTTCTCATATCAGTTCAGCGCTACGTTTTAGAATAGCTGCCTACCTAGGCCCTTGAGTTCACCTGATCGGAGACTATGAAGATATCTTATGATTAAAGTAAAGTGATTGTAATTCACTAAAACGTGATCCTGTTGCTAATATAGTGTCAATCTATTGTGCCAAACTCCAGTGCTTGTTCAGTGTTCAGGTTGTAAGTTAATGCTCAGCAGGCTCTGTTATTTGAATTATTGATAAAGCATTTTGTTCAACGTGAGAATGCAAAAGCAGTTTTGAGCTACAGAGGTAAGACACTCCCATATACTGTTCCCAGGCTGTCAGTGTGAAAATGCCTGCCTGTAGCCTAAAATGAAAGATACGGTATACTTACTTCAGTTTGCTAAGATTGTTAATGGATAGCTGTGCTGGATATCCAGTTAACAAGCAAGCAGTTCTCTCATACCTGACTGGAGAGCCTTTCTGTCATTGGAGCATAAGAGCTATCGAGTCTGTTTTGAAAGCCACATTATATATTGCTGAAAAGAATTCAGTATTTAATTACTAGACCTTTATATGTGAACTCAGCCCAGTCTTCCTGTTTTTCTCCTGCTACAGAGGTGAATTTGTGTTCTCTTGCAGGCTGCAATTAAGAGCAGAGATTCATAGATCTTGCATTCAGTTTCACTGATGGACAAATCTCATAGGTTCATAGGTTCGGGGGCTTTTTTGAGTTGTTTTTTTTAAGGCCAGAAGGGACTATGGTGGCCATCTAGTCTGACCCCTGTATAACAGAGGATATGAAATTTCACCCAGGTATTTTCAAATCAAGCCCATAACTTCTCGTTGAGCGAGAACAAATCTTTTAGAAAGATAACCAGCACCGTGTTCCTCTTCTCAATTGCTGTCTGTTTTGCAGGATTAAACACACAGCTCAAACAGGATAAGAATCAAGCCAAAACTTTTTGGAGGGTAAGTTTAGATTAAATGAGGAAGCTGGATCCATGTCATGTTAAAGTTTGAGTTTATTTCTAACGGTTTTAAAGATAAGCGCCATTAACCTGCCTTTCCACATTGTCACATCTTTATTCAACATAGATTTATAATTTCACCTTCAAGAATTTATATATAATATATAAAAATTTAAAATGAAAAAACACACACTTTTCCAAAACACACCAAGGCCCCTGCAATTGAAGTTAAAATGGATCTTCACATGAGCACAGGGGTCTACTTACAAGATTGGTGCCTAAACGTATGTAGGCCAAAAAGTGGGGAAGGCCTTTCACTATCCTAGTTCATACAGTAATGTATTTACTGTTCCTACAAGACTGACCTAACCGTATGCTGTGTTCCCAGAGCTGCTTGGACCCTGGCATAGTTGTGAGTGACGGTCTGGTGAAGAAGAATTCTGGTCATTGGCATGCAAAGGGGCGCCTTTAGAAATCTATTTTGCTTCAACAGTTTGACTTCCAGCAGTCCTGCAACAGGGAGGTTGTGTACAGGTGTAGAGTTTTACTCAGACCAGGCAGGCAGTCATGGATTTCAGCTGTATTATTTCATTTGTTTGTTTTAGAGAATGTGTGGTGTTTACTCTCTCTAATGAATTTTCTGGCTTAGGCACACTGAATGCATTTGTGAATTAATATTTTCCCAATGAACTGTAATAGCTTCTTAGTGAGTACACATCATTTGGTACACACACTTTGGTATGCATATTAACTTGAAAATATGTTATTTACTATATGCTTTATCAGATCCCTCTGAGTCAACATAGCTTATTCTGTTAATCTATCTGATAAACTTTTTAAAAAGTTGGTACCATCTTTACTCAGGCAAAAGCCTCTTTTGACATCAAAGGGAGTTTTGCTGGAGTAAGGGCTGTGGGATAGGGAGCCATTTTGTGGCTAATAGCTCAAATCCATTAAGGAAGTTCATTTTAATTCAGTTAGCTATTAATCCAGTTGGCTTTCACAGGTGCTACTATGACAGTCCAGCTGCCATACAAACACTCTTCTGCAAGTACAGACAAAATATGCACTTATGATTAAAATATTGCACATGAACTTTATCCTATATTTTCAACCTCTGTTTTGGTGCTGCTATGTTGTGTTTTTAAAATGGGCCAATGGGCTAAATTCTTGTCAAACTTCACTTATTAAATCAAAGCCTTTACTTAATTATATAAGTGCAAAGAAACTTATTTCATTAGAAAACTTTTCATTTAAAAATTACTTATGCACACTTAACTTCAAAGGACACTTTTCAAGTTAAAAATCATGCATGTAAAAAATCAACCTCCCACCCTATTGTGCCTATATTATTCAAGCTTATTTAAAAGGAAACAAACAAAATCCATGACTTTTCTGCATTTATTTAGTTTATTTACACTTGGCACTTCCTTTATTTTAGATAAGGGAAATATATGCATTAAAAATACAATTTTACATATGTCCTTTTGGTTCTGGTCAATTTCACTGGCTTCTTGTGCATTTATTAGCAAGCACCATGCTGCAATGTTTGGATTGCAGGCCCTGCAGGAGAATGTTTAAATCCGTAACCAATAACACAATCACAGTTGGATTTCTGCTGTTTTTAGTTAGTTATTTTATTCTAAAAGCACAGAACCTGAATATTGGGTTCCCATTTCAATGTCCCTTTGAGGATGGCTAAATAAAGGGGTCAGTTGTGGCTTTGCCTTAAACCCTTTGCTTGAGGCAGTACATAGCTTTGTTACCCCAGGAACAGACCAGGCACCAGATTGTAATAAAGTTACAATTTGCCTCCTGGTTTCCCCAACCCTGGACAGGGGGTGGAACATATTCTGCCAGCCTTATACCTGGTGTAGCACACTTGCACAGCTGTACTGCCTGGTGCATGGGAAGGGGCGGAGCCAAGGCTCAACCAGCTCTCTGGCCACAGGTGCAATGGGTGGAGACATAGTGAGGCCTTGGAGGCTGTTTCCTTCTGGACTACTACTAAAGGTATAGCCAGCTGATACAGGGGAATCTGGGGCACTACATGCCCTATTACTCACCTGTATGGGTACACATGTTGGGCCATAACCTGGCCCTTATTTTATATTATATTGTGTTCTTCCAGAACATTGAGTTCAGCAAAACTCATTTCTGGAAAATCAGGAAATACTGAGTTGAGGTAAACGTCCACAATACCTTAATCCTGCCCCCTCCACGCCGCCTGAGATAGCAATAGCCCCTGGGAATTATCTGCATGCGCTCCACGTCCATTCGCTGTTAGGAGGAGCTGTATCGAATGGTGGAGATATAAGCTGGAGCATATTGGAAGAGCAGTGATATGGGGCAAGCTGGGTCTGAATCCTTCCCCACCCAGAGTGTGTATGACCTGGAGATTCCAGTCTGCATCATTTCAATACAGAATTGTGTAGGTTGTGACGGTGGCAGGGCACTGAGATATTCTTGCCATGAGTATTGTCAGTAGTAAGGTAGGATATGAGACCAGTCTGGATTTACTAATGTAGGGGAAATATAGGTTTTGGTGATATCCTGTCTGAAGGGGTTGTAAATGGGTATGAAGTGGTTAAATTTTACAAGTGTGGTGTTCTGTTGGGGAGTAGGTTCATTTTTTGAGTGTAGGGCAAGTGCAGTTTGTGTCTGTCCATTGCAGACAGACACAAAAGGCAAGAGTTGTGTGTGTTATGGGCATATTGGGGCATCACTCAAAGTGGTCCGAGATAGGGTTGTGTGGATGTTTACCTTAACTCTGGATTTCCTGGTTTTCAGAAGTTTGAATTTTGCTGAACTTGACATTTTGGTAGGGCGCGAGCTATCACCAGGTAACCGTAACTCTGTGTTGATGAAACTTTTTGCCATTTAATTTCTTATTTTTTTTAAACAGAGAACTTTTTTTTGGTAGAAGTTAATGGTCACTTAGTGGATGAGAACTACAACTGCCTGCTATGGCTATGTAATAAGCAAAGGACCTAGCCTTTATATAGTGTTTTTCATCAGTGGATCTCATATAACTTTACATCATTAACCCATTTTACAGATGAAAAACTGAGGTACAGAGTGGTGAAGACCTTGCCCAAGGTCATCCAGCAGACCAGTGGTGGATCTATAAATAGTCCTTGTCCAGTGGCCTTTCCACTAGGCACATGGTTGCTGTTATTTCCTCAATGCTCCTCCCCCTCCTATATATTTTGTATGGTGGATAATAGTTATGCTTTCTAATGTGTAGTAGTTCACAGGGCCAGTAAGAAAAATCTCATTTGTGGTCTATGGGTGTCCCCAAACCTTGACAGTTTTATTATATGGTTGTGACAGTAACTTCAAGTGTGTGAGGGAAGACTGGTTTGTCTCTCTCCTCTCCAGTCCGTGCTTCACCATTCCCTGCAACATGTAGCCCCATCCACCAACGTTTCCAGCTCCCCGCCCCTTCCTACCCCATTAAGCTATTAGTTGGCTCTGTGAAAGTCATTAATATGTAATAAGTTGCTGCTTGCTGTGTCCTGCCCTATGCTGCTGCTTACGCATATCACAGGCAGCAGCTTACTGGAGGGCCTCACACTACGTTGGTTCTGTAGCCCGAGCTACATGCTGAGCTGGGCCCCTCACTCTCACTGCCAACCTCAAGCTGGGACTCCTACCCCAGGCTTCCCCAACCATGCCCCAGGTACATCCAGTCTGACTGTCCTCAGAGTTGGACTCCTCCCCCCCCCCCCCCCCGCGGCCATTCCTCTCGTCCCACCATAGGAGTGATGTATATCTTAACTATTTGTTTTCGGGATTTCAGATGTTTAAATTTGCGTTACCTTCAGTTCTGCTGCTACAGATGTCAGCTCACATGGAGGGGTAGGGCGAGGGGCTCAAACAGCCCAAGAGGAGCAGGGTCCCCCAGAACCCACAGTGGGTAGAAAGAGAGGGGTAGAGCTCCCTTAGATCCACACATGGAATAGGAGGAAGCAGGGCTGATAAATCCACCCCACCCCTGAACCCCCAACTTCCTCTGCTCCCCCTCATATTCTCCAGCTCCCTCCCCTTGCCTGAGCACCCAACTCCTCTTCCTACCCCATCACCCATTCCCATTTATTCTCCCCCAAAATACTCCCATCCCTTACTTCAGACCCAAACGCCTCTTCCCCTGTTACCACCTACTCTTGCACCCCCAATCCGTCCTCCCCTCCCCTCCCCGTGAGCATTCATGTGTGTAATTTATTCTTCTTTTCAAAAACAGTTTCAGCGCCTCCTCAATATTCTGCTGGACTCAGATTACATTTCCCCAAAGTAAATTAACAAAACAAAACAAAACCTCAACCCTGGACAGAGACAGATTTTTCGCAAATGTTTTATTCTCAGTTTATTTTCAGATTTCTGCACAGGGTGGGTTTCAAACTTCAAAGCTGTAGATTCAGAGGGGTGAAGTGGCCCTTTCATCTCAATGAACTGTTTTCATGAAAGAGAATATCCAATGGAGCCTGAACAATCGTTCTGAGATTCTGAACCGCTGCATGGCAGGTGGAGAGTTTGTGTGTGTGAGGCATACCTGTTCTCACCCCAGTCTCAGCACTGTGTTCTTCGTGCATGTGCTGAGCATGCCAATTTTAAACTCTCCACCTAGAGGGGCAAATCTTCCCCAGATCCTGGCTCACGTGGGCTTGGGGTAGAGAAAGGGGGTGTCACACACCTGTAGATGGGCTGGGGGTGGGCCCATATCGTGGGAGGGGGATGTGATATGAGCCCTGGTTTTATCTCTGTGCACAAAAATAGGTTGCCAAAATCTGGCAAGTTTAAGAAAAGCTGTGTTTTGTTTTTGTTTTTTCCTAGCTACTGTATTCCTAGCTGCTGAAATGGTGCCAAATCTGGATCACTATCAAAACCTCACACCCCAGTGAGATACACCAAATTTCAAAACAATCCAAGTAAGAATATAGATTTTAGGGCATTTAGAAGAGTCGAGCTTTAAACAGAAAGTTGGTTTTAATCTTAACTAGAGCAGCACCGTAAAAATACAAGGCACTGTATAAAATTCCAGGCTCGTTTACCATCACAGATTTTAACTCAGACTGGAATTCTATGGCCAATTTTCAAACGTGTAATATTATGCATGGGAGGAGCAAAGAGTATGTTCACACAAGCCTTCTTTCTTGTGGCACCCAGTGTAGAAATCCTTAAGCTGGCAAAACTCACATTGACTCCGTTGGAGAAATTGGCCTGGAAAGACGCTTCAGGATTTGACCCTAGTTACTTTTTGTATGTCGGTATAATGTACACACTCTGTATTAAAGTAACGGCATACAGAGTACTAAATTTCAAACTCCTTGTTGTGCAGGAACATTTGCCCTGGTTCTTTCCCTTGCAAGGAAATAATACAATACAATAATTCCCTTTAACTTCAGAGGCAGTTTACTTGCATTCTTCATTGGATAACAGGGCCCAGTGTCTTCATCTGATCTGTACAGTGCTGATAAAGCTAGGGTTACTGAGGGCAGGTCTATACTACTGCTTAAGTCAATCTAACTTGTGTTGCTCAGGGATGTGAAAAAGACACTCGCTGAGCAATGCAAGTTCTAGAAACCTTAGTGCTGTCCACACCAGCACTGTGTTGGTGGCAGGTGCTCTCCTGCTGACATAGCTTCTGCCTGTTGTGGAGATGGAGTAAGTATCCCAAGGGGAGAGCGCGCTCCTGTGGTCATAGAGTGTCTTCACCAGACGCAGCTGCGCCAGTGTAGCGCTTCTAGGGTAGACCTGCCCTGAATGAATACTTTTTTTAAAATTAAAGGTGAAAGGAGAGCAACCCTCTGAGCTGATACCCTCTCCATATTTTTGGGGAAGGAAGAGTGTTAACATTCAAATCTCTAGAACTGAATCTGCCCTTATGGTTTTGGTTGCATGTTCGATTCAGATGTGGCCCTGGATGGCAGAAATTTCATAAAATCATCATCTTATCTTACAAGGCTTCTGCCCTTTGGGGATGAAATCTCATGAATAGCTGGTGAAATTCCACACAGCTGAACCTGAACTCTAACCCTTGAAACTAACCAAATCCCAATACTATCTCCTAAGCCCACTGCTAATGTTCATATACCATGGGGAAATCAGACATGAAGCCTGCCAAATGATATTCTCCTTTAAAAGAATCTCCTTTATAATGTCACCCTGAAAACAGAATTAGGGTACTCCCAGAATAGCTCACTCGGGTTTACCAAAGGAATGTTTGGTACAACACTTTTTCAACCAGTCTGTTTTCCTGAGGTCTGGGTCTCCAGGGTGGCTAAGGAAATACCTGGAGGACACGGATACGGCCTTCTGATAAATGATTGACACAGAGATGGCTTTCTTTCCAAAAAAAGGCAGCTCTTTATTGGTGCAAATAATAATTCCCAGCACAGTAATAATTTAGAACACAAATCTCTTACAACAAATTAAAGAGCATTCCAAACTGCAATAATATACAGTTGAAATTATTCTAAATGGTTGCACCCTGTCATAGATGGCCAGTCTGTTACAGGCTGCTGACAGCAGTTTTTAAATGCTTTGAATCTTATATGTGTTCTTTTCTATCAACACACAAACTTGCATCTTTATTAATCCACACAGACACATACTATAACACTATACTGTACTACGCTATAATTATAACTGACAGGCTTACCCTGTCTGCTGACACAGGACTCCTGCTGCTGCTGTTTTTTTGCTTTGTTGCTGCTGCTTCTGCCACTGCTACTGTTCTCCGCTCTGCTCCGTCTTTCTCCACCATGTCTGCTCTGCTCTATTCCGCTCTGTCTTGCTCTGCTCTATTCTACTCTTCAGCTCCTACTCCCTTCTTCAGCTATCCTGTCAGTACACTGTCTACTGCCCACTGACACACTGACTTTTATACTGTTTCTCAATTCTATTTTTAGACACATCATCAGACAGGGGCGCTGGAACAATTTTTATAGTGGGAGTGCTGAGAGCCATTGAACCAAACTGTAAACCCTCTATATAATGGAAACCACTTCAAGCCACACCCTTAGTTCCAGCACCTATGTCATCAGATCTTTACTGCACATGCTCAGTACCAACATTCCAAACATTCTTGAATGTATGCCAATGTATCAAGCATTCTACACATGCTCACTGCCTTTGTTTATGATCTGCTAACCTTTCCCCTACTTTTGTACTGCACATGCTCAGAAATATGTGGCCTGAGGCTTCCAATGGTGTTTAGGAGTCAGGGCTTTCAGATCGCCAGTTGAGAGGGACCCCATTAGAAGCATTGCCGTCCTATCACATGGAATACGGAATGTTTTGAAAATGTGTTTTGTATCAAGGATCCTCCTAGTACTAAATTTACTGTATTGACTTTATGGAGAATTACACGGTTGAAGTTTTACAAGACGCACAATATCAACTCACCATGACACAGTTTTAAATAATAGAGTTTTTCCTCTGGAAGTCAATTCTTTGAGAATATCATGTGAACATTGAATCTGAATGTATTTACATGAAAATAAACAGCTAGTCTCCTTTTCCTCCTACCATGTTCTTGGTGGTAATTTCAGGTCTCTTCAAAGCTTGAAAGTAGCTGTGTTATATAGAGAGAGTCTAAACCAGAATAATGAATCCATACTGCCTTGCTTCTGTATGCTGGTGGTTCTGATAAAATCAGACTTGGATCCAAGCCACCTCTGTGTTTGGATTTGGAAAACAAAAACCTGATCAAGGCTTTACAAAACCCAGATCACCCCAACTTTGTCCATTTCTGTGTGAAATGTGGAGTCAAGAGTCGGAACCAGTTTCTCTTACACTCCCACAACTTTAGATCTTTGGGTAAAATGACATCGAAATCCAAAGACTTGACTTAAATTGTGCAAAACCAGAATCAAAGCCATTCCTTGGTTGTGCACAACTCAAATGTTGTGTCAAAATGACTCAGTGGAACCCTGTGCATGTGTTAGAATCTACCTTTGTGGTTCTCTTTGCAGGATCTAGGCCTTAGATTGTCAGCCTTTGGAACAGTTACTGTCTCTTCTATCTGTTCTGTAAAGCAGCTAGCAAACTTTTGGGGGCGCTAAAACAAATAATAAATTACGATGATTTAAAAATCTAACTTAATTTTCATTCTGAGTGTCATTTCCCCCCCATTTCTTGTCACTTGAGTCCTGATTCTGCAAAGACTCAAGTGTGGGTCTAACTTTCTGTATGTGAATAGTTCCAGCGAAATCAATGGGGCTACTCATGTGTGCAAAGTGATTTATAGGATTGGGATATTGGCTACTCAAAGAGAGGAAAAATGGTCAGTAGTTAGGCTCCTAATCTAGGATTTGGGAGATCTGGGTTCAAGTCTCTGTTCTGCCGCATACTTTTTGTATGATCTTGGACATGTCACTTACAGTAGATCTACCTTACAAATTTCTGCTGGCACAGTTGTGTTGGTCAGAGGTGTGATCCCTGATTGACATAGCTGTGCTGCCAACAGCTCCTAATGTAGATGCAGTTATACCAGCAAAATTACACTTTTGCTGGCATATCTTATTTTACTCAGTGGGGCTGGAATAAGATATACCAGCAAAAGCTACATCCACGCTAGAAGCACTTTGGCAGTGTAATATGGTGGTGTATAGCTAAATTGGGAAAGCGCTCCTAGTGTAGACTTAGCCTTAGCCGCTCTGCCTCAGTTTTCCCCTCTATAAAACGGGTATAATAACACTTTCCTATCTTTCATGAGTGTTGTGAGGATAAATACATTCAAGATTGCAAGGTGCTCAGATACTATGGTATTGGGGAGTGTATAAACACCTAAAATAACTAGATTGATCCAGATTGAATTACATGTGTCAATTATGTTTCTGGTTCTTATTTACTAAAATAGTGTTGTTTTGGTTCACAACACTGTGGAGGACTATCTAGATAAAATGCACAATGAAATAAAACAACTCAACAAAATCCAATTGTTTGGCTTAAAACTATTAGTGTTTCTTTAAGAAGAGAGAGAAATCCTCCTACTCCTTTTTGATGGCTAATTATATGCTGGAATTATTTTATTCTTTTAATTATAGTATATAAAATATCTTTGTCCCATTTTTGGCATAATCTGTAGATGATCTCAGAGAATGGTATAAGCTTTGCCCTATATAACAATATAGGCTACATAAAACAACCTGAATTCTAAGCTAAGCAAATTGAAAACATGAGCTTTGTGTCTAAAATCAATAAGTAGTAATATCATTTCAGCAAGGAATCAATACAGACCCAATAGCTGCCATTCAGAATGGGTCTCTGTGGTTTCCTGAATCAGAGCCATAATCAATTTGGTTTGTTTGCTATATTTTTTTTTCATGCTGGGCCTTTACAAAAAAAAAAAGAATTAATATTCACAAAACAAATCTAACCCCAAAGGTCAGGCAGGATTTCTAATTTGCAGTGCTTAAAGAGTAATTGTAAAGAGATTGGAATGGGGGATGGGGTGGGGGAAGCGGCAGTTGCAGAGATTGTGCTTTAGTGCTAATGAGCAGATGCTCTGCTGTGTATTGAGACCTCATTGCAATTAAAAAATAGTTGTAGGTGGGAGGAGATCATTCAGCTGTGTATGCGCTGTCAGATCTACCTTGACCAGCTTTTTGTGTGACAGATGCAGTTAGATTAAAAAAAAAAGGTCTCCATAGCTGGCGGCTGATTTGGCAACAGCACTGCATGCAGCAGAAAATGAGACCTGGGCTCAAAGGGAAGCTCAGAACTTTTTCTCTGGTAGAGCTCAGGTGTGTCAGGACGGGGCTAATGGCTTGCTGCTGAAGCAGCATGAATGTTAGCCACTGCCACTCTCTACCTTCCTGTGGATATCTCACCCTTTCAGGCAATGACCTTCAAGGAGACTTTGAACTTCTCTTGATAAGTGCCAAGTGGAAAAGCAGCAGTCCAAGAGGGAAGGAAAGTGGTACCCACAGGATCTCCCATGACTAAGTTATGTTTTAATTGTGGTCAGGTAGATAGTGAAGATGGGGTGACCACTTTAGCTATGGATGGGGTGGATAAATGTGATACCTCCAACTATAACAACTTGGCCTCTATAATGGAGAGGGAGAGATGGAAAGGAAATTGACTTTAGAATTAATGTCCCTACCTTGAAGCCCACAGGTAATCCTGTCAAATTTATTAGAAAAACACTTCCAAGTTTAGGAAGCAGGTGCATCTTGCATAGGGAAAGGCACTTAGTGAGAACAACTCGGCTGCTGCAGGCACTGTGAGATCCAACTAATGCACTTTTTCCTCTATGGCCCCCTCCTGTCTCTCTCTTTCACTTCAGGTCAGGGGACTTGTAGCATAATTAAAAATTGAATTATTTATGAAGAGCCATTAAAGTGGGCGGCTTGCAGATTAGTCAAAGACAGCAGAAGTGTGACACGAAGCTGCATTCTCCTCTGCCTCTCTCACTCACAGTAAATGATGTCTCAACTGACTGCCTGGAAACCAAGCTAATGTGTTTTGAGGTTTGGATTAAAAAAAAAAGAATGTTGTGTGATGAGATCTATAGGGGAGATAAGACTACAGATGGAGATCTGCTGGCAAAGGGGTATATTGAGAGGACAAAGGGAAGGGCATGGAGCATGACTCATTGTACAGCTTTGGAAATTAGAAAATGTAAGGCACTAATTTCTCCATCCACTTGAGGAGTTTATGAGCTTAATGAAGTTTCTGAAAACAGTGGGAGCTCATTGAATAGCATTAAAACATATAGCATTCTACCAATACAGTAGGGAGCCATCTAAAAATAACAGAGGAAGGCCTTTATTTATATGCTGTTCTCTGGTAATAGGGGCACATCTATAAGTGGAACTCTAATAAATGAGCTCCAAGACAAGTGAAGCCTAAGCTGCAGTACTGCTTTTGCCTTGACAAAACTTTCTTATAGGAAGGCAACATGAGAAATAGGCAGTAATTGTACGGTGAAAGTCAGCCTGGTCTGCTGGCTTCCCATTCACTTTCAAGTGCGATTCAAGGTCCTGACTTTGGTCCCTCCATGGCTAGACCCTGACAATCTGAAAGATCACTTTTCTCACTATAACCTATCATGGCATTTCAGGTCATCTGAACTGCAGAAGCAAGCAGTCCCTAGATTTAATGATAAACTTGTTAGTGGCATTGGGAGTGCAGTGATAAGGGTTCTGGTTGGTTGGTTGTGTGTATGTGTGTGTGGGGGGGGAGGGGCTATTCCTCTCCCCCCACCCTAGAAGAAGTATCTTTCTGTGTATTTGAATGTGGCTTATTAAATTATACACATGTGGCCTGTCGAAGGTCTATTTAATCTAATGATAAATATTGTGGTGTGTTTGGGTATGTATGAGGTGGTCTTATCATAAAGACTGCTTTAATTGTGAGGTGGCACTTGCATGAAGTATTATCCAGTTTGGTAATCCTGGCAAATAAGATCTCTAGTGTAGCATGTCCCTTTTGAATAACATTAGAATTATAATGAAATATGCCTCCGGGCCGTATACGAAGAGCCAATTTGAAAATGAAACATGCACATCATCTCTTCAATATATCATACAATGTAGACGTTGCTTTTAGTGTGTATAACGCAATAAGACAGAGTATATCTTCTTTTTCTTCGTGTGTATATGTGCGCTCATGCGGGCAGGGGGAATGTGCAGAGTCCCATCATAATCCCCCCCCCCTTACATTTCTTTTCTGTTTGTTCCTCCTTTGTTCATGACAGATGGAATATAATTCTGTTACCTGATTCAAATGAGTTTCTAACACAGACCTTTTGTTGCTCTGAGTGGCTAAGCTGAATGAGTATTCATTCATCCAGGAAAAAACATAGCACCTTTAAAACCCATGTCTGATGAGAGTTGGCATTATTTTGCAAAATAAGAATACAGACACATTAATTAATATGAATTGGCTGGAACTAAAGCTTAGTATGCAGAATTGAAACTGCTCAAAGCTGCCTTCACTTACACATCCATAAGTTATGCTGGATGTTCCCATGGTAATTATAGTTCTGTTCAATATTAATGAGTAATTGCCATAGTGAATTCTTAAAGCCCCCTCCTTTTTTTTAAATGATTAACTCGTTACTGAATTTGGAGTTTATGTGACTTATGAAAACAGGTGATCAACAACCCCAGCTGAAGCCAGGATCATTTTTGCTAATCACAATCTTCCACCCTTTGCTTCATCCAGCAACTTCTACCTAGGTGTATTATGTAGAGTTGCATTGCTGTTGTGTGATACTGTATATGCATATACTGTCCAGGATTTTCAACGGTGATACCATCAATTTCAAGCCGCCCAATGTGCAACACCTTAAATGGGCTTAATTTTCAGAAAGTGCTGAATACCCACTCTCTGAAAATCAGGTCCCTTTAAGGTGTCTCAAGTTGGACACTCAAAAATTGAGGCACTCAAAATGACCAATCACTCTTGAAAATTTTAGACAGTGTACTTAGGTTCTCAGCCTACTCCCTGATTTATAGGGTTGTGGAGAAAGGCCAAGTAAAGCTTTTAATCTCCTTCAGCTATCTTCAGAGATCAATCTCTTAATACTTCATTCAGAAATGATCATTCTTAAAGCACAAACCATCACAACAGTTTCCAAGTATGAGACCATCACGTACTATTCTCTTTTCTTATCAGGATGGTAAAGTTTCCCCTTTGGGTTAGGACATTCTTAGTTTTGTTCTGACAGTTCTGTGTCTGCCACCCAGACACTTGCTGTGGATAGATAACATTTCAATAACATAAAATGATCCTCGTTTTTTAGAATATTAGCTAGGAATTATCTTCCATTATCCTCCTAAACAACATCCCATTATTGCTATGTGTGAAAGTAATTATACTCTTTCTTTTAACATGTCTATTCTGTCACGTTGGAAGCAGGGAGTGTGTTTGTCTTTGATCTTTGTATATAATTTTTTCCCCTAAGCCTCTGATTCTAGTCTTAAAACAGTGGCTTATAAGATACTTTCTCAAGAAAAACGTAGCTGAACGCAATGAAAATAAATAAAATCTAATGAAAGAAAAAAGCTGAATTGTACTCACTGTCTGTGCCTGGGACTTTCCTTCATGTTAGTGCAAGTTTTGTGTAAAAGCTGAAGAAGGTGTTTGGCTCAAAGTGCAGTAACCATTGCTAGTTACTTTTTCAGTGATTCTTTAGAACTTTGTCTTCTATTTTTATATCCTTTGTTCTCTGAAACATTTTATTTTCCTTTCTTGATAAATTTCCCTTGCCGCTTTTTTGTTTACCCGAGTATTTAAAGAGGCGCCCTTTGCTTTGTATTTATTGTATAATAAACTCCATGCAACCCTTTGAGATCGTAGCTATCAAGTCTTGTTTCTATTATTTATTTCATAATTTATTTATGTATTTATTTATTGTATTGCAGTAGCACCTAGCACCTTCACGGATGAAGACCCCATTTACTAGGCATTTTACAGACACAGAACAAAAAGAAGGCCCCTACCCCAAAGAGCTTATAATCTAGGTATAAGACAAGAGTCAACAGATGGATACAGACAGGGGAGCACAAGGAAACAACGAGACAATTATTGGTCAGCCTGATTGCCTGAGCACTTTCTCATGATGTCATAAAAATGCAGAAGCTATATCAGGGGAACATTTCTATGGTATTCCCTTTTAACTTCAAGGTTAATATTTTCTCCATTGCTGATATATCATCCTCTGTAGTTTTCTATCTACAGGTGCAGTTTCTAGGCCTGACACCTGTTTCTAAGCTGTGGGAATGGTATACCTTGGGCAAACCAATGGTTTTTTTTTGTTTTTTTTCCCCCCATATTGTTCTCAACAATATAACAAAAATATATAAATAAACAATGAGTTTTGTAAAAAGCAACCAACTTCTCTTGGTGAGAGAAAAAACAGAAGTTGGTTCAATAAAAGATATTACCTCACTCACCTTATCCCTCTAATATGCGTCTGACGAAGTGGGTATTCACCCACGAAAGCTCATGCTCCAATACATCTGTTATTCTATAAGGTGCCACAAAACTCTTTGTTGCTTTTTACAGATCCAGACTAACACGGCTACCCCTCTGATGCAATGAGTTTTGTAGTTTTCCTTCCTCTTTTCACATTAATCTAGGTTCTCGGATACCATGGTAAGGAACATCAAAGTCAATGGATGGATGTGTCGTCCCGTGGACGGGTCACCAGACTGGGAGCCAGAAGACCTGGGCCAGAGCCTCAGCTGATGTAAACGGTCACAGCTCTACTGAAGTCTAATAGAGTTACACCGGCTGAGGTCGTGGCCCCTGGCGTCTGTTCCTAGTTTTGCTATTGGTTTGTGTGACTTAGGGCAAGTCACGTCACCTGTCTGTGATTCATCTCTGAAGGTATACCTCATTTGTAAAGAGTGCTTTAGATCTTCAGATGAAAAAGCACTGAATAAATGCAAAGTATGAGATTATAAATACTTTATTTTTGTGTAAACGAAGGAGATCTGAAGGTTTTTGGTGCCCCCCATCTCCTGCTTGTCTGGCCTAGCAAATAGCATATCATTGGTAAATATCTTGTCCTCATTTTGAATAATGCCAACATTTCTATGTTGTACTCTTTTATATTTTAAAATATATGCCACAGTCTGTCAAATCCTTTTAGGTACATCCCACATTTTGCTTTTATTTATCTTCAGAGTGGAGCATCCTTATTCGCTACATTTTGGTTGCCAGCATAAATGGAAACTGTCTTGAGATGTATATGCATTTAGACTGCAACAGAATGACTGGCACTGGGTATGTGTTTTTAGTGTCAAGGCTATGGTAATATATATCATTAGTTGTAAAACATAGTCTGCTGCGGCTCCGTGCCAGCATGCTGTCTTATGCGCAGTGCCAAACCTTGCTGGGAACTTAATATGTTCTTTAGTTCAGCTGCAAATTTCCACAGTTGAAACTACAGCGATAAGAAACCAAATGGGGTGACACAAAATATCCTTTGAATCAGGTTGACTGTATTTCAATTTGACATGAAAATCGATCTCGACCTAGGTCAGGTGAGGTGCTATTGTATCTTCATCTTCCCTTTGGGCTAGATGGCCACAGTCATGAGTTGGACATGCTATGGGAGTAAGACCTCTCTTAGGGTATGTTTAAACAGGGATAAAAGCCCTGCGGCACAGCTATGGCTGTCTTGGGCTCGCAGGGCTCAGGCTATGTGGCTAAAAATTGCTGTGTAGATGTTCGGGCGCCAACCCCAGCCCGAATATCTACACAGCAATTGTTCAGCCCTGCAGCCTGAACTAGGTGGTTTAGGCCAGTCGCAGGTTTTTTATTCCTGTGTGGACATACCCATAGTCCCTTGTGCAGCCCTGCTCAGATCGTGGATCTGGCTATGGGGTCTAGTCCCTCAAATATGCAGGAAAGAGGAGGAGAGGGGAAGGGACTGCTTGCTTCAGAGAGTGGGTGGCCCAACACATCGGGGGAATAAGTTGCTCCATGAAAAGTGGTGAAGTACTTCACTACTTCCCTGAGGAAAAGGGATGCAGAGAATGAATTGTGACTCTGAGTAACAATTCATTCTCTTGACTGGTACTGGGGCAGTGCCACTCCTTTTTTAGGACAGGTTGTAAAGTTATGATCTAGCTCTTTCTGATCTGTTGGGATAGTATGTACAGACTGTGAAATAGATGATGCAGAGAGAAAACCTTGCCTTTGGTCTCCTGACATGTAGAATAGCACAGTATGTAATAACAGCTTGTGTTTCCAATAGTGCCTTTTGTATGCAGTGTTGTCATAGCCATGTCTGTCCCAGGATATTAGAGGGATAAGGTGGGTGAGGTAATATATTTTATTGAATCCACTTCTGTTTTTTCTTTCACCAAGAGAAGTTCACCTCCTTCTTTGGAGGTTTTTAAGGCCCGGCTTGACAAAGCCCTGGCTGGGATGATTTAGTTGGGAATTGGTCCTGCTTTGAGCAAGAGGTTGGACTAGATGACTTCTTGAGGTCCCTTCCAACCCAGATATTCTATGATTCTATGATTCTAAGTTGGTCCAATACAAGATATTACCTCACCCACCTTGTTTCTCCCATAGTGCCTTTTGCCATTTGGTACTCACAATATTCAAATATAGTGGTTCACCCACCAAAATGTTTAGGCCACTATTGTACAAAAGACTAGAGCTATATTCAGTACAAAAGAAAGGTACTTTACAAGTACTTTAAAATAAAAAGTTAAAAAACAGCAGCAACAACAAAGGGGAAAGGAAGGGATAGCTAGGTAAAGGGGATTGTGATACTCTCACTTATGCTCAAAAGTGTCTTACTCTATGACTTTTTCCATTGCAACCAATACATCTGCAAATGTATTAAAGTACTACTGGGTTTGAGAATGAGTTTTCCAAAGAGTTATAGATAGCAGTAATGGAATGAGATAAAGGGAAAATATTAGGCTGACTATTAGCAAAAATAGTTATTCCATTATGAAATAATCTTCCAAGGGGAATTTCCGTAGTCGCACCATTTTAGTCTTTGAAAACAGGAGTTAACAAAGCAATGGAGACTATATTGTTAACTGTATTTTAAGAGGAAATGGACTTTGTGGCCTAACAGGTCTTTTCCAGGTCTATTTTTCCTTGTTCTGTGAAATGTTTATCTTAGTTCCTCACTCTGGGTAACTATGATAAACTTAATGGAACACAGACTATAAGAACGCCAAAGTACTTGTATGGTTACATATAACTAAGGGCTTTGTTATATTTTTACATATGATATTCATACTGTAAGGTGGGAGGCTGATATAGAGTGCTAAGGAATGGTAGAAGGTTATAGCCACAGAAGCAAAAAAAAAAAGAGTGAGAATTGTCATTCATCTAAAAACAATAGGTTCTTTTTGACTGATTTACTTAGTCTAGGATTTGACTCTGGGATGAAAAATTAGAAGGCAAAGAACCCCCCTGTGATCCGATGTAATCCACCAGAAAGGGAAGGGAAATAAGCAGTGAGCAACAGCGCAGATTCTGTAATCCCTTGTTTAAAGGAAATGTGTTTGCGTGGGGGGCCGAGGAGCAGCTGCTCACTGGAATAATATGCAGTCCAATATTAATCCAATCATAAAAATCCAATATCATTTATTGGATTATGGTATTTAGTTTCTAAAGGTTTTACGATATAGCAAATCTGGATTTTGAAGCGCCTTATCGCCTCCTGTCTCTGCAACTGCACTACTTTTTTTTTTGCTTTGTAGAATCTGAAGATTATAATAGGCTGCAACAGTAAGTACATAAAAATAAAAATTGTGGGTTGGAACGGGTGTTGTTTGCTGTCTTTATTAGATATTTCTCATCAATTTTTCTCATTATAGCTTGGCATTATGAGCCAGCACACACAGAAAGAAACCTAGGGTCACCCATTTCTTTACACACAGTAATCCATTTTCATAATGATCTTTGGATTCAGATTGGAATATACCTCCTGTGGTTCCTTTATGTATATGTATGAAAAGGAAAATGTAAAGATTCCATTTCTAATTGAAATGGTCAGGCACATTCTTTAGAGAAACTTTGTTCCTGCAACTCACATGAAAGTTAATGGGAATTAAAATTAATGGAAGTTTCAGAGGCTGAGCATCTCTCATGGTGTTGCCATTATTTGGCAAGGACAATGTGTAATACAGACATCTACTTCAAGAGCTCTCATCTAAGACCCCATGGGTCTAGAACTTGGGTCACTGACAGTTCTATGCTGCCACCAATTTGCACTCTATGACTGTTGTGGGTCCAGACCATAGGCTGTCTCCTCTGAAGGGGTCTGACAGGCAGTAGTTCTCATGGCTCCTGATTGGCTCCCTGCCCTATATAAACCTAAGGGGATGTTCGGGAAATGTTCCGGCAATGTGTGGCTCTTCCATAGCTGCCATGATAATTCGTGCTCCTTATTGCTGGACCCTGAAACTTGACTCTGATTTTGACCCTTGGTATCGACCGTGGCCTGGAACCTAAGTACTCCTCTGCTACTAGCCTCAGATTTGCCGCTGCTCTGACCCTGGGTCCTGACTGCTTGTCAGGATCATCTGATTGGGTCTGTGCAGAAGAGTGTAGAAAAAAGGACATTTTCTAAAAATGAAAAATAGTTCAACTTTGACACAAAACCCACTTCAAAATTTCTATGGAAAATAGGTTTTCAGGTTTTGACCAGCTCTGTAATCGACCATTTCACTGGTGATCATTGCACCCAGAATGGCAGGCTTTTTCTGGTAGCAATCTGAGTAGACAGCCACAGCACTTTTCTTTTTACCGTACTCCTATCTGGCAAGAAGGAATGAGTTGAGCTGCAGGGAACTTCTGAGAATGAGTGTCTTTATAGTCCACTTCCAGAAGATGAACCATGGAGACAGACAGACCAAGACATTCCATGTGAGAACAACTGTTGTCAGAGGTATAGGAAGGGGACAGTCTCCGAGGGAGGAAATGGAGAGCAGTATTGGGTTATCAAGCGTATGTAATACTACTGTTCTGTTCTACTAGGTTGCTGCTAAATGGTAGCAAGCTGGGAGTATTTAGTAGATCTGGACTAGGAAGAAACTCCACATTTGAGCGAATGATAAAATAAACAGAATTTTGAAAGATAAGTCAAGCAAACTGACAGGGACATTCAGTCTTTATAAATATGCTCTGTATAACAACAGAAGCTGGATCACAGATAAAAAATATCCCTTCATCTATAGTCATACCTGGGACATAGCCCCTGTATTGTGGGTGTTCTAAAATGGAATACACTCACATAATCCATTTTCACCTTAAAATAATGACAACAGCAAAGGGGATATTTCCTGTGTATTAATGACCAGCGGGAGTTAACACCTCTCCTCCTCCTCAATCATTTATTACCAGGAAACGCTATGCAACTTAACTGTCACTGTAAATAATGACCTTAGTAAAGTACATGATTTTAAATGCATGCCTGATGAGACCACAGTCACAAATATGAACCAAAACGTTTTATTTTAGTGAAGCCCATCTACTGTCCTCCAGAGTGCTCCATAAAGTGTTCCACTGCCTATTTCTTTTATCAAACAAGGTCCTAAGACTTGCAGGTGCATGCACATTTATTTGTGAGCACCATGAACTTTGCATCATTCTGGACCATTCATTTCCATTTTTTAATATCTTCAGTTACCTCTAATCTATTTAAAGTGGCATCTTAAACTCTTCCCAAACTGTTACCTGCACCAGAGAAGTGCCAGTAGTGAGTACAATTATCTTACCCACTGGCTCATTGATTTTGCTTTATCAGTAACCAGGAGAGTGTCTCGTCTCCCTTACCCCCCACCAGCAGTTAGGTCTTGGCAAGGATTGGTCTGCTCTGTGGACAGTTGTTGACAGTAGACCTTTAAACATGCCCAGTTATTGTAAAGACCAGTGTGACATAAATTATTGAATAAATCAATATGTAAAATGTAACCCATCATCTTTTTTTACTCATCTCTCAACCAAAATCTGTATTTGGAGAATAACAATAAAAGTTTAATGAGCATTGACATGATGAATATCTTCTCATCTTGTAAATCAAGAATTTTCTTCTTAGACGTATAACAGTAAAAAGTAATATACACTGCTTAACAATCTGTTTTAAACAGTAGGTCAGAGGTAACATAAAGACCCTGGCATGATAAGGTTGATGTAGAAAGCATTTCTGATTAGATATTGTAATAATCATGAAAATCTGTATAATTTGCCAGAGTGCAAATTAAGACCCTAATGAGCTGAGTGTGGCAGAACCCCTCATTGATCTCAGATACAAGAGCCCACCCATTGTGGGTTCAGGATCTAAGGCCACAAGCTAGAATCCCTGTAAAGTCAGTGTTGCTTTATGGGGGCTCAACGGACCATTCACATGTTTCTGATTGC
The DNA here is from genome assembly GCF_011386835.1 of Chrysemys picta bellii. Lineage (NCBI taxonomy): Eukaryota > Metazoa > Chordata > Testudines > Emydidae > Chrysemys > Chrysemys picta. The sequence goes on from NC_088791.1 coordinate 21,842,831, forward strand.
ATGGGCAACACCTGCATAATACACTGATATGTCTGGGGCCTGTTTAATAGGAATTGCCAGACTGGATCAGACCAGTGCTCTAAGTAATCCACTGTCATTTCACTGACAGTCTGGCCAATACCAGTCGCTTCAAATATTGGTGCAAGAAACCCGGCAGCAGGCAGTTAGGGGAAGTTTCTCCCATAGAGTTTGTCTCAAGCCCTGCAGCATGAAAGTTTATAGTCCTTCCAAAACTCTTGTTTGGTTTGTTTGTTTTAGTATTTACTGTTATGACTGAATATTTTTTTACTCTGGATATATTTTTTTTAATTATCCATATGAACATATGGAAGAAGGATAATTTTGTGTTTAAGGCACACGACTGGAACTCAGGAGATTTGGCTCTAATTCGCAGCTTTGCCTGAAATTTCCTGTGTAACTTTGGGCAATCACTTCATCTCTCTGTGTCTAAACTTTCCATGCATAAAACGGGCCTAATATTTCCCTACATAAGAGGGTTGTTTTGAGAATGAAATCTGCTAATGACTATGAAGCACTTATGCTGATGTGGGGGAAGCTTATAAATACCTAAATAAATAGAAATGTCCGATTTCTTTCTTGAATCCTGTGGAGCTCTTAGCCTCAATGATACACGGGCTCAGTGTTTGTTGTGTGCAAAATAATTTATTTTACAATATCAGATGTGCTGCAGTGGGAACAGCAGTAAAGTAACACATTAACACTTAACTTTTGACTTTTCATAACTTTTGAGTGCTTAACTGTGCAACCTTAATGTTGCATTAATATCTGTTCCCCCCCATTCAATATTTTATATAGCATTTATGATCCTTCAGGATGAGATGTGCTATATAAAAGTAAGGTGTTATTGCCTTTCACTAAGCATTTCATCTTTATAGAGCTGTTGCCTAGGAGATGAACAAATTCTGATTTTCCAAGATTCCCTGCAGCATATATAAGAACATAAGAATGGCCATACTAGGTCAGACCAATGGTCCATCTAGCCCAGTATCCTGTCTCTGACAGGGACCAGTGCCAGATGCTTTAGAGAGAATGAACTGAACAGGGCAATTTCAAGTGATTCATCCCATATTGTCCATTCCCAGCTTCTGTTATAAGCTATTTGAATGAAACCAGGGTGTATATATATGGGCAACAAACCAAAACTATTAAGATGAGCCATTTGTAACCCCAAATTCATACTACATATTAGCAGCTTTGGATAAAATCTTTGTCCTCATGGACAGAGCAAACATATTTTATGTGCTTTAATAAAGCAACTTTCCTGTCCATTCTAACTTACTTTTTGTTACCGGGAGCTGCATTCTATTATTCAGGTACTAGAGTTCTCTGTCCATCCCCGGAGGAATAGAACGTAGAGGACTATTATTGCTGGAAGATATTATTGGTGAATTTCAATTGTACAGCAGGGTCTCCTGTAAGATTGGTGAATTGTCAAGGACTTTGTTTCATGGTGAAAAGAAATTATGCTTCTGTGCAGAACTGAACAAACTGGCAGCCCAAGGGGAATGCAAAAATGTTGCCTTCCCTGCAGGGGAATATTGCATATGTGAGAACGGATGACAACAATACAGTAAATAAAGGTAATAAATAAGCAAAGCAATGTCAGTTTTCAAGTTGCAGATGGTCACCATCTGATACGAACATGATATGAAGTCTGCTGTGATTAGTGATGTTACTTCATAGCATTTGGTTCTAGCAGTGCCTAATCATACCGCCCTTCCAATGCGAATGCCGGTGACTGCTTATAATCCAGTGAAAAAACACTTCTGAAATTGTTGCTGTTTCATATTTTATTATGCCTTTTCCTGCCTCTGAAAGGAAGTTATGATCAAAGAGCCCTTCCCCGCTTCACCATGTATAATATATTTAAATAGGATTTGAAGATAGATGGCAAATAACCTGCACAAATGGAAAAAAAGGGAAGATGACTATAATTCTAATTGTCCACCTCTCCTAAACAATGGGTTTGTTTTGACATTTTTAGACGTGCTGAGGATTTATCCCAGTATTAGTTAAATAGCGTTTAAAATAAAATAGCCACATTAAAGGGAGACTTGCAGAATGAATGAAGAGGGGAAGATTTAAAGAGTTTGCAGTGGAAGACATAGCATTGGAGCGCTGTGGGGAATGTTATTGGTCCATTGATGCACAATCTGGGTGCATTGTGCATGGATAAATGCCTTCAGCAATTAAAGCATCTATTAATGGACAAAAATACACACCCTGGAGATTTTTTTATTGCTATAAGAATCAGGTCTCTCCATTTAAATCAGAATTTTTAAACTATCTTTTATTAAAAAATATTTTTCCCTACATATTTTTCTGTTATGAGAAATAGTTCATTGTGCAAAAATTGTGTTGCCATTTCTGTCTCTTTCAGACCCTTATGCATGAGGGTTAAATTAAGAAAATGGATTCTGCTTCTCACCAAACTAAACTTACTATTGTGATTATAACATTCAGGGTTATCTGACTGATTCCTCATGGCTGTTAAGTAGTGTATTTTGTGGGCTGGACATAAGTCTACTTAATTTCTTTTTCTTAGAATCATGAACAGTAGGCGCAGGGCAAGGGGAGGGAAGGAGAAAAACAGTTTAACCTGGATATATAACCTAAAACTTCAGACTAACAAGGTAGAAGAAATACAAGACTGAAAACCAAGAACTATATAAACCAAAAGATGAAACATGCTGAATGCGATTCTCCTCACCCTTTATGCTGGTTTAACTTCATTGACTTCAGTAATGTTAAGGGTGTGAGGCGAATCAGGCCTTTTTTGCATCCAGGAAAGGAAGTTTCAAGCAGCTTTCATTAATGAGAATTTGTCAGTCCTTATTTTAACTCGATCCCTTAGTTCACTCCACTGGGAAGGATGAACAAATGAGGTAGATAAAATAAAATCCAAACATAAATTGTGTTCACCATGTAAGCACAGTGCTTTTATGGCATCGTGTGTGTGTCTGTTTAATTTATAAATTCTGTAGGGTAGGGGCCTTGTCTTCATTACCTTTCAGTAAATTGCCTAGCCCAGCTATACAAATCAGGTTAAAGTGTCGTTTTGTAATCTGCCTTCAGCAGATAGCTGTGCTGCCCAGAAGCAGAGCAGGAAGGAAATTGTGACTTTTAGTACCAGAACACTCTCCCTACCTCTCCCATTGCTCCAGGGAATGAGTAATCTTCAGCTCCTCTATACCAGGGGTTCTCAAACTGGGGGTCGGGACCCCTCAGGGGGTCACAAGGTTATTACATGGGGGGGGGAGGGTCACGAGCTGTCAGCCTCCACCCCAAACCCAGCTTTGCCTCCAGCATTTATAATGGTGTTAAATATATTTAAAAAGTGTTATTAATTTATAAGGGGGATCGCACTCAGAGGCGTGCTATGTGAAAGGGGTCACAAAGTTTGAGAACTACAGGTCTATACCAACGCCCTTTGCACCAAGCACCAGCTCCACTGTGCTAGCTACTGCATTTTGGGGTGCAGTCCAGGCTCCACCCATTCCTCACTCATGCCCACTTGCCTGTGTAGGGATGTAGACTCCATTGACTTTAATAGGACTACCCACAAGCTTACAGTTAGGCATGTGCGTGAGTACCATGCTGAATGAGAGCCTCACTGAACTGCTTTTGACCTGCAGGGGTAGGACTTGCATGTGGAAATATCTGTCCATGCATTTTGTTTGCCCAACCATACTACAGTTTTGAAAATGCTACCTTGAGTGTCCAAACTTTCATGCTGCCAGAAACATGCATCTCCAACAAATTATAATTTATATCTCATCGTGATAATATCTTGACATTCATAGAATATCTTTATATGTTTCAAAAAAAGATGAAGCACATTTTCTGAAAGTGAGGGTGCATATGGTATGTTATGTGGTTTTGGGAGCAGAATATGCTTGTCGAATTGCAAAGGCTTTGAGATGAGAAAACCAGCCCAAACGCCTTCATATCTTTTGTATGTGTTTATTTTTACACAATTATTTAATGTCCTGTCCTAATAGTTCTTCCGATTAAAGGCAGAAAAATGTTGTATTTGAATCAGAACAGTGGTAAAGTTTAAAAGACTGGTTCAACTCAGGCACCCTATTATAACTTTTATGTTTTGCTGAAAGAAAGAAAAAAAACTATAGCAGGAGATTAAAGGCCTCCTGATTTAGAATTTAAATAGAAAGGGTCAGCTTAACTTGGGAGAGAAACATCTGAAAACATACGGACAGCCCCAGCTCCACTGAACTAGAGGTGCCTCTTTTTAAAGCAGCTTTTACAATTCCTTGATAAAAGATGACGGGCTATACTTTATTTAAAACTATTACGAGGTCTTGGAGGCCTGCCTCATTACTTGCTCCACTCCTTATATTACTTGCAAGTGCAGTAAATGCTAAAAGGCCTAAAACTTAGGTTTTGTGTTCAGCTTTTTTAATGTCAAATAGTAAATTTTTAATGGAACTTATGAACATATTAATTAAAGCCCCATTTTCTCCCCCTTCTTTTGATTTTGATATTTCCCAGAAATGTTTGTAGCTCAAATGCTGCAGCAACATGCAGGAGAACCAGAAAGTGAAACTGTCTACAGACAAGCTGGGGCAGTTTTTGTCCAAGCCCAATGTAGATGCACAAAAATAAGCCCCCCATTTGGCAATTAGATTTAACCAGATTAGTGGACCCATGTGTACGTATGGAAATCAATGAGCGTAAGGATTTCTTTGTTCAGGTTTAGCTGTAGGTTTGGGATCTAAGTGGTAAACAGTGAATTAGAATAAATATAGATTTATCTTTGACCCTTAATTTCCCCGCAACTATTTAGATTTCAAATAACCTTTATATGGACATGTTTGGAGTTTTAAAAAACCCTGATAGCTATGGGTGGCCTATGAGAATAAACGCTTGCATTCTAGTTTGTATCTAAAAGTGGATAGGTGTCCATGTCACAAAAACAACACTGGTTCCAGTTATCACTAATTGGCACCTTAGCTGAATGCCTCAAAACACAGGCTAAACATTTAGGGATGAAACCTGCATTAATTAAATACAAATTCTCTCTGTATACCCCCAGGAGGCCTGCTCCTGCTGTTTGTATTCTATCTCTTTATATATAGTGGCTCTAAGTCTGGGTTGAGGCACTGTCAGGGTATTATAGGGAATCTTGAACTGCACAAGCTAAGGAAATCAGAGGACTGGAACAGTGAAACTATTGTAACCCACACACCAGGGGGGACAGAATGCCATACCCAAGAGGTGTGTGGGTTACACTATGAGTGAAACTGTTTCCTGAAATGGTTGCACAAAAAGAAATTACTGAAACTAGGCACCTTTCTTTAGAGAGATAGGAAGGAGATTATTTAAACAGAGATGCAATTCTCGTGATATATACAGGAAACCTATAAACCTTTGTGACCTGAGGTGAGAAATCCCCCTTTTTTGGAAGAACGTCCTTTCCTTTATACTAAGCACATCATAAACCTTAAGATACTTAGTGATGGACTAGACCAGGGGAAGTCAATAGGCGGACCGCGCCAGATGCTTTTGAACAGACCCCAAAATCTTTTTATTTACTAAAATAAAGAATATTTTCATCAGCCACCTATGGATTATTCTAGACCCTGTAGAGAGGGTCTGTCACCTGTTGCTCCCATGATGTGTTGCAAATGTGTGCCCAATCTGCTCTCCACTGATCTCCCTATGTCTCTTTCAATATTACTATTTTCCAGGTCCCTCCTTCCCACTGAATTTGTGTACTTCTGAATATTGGTTCCCAGATTAATCAGCTTGCAGCTTTTGCCAGGTTGAAGCTACTTTGGTCTGTTCAAGTTGCTAATCTCTCTGCCCCCTTTGTATTTTTCTGTCCTCCCTAGTGTGTGGATCCCACGTCACATCACACACAAATTTCATGAACATGCTGCTTACCCACTTCTTCCAGATCATGAATAAATATTAAGCAGGACAGAACCTAACCCCTACCCTGTGGTACCTCATTAGACATTTCCCCACAGTTTAACACACTGGGCCAGTTCACCATTGATGTAGGTGGGCACTTATTCCATTGACTTCATCAGAGTTGTACCCATCTATGCCTGCAGTCAATTTGGCCCACAGCCTTGTATCCTTAGCCTTTGTTTATGTTCCATTCAGCCAGTTTACAATGACGTGACAGTGTTCCAAGCCACTTTTAATTAATTTTTCAACTACGCTATCAGATGCTTTATTAAGATCCAAATATATTACAGCCACTGCATCCCTGTGGCCTACTCATTATGTAAATCTACCCCCCAAAAAAGGAATCAAGTTTGTCTGGCAAGATTTTCTTTAGAAATTCAGGTTGTTAATTGTTCGTGGTTATGTGTCCCCTACCCCATATAGCACCCCTACAATGGCCACCCAAAATCTATAGGGCTAGATCCTGATCTCAGTCAAATCTATGTCAATGTGGAGCAACCCTGTTGACTTCAACCAAGTTACCTATGATAAGTAAAAGAAGTAGTCAGATAGAAATATGTGGCCCCCCTTGCCACAACATTTGAGTGCCTCGTGATCTTTCATGGATTCATCCTGCAGTCATGAGTTAGGGGAGTACTACTACCACCATTTTACAGATGGGTAACATAGAGACTCAGTGGCTTGCCCAAAGTTCACCGCCAACAAAACAGTAGCCTATGGTAGACAGAGAACTGAATCCAGGTTCAGGTGAGTGCTCTAACCACGAGAGTCTGCCCTGGCAGCTGCTGCTGACCCTGACAAAGCCAGCCCAGCTTGCCCACTCCGCTGCTTCTCCTGTGTGTAGCCCTGGCCTCCCTCCTAGCCTCGTGGGAGCTGCAGTGCACAGCACCGGGCGGAGGCTACACGTCCCAAGCAGTATCGGTGGGTGAGTTTCTGTGCATGGGGAGGCTGGGAGAGGAGTGGAGCATGCTGTGGCTGTTTCTGAAGAGCTGGAGCATAGCTCTGTCCTGCATTTCAAGTGCTGGAGCAATTCTCTGGAGCACTTAAATAGCACTACACCCCTGTGGCAGAGAGAGATTGGAGGGGGGCTAAGCCCTCTTGCCTTTCTGCCTGCTGGTTATGATTGGCCTGTTAATACCCTTGTATACACATACACCGTATGTACACTTCTGGGCACTTCCTTGCCCAAACATTGAGAGACTGGAAGGAATTCAAGGAAATACCAATTAAAGTGAATTAGGGATTGAAAGGTCTGATTTAATAGGAAAGACTAAGAGTTAATATGTACACAGTAGCTGAATTAAATGATAAATTAAAGGAAGGGTAAAGATGGAGGAAACAATAGCAGTATACAGATTTTAAAGGTGTAAACAGCAAGGAGGTTGCAAAATTGTGCAGGGTGTTGTGGGTCGGTGGGTAATTAGCAGTAAAGGAATGAATTAGGATGCACCTCACAATTTTAATGTATTTATCCTCCCAACACTCCTGTAAGATAGGGAAATCCCTCTTTTACTGATGAGAAACAGAGAAGCTATGTGACTTTCCCAAGGTCACACACAGAGTTTGTGGCAGAGCAGAGAATTAAACTTGAGTATCCCAAATCACAGCCTAGTACCATAAACACTCTTTCTCTCTTCACTTTCATATTTCAGTTTAGACCAAAATGTATTCTGCTTGGGTTAGGTCCTCCTTCTTTCTTGATTTTTCTACGAGGTTTTCTGGCTGCTCAGATCTGCTTGGGATTCTAATCCCATAAGCCTCTTCCCTGCTGCCAGAAATTCCCTCCTTGCTGTTGGTCTGTGCTTCTGACTCAACCCATCTCCCCAGCAGTGATTCTCTTCGGTCAGGAAACAGGCAGGCTGGAGTGGGAACCCAAATGGAGCTAGGAACATAGCAGAGTAATAGGTAAACAGGTAGCAGCCATAGAAAGCAAGCAGGGAACAGGAGGAAATCAGCCCACTGGGGTGTCTCTCTCTCGTAATGTGGGTCTTACTGATACAGGGCAGGGGTTGAAGAGCTAGGAGGAAACTCCTTGAGCTGGAGACAAAGAGGGAGCAGTGTTTGGGATGATAGCAGGTGTGTTGGGTGGGGAAAAGGGGGGGTGGGGGAGCGGAAGTCTAGGCTGCTCATACTTGTTACTTCAGCAGAGAAGGTACACGTTTTGTTTCATCCTCTGAGCATTAATACAGTGCTCGTGTAGGTGTCCTGTTGGCTTTACTGTTGGCTTTCTTTTCCTGAACTAACTGTTTACAAAACACAGACTATGTTGAAGGACCACTTTGCCTGGGGTAAGCCCTTGCCATATCCAGGTTTGCTCTTTGTTTTGAGAAACTGCTCCATCATAGAACTCTCTGGCAAGATGCACCATTTTTTTTATATCCTGTAGAAATGAGGCATAAATGCTTAGGAAAACACCAATTGGTGTTTCTTTTCTATGTCGCAGGAGTCTTAAAGGGAAGATCTTTGGGAGAAATAGATCTCTTAATCATCTTGTATTTGATGCTTACTTGAGAACTAGCCTTGTCAACTGATCCAATGAGTTCACTGAGTCTTTCTAATTTGTCTGCTGATTTCAGTTTAATTCATTTTGCCTTTAAGTTTTCCGTTGCAAATGTATCTGGGAAGGAGCCATGGCAGCCTAAGATAAAATTCCTCCTTCAGATAGCTTGGGTACGTTGGCAGTGATCAAAGCAGCAACTATTATTCATTATCCTCTAGGTTACTTAATACATTTATTCTTTTTCATTATAATATTCTTGAGAAGACTGGAAAATTGTTTGAGCCTTTCCCAGTTGCACTTAAAATCAGTGTAATTAGTGTGTGTGAGAGCTATGGGAATGACAACTGCCGGGAGCTTTGTCTGCAGAACAGGTCAGTGACTGAGTCCCAGTAATGTGTCACACCCATAAAAGGGATCATCTCAGTTTATACACTATGATTGATTCACAGTGCTTGTTCCAATACTTAGCCCTTTTGCCAACCAGGGTGAGATGTTAGTTATGTAGTTAATGAGTCCAGTCCCCTGCCCTCATGGCAGGACCAAATACTGTCTAGACCATCCCTGATAGACATTTATCTAACCTACTCTTAAATATCTCCAGAGATGGAGATTCCAATCACCGCCCTAGGAAGTTTATTCCAATGTTTAACCACTCTGACCGTTAGGAACTTTTTCCTAATGTCCAACCTAAACCTCCCTTGCTGCAGTTTAAGCCCATTGCTTCTTGCTCTATCCTTAGAGGCTAAGATGAACAAGTTTTCTCCCACCTCCTTATGACACCCTTTTAGATAGCAGTTTTCAGGTAACATGTCCCCTCTCAGTCTTCTCTTTTCCAAACTAAACAAACCCAATTCTTTCAGCCTTCCTTCATAGGTCATGTTCTCTAGACCTTTAATCATTCTTGTTGCTCTTCTCTGGACCCTCTCCAATTTCTCCACATCTTTCTTGAAATGCGGTGCCCAGAACTGAACACAATACCCCAGCTGAGGCCTAACCAGCGCAGAGTAGAGTGGAAGGATGACTTCTCGTGTCTTGCTCACAACACACCTGTTAATGCATCCCAGAATCACGTTTGCTTTTTTTGCAACAGCATCACACTGCTGACTCATATTTAGCTTGTGGTCCGCTATAACCTCTAGATCCCTTTCTGCCGTACTCCTTCCTAGACAGTCCCTTCCCATTCTGTATGTGTGAAACTGATTGTTCCTTCCTAAATGGAGCAGTTTGCATTTGTCTTTATTAAACTTCATCCTGTTTATCTCAGACCATTTCTCCAATTTGTCCAGATCATTTTGAATTTTGATCCTATCCTCCAAAGCAGTTGCAATCCCTCCCAGTTTGGTATCATCTGCAAACTTAATAAACGTACTTTCTATGCCAATATCTAAGTTGTTGATGAAGATATTGAACAGAGCCGGTCCCAAAACAGACCCCTGCGGAACCCCACTCATTATACCTTTCCAGCAGGATTGGGAACCATTATTAGCTACTATCTGAGTACGGTTATCCAGCCAGTTATGCACCCACCTTATAGTAGCCCTATCTAAATTATATTTGCCTAGTTTATCGATAAGAATATCATACGAGACCATATCAAATGCCTTACCTAAAGTCTAGGTATACCACATCCACCGCTTCTCCCTTATCCACAAGACTCATTATCCTATCAAAGAAAGCTATCAGATTAGTTTGACATGATTTGTTCTTTACAAACCCATGCTGGCTATTCCCTATCACCTTACCACCTTCCAAGTGTTTGCAGATGATTTCCGTAATTACTTGCTCCATTATCTTCCCTGGCACGGAAGTTAAACTAACTGGTCTGTAATTTCCTGGGTTGTTTTTATTTCCCTTTTTGTAGATGGGCACTATGTTTGCCTTTTCCAGTCTTCTGGAATCTCTCCTGTCTCCCATGATTTTCCAAAGATAATAGCTAGAGGCTCAGGTATCTCTTTTGTTAGCTCCGTGAGTATACTAGGATGCATTTCATCAGGCCCTGGTGATTTGCAGGCATCTAACTTTTCTAAGAGATTTTTAACTTCTTGGTTTTTTTTATTTTCTCTTCTAAACCTACCCCCTTCTCATTAGCATTCACTATGTTAGGCATTCCTTCAGACTTCTCGGAGAATGGATTATTATTAGCACTATTACTTTGTTCAATAAGTTTCACTGTTCATACATATGAGTAGTCATTTTATTATTATGGTAACTGTAATATCAAGCATTTTAGCACAATCTAAGCTTTAGGTTCATAGTGACATTTGCTATCACACAACAGTGAACTCTTTAAAAAAAAGTTAGTCCATCAGTCACTCCATATGTCTCAGGTGAACCAATAGCAATGTTGAGAACGGACATGGAAGGAAAAATATTCACGAAAACTTTATTAAGGCTATTAGAAAAGAAAGTCTGTGCGTCAGTTATGAATCAAAAGAGAAATAAAATGTATTATAAACAAAGAGAGCTGTTGAACGTCCATAACATAATTAACTATGCCACATCATTAATTCATTGGCTTTTTCGCCTACTACTGCTGGAATGGCAGACACAGTCTTCATTCTAAATTGAGTATTTTTAAATATTTCTCTTTAGTCTCTCTTAAATGTATATTCACCTGACATTTCTCAAAAATATAATATCTGGGCATGGGGGAGATACAAAATGTGCCTGAAGCCCCTAGGGATCTGTATGTAAATAATTAAATAGTATTTGGGCCAAAGAGAAAGTGAGAATGACTCTATATTCCTGTGGTTGTTAGGGTACTCATGTGGGAGACCCACATTCCGGTCCCTCTGCTCGAGTGAATATTTAATTATTTTTACAAAGTTGAACAGCTTCATCAGGAAAGATTGAGAGAGACTTGCCCTGGAATTACCCCATAGCTGAGTGGTTAGAACATTATCCAGGGACGTGGCCCCTTCTCTTGGATGGGGGAAGGAAATTGAACCCAGGCCTCTTGCATCCTGGGTGAGTGCCCTGACTACTGTGCTAAAAGTTAGCTTTTCTCCTCATTTTTTTTGAAAAAGGGCTGACCTGGCCCAGATGTCTAATTCCAGAGGAAGGTTCACAGCTGTGACTCCTGAGTGAAGATAGGCTTCTCCTTCCAACCTACATTTAATTCCCTTTGAAGAGTGGGGCTTAGGTCGCACCCCGCTTCCTACTGGCTAGCTTAGGCAACTCCCCACTCAGCTTGTAGGCTTTTGTGAATCGCTTTCTTAGGTGCCTCACTATCCCCATGCATTGTGTACGGTGCTTGGGTGCTTAGCAGCATTGTGAATTCCACTGGGTGGCAGGTTGCCAAAGTGCCCCTTGTGAATTTCATCCAGAGTATTCAGAAGTACATGAATAATTTGAAGTGTGTTAAGTCCATCTCTAACTGCATCCCAACAAATGTAAAACAAATTTTCATGGATAGTATTAATTGCATTGTGATGATACTGAAATAGGTGCAGCTGAACTCTCATGCATTGCTTGCAAACATTATTACCAAGAGTGTTCCATACATGAGCACTGATCACAGTAACCCATGCCTCAGTCTTAGACAGGTGGGCCCAGATATTAAAAAAGGCTTAGAGTCAGATTTTTAAGTGTTTGACTCCCATCATTGAAGCACAAGTTCCAGTAAATGCAAATATAGCTACAGTAGCATTTCTACTTAAGAAATCATTTTGAAAATGGCTTGTAGGAAGGAGGGAAAGGAATAAGGGCAGGGGGAATGAATCAAGAGCATCTTACTCCCCCTTCTGTCTCTGAAAAAAGAACAGAAAGGCATCATTAGGGCTTTCTTTCCTTTATTGTCTCTCCCAGCAAATTACACATTCTCTCTCACGTATGCATGCATCATTAAACACTCCATAGATCTCCCATAGCTTCTCCACCCTAACACTCAAGAAGCCAGTCATCAAATTAATCTTTGTCACTAACAATCACTTGTATAGCTATAAGAAAGGAACATTATAGCCATATAAGCACAGCAGGAATCTATAATTTAAACCTCATACTGCTGAATTAAGGGCATTTATCAATATACTAACCCATCTCATACATATTATTATAGTTTTTAGCCGCACGGTGCCAGTATATTCAGATATTTTAACCCAAGGCTCTAAATACGTTAGTAGTTAGTAATCTGCTCTTGATATGAACTATTATAGCTAAGACATGGCTAGTGTTGATATATTTTTTTTTTTTTACTTCACTGGCAGCAGGCCACTGAGATGCCCACCTGACACCACTTGGCTGCACCTTGATAGAATTAGGAGCACTTTTCCTATGTGGGCACAGTCCTCCGGGCCTCAGTGCCATTCCTGCCCACCCCGCAGTCCTGTAATTGGAGAGAGCTTCCGGGAACAGCTGAGACCCCAGCAACAGCTAGAAACTGGGGCAAGGGGAACCCTCTCCATTAGGGGTCCCTGGCTCCAGTGGACCTAATCTGACCTGGCCTCCCCTCTTCCAACGACATGGAGTGAGGGAGGCAGAGCAGGAGCTCCCACTTAGCATAGCCAGCACCCAGGAGCAGCCAAAACTACACCGACCTTCACAGCAACATCTAGGAACAGGGCTGGGAGTAGCCAAGCAGGGGCTGCCTCCCCCCTTCACAGCCATTGGACAGCAGGCTACTTTTGCCACTCTGAACTGCAGACATTATTTTCAGCCTGCCAGTTGTTTGTTTGCCGTACTCCCCACCCGCCGTTCCTCTGTCTCACTGCCCTTCCATGAATGGCTTCACTCTCCCTGCCCTCTGTGCTCCTTTCCATCCTTCCATCCTACCTCACTTACTTGTGTACTGCTAGTACCGCATTGTCTAGGCATTGGAATACAGGAGGTCATAGTCCCTGCCCCCAAGGGCTGGCAGTCTAAGATAGGTCTACACTTACTTATAGCCTAGCTAGCACAGGTATAAATAGTAATGTAGATGGTGAGGTGTGGCTTAGGCGAATAGAGTGCCCTGCACACTGGAACCCACACGGTAGATATCCAACACAGGCTGTCTGCACACCCAAGCATTGTCTCCCCTGTCTGTACCATAGACGCTCTATGGATAGAAATTTCATGCTTGAATAATAAAAATATAGCAGTAGGGTTATATTACTGACCACCTGACCAGGATGGTGATGGTGACTGTGAAATGCTCCAGGAGATTAGAGAGGCTGTAAAAATAGAAAGCTCAATAATAACAATAATGGGGGATTTCAACTATCCTTATGTTGACTGGGTACATGTCACCTCAGGACAGGCTGCAGAGACAAAGTTTCTTGACACAATAAACAACTGTTTCTTGGAGCAGCTAGATCCTGGAACGCACAAGAGGAGAGGCAATTCTTGATTTGTCCTAAGTGAAGCACGGGATCTGGTCCAAGAGGTGAATATAGCTGAATCACTGGGTAATAGCGACCACAATATAATTAAATTTAACATCCTTCTGGGCAGGAAAAACCAAAGGTGCCTACCACAATAGCATTTAACTTCACAAAGGGGAACTACACAATAATGAGGAAGCTAGTTTAACGGAAATGAAAAGGAACAGTCACAAAAGTGAAATGCCTGAAAGCTGCATGAACTTTCTAAAAACACCATAATAGAGGCTCAAATTAAATGTATACCCCATTTTGTAAGATGACCAAAAAGGTGCCACAGAGCTAACCAACAAAGCAAAGAAGGGGTTAGAGGCATCCTTTAAAAACTGGAAGTTAAATCCAATTGATAAAAATAGAAAGGAGCAAGTGAAGTGCAAATGTATAAATTAGGCAGCCAGAAAAGAATCTGAAGAGCAACTAGCCAAAGACTTAAAAACTAACAGCAAAAACAAATTAAGTATATCAGAAACAAGAAGCTTGCCAAACAATCAGTGGGGCCACTGGATGATCGAGGGGCTAAAGGAGCACTCAAAGAAGATAAGGTCATGGTGAAGAAGCTAACCAAATTATTTGCATTAGTCGTCATTGTAGGGGATATGAGGGAGGTTCCCAGATCTGTGCCATTCTTTTTAGGTGACACATCTGAGGAACTGTCTCAGATTGAGGTGTCAGTAGAGGAGGTTTTGGAACAAATTGATACATTAAACAATAATAAGTCACCAGAACTAAGTGGAATTCACCCAAGAGTTCTGAAGGAACTCCAATATGAAATTGCAGAACCATTATGATATGTAAAACATCATTTAAATCAGTTTGTGTACCAGATGACTGGGAGGATAGCTAATGTGACGCCATTTTGTTAAAAAGGCTCCAGAGGCGATCCCAGCAATTACAGGTCAGTAAGCCTAACTTCAGTACCAGGCAGATTGTTGAAACTATAGTAAAGAACAGAATTATCAGACACAGATGAAAATGATTTGTTGGAGAAGAGTCAACATGGCTTTTGTAAAGGGAGATCATACCTCACCAATCTATTAGAATTCTTTGAGGGGGTCAACAAACATGGGACAAGGGTGATCCAGTGGATATAGCATACTTGGACTTTCAGAAAGCCTTTGACAAGGTCCCTAACCAAAAGCTCTTAAGCAAAGTAAACAGTCATGGATAAGAGGGAAGGTTCTCTGATGGATCAGTAACTGGTTAAAAGACAGAAAACAAAGGGTAGGAATAAATAATCAATTTTCAGACTGCAGAGAGGATAGAAGTAAATAGTGATGTCCCTCAGGGAACTGTACTGGGACCAGTGCTGTATTACATGTTCATAAATGATCTAGAAAAAGGGGTAAACAGTGAAATGGCAAAATTTGCAGATGATGCGAAACTATTCAAGGTAGTTAACTCCAAGACAGACTGCAAAGAGTTACAAAGGGATCTCATAAAACTGGGTGATTGGGCAACAAAATGGCAGATGAAATTCCATCTTGATAAATGCAAAGTAATATATCCCAACTATACATATGAAATGATGGGGACTAAATTAGCAGTCAAGCAAGAGATCTTGGAATCATTGTTGATAGTTCTCTGAAAACATTCGCTTACTGTTCAGTGACAGTCCAAAAAAGCTAACAGAATGTTGGGAACCATTAGGAAAAGGATAAATAATAAGACAGAAAATATCATATTGTCTCTAACTAAATCCATGATACGCCCACACCTTGAATACACTATGCACAGTTCTGGTCGCCCCCTCTTAAAAAAGATATTAGATAAAAAAGATTAGAATTGGAAAAGGTATACAGAAGGCAACAAAAATGATTAAGGTATGGAACAGCTTCTGTATGAGGAAAGATTAAAAAGACTGGGACTTTTCAGTTTGGAAAAAAAACATCTAAGAGGGGATATGATAGAGGTCTATGAAATCATGAATGGTGTGGAGAAAGTGAATAAGGAAGTGTTATTTACTTCTTCATATAACACAAGAACAAGGGGTTACCCAATGAAATTAATAGGCAGCAGATTTAAAACAAAGAAAAGGAAGTATTCCTTCACACAATGCACAGTCAACCTGTGGAACTCATTACCAAAGGATGCTGTGAAGGCCAAAAGTATAACAGGGTTCAAAAAGAACCAGATAAGTTCCTGGAGGATAGGTCCAGCAATGGCTATTAGCCAAGATGGTCAGCGATGCAACCCCATGCTCTGTAATGCACTTCTGGAATCCCTTCTGGATGAAAGATGCTATAAATATCATGCATGAAAGATATGGTACAGTTTTTGCTTGGGCCTGAACCCAAAGCTAAGCAACTGAAGGGAAGGAAAAATGGGCAGCAGTTTAGGCTCTCAGTTGAAGTACAATATCCACATTCATTTCTGGAGTTCATTATAAAACAAGAACAATAGCAATATGCCAGGTTTTTCACACAATGAAAGCAATAGTTCAAGATAACAAAAGTGATTTCAAATGTGAGGGGTGCAGAATGCTGGGCATCTGAATATTTTATGCCAAATTCTGTTCTTTATCCTCATAAATCTGTTGCAGTTCCATAGGCTTTCAGATTTATTCTGGTGTGACTGCAAGCCGAATTTTGCCCCTTTGTGTATGACAGAGATTGCTTAACAGAGAAGCTATGGATGTGGTATACCTAGACTTTAGTAAGGCATTTGATACGGTCTTGCATGATATTCTTATCGATAAACTAGGCAAATACAATTTAGATGGGGCTACTATAAGGTGGGTGCATAACTGGTTGGATAACCGTACTCAGAGAGTTGTTATTAATGGTTCCCAATCCTGCTGGAAAGGTATAACGAGTGGGGTTCTGCAGGGGTCTGTTTTGGGACCGTCTCTGTTCAATATCTTCATCAACAACTTAGATATTGGCATAGAAAGTACGCTTATTAAGTTTGCAGATGATACCAAACTGGGAGGGATTGCAACTGCTTTGGAGGATAGGATCAAAATTCAAAATGATCTGGACAAATTGGAGAAATGGTCTGAGGTAAACAAGATGAAGTTTAATAAAGACAAATGTAAAGTGCTCCACTTAGGAAGGAACAATCAGTTTCACACATACAGAATGGGAAGGGACTGTCTAGGAAGGAGTACGGCAGAAAGGGATCTAGGGGTTATAGTGGATCACAAGCTAAATAAGTGTGATGCTGTTGCAAAAAAAGCAAACCTGATTCTGGGATGTATTAACAGGTGTGTTGTGAGCAAGACACGAGAAGTCATTCTTCCGCTCTACTCTGCTCTGGTTAGGCCTCAGCTGGAGTATTGTGTCCAGTTCTGGGTACCGCATTTCAAGAAAGATGTGGAGAAATTGGAGAGGGTCCAGAGAAGAGCAACAAGAATGATTAAAGGTCTTGAGAACATGACCTATGAAGGAAGGCTGAAAGAATTGGGTTTGTTTAGTTTGGAAAAGAGAAGACTGAGAGGGGACATGGTAGCAGTTTTCAGGTATCTAAAAGGGTGTCATAAGGAGGAGGGAGAAAACTTCTTCACCTTAGCCTCTAAGGATAGAACCAGAAGCAATGGGCTTAAACTGCAGCAAGGGAGGTTTAGGTTGGACTTTATGAAAAAGTTCCTAACTGTCAGGGTGGTTAAACACTGGAATAAATTGCCTAGGGAGGTTGTGGAATCTCCATCTCTGGAGATATGTAAGAGTAGGTTAGATACATGTCTATCAGGGATGGTCTAGACAGTATTTGGTCCTGCTATGAGGGCAGGGGACTGGACTCGATGACCTCTCGAGGTCCCTTCCAGTCCTAGAGTCTATGAATCTATGAATAAACATCTAACAATTTGAGACAAACATTGATTTAAAAGACAAAGGATTTTCCCCCTGCTGAAATCCATAACAGCTTCTGTATCTTTTAAAATGTTGAGTCATACTGCATCTTTATTAATCTGGAAAGGTGGTACAAGAAGTGGTAGGACGAACTTGGGAATCCAACATGAAGAGGGACAGAGAGGAAATGGGAAATTGAATAAATCACTGTCTAAATTAAGTCGTCTGTTATATTAAAAAAGATGTGTATGCCAGGAGAAGCACACCTCTTGCTCTTTCTATGGTAGATATTTTGGGTTGAACTGTTACTTTGTACAATGCCTAATAAAAGGGGTTCCATGACTGGACCCTATGGGGGCTTGCACAAACATAGTCATAATTAATAATAGCATCTGAAACCTTCCTGACATTTAGGATATGTAGCCTCTTGGTTGAAACAAAGGACTCAGGGGATGTAATTCTGTTTTTGCCAGTATTCCTGTATGATCTTGGGCAAGTCACTTAATCTATTTGTAACTCAATTTCCTCATATGTATAATGTCGATAGTAATACCTACCTTGCAGAGGGCTTCAGGGTCCAAATTAATTTGTTTAAGAAGCATGTTGAGACACCTGGATGGAAAGCCCTGTGTAAATGCAATATTGTTATTATTATTCCACGTGACTCTGTGATTCAAATGCCAAAGAAAAATGTTGTAAATGGAGAATCATTATTGAGCAGGTGTGTTTCCATTAGGGTGCTGATCAGTTTTTGGTGCTGCAGTATTTAACATTTTTATCAATGATCTGGAAGAATACACAGAATCATCACTAATAAAGTTTGCATTTGACGCGCAAATTGGGGGAGTGATAAATAATGAAGAAGACAGGTCACTGATTCAAAACGATTGCACAAGCTAACAGTATGTGTTGTAATACAGCTAAACATAAATGTATACATCTAGGAACAGGAAGGGGGACTGTGCCCTGAGAGACAGTGGTTGTGAAAAAGATGTGGGTATTGTGATGGATAATGAGCTGAACATGTGCTCCTAGTGTGACTCTGTGGCCAAAAAAGGTAATGTGATTCTATGATGCATAAACAGGGGAGTCTTGAGTAGGAGTAGAAAAGTTATTTTACCACTGTAGTTGGTACTGGTGTGACTGCTGCTGGAATACTATGTTGATAAATTGGAGAGGATTCAGAGAAGAGCCACAAGAATGACTAAAGGATTAGAAAACATGCCTTATAATGATAGACTCGAGGAACTCCAGCTATTTAGCTGAACAAAGAGAAGGTTAAGGGGTGATTTCATTACAGTCTATAAGTATCTACATGGTGAACAAATATTTAATAGGGTTGCCAACTTCCTAATTGCACAAAACCGAACACCCCATCCCTTCTCAAAGGCCCCACCTCCACTCATTCCACCCCCCTCCCTTCATCGCGCGCTCTCCCGCACCTTCACTCACTTTCACCGGGCTGGGACGGGGTTGGGATGAGGGCAGGGGTGAGAACTCTGGCTGGGGGTGCATGCTCCAGGTTGGGCCAGAAATGTTGGGTTCCGTGTGGGTGGGGGGGGGCTCTGGGCTGGGGCTGAGGGGTTTGGGTCTCAGAGACCCCCCCTCCCCCGGTCCCTCTGCCAAGGAGCCAGACTTGTCACCACTTCTGGGAACAGTGTGGAGCCAGGACAGGCAGGGAGCCTGGCTTAGCCCCGCTGCGCCTCCGACCGGACTTTTAGTGGCCTAGTCAGCAGTGCTGACCGAAGCTGCCAGGGTCCCTTTTCAACCAGGCATTCCAGTCAAAAACCGAACGCCTGGCAACCCTAATATTTAATAATGGTATCTCCAGTTTAGAAGAGAAAGTTATAACCCAATCCAATGTCTGGAAGTTGAAGCTAGACAAATTCTGACTGGAAATAAGGAAAAGGTAATTAACCATTAGAACAATTTAAGTTGTGGTGGATTCTCTTTTGCTGGCAATTTTAAAATCAAGATTAGATGTTTTTCTAAAAGATCTGCCCTAAGAACTATTTTGGGAGAAGTTTTGTGGCCTGTGTTATATAGGAAGTCAGACTAGATGATCACAACGGTCCCTTCTGGCCTTGGAATCTATAAATCCATGAACCTAGTAATATAATGTTAAGCTTTTGAAGTTCCTTGTGCTGCTGCTTAAAACTAGCACTTCATTCTGTACTATGTGCAGTGATTAAAAACACTGTATATGTAAGCACTGACACTGACTGGCTGTTTGAATTATAATGCATTAATGATGCTCAGTGTTCTTAGTAGGCTGTTAACTCCCATTGGGTCTTCTTGACTTTTGGAGGGTGTCGTGGATGTTGAGTTTTAAGTGAGTGCTATAAATAAATGCCGCAATTACTGTTGGGTAATGAAAGGACTGACTAGTTAAGTTGGAGTCTGTTTCAGGTATCACCAATGTATGATTGTAATTAAAGAAGATAAAAACAGAACACTTATAGTGTTGCTTATTCATACTCCAGAGAGCAGAGATTCCTTCCCTCCCCACCAACTGTAGAGAAATCCGGTATAAATGTTTGAGTACTTTAGCTTCAAATACAATCTGTAATGAGACTCCGGTAATAATGTAGCCTCCTGAAGAACATAAAAATTCCCAAATAGTAAAAATGGTCGGGGTGGGTGGGAGTGGGGAGACACACAAAGATTCGGTGTTAGTCTCCCTCTCTACCCACTCATCACTGTTTCCATATTTCAGGATTTTATATTTTAAGTTTAATGGAATAAAGATACCTTTTCTACCATTGTTAATTAGAATTATATCCTCAATTTATTATTTAGATACTGTAACATTTTTCTTTTGAAGGTGCTATGCATTACATCCACATCATTGTATCTGGTGGAATGATTCTAAGTGATATAGTCAAAGTAAACTGTTTTTAATAAACTTTTTTAAAAATTATAGCATGGCAATATATGTAATTTTCTTTTTCATTTTTTATCTAGCAGTCCAGATCTGAATGATTACAATGTGACTCAACATACTTCATTGATATTGCTATCAAGATTTTTCTTCCTGGAGATGATTGTTTAACTTAAGCAAATTGAATTACTGATTTTCTTTTTCTTGTCTTTTTGTTTTTTCTATTCCGTTTGTTGTAAATTGCACAACTGCTTTTTCTACCCCACATCTAAATACTTTTGGCCCTCTAGTGGTTAAAACTGAACAATTTCAGCCCAACAGCATTGAAATGACAGTCTTTGAGGATGAGTCTTGTAGGTCGTGCTGAGCTCCCTTTAAGCCTTTCTGAACATAAAATTGTTTTCAGCTTCTTTGGGAGAGCAGTTGGTTCTGTAAAGTATGGAAGCAAAGAGCAGCAGTAGAGCCCACAATCTTCATTGCTTCTCTACTTTGTACAAAGGAATTGTGGGTCTTTGGTTATGTGCATGAAATTACCATTGTTTAGGTGATGTAGTGATTGAACGTTTGGAAACATTCAGTTCAGAATGTTCTCACTCTTTAAAATTAGTAGCTATTTTTGACTCTTACTTGGCCTTTCTAGCTTAGTGAAACTTTGCAAAGTCAGCAAACTAAAGGCTTTGGAAGTTCATTTGTCATGTGGCTATGTGCCAAACCTGCTCAAGGTCCACTGGAGTACTGCGTGACGCAAGTACCCCAGGAAATCTTGGGCCCTTGTATATGAACAGCAGGTGGTGTTAAAGGTGTGTTCTCTACAGGACAGGGTAAGTCTCCTATCCATTTTTACAAAAAAAACTTTTCTTAAATGCACTCAAACAGCACTTTTTTTTTTAAACTTCTAAAAAGTTTCCAACTTTATGCTCAGCTTCTGGCCATCTCTTATTCTTTCTGAAGTGGACTGTCCATCTCTAATGTAAATAGCTGCTACCAGCCATCAGAATGTAAGCTTAGAAATAACAGTTAAGTATTTTTTAGAAGGGTGAAGCCTCTGTTAAGGGTGAAGCTTTAAGTTGTACCTTCGCTCTGAAAACTCATTCACAAACAATTGTGTGTTGTACGTGCGGTTGTGCATGCAAACTGTGTGAACTAGCCCAAACACCCGAATGCCAGTGCACCAGAAGCGTAACAGTCATGTGTTTTCGTAAGCATCATGGCAAAGGAGAATTTTAAGAGGGTTTTTAAAGAGGACAGTGAGTTAGTTTTGTTGATATTTGCAGGGAGCACCTACCAAGCATGAGGGGCTTCATGGGAGAAAGCATTAAAGTGCTTGTTTAAATTTAACAAGTGAACGATGCAGTCTAACACCATTGGCTGCTTGGAGGTGGGAGATGACACCTTGGTCAAGGAGGATCAGGATGGACAACTGGTTCTGAGCTTTGGCTTGGAAGATGTCATTAGAAACCTTGGCGAGAGCAGTTCTCAGTCAAGTGCAAGGGACAGAAGCTGGTTTGGGGAAGGTCTATTCAACCCATGTTTAGGGAGCAATCATACATAGCACCTACAGCTTGTAGTGCTTTTCATCTTCAAACCACAACTAATAGCCACTACTAATGGATCCTCTCAAAGCCAATGCCCCTATAAGATGCTGAAAGGAAACACCATTATAAATGCTGAAAAT
Source organism: Chrysemys picta bellii (assembly GCF_011386835.1). NCBI lineage: Eukaryota > Metazoa > Chordata > Testudines > Emydidae > Chrysemys > Chrysemys picta. The sequence continues at coordinate 21,864,987 of NC_088791.1, forward strand.
GAGTTAGAGGGGATGTAGGAAATTGGCTGTTTTCTAGGGGGCTGGTCCTGGTGACTGGTCTATTTGGGCTTTCTGGAGGTTCTGTGACAGCTGGGAAACGGGAACGTTAGGAATGAGTCCTGTCATGCGGCCATTCTTCCCTGTTTCTGAGAGCCAAGCCTTACAAAGGCTGACAGTCCAGCTATACTTTATCTATCTTTGCCGCAGGACCCAGCCCCTCCCTGAGTCTAGGTACAGCTATACATTTTGCAGGTTGGACCTGTCACACAAAGTAGCTCTGGAGAGATTAATTTGATGGAAGAGGGTGAAAGTTAGGGGAAGCTATGAATATTGAAATCCTACATTTTGGGGGGTTTGAACTATCATTATATTTTAAGGTTCAGAATTTTAAGGTTTAAGGTTCAGAATTCATCCAACTGCTTAAGAATTCAAGGTCACTGTATATGCCTCGAAACAAGCAGTAAATAGATGTAATGAAAATGCACAAAGTAGCGCAGGGCCCTCATTATTCATAAAGGTAATTCTCTGAGTATGTGACTCACATAATTCCAGCAGACTGACACTCCAAACAAGATTGCAGGATATTTTGTTTTTGTGGTGGTGGTATTGGTGGGAGGAAGGGAGAGACGCAGGCCTCTGTGACTACAACAGGAGTCTAGTTGGAACATGTGTTCAAGGGAACCTTTTCACAAACAGGATGCTACAGCTTGTTCCCTTCTGCTCAGACCAATGTTGAAATTAAGTCAGAAATACTACTGGCCTGACTTGATATTGAATTGATTTTATGTTAACAGTTATCAGTCACAAATCTCCTATCCCAAATTATGCTACTCAAATATACAATACAGTAACTGTACAGCGTACACATAAGCTAGGCTAATTATGCTGTTATATTTGTTTGCCGCTTGATACAGGCAGCACCAATACCGTGCATTTGCATCCTAGTGGCTGATAAAATAGGTGTTGTAATAGGGTGGCCTGGCACTTTAATGCCAGGTATGGCCAATGATCTGACCTGATGCAATGACCCCAATCTCAAACCCAGGCCTTTGAGTTCCCAGACAGTTGTTGCAACCTGGCCTTCGCCCACTGTTGTCTGAAACCTAGTGGGCCAATGAGCTAGTAGGACTACAGCCTCAGCCCAGGCACCACCCATGGGAGCCCTGATTGGATGATCACCTGTCTCCACCGATTGGTCCAGCCATGCCGTTTAAGCCAGAAGGAGGCACAGAAAGTTGTCTGAGCAATTAGGTGATTCTCTGTTGCTGGTGCTTTGGACCCTGCTTGTGCCTGCTTCCTGTGTTCTTCACCCTGCACTCAACCTTGTTCCTGATTCCCGCTCCTGACTCCAGTCTCACTCCTGCCTGGTTCCATGCTCCTGCTTCATGCCTGATCCTTACCTCTCTCCAGTTCCTGCCCTTACACCTAACTTCCAACCAGTCCTGGCTCTGGGCCCTGGCCCTGGCATTTGGTGTCTCACCCCAGCTCCAACACTCAGCTTCAATTCTTGGCTTTGACTCTGGCTCAACTCCTGGCTCGGGTAATCGGCAGTTGATTGGTTCTGAGCAGGGACCAGCGCAGCAAGCAGGTGCTTGGGGCGGCCAACTGAAAGGGGCGGTGCGTCCAGCTCTTTGTCGGCAATTCGGCGGTGGGTCCCTCAGTCCCTCTCGGAGGGAAGGACCTGCTGCCAAATTGCTGCCGAAGAATGCAGTGGCGGTGGTAGAGCTGCCGCCAAAGTGCCGCCGACTGTGGCTTCCCCCCACCACCACCACTTGGGGCGGCAAAAATGCTGGGGTCGGCCCTGGTTCTGAACCTCAACTTCGTTCCCTGACTTGGACACCTGCTCTGACCACTAGACCTGCTCTGACCACTAGGCCAGACCTCCCACATCCTGGTTCCTAACACCCAGTTGGAATGGGAGTAAGCGGTTATAACACCCAGCAAGTGACTCAGTGAAGTGAGGGGAATTGTAAGTGAAGCTGCAGGAAGGGAGAGGCTCCTGCAGTGGACCCTGAGGAAGGATGACTCCAGTTGGGAAGCCCTGGGAGGTAGAAAGTTCCAGATGGAAGTTTTATTTTCCTTTTTTTTTTTTTTTTGTGTGAGTTTGTGGTCATTTGGACAATAAATAGAGCCTAGACCCAAGAGCTAAGGAATAATTGGGTGTGGCTGCTAATTCTCCAGGCTGTGCCTTATCACAGGGGCACTGACCATGTGCTGGGCACATCCCAAACTAACTACAGTAGAACTTCAGAGTTATGGACACCTAGGGAATGGAGGTTGTTCATAACTTTGAAATGTTCATAACTCTAAACAAAGCACAGTTTGGGCTGCAGATCCAGCAGCTGACACTCCAAGCCAGGCTTCATCTGGGGCAGCTTCCTTGCAGGCAGCTTCTTTCCTGGGTCGGGCTGAGTTTGCAAGCTTGTCCCCCTCCCAGCCGTGTGTGTGTGTGAGAGAGAGAGACAGAGAAAGCAGCACGTCCCCCTCCTGGATGGGGGTGGGGAATGGGGTGAAAACAGCGCGACCCCTCCAGGCCGGGGGAAAGAGGGTAAAAACAGTGGCGCAAATCTCAGCACTGCTCCTGCTTTGCTGGCTCCAGCTGCCTTGGGCTAACAGCCCCAGCATCTTCACCTCCTATCTGTAAGTGGCTGTCCCGCATGCGGGGGTAGGGGTGGGGTAGGGACAGGCAGCCCAGACGTGCCTACTTTTAAGATGAAATACAGGTACAGTATAGTATCAGAGGGGTAGCCATGTTAGTCTGAATCTGTAAAAAGCAACAGAGAGTCCTGTGGCACCTTTAAGACTAACAGCGTCTGTTAGTCTTAAAGATGCCACAGGACCCTCTGTTGCTAGGTACAGTATAGTATTTGCTATTTTTTTTTGTCGCTGCTGCTGCATGATTGGTTACTTTCAGTTTCATGTGGTGTCTGGTTGACTGGTCAATCCGTAACTCTGGTGTTTGTATCTTTGAGGTTCTACCGTATAAACATTTAGTAAGCATCAGCCTGTACACACAACTATGGAATATTTTTTTCCCTTCTGAACTTTCTTCTCCTTTCATTTTATAATGATGTGTCTTTAGTGCAGGTCCTTGACCCTGGAACTCACTTGCCCCTTTGGTCAAGAGAATCTGAGTTGTTTGGCCTTCAGTGCACTATGTGGTTATGTTTATACAGCCCGCAGCAGCAAGCTTCCCAGTCTGACTAGACAAACTCAGGCTAGCTAGGCTCACAACACCATGCTAAAAATAGTTGTGTTGATATTGTGGCTCAGGCTGGAACTCAAGTTCTGAAGCCTAGGGAAGGGGGTGGCCTTCACACCCTGAACTTCAGTCCAAGCTGCAACTTAAAAGCTGTCTACACAGCTATTTTTAGCACAGTGGTGCAAGCCTGAGTCTGTTGACCCAGACTGGGAGGCTCACTGCTACGGGCTGCTGAGGACTATGTAGATGTATTGTGTAAGTCCTATCTCTTAACTCATGGCCTGTATTTTGTCATCTTCCATACTCTCCTCCATATTAGGACACAGAGAATCTCCATTAGTAGATCCTCCTGTAAGGGATGTCTCTGTCCGAACCACATGCTCCTCTGCACCTGTCGGCTTTCCCCCGCCCATAATTTAAAAACTGCTCTACGCCCTTTTTAATTTTAAGTGCCAGCAATTTGGTTCCATTTTGGTTTAGGTAGAGCCCATCCTTTCTGTATAGGCTCCCCCTTTCCCAAAAGTTTTCCCAATTCCTAATAAATCTAAACCCCTCCTCCCTATACCATCGTCTCATCCACGCCTTGAGACCCTGCAGTTCTACCTGGCTAACTGGCCCTGTGTGTGGAACTGGAAGCATTTCAGAGAATGCTACCATGGAGGTCCTGGACTTCAATCTCTTACCTAGCAACCTAAATTTGGCCTCCAGGACCTCTCTCCTATCCTTCCCTATATCATTGGTACCTACATGTACCATGACCACCGGCTCCTCCCCTAATATTACTAATAAGGAGATGGGAGAACTGGATATGCCTGTATTCATTTGTAAAGAGAGTCATAAGGCCAGAACCAATTGCCAATTACACCTGGACATTGTGCATGTAAGGCATTCTAATATGGTAGCGTTTCACATCCACTTTACCCCAGTGTAAATGATGGCATATAGTACAAGGCAGTAGAGAATCAGACCTCTAGTAACCTGAGCTGAATCAATGACCAGACCACACAAAGAAGCAGGTTAATTAAATGGCTTAGGGCTGCAGATGACAGGAAATTGAAAGATATAGTGGACATCCATCATCCTTAAATAAATCCACTCTTTATAAAAACAACTAATGAAACCTTCCATGGAAGTTTATGAAATTCCTCTTAATTATCAGAGAGTTGTTGAAGTTTGAGGCAAATGTTTATTTAGGAAGACTTTTAAAACATCAGTGATACTGTATAGCATCTGAATTTGACAGATCACAGCAACCCCTTTTGTAAGAGGGGAATAATGTATGGTCACAACAACCCTTGGCAGAGAGCCTTAAACCACAGCAAAATACAAGAATCCAAGCAAAGGATTTAACAGACACAATTTTTTTTTTTCAGCCCTCAGGTTCCTTAGACCACCTAGGATACAACAAAGAACATTGAGCTTGTGGAGTGCAGGGCTCTGTCATGCAGATTATTTCCCTTTATGTATTTCTCAATGCCATGGCCACTAAGGCACTGGAGGTGTTATTACAATATTGAAATACCTATTCATTGAATTACGATAATGGCTTCAATATGCATGGGCAACTTTGACAATTATAATCATTCAAAATCATATGGCATTTCTTAGAAGAGTGGGGATGTTAACGCTAGTATTCTGATTTAAGGACTGACCAATTTCACTGAGATCTATGAGAGCCCAGTCACTGTAGAAAGGGTTCTGTGGGATATGGGAGGCCAGAGACCAACATTCACTAGAGCCACTACTCTCCCTGCAATATCAGTTTGGAGACCTGAGCTTTGGTGGTATTATTTGCTCCCAAAGCAGAAGGTAGCAAGTCTTCTGTTCTCTTGCTCACCTAAATTCACTTCACTGTCCTAAACTGTCATTTAGGATAAACAATTGCTGTGTTTTACCCCAGAGGTGGTTGCACTTTAGTAGAGGTCAAAGTGCTTCCAGTTAGAATGACCAGTTATGTCTGTAAAGTGCTTAGGGATGCATTTGGAAGAAAGGTGGTATATAAATGCAGGCTTGTGATGGTCCCAAAATAACCGTCACTGTATATCATGTCAGCACTTATACACTTGTACAATAGAGTCTGGCTTTATTTATCATTTATTTTGTTTTCGGAACAGCTGTTAAGAATCCCCAAAAGAACAAGGAAATGAGGTACAAAAACTATGTTTGGGTGTGGCAAAAAAGTGAAAGCTGGGACACGAACCGAGACAAATGATAAACTGCAGCATTCAGACTGAATCCTCTAGTCCTGAGAACATCCCATTGTTCCTTTTCATCAGCCTTGAATTTCTCTTCTTTTGTTGATCTGCATTACAACCCTTAAATAATTTAAACTGGAGGATTTTTGTTTTTGTGAATACATATACTCAGATTTTTTTTCAGACAAGTCACCATGCATGTAGCAATCATTTATGACTGCTGAGATGTTTGTAATGTCAAAGTTATACATTCATTATTTCTTTAAAATAGTGGCAAGGAAACAAAAACATTTTATTTGGAAGTTGATATAATTATTTCTTGTTTTCATAGCACTAGTCTAGGTTGATTGCCCACAGAGAGACATTGATTCTTGCCGGGAAGGAATTGTTTATATTTTTATTTGTGGTCTGGCAACAAAGCTAATTACATGTTGATTGTAGCCAAAACTGCCTCCTCTGGTCATCAGAAAGCTTTAATCTCAATGGTAGTTTGCTTGCTAAAAGTCAGGACTGTCTTCCAGTTGTCCAAGTAACACTTCTGGAAGTAATGTGGGACATCCAAGATTTATTTATTTTGTGGAAAGATCATTTTGTAGCATTATTTTACAGATAAATTCTATCTGAAGTGATGGTATAGATTCATTAAGCCCTTTTGTTGAACAAGTTCATAGATACAGGTTACATGGGCCCACTGAAATCAATGACTTATAGTGAACTATTTCTGGTTCTACTATGGACTCACTCTAGGATCTTGGCAAGTCCCTTTGCCACTTTAGGTCTTAGTTTTTTCGTGTGTAAAACAGGGATAATATTAATAACCAACTAACTGACAGTGGATTTGAAGACTTTGCATTCTTCATTTGCTGTAGTTTGATGTTCTTGCATTTGTCTGAGTAATGCAGCAAATAATGGATACATTCAAAATCCTCTGGGTGAGCAGATAAGACCAGTACAGGATTTGGATGGAAGGAACTGGGACTAAAACAAGGGGCAGGGGTGGCTAATGTATTTTGGGGGCTGTCCATTGAAAACAGCTAATGCAAAGCATTTGTCAGATCATATGATGACATTGTGAAGAGTGACCCTCAACAGGGGCTATTTTGTGCCTTTCCGGCACAGTCAATTGTAAGCCACCAAGAGCACACTGATTGAGCTGGTGTCTGTAATTGGCAAAAGCCCTTTAATTGTGGCACCATATTGCCTTCATTCTTCTAAATTAAAAACCTTAATTATGACTTCATGCTTCCCCCGCAAACACATGGCACATTAACCTGCGTACATAGGCCAACAGCATTGAATATTTACATATTTAAATTATAAGTAAGGCTATGTTTTAGTCACGGGTATTTTTAGTAAAAGTCATGGACAGGTCATGGGCAGTAAACAAAAATTCATGGCCTGTGATCTGTCCATGACTTTTACTAAAAATATCAGTGAATAAAACTTGGGGGAGGCTGCTTGGTGCCCCCGCGGGTGCTGGGGGAGGGCAGCCCGGCTGCTTGTGGGGGGTGGGCGTGGGCGGCAGGCTCCCTACTTGGCTATGCGTCTCCCCCTCCCAGCAGCAGCAGAGTTTGAGTGTGGGAGCGGGCAGGGGAATGGAATGGGGTGAGGTGGGCTCTGGGAGGCACTTACCTGGAGGGGCCACTGCAGAAGTCATGGAATCCGTGACTTCCATGACCTCCGGGGCAAACTCGTAGCCTTAGTTATAAGGTCCATCTAGAAGCCCAAGCTGAGACTGGGCCCCCATTTTACTAAGCACTGTACAAACAGCCAGCAAGAGCTAGTCCCTGTCCCCAACAGTTTACAACCTAACTTGACAAAGCAGACACAGGGCAGAGGGAGAAACAGAGGCACAGAGAAGTGCCATGGACGATGTCAGAACCGGGAATAGAACTGAGAACTCCCAACCCCCATCTGTGAGACCAGGCTGCCTCCCTAACGTTGCTGTTGATGAGGTTGTAATTTAGGTTCTACATTATATGGTGAGGGGTTAAAATGTGGCTTATATAGTGTGTTTTCTTACCTTTTGGAAGTGGAAGAAAGTTAGGTGTGAAGATGTGGAGTCTGTCACTATCTGGAGAAATGTCTTGAGTGGGTATTCAGGTTCATTTAATAAGTGTCCCGTGACTTGGCATTTCCTTGCCTTTCAGGCTTTGTTTCAGTATCGAAATATAAGTATTAAATTAATCACAAGAGATGTCTCCTGTAGTTTCAGACTTAGTGGGTGAATGCTTTCTGCTATGAGTATTCTTAATTTAGATTCTGGCATTGTTGAGTTTCTGAAGAGCATTGGTCAAGTGAACTAGCATTTGATCAATGCCAGAAAACACTGAGGTCATTGAGAGGAACTAAATGTGAATGGAGGACTTGCAGCTCCAGAACACCGACCTGCCTTCCTGACTTGCTACGTAGGCAGTTGTACAAGATCAAAGGGTAGAGAGCCAAGCTTAATGCCTTTTTTAATAAAAATTGAGTTTATGGAATATGAAGCCAGGTTTTCTTTCAACTCGTAGGAGCCAGTGATATCTTATAGTATATTTATTTCCTATATCCATACACCTACTTCATCAAGGAGGTATAACAACGGAAAATAGGAAGCCTTTTTTATTTGTGAAGGGAAGCTGATAACCAATATATCATATGATGATTGTGTGTGGAAGAGCATCCAGGGCCTGAGGAGGGTACTTAGCAGACTAGGAAGGACATGGGATTTTTTTTAAATAGGATAATAAAGGGAATATAATAGCCTGGAGACAAAATGTAGACCAGGTAGGGTGACCAGATGTTCCGATTTTATAGGGACAGTCCTGATTTTTGGGTCTTTTTCTTATATAGGCTCCTGTTACCTCCCCACCCCCTGTCCCGATTTTTCACACTTGCTGTCTGGTCACCCTAAGACCAGGAAAGGTTACTTTTTCAAAAAGGGAGCAAAGCACCTTCCTTTTTGTTTATGGAGTAAAGGCAAACTGTATATCTGTTTTCATGATGACTGAATGAATGTATACACAGGGAAACTGTATATCTGTTTTCATGATGACTGAATGAGTCCTGCAGTGATATAATTAGTTCCTAGGTCACAGCACCAGATTTTGTGTCTGGGTGTATAAAGTTGCACAAGGCTTTGATTTGGTTGCTTAACACATCTGCAGTATCACTTCTGCCCCTGAATTGAGAGTATTGTCACAATGGTCCTCATTCACCATGAGGCTCCTTGCTGTACATGAGGTCGGGTTGGTAAAATAATAATTTTTAAGCAGATTATCCCAGAGGCACCTGAGCATGGCATAAAAATAAACTCAAGATAAAGGTTCAGAGGTTGATATGAGGCCCTCACCAAATAAAGTACATGTGCTGTCATAAAGGATCTTTGCTCATATTATGACAAACTGTCATATGTTACTAGCCCATTTCCTGCTAACAAAAATTAACTCCACTCCACAGAAAATAATTACGCTATCTCTCTTTGTGGCAATGATATTGGTAGTACTGGAAGTTCTAGTACTCCTATAACATAACTTTGGGAGGACAATAAGCAGGGGCTTGTTCTCTTGAGAGAACATGACTTTGGAATGCCCTTCCCCTGATATATTCATCCCAATTGATCTGTCTGTGACCGAATGCCTGGGATAGACCATACTGACAATGCCACACTCAGGGCAGACTGCAAGAAATAGGGCAGACAATCCCTAAAGCTGGTGGCTTACTACATAATTAGAATCACCAAGCCAGTAACAAAAGAGCTTCTGCAGTACCACACTGGTTAACCAGAAGCCAAACACAATCCTCTTTAGTCATTCCAGCCCTTGGCTCCCATCCAGGCAACCAAATCTAATATAGTGAGAGGTTATTGAAAACCCATTTCACCATATGTGAGGTTCTTTCTAATCCCAAAGAATCAGACACACATCCCCAAGTCGATATGAATATCAGATCTTACCAAATATCACACTGTCACCCAATCCTTAGTAACTAACTAAAAAATTATAAATGTTTAATAGATCATATACATAAAATGATTTTAAAGTTCTTTATCAGATTTGTAGCAGTGATGGAATAGACTGTGGGCTTGTAAAGTCTCTCTCTGGTAACTTCCAAAAGATTGGAAGCTCTTCAGTCCATAGGTTTCAGAGTAGCAGCCGTGTTAGTCTGTATCCGCAAAAAGAAGAACAGGAGTCTCTAAGGTGCCACAAGTACTCCTGTTCTTCTTTCTTCAGTCCATAGTTCAAGATGCTTCTTTAGATGTAAATCAACAGTCCAGAGAATTAGAGCAGGAAAGAGGCAACATGGAGATGCTTCAGGTGTCTTTTTATATCCTCTGCCATGTGCATGGAAATTTACTGTCCCTGGTGAATGGAAAGTTACTGCCCCAAGATGGAGTCCAGGCTCATATGAGCATATCACATGTCCTTACATGGTTTTCGGAATCACAGTAGGTGGCCATTGGCTTCTTGCTATCTGAAGCATCCTCAGGAAGAGCCATCTGGATGCGATGAGTTTCTTCAATGGCTCATTGTGAGAGTGGAATATCCTTGATAGACCATCAACACATAGCTGTCTAGCCCTACTGTAAGTTCTGAGTGGGTGTCACCCAGGAATACAATGCATGTTTTACATACAAGTATATAGTCAATATTCATAACTTTAGATACAAATGTGATACATGGATTTAATCAGGATAATCATACTTAGGAAATCTTAACTTTTCCATTGAAACATTACATGACATACATTGTACAAGACTTATGGAAACCATGTAACAATGGTAACAACAGTGATATAAATCTTTAATCATACAGCATCACACTCTCTCTGTCTCTATTGGCTTGGGCATCATCACCAGATGGACAATGGGCACATTCCAAAGGATCTACTGTATGGAGAACTTGCAGAGGCGCCAAGGCCACTGGGCCGACCAACTTAGACTCAGATTCAAAGACGTTTGCAAGAGAGACATACTAACTTTGACACTGCAAGGTAGGAAGATGCAGCTAGCAACAGGCCATAATGAGAGCTGTGCTGCATGAGAGGGTTGAAGAGGGGTGGTTGAAAGAGAGGAAAGCGAAGAGGGAAGCACAGAGAGAACATGACTTTGGAATGCCCTTAGTGCGCATTAGTAGTGCGCTAGCTTCATCCTGTGACCTTGTGTGTTACGCCTGCATTATCTGTGGGAAGAATGGTTGTTCGAGAATTGAACTTAGCTGCGTGTGGTGATACTGCTGCACAACATACAGTAACTAAACTGCTTTGGTGCTTACACCATTGTCTTTCGAGATGAGCGATTGCCACTACTATTATTATTAATCTGTATGTATCAAAGGCATTTCATAAAAGTGCCCTAGCTTTATACTATTTTACTGATAGGAAAATTGAGGCACAGATCGCTTAATTAACTTGCCCAATGTTAGAGAGTCACGAGCAGAACATTGTTTTTGTACCCCCATTTAAAACATGTTTGTGTGATTTATTTTTGTTGTCAGGAACTGCACAAGGAGAATGCTTTGATAGCCCCGGTATTATTAAAAATACCTAGGGACTTTTATGAGCCCTGATTACCATAGTAACTGAGTGTGAAGTAGGGGAAGTACTGCTGTTCTCATTTTATAGTCCTGGAACAATAAGTGACTTGCCTATGGTCATATGGGAAGTGTTTATCAGAGTTGGGAATTGAAATCAGATCTCCTGAGAACCGGTCTATCGGGCTGACCTCAGGGCCGTCCTTCCTCCCAAAGGGAAAAAATGAAACTTGAAATCTTTGACATCTTCCCCTCCTCCCTCACATCCCAAGGGTCCAAGATGGGTTTAGGAGAAGAGACCGTTCCTTAGTAGGACAGAAGAAAAGAGTTTGCCCTCCTTACATTGTCCAACACTCACAAAACAGTTCTCTCAGTGATTCTCTCACTTATTTCAACTCTCTTGGGAAAGTGACTTAGGTGATAATTGTTAGGCTGTAGGGAGAAGAAGGAGATTAGAGGATTGGGGTGTGTGTGTGTGAAAATGTGATGGCAATGAATCCCAGTTTGAATTTAGCCCCAGGATGTTAATGATCAACCTAATGACTGCTTATTTCACATGAAATAAGTTGGTACTCTGACTCCAGTTTCTTGTGGGTAGGTAGGAATCCACACTGCACACAAAACAAATCCAGTACGGCAAAAGAAACTCTCCGTCACAGTTGCTATTAATTGGCATCGTTGTGATGGCAGTCTGAACAGAGAGAAAGAGATGAATCATTAAATTGTAGGACTGGAAGGGACCTCGAGAGGACGTGCTGGCAGCCGCTTCCTGAAGCTCCCATTGGCTGGGAATAGCAAACTGTGGCCACTGGGAGCTGCTGGGGGCCGTGCCTGCGGACGGTCAATGTAAATAAAATGTCTTGTGGCTCGCCAGCAGATTACCCTGATGGGCCGCGTGCTGAAGGTTGCCGACCCCTGATCTAGACCATCCCTGACAGGTGTTTCTCTAACCTGCTCTTAAAAATCTCCAATGATGGAGATTCCACAACCTCTTTAGGCAATTTATTCCAGTGTTTAACCACCCTGACAATTAGGAATTTTTTCGTAATGTCCAACCTTAACTGCCCTTGGTGCAATTTAAGCCCATTGCTTCTTGTCCTATCCTTAGAGGTTAAAGAAAATATATTTTTCTCCCTCCTCCTTGTAACAACCTTTTATTCACTTGAAAACTGCTATGGCCCCCTTAGTCTTCTCTTCTCCAGACTAAACAAACCCAATTTTTTTCAACTTCCCTCATAGTCATGTTTTCTAGACCTTTATTAATTATTTTGTTGCTTCTCTGAACCTTCTCCAGTTTGCCCACATCTTTCCTGAAATGTGGCACCCAGAACTGGACACAGTACTCCAGTTGAGGCCTAATCAGTACAGAGTAGAGCGGAAGCATTACTTCTTGTGTCTTGCTTACAACACTCCAACTAATAGAATGATGTTTGCTTTTTTTGCAACAGTGTTACACTGTTGACTCATATTTAGCTTGTGATCCACTATCACCTCCGATCCCTTTCCACAGTACTCCTTCCTTGGCAGTCATTTCCCATTTTATATGTGTGCAACTGATGGTTCCCTCCTAAGAGGAGTTCTTTGCATTTGTCCTTATTGAATTTCATCCTATTTACTTTACTTTAAGGGGCCTGAATAGTCTTCTCCAGGGCAGAGCTTGAGGCAGGAAAATACAGCGTTGCTTCTGACAACGCTGTATTTGTTCTGTAGATGTGTAGGAGACATTCTGTAGATGTGTAGGAAGTCTCCTACACATCCGTCTCCAAGGAATCCAGCACAAACACTATAGCTTAAAAAGAAGAGAAGAGCGTAAAGCGGGGAAGTTTGACATATCAGCCTCAAAACTACTATTTCTTCTATCACACAGTCCTCACATTTTGTTCCATCTACACACTTATAAAACTGACTAAGGAATCCACATCCACAGTCATTGGAAAACAATTATCCAAAAGATTAATGTTATTGCTAAACTTTTTGTTAAACCAACCGTTTTACTGTTTTAAAATTGGGCAAGTTGTCATCAAACCTAGGCATATATAAAGCAGAAAGAAATGCATTCGAAAGCCTTATAATGGAAAAAAAAAGTTTATGCTGAAAGCCATTTTTGTCTCCATGCACCTAGTATCTCAATTTGGGGTTTTTTGTACATCGTAAACTACACCATACGTTCAATTGGTACTTGCATACTGCCTGGTTTAATTTCACTTCCATAATTATCCTCCCTTGTATTGGCAAGATCTGGATTTGACTAGCTGACTAATTAAAATATTTTGAATGTCAGAGTCATATTCCTTCATAATGAACGCACTGTATGTTTTCTACCCCCATATTTCCTTCCCAGTGTACATTTATATGAAAAATCCAGAATAACTGTAGATGCTAATAAGAGTGCTGAACACAGAAGAAAAAGCAAAGAATTTGGTTTCATACAGCACCCTACATCTAGAAGTAGGTTAGATTCTGGTAATGTAGAGTGTATGTAGGCAAACACAGCAGCCATTATGCTCTTGGCAAGAGCTCATGCACAGCACTGGGAATAGAACTTGTTAAAGCCCAGTTTAATAGAGAGATTGGCATTACTCACTAGTGGCAGGCTGGAAGAGAGGTTGCTTCTTTGGGTGGAATTTAATCTAGACCCCTGCAGAAAAGTAATGACTTTTTTCCCAGAAATAAATGGCACTGCATGGAATTTACTTTGGAGGACAGATGAATTTTAAGGTTGTATTAACTTTTTTTTCTCCCCACAGGTAAATGGAATTAGCTGTTGCTACAATCTAGGGTGTTAGGTTGTATAAAGTTTTGAATTATATGAGTTTAGGATGACCGTATTGTAGATACATTTACATTCCCAGTAAGCCTTTTTGCAAACCATCATGTATTCTAGGGTTAAAACATACTCTTTAGAAATGTGTTTAACTGTTCTAGTTTTCTTTCACCATTTTATTCTTCCTCTGTTTGTAAAGCCACCCCACCTTCATATCATGCCTTTCAGGGACAGAAATGTTCAAAACAATAAATATTAGAAACTTAGAAATCACCCGGAGTAGCTTTTCCATCCATAATAATGTTGCAGTTTTAAACTCTGATACTTCATGATGTACCAGAGTAGAAATAAAAGCCCCTAGTCACTAGAAACATGGGAGGAGGAAGAATTGCGAGCTCTGTTATAAATCATCAATTTCTAGCCCTAACATATAGAAGAAAATCAAACCTTAAACTTGCAGATTGGAATATTGCCCATTATAGGCCTCACACCATGTGGCAAGGCATCTCCTTCGTCTTCCAGGCTCCACATTTCCCCCTCTGGCAGTGGGGGCCTGGAGTAAATCAGCCCCATTCAGGAGAGTTTTTATTCCTCACTCAGGTTTTATTTTTGAATATTTATAAGGGGGGCCTCAGGGTAGGCCCAAGCAGTACTCTCCAGCCACACAAAAAGTAACAAGTTCATAACACAGAAAGGGAAACCTCTCCCTGCTCACTCTCACCAGAAGGGGTTTTTTTAAAGTGCACAGGGAGCCCTTAATGTGGCTCGGGTGTTCCTACTTGACCTGAAGTAACCTCTTTTCAACTCATAGGGAAAAGAGCCTTTACCATTCTAGAGCTGATAGATCTACTTTCCACCACGCTGTGGTAGCTTTCTTGTCTGACTTTGTCACAAGGGGTAGAAATTCAATATCTGATGAGGCAAAGGAGAAAATTATCTGCCAGATGTTTCTTTTCCAGTGGTATGTGTTTGAAGCTACTCAAAGACTTTGAATGTTAGAATCTTAGAAATAGTTTAGTGGACATAATGCAAATGATGTTGTAGCCCTCTTGGTCCAACCGCCTTGTCTCTCTAATAATGTAAGTGAGGCAACCAAAAGTGTATGATACAATTTATCACATGGCTATAACCAACACATCTGCAATGTCTGTGTCTTTTTTTTTCTGTTGATGTTTTCCTGATGACATTTGCCTACACATCCTCCTCAGCAGCTACTCTTTCTATTTTTGTACTCATCCTTTGACAGAGGGGAGGGATGTTTACTTTCTTCTGTGGTTCACTTTTTAATTTATGAATTTGGATAATTAATTGAAAATATGTGGGCACTTATGCCATTGGGCAGTCCTCACAATGTGAAGCTTGGCATCACTACTTGCATTTGGCATTAGTTTGTCCCACATCACTGTTCATGTCAGTTAGCTGCCTTCCAACACCAGCTGACAGACATGGATGAGCTTAGATAGGTTTCAAATGGCAGAAAAAAGTACTCCTAGCCTTAATTTAGTGGAGGGGAGTCTGGTTGGAGGATTAGAACACAGGACTGGGAGGTGAGAGACCTGCTAATCCCAGATATGACACTAACTCATTGTATGGTCTTTGTGAGTCACATTCCCCACCTGTAAGTTGGGGATGATAATGCTCAACATCCCTGCCTCAAAAAAGAGTATTTCAAAGAATAATAAATCCATTGGTGTTTTTGAAGTGCTTAGAGCACAAAGTGGGAGTAATGGGGTTGTGTAAGCCCTCATAAGTGAGGGTGAGTAGCTGGACTTTGAGTTTCAAGATGGAAAAGAAGTAGTGCGGGGATTCAAAAGATGGAAGACTTTTAGAGACGAAAGTTACTTCACTTTTTTTGGTGATATTTCCACTATAATATATATTCTGTGCATAGTTCCTTTTGATCCAGAGTAAGAGTTGGAAGCTGAGGCAATGGGGTTCATAAAAGTTCTCTGTATGTCATGGTTCATTTCTTTCCTCATCCTTATAGCAGGTTATGCAAAGTATGCCAGAATGCTTTGCACTGAGAATCACTTGTAAACTAAAGTGAAAGGGAAGGTTTTGAGGAGAGATTTTAAAGAGAGGAAGTAGTTTGGAAGAGAGAGCTCAAGCTATCTGTCTTTCCATCCCTACCTATTTTTGAAGACTTTATCACCATAATTATCAAATTAACATAACAACATGTAACATTCTGATAAAAATGCGATTACAACAATCAGCCAAAGTACTTCTAATGATTGCTTCTCTCAACTCTGTCCTTGTAAATTTCAGGTTTTCTTAAATTTTGGATAAACCTCTAAAAAGAGAGTGAACATTTTGACTCAATATTCCCTGTGGTGCATTTTGTTGGAAAATTACTATACAGATAGTTTTAAAATTAGTAGCAATTTAGTAAGACAACAACAACTATGATCTCAAAATATTTTCCCCACTGTTTTGTTGTTATGAGTTGCTTTCCTGATTGTGGTGTAATGAGGAATATTATGGATAATTGTATTTTGTAATAAGCAATGATTAATGAAAATCATTTGCAGCAAATATATTAATAGCTTTATAGTTACTAGAGAGCTCTCATTGCTTAAATAATGCATTTGAAAATTAAGTCCAAGGGCAACGTTGTGAAGCTACACATTTTGAAGCTAATATAATAGGAAAGAGGTTGTTTTATTATCTTCTATAATTTATCAGTTAATCCTTTTCAACCCACACGTAGATATGCATATTTAAAATTGTTTGCATTACTGATCATTCAGTACGTCTTTGCATATAAGTGGTCTGTTTACATCATTAGCAATAGTTTTGTTTTCTTTAGATCACCAGCATTTCATTGTCGTATGTTAGGCAATGATTAAGAAGTCAGATGGAAAGCATTGGAACGTTAAGACCTGCAGCTGACATTGTTCAGAACTGTAGGTTTGCTAAATGGAAGACTGTAGGAGTGCACCCGTGTGAGAGTTCCTTTTTCTTTACATTCCTTGAAACTTTGGCCAGTCTAGAAATTAATATAAGAGCTACTGAAAGAATGAAAGCAACAGCTTAAAATGAGATTAAAATTTATGTGGGTCCTTGCTGCTCACCGTGCTTAATCCATAGGGTTCATGTATTGGATAGTGCTTGAGTGAAACAGACGTGCTTGGACATTATCATATTGCCACCTCGGTCAACCTTCACCTACCTATCAAATGAGCAACACACCTGATCCCCCTTCTGAACTTTGTCAATAGCATCCCAGAGAGTGCTTACCCCTTCGTGTCTCATCCAGTTAGATATTTGTGAAGCAGAGGAAGAATTTAGGGTATGTGTATAGCTGAGTACAAGAGAGAAATTGCTGCCATATTTCAGATAGTGGATTGCCACGAAGGAAAGTAGCATGACTCCAAAATAAGAAGTTTTAGCAGAATAATACACAATCTGTGCATGGCACTCTCTGAAACAAGTGAATCTGGAGGGATCATTTTATTAGGCACAGTTTTTATTTTAAAACTTCCTTGGAGTCTATAGTGTTCTTAAGCCTCCTCTATTGTGCTGCCATTAGTGAGCTTTTGGGCTAATTGATTTTTTTTACACATCATTCAGCTTTATAAAAGCCCCAGATGTTAAAAAAAAATGCCATTAAGGATGTTCTGTGGATTTGCGCAATTCCCTGGAGGTTGATGGGTGTAGAAATCAATGAACAGATTACACTAATCTCCTTTCTGTACCTGGCTATCTACAGTAAATTTGTCTTCTGTGGCAGATCAATTTTGCATAATAGTTGTAATTTTCAACAACTGTTTCAGAACACAATGTGAACGAGAATACAGCAGGATAAGAATTGCTTACATATATAAATACATGCTTGCCAACTGATTTTTTTTTTTTTGGCTGGGCTCTTGAGAATGCAGGAAAATTGGCATATTGTTGTATTTATTGGTCCTGTATGTGTCAGCCATAAAGGCCTGGCACTTTACGCTAAAGATATAGTCCGCAAACTGCTAGTCAGGGTTTCCGTGCTATGTCCAACAGAGAAATGATTAAAAGACTTGTACTGAGTTACATAAGTAGCATAAACAGACTCTGTATGCAGAACGGCATTTGCTTGCTGTGCAGTAGACAAGGCATGGGGTCACACATTTGAACGCTGCAGGATAAAATGAAATACTGAATAGCTGATCATTCACTTAGAGCTGTCCATCCTGTGCTCTAAATTAAGTGGGAGTCCTATGGAAAAAAAAAAGGGAACATGTAATTAAAGACTATCATTAATACATATGCACAAGGGGCACTGAATTAAGATTGTTCAGACATCCTTAATAATGGAATTTTCTAACTTTTGAGTGCTTGACTTCGCAATCTCAATATCTATTAATCCAGTTTTCTGTATGCCACATGTCACCCCCCCCCACACACACACACCCTTGGTTGCATATTTGAGTGGCCCTCTGCAAGGTACGGACTTGTGTTGCTCAGTAATTGACCTACTACTGTGTGCGATAGTAACGGCTAAGTGAAAAATCCTACAGTATTTAGTGCACTCATCATTTCCCCACAATTTACAGTATCATAGTAATCAGGTTTCCATATTAAAATCTCCAGCTGTCCCCCTCATCTCACAGACTTCTTAGAATTGCCTAAGATAAATCATTAATAAAATTTCATATCCTTTGTAATTCTTTGTCCTCTGTGTGGCTTGTAGCTATGATTCACAGCATATTAATAGAAGAAAAGCTTTAGTTTTTGAGTATGGGTTGGTTGAACTTTTCATTGAGGATGTTTGTTCTATATTTACCGTTTATTTCTGTTCACAAATCTATCACAGACTAATTCTGATACCTTTGAATGTGTTCACTATAAGTATTCACCAGACACTTCAGACAAACAAATTTCAGACTGGGTTATTCACAAAATGAATATTACGTTTGTTCGTTAATTGTGGTTTGTGATTGGTCACCTAGGTCACATGGTATTGTCTGTGCTTCCTAATTGGATTGTAAATGGAGGATAAGGAGAAGAATAAGGAAGAGCAGATGAGAATGTACTTTCAGGGTAATAATAATGATTTTGCTGAATTTTGGAAATTGCTAAAATTTTCAGATATCTATGGGTCTTCCCAAAACTACAAATGTGACACCACAAGTAACCACAAACCACATTTGCCACTTTAATCTGCACATAATTGTGGGTGACTTTTTGTGTTATTTGAGAAGCTCGCTTAGTAATCAATTTTTCAAGGTGCTGAGAACCCTGGCCCTAATCAAGCAAAGCTCTTAAACCCATTCTTAACTTTAAGCATATGAGCAGCCCCATTGACTTCAATGGGATGGTGCTTTAACGTGTGCTTCCATGCTTGGCTGGATCAGGGCCAGAGTGCTCAGCAGTTTGCAGAATTGAGCCCGGAGTGGGCACAGTCTGTGATGGTTGCTTTGCAGTAAAAGTGTCTCGTAGCTAATCCCTTGCTATCCATCTGCATTTTGCTAACCTTTGTGATTGGATGCCACATTGATATAATCAGAAAGTTCTTCATCCCTGCTGTGTCCTTTGGGAAATCAAAATTTTCATTTGAATCTCCCCACCAGATTCAAATTGGGTCTCATCTGTCATTGCGCATCTTAGCTTGTTCTGTCACATTGAGGACAAGGTGTAGAGGATCAAGGCAGATGGCCTTGAGATAAGTAAACAGCAACAACATGATGGATAACCAGTTCACACAGGTTGCTCTTGGGATAGAGAGGACAAATTCAAACCTGTTTGAACTACTAAGTATGGACATGGTATAGCTGCAGGCTCTGTTTCATTGCTGCACTGCTCCCAAGTGTTAGAATGAATGAAACTGCTTTTTGCAAAAGAACACAGCATTTTACACAGGTGATCACAATACATGTTTGATTCATTGGTAACCCTTTGTTTACAGGGCTCAAATGCCATGTGTAGGTGACTGATTAAAATGTGACAGTATTCTCTTCCATAAGCTAAAAGATTGTGCTCCTGTAGGCTCTTCTAGGTGAGACACACCCTCTAGCTTTTCTCTGAATCTTCTCCAGTTTTTCAGCATCCTTTCTAAACGGTGCATGCAGTATTCCACCAGTGCTTTATTCTCCTGTTCACTATTCCTCTGTTAATATAGTCGAGTATTGTGTTAGCCCGTTTTGCCACAGCATTACTTATTTTATAAATTCTTCAGGACTCCTAGGTGCTATAATACAAATAAATAATAATAATAATTGCACTGGAAGCTCATGTTGAGTTGGGTACCTACAATTTCCTTTTCAGTCATTGCCTTCCAGAATACAGTCGCAGTCCTGTCAGTATGACCATTTGTGACAGTTGCATTAAAAAACTGTATCTGTATATTATAGGCAGGGTGGGTAGTGATGTCTATTATTAACATTGCTTGACACTTCCTATTATAAGAACCTGTTTTCATTTGATGAAACTTTGCCAAACTGTAACCAATTGGGCTGAAACTTTCCATGCCAGGTGTCTGAATTTTTTGATAAAGGCACTTCTATTGGAAGCAGTGGGTGGGAATGAGCAACAACAGGGAAATAGATTGTTTGGAGACACTCTAAGGATTTCAGAGGAGCGGGGCAGCTGGGAGAAGAGGTTTAGGGTGGGCAATTGAGGGGATATATTAATTATCAGTTTGAGGAGGGCAGCCTTTTGGGAGGCTGCAAGAGGATTAAAAGCTTCAGGCATTGATACTTGTGTTTACTTCTAAATTTTTTGCTTTTGCCTAGTCTATGCCAAACAATGTGGGTCTGATTCTGCTCTTAGCTACACCAGTGTAAGTCACTGGAATTATAGCAGGGTAAACACAAAGTTAGAACAAAATCAGGCTCTTGTAATTACACATATTGGATAAGATCCTCAGCTGATGCAAATTGGTGCATCTCCCTTGAGTTCAATGCATGCAAGACCCCTAAAAAGAACAGGAGTACTTGTGGCACCTTAGAGACTAACAAATTTATTAGAGCCTAAGCTTTCGTGGACTATAGACCACTTCTTCGGATGCATACAGAGTGCATCCGAAGAAGTGGGCTGTAGTCCACGAAAGCTTATGCTCTAATAAATCTGTTAGTCTCTAAGGTGCCACAAGTACTCCTGTTCTTTTTGCGGATACAGACTAACACGGCTGCTACTCTGAAACCTGCAAGACCCCTGTCTCCCAAGTGAAGTCAACGAAGACATGCTGATTTACACCAGTTGAAGATCAGACCCTTGCCTTGTTTGTCTTGTTTAAAGAGGCTTAGTGATTCAAAGAAAACACAAAAAAAAAGATCTGCAGTGCATGGGCAGCTCATTTTTGTACATGCACTGCTAATTGGTATTTGAATACAGGAGCTACAGACTGGCAATTTCTCTTTATACCTACAACCCTCCTATTGATTTAAATCAGAACTAGAATAATGAAGTTCTCTCATTTATTTACTTTCAATCTTTCTTGGAGAATCAATCACACAACAAATGCTTGGATCTCTTCGCAGGTACTAAAGTTATTGGAGACACTGAAGTTTAATAGTCAGGGCCAGCCCTAGACCAAATGGCTCCCAAGGCAAGGAGCATCTCCTTCTCCTCCACCTCCATTTGTTAAACTTTTGAATACCTTATTTTTTATTGCATTTGTAGCCCATTTCATGACTTTGATGCATCATTTGCATGCATGATTTATCTCTGTTATATAAGATGGTAAATTTTCCACATTTGGGTCTGTAAATCTGTATTTATTCATGACATATATAAGTCAATAAAAATGTTTCCTTTAAACTTATAGAAACTTTAATTTTAAGAATAATTGAAATGTACTAACATCAAGAAATTGAACTGTGCACCAAAACTGGGTGGACCAATATTAAGTAGTGCTACAGTAGGTGACAACCTTAGAATGTTAACTCTAGTACTTTAGTTCAAAAAGTCGCTTGTCTCACTTTTGCCATTGCAAATTGAAGCACAGCATCAGAGAGATCCAAAGACTGGCCAATGGCATTTTTAAGAGATAAAATAGCAAGTGATGTCAGTCTCTCTTCGGACATCGTCGATGGAAGATATCTTTTAATGAGGCTGAGCTTTGAAAAGCTGCACTCAGCACTCACAACTGTGAAATTAATCAAACCTTACGCGTTAAGCATGGCAAAAAATGTAACAGTATTTCTTTTATATTGTTGCATAGATGGGGGTTCAATAGATAGTTCTGGTGTCTCATGAAATATGTCCTTTATTAGTCACTACTTAAGCTCTTCAAGTCTTAAAACAAAAGTACACTTTCACAATGACACAATAAAACAAAGGCTCTCACTTCACTTTAGTTCGTTTTTATATCTCACTGAATGACTGGTGATGCCCCACCCTTTATATACCCACAAGAGCATGGCTGACAGCATTCTAGGAGGATTGAGGAATATGTAGTTCTCAGAAAGTCTGGAAGGTTCCCAGAGATTCTACAATGATCCAGAACATTCTAGGAGGTTAGTGAAAAATGAATCCATATATGCAATATCTGAAACATGTTACTTCAAACATTCTATTTTCCCTTTTGTGACTAACAACAAAGACAGTATCCCAAGCCCAGCACCCCAGGTGGTCGCGTGGATCGCCTGCCCGTAAATCCGGACCTGTTGATAGTACGGTACCCTTCTCGACCAAGCGTGGCAAAAGCACTCTTGCTAGTAATAACTGACCTTTTTCATTAATGGCTAAGACTTTCAGAGTTCTGGATGAAGTAAGGAGCTTTGGAGTTGTGGGTTCTATTCCTCACTCTGTCACAGACCTATTTTGTGACAAATCACCTAACCTTTCAGTGCCTCCTTTTATTTCATGTGAAATTGATATAAAAATATCTAATTCCCATGGGTGCAATGAGGCTGATTCTCACATTAAAATCCACTCACACCACTCTGACAATGTAAAGGGGTATTAATGTGGATGTAAACCTCCACACCCACTTAAGGCCCCTTTATACTACCAGAATTTTGTAATGGGACCTTAATGTAAATGAGAACTGGGGCCTCATTATGTGTAACATGCGTGGAGATTCTTGATAGAAAGGAAGAATAGAAGTCAAATATATTATAACCATTTGAGCTCTCTGTAATATCAGTCATTACATCAAACATTGTTTCAAAGGAAAGGTGTTATAATATAAACTGGCTTTAATGGGAAGATGAGAGAATTTCTTATTGGGCTGACTAAAGAAAGAAAGAGAAATTTATCAGGCCTTTTTCTGTGTGACACTGCAGTTCTATTGATCCCTGTTTAGGGATGAATGCTGTCATTTTGTCTGTGCTTTAATCATCTTTCCAATACGTTGTGCTTCAGGTAAAAGTTCTGATGACACCTTTTCCTTTTCTTGAGACGAAAAATAACTTGATACACCTCTACCTCGATATAATGCAACCCGATATAACACGAATTTGGATATAACGCGGTAAAGCAGTGCTCTGGGGGGGGCGGGGCTCTGCACACCGGTGGATCAAAGCAAGTTCGATATAACTCGGTTTCACCTATAACGCGGTAAGATTTTTTGGCTCCCGAGGACAGCGTTATATCGAGGTAGAGGTGTACTCTGTGAAAATACTTTCCAACAGAAGGCCCAGTCTGAAGAAAAAAATCACAGGGTGTGAAAAAGCTACATTCAGGGAATAAGTTTTGGAAGATAAAGACCAGGTTCTCTGCTACAATATGCAGATGAATGAATCCAACAAAAACATAAGCCTCTTTGCAGCTTTGTACCAATAAAAATCTATCATTTCCAACAGCAATTACACATAACAATTGGGAGTTAATTTTGTTTCAGCCAGTCAATAAAGAACTGATCAACACCACAACGTGGATGATACATTTTCTTGTTTTGATAATTCAAGTGTAAACACATTAAAATAAAGGAATATAACACTGACATAAGACAAAGTCTTTGGAGGATTAGATTTTTATCAGTAGATGTAGGTAAATGTTAATTACACACCAATGAAAAAATATTTCCATCATCTGCCATTAATTTCAGTTCTCTTTGAGAGTATAGTAACTTTTTGTTCATCTTGGTTCCTTCTCTCTCTCTCTCTCTCTCTCTCTCTCTCTTTCAAGATCTGAATTTTTAAAATCTCATAAATTTGGGGCTCCGTTCATCCTTCTTTCATTGTCCTTAACTTATATCTTCATCTGTCCCCTACCCTTCTGTGCTCCATCCCTTGTACCAACAGGGGTAATCTCAGAAAGGTGTCCTATTTGAACCACCCTTTGCTCACAGCTGTACCTCTTTATTCTTCCCACTCTGGCAGAATCCAGGTGCTCACTCCCTTCAGTGTAGGAAAAACTGAAACCCTCATCTCCCCTCAGTCCCTCTCATCTCCTTCATATCTGCCAGTTCCTCAGTCATTCCTGTTTCCTAGGCCAACAATATTGATAGCATTTTTTCTCCTTCCCTTTTCCCCTCATATTCAGGCTGCTTCCTTTACAACCTATTCAAAATCAGTCTCTTCCTTTCCATAGCTTCTGTCAAAACATTGTCAGTAGTTCCTGGCTTGGACTGATGGAACTTTGTTCCCAACATCCACTTTGATGCCCTGCACCCAAAATGCTAATATCTGTCATCCCACACTGGTACCCATATAGGATAGCCTCAAACAATTACAATCCATACTTGCGAGGGACCACAACCTGAAAGAAATCTTTCCTGAACCTCCTTTTCTGGCCTTCAGACAATGCCACACGCTCACTCTTCCTCAAAGGAAATCTCACTACACCTTGAAAAGACGAGCCCGCGGGCTTAAATTTATAACTGCTTGATGCTAAAAATCATGGCCTCAGAGACACTGGTTTTATGGCTCATTACAACTATTTTTAACCTACTTAACCCTCTTTTGTCCTGATTGCAGAGGTGTTAATTGCCCATTTCAAGTGGTTTCTTGCAACAGGTGTTAACCCCCTATGCTTACCAATCTGTCCCACCTTGTATTTAGCTGTGACACTCAGGTTACCTTTCCCAGACCTGAAGAAGAGCTCTGTGAAGCTCGAAAGCTTGTCTCTTCCAATAACAGAAGTTGGTCCAATAAAAAAATATTACCTCACTCATTTTGTTTCTTTCATATCTTGGGACCACTGTGGCTATAAAAATATTGCAAACGACAAGACTGACATCTTTATTCATAGCTCTAACCTCATCACCCTTTGTAACATCAGAGTCTCATCTCTGGTTCGCATTACTTTCACGTTCCTCATCCTCACATTCAAGGCTCTGCACGACTCTGCCCTCGCTACATCTCATCACTGTTCTTCCACCGCTCTTCTGATTAGATCCCCCACTAATCCCCCTCCCTCCCAACAGATACTCCCTGTGCATGGAATGATCCTGTATGCCACTAAACTTCTCTCTCATCCTTCATCTCCCTCATCAACTCAACTTTTCGTGTGGTCCCTCAACCCTCCCCCAAACCAATTCTCTTAGTCTCTTTACATGATATGTAAAGAACAACCAACCCCCGTCCCCCTTCCAATGCTTAGTATGATATATCTCCAAACCCTTATTCTGTGGTCTTCTGCCTCCTTCCCATTTACCTAGCTTGTTATTTCATACAGAGTCCTGTTTTCTTGCGATCCACTTACAAGATGAGTTGTTCAGGGCAGGGATCTTGTCCTTACTTGCTCTGTAAAGTGTCACACATGTATAGGGCTACATGCACAACGGATTGTTATAATTAGGCTTAGAAAGACTAAGTTTTTATCAGTAGGTGTAGGTAAACATCAATTACACATGAAAGGAAAAATATTTCCATTGGTAATAATCAAAATTCATGGATATGCAAAATAGTAACGTCTCAAGCAGCAACAGTTATAAAGCTTTCACTTTTTGAATCTCAACATCTATGGCCATTAAATATTTGTCTAACTTGCCCCCCCTCCCCAATTTCCCATAACGGTGAAAAAAAAATAGATCAACAAAAAATGAAAAAATGCTTGAAATTATTACAAACCTTGAATTCTGATAAGCCTAGGCCTCTAGATACTCTGATGTTGGGTGCTTAGCAAACAGCTGATACATAAATAGTTGTATCATCCCCAGTGTCTAAAACAAATTCTTTTGTCTCTACAAAATGCCACTATCTTGCACCACTTTACACAAGCAACCTAAATTTAATTATCCAAGGGATGTGTGTATGTGGAATTTCATTAGTTCTACAAAATGGAAATTGGGTATTTCAGAAAACCTTTCTGCCTGATTGATACATTTACTGTCATTGAGTAGAACCTTATTCCCTCAGTAGACCCACTAATTTAAATGGACTGCATAGTGACTGACTCTGATGTGGCCATATGGTGGAGTAATGGAGAATAAACCTCCTTTCCATCCCTCTGAACAGCCCTATTAATGTTCCCATCTTAACATGATGGGGACAGCAGAAGCTGCGTGTCCAGTTACTCCACCCATCAGGTGGATGGAGCATCCCATTCCCTGTATGACAGCCTGCAGAACTGAACATGCACCTGGTAACGTGTTTCAGTAAGTTACTTTCTTCTGAAATAGGGAAGGTATCCTGCCTATGAGTCACCATTCCTACCCTGGGTTCCTCTTTGTGGTGACACACCTGTACGCTGCTCCTTGCAGAGAGCCATATCATAAGCTTTCATCTAATCCAATGAGACTACTCACAGAATAAAGGATGCTAATTAATGTGACTAAGGGTTGTACATCAAGCATCTGCACTTGTATCTTGATCAATGAATTCCTTCCAACAAAGACTTTGGCTTGGCGGAGTTGAGGATAATTCAGTTTCTAAGGCGTTCCTCCAGGACAGCATTCACTTGCATACTCCGTTTATAACGTGTTTGGCATTATTAGACAATGATAGCTCATTTAAGGGTATATTATAACAGCACTTCTTAGAAAGCAACACTGGAAATTGTCTGACAGTTCAATGGGATGTTTAGGGCCAAATTGTTACCCACACACTCTAGGGAACGCAGCATTATCCTTCAATGGGCTCAAGGCGTAACCCGCTTAATTCAGGCACCCCCACCATTTCACAGTTCCTAGGGCATGGGGTGAAGGACACCTACCCTTATCCAGTTCCTAGGGCTCTGGACATAACCTGGTTAATTTAAGTACTGTGGGGAAAAAGAACTGGATTAATTTAAGTACCTATCCTTACCCAATTCCTAGGGCTCAGGGTATAATCTTCTGGGGGTTTGCGGGGCCTTTTACTGATGGAAGAGCCTTACACAGTAATATCCTTAACCTCTATTTATTAACAGTTACCAAAACAGAATATACTTGTGAAAAGCATGCAATGCTCCTCACTCCCAATAAGGCAGAAGAACTTTTCTTGGTGGCCTGTCAAAATTAGGCCATTTGGGGCTCCAGTTTCTGCACAGTGCGATTGGCAGGGTGTTGGGGTCTGGCAGCTCTGATCTTGGGCTGAGTCCTGGAGTTAGGTTCCAAAGAACTTCCTTTTGGTTATATAGGTTATATAGTCCTGCTTAGCTGTACCTGAACTAATCATTTTAAACTAAAATCCTACAAAACAGGGTTCTAGCCCAATCACCAATCCTAGCCCATTATGAAACAATTCTTTAACCAATCAGACCCCATCACCTTAGATGATTTAAATCTTGCAAAATTAGTTGTGCAATAGAAAGAAACAATTAAAGAACCAGACAGAGACCATACAGGTAAAAAAATAGAGAAGTAGGGACCATGAATGCAAAACAATAGAAGTATACATTTCTCAATCACAGCTATTGATAAGTTGTTCCTTGCCAGACAGAAGGTTATCAAACAAAGTTTTCTTTAAACATCTTAAAGTCTGTTTCTTTATCTGGTGATGGTGGGTACGATTAGGACAGGAGCTTCTTCTTAACAGCTCGATGTTACATTGTTTTAATGCAATGGAGAGGGAATGTGAGGCTGTGACTCTACTGCTGCTGTCCCAATGTGGCTGCTGCTGCTTACTGCAGAAAAAAAGCCTCAGACTTTACAAAATGAAATCGGAATGTTTTCAGCAGTGGCAGATTAATGCACGGGATGATGGGGCCCGTGCCGGGGCCCGTGCCAATTTGGGGCCCCTGGAAAAATCTCCCCCCAGTGTGGCCCTGGGGCACAGAGCTTCTCCAGTCTCAGGGCTATGGTGTGGGAGGGGGGAAGGCATGGGGGGGGGGGAAGCGAGGCCGCAGGGCAAGGGGCAGAATGGGGCACAACAAGGGCAGATGGGGGGGAGGGCTATGGGGGCAGGGCTGCAGGGGAAGAGTGGAACGGGGTTAGAGTGGTTGCAGGTGGAAGGGGTGGGGTGGGGTCACAGTTCCAGTGCCAAGGCCCCCCAACTTGCTCTGGCCCAAGACCCAGGAGAGCTTAATCCGCCTCTAGTTTTCAGAGGATCTCTCTGACCCTGATCAAGCAGAGGAGGAACTGCAAAGGCCCCAGGCAGGAAGGCCTAGGAAGAGAAAGAGAAAACAGGGTTGTGTGGACTTTTGAATGGACTTTTGTGTGTGTGTGTGTGTGTGGGGGGGTGTTATGAATTTTATTTACAGTTTATTTTATATTGATAAAGCCAGTCCCCTAGAAGGAGTATTTTTTGACCAAGAAAAGGCTTGAAGTTAAGTTTTATTTGAAATTGAGGCAGGCTGCCTGTGACCTTAGACCACAAGGGGGCACATGGGAGGCAGCCAACCTAGCTACAGGGTGGCCCTCCTTGTCTGTGGGGCAAGGGAACTGTGAGAAAACTCATTGCCAGACCCAAGTTCAGCCCATTTGTACGTTGCAAGTAGTAAGAACTTCCTGTGACTGAATTTTAAAAATCTGATTAGTGTTCATAGCTCACAATCTGCTTCACCCAGAAAGGTTAATTTGTTGAGCTGGTGCTTTGTTTCCTATTTTGTTTCCTAGATCACTCTCTGTAGTGACATTGTCATACATTAGCTAAACCAACACATTTTATATTATCTGGCAGCTTATTTAATTATTGGTCAAGCATCACTTTTTAATATCGCAGCCAAGCAAAAATGTATTTGTTCCAGTAGCAGTTTCTTTTTTAAACACTAGCCTGTAATATTTGAGTTTCCCTGGGGAACTCTTAGAGCCAGGCCTAGCCAGTAAATAGAAACAGCTTTCTTGCAGCCTGAGGTATTGACAGATGCTTCAAATTGGATGCTTTATACTCAGTACCTGCTGTGAATAAAAGATTACTAAGGATTGATAGGCCATACTTTACTCACAAAAGAAGCTTTGCTAATTTTCCTGCCATTTTGTAATAGGGAAAATCACATCACAATTTCCTCTTTCAGTGGTAGTTTTTAACCTCTTTTTTTCAAAATTCTGAGATCTGTGAGCTGCAGCAATCTCTCACCAGGATTATATTATTCAGCAAGTGTAATGCAAGTGATACATTACTCTGACATGAATTTGCAGCTAAACAAGGAAACCATTTCCTTACCCAAAGGGACAGAAAGTAGCAATAATGCCAATAGGAATATGATAGGACCAAATAAGAAGTGAATGATATAATAGATTAGATCACTAGCAGGTATAATGGGATTTGTACAAGTTATTTATATTCAATACAATGGGACAAAGACCTATTCCAGGCTCAATATACACATGTAGGAGGATTATTATTATTAACATAGCACCTAGAAATCCTAGTCATGTACCAGGACCCCATTGTGCTAGATGCAGTACAAACACAGAACAAAAAATGGCCCCTTCCTTGATAAACTATTATCCCCTACTGTCATATGCTCTACTTCAGCAAAGGGCCCCATTCACCAATGCACTTAAGCACATGGTGGTTATTGTGTGCTTAAATCCCATTGATTGCATGATATCTCAGCACATGCTTAAATATTTTGCTGAATAAGGATGGACTTAAATACAGGCTTAAAAGCTTTGCTGAATCAGGACCTTAGTAAAGGATTTCCTAGATTGAAAAATAAAACCAGAGAACAATCTTGTGAGGTGCTGAGTATCCCACATGCCCATTGAAAGTCCATTGGGAGCCGAGGGTGCTCAATCATCTTGCTTTATACTGGAATTTAGTTGGTTTCTAAGGGCAGGTGTACACTTAAAACATTGCATTGGCAAAGCTATACCACTGTAGCGCTTTAATGAAGACCCTCTATGCTGACGTTCTCCTGTTGGCACAGTTCATCCACCTCCCAGAGGCGGTGGCTTTGTCAACCGGAGAAACTCTCCTGCCACCATAGCACTGTCTCCCCTGGGGGTTAGGTTGGTATAACTGTGTCACTCGGTGGATTTTTCACACCCCTGAGTGACATCGTTATAGCGATACAGGTCTGTAGTGTAAACCAGCCCTAAGGCTAAGGACGGAAAGTTGGGTTAGTTTTCTTCCTTTTCGGACACTTTTCATCAGTTGGGGTGTGTGGTTTTGTTCTGTTTTATTTTCAGAGAGAGAGAGAGAGAGAGAGAGCAACGAGTGACTAAATCCAATTACATTCCTCACCTCTGAGCAAAGCTTTCTCAACACAAAGAGAAATAGCCTCAGATTGGCTTGGCAGCGATTAAGCCCACTTCAATCCAATGAGTTAACATAGCAGCCTGTTCTAAAATAACTGGTGGACATGCTGGCAGTTTCTGTCAGTAATCTGCAGCTGCTTTTTGCTGTGATATATGTACGAAGCCATTGTCAAGACACTGATTCATTATCTAGCCTAGCTGAAGTGCCATAAATTTTAATGGCTATTTTTCCAGGTTACTGCCAAAAGTTGTAGATTCAATATGCTCTGACGGAATAAACAGGTTAGAACTCGATTTAGAAGCCCAGTCAGTTAAAAAAAAGATACTTTTAAATATTGGAAACTTAGTACAGCTCAACTGGTTTATTTAATAGATGATTATTGTTTGCATTACAGTAGAAGATCCACTGAGATTGAGGCTCAATTGTGCAAAGCAGTGTAATAAAATAGTGCATACCCTGAAGAGTTCATTATAGAAATAGACAGTACAGACAAAGGTTGGGATGGGAAAGGGAGACAGAGAGGTGAAGTGACTTCCCCAAGATCACACAGCAGGTCAGGAGCAGACCCAGGAATACAACCTTTAGTCTCCTGATTCATAATCTCCTGACTTTTTTTTTTAATAAATAGATCCCCGCCCCCCAATAAATAAATAAATAAATAAAGCCTTTATCCCCTGCTGCAAAACTATTCACAAATTTAGGTCAAATCCAGTGAATAATTTCAGCTGAGAAAAAAAAAAAACAAGCAAAGGGAAATTGAAAGTCAAAATACAGAACTTTCACAATGTTGCATTTTGAATACTTTGAGATATTTCCTGTTTCAAAACAGTGTTTCAAATTCAAATTTGGCTAAGCTAACCTTCTGTGCACACACACACACACTAAGGATGAAAAACATGCCAAAAGGGTGAATGAAAATGAAAAACTTGGGAGTGGGGGTGAATTCAAGCTAATTAAAACGTTCAGGGTGATTTTTGTAGGTTTTTTTTTTTTTAATTCAACAATAAAATTTGAAGAAAAAAATGGTTTTGGTTTAAATTGAACCAATTTTTTTTTTTTATTTCTCCTGACCCCAAGTCCAATGCTCTATGTCTTGGAAAACACTGCAGTCTGTAATCTCATCATTTAAGCAAGGCTGGTCCAAGTTCAAAATTCAGGTATTTCATGTTGTTGGTGCAGAATGGTCATAAAGTTCTAGAGATTGTGTTCTACTGGTGGGAGCAACGTGATCTCTGTGCATGTTACACTGTACAGTATTATGAAGATTGTGAGCATTTCTGTGTCCTGCTATCAAGGCAAGATGCTAGTTGGCTCAAGTGAGCATTTGGCATAGGTCAGGGTTTCAAGATCAGGTCCTGAATCAAGAATTAATGTTGTGTGTGTTAGGGGGCAATGTTTATCAAGTATTACATTGACCATTCTATAGTATTTTCTTGATCAGGAAATATTATTTTTTTAAATACAATGTTTGATGCCATTCAAGACAGCATTAAAAATCATGGAAGTAACATGATACTTGCCAGCCATCACCGTGATGACTTGGTTTGTATGCTGTATTCCTGTTCCTAACACATTGCATTGACCTTGGTTAATTTAAGCTGTATGCTTTTCATGTGACCATGAGCAAGTCACTTAACCTGTCTATGCCTCAGTTTTCTATCTGTAAAATAGGGATAATAGTTTCCCTACCTCACCTGGGTCTTGTGAGGATAACTACATTAAAGATTGTGATAAGGGAGGCCATATGAGCATCTTAGACAGGTGTATAGCATCCATAATTTCTTATTCCCTCACAATATTTTATAAGGACACTTTGCAAAGCTCGCTTGCTCATCCAATAAAATAACTATGCACCATACACATGGAAATACACATTCATGTTGTTGCCACTTACTTTTATTTTTTTAATTAGCTAACTTTGTCTTAATTTTTCAAGCAATGTCTGACGTATTTGCACCCAAAATAGACCTTTATGACTACAATTGTCTGATTTGACAATAATAGACCCAGGTGGAGAGCTGGACTACTTGACTTAAAACAAAGGATTAGCAAGAAAATACAAAGACAATGTTGTTTCATAATTCCCATTTGAATATTGTTTAATATACCCCAAACCTTAGTAAACCAGATGAAGTCTGAAAACGGTACTCTTTGATAAGTGGCTTGAAAGGTGAGAAGTCAAGGATGATGCTAGGAGTGTTGTGTATTGGACATTGAAATGATAAATTTGGGAGCATATATAGTTCTGAAAATGAATAACCTTTGTTTTATAAATGAAGGGAAAACCATCCCTCTCTTGTTTAACATTTGTTCCAAGCTTTGGTACATGGCCTGCCACCTCTGTCAATATACTTCTCATCTCCTTTTCAGTTATAGTTAAGGCAAAGATTTTGTCACGGTTATTTTTAGTAAAAGTCATAGATAGGTCACGGGCAATAAACAAAAATTCACAGAAGCCTGTGACCCGTCCCCAACTTTTACTAAAAATAACCATGACAAAATGGGTAGGGAGGGGGGACCCAGCACCCACCCCTGCTGTGGCTCTGTGGCTCAGAGCTGCAGGGTCCCCCACTGCCCTGGGGCTGAAGCGGAAAATATCACGGTGGTTTCTGGAAGTCATGGATTCTGTGACCTCCTTGACATAGTCTTAGCCTTAGGTATAGTTTGTTTAAAAAGAGAAACAATTTATCCTCACCAAAATCAGGTGCAAGGTGGCTGGAAACAACCATTTGAGAAATTTCTGATCCCAACATACCGTAGAACAGAAACAAGGGTTTGTTTTTCAATGACATTGTTCAGCTTTATCCCACATCTTCTCTTTTGATTTCCAGTGGGAAGGAATTGTAATGAAATGGGCATTTGGCTTGTGTTAATGGACTTACTTGGTACCATTCATTCTGGGTGGAAGGAGCCACATATTGGGATATCCTAGGAATATGGACAAAATTGGTGGCACAGATATTCCCGGGCTGGAATACCTCTTTTCAAAATATTTGCTATGATTTAGAAAGGAGGAACCATAGCTTCTAGATACGTCTCAGCACTGGCTGATTTTTATCATTCATGAATGCCAGGCTTGAAAAGGTTAACGAATGCAACAACATGCGGAAGAGTTCACAATCTTTTGGTCTTCCTTGGAACCAAGACCTTTCTGTATTTAAAGGCTGTAATTTGTGTGTGTAACATCTGATTGTGCTGCTGAGGCTCATTGGAACTGGAAAGGTTGAAAGTGAGAAGCATTGACCCTGAAAAAGATTTGGGGGTCATGTTGGATAATCAGCTGAACATGAGCTCCCAGTGCAAAGCTGGGGTCAAAATGGTGAATGTAATTCTTGGATACATAAAGACGTATCGAGTAGGAGGAGAGGTTATGTTACCACTGTTGATGGCACTGATGCAACCACTGCTGGAATTTGTCCAGTTCTGGTGTCTACATTTTAAGAAGGATGCTGATAAATGGAAGAGGATTCAGAAAAAAATGAGAATGATTAAGGGACAAGAAAACATGCCTTATAATGATAGACTCAAAGAGCTCAATCTAACTAGTTTAACAAGGAAGTTTAAGGAGTGACTTGATTACAATTTTTAAATACTGTACCGACATGGGGAACAAATATTTAATAATGGGCTCTTTAGTCTAGCAGAGAAAGGTATAACATGATCCAATGGTGGAAATTGAAGCCAGACAAATTCAGGGTGGAAATAAGCTGTACATTTTTTAACTGTGAGAGTAATTAATCATTGGAACAATTTCCAAGGGTGGTGGTGGATTCTCACTCACTGGCAACTTCTAAATAAAGATTGGATGTTTTGTCTAAACGATATTCTCTAGGAATTATTTTGGGGCAGTTCTCTTGCCTGTGTTATATAGGAGGTCAGACTAGATGATTACAATGGTCCCTTCTGGACACGGAATCTGTGATTAGGAGCAGCTTGCATCTAGGTCTGACAAGCTTGTGATTGGGTTTCAAGAGCTCTGGGTGATGCACTGACATTTCCATTTTGCATGTTATTGCTGTCTCTCAAGAGAGAGAGACAGACAATTAATTAAGCCCCTAACTTGCAGCTGCAGCAGCCGTGCTGGCTAATGAAAGAGAAACTTTAAAAAAACCCAAAAACTAAAAAACAGGCTGATGGTGATAAGAAAATAGGTAATATATGTAGCAGATCAGGGAAGAAGAATGTTATTTCTGCCATACATAGAACTTAGTACCTCATCTAGAAATTAGCTTATATCTGTTATGTCAAATTGAGCCATTTTCTCTGACCTCACAGCTGGAGGTGGGGCACCGTAAATGTGCCAGGAAGAAAACAAGTTTAGAGTGGAACATAGAAGTTGCCAATACCATGTTTCTGACAGTGGTTAGTATTAGCTGGCCACTGTCCGAGACAGTGTCAGTGGCCAGTACCAGCTTATACTGTGATCAGACAAAGGCTAAATTCTGCCATGAAGTATCTGCCGCAACGGTCACTGAAGCCAGTGGGATTTGGACATGTGCATCTGAAAATGGAATTTGTCCCATAGTATTGTCTTCCGTATAAACACGGGAAGCTACTTCATAGCAAGGCTGATGTCTCATAATAAGCAGCACTTTAAATCCATAGATCACCAAAGCACCTTATGTAGGTGGGTAAGCATCATTGGCCTGATTTTCAATCAGGCTGCACCTGCAACTCCCATTATGAAATCTAGTTCCTATTGAAACTGAGCCCCTTTGGGAAAGAAAAGGCCACATGATTTTTGTTTTACAGATGGGGTAACTGAAGTATAATTAAAAAGAAGAACAGGAGGACTTGTGGCACCTTAGAGACTAACAAATTTATTAGAGCATAAGCTTTCGTGGACTACAGCCCACTTCTTCTATATGCATCCGAAGAAGTGGGCTGTAGTCCACGAAAGCTTATGCTCTAATAAATTTGTTAGTCTCTAAGGTGCCACAAGTCCTCCTGTTCTTCTTTTTGCGGATACAGACTAACACGGCTGCTACTCTGAAACCTTGAAGTATAATTGATGTTACATCATGTGCACAAGGTCACATAGCAAGTCAGGGCGGGATTAGGAATAGAATCCAGGTCTCTTCAAGCTATGCTGAATTCTATAGATAGGTTTCTAGCTCTGAGAATAAACTCAGAGTGAATATGCTTGTGGGTGCCCTGTGTGAGTGTGAAAATTACCACATTAAAGGGAGTAATTTGTTTAAGCACTTTCCTCTTAAAGTGCCAGAAACTTTAACATTTTAATAGTTAAGCATCATTTTGATGAGATAATTGAATGTGCTGGGCAGTTTGTAGTCCCAAGGCAAAGAAGAAAGTGCTTAACATACACATGAGGTCAGTTATGAGGTAACACTCACTTCTGAGCAGTTTACTGTCATTAACTGTTTCAAATAACTTTACTGAGGATATGCTTGAATAGCTACTATTGCCAGTCAACAGTTATATACATAAGAGTGAGAACAAAAAGTAAGTGGTGAAAGAGTCTGAAACAGCAAATGGAAAAGAGAGGCTCTGATTGCCTAGATGAGACAGGGTAGATGAGCAAAGTGTCACTTAGGGGAAAGACTTTACATTTCCTCCTTTAGAGAATGTTACACGATGTGATAGGAAGAATTTACATTTTTCTGAAGATGAATATTATGAATATTTTCAGCGTGTGTCATGAATATGGAAACTGTGCTTTTATTGTTATGTGTATAAAATATATATTTTGTGAGTTCATATCTTTAGAGTGTGTAATATGAATTTTTAAAATTGTTAATTAATGAAGTGATTCAGGGGAAGGTAACCCTACAGTGGACCGTTAAGCCCATAGGGGAAATTTCTTTCTATTCCCTGAACACTTATACCTCTCTTATAAAGCCTCTGAGAAAGACAAGCATGGAACTCATGTTTTCTGGTTCCCTGACATGTGCCTTAACAACAAGAACATTCTTTCTCTCTCAAAATATTTAGCAGATTGGTTGATTTGGGTAGTTTTCTGAAGCTTTTCCAAATGTATTCAAAGATCTTGGGGAGGTGGAAAAGAGACTGAGAATCTGGTGCAAACAGATTTTGTATACAAATTCCAGTGCTTTGGGTTTTCACTGGGTCTGCAATAGTGTCTGAATAATGTGGTTGATTTCACTACTTCCATCTATGTGCAGAAATCTAGGGAATTCAGATGCATATGAAAATTAGCGTGCAGAATTATACGATTTGTGAGAGCTTTCACTTTTCTGTGTTACGTGCACAAATGTGAGAACAATGAGTCTCCACTTCTTGAAGGGTCAGTCTATAGCAGTAATGAGCATTAACCAAACGGACCTAAGTCAAAAATAGAGCTGGATGAAATTTGTTTGGCAGATAATATATTGGCTGAGAAATGCATTTCTCGAGGCACTGAAACTGTTCATAAATTCAGGCTGAATTTGGTAAATAGTTTTGGCTGGGGAAAAATATTTTTGGAATGTTGATGTTTCATTTCAAGATTGCAAAAATAACAGTTTTGCCATTGTGTTTAAAAATCAACTTTTAAAAAATGAAATATTGTTCAAATTGACACTTTCAAACCTTTTGTTTCACCAGAACAAAATTTTGGAGGGTTTGTTTTGTTTTGTTTGTTTTGGCGAGGAAAAAAATGAAAAACATACAATTTCTGTTCAAAACTAACCACATTTTCTCCATTGTTTTTGTTTCAGTCACCAAACCAAAAACTAACTTATTTGCTCATCTCCAGTCATGAGTCCTATTCCTGACTCTTGCTGCCTTAGGCCCTGTTCCACAAGGTATTTATAGGTAGGCATGTGCTTAAGTAAAATATGTAAGTAGTTCCATTGAAGCCAATGGGACTTCTTCTGTGCTTTAAGTTAAGCACACACTGTATCAGGAGCTGAATGTGCAACCTTGATTGAGTTACTTGAACCCTCTGGAATACAGTACCAGCTTACAAAATGTGAAAAATACCTACCTTGCTCACATGAATGAATTAAATAAAAGTGATCTTTATTAAAAAAAACTGATCAAAAGAGTCTGTATACATTAAGTGAAAAATAATGTAACGTATATAATATATATATTGGAGGGACATATCAGCATCTTTTATTATTCTTGTTTACTGTACAATATGGCTAGGATTGGCAGAATTAGATTGCTTTTTCTAATTATGACAGATATCTGTTAATTTTTAAGAATTATTTTCAGTTATTGATTTAAATTTTCAGTTGTTCAAAATTATGGGTTTTAAGCATTTTGTATTTATTTAATTTTTCACAGTTGTGGGAAATTATGAGGGGGTTTCCAGACAATAATTATTGACAGTGGATGCTGAGATTCAAAGTTAAAGCTTTATAACTGTTAAAACAAAATTATCAATATCATATGTCAAGATATACAAAGTGAATATCCTTAAATCAAGCTCTAATAAATTCCCAAGCAACATTTTTCTTTCTTTGCCTATCTGCACATTTTGATTACTATCAGTGGAAATATTTTTTGTCAGTTTTTGTGTTTTGCATTATATGGATGTTTACCGACACCTACTGATAAAAATGTAATCCTTCCATGCCTTAATAAGGCTCTGTGAGAATATTGATACTGTCACCATGAAAATGAAATACCCCCCAAAAAGGAAACAATAGTGTTAAAACAAACAGTTACAGGTGCAGAAAATAATTTTCTAAAAATTTTCCTTTCAAAAAGTCCTTGTTTTGAAACAAAATGTCTCCTAACATGTTTTGTTTAAAGGGGTGTCAATTTCTTTAAAAAAATGACAGTGTCTCTTTGCCTGTGATGTGGGACTGTGGAGCCAAAGTGCTAATGAGACAATATATGGGTATCATTCACTATGCTTTTGAAATGAAACGACACTAAGCCTTCGCACACAGTTGCTGCTGAAAGCTCCCTATGTTATATTAAGTGCCTTTTGT